>NC_143258.1:113444273-118244273 GCF_984573655.1 Nuphar pumila | reverse complement strand
TTTGTTCGAGCAAGTAGAGCCTGAGGGGTGTTTACACCTATTGCCCTAAAGTCATCTGGTTTGAGAGCCACCGGCCTGAAAGCCCGTTATATGAACTTTATAGAGAGCCTAATAGATATTGACATTTCACATGATAGAGAAGTAAACTATACGTAAACTATAAAAAAATTGAAGGTCTAGTGACTCGAGTAATTAAGTCTGAAGAATACTTTGTATCTGGTGCCCTAAGGTCGTCTGGCCTGGGAGTCATTGACCCAAAGATCGTTACACGGGTCACAAAAACTAGAAATTTGATATAGTGCTCAATAAAAGAAAGAAAGAAAAAACGTAAAAAATTAAAAATCAAGAAAAGAAAAGAGCCTAAAAAGAAAAAGTTCACTGCTTAGAAGCGTGACTTAGAAAACCTGTGCAAAAAACATAGGAGTGAGGATGAATAAATAAAAACATATTTTTATTTGAATTTTCAAGAATAAAACATAAATAATTGTGATATTTAGAAAAGTGAAAGAATTTCTTTTTATGTGGTGGTATATAAAAGACTAATTATGTAATAACAGGAAATATTTGTAAAAACAAATTCTTTAATTACCTACTGCTTGTGAAAAGATGTGATATTATGCATACATGACAGAGATGTTTGTGGGTAGCATCACTGCAAACCCTCATGAGACCTTACTCGTCCACTGGGGTAACTCAAGGGTTGAAAGGGCTTGTTGCATATGCTAAATGCAACCGTGATTCCTACGAAGGTGAGTTAGGTTTTTGTTTTGTTTAGTTTGTTATTTTTTATTTTTACTCTAGTTTGCTCGAGGACTAGAAAACGATAAGCATCGAAGAATTTGATCATGCATAATTTCTATGCATAAATTCATATACTTTCATGCATGATCATGTGCGATAATTTCTTAAAAAATGCTTGTTTGCAAAAGTTTTCAAAGTTTTTTATCAAATTTCAATTTGAACATGTAACGCCCCAAAATTTTAACCCAAATTTAAGAGGAATTTTTTTTTTTTAACCAGCGGAAACAAGAAATAATATAGGGTTAAGTATTTTGAGACATTACGGTGGAGAGAAAACCCAACACATTTATTTCATTCCATTTATCAACGAAAATCATCAAAGTTAAAATTATAAGAAGAACGCAAACTATCCCTGGAACAATAAATCCAAAAATCTCGATCTGATGCCTCATCCTGCAGCCGCTCATAAACCCTATTCTTCACCTGAAAAATAGTAAATTGATTGGAATTAGACTACCACGTCTAAGTAGGAAAACTGTAACTCTTAATGCAGGTATATCATGAGTCCAGTATGAGATGTGGGTGTCATGGGTGATTTTCAACATATACATAAGCAAGTAAGCAACAACAGAAATCAATAGTCATATACAGGAGCAGGTAAACAATTATGCAATAACAATAACTGAGCAGGTAAGGCATAATATGCAACATTAATAAGCAAGTGAGGTAAGTGGTGCAACAGCAATAACAATAACATGCATAACTTTCATGTAATAGTTCAATCACCTCGTATTTACCCATTTCAAGATTTCAGATCATTATAATTCCACAATATAAAGTATGCTGAAAAATATGCAAATGTCTCTTTAATGACTCCATCACAGTGATACCTAACTGTTCTAATTGATGTTTATCTTTTCTTATCCCACGGGTACACGTGGGCCAAGGCAACCATCTCAGAAGAAAACGTTCGGGGGTATATTATTCAAGGGTATTTTATTAACCCAAACATTTTAACTGAGACTGAAATCCCAAGAGAGCGGCCAGTGACCGAGAGAAACTCCCAAAGGCCAAAACCAAAACAGGATGCATCCTAACTTCTGCAGAAGAACATGGAGCTACCACCTAGGACATATTGGTAGTCCGGGTCCCCCAACTCCGAGGACTGGGGACCAACGAGTCACTTTAGCTCGAAACAAAGAAACATGTCCCCGGAGTTTTGTACCACCTACCCTCTCCAAGGTAAACCCGAATCTGAGTGAGTTAATCTTTTCATTTAATTATTTTCCCGAAGTATGGGGTATTTTCCCAACTTCCTTCTACTACCTTAGCAGTAGATCTCAACCTTAGTCATTTTACCAAGGTGAAATAAACCATCCAAATCTTTTTTCCATATTGATTGCTTAAACCCACTCAAAGTGCTCCGGTGCCTTTAAACCAGTCAAGCACACAAGCCTCGGTACCTTTAAACCAGTCAGGCCATAAAAATTAAATTTAAGTTTCTCATCAATGTTATGGTTATTACCCAAAGTGCTTCGGTGCCTTTAAACCAGTTGAGCACGAATGCCCCGGTGCCTTTAAACCAGTCGGGCAACAATATTATATTTTCATTTTCATGTGGATTCACATCATAACTTTGATGGTCTATGCATGACCCTCAACACACTGGCTTGACATTCATATGTCCCCAACCAACCGACCCATAGGTTCGGTTACCAGATCATCATTCATCATCATTATTATTATTTATTTATTCTTCGATAACCAATTTGCCTCAACGTACCATTAAGTTTTGACTTGTGACATCCCAACACAGGGTGGCATGTATTAAAAGCTCCGCTATACAAGTAGAGACACTGTTGGTGTCCTTTATTGAGCATGCAGAGTAATCTTAGAGATTTGGTAATACAACTATATACATTTCTCCAAACACATTCTCATTTGAACATTCCACAAGATATACAGCTTAGTTGGCGTTTGATACTTCCAACAAATATGTAGTGTTAGGCAAAAGTACTTTAGAAAAATATACAGCTTAACATGCATAAGAACATTGGAGAATAAGCATCTTAATGGCCCTTTGAACCTTCTAGATGATATACACTTAATGGGCATTGGATCATGAGTATCTACATATCATAAGTATTTCCATAATATAACCTAGCAGCATACCCATATGTCTGAACCAAACACGCAGTTAAACGAAACAGTGCAACATAATACAAAACTTATAGTCAATGCTGTTGTAATCAAGTGAAGTTAAATTCCTACTGATTCAAGAACTCTAAACTGTGAAAGAAAACCATAATAGTGCACTAACAATCAGTATGGTGAAAACAGGCCATACCGTTGCAATAAAAGAAAACAGTGCTCTGAATAGGTTAACGACATCTATCCATAAGATAACAAGATATGTTAGTCAAGGTATAACAAGATACAAAATCAATATTAATTGATCAGTCGATAACATGGGGGTCAGTTAACATTAACAGGACTTCAATTAACACTAACTGTTCAGCACCTAACCAGATAGTAAGTTAACTCTAACTTATCAGCAATTTACAAGGCATGCTATTCTAGTTACCCTATGTACAGAAAATCACAGGGAATGACAGAAATAGAAACAGTATATGGCGTACAGCTTGTGCCCAGAATTTAGCATTGAAACATAGTTTTGCCATGGAGCAATTTAATTTCTACTAATAACCTACCCCGTCTAAGTCATTCAACCCTTACGTTTACCCCTATTTATCAATTGAGAACATGTAGGGCACTTCCTCCAGTCCTATTTAATTGGCTTCAGGAAGTCCCAACAACCAACCCAACATTCCATACAACTATATCTTTTTCTTTCAAGGTCACCTCTTCGGACCGTTATAATTTCAAAAGAAACTCCCTAATTGAGTTTTGTATTCAGTTTTGATAAGACCTTACCACATCTTTTTGGCTACTTACAATAATGCAGTGATTGATTTTAACAAGAGGAACAACAACGGAATGGTAGCTGCCCTGTACCGAACAAAACAATATTTCCTGCATCCTTTAGTTCAAACAGAATTCGATTGAAATCAATGCATTCAAACTTCATTGTCATCAAACCCCATCCGTACCAATTTCTGTCGAAATCCATACCTCCCACAATCCATGTTAAGATCAGGCTAACAATGAAAAATGTATTTAATTTTTTTTTTCTAATGTCACTCTACAGATTCAACATGTGTATGATACAGATTTTGTATTATATGTGAGCAAGCATATCAGTAAGCCTTATGGCATATTTTCTAGACTATTGTTCAGAACTCAGTCCACCCGAATGACTGGATAATTTCTCATAAAGTACTTGAGATAATTGTTCTACTGAATCATGGAAACATCGACAGGAAAATCGAAATCCCATAAAGAAACTTTTCACATCACAATACCATGCATACGGGACATCCACACATGAAAAACACCGAAACCCTTTACCCAAATTCCAAAAATTTGATTTGGGGGTTTTCCTTTTTGGTTTTCCCACGCACACATCCGAGCATATGTATAGCTACAGAAAGAGCCACAGAGATCCTACCTGTTCCGGCGAGAGGGAGGAGGCTGCCACGATTGGGATGCCACCGGTGTTCACTGCTCCACTATCGAGCACGGTCAAGAGGAACGGAGAGAAGAGAGAGACAGTGGGTGTGAAGCAAAGAGGGTGGCGAGAGCAGGAGGCTGACGCTGTTGGGGGTCGCTGGCAAGGCTACTGGAGAAGGGAACGTCGGCAGCGGCTGTCGGGGAGGGATTGCGCAAGGCTCATCGGAGATGCAACAAAGAGGGGGAACGAGAGAAAAATGGGAGGAGGAGAGAGGATGCGAGGTGAGAAAAGAAAGGAGTTAAGTAGGAGGGTGTGCCTCCGAAAAGGAAGGAGGTGGTTACCTCCTTCACCCTCTCGGCTGCGCATCATCGTTCCCCAGCCACCCCTCACGACGAGTTAGGGTTCAAAAATGAACCCTAACAATTGATTTATCGGGTAGGGGCTCTCCTTTTTTTTTCATAACTCTTTACACGGGGCGCGGTCTGGGTCTAAGTCTGAGACCCAAGATCCAACCGAGTGTTGGATCCGCATCCCTCTTGTGATCCGGATCCGTAAGTTGGATCCATATGGATCCAAACGTAAATTTATAAAAAAAATTATTTATATTTAATATATGTTTACTATTGTATTGCTATTATTATTTATCTAGTTATTTCTAATATATGTATATGATATTATATATATGGACCCCCAATTGATATGGATCCGTTTACGTTAATCAAAAATTGACATAACTTAATATGGATACAGGATCCATTGTGCTTCGTAAATCTTTTTAATAAATTTGGATCCAGAAATCTAGAGTTTTAATTATATGATTTGGAACTATGGATCCAAATGAATTATTATGGATCCAACTAAATATACATCGATCCTTACGGTTTCCATACAAGGATCCAGGTTAATATTGAAGTTCCGATGTTGAAAATCCAAATGCAATGTTATGGATCCGAACATCGCCTAGGCTATACCAATCCCACTAAAGTGTTGTAGACCCAAGATAGAAATTTTACCATTAAAATTTTGATTTAAACTTCGTTGATCCGCCTCATTCATCCTGGATCCAATATTAAATTTGATCCCGATAATGAGGATCCATTACGAGAAATCCAATCCATTTGACCGAAATCCATTATTAAATATTCAATTTAAGGTTCGTGGTCTGATATCTAAGATCCAAATGAAATATCGAAGTTCTAAACAGGATATTTGGGATCCAACATTGAAGATCCAAATAGGTTATCCAAGATCCAATTACGAATAAGTAATTAAAACAATACAATATTCTTGTATCACCTTAATGACTTAAAATCTAAGTTTATTTATCTGATAAAAATCGCGGGTATTACATAACAACTCAAGCCCTTTCTGAGCCTTTTTGAGTAATTAATTAAGTTTTTGGAAAATACTTTTAGAAAATGGAGTTGTTTGAAATATTTGAAAAATATACGGACTCTTTTTGAAAAAGTTTTCCAAAACCTAATTAAGTTATTATAAATAGAAAGTTTGAGAAAGAGAGGGGTGTCTCCCACCTTGAAGCTCACGCCTCCTCTATCTCTCTCCTCTCCTTTCTTTCTCTCTCTCTCCCTATCTCTCTCTCTCTTCCCAGCCGGTTTCTTCTTCCCCTCTCTTCTTCTTCTTTATTCTACTTCTTTTCCTCTCTTTCTTTCCTTCCTCTACCCTTTTTCTTCGTCGACGTCTATCAGCAAGGGGTGCAGCATGAAGGGCATAGATCGTGGAGAGGCCACTCTTTCCTCAACCCATCCATTGGAACAAGTTGCAACAGGGAAGCATTGGAACGTGCGGTAGAGCCCTTTTCGTGCCCTAAACGTACCCTCTGAGGTCCCCTGAGGCTCTCAAAAGTGCCCTTAGGGAGTTCTCAGAAAAGCAAAAGTTCAAGAAACCATGCATTACCACAAGAAGGGACAAGAAGACTCGAAGCACTGAAAATCTTTCTTTTAGTTTTAGATTAGGGTTTATTTTATTAATTAGATCTGTAATAAAACCATTTATTTATTCTATTTAAGCCCTCTGCATAGGGTCGTACTCCCTTAGTTAGTTAATTATTTAATTAATTCTTTTTATTTTGGCAATAAAGAGTAGTTAGATTATGTGTTGAATACAAAGTATTTCTCGTTCCCTGAGATCGACCTGGACTCTACCACTCGTGCGAGCCGGTTTTTATTAATTTTGGTGTCTGGCTTTCACACTTGTTTTCATAAAAAATATTGTTTTAAAAATCGTTTTCCAATACTCACACCACCTTGAACTATGGGATGGTTATATCCAAGTCAAGTTCTTTATATCTTCAAGCATACTCAGATGCAGATTGGGCTGGATGCTCAGATGATTGAAGATCCACAAACGGCTGTGTCACATTCCTTGGATCCAATATTATCTTTTCAACCGAAGCTGAGTACAAGGCACTTGCAAGAGTAACCTCAGAATTAGTGTGGCTCACTTCTCTTCTTCAAGAACTTGGAGATACAACTGGTCAAATTCCCACTCTATGGTGTGACAATTTAGGAGCCACATATCTAGCGTCAAGTCCTATTTTTCATGCCCGCACAAAATATATTGAGATTGATTTTCACTTTGTCAGGTAGAAAGTAGCAAAGAACAAGATTGAGATCAAGTTTTTAAGATCAGAAGATCAGACAACATACATACTGACTAAAGCTACTCCTGGACCAAGGTTTGAGTATCTAAGAAACAAGCTTAATCTCGTAGAGGCAGGGGAATGTTGAAGGAACTCGTCAACCATATTTGGATAAACCTTCATATGTACAGTTGAATTTTGTTGATTGTGATAATCTGCTTATTATAAGAAGAAGCTCCAAAGATCATCAAAACAGAATAAAAACTGAAATCAACAACTTGATAAAGGAGATCAGAACAAATTTGAATTCAAAGCTAACAATATAACAGATATGATCTAATGCCAGATTTTGTGTAACAGCCTTGTACACATCCAAGTTTAATAGTAAAACCTCACGCTCTCATAAAATAGAAGAAGAGCAAGTGAGAATTAAAAACATATTGGACAATGGACGTAGGCATAAACTAGCCGAACCACTATAAGTTGTGTTTCCTCTCTTTTTGTGTTGTGTTATCTGAAACTTTTACAGTTCACATGCCTTGCACCTTGAGGATAGCATTTGATAGTGCATACAAATAGAATTACCATAGTTATTCTCATGCAGGATAGAGTTATCAAGATTACCGTAGTTACCAAGATCACCGTAGTTTTCAAAACATACCTGGGTCCTTTTCTCCAGGCCAGAAATAAGATGTTTTATTGGAAAGAATAATTCAGTGTTCCCTTTTTAATTTTTGTGGTAGGTGCTTTGTTCATTATTTTAAAAAAAAAATCTCAAATCATGCCAATGTGGAAACCATTTTGTAGTTTATATTTCCAAGTCAAGTTTGCTCTGATCCTTAAGCTTTCTATGAATACTGCATTGGGAGACTAATGAGCTACATTATGTTGAAATCAAAGAAACTAATAGAAGATTAGCATAACAAAAACTTGAATCCTCAATGTCCCTCAAAGAAATTGGTCAAGGTCAATGGAAAAAATCATCCTTCTTCATAGCTAAAGTATTGCTGAGCAGATCTAATGTTCAGGCCCAAGTACTGTGCAAAGTACTTGGGCCACAAAACACAGAAAATCGCTATACGTACAGTGATTTTGTGTTTTGTGTTTCACACAGAAAAATCACTGCACACGTAGCAATTTTGTCTGTGTTAAAATACACTGAAAATTGCTACACACGATAGCGATTTTCTGTGTTTTGTGTTGCTCAGAGTGCTTTATAAAGTACTCAGGCCAATTACCTAACCATGCCTCAGTATTGTTATATATCCAAAAAAAAAAGAAAAAACCTCAATGTTGTTTCTATACTCAAAAGGGCACTGCAGACCTGGTTTAAGGCTTTCATGTTGGAGCTATGAGGTGTGCATCTCTTGATGTAAGACTAAAGTAAAATGGCAAGCTATCTCCAGTGGTAAGGGGAGTTTTATATGGCAGACACTGACTCAGGTCCACAGTTAACTGACATTTCTTGGCTCATAATGAGATATTCAAACCATAGAGATGGTTTCTTCATGTTAAATTAAAAAAAAAAAGGAAAAAAAGAAAAAGAAAAATGATGTTGCTTCCAAAGGAAATTCCATTAAAATCGAGCCACATCATCTGAACTGATAAAAGGGAGAAGTGTCGTGTTGAATTTGACAATCTCCACGAAACTGAATTATACAGATATTAAGGACAATTCATATTGCATCTTTTTCACAGGGAGATGACTGGTCCGGCTTTGTGGGCCTATAGAACCTGCAAGTGGGTGAAGTAAGATAACATTTCTTTTATTAATTATGGAGGCATTTAGCTGCTATTTGTAGGATTTCTCCATTGAGATTCTTTGGAGAATAAAATAAGTGTTTAATTCTCATTTATCTCTAAAAAAAATCAAAAAACAAAAGAAACAGAGTGCATCACAAGTCAGCAGAGTTCCTGGCTAGGGGTAACTGTGGTTTGCTACCTGATATGGAATGACCAAAATTCAAAACCCATAGAAGGTGTCCCGTACCGCGAGGTCAACGCTGGGTGTACTCTCTTATGAGTAGGAAGGACCTCAAAGATTTTATCAATCAACTGTGATGAAAGGAGGAATTATGGATATAAACGGTTCTTATTAGGATTGTTTCAGATATGGTTTTGGCTTACCAAATGCAACTAAACGGAATCAAATTCAGTCGGATATTGGATAAAATCCAATTAATTGACATACCTGGGAGGAACAAACTTCAAGTGGGTTTAGCAACTTAGCAATATTGATAGAGGAAGCTAAGGAAATTAATGAAAGAAATAAAACAGTAGAGTGCATCACAAGTTGGCTACCTTCCTGGCCAGCGGTAACGGTGGTTTGTTACCTGACATGGGATGACAAAGATTCAAAACCCATATGGGTGTCCCTTGCCGCAAGGTGAAGCTGGGTGTACTCACTGATGGGCAGGAAGGACCTCAAAGATTTTATCAACCAACTGTGATGAAGCGGGGAATATACACTACAATAAATAAGATTTTACTAGCACTACCACTGAAAGTCCTCTTAGCGCTAGTAAAGACTTTTATTGGTGCTACGTTGGCACCAGTAGTTGCGCCAGAAAATGGTGCTGCTGGTAAAGGCCTTACTGGTGCACTTTTGTAGCGCCAGAAAATGACTTTTTTCTGGCACTAAAATAGCACCAGGAAAAAATCCTTTTTTGACGCTAAGATAGTGCTAGAAAAAAGCTTTTTCTGGTGCTATATTAGCGTCAAGAAAAAAGATTTTCTGATGCTATTTTAGTGACAGTAAAAATACCTTTGCTGGCGCTAAATTGATGCCAGTAAAAGTGGCTGATAGAAAATATATATATATATACAGATCTGCCAGTATTCTTGTTCACATGGCATTTGCTGACCAGTATCCTTGCCTTTTCTCCACGTTTTAGATTCTTATGTGCTCCTCTACCAGCACTGTACCAATTTTAATCCTGTTAATGAGTTTTCAAGTTATTGATAGAACACGGAAGGAATTATAGATCTACCAAATGCTGATCGTATTCTATCAAATCATAATGTAGCAGGAACAAAAAAACTAAATAAACAAGCTGACCATGTTTCACATATACTCAAACTTCCGATTGTTGAACATTGAAACTACCGTTCATTCTATTTTGGGTAAATATTTAAGGCACTTCACCAACTAGAAAATTAACACAGGTTCATGCAGGTACGTAATTATTAATAACTATGAAACACTAAAACCACCATTTGTTTGACCGTGCAGAAATAGGATAGCATAAGACTGAAATTGATCAGAAGGAAAAGAGTTTCTAACATCATGATCATTTCCTCGGAGTCAAAGACTGTAATTATTCTGTCATCTTTAACTATCAAATTAACCATCTACTCACCACAAAGATCCAACTTCAACCGATCACTAGCAAGCATTTATTAAGACACGTACCCTTTCATAATCACATAGAATTGCATATCATCTCTAGGAAACATTGGCATTCCTTCAACTATCATCAATGGATTCCTGAGAAGTGGAGGTACATGCCCCACTAGATGTCCTAGACAAGCACTACCTTAATTGAGGGATCTCAGCTTCAAATCTGATTCGGGGCAACCCCTAGCATGACTATCACAAAAAAATAAAAGACATACTTAACATTCACTGCATCAGTAGAGTATAATCAGATAATCCTACCTCTTCGAATTATTAATCATGCCGGCAGAACATGTGATTTCTTATAGCTTCTCATGTTTCAAAGGACTGCAGACAATTTGACTTGATCTTTTAAAGATATTCAGCATACCAATATGATGAATGTGATCAAACATTGAAGTTGGCATTGAATTCTTCCAGTATCCTGATAAAACCCCACAGAACAAAATACAGGTATAGTTCAGGTTAGGAAAAGGTAAAGCCTAAAAATATGGTCTACTAGAGACCTATAAATTAGCCACACAAAAAAAACAAAGGTAGATTGAGCACAAACAAATCGAGCAACCTTGCTGTCAAAGATTCTAAAATTATAACAAAAGAAATTATAATTTACACACCAAACTCTCAAATAAACCAAAATCACATATACAAAACCACCATGCAACACTAGCAAGCAATTCATAAACCACAAAGTTACCATGAGTGCTTAATATCAGGTCAATGTAGACATACCCAACAAGTACATGGTACTCTCCCTGAAAATGTGAACGATTTGAGCAACCCCCCTTCTGTAATAACTACGCAGTCAATGGCCACTCGAAATCAGAGAATAAAGAAGTATAAAAACTTCTTCATTGCAACCTGCTGGAAGATTTAAAGCTATCTCGTTGACTCCCACCATCATCATCATTTTGATAATTCATCATCTGAAATGAATGAAACAAGAAGAGATTGATCAGTTCTTTCATTTTTTAACATAGAGCAATTATTGTAACTTTATAAGACCAAAAAAATATAAGAAAAGAGCAGTCCGTCTAATTTTACTTTCCAAGGATGGATTCAATTTCCATATAATAATTCTTGAAAAAATTTATAAACAAAATGAGAAACAAATCCCCAAGTGTATAATCCTCCACTAGCATCAACACCCCGAGATGATACATAGATCCTGAGATATGATACACTCAAGTCGAAGTTAATGTGTAGCCGACCTATTATACACAATTTCAATCATTGCACAACTGAAAACTTAAAGTGTCACTAACCAAATTCAGTACAACTGTTCAGAAGAAGCATATATTCATTTTCAGTCATCTCCAATGTTCCAGCTGATCACCACTCTGCCAAAGTTTCAAATGCTAAAGGCATTTTTATCTTGAACATCAGTTTCTGAACTACTTATGGAGACCTTACTTTTTCCCTCTCTTTCCAGGCTTGTAGCCTTGTTGTTTTTTATTAATTTTGCTTTCAGGTTAATTAGTCAAAGAAGACTGTGAAGCCTGCCTACCCTTTTTCCTACTCGGATTTGATCTGATTTTTTCCTTTGCAGTAGTACCCTTGCTTTGAGCAGGAGCAACTTCAATAGTTTGGTCAGCATGCACATAGTCAGTCTGATCATGAAGTGAATACATGGAATTCATAATTGGCTGAGTTAGTCATATCCAAATCCAGGAAGCTTCAATAGTTTGGTCAACATGCACACAATAGTTTGGATATTTATTAATACCCAAATCCATCTCTCAAAACAATTCAGGCTACAACACAATAAAAGGTCTAATAGATATGTTTGCATCTCAGATAACTGAATCTAACAGGAAAGGAGTCTACTTGCCAATGGTAAGTCAACAGCCAAACTGATTTGGACTTAAAGGCACTAAGTCCACTGAACTAATGCTAAAAGATCTTACTGATAAAAACTCTTTAGCAAGAAATCGACCTACAGGAACCAGTTTATAGAAAGACCACTAATTCAACTGAAATAAGATCAAAAGTTCATATTGGGACCAAGCATGCAATGAGAACAAAACATAGTTAGGAAACTAGACAAAAAAACACTTAAAACTGGCTTCAAGAACCAGAAGAGATTCAGGACACTACAGAATGCCTGCACTAGGAAACCCCATATCAAATACGTAGACCACATCTGGATATGGTGAATTGTCCAGCTTGTTGACATTGGTTAAATTAGAACCAACTCTTATTCAGAAATGCAGTTCCAAACACCCTAAATTGGGGGACTTGGTGAACTTAGATCAAGTCATATTAGTATCTTAATTTCTTCCATTATTGCTTACAACCATAAGTTACCTGCTCAAGGCTTATTAGCACAGATATAACTCGGATGTCCTGGCATAAGATTTCATCCATCACTTTTACTCACAAAAGATTTCACCTGGTAACCCAAACTAATCACATACTTATCAGAGAGAGCGTATGCCCTTACGTCGGTCCGATGCTTTGTCGAATTGTAGTGTTATATTCAGGTCAGGTTATAGTACAGAAATTTACAACCTACTGATTGAACAAGGGATGGGACATTGCAACTTAATATGATAACTGAATTACCACAAATAAATGAAATTAAAAACCACCCATACTAGCTTAGGTACGGATTAAATCTTTCCTAATCTGACATTAATTTGAGCCATAATTGTTTTATGGATTACAAATGCATGGTGATGGATGACCCTCTCTAGATCTGACAGGATTCTTAGAACTGGATTTTCTAACTCGTCCACAAAGGAATGAATGGGTCATGAAAACAGGTCTTAACTGCAGAAAATACAAAAAAAATGCTAGCGATTTACAAAGTAAAGAGATCGACGATGATTCCGGTGAAGAAAAACACTACAAAGATGATCGATTATGATTTCTCCCCGAAGAAAAATGGGTAAATCGAAGGAGGAAGGTAAAAAAACGTGAGCCCTTACAACAACAAAAAATGAAAATGAAGGGAAGAGGGGATTTTACCTCGACGTTCAAAGGAGTCTCCCGTAGTCGACCTTTCAAGAAAAAAAATATGAAACATCAGCCCAAAAATGAAATGTGAGCCCAAAAAATGAAACATCAACCCTAATTCAACATAAAACGGGGATTTTACCTTGACATTTAGAGGAGACTCCTGCAGTCGACCCTGCAACTAGGGATGCACATGAGCCGAGTTCGAGCCGATCCTGGGCTGTTTGAACTCAGCTGGCTTCACAATGCACCTGTCCAAGCTCGGCTCGAGCTCAGAGCCAAGCTTGAACAGCATTGTCTAGGTTCGGCTCTATTCCAATCTTGAGCCGAGCTGAGCTTGGCCATTATTCTAAAAAGTAATTTATGAGAGAAGGTGGGATTTGATCCCCAACCTCTTCTAAAACTACATAAATGAGCCACCGTTGAGCTAGAACATGTATTTTGCTTATTGCAGAAATAACTTACATATACTAAAAAACTAGTAAATTAGCGTACAACAAAAAGAACATAAGGCGCAAAATTCGAACTGATCACCTTCGGTTGAAGAAACTAACGCCTTACCCGGTAAGGAAACAACGATATTGATTTATTTTTCAAACATACTATATATATACAATATATGAGCTTAATCGAGTTCAGTAACTTGATCAAGCTTGACTTGTTTAGGCACACACGAGCCTGGATTTGTATTCAAGCTCAGCTCATTTATATTCACAGATGAGATCAAGTTGTGCTTAAACAATCCAAGCTCGAGCTAGCTCGACTCCTTGTGCATCCATACCTGCAACATAAAAAAAAAGGAGCCCGAAAATCATATGATTGTTGTAGTACACAAAAAAATTAGTTTTTTCTTGTAGTGCGAGTAATCACTTAGAAGAGATGAGGAGAGAGAGAGAGAGAGAGAGAGAGCACCTCCGACAGGCGTCTGATTTCTACCTTTGACGACTTTGAGAGAGAGAGAAAGAGGACAGAGTTGAGGGGAGAAAATGGAGAAATTAAAAAATGAGAGTGAGAAAAATGTTTTCCCTACCCGAAAATTTTTTAGGAGATTTACTGGCGCAAATTAGGGATGCGCCAACGATTTCAGAGGATTCACTGGCAGTCTGCGCCAAAGATTATAGGGTTTTCTCTAGCGTGTTTATCGGCTGCACCAGTGAAACCCTACAATCTTTGGTTTAACCCGATGTCGCACCAATAAATATATTTCACTAACGCTGCTTAAACCGGCCCTAGTGAAACTTTACCTTTTCTGGTCTCAAACTACCATCGCGCCAATGAAATCCTCTTTTCCTGTAGTGAAAGGGGCAAATTCGGGTTGGTTTGCCCTTTTTCAAGTGTGGGTCTTTAAGGTCGCACTTTTCAGTGCGCCAGCAAAAATCAGGTTTCACTTGCGCAAATTTCTACCGCGCTAAAAAAGAATGGGTTTTTATTGGCAGAAAAATAGGTCTTCACTGGCGCACGTCTGCATGCGCCAGAGATAACTAATTTTACTGGCGCAATGCATAATGCGCCGGTAAAATTCACTTATTGACTAAACTTAAGCCAAATAGGGTGCTTTTACTGGCATGCCAGTAAAAGTGTTTTTACCAAAGTGAGTTTAGTAACTTAGCAATATTGTTTGAGGAAGCTAAGGAAATTAATTAAATGGACCCATGTGGGCCATCCTGTCAAGGGAAATAGAGAACGATTAAATCACCAAAACTGTTCATGGACAGAAGCCATCATAGCGTATTTGTCAATACTTAGTTATAAAGCTTTCACTAATTCAATTCCTTCTCAATGTCATCTTCATTAGTCCAAATTCTTTAATTGGCGGCCCCCACTTGTGTTGATTTCCAACCTAGCCGAACCCCCATAACCTGCATTAATTGCTGGACTTACTTATCCTGATATATGTTGATAGCTTTATATGCTGTCATGTATCTAATTGGATCCATATCTACACAGAGCCCTCTTATCCTTCTCGACCATGAACGATGGCATCGTTTTGAAAAAAAAATTCTGGTCCTTTAAAGATTGATCAGATTCAAGACAGATCCAAAAATAAGGGGATGGCAGCACTGCTAACTTCCTTTTAGAAATGGCATGTGTTTTATTGCGTTTTCATATATTCATAAGCAATTTTTCACATTCATCAGCCTACAAGGGCTCGGCTTAAGGCATTCAAGTTGAAGGATATCGAGATTTTGATAACTGAGGTGTGCAATTGCTTGTTGCAAGGTTCAAATCATCATCAAGAAACTATGATCCCCACAGGGCAGAGGGGGAGTACTTGCGTAGCCTTACGCAGCAGATACCAAAATAGAGCTATGGTCAGCAATGGCATCTCTCAACCCATAACGGGTTTCCCCTTGTATTAAAAAATATGCAATTTGACATACATCTATGGTGTCAGCTGGTAAAGGCATTGAACTGCTTCACACAGGGCTGGTAAACGAACCAAACAACTTGTGACACGGCTTGGTTCAGCTTATCACGAACTCATTCGTGATTGGTACAGCGGGCCAGCCAAGACATGAGCAGCTTGTTTGGCTTAAACAAGTGCCCTACCGTTGATTTTGGAACTTTATAAAAACCTATCCACGCATCAGAATCAAATGATCCAAGACCTGATTCCTATGAAAACAAGCATGTAGAACACATCTGCAAGGTTAGAATTTTGAAAAAATATATTTTTTTTTGAAAAAACACCCATCTAATACATGTCAAGCATGGATGGAGTCTTGTAGATTCCCATATATATATATATATATATATATATATATAGCAAAACCCATATCTTCAAACGGGTTTGCCTTCGAACACCTTTGAATGCACAGCACTATGCCGCACGTTCTTTTTTTTACCAAAAAAATGACTTATAGCAATGGTTTTTGTAACACTGCTAAAAGTCCATTTTTTGCCTGGACATTTAGCGGCAGTCTGAAGCACTCAAAAAAAGATGAGTCGTTGACATTTAGATTGCATGGGATCAACGACAACGGTTCATTCAACCCATCTTAAAACGCTTTTTATATATATATATATATATATATATATATATGGAAGGGGACCGTCCATCGCCTCAATGGTCCAAACGGTCCAGCACACCTAGGATCATGGGATTGTCTTCAATTATGGACGATCCTAGGTGAACACTCTCTCTCTCTCTCTCTCTCTCTCTCTCTCTCTCTCTCTCTCTCTCTCAGAATACACGTCACATCCCCACTAACGCCCCTGACTTCCACCTTCCTCTGCCTCTGCCTTCCTCTCCCTTAATATTCTGGCCACCAGATGACCAACTAGCAGTATACATTTCTCATTCTCACCTCTCCCTTCTTTCCTCTTTGCCGCCCTTCCCCTTTTCTTGTGTTTTGCCCGTACAGCACACAACCACCCACCTCTGCCTTCCGTCCCTTCTGCCCTCTTGGTGGCCAACCGTCTTATGAACTAACTACAACGGTAGTCATCGTCTTCCCACCCGTCCCTTCTGCTCTCTTGGTGGTGTCTGTTTTTTCCTTATTTTTTTCTATTTGCTTGTTGAGGGTGGGTGGCCACCCAAGGTGCCACCAGTGGGTTCACCTAGTCGGCTAGGGTTTGCCTAGCAACAAACTGCCAACAGTACTGGTGGTGGCATTGAGAGAGAGCAGTCTCCGGTGACCATCGGACGACCACCCAACACTTGTCATTAGGGATGACAGTGGACAAGGCAAGAGTGGGGGACAAGGTCACTACCATGTCTCTGTTGGATTTAAAATCCACCGAAAATTAAAGTAGGATCGAATACATGTTCTCGTTGAATCATTGAAATCAAAATAGAATAAAACTGAAAGCGAAAGCTATACCTGAATCCATAGCGCTCTTATTGTTCGTTGACAGTATAATCTTCCAGAACCTGTATATTTGACAATTTTTCTTTCTCTAAACCTAATGAAAGGGATTTAATCTCTTTCTAAATTATGGGAAGTCTGAAGAGGGAGGGCCTTTATATAAAGTTTTGGGACCACAACCTAATGCATTTAGGAGTCTATCTCAACTCAACCCATTATAGAGTTGCAAACAGGACAGGTCTCTTCATATAGTATTCCATACCATTTGAGATATCACAGGGCCTATCTAGATTAGACCACATGAACTGATCATAAACCTAAGACAGACTTACGATGTGTGGTTCAGTGTATGTAGGCCCACACGATTTTCTAACAATCTCCCACGTGGGCCACATATGTAACCTTATGAGCTCAAAAATATTGTCTTATCAATTGATATCTCTATCAATCTGGTTCATTGATCATGTCAACATAAAACCAAAGTGGTCATCATTACAAATAATGTAATTGGACCCATCATTGATCATGTATATTGATACAAGTAAATGACATGGATCAAGTATGTATGTAAAGCATGAAAATTACATGCAATGTAATCAAACATGCCTATTTCTAACTGGTCCTTCCGAAAACTTTAGTGAGATAACAACATAATGAATACAAAATGAAACTGAAACTTTAACTTTATACTAATGTGGCAAAGGAGAACTTTATTATATCATAGAATGATCAAATATAAATTCTCACTAAACCAGCATATCATAAAATGATAAAACACCCATGCGAGCAGTATGCTCATGAAAGACCTTGGGTGGAAAACCTTTGGTAAGCGGATCCACAATCATGGAGTTTGTGCCAATATGTTCTATCGATATATGACTATTCTGCACTATTTCTTTAACAACAAGGAACTTAATGTCAATATGTTTTGACTTTGAGGAACTCCTGTTGTTATTGGAATATAGCATTACTGAATTATTTTCATAAAATAACTTAAGCGGTCTTTCAACATTATCCAAAATCCGCAGTCCTGTGACAAAATTACGCAACCATATTTCATGATTGGATGCCTCATAACTAGCCACAAATTTTGCTGCCATGGTGGAAGAAGCAATGAGTGTATGTTTGGCACTCCTACAGGAAATAACTCTCTCGGACAAAAGAAAAACATAGCCTGATGTGGATCTACGACTATCTTAGCATCCCACAAATTTAGAATAAGAATACCCAATGTAGCCTTTTGTTCTTTGCAAATACCTCATAACCCGTTTGGTTGTTTTCCAATGATCCATACCTAGGTTACTGAGATATCTGCCTAACATCTCAACAATGTATGCTAAATCTAGACACATACATACTTGAGTATACATAAGACTCCCTACAGCAAATGCATAGGAAATCTATTTCATAGCCTTAATTTCAGACTGGTGTTTCAGGCACTAAGCGAGACTAAACTTGCCTCCTTTAGCAACGAGAGTATCCTCTGGTTTGCAATCCTTCATGCTATACCTTTCCAAAATCCTTTTAATATAGATCTTTTGTGATAATCCAAGAATACTCCGAGAACGGTCTCGATGTATCTGGATCCCTAATACAAAAGAGGTATCCCAAGATATTTCATTTCAAATTTCTTTGTCAGAAATCTCTTGGTTTCATGCAATATGCCTATATCATTATTGACAAGCAATATGTTATCCACATACAAAACCAGAAAAATAAATTTACTCTCACTGAACTTATGGTATATACATTCATTTCAAAACCAAACGAGAGGACAACTTGATGAAATTTATTATACCACTGACGGGAAGCTTGCTTAAATCCATAGATGAATTTCTTTAGTTTGCAAATCATTTTTTTAGCATCGCCTAAGACAAAATATTCTGGTTGGACCATGTATATTGTCTCATCAATATCCCCATTAAGGAATGCAGTCTTAACATCCATCTTGTAGTCAATGCCTTTTCTTTGAGTAAACCTTTTTGCAACAAGACGAGCCTTATATCTTTCCACATTATCCTTTAAATCCATTTTGGTTTTAAATATCCATTTGCAATCAATGGGTTTCACACCTTCAGGTAATTGGACAAGATCCCACACACCATTGTCATTCATGGATTTAATTTCCTCATGCATTGCCTCAATCCACTTTTGAGAGTTAAAACTTTGTGTAACTTGATGAAAGTTGATTGGATCATCTTCCATTAGGCCAGTATCACCCTCATGTTTTTGTAGAAAAATAATATAGTCATCTGAGATTGTCATTCTTCTCTCTCTAATGGATTTTCTTAGTGACACTTCTTCTGAAAGTGTTTCTTGAGGTTGTTGAATTTGTGAGAACAATATCGAGAATGGAAATCTGATTATTGTCATCCATAATTGTAGGAAGAGAAAGAGACTCTTCTTCAAAAGCAATAGTTTTTACTTTATCACTCCCTCCAAACTCAGCACTATCAAAGAAACAAGTATTTCCCATTTCAAAAAATGGCTTATTCGCAGGGTCATAAAACTTATACCCCTTGGACCTTTCAGAATACCCAACAAAATAGCAGCTAACTGTTCTATAATCTAGTTTTTTTTCATATGGCATGTATGGCCTAGCCTCAGCTGGACATCCCCAAATATGAAAATGTTTTAAACTAGGCTTTTGGCCTGTCCACAAATCATATGGGGTCTTGGTTACTGCTTTAGAGGGTACCTTGTTTAAAACATAGGCTGCAATCTTTAATGCTTCTCCCCAGAGGGACTCTGGTAAGATAGAATGAGAAATCATATTCCTTATCATATCCTTAAGAGTCCTATTTCGTCTTTCAGCAATATTATTCATGCTAGGAGTGTCTAACATAGTATACTGAGGGACGATCCCATATTCCTCTAGGAATTTAGCAAAATGCTCTGAACGTTGTTCACCTGAAGCATCATATATGCCATAGTACTCACCACCATGGTCAGATCTGACGACCTTAATTCTTTTGCCAAGTTGGTTTTCAACTTCGGCCTTAAATGATTTAAACACATCTAGGGATAGAGACTTTTCATAAATTAAATATAGGTACCCATAACGAGAATAGTCGTCTATGAACGTAATAAAATATTATTGACCATTCCAAGAATCTATAGAGAAGGGTCCACAAATATCTGTATGGATTGGTTCTAAGATGTTTGTTCGCCTTTCGGCACCTAATTTTCTTATGTTTGTTCGTTTCCCTTTTACATACTCAATACAAACGTGAAAGTCAGTGAAATCAAGAGAATCAAGAATTTCATTTGACACGGGCCTTTCAATTCTTTGTTTAGAGATATGACCTAAGCGCTTATGCCATAACAAAGTTGAATTCTCATTTGTTAATTTTTGTTTTGTACCACAATAACTTAATTGCAAGGTTTTAGTAAATGAGGTAATAGTATCGAGCAAATAAAGGTTATGAACTATAGATAAAGAACCGATCCCAATAAGATTTGAATCAAGAAATAATTTAACTTCATTATTTCTAAATAAACAAGAATAGCCATATTTGTCCAAAATAGAAATAGAAATCAAATTCTGCCTAAAAGACGATACAATAAATATTTCTTTCAAATCTAAATAATTTTCAGTATTTAATAACAACCTAAATGTTCATATTGCCTCGACTCCAATTGTTTTGCTATCACCCATATAGATGAATCTTTCAGCATCAATTGGCAGTCAGCAACTTAGGCAACCCTGCAAAGACACACTTACGTGAGTGGTAGTACCAGGATCCATCCACCAAGTGTGTTTGGGCATAGAAGTCAAATTAATTTCAGAACAAACCAAAGTAAGGAGCGTACATTTCTTCTCACGCTAGACATGATACTTGGTACAGTTCTTCTTCATGTGACCCTCCTCTTTGCAAAAAAAACATCTAGACTTTGGGTCCTGATGTCTTTTCTGTTTCTTCTATGATTGAGGGTCAATTGTAGCTTCCTTAGTTCTTTTCTTTTTCTTAAAGTTGTCTTTAGAGGTTATTGCCAAATGATCACTCTCAGTCTTCTCTTGCTTCATCCTATCCTCTTCTTGCACAGAGTGAGAAATGAGCTCATTAAGAGTCCATTTTTCCTTTTGGCAGTTATAACTGACCTTAAAATAGTTGTACTGTGCAGGAAGAGATATCAAAACCAAGTGCACGAGTAAGTCCTCAAACAACTCTAAACTTAGTGCCTTGAGTTTTGAAGCAAGATGAGACATTTTCATGATGTACTCCTAAATGTTTTCTTTGCCCTTATACCTCATTGAGACAAAACTTGAAAGAAGGGTACTTGTCTCAGCCTTTTTATTTTTCAATTTCTTCAAGAAAACGTTTGGCATTTGCCTCTTCAGACATGGTGCCCCTGAAGGATTCAGGAATTGCATGTTTCATGATCATTAGACTCATGCTATTAGATTGATCCCACCGCTCAGAGTTCTTTTTATCCTCAGAAGAACTCTTAACCGAAAGAGCAGGCGGTTGATCTTCTCGTAGTGCAAGATCCAGATCTATGTAATCAATCACAATCATAACATTTTCTTTTCAATTCTTGAAATTTGAACCGATCAAAACAGAGATGAAATTAATGTTTGCAGATATCATAAAAGCAGAGGTATTAACTGAATAAAGAACAAACAAACTCCCAATTAACATATATTTTTACATGCAATAACATAAAATGACATATTAAACAGTGGTGAACCCCATTACAAGATACCCAACATAACATTGACACTTAGTGTTTGGACAAAACTATCAACTTGTAAGTGGTACTCTCAACACAGTAATCAAAATATGGACAGTTAGTCCTGTCAAACAATGAGCCTTTATTTGGACAAACTCATTATTCACATAAAAAACCAAATGATTGTCTCATATTTATTATTGTACATTTGGGTTCAGCCAAATAGTAATCTTCCTTTGAACTGATCACTATTCGCATGAACCACAAACATATAAACATCACAATATTTCAAAATAAACTAACCTACACAACAGAGGTTACTTTGGCAACATATTGATTCGATCAGTTCAATTTAAAATATCAGACCCAAAATCAGAAGCAATACCAATGTTCAAATATGTCAACAAGTGCACATAAAAAAAAACAATAACATATATGGGCCGAAAAGTAACCGAATATCGATCCATCAGAGTGACCCATAATGTGCTCTGAAATAACCTTACATTACTCAATATTGTCCCTTTTTTTTATGTCTAGAGCACGGGTCCGACCAATCGAGCCTGGCCGAACCCATCTGCGGATCCCAAAGTCGATCTGATCTGGTCAGATCCAACATACTGATAATACCGGGTGCAGGCAGAAACTGGTTGGACCCGATAATCTGGAACCATACACAAGCCTTTTGAAGTAGATCGGGTCTAAGTTGGTCCAGATTAAAAAAAAACATGTGCTCAGCACAGAACGGACCGAACCGGTCTAGCATAACAAATATGGACTACCAAATAGCTGAACTGGTTGGTTCCTGTTGAGCACACTGACAGGTCACCGAATAGGCCTTGTGCAAGAGCCCAACCCGGTTTGCAAAAGAGCGAACCACTCTGCTGAAAAATTAAACCAGTCTGATCGGCAAAAAAGGACTTAATGCTGAATCGGTCTGCCCGAATCGTCGACTAACAAGCGCTGAATCAGCTCGAAGCCATTTCACCTAGCCCGACAAGAGTCAACACTATGGATTGCACTGGCTGAAGCAGAGTGTCTCGCATCATCGGTTCGACTGTCGGTCGAACCAGCCTCGACAAACAAGGGTTAAATAAAAAAAATCAACTGTCGACGGTCTTGAGGCACCCGACGATGATGACTGAGGTGAGCCAGATGCCTCTCTCACCGTCGCCGGTCACAGCCGGCCCCAAATGGTCACCGACGGTGGCTAGGCCAAGCCACATGCCCAGACTACCATCGGTTTCAGATTGGATTTACCATGGCTCCTCTCCGACCGATGTCGGGGATTAGAACGCCAACAACTCCTTTTCGCCCAATGTCTCCTGGCGGTAGAACATGGTTGGGCACCACCGGATGGTCGAAGCCGGTCTGGCACCGTCGTCGTGAGGCTGATCTCGGTCCAGCACTACCTCGATTGCCGATCATAGCCTCAACCGCCTGCCGAACCCATCACAAGATGTCAGGCGATCAAGCCCTCTCACTGGTCCGGTAATCCAAAATGGCAAGTTTCCTGCATCCGGTGTCCGGCATCCAGAGTGGCAGGGAGCCCTCTTCCGACGGCCGATGGTCTGAAAATTAGGGGGCTCTCTGCCTCACACCCTCTAGCCAAAAAAACAAACAAAACGAATAGCCCTATCGTCCGACAACCTGAATAAGGGGATCAAACCCCTTTGCCAGCTCCTGGTGTCCAAAAGAGAGATGACTAGTCGGTCCTCCCTATGATAGGGCACGACCTTACAACGCAAGAAGGGTTGATCGGCCCTTCTCTGCATGTGCCTTGATGCCGATCGGAGAAATTGATGCCAAAAGGAAACGAAACTTATAAAAAGAATGTATGTTTCAACGATTCAACAGGAACATGGGCTCTAATACCAATTGTTGGATTTAAAATCTATCAAAAACTAAAGTAGGATCGAATATATGTTCTTATCGAATAATTGAAATCAAAATAGAATAAAACTAAAAGCCGAAGCTATACCTGAATCCATAGCGCTACGATTGATCGTTGATGGTATGATCTTTCAGAACCTGTATATCTAGAGATTTTCCTTTCTCTAAACCTAATGAGAGAGTCTGAATCTCTTTCTGACTTATGGGGAGTCTGAAGAAGGAGGGCCTTTATATAAGGTTTGGGGACCATAACCTAATGCATTTAGGAGTCTGTTTCAACTCAACCCATTATAGAGTTGCAAACACGGCAAGTCTCTTTACATAGTGTTCCATACCATTTGAAATACCACAGGGCCCATCTAGATTAGACCACATGAACCGGGCCTGAACCTAAGACAGACTTACGATGTGTGGTTCAACGTATGTAGGCCCACTCGATTTTCTAACAGTCTCATCTCAAAATCCTACCCTACATCTTTGCCTCTATCTTTGTTTCATGTTTTTCATCCTCGGTTAAAATGGGACGAGTCTGGGCGGTGCTCAGTTTCCCTTCAGTTCACTGCCATCTCTAAAAAAAGATTAGAGATGGGGCGAGGTAGGGTAAGGTGAGAATCGAGGATGGGGACGGGACGGGAGAAAGCATAAGTCCATCCCCATAAGGATTTTGATTTTAACCTTCATCCCTAGTCCAAACGGGGTCAGGTGGGTCAGAGCCAGTTTCCCGGTCCACTGCTATCCCTACTTGTCATTAACTGTTAGATCGTCGGTCAGCATGTATAGAAAGGGCACATGAGTATTGGGGAAATGTAGTGAGGGTGCAAATCAGCGAACAGGGAGTTCAACGGTGGAGAGAGAGAGAGAGAGAGAGAGAGAGAGTTTCACCCAGGATCGTCCAATTGAAGACAATCAGACGGTCCTAGGTGTGATGCACCGTTTGGATTATTCAGGCGCTGGACGGTCCTCCTCCCCTATATATGGGTAATATTTGCTATCCTCATGATTAAGGAACCTTTTAGTAAAATTATGAAATATTTTTATTGTATTCGGGTTTCTTGCACCATTTCACCCTCCAGATATGATCAACATATTAAGTTTAGCAGAAATCAACGGCTACCAAATTTTCAAACCTCACAAAATATATTTTTACATTGAAAAACTATGATCCAAATGCCTATTTCTACACATGAGGCTTCCTTACCTACGTCCGCCTATGAGTTACAACTAGGGCTTCCTTACCCATGAGGGTAGAAAATGCTGTATATTTTGTAAATATGAATGTCAACTATGGTGGACAGTTTATTTTATTTCCAGATTTATGGTGATATGTGGTAATGCATTTGTGTGCATACAAAATGGAACCCATTCATTATAATAGTTTTTTGTGTTTAAATTTCTGATTTCTAGGTTTTTAGATCATTGTTCCTACTTATGTGCACTAAAAGCCGGTGGGCTGCTCTGATGAGAACCAAATACCTCAGATCTAAAAGTCCTTGGTCAATGCGGGTTGCTCATAGAGGGTCATGGATCTGGCGTGGCATTATTTGGAGCAGGCAGAGTGTGAGTGCCAGATTGGGGATGTTACTAGGGCGCCTTTTTGGGTTGAAGGGTGGCTTAATGAAAATCTTTTTGACTCCATTAGTGGTGAGCAATATAGTTGTATTGCTTTGACCCAAGTCTGACTCAGATGTGGATCAAAATAGACCCAGGGCTGATTCAGATCTGGGTTGTCTTTAACCCAAGTATGACTCATGTTTAGATCTGCTGGATCTTACCTGATTGAGACCCGATCTGATTCAGGTCTCTCTCTTACATATTATACGTAAACTAGATTACACATTCTAGATATATATTCCATGTATAAATAACATGGAATTTTTTACACGACCCAGCTCGTGTTCAGTTTGTCTCATTCAGGAACATGCCGAGCTAAAGCGCAGCTTAGTTAAATGCGAGCATGAGCCATGCCACGAGCTTAGTCCATTAGTAAACGAGCCGAGCCTGAACATGCTATGTTCGGTTCGTTTGGCTCATTTGCTAGCCCTATTCACATGAACAATTAAGAGGTTATGAGCATCCTTTACTGCTTCTAAGATTGTTGCTTGTATTATACAGCGAATCTCATGTCCTTGTCCAACTTGATCATGTAGATTTTAAAACTTCAAGAAGCAAAGAGATGGCTTTGATCTTACAAACCAAAACCTCGAGGTGGAGAGGTGGCAATACGAATATATTTGATTCTCTTTCTAGAAAAGAAAAGAAAACTCCTTGATCCCTTGGTTGGGGGTGGTCCTGCTCCCATATGCATGACATGATCGCATGAATACATTATTTCATTGGCCTCAAAAAATTGGTTAGCCGCATAGAAAGAACCTTAGATATGGATATTAGGTAATATGTTGCGTGTATTGTCCAGAGTCCTCAATGGAGGAAGTGGGAGCAGGAGGGGGAAGTGATTCAGGAAGCAGAAGTGAGAAACGAGGCACTTTCAAAATTTTAGGAAACGGAAAGCGCAGGACGACTTAGAAATGAACCAGAAATCATCTCTTAAGCGACCTTGGAAGCGAACCGGAAGCGACTTAGAAATGAACCAGAAATCATCTCTTAAGCGACCTTGGAAGCGAACCGGAAGCGACTTAGAAAGCAAGGAGAAAACGAAAAAAGGAAAATAAAAAAAAGACAAAAAAATTAAAAAAATAAGGGAAAGCGTGCTTCTCTTAAATGTGAAGCGCACTTCTCCTAAATTGGGAAGCGCACTTCCCAAAATGTTTTTGGCCCTACCCCGCATGTTTCGAAAGTGTTGTTTTGTGCTTCCGAAACGTGCTTCAGAAATGAGAAAGTGCGCTTATCCCAGTAAGTCTGGCATTGTGTTGGACCATAACAAAGGATAAGTCTGGTAACTAAAAGTTACTGAGCCAATCATCATCTGCCTCGACATGTCCATATGTATCGGTCGTCAACCTATGCAGCCTTATGCTGATTAGTCAAGAGAATTTTCTTTATTTCATGTACTCCAGCAGCTGACTGTCCTTGCATATTACCATTATTGTTGTTGATCTGGTTGTATCCTTGTCATTATTACTACTGCTAGTGAATGCTACTACTGTTATTTTGTGTAGTAGTAAGAGGAGGAAGAGCATCCGTAGTGGCACTATGGTAGTAGTAGTAGTATGTAGAATTAGTTGTGTTATAGAATGCTGCACTACTATGATTTCTGACTACCAAATTTGGATTGAAGAGTAAAGTGCAAGAAGCATTTTCAAAATTGCACTTAAAACCAAACACAATAGGCAAGCACTACCATCAACCATAAGAATGTTTATTCTCGGCCATTCTTCCGGTCTCTTTTCCTTTTATGCTCGTAAAGAAGGTAAGGAAGATATGATACAATTAGAAGCAGCTCTTTTTCTTGGATAACTACCAGATGGCAATCTTATTTGGCAACGTAAGGGTAAAAAACATACATAAAGGTTGGACGGTTTTCTCTGAAATTCCCGTTCAATTCTGACCTTAAGGTTCCTAGCAGAAAAAGCAACAAAAAGATATTGCAACGACCACTTTCCATCTAGGCTGATCGGAAAATAATATATAATTACTCCCAGTCCTTTCCTCAGTTATCTATTTTTTTTTTTCAGTAATGGTGTTCTTTCATGTTTAATCAGTAGAGGATTGAAATATAGTTGCTAGCTCAAACTAGATCCTTTCTGCAGTTTTTTATTTCTTCCACTCCGAAGAACTCGGGAATTTGTCCATGCACATGATTTCCCTTCAACAAAAACTGTCTCGCATTAGGCCAAGTTGCAGCATATGGCTCTGCAAGTATATTGTCCTTTTAATTCATCTCCCCTAGGGCTGGGAAACAAGCCAAGTCGCTCATGACTCAGCTCGTAAAGAACTCATTCAAACTCATAAAATTGGTTTCGAATGATGAATATGAACAATAGATATTCAGCTCGACTCGTATGAACTCATTAGGTAGCTAGACATAAACTTTAGATATATTTTACATGTATTTGTTTTCTATAATCTTATTTATTCAGGCTTTAAAAAAACTTATTTTTTTAATAAACAAGGCAGCTCCAACTCTGGTCGTTTAACTCGAACAAAGTATGATCTTGAACTCGGCTTGACTCGCCACAAGAATGAGCCAAGCTTGGGCGCTTCAAGCTTGTCTCGCTCAGCTCGTTTACCAGACCTAATCTCCTCCCGTATAGACAAATTTAGAACGAGCCATAAAATATGCTTGCGCCACCATGAATGCATGACTGCATTCCATCAGAGCTAATCATTAATTAGGGTTCCTTGATTGTTTACATGATATGTTGTCTTTTCTAAAAAAATGAATTATTTTTTACGTTTGTTGTAGATAAAAAGGAATAATGATACTCTTTATTTGGAAGGATAGTTGGGAAGAAGTGATGTATGCTCCCGTAGGGGTTTAAAATCTCTTCATTATTTTTTAAATCAGGAAGTTGATTATTTTTCTATTAGCTAGCATGATCATTCTGCAGAACCAATCTCATCTGTCTTGTAAAAGCAGTGAAATATTCTTTGATAGGAAAAGGAAGAAGCTCATGATATTGACTCGCCCGCATATGACCAAACTCACTATCATAAAGCAAAACTGTATCCAACTTGTTTCAAGCTGACAACACTTGTTTGTGATGGAAGAAATTGCAGCTTCATTGTTGAAGTGTATGTGTGCGTGTGCGTCCTTGTTGGTGTCTCTCTCTCTTTCCATATATATATATATATATATATATATATATATATATATATATATATATATAGAGAGAGAGAGAGAGAGAGAGAGAGAGAGAGAGAGAGTGGTAGCTGCATAAAGGTGCACTTTCCAAGGTGTTTTTGGCAAATCTCTCCATAGTAAAAAATTTAAGAACAGGCTCTTGTAGTAAATTTTTTATGTGTACATAAGATTTTATAATGTGCTAACCATAATGGTTATAAATTTTTGAAGTTTTTAGTTCATAAAAATCCATTGTGTGCATTAAAAAAGTTTGCAATAAAAGTCGGCTCTCAGGTTTTTCTATCAGGAAGATGACATCCGTATAGAAGGATTTGCCAGAGATGCTTTTAGATATGATATTTAAAAATGGTTTGGAAGGCTTGCACCTTTCTTAGGTTGGACGGTATATATATAAAGTGGTATCTGCAAAACCCTTCGGTGCTCAGCTACCAGAACAAGTTTGTTGGCCATCCATCTTGGGTACGTCTTTTAAGTGTTTTAGCAGTGGAACTGGGACCTTTAGCGGCGTTTGGAAAGCACTGATAATGGTAAAAAAACATTGTTTTCAATGTATTTTTGCATGGACGGCCAACAAACTTGTGTTGGTAGCTGCCACTTTATATATATATATATATATATATATATATATATATATATATATATATATATATATATATATATATATATATATATATATATATATAGAGAGAGAGAGAGAGAGAGAGAGAGAGAGAGAGAGAGAGAGAGAGAGGACGTCCAACCTAAGAAAGGTACAAACCATTTTTAAATATCATACTTTAAAGCATTTTTTTGGCAAATCCTTCCATACGGATGTGATCTTCATGATAAAAAAATAATTGAGAGCCTACTCTTATTGCAAACTTTTTTAATGCACATATTGGATTTTTATGAACTAAAAGACTTCAAAAATTTTTAATCATTGATGTTTAGAACATTATAAAATCCTATGTATACATAAAAAAAATTGCTATAAGAGTTGGTTCTTAAATTTTTTACATTGGAGAGCATCTGTGTTGTGAGATTCGCCAAAAATACCTTTAAAATCAATTTTAAAAGTAGTTTAGTCGGTTTGTGCCTTCCACTATAAGAAATATGTGGATTAGTGACGAACATAGTCCATCTACTGTCGCTGAATAGTTTAGCAACGGACTAGCGACGGATAACTTTCATCGCAATTTCTTAGTCGCTAATTAGCAACAAAACATATTTGTCGCTACTTTCGTCCCTAATTTACGAAGGATTAGCGAATGCCATGATCTGTCACGAGGTTGTCGCTAATCCGCAGAGATTTGGTTTTGAGACAAATACACATCCGTCGCTAATTCTATCGCTATTGTAGCGATGGATTATAATCCATCGCAAAACATCGGCCAATTCAGTTTTGCGATGGATAAATATTCGTCGTTAAATTGGAGGCCGATACTAATTAGCGATGGATATTATTTGTCGCTAATCCAATGCAAAAATTTTAAAAAAATAAAAATAAAATTGTTTAAAATATAAATATCAAGAAAAATTTTCTCGTTATACAATTTATATATTCTGTGTATAAAAAACAAAGTATACATAAAAAATACATATACAAAGCAAGTGAAAAAAATTTAACACAAGTTACAAGGAGAAAAAATTTATCGATCCACTATAATCCTCTCCAAGTTCTAATTATTTACAAGTGAATATATATAAAGAGTTTCATTTAAAACAACAAGAAGGTGCAACAAATTCAACACATGAATCTAATCATCGCTAAGATTCTGAGCATGATCCTCTTCATTGTCTCGATCTGCCTCTCCATTCATGCTTCCATCAGCTCCTCTACGTTGATTATCTTTAGCATCCTATAAGAGAACCAAAATGTTAGTATTGATAAACAAAATATAATAAAATAAATTATATGCAATACACCTAATCTAAGGCAATCAAAGTAACATGGATGAATGACACATAGACTAGCTAGTAATAAAGTGAAAGACATTAACAAAATTCAGATGTGTTCTAAGGCTGACAAAAAAAAATCATAGTGATTTAATCATGCAGATATGTGTTCTAAGGTTGTCAAAAAAATGTCATAGTGATTCAAGCATGCATATATGGTTTATAAGGTTATCAAATAAATGTGTTATGTATCACAATCATGCATATATGTGTTATAAGGCAGTCAAAAAATTATCATAGTGGTGAAATCATGCCTATATGTGTTCTAAAGTTGTCAAAAAACTTTCATAGTGATTCAATCATGCATATATGTGTTATAAGGCAGTCAAACAACTTCATAGTGATAAAATCATGCTTATATGTGTGTTCTAAGGTTGTCAAAAAACTTTTATAGTGATTCAATTATTCATATATATGTTCTAAGGTTGTCAAAAAACTTTCATAGTGATTCAATCATGCATATATGTGTTATAAAGCAGTCAAAAAACTTTTATAGTGATAAAATCATGCTTATATGTGTTCTAATGTTGTCAAAAAAAATTATAGTGATGAAATCATGCTTATGTGTTCTAAGGCAGTCAAACAAGTTCACGGTGATGAAATCATGCTTATATATGTGTTCTAAGGTTGTCAAAAAACTTTTATAGTGATTCAATCATGTAAGGCAGTCAAAAAACTTTCATAGTGATGAAATCATGCTTATATGAGTTCTAAGGAAGTCAAACAAGTTCATAGTGATGAAATCATGCTTATATATGTGTTCTAAGGTTGTCAAAAAACTTTCATAGTGATTCAATCATGCATGTATGTGTTCTAAGGTTGTCAAAAAACTTTCATAGTGATTCAATCATGCATATATGTGTTATAAAGTAGTAAAAAAACTTTCATAGTGATGAAATCATGCATATATGTGTTCTAATGTTGTCAAAAAACTTTCATAGTGATGAAATCATGCTTATATGTGTTCTAAGACAGTCAAACAAGTTCATAGTGATGAAATCATGCTTATATATGTGTTCTACAGTTGTCATAAAACTTTTATAGTGATTCAATTATGCATATATGTGTTATAAGGCAGTAAAAAAACTTTTATAGTGATTCAATCATGCATATATGTGTTATAAGGCACTCAAAAAACTTTTATAATGATGAAATCATGCTTATATGTGTTCTAATGTTGTCAAAAAAATTTCATAGTAATGAAATCATGCTTATATGTATTCTAAGGCAGCCAAACATGTTCATAGTGATGAAATCATGCTTATATATGTGTTCTAAGGTTGTCAAAAAACTTTCATAGGGATTCAATCATGCATGTATGTTTTCTATGGTTGTCAAAAAACTTTCATAGTGATTCAATCATGCATATATGTGTTATAAGGCAGTCAAAAAAATTTTATAGTGATGAAATCATGCATATATGTATTATAATGTTGTCAAAAAACTTTCATAGTGATAAAATCATGCTTATATGTATTCTACGACTATCAAACAAGTTCATAGTGATGAAATTATGCTTATATATGTGTTTTAAGGTCGTCATAAAACTTTAATAGTGATTCAATTATGCATATATGTGTTATAAGGCAGTCAAAAAACTTTTATAGTGATTCAATCATGCATATATGTGTTATAAGGCAGTCAAAAAACTTTCATATTAATGAAATCATTCTTATATATGTTCTAATGTGGTCAAAAAACTTTCATAGTGATAAAATCATGCTTATATGTGTTCTAAGGCAGTCAAACAAGTTCATAGTGATAAAATTATGCTTATATATGTATTCTAAGGTTGTCAAAAACTTATATAGTGATTCAATCATGCATATATGTGTTCTAAGGTTGTCAAAAAACTTTTATAGTGATTCAATCATGCATATATGTGTTATAAGATAGTCAAAAAGCATTCATAGTAACTAAATCATGCTTATATGTGTTCTAATGTTGTCAAAAAACTTTTATAGTGATGAAATCATGCTTATATGTGTTCTAAGGTTGTCAAAAAACTTTCATAGTGCTTCAATCATGCATATATGTGTTATAAGGCAGTCAAAAAACTTTTATAGTGATGAAATCATGCTTATATGTGTTCTAATGTTGTCAAAAACCTTTCATAGTGATGAAATCATGCTTATATGTGTTCTAAGGTAGTTAAACAAGTTCATAGTGATGAAATCATGCTTACATATATGTTCTAAGGTTGTCAAAAACTTTCATAGTGATTCAATTCACTACAAGAAAACCCCTTATTAGCGACGGATCTTTGCGACGAATTTTTTCTGTCATAAATTAGCGACGGGCTTAGCGAGAGACCATTATCTGTCGCCAATCTTTGAAATATTTTTGAAATTAGTGACGGTATAAATTCCATCTTAAATCTGTCGCTAATTATCAAGACAGATCGACGACAAAAAATTTTCAGTGCAAAACTGTAGGAAATTAGCGACGGAATTAGCAAGGGAATTTTTCCGTCACTAATCCGTCCCTAATTAGCGACGGATTCGCGACAGAAAAATTCCCTCGCTAATTCCGTCGCTAATTTTCGATTTAAACCGTCCCACCTAAGGCGCGGAATTTTCCCTCTCTCCCCCGTTCGAAATTTAAGCTGATGTTCGATTTAAACCGAGCCTCGTGCTCCCGCTGGTTGATGAAGCCGAGCCTCATGCTCACCGCAGTAAGTCTCACCGGACGATCCTGCTGGACGATGTCGACCGCTGCGACTGTCGTCGCCCAACTTCGACGCAGCAGAGGAGGGTGGTGGAATCTCGATGAAGGGCGTGCGGATCGCGGGGCGGTCGTTGTACCTGGACATGCAGGCGACGTCGCCGGTGGACCCGCAGGTGCTGGACGCGATGCTGCCCTTCTTCACTGGCTGCTTCGGCAACCCCCATTCCCGCACTCACCTCTATGGCTGGGAGTCGGATGAGGCAGTCGAGCGCGCCAGGGAGCAGGTCGCTTCCAAGCCACCTACCTCCCCGTCGGCTCTAACGACCTCCTCGACCTCGACCGCCTCCGTGATGCCATCCGCCCCGACACCGGCCTCGTCTCCGTCATGACCGTCAACAATGAAATCGGTCCATTCTGACCTCTGTGAGACCCAATCGGAGATCTTGGGGTCGAGGGAGTACGACTTGCTGAGATTCGGTGGTGGGTTGTCCTCCTCCTCCATCGCCGCCGACGAATCGCTCCAAGTCCGGCCTATTGCTACCGGAATACCTCCCGACAGCGAGCAAATTTTTTTTTTTACTTTTTTTTTTTTAAAAATTAGCGACGGATTAGTGACAGATATTATTCGTTGCTAATTTAAAATAGCGAAGGACTCGCAACGGATATTATCCATCGCTAATTTAAAATAGTGACAGACTTGCGACAGATCATTTATGTCGCTAATCCATCGCAAACTAGCGACGGATAAGTTTTGTCGCTACTTATCGTCGAAAAAATTGCAATGAAAGCTATCTGTCTCTAATCCGACGCTAGTCCGTCGCTAAACTGTGTAGCGATGAATTAGCGATGGATTTAAGTCGTCGCTAATCCACATGTTTCTTGTAGTGATTATGCATATATGTGTTCTAAGGTTGTAAAAAAACTTTCATAGTGATTCAATCATGCATATATGTGTTATAAGGCTGTCAAAAAACTTTCATAGTGATGAAATTATGCTTATATGTGTTCTAAGGTTGCCAAAACACTTTCATAGTGATGAAATAATGCATATATGTATTATAATACAGTAAAAAAACTTTCATAGTGATGAAATCATGCTTATATGTGTTCTAAGGTTGTCCAAAAACTTTCATAGTGATTCAATCATGCATATATGTGTTATAATGCAGTAAAAAAACTTTCATAATGATGAAATCTTGCTCATATGTGATAAAATCATGCATATACTAGCTTAAAATCTAACGACATAAAACAAATGACATGAAACTTTGATACCTGATAGGCACCTACAGAAGAAGTTCCCCTGTCCCAAAAAAAGTTGCACAACTCATTATGGACAACGTCAAAAATGACTTCATGTAAAAAGTCACGCATTGTGTCCTTAACAAGCTGGCGGACACCATCCCAAGAATTAGCAGGGTCAATCAGACGCTGGGAGTTGATGCTGGTGGAAAAACTCTAAGAGCCCTGACTGTAGGAGCCAATGACTGGTGTGGTGTCCATGTTACTCCCAAACCCGAATACACGACCCTTTTTTGGTTCACCGGTTGCAGTCACACATGCTGCAGAATCAAAAGGCGGATGGTGAGTGGAGTCATCGTCATATCGCTCTATCATTTGTTGCTCGTATGACTCCTACAAATTAATGATTACAGTATGGATTAATAATTAAGAATTATAATATTCATGGTAACTTGTCTATTATAATGTTTATTAATACCATAAATACATATTGTTGTCGCTCTTGCCTTCTTTGATACAAATTCTCCCGTGTTCTTATATTTATGTGTTTCAACAAACACATCCTTGTAAGGCACAATGTCTCTTTTTTTTTGCTTCCTGCAAGGTTAAATGATAAAAAATTAATTAAAAAGAATGCAACAATACTTATAAATTTGACAATATATATATGGATGAGTTACCATTTTCTTCTGGTGGCTCTCAAAAGTCCTAGATCCACCTGTGTGTAGATGAACATCGGGCATCTTCGCTCGGTTTTGTGCAGCTTTGCTGAGCGGTTTCAAAATTCATGGCCTACCCACTTATCGCACATTGCATCCCAATAATCTGATCTGATAGTAGGAGAGTCATGGCCCTTCCACTGCAGTGGATCATCTATCCCATCAAATACTTTTATTGCTGCAGTCTTCATATTGTGCAGCATGTCTGCAAATCGACTGCAACCACCTTCTGCCATACCCGCCTCGCGTCGTGCTCCTCATTCACAATCGTGAAGCAATTCAAAACCTATAAATAATTTCAGAAAGTTAGTACACATGACTATAAATAAAAATTAAATATGAAACATATTAGCTATAATAAACAATTGTATACCATGAATGAGGATTGCAATCTATCCAACACCTCCTTCGGATACTCTTTCTATTGAGCGACTAGTCCTAGAAGATGCTGAACTAGTGGCCCCCTAATTTATCGTATTACTTCTTGTAGCTCGAATCTTGCGCTGCACATGAATTGGTACACATTAACTATCAATATATATTATTTATAAGATAAGTATTGGATAAGTGAAAATAAAATACTTACGGTTGATTATCGATATACACTATTTGAATGAGTCATCGTGTGTCAGACTGAGAAGACCCTATATCTGGCATTGTCTCGTGACGTATATGAATAACTGGTGTAGGTGGGTCATGTGCAGCCAAAATATCATCTATAGAAAAATGAGTTAGAAATTTACACAATGCACATTTAAACTAATTAAGTATACAATTAGTTAAATGATATACCTATCGAAGCAGCCTGTTAAATTGTTCTTCATCATCATTACAATGCGGGCAAGTGTAACATGTTAGAATGTAAGGTTCAAAGTACATAGATGAGAAATTTGAAATCTCTTCTAAAGTGTACGTCTCACAAATAGAACCCTCCACTTTTGCTTTATTCTGAACCTTTTTTTTGAGGTCACCCATATATTTATCAACAATATACATCTCGTAATACAATAAATTCTTAAGAGCGTTGAAGAGAAAAATATAAAAAAATATATATACCTTTCAAATGGATACATCCACCGATATTGCGAAGGACCACCAACCCTAAGTTCATATGGCAAATGTATTATCACATGTTCCATAACATTGAAAAATGCTGACAAAAATATCTTCTCTAGCTGACAAATAGTAGTGACAACAAAATCCTCAAGATTCTTTACCTCAGTTACTACAACTTCCATGCGCACAATGTTCTAAAAAATCTACTCTCGGATAACACCCCTCATATAGGTTTGTCTAACATATCATGGAATGTTAGGAGAATCAACCATTGCATAATGACATGACAATCATGGCTCTTCAACCCATATAATTATCCCTCGTCTATCTTCACAGCCGAAGCAATGTTAGAGACGTATTCATCTGGAAATCTCAATTGTCTCAACCATTGACATACCTGCTTTACTTGATCTGGTCCAAGCACGTACCTTGCCTTTAGTTTCAGTACTTTGCCATTATACTTTTTGAGTTCCAACTTTGGTCTTTTACATATTACTTTTAAATCCATACGGGCCTTCAGATTGTCCTTCATTTTCCCTTTAACATTCATTACCGTATTTAACATATTATCAAACATATTTTTCTCCACATGCATCACATCCAAATTATGTCGTATCAATAAGGTCGGTCAATATGGTAGTTCTCAAAATATAGATTTCTTTGTCCAATTGTGACCAAATCCAAGAAAGGGCGTCAGACTACGGGTATCTGTCAGTCTATATGAAAAGTATCACAATCGCCTTAAAATCTCTATGCTAGACAACCGTGAAGGTGAACCTTCCATTTCAGTTGTGCTTGCTCGGAACACATTCCTTTGTCGTCGGAATGGATGGTCGTTGGGTAGAAATCGACGGTGACAATTAAACCAGCACGACTTCCTTCCATGCGTCAATCTAAAAGATTTTGTATCATCCATGCAGTACAGACATGCCAACCTGTCATGTGTGCTCCAACCAGATAACATACTATATGCAGGAAAGTCACTGATTGTTCATAGAACAATAGCCTTCATATTAAAGTTTTGTTTTTTGTGGGCATCGTATGTGAGAACATCGTCATCCCACAGTATTTTTAGTTCATTAATCAATGACCTTAAATATACATTAAGATTTTGGCTCGAAGAGGTCGGACCAGGGATCAATAGAGATAAGAAAAGATTTTGACGCTTCATACACAAGCTTGGAGGAAGGTTGTATGGGGTAACAAATACTGGCCAACACGAGTATGGAGTTGATCTACCATCAAATGGATTGAATTCATCTGTACATAAACCGAGCCTAATATTTCTCACTTTCATTGCGAAGGTTTGATGAGTACGATCAAAGTGCTTCCAAGCTTCCGCATCAATAGGATGTGTGATCTTGTCTTCATCATGTTGAACTTTATTTGCATTCCATCTTATGTGTTTAGCTATCCTCGAAGACATATACAATCATTGCAATCTAAGGGTGAGAGGAAAGTAGCGGAGTGACTTGTATGACACTTTTTTTGACCTCGTGCTACCATTGTCTTTTGCCTTTAACTTGAACCGAGGATGCCCATATGATGGACATGGTCTGCTATTTTCTTGGTCTTTGAAATACAACATGTAGTCATTTGGATAAGCATCTATCTTTTGATATCTCATACCTACAGCATTGACCATAACTTTCTCACGATAGAAATTTTTTGATAATTTCTCATCTTTGGGCAACATATTATTCACAATAGAGCACAGACAGTCAAAATATGATTGACTCAAATTATACTCAAACTTCAAATTCAGTAGTTGAAGAACTGCAGACAAAATAGTGTGACTCTCGCAACCATTCTAAAGTGACTCATCAACATCTCTAAGTAAGTCATAAAATCTATTAGTTGCATCGTTTGCTGCTTCTTCCTCTACCCAAGTTGGTATATCATTAGGACCCATAGCAAAACCTAATTTTGATCCTGCGGCATCACATATCAAATCCACATATGAATTATTGTGCACCACATCCACCCGTGCGTCAAAATTGTTCTAAAATTCTTCACCATGAAGCGTCTAATTCTAATAATCACTCACAAAACCCTTCTTGTATAGGTGATGTCTAACGCTATGAGGTTCTATAAATCGATTATGCTTACACATCGTGCAGGGGCACCTGATCCGATCGATGGGATCCACTGTACAGATACTTGCCATTGTAAATTCAATAAAACTGTCAACACCATCTATATATTCAAGCAATACCTCATTGCCAATTATCATACAGTACATTCATTTACGGTTTGCAGTCATTTTGTCGTATGATGTTACAGATATTATCCTAACCAGTTAAAAGAGAATCATAAGAATGTTATGATGAAGAAAATATCTAATTTATCATGAATTGTTGGATATATATCACAAAGCTATTTAGAAAGATGAAATCACAATCATAAACATGATACATTCAATTTAAGCATGTTTTCATAATACAATTTTACATGGAGGGCATAATTAATTCAAAAATAACTTCATGCAAGCATGGATATATGATACACGACACACACACACACACACATATATCACAAAGATATTTAGAAAGATGAAATCACATTCATAAATATGATACATTCAATTTAAGCATATTTTCATAATACAATTTCATATGGAAGGCATAATTAATTCGAAAATAACTTCATGCAAGCAAAGATACAGTCACGTCTAACATTGTAATACATTCAGTCACTCATATCACAATAATGTCAAACATGTACCTGCAGCAAACATACTCTAATATCCCGCTAACTACTACCATGACTAGCATGAACTTCAAACTACAAAAATAAGAGCACTTATATTTTCATACATTCAAATCATGCTCAGCATGATTTCCGAACTCCATCAAAGTAGTCCTAGATATCCACAACTAAGTGAGTGTGTGAACAAGAAAGTGTTGCATCCAAGAAAGTAAATAACATGTGATGCGCTTAAATCACTTACTCACCACGGGTATTTACTCGATTTGCATTGCTTTTGCCTTTACATTTTTTTTGTATTTCTTTTTGCATTGCATTTTTAGCCGTATGTGATGCTTAGCACTAAGCATCGCGCAATTAACTCAGTTACGTACCTGCAATGCACATTTATATATTGCAATGCACAAGACCCCTCCTTGGCGAGGAGGGGGCTGACGCCCTCCTTCAAAACCCAAGAAAAAGAAGATAGGGAAGGAAATCGACCCCTCCCTGGCGAAAAAGAAGGAACGGGTGGGGCAAGGGTCTTGCCCCCGCATGCCAGAAACACCAAGGCAGTAGGGGCAAAGCCCTTGCCGACCGGAAGGAACGAGGGAGGTGCCCAAATCCCCTGCCTCATTCTTTGTCAAAGGTGGCAGGGGGTGTCTCCCCTATCGATCAAAAAAACTGGCAGGGGTGCCCCTGCTTGCCGGTCGGAAAAGAGAAACAAGCTGCAGCGCAGCCCCTGCCTGTCGGCCGAAAAAAAAAAAAATAGATGACAAGCAGCCTTTGGCTGTCGGTCGAAAAACAGAAGGAGACGAAGAGGAAGGGGTTGTGCCTATCGGTCGACGGCAGGTAGCTGGATGCAGGGAGGGCCGGTGAAGGCAAAGGAGTCGTCGTTTGCTAAGGGACCAGACGACGAAGGCAAAGGCAGCGGAGAGAGAGAGAGAGAGAGAGAGAGAGAGAGAGAGAGAGAGAGAGAGAGAGAGAGAGAGAGAGAGAGAGAGGTCGGAAGGCAGAGGGTGTTGCCAGCGGCAGATGAAAGGGAGCAGCGACGGGGCTCAAGGAAGAGAAGAGAGCAACGACGTGGTGACCTTCGGTGAGGCGAGGATCGGGGCTCAGGGAAGGGAGCAACGACGGAGTCGATTCTATCTGGGCTGCCGACGGCAGGTAGCCGGATGCAGGGAGGGCTGACAAAGGCAAAGAGGCCGTCATCTGCTAAGGTGTCGGCTGAAGGAGGCAAAGGCGGAGGGTTAGGGTTCTTTGACTGAGAACCTGATTTAGGGGAAATCAGAGAGAGAGAGAATTTTGTGCCTTAGACGGGCTTATATCGAAAAATAGCGACGGAAAAGTTCTGTGTCAAAATCTATTGCTAAGTAGTGACTTACGTGGCGATAAAAAAGTCCGTTGTTAAGTTGCGATGGAGTTTGACACAGAACTTTTCTATCGCTAATTAGCGACGGAGTTTGAGACAAAATATTTTCGTCACTAATTATGCAACAAATTTCAATTTTAGAGACGACTATTTTTCTCTCGCTAATCCGTTGAAACTTTGCGATAAAAATAATCTGTCGTCAATTTCCGTCGCTAATTAACATTTTTCTTGTAGTGTTTTTTTAGTTGGATGGCCTCTTCTTTATATATATATATATATATATATATATATATATATATATATATATATATATATATATATATATATATATATAAACTAGTCAAATATGTAAACTTGTATGAACTGAGATTTTTATAGTTTTTTTTTTTCTAAAATTTTACGGTATAATTGTGATCTAGATGCATGGTTTTTATAGAAACAGACTCTTGAATCATCGGATTAAAATGTATTATGAGGATCTTTTAAGGCTTGAAAATCAATGACTCAAAATTTTTGTAAATATACAAGCATGAAAAATCATGTTTTTTTATCAGATTACTGTGATCCAATAGTCGATTCCAGCCAAATGGATCACTTTGCAAAAAAAGCTATTAAAATCATAGTTCATACCAGTTTACATATTTTAGTTTTTCTATATATAAAAATAAAGAGAGACGTAACTGAATAGAAAAATATGAAGTATTGATCATGAAGGAATAGGCGTACTGTCTTTGCCAAAATGACATAAAAAGCTTGAATTTAATGTAAATACCTACATTCTTGTCAATACCTCTCTAACAGTATTCCGTTATTATTTATGGCATATATATTCGAGCACATAAAAACGTGGGTACTATTTCGCCAACAATGCACTCTACGCAGAAAGGCTAAAGCTTCAATTGCAATCTTCCTCCGTTTTGTGAACCCTACCACAAAAAGCACAAAGAAATACAAGCCACACAAATTTCACCACGGTCACCAAGCCTTTCAAAATCACGAAATTAGCCTTAATTGTTCGTTTCGTCCAGGGTTACGGAGATACACAAACAGATGTTTGGGGTGGATTTGGTCAGATCCCTGATCCAGATCCGAGATATGGATCTTGGCATGAGATCGGACCCTGTAATTGATTTTCTGAGACCTGTGCAGTTGGAACGTTTTGGATTCAGATTTGGGCCAAATTTGACGTTTTCTGTCGGTTCTCAATTCTCATCTGGATCAAATCCAATCCATCAATAACTTTTGCATGTAAAATGCTTTTTTCTGATCGACTCTTTTAGAAGATCCATTAATACCATCTAAATTTCAGATGGATGTGGGAGTGGGACTCATCTTTTCTTTCCCTTGAGATGCTGTTCTGATCCAGTTTTGGATTCTGATTTATTGCTTAAAAGTGTGAATCAGATTCCGATTGGCCATGAATGGATCGAGCCATATATATCCAATAACGCATAATAAACCTCTAGCTAGCTAGAGCTTCTATCAGAATCTGTGCTCCTAGTGCTATTGCCCTGATTGGATTTGGGTCATGGAGTGAAACCCCCCAATGAGCATAGCCAAGCTAACTGAGTGATCATGTGAGCCCACCTGATCCATTTTGGCGTTTTCATTCTTCAGTACTGGACTTACGCTCCAAATGGTACGGATTCTGTGGTCAGCGAGACATTAACCCACTTGGCCCATTACTAATTAAACTAAGACTATATTCTATGAAGCATGCACAGTGTTACCGGCTCCCAAAATAGGGATGTTAGCAAAGCATTTTTTGTCCGACACCCGAATCCATGTAATCAGATCCAATTAGCTAAACAGGCCATATCAAGTTTTGACTTGTTAATCTGAATCCAAAAGGAACTAGTACCCGAAAGAGTTGACATGCAAAGGCGTTAGGTTAATTAGTACAAATAGCTAATTGGATTTGGGTATATTGGGCAAAGGTTTGGATACAATTAGTACAAAGCGACTAGGAACCTTAGGAGGCCCAATCTAGTTATATAAGACTCAATTAATGCTTAGTCAGATCAGCTTCTCAATTAACTGATCATGTTTACCGGATTCAACTCTATTGTTTGGATTCTGGGTTAAAACCGGAGTGGGATTTAGATCACCGGGATCCGGCCTATATCTACTCCGAACTGGGATGGAAAAGGGAGGGGGCAGATTAGGTCCGTTCCTATTAATTGAACCCACCGCACATCTCACTTGATCTGACATGTGCATGGGCCCCGCAAGTGAGTTGTGCGGTGAGGATCGATATGATCGTATCTGCTCTGACGGGGGGAAGTTCCCTAATACATCTGACAAATGAAATCCTCCCACGTGTACAGGGTAGTTCGGTTTAGGTGGTACGGTGGCGTTCCCTGAATCAGGGGACACGCGGTCGGCAAAAGCCCTCCCTTTCATTTCTTTTTTTACGGACCCTTTGCAGTTGCATGGGAGAGGACAGAGGGGGTCGACTGGAGTAGCCGCCCCGCCCCCTCTCTTTAACTGTTATTTTGATCCAAACACTTGCCCTCAACTTTTGTTTCCAAATATTACGAAATCACCACTAGGGTTCAGTCATACGTAATCAACCTTGATAACATTGTCGTAATTTTCTTCGTCTCAAAGGTTTATTTGGCGCAGGTTTTCTTTAGTCAAATTCCCCCCCCCCCCCCCTTGGCGTGGAAAAGGACGATCGTGTCCTTGAAGAGCTTCCAAACGAACCGAACGGCCTCGAGAAAGCGACAGCCTCCTCACCATCGCACCCGGCCTCATGCCTTCTTTGTTTGACACGTACATGATACTCGTGCGGAGGAGAGGTGGGAACCAGAAGACCTTCTCTCTCTCTCTCTCTCTCTCTCTCTATATATATATATATATATATATATACTTGGGAAGGAAGGGGCTCGGGTGACATTAACAGCAATGACCGCATCGAAGTCGGCGGGCCCATTCAAGAAAGAGATGCCAAACCGCCTCTCCTCTCTCTCTCTCATGTGTTTAAGTGGGGTTACTGTTGTAGTTTGGGTTCCTACATCATGACTAGATTCGGTTCGTTGGTGATGTGGTGGTGGTGGTAACGATACTCTCTCTCTCTCTCTGTCTCTCACCGTTAGATCCTTGTTTGCTTGTGTTAAGTTAGCTTAATTTGGTTCCCTCTCGATTAATCTGGATTGCGGTTAGGGTTATATGCTCGAGACATCTCTCTCTCTCTCAACCACTAGTTTCAAGCTTATGCTAGACTTGTGATGCTCCAGGTTATATGCTCGAGATATCTCTCTTTTTTTTTTCTCTCTCTCTCTCAACCACTAGTTTCAAGCTTATGCTAGACTTGTGATGCTCCAGGTTCCCTATCAAGTATCCACTAGTTCTAATACGTAACTCACATAACAACCGCCTCTCTCTCTCTCTCTCTCTAACGCCGTCAGACTTATCAAACTCTAGTGTGTTGTCCAGTTTCACTCCCAGGTCCGCAACCACATCTCTCTCTCTCTCTAAAATGAGAAAAGATCCACAAGGGGTCTTGTGGTGACCGCCAAATAGTTCAGGCCGGGAGTCATGTTCAGGGTTTGACTTGTGAATTACTCCCTCATTTCTCCTTATAGACACTTAGAAAGTTTCGGCCCGGCTTCTTCTTCCTTCATTCTTGAGTCATGTAATGTAATATGGGACAAGGGAGAGAAGAGACTAGGGAAGCAGGCCTATAATTCTCCGGTGGCGATATCGCTGAGGAGCATGATAATTTTACACTCAGCCAGGTACAAATATGAACCATTATCAAAACGGCCTGCCGTTTCCATTATTGTCTTTCCTTTTTGAATGCTCCCCTTCTATTTAATTAAAACTATCGTAAGTGGGGTGTCCTTTTTATCTTGGTTTTTTCTTTTCAACTCCCTTCTTCCACTTCTCTTTTGTCATTGTCCATGTTTGTGTGCCTAATGAGTGTCTCCGCTTTGTTTACAGCAGCTTAAATTTCTAGGTCAAAATCATATCTTCAAACTCCTATTGTTCTTGTTCCGTTCTTCCTTTCGTTTTTGCTGCCACAAACTCACAATTAAACAGCAAGGTGACTGTATAGCATAGGCAGAGGATAGGTACTCAACAACAGAAGAAAGTGATGGTAATCCATAGTTTTTTTTTTTCTTCCCCTTTTCTGTCGTTTGATTGTATTTTTTTTTTTGTGGTTATGATGACTTTGGGGTTTTATATTTTTTGTTTGGGTGAACGAAATAGGTCGGTCCGATGATAAGGGTGGCGAGTGAGGATCTTGGGCCGCCATGGCTGGTCCCTATGTTGAAGACAAACTTCTTTGCTCCTTGCAGAATCCATGCGGATTCCAGTAAGAGCGAGTGCAATATGTACTGCCTTGATTGTATGGGGAATGCCCTTTGCTCCTACTGTCTTTCCAATCATAAGGACCATCACATTGTTCAGGTCTGTGGTCGGTTTCAACTTTTGATAGAAATTTTTATCCCTTCTTTTTTCCTTGGCTTTCTCTTTCTTAATTTCATAGCAAGAGAGGAGACTAATATTTGTGCGGGGCTTTGAAACAGATTAGGAGATCTTCATACCATAATGTGATTCGGGTCTCGGAAGTTCAGAAGATTCTTGACATAAGCGGGGTACAGACGTACATCATTAACAGTGCTAGGATCGTTTTCCTCAACGAGAGGCCTCAACCAAGGCCAGGGAAAGGCGTGACCAACACATGTGAGATCTGTTGTAGGAGCCTTCTTGACTCTTACAGGTTCTGCTCTCTTGGGTGCAAAGTAAGTGTTTCAGTATCCCCACCCATTTTCGCTCCCTCATTCTTCTTTTCTCTTTTTTTTTAATAGCTTTAAATATCATAGCCTTTGCCCATTTCTTGTTTTGGCCGGATTTTCGTGGCCGTTGACTCTGAATTTCAGAAATTTGGACAAGCTTTCCTTTTCTTGGTTCAGTATCATCTTGAAGAAGCTACTTGTGAATCTGCTGTAATTCGATGCGTTGATTGTCTGTTAACTGAATTAGTCAATACCCAGTTCGTACTTTCAGCTTGTCCTGTATTGGGTCGTCTTCAGTTTTCAAAAATTTTAGGTTTTTTGTCAGTTGATTCAGTGATTAAGTTTTCTATCGGTACACTGAAGTAATGGGTTCTCTTGGTTATGCATTCTGGCTAAAGCGTTGCGTTTTGACCATTGCTGCATATGATTGTCTCGGCATTCAGTTAAAATTTGTCGGTCTTTATTTCTCGAGTTCTTTTGTTTCCATTTGGGTTATTTTGTTTTACTGATCAATGCCCAATTGTTCTTACTGCTCCTTTTCTGAAATGGGTATGTCTTGAATTGAGGAAAGACTTAAAGTTTGGCATACAAATCTGAGTTTTGTTTTGATTGATATGTATTTCCGGTTTCTGCATTTTCTTCAATGGAACGATCCTGAACTTTTGGAAGTTTTCAATGTAATGGCAACAGCTTGGAGGGATCAAGAGGGACCCGGAACTCACTTTCTCTCTCAGGCCGAAGCAGAACAGAGATGGAGCAGGGAGATCGGAATCGGATGATTCATCTACGCCAAAGAAGATGAAGCGAACGGACGGATTTAATCAATTCATGGTCGCGAAAAGAGAGGTTCTGTCCTTGAATGGGATCCGAGATGGAGAGAAGTATTCAAGTTCTGGCGATGAGGCTGCAAATTTCACCAGAAGCATCTCTCCGGCAACCCCACCAATAAAAAACTACAGAGTAGGGAGGAGAAAGGGCATTCCTCACAGAGCTCCATTTTAACTCACGTTGTTCAGGAAATTACTGAAAAAAAATGAAATGGAGGAAAACGCCAAAAAAAAAAAAGGAAGGGAAGAAAACTATCTTGAAGGTCAACCATCCATCCGTAGATGTACAGGTGAATAATGTGATCAGAATCAAGATTTAATAGGCATGTGAAGAACAAAAAATAGCTCCGTTACTCTCTTTTCTGTCTTGTAAATAGATGGCAAGGCGCAGGAGTCAGCCAAAATAATGCAATAGATGTAAATATAACTTTTAAGTCTTTCTTATATTTTATTGTTTTGATAGACACATAAATATTCTTTTATTTCAGTAGTGAAGTTGGTACTCTTGTAGGTAAACCGGAGTATCATATATTCATCTGTAAGGTTCGGTTAGGGGTTTGTACTTGAATTTCAGTGGTGATTTTAATATACCTATATCACTTATAAATATATTCCTGTAGTTCCATAAGCATGTACAGACGCTGGTGAAGATTATCAATGGCAAATGACATAAGAAAGATGTTATGTACCCTGTTTCTCATTTTTGCCCTTCTACTTTCATATATCATTGCCACTCAAACTTTAGAGGTTTGTTGTTGTATTCTGTCCTTTTGCGGCCTGTCATCATGAGCTGGTGATGGCCTCATTTTAGAGAGAGAGAGAGTTGTGTACAAATGAGGGCATGCGCCACAGTAATCTATATGGACAATGTTGGTGATAACGGTTAATATTTAGTCCCTCTCTCTCATATTTGCAAAGGATAGATACGAAATTTAGTGGCAGGATCCCTAGATGTAAAGGTTTCCTTTATTTCGTTTCCTCTTATCATGGTCATCAATATCTTTGCCTTAAATTCTTTGTGCATATGCATATCTTGTTTCCTTTCTCAATAGTCTATAAAGCAATTTCCTTTATGTTTCTTTTGCCAATTAACCATTGGTTTCATACTGTTGATGTATCTTAACGGCTTACATTTTGTGTTAGGTGTCTTTTTTTTTCTTTTTCTTTTTTCCCACAGAGAAAGCTGGGGTTAGGCAGACCCCTACCAGTTATACAACCATACCATTCTGGGTTCGAACTTGCAACGTCCCAACACAAGGTGACGTGCACTAACTGCTCTTGCCAATAAAGCGGAGCCCGTGTACGTGTCTTCTTTTCTTTATTGCGTATAAGTTGAACCAGTTAAACTTTTTCTTTTTTCTTTTTTCTTTTTTCTGGCCATGATCATTATCAAGATATATATTGGTAGCCAAATAGAAACATCAATATAATAGTTTTCTTTAAGAATTTTCACAAATTTTTTTGTTAAAAATGCATTAATTTATCCCATGGATAATTTGAGTCTTCGTTTCACATCGGACGGTAGCTTGGGCCAGACGTAAATGCTTAAGAAAGGGATGGGCTGCTTCAGATGCTCCGCTCAACATGGAGACGTGGGGAATCCGCAAGTGACCCAACTCTTTTTTTTTTTTTCTTTCCTGCTTTCTTTATTATATTCTCGTTTTTTTTTTAAAACAAAACAAATTTAAGAAAAACAAAATAAAGAACCAACTCTTACCTTATCGTTAACGATCATGTGAGTTGTGTCTCGTGACGTCCCCTAAAGCAAGAGGGGCCATATGATAGCTTCCCTCGTGACGTGTCATCTTGCCATGTCAGCCCTTCAACCAATGATCGCTCGCCACGTAGACACCCACACGAAGGATGTCAGCCTCAGTGGTGAGGTGAGTGGTTGGTTTGGCTGCCCCAGAAGTTGCTACGACGATAAGGATTTTGTGCATCACCTTGGGCGTCACACGTTGTGGACTGATGGTGCATATTTTGTTCTCTTCTCTTCTCTTTTTTATTATGTTGATGAGTCTAGATGATAATGATGTAGACTAGGGGTGGCAAAATCTGACCCGACCCGTCAACCTGCTTCTTAGCCGGGTTAGGGTTTGGCTTAAACAGGTTCGTGTGGTAAACGGGTCGACCGGCCTAACTTGTTTATTAAACGGGTCATGTTCGTGTTAGGGGTATGCCAACCCGTTTGACCCATTTAATAAACGGGTTAGGCGGGCACCCATTTACACAAACCCGTCAACCCGACCTGTTTGCCACCTGTCAACCCGACCCGCAGCCGAGAGCCCGAGACCTCTTCTCTCCAGTGTGCGCCTGTGCGGTTATCGTGTCTATGTTATCGGGTTGACCGATTTAATAAACAAGTCACCGTATTGTATAATTGTGTTGTGTCGACCCAACCCGTTTATTAAACGGGTTAACCATGTCATGTCAGGTTACCCGTTTAATAAATGGGTCGTGTTCGTGTTTGCCACATCCGACCCGTTTAATAAACGGGTCGTGTTCATGTTGAGGTATTCTGACTTGACAACCCGACCCATCGACCCGACCCATCGACCCGACCCGATTGCCACCCCTAATGTAGACTGGGATGAGATGGGGGAATTTTATACGCTTTAGCTCGGAGACTTTCTAATCAATAGTCCATCTATGGCCATCCCTAGTCGGTTATTGGGCTATCTACTGTCCTCTGGTTGAATGTGCGTCGTTAACCGTATGCATACTGACAAACGTTAAAAAAACGGCAAAAATCTCGTTTTTCAAATAACTCTCAAGAATTTAAAAAAATTCATAAATCTTGCATTTTTTTAGGCAAAATCTCGGCAATAAAAAATATATAAACTATTCATATATAGTAAAATTGTTTGAAGATACATTAGACGAAGCGTCTTTTTGTATTTGCGTGCTAAATCTCTGGGCAGAAAAACAACTAAGGGCGGTACAAAACTGAATATCATTATTTTGAAGAAAAAAAGAACCCGCATGTTCGAAGGAAAATCCATTAGAAGATACGAGTTTATATATACGAGTAACCCTTAACAATGGATGAACATTTTGTCCACTGTTACAAGCACCCGCCGCTGATTGCACATAAATCAGTGGTGGGCATTTTTAGTAAAAAATGGCAGTCTTGACAGTCGCTAAAAGTCATTTTTCTGCCCAGCCACCGTTAATTCTTTTGGATTTATGCTGGACGCGTGTTGAATGTTTAGTCCTTTCATTGTTACTAGTTTTCATATATATATATATATATGGTTAATATTTTTTTGTTTGAAAAGCAAGCTGGGGTTAGGCAGACCCCTACCAAATATCTCTTAAGCCCCAAGTGGCAGAGGGATTTGAACCTGTGCCTTCAGCTTGGCACAACCCCGCTTAATATATGGGATACCACCTCGGTGGTATATATGGTTAATATTTAGTGCAATTGAACACACTAAACTACTAAAATAGAAGTAATAGGTTCAAGCTTATTGGCAAAATCTGACACACGTTGATGTGTTCAGCATGGCTTGTTTGTTTATGATCAAACTTTTGATCGTGTGATTTCAATCTAAAAATATGATTTTTGGAGTATGCATTGTGTGCTGTTGATTTTATAAGCCATTAAAAAACTTGCTTACGTGTCACATTTACATTATTTAAAACTCATTTTCTACTAAAAAAACTTTTACATCATGGGTCCGTGCTAAACCCATTTGGTGTTAAACCGTGTGCTAAATAGGTTTTTTGGGTATTTTTTATTTCATTTTTAAATTCTAACCTAACCCATTTGGGTATTTTTTATTTGATTAAACACATGGATGGGTTTTTATAAAGTTCGAAAAATCAACGGTCCAAAATCTTTGTAAATGTTTGAGGCTCCAAACGTCATATTTTTCATAAAAAACACATTATCTTGGGGTGGATTCTTAGTAAATCAACCATGCCCAACGCATTTATAAAGCCAGAACCGCATAAAAAGCACCGGAGAAGCTGAAAAACCCATTTAGCATGAAGTTTAAAACCAAATGTATTTAGCACGGACCCATTACTCTCTCTCTCTCTCTCTCTATATATATATATAAATGAAGGTTATATATATTCAATAGTTCTATCCCTTCGATAGCATCAAATATTAACCCACGAGTGTCTATATATATATCAGCTAAAGACTTTAGGGCCTGGATTTTTTTAGGCGAGGGATGAGCTTCCACTGACATCGCTGGGAAGGTGGTAGGCATCTACCACTTTCTCTCTCCCACTTTGGTGCCTAATATAATATAATAATCTTGACCGTTGGATCTTATTTAGTTCTAACTGTCAAAAAGGGCTAGAAAGCTTTGGTGCCTAATGCAACATAATAATTTTGACCGTTCAATAATCTTGACCTTTGGATCTCATTCAGATCCGACGGTCGATATAAAGGGTATTTGAAGCCCCTTACCAGCCTTATTGTTCGAATCCCTCCTCTCCTCTCCTCTCCCTCTTCCTCTCCCTCTCCTCACCTCTCCATTGCCACCGTCGCTGCCATTGCGCTCGCCATCGTCGTGCCCTTGCCACCGTCTGCCACCGCTGTGCCCGCTTCTCCCCTCTCCTTTGCCAGTCCCGCTTCCCCCTCTCTGTCCCCCGTCCCGCTTCTCCCTTCTCCTTCGCCCATCTCTCCTTCTCCAGTCCCTCTTCTCCCCTCTCCGTCTCCCCTTCGCCCCTGCTGCCCCCGTTGCTTCCCCTGCCCCTGCTGCCTCCGTCGACCCCCGCTCCTTCTGGCCCCGCGATGCTTCTCAAACCATTTTCAACACCCTCTATTTTTGGGTATGCTTTAGATTTTAGAAAATTTATATTTTAGTCCTTATTTTTGCATTTTTCTGTGTTAACGTAAGCAAGCTAAACCCAAATTTTTTATTTTCAATCTTTCATGCAGGCCGAGGTGGAGCGAATTGACATTTACGAGTTTGCAGCTCAGGCTTTTCATAGCCCGTAATGATTAAAATTGCAATTTGCTGCTTCAGACCCCTTTGCAAATTGCTGAATATTAGATTCATATGGTTTTCCAAGTTTATTCATTCTTTCATGTGATTGATTACTTGTTTTCATTAGATTTGGTGACCTTTTGCATATTCACGTCTCACATATCAACGATGTTATTGCTCATGAGATTTAGGTTTTGTTGACTATTGGGTGAGATGTTGCAGGTCCCAACTCTTGTCAAGGTTCTATTCTTAGTTGTGTGCGAGATTCTTGCAATATTAGGACCCTGTGCGAATCTGAACACTCATAATAGGAAATGTTAGTGAAGTTTGACAAAGTATGGTCATGATTCTTCTATTTCAACCACTCTCCTGTTAGAATGCATGATGCATGTTTTAATCTTCCTTTCAAAAAGTTAGATGTTCATGTTCCATTTTACTGTCCTATATTTAGGTAAATATTGCAAGGTTTTGCTACTTGAAAAAACAACCTTAAGTAACTAAACAACTACTTCTCGGTATAGGTTTTTTTTGCTATGTATTTTTCACAGTGATTCATTTCTTCATTCATGCATGTGTTCAAGTATTTTGATTCTGACCCTCATTTGTTTCATGAGGTACAGGTTATGAGTCTGTGATGGTGATGGGAAATTGGAATGGGATTAGTACCATTTTGATCACCCAGGTTCTTTGTACTATCTAATTATTCAGGAAATTAAGTTGTTTTTACTATTTGCAGGCTGCAAAGTGATGTTCGCATGCAAGTGATGAATTTTGAATTGGCCTACGTAATTAGGGAATTGATGGTAGACTCCATATTTTTAATTTCTTATTTAGGCAGGCTATATGTTCGTATATATATTTTGTGACTGGTAGCTGTCCCTGTGCTAGCTGCCTTCGAATGGTAACTACAAGTTTCTCTTGGGACTCGACGGTTTGATATTTCATGGAAGATATTAGTAGGTAGCATAGCGATTAGCACCAACAGTATGCCAACTCTAGAGGTTAATTCGCTCTACCACGACCTGCATGAAAGATTGAAACTAAAACATAAATGTGGTTGTATAGTTCAGATTTCAACAAAAAATAATACCTGAAATGGGTTATGAATTCAGAGAGATCAAGAACTATTAACAAAATAGGGATTAAAATACAAAACCCCTAAAACTATAATCATATTAAAAAAAAATGGGTTTAGCGTGCATTAACACAATAAAATAGTAATGGGTCTAATGATATATATATATATATATATATATATATATATATATATATATATATATATAGTAATGGGTCCGTGCTAAACCCATTCGATACCAAACCACATGCTAAATAGGTTTTTCAGCTTCTCCAGTGCTTTTTATGCTGTTTCAGCCCTATAAATGCATTGGGCATGGTCAATTTACTAAGAATCCACACTTGGATCATGTTTTTGATGAAAAAAATGATGTTTGGCGCCTCAAAAATTAACAAAGATTTTAGACCGTTGATTTTTCAAACTTTATAAAAACCCATCCATGTGTTGGAATCAAACGCTTCAAGAGTTGATCCCTGTAAAAATCAAGCACATAGATCACATGTGTACAGTCAGAATTTAAAAATAAAATGAAAAAAGCCTGAAAACCTATTTAGCAAGCTGTTTAACACCAAATGGGTTTAGCACTAATCTATGTACTTGCTTTTATAAGGATCAGCTCTTGAAGCGTTTGATTCCAACACATGGGTGGGTTTTTATAAAGTTCAAAAATCAACTGTCCAAAATCTTTATAAATTTTTGAGACTCTAAACATCATTTTTTTCATCAAAAATACATGATTCAGGTGTGGATTCTTAGTAAATCGTCCATCCCCAACACATTTACAGGGCCAGAACTGCGTAAAAAGCATCGAAAAAGCTTAAAAACCCATTTAGTTCCAAATGGGTTTAATTAGCATGGACCCGTTATATATATATATATATATATATATATATATATATATATATATATATATATATATATATATATATATATATATATATATATATATATATATCATTGGCTACTAAAGAAGGTAAGGAGCTAATAAGTAAAAACAATTATTTTTTTCAAAACTTTTTTATTTTTTTATATCAAATGTTACGGATGCGATCCATATGGTTTGTTTAGTGGGAAAATTATTTTTGAAACATGTGTTTTATGACAAGTAATCAAGTTTTTGAAGGGGTTCAAAATTCAATGGCCCACAATGTGCCAAAATTTTATAACTCAAAAAATCTTGATCGATACAACTTGCACCTATAATTTCTAAACTCATTAGTTCCTTACCTTCATTAGTAGCAAATATTAAATAAATAAATAAATATAAATGAATATATATATATATATATATATATATATATATATATACAGCCGTTTTTACATGGGATCCATTGTAAAACACCCTTTTCACTTTTTTTAGATCTAACCTTTATAGATATGATTTATATTAGTAGAAACATGTCTTGAATTATGTTTTGGCAACTTGTAAGTTGGTTTCTCAAGGACTTTAAAATTCAACCATCCACCATACAATTTTATGATACAAAAATCATATTTCTACATTGAGAAAAGATGATATAGACTGTGATTCCTAGCAAACAAACTATGCTAAGTACATCTAACATGTCTGATTGAGTGAATACAACTTTTAGTTATGTTTTTCCAATTAGATAGTGCATACAATAGATAGTAGCGCACACACACATATATATAGTAGAGGCTGTTGCCTGCCCCCACTCATAAAACAATAGAACGGATGTGTGCGGCATCCATCATGCACACAATGGACATCAAGCGCTACGCTTGCTAACATGAGCTTTGGCAGTGGGGCAACCACTGGTAAAGCCTGTTTTTGCAACAACAAAAAAGGCGTTCAGGACATGTGCTGTACTGCTTAATTTGCATCCATTATACACTTGCCCAGCAGGGGATATATATATATATATATATATATATATATATATATATATATATATATATATATATATATATATATATATATATATATATATATATATATATATATCGAGAGAGAGCTGTATCTTCCAGTCCATTTATCTCTCTCTCAGCCTTTAATTTAAACCATAGTTGTAATTTCTATGATTTATTTAGTAGAAAACATTAATTTAAGCATTTCGTGTAACACCCAAGATTTTTCGATAATTTTTTGAGAAATAAAGATGAAATTCATATTTCACATTTCGTTTGAATTTCAATTTAAATTTGGATAAGTACAATTTTTGTATCTGGATCTAAAAATGGACCTTGGATATTGAAATTAAAACCCATGGGGTAGAACACCCATTGGATATAGATCCACTTGGATTATGAAGTCCAAGATAAGTACCCAAGCCAAATCAAATCCAATCCAAGATGAGAGGTCCTCACCTTCCTTTCTTTTTTTCTCATATATTTTCTTATTTAATTAGGAATCCTAATTAGTTAGGATTCATAAATTGTTAGAAGTTGAGTTAGCTAAGATTTCATATGAGGTTTCTTTATTTGGGTAGGGAACCTCTCGAGGGAGATTATCTTTGGAGAAATTTCCTTCTCTCTCACATATGCCCCCTCCCCTCTCTCTCTCTTCTTCTTCCCTCATGCTCTTTTCCGAAGAACTCTATAAACGCCTAGGGTGGCTGCATCTCCATTGAGTGTATAGTTGTGTGAAGGAGTTGTTTGGTAGAGATGATTTCGGAAAGAGTACTTATGAAAATGGTCCAAATTGATTTAAGAGTTCTCTTTGGGACTTATATCAAGTTGGTGTTCCGTAGTGTTGTTCGTGCCAATGGTACCATCTTATCACTTCATTTAGATGAACAACGACGTATCTTAGTCTACTCTCGTCAGGTATCATTTGACTTACATAATACTGTTTGCTTTGTACAACCATTCATGAGGATCTTTTTCAAAGACAATAGGGAAGAAAATTTTAATGGAGTGTGGGAGAGAAACACCGGAAGTGTGAGCTCTTGAGCTACCTCTTTGATCCTCCGGGTGTCATCCAAGGAAAGATCCTTGTGTGTTCTCTTCCTCCCGTTCGTCATGTTTCTCCTCTCAGAATCTGCCACCTCTTTCAAAGTTTTTTGCCTAAGGGACTAAGAAAATTTCAAGGGCTAGGGGATGAGGCGGACCAAGATCTGGGTGAGCTTGATCCTGCTCCAAAAGTTTGAACCATGCAGATAGATACTAGCCAAGCCAATCCAGATCTATCACCTGAGCTTCAAATGATGCCGCCACCTCAGCCATGCATCTACTTCATCATCCAAGTGAGACCCACATGGCCTCAGAGCTCAAGAGTCCCTTAGATCAGTGCTCTCATTAGTAAATTCTTACAGTAGTGGGGTATTTGCTTTTATTTTACTTTAATTTTTGTATTATATAAGAGCATCCTTGGCCTATAAAAGGGCTCAACTTGGTGTAATAGAGGACATGAATGAAATAAAATAGTTTGTAAAGTCTCTCTCTCTCTTAAAATCATCTTCTTCTATAGGAATGTCTATCTCTCCTTCTTCACCTTTCCCCTTGGCTCCTTGGCTCCTTGGCCCCTAGGCCCTAGTCTGCTCAAGGCTTCTCTGCAAAGAGTCACCCTGACCTCTGGTAGGTCGACCAACTCTATGGACCAGACTATAGCCCATTCCTTAGCTCGTGTAGCGTGTCCAAGACAACCAACAATCTTGCAATCTTGCATTCATCTTGGTGAGCCCTTTGCTCTACGTGCTCCAGACTTGTTTCTCCTTTAGCCTAACCCTGGTGAGTTATCCCAGCCTTGTCCTAAGCCTAAACCTACCTTAGCCCATTCCCCAAACCGTTAAACCCTGCACCTAGCCTAGATTCTGCTCTGCTTTTAACTACAGAAATAGATCCGACTTGCATTCCTCATATCTTTCTACCTCGAACTCATTTAGGACTGAGATTTTAACTGTAGCTTCATTGTCCTATCCTATGACTACCCCTAAAAAATCATGATTTTACCGAATCATGTAGAGAGAAATAGATTTTTTACTGAAACTTCTTGACCCAAAACCAGTCCAACCAGCCCTATCCCATGTTCCATCTCTCCTGATTCTGAGCTCATTTCTCCCTAACTAGGAGTTAGGCTCTGATTTTTTGTCAAAACCTTCCTCAACCTGTCCTTAGAGTCTCTACTAATTTTTAGATTTTTTTCACTTTCCATTTGTGAGAAATGAAATTTTCTTAGAAACTTGTCTGTCCCAAACAGAACCTGTTTTGAGGTTTGTCACTATTTTGACCCCCTACCCCCTAGACCAGTTCTCCTAGCCCAGAATGATTTTGACCTTTCCTTTTGAACAAAGTCTTTCTTGACCTCTCTAGAAGACCTCCACCAAGTATCGTGATTTTTAGTGCACCCGTTCAAGTGTACCAAATTTTCTACAGAAACTAGTCAGTCATAAACAGAACCAGTCTAAAACCAGTCCCTGTTTGACCTACCCAACCTAACCCACTCCTAGCCTCAACCCATACCTAACCCGGGCCCAACTGGAACGCAACAAGGAGAGACGTAAGATTAATGGAGAGCAATTCAATTCATTTCAAATATATATTTGAATTTGGCTCCAACTTGCTATTTATAGAAATGAGATGTATCTTGGATCAGATCCACTCTATTGCATGCTCCTATGCCCAATTATCCTATTGCACCCTTGACTAAATGAAATGCATAACGAATTACAACAAATTCAAATGGAACACATTAAAACAAAGTCAAACTAGATAAGTAGGCTAGGGGCTCAAGGTTGTGGACCAACCGATCACATCCTAGGCTTGGCTAGGTCAAGTTGGGCCGTATCAATCCACCACGTTTCCCTTGGCTTGCCCACAAGCCTCATGTGACTGCTGAACATATGAAGTGGATGACGGATCGTGACCTTCTTAGTTGTGTTATCTATATTGACCATTACTTCAAATGGGTCTTTCTCCTTTTCCAAAGCTTTGTATGTGTTCCATACTATAGGGTCATAGTGATAGGTGGGATACTTCTTTCTTGGGCTGCCTTTGGAGAAAACCTTCACTTATGGTGGATGGTTGCAACTTATTGATGCCTTCCAATAGATCCTTTATTTGTCTGTCATTAGGATCTTGTATGCATCCCATATTATTACTGATTAGACTAAACTCTTGGTCTTTGGTCTAACCATGGTAGACCATGGCTTTCAGCGTTCTCCTGCCCTCATTTCATGTGATTGACCTTTATGACCTTATATCATTTCATCCCATCCAAGCCAGGTTCTGACTCCTGAGTTTGTAGAAAAGAAGGATTAGGTCCATGTGCAGGAATCTTGGCCAATTTCCCGAACCTTGGCTTAGTGGTAAAGAGGAAGTGTTGTTTGCCCTTGAGCATACTCATAGAGTTTGGTTGTGTAATTAGAAACACCTTTGCCGTTATGTAACACAACATTTCTTGAGAATGTTAGCTTATGCCACAGCTGCACTCAGCTAGTAATGCACCAACGATTTGGTCTCTCAACTGCCCTCTATTCCTCATTGAGTGAAGTGCCTTAGCACCTGATAATGATGTCAAATGACCTCTGTAGCTGACTCAACTGGTGCCTTAAACTCGTCTTCACTTGGGTCTTGGGACTCTTGTGTTACCAACTATTTCGGGCTCATCTTCAACAACCATGAACATTTTGAAGCTTTTACACTTGTGCCCTGGGTTCCATTGTCATATGAAACAAAGGCCCTTCTCTCATCGTGTTGAGACTTAATGATTTGTCTTCACTTTGGTTTTGGATCCGATTGGCTGACAGGATTTGCCGATTATCTCTTTTAACTTGGCTGAACTTTGAAAATGCACCTTCTGTTCTGTTTGAAATCTGGATTTTAAGATACTTTCTTGCTAGATCCCATGTGCTTCAACTTTTTCTTATGCAAGTTGGCAGCTTTGAATGCCGCTTCTGGTGTCTTGGCATTGGATGCAAGCACCTCAATCCTCAGGTCATCTCTAAGGCCTCCAACATAAGAGCCAAAGAGGGTTTCTTAGTTCACACTAGTAACCATGGCATACACTTCCTCAAATTCGGTTTGACAGTCTTTTAGCAAACCTTTTTCTTTAATTGCTCAATGCTACATGGTAATTGACCAAGGTGGTTGGCCCTAACCTTCCCAATAGGGCTGGGACAAATTGGTCCCAAGTAGGCTTGCCCTTGACTATGCTTAGCCAATGGTACCATCTCAAATCACTCCCCTCTAGATGTGCAACCACAATATCCACCCTAGCATCCCCTGTAATGCCGTGACACAGGAAGTAATGGTTGTTTTTCCTAACCATTCCCATGGATTCACACCATCAAAGGAAGGGAGTTCAATTCTCACCTTGCGACTAAGCATGGTCTCATGGCCATTCTCCTCATGGTGAGCATGTCTATGGTAGCCAATGATTGGAGGGGGCTCTCTAAGAATAGAACCAGCTTGCTCAACCCTTCCAGGCCTCAAATTAGGCTGTCCAATCTCTGGTGAAGCCCTTAAAGAACTCATCTCATTCAGCTTGTCCTTCAATTCTTGAACCACTTAAATATTAGCCTTGGTTGTTGCCGAAATTTCATCATACTTAACATGCATGTGCACATGCATAGCCTCCATCATGGACCTTGTCTTAAGCTTATAAGCACTTGGCTCAGCTGTAGGAACATTTCTAGAAGGTGAATTAGAGGCCATTTGCTGAGAATTAGCTAAGTTTGCTCTGATATCACTTGGTGCAGCCCAACTAGGTAGGTCCAAATCAACTTCACCAAATTGGTTAAGTCCTTGTTAGACACCTTAGTAAGCTTGTAGGTTTCTTCCAACCTAAACTCTTTCACAAGGTTCTTCCTTCGACTGCTGTTCTCCCTAGTGCTCTTAAGTACTAAACAAGCTGCCGAATAATTACAGACCTTGTGATGAAAATTAGCCACAATTGGATGAAATACAAACTCAAATATAAAAGATCAAACACTTTACGAACTTTGCAACAAACTGAAAATACATAACTCACATGGTTTCTGAACACAACTTTGACACAACCAAAATACATCAAAAACATGTAATCTCTAGGCGAAATTTTGTACACGCTGGGACTGCACTATAGAGAACACACTGACCAAAAATCAGCCAAAACACACCAGCCAATTATGATCTGTACATGCTTAAAGTTTGCCAGAAAATATGTCTATGTTCTGTCCCTGAACTGCAGTCTGCCGGACTGCAAAAAACATCAAAATTCCCCCACAACACCCTGGTCCAAACTGAACTATGCACTACAAACTACACGTGGACCAAATCTCAGCTCCAGAGCACACACGGATTGGGAGAATTGTGTCCTACAAGTGGCCAGATACAGTGCTCTGCACCAAGGTTATCGGAAGTGCCATAAGGCATGGGGAAGCACGCTTTCCTGAAGTGAATTTCGGAAGCGTGAAATGTGTTTGGAAGAACCAAAAAAAATTGGGAAGCATGCTTCCCATTTAGGGGAAGCGCACTTCCCATTTAGGGGAAGCCCATTTTCCCTTTTTTTCATTTTTTTGTGTTTTCAATTTTATTTTATTTTCTTTTTTCTCTTCCCTCGCTTCCGAGATGATTCTTGGTTTGCTTCTAAGTCACACCGCACTTTCCGCTTCCTAACATTTTGGAAGTGCCTCACTTCCCACTCCTGCCTCCCCGACTGACAACTCTATTTTGCACAGCTACTGCACTACTATTCATCAGAAAATGAACTCCAAAATGCCAGAAAATGGTGATATCTCCATGTGATTCCCAAATCAAATCAAAGTACACACAAATTGGAGCCTGTATACAAAAATTTGAGGCAAAAGGTATGAGCAGATCCGAAGTGAATTGACTGTGATACACTCTGTCCTGCAGGAAATGAGGGAGTCACCGGATCCTGATCTCAATTCGGGGCTACTCAGACCATAGATCACTGTACAATTGCTTAGATGAGCACTATAGACGTCAAAGATCAATATGCAACTGAGAACTCCAGTGTATTCATCACCGATGGCCGAAATTATAGTTGAAAATGTTCAGATGGACTGAAATGCTAGTAGAAAGAGTGAATTGAGTAGAGAATGCAAAGATTTACTTAATCAACTCTAGATCCACACGAATTATGGGGCTATGAGCTCAAAGAAGTAGATATGAGGTAGATTTGATGTATAGGAGAGGAATTGAAGCTAGATCTTGGGAGAATTACCTGAAATATGCTCGATTTCACTGGATCTCACCTTGAAATGGCTGGCAGTAGCTCGAACCACTCGATTAGTGCTTCATTCGACTTGAAATAATGATCTAAGCCTTGAATCAACTTAGATCAACTTCAGGAGTAGGATTTAGGCATCTGATCATTGTGATTTGCTAATTCCACAGTGAATTGCATCTGGATTAACGGATTTGACTTCACAAAGTAGGAATTGGTGCTCGGCTAGAGCTCTACTTAATAGAGGAGCACTCACGATCTTATTGAGGAGCACACTAGAGCTCAACTCAGTCAGTGAGGATCTGATCTACAGATTTGAGAGAAGAATCGAGGAAGAAGAAGAATTAGTAGTTGAAGAAGTCGATAGAAGAGGAGTAGAAGAGGGAGAGAAAAGAGATTGAGTTCTAGAGAAGGAGAGAGCTAGAGTTCAAAGGACAGCAATTCAATTCATTTCATCTATGTTTGAATCTGGCGCTAAGTAGACTACTTATAGCCATGAGATTGATCTTGGATTAGATCCACTCCAATGCATTCTCCTCGGCTGATATAAGCTTAGGGCAAGACAAGGCCCAATGCACTATCCGACTAGCCTACCAAGGAAGATCGATTATGAAAACCTAGTGAGAAATGGATTAAGGGCTGGGATGATTGGGAATCAATGTAATATGTGGGGTATTTTGGGAATTTATTGTGGGTTGAGGTGGCTGGGTAGTGTTTTGGTTGGTCATGGGTTTATAAATACCCCAAGCCTCCACTTGTATCTCATTCTATTTTGTGTTGTAACTTCTATTCTCTATGAGAATAATTAGCTCTAGTCTAGTTGGGTAGAGATTTGACTCTAGAAATTTGTTGTTAGGGATTTCCCCTCTTCTAACTAACCACCCTCAAACCCTTCCCCTTCTTCTCTTGGCTGATCCCCCCATCTCCTTCCTAGCTTCTCCTACAAGCTAGCCGACCACCACCTCTCATCTTCCTTCCTTTTTCCATAATTGTAGTTAGGATTTGAATCACCAGACTTGGGTTGGTAACATTTGGCATCAAAGCTATAGATCCAATAGGACCGTGGATTTCCTCTATTCATTCTCAAGAAGGCACTATGTGAAGATTCAAGGTTTGGCGCAATTGCACCATTCATTACAAGTGCCGATCCATCAACACTACCGACTCAAGGAGAATTACGGTGAATCCAACACAACGGCCACCACAACCTTCCATCGAGGAGAGCAACATTCTAGACCATCAATCTTGAAGAATAAACCCAACCCAAAGCTATACAAGAAGCTGAATTTTGCAAAAGTGATAAAGAAATAATGTTGGTGCAAGAATTTAGTAAGTTCAACCTTTTGAAGAGATTTCTACTAAAAAAGTGGGGATATTGATTGACGAGCAGTTCTTGTTGAGATTCATGGTGATCCACTCAAAACTCACATTGAAAGTGAGGATATTGACTGGCGAGCAGTCCTTGTTGACATTCATGGTGAGCCACTCAAAACTCACATTGCTAGTGAGAAATTCTACTAATGAAGTTTAAAGATATTTTGCAAAGATTTTTAGAAAAAGATTTTAAAACTCACTGTCATTTATGGAATCAACTTGCTTGGAATGAAATTGAGTAGTTTCGTCTCAAATGACAAAGAATGACCTAATCAAGGTTGAATCTTTTACCTGCCAAAGTTCATTCTTGAGCCTTCTTGAATCCTTGAAAGCACACCTTTGAGGTAATGTAATATCGTGTGTTTTTCAATAGTTTTAAATTTTGAATTTCTGAAATTTTGGCTAAGTGTTTGATAAAGTTGATAAAAATCATAAAAAATATCCTCAATTATAAGTGACATCAACTGGGTCTGGGTGTGGCCCAAGGCTCACTGACAAGACCAAAATTAAATAATATTTGAGAAACTTTTTGTTTTTAACCTTTAAAATCAAGCAAAATTTAAGTTAAATTTAGGCGAAATTCAAAGGCAAAAATCAGGCAAGTATACTGTTAGATGCGCCTCATAATTTTGAGAACATTGATATTTCATTTTTCTTAAATCGGGTTATGGTTGGCCCCAAAAATCACATTTTTCAAAAATAACTTGCCTCTATTTTTACTATTTTTTACTATTTTCTAGATTAGATCGGATCGGATCAGATCAGTTCAGATTTGTTTGATCCAAGTTGATATAGATCTAAACCCAATTCAGGGCCCATATTAACTAGGATCTGGTTCAGGTTGGGTTCATATGGATTTTGAATATAGATTTGGATCTTGGATCTAGATCCGGATCTGGATCTAAAGTTCAAGAGTAACCAATTTAAAGCTCTAAAATCGATCTAAAGGTTAAATTGAGTAAGAATTCCATGTTGAGAGGACTTTTAGAGGGGGGAGACACCCTTTAGAATATTCTAAAAATCAAATAATTACTAATTTAATATTAAATAATTAATAAAAATATTAATTAATTAAATTTTGAAATTGTATTTATTGGATAAGATGAAGTTCTACATGGAGTAGAACTCTACCTAGATAGGTGTTCTAAATAGATATCTAATTAAAATAATTTTAAAAAATATAAGAGATAATAAGATGATAAGTAGTAGTAGTTAGAGAAAAATAAAGTTCTATATTTAGAGTGGACGTCACCCTCTCTCTAGAAGACAAAAAAAAATTATAAGAGGGTCTAACTCGTCTCTCTCTCTAGATTTCATTTTCTAGAGAGAGAGGGAGGGAGAGAGAGAAGGAAAAATGAAAAAGAAAGAAAGAGGGGGGAAAAGAGGAGAGAGGGAAAGAGAGGAAGAAGAAGAAAAAAAAGAGAGGAAGATCCGTCTTTTTCACCCATTATTCGACAATTTTTTTGATCTATTTTTATTTCTAATCCAAGGTACAAGTTCCCCCTTAAATTCGTATGTGGAGAAAGGGTTTTAAAATAGGTCCATGTAAAAGTTTAGATGAAAAAACAAATTTTGATTCCAAAAATATGTTTAAACCTATGTCTTAATTCTCAATTTCGTATATTTTTGGTTGATGTAACCATGCTTATGATTTTCATGTCTAAACATGTGTTCACCATCAAGTTATTCTTGGATTTACATACATGTTGTTGATTTCTATATCGAATCTTTTGTTTATGCTGAATATATATATATATATATATATATATATATATATATATATATATATATATATATATATATATATATATATATATATATATATATATATGTATATAATATGTTTAGCCCTACTGATTTTGGCATGGGTTGGTTCTTTTATTGTTTATGCTTTAAGAATCATATACATATATAGATTTTGGGTTGGGATCAGATTTGACCTAAGCCAGGTCGCTGATTCATGTGTGTCAGCAGATCTATCTAGATCTACCGACAGCATGTGTTCACAAATCTGGACAAAACAATTGAGTCTTAATAGTGTGCAGATCTGATCCAGATCTGTTGTAACACGAGGTATAGGTTGACTAGACCGGCGCACATGTCGTGTTAGTGCAAGTTGTTTAGGCTACTGTAAATATTTTTTTACGAGGCTATCAACCTCTTTACAGGCTAATCTGGTTGGTTGTGATGAAACATGTGTTTAAGTAAATAGATTAATATTATCTTAACTATTAGTCGACTGTTTATAATTTGTGTTAATGTTGTCATGTTTATTGGCATTCCAAAACAATGTTAATGTTGTTATGGTGGCTGCTGTCAGCAGCAATTTAAAACTGATTTTTATGTTGTATGTTGTTTGACTGTTTTCAACTCTACACATGATTTTGTGCCTGGACCATACTTGCATATGTGTTGACATATAAACATATGCTATGGTCAATGTTTGTTGATTCCACAAACCTGATAGATTTGGTTCAGATCTACCATGTTTACTATGGCCAATGAATATCTTCTTTTTTGTCATAATCTTGAATATAGTTATGGGTCAGATTTATGTGCTCATACATGTAGACAAACTTCGTAAAACCTCACATTTTGTAATCTGAAAATTATGGAATTTTTTTTTTGAAATACAAAACTTGTCGTGTTACTTCTCTATCACATTCACATCCATAGAAGCAATAACTTTGAAATAAATAAACAACCATAAATGAATAATGGTCCAATTACATCTCAAAATTAATAATAAAGTTTATTTAACAATTTAATCAAATATCAAGTCTTGAGCATTCTAAAATACTCTCAGTCTAAAACACTCAGAGGTTGGAAAAGGCTTGGCTCGGTCCCCATCACAACCTTCTGCCATTGTGTATGAGTTCACTCGCTACTTGAAAACATTAACACCAATAGAGTCAAACAAACATGTCTCAGTAGAGTAGATATATTCAGAACACATAAACTAAAACTACTAAGCAGGAATTACTTTAATTTTTCATACATTTAACAGGATCAAATGCAACACAATATATAAATATCAATTTCTAATATATCATTCAGGCATACATTTGTGAATATGCGTTCAATCAGTCATCCACTTAAACATGAATAATTAAAGATGCATGAATATTTAAAAATGCATGCACTTGCCATTGCAGAAGCTGATTTTATGCATGAACCATTTACTATCTTTAATTATTTTTTTTTCTTACATGATGCATATCATGCCCATCTAATATACAATCATTTAAGTTTCACTTCTTAGCCCTGTGGGTACTAACACAGGCTTAAACCTAGATCAGGGCTATGTCGTAAGCAGTGTTTTCAAACATATGTGGCTTTGGCTTGGCCAGACACCTTTCACAGTCCTACAAGTGAGGGACGAGCGTATCGAGAGAGCGCTCTCAACACCGTCATTCTAATGCATCATATTTTCACTCATGAGTTTCTTTCCTCTATACTGTAGTGTATTATAGAGGTTTTCTCTATCTTAGTGGTTGGAGAGGAGCAACCTTCTGTGCTCAAAATATTTTTCCACAAAGCCGTAAGTACAACTTGCCCAAGCACCATTCTTTAGTATTACATGTTTAACTTTTTTAAATTAAATATTTTATATGCAACACCGTATAGGAATTCACTAAAGGGATTCAACCATTTTAAGGCCAATGGATTCATATTTTAAAACATTACATTCGATAACATTATTCAAACTTCTTTCTTTTCAAGCATATGCGCATATGCATAAACAAAGCAAAGGATTCTCTTAAACATTGCATGCATTTATTCATTCACCTCATCATCATCAGCAACATGGAAATCATATGCAAAAAAAATACAGCAAGTATGGTTCATTAATATTTGTCATTAACTCGCAATACGGAACCCTTGGTCCCTTAATTAGCGAAGGTTCACATAAGAAAGCTTATACATTCGATTAACATTCAGTTTGTGCCCCATGGATAGGCACATAAGTTTCTGCAAAAAATTTGCTTTTGACAGTACATATACAGTCTGACATTAATTCGCAATGGTACACACATAAATGCATAAAATACGTAAGTACACGATAGCCAGTTCTAAAACCGGTTCCAAACTTGCAAAAACTCAACTTTGTTCAACTATTATAGAGGTTAAAAAAAAATTTAATTGTTAATCAAAGCTTAATTTTTCATAGTTTATATTTAATTTTGTTTGCTTTCTAATGCCGCAAACCATTTATAAAAATTCATCCGGACGAAGGAGTTACAGACGTTTTAGTGCAAACCTATACCTTTTTGTTCTGACTGACACATGATAGTGCTTAGTCCATGAACAAAGCTCAAAATTTTATAAAAGATACGAAATTTTGTTAGCTTTTCAATGTTAAATCTCTTCAAAAAGAGGGAGATACAAGTAATTTACCGATCGACTGTCAGGGCAAAAATTTATAGTTATGAAAAATATGCATTCGGATGAGCCAAAATAGGCCACTCGAATTCAAAAATTTTGAATTTTATTTCATAAATATGTTATAAACTATCATAAAAATATAACTTTATTACTTTTAATTATTCTACCATGGATAAGTCTCATTTTCGCAGCTATTAGGTCACAAAACAAACCCATCTCCTTGAAGCCTATTTTCTCATAAATAGTTTTGATAAATTTTGCAATAAAGCATGTAATTTTTTTATGACATAAAATCAGAAAATCATGCTAATAAGCATAGTATATTCATATGAATGTCAACTATGATATCTAACAAAAATTTAAATGAAAACAATTAGGCTTTATATGTTTTTCTAAAAATTACAAAATTTATTTCTGAGAAAGTGGATAGCATAAAACACGTATTTTTAAATGAAACACATAATAAAAATCATACTAATTTTTATAGTACATTCATGTGAACCTAGTCTACTATTTCTAACCAAAATTTGCAAGAAAACAACTAAGTAATACATGCATTTTCTAAAATTTATAGATTTTATTTCAAAGAAAATCGATAGCATGCATATATGTTTTCTTTTTTTATTTTTAACTAAAAAATTCAACTACTTTTGGGGGTGAATCGATTCCTTCTAGGGGAAAAAATATCAACCCCTTTGTATTAGGTCTAATATAAATTTTTTTGTGAATTTAATTTTTACTCCTTTTAACAAAAATTTGGATCGGGTCCTTAAACCCGATTTTAGAGAAATCAGTTTTTAAAGGGTTTTTTCTTTCGAAAACCCCTTTCTACCTGAAATTTTGACAACCCTAAACCAAACTCACATGTGGAAATGAAAAAATTTGAGGAATTTGTGCCTACGAATTTTAATTTATGTGTAGAGAATAGAACCCCCTACCTCTTTGGTGAAATCGGCTCCTAAGTTCGCAAAATTGGACTTCAAGCATGAATCGGCCAACCGACAAGGGTGATGACCGCACCAATGAACTCCTTATGCTCCTCACATGCACGTAGGTGTCCTCCTTGTTGGGCCAAGAGAGGGTGCACAAAGAATACATATGAAGGAAGAGAGGGTGCACAAAGAATATGTATAAAGGAAGAGAAGGAAGATGGGAAATTAAGGGAGAAGAGGGGAAAAAGAGAGAAAAAGAGATGGAATTTCTCAAATTTGCAAATAGTTGGGGGTGTGAGCCCCTCCCATATTTATATATCGCTAGGTTGAGGTCAAAGGCTGGATGAATCCCAACCCTTGATCTAAATCAAGGGTTATTTCCAAATCTCAAACTTTCCTTACTTTCCCTTTTTCTTATTTATTTTCTCTTCTTCTTTTTTGTTAAATTTTTCTTTAACTACTTAGGATATATTATTTATATCATAGTATATATAATACATGTCTAGTATAATGTGGGGTCACATGGGCTGGTCGACCCCCCTGATTGGCCCCTTTCCAAATTGAAAATGTCAACATGCTTGCTTGGCAAGCAAGTTGACTACTCAAGGCTTATTTGTATTTTTTTTCCTTTTTCCTTGAGTTACTATATTTTGTTTTCTCCTTGATCCAACCACCCCCTCCTAGAATTATCTAGGAGGGGACGCCCCTCTCTAAGGAGACTCCAAATTGCAAAAAGGCAAATTTTGACTTTTCAAAACTTGTCTTGCAATTTGGTAAGTTTCAAGATAACTTATTTTTAAAATTTTATTTAATTTTTATCATTCTAAAGTTTAAAATAGAGTGACACATAGGATGGGGCAGCCCACTTATGGACTCCTACAAGATTATTAAATTCTATTAAGTCCAAATTTCTATTCCACTTAAATAAATTTTTAATTAATTAAATAATAATTTGGATTTCAACTCTCTGCAAACTTGAATTTAGAATTAAATGAAATAATACTAAATGAAATATAAATTAGGTTAAAATATAAGTATGTGTCCTCTATTGGGATTTTGAATATGTATGTTTATTATTTATTTATTATATGTATATTTTTCTAAAGAGGAGGGTTGCGGTAGGCCTGTGACAGCCAGCATAAAAACTTTGTCATATCCTATGAAAATGAACCAATATGAGAATTTCGTTGGGGCGTTCCCTACTGAGCGACGCGCTGTACTCTCTAGGCCCGGAGGCAGTGATAAATGTGCAAGGGTTGCTAGGTCGTCGCCCAGAAGCGACGCGTCACACCGGCGCCCGGGTGTGGTGTCAAATAGGCAAGGGTTCCCTCACTTTGTTGGACGGGTGGGGGTAAAGAAGTTAGTCCAAGACCATAAAATTAGGTTAGCCACTTGGAACATAGGGTCTTTAACTGGTAAGTTGGTAGAGTTAGTAGATGTTATGTGTAGGAGAAAGATTGATATTTTATGTCTTCAAGAGACCAAATGGGTAGGTGAGAAAGCTAAAGTGATAGAACCTTGGGGATATAAGATTTGGTATACAGGAATAAATAGGAATAGGAATGGAGTAGGGATTGTTATGAGTCGTCAGTTTATAGATAATGTAGTTGAGGTCCGTAGGAAGGGTGATAGAATTTTACTTATTAAATTAGTATTAGGTACGGATATTATTAATATTATTAGTGTTTATGCACCTCAAGTAGGTTTAGATGATTCCATTAAGCATCAATTTTGGGAAGATTTAGATGGAGTAGTACAAGAGACATCTTATGGAGAAAAGATTTTCATCGGCGGTGACCTTAATGGACATGTAGGCATTAGTAGGGATGGATTTGAGAATATCCATGGAGGCTATGGTATAGGAGAAAGAAATGAAAGTGGAGAAAGGATTTTAGATTTTTGTTTGTCCTATGATATGATCTTAGCAAACACTTGGTTTAGGAAGAGGGAGTCTCACCTAGTAACATTTAAAAGTGGGGTTAATACGAGTCAAATAGATTTTTTCCTACTTAGAAAGAGAGATAGGGGTTGTTGCATCGATTGTAAGGTTATACCAGGAGAAAGTGTAGCTACACAACATAAAGTCTTAATTTTAGATCTTAGAATTAGACAATGCCGCAAAAGGGATAGACATAGGATAGATCCTAGAATTAAGTGGTGGGCACTGAAAGGAGCTAAACAAGGAATGTTTGTAGAGCAGGTAGTTAAGGAAGTTGATTGGTGTCTCGAGGAGGATTCAGAATCAATGTGGAATAAGATAGCGGGTGGTATGAGAAAAGTAGCTAAGGAGGTATTGGGTGAGTCTAAAGGCGGTGCACCACTAGGTAAGGATACATCATGGTGGAACGAGGATGTCAAATTAGCTATTAAGGTTAAAAGAGAGTGTTATAGAAATCTAAGTAAGAGTCGTGATAATGAGAATTTGGAGAAGTATATGATAGCAAAGAAGGAAGCTAAAAAAGTTGTTCGAAACGCGAGGGCTAAGGTATATAAGGAGGTTTATGACAAGTTGGATACCAAAGAAGGCGAGAAGGATATTTATAGGCTTGCAAAGATGAGAGATAGGAAATCGAAGGATTTGGGTATGGTTAGATGTATCAAAGATGAAACGCAAAGGGTTTTAGTCAAAGATGAGGAGATTAAGGAAAGATGGAAAGATTATTTTGATAAGCTATTTAATGATAGTCATGCTCAAGATCTTGGAGACTTCTCCATTCCTTTTCATGAGATAAATCGTGACTTCATGCGCAAGATTCAAAAGAAAGAAATTGCAGAGGCTTTGAAGAAAATGAAATCAAGAAGGGCAGTTGGCCCAGATGGTATACCTATCGAGGCTTGGAAATGCTTGGGAGAGAAAGGTTTAGAATGGTTGACAAATCTTTTTAACTTGATTTGGCGAACAAATAAGATGCCTAATGAGTGGAGGAAGAGTACTTTGGTGCCTTTATATAAGAATAAGGGTGATATACAAGATTGCACAAACTATCGTGGTATAAAACTCATGAGTCATACTATGAAACTTTGGGAGAGGGTGATTGAGTCTAGGTTGAGGAAGGTTGTCATGATATCGGAGAATCAATTTGGTTTTATGCCTGGAAGATCAACTATGGAAGCTATACATCTTCTTAGACAACTTATTGAAAGATATAGAGAGAGGAACAAAGATTTGCATATGGTTTTTATTGATTTAGAGAAGGCATACGATAGAGTACCTAGGGACGTTCTCTGGTGGACAATGATGAAGAAAGGTGTTTCTCTCAAGTACATTAGTATAATTAAAGATATGTATGAAGGAGTAGTAACCAATGTCCGCACTTGTGGAGGGGTGACAACCAATTTTCCGATAACGGTTGGGTTACATCAAGGATCTGCTTTAAGCCCTTTCCTATTTGCGATAGTGATGGATGAGCTTACGAGATCAATCCAAGAAAATGTACCGTGGTGTATGTTGTTTGCTGATGATATTGTTTTGATTGATGAGTCTAGAACTGGGGTTAATGCTAAGTTAGAATTATGGAGACAGACATTGGAAGCTAGAGGTTTTAAGTTGAGTAAGAGTAAGACTGAATATATGGAATGTCGGTTTAGTAAGCAACGAAGTAGTGATGGGAGTGTAGTGAAGCTTGGTGAGCAAGATATACCGGTGAATGATTATTTCAAATATTTGGGATCCATCATTCAAAAGTATGGAGAAATTGATGGAGATGTAAATCATAGGATAAAGGTTGGGTGGATGAAATGGAAAAGTGCTACTGGAGTGCTGTGCGATCGTAGAATGCCATTGCGGTTGAAGGGAAAGTTTTATAGGACGACTATTAGACCCGCTTTACTATATGGTACGGAATGTTGGGCTGCCAAGAGACATCATATTCAAAAAATGAGTGTAGCTGAGATGCGGATGCTTAGATGGATGTGTGGAAATACAATAAAAGATAAGATTCGGAACGAAGAGATACGTAAGAAGGTAGGTGTTGCACCAATTGAAAATAAGATGCGAGAGAATCGTTTACGGTGGTTTGGACATATTCGGCGAAGGCCTAATGATGCTCCAGTTAGAAGGTTGGAGAAATGGGAAAATATATTAGTTAAAAGAGGTCGGGGTAGGCCTAGGAAGACTTGGATGGAGATGATAGGAAAGGATATGAATGCTTTGAACCTCACCGAGGACATGGCGTTGGATAGAAATGATTGGAGGAAAAGGATTCATGTGGAAGACCCAAAATGAATTTCTTTTTTGGTTCATATCGCTGACCCCAATTGTTTTGGGATGAAGGCGTAGTTGTTGTTGTTGTTGTTGTTGTATATTTTTCTAAAGATAATTTAAATTCTTTAGAAATAATTTATAAAGAAAGGGAATTCACTAGGGTTGATGAGACCCTTAGGCATGTGGGTGTATTTCATACACTTAGAATTTTTTTCTAAGTCCTACTTAGCCTATACATAACACTTAGTTCTACTTATCATTTTCAATTTATCTAGCTTATGTAATTTCTTTTCTAAAACTGTCATTTTCTCAAAAATGAACTTTGAAAGCGATTTCCACTAGGGTTGGCAGGACTCATTGTTGGTTTGAGTATTTTATTTTATTTTTTGCAAATTAGATTTCAAACTCATGAACTAAATTCAAATTTATTGAATTTACATTACATACATATCAAGTTATCCTAAATTCATCTGAAATCCTATCTGACTTTATTTCGATGAAATTTACTAGTTATTTTATTAAATTTTATTTTTTTCATAAATTCAATTTTGAATGTGAATTTCATTGAAATCAACTCAATCAACTTTAATTTTTTTATAAGATATTTTTTATAATTTATTTTAGGCTAATTCATATTTTTATGTTTCTTTTTCGTAAAGTTCATAATAAATATTATTTTATTTATTAAAAATATCCTGAGAAAATTGGCAGGTATTACTTCTAGATTCAATTTAAGATTCCAAATTCAATTTCAACAAAAATACAATTTATTATATATTTCAACTTGAATTAACATTCAACTAAGTTTTAATTTAGATTTAAATCAAACTCAAATCTAATTATAATATTCGAGACCTATTTATTAAATTCGAATACAAATCAAAACACTAATTCAAAATAAATTCTCAACTTAAAATTTATTCTCAATTCTAATTAATGATCGAATTATAATTTAATTTTCATCATAATTTTAAACAATATTATAACCCTAAATTCACTATTATTATTTGTAAAATATCAAAAAATTGTAAGTTTTACATCCTTCTCTTCTTAAAAAAATTTCATCCTTTAAATTCAACTAGGCATATTTATCAACACAGTTCTAGATGTTTTGTTTTTATTGTTTATATATTTAATAACTGAAAAAAATGGGTATTACAGATTTGGGTAGGTCTGTCGACTTGTATATGTTGGCAAGTCAGACCAAATTCTACCGTATGCAAGTACATAAATCTGGTCAGACATGATGTTCATTTGAACATGCAGATCTGATTCAGATATGTTGAGTGGATACTCGGGTAGATCTGGTCCAGATCTATCGGGTATGTGTTCTTTCAATGTTTGATTCAAATCGGTTTCATTACATGCATGAACAACTGAATATTGTTGGTCCTGATTCAGACTTGGTTGGTTATGTTCATGCATCAGAATACCATGTTTTTGAATTACATGCTAATACATTACAATGCAATGGTTTGAATTACTTGCTCATGCATCTATATAAGGTTAAGTTATATATATATATATATATATATATATATATATATATATATATATATATATATATATGCAGCCAGCATGATGCACAGACTCATATATACATGCTTTATGGTCTGGCCGACCAATGCACATGCTCTTGATCATGTACATGGATCAACCAATACCTAATATAGGCTGGTATGAATGTAATATTGAGTTTGGATGACTCGTGTACATGGATCAGCCAACATACTGGAAATGTGTAATTTCAACACTGTCTGACCCATGTACATAAATTTGACCATGTACATAGATCAGTCCTAGTTATTGGCTTGATAAGGAATTTATGTATAGTTGATTAGTACATGAATTTGATCAGGAACATGTTTAATATTGATGTATGCATTCTTTTTTAAATGATACATAAACATGATTTTGATTTGATCAACTTGCAGTTGTGCATGTCATACTTATTGGAAATTTTGAAATTCATTTTGATGTTTTATGCATGAATTAGACTATGTTAATGTGTGTTGCAAGCATCTGTTTGCATGCATAAGCAAATTGATTTATATATGCATTCTTGTTGTGTGATTGAATGTGCATTATAGACATGTTTTGAAATAAGTAGTTGCATGTTCACTAAGAATTTTGCATAAGATGCATATATCACTTGAAATGCTTTTGTGGTCTGATGTGAACCACTACAGGTCATGAGGGTCAGGAGCATGTGTTGCTCCAAAATTTATTTTTATGCATTGCAAAATTATTTTTAGAATTATTGGCTTTCTAAAATTAGTTACATTGTTAAATATAGCGAGTCAGGGCCCGAATTGAGTTTTACATGTTGATTTGCAAAAACGGTTATTGTATAAAGAACTTGAATTTGTTAAAAAGCTAAAAGAGACAAACAATGCAATTAATTTTCTTTCAGGATATTTCTTCCATAGTGTGGAAATCTTGGATGGTGGTTTTGGAGAAACCGTGAGGAAACTAAAACTCTATGTGTGATTGTGCCCTTAAACCTGATGTAGTGGTTCACCTCCCGACCATGGTTTTAGGGAGATTTCAGCCACTTTGGCTAGATGTAGTGTTGTTGATACAGTTGTTGTTATTGGTATACCAAGAAAGTGACCTTAGTTGATGTTGATTTTTCTGATGTCCCAACATTAAATGCTAATTTCTAATGTTCCGATGGATAATGCTGATTTCTAATATCAGTCAAGGAACAAGTGTAAAACCTAGTAATAAAATATAAATTGTGTGTTAAGGTACAACTAGAAATCTAACTTAGACTTCAGTAATTGTTGTGCCCATTTTGAGTATCCGCGGGTTTAATGAAAAGTGGAACTAAAATTGTGTGCATTTAATAGGGACATGCATACAAAAGAAACTTTGATAATAACTTAATAAGTTATTCATACATGTGCATTGAATCATACATCTTAAATGTTCTGCATTAGTTCATGCATTCATACTTATTCCATGTTGTATAAAAATTGTTATTACATGACACTTATTTTAAATGCTTGAATGGTAAATTGATTATAAAATTATTGTTATATTTTTCTAAATCTATGCATGAATTTGGTTTATGCTCTTTCCTTTCTGTTTAGATTTTTAAAGAAATTCGTACAAAGAACTCTAATTCTTACCCTATATTTCAAAATATTGTTCAGGACCGGGAGCTCAGTGATGAGGATGATTTTTATATGAAGCCTACGAGTTTGCATGACATGATTCTGATGTTCTTAACAGAGTGGATCTATGTTATAGAGTATTTATTTATTTATGTTTTCATGACCATCATTTTATTGGTTAATAAACTTGGTTATTTCTTTTGTTGATTCAATGCACTATCTCTTGTGGTTTGGTAGTTATTAAATCTGTGAGACCCCAGATCCTTAGGTTTAGTTTCCATAATTATTTAAAAAAAAATCATTTTTCACGAGGATAAGTTGCGATCGTTATAGAGTTGGTATCAAAACCAAACTACAAAATCTTACATTGAATCATTTTTTGTGTACTAAATTGTCTTTGTGCAAGACAAGATTGGTATTTGAGCCATGTTAGATCTATCAAAAAGTCATGACTTGTACTCCAGAAGCAGTTTTCATCACTACTAAAAGTTATTTTATATATTTATCCTTACTATTGTAAAATTGCTCAATTTTTATATTGTTGACCACATGGATAATTTGGTTTAATTCCTTATATGTGACTTAAAATTTGATGTGTGTATGATTGTGATTCTTGTGGGGATAAATCCTAAGAGGTAGGTTTGATGAGGGTTCTCTTATGTTCTGACATTACATGTTGATTTCTAATATTTTGATGGAGGGTGTCAATTCCTGATATCGGTCAAGGAACAAGTCTGAAACCTAGTAACAAAATACAAATTATATATTAAGCTACAATTGGGAACCTAACTTAGACTTCGAGAATTGTTATGCCAGTTCTGAGTATCTGCGAGTTTAATGAAAAGTAAAACTAAAATTGTGTGCATTTAATAGGGACATACATACAAAAGAAACTCCGATAATAACTTAATAAGTTATTCATGCATGTGCATTGAATCTTGCATCTTTACTGTTCTGCATTAGTTTATGCATTCATATTTATTCTATCTCGTATAAAAATTGTTATTGCATGGTACTTGTTTTAAATGCTTGAATGGTAAATTGATTATGAAATTTTGGTTATTATATTCCTTTGAATTTATGCTCTTTCCTTTTTGTTTGAATTTTTAGAGGAATTCGTACAAAGAACTCTAGTTCTTACCTTATATGTCAAAATATTTTTCAAGAGTGGGAGCTTAGTGATGAGGGTGATTGCTACATGGAGCCTGCGAGGTTGCGTGACATGATTCTGATGTTCTTGACAGAGTGGCTCTATGTTACAGACTATTTCTTTATTTTTGTTTTCATGACATTCATTTTATTGGTTAATAAAGTTTATTATTTCCTTTGTTGACTTAATGTACTCTCTCTTATGGTTTTGTAGTTATTAAATCTGTCAAACCCCGGATCCTTGGGTTTGGTTTATGCAATTATTTAAAAAAAAAATCACTTTTCACGAGGATAAGTTGGGGTCATTACAGGTAAGTTTAGATGGTGGACCCAACCAAGAAAATGCATGTGTGATTAAAGAACGTGTGCAAACAATCAATATTCTCAGGAAAAATCAAGAAATATGATAAAGAAAATATGAGTAATGAAAAGACAGAGAGAGAACTTACTTGGTTTTTCAGTGAAATTGTAAAACCCATAATTTTTAAGGATTATTAATAAATAAAGAACTAATTTTTTTATCTCCAAATTAGAAATGTGTTTCTAGCTTTTGAATTTTATTTATTTATTTATTACATATTCATTTGTTCAATCAAGTCAATCAGGGTATAATTTGCATTTATAGAACTATTTTGAGCTATAAATCACTATATATATATATATATATTATATTTAAATATATTTTTGATGGAGTTTGTAAATTATTGAAGTGTATTTGTGTATTATTTGGCTCTTGTTAATGATTTATAGGGTAATTTGCTATTTTTTGGCTAATCTTGTTATAATTGTCATTTTTTGAGTTTTTGGCATTTGCAATCGATACGAAGGGTTTGTTGTATTACTTGGGTAGCGGTCTTTACGGACTTTAAAACTTCTTGGTCTTTTGCTTCACATTATTAAGGTTAGATACCTTAACTGAACTTATAAAGAACATGTTTAGGCACTAATTGTGTAAGCATGATGTTGCACTGAATATCTAAATGAATTGCAAATACAAGTTATGCTCACTCACTTCACTTAGTTGTGGATATCTAGGACTCTTGTGATTGTAGTTCGAAGATCATGTTTGTCATGATTGTAGTTAGCGAAATATGGAGTGTGTTTGTTGCAGGTACACTTGTGTGTGGGTTTGAATGCTTGTGCACTTATGAATGTATAACATGTACGCAATGTGTGTCATCATACTTTAATTTGCGCATACTATGTTGCTTTGTATGTTTGTATAAATTTGATACATAGTGCACATATAACTACTATGGACATGTATAAGTCGTGTTTAATGTATACTGTGAATGTTATATATATTGTCTTGTCATATGATTGACTCATTTATTCTTGTATAGAAAAAAGCATGCGAATGTTATAAATTATTTTGAACTTGTATGCCTTATTTGCTTGAGAAATATATGCGTATGATGTATGGTGGGATGGTCAATGAGATTTTGACCAACCCTTACACAATTATATCTAAGGTGATATATCGATTCATGCGGTGAAAAATGCATATGACTTTTATCGTGTGTGCAAATCTTGAACTATGTAGGAGTTGTGTATGTTGAGGTTTAGTTGTTTCGTATTATAAAATCCGCATGTTCACGTATGCATGCATAGAACTCATGTTTTGTTTATACATGCTTTGAGGTTCAATTTACGGAGTGCAATATTCTTTGTGGCGATGATATGATGCGTAGGATAATATGCTTATATATGATATGATTTAAATGCCATGTGAAATGAAATTATGAATGCATAAGATAAATGTTTAAGTTCAATAGTGAACTTTGGTTCATGAAACCTTATTGGTTAAATGTGTGATTTTATAATTTTAATGCCATATGAAGTGATGTATGGTGTAATGCTTTGATTGTATACATGCTTATACCCATGTTGATGGCTATCGACCCTGAGAGTGGTCAATTGTATTGATGCATGTATTACAATAGTTTTCATTGGATATGGTACCCGTTGAAAAACTGTTCCCAAAGGATTCTTTGTGAGGGTGTGCATGACCAGATCAAGTAATCTGGCTAGAATGGTAAGTCTCTGTAAGGAAGTGCATTATCTAAGAGCGTGTAGCCTGCGAAGACGGTATATTCTTGTGAGGAAGTGGATTGTCCAAGACTAGGCAGACCATCCGTCTAGGACGGTAACTCCTTGTGAGGGTGTATATTTCTCAGACCAGGTGATCTAGCATGGATTTTGTAAATCTTTATTATGAATAAATGAAATGTTATGATGAATTGTGATGATCTTCTGAGTTGATTGAGATAGCGAGTTATGAATCTATAGATTTGACTTTTCTATTATAACATGATTATATATTAAACTCAAATATGATAATCAGATCCCTATTGATTTTAGATCTTGATATGAGGTTATGATTGTGACACTTATGTTAGCGTATAGGTGAATGACACATCACGCCTACAAATGACTAGTTTTGACTTATTAGGTGAATGATACATCACGCCTACATAGTTTCATTGCAAATGATTGCATTATGATTATTTGAGTAAATATACCACACATATGTATCATGATTGATGTGTATCATGAATATCTAACTAAATTACTTATAAGGTATGTGCGTGTGTTTCACATTGAAATGGTCAAATGTGATTTGACTTATTGTTTATAAGAATTATGATTGCATATGAAAATGATGCAATGATCTGAATGTCTTAGATGCATATATATATGCGATGACTTGTATGACTTGAATGCATATAGATTATGCTTTATTATGTGAGTTAAGGTTAAATAGAATATTAAGTAATGAAATACTTTTAAATGCTTTATGTTCGAATGCTTCAAATGAATAACTCATAGGACGTTGTTCCCTTGTCTATCACTTGATGATGGATGAATAATATATCTTTACCTTTAAATGCTTGATATATTTTTTTTAAGTTTGAGTTTATATTGCTTTACCAGACTTTAGCGAGTCTAACCCCATTTTATAGGGGATAGGTAATGTAGGTAAAGTATAATGAGTAGTTAGAGCGAAGGGCTGGTCGAGCTGCATTCTCGAGGGTCCACTCTTACCTTGCGATCTTGGTATTCATGATCTTTTCGTTTTAAGTACTTGATCATGTAGAGACTGAAGTATTTTTTTATACTCTGATTTGAAATGAAATTAAAACTCTTCATATTTCAGTCTTATATTGTACGTGGTTTGAAATGTGTATATCTCGTACATTTTGATTTGATTGTTATCTTTAGTATAACTGCGCCCAAAGTCTTAACCGTTTTTAAAACTCGTTTCCGTATTATAAGATCTGATTTGCTTATACTTATAAAAAAAAAATTGGTTTCAAAATTTCAATATTTGAACTATAGTAAGGTTAAAAATTTTGGGGCGTTACAAATGGTATCAGAGCAGTTTGGTAACAGTGGCCACGAGATGCGAGTAAGATGATCGTCACAAGTAAGGTATTCATTTCTAAATCCTGTAGATGCATATATATGAAAGGTGTCAATATTAAATGTGAAAGACCTGTATGATTTGTGATATTTGAAATGTTGTTGATGTTAACTTAAAAATATGCCTAAGATTCATATTTATTTTGTGATCTTTTATTCGCCAGATGGTTTTGGTAAGAAGGGTCAATGACCTGATCAATACTCTCACATGTTTAAATGATTGTATAAATTTTGAGGACGAAATTTCTTTTAAGGGGGGGAGGATGTAAAACCCATATTTTTTAAAAATTATTAATAAATAAAGAAGTCATTTTTTTATCTTAAAATTAGAAATGTGTTTCTAGCTTTTGAATTTTATTTATTACATATTCATTTATTCATTCAAGTCAATCAGGGTATAATTTGCATTTATAGAACTATTTTGGGCTATAAATCACTATTTATATATATATATTATATTTAAATATATTTTTGATAGAGTTTTGTTATCATCGCAAAATTTTTCCCCTCCCTTGCGAGAAAGAAAGGAATTTCGCGAGTCAAACTCGACCAAAGTTTTGAAAATTGTTTTGAAAATTACTCGCCTCCGTTTTGAAAATTTGCGGGAAAATTCCGTGGAATGGGATCCGCCTGTCGGTACGAGGTTCAACCGTTCCTGGCGCATTTACCAGGGGTAATTGAACCAAGGATCAATTACATGCTTTAACTTGACTCAAATATCTAAATTATGCTCTATTTTTCTTAGAATGCACAAAGAATCAGGCTTGTGCTATGAAATTTTGAAAATAATGCAAGTTTGAGAAACATGATGTTTGCTTTGGAAAATTGAAATATGCTGGAAAAATGATTGGAAAAGTACTTGAAATTGGGATTCCTGGGAAAATCATTGAAGTTCATTGACAATCAGAAATTTGCATTGGAAAGTGATTTCTCAGGAAAGCTTAAAAATCTGAGAAAATTGGTTTTGAGATTGGAAACTTGGAATTGATTTTATGAGAAAATGAATTTGAGAAATGCTGGAAAAATCAAGAAATTCATTGGAAAAGGATTTCTGAAAAGGAGAATGAATTCTCAGGAAAACTCGGTTCTCAGAAAAATAGGAAATCTGAGAAAATTGATTTTTGAAAACTTGGGATTTTGAAATTTTAGAATTTTAAAACATTGGAAAATCTTGGTTTGAACTTGGGAAATGCTTTGAAATCTCTTTTGAAAACTCAGGATTTTGAGAAAATTAGATCCTGAGAAAGACTTGGAAATTCTTGAGAAAGCTGAATTTTCTGAAATTGAAATTGGAAAATGAATTTGAGAATAATGCAATTTGAATGATATGAATGAATGAATATGAATATGAATTTGAAAAGGGAATTTCATTAAGGAATTAGAAAATCCTTTTAAAACTTTAAAAAATGCAGTGCATTTTGAAGTTAGCCTAAGTGTGTAGGCTGAATGTGGCTAATACGAAGATCATAAATCTTGGTTTTCTTCGTATTCTAACTATGGCCATAAATACGAATCCCACCGAGTTTATAAACTCCATAAAAGCTTGTGCACGTGCCATTCGTGTAAACCATAGTGAATTTGAAATAATGTGCATGAATCATACATCACATATTAAAATTTTGCAGAAATTAAACTATATGCAATGCAACCCTATTCTAAGCAAAAATGTAACTCTTATTCCAAATATTACATTGATTTTTTACATTGAATTGAAATAAAAGAAATAAAATGACTAAGTCTTCTTCTTGAATATTCCTGCAAAACTGGAAAATAAAGTTAGCACAAAAATGTAGGTTTTTCTGAATTTATCCGAAAATATGAAAAATTATCGGATATTATTCAGATATAAACCCAGATTCATACCCCCTTTGATATAAACATGATAAATAATGAATAAATTTCAAAAATAAACTTGAAAATTCGAAATTGGGGTCAAAATGACCAAAATACCCCTGATGACCTTGAAATCAGGGTTTTCTGAAAGAATTATTGTAAATTTTGGAATTTTGAAAATCAAATGAAATAAATCAAACATAATATGATAAAATATGATGATATGCATGAAATTTTGGAGAATTAGAAATTGAAATTTCGAAATTTAGGTCAAAATGACCAAAATACCCCCGATAACAAGACTATGGCCTTGAAACCAGGGTTTTCTAAAATAAATTTTGCAAAATGGAAAAATATGAAATGCAAATGAGATTAAAATTAACCCTAATATGATTCTACATGCTTATGTACATGAATAAAACCCTAAAATGGCGAAAATATCATAAAATATCAAATTTAACCTGATTTTCGCTTGATTTTCGCTTCTGAATTTAAAGATAAACTAACACATGGAGCAAATGAACTTGAAATTAAACCACATTTGGCATGGACACTTAAAATAACTTTAGAAACATAATGGAGCTCGAAAATCTAATTTTTTTGTATTTTTAAATATGGAAATTCAAATAAAAACCTTAAATTTTGTGATTTTTGCCTAAAATGTTGATTCTAAAGGGGATTTAGGATATCAAACTTCCATAAAATTTTTCCAAATTTTATGGGGTGACAGAGGACAGTAGGGAAAGGATTTTGGCCTTTTACACTTTCTGGTTTTGACCTATGGTCGGAGCTGTGCCACTCCGGCAAGTCGGATCGGAATCTGGCGACTCTAAGATTTAGGGGAAACAGACAGGTTTCGGTAGAAAACATGGAAAAAATGGAAGACAGATGAGAAAAAGGCTGAATTTGTGGGAAAATGTCCCTAACAAACAGAGGAAGATTTTATCTTTTGACACTATTGGGATTCTGGTTATGGTTTGGAAAAGGCCATACTGTTATCAGAGACCTAAATCTCTGAGATTTCTGGACATTGGAATCTGTTAGACAGAAAGGGAAAATCCGGGAAAAATAATTAAACAGATTTAAAAATTCCCAAATTTTGGGAAATGACAGGAAATTATGTTAGGAACACCTTTCATGTTGAACGTTTTTGCAGACGGGTTACAGATTGGATGGACTTGATGCATTAGGGTCTGTCTATACCCTGACAAAAGAAAATCGATATTTTCTCATGGGTCTGGAAAATCCGATTTTTTACAAAGAGCAAAACTAACTGTAAATACCTAAAAATTTTAAGATCATTATTAAACTCAATCATGAATCCACTGTAATTTTTGTAGGATGATCCGGATCTCCCACAAGGGTGGCGCCGGAGGTTCTTGTCTGCTAAAGCAGAAATTGAAAATTCACAGAAGTTCAAAACCCGAATTGGGATTTGATTTTTGAAATGAAGTTGCATAACCCAAATCAATCTGGGTTTTTTACAGAGAATCACAAACACATATATGCATCTATAACGAAAAACTCAGAAATTTTAAACAAAAATTTGAGCATGAAATCATAATTGGACTGGACACCCAAATCAGCCTTTACGAACTGAAAAGCATATGTTAATTAAACTATTAGAATTAATGTCGAACAACTAAATGCAATACGTATGATCCCTAGCACACGTTACCTATATGAGAACATTAAAAAAAAAAAAATGAACAGGGCATATGAATCATAGTTTTTTTTTTTTAGCTGTGGAAGGAATGATCCGATCCATGCATGGGACGAATCTTTTCCTTTATGCAGCCTTAACAACCAAATCAAAAGCATAGGTTTATGAAATAAAATCAAACATGTGAATCCAGCTTGGGACTGGGTTCACAAAGATATTTTTATGAAAAGAAGGAATATAAAAAAAAAAAGGAAAAAAAATGATTTACCTTGGGTTGTGCTTGCATCGGCTGGAACTAAAGCTTGAGGATGTGGCTGCCTTGGTGAAAGAGGGCTGCACCTTGATGTGGCTGTTAGAAGATTGAAGGAGCCATGCTAGTTGAACCGGCTGTGAAGAAAGCTGGACCTGAAGGGATGTATGCTTCAAAGGGGCGTCGACTGGACTTCAAGGGATGGAGGCTTCAAAAGGGGGCGCCGGCTGGAGCTTGAACCGGCTGGTGGTTGTTGGCTGGAGCAGAGAGCTTGGGGGTGGTCTTAATGGCTGGAGATGGGGAAGCTTGGTGGTGGTCTTAATGGCTGGAAGTATTTGCTACAGAGCTGGAGGTGGAGGAGGCTCCAACTGGAAACTTGATGGAGTGGGTTGACTGTTGCAAGTGGCTGCAAGGGAGGCGTTGAGTGGGAGGAGTGGTTGTTGGCTGGTGCTCCCCTCTAGTGGCTGAAGAAGAGCTGCAAGCTGGTGAGATGGTGTGCTGCTGCTGCCAGGAGAGGTGGTGAAGGAGAAGCTGCTGTAGAGAGGTGAGAAGTTGTGTAATGGAAACCAAGAGAGAGAGAGAGAGAGAGAGAGAGAGAGAGAGAGAGAGAGAGAGAGACGTTCAATGGGGAGAGATAGCAGCCGTATCTTTTTCTTTTAGCTTTTATCCTAACTTAGGTTTTGATGAAAATCAAAACCTAAGTTTCTAAAGATATTCTATGAATCCCATGTACGTGAATGGCTGTAGCTATTTTTCCTTGGAGGAAAATAGGGAGGGAATAAGAAAGAAAGGGGAAAGAAGGAAGGGAAGGAAAAGGAAAGAAGAGGGGAAGAAGGAAAAGGAAAGGAAAGGAGGGAAAGGAGAAGGAGGGGCTGGAAAGACTATACGTGAATGGAGGGAGAGGAAAGAAAGGAGGAAAGAAAGAAAGAAAAAAAAAAAGAAAGAAAAAGGAAGAAAAAAGAAAGAAAAGAAATAAAGAAGAAAAGAAAAGAAAATAAAAAAAAAATATATAAAAAAAGAAAATGGAGGAAGAAAGAAAGGAAATGGGCTGGAGGTTTGGGTGACCCCCTTGTGGGTTTCACCTTAGGAAGAATAAAATAATAAAAAAAAAATAAAATAAATAAAATAAAACAAACCAAAAAAAATAAAGAAAAAGATATTTTTTTTCTTATAAATTAAAACAAGAAAATGCAAATGGATGGGCCATCTTAGAGCGGGTCCAAATTCCACTTTTGAAACTCATTTTGACGATTGGAGGGGTAAAATAGTCTTTTAAAAAAAATTCAGACAAAATGAGCTATTTTTGGCAGTTTTTGAAATGAGCTCGGATTTTGAAGTTCAATACCTCGTTGCGAAGCAAATCCAGTGTAGAATTTGAAAATTTAATTTTGAAAGAAATCCAGATTGTTTTTCTCGAGAAAATATTTTCAAAACGAAACGAGCTATTTTTGGCAGTTTTTGAAATAAGCTCGGATTTTGAAGTTCAATACCTCGTTGCGAAGCAAATCCAGTGTAGAATTTGAAAATTTAATTTTGAAAGAAATCCAGATTGTTTTTCTCGAGAAAATATTTTCAAAACGAAACGAGCTATTTTTGACAGTTTTTGAAATAAGCTCGGATTTTGAAGTTCAATACCTCGTTGCGAAGCAAATCCAGTGTAGAATTCAAAAATTTGAGTTTGAAATAAATCCAGATTATTTTTCTTGAGAAAATATTTCCAAATTTAGACTCCTGGGGGTAAAAATGTTAATTTTGGAAACCCAGGGTTTGAAATTGATTTCTGAAAGCTTTTAAAACTCTATCTGGATTGAAATTTATAAAACTAGAGTTCTGGACTTCGAAAATGAAATGAAATGTGATGAAATGTGATGAAATGTTATGAAATGCTGAGAAATGATATGAAATGATGAGAAATGACAGGAAATGTTATGCGAAATGCTAACCTTGAATAAAGAATTTTGGATGTCATACCCCGATTGACACTTGTATCAGTTTTAAAAAATATTAAAATTGATAAATTTGAAAAATAGCTCAAGAAATGGTTTTCGGGACTCTATTGGGTCAGAGTGACACTGAAAATTGGGGTTCGAGCTGGATTAAACTGAGATGAGCTGGATTGAGTTAGGTTTTAGAGTTTCATAACTCAAATGAACTGACCAGGCACTGACTCAACTGACCTTTCCGACTGAATTTTCAAGAAAAGCTGCCATTTTTAGAGAAATGGTACGGAATGGTCATTGGAGTGAAGTGAATTACGAACTTGAGTTGACTTTGAGCTAAAAAAAAGGTCAATAATACTGACATGAACTAAAATCGAAGCTCGAACACTAGCTCAATTGGCTGAACTCGGCTCAATTTCAGTTGAAAGAGCTGAAATGGACTAAAATGGGCTCCTGGACATTTGGAAATAGTTTTGAACTGAAACTGGAGCACTCGAACTCGTGGTGAGCTCAAGTTAGACTCTGAGGAGTATGACTGACTATGAATGACTGACTCAGAGACAATTGGCTTGGATTTGAGTGAGAAATAAGCTCATTTCTGAATAAATGATCCCATTTTGGCAGGAATGGTCAGAAATGGAAATGGTCTGTTCATTGTGAGCTCAGATGAGCTTGAGATGACTGATATTTTAACTGTCCTGAACTGACCAATGAGCTTGGTTGACTCCGACTGACTGGGGTCTGGGATGACCTAGGGGTAAAATGGTAATTTTCCTAATAAAAATGGGTAAAATGGTGATTTTCTGAAACTGACTCGGGGTTTGACTCCTACACTGACCTGACAGGGTTGGCACTATACGAGGAGGGTTATTTGAGAATGGATGAGCAAAATTTGGGGTGTTTACAGATGCCCCTCTTTGCTACTAAGCCGGCTTGAAGACGAGCTTAGTGACAAAGAAAAACACACCAAATTTGGACTATAAAAATGCCCCAGTTAGAAGGATCTGACTGGTTATGAAGAGGTTAGCCCTGATGAAAATTGTAGATATGAAATGAAGAATGAAGAAGAGAAATTTACTTCAAAGAAGTGAGATTCAGTTTTTTTTCCCTTAACCTGGATGGGACATGAAATATCTCGTGTAGAAACGAAGCTCAAGTTTAACCCTTAACCTGACCGGGAAATGAAATACCTCATCAAAATGAGGCTCAGGTTTGTATCCTTATCCTGATTGGGCAGAAAATGAAATACCTCATCAAAGGAGGCTCAGGTTTGTACCCTTATCCTGATTGGGCAGAAAATGAAATACCTCATCAGAGGAGGCTCAGGTTTGTACCCTTATCCTGATTGGGCAGAAAATGAAATACCTCATCAAAGGAGGCTCAGGTTTATACCCTTATCCTGATTGGGCAGAAAATGAAATACCTCATCAAAGGAGGCCCAGGTTTGTACCCTTATCCTGATTGGGCAGAAAAATGAAATACCTCATCAAAGGAGGCTCAGGTTTATACCCTTATCCTGACTGGGCGGGAAATGAAATACCTCATCAAAGGAAGCTCAGGTTTATACCCTTATCCTGATTGGGCAGAAAATGAAATACCTCATCAAAGGAGGCTCAGGTTTGTACCCTTATCCTGATTGGGCAGAAAAATGAAAATGGTAAGTTGGATGGTGAATAAGACAATTTTCTTGAAGAGGAATAAGGTGACTCTTTCAACAACACTAAAGATGAATTCTTTCGACAACGCGAAAGATAACAAGGCGATCCAAAGGAACAAGGCGATTCTTTCAACAACGCGAAAGATGACAAGGCGATCCAGAGGAGCAAGGCGATCTTTTTGACAACGCAAAAGATGAATTCTTTCGACAACGCGAAAGATGACAAGGCGATCCAGAGGAGCAAGGCGATTCTTTCAACAACGCGAAAGATGACAAGGCGATCCAAAGAAGTAAGGCGATTCTTTTGACAACGCAAAAGATGAATTCTTTCGACAACGCGAAAGATGGAAAAAGGCGATCCAAAGAAGCAAGGCGATTTTTTCAACAACGCGAAAGATGACAAGGCGATCCAAAGGAGTAAGGCGATTCTTTTGACAACGCAAAAGATGAATTCTTTCGACAACGCGAAAGATGGAAAAAGGCGATCCAAAGGAACAAGGCGATTCTTTCAACAACGCGAAAGACGACAAGGCGATCCAAAGGAGTAAGGCGATTCTTTTGACAACGCAAAAGATGAATTCTTTCGACAACGCGAAAGATGAAAAAAGGCGATCCAAAGGAACAAGGCGATTCTTTCAACAACGCGAAAGACGACAAGTCGATCCAAAGGAGTAAGGCGATTCTTTTGACAACGCAAAAGATGAATTCTTTCGACAACGCGAAAGATAAAAAAAGGCAATCCAAAGGAACAAGGCGATTCTTTCAACAACGCGAAAGACGACAAGGCGATCCAAAGGAGTAAGGCGATTCTTTTGACAACGCAAAAGATGAATTTTTTCGACAACGCGAAAGATGGAAAAAGGCAATCCAAAGGAGCAAGGCGATTCTTTCAACAACGCGAAAGATGATAAGTCGATCCAAAGGAGCAAGGCGATTCTTTTGACAACGCAAAAGATGAATTCTTTCGACAACGCGAAAGATGGAAAAAGGCGATCCAAAGGAGCAAGGCGATTCTTTCAACAACGCGAAAGATGACAAGGCGATCCAAAGGAGTAAGGCGATTCTTTTGACAACGCAAAAGATGAATTCTTTCGACAACGCGAAAGATGGAAAAAGGCGATCCAAAGGAACAAGGCGATTCTTTCAACAACGCGAAAGACGACAAGGCGATCCAAAGGAGTAAGGCGATTCTTTTGACAACGCAAAAGATGAATTCTTTCGACAACGCGAAAGATGGAAAAAGGCGATCCAAAGGAACAAGGCGATTCTTTCAACAACGCGAAAGACGACAAGGCGATCCAAAGGAATAAGGCGATTCTTTTGACAACGCAAAAGATGAATTCTTTCGACAACGCGAAAGATGGAAAAAGGCGATCCAAAGGAGCAAGGCGATTCTTTCAACAACGCGAAAGACGACAAGGCGATCCAAAGGAGTAAGGCAATTCTTTTGACAACGCAAAAGATGAATTTTTTCGACAACGCGAAAGATGGAAAAAGGCAATCCAAAGGAGCAAGGCGATTCTTTCAACAACGCGAAAGATGATAAGGCGATCCAAAGGAGCAAGGCGATTCTTTTGACAACGCAAAAGATGAATTCTTTCAACAACGCGAAAGATGATAAAGGTTACTCTCTCAAGGAGGTAAAAGGTGATATCAGGATGTGTCAAGATAGACATCGAGCTCTTCACTTCATGTCAAGATAGTAAGAAAATATTGCCAAAATGTTAAAAATTGTTTGTTGATTCAAAATGCTTGAAATTGATGTATATTGGTATGAAAATCTTTCCTCTTTTCTACCTGAAGTATTACCTCCGACTGGGCTTAACTCCGTAGAATCAAGATTCGAATTCAAATTGCTTGCAATTGGCTTTCTTTCAAGGAAGCTATCAATTTCCTTGACATGAGCAGAAAAGAGAGTATTCTTGATATTGTGAGAGCAATTGGTGAAAGAATATTGATAATAGAATTTCACAAAATTAAAGAAGATTCTTTGGCAAATTTGGCAGTCTGATATCCTGGGATTCTTTTCTCATGATGATCTTTCTGCCCACTTTTTTTCTTTATTGGCAGAATTAGAGCTCTCTTGGGCTTTTGGGGATTTTATTACATCATCCTTCATTTTGGAGATGTCCTGACTTTTCTCTCTTTTTTTTTTTGAAAGGGTACGTCACAAACTCCTTCATCTTGGAGATGTTCCGATCCTTCTTTTTCTCTAAGGGATTATATCGACGGTTATTGGCTCATTGGTTGGAAATCTCGTGATGATAGCGGAAATTAAATATCCTTTAGGGTTTGTCGGGAGGCTCATCGCAGTCACCTTCATCTTGACGGTGCTCTGAACTTTCCCTGGAAGGATCCGTCACAAACTCCTTCATCTTGGAGATGATCCAAATCTTCTTTGGCCCCGGGGGTCTACTCGCCTAATTCGCCTTCATCTTGACGACAGTTGAGAGATCCCTTTTGCAGATATTTAATTGCAGCTTTAGGTGATTGAGGAGATATAGAGATTGAATGGATTTTTCTGTATCACCCAGGATATTTTGACTGCTTTATTTTCCAAGAATGATCTTTAAAAATGTGTCATTGACTGCGATCAATACCGATCACTTATGGCTTTGCAACAACATTGAATTTTCTTTTGCTGGCCATATCGAGGATTTATTCTTCATCCTTTTGGTCGGCCAATAGAAAGATTCTGAATTTTAAATCCTTTTTCGTGAAAGCTTTGTCCTTTCGAAAGTAATACTGAAGGTATTCTGAGGTAATGTTTTTGTGCAATAAAGATTTTGAAATCAACAAATATTTAATGACAAATCGGCAAAATTTTCTTGAAATCCTTGGTGAGAGCGAGCATCTGAAGAACAACGCAACGTATCCATGACAGAAATTTTCTTCTCCTTTCCTCAAAGGAGAAGATTCAGAATTTGGGAATAGAAATTACTCCTCTCTTCCTTAAAGAGGAGGTGTTTGCAAAACGAACTTTCGAAGAGAAATTAAGCTTTCGTCAAAACTTCCTAACATTAGGCTTCTCTTATAGAAAGGGGGCCGGTAATGGTGAGGTCGGGGAATTGGTCATGAAGGAACGAGTCCATCACACTCTCCCCAAAAAGAGGGTCCTTCATGATGAAATGGCCTAATATGAAATTATGGTCACTAGGAAAGCGAACTTCCGTCGAAGCTCTCCCTGAACTAAGGGTTCTTTGTATGAAATTGGAATTTTTTTTTGCAAACGGTTCACATAAACACGAGTCCCTTCAAACTCTCCCTGAAAAGGGGCTAGGTGAACAAAGGATAGCATGCGAAAAGAACGAGCTCCCTTGAACTCTCCCTATAAAAAGAGTCTCTCGCAAGAGGAAATGACTGAAATTGGTATTGAATGACCAAAAGGTCAAAATTGGAATTTGGAAAATTTGAAATTTGAAATTTGATATTTGAAATTAGAAATTTGGAAATTGAAAATTGATTGACCTGAAGGTCGAAATTGGAATTAATTGACCCAAAGGCCGAAATTGAAATTGGTTGACTCAAAAGTCGAAATTAGAAATTTGGAATTTGAAAATTGGAAATTGGGAAATTGATTGACCCGAAGATCAAGATTGAAAATTTGGAAATTGATTAATCTGAAGGTCGAAATTGGAATCTTGGAAATTGGGTGGCCTAAGGGCCGAAATTGGTAATTGGATGGCCCGAAAGCCAAAATTGGAAATTGGATGGCCCAAGGGCCGAAACTGGTAATTGAAATTTGGAAGAAAATTCGAATCGGAACTCTAATCTTCTAGACCAATTTTAGGAAAAGAAAACTTGGGTCGGAACTCGAATCTTCGAAGGAAAACTAGATCCATCGGAAGGAAAGAAAATTCGAGTCGGAACTCGAATCCTGAAGGAAAACTAGACTGGTCAGAAGAAAAGGAAATTTGAGTCGGAACTCGAATCCCAAAGGAAAACTAGACTAATTAGAAGGAAAGAAAATTCAAGTCGGAACTCGAATCCCAAAGGAAAACTAGACCGGTTAGAAGGAAAGGAAATTCGAGTCGGAACTCGAATCCTGAAGGAAAACTAGACTAGCGTGGATTAGGTTTGAAAACACTAACCAGTAAACCAGATTTTGAAAGTCCGACCAATAAAAATTGGATTTTGAAAGATGTACCAGCGTGAATACTGGATTTTGGAAATGAACCAGTATAAGTACTGGATTTTGAAAATGGATCAGTACGAATACTGTTTTTGGAAGAATTACCAGCACAAACACTGGATTTTGAAGATCTACCAGCACAAACACTGGATTTAGAAAATTTTACCAGCACGAACACTGGTTTTTGAAAATCTTACCAGCACGAACATTGGATTTTGAAATTTTACTAGCACGAACACTAGATTTAGAAAATTTTATCAGCACAAACACTGGTTTTGTGAAAATTTTACCAGCACGAACACTGGATTTTTTAAAATTTACCCAACTGATTCTGATGAGAGATTTTCAATCTTCATCCTCACGATGACTTACACAACTGTCGGGGTCTCAGGATTTATCCCTTATCCTGAATGGGTAGTTCAGGTTTATCCCTTAACCTGAAGGGGAAACTCAGGTTTATCCCTTATCCCGAAGGGGTAACTCAGGTTTATCCCTTAACCTGAAGGGGAAGTTCAGGTTTATCCCTTAACCTGAAGGGGAAATGAATATGATGCATATGGATGCAAATGAATGCGAATGAATGCATGCAAATGCAAATGAATGCAAATGTATGTAAATGAGTGCAAATGCATGCAAAATGAGAGATTTATTTGACCCTGCCTACATACAGGATGTTTTGAAGACAATTTTTAAAATAATGCCCCAGTATAACTGGGGAGTGAGAAGTTAGATGAAAGGATAAGTAATTGATATTTGAAGAATACTTTCTAACTTTTGATTGATTCAGGAGAGACTCTAAAAAATATCACTTCTCGCAGAAGGACATGGTGCAGAGAAGGAGAAATTGATAATTTTATTGATGCATTGAAGGAAAATGACAAATCAAGGAAAGATAGACAGGATTACATCATCTTTTGAAGGCAAAATGAGAAATGGGAAAATGCTAGCATCGTCGGCTTTTTGAGTAATCGAGGAAAGATGGCTAGTCCTTCTTTTTATCTTTAACGAGGATATTCTTATCAATGCAATCTTGAATAATGTTCTTGAAGACAAAACAGTGGTTAGTATTGTATCCTACTGCCCGATGGAATTTGCAGAATTGGTCCATGAACCTTCCCATGATCGTGGGAGGGTCTGTGGCTCTTGGGAGATTTACCATTTCTTTGGTCAACATATATTCAAAGATTTCATCAAGAGGTTGCTCAAGAGGAGTAAACTGACGATCGTCACCCCAACCATCTCGTTTTATCTTTTCTTTCTGCTGACTCAATTTTTCATTCTTCTTTGAAGACTTTTCTTTCTGACCTGCATGATTGCTCTTGCTATTTTTGTGGCCACTGCGGCCGACATTGGCAGAGAAGATGAAATTTTCCTTCTTCTTTGAATCTTGATTATTCTTGACAAGGGTGATGCCATCATAGACCCCATTCTCTATTCCCATCTCGAGCCACTCGGCCCATTCAGTAAGCTAAATGAAAGATTTGGAAGGTGAGGTGGAGATAAGACCTCTCAAAGGTTGTGAGAAATTGTTTAGAATAATCTGGAGTGTGTGCTCCTCTAAGATGGGATTTCTCATTTTATTGCAAGTGCCCCTCCATCTGTGGATGAAGTTTCTGGCTTTCTCATTATCTCTTTGCTTTGTATTATAGAGATGGTTTAGCGTTGGCGGCGCTTTGGTGTTTAAAAGGAATCGTTCAATGAACAGATTGACCACTTTATCAAATTCCTTCAATTCGATGGGATTGATATGCTCTGAGTACCACTTGGCGGCGGTGCCCTCCAGAATGTGAGGAAAACATCTAAATAAAGCACGATTGTCTCTCTTGAATCGATTGCACTCCACAAAGAACATAGCCAGGTGAGCCTTGGGATCGCCAGTCCCATCAAAGTTGACAAATTTATGGGGGAGATCTTCTAGATTGTCATGACCATCTAAACCATCATAGAAATCTTCGCTTGTAAAAATCTTTTTGCCCTTGTCGCGGGCTTGCAGATCCTTAACCATTTTTGACCACATCTCTGAGTTATGACTGGTCAGAGTTATTAGCAGAATGATCTTTTAGCTTATTGTCTGACCCCCGTCCCTGTGTCATCTTCTGAAAAGCTTGCTGAGCCTCACACTCTTCATCGATGCCACCTCCTGATTCTGCTTCATCAGATGTATCCTCATGTTGGATACACTTCTTGGATATCTTCAGTTGTTTCTTCAATGTTCAGCCCTTGATCTTTTTCTTGGTAGGAATCTTGTTGGAACTGTCCCCTGTTTGCTCTGCCATCATCTTATTCAACATCTTTCGAAACATGGCATACATCTGAGGATTAATATCATCATTGGCATGTTGACTTTGGTTCCTAGCAGATCGCGGAGAATCCATCTCTTGCTCGCTGCTACTGTTAGGGTACTGAAGCGACGCTATTTTCTTCTTGGATCTGGTCTGAACTATTCCACGATGCCGAAACTCTCTTGAGACAAATAGGATGATTAGAATGAGAGAAAATTCTTGAAGGCAATGACTTGGAGAATAAAATGAAAATAATGGATGAAGATCTGAAATTGGGTTGACAGTTTGAAGGATATCCCTTTACCAGGGATGGGATTATTGCTGGGATTGCGACAATTGCATTGTTATTCCATGAGAGAAAATAAACAACCGAGATATGTCTTGTTACCTAGGCGAGGCCGTCAACCATGAAGAAAAAAATATTTTTGAAGGAATATAACAAAGTAATGCATAATTGGTAATGAGCTTCTCTACGAACTTGGGAAGTTATCTGAGAAGGAAGAATTTTTTCAGGGAAAAGCATTCATCCCAAAGGGCATATTGCAAGAGAGTTTAGAAAATAACATTATGAAGAAAATGACCTCCAAATATAAGGAAAACTGATGATTTTATTGATGTCTTGGAGGAGGGATGACAAATTTAAAGAAAGCAACTGGAGACTACATTTATTCAGAGAAGCAAAAAGCAGAAATGATGGAAATGAGAAAGCATTGGCATTTGTCGTCTTCATGAATGATCAAGAAAAGGCTCGGTCAGAACGGCCGACTGGTCTTCCTCTTTAATAGGGAAATTCTTGTCAACGCAGTCTTGAACGATATTTTTGAAGATGAAACATCGCTCAGTATCATGCCCTGTAGCTCGGTGGAATTTGCAGAAGCGATCTTTCCATTTCCCTAGGGCGACCGGAGGATTAGCAATTCTTGGAAGTTTAACCATTCCTTTGCTCAGCATGTATTCAAGGACCTCTTCGAGGGGCTGATCTAGAGGGGTAAATTCGCGATCGTAACCCCAACCGTCATGTTTTGGCTTCTTTTGACTGCTTGCTTTCTGCTGGGAGCGGGATTGAAGGGGTTTGGCTAGGACAGCCGGCTGGTCTACTATTTTGCTTTCCCCTAAAATATTCTTATCAACATGATCCTAAACGATATTCTTGAAGACAAAACAATTTTCTGTATCGTGTCCTATTGCACGGTGAAACTTGCAAAATTGCTCTTTGAATCTGCCCATGATTGACGGAGGATCAACGACTTTTGGTAAATGGACCATGCCTTTTGCAAGCAAATTTTCTAAAATAGTCTCGAGCTTCTGATCCAGAGGGGTGAACTTTCGATCAGCGCTCCAGTCTTTGTGTTTTGGTTTTTCTTTCTCCTTCCCTTTATGCTGGGTACTGGACTGGAGAGGTTGATCATTCTGCTTGGCTGGTTCCTTTCTGGTGCTTGACTCGGGTAGCTCTAATAGCATCTTTGTCATCATTTTTTGAAACATTCTACATGACTGAATCAATCTCATCTTCATTTGTCTTGTCCTGCTTCTTGACTGGCCTCGAAGAACTCATCTCTTCGATACTGCTTGGTGTTGTTCTCTTTCCCGACCTTGTTTGAACTATAGTGAAATGCCAATACTTTCTGCAGAATAAAGGAATAGTTTAGACTGAAGGATTTTTGGTTAAAATAGAGATGATGAAGGAGATGTCTAAGGACTTGGAAAGAGACAAAAATTCTGAATAGAATTTGGAAGACATATATGAAGAAGAGAAGTTTGACAAGATTTGAACATTTGAAAATTTGCAGGCAGGATCAAAATAAGGTTAGAAATTCGAAGTCCAGAGGAAAGGTAGGAAAAGGAAAATCGCCTGGACTTTTGAGGAAAAATATGAGGTTTTGAAAATCGTCCAGGGTTTTTGATAAAATTGTTGAAGAAAAATAGATGAAATTTGTAAAAAGAAAATAAAAGAGAATTGAGAAATAAAAGAAGAATGCATTTAATCACATCCTACACAAACAATTATGCACATACAACATTCCCTAAGAAGCTGACTCTAAATGCATCAATTTTGAAAGATCTGTAGGACCCTAATCCTGACTCTAGGCTCAGATCATCTGTGTCCAACCATGCTATGCCGATATACTCGAACCGAGGCTCGATGTACGTGGCATAAAAATTCATCTCCGGTTCTAGGCTTGTGTTTTCCCAACATCCTTGAGCGCCTGCCGATATACGTTGGACTATGGCCCTTGGTACGTGGCAGGGGGGCGTTAGCCCAAATAAGTGGCCCAGTTGTGAGGCTCTGTCCCGAACTATGGTTCTGGAAGAGAGCCCAGCAACGTGAAGACCGGGTAGACATAGGTGGGGTGGTTTTTGAAATATGATCACATGCAGACAAACAGAGGGCTCTAAATCCTAAAGAGATAGAATTTTGAAATTTTTTGAAGAAGCAAACATTGTTTTCATACAAGTCCTAGATTGAGGAGTGTTGTATTTCAGACCTAAGTCTATGTGAGCGTGCATAATTCTCCTCAATATGGTACCAAACCATGCCTAGTCTACATGCAATCCATGTCAGCTGGGTTCAAGTCTAGGCTCCTAGGTTCACATGATATCAGAAAATAAAGCTGACATTTTGTAGAGCATGATTTTGATAATTGAACTAAGTCAAAGCACAAAATTGATCAGACGAAGACAGGTCCCATCACGGTCGCCAAACCTGTTATCATCGCAAAATTTTTCCCCTCCCTTGCGAGAAAGAAAGGAATTTCGCGAGTCAAACTCGACCAAAGTTTTGAAAATTGTTTTGAAAATTACTCGCCTCCGTTTTGAAAATTTGCGGGAAAATTCCGTGGAATGGGATCCGCCTGTCGGTACGAGGTTCAACCGTTCCTGGCGCCTTTACCAGGGGTAATTGAACCAAGGATCAATTACATGCTTTAACTTGACTCAAATATCTAAATTATGCTCTATTTTTCCTAGAATGCACAAAGAATCAGGCTTGTGCTATGAAATTTTGAAAATAATGCAAGTTTGAGAAACATGATGTTTGCTTTGGAAAATTGAAATATGCTGGAAAAATGATTGGAAAAGTACTTGAAATTGGGATTCCTGGGAAAATCATTGAAGTTCATTGACAATCAGAAATTTGCATTGGAAAGTGATTTCTCAGGAAAGCTTAAAAATCTGAGAAAATTGGTTTTGAGATTGGAAACTTGGAATTGATTTTATGAGAAAATGAATTTGAGAAATGCTGGAAAAATCAAGAAATTCATTGGAAAAGGATTTCTGAAAAGGAGAATGAATTCTCAGGAAAACTGGGTTCTCAGAAAAATAGGAAATCTGAGAAAATCGATTTTTGAAAACTTGGGATTTTGAAATTTTAGAATTTTAAAACATTGGAAAATCTTGGTTTGAACTTGGGAAATGCTTTGAAATCTCTTTTGAAAACTCAAGATTTTGAGAAAATTAGATCCTGAGAAAGACTTGGAAATTCTTGAGAAAGCTGAATTTTCTGAAATTGAAATTGGAAAATGAATTTGAGAATAATGCAATTTGAATGATATGAATGAATGAATATGAATTTGAAAAGGGAATTTCATTAAGGAATTAGGAAATCCTTTTAAAACTTTAAAAAATGCAGTGCATTTTGAAGTTAGCCTAAGTGTGTAGGCTGAATGTGGCTAATACGAAGATCATAAATCTTGGTTTTCTTCGTATTCTGACTATGGCCATAAATACGAATCCCATCGAGTTTATAAACTCCATAAAAGCTTGTGCATGTGCCATTCGTGTAAACCATAGTGAATTTGAAATAATGTGCATGAATCATACATCACATATTAAAATTTTGCAGAAATTAAACTATATGCAATGCAACCCTATTCTAAGCAGAAATGTAACTCTTATTCCAAATATTACATTGATTTTTTACATTGAATTGAAATAAAAGAAATAAAATGGCTAAGTCTTCTTCTTGAATATTCCTGCAAAACTGGAAAATAAAGTTAGCACAAAAATGTACGTTTTTCTGAATTTATCCGAAAATATGAAAAATTATCGAATATTATTCAGATATAAACCCAGATTCATACCCCCTTTGATATAAACATGATAAATAATGAATAAATTTCAAAAATAAACTTGAAAATTCGAAATTGGGGTCAAAATGACCAAAATACCCCTAATGACCTTGAAATCAGGGTTTTCTGAAAGAATTATTGTAAATTTTGGAATTTTGAAAATCAAATGAAATAAATCAAACATAATATGATAAAATATGATGATATGCATGAAATTTTGGAGAATTAGAAATTGAAATTTCGAAATTTAGGTCAAAATGACCAAAATACCCCCGATAACAAGACTATGGCCTTGAAACCAGGGTTTTCTGAAATAAATTTTGCAAAATGGAAAAATATGAAATGAAAATGAGATTAAAATTAACCCTAATATGATTCTACATGCTTATGTACATGAATAAAACCCTAAAATGGCAAAAATATCATAAAATATCAAATTTAACCTGATTTTCGCTTGATTTTCGCTTCTGAATTTAAAGATAAACTAACACATGGAGCAAATGAACTTGAAATTACACCACATTTGGCATGGACACTTAAAATAACTTTAGAAACATAATGGAGCTCGAAAATCTAATTTTTTTGTATTTTTAAATATGGAAATTCAAATAAAAACCTTAAATTTTGTGATTTTTGCCTAAAATGTTGATTCTAAAGGGAATTTAGGATATCAAACTTCCATAAAATTTTCCCAAATTTTATGGGGTGACAGAGGACAGTAGGGAAAGGATTTTGGCCTTTTACACTTTCTGGTTTTGACCTATGGTCGGAGCTGTGCCACTCCGGCAAGTCGGATCGGAATCTGGCGACTCTAGGATTTAGGGGAAACAAACAGGTTTTGGTAGAAAACATGGAAAAAATGGAAGACAGATGGGAAAAAGGCTGAATTTATGGGAAAATGTCCCTGACAAATAGAAGAAGATTTTATCTTTTGACACTATTGGGATTCTGGTTATGGTTTGGAAAAGGCCATACTGTTATCAGAGACCTAAATCTCTGAGATTTCTGGACATTGGAATCTGTTAGACAGAAAGGGAAAATCCGGGAAAAATAATTAAACAGATTTAAAAATTCCCAAATTTTGGGAAATGACAGGCAATTATGTTAGGAACACCTTTCATGTTGAACGTTTTTGCAGACAGGTTACAGATTGGATGGACTTGATGCATTAGGGTCTGTCTATACCCTGACAAAAGAAAATCGATATTTTCTCATGGGTCTGGAAAATCCGATTTTTTACAAAGAGCAAAACTAACTGTAAATACCTAAAAATTTTAAAATCATTATTAAACTCAATCATGAATCCACTGTAATTTTTGTAGGATGATCCGGATCTCCCACAAGGGTGGCGCCGGAGGTTCTTGTCTGCTAAAGCAGAAATTGAAAATTCACAGAAGTTCAAAACCCGAATTGGGATTTGATTTTTGAAATGAAGTTGCATAACCCAAATCAATTTGGGTTTTTTACAGAGAATCACAAACACATATATGCATCTATAACGAAAAACTCAGAAATTTTAAACAAAAATTTGAGCATGAAATCATAATTGGACTGGACACCCAAATCAGCCTTTACGAACTGAAAAGCATATGTTAATTAAACTATTAGAATTAATGTCGAACAACTAAATGCAATACGTATGATCCCTAGCACACGTTACCTATATGAGAACATTAAAAAAAAAATGAACAGGGCATATGAATCATAGTTTTTTTTTTTAGCTGTGGAAGGAATGATCCGATCCATGCATGGGACGAATCTTTTCCTTTATGCAGCCTTAACAACCAAATCAAAAGCATAGGTTTATGAAATAAAATCAAACATGTGAATCCAGCTTGGGACTGGGTTCACAATGATATTTTTATGAAAAGAAGGAATATAAAAAAAAAAAAAGGAAAAAAAAATGATTTACCTTGGGTTGTGCTTGCACCGGCTGGAACTAAAGCTTGAGGATGTGGCTGCCTTGGTGAAAGAGGGCTGCACCTTGATGTGGCTGTTAGAAGATTGAAGGAGCCATGCTAGTTGAACCGGCTGTGAAGAAAGCTGGACCTGAAGGGATGTATGCTTCAAAGGGGCGTCGGCTGGACTTCAAGGGTTGGAGGCTTCAAAAGGGGGCGCCGACTGGAGCTTGAACCGGCTGGTGGTTGTTGGCTAGAGCAGAGAGCTTGGGGGTGGTCTTAATGGCTGGAGATGGGGAAGCTTGGTGGTGGTCTTAATGGCTGGAAGTATTTGCTACAGAGCTGGAGGTGGAGGAGGCTCCAACTGGAAACTTGATGGAGTGGGTTGACTGCTGCAAGTGGCTGCAAGGGAGGCGTTGAGTGAGAGGAGTGGTTGTTGGCTGGTGCTCCCCTCTGGTGGCTGAAGAAGAGCTGCAAGCTGGTGAGATGGTGTGCTGCTGCTGCCAGGAGAGGTGGTGAAGGAGAAGCTGCTGTAGAGAGGTGAGAAGTTGTGTAATGGAAACCAAGAGAGAGAGAGAGAGAGAGAGAGAGAGAGAGAGAGATGTTCAATGGGGAGAGATAGCAGCCATATCTTTTTCTTTTAGCTTTTATCCTAACTTAGGTTTTGATGAAAATCAAAACCTAAGTTTCTAAAGATATTCTATGAATCCCATGTACGTGAATGGCTGTAGCTATTTTTCTTTGGAGGAAAATAGGGAGGGAATAAGAAAGAAAGGGGAAAGAAGGAAGGGAAGGAAAAGGAAAGAAGAGGGGAAGAAGGAAAAGGAAAGGAAAGGAGGGAAAGGAGAAGAAGGAGGGGCTGGAAAGACTATACGTGAATGGAGGGAGAGGAAAGAAAGGAGGAAAGAAAGAAAGAAAAAAAAAAGAAAGAAAAAGGAAGAAAAAAGAAAGAAAAGAAATAAAGAAGAAAAGAAAATAAAATAAAAAAAAACATAAAAAAAGAAAATGGAGGAAGAAAGAAAGGAAATGGGCTGGAGGTTTGGGTGACCCCCTTGTGGGTCTCACCTTAGGAAAATAAAATAATTAAAAAAAAATAAAATAAATAAAATAAAACAAACCAAAAAAAATAAAGAAAAAGATATTTTTTTCTTATAAATTAAAACAAGAAAATGCAAATGGATGGGCCATCTTAGAGCGGGTCCAAATTCCACTTTTGAAACTCATTTTGACGATTGGAGGGGTAAAATAGTCTTTTAAAAAAAAATTCAGACAAAATGAGCTATTTTTGGCAGTTTTTGAAATGAGCTCGGATTTTGAAGTTCAATACCTCGTTGAGAAGCAAATCCAGTGTAGAATTTGAAAATTTAATTTTGAAAGAAATCCAGATTGTTTTTCTCGAGAAAATATGTTCAAAACGAAACGAGCTATTTTTGGCAGTTTTTGAAATAAGCTCGGATTTTGAAGTTCAATACCTCGTTGCGAAGCAAATCCAGTGTAGAATTTGAAAATTTAATTTTGAAAGAAATCCAGATTGTTTTTCTCGAGAAAATATTTTCAAAACGAAACGAGCTATTTTTGGCAGTTTTTGAAATAAGCTCGGATTTTGAAATTCAATACCTCGTTGCGAAGCAAATCCAATGTAGAATTCAAAAATTTGAGTTTGAAATAAATCCAGATTATTTTTCTTGAGAAAATATTTCCAAATTTAGACTCCTGGGGGTAAAAATGTCAATTTTGGAAACCCAGGGTTTGAAATTGATTTCTGAAAGCTTTTAAAACTCTATCTGGATTGAAATTTATAAAACTAGAGTTCTGGACTTCGAAAATGAAATGAAATGTGATGAAATGTTATGAAATGCTGAGAAATGATATGAAATGATGAGAAATGACAGGAAATGCTATGCGAAATGCTAACCTTGAATAAAGAATTTTGGATGTCAGACCCCGATTGACACTTGTATCAGTTTTAAAAAACATTAAAATTGATAAATTTGCAAAATAGCTCAAGAAATGGTTTTCGGGACTCTACTGGGTCAGAGTGACACTGAAAATTGGGGTTCGAGCTGGATTAAACTGAGATGAGCTGGATTGAGTTGGGTTTTAGAGTTTCATAACTCAAATGAACTGACCAGGCACTGACTCAACTGACCTTTCCGACTGAATTTTCAAGAAAAGCTGCCATTTTTAGAGAAATGGTACGGAATGGTCATTGGAGTGAAGTGAATTACGAACTTGAGCTGACTTTGAGCTAAAAAAAAGGTCAATAATACTGACATGAACTAAAATTGAAGCTCGAACACTAGCTCAATTGGCTGAACTCGGCTCAATTTCAGTTGAAAGAGCTGAAATGGACTAAAATGGGCTCCTGGACATTTGGAAATGGTTTTGAACTGAAATTGGAGCACTCGAACTCGTGGTGAGCTCAAGTTAGACTCTGAGGAGTATGACTGACTATGAATGACTGACTCAGAGACAATTGGCTTGGATTTGAGTGAGAAATAAGCTCATTTCTGAATAAATGATCCCATTTTGGCAGGAATGGTCAGAAATGGAAATGGTCTGTTCATTGTGAGCTCAGATGAGCTTGAGATGACTGATATTTTAACTGTCCTGAACTGACCAATGAGCTTGGTTGACTCCGACTGACTGGGGTCTGGGATGACTTAGGGGTAAAATGGTAATTTTCCTAATGAAAATGGGTAAAATGGTGATTTTCTGAAACTGACTCGGGGTTTGACTCCTACACTGACCTGACAGGGTTGGCACTATACGAGGAGGGTTATTTGAGAATGGATGAGCAAAATTTGGGGTGTTTACAAGTTTCTAAGTTATTAGAGTGTATTTGTGTGTTATTTGGCTCTTGGTAATGATTTATAAGGTATTTTGCTATTTTATGCCAATCTTGTTATAATTGGATTTTTTTGAGTTTTTGGCTTTTGCAATCGCACACGAAGGGTTCGTTGTATTACTTGGGTAGCGGTCTTTACAGATTTCAAAACGCCTTGGTCTTTTGAGTTTCGATTCATTGTTCTTCACATTATTAAGGTAAGATACCTTAACTGAACTTATAGAGAACATGTTTAGGCACTAATTGTGTAAGCATGATGTTGCACTGAATATCTAAATGAATCGTAAATACAAGTTATGCTCACACACTTCACTTATTTGTGGATATCTAGGACTCTTGTAATTGTAGTTCAAAGATCATGCTTGTCATGATTGTAGTTAGCAGAATATGAAGTGTGTTTGCTGTAGGTACACCTGTGTGTGGGTTTGAATGCATGTGCACTTATGAATGTATAATATATACGCAATGTGTGTCATCATACTTTAATTTGCGCATACTGTGTTGCTTTGTGTATTTGTATGAATTTGATACATGGTGCACATATAACTATTATGGACATGTATAAGTCGTGTTCGATGCATACTGTGAATGTTATATATATTGTCTTGTCATATGATTGACTCATTTATTCTTGTATAGAAAAAAGCATGCGAATGTTATAAATTGTTTTGAACTTGTATGCCTTATTTGCTTGAGAAATATATGTGTATGATGTATGGTGGGATGGTCAATGAGATTTTGACCAACCCTTACACAATTATATCTAAGGTGATATATCGATTCATGTGGTGAAAAAAGCATATGACTTTTATCGTGTGTGCAAATCTCGAACTACACAGGAGTTATGTGTGTTGAGGTTTAGTTGCTTCGTATTATAAAATGTGCATGTTCACGTATGCATGCATAGAACTCATGTTTTGTTTACACATGCTTTGAGGTTCAATTTATGAAGTGCAATGTTCTTTGTGGCGATGATATGATGCGTAGGATAATATGCTTATGTATGATATGATTTAAATGCCATGTGAAATGAAATTATGAATGCATAAGATAAATGTTTAAGTTCAATAGAGAACTTTGGTTCATGAAACCTTATTGGTTAAATATGTGATTTTATAATTTTAATGCCATATAAAGTGATGTATGGTGTGATGCTTTGATTGTATACATGCTTATGCCCGTGTTGATGGCTATCGACCCTGAGAGTGGTCAATTGTATTGATGCATGTATCACAATAGTTTTCATTGGATATGGTACCCATTGATGAACTGTTCTCAAAGGATTCTATGTGAGGGTGTGCATGACCATATCAGGTAATCCGGCTAGAGCGATAAGTCTCTGTGAGGAAGTGCATTGTCCAAGAGCGGGTAGCCTGCGAATATGGTATATTCCTGTGAGGAAGTGCATTGTCCAAGACCAAGCAGACCATCCGTCTAGGGCGATAACTCCATGTGAGGTTATACATTTCCCAGACCAGGTGATCTGGCATGGATTTTGTAAATCTGTATTATGAATAAATAAAATGTTATGATGAATTGTGATGATCTTCTGAGTTGATTGAGATAGCTAGTTATGAATCTAGAGATTTGGCTTTTTTATTATAACATGATTATATATTGAACTCAGATATGATAATCTGATCCTTATTGATTTCAGATCTTGATATGAGATTATAATTATAATGCTTATGTTAGCGTATAGGTGAATGACACATCACGCTTACAAATGACTAGTTTTGACTTATTAGGCGAATGATACATCACACCTACATAGTTTCATTGCAAATGATTGCATTATGATTGTCTGAGTAAATATATCACACCTATGTATCATGATTGATGTGTATTATGAATATCTAACTAAATTACTTATAAGGTATGTGCGTGTATTTCACATTGGAATGGTCAAATGTGATTTGACTTATTGTTTATAAGAATTATGAATGCATATGAAAATGATGCAATGATCTGAATGTCTTAGATGCATATATATATGTATATATATATATTATGCGATGACTTGTATAACTTGAACGCATATAGATTATGCTTTATTAAGTGAGTTAAGGTTGAATAGAATATTAAGTGATGAAATGCGTTTAAATGCTTTATGTTCAAATGCTTAAAATGAATGACTCATAGGACGTTGTTCCCTTGTCTATCACTTGACGATGGATGTATAATATATCTTTACCTTCAAATGCTTGGTATGTTTTCTTTAAGTTTGAGTTTGGGTTGCTTTACCCGACTTTAACGAGTCTGACCCCATGTAAACACCCCAAATTTTTACCCCCATTCACAAACACCTACCTCCTGCCACTAGGACCCACTCTCTGCAATCTTCAGGGAACCAACTGGTCGATATTTGAACCAGGGCTATTCATAGCCCAAATTTTACAAAAATTTCATTACTCCATCCTACAATCAAGATTCAATCCTCATTTTGGCTCAATTTCAATTATCAGTTCTCATCTGCAGATGAGAATCTTCAAATTCTATGTCTCTGACAGGGGTCTGAGATTCCAAGTCCCTCATTCAGGGTTTACATTTCATGTGTCATTGCATGTCACTGCATGCATTTGGCATATCATTTCATGGCATTGCATGTCATTGCATCTCATTTTCGAGATCCAACACTCCTGTTTTTCAAAATCTTTCAATCCAAATTCGATCTTAAAACTTTTCTTTCAAAATCAATTTCGAAAAATCTGGGTTTTATATCAATATTTACCATTTTGTCAACCCCAGGATCTTATATTTCAAAATATTTTCCTTAGAAAACAATCTAGATTTATTCCATACTCAATTTTTAACTGATTTCAAATCTCAGATGAGATCCATCTAGGTGGTGTCCCTTCTGGATTTCTTCATTTATCAAATTTCTCAAAAATTTCAGAGTCCTAGTTGAATCAGGACTCTGTCTTTTCATCCTTTAAAACCTTTTTCAAAACTCCATTTTGATTTTAAACTAGACGTAGTCATATCCCTTGCACATTCTTTTCATTTTGGCCAAAATCTCTGAGTCTTAGTTCAATCAGGACTCTTTTTTCAGAGTCCCAGTCGGATCAGGACTCTACCTTTGACTACCATTTTTTTTTGTTTTTGAGAAAACCTTTCAAAATCTATCGTTTTAACCAAAATTCTAGAGTTCCAGCTGGATCAGGACTCTTTTTCAGAGTTTTAGTCGTACTTGGACTCTATCCCAATTTCATCCTTTACTCATGTTCTTCACTTATTTTTGAAAACCTTCTCAACTGACTTTCAAAAGAGCCAAAATCTTAGAGTCTCAGTTCGATTAGGACTCTATCACAGAGTATCAGTCGGACTAGGATTCTGCTTTTTATCTCTATTTTTACCTGTTTTCAATAAAATTTTGTGAAAATCCTTTATTCTGGTCAAAATTCTAGAGTTTTAGTTAGACTGAAACTTTACTTCAGAGTTTCAGTCAGATTAGGACTCTATCTTTCGTTGTTATTTTACTTTTTTTTTAACCAAATCTTTTAAAATCTTTCAAAAGAAGTAAAAAACTCAGAGTTTTAGTTGAACCTGGACTCTATTCAAAGAGTCCCAATTGGATCAGGACTCTGAAGCTGACCTCAATTTTGAGAAAATCTTTTAAAAATCTCTTCATATATCTCTTTAGAAACTAAAATTGTTACACTTTTATCACAGCGTTTCAAAATTTTAGGACTCTATCTCAAAGTCCTAATCGAATCAGAACTTTATTTTGAGTTCATTTTCTTCATTTTCACCTGTTTTTAAAAGTTCTTTTTAAAATCTCATCATTTTTTTTCTAGAAAACCAAAAATTCCTAGAGTTTTAGTCGAATTAGGACTCTTCCTCAGAGTCTTAGTCAGATCAGGACTTTGAACCGGACTTCAATTTCTACCTTATTTTCACCTGCTTTTTAAAATCCTCTCATTTGTTTTCTTAGAAAATCCAAAATTTTAAGAGTCTTATTCAAATTAGGACTTTGTCCCCAGAGTCCCAGTTGGATCAGAACTCTGTTCTGATTTCACTGCTTGTTGCTATTTTCACTGGTTTCCAAAAATTCTTTCATCTATTTTTCAGAAAATGCCAAAAATCTAGAGTTTCAGTTCGATCAGGACTCTATCCAAGAGACCTAATCCGATCAGGACTCCATCCTGATTATTGTTTCTGCCTTTATTTCTCATTTTCTCCACTTGTTTTCAAAACTTAGTTCATTTTGCAGAGTTCCAGTTGATTCATAACTCTATTTCAGAGTTTCGATTGAGTTAAGACTCTAACCCTGACTGCATTTTCTAACTTATTTTCACTAGTTTTGAGAAAATCCTTCAAAAACTTCTTCGTTGGGCTTTCAAAAACATAAATTTTAGAGTTTCAGTTGGTTCAAGACTCTGGTCCAGAGTTTCAGTTCGCTTAGGACTCTATTTTCAAAACCTCTAAATTTCATCTGTCAATTTTAACTCCATTTAAAACCATTTTCAGTCTTTATTTCAACTTTTTCAAAATTGTGATGTGGGGCCCACCCAGTTGACGCCATATATGGAAGAGTCTTGATCCAGTCAGAACTCTATTTGGTTTTAAAAACTTTCAATTTTCATTCTAATTTTAAACCCCTTTTTGAAAACCTGTATTTTCAAATTTTAAATTCATTTTTTAAAAATCAAGTGGGGCCCACTCTGGGTGGCGCCACATTTGAAAAAGTTGGGGTTAGCTTAGGGTTAGTTAGGAGTTTAGAAGAGTCAAAAACTTGATTTTAAAACCCCTTTTTCACTTTAGATTTTAACTTAGGTTTTTAAAGTTTTAAAATTTAGGGTTTTAAAAACCAAATATGGCACCACATTTGAGAAGTTTCCTAAAATATTTAGAAGTTTAATTAGGGTTAGTTAGAGTCCATTTAGGGTTAGGATCCTCATAAAAATCGTCCCCCCTTAGTGGTTTTAGATAGAGTTTGAAAAAGTCAAAGTTAGGTTTTAATTAAGCCCTAATTACATGGATTTTTAAAAAGCTATAAAAAGGGCTCTTTAGAGGGGTCGAGGGGATCTTTCTCTCTCTCTTTTCTCTCTCAATTTTTATGGCCACTTTCTCCTCTCTGCATCCTCTCCTTTTTCCATTGCAGCTGCAGCCATCCAAGGTAAGATTTTATAATTCCTTTCCTGTTTTTTTATTAATTTTTTATGCTTTTACCATGGATTCCACCATTGCCACCCCTTCTTCGTTGAATTTGAGCATAGTCTCCCTCCAAGAACCTTAAAATGAGATCAAGAACATGATCTAAAGCTGTTCCATGGTTTATTTTTCATTTTTGATCCGTTAGAATGGTTTAGATTAAGGCTTTTTATGTTTTTGCCCAATAAAAGATGAATTCCGCCCGTTAAATGGGTCGAATCACCCTTTTCAAAGGCTAAATCAAAACTAATTGTATATTCCCTAGATTTTTTTATTTTCTTATTATATAAGTGTTTATTTTAAACATTCAAGCATCAAATTCAATTTCGTTGTGTTATTTGCATATTTTTTTCATTATTTTTCATGTTTAAATTATGGTTTTTAGTGTTTTATTGAATATTCATGTGTTTCGATGCTGGAGCCGTAAAAATCATATTATTTCATGGGCAAATCCTTGTTAGAAAAATCTGATTTTTTAGGTTAGTTCACAGATTTTTCAGTGACTCCTTGTAAAAAATCAGATAGTTTTGGGTCTGGAAACCCTGTCCAAAAAATAGAAAACCAAATCTTATTTTTCAAATCGTGAAATCGCTATTGAGAATCGAGAGCAACTTACAGATGCGATATTTCTGTCATCCGTGATCCAATTTAGGATCCGTAAATTACAATAATTTCGTATTGATGTCTAGTATTTACTATATTTTTTCATATTTTTTTGCATTTGTTTACTAATTTTCCTCTGTTATAAGTTAGAATCGGTTTCTCAGAACTCGTTATATCTCGTTTAAACTCTAAGTCGACTTGTGTCGATTGTATCTCTCTAACCAGAGATCCGATTGATGATCTGTAAAAAGGAAAATATTTCTCTATGTGTCTACTATTCACTACTAAAATTTTATAAATTTTGAATGAGATTTGCTGTATTTTAGTATACCCAAAATCAGGAGTACCTATTTTAATATGTTTTATATTTGTTATAATTGATCGTATATTGTCGGAACGATATCTTCCTAACCAGAGATGATTTTTCTTATCTGTCAAAAGAAAAATCTTTATTTTTTTGTCTAGTATCTCTCTGTAAATGTTTATGAATTTCTATGGTGATTTGACCCCTGATTCACATCTAACACTGTGGTAGGTACTTTTCCATGGGCAAAATTGTATATTTTAGGGTTTTATTTAATTTTTGTATTAAAATAAAGTCAAAATTAGATTTTTTTAATTTTAGTTTAATTTTAGGGTTATCATAAGTGCATGTGTTAATTTTTATTAATTTTGGAATTCGTTTGAGGCTTGGTTTGATTAAATTGCAAAAACAGGGTGCCCGCATAGTCCCGATTCGAGCAAAACACTGGCAAAATCATGATTTTTGTGATATTTCTAATTTTTTCATAAAACTTTATGTTTTTAGGGTTTTCTTATATTTATAATCATTCTAGGATACTTTATACCCAATTTAGCCTTGATTTGAATCTTTTTGAACCCTAAATAAAAAAATTTACCAAAATATTTTTTGAAAACCATGATTTCAAGGCCATAGTCTTGTTTTTAGGAGTATTTTTGTCAATTTTCCCCAAATTACAAATTTTAAAGTTGTTTATGTTTATTATTTCTTCAACTTTATATCATATTTTATTATATTTATCTTAGGAAAGCATGAAAAAAGGCTTATATCTGGATGAATCCAATAATTTCCAGATATTACTGGATAAAGTCAGAAAAGCTAACATATTTTCACTAACAAGTTTTCTAGTTTTGTAGGGATATTCAAGACTGTATTTCTTTTTATTTTTCTTTATTTAAATTCAATTAGTGATGTAAATTAAATGTAAATTTGGAATAAGAATTTACTTTACCTACTCAGAATAGGTTTGCATATGTACATAGTTTAAATTTTCTTTAATAATGTTAATGTGTGATGGATGATAATTCATACATATTCAAACTCACAATGGTCTACACGAATGGCACGTGCACTAGCTTCTAGGAGTTGGTAAACTCGATTGAGTTCATATTTATGGCCATAGTCAGAATACAAATAAAATTCAGATTTATCATCTTCTTTTAAGCCACAATCAACCTACACTCTTAGGCTATCTTCAAAAATCATTGCATATTTCAATCTTTTATAAATGTTATTCTCTTTTTAGAATCAAATGAGATATATTCAATCCATATTTTTTGCCATAGTCAGGGATATGAGGCGAATTTACTTCATTAAAAGTTCTATAAGGCACATAAACTCTCTTTTTCAAATAATTTTCTCAAAAGTTCTTCAGAAAATATTTTCTTTAAAATTGCATTCATTCATCTAGATTTAAATTGCATCATGAAAGTATTTCACAAGGCCACATGCCCCTTTTTTTTATTTATTTCTCAATTTCATCTCAAAAAATCGATTTTTCTTAAATTTCTTCTGATTTTTCTCAAAATCGATTTTCTAAAAAACCATTGGATTTTCAAAGGATTTCCAAATGCTTTTCAAAGCTCAAAAATCGATTTTCCAAGTTATTTTCCCAATTCCAAAGTTCAAGTTCATAGAAAACAAACTTTTCTCAGAATTATCCAAGTTTTCCTCAGAAATCAATTTTCCTAAAGCATCAAAGATTTCTTCAGAAATCAATTTTCTCTTCTTCAGAAATCAACTTTCCTTTTCTTCAGAAATATTCTCTCAACAAGGCTCACGATTTTCAAAGTGTCATCTTTTCCAAGTATTTCCAATCTTTAAAGCATACATCATGATTTTCAATAAAAAAATTCTCTAAGTCATAGCACGTCTGATTTTTTGTACATCTAAGAAATAGAACATCGATTTAGACAAGTTGAGCAAAGTAAATCACTTGATTGATTCTTGGTTTGATTACCTCTGGTTATGGTGCCAGGAACGGTTGAACCTCGTACCGACAGGCGAGTCCCATTCTTCAAAATTATTCTGTATTTTAAAACGGCGGTGAGTTATTTTCAAAATCTCTTTCAAAGGTCAGTTTGACTTGCAAAAGTAAAATTTTACAATGATAACAGGTTTGGCTACCGAGATGGGACCTGTCTTCGCTTGATCAATCTAGTGCTTTGCTCTATTCAACTTGTCAAAATCGTGTTCTACAATGACAGCTCTATTTTCATGTGAACCTAGGAGCCTAGAATCAAACTCAGCTAACACGGATTTCATATAGACTTAGGCATAGTTTGGTAGGATTGATTGAGCAGACATTATTCATGCTCACATAGACTTAGGTCAAATACAATCCTCCTCAATCTAGGATTTGATTGGAAACAATGTTTGCTTCTCATAAAATTTTCAAAATTCTACTTCTTTAGGTCATTAGAGCCTTCTATTTTCTTGCATGATGGTCATTTTTCAAAAACAACCCCACCTATCCTTACTTGGTCTTCACGTTGCTGAGCTTTCTTCCAGAACCATAGTTTGGGACAAAGCCTCACAACTAGGCCACCTATTTGGGTTGATCTCCCTCTGTCATGTACCGAGGGCCATAGTCCAAAGTATATCGACAGGCGCTCAAGGATGTTGGAAAACACAAGCCTAGAACCAGATAAATTGATTTTATGCCATGTACATCGGGTCTCGGCTCAAGTATATCGGCATAGCATGATTGGTTACAGATGATCTGAGCCTTAGAGTTAGGGTTAGGGCCCTACAACTATTTCAAAATTTATGCATCTAGAGTCAGCTTTTAGGGAATGTTGTATGTGCATATTTGTTTGTACATGATGTGATTGAATGTACTTTGGTTATTTCCCTTTATTTTTTTTATTTTTTCATATTTTCTATAATTTTTCTAAAAAATACTCAACGATTTTTAAAAACTCTTATTTTCTACTTATTTTCTCATATTCTCTTTATTTCTACAAAGATCTTCTCAAACCCTGGACGATTTTCTCAAAACCTCTATTTTCTTCAAAACTCCATATGATTTCTATCCTCACTTTCGTCTAGATCTCGAAATTCCAGCCTTGTTTTTATCCTGCCTGCAATTTCTTTAAAAATTGTGTGATTTTTCTCTCAAGTCCTGTCCTTACTTCTTCTGTATTTTCCAGTCTATTCCGATGGCATCCAGTCAGCTTGATTCAGTCTTTTCTGAGGGTCATATCTCCTATAAGGTGCGGCAAGGTCTCTCCGATCATCGAACTCTGAATACCGAGCTTTTCATTCCCCGGTGGTACTATTTTTGGCTCAAAAACTTCTCTCGTATGTTTTTGGACCATCTGAGTGACTGCGGATTGGTACTGACATCAGCAGTGGGAGAACAGATCATCAACGATAACTTGATTCAAGCATTAGCATAGCGGTAGAATCCACGTACTTGTACCTTTCAGTTTTCGTGGGGAGAGATGACTCTACTACTGGACAAATTCTCAGACATCATGGGTCTACCTGAGCCAGCTGGTCGGCCCGATGATCCCATAGAGCAGCAATTTCTGATCAATGTCAAGGGACTTGACCCCCGAGATGCTTTAGCCCGTATGACTAGACGTAGATCTTGGCCGCTGATAGAGGCATATGAGAGCCAATATGTCGATCTGTTTGAACTGTACCAACAGTATGAAGCATTTGAAAAAGTCGACTCTTTATCCCGAGCAACACGAGAAAGGATTCAACACGCGATGGTCTTGTGTACAGTAGGACTAGCCTTCTTCCAGGATGGACAAAATTATATTGATATCAGAATAGTACAGCTTTTGCGAAGATGGAGAAGTCGACAGACCAACCGTCTCTCAATTGCCATAGTCACGCTTGCTTTCTTATACCATGGATTAACCTGTTTCGTGCTTAAAGATTCTATCTTAGTAGAAGGATGCATCTACGTACTACAGTCTTGATTCCTTCGACATGTACTGACTCGAGCCAGCTCATTCAGATATAACAGCAAGAAGCCATTACCCATTTCTCGGTACAGATTCTTAATCGAGAATCTCCATGAAGAAGAAATCGTGTGGGATTATTTCGACCATCAGGAGTTACTTCCTCGATACACTTATGCATATGGCAAGCGATTCAAGTTTCTCGGACCTTTCTTCTCCATTTATTAGCAACCAGAGCGATGTGTCAAGCAGTTCTCGCAGAGGCAGAAGCGCATTGAAGCTCGATTATTATTAGAATTTGTGCCAGAGTTCGATCTAAAGTCGGCTCAGTGGTCCAGAGCATACCATTCTGCCAAGCATAGCTGAGATTCTTTTGTTACCCTCACTGGTTTTTCTAATCCTCGAGTGTCTTCTGACTATCATGAGTGGTGGCAGATTGTTTGTCCGCCCCTCTTTGTCAAGTTTACTATTAATAAAATCATCTTCCTTCAACAATTCTTATTTTATCATGGTTTGATGATTTCGTCTAGAGAGCATCAATATTCCCAAGTAGTTCAGATCAGATCAGGCAAAAAGACGCCATCTTATTAGTGCATCAGTGATTTCAACATCAAGCAAGAATAGATGAATTCTTCCAAGATTTGCCAAAGGACAGAGTCAGACTGACAGGGATGACATCAATCACATTGCATATCAGTTGTTCAAGAAAATGATGATTAAGATTATGTCCGAGCAAGCTGAAGACAGTCCCGAAAAGGCTCCCATCAAGAAAAAGACATTTGCCTCCTTCTTCAAGAACATCACTAGCAAGAGCATCAACACAAAAAGTTCTAAGCCCGACATAAGCAACAATGAAGGCAAAAAGGGAGATACCTTCAAGCAAGATAACAAGATTCTCCAATCAAGCTCTTGCCAGAAATCACGCACTCAAGAAAAAGCGAAGCATGACAATTGGAGTTTTACTCATGATTTCACTCTCCTTGATCAACTGCGTGAAGAAATTCTCAAGTATATGCTGACCCAAGAGAGGATTAAACTTCCAAAAATTGTTGATCCTTCCGCCGTTATAGGAAGATTTAAAGATCAATTCTGTAAATTTCATCGGGCAACGAGACATGACACCGAACATTGCTTCGTTCTCAAGATCACATCGACAAGAGTTTTTTCATTGAGGATGAAGAAGAGGACCAACCGGCCGTCCTGACCAAGCCTTTCCATTCCAGCTCCCAGTCGAAAGCAAGCATTCGATAGAAGGTAAAACGTGATGGTTGGGGTCACGATCGTGAATTTACTCCCCTAGACCAACCCCTCAAAAAGATCCTTGAATATATGCTGGTCAAGGGAAAAGTTAAACTCCCAAAGATTGCTAATCCTCCTGTCACAAAGGGCAAATGAAAAGATCAATTTTGCAAGTTTCACCGAACAACAGGGAATGATATCGAACGATGCTTCGTCTTTAAGAACATCGTGCATGATTGCATTGACAAAAAGCTTATTGACGAGGAGGAGAGTCAACCAACTATCTCGCTAACATCCTCTCTGGAGGCAAAGAAGAAAGATGATGCCAATGCTATATCACTTCCTTCATTTTGCTTTTGTCATTTTGAAGGGGCAATGTAATCCCAGTTCTCTTATCGATCTGTTATTTCTCTCTTCCATGCATTAATAAATTTATCAATTTTCTCATGGCTTTGGCGCCATCTTTTATATTTCTCCTTTGTAAAATGTTTAATGTCTTCTTATAAGGAGTGACCTCTTTTAGAGTGCCTCTCGAATCAATCAAGAAGCGCATCATTAATCTTTCCCTTGTTATCTTCAAAGCGCTTTCATCGAATATCAATTATTTATCTTTCGTCCAATATCTTATTCCCCAGTTACACTGGGGCATTTTTTTTGAAAAAAAAATTGTCTTTACTTCAAAATGTCTTGTATGCAGGCAGGATCAAACAAAATCTTTAATCATTCATTTGCATACATTTGCATTCATTTGTATTTGTTCGCATTCATTTGCATCCATTTTGCATTTGCATCAGATTTATTACCCATTCAGGATAAGGGATAATCTTGAGACCCCGACATTTGTCCAAGTCATCGTGAGGGTAAAGATTGAAAATCTCTCGTCATAAATCAACAAGCACTTTTTAAAACACCAGTCTTTTCCCAATTCAACCTTCGGGTCAAGTCTTTTATCGAAATCATTTTCGCCAATCTTGCCAAAATCAACCTTTGGGTTAAGCCTTTTTTTAAATCCAATTTCACTAGTCGAACCCCCTAAATCCAGTTTTCACTGGTCGAATCCCGTAAATCTAGTTTTCACTAGTCGAACCCCCTAAATCCAGTTTCACTGGTCAAACTTCCTAAATCTAGTTTTCATTGTTCGAACTTCCTAAATCTAGTTGATGGCATATGAGACTGCATATTAAACATGATAATTAGGCCAAGTGGTATGCATATGTTATTCTATGAAGTTTATGGTTCATGCTAAATTAAAATGAGTCGCATGCATCATGAAGTATGGTATGTGGCATATGTTATGTTGCAAGTCATGTGAGGCATGCATACATGGGGCTCAAATGTGAGTCAGGTTCGGTGAAACCAATGAGGTACTTGTAAGTACCTGATTTAACTTTGTTAAACATGCTCATATACACACACACTTCAACTAGACTCTTGGGTGCTCCTAACTAGAGAGCATGTACCTTAAGTTGGGTTCAAATGAATTATGTTGGGACACCTTAGTGACTATAGGGGGTGTGGGTTATTGCCTTGTGAGACTGTAGTTTGAGCTACTCATAATGGAGCTTGGGGCTGTTGAGCTTGGTGCAGAGTGCATATAATGTGTATTTGAACTTATTGTAAATAACACCTAATAGCTCATTTGTTTCAGTGGCTTACTTTAAAGAAGGTAGAAGGTATAATCGTTGACTGATATGTTTTGAGGGCATTGACACCTCTTGGCCCCCCAGTCATCGGTGTAGGGGGTTGGGGCTATCAATTTATCCTAGGTAAACAGTCAGGCTCTGCAGAGTATAAATCAATTCCCTGAACCACTGATAAGTTTCTCTCTCGGTTAAAGATCACTTTAGTAGATGTTTGGTCTGGCTCTTTGAATTGATTGGTTAATTAAAATGCATAATATAATAAACCCTCATCGGATTGTTGAGTCAAGATTAGGTCTTGAGTGTGTACCCTTCAGGAAAGAAAAGAAAAATAATGCATTAGATTAGGTTCACCAGTAGTTAAATGATTCATTGAATATTGGCATAAATTTTTATGCATGTCATATATAATTTCTAGTTCATGCATATGTTGGCATACATAGATTTGTTTGATTATTATCTTGACTACTAATGTTATTATGCAGATACATCATTTGATGGTAAGAATAAATTATTGTATAATCCTACATGATTAGATTATTATTGTTGGGATCTTTAATTGTGCTATGACATGCTATGATTTATTTACATTAGGAAATATGTATGTTTTATGTACTTGTATTCTTTTCATGCCTATGTGTAGGGTATTTTTCTACTGGGGCTGTGATTAATGCTCCTAAATTTTAATAGTTCAGGTAATGAGTAAGTTAAACGGCGATGACAGGATGCTCAAGGTGGCATTAAGAGGGTTATATTTCTTTAGGCTTGTTGGATAGACTAAATCATTTTATTTACTTTACTATTTTTCTTTAGTCTTGTAAACTCTGATCTTTAGAATATTGGTATTTGATTTATTGCAATTTAATTAATGGTTTGATTCTATTATTCTAGTCTTTCAAGTGTGTGTTGGTAACTGTAATCCGTCCAAGGCTTGAATCGTTCTTAAAAAGAGTTTTCATTGTGTTCTTAAAAATCGTGTAAAGAAATAAAAAAAAAATCTTAAAATTTTTGGTTTAAAAAATTGACATGTTACACCCTTGGTACAAGGCAACTCCTCTAACCCAAGTAGTGAGTTTGCATGACGGCAAAACCTTAGGATAGCCAGATTAAAAGCAAGCACCATGGATTGAGGGATTGGGTCCTACATACAACACACAATCTCGAGCTCAAGTGGCTACGAATGGACAAAGATGTTTAAGGTGTGATGGTATTAGGCATTTCACTTTCCTAGTGCCCTACCCATAACAAGCATGTTTATCTTGCAAAGCAAGAGGACCATGGAGAACGAGTTGAAGAAAGTGGAGACCAAGAAGCGGATTTTATTGTTATTCGTAGAGATGATGTGTACAACTTAATGTTTGATCATGCTAAACCAATTCTCCTACGTTCATTGAAGCCAAACTTTTGCCAACCAGACGAGAATGATGGAGGGGGGAGCTAGATTTAAGTCAATCCGTAAAGAAGAAGAAAATGCAAGAAGCTGGAGGAGTACTACATTCAGGATTCATTTGGATCCAAAATCGGCCCATTTGCTTTGTGTGTTTAGTTGAATTTTATTTTTCGATATGGGATTTATCCAAGATCCATCATAGGACGAGGATTTTGGTGTTTTAATATAAATACATTATTTTGTAGTTTATGGTTAGTTTTTTATGATGAATTATTTTTAACTTTGATTTTTCTTTCTCCTCCCTTCTCTCTAAACCCTTTTCCCCCTCCCTCTTCGTTTTTGGACCGTAGGGAGAAAAATCCTAGGAACAAGGATGTGCGGACTGCAACTAGGACTCACCCTTGTAACCATTAAGACATATATAATTGGCCTTGTAGTTTGGTATTGTAGCCTAGCCCGTAGATTGTAGTTTGGTAAATCGAGCAACGGATTTTGCCTCGTATACTCTTCATTTTAGGTTTTGCATGTTGTATCATGCAAGGCACCTGAATTTATGAAATACGTCGTCTTCCAGCATGTATGAGCCTATGCCCCCTAGCCATCTTGAGAACAAATCCGATCTCTGTCCCCCATTATCTCAATTTTTAATTAATCACTTAAATTCATGCACTCTTCATAAATCCAAGAAAGTCGCCTTCCCATTGTAATATGGTCCCATCGATTTTTCCATTAGAATGTACGTACGTAGGTGATCACATGGGAGCTGCTCCTCTTGTCCTTTGCAGAACACACGAAATCTCCCAACTTTTCAACTTCTGGGACGGTCTTCAGATTCATTTCAGATCCAAAGGACACGAGAAAACGTGACCACGTGCATGACAAACCACTTACATCACATAGCTCATATGATGCATCAGCATCAAGCCTTTAGGATCCAAGAATTAGTTGGACCACATACATCAGATTGGGATAAGACTATAGACTAGGAGAGGTAGGAAAAAACTATGCATGCCCACGGCCTTCTCCTCCCCCCAACAATCCACGCAAGTGGGCACGATTGGATGTGGTAGAAGGCATACGGTATTGCTACTGCAATGTCAAGTAGGTGAAGCACAAAACTATTGGCGTGACAAACAAATTTTAATTTGTTCGATGTGTCCTTGGGAGGGCGGATCAAGTACAATCACGTTGCACACTTGCAGGGTGCTATGCACCTCATCGCCCTTCATCTTTGGATGACAGCCTGTCAGTTGTGGGGGCCAACAACAAATTAAGGTAGTCAGCTTGCAGCGGGACGTTATTGCACCTGATGTACCGTCTGTCCATGGAGAAGGGATAGACCATGACACATCGAACATGAGAAACGTCAACTGAAATATTCTAATGGAATAGGGTTAAATGGTAAAATTTCAAAAGAATAAAAGACATATCAGCCAGCAACACATCAGAATAAGTGATGGGCGCAATGTTGTCAGTATCGGTGCGTAACGTTTATATCAGCCCATTACCTCTTAATCAGTTATTTTTTTAATAAATATAAAAATACTAAAAACTAATTTTTTATATATTTTTTTAATAATTTTAACACGTGTCACGTTTTGATTAAGTTTTTTATTATTTTTGAATCGATACAGAATGATTCACTTGAGTATCCATATCGGCCTCCGATACAGCTGAATCATTGGCCAAATGATTCAGGGCCCATACCCATACTAACAACATTGGATGTGCGCACCTGAAAAAGAGGACGAGGAGCTTGATCAAATGATACACTCATGAGCTAGGGTTGGGATCGGGTGATATTAAAAATCACCACTTTTCTGGTATCGTTATATAACTGATAGGGGGCTCCACTTGTCTGGTAGGAGCAGTTAGTCTCCGTCACCTTGTGTTGAGACGCTGCAAGTTCAAATCCCAATGGTATCGTTGTATAATGGTAAGGGTCTGCCTAACACCAGCTTTTTCTTAAAAAAAAAAATCACCACTTTTCAATATTCACCACACATCCTGTACGAGACATGTTTGTACAAATGCCTTTGAAGGAGCCCAAAGAGTAGTACAAAAATACCCTTGAGAGGAGCGTAAAAGGACTCCCATTAATGAGGGTACGTGGATATTGAACAAATCAATATCACCCGATCTCAGCCCAGCAAGCTATGGGGTTGTACCCGATACGAATTAGATGTTAACTGGATCACAGAAAATGCTTCTCATCATGTACTTGTCCTTTGTTCGAACTGAAGCTCGATGGAGTTTGTCAAGGTTCCCTAATTGTTTATGATGATGGTTGCGAAGAAAAACATTTTAAGTTGGTTTTTAATGTTTTAATTAATTAAAAAAAAAAAAGTAATACTATCGTCACCTTTTAGGAATAAAAACGTATTAAATAACATTTTCTTTGTTGATATTCCTTTTGCTCGTTCACTTATATAGATAAAATGATTATAGAAACGATGAAACTGATCAAGATAACAACCAAGTTTCCCCCACTTGCTTGTCAGCCTAGGCCAAGTAGATTTGTACTTCAAACGCAAATTCAACACCATATTTCATGCTATGACGCGTCTTTCTCAATTATAACCTAGACGTATAACTTTATTTGATCACTATTACATCTAGGGATGGCAGTGGACCAGGTCAGGGGACAAGGTCTCCACCCATGTACCGTCTCAAAATCCTGCCCTCCATCCTCGTACGGGTTTTGATTTTAATCTCCATCACCGTTCATGTCCTCCGTCCCCACTTCAAATGACGCGAGGTGCAGTGGGATGAAACCCCGTTTTTGGTCAGTCCATTGCCATTCCTAAAGAAGGATTGAAGAAGGGTCGGGGCAGGAAAAGGTGAGGATCGAAATGGGGACGTGATGAGATAAGGAAAAGCTTAAGTCTATCCCCGGCTCCATCTCCACACGGGTTTTGTTTTTAACCTCCATTCTTGCCTCTATCCCTGTTTCATGTCCTCCATCCCCTGTTCAATCGGGACGAGGCAGGGCAGGGCGGGGCCCGTTTCCCCGGTCCACTGCTATCCCTAAGAAGTGCCATAATAATAATATGCTTATTCTCCTTTATCATAACCCACAAGTGCAGGATAAAAGTATTTGATTATCTTTTTAGTGGAAAAAACTATAGCATATATATTGTAAGGAATTGACTAAAGAAAGGTGAAATGAAAGAAGAAAAATATTGAACGCGTGCTATTTGCCGCAGTCCAATGCTTTACTTTGAAAGATTGCATGATCATGAAGATGCGTACTAAATTATAATTATTAAAAAAATCCAGTATCTCTTTCATATCACTCACGATTATCAAGGCATATTAAAATGACACAAATACCTTTCTGCTGTCTCGAGAAACATGCTTGGATATCATGAAGATGCCAAATCATAAAAGCGTGAGAACATGCTTATTATATAATATGGACAGTAAGCATAGCCTAATGATTATAGACGCACTCGAGAAGCTTGCCCACTGAAGAGTGGAGCTTCTCTTTATTTTATGAAAAATTGATTAACTCAACCCTACCTCTGAGGTAGTGATGTCAGTGCACGAGGATTGCACTCATTGCAAGGACTGCAACCTCTTGAACGAAGACTATGTGACATGTTTAGCTTTTGAACTTGTTGGGAGCCCCTTGTGCCATTGTATTTCCCTGAGAAACCGGGTAAAAAATTTATTATTTAAAGCTTTATAACAGTGCACAAAACCTTTCATTTTCTTGGTCAACAAGAGCCAACTCATTCTTATTCATCAAAGTAAAGGTGGTGTTGATGGGCATGGTATTTCTTGGACCACGAAGAAACGCCATGCTAGAAGAAGTTAAGTGAATAACACGAAGTACATCCACTCAAGAGAGAGAGAGAGGACCACTTGTTGGTTGTCAGAGAGAGATAAAATCCCCTCAAAGTTTGACTCGAAGGTTGTCGATTAGAGGAAGGGCGCATGAATCAGCTAAGCAGGATTGGCCCACGCATGGGCCAGGGCCCACTTCACGAGTAGGCGCGCGCCTTGCTGCCTATCCCACGGGCAGTTACCGCCAACCCTCTTCTCAGTCACTGCTCCGGCCTTCCACCGCCCCATCGCTCACCTCGCACGCCATCTCACGTGGGCAACATTATTGAAGTTGAGAATCCCTTCCCACCCGAGAGCGTGGCCCCAATGTACGGAGTCATGGCAATCACTCACCTCGCCTTCTTTACCGCACACACACACACACACACCATAATCATGGATGAGCGTCTTACAGTAGCTTACTGTGCCTCTTATAATATTTCTTTTTTTCCTACGGTAGTGCCTCTTAGAATATATCAACGCCAACAATATGCACATACGCATGTATTACTTTAACCAATATGTGATTGAATCCCCCATATGCTTCATCATCATCTCTTTATGAAGCCTCTTTCAATCTTCGTAGTTCAGGTCACTCAGTGACCTGTTTGTTCGTCTACTTCTTACCTCAAAAACTGATTCCGAACTTGCTTATGTGTACTGAAGCCGACTGCAACATAACAACTTGCGCTTGATTAGTTTCTACAAGGATTTCCCATTCTAAAAGATGACGTATGACCCATAGAGCAGATCTAGCATGGGCCATGGCAGTAAATAAACAATGATAAGAATCACGTTTTTTAGTCCTACCCATTTCTACACACATATAGAGAGAGAAGCCCGTAACAGTGGGCGGGCTTCTCGTCCAACGAGAATGCGGCTGATTTAGTGTAATCTAAAGCATTAGCAGCGATCTCCACCAACGCTAATGCTTTGAGTATAAAATCGTGAGTTAGTGGCAGTCACGACCGCCCCTAATTCAAGTTTTACATTTTAAAAAAACTGTAGCCGCTGATACATGCGGCAACAGCGGCGGAAAAGCATCCATTAACAGTATCTATCTATATATATGCCATACAGATGAATTCTACATGCTTGATTTCATAGGAAACAGCTCTTGGATTATTAATGTTTAAAAAAAGGATGGTCTAAGATTTTTCTAAATATTCAATGATTAAAAAGTCATGATTTTCATCAAAAAACATGATACAAGTATCATTTCTTGTTAAATCGACTGTGCCAAACACATCAGATTTAAGCAATACATGAAATTAAAAAACCCTTTGAAAATACTACGGCCTGAATTTTAGAAGATGATGCGGATTTGAGCTCCAAGATCTATACATCTTTTCCTACATACAGTGAGAGACATCTAGGCCTAGGTGAGACCTATAAAAGTGATGTAGTAGCAAAGATGTGCTCTTCACTTGTGAAAAAGTCAATGGATACATGTTCATACTAGAAGAAAAATAAGCATAACACTTGTCCATGCCAGAAGCAAGGAGAGCCAGCCGACAAGGCCCACATGGGATGATTCTAATTAAGAAGTACAGGGTGAGACATTGCCACCTCTCTAGAGAATTTTTTCACCTTCCAAGAAGGTGATTATGGAGAGTCCAATCAATTCTTCTCAAGTTGGTTTTAATTAAGACTTTTAATTAGAATATGAGTCATGATAGAGGTAGGACTCTAAAAACCTTTCTCTAATCTAGTTCTAATTTCACAAAAAAGACTCTAAAATCTTCATAAATATTCAAGCATTCAAAAATCATATTTTTTCCAATGGTTGATTCCTTGCAAATGTAGAATATGAGAACTGAAATATGAGAACAAAAAATATGAGCATTTCCAATACTTTTTTAGCAAATCTAACCACGTGGATGTGCTCGGCATGTTAGATTTGCTAGGAATCAACCATTGAATCATGTATATTTTATGAAAAATACAAATTTTTAATGTTTGAATATTTATGAAGATTATGAGCCATTGATTTTAAAGCCTTAAAAAAATCTAGTTTATGCAACAAAATCAGATGATTCAAGAGCGGGTTCTTATAAAACCAAGATCACATCCGTACGGTTAGATTCAAGAGAAAAGAACAAAAAATCCATTAAAATCATGGTTTATATATTAGTTCTTATATTTTCAGTTTTCATATTCTAGTGACTATATATATATATATATATATAGATAGATAGATAGATAGAGAGAGAGAGAGAGATAACTCTCTCACTAAATGGTCCTCGCGTTCATTCTTACTTTCAAGAATCACATTTGGAAGTGATTCAGCAAATCTGGCCATAGGATGTAATCTTCATGGTCAAAAACCTGTAAGCAGGCATTGGATAGAACTTTCTTCATATGTAGGAAGGATTCTACAATATAGAAAATTTTAGAAATTTCAGAACCATCGATTTTTTTTTGTATCCTATACATCAAAAAGGTTTGATGGAATACTTGGTTCACATCTGTATACTCAGATTCGCTGAAACAAACCTCTAGATATGGTTCTTAAAGGTGAGAATGAAGTGTAGACAGTGGACCATTTTGTGGGAGGACTATCCCCTTTTCAAATACAGATACATATATGAGCTCCTTAAAGTGTAAGGCTAAATCCACAATTGATTGGTTCAAAATTACACAAAGGAAAAAAAGAAAAGCAAAACAGCTTAATTAATGATGCAATGTTACTAACATTACCATGTCACATACCAAAATCCATCTCATTGGTAATTAAGCAGTTTGAAGCGAAGCACTTTGTGCCATTTTCACCTTATTATAAAATATGAAATATTCCAATAGCTCTTTTTCTCTCTCCAAGATTATTGACTAGTAATTAAAGAATGGACAAGAGGAAGAAAGAAAAGGACGTAAATTCTGTTTTGGGACAATCTTGGAAGAGTCCACGATTTGAAATAAAGCAACATCCAGAGGAATATTACATAGCACGTTAGGCAACCTGTTTTCTTGCAATAATTTCCGTATATGATACTTAGAATATGAGTGGCATGTTTTTGTAATTTTTTTGGAGCATGAAGGTGCGCATGTTGCTTATCTAACTGGCCCATGTCCCTCCCCCTAACCCTATTTAAACGCACCAAAGCTGGTAGCCAAGGACTCACTCTACCTCACATACATATCCCACACACGAATTCTGATACTCCATATCCATAACATCCTAGTGAAGCGAAGAGATCGAGGGACACAATTTCAGCCGTCCGATGGGAATGATCGACCTTGGTAGCCAAACGATCAGAATAATCGATGGCCCAACAACCGTTGATTGCGGCAAGGATGTCAGATGCTGGCGTTCGATCAGATCCCTAGTCGAGTTCATGGTCCCGTGTTGTGGGTGTCACTCCATGACCTATCCTCCCTCAGAGGATGCTGAGTCTACACTCGGCTCAACCGTAACCGGTACGTTCTTTGGGTACCGGAAGAGCCGAGTCAGCTTCTGCCTCCAAGATGACTCAAGGAGCCTCCCCTTGCTCCTCCTTGAATTCGCCATCCCTACGAGCTACCTCGCCAAAGAAATGCGCTCAGGCCTCCTCCGGATTGCCCTCGAGTGTGACCGGTCTAGGAGCCAAACCGGTACACCTCTTTTCTCTGTACCGGCCTGGACCATGTACTGTAATGGCCGGAAAGTCGGGTATGCCACTAGGAGGCGGATGACAGAGACCGACGCTTCGGTCCTCAAGATGATGAAGTCGGTATCAGTCGGTGCAGGGGTCTTGCCGGCCGAGTCGAAGTCCGTCAAAGGGGAACTTATGTTCTTGAGGGCGAGTTTCGAACGAATCTCCGGTTCGCCTGATTCAGAGTCGTTCCATATGATAAACCCAGTGGGCAGCGCGGGTCAGGAGCTCAGTATTTTCTTGCTAAGAACATAACGACAGCAAGGTGACAAAACAACAAAAGAAGATGCCCTCTGCCCCCTCTACATAAGAAAAAGACTTGTACAATATGGGATATTCTATATATATATATATATATATATATATATCCCTAAGTTAGGACTTAGTGTAAGCTCTTCTTTTCTAATAATGACGAATAAGTCCTTGTCATTATATAACAAGTGATGATTTTCAATGTAATTCATCTTCATTTATGCATGTCTTTATGATAATGTGGGATTTTAAAACATCTAATCTCATATTTCATTGTGGATTTAAAATGAAAAGAAATAGTCTTACTTGATTAACTGCATCTACAAATGGATGGGTATCCATTTCCTATTGGTGGTTAAAGCCTAAAGGGACGGTGGATACTGGGAGTAACAATTGGACTTATATGTTAAATCCAGCTTGCAGTGTCTCCTAAAGAAGGGTTTAAAAAGCATTTCATGATTATTGATTAATAATGTATAAATGGACCCTATGCTATCAACAAGCTGTTTAGGAGAAAATGTGGTCAGAATTGAATTACCGAGCTTTGGTATCTTGAAATATCTAGCCGTCATTTTCCATACATAGTGTAATATATTAATGGAATGAATGAGGATGCATGTCAATTTTCTTAAAAGCAAAGGGTACTTTGAGAAATTAAATGCTAGGCAAGTAGGGGCATTTATACATTTGCAAAGGAAGCTTTCATTCTTCTCCAAAAGATAATGTTTGCAATGGATGTCGTGGCATAGAGTTGTTGGTGGATGACGAGTGAGGGAGAGAGAATTAGGTGGAGCTCAGATCAGGTGATATACTAAAACACAAATTTTTTTTTTTTGTGTCTACAAATCACCACCGTTCATTATTCATCTAATGGGAAAAGTTTTCATATCATCATTACAGAAAGAAGATTAAGAACGGTAGTGATAAAATTTAGGTTTTAGCATATCACCTGATCCAACCTGAATTTCTCTAGCCAGAGAGAGAGAGCGGAGGTGGTGTGATGCCTTTTGGCAATTAAAGCCCAAATGTGATAGGCATGATTGACTGTTGGACGTTGACGTGCGCACGAGCAGCCAAAAGATCCATTAGGCCACACGAGGGGTGCGTGAGAGAGAGAGAGATCCTGTCTGCCAGCATTTCACCATGTACAGCATCACAATGGCCAAATAAGAGCCACTTGGGGGAACACTTTCCCTTGTTTTGAGGTAAAAGCATTTTGCTGGTGGAGGCCAGTGGGGGATGGAAAATGACATAATCCATCCCACCCCAACTGTGGATGTTCAAGGTCATAATCAATCTACCATGACCTACTCTCCAAGTCGATACTCCCAAGATCAGGTCAAGTATTGTAGTAGGACCTTAAGGCATACAAGCTTGCTAGGCCATGGTGCATGCAGCCAATGCACCAGCTAAGGTTAACCAGGCAGCTAGGAGCGGCCCACCCAATCATGGAGCCTATGTCGGCTCGTGGTGCCACCGTGCCTGCCAGCCAGATGTTCACGTTCCTACATTACTAGGACCTACTCCGCACAAACCGAACTTCAGGACCAATGTACATTGGAGATGAAAGCGACAAACAACGTGTGGAATGCTCTTTGTTCCTACTTCATGCATGGATGGTGCGGCTCGTTGCTGCACGTCTATGGGCCTGGGCATAAATACAGAGTCATGTGACTGCCATGCAATCTAATGGCAAGAATAGTGGACTGTAGTGGACTGGACTGTATCATCAGGCCCTCGGTGAAATAGACCTCATCCCTTGCCGTATCCTATTCCAAGGCTTTGAACTCATTACAAGAAAAACAGCTTTAATTGGTGCACACCGGCTGTAGTGCCAGTGTAAAGCTTCTTTTACTGGCACAAAAATGGGCCGCGCCACAGAGAAAGTTTTTATGGGGGCAGAAATTGTGGAGCCAGTGGAAACTATTTGTATTGGTGCAAGCTAACACTGCGCCAGTAAAAACATAGTTTCTGTACCGATTGCGCCAATAAAAACAAAAGTTTCTCTAGCACAGCTCCTGCCTACGCCAGAAAAAAATACAGATACATAAAGGTTTTCCACGGGAGGGGAAATAGGTTTCCTCCCTCCCTTTTTTTTCATCTGCTACCTATGTAGAAATAAGGTTTTTTGCAAGAGAAAAAGGGTTTTATGTGGGTTTTCTTTGTCATAGAAATACTCTCTCTCCTCATCTCTTCTAGTGTTTAGGCATCTCTCTGTTGGGAATAAATTAAACTTGAACAAATGTTTCTAGAATTATTGAGTATGTACAAGTTTCTAAGAGTCTTATAGAATTGTTGAGTATATACAAGTTTCTAAGAGTCTTCTAGAATTATTTAGTATGTACAAGTTTCTAAGAGTCTTCTAGAATTATTAAGTAGGTACAAGTTTCTAAGAGTCTTTTGGAGTCTCAATACATCTAGAAAGGTCTTACCAGTGCTATAAAAGCCTAGTCTAAGAGTCATTGTAGGTATCAAAGTGTGAAGAGCCTTTTTGAGTAAAAGTATTAGAAGTCATTCTCTATCATCGTTCTTCACTTTTCTTTTCATTCTATATTTTATTCTCTTCAAATTGGTATCAGAGCTTTGTTCGATTAAAATGAGCAACTCTATTCCTCTTCCTTTCGTCCCTTAATTAGCCAAAGAAAATTACAGCAATTGGAGTATCCAAATGAAAGTTATTCTTGGATCTCAAGAATTGTGAGAGATAGTCGAAAAACACTATGTTGAAGTTGAAAATGAAGAAGAAATGCCACAGGCTCAAAGAGAGAGTCTAAAAGCGTCGAGAAAGAAAGATAAGAGAGCTCTTGTGGTAATCTATCAAGAAGTAATCTCAAATGAAGTCGCTTTTGAGAAGATTGCGTGTGCTACTTCCTCAAAGCAAGCATGAGAGATTTTGAAAAGTTCATTTAAAGGAGGTGAAAAGGTAAAAAGGGTTTGTTTGCAAACTCTTTGAGGAGAGTTTGAAGGTTTGCATAAAATAGAGTCGAAATCAATTTATGATTATTGTTCATGAGTATTGTCTATAGTTAACTAATTAAAAAGAAATGGTGAAACTATGGATGATGTTCGTGTCATTGAGAAAATTCTTTGTTCTTTGGATTCAAAATTTAACTACATTGTGGTAGCCATTGAAGAATCAAAGGACTTGAATACCATGACCATTGATGAACTTATGGGCTCGTTGCAAGCTCATGAAGAAAGGCTAATAAAAAAGAAGAAAGAAGTAGTTTTGGATCAAGCACTCCAGTCGAAATAGTCTCTAAATGAGAAGGAGAATTTCAAAAATCAAAGAGGTCGAGGACGTGGTCGTGGAAGAAGTGAAAGCTTTAGAGAAAGAGGCGATTATTCAAGCAAGGAGAATGTCTTAAATCAAAATCTAAATTTCAAAAGCTCGCAAAGAGGAAGAGGTCGTAAAAATCAAAGAGAGAGAGGCCATAGCTATTTTGAATGTTATAATTACCACAAACCTGGTCATATGGCAAGTGAATGCTGGTACAAGGAGGTAGAAAGGCATGATGCTCATTTGGTGTATGAAAACAAAAACCAAGAGCAAAATCATGACACTTTGTTGCTTGTGTCTCATGGTGATCTTGATAATGTCTGATACATAGACAGTGGTACTAGCAAGCATATGACAGGTAACAAAAATTTATTTTCTAAGTTGTTTGAATCTAATTATGATGAAGTTAAAGTAGGAGATGAAAAGGCTTATAAAGTTAGTGGTGTTGATGAAATGAAGTTCAAAACAAAATCAGAAAAAATGGAGAAAATGTCTGAAATTTATTTCGTTCCTGGTTTAAAAAATAATTTGCTCAGTATTGGGCATCTTTTGAAGAAGGGATACGACATTCATTTCCATGACATGGCTTGCTACTTGCCAAAGAAAAATCAAGTTATTGCAAGGGTTGGAGTTGCTTCAAATAATCTTTTTTCACTCACTCTTCAAAACAAAAATGTCTTATTTTACTAGTATTGATAATGGAGTTTCTAAGCTATGGCATGATAGATATGAACGCTTGAATTATAAAAATTTGAAGCTTCTCTCAAAGAAGATGATGGTCTAAGGCTTGCCTCAAATTGATCATCTTGATGAAGTTTGTGAAGCATGCCAACTCAAAAAGCAATACAGAAATTCATTTCCTCCTCAATCATCATGGCATGCAACAAGACCTTTGAAGCTTATTCATTCAGATCTTTGTGGTCCGATGACGGTGACATCTTTGGGACGTAATCGTTATTTTATCTCTTTCATTGATGATTACTCACGAAAAGTTTGGGTGTATTGTGTCAAAGAAAAATATGAAGCTTTTCAGAAATTCAAAGACTTCAAGGCAGAAGCTGAAACATTTACTAGGCTAAAAATCAATACTTTGCCGACTGACCGCAGAGGTGAATATTTTTCAAATGAATTTGAAAAATATTACAAGGACAATGGTATTAGGCATGAAATGACGGTTCGACATACACCACAACAAAATGGTGTGTGTGAAAGTAAGAATCAGAAAATTATGGAGATGGCCAGATGCATTCTTAAGAAGAAGAAATTGTCAAGAAGATTTTGGGCAGAAGTTGTTTCTTGTGCAATTTATCTTATTAATAGATCACCAACAAGAAGCTTGGAAAATTGCACACCACATGAAGCATGGTATGGTTCAAAGCCTAGTGTTCACCATCTTAAGGTATTCAGGAGTGTGGCTTATGCTCATGTTTCAGATGCTATGAGAAACAAGTTGGATGATAAATCAAAGAAGTGTATTTTCATAGGCTATAGCGAAAGAAGCAAGGCTTACAAGTTGTACAACCCGGTGACAAAGAAGATTGTGATCAGTTGAGATATTCGATTTGATGAAAATTTTATATTTGAAGACTTGGATGTAGAAAAGGAAAATTTTCCTATCTTTCCTTTTGAGATTAAAGAAGAAGAGAATGGTCCAACATTTGAAAATAATGAAAATGGTGCCCAAGCAAGAAATTTTCCTACTTCCCCAAGTTCTTCATCGAGCAGCTCTATAAGAAAAATGAGAAGCGTCCAAGAATTATATGACATCGCAGAAGAAGTTAGTCAGAATGATGCGATATTTTTTGCCTTCTTTGCAGGTGAAGATTCAATTTCTTTTGATGATGCATGTCAAGAAGAAAAATGGAGGAGAGCCATGAAAGAAGAAATTGGTTCAATTGAAAACAATGATACATGGGAGCTTACAGATTTACCACCACACAAAATTTCTATTGGAGTAAAGTGGGTGTACAAGACAAAAATGAATCCAGATGGCTCTATCAACAAGCACATGGCAAGGCTAGTAGCAAACGAGTACAAGCAAAAAGAAGGAGAAGATTTTACAAAGGTATTTGCTTCTGTTTCAAGACTTGAGATTGTTCGTTTAATTATTTCTCTTATTGCTCAGAATAATTGGAAGCTTTTTCAAATGGATGTGAAATCTGCGTTCTTGAATGATGTTCTTAATGAAGAAATCTATATTGACTAACCATCTGGGTTTGTTAAGGAAGAAGAAGAGAAGAAAGTGTATAAGTTGAATAAAGCTTTGTACGGGTTGAAGCAATCACCCAGAGCATGGTACAGCTGCATTAATTCGTATTTTAAAAAGTGTGGATTTCAGAAATGTCCATATGAGCATACTCTCTACATCAAAGCCAATTCGGAAGGAAGATTCATTATTGTAAGTCTTTATGTTGATGATCTAATTTTCACAGGGAATGATATGCAGATGTTGAATGAGTTTAAGAACTCAATGATGACAAAGTTTGAGATGACAGATTTGGGTGAATTGCATTATTTTCTTGGAATTGAAGTTTATCAAACCAAGAAAGGAACTTTTATTTCGCAGGATAGCTATGCAAAAGTGATCTTAAAGAAGTTCAAGATGGAGAATGTTAATCCAGTTTCGAATCCATGCATTTCAAGTTTGAAGCTATCTAAAGAAGGTGAAGGAAAACTTGTCAATTCCACTATGTTCAGAAGTTTGGTTGGAAATCTAATGCATCTCACATCCACAAGGCCTGACATTATGTATGATGTCAGTTTGGTGAGTAGATTCATGGAGAAGCCATATTCAAATCATTGGGAAGCTGCAAAAATAATTCTAAGATATGTGAAAGGAACTATCGATTATGGAATTCATTATGAAACTAATGTTGCAGTCAACCTTATTGGTTATACTGATAGTGACTTAGCAGGGAATGTTGATGATAGTAGAAGTACGTCAGGTTATGTATTTAATCTTGGAAGTGGAGCGATTTCGTGGAGCTCAAAGAAACAACCAATCGTTGCGCTTTCTACTATGGAAGCAGAATATATTGTTGCATCTTTTGCAGGTTGTCAGTTAATCTGGTTGTGTGGAATTTTGGAGAGTTTGAAGCAGAAGCAAAATAAGCCAACAACTCTTTTCTGTGACAACAACTCAACTATCTCAATTGCGAAAGATCTAGTTTTTCATGGAAGGATGAAATACATTCGGATTCGGTATCATTTTCTGAGGGAACTTATGAATGAAGGTGATGTTCATGTGGAGTACTGTAGAATGGAAGATCAGATGGCAGATATTTTTACGGAGCCACTAAGTGGACAAGTCTTCAAGAAAAATGCAGAAAGATTGGGCATAAGGAGCAAGTTTAATTTAGAAGAGACATTGTTGGAAATAAATTAAACTTGAACAAATGTTTCTAGAATTATTGAGTATGTACAAGTTTCTAAGAGTCTTCTAAAATTATTGAGTATGTACAAGTTTCGAAGAGTCTTCTAGAATTATTGAGTATGTACAAGTTTTCAAGAGTCTTCTAGAATTATTAAGTAGGTACAAGTTTCTAAGAGTCTTCTAGAGTTATTAAGTAGGTACAAGTTTCTAAGAGTCTTTTGGAGTCTCAATACATCTAGAAAGGTCTTACTAGTGCTATAAAAGCCTAGTCTAAGAGTCATTGTAGGTATCAAAGTATAAAGAGATTTTTTGAGTAAAAGTATTAGAAGTCATTCTCCATCATCGTTCTCCACTTTTCTCTTCATTCTATATTTTATTCTCTCTCTCTCTCTCTCTCTCTCTCTCTCTCTCTCTCTCTCTCTCTCTCTCTCTTTCTCTCTCTCTCTCTCTCTCTCTCAAGGCGTTGAAACCCTCTTGTCCGCCCTGTCGAGGACACCATCTTCTTTTTTGTCAAAGGCACCCTAGTTATTCGTTGTTGTGGAGGTGGAGACGATCAACGCACCAGAAGCTCTCTCGTTGTCCCCGGGGAGCTGATTGATGCAAAATTCCTCTCGCTCTACCCTTCTTTCGAGAATTCCAAAAGCCCCTTGTTGCCCCTATCCCCAGGGCCAGTTGCAAGCCACCATCGCACTCCTTTCTTATTTGATCACTGTCGAGGAGCCGATCAACCCCGAAAGCTTGTTGCACTCCCTGTCCCTATCCCCTGTTTCTGATTTTTAGCAGAGGGTACCTTCTTTCCTCAAATTGTTGTTGTTTCATCAGAAATTGATAGTTTGATCTTAATAAAAATTATTTATACTATCATCATTTGGCATATGTTTAATACTTAAACTATCATGGATCAGTTAAAAATTTTGATGCTTGAGCATGTATTGATTTTCTTATATTAGGCAGCTCTCTTTCTTATGCACATATATTGGCTTTTCAGTGGTGTTAGGCTTTTAGCAATTATTTCAACAATGTTTTTCTTCTTTGTGCATTGTCCTTACATCTTTCCTCTATTCGAGAAATTTTTAATACTATTAATAGATTTTATGCTAATGTTGTTGTTAATAATAGTACATACTGATGTGAACAATATTGGTAGTTCTGCATAATGCTTACAATTGTTGATGTTATTTAAGCATAACTCTCATTTTCTTTGGTTGTTTATTCTAAAACAATGCTTGTTGGGGTTCTTACAAATCACAAATATAAAAACTCTAAGACAAAAGAGTTCATGTACATACGCATTTGGCATGACATAGAGTCTATCGGTTGGGCATAAGCTCCATAGCTTGTTCTCCATGCAAAAGACTCCTTGCACAACGTACGCCTCAACAACCTGGCCATCATTATATTGTTCTTATTCTAATTGTTATGTTATGGACACATCGATATTCTATTATATATAGCATAAGAAGGTAATTTCTCATATTCTCATCAAAATATAATCATCGTCAGGGCCTTGTATACATGAACATGGATTTAGGAGGCCTTTTTCTCTACTCATTCTTATATAAAGCATAAGAGAGAGTTGTTCTTCATTTGATTGTCTAATTAAATTTTGATGCTTTGAGCATGTACTGATTTTTGTGAGAATGTAATGGTGTGGAAATTATTTTATAAAGCTTCACATATATAAAAGAATTGCTTTGGCATACTATTGCCAATTTGGTTAGTAAATTTTTTTATAAAGCTTCATTGGGATTTTGAAGAGATGATGTATATGGAACAACCAAAACAAGTCTAGAGCATATTTGGCTTAAATGAAAAGGCTACAAGGTAGACAATACTATATATATATATATAATAAGTTATATATTTTAATATAAGTTAAATATATATTGTATATAATCTATACATTTCAATATATTATACTTCTGTATGTTACATTTTTTTTTTAACTTCTATATTGATTATTCTTTGTATAATTTGTAAGCTAGTGATCGAAAAAAGAAAGCAACTAGTCAGCATGGATGATAGAAGTTAGATTCAAAAGGATAGGTATTTATGCCAACAAATAAGATTTCATTGTTTTGCAATAAAAAATATAATACATATTCATACATGCAGATAATTTGGATTATGTTTTCCATTTAATAGGAGTGGTGTTTAGTATTTGCATGGAGTTATTAGCTTTATCAACTTTGCTCAAGCGAACAATTCAGTTAATGAGGAAAAAATAAGGTGTATGTGTGTGACATGCAACAATTGCTTGTTGCAATCAGTCGAAAGTGTTGTTGATCACATGGTATGTTTCAATATGTGAAGATAACATAGATGCTATGGATGAATTGATACATAATGCATTTGAAATACATGATTCTCATGGTAAGGAAATAGATGAGCCTATTGAAAGTCAGAGCTCAGAAGCTAATGCTACTTCAAATTGCGGAGTGATGCTGAACAAGAATTATATCTCAGATGTGCTAGATTTACAAAGTTGTCATTCATTATTTACATATTTCATATAAAATGTCTTAATGGCTATAATAATAAATTGTTTGATATACCGCTCAACTTATTGAAAGAGGCATTTCTCGAAGGTGTACAATTGTTAGGAAGATAACAATTGAAAATTTTGGTCTCAATTATGTAAAAATTGATGTATGTTCTCATGATTGCATGTTATATTGAAAAAAAATCTACTAAAAAAAAGGCATGTGATGTTTTCAAGGCATCAAGACGAAAATAAGTTAAAGGTCAATCAAATTGTATGCCATCTTCGTCTTGTAAGAAACTCAAAAAAAATCTATACAAAACTTTGCATCACTTTCCCTTGATACCAAGATTGAAGAGGTCATTTATGTCATCCGACACTGCTGCTCAAATGAGATGGCACCATGAAGGTCGCACCAAAGATGGTGTTCTAAGTCATCATGCAGATTCATTAGCTTAAAAATCCTTTGATACATTACATCCATATTTTGCTACAAAATATTTCAATATGAGACTCGGGTTAGCCAGTGATTATTTTAATTCTTTTTTAACTTTGAGTAATTTTAAATGTCAGTGTGCCAATTGTTTATTGTGAAATCTTGATCCTTGTTGTAAATATTTGTATGCCATGAAATTATCAATGCTTTGAATTATGAAAAGTTGTATGAGATGTGTGTTGCATTCTTTCTATGCCAAGAGAGTCACATTTCTTTTAGGCTTCTGGGAGGACATGATTTATTTTTCTAATTTGATTATTTCATTGAACTTGTAAACTCTGATTAAGTGAGACTAATATTTTAAATTATTTCAATTCAATTGATGATTTGATTCACTTAATTCTAGTTTTACATGTGTGAGTTGGGAAATGTAACCCGCTCAAGGCTTGAACAGTGTTTAAAAGAGTTTTTGTTGTATTTCATAGAAATCGTATAACAGAAATTAAAAAAAAAATCTAAAATTTTTTGTTTCAAAAATTAGGACATTACAGACTTGGTATCAGAGCCTAAGAAAAGAAATTGTGACTTTGGGCACATCGAGCATTCCGACATTAATGTAAATATGGTCCAACCTAGTTTTGATTGTTTGATTTTAGTATTACTTGAAAATTTATAGTGTAATGCAAGAATCTAGCACATGCTAATGACACTACACAGAGAGTTTTGGTAGAATCTCATTGGCTTGTGTGTGTGCATAGCATTGAAGGTGCATATGCATGTCAAATTAAATTTTCAAACCCATATATTAGATGATATCAATCCTAAATATGTGTTTGGGTTGATATCTCATGATTTCAAAATTCTACGTGTCTCGGAATGGATTTTTACCAAAAATATTTTCTCAAAAAATCCTATATCTTGGTCGTATCAATTAGAGTTTATGGAAGTCTTTGTTGAAAAAAAAATGAGTTATGTGACTTTACTTATGATATGTATTTAAAATATACATGATTTTACATGAAAAAATACATTGACTTGATTTTTATTATCTCAAACACTTTTTAAGAACTTTATCATACACTCAAACGGCTCAGCCAAAAATAAATAAATTTTAGAAGAATATTTCAGACTCATAGTTAAAGTCCATAAAGAAATTTTGGCCATGTTTGAGTTCTGAATGAAAAGTTATGGTCAACAAAAGTCAAAACAAGATTTCTGTTTTGATAGACATCATCTATTTCGACTGTACTATATAGAAAATTTTATTTCTCTTAATTTGTACCATGGTTAAGGTTAAAAAATTTATGTATATTAGTTTACATGTTTGAGAACCTCTAATAATTTGATGCATAGATTCATTATAGTCTATGAGTTAAACATCACAAAATTTAGCTCAAGAACCTAAAAATTCCTGAAGCATAGCCTAAGAACCTGAATAGGTTATGGTCCATGAATTTTAGTTCATAGCTCTTATGAAGTTTGGACATGATCTCAATGGGAGATTGTTCTAAAAATGCTTCTCTATTTACGATAATTTTTACATAATTTTTTTGTTATGTAAGGTTACTAATTTATGACTTCTTTGTAAGGACTAAACCAGACAAGTCTGTTCAAGAGCAGAAAACTAATTTCAGTAAAATAATTATTTCTCTCTGCTTCCAATTTCAATTAAGGAAAGGTTTGTGGTTGTGTTTGTTTAACACATCCGTATATCTAATATTAAATTTGTAGATCTTTTTTTATAATAATTTGACCAATACATAATTTATACCGACTGATAAAATTTAGTCCTTGCAGTTTGAAGTTAAAACTTTTGTGGTACATAGATCCAGGTCCTAAAAGAGGACCAGTTGGACAAGTTCTGGTCTCAGAACTGAACCAGATAGACACATTGATGCTTAGAGACATATGTGTATTTTAAATTATGTGTAGTACTAAACTTAAAAAATGCTAGGGACTTCACATGACAATCTTGACTGTAGTGTCTTGAAATTTACATAAACATTTGTTTTTTTTATGAGATAAGTATTAATCTTTGAGGGTAAATTATTTTATCAGAGTACGTAGCGAAAGCATACTATAACTCATTCATTTACAACCCTCTAGGTTATAACTAAATATTGGTAACCTATGTACTGGACAACAACATAAAAATAGGTAGAAAAAATCTAGAAATTAGTAGAGGATTTCGTTGGTAGGTTTAACCCAAATTCAATAACATGGTATTAAAGAATATATATGGGAACCTGAGGTGAGCATGAGAGAGAAATACCCTCACTTATTCAAGTACTAAATTTCGTGAACAAAATTTCTTTAAGGGGGTAAAATATAACACCTACGAATTTTGTTTATTAGATTTTGGATTTAAACTCTTAATTATAGAGTTTAGACCGGACTTGATTTAGTCATTTGATCCAATCTCAAATAGATTTGACACAAAGGGTGGGACACTCTGAACAAATTTTATTACTATTCTAGTAGAAATTTTGGTTGATTGGTGGCTCACCTATTAAATTGGAGTGAACTTTGACATTTTTTATCTTGAGTGCATCAAGATTGACTATCTATATGCTCGAATTGGTGGTGATTTGAGTGTTCTATAGTCAGTCGAAGTTTATACCTAATTGCAAGTCAGAAATTAATATTTTGACATCAACTAATTTTTTTTCTGATCCATGCATGTGTGATTAAATCTAAAACCACCACGACGATCTATGTTTCAAGGTCTTTCAGATTGACTATTTAAATATCTAATTTTGTTGAGTCTTTGGGTCTGTAGGCCTCCTGAAAGGTTACCCAGTCACTAGAGCCCAAGCCAGGATGAGAAGTCCCCACCTTTCTTCTCTAGCATAATTAATTTTAAAATCTAATGATCTAAGGCCCATAATTTAGTTTTTAGTTTATTAATAAAAGAGATTAATAGATATTAACCCTTTATATTAAAGATGAGACACTTTCTTAAGTCCATATATAAATAGAGGTCCTTATGAGGAGGATTAACAAGATTAGTTCTCTCTCCCTCTTTCATTCTTATTATTAGTCTCTAATCTCTCTCTACCATCTTCTTCTTCCTTCTATCTCAGAGTTTTTTTAGCAGCCATTAAAGTTGCTCTAAGGTGTTAAGATATGAGACAAAAGTGTTAGCACCTCTAGAAACTCGATTAAGGTAGGATTCATCCCACTTATAGTTGTAGATCCAATGCAAGCACATAGAATGTGTGCCTTGTAGATTCTACGGGCCAGTTCATAGTGGATCAGACCTGGAACAAGTTACAAAAACTGTTTTAAAATTATTTATAGATCATTATCATGCTTTGAAAAGGATTGAAAAATACATTTTTGGTAAAACTATGCCTGATCGGCCAAACCGAGAAATCGGGTAGTGTGGAACGCATAGTTTTATGTTCGTACATGATTTAAAATTAGTATGTTGATGTTTTCAGTATGATTGAATGAATATTTATTTTTTTCATGTGTTTACAATATGAATCATGTGTCTGCAAGTTTATTTATTGTGTTATATGATGATTTAGTATGCTAGCATCATAAACTAGATATTATATGCATAAATTATGTTATATTGATAGTTTGGGATCCGATGAATATTTTATGATCATGTGATATTTTCTATGAGTTTACGTGATGCGTAGGAGTTGTATATATATTTGATGTATGATTGAGGAACAATATTACACAGTGATGCTTGTGTTTTTCCTATATTTAGCATGTTTTATATTATGATGCACATGGTATCAGGATTTTTCTAACTAATTTGTTGCGATATGATAATTATAGCTCTCAAACTAAATCACGTATGGTCAAATCCTTTCATGAAAACCTTCTAGACAATTGGGAGGCATCTCCAAAAAATATTGGGCTTCAGTGGTGGTACGAAATTGAGGGTTATGATTGCTACAATCCAAGAGAGAGATTTTGTCATGTGTGTAGATAGTTAGTTTTGCAGAAAATCTAATAAATCAATGGTTTTGTGTTTATGAATGATTTTTGGATATGTTATGGATAATGTATAGATAAATCTAAAAAAAATAATAAAAAAATCAGATTTGTTATATGAAAATTTCAGAGTTTCACACAATTCAGGTAAAATTTAGTATTTTGCAAAAAAATGGATTTGGATTTGGAATTACTTCATATAGAGTCTGGTCTAGAAAATCCAAAAAATTTATATAATAGAGTTTTTTTTTTAAATATGTTTCATTTGAAAGCTAATAAGTATTGCTAACTTTAGAAAAATTGAGAAATTGAGATTCCTACCGAATTGGGTCTAGTAACTATTTTTTATGAAGCAAATTTCTATTAGGTTCTGATAGAATTGAAAAAGAATTTCTGGTCCGTGATTTTTTACGGACAAACGAAATTGGTTTTGTTTGAGTTATCACTTGGATATGGGAACTAATACCCTCTGGTATGACTATGAATTTTTTAGGGTTCAAATATGATCGGTATGATGGTCTAACAAACCCATGAAACACATAAAAATTTTGATGTACGCAGTCCTTGGTTTGGGACATGTTATATCTTGTGAACTTGCCTTATTTTAAATCTTAAGCTTGCTTATGATATGAAATGTTAATCATATATTTTTTAATATGTGATATTTTATATTTATGATGTATGAAAGCATGTTGATGATTTATACATGATGATATATGAGACTGCATGTTAACATATGAGTTTTGAGTATGATAGATGGGTCATGTAATGTGCATTGGCATAGTACAGATGGCTAGGAAAAATATTGTAAATGCTTTTGAAGTGTAAAGGCATCTTCATGGATTCTCCATCCCCGGACGTAGGGAACCCGGGCTACCAAAAAGGCCTAGGTAGGTAGTTCAGTGCTATGTAGAGTAGGAATCAAGATTCTACATGGTTCAATGTGGGTTCTTATAGTCATGGGTCACCCCAGTAAAAGTTTGAACGTTTTTTGGATATTTGGAAAAATTAAAATACATAGAATAATAAACCCTCCCAAATAATTGTTGAGTGAGAATTAAGTATCAAGAGTGTACCCCCGACAATGGAAAAAGAAATAATGCATTAAAATTTTTATAAGTACATTATGGCCATATGTTGTATGAATCTTTATGCATTCCATGCATATTTTATGATTACATGCATAAGTTTGAATATTGGCATACTTGGTTCTATATTTGCCAATGATCTGAATTTCTAATAGGTGTGGTTGCAGGTGCTTTTATTGGTAGGTAAAATTTGTTAATTTTAAATGTTAGTGTGCCTATTGCTTATTGTGAAATCATGATCCCGGTTGCGAATGTTTGTATGCTATAAAATTATCAATGTTTTGGATTATGAAAAGTTGTATGAGATATGTATTATATTCTTTCTATGCATATGTTGTGTTATGTTTTCTATTGAGTTCATTGTTAATGCTCCTACTTTTAACATTTTTAGGTAGTGAGTAAGTTGGTTGGTGATGGTGGAAAGCTCGGGGTGGTGCCAAGAGAGTCACATTTCTTTTAGGCTTCGGAGAGGATTTGATTTATTTTTGTGATTTGATTATTTCATTGAACTTATAAACTCTGATTAAGTGAGACTAGTGTTTCAAGTTATTTCAATTCAATTGATGATTTGATTAAGTTAATTCTAGTCTTACACGTGTGAGTTGAAAAATGTAATCTGCCCAAGGCTTGAATTATGTTTAAAAGAGTTTTTGCTATATTTCTTGAAAATCTTGTAAAGGAGATTTTAAAAAAAATCTGAAATTTTCGGTTTCAAAAATTAAGGCATTATAGCATGTGTCCAATTGAGTTCTTAATTCCTAATTCTACCTCAGTTTTTGGTATTATTTTTAGGACTATGGCTTTGTTCTTCTAAAATAATTTGTGTTTGAATTTTATGTTCTCTCTTGTGCTAAGTTCTGAACTCATATTGCAGTAATCTTCTCAGCTTGGATTAATTTTGTCTTTGCAGAAGAGGAAAGACATGCCAAAGCACAGCCAATGAAGTACTTGGCGAGAAGATCCACGGACAAGAGTCTAACACCAACCAAGCTTTACTGGATCTCAACAGAATGCAAATGCAAATTCACTGTGTTCTGCAACTTCTACTCTCTTGGATGTGAAATTACAGGCGTTCCATAAGACTACTTATCATAATGCAGAACACCTTGAACTACAAGCAAAAAATAGCTCTCAGGAATCGGTGGCAGCATCTCTTTGCTTGAATTAAACAAGTTAAGAGTTTCCACCTGAGCTACAGATCAAGTGTGAGAGGGAGAGCATGTGCAGTAAGAAAACTATATAGGGAACAACACAAATGGTTCATGATATTTGTAAAATTTGTTTTCTGTTTTTATATTCATAATTTTTTGTGATAAGTACTTTTTTGTTTAATGCTTATGTATTGGATACATGTATTGAAAGCTATGTACATTTTTGTTAAATGCGTATTGGATACATCGACATTTTTGTTTAAGTGTAAAATATTTTGAAAAAAAAATTTAAATGTTTCACTGGCGCAAAAAGTGCGCCAATGATAATATTTTAACTGGCTCACTTTTGCGCCAGTGACAATATTGTCACTGGCGCAAGTTTTGCTCCAGTGAAAAACTTTCACTGGCACAGATATTGCGCCAATAAAAATAATAAAAAACTTCACTGGCGCAATCTTTGCACCAGTGAAAAGTATTTTCACTGGCGAATGTAAATTGCACCAGTAAAACCTTTACCGGCGAGGCTTTTACTGGTGCAACGACTGTGCCAATTAATACTTTACTGGCACAAAAGCTATGCTAGTAAAAATTCTATTTCTTGTAGTGAGTGTTATGGGTTCGGATAGTCTCCCCATGCATAGACTCGTAAGAGCTTGAGAGGCAGGCAGCATTCCACAGTCTCTCTCTCTCTCTCTCTCTCTCTCTCTCTCTCTCTCTCTCTCTCTCTCTCTCTCTCTCTGAGTACATGTTCAACGCAAATTAAAGACCAAGGATACACTTGTAAGGTACAATGGCATCAGTGATACCCTCAACTTGAGGTCTGTCCACATATTCTTAGTTGACGGCGTTTCAGTTTCAATTCTGATTTTGAGGGATTCCCACCGAATAAGGGTCACAATAATATTTAGCAATACGTAAATTGGCAAAATCCATTAAATACTAAACATGTTATTTGAAAGGATTAACAATATTCAAAAGGACGGCTGAAAAAAACAACATAAAAAAACGACTTGCAAAAGTCATGGCAAACAATACATATGAGATTGATTGGGTCTTAATTTTATAAAATGCGGTAAATAGTGAATATATATAGTGAGTCGTAGCTGCTTAATCCATTCGTGCCTAAACGAAATGCACGCGGGTGATGGACATTCAGCGCGTGCATTTTTGTTAAGCACGAACTGATTAAGCAGCTACCACTTTTCCTTTATATATATATATATATGAGATATTTTCATGTAACAAGAAGTTAGGGTAATTGGAAATATGAGATTCAGATTCAAGAATCATTGTGATTCAAACTCAAGATCCAATCCCGTTGGATCGATAACTGAGTATTTTTTTAAAGTATTTCAATATAAATTCTGTTGTTTCTAAACGTTGAAAATAATGTGTTTTTTGCTGGTTTTTTGAAAAGAATGGGGTTTTAGTTGTTTTTTCCCAAAGTTTTATTGATAAAGAGGTGTTTTAAAGGGAATTTTGCTCTGTGTTAGGCCCGTGTAATCTGGGTCCAGTAAGGAAGCCCAAGTAAACCGGGAATAGTGAGGCAGCATTGTTTGGGTCCATCGGTGCCCAAAAAGGGTCGGATCCATGAAACTAATAAGAGTCCTATATGAACCCTCATGTAATGGGAATTAGGTGTGGAATATTCTAAGGATTTGTGAAGAAGGCCCCCTTGAAGAGAGGTCGCTTACTTTTCTAAGCTACTTCCCTTCCCCAAACCCCTCTCTCCCTCACTTCTTCATCCTCGATTCCAACAACATTTAATTTCCGGTAGTGACGACTCAAATTCGCTGAGCGTGACTAATCTCTAAGAGGGAGGAATTATGTAATATTTCTGGTATTAGAGCGTGGCTCGATCTAAATGTCGTGAAGGGAAAACCCTAAGGGCAAGGAATTCCGTCGATCTGCCCACGAGGAGATGCAATAAAGATCACAAGGGTTTGAATCGAGCATCCACAAAATCAATCAACAAATAGAATCGCTTACGCGAGTACAAGCAAATTTTCCAAGAAAGATTGCAGTGGCTGGATTTAACTCTCCAGGCCCTATCGAAGAAGATGGCCAGCATATCGATGCAATTACCGACCCAAGGGAGATCGATGACTGGATTCCAGTTGGGCTTCATCATCCACCAATGTGTATCAATTGGGAGTCACCCGACTGGATTTTCCCAAATTTGAGGGGGAGGATCCACTCAGTCGGAAAATGACCTAGAACAAAATGAAGTGTTTCTTGAAAAACCCTACAATTTCTGAAAATCCGCCCCAGGTCCAAATCCTTCTTCCTTCTGTAAAAAGACCTTTGCACATGTGAATTTCCTATGATATGCGAACTTCCCTCTCAAATATCAAAATATGTGCAGTATTTGCGAATTTCCTTTCAAGTATTTGAATTTGTGGCCAAAAGTTCTGAAATTTTAGGAGGATCTCCCTGACACACAGAGGATTGGGACTACATCAAGGGTTATAAGACCTCTAATTATGATAAAATCGTAATGACAGGGAATTCATCAGTGAACTTATAAAATCTGGAAAAATAAGAATTTGAACCCTAAAAAACTTGATATTCTGGGAAATTATAGAGGCGTTCATGAGGAATAACTCCTCTTTTGATAGTTTTGACATTGGACCTACATATTGGGAATGCCACAACAGATTAGAGTTGGTCTAAACCCTGACAAACAGATGATAAGATTTTCACATGAGTCTGGAAAATCAGATTTTTGGCAGAGACCAAATCCTTTTAGAAAAATCCAGAAATTTACATGAAAATAGTATATTCTACCATGGATCTACTGTATTTTTTTTAGAGTGAATTGGATCTCCCATAGGGGAGATCTTAGACCGACAACCCTGCTAAAGGGAAATCTGGAATTTCCAGAGGGTTAAAACCCCAATTTGGCATTTCATTTATTTAATAGGGTTACAAAATGCCAAACGGATATAGGTTTTTTTCAGGATATCATAGATAAACAAACCCAACCATCATGAAAATTCTAGGATTTATTGACAAAAAATCAGACATGAAATAATAACTGGATTGTGCATGTTATATCAAAACTTATAAATTCTAAACAAAAACTATACTAAATGAATAAAACAATCTTTTAACTAACTAAATAGACCTAAATGCAATATGAAGACTATATGAAGAATGATAAAACGAAAACAACAGGATGGTACAATGCATTTTTTGATTTTGGGATGTTGAGAGAAGGGATCTGATCCATTCATCAGATGGATCATCCCGTCTACTATGCCTTGATTATAATAAATCCCTATTGTAAAGTCATGAAATAACTCTTTTGGGTTATATGAATCCAGTTTCGAAACTGAATTCACAATAACATCCTAAAGAGCTTATGTGCTCACAAGATCCTTTTTTTATTTTTTATTTTTTATTTTTACCTTGGGAAGGGGACTTAGATCGACTCTAGAAGGGGTTGTTGCACCTTGATGTGGGTGCACCAAGGAGGAGTGTCTACTAAAGGGGCTGGTAGTGATTGATGTTGTAGGTTGGAAGTCTTGAAATCTGGCTGTTGTTGAAGGTAAGAAAAGGACTGTAGCCAATGGAGGCTGCAGTCAATGCAGGTTGCACCGGGTTGAAGCAAATGACTTGTTGTGGCTGGAGGTTGAAGGAGACTGCACCTCGGTGTGGTTGTTTCAAATGGTTGTTGAAGATGGCAGCAACAAGTTGAAGGGGGTAGCCGTGATGAAACTGCTGCTATGGTGGAGAAGACGGTAACACCGACTGCTGCAGTGGTGAAGGATGAAGCTGTGACTTGCAATGGTGCTGCTGGCTAGACTGCTGATGATGGTGGTGGAGCAAGGAGGGTGGCTGCACTTAATGGAGGTGGAGGGCTGCCTTGAAGGTTGAAGTAATAGCTGAAGATGGCTGCCAAGGTGAGAGAGCGGGGCTACTGGAGAGAGAGGTCTTGGGATAATGAGATAACTTAGGGTTGGAGAGAATGAGAGGCCAGCCATATGTGTTGTCTTTCCTTGTGAATTAGAAAGAAGGAAGCCTTATGGTGTCTTTCTAATTAAAACCCAAAAGTTAGGTTTTAATGAGTGAGATAGATTTAATGAGAGAGAGGAGAGGAGAGGTGTGCGTGAATGAGAACATGCCCAGCCGTGTAGCCTTTTTTATTTGGAAAGAGATGGGGGTAATATGAAGGAAGGAAGAAAGGGAGGGAAAGAAAGAAGGAAAGAAAGGAGGGAAGAGAAAGAAGAAGAAGGAAAGAAGTGAAAGAAGAAAGGAAAAAGGGAAGGAAAAGAACAGGAAAGGAAAGAAAAGGGAAAAAGAAAAAGGAAAGAGGAGAAGAGGGGGTCGACTCTGTAGTGGGTCCCATATCTAAAAAAATAAAATGGAAAATAGCAAAGAAAAATAAAGAGAAAAACAAAAGAAAAGAAAAGAAAAGATTTTTTTATTAAAAAGAAAAACAAATGGAGAATCCATCTTGGAGTGGGCCCATTTTTAATTTTAAAATTCATTTTGAAGGCCAGAGGGGTAGATAGGTTGCTCAAAAAATGAGCTCAAAATTTGAAATGAGCTATTTTTGGCTGTTTTTGAAATGAGCTCAGAATTTGAAGTTTCGTACCCCGTTGCGGAGCAAATCCAGTTTAGAATTTAAAAACTCAAGTTTAAGAAGAATCCAGATCATTTTTTCGAGAAAATATTTCCAAGTTTAGAGTCCTGGGGGTAAAAATGTTAATTTTGGAAACCCAGGGTTTGAAATTGATTTTGAAAAGCTTTAAAACTCAAATCTGGATTGAAATTTTCAAAACTAGAGTTCTGGATCTCAAAAATGAAATGAAATGTGATGAAATGATGGAAAATGATGAGAAATAAAGAGAAATGATATGAAATTCTATGTAGAATGCTAACCCTGGATGAAGAAATTTGGATATTAGACCCCGATTGACAATGGTACCAGTTTAAAAAGTGGCAAAATTGCTAAAAATGCACAAATGGTTCAAGAAATGGTTTTTGGGCTCTATCGGGTCAGAGTGACACTGAAAATTGAGGTTTAAGCTGGTTTGAACTGAAATAAAATGGATTGAGCTGGGTTTTAGGGTTTCAGAACTCAACTAGACAGACAAGACACTGACTCAACTGAACTCTCAGACTGAATTGTCAAGAAAAGCTGCCATTTTTAGAGAAATTGTCGCTGGAGTGAAATGAATTACAAATTAAAGTCGGGTTTAATCTGTAATAGAGATCAGTAATACTGAGATAAACAAAAATTGAAGCTCAAACACTAGCTCAACTGACTGGACTCAGCTCAATTTCAACTGAAAGAGCTAAAATGGGCTCTTAGACACTTGGAAGTGGTTTTAAACTGAAATTGGAGCACTTGAACTTATGGTGAGCTCAAGCTAGACTCGGTGGAATAGAATTGACTAGGAATGATTGACTCGAAGACAATTAGCTTAGATTTGAGTGAGAAATGAGTTGATTTTTAAAGAAATGATCTCATTTTGGCAGGAATGGTCAGAAATGAACATTGTATGCTCATCATGAGCTCAAGCGAGCTTCAAATGACTGATATTCTAACTGTTCTGAGCTTACAAATGAGCTTGGTTGACTTTGACTAACATGGATCTAGGATGACCTAGGGTTAAAATGGTAATTTTCTTAATGAAAATGGGTAAAATGGTAATTTTCTAAGACAGACTCAGGGTTGGACTCCTACCAGGGCTGGCATTCACACGAGAAGTGTGTTTGAGAATGGATGAGGAAAATTTGGGGTGTTTACAGATGCCCCTCTTTGCTACTAAGCCGGTTTAGAGTCGAGCTTAGTGGCAAAGAAAAACGTACCAAATTTAGGCTATAAAAATGCCTCAGTTAGAAGGATCTAACTTAGTAGGAAGAAATTAACCCTGATGAAAATGGTAGGTATGAAATGGAGAATGATTAAGAAAGATTTACTTCAAAGAAGTAAAGTTTAGGTTTTTCCCTTAATCTAGATGGGACAGAAAATACCTTATGCAGAACGAGGCTCAGGTTTGACCCTTAACTTGATCGAGAGATGAAATGCCTCATCAAAATGAGGCTTAGGTTTGTACCCTTAACCTGATCGGGAAATGGAAATGGTAAGTTGGATGGCAAATAAGACAACTTTCTTGCAGAGGAATAAGGCAACTTTTTCAACAACACGAAAGACGAACAAGACGATCCAAAGAAGCAGGGCGATTCTTTCGACAACGCGAAGGATGCATAAGGCGATCCAAAGGAACAAGGCGATTCTTTCGACATGTGAAAGATAAATAATGCAATCCAAAGGAATAAGGCGATTCTTTTGACAACACGAAAGATGAATAAGGTGATCCAAAGGAACATGGTGATTCTTTCGACAACGTAAAAGATAAATAAGGCGATCCAAAGGAGCAAGGTGATCCAAAGGAGCAAGGCAATTCTTTCGACAAAGCAAAAGATGAATAAAGCGATCCAAAGAAACAAGGTCATTCTTTCGACAATGCGAAAGATGAATAAGGTGATCCAAAGGAGCAAAGCGATTCTTTCGACAACGTGAAAGATGAATAAGGCAATCCAAAGGAGCAAGGTGATTCTTTCGACAACGTGAAAGATGACAAAGGTTATCCTTTCAGAGAGAAGGCTAATCTTTCAACGATGTGAAAGACGACAAAGGCTATCCTTTCGAAGAGAAGGCTAATCTTTCAACAATGCGAAAGATGACAAAGGCTATCCTTTCAGAGAGAAGGCTAATCTTTCAACAACACGAAAGACAACAAAGGTTACTCTCTTAAGGAGGCAAAAGGTGATGCCAGAACATGTCAAGATGGGCATCAAGCTTTTTACTTCATCGGGATAGTTAGAAAATATTGCCAAAATATTAAAAATTGTTTGTTGATTCAAAATACTTGAAACTGATGTATATTGGTATGAAAATATTTCCTCTTTTCTACCCAAAGTATTACTTTCAATTAGGTAACTCTGTGAAATCAAGATTCAAATTCAAATTGCTTGCGATTGGCTTTCCTTCAAGGAAGCTATCAATTTTCTTGATATGAACAAAAAGGAGAGTATTCTTGATATTGTGAAAGCGATTGGTGAAAGGACATTGATAAAAGAATTTCACAAAATTAAAGAAGATTCTTGGCAGATTTAGCAGTTTGATATCCTATGACTTTTCCCATAATGATCTTTTTGCATTCTTTTTGAGACATTAAGCTTTCTTGGGTTTTGGGAGAGAAGTTTATTGCATCATCCTTCATTTTGGAGATGTCCTGCCTTTTCTTTCTTTTTTTTGGAAGGGTATGTCACAAACTCCTTCAACTTGGAGATGATCTGATCCTTCTTTGTCTCAGGAATTATACTAATGATATTGTCTCTTTGGTTAGAAATCTCGTGATGATAGCAGAAATCAAATATCTTTTAGGGTTTGTCAGAAGGTTCATCGCATTCGCCCTCAACTTGCCGGTAATCTGAACTTTCTCTGGAAGGATCCATCACAAACTCCTTTATCTTAGAGATGATCCAAATCTTCTTTGGCCCCGAGGGTCTAACTCATCCATCAGTCTTCAACTTGACGATGATTGAGAGATCCCTTTTGCAGATATTTAATTGTAGCTTAAATGATTGAAGAGATATGGAAATTGAGTGTATTTTTCTTTATCACCCAGGATATTTCGATTGTCTTTTCTTTACAAGAATGGTCTTTAAAGATGTGTCAAAGCTACGATCAATATCAATCACTTATGGCTTTGCGACAACATTGAATTTTCTTTGCTGGCCATATCGAGGATCTATTCTTCATCCTTTTGGTTGGCCCATAGAAAGATTTTGAATTTTGAATCCTTTTTGCAAAAGCTTTGTCTTTTTGGAAGTAATACTGAAGGTAATTTAAGATAATTCTTTGTGCAATAAAGGTTTTGAGATCAACAACTATTTTTCATGACAAATTGGCAAAATATTCTTGAAATCCTTGGTGAAAGAAATGGCTTGATTTTCAAGTTGACATATCAGTGGGATTCTGGATGAAAGTCCAACACGAACCTGAACTCTGAAGGTAAGTCCTAGCACAATGCTGGATTTTAAAGGTAAGTCCAACCCAGAAGTTGGTTTTAAAACAACGATTGAGTCAGAACTCAGATCCTGTAAGGAAAAGTAGAAAATTCGAGTCGGAACTCGAGTCTTCAAAGGGAAACTAGAAAGTTTGGTTTTAAAGGAAAGAAAATTTGAGTCGGAACTCAAATCTTTGAAGGAAAACTAGACCCATTCGGATTTAAAGAAAAGGAAACTCGAGTCAAAACTCGAATCCTAAAGAAAAAACTAAAAAATTCTGAAGGAAAGGAAATTCGAGTCAAAACTCGAACCCTAAAGGAAAACTTATCCAATTCAAATTTAAAGAAAAGGAAATTCCAGTCGGAACTCGAATCCTAAAGGAGATACTGAAAAAATCAGAAGGAAAGGAAATTTGAGTCGGAACTCGAATTCTGAAGGAAAACTGAAAAATTCAGAAGGAAAGAAAATTCGAGTCGGAACTCGAACCCTAAAGGAAAAACTTATCCAATTTGAATTTAAAGAAAAAGAAATTCAAGTCGGAACTCGAATCCTAAAGGAAAAATATATCAATTGAAGGAAAGAAAAATTGAGTTGGAACTCAAATCTCTGAAGGAAACACTAGACCAATTTGAAAGAAAAAGAAATTCGAGTTGGAACTCAAATCTTGAAGGAAAACTAAATCACTATTCTCACTCCTTCCACGCATATCCATAAAATACTTTTTATATAAGAAATCATTACTCCTCATGTATTTCTTTTGTCTTCTTCTAAATTTGTCTTTCATGAATTTAGAATACTTTCTCATAAAGTAAAAGATCATTTAAAGTTGTTTGTTTTATTAGGCCATTATTCATCTCACATGATATGGCTCTATAATACTCCTACACCTTCTTTTCACGAATTGTCTTTACTCATCACAACATCGATAGACTCTCACACTATAAAACTTTCCCTAAGTAGAAAAATAATGTTTAAAATTATTCTATCAACACTATCCTCCAAATAATGATTTGATCTATCATTCACATGAGCTTTAAGTTACAACTCACGTATTCTCTTTTCAACTAAAATCTAAAATTCAAATGTCACTCACTTCTTATCATAATTATTTTCTTCTTTCTATTTAATAGATTGATTCATCCCTCACCAATTTACTCGAAAATCTCTATCATCTTTCAAGCCTTTACCCTCTTCAAGTCCTTATTTTCTTTCAAAAAGCTTTCATTCTCTCAAACCCTTTGGAAATGGCCTCCTCTTCACGATCATCCGACATCAACATGATTGAAGCTTCGGATTTGAGATTTTCAGATCTCATTCACACATATCATTTCATTAACTCCATGCCCATTCAAACTGGCAAGTTAGTACATCTTGAAGCTTTTCCATCATTCGATCTACAAACTTCTCTGTCAGAATTTATTCATGTCCTAGCCTCTCCCCAATCAATGACCATTTATCCACATCTCATCAAAGTTTTCTACACGAATCTTTCAGTCGACCACGACCACTCCAATATCACTTTCATGATTCATGGAAAAGTCATCTCTTTCAACATTTTTCAGTTAGGCTGCATTCTAAATATCTCTTCCTACGACATTGAGCTCCCTAACATAGTTTCTATCGACCGGACTGTGTTTAAGAAAATCCTCCTCTCTACTCGCTCAACCCATTTTCCGTGGCATATAAGCAACCTGAAGCCTCATGCTCTGTTGTTGTCACAAATCCTTTCTTCCAACGTAGTCCCTAAGTCGCCTTCTAAGGGATTTATTGTCAATGAAATCTCACTTCTTCTCTATGCAATCTTCTGTGCCTTTCCAATAAACTGGTTCAGTGTCATCTTTAATAACATTATTAACTTTTGCTCTTTTTGCTCTCTTCCTTTCGGGTACCTCATCACCCTTATCCTTCAATACTTCCAAATACCTCTTGAAACCGATGTCGTCTACTACTCCAACCGCACTTTTGATGACTCCTCCCTCCCTGAGGAAGAGTCCCCTCAACTCAACTCTGACGACGAAGGCCCTCAAGAAGCAAATCCAGTAGCAACTTCTGAATTCGACATCTTTTCAGCCATTGTCGATGTACAGAACACCCAAGATCTCCTTCTGAAGAGTCAAGCATCTCTACATCAAGCCTTTGAATCTCTGAAAATCGGCCAAGATGCATTGCTTCGGAAGTTTCACCTCTCATCCGGCTCAGAATGAACTGTTTTATTTATTGGTCTGTAATAACTTTTATACTCTGATCCCCTCCTTTTTGTCCATGACAAAGGGGGAGAAAAACTTGTCTCTAATATTGGAGAAAAATACTCTGACATTTTCTATATTTTATGCATTTTTCATGATATTATTACTATGCATAATGGCTTTTTTGACAAAGGGAGCATATTTTGTCATCATCAAAAAGGGGGAGAATGTTGAGAAACTATATTATGATGACACACAATATGATACAGTCATATGATAATATGCCTTCATGAATAATGTTATATTATGACTGGATATGATTTGTCATGTATTTAACGAGTATTTGATGCAAGGTTAATTCACCCAAAAAGGATGGAGACCTCTTGCTCAAGTACAAACTTGGTGCAATCATACTCTCTGAAGAAAAAGCTTGATGGGCCATTCATTCTTAAAGATCATCTAAAGAGATCGGCTACTTCAAGATGAAGATTTTTTCTTTAGAGTCATATGTAACAGAACCTTCGGAAGCATGCATATTGCATATTACATGCTTTTATCATACAAGCCACTCATTCACAAACGCTATGTTTCATAAAAGCATACGACATTTTCAAAAAGCACCTTTTTGAAATCTAATCATTGTACCTTCTTACAAACTTTTATGAAAAAGGTATTTTGACAAGTTATAATAGCTCATGATTTCAAAAGCATTAATTGTACCTTCTATCATGTATAAGACAACTTGAAAAGTAATGATTTCAAGTATGTAAGGAAAAAGACAAACATAAAATTTGCTAGTTGAACTAAACAAAGAAAACTAATATTATTATAATATGTTTAGAAAAGACTTTAGTTACTTTATACAACTCAAGAAAGTCGACTTACTTAAAGTTATCATTCCTTCTGTAAAACATTAAATACCACCTCAAAAACTTCTTAGAAATAACTATCTTAACCCCACTCAAGAATGTCGACTTGCTTAAAGTCTTCATTCTCTTTGTAGACATTAAATAGCACATCATAAAGTATTTTTTAGATATGACTATTTACAAAATAAAGAACTCAAAGCATTTAATGTACTTACACCCATTTAAGTAAAGAAGTGACGATTTCTAAATAAAATATTAAAGTACTACAAATCATTAATTTGAATAAAGACAAAAGTACATGATGGTTTACAATCCAACGTTCAATGTACTACAAATCATTTATTATGAAAATAGACTTTTTACATAAAATATATCATACCTAAAATACTACAACGAATAGTGTACCCCAAATACTACACTTATAGAAAGAAGACTTTTTCGAAAAATACATAAAGTTGTTTTTGAAAATGACTTGACATCTCACATCCCAAAAAAGACAATCATTTCAAAAAGGCAACGACTATTTTTTGAAGGCTATATAAACACAAACAAAAATGGTTCTTCAAACAAGGACATGTGAGCTTACAACGAGAAAATTTCTTATTCGATATTTGAAAGAGAGCATAGAAAAAGAAAAAAAAGAAAGAGAAAAAGTAAAGAATAGCTATTTGACAAAGAGCATCTTCTGAGTGAAAAGAACAGAACATTCTGAGAATCCTTCATTCGTGCATTCATATCATTTTGAAGGTTCTATAGGAAGTATTGTAATTTTCTGTTAATCACTGTATTCCTTCTTTGTTGAAAGAAGTAGACCTCTGTGAAAGAGGGTGTTGTCCTTCTCTGTTGAGAGAAGAAGACCTATGTGAAAGAGGGTGTTTCCCTTCTCTGTTGAAAAAAGAAGACCTCTGTGGAAGAGGGTGTTCCCCTTCTCTGTTGAGTGAAGACCTCTGAGGAAAATGGTGTTGTACTATTTATCCGGTAACTCGGATGTTATAGTGAAAAGCTCAAGTGTTTTGCTTGGGGACTGGATGTAGGTCAGTGACTCGACCGAACTAGTATAAATCTTGTGTTTTATGTGTTGTGTCCTATTGCATTTATTTTTTAATTTATAGATTTATTTCATATTTCACTATTCACCCCCCCCCCCTTCTAGTGGAATTTCACAAGGTTGGTGCAAACTTGTTCACAAGACGAGTACAAAGTCACTCAAGGTGACAGATCACCTCATCTTTGAGGGCATAACCTCACCACTCTGTATAACTTGTTCAAACATTTTTAATTTATGTGCATCAATGCAAAAGTATCTGAGTACCTACACAGTACCTTGAGTCCTTTTCCAATAAGCTACACAATGAAATTAATTAAGCAATATATTCTATTCGTTTAAAAATCCTTATTGCATGCACGAGGTCACTCTCATACCTCAATCTGCATCATGTCATGAATGAATTCCCACTTCCACTCTTGCAATAAGCTCACACATGGGAAATTATTTTCTCAAGGCCTAAAGCCAATAGTTACTTAAATAAATTTATAAAAATTGCATCTTTACAAAGCCAACAAATACATATGTGGTCTACTAAGACCTATGGATCTAAAAGCATCAAGAATCCATTCTCATGGCCAGCAAGTTTCAATAATGTGAAAAATCACTCGACCTAGTGATATTTTCGTTCTTATCACAAATAGCAAGTACAAGTTCATTATAAGATTAATGCCACAACCTTCGGGCCTTCAGTTATATTAACCTCTGCCAAAATCAAATCTCATAACAGACTATACAACTTGTTTTATCTATTTTCATGTTCTAAGGAAAAGCTAATTCAAAACTGAGCTAACATGGTCACCAAATTAACTATGATGACTGCATATGGCACATCATAACATGTGTATTTTTATACAAATTCAATTATAGTATGCTTGCAAGAACAACTTGCATAGGTTTAGGAAAAATATAACTATCATGCTAGCATATAGTGAATGAAATTTAGCATGCATAGAGGAGGAAATATTTTAACTATAGCACATAGACTTAATTGGATTCAATGTGAAGACAAATTGACAACACACACATACAAAAAATGCACGCCTACTCACTTGAGTGCAGCATGCTCATATTAAAAGAAAAACTAATTTTTATCAAATTAACAGGTGCAATCCATATACATTAGCTTAACCAAACTTAAGTTTTCAAAAAGGATGGTAAAAACCGCAACAAAAGCCCATTTTTGTTCTTAGAATTAACATGAGTATAGAAACCAGAAAAAGAATACAATTCAGTTGAAAATTTATGGAAGACGTGAGTGCAGATCAAAAATAGTAAATCAGTCCTATAAGGTTCTTCAAATCTATATATTTTTTTAGAAGGATATGACCCTAAAAACACTTATTAATGCATCATCCCCAAAAAATACATCAAACACAGGTCTCCCAACATGTTCTCGAGTTGATTCACTTGAATCCCAAGCTTAACAACTCTTATTTGAGCCTAAAACATCAAGAAATCATAATCTGGAACACAAGAGTCGACTCTTGGGTCAAACAATACTTAAATAACTCTAAGGGGTGGACTCTTCTGATTAAGGAGTCAGCTCTTATAATGCAGAAGTTGACTCTTGAGATGCAGGAGTCAACTTTTAAAAACAAGAGTCACCTCTTCAAAAAGCAGGAATCAACTCTTTTAAATAAAGAATTAACTCGTAGGAAACATGAGTCGACTATCAAAAAGCAAGAGTTGGTTCTTCAGAGTCAAGAGTCAACTCATTGAAGGCAGGAGTCGACTCTCCAAAATTAGGAGTCGACTCTCCAGGGAGAAAGTGTTGACTCTGGCTTAGCAAGAGTTGACCTTGATATGAGAGGGGTCAACTCAACCCCAATAGGAGTCAACCTTCAGGGAGCAGGGGTCGACCCTTGGGTCTTCCCAACCATTTGTAAAGTAGCAAGGGTCGGCTTTTGTGCTTTGCAAACTTGGATAGCTCCACCAAAATGCTGCTACGAGCTACAAATCTCCACTAAACTGTGATTTTACCCCATCAAACTCCAACACAGTCTTCTAGGAGTGAGAAAGAACGAACCCAACACACATGATTTGTAAAAATCTAAGGCATAGAACAATTCTTAGCAACCATAGTCATGAATACGAACTTAGGCTATACAAGCTAGAACATACCCATTTTTCACAAACTAAGATTTAGCTTTTTCAAACTCTCAAAACACATATTTTATTTTTAAAACTCTATACATCATTTCCAATATAGTTTTTGCCCAAAGAGCCCAAACCAACAAAGTTTAAAGCATGTAAATTTAGGAAGCATATAGAGCATGTTGTACATACAGTTTCTGAAATACAGACCTTTAGACATGACTTTTCCCCAAAAATTAGCAGTCTTGATTCAACAAAAACACACTTCGAATTACCCAACATGCTAAAACCGAATTTCAGGTCATAGATTAAGCATAAGACATGCCAATTTTTCATAAACCTCTTTCCTTAAACATGGTTATAAAATACATGCATAACATGTTGTTTTCCAAAATCAGCATCGTTCAAACATGGTTCTCTAATCTTTAGCATGATATCTACTCACATGTTGCATCACCTTGTGAACTACTTACAATCCAAGCATGCTTGATATCTACAAGAAAAAAAATTAAGCACCTACTTTGCTCACTAAATCCTGGAAAAAGAACACCACTACACTCAGCTCCCACACACAAACTAAAGTTCCCTAGCTACAACACACGAGCTAGGAAGGTCATTCCTCCAAACCAAGGCCTTCACGTGGATTGGGGTACCTCCACAACTCTATTCTAGTTGCAGCAAGGCTCCAACGATGGTGTTGATCGATCAAGAGAGTGGAAACAGTGGTGAAGCTGGTAGGTCCTCCACCAAGGTGAGGAAGAAGTTGGTGAAAGTGAAGAGAGGTGAGGGAGTTCAGCAAGAGAGAAAAGCAATGAGAGGTGTGGGTCTAGGGGAAGTTCAAATAGGACTTCAAAATATAGGTATGCGGTAAATTGGTCTAGATCTGGTTGGGATCCAACTAGGATTCAATCAACTAGGGGGCTTAGAACTTCTAGTTAGTCCTCTAGCTGAGCTGACTAGGCCCTAACCTAGTTGGTCTAACAAGGGAGGGTATAGCCCCAAGAAGGGCCCTGTCACTTGGCTAGATCCAGTTAAATCTTGACAGGTTTGATCTATTGGGATAGGTTGAGCTTGGCGGCAGCTGCAACTGTTGTCTTTGCAGAAAAGAAAAGAGTGCCCCAATAAAAAAAATCTTGTTCAAATGGGTCCTTTAGACTCATTTCTAGCCTCTCCCAAAACTAAAAACTACAAGAATGCCACACCAACAATTTAAATAATTTTGGATGAGTCCCCCATGTGTAGAACTATTACTAAACAATTCAGATATGATGCATATATCTCTTGAGACAAAATTGCCCTCATGTCAAACTCGTATTGCCCACTATGCCCCTAAACCTTTTCAGATGAGTATTGGGCACGATATAACTCCGATTTCGATGAAATAATGATCGTTCTTCTTAAAAAAATGCTTAAAAATGCAACTAAATACGTTAATGACATGAAAAAATCATCCATATTGCCAATTTTTAGATATTACAAAATTAAGAAAAATGTCAGATATTACACCTTGGAACCCTATTATATCTTAGTATCAGTCCCTAACCTTCCCTAAAGTTGGCTAAGTCATCTAAACAAAAATTGTATCAAAGGGAGCTGTGTGGTCTCATTCTGATGGTTGTTTTGCCTTTTTTAATCTCCAGCATATACCCTAACTGCACCTGAACATATAGACCCCTTTAGGACTTTCATAGACCTGATACATAATCCATATAATTGATTTCAGCCTTATCAAACTACCAAAATTACATATTGTCAATTCAGTAGAACATGTAGTTTTAACTGTTTTAGCATCCCAGTAAACCAATAATCTATTTTAGTGATCCCTAACCTCAAGTAGTCTCTAGGTGTCCATTAAGCTCTTGGTTTAGTCCATACCATTAATGAACTGAAACACTTTTTTGATTTGCCTCTAGAGTCATTTTTAGCCTACATGATTTTCTTGTTTCCTTAGGTTTTTTCTTAGAACCATCTAAACCTTATACCATGGTTGCCCTTAGGACTCTATCTCATTGTGTCCAGTGGGGGTCGATACCCCCAACATGTCCATCCCAGAATCTAAAGTCTAAGAACTGCAATTACGATCTTTTTGCTTTCATCGGGCTCAGCCTCGAGCCTCAAGTACCCATCTGTTGCTAGCTCGAGGCTCCCTTCTTCCGAACTAATTCAATGGAATCTTGAGGAGGGTGTAACAGATAACATGACATGGTGTTTGTCATAGTATCACCAAGGCACAAGAAAAAGCCTCACAGGAGTGCGTACCCAATTGGGTCTCTAGCTAGTGGTACCAATAGATTGCCTCTTCCTCCATGTGAATCGAAGCAGAGGCAACTCGATCCTCATCTAGTGTCTTGGTGATTTTAAAGTGTTGCTCTACACAAAACAACCAACTAGTGGGGCCTATTCTAGCAAATTTCAAAAGCTTCAATCAAGGTTGGCGAATAGAATAGGGTCCATTGGTAAAACCTGAATCCTAACCGCATGTGGCGACTTCCTCACAACATTCTAGGGAGCTTCCTTATGTTCTCTGATTCTGGATGAAATCAAGAGCTGTAAGAACCGCTAAAACTGCTCATCGAGTTTTCCATTTTGAGCATCCATGCAAGCGTTGATGTCACCTATGGCCTATGTCACCCTAGTGATCCTCTCAACTGATTAACACAAGCCTGAAACTCCATGCAAAACTCACTAACCATATCTTGCGCCCACTTAAATCAATGAAAGTGAACCAAGAAACCACTCTTGGTGTGGGCTAGGGTAAATTAGCCTCACACCTAAAAAGTTGTCAGGGACGAACGTTCGGCATGGAGATCTGATTCAGGTATGATCTCATGTTAAAAAAATCATGGATTTGACATTTAATGAATTAATATAGCATGAATCAAAAAAACATTGCTAGATCGCACATGAACGAATTCGAGAAGGGTGAGGGCCTTTGCTGATGCGAAAACTCGTGTATGATCATCGTTATTGGTCTTACAGGAAGCCTCTCTCTGATATCATTGTTAGAAATTGGTCCTTAAGAAGGTCGGTCGCTGCATATCTCAACTATGAAGCAGACACAGAGGGAGAGAGGGGTGTGAGAGAGAGAGAGATCAAGGATGAGGGAGATGGGCATTCACTCTTAGGCAGGTGATTTGCGTAGAGGAAGGAGGAGGCATAAGGAGAGAGAAACATGTTCTCGCATGGTCGAGATTCTTAAGCAAGAATGAAGAGAGGAGAAAAACTCAACTAACTTCATTTATAATTAATTCAAGAATATAAACACCTATTTATGCATGTTATCATTGTAACGCTCTCAAAATTTTAACATTTTTTTATTATTCAAATATTGAAATTTTGAGACCAATTTTTTTTTTTTGATAAGTAAATCAGATCTTATAATGCAGAAATGATTTTGAAAATGGTTAAGACTTTGGGCGGGATTATACTAAAGATAACAATCAAATCAAAATATACGGGATATACATATTTCAAACCACATACAATACAAGACTGAAATATAAAGAGTTTTAATTCTATTTTAAATCAGAGTATAAAAACAATAATTCAGTCCTTACATAATCAAGTACTTAAAACAAAAAGATCATGTCTACCAAGATTATAAGGTAAGAGTGGACACTCGCGGATGCAGCTTGACCAGTCCTTCTCTCTAACTACTTATCATACTTTACCTGCATTACCTGCCCCCCATAAAACGGGGTCAGACTCGCTAAAGTCTTGTAGAGCAACCCAAACTCAAACTTAAAGAAAGCATATCAAGCATCCAAAGGTAAAAATATGATATATTATTAACCAATCATCAAGTGACAAACAAGAAAACAACATCTCATAAGTTATCCATTCAAACATTTAAACATAAGGCATTTAAAAGCATTCTATTACTTAATATTTTATTCAACATGAACTCACATCATAAAGCATAATTCATATGCATTCAAGACATACAAGTCATCGCTTGAATATATATATGTATCTAAGACATTCAAGTCATTGCATCATTTTTATATGCATTCACAATTCTTGTAAATAATAGGTCAAATTATATTTGACCATCCAGCGTGAAACACATGCACATACTTTCTAAGTAATTTCGTTAGATATTCATGATATACATCAATCATGATACATAGGTGTGATATATTCACTCAGACAATCATAATGCAATCATTTACAATAAAACTATGTAGGCGTGAAATGTCATTTACTTAATAAGTCAACCTAATCATTTATAGGCATGATGTGTCATTCACCTATACGCTAACATAAGCATCACAATCATAACCTCATATCAAGATCTAAAATTAATAAGGATTTGATTCTTTAGCATATAATCATGCTACAACAGAAAAGCCAAATCTATAAACTCATAATTGGCGATCTAAACCAATTCGTAAGATCATCACAATTCATCATAACATTTTATTTATTCATAAAAAGATTTATAAAATCCATGCTGGATCAACTAGTCTGAGAAATGTACAACCTCACAAAGAGTTACCACCCTAGACAGATGGCCTACCTGGTCTTGGACAATGCACTTCTTCATAGGAATGTATCATCTTTACAGGCTACTTTCTCTTGGACAATGCACTTTCTCATAGAGACTTATCGCTCTAGCCAGATTACCTGATCTGGTCATGCACACCCTCACAGAGAATTCTTTGAAAATAGTTTCTTAATGGATACCACATCTAGTGAAAACTATTGTCATACATGCATCAATACAATTGATCACTCTAAGGGTCTATAGCCACCAACACGGGCACAAGCATGTATACAATCAAAATGCATTGCATCGCACATCACTTCATATGACATCTAAAATATAAAATAACATATTTAATCAATAAGGTTCCATGAATCATGCTTCACTATTAAACTTAAACATTTATCGCATGCATTCATAATTTCACATCACGTGGCATTTAAATCATATCATACAGAAGAATATTATTCTACGCATTATATCATTGCCACAAGAAATATTGTATTTCATAAATTGAACTTTGAAGTATAAGTAAACAAACATGAGTTCTATGCATGCATATGTGAACATGCATATTTCATAATACGAAGCAACTAAACCTCAATATATGTAACTCATACGTAGTTTGAGTTATGTACATATGATGAAAGTCATATATACATTATTTCACCATATAAATCAATATATCACCTTAGATATAATTGCATATGAAAGGTGTCAAAATCTTATTGATCATCTCAGCATGCATTATGTGCACATATTTCTCAATAAAGCAAGACATACGAGTCCAAAATAATTTATAATATTCGCATGCATTCTTTTATAAGAATAAATGAGTCCATCATATGACAAGACAATATATATAACATTCACAGTATGCATCGAATATGACTTACACATATCCATAGTAGTTATATGTTCACCATGTATCAAATTTATATAAACACATAAAGCAACATAGCATGTGCAAACCAAAGTATGATAGTATACATTGCATACATATTATGTATTCATAAATAGACGGGCATTCAAACCCACAGACATGTGTACATACAGCAAACACACTCCATATTCTGCTAACTATAATCATGACAAGCATAATCTCTGAACTATAATCATAAGACTCTTAGATATTCACAACTAAGTGAAGTGTGTGAGCATGAAGGTGTTGCATACTATAAAATAAATTTATTGGGTGATGCATTTGCAACACGTACTTACCATGGGCATTTACCCGATTTATATTTCGCATTGCATTGCATTCAATGCACACTGGCTTACAACTGTTTTGATACTTAGCATAAGTATCACATTTTTTGTATATCCTGCACTCAAATAAGTTTAACATATAAGCAATCATAACATCCCTAGATATTCACAACTAAGTGTGTGTGTGCACACATAACAAGGTTGAAACAAAATACAGGCAGATAAGCATACATAACAACCCTAGATATCTACAACTATGTATAGTGTATGCACATAATTTATATTTGAAATTCAGTTAAGAATTTAATGACACACATCATGCTTACAAGATAAATTTATAAGCATGATCTTTATAAGTTCAGTTAAGGTATCTTACCTTAATAATGTAAAGAACAATGAATCGAAACCCAAAATACTGAGGAGTTTCGGAATACACAAGAATCGCTCAAGCAACAATGCACTGAACTCTTGGTGTGTGATAAAAAATGTCAAGAGCTGAGATATATAACATAATTAATATTTAAGTTGGTTGATTAGTCACTTAAGCACATTTTTAACTCGAAGGTAAAGCTAATTCTTTATTTATTTAAAATCTCAAAAAATTATAGGTTTCATAATCATAGAGTTCAGAAGAAATAAGAGTCTGAAAAAAGAGTCCAAAAGAAATAAGAGTTTAAGAAGGGAGGGGCATCTTTTAGTCCCTATCAAACTAGGTCGCTTGGCTGGATATGAATTTCAGACCATCGTGAATGGATCTGGGCGGGTCCACATAGTAACAAATAAATCAAAGTCCCCTCAAAAGATGTGGATTTTTTAAAAATCTAGACTTAATTAATTTTTAGTGGTAAAGAGATATCATTTTCTTTTTAAATTAGAATTGTAAAATGCCTTTTTAAAATTATTGCCTGACTTTTCCTTTTCGCCCAGAGCAAGCGACTTACGTTATCCCAACAATAGATTCTAAAAAATGTGATCATTTTTGTGGGTATTTTTTTATACTTATTATCAGTTGAACATGCTCACATTAATATTAAAGTTTCAGAGTATAAATATATATCACTGAAAAAGAAAATGGGAGATGGATTAGTAAGGATGATATGGGTAGGTATTAACCATAAGAGTGAGGATTGTAGGAGATGGGAGTGGAGATGGTATTTAGGGTATGTTTGGTTGCATTTAATGTGATCTGGTTTCACATGCAATGGAATTTAAAGTCATATGATTTCAAATCACATATTTCACAATGGGATTTGGAATTACACGAGTCACTTCAAATATGATTTCAAATTATATTCATTTTTTTATTTGCATGAGATTTCAAATCACATTTGAATGCAATTCATTATATAATTAATATCACCTAACATCTCACAGGTCTTTGGGAACACTGTTTTGGGAGATAAAGAACGGTGTTGGGAGTTGAGAGGAGTCATTTTTAACCACATCTATGTTGTTGACCTCATCTCCCATTTTCTTCTTCACTCCCATCACCTCTCTCGTGTAGTCTTCTAACACAGGCTCGCAAACTGAGCCTAAAAGATTATTGGGAGCCAATTTATTCTAGTAGGGGGCAAGACTACGACAATAATTATGCTGCTCCGTAAAAGTGAAAACAATTCAAGGAAACACGTAAGAATTGATTTGACTGCGCCTATTGGCCTGACTTTCCCTTGAAATGTACACAAAAAAAAGAAAAAAAAATCCAACATCCCCATATTCCCTCCCTTTAAGCAAATGACGTACCCTTGATGTCATTGCCAAATGGGGTGTTCATGTAAATTTTGTGTCAAGATATTAAATATATATATATATATATATAAGCTCAAGGAACCATTTTTGCTGTCATATTTAACTCCCCGAGTAAGTTAGTTTCAATCAATTTACCTAGAGAATCAACTTGGAACATTTTTCCAACCCCCAATTAAGTAGCCTGAAATTGGAAACCTGAGCTACCAGAAATGGGTGCTCTTAAATTCAAGTCTTTGTGGGCCTCATGGTAGTAAAGAAAGCAACCAAACTTCATTCCACAGCGACGTCTAGGTGAACGTCTCCTAGTCTCATTATCATAGATTTCAAGAGACATTTGACACATTAAAAAGTTTTGCAGTACAATGTAGGAATTTCTGTGGTTTTAAGAGGTATTGAATCTTTCAAACCTACCATTGTACTGGAGAATTTATAGCGTCAATGTCAAATATTTAGCGTCTCCTATCACTAACTTGAAGGATGATAGAAATTTGATGCAGAACAGAAATTCATGGGGCTCCTCGAAATTAACAATTTTTATGGCTCGGGTTAAAGATAGTCTTCACCGTGCATTGCAGACCAGGTAAAACCCGTTTTTACTGGTTGCAGGACATGACACCATGTTTTTTTTTTGTCCATTAAGGACTGGGAAACCACCCTCAGAATCAGAGACCCGGTCACGCTGGCTAAGCCTGTCGTTCTTAAGGTCACTCTCCCGATGGTGTAAACCCATGGCACACTAGTCGCTCCAAAGGAGTCGCCTGGCTTCGACTGAACAAGGGATAAACAAGGTTTTATCCCTTGCTCCTATTAATGCAAAGGGTTTGACACTCGCCGAGAATGGAAGCCTGACCACCCTTCTAGTGGCAATGGCACCTTCCAGGCGATCATGGTATGTGTAACAGTTTTTTTCAATAACTTACTAAAGGGTTTTACATGCATGATTTGCTCTCGGGCCTATCGTGCACATATCTATCCAAATAGTAAATTAATGGTCAAATCATACAACAACAACAACAACAACAACTACTACGCCTTCATCCCAAAACAATTGGGGTCAGCGATATGAACCAAAAAAGAAATTCATTTTGGGTCTTCCACATGAATCCTTTTCCTCCAATCATTTCTATCCAACGCCATGTCCTCGGTGAGGTTCAAAGCATTCATATCCTTTCCTATCATCTCCATCCAAGTCTTCCTAGGCCTACCCCGACCTCTTTTAACTAATATATTTTCTCATTTCTCCAACCTTCTAACTGGAGCATCATTAGGCCTTCGCCGAATATGTCCAAACCACCGTAAACGATTCTCTCGCATCTTATTTTCAATGGGTGCAACACCTACCTTCTTACGTATCTCTTCGTTCTGAATCTTATCTTTTATTGTATTTCCACACATCCATCTAAGCATCCGCATCTCAGCTACACTCATTTTTTGAATATGATGTCTCTTGGCAGCCCAACATTCCGTACCATATAGTAAAGCGGGTCTAATAGTCGTCCTATAAAACTTTCCCTTCAACCGCAATGGCATTCTACGATCGCACAGCACTCCAGTAGCACTTTTCCATTTCATCCACCCAACCTTTATCCTATGATTTACATCTCCATCAATTTCTCCATACTTTTGAATGATGGATCCCAAATATTTGAAATAATCATTCACCGGTATATCTTGCTCACCAAGCTTCACTACACTCCCATCACTACTTCGTTGCTTACTAAACCGACATTCCATATATTCAGTCTTACTCTTACTCAACTTAAAACCTCTAGCTTCCAATGTCTGTCTCCATAATTCTAACTTAGCATTAACCCCAGCTCTAGACTCATCAATCAAAACAATATCATCAGCAAACAACATACACCACGGTACATTTTCTTGAATTGATCTCGTAAGCTCATCCATCACTATCGCAAATAGGAAAGGGCTTAAAGCAGATCCTTGATGTAACCCAACCGTTATCGGAAAATTGGTTGTCACCCCTCCACAAGTGCGGACATTGGTTACTACTCCTTCATACATATCTTTAATTATACTAATGTACTTGAGAGAAACACCTTTCTTCATCATTGTCCACCAGAGAACGTCCCTAGGTACTCTATCGTATGCCTTCTCTAAATCAATAAAAACCATATGCAAATCTTTGTTCCTCTCTCTATATCTTTCAATAAGTTGTCTAAGAAGATGTATAGCTTCCATAGTTGATCTTCCAGGCATAAAACCAAATTGATTCTCCGATATCATGACAACCTTCTTCAACCTAGACTCAATCACCCTCTCCCAAAGTTTCATAGTATGACTCATGAGTTTTATACCACGATAGTTTGTGCAATCTTGTATATCACCCTTATTCTTATATAAAGGCACCAAAGTACTCTTCCTCCACTCATTAGGCATCTTATTTGTTCGCCAAATCAAGTTAAAAAGATTTGTCAACCATTCTAAACCTTTCTCTCCCAAGCATTTCCAAGCCTCGATAGGTATACCATCTGGGCCAACTGCCCTTCTTGATTTCATTTTCTTCAAAGCCTCTGCAATTTCTTTCTTTTGAATCTTGCGCATGAAGTCACGATTTATCTCATGAAAAGGAATGGAGAAGTCTCCAAGATCTTGAGCATGACTATCATTAAATAGCTTATCAAAAGAATCTTTCCATCTCTCCTTAATCTCCTCATCTTTGACTAAAACCCTTTGCGTTTCATCTTTGATACATCTAACCATACCCAAATCCTTCGATTTCCTATCTCTCATCTTTGCAAGCCTATAAATATCCTTCTCGCCTTCTTTGGTATCCAACTTGTCATAAACCTCCTTATATACCTTAGCCCTCGCGTTTCGAACAACTTTTTTTAGCTTCCTTCTTTGCTATCATATACTTCTCTAAATTCTCATTATCACGACTCTTACTTAGATTTCTATAACACTCTCTTTTAACCTTAATAGCTAATTTGACATCCTCGTTCCACCATGATGTATCCTTACCTAGTGGTGCACCGCCTTTAGACTCACCCAATACCTCCTTAGCTACTTTTCTCATACCACCCGCTATCTTATTCCACATTGATTCTGAATCCTCCTCGAGACACCAATCAACTTCCTTAACTACCTGCGCTACAAACATTCCTTGTTTAGCTCCTTTCAGTGCCCACCACTTAATTCTAGGATCTATCCTATGTCTATCCCTTTTGCGGCATTGTCTAATTCTAAGATCTAAAATTAAGACTCTATGTTGTGTAGCTACACTTTCTCCTGGTATAACCTTACAATCGATGCAACAACCCCTATCTCTCTTTCTAAGTAGGAAAAAATCTATCTGACTCGTATTAACCCCACTTTTAAATGTTACTAGGTGAGACTCCCTCTTCCTAAACCAAGTGTTTGCTAAGATCATATCATAGGACAAACAAAAATCTAAAATCCTTTCTCCACTTTCATTTCTTTCTCCTATACCATAGCCTCCATGGATATTCTCAAATCCATCCCTACTAATGCCTACATGTCCATTAAGGTCACCGCCGATGAAAAGCTTTTCTCCATAAGATGTCTCTTGTACTACTCCATCTAAATCTTCCCAAAATTGATGCTTAATGGAATCATCTAAACCTACTTGAGGTGCATAAACACTAATAATATTAATAATATCCGTACCTAATACTAATTTAATAAGTAAAATTCTATCACCCTTCCTACGGACCTCAACTACATTATCTATAAACTGACGACTCATAGCAATCCCTACTCCATTCCTATTCCTATTTATTCCTGTATACCAAATCTTATATCCCCAAGGTTCTATCACTTTAGCTTTCTCACCTACCCATTTGGTCTCTTGAAGACATAAAATATCAATCTTTCTCCTACACATAACATCTACTAACTCTACCAACTTACCAGTTAAAGACCCTATGTTCCAAGTGGCTAACCTAATTTTATGGTCTTGGACTAACTTCTTTACCCCCACCCGTCCAACAAAGTGAGGGAACCCTTGCCTATTTGACACCACACCCGGGCGCCGGTGTGACGCGTCGCTTCTGGGCGACGACCTAGCAACCCTTGCACATTTATCACTGCCTCCGGGCCTAGAGAGTACAGCGCGTCGCTCAGTAGGGAACGCCCCAACGAAATTCTCATATTGGTTCATTTTCATAGGATATGACAAAGTTTTTATGCTGGCTGTCACAGGCCTACCGCAACCCTCCTCCTTTATCCGGGCTTGGGACCGGCAGTGTATAACTACACAGGCGGAGTTAATGGTCAAATCATAATTAATACAAAATTATCATCCTTTAATTTAAGGAAAAAGTAGGTTGCCAAATCATAACTAACTGAAAATTTCGGCCCCTTGATTTAAATAAAAAACAGTTTACTATTTTTTTTCTTTGGTAAAAAAGGAAACCACTTGTGTGCAGCTCTGTTGGGGAAGGACTCACGGCCTTAACTGTTCATTTGCCAATTGCCCCCTTGTCGATGAGTTGGAAGCTTCTGGAATAAGTGGCCAATGGATCCCTTTAATTAGGTAATATTTGAATCAACCAACAAGGGCTCCGCTTGTATGATAGGAGCAGTTAGTGCACGTGGGTCTCCCTAACCCCTGCTTTCTCAATAAAAATAAAAAGGTAGTATTTGAATCCCTTGTATCATGAATTTAGGGATGGAAATGGGTCAGATTTAGAATGGGGTTTTGCCATTTTTTAATATTCCTGATTCAAATCCAACATATTTAGCTGTTTGATCTCACCAGTTTGCATCCCTACATGAATCTGAACCTGGATGGAGTTTAGCTTGAGGCCCGCATCAAATCTTTGCAATTAACTAATTGGGGCTTTGCTTGTCTGGCAGGAGCAGTTAGTGCACGTCACCTTGTGTTGGGATGTTACAAGTTCGATTCCCAATGGTATGGTTGTATAACCGGTAGGGGTCTGCCTAGCCCCGTAGAAAAAGAAAAGCTTTGCAATTAAAACACTGAATCCCATAGCCCTACTTTTCAAGATCTAATATTTTTTTTTGGTGTGCAAATTCACATATCTTTAGCCCGACCTAGGGGGGGCAACGCGAGTCAGAGAGATTCGCGGTTCTATAATCCTTGGTTTACCTCGCAAGGGGTGGGCCCACTAAGTGACTTGGTTCCAGGTTCCTTGGCATAAATAAAAGAAAAAGAAAAAAAACATACACATATGCGAGATGTAAGGCATTCAAACCCATCCTGATCAGTGTTGTGAGAGGCGTACGCCTCAGAGGCGAGGCGCACGCTCAAGGTACTGAGGCGTTGCTGTGATGCGCCCCTCATCAACCTCCGACCAGTTGTGACCACCGACCACCGGAGTTGCTGTGCTGCAGCTGCTGCTCAGTCTTCTCCGACCACCGGACGACCGGCATATCCCTCGCTTCCGTACCAGCTGGGCGGGTGGTCCTTCTCTTACTGCCTCCCCTCCCACCGCTTCACTTCCATTCCAGTTGTGAGAGGCGTACGCCTCAGAGGCGAAGCGCAGGCTCAACGCCTCGCTTCGCCTCATCGCATTTAACAACCTTGATCCTGATGTCAGCATGCACTTGAACTCTTGATCTCAACCTATAGAGGTCTGGATCAAGCTGTTTGCCAAAAGAAACTTGTTTGTGGGGATTCTCTTGGTGGTGGGATTTGAATGGGAATTTCCTATTAGCTCTCGGGGATTAGTAGGGGGTGATGTTTAACTTATGCCTTTCAGACATTTATTATAAGCATTTCTAGTTATAATAGACAAATTTTTTTTTTAAGAAAAAGCATGTGTTAGTAATGATTAAGTGCTCGCGGGTACCTACTCTCTTTTATTAACCGTTGGATATGCATGCAGAAATATGGCTGTGTTGCAGCTTACTTACATGGTAGCTGCATGCCCACCAAATTCTCATTAGAAGGGAAACTGAACATTTAATATTGGGTTTACTTTCTTAAAATGGCTCTCTCTCTCTCTCTCTCTCTCTCTCTCTCTCTCTCTCTCTCTCTCTCTCTCTCTCTTCACACATTCATACGTGGATATCTCTCTCCACATGCATACGTGGATCTCTCATCACCTCTTTGAGAGAGAAAAGGACCAATAGTGTTTTGCAGGGAGAGAGTGCAAGAGGGAAGAGGACCAGTTGGGTTGCCTTCTGAAGGCCCTGAGGAGCCTAATTCTTGGTGGCAGCCAGATGGGGATGGATGAGCTTTTTTGTGAAGTAGGGAGTTATGTGGCATGACTCAGAGTGCAAGTGAACATTCTTGGGTGCCTGGTTAGTGCTCTGTCATGATGCATACGTCAAACATGTGGCTACATCAATTGGGCTCGTGTTCTACCGATTGTGTGCTCTGTGTGTGTGTCTTGTGTTTGTTGAATATGGTGCTGGAAACACAACTGTTGTGCTGAAACCAAATTGGTTTGGTTGGATGCACTGTCAATGCATGTAAAGATGAAAAAAATCATTTTAAAGTTTTTGTAGAATTGGGGTTTCCTATCTTCTTTTAGAGATTTTTTATTTTCTACACACATCTCTTAGTGATATTTTTTTGGTTGTTGCATGCATGTGTGCCTAACTGGGTACACCCTACACCAGTTCACAAAAGTTCATTAAAAATTAAAAAAAAAAATATTGTTGAACAAACAAATTTGAAAAAAAATAAAAATAGCATTACACGTTATATGACAGTGTTAAGATGAACATTGCCAAACAAGCCGCGGTCAAAATGGAATAAAATGAACCCTGTTGCTTTAATTTCTACCTGTTGTAGTGCGCGTTATGTTCCTCCAAACCAAAGACTAGTCGTTTCATCCAAGCATCATCCTTCTACATGTTGATGAGCATATATGATCACATGATCTGCCAAATGATCATCCTTCTACAATGATCTAGTAATTACCTATTTCATATCAATTATCGTTTACTGGCAAAGGATATAATTAGCTATTCAGTTATATGACCTTGTACAGTAAAAAATTTAATAAAACCTTGGTGACACTCTGCACTAGGTGAGAGTGGCACCAAAAAAGTATTGGTTCCGAACTAAATGTCTTGGAAAGACATAAGAACATATGGGCAGTACATATAAAATGAAATTTTAAGATGGACAATAGATTAGAAAACTAAGGAGATTTTACAAAAAAGAGTTTTTTTTAGAAGACCAAAAGTCGTTCGACATAGACGCATGTGCTCAGGTACCATCATCCATGTCGTGTGTGAGAGAGGTGACGAGTGAGCAAGACATCCATGTATGCATGTGTGAAGAGAGAGAGAGAGAGAGAGAGAGAGAGAGAGAGAGAGAGAGAGAGAGAGAGAGAGAGAGATTTAAAAAAGCAAACCCAATATTAAATGCTCAGTTTCCTTTTTAATGGGAATTTGGTGGGCATGCAGCTACTATATTTAAAGTTCATCACAGCTATATTTCTGCATGCATGACAGCAGAAAGGAGTGGGTGCTCCGGGAGAACCGTATCATCACTAAATATGTATTTAGTTAAAGATTGAAAGAATTACATCCAGACCTGAATCGGAATGATGATCGAAACAAGGTTAGTGAGGAACCAAGAGACTTAAACAAGGTTTATGGCCAGTCCTGGACACTTGAAATGCAGTCTAATTTGCAATTCCCTTCTGGCAGCCTTGACGATTATGGCAGGGCCTTGAAGTACATTCTTGTAAGTGCGGCCATTCCTTCGTAGCCAGATTAGACACCAGAGAATGAGGATAAACCAGTGCCAAGCAAAGACGCTTTTCTGCCCCTGATGTTGGAAATGTGAGACGATTAACACCATCTGAAGGTCTTTCACGTTGTTCCAATGTGGGTTCACTGTATGCCATATGAATTTGAAGCCTGCATTCTCTTGTAAATTCACACTCCCAAAACAGGTGTATAGTCGTTTCTTCATAGTGGTGATAAAAGACACCTGCTGGGTACGTGAAATTGGGTATGCATTTTCCCATAATGTGCCAACTGGTAGCCATTGCATGTATTTAGGACCCAACATTCGGTAGCAAGAGCTTGTGTTGAATTGACCATGAGCAGAGTGTTTTTAGCATGGGACGTCAGTTGCAGAGGTAGGCCTGATTGGGGACATGTCCTTCATAAGGTTCATCATCCACTGATAGAAGAGTAAATGAGAAGGGTTCCTTCAAAGTTGGATTTTCCAACCTGAAGTTTGTGTTTCAATTAAGATTGATTTTAACTTCCTTGCCTCTTGCAGCCCAATAAAGAGTCGGGAATGTATACTTTCAACCAAGCTTCTTTCTAAAATCTAGTGTTGGAGCCAGCTCCGACGTTGATATATGTTGCGTCCAAGAAATCAGAAAATAATTTCAACCAGCCCTTCCAAACACCTGAACTCCCAACTCATTTAGCACCACCTATCCAAACCCCAAAGCCATCTGTTTAAGCAATACTTTTCTTTGAAAACCGTCACCCATGGCTTGTCTTGAGTGATGACCAACCATAGCCATTTCATGAGCAATGATTTGTTCCATCTCCCGACCTCATGACTTTCTAATCCACCCTCTTCCTTACAAGTAGTGATAGTTTCCGTGCATCCTTTCTTTTTGGTTCTTACCGGAACAGATGAAGGTTTGCAATGCTCTATTGATCTGTTTTTTGGTCTTACATTGGATTTGAAAAACTTGCAAATAGTGCAATAGGAAGCTCATGAGAACGTGCTTTCACTAAAGTAATCATACCCGCAAAAGCAAGGTTGAAAACGACCCAATTGTTTATTTTTGCAAGCACTTTTTTTCCCCCAAAACCGGTCTCTTTTGACCCCCAATACGGAGAGAGACCAAGATAATTAAGCGGTAGTCATCCAATTAGAAATCAAAGCAAGGTGAAGGCTAAAGCTGTTGTGTGACCATCATCATTAAAGGCCACAAAATTGGATTTGAGAGAGACCATTAATGGAGAGGCCAGAGAGTTTCACAAAAAATCGCAGTAACACCCACAGGTTGGCGATATTGTCTCTGTTGGCTTGACTGAAATTAGGATGTCGTCGACAATTAGGGAATTCCGGTAGGTCTACTCTAAGGAATTGGCCTCCCGAGATAGCCGCTTGGTTAATGCAAGAGAGGGCATCATAATAAACTTGGTGGCTACGACAATTTGTTCTGATGAAGGGAGACATTTCTGTGTTACACTATTGGTAAACACACAAATCGAGAAAACCAGAAGAATACAACAAAAAGATAAAAAAGCAAGAAATAAAGAGGAAATAAAGGAGATTAAAGAAATAGAGTAATTGATTTATCTCATTTCCTGCAAGATCCTCCATCTAGATAAAATTTTACCTAATTATAATTAAAGCAAATTACTTGATCCGATCAACTTCTAAAAAAATAAGATTTATGCTAAAAGTATAGATATGATATAAAAGTATAGATATGATATAGTAATCCAAAAACATATACTAAAATAAAAATCTAAAACAAAAAATAGATCCTTATGAACCTAGGTCTCCTATTCCGCTCCTGAATCATTCTCTTCAAGACTTGCCTTCGAGTCTAAATTCCGCTTGCACTTTTTTCAATTTCATTCCATCTTGTAGGTTATGGGCTCACAATTTGGAACCGGATCCTTATACCCTACTACAAACTGAGTAGATCAAGCAAGATTTGCTTTTAGACAGGTGAAAACCTACCGGTGACAGCTTGGTTGCCATTGGATCTCTGCTGTTGTGGTATGTCCACCAATGTATCGTTGAAGTAAGTCTTGCAGGTTAGGGTTTCCATCGCTTATCGTTGTCTCATTGGGCATCGATTCATTCGATTGGACCAACATGACATCACGAAAAATCCATTATCCTCATTGTAGCATCTGTCCACGGGAACTCCAAACTAAGCTTTGAACATCTCTACCAATGATGTGATGTCTTGCTTCATTTCACCAATTTGTTATTTTGCATTGCGTACATCGGTCTCAACACGATCCATACATGCTTCAATGGCTTTCCTCCATTTGCTTTTCGAGTTTACAATATCACAAACAATCGATTGGGGTGTTGCTCTGGTACCAATTGATGTAAATTGAGAAGGCTCGATTTTACGAATAAAATCTATCTTCTGCCACTATGCATGAAAAACAAGAAAATATGAGAAAATTGATCAAAGAGCAAAAAAAATAAAAAATAAAAGATTAAAAGAAAAGAATAATTGATTTATTTCATTCCACTGGAATTTTACTTGATTATAATTAAAGCAAATTACCCAATATAATAAACTTTTAAAAAGATAAGATTTATCCTAAAAATATGAATATGATATAGTGATCCATACACAAAAAACCAAAATAAAAATCTAAAATGAAAATGAATCCAAATGGATAACTAATTGCCATAGTATTTTTCAAGGATTTACTCTCGGTTTTCCATGACATTTATTTGATTGCATACTCTGTAAAAGATGCATCAACAGTTTTCTTAGGGAAACTAAGATTGGTGTAAAGAAAACTCACTGATGATGTCCACCAACCCTGGCCTACTTAGAAAAGCAAAATTCGTCAGAGTTTTGAGTTGCTTTATAAATACGAACTGTATTCTTTGCAAAACATGGTGGGGCGTAAATATTGATGTGCTTTAGGGACATGATTTCAGGCTTTGTCTACTAGTCATGAGTACTGGTGAAACCGAGGCCCCATGTCTCTCGCACGTCTTTATTGACCGACATCTCCACCGAGACCATGATCAGCTGGAGGGTTCAAACTAATACAACTAAGCTAAGCCGACTCGTTCAGGTCCACGAAATTTTGAACATTAATTATATTACTGACCCCTACAGTACAAAGCCTTAACCAGGTCTGACTGGTGTCACCTCAAATTCTGCATCATGGATGAAACGACTATACTCGCAGTAAAAATTTGAGGTAATCTGGGAAAATTGCTTCTCTCTCTCTCTCTCTCTCTCTCTCTCTCTCTCTCTCTCTCTCTCTCTCTATATATATATATATATATATATACTGTTCACCTGGAAACAACAAAGTAACGTGAAAATGCTGATGTATTGAAGCTCCAGTTCATTTGGACTTTAGGGAGAGTGGTTATATAGATCCCCTTAGTTTTTAACATAGCTTATGGCTGAAAACGAACCACTGTACACCGGGTGCGTCACAAGGACACTACAAAAAGGAAACAAGACGCACGATTCTTGGTATATAAAAGGGATGCGACACGGACAGTAGTGTTCTTATTAGACAAGCCGATAATTGCTTGCGGGTTCCGACTCGCATTCAGAGAACTAACGGCTCGGACACTGATAAGTAACAACAAATTTTGCCTTTTAAGAAAAAATAACCACAATTTTTATCAAAACACACACACACACATACATATATATATATATATTGGAATAACTTAACATTACATTAATTATATTTAACATTAGATGGATTCAACTTTATTAAAATAATTAAAATAGCTTTAAAAGAATTATATTTTTAAAAATTCATAGTCACTTTTTTTAGTATTATAAGTCTTTTGAACCTGCAGAAAAATAAAAAGTTCTCTCAAAGTTACTTTTTTGTTCTAAAAAAACAACTATGTTTTTTTCAAAACTACTATTTTTTTTAGAGTATTTTAATTATTTTAATAAAAATTAATCTATTTAATATTAAATACAATTAGTTTAATATTAGATTAACCTATACATATATATATATATATATAAAGAAAGAGAGACAGGGAGGGAGAATGAAAACTTTCCCACTAAAAAACATGTCAAACCTACACACTAAAACCTGGACCCACCTCTAATCAAATGCACCACTTCATACCCATCTGCCGGTTGACTACACCAAAGCCCAAAGGTTCTGGACTCACGGTGCGGTAGGGATACCGATGATAGTTGGTGCATCACTAGAGGCTTTTGAAAGATGTCGGAAAATCAAATCTATGCAACTATGCAAGGCTCAAGTATGATAAAATGGGTAATGTCATGAAGTATCTTCGATCGTCGATTTGAGACCACCGTTGAAAAGATCTTGATGTGTAGTATGCTAAAAAGTACTTGGCTCGCGGATTCCATCAAAATAAGCCTCAATCTTCGTCAAAAGTTGCAACTGCACCACTAGTGGGTAGGTTTGACATGTTTTTATTCCTCTCTCTCTCTCTCTCTCTCTCTCTCTCTCTCTCTCTCTATATATATATATATATATATATATATATATATATATATATATATAACTGAACATATTAGGTCTTAGTTTTTAAGCGTTTTATGATAGATTTGAACTGTTAGATGTGTTTAACATGCTCGATTTAGTTGGAATGTTTATGATAGATTTGAGGTGTTAGATGTGTTTAATATGCTCGATTTAGTTGGAATGAACTCTGGGATTGTAAGATCACGTGTTTTCGGATCTTAGTCAATTCATGAAAATTCTGAAATTTGGCTGTCTGGTAAGAAAATCGTTTGAGGCTCGATTCCGAGACCGATGCTTCAGAGTTTGGGTTTGACCCAGGTTTCATCGACAAGGTTGAGACGAGCCAATGGGAACGTGGTGAAGAGTTTTAATTTTGACTTTTAAATTTAAGCGAAATTCGGGTTATTTTCTGGCAAAATTCGGAATTTGATATTCATGTAGTATATCATTGGATGCACCTTGAAATTCTGAGTGCAATGGTATTTTACTTTTCTAAATTCGAGTTCTGGTTGGCCCGAAAATCGCGTTTTTCTAAAATTTTAGCAATTTGTTGAAACAGATCTGAAATTGGTTCGGATTGCATCCAAGGCATAGGTGTTATCATCGCAAAAATTTTCCCCTCTCTTGCGAGAGAGAAACGAATTTCGTGAGTCAAACTCGACCAAAGTTTTGAAAAAATGGTTTTGAAAATTACTCGCCTCCGTTTTGAAAATTTGTGGAAAAATTCCGTGGAATGGGATCCGCCTGTCGGTACGAGGTTCAACCGTTCCTGGCGCCTTTACCAGGGGTAATTGAACCAAGGATCAATTATGTGCTTTAATTTGATTCAAATATCTAAATTATGCTCTATTTTTTCTAGAATGCACAAAGAATCAGGCTTGTGCTATGAAATTTTGAAAAGATGCAAGTTTGAGAAAATATGATGTTTGCTTTGGAAAATTGAAATATGCTTGAAAAATGGTTGGAAAAGTACTTGAAATTGGAATTCCTACGAAAATCATTGAATTCATTAGAAATCAGAAATTGGATTGGAAAGTGATTTCTCAAGAAAACTTGAACTTTGGAAAAACGATGTTTGAAATTTGGAATTGCTTTTCTGAAAAAATGGATTTGAGAATTCTGAGAAAATCCAAGAAATTCATTGAAAAATGGCTTTTGAAATGGAAAATGAATTCTCAGGAAAACTGGAAAATCTGAGAAAATCGATTTCTGAAAACTTAGGATTTTGAAATTTGAGAATTTTAAAACATTGGAAAATCTTGATTTGAACTTGGGAAATGCTTTGAAATGTCATTTGAAAACTTACGATTCTGGGAAAATCTAATCCTGAGAAAGACTTGATAAATCCTTGAGAAAATCAACTTTTTCTGAAATTGAAATGGGAAAATGAGTTTGAAAACAATGCAATTTGAATGATATGAATGGATGAATATGAATTTGAAAGGGAATTTCAATTGAGAAATTGAAAAATCCTTTTGAAGTTTTGAGAAACGCAGTGCATTTTTGAAGTTAGCCTAAGAGTGTAGGCTGAATGTGGCTAATATGAATATCATAAATCTTGGTTTTCTTCGTATTCTGACTATGGCCATAAATATGAATCCCACCGAGTTTATAAACTTCATAAGAGCTTGTGCACGTGCCATTCATGTCAACCATAGTGAATTTAAAATAATGTGCATGAATCATGTATCAGACATCAGAATTTTGCAGAAATTAAACTATATGCAATGCAGTCCTATTCTAAGCAGAAATGTAACTCTTATTCCAAATATTACATTGATTTTTACATTGAATTGAATAAAATACAAAAATAAAATGGTTAAGTCTTCTTATTGAACATTTTTGCAAAACTGGTAAACAATGTTAGCACAAAAATATAGGTTTATCTGAATTTATCCGAAAATATGAGAAATTATCGGATATTATTCAGATATAAACCCAAATTCATACCCCCTTTGATATAAACATGATAAATAATGAATAAATTTTGAAAATAAACTTGAAAATTTGAAATTTGGGTCAAAATGACCAAAATACCCCTGATGACCTTGAAATCAGGGTTTTCTGAAAGAATTTTTGTAAATTTTAGAATTTTGAAAATCAAATGAAATAAATCAAACATAATATGATAAAATATGATGATATGCATGAAAATTTATGAAATTGGAATTTGAAATTTTGAAATTTTGGTCAAAATGACCAAAATACCCCCGATAACATGATTATGGCCTTGAAACCAAGGTTTTCTGAAATAAATTTTGCAAAAATGGAGAATGTGAAATGAAAATGACATTAAAATTAACCCTAATATGATTCTACATTCTAATTTACATGAATAAAACCCTAAAATGGCGAAAATATTATAAAATATCAAATTTAACCTGATTTTCGCTTCTGAATTTAAAGATAAACTAACACATGGAGCAAATGAACTTGGAATTAAGCCCAATTTGGCATGGACACCTAAAATAACCCTAAAAACAGAATGGAGTTCGGAAATTTAATTTTTTTGTTTTTTTAAATATAGAAATTTAAATAAAAACCTTAAATTTTGTGATTTTTGCCTAAAATGTTGATTCTAAAGGGGATTTTGGATATCGAATTTCCATAAAAAATTCCCAAATTTTATGGGGTGATAGAAGACAATAAGGTAAAGAATTTTTTTTTTTACACTTTCTGGTTTTGATCTATGGTCGGAGCTATGCCACTCCGGAAAGTCGGATCGGAATCCGGCGACTCTAGGATTTAGGGGAAACAGACAGGTTTCGGTAGAAAATGTGGAAAAAATAGTAAAAAGATGGAGAAAAGGCTGAAATTTTCGTAAAATATTTCTGACAAACAGAGAAAATTTTTATCTTTTCACATCATTGGGATTCGGGTTACGGTTTGGAAAAGGGCACACTGTTATCAGAGACCCGAATCTCTGAAATTTTGGGATATTGAAATCTGTCAGACAGAAAATAAATTTTTAAGAAAAATACTGAAATAGTTCCCCAAATCTCCAAATTTTGGGAAATGACAGAAAAACATGTTAGAAACAACTTTTCTGTTGAAAGTTTTTGCAGACAGGCTATGGATTGAGCGGACTCAGTGCATTAGAGTCTGTCTATACCCTGACAAAGGAAAATCAAGATTTTCCCAGTTGTCTGGGAAATCCGATTTTTGAAAAAACTGCTTGGAAAAACCTAAAAATTTTCAGATCATTAGTAGATTCAATTATAAATCTACTGTGATTTTTGGAGGATGATTCGAATCCCCCAAAAGGGTGAATTCGAAGGCTCTTGTCTGCTAAAGCAGAAATTGAAAATTACAGAAGTGTAAAATATCAGTTTGGAATACAATTTTTTTGGGAGGGTTTTGGAACCCAAATCGATTCAAAATTTTGACAGGATTTCACAGACAAATAGAGAAATTCATAACTAAATTTTATGAGAATTTTGAACAAGAATACATGCATAAAATAATGACTAGATTCTGCATAAAAATGAAAATCTATGAAATATCGGTAAAGATATGTAAAATTAATTAGATGCATGATGAAACTAAATCTAAATGCATATTTTTAATCATGAAACACAAAATAAAAATAAAAATCAATGAGAGTATGATTTGCTTTGTTGTTGGCGTTCAAATGAAAGATCTAGTCCATTAAGCGGATAGACCTCATCATTTACCTAACCTACACACCTAAAACATGTGTTTCATTGTTTTCACCATTCAAAACCACGAAGATAGATTTTACATCCTTATATATCTGATTTTGAAATTGATACATATCATGAGATTCGGGAAATATCATACTAATGAACAACAAACAATAAAGAAAACAATGTATGGAATCAATAAAACAAGTATTTCATCAAACAAAAGTGAGGAGGAAAACACACCTGGGAACCTTGTAAGGGAGGTTGATATAGAGGTGGACCTTAAGTAGATGCTGCCGTGATCAAGGGTTGCTACCTTGGTTGGAGAAGAAGATGGCTTGCTGCTGCAAATAGGGCATCAGCTACTTCGGAGATGGCGGCTTTAAGATCGACACTGGCTGGAGGTAGGTGGTGTTGGTATGCTGAAGGTTGGTGAAGAGGGAGTCGTGTGATGGCTGGAGCTACCTTGGAGGTTGAAGGAAGCAGGCTGGAGTAGTTGATGAAGGTGGTGGCTGAACCGTGGTGCGGGCGATGGCTACAACAATGGAGGCCGGCTGAAGCAAGGTGGTGCTGTAACCTCAATGTCTGTAGCAACAAAGGGGAGAAAAGGAGAGAGCTAAAGGGAGAGAGAGATAGGAAGAGATAGATGATCAGCCGTAGGTTTCTCCTTTTTTCCAAAAAATCAAACTTAGCCCCTCATGTCCCTCAACTTAGGTCTTAATAGCTTAATGAAAAAAAGAATCTCCCAACAGTTTACGTGAATGGGAAAGGGAAGTGCGTGAATGGCTCTCTTGGGCAGCCATAGGTTTCCTTCTTTTTGTTTTTTGGACTTAGGGCTTAATAGCCATTTGCTCTAAGTTTTCTAGGTTTAATTTTGCTGGGAACCAGAGAGTGAAATAATCTTTTACGTGAATGGTTGGCAGCCATACGGCTGTGGAGGGAAATGGCAAGGGAGTAAGGAAGAAAGGGGAAAGAAGGAAGAGAAGGAAAAGGAAAGAAGAGGGGAAGAAGGAAAAGGAGGGAAAGGAAGAGAAGAAGAAGAAGAGGAAAGGTTGTACGTGAGTGGCTGGGAGAGTAAAGAAAGAAAGAAAGAAAGAAAAGAAAAATGAAGAAGAAAGAAAGAAAAGAAAGAAATAAGGAAAGAAAAGAAAATAAAATAAAATAAAAAAAAGAAAATGGAGGAAGAAAGAAAGGAAATGGGCTGGATTGAGGGCTAGGGTGGTCGACCCCCTTGTGGGTCCCACCTTAGGAAAATAAAATAATAAAATAAAACAAAAAAATAAAGAAAAAGGTAATTTTTTTTTCTTTTTTATAAATTAAAACAGAAAATGCAAATGGATGGGCCATCTCAGAGCGGGTCCAAAATCCACTTTTGAAATTCATTTTGACGATTAAAGGGGTAAAATAGTCTTTTAAGAAAATTTTCAGATGAAACGAGTTATTTTTGGCAGTTTTTTTGAAATGACCTCGGATTTTGAAGTTCAATACCTCGTTGTGAAGCAAATCTAATGTAGAATTTAAAATTTTAATTTTGGAAGAAATCCATATTGTTTTTCTCGAGAAAATACTTCCAAATTTATTTTTAGGCGAAACGAGCTATTTTTGGTAGTTTTTGAAATGAGCTCGGATTTTGAAGTTCAATACTCCGTTGCGAAGCAAATCCAGTGTAGAATTCAAAAATTTGAGTTTGAAATAAATCCAGATTATTTTTCTTGAGAAAATATTTCCAAATTTAGACTTCCGGGGGTAAAAATATCAATTTTGGAAACCTGAGGTTTGAAATTGATTTCTGAAAGATTTTGAAACTTGATCTGGATTGAAATTTATAAAACTGGAGTTCTGGACTTCGAAAATGGAATGAAATGTGATGAAATATTATGAAATGCTGAGAAATGATATGAAATGATAAGAAATGACATGCGAAATGCAGACCCTGAATGAAGAATTTTGGATTTTAAAACCCTGATTGGCAGTTGTACTAGTTCAAAAAGCATAAAAACTGATAAAATTTGCGAAATGGTTAAAGAAATGGTTTTTGGACTCTACTGGGTTAGAGTGACACTGAAAATTAGGGTTCGAGCTGGATTGAACTGAGATGAGTTAGATTGAGCTGGGTTTTAGAGTTTCAGAACTCAAATGAATTGACCAGGCACTGACTCAACTGACCTTTCTGACTGAATTTTCAAGAAAAACTATCATTTTTAGAGAAATGGTATGGAATGATCACTAGAATGAAGTGAATTATGAACATGAACTGAGTTTGAGCTGAAACAAAGGTCAGTAATACTGAAATGAACTAAAATTGAGGCTCAAACACTAGCTCAACTGACTGAACTCAGCTCAATTTCAGCTGAAAGAGCTGAAATGGACTAAAATTGGCTCCTAGACACTTAGAAATGGTTTTGAACTGAAACAGGAGCACTCAAATTCCTGGTGAGCTCAAGTTAGACTCTGGGAAGTATGACTGACTACGAATGACTGACTCAGAGACAATTGACTTGGATTTGAGTGAGAAATAAGCTCATTTCTGAAGAAATGATTCTATTTTGACAGGAATTGTCAGAAATGAAAATGGCCTTCTCACTATGAGCTCAAATGAGCTTGAAATGAATGATATTCTAACTGTTCTGAACTGACCAATAAGCTTGGTTGTCTCCAATTGACTGGGGTCTGGGATGACCTAGGGGTAAATTGGTAATTTTCCTAATGAAAGTGGGTAAAATGGTGATTTTCTGAAACTGACTCGGGGTTTGACTCCTACACTGACCTAACAGGGTTGGCACTGCACAAGGAGAGTTGTTTGAAAATGAATGTGGAAAATTTGAGGTGTTTACAATAGGATCCACATTTTTATGGATTTGGGTCCTAGTTAGGTCCAAAAAAAAATTGGACTTGATCCAAGTCTTAATCCAAATTTTTTTATGAGTATGGGTTTGGATCTTGGATCTTGGATCTTGGATCCAAATCCAAATCCAAGCCCAACATTTTTATGGCTTTAAATTCAGCCATGAGCTTTAAATTGAGGTTTACATCATATAAAAAGTCTCCATAGTCAACATGACCAATTTTGGAAGCCTTTGAATAATTAACAACAACAACTACGCCTTCATCCCAAAACAATTGGGGTCGGCGATATGAACCAACAAAGAAAATCATTATGGGTCTTCCACATGAATCCTTCTCCTCCATTCATTTCTATCCAATACCATGTCCTCGGTGAGGTTCAAAGCATTCATATCCTTTCTTATCACCTCCATCCATGTCTTCCTAGGCCTACCCCGTCCTCTTTTAACTAATATATTTTCCCATTTCTCCATCCTTCTAATTGGAGCATCATTAGGCCTTCGTCGAATATGTCCAAACCACCGTAAACGATTCTCTCTCATCTTATTTTCAATGGGTGCAACGCCTACCTTTGAATAATTAAGAATAAGTAAATTCAAACAAATAAATTTATTAGTTTATTAAATTTTATTAATTTCGGGATTGGGTTAAGAGGGTTTAGGGTTAACCCTCTTCCCTAATTAAAAGGGGTCAAATGTCAAAAAAAAAGAAGGAAAGGAGTGCAAAATTATGGAAACTCTCTCTAGAGAGTTTCCAGCCTATTTAAAAGAAGAGGGGGGGCACGATAGCCCTTCTCCCTCATTTGGCTTTAGAAAAAAAAAAAGAGAAACAGGAACAGAGAAAGGAGAGAAAGAAAGGGAGAGTGAAGGAGGTAGAAGAAGAAGATTGGAGGCACCGTAGCTCAGCCCAAACGCCTTCCACAGCCTCTATTCATATTTTCCTCTAAAGGTACGGGTACCCCTTCTTGAAACGAATGAAAAATTGGGTGGAGATGGGATTTCCATGCATCTTTTGATGGAAATCCATGGAGGAGCAGTGGATCCATGATTTCCACCGATAACCATTTGTACATTCTGAATTTTCCTTGTTTTTCAACAAAAAAAAGGTATATACTAATATGTATCACAAAGAGATTGCGTGGACACTGGTGCTGTTGTTTCTGACAGCATACACAGGCCCAGATTGGGCATGTGTATATGCTATTGGACCCAGTCGACAGGGTCGGCTGGGCTGGGTGTTTTCCTTTCAAAAAAAAAATGGGTATAACGCGTAATGAGTAGATAGTTTTTTTTTCCTATTGTTGTTGTTCTCTGACAGCATACACAGGCCCAAACTGGGTCTGTGTATATACTGTTGGACCCAGCCGACAGGGTCGGCTGGGCTGGGCTGGTACTTTTCAAAAATATATATATATATATTAACAAATAGTTTTTTTTTGTCTCTGGGTTACTGTTGGCTGGCTGGCACCCAGTCGAGTAGCACTCGGATGGCTGCCAGCATGCTGGCAGGGTGCGCCAGGCCCAGCACCCAGTTGGCTGGGTGCTAGGCGAGCCTATGACAGGGTCATGGCAGGCCCAGCTGATCCAATCGGCTGGGTATTGGCATGTGTTGTAGGTGATGCACTATAAAAAAAAGTATAATATTGGCCCACAAACATTTTTTTTTCTTCTGTATATATATATATATACATGAATATGCTTGTATTGTGGACTGTTATGTTTCCTATTTATACATTCATCTCTGATTTCGTTGAAGCATTGACATTCATGGGAATGTGCATGTGGCGTACTATCATACCCTGTTGTCAGATGTAAATAAAAATTTCATTGAAGTATAGGGATATCATGTTGCTATTCTTTATTAAATATATATATATATATATATGATGGTATAATACCCCCAAAGGGTTTTGAATTTGGTTTTTATCACTTAATGATTGGGTCTTACATCAGTCATACACAGATACAACCACAGTGGCTGACCTGTGTATGTGCTGAGAGGGTCAGCCGATAGGGTCGACTGGACTGGTTTGACTAGCTGGCCAGTAGGCTGTCCGGTCCGGGGCTGACATACCCAACCAGCAGCTCAAACATGTGCTGAATTATATGTTTTGACAGAAGGAAATGTGAATCTTATACATGTAGAATTTTATTTTACGTACATTATTGTAGTTGTGCAATTAAAACGTGTGGATGTTGTGTTGTCATGCATTGCCAGGTCATTGGTGTTTTATATTTAGTACGAGGATGCGCACTTGATGAGAATATGTACTTGCATGTGCACACACACACTCAAGGCAGTATGCCTTGGCATGGATATATGTAGGTTGATGCAAGATTTCATAGGGCAAAGATGCATATGAATTAAGCACTTCATGCTTATGAATAGTTTTGCTTTGAGGGCACATTTGGAACATGAGTCTTGTATGATAAATGACACAATGCTTGGTTTTGGCATGTGATGTATCGATGGTCTAAATGAACCATCACCGACCTGGAGAGCCATGAGCTTGGTTGCTTTTCTTAAATATTTAATTTCATCGCTCAAATCACACTTGTATGAAGGAGTAGTAACCAATGTCCGCACTTGTGGAGGAGTGACAACCAATTTTCCGATAACGGTTGGGTTACATCAAGGATCTGCTTTAAGCCATTTCCTATTTGCGATAGTGATGGATGAGCTTACGAGATCAATTCAAGAAAATGTACCATGGTGTATGTTGTTTGCTAATGATATTGTTTTGATTGATGAGTCTAGAGCTGGGGTTAATGCTAAGTTAGAATTATGGAGACAGACATTGGAAGGTAGAGGTTTTAAGTTGAGTAAGAGTAAGACTGAATATATGGAATGTCGGTTTAGTAGGCAACGAAGTAGTGATGGGAGTGTACTGAAGCTTGGTGAGCAAGAAATATCGGTGAATGATTATTTCAAATATTTGGAATCCATCATTCAAAAGTATGGAGAAATTGATGGAGATGTAAATCATAGGATAAAGGTTGGGTGGATGAAATGGAAAAGTGCAACTGGAGTGTTGTGCGATCGTAGAATGCCATTGCGGTTGAAGGGGAAGTTTTATAGGACGACTATTAGACCCGCTTTACTATATGGTACGGAATGTTGGGCTGCCAAGAGACATCATATTCAAAAAATGAGTGTAGCTGAGATGCGGATGCTTAGATGGATGTGTGGAAATACAATAAAAGATAAGATTCAGAACGAGGAGATACGTAAGAAGGTAGGTGTTGCACCCATTGAAAATAAGATGCGAGAGAATCGTTTACGGTGGTTTGGACATATTCGGCGAAGGCCTAATGATGCTCCAGTTAGAAGGTTGGAGAAATGTGAAAATATATTAGTTAAAAGAGGTCGAGGTAGGCCTAGGAAGACTTGGATGGAGATGATAGGAAAGGATATGAATGCTTTGAACCTCACCGAGGACATGGCATTGGAGAGAAATGATTGGAGGAAAAGGATTCATGTGGAAGACCCAAAATGAATTTCTTTTTTGGTTCATATCGCTGACCCCAATTGTTTTGGGATGAAGGCGTAGTTGTTGTTGTTGTTGTTGTTGTTGCTCAAATCACACTTGTTGGTTCTGCACACTACTACACTGTTTTGGTTGTCCTCACGGACGGGAATCCCGTGATGGTTCTCGCAGGGGTGGATGTGAGCTTTTTCTCTTGTTTTTGCATATTGGATTTCAAACTTCAAATAATGGCTTTTAATAACAGACAATAACTAAAAATAGTGTAATATACCTTCTGGGATCACCCATCTGGAGAATGGGGATCTTAGAGATCCGGTCTTGTGGAGACTGTGAGGATACAAAAACTTTGTGTGCTTAATTTTGGTCCCCTGAACCCAATATTGAGGTTCCTTCTCCTGGCCACGGTTTTAGGGAGAGTCTGCCACTTTACCTGGGGGTGGTGTGTTTTGACACAGCTATTATTTTTTGTACCAAGAAAGTTTCACTTGTGGGCGTGGGGTGTCTCTTGTGTCCCCGACATTAGATGTGGAGGTCTAATGTTCCGAAGGTGATTCAGTCGAGGGCTAAGTTTGGAACCTAGTAATAAAATATAAATTGTGTACTAACCTACCCTGGGAACCTAACTTGACCTCAGGGATTGTACCTGTTTGGTGTATCAATGGGCAACGGTAATTAAAAAGAGAAACTTAAAGTTGTATGCATTTAATAGGGCATGCATATGGAAATAAAAGACTTAAATGAAATATAATAAAAGGATTCATGCACTGCACAAAAATCATGCATTTTCTTGTTATGCATTAGATCATGCATACTTTAATGGTTCCCTTAATCAATACATGATGGTGAGTATGGAATGTTCATTTCTTGTTGCATGCTGAAGTTTTATTACTTGCTACTGCTTTACTGTCTTCGCATGCTTAGCATTTATGATTGTTGCATGAATAAATTCTTAAATGCTATAAATTGTCTTGTATGTATTTCCCTCTATTGTTGCATGATATCTTATCTTAACCCTTTATCTCAGTTGTTTCATTAAGAAATAGTCATGCTCAGGATTTCGATTCTGACACCCTACTTTATTGGTTTTTCGCAGGAACAGGTGATCAGTGAAGTCGACAACTACTGGAAGGGCACGAGAGTCACACTGAGTTTTTAACAGCTTCATTGGTGGACAGAGTGGCTCTTTCTTTTTGGTCTTTCAGTCTAGTGTTCTTTTCATTTGCTTATTTTCGTCAGTGGTTACGTTACTTTCTGTTGAGTAGAACATTGTCTTTGAGATTAATCTTTAACTCTTGAATAAAGAAATTTGGTTTGGTTTTTATGGATGATGATTGCAAGTTCGTTTGTGGTGTTTAGCTATCCATCTGGAGTTGAAACTGTGAGGACCCCGGGTCTCTAGGAAGTTTTCCACATTGTTAAAAAAGAAAAGAAAAAAAATCACATTTTCAAAGGGGATGAGTTGGGGTCATTACAGGGATCATGTTTTTTTTATGAAAAGACATGATGTGTATCTTCATAGCCATTGATTTTGGATCACTGAAAAAACCTATATATAGGTCAGGTTCAGTGATCCAAAATTTGGTTCCCACTAAACAAAACTTATAGATCACATTTATGGTGTTATATGCAAGAAAAAATACCAAAAACAATGATTTTTTAAGGGGCATAACAAGAAGGTGGCACTACAAGAAAAATGTTAATTAGCGATGAAAATTGACGATGAATTGTTTTCGTTGCAAAATTGCGACAGATTAGCGAGAGAAAAGTAGTCGTCGTTAAAATTGAAACTTGTTGCAGAATTAACGCCGGAAACATTCTCTCTCAAACTTTATCGCTAATTAGCGACGAAAAAGTTCTCTGTCAAACTCTGTCACAACTTAGCTATAGAATTTTTTCATCGCTACTTAGCGATGGAATTTGACACAAACTTTTCAGTCACTAATCTGTCTATATTTTTTATATAAGTCTGTCTAAGGCACAAAATTCTCTCTCTCTCTCTCTCTCTCTCTCTCTCTCTCTCTCTCTCTCTCTCTCTCTCTCTCTCTCTAATTACCCCCAAATCGGGTTCTCGGTCAGAGAACCCTAACCCTATGCCTTTGCCTCCGTCGGCCCCTTTGCCTCCGCCAGCCCTCCCTACATCCGGCTACCTGCCATCAGCAACACAGACTGAATCCACCTTGCCGCTGCTTTCTTCTCTGAGCCCTGATCCTCGCCTCACCAGAGGTTACTCGACACCCTCCACCTTCAGGCCCCTCTTAGGTCTCTCTCTCTCTCTCTCTCTCTCTCTCTCTCTCTCTCTCTCTCTCTCTCTTCGTCTCCTTCTATTTTTTGACTGACAGACAGAGGCTGCCTGTGCTCTATTTTGTTTCGGTCGACAGGCAGAAGCTGCACCTCAGCTTATCTCCCTTCTTCGACCGGCAAGCAGGGGCACCCCTGCCAATTTTTCTGACAGGTCGGCAAAGGAGACATTCCTTGACGCCTATGACAGAATAAGGTAGGGGCTTTGGGAGCCTCTCTCGTTTCTTTCGGCCGGTAGGGGCTTTACCCCTACTGTCTGGGTGTTTCCGGCATGCGGGGGCAAGGCCCTTGCCCCATCCATTCCTTCTTTTTCGCTAGGGAGAGGTCGAGTTCCCTCCCTATCTTCTTTTTCTTGGGTTTTGAGGGAGGGGCTCAGCCTTGTCCCATTTCTCCTTCTTCGTAAGGGAGGGGCTGAGACCCCCTCTCTGTTGCTTGGGTTATGAGGAAGGAGTTTGGCCATGACTGCGCATCTCCTCTCACTGTCACCCTCGTCCCTCTTCATCGTATATAAATATACATTGCAATATATAAATATGCATTGCAGGTACGTAGTTGAGCTAATTGTACAATAAAAATGAATGCAAAAAGAAATAAGAAAAAAATGCAAAGGCAAAAGCAATGCAAATTGGGTAAATACCCGTGGTGAGTAAGTGATGCAAGCGCATTACATGTTATTTACTTTCTTGGATGCAACAATTTTCTGTTCACATACTCACTTAGTTGTAAATATCTAAGACTGTTTTGCTGGAGTTTGGAGATTATGCTGAGCATAATTTGAATGTATGGAAATAGAAGTGCTCTTATTTTTGTAGTTCGGAGTCCATGCTAGTCATGGTAGTAATTAGCGGGATATTGGAGTGTATTTGTTGCAGGTACATGTTTGACATTATTATGATATGAATGATTGAATGTATTATAATGTTTGACGTGACTATATTCATGCTTCCATGAAGTTATTTTTGAATTAATTATGCCTTCCATGTAAAATTGTATTATGAAAATATGTTTAAATTGAATGTATTATGTTTATGAATGTGATTTCATCTTTCTAAATATGTTTGTGATATATATATATATATATATATATATATATATATATATATATATATATATATATATATATATATATATCTGTGTGTGTGTGTGTGTCGTGTATCCATACTTGCATGAAGTTATTTTTGAATTAAATATGCCCTCCATATGAAATTGTATTATGAAAACATGCTTAAATTGAATATATCGTGTTTATGAATGTGATTTCATCTTTCTAAATATCTTTGTGATATATATACATATATATATATATATATGTGTGTGTATCGTGTATCGTGTATCCATGTTTACATGAAGTTATTTTTGAATTAATTATGCCCTCCATGTGAAATTGTATTATGAAAACATGCTTAAATTGAATGTATCGTGTTTATGAATGTGATTTCATCTTTCTAAATATCTTTGTGATATATATCCAATAATGCATGATAAATTTAATATTTTTTTTATCGACGCATTATTATGATTCTCTTTTAACTGGTGAAGATAATATTCATAACATTATAAGATAAAATGGCTGCAAACCATGAATGGATGTAACGTAGGATAGTTGATAATGAGGTGTCGCTTGAATATATGGATGGTGTTGACAGTTTTATTGAATTTGCAACGGCAAGTGTCAGTACAGTAGATCCCATCGGTTAGATTAGGTGACTCTGCATGATGTGTAAGAACAATCGATTTGTAGAACCTTATGGCGTTAGACATCACCTATACATGAAGGGTTTTGTAATTGGTTATCAGAATTGAACGCTTCATGGTGAAGACTTTTAGAATAATTTTGACGTACGGGTGGATGTGGTGCACGATAATCTATATGTAGATTTGATATTTGATGTTGCAGAACCAGAACTGGGTTCTGCTATGGGTCCTAATGATGTACAAACTGCGGTAGAGAAAGAAGCAGCAAACGATGCAGCTAGTAGATTTTATGACTTACTTAGAGATGCTGATGAGCCACTGTAGAATGGTTGCAAGAGTCACACTATCTTGTCTGCAGTTCTTCGACTACTAAATTTGAAGTCAGAGTATAATTTGAGTCAATCATGTTTTGACCGTCTATGCTCTATTATGAAGACTATGTTGGCCAAAGATGAGAAATTGCCATAAAATTTCTATCGTGCGAAGGTTATGGTCAACGCTCTAGGTATGGGGTATCAAAAGATAGATGCTTGTCCAAATCACTGCATGTTGTATTTCAAAGATCAAGAAAATAGCAGATCATGTTCGTCATATGGGCATCCTCAGTTCAAGCCAAAGACAAAGGGCAATGATAGCATGAGATCAAAAGAAGTGTCATACAAGTCACTTCGCTACTTTTCACTCACTCCTAGATTCCAACAATTGTATATGTCTTCGAGGACAGCTAAACACATAAGAGGGCATGCAAATAAAGTTCAACATGATAAAGAAAAGATCACGCATCCTATTGATGCAGAAGCTTGAAAGCACTTCGATCGTACTCATCAGACTTTCACAATAAAAGTAAAAAATGTTAGGCTAGGTTTATGTACAGATGGATTTAATCCATTAGGGGGTAGATCAACCTCATACTCGTGTTGGCCCGTATTTGTTACCCCATACAATCTTCCTCCAAGCTTGTGTATGAAGCATCAAAATATTTTCTTGTCTCTATTGATCCCTGGTCCGACCTCTCCGGGCCAAAATCTTGATGTATATTTAAGGTCATTGATTAATGAGCTGAAAATACTGTGGGATGACGGTATTCTCACGTACAATGACCATAAAAAACAAAACTTCAATATGAAGGTTGTTATTCTATGGACAATTAGTTACTTCCATGCGTATGGTATGTTATCTGGTTAGAGTACACATGTAAGGTTGACATGTTTGTACTGCATGGATGATACAAAATCTTTTAGATTGACGTATGGAAGGAAGCCGTACTGATTTGATTGTCACCATCGATTTTTATTCAGCAACCATCCATTTCGACGATAGAAGAATGTGTTTCGAGTATAACAACAACAACAACAACAACAACAACAACTACGCCTTCATCCCAAAACAATTGGGGTCAGCGATATGAACCAAAAAAGAAATTCATTTTGGGTCTTCCACATGAATCCTTTTCCTCCAATCATTTCTATCCAACGCCATGTCCTCGGTGAGGTTCAAAGCATTCATATCCTTTCCTATCATTTTCATCCAAGTCTTCCTAGGCCTACCCCGACCTCTTTTAACTAATATATTTTCCCATTTCTCCAACCTTCTAACTGGAGCATCATTAGGCCTTCGCCGAATATGTCCAAACCACCGTAAACGATTCTCTCGCATCTTATTTTCAATGAGTGCAACACCTACCTTCTTACGTATCTCTTCGTTCCGAATCTTATCTTTTATTGTATTTCCACACATCCATCTAAGCATCCGCATCTCAGCTACACTCATTTTTTGAATATGATGTCTCTTGGCAGCCCAACATTCCGTACCATATAGTAAAGCGGGTCTAATAGTCGTCCTATAAAACTTTCCCTTCAACCGCAATGGCATTCTACGATCGCACAGCACTCCAGTAGCACTTTTCCATTTCATCCACCCAACCTTTATCCTATGATTTACATCTCCATCAATTTCTCCATACTTTTGAATGATGGATCCCAAATATTTGAAATAATCATTCACCGGTATATCTTGCTCACCAAGCTTCACTACACTCCCATCACTACTTCGTTGCTTACTAAACCGACATTCCATATATTCAGTCTTACTCTTACTCAACTTAAAACCTCTAGCTTCCAATGTCTGTCTCCATAATTCTAACTTAGCATTAACCCCAGCTCTAGACTCATCAATCAAAACAATATCATCAACAAACAACATACACCACGGTACATTTTCTTGAATTGATCTCGTAAGCTCATCCATCACTATCGCAAATAGGAAAGGGCTTAAAGCAGATCCTTGATGTAACCCAACCGTTATCGGAAAATTGGTTGTCACCCCTCCACAAGTGCGGACATTGGTTACTACTCCTTCATACATATCTTTAATTATACTAATGTACTTGAGAGAAACACCTTTCTTCATCATTGTCCACCAGAGAACGTCCCTAGGTACTCTATCGTATGCCTTCTCTAAATCAATAAAAACCATATGCAAATCTTTGTTCCTCTCTCTATATCTTTCAATAAGTTGTCTAAGAAGATGTATAGCTTCCATAGTTGATCTTCCAGGCATAAAACCAAATTGATTCAAGAATGTGTTTCGAGTATGCACAACTAAAATAGAAGGTCCACCTACACGGTTGTCTAGCATAGAGATTTTAAGATGATTGCGATACTTTCTATATGGACTGACAGATGCTCATAGTCGGACGCCCTTCCTTGAATTTGGGAAGGATTGTAATTTGACAAAGAAATCTATATTTTGGAAACTATCATATTGGCCAACTTTATAGATACGACATAATTTGGATGTGATGCATGTAGAGAAAAATATGTTTGATAACGTGTTCAATATGGTAATAAATGTCAAAGAAAAAATGAAGGATAATCTGAAGTCTCGTATGGATTTAAAAGTAATATGTAAAAAACCAAAATTGGAACTCTAAGAGTACAATGACAAAGTATTGAAACCAAAGGTAAGGTACGTGTTTGGACCAGATCAAGTAAAGCAGGTATGTCAGTAGTTGAGACAGTTGAGATTCCCAGATGGATAAGTCTCTAACATTGCTCGAGCTGTGAAAATAGATGAGGGACAATTATATGGGTTGAAGAGCCATGATTGTCATGTCATTATATAACGGTTGATTCCCCTAGCATTCCATGATATGTTAGACAAACCTATATGGAAGGTATTATCCGATTTGAGTAGATTTTTTAGAACATTGTGTGCATCGAAAGTTATAGTAACTGAGATAAAGAATCTCGAGAATTCTGTCGTCACTACTATTTGTCAGCTAGAGAAGATATTTCCGCTAGCATTTTTCGATGTTATGGAATATGTGATCATACATTTGTCATATGAACTTAGGGTTGGTGGTTCTATGCAATATCGATGGATATATCTATTTGAAAGGTATATTTTTACTTATATTTTTCTCTTTAATGCTATTGGAAATTTATTGTATTATAAGATGTATATTGTTGACAGATGCATGTTTGACCTCAAAAAAAAGGTTCAGAATAAAGCAAGAGTGGAGGGTTCAATTTGTGAGGCATACACTTTAGAAGAGATTTCAAATTTCTTATCTATGTACTTTGAACCTCACATTCCAACACGTTACACTTGCCTACCTCATAATGATGATGGAAAACAATTTACTGTGGCTGAAAAACTATTAATATTTCAACCACTTGGGCATGCCTTTGGCAGTTGCCGATCAAGACTCTTGGAAGATCGAGAGCAAGACGCAACATATATTTATATCATTTTTAATTGCTCAGCGATCGACCCCTACATCAAGTAAGTATACTTAATATGTAACACTAAGTTCTATACGTGCGTACATGGTTTGGTAATATAAATATTTGTTAAGTGAAGACAATTTGATTCGGAGTTGCGTTGAGAACTTTCACATCTCACTGATTCAGAAGTATAGAAAGAACGTAAAAATAAGTTTGGGGCATGGTTGAAAGAGTTGGTAAGGACGATTACATGCATTCTTTCTGTGTAAACAACAATATGTTACTTAATTGGTCATGATCACAGTCATTGTTTATGCTTGTAGGTCCACCATGGTGATGTTAATGATCAAGAAATATGTGATTTACAAAATGGTTCGACCAAAGTTGTGCAATATTACAATGTGTACATCGTAAATGGTTATCAATTCCATACAAAAGACTACGGTGTAAACAAGTCAACTATGAATAGTGGCATGTGTGTGGTAGCAGCTACGGTAAAAATGAATATAACTACTACAATGTTATTAAAGAAATAATGGAGTTGACTTACTTAGGCATAAATAACATGATAACTTTATTCAAGTGTCATTGGTTTGATCTCATAGTAACAAGAGTCGACAAAGCCTCAGGCATTGTGGAGGTGAATCATAAATCAAGGTTTGGAACATATGAGTCATTCATATTAGTCTCGCAAGCTCAACAAGTTTATTATACTTCATATCTGAATACAAGGAAGTCAAATAGAAATGAATGATGGGCGGTTTACAAGGTGAAGTCTAAACTATACCCCGAGTATGATCAGTTACATGAAGACAAGATTGCTGAAGAGGGTGATTACTATCAATCAGATGTTATGTATGACTTCTCTTATGGTCACGATGTCACACATAATTTGCATGTCACAGCTTCATTGTCCGATGTCACATGTATGGAAGAATGTGATCCAAATGATGTACCAAGTGGATGGGCGCCCAATGAAGAAGAGGAAGAAGAGGAGGAGGAGGAAGAAGAAGAATATGAAAGTCAGACAAGTGATGAGAAAGCATACTCGAGCTAGTGAAATGCATCTTATAATACATACCACATTGCTTTCTCATATGCTCTTATGTTTGTATTTTGGAGACAATGCTAGTCATGGTTGTAGTTAGTGAGATATTGGAGTGTATTTGTTGCAGGTACATATTTGACATTGTTATGATATGAATGATTTGAATGTATTGTAATGTTTGATGTGACTGTATGCATGCTTGCATGAAGTTATTTTCGATTTGATTATGTATACATGTTCATGAAGTTGCATATCATGTTACATTACATGCATACTTATTATGTACATGCACAATTCATGCATAGTTATAAAACTGATTCATGTAGAACCTTTAAATCTTTATATTTCATGTATATGTCATATCCATGATAAGATCAAGAGTTATGTAACTGATCCAAATAACATTTTTATTTATTACAATATGGTTCATGGAGGTCACAGTGGTTGAGCACCCAGTGGTGGAGAATCAAGTGGAGGTCATGATAGCTAGTCTCAGCCTTCGTCTTCACGTAATGCTTCAATAGGTATATCCTTTAAATAATTGTATACTTGATTAGTTTAAATATGTATTTTGTGAAATTTTAACTCATTTTTCTATAGATGATGTTTTGTGTGCACATGACCCACCTACACCAGTTACTCATACACATCAAGAGACAATGCCAGATATAGGGTCTTTTCAGTCTAACACACAATGACTCATTCAAATAGTGTATATCTATAGTGGATCATAAGTATTTCATTTTCACTTATCCAATACTTATCTTATAAATAATGTATATCAATAGTTGATTGTTAATGTGTATCAATTCATGTGCAGCACGATGTTCGAGCCACAAGAAGTAATATGAGAAATTAGGCATGCATTACTTCAGCATCTTTCAGGACCAGTCACTCAATGAAAAGAGTACCCAAAGGAGATATTGGATAGATTATAGTCCTCATTCATGATATACAATCGTTTATCATAGCTAATATGTTTCATATTTAATTTTATTATAGTCATGTATATTAACTTTCTGTAATTATTTTTAGGCTTTGAATCGCTTTGCGACTGCGAAAGAGAAGCAGGATGCGAGGCAGGTGTGGCAGAAGGTGGCTGACAGTCGATTTGTCAACATGATGCACAATATGAAGACTGCAACAATAAAAGCATCTGGTGGGATAGATGATCCACTGCAGTGAAAGGGTCATGGCCCTCCTACTATCAAGTCAGATTATTCGGATGCAATGTGCGACAAGTGGGCAGGTCATGAATTTCAAAACTGCTCAGCAAAGACTACACAAAACCGAGCGAAGATGCCTGATGCCCATCTACACATAGGTGGATCTAGGGCTTTTGGGAACCACCAGAAGAAAATGGTAACTCATCAATAGATATATTATCAAATTTATAAGTATTGTTGTATACTTTTTAATTGACTTTTTTATCATTTAACCTCGCAAGAAGCAGAAAAAGGGGGCATTGTGCCTTACAAGGATGTGTTTGTTGAAACACATAAACGTAAGAGCAAAGGAGAGTTCGTATCAGAGAAGGCGAGAGCGATAACGGTATGTATTTATTATATTAATAAACATTGTAATAGATAAGTTACCATAAACATTGTAATTCTTAATTATTAATTCATACTATAATCATTACTTTGCAGGAGTCATACGAGCAACAAATGGTAGAGCGATATGACGATGACTCCACTCAGCATCCGCATTTTGATCCTGCAGCATGGGTGACTGCAATCGGTGAACCAAAAAAGAGTCATGTGTTCAGGTTTGGGAGTAATATGAACACCACACCAGTCGTTGCCTCCTCCAGCCAGGGCTCTCAGAGTTCTCCCGCCAGCATCAACTCCTAGCGTCCAATTGACCCTACTAATTCTTGGGATGGTGTCCGCCAACTTGTTAAGGACACAATGCATGACTTTTTACATGAAGTCATTTCCAACGTTGTCTGTAATGAGTTGTGCAGCTTTTTTCGGGACAGGGAAACTTCGTCTGCAGGTGCCCGTCATGTATGAAAGTTTAATGTCATTTGTTTCATGTCGTTAGATTTCAAGCTAGTATATGCATGATTTCATCACATATGAGCATGATTTCATCACTATGAAAATGTTTGACTGCCTTATAACACATATATGCATGATTCAATCACTATGAGAGTTTTTTGACAACCTTAAGACACATATAAGCATGATTTTATCACTATGAAAGTTTTTTTACTGCCTTATAACACATATATGCATGATTGAATTACTATGAAACTTTTTTGACAACCTTAGAACACATATATGCATTATTGAATCACTATGAAAGTTTTTTGACAACCTTAAAATACATATATAAGCATGATTTCAACATTATAAAATTGTTTGACTGCCTTATAACACATATATGCATGATTGAATCACTGTGAAAGTTTTTTGACAACCTTAAAACACATATAAGCATGATTTCATCATTATGAAAGTTTTTTGATAACCTTAGAACACATATATGCATGATTGAATCACTATAAAAGTTTTTTGATAACCTTAGAACACATATATTATAATAATTTTATCAGTATGAAATTGTTTGACTGCTTTATAACACATATATGCATGATTGAATCACTATGAAAGTTTTTGACAACCTTAGAACACATATAAGCATGATTTCATCACTATGAAAGTTTTTTAACTGCCTTATAACACGTATATGCATGATTGTGATACATAACACATTTATTTGAGAGCCTTATAATTTATATATGCATGCTTGAATCACTATGACATTTTTTTGACAACCTTAGAACACATATCTGCATGATTGAATCACTATGAATTTTTTTTTGTCAGCCTTAGAACACATATCTGAATTTTGTTAATGTCCTTTACTTTATTGCTAGTCTATGTGTCATTCATCCATGTTACTTTGATTGCCTTAGATTAGGTGCATTGCATATAATTTATTTCATTATATTTTATTTATCAATACTAGCCTTTCGGTTCTCTTGTAGGATGCTGGAGATAATCTGCGTAGAGGAGCTGATGGAGGCATGAATGAAGGGGCAGATCGAGACAATGAAGAGGATGATGCTCTGAATCTTGGCGATGATTAGATTCATGTGTTGAATTTGTTGCACCTTCTTATTGTTTTAAACGAAACTCTTTGTATATGTTCACTTGTAAATAATTAGAACTTGGTGAGGATTATAGTGGATCAATAAATTTTTTTCCCTTGTAACTTGTGTTAAATCTGTTTCACCTGCTTTGTATATATATTTTTTATGTGAACTTTATTTTTTATTCACAGAATATATAAATTGTATAACGAGAAAATTTTTCTCGATATTAATATTTCAAATAATTTTTTTATTGTTTTTATTTTTGTGATGGATTAGCGACAGATAATATCCGTCACTAATTATTATCGACCTCTAATTTAGCAACGGATTAGGGATAGATATTTATCCATCACAAAACTGAATTGGCTGATGTTTTGCGATAGATTGTAATCTGTCGCTACAATAGCGATGGAATTAGCAACAAATGTGTATCTGTCACAAAACCAAATGTCTGCGGATTAGCGACGACCTCACGATGAATCACGGCATTCACTAATCTGTCGCAAATTAGCAATGAAAGTAGCGATAGATATGTTCCATCGCTAATTAGTGACTAGGAAATTGCGATGAAAGTTATCCGTCGCTAAACTATTCAGCGACAGATTTGTGATGGATTAGCGATGGATTACGTTCGTCGCTAATCCACAGATTTCTTGTAGTGTGGGTAGAAGGAGCACATTACTCATATATATATATATATATATATATATATATATATATATATATATATATATATATATATATATATATATATATATATATATATATATATATATATATATATATATATATATATATATATATATATATATATGGGTCATGCGGCCTTGTGGGCTAAGGCAACCCGACCCACCATGAACTGAGGATGGGTTAAGGTTTTAAGCTCTAACTTGTAAGCTATCGGATCTTGACCTGGCCTATTATATAAACAAAAATTTTGCATTTTACAAAAAAATCTACAATTTGACAAAAATTCGTTGATGTCCAAAATCGTAAGTAGTCAATTATAAAAGGACCTTTTTAACCTTCATATATGAAACGAAGTTCGCGTGATATATTCCTTTGCTCGTCGAGTATCACAAAGGAGGTTCACACTTTTTTTTTTAACATGAAGTTCGTATAATTATATTTGTGAACATCTTGTTAAACTCAAACTATGAAACTTCTCAAATACTTAGACTAAGTTCACACACACACACACACACACACACACACACACACACACACATATATATATATATATATATATATATATATATATATATATATATATATATATATATCCTCTTAAATATGTGAAGTTCTTCACAAATATGTGAATTTCCTCCCAAATATGCGAAGTCCTCCCAAAATATGTGAATATCCTCCTAGGAGATTCGCAAATACATACTGATCTGCTTAAATTTTTAGCATGCAAATTTTATCAAACTGCATTAATTATGACACTTCGTTATTTAAAACGATGTTGATTTCATTTTAGAGTTTATTTTCACCTTTAAAAAGCGGCGGTGAAGAAGATTTTGGAATACCAAAGGGGGTGCCATGGTTGAGGTGAAGAAGATTTGGAGAATATAGAAAGCAGAGAAGATAAAAAGGTGGAGATGTTAAGGTGGTGAATGATGTTCATGGTCTTTAGCAAAAGGAGAATAAGACGGGTTTGCTTCACTCATTTTCTTGAAAGAAAAGAGTGTATGTTGACAAAAGTCAAAGATCAAACCTAAAATTTGAGTGGAGCTATGTTTAATTGGAAATAAGCCCTTTGAAGAACATGTTCATGCTTCAAAATCAGATTGCAGGAATTACAAGCTCAAGATTCAGATTGTAGATGAATCGATTTTGCCTCAATCATTTGCTCGAGAGAAGAGAGGTCTTGAGAACAAAAACGGTAACCCAGCTGGCATTAAGAAGCCAAAGACCAAATTTCTTAATGTTGAGCATTTTCTTATTTCATCAATTAATTACCATGTGTGGCATAATCCGTCGAACCCAAGTAGAGCACTTCAAAATTCAGGATGAACATATTTCAATTGCATTAAGAAGTCAAATATCAAACCCTCTAATGTTGAGCTATGTAATGTAAATGTTTGTAATATGTTCATTTTTTGAATAAATGAAACAAATATATGTATGAACAAGCTCATTTTTAAATGATTGAAATGAATATATATATATATATATATATGTATAAATTTATTTTTTAATGAATGAATATATGTATATGATCTTCTTATAAATATATTTGTGTCTCTCTGTACAATTAAATATAATTTTTATAAAATATGCAATTTTATTGTATTATTTATGAAATTATAATTAAAGAATGTTCGCATAAGTTATATTTGTGTGATTTATAAAGAGTGCAAAAAATAAGGTACAAATATACATTTAAGTGAGGGTTACATAAAGGAGAAAGAATGTTTGCACAGTCTTCGATGATTTTGGTATAAAATATGCGATTTTACTAAAGGATTTACGAAGTTATGATCATAAGGAGGCTCACAAAACTTGTTTGTACGTGCTTCATGAAGACAATAATAAAATAGGCGCGAACATACATTTAAGTGATAGTTAAAGAAAGAAGAAAGGAGATTCACATGGTTTACAATGACTTTAGTATAAAATATATAATTTTACTAAAGTATTTATGATTTTACAATTAACAAAGAAGATCACATAAATAACATAATCTTTGTGTGCTTCTTGAGAACTACAAAAAAATTGTGTGAATATATACATTTAAGTGAAGTTTTACCTTAGCCGACCAACGAAATGATATATCGTGTGAACTTCGTGACGTTCGCTTGTGCAAAAGATAAAAATATCTTAAAAAGTTTTCTATTTACGGTTTTGGATAGTGCAAATTTAAAAAAATTTAGGTCATTTGAAAAAATGTGTTATATTTGTAGTACAATGTGATTTTTTTTGTTATATAAATAGGTTCATCAAGCCATGAGCTGCTGGGCTGATCTGATTAGGGGTGGCAATTTCTGACACGACCCGCCAACTCGACCCGTCAACCCGCCTCTTAGGCGGGTTCGGGTTGGGCTTAAGCCAACCCGTTTAATAAACGGGTCGACCCGTGTAACCTGTTTATTAAACAGGTCGGGTTCGGGTTGGGGGTATGCCAACCCGCCAACCTGGCTGACCTGTTTAATAAACGGGTTAGGCGGGTGGGTCAACCCGCCAACCCGTCTGCCCGACCCGTCAACCCGCCAACCCGACCGCCAACCCGACCCGTCAACCCGCCAACCCGACCAGCGAACCTGAAAACCCGTTTACCAGACCCAACCCATTTATTAAATGGGTTAGCGGGTCGTGTCGGGTTACCCGTTTATTAAACGGGTTGGGTTCGTGTTTGCCACAGCCGACCCGTTTAATAAACGGGTCGGGTTCGGGTTGAGGTATGCCAACCCGCCAACCCGACCCGATTGCCACCCCTAGATCTGATGAGCCTGAGCTACCCAATTAAATCATTAAAAGCCTTAGTAATACACAAAAGAAACTGTGCTGCTATGCATAAGATGGATATGATTTTGACAACATGCTTATATTATTTTGGACAATTAATGCGGGCTTATTAATTTAAATGTTATGCCATGGACAAAATATTTTGCTATATACTTTTTATTAGAATACTTTGAACATTCTCTAATATGAAAATGTGAACTCTAATATGAAAATGTGAATTTCATGATTTTTCATTAAATTCATTGCTTTTTTTATCTTATAAGAACTTTTTTATTAACTTAATTAAAAAATAACTTACAAATGGGTTTAGGTTAGGTTGAACTGATCCGCTAAACATTGATCCACTAAACATTGGCACATTGAACCAATAAGCCGGGTTATGGGTTACTTTTTGGTCAAGTTCATTAAGAACTATGCCAAAAACCCTTTCTGTTAATAAAGAGCTGGACCATTTCTTCATCGGGTCACACCCAAAACCCGATGAACCAAGCTCCAAACCCGACCCATGAAACATTCAATGGTTGGACAAGAAGAATCGTCCAACTTTCACACATATATATATATATATATATATATATATATATATATATATATATATATATATATATATATATATATATAGAGAGAGAGAGAGAGAGAGAGAGAGAGAGAGAGAGAGAGAGAGAGAGAGAGAGAGAGAGAATAAATGGATTGGTCCTGAATGGTCAGAGTCGGATATGGACCGAGGATAGGATAGGGGCTAGCCAGTTGTTTATACCTAACGTGCACCTGCCCCCACGAGCAAATCAAGAGTAATAAAGCGATACATGCCCCCACTTAATTTGGACCTACATTCGTGTGGCGGAATGCATGTTTGTACTCCAAGAGTTGCCCCATCAAATGCACAAGCCACAAGCCACCGATCAAGCTTGAATACAAACGAACGTCGGTGTTGATAGGGGTGGGGACTTAGGTTGGTGACCTCTCTCTTCCGCACTCAAAAAAGTTAGAACGGTGGTTGGGTAACATGGTATGCTATAGGTGCTAGCAACGTGTCCGTGTCATTTTTGTATGCGACAAAGGATGCTCATGTGGCTTACCCAAGACTTGCCTTCTCGTTACACAACCACCAGAATTTGGATTGTACAATTTCATGATCCACATGACCCACTTTGCCATACGGAAATTTATGGTCTTCCATGCATGCCAAAAGGATCCTCCACAGAAAATCGTGCCCCTATATAGTTACTTTTAGGGTAATTCACGATAAGCTGCCTAACTTATCAGTTATTTATAAAGCCAGCTAAAGTTCTTGGATATTACATCTAGCTTTCAGATTTTTTCATTTCATGTTTCAAAGAATGGTGCTAAAATCATTTACCTGACCTTTATCTAGTAGAACACAGATGTTTTTAAATGCCTTACCTATTGATTATTTACATATTAGAAGATATGATGAGTTGTTTTATTAAGCAAGGACAAAAATATCATTTTATTTCAGCAGGTACCCGAAATGCATTCGAACAAAGCAGGTGGTTTAAGGTAAATAGTGAGCTGCTTATCGTGAATAACTAAAAAGATAAGTGGCTTTTTATAAATTACCTGAACAAAAATTAATTTGCGAAGTTTCCACAAGCACTGTAGTGTGAATGATCAATAGTTGGACATGATGGTGACTAAGGGTGTCAACGGGTTGGGCATTCATCAGATCTTTGTGGGTCCAGACTTCGATTTCACTGTAACTAATTTTTACCAGGTCTAAACCCAGTCCAAGTGGATCTACCATCCATACCCGTGTTTATAAGGATTACATAAACCAGATCCTGTTCATACCCGATAAAATAATAACTTTTTATGTTTTTTACATTGAAAAATAATTGGGATTCTGACCGGACGCAAGTTGTGTATAAGAATGCAATAGCCATAAACATTTGAATTGCTAATCAGACTTCATGGCCTCCCGCAGAGCGAGAAGCCCCATTCCTCTTTTTCTTTCTTTTTTTTTGTTTGCGCCCTCATGTTGCCATTCGGGAGGGACATGAGGACGTAAAAGAGATGTTAAAAATGATGAATAGATGTCGACTATAACCCTTAGCCCTTTAAGCTAACGATATGAGTTTGATTCCCGCTACCCGGCTAACTTTCGTCCTTGCTCGACGGATGAGACTTGCAGTCAAGCTCCCTTTTGCCTTTGCACTCTAGGGCCAATCTCCGGCCGGCAGGTCGGACGATCCGGATAATTAATCAGGCCCACCCGTTGACCTTCCTAAATTGGTGATGATGAAACATTTTTATCACATCATCCATGGCATAGTTTTTTTTCATATTTAAATCATTGGTTGGTAAGGTTGGTCAAGAATGCAGATGCAATGGTTGCCCAAAAATTTCCACCTGCCTTTCGGGGTGTGGATCAGATAACCTACGTCCATCCTAACGATAAACACATATCCAAGTCCAATAGAGATTTGAAACTCATCAATTTATTCAGAATGTCAAGTTTAGGTAAACTATTCTAGCGATATTGGCAATTCAATCATATTGAGCGTTGGGGGGGTATATTTCAAAACCAATCCAGTTCAGATGAAGAAACTCAAGTAAATTTTTGAGCAACACTGTGAGAACAATGGATCAGGACAAAACTAGGCATCTTCAATGTGGTGACAAGTGCAGAGGATCCAACAAGACCCTGCCAAGAGTTAAACGATTTCATTCCGTGTCACGTGGATACAGATGGACACGGATACAACATTAACCCGAAAAACAAAATCGTGATTATTATGAAAAAGTAGCACAAGAGGAAATGTATTTCAAAATATTCGTCAAGAAAGCTTTCTCTCTCAAAAACAAAATGGCACAGAGAACTGTATTTTTAATAGTTTTAATATATAGAATATATCTAATCGTAATTTAAAATATAAATAAAATATAATAGGTGTCGAACACTCATAGGGTGTCCGGCATACGCCAGTGTCATGTCCCCTTATTTACATTTCTTACTTAACACAAAAATATTGTGTCCCGTATCCCTGTGACATAGCTCTTACTAAGAAAATACACCAAACCTGCATGCCCAATAGCAGTGCCACTGCTGTCAGAAAGGACTCCCCAATTTATTGCCGTGGGGGTGTCCCCGTCTGTAATCTATGATGCTATTTTAAATAAGAAATTACCACAATTCCAGCCTGTTCTTTGCCCTTTTGGTCGTGTCCCTGTGACAGAGGGCATAACTTTTTGGATTTTTATAAGATCGACAGGATCAGAAGAAAGAGGGAACTGGTAAAGTGGCAATTTCCTCCTAGAAAAGAATAAAATAATTAAGAAAAAAATGAAAATGAGATTGATATAATGGTAATATGCAGGCAAATGACGTGTCCCTCCCGGTCCAGACACAGGACATTCAATTTGTTCGTCCTAACCAAATGGCCCGCCACATTTAGTAGTTACCTCTCTCTCTCTCTCCACCTGCTCCATTTTCGTCACCGACTCCTCTCATATTGCGCACCCTTCACAGAGCACTCTCAGCAAGCGCTGGTATTTCAACCGCACCCCTTCTTCTCCAGAGCACCCGCCGAGAGCCGATGCAGGAGTCTTCCTCCAGCACGAGCAGCTCTCTGGTCGGACACAGGCGTTGCAGGAGGTAATGCTTTTTCCTCCTTCCTGTTGCGATCTTCGGACACTTTTTGCGCCTCCCCATCTCTTGCAACCCCTCAGTCGATTGTGGGTAGTTGTTAATTTTGTCCTTCATCTCGTTTTTTAGCGCCCCCGACGACGATCTGCGCCTGAGATCCCCGCGATTGATGCTCGTAAGATACTCCTCACTCCCCTGTTTGTGTTCCTGTTGGAGTTTTTTTATCCTGTGTGATTCCTTTGTTTAATGATCGGGAGATGGCGACGATGGTGGTTCTTCTTTTAGGTGTTTCTTTTTATCTGGAAGGGATGCGTTGGTGTAAGTTTTTGGTCTAGTCTGGTGTTGGTCATTTAGTTTCGCTGGAACCATCTTCTCTTCTCCCGGATTTCTTAATTCTTGTATTTTTGTATTTTTCCTAGTTCGGTAAAATGATTGATTTGTTCTTTTGTGCGTGTTGGGTTTCTTTTTTTTTTCTTCTCCCCTTCTATTTTTCTACGTTTACTCATTGTTGCAAGTCTTTCTTAATTCTTATTAGCCCAATATGACTTGCAGAGTTGGGAGCTTGACGAAGATAGAATGGGTACCAATGAAAAACAACTCAGTAATAAAGCGCGAGATTCGTTAAACCAAGAGGTGATTCATATTTTTCCTTTTTTTTTTCTGTTGCTTCGTTAGTTACTCTTTCGTGCATATGGTTGAGGGAAAAGACATATGAGAGCTGGCTCATTTAGTGATCTGTTTTACTCGGTGGTGTGATGAAAGAAGAAGTTATCTCATGATATGGCAAAATAGTTAGTTTTTTTTACATCGCTGGTATCCGTGCATCAATATGCATTATCATGATAAGACTATGTTATTATTCACTTGTTGCAAGCGTGTCTCTTAGCTCTCAATGGATGAGATATTAACAGTGTTGGCCTACGATACATGCTTACGATACCAGGAAGAGATGGGGGCAGATAGTAGTGGGAGGTCTTTGTTTGGACCTATAAATGTGTTTAGATAAACACACATAATTTTCCATGTTTTGCAAATTTAATCTGTTTGGTCATACGTGGGTGAGTTAGCGTGTTTTCTTTGGAAGTAAAGTGTACGTGAGATAAAATTAGGTTTTATGTAATTCTATTCAAATTTGCCTTTTATCCACATCCTGTTTCTCCCAAATTGTGCAACCAAACTCCTTAAAATATTTCATGACGGAACTTGATTCTTTAGCACAATCTAAACATTCATATGATGTTTGAATTCTTCCGCAAATGATCAGGCCTCAAGTCCTTTCTTGCTTCCTTCTACTTTGAGATTGACATCAAACTAGGTTGCGTGCAACTAAAGTAGCGTCTTACAAGAATGAGAATGAATGAAACATTGTTGGTGTGATTTTTCTTCATAAATGAGTCTAGTGCAATGCTGCATTTCTTTCCATTTTCTCAATGTTCTTCCTTTTGCTGTTTGAAATTTCCCTTGGGATAAACAATTTTTTTTAAATGTTCCTAAGAACTTGCCATGCTAATCTTTAAATGTCAAGATATTTCTGATTACAATTTCCCATATACTGATATTGGTGGCTGCAGGTTCAACTACCGATACAAGGCAAAAGAAACAAAATAAAAAAGAAACCCCTGTATAAAGAAAAAACGACAAAAAATTTGCTTGAGCATAGACTTAACATACACACCATGCCAACAGACAGCACATGGCCATTGGGTCAAGTGCGATCCAACATTCATGTGCTAAAAATTTGCTAAAACACTCTTTAGTGCTGGTCATGACAGCTGCTGAAGACCTTAAGGTTCGGCAGTCATGACTGCTGCTAAAGAGTCCTTTTATGGACATGTAGGGCACATTTGGGTGTCCATTTTTTTTTTGCCAATTTTTGTGTATGCAGCTGCATATACATGCCAGAAATCAGACACTGACTGCTTTCACAAGTTAGGTAGGCACACGACCTTGATCCAAAATATCCAAATATGTGAGCTATATTGATCTTATGGTTGTTAAAGGGTAAAGGGCACCATATTGTTCTTGCTCTCTTTGGCTTTTATGTAAGTGTCATGACCCTATGGCAATGTTCAAAGGAAAATCATGATTTCACGGGACAAATTTTTTCTTTTGGAATTATAATCCTTAATAGGGTTGGACAAAAAGCCTTACTTCAAGAAAGTAGAGTTAGTAGAAAAGTGATGCACGCGCACACGAGCCCACACTGTTTCACCATTCTCAAACTCCAGTGAAATCAGTTCAGAGCTTGGACCTGAAGGGAGCCTCAGGCTAGCAACAAATGGGTTCTCTAGTCTGCGCTCGACGAAAGCGAGAGGATCGTGCCTACGGTTCTTAGCCCTTCGAGGCTGGGATGAACGTGTTTGGGGGTTTCAGCCCCCTACTAGACACGATGCGGTAGAGGCGTAAAGGTAACCATGGTGTAGAGTTTAGGAGTTTCTGGAAAATGATATAAGAAAACCGTGAAATCGAGTAAGCTAAAATGACTCAATAGGCTAGTTGGGAAAGGAGTTTCGGTTCATATCTGGTTTGGACTGAACCAAGGGCTTGCTGGATACCTAGGGACATGTGTCAAAGTTAGGATAGGTTGTTGGAGCTAAGGAATAGTAAAATGAGTCATTGAATGGCTGGGATGATCAAACAGTGAAAATAGGGTTTTCAGGCTAATCAAATCGATGCAGTATTGGTTCTAGGACTATGAAAAACAAGATAATGCAACCTCGGGTTTGATTACAGGTCTAGAATATTAATATTAGAGGTTTAGAGGGTTGGTTACCTGAGTTAGGCTTCAGAGAGGGCAGTACAACAGAATCACAACAATAATGAATAGGGTTTTCTAAAGTCTCCTTATATAGGTAGAGCTTGGGTTGAGTCATAATTACATAAGACATCTTTTAATTAGAAAAGTCAAAAACCCAACTAAACTTGAACTTCTACTTAACTAAAGACTCCGCACTAAATCCAAGAACAAACCAATTAAAAGAGGTATCCATAATAATTAACCAAACTTAATTAACATTAATTAATTCTAGAACTAGGGGACGTACCATATGTTTCTCTAGAATTATACGTCCCCTAGGTGGACCCCACTCCTTAATTGTCATTGGCTTCTGGGCTTGACATATGTCTTGTTTCTCCTTCGCTTGACTTGGACTCTAGATCTTTGATTTGTCCACTATTAGAAAAGTCATGTCAGCTGCCATGTCATTAATCTGGGGCCCACACTGTGCTGGTCGGCCTCTAAAAAGTTCTAGAAGTGATGCCTGGATCCTAGGTATTGTATCTAGATCTTTTGCCATATTGTGAACCGTAACAATGCACACCCACGCATGTATGCATGCATATGTATATATGTTTGCATTTGTTTGAATGGAAGCACTTTCATTCAAGATTTTCTTCATGCCAAAACATCTCATCACTATGTTGACCATATGATTGTTGTCTAGGATGATGCATCTGCATTTTGTAGTGTTAAGTCTCTTAAGTATAATTTGAATGTCCTAGACCATGTTGAAGTACTTCATGGGCTTGATTGCAATATATTCTCCATTAAATCAAACTGGTTTTCTTCTTGTTTTATGGTCATAAAAGACTAGGGATATAAACGGTTCAGATTCGGGTCAGATCTAGGCATTACCAAGTCCGACTTAATCGGTTCGGAGTCGAATGGAAAAAGATAAAATCAAACCCGGATCCGACTAGCCTAAAACCCATCATTTACACTTAATTGGGCCGTGGGTTTTTAGTCAGATTTGGGTTTTAGTTAGATTCGGGTTCGGGTTTGAATGCAAAACTTAATACCAAACATGGATCCTATTATTAATCAGATCCAGATTTGGCTACCAAACCCGCTTAATGGAGTCAGATTCGGGTTGGGTATCGGGTTGCACTCGAACCTTTTACATCCCTAGAAAAGACTGGAGGACATGCATAAATGGTTGCACCAAGGACATGATGAGTTAGAAATGTCTTTTCAGTTTCTTATTTGAATTGATATGATGTTTCTCACATTAGTGACATCATGTCATTCAGCAAATAATAAAAAAAAAGAAATATTTATCATATAAACGCTGCTAAAAGATTAATGCAATGGATGCTCCTCTTTTATCCATGCTACTGTTGTATTTCTTCCTTCCAAGTACTCTTATCTGCAGTTTGAGAGTTGTTTTTGGTTCCACAGATATATCACACCTGATATTTTTTGTGCCATCAGTACTTTCATTCTCTTATTTGCACATCTAACACAGGGATCACATTCTTTATTGTCCTCTATTATTTATTCTGTTCTTTTTTTTTTCATTTACTTTCCCTTTTGTATTTTATTCATGCAGATTACAAGGTTAGAGAGAAGACTGCAAGATCAGTTTTACCTGCGTGGGACCCTGGAAAATGCACTTGGTTATAGATGTACCCCCTTCTCTGCTAAAGATATTTGTCCAATACCAAAGGTCATCTTTTTATTTATAGTTTCAATGTAACTAGAGGCTGATAATTGATAATAAAAGATGTGTCAAGGTGGTATCCATATCTGAACTGGATCAGATCTATTAACGCATCATATATTTTGAAATATTAGTAGTTTGTGTCTTGGTAGATGTTAAAAAGAAAAAAGATCCTTTTAGAATGCATTTGTTGATATAATGGAAATGTTTATCTGATAAGACAAGGACAAAGGAAAATTCATAGATACAAACATTGAACATCAGTCCATCTTCATTGTTATTATGCTAAATTGACTTTTCCATGAAGCCTTACTGGACTAGTATTCCTTTCATGAAGTTTGTAGTTCATTTTGATTGTCTTTTCTTTGTCAATATTCACTGTACAGTGACTATTCTTTCCAAATTCTTCATCAGAATGTGAAAGTCCTATCTTTGGCATAATACAATGCAGGAAGCTGCTGAACTGATCAAGGAGATTGCAGTGCTTGAGGTTGAAGTTCTTCATTTGGAACGCTATCTGCTTTCATTATATCGAATGGCCTTTGATCACTGTTCAAATAATCTTTCCTTACCAGACATGGACAAAGGCTCTACTTTACCTTTGACATGTCAGGCAAGATTCTCACATCAAGATGGTGATGTTGTACCACAACAGGAAAATTTTGAGGTTCGATTGGGTGCAGCATCTGTTTCTCAAGGTTTTCATAATTATTCAATGAATAATTGTCACAGTCTTGAAAGTCATTCAAGGAAGAGAGATTGCAGTATGCAGCAGGGTAATACTTCTTTTCCACGTTCTGTTTCTGGTTCTGATAAATGGAATTCACCAACAAGAGAAAACCATAGATGCTTGGACGGCTGTTATTTTGGGCCTGGATCATTAATGAAGGTGAGTTTTCAGTTTTTTCGTGGATAAATGGAAATGGAATTACATACACTAACTTATGTTATGAATCTTTTTTTGCTCTGAAATTTATAATTATGAAGGTTCATGTGCAGCTGAAATGGTTGTATATACAGACATTAAGATTGTGTTATCATATAATCTTATTAAATGCTGAAATAAATGTGGACAAAGCTCTGTGCAGTATGAAAGCTGTCCCACCTGAAATGATTCTCAGGCAGCAAAATGAACTGAAGTTTCAAATATATTGACAATTGTTTTCTCCTATTCAGTTCTTTCTTGTGTTCCAGATTCAGCGTCATTAGTCCTGGTCTCACTGTTTCTCTTGCTCTTCTATCTACTAGGCATGTGCCCTGGTTCTTCTGCAAGATAAGAAATTGTCTTTAATACCTTAGGGAGGAATTTTATTATGCCTAGCCTGTAGTTCGTCTTTAAGTCTTGTCTTGAGAACCAGCTGAGGTTAACATCATATTTCGCTTTTAAATTTTAATCCATCCAATACGATGTCTGATTGCTCTGTTTTTTACTCAAAAGCAAAGTGTTGCTTGTGATGTTGATCATACTGGAAATTTTGAAGTAGTTATTTTAATCTATATGATGCTCTACAACCTTAGTTTTAAGCTCATGAATGTGCTACACAAATTTGTGGTATATGTTTCTTTAACATCATAATATTGAGCTTTTCATGCTGGGACTTTTGTTTGCAGGACATGCAAAATTCTTCTTCACGCCTTACCAGTCTGGCAGATCATCTTGGGACATCCATTGCTGATCATGTTCCTGAGACTCCTAACAGAATATCTGAAGATGTAGTTAGATGCATGGCTGCAATCTATTGCAAACTTGCTGAGCCCCCTCTACAGAATCCATTGTCATTTTCGCCAACTTCATCATTGTCCTCTGCAAGCACATTCTCACCACGGGATAACCTTGATACTTGGAGTCCTAGGTGCAACAATGAAACTATCACTAATCCTTATCAGCTTGATGGGTTAAAAGAAAGCCATGGACCATATAGTGCAATGGTAGAAGTGCCATGGATAAGTGTAGATGGTGACAGGTTAAGCTATGCAGCACGAATACTACAAAAATTTAGGTAGAGGTGGCCCTTCCCCATTTGAAGCTTACCAATTCATTGACTAATTTTTGATGTTACAATTGTTTTTTTGCTACCAAATATTTCCTTGTTTTTCTGCTGAAAGCAAGCATGAGATGCTTGTTTGAAAATAGGTTGTTGTTTGTCACATGGGATAATCCCACTGTCTAAGATATGCATTTATGTTTGAAGTTTTGGTTTGCATTGTGAGGTCTTGGGAAAACCCACTAAATGATGTTTTTGCATCCCATCGAACTTTCTCAAAGTTTCAGAAATTCTTCAAAGAGGTTAACCTAGATTTTCAGAAGCATATATCATCCTTATCAAATAGTATGGAGCAGATCATCGTTATATGGTTTAATTGTTCAAATTTAGATCATTTTTAACACTTATAAAATTTCAAGACAGCTTATGAACCATTATTGATCCATGAAATCTATTCAAATCCTGTTATCTTTATAATGCTATCACTATATTTTATCCATTTCTAGTTAGTAATGAATAATACCCTTCCCCCCTATTATTTTCAGATCACTTGTGCAGCGTCTTGAGAAGGTAGACCCAAGAAAGATGAAGCATGAGGAGAAGCTTGCATTTTGGATAAATATACACAACGCCTTGGTGATGCATGTATGTTGTCTACTGTCCTAGTTCTGTTATTTTTTCTTTAGATGTCTACATTGATTGATCATCTCCTGAGTATTCATATCACAACACTTGATTTTTTTGTTCAAAATTAAGATTTTGATCATACTTCATTGTAATATACAGGCATATTTAGCATATGGAATTCCACAAAATCATTTGAAACGGGAATCTCTGATTATAAAGGTAACTATGTATGACAGTTTCTTGTGGAATGTATCTGTTGGCTATTGTTTCCCTTCTTTAACATGCTTATTTCAGGCAGCGTATAATGTGGGAGGTCAAAGCATAAATGCATGTCTGATACAAAGCTCCATTTTGGGATGCCGTCCCCAGCGATCAGCACCTGTAAGCTTTATATTTGTACTTCTAGTTTATGTTTTTGTGATACTTGTACCCCTAAATCTTCAGCTTTTCTCTGCAAGATGCAATTACCTAGAAAAAATCCTTTCTTTGTTCCAGTGGTACCTTTATCATAACATCCAAGGTGCGGGGGTGGGGGTGCGGCACTTTCAAAAAACTTGGGTGCGGGGTGCGGCAAAATATATATATATATATATATATATATATATATATATATATATATATATATATATATATATATAAAGTCCAAAAGTTGGACATAAATGACCTTGGGTGCATTGACCGCACCCAGGGTCAGGTTGACCACACCGGGTGCCGCACCTGCACGTGCACCCTCATCGCGTCACATTGACGTGGGTGCGGTACCTAGTTGGCCGAGTCCCTGTGACATAGCATCCAAGGCTCTGATTGAATGTAGTCTCTTCCACTTGTGTTTGGAAGTTGACATGCATGAACAAATTTTGTTTTTTCACTTTAGATAGATAGAAAACAGTAAGGGCATAATACTGCAGTGTTAGCCCTGAAAGCTACATCCCATGGACGCCTTAGAATCATAGTCACAAATCTCGTTCTTGGGATATTCTCTCTGAGGGAATATCTTGGGATATTTTCAAAAAAAGTGTTTTTCTTGGAAAAAATTCTGGAAAATCTCGGCAAATTAAAAAAAAATTATAAATATATATTTTGAAAGAGAGAAAAAAATATTATTTTGAATTCGAGAGAGAGAGAGAGCCCATGTAGTTTTTTAGTGAGTATTATGTTACTATTGCTCATTCATGTATGGTATTAGTCCCATATCGAAGAGAATGGGTGAGAGAAGCCTCTCACACACTTTATATAATGAGGGTCTCCCTCCGTTTTGTATCAAAAGAGGCCCTGCCCATCTCACGTGGGGTGGGCATTAAATGCCTCCCTTATTTTGAGAGTGTGGGCATTAAAAGTCTCTCCTTTTTTCAAAAAAGTTGTTGACGTAAAATGGATGAGCATTAAAGGTTTCTCTCTTTTTCAAAAAAGTAGGAGAGGCAATCAATAAAAGGTTTGCTTTTTCAGTATTTTAGTTAGGTTTAACTTGCGATGTAATCGTGATAATATCTCGAGATATTAAAAATAAGCGAGTTTATGAAAATCTCGCTATATTACTGGGAATATTATGATTTGTGAATATTTCGCGATAATATCTCTAGATTTTCAAAACCTGGGCGATATTTGTGACTATGCTTAGAATGTGTATCCCGTGTCAATACAGCATGGCACTTGGCCACACCAGAACACTTTTGTCTCTTTCTTTTATAATTTGCCATCAATTACATTACATTTCAAATTCAACTTAGTTTAGTATTTGATGCTTTTAATTGTAGTAATTTAGAATTGATGTTCAAGAGTTTACACTTGGGATAATATTCATGTTTATTGCTTTAGGTCGAGAAATTTATATTATAATATGTAGTGCAATATTATCTTCAGGACTTGCTAAGGTTAATCCTTCAAATTTGCAATCAAAGCTATGTTCTAATTTAATTGTTACTCATTTATCCAATTTTTTTTGAGTTATTCTTCTTTCTGACCCTTCTTTTAAATTTGCAGTGGCTGAGGACACTACTGTCACCTGGAACGAAAACTAGGGTAGGTAATGACAGACATGCATATGCCATTGAGCATCCTGAGCCACTTCTGCATTTTGCGCTTTGCATGGGGGGATATTCTGATCCTGCGGTATGATTTTAATATGCACTGACCTGGATTAATACCTTGAGTTTAACTTTCTGTCATTGTGAACCCAAATGCCTTCTTTTTGTTAGTTCTTTTCTAGCACTTAAAATTGGAAGTGACATCAAATTCTGGCTAATGTAATGCAGATGCGTGTCTACACGGCCAAGAGGATATTTAAAGAGCTCGAGGTCGCAAAAGAAGAGTACATCCAAGCAAGCATAAGTATGCTGAGGGACACTAGGATTGTTCTTCCAAAGATTCTTGATTACTATGCCAGGGATGCTTCTTTAAGTTTATCGGGACTCTTGCATGTGATAGAAGGCTGTCTAACCCAAGAACAACAGAAAGCAATGCAAAAATGTCTCGATGGCAGGCCTCCTAAAAGTGGTGTTCATTTTTTGCCATGCAATTCTGTATTCCGGTACATAATTCATAGAGAACTAGCAAAGGTATGATAATTCGTGGCTTTGATGAGATCATTCCTAAACATTATGTGCTTATTCCCCACCACCTTCATCTAGTAGATGGGCGATGCTGAAATGGGTGTCCTCTGTGGCGACCACCCACAGCCAACTTCCCCCTTGTTGAGCATGGTCCATCTCTGAGATTGTTGGTGTTGGTGAGACTGATCATTGAACTATCCTATTCAATCCCCTGCATGGTCACACTGCTAAATTGTTTGTATTCAAAAGCCAGTCTATTTCAACAGGCTAGTTTTTTTTTCTTTTTTTTTCTCTTTTCTGCTTAATGTAAATGCATACACTTATGTACATTATGTTGTTTTACTGAAATTACCGGAGTGATTCAATTTTCCCCATTTTGTTGGTGCATATTCCGTTAATTATTTGTACTTTGTATACTGTATGTGGATGAATCCTTCTTATTCAACTCCATTTGCAGCATCTATTGACACAATCAAAACACTGATTTTTATGTAGAGTACATGGCTAGGGCATCACCATCATGTGATCCAGCGGAATGCCTGAGCTTTCGGTATTCTTCATAGGTGAAAGGCTTGTAAAGCCGAGGGTGGGCCGAATCCACCAACTCAGATGGCGCTACGATTGCCTCTGTCTTGGAACCAAGCAAGAACAGAGCGATGGATACTCGAGTTGATGCTTCCTTGCATTGCACTCGGTGCTTCACATTGCAGAACCTTCTGTTGCTCCATGCCTGCACACACACACACACACACACGTTCGTCAGTGTGGTGCCTTGTATAGCTATATATTGGTACTTGGCTGGAATGAGTCAATTGTTAAGAAGGTGATTGCTTTTTCATAAAAACCTTTTAAAGTCACTGAATGAGACTTAATGTTCGCCTCTTCCATCTCAAAGAGGACTCTTAATTTTCTAAAGTGCTTTCATATGGAAAAAACCAAAATCTAGAAACTTAACTTGAAAGAGAAAGACCTTCACCTTAGCCATGTCTCCAAGGTTGACTAAAAGTGCACCAGATTCTGGATCAACTGCCACGAATTGGCCGTTGCTCATCACTTCAAGGCCACCAACAGTGTCATCTTCTTGAAGTACAGTGAGGAAGCCAGAGTCTGTGTGTATGCACACGCCTGTAGCGCCTACAGTGTCCTCTGTGAATGAGTATCTGTTGATCCTGAATTGGCATGCCCAGTCTTCAAATAGATTTCCATCTAATCCTAAGCTTAACGAAATCTTGCTGGCGATGTCCATGGCCAGCTTGACCATTGCGGTGGAGTAGGAGTGGATTACTTCCCTGCAATCACGTAGGAAGGTAGTTAGCCCTTATTAGCGGGACTAGGTTTCACCATCGCAATGATGATGATGCAAACAAATGGACTGCTTCAGCACATGCCCCTCTATGCATTGAGTGCTCTCTTTGATTCATCAAAGAGTTTTGACAGTGATGACAAATTATTCAATTATAAGCCAAGCTGAACACTTTGTATTTGGGTCGCTGAGCATGAGCCAAACCATGAGCAGCTCGTTTTGTATTCTGGCCACTACGCCCAACTATGGAATCACTAAAGCTAAGGCTTGACCAATATATAACCAGGCATGATTTGCTCATGTTTGTAATTTTTTTTAATAAGCCACCCTGAATCACTTAATAAATGTAGAAACTGAACCTAGGCAAAAATGATGTGTTTTCCAAAATACCTCGTAGCTTTCAAAATCCTTCTAATGTCTAAAATTGTAAATATTTTGATGTAAAAAGATCTATTTTAACTTTCACATGTGTGAATTTTCTTCAGATAAGTGAATTTTCTCTCAAATATTTGCTCAAGTATTGCATCTAAGATATGTGATAGACTTTATCACATAGTTTTGACTAAAAATTAAAGGATTTTAAAAAATATAAAAAAACCAAAAATATTAGACAAAAATACATTTTTGAACGATACCTGATTCGCTAAAAATGTATGAGCGTTGAGATACATCTTTGATAGTGTTCTTAAAACAAGGGATGAACAAGTGCGATTGCACCTATCCTGATTATTCTATACTATTTTTTGGCTACCTACATTGAAAATTTGAAAAAATAATAAAAAAGATAAAGACCGATCATGGCATTAATTTTCCAACATCACCATGATCGATCTAATGAGCAATCGAACAAAAACGTTCTATAAAATATGTCTATTTGATTGTTCTTGTATGTAGAGCATGTTTTTGTTTCACTTTTAGAACGAAAAAACAAGAACCCTAGAAGCGTTTTTTATTCTGATTAAAAGCAGTAAAGTTATAGGTCTATGTCTCAACTTTTCAATGACAGTAAAAATATAAGTTTTTGATGTTTGATCAGAGAGATACAAATATGAGAACAAAGACTATTCTAAAAAAAATATGAGAATATACAAATTCTTTTATATATGCAGATTTCCTCCTAACCACATGAATTTTATCATATCTATGCAATTTTTTTTTGCATGTTTAAGAGGAAATTCGTATATATATGAGAAACTTTACATATATTTAGTAAAAAATTCACATGTTTAGGAGAAAATACACACACACACACACACACACACATATATATATATATATATATATTAAAAAACTTGCATATTCTCATATTTTAGAAGAAAATTCATACGTTTGAGAGGAAATCCACATATATAGTAGGAATTTCACATATATTTAAGAAAAAATGGGCATAGATATGAGAAAATTCACATGTTTATGAGAAAATCCACATATATATATATGAGAAAATTTGTATATTTGCATATTTTATGAAAAAATTCATATGTTTAGAAGAAAATCCACATATATAGGAAAAACTTCACATATATTTAGGAAAAAATCTACATTCATAGTTAAAACTTCACCTATATTTAGGAGAAAATCTATATATAAGGTAATTTGCATATATATATATATATATATATATATATATGAAAAAATTCACATGTTTAAGAGAAAATACACATATATAAGAGAAACTTTGCATATATATGAGGAAATCTACACACACACACACACACACACACACACACACACATATATATATATATATATATATATATGAAGAAATTCACATTTTTTTGCAGAGCAGTCTCTATTATCAAATCTTTATCTCTTTGATCCGACATCAAAAACTAATATTTTTATAGTCGTTGAAAAGTTGAAACTTATTCTTATAACTTTACTAGTTTGAGTCAAAAGTGAAAACCCTTTTAGGGTTCTTGTTTTTAGTTATAAGATCAAAACAAAAATATGCTTTGTGGACAAAAACAACCGAATAGTCTATCTTTCAGAGGATGTTTCTTCTCAACCATTTATCAGATTAAGGTGATCTTAGTGGCATTGTAAAGTTAACACTCCAATCTATGTTTGTCATTTTTATTATTTTTTTAGATTTTTGGTGTAGATAGCCAGAAAATAATATAGAATAATCAGGATAGGAAAAGTTGTGTTGTTCATCTTCTATTTTAGAAACACTATCAGTATTGTACCTTAGCGCTCGTCCATCAATTTTTTGCAAATTAAGTGTCATTGAAATATTTCTGTTTAATTTCTTTGTTTTTTTTTATATTTTTCTAAAATTCTTAATTTTTTGGGGCAAAAATCAGTTATAAAGCCTGTCCTAGATATTGGATGCAATACTTAGGCATATATTTGGGAGGAAGTTCAGATATCTCTTAAGGAAATTCTCACATGGGAAGTTTAAAATGATCTTTTTATATTCAAGTATTTGCGGTTTTAAACATCAAGAGGATTTTGATAATTATAGAGCATTTCGAAAAACACATTATTTTTACCATACTGTGGGTTGAGCCAGACCTAGACTAGGGTCCAAGATCATTTGTGCATGCTTCTTGAGAGTGAAGGGCTGGAAAGCAAACTGAGATGACCGTGGTCTGGATCAGTTTGGATGTCATCAAGCATGCAAGACGGGCTCGATGACCAGAGCAACCCGCAGCTCATTTAGCTTAATGAGTCGACCATCAATTATCCTGGCACAACTTGTAAGCCTTAGAACAAGTTCATGTACAATTTTATGTATATCTTATGCCACGAAAACATTGATTACCCTCATGGGCTCCAAACCCTCTAGTTGAAACTCATAAGAAAAGGTCATTTTCGCCAAATCAGATCTCATGAATGTATTCAGTATGGTTAAAACAGTAGGGATGGAACCATGAATTGTATTTTCTCTGCATAAAAGTATGATAGTTTTAGGGTCAGTACATTATACATGAGGGTCATATTCGCAAAAATGAAACACTGAAGTTTTTCAAAGGGGATTTAGGACCAAAGAGAAGCATTTCCTTTTTTATGTAATAATGCTACTGATTTGAACTATATACTTGTAGCTGAATCTTTATGATTTAATTATTTTCTCTCTCTCTCTCTCTCTCTCTCTCTCTATATATATATATATATATATATATATATATATATATATATATATATATATACCATTTATCTCCTGCGACTCCTTTAAAAAACATGCATGTATTTTAGCTTTATCTAAATCTAATGGATGTGATCTCTCTGCTTTATTTAGTAGAAAACATATATTAGTTTAAACATTTTTGGTGTTTAGATTTGTTTTTAGTTATATATATGTGTGTGTGAGAGAGAGAGGTGGGTATTTGTGACCCCAGATTTGGTACGCCCCGTGTGGGGTGAAACACATTTTTAATTCAGTCTAACCCTACGCATAGTTTGTTCACTAAGAATCATACCTTGGATCATGTTTTTTCGAAATAAAATCATGAAATTTTGGAACATTTTGAGCTATTAATTTTTTATCTCCTAGAAAATCCTTACACATCACAATGATGTGCTCCAATACCTGCTTTTTATCAAACAAACCATGTAGATCGATGATTGAGGGCCTGCTTATTATCATTTGTTTTCTTGAAAACTTGGTTTAGATTAAATTGTTTCAATGAAATAACTCAACCTTTTGCTTCCAAAGCTTTGGTGCGATATAGACCCAATGATTATTAGATTCTTTTAGAGACCTATCTTACATAAACAAAAATCTTCATCTAGTAGATGTTATCAACTAAATAAACTTTATGAGTTATATGGTTAGATTTACAAAATATGCAATAAAATGTCAAAAGTTCATATAATTTATACCAAAGTCTATACAATGCACCTGTAGGTTCAGATTAAACAAACACCTTTGCATATATCTATATATATATATATATATAAAATTTGTGTTGGACAATTTAGGAGATAAGATTGTTTAGGACGGACATCCTAATAAGAAAATTATCAGCTCCTAAACAGCTTTACGTCCTAAACATCCTAAATACTTCAAAAGAAATATAGTTACACATAATGTGTTTACCATTGTTTACTGATTATAAATCATGCTTTGATTTTTTTTCATCAGCCAACATTGCATAGCTGCCAGATAAACAATTTTTTCAAATATCTATTATGAAAAAATTGGCAAATATCTAAATAAAAATATTTTTATTAAAAATGTGTACATGAAAACATACTAATGAAAAATACCTTTATATTCCACTTATATTTCAGGAAGAAAGCACTAGAAAGATTAACCAAGCATCTTGTTTGCCCATCTATCTAATGAGCAAAAGAAAAAAAGTAAGTTTAAAATGTTTTTAGAGCAAAATATGCAAAGAAACCATTTAAATTGAAAAACATTAGGCAAAATTGTAAAAGGGGCATGAATTTTGGCAAAATCATGAAACTTTTACTTTACCGTCGAGTTAGTAGTTTTGACAAAAAAAAAACAGATGGCAAAGGAGAAAATTAAGGAGGGTATAGTGTAGGTAAAGTAATTATAAATAGCAAGGCAATAGTTAAAGTAGTTATGTAAAGATATGAATGGTAAAATCCTAAATACTATAATATAAAATAATTATCCAAAATTGCCATTAGAAAATGCAATGGTAACTCTCAAAACATGATTGCCCCAAGGAGGGTTGGTATAGTGGGGTGGGGCCCTGGCTGCTAGATGGGTGGTAAGGTTCTATTTTTATAGATGTCTACCCCTTCTGCACAAGCTGATGCCCCGGTCCCGGGGGCAGGGGTCCTAGCTTCGGAGTTTTATGCCACCAAGCACGACGATCATAGGTATGGCAGGTTGAGACAGTGTGTGATCAGGTCTTCATGTCGAGTGTGGTTTCTTTGGGTTATAATTAAAAAAAAAAAAAAAACTCTCCAAACATGATTACCAAAAGCTATGTCAAAGGGCACGCCATTTTGGCTACATGTCCTTGGTGACATGCATATTTGGATACTAACTCGTACTGTTAATATTTTTATATTTTTAATAATTTTATTTTTTGTCATATATCAATAAAAAACACTTTTAAATAGTAAAATATCAAATAAGTTTTTATTGTTTAAAAATTTATTGAAAAATTATGCACCCTTGTGCCCCATTTTTGAAAAAAATTCAACTTGAAAGTCAAACATGCATCCCCTAATCTTTGTGACATAGACTAAGAGAGAGAGAGAGAGAGAGAGAGAGAGAGAGATCTAAAGATGGGAGATAAAATCTTTAATAATATTTAAACAATATAGGTAAAGTAATTCATCAAGGTAGGTTGACTGATTAGACAAGCTGATCTCAAGGTTAGTGGGTGGGTTTGGTGGCGAGAGAGTATGAAAGGCGTTGATGTGGCCAGGCTTATCGTGGAAACATCTTGACATGACTGTGTAAGTTGTTCAGTAAAATATGCTAAGTAGGTCGTCCATAGCGTTGATTGATTCGGCTACTTTTAGCTTTATCAGAAGGTTCGATGGATTCCGTTGCCAACGAGTGGATCTACATCCCTATGCATCTTGACAAAAGTTAAAAACGGCAAAATATCGGCAGTAAAAAACGCGTGAGAATTTGATTTTTTTTAAATCTTGCATTTTTTTTGCAAAATCTCGGAAATAAAATTAATTTAAAAATATAAAAAATATAAATAAAAATATTTAAAAATAAAAACCACACGGATTTTTCATGAGCTTCTAGATCATTTTTATGAGTGCATGTCTCACCCTTTCATTTGGACAAATCCTATGTCATACATCCTTTTTATGATTGCAACTATATCGGTATATAACATTTGAAGCAAGTCATGAAATTCATACATGTCTTTAATTCAAATCTCGTGATGCATTCCAGTAGGCCTTGGTTAGGTTTATGGGTTTAGGTAGGCTAGGTTAGGTTCAAGGTCAAGTCAAAAAGTCGATTCGGAAAATAGGGTAGGCTTGTTCTGACAGTGTTCAATAAAAAATATGATATACCAAAATGGTATAATGGAAAGATCCCAAAAACTAGAGAATGATTCTAAACACATTAAGAAATGTACATGCCAAATTTTAGGGTTATAGGATTTGTATTTTGAAAATTAAAAATCAGATAAATTACAGGCTGAGATTGAACATACAGATATATGATAAAATCCTAATTTTTGAAGAGTCTGACATAGATATCCTAAGGGTGTTTGAGTTCAAGGTTTAGGTCTAAAAGACTAATGGTTTGGGATAGTCTGATAAAAATTCTCCTTTGTTAGCAAACAGATTCTCGATAGGTTGATGTTTAGGAGAGGTAAAAACTTGAGAGAGGCTTAAGTAAAGGATTACAATGATTTACACATTTCATAAAATATGTCCTAAGGCTGAGAGAGGATTTGGTCCGTCTGAGGTTGGCTAAGGTTCCTTGTACACAGTTGAGTTGGGTCGAGTGCTCCACATTGTTGTAGTCCACCAAATACTAAGTAGAAGTGATCCTACTTGGGACTTAGGAAAATCCAGACCCAAGCAACGTCTAAACTACCTTATGCTGACAAAGAGAAGAGCCCTTAGAGAATGATGAATGAGTTAGGGGTTAGGGACTAACGAGGATAAGGAAGGATAGAGAGAGATGTCCACAAGAGAGAGGGGGCGTTAACTAGAAAGAGGAGAGAAGAGAGACAATTTTAAGAGAAGTCTATTTCCAATTTTATATCTCATACATACAAAATGAGTTACTTTTATAGGTCAAGGAAGCTCTCGTAAGAGCATTACAAATTTCAAAGCATAGTAAAATAATAACACTTATTTAGGTACTACCTAATTCCCTACTTAGGTAATACCTTCCCAAGTCACTTATGAGGACTTAATTCATAAGAGTCTCATGGGTTTTCATGGCTTATTAAGGAGGGAACCCCAAAGGGCTATACATATTTCATGAGAGGGCTTAATGCCTCTTGGGTGATGCCAACTAGGTGGGGGCCACATGCCTCCCATGGAGGCTTCTAGAGAGGATGCCCCATGTGGGCCCCACTTGCATGCTTTAAATGAGGGGGCACCCAAAGACGGGTCCCACATGGTTGACATGGCTGCATGGCTGATGTGGCATCTCCTTGGCATGCGTTCCATGTTGGGTAATAGTTTCATATTGGCAATAATTGGACCCATTTGCATGATTTGAACCTTTGACTTTGTCTGCATCATCTCCTCCCTCTTGAGATTTGCCTAGTCTCTTAGGCAAAAATCCACTATTGTCATCGATCCTTCTCATCGATGCTTTCTCTTCATTTCAAGCCATGACAAAAAAGGCATTAGTTATTGTTGCTTTGTCTTGGCAAAATTTATAGTTTATAGGAGGGATTATGTAGGAGTAAGCAGCCAGTCCATATTGATCTATGCTTCGGTTCAGTCCCTTATCATAGAGAGGGAGTTTGCGAATGAACCTTCTTTGCTCTAAATCCCAATCTACTATTTGATTCTTCTTATTCGTTGGCACCTTGCAGGCAATGCTACATGCCTTATAGGTTTCCAAAAGATCATTTGTCGCCTCCTTTTGTCGAAACAGGGAATCGACCACCCGGATCTTTGGTTTCACTTGGGTTCAAAGTTAGCAATAGTCCTTCAATGTTTGGATGACCTAATTTTGTTGAAATGAGATCATGCCACATAGGTCTAAACTCTTTTGGTAAATGTGAACCATAAGGTGTTTCTCAAGGAATTATGATCCCTTTCTATTAAGTACCATGATTTTGGCACTTATCTTCTTCATGCTCTTTGGAAGGGGTTTGGCATGGTTGTTGAGACTTCAATTAAAGAAAGTCAGTGAGTGACCTTCGCTTAGTATTGTAGCTCTGATTTCAATGACATATATGTTAGGATCTAATACGAGCATCTTGAGGGACTCGGACAAGGTAAGCATCATGACATCACATTTGTCTTATGTTTTGGATTTTGGGTTTGGGTCCTTCCGACCACACTTCACCATTACCTTCAAGGGGACATTGATCATTATAGATATCCCTTCGAATCCTTGACTTTCCATGATGGTTCTTAGGAGCCATTTAACGGATACAGACTTAGGCCAAGTGAGTATAGTCTTAGTTTTCTTGAGTTTCGCACATTCACCTTGCTTTTTTTATACTCGATTATAGTAGGACACTTGAGAGTATCCAATGACTTTGCTAAAAGATTTATAAAAGTACGTGGGAAGTCTGTAGCAGACTGGGATGATGTCTCATACATTTTGAAACTCGGGCACATGATCTGCAATACAAAGACGTCACTCAACTCATCAAAAAATAAAAATAAACGGTTTAGGCATTTATGGGAGCTCGGGCTCTAAAGACAGGTTGAATATCCAACCCTCATAAGCCTGATGTGCTAGGGGGTCTAGAGGTTGTGAGAGAGTAGAGAGAGAAGCGAGGGATGGGGACGACTAGAGAGAGTGAGAACTTCAATCAATAATTTAATAATCAAATAGGCTCCCCCTAGAGCTCTTTATATAGAGGGGACTAGGGTTTGGTCCTAATTAACCCACACTTCATATAATTTAAAAAGTTAATAACCCATCTAAGCTAGGACTCCTACTCACTTTAGAACTCTACACTAATTAATCAAACTAATTAATGACTCTTAATTAAAAGCAATCAAGTAAACTTCTAAAAGGGGAGATGTCCCCTAGGACTCTCTGGATTCATGCCCCCCTTATATGGGGCACTTATGCTAATTGACAAGGCTCCTAATTATGTTATGTATTTAAATTTTCTTTTTCTTGATTGAGACTCTAAACAATTAGCCTTTCCTTAATTAGAGAAGCGACATCAACTACCACATTATCACCCTAAGACCCACACAGTGTTGATCGACCCCCATGTGTCTCTAAAGGTGATGTTTGGATCCTGGGTACTGAGTTTGGATCATCTTATGAATTTTTGGGAAACAGAGTCACACTCACTGGGTACCATAAGATCTTAGGTTCTTCAAAATTTATGTTCGACCAACCTTTGGAGGCATGGTCTTCACGTGTACTAGAAGTGAAGAGGAAGAGATGGACCAACAAAATCATGACTCAGGATCCGCATCACAAGGACCTTTGAAGTGGACTAGGTGGCAGCATGGAAGCACCAAGGATGAGATTGGCAGAGAGACGACCAGGCCTAGCCTAGGGCTGATCCTAGGAGACATAAGAGAAGATGTCAAGGAGGTAGGGATGTTAGAGGGAAGAGAGACGTTTAGTGAAGATTTCCAAGGACAGAGAAAGAGAGAAAAAAAAAAGAATAAGAGAAAACTCGACACATAAGTTAAAAATTCATTAAAATGTCATAATATGAAACAAGAGAACCTCATGCCTCTATTTATAATGCTTGGCCTGTGTCTGAGTCCAACACCAATTCAAAAGTTAAATCTAATTTATTTACCCCATATACCCTCTAAATTCTAAATTTGGGATCTTACTGGTTGTCAAAGCAAGACTAGGAAAAGGGCCAGTTGGACTGACTAGGTTTCTCCCTAACCGGATCCTAACTAGATCTATGACTTACCAAAAAGAAATAATTAAAAAACAGAAACTTTGACTTTGTTGGATTCTAGACACTAATTTGGAAAATAGAAAAAGATGGGAAAGAGGGTGGGACTTTCCTCCTTATTTTCTTTCTTCTTTACCTTCCAAGTTGGCCTCCTGTTGGCTCCACTAGCTTGACTTTTTTCTTCCAAGTTGGTGCCCCCATGGGCCCCACTAGCTTGACTTTTTTTTTTTGGTGTAGACATGTATCTATTGACTTTTCTTCTATGAGAAGAGCCACACCAATTATCCCACATTCACTTGAGAACCCCCTCTTGACTTAATGAGGTAATATTTGGATCCTTGAATTTTAAACCATGAAACTGAGATATATGGATAGATATTTTGGACAATAATGATGTAGAGTCAATGTTATTTAGTAACAATGTTTACTTAGTTGCTCACAAAGTTAAATAAGAAGCAATTGAAAGTGTTGTATAAGAAATTGTTGATGAATACAATAATGAAAATCTTATGAAGAATACGCATCTATCACAAGCACCTTCTATTGAGCTCAATCCTTTGGTGAACATCCAATTGTCTCAAACAATGGACGATATTGGTGTCCCAAACATTGAGCTCAAGCATGCAGAGGGCATGCAATTGCCCGAACCAATTATAGATTTAGATGTTCAACATGTAGGAAATGAAGAACTTTCATAAACCAATTATAGATTTAGATGTTCAATGTGTAGGCAACGAAGAACATCTCCCCCTCTCTAGAATATCTCATGCATATGACAGTGACTTTGTTACTGCAACTCTTCACGAATTTTTATTTATAGTTTCTTGATGACATGACATTTAAAAAACTCATGACAGTGTTGAAGATCATTAAACATTTTGCTGAAAGTAATTTCTCTATCATTTAAGCCTATTATTAGCCATTAAAAAGATTTCCAATCATTAAATTTTTTGTTACACAATTTCTTATACAATTTAGATGTGTCTGCTTCAATGAATTTTAGTTACTCTCTATTATATGATAATCCATTGAAAGAGAACCTATTCAACCATGTTTCATTAGTGTAAAAACATAAAATACTTTTACTACCCAATAAATACTCATATAATTTATACAACATGCCAAGAGTTAGACTTTTTAATTGTTATTTATGCATCATTTTCATCTATCACTACTTGTCACATGTCATAAATGTCTTGGTGTGGCTCAGCTGTATAGCATAGCCATCATGATCACTGCTACCACTAATTGAATGTTCAGTTGCATGAACTAAATCAAAATTTGTTGTATACATTTTTTTCACCCTCCAAAAATGTTGAGTTCATGTTGGACTAACTGGAATTGAAAACAGAATTGAGTCCAAATAGTAGATCTGGATTGCAACAAACAGGTACTTTAATTGGAGTCTAGTGGACTCGAGTGGATCAAACCTGCTGTGACTTAGGCCTGTGGGTTATGGGGCCTTAGGGACAATCCTTAGTTGGTATGATGGAAAAGAGTTGGTAGGCTTCTTGAGGTTACGGGAGAAGAGGTATGGTAGATTTAGGTCAATTCGACTAGTCAAATAGGGACAATTTTGGCTCAGTGAGAGGTTTAACTAAGGATCTGAGTCCAAAACTTGCAGGACCAGGTCTATGGGTTCTAGGGTTGTCTTGGGACATGTGCAGAGGTTTGATACACATTTTAGATGTACCTATAAAACCCTAGACCAGGTCCTATCAGTTTTAGACCAATATCTTTAACTAAATCACTTATGGAGCCCAATTTGTACCTACCTAGCTAGTTGTTTGGCCTTGTTTTCCAATGTATCACCTCAATCACAACCATGAGAAACCTCAAACCTCTTCTCCCCCATCTCAATCAAGGTTTTAACTCCAAACACATAATCCATAGGCCCCATGGCCTAGAAATTGCAGGTTCAATCCTCTTGAGTCTGTCTGATTCAATTTAACGTACATGTTTGCCACAAGCCCGAATCTCCTGACCAATCAAATTTAGAACCATCCACTTTGAAAAATGTGAAGGGTACAATAGCTTGGTATAATAGATAATTTAATTCGATGGAGGGATTTCAGCCCTCCTATGTTGATAAGACTAAAGAAGTTTGTTGACATGTTGAATAAGCTTGGGTGATCGTCGAGCAAATACAAGCTAAAATTTTTCATTAACGAAAAGAGAGTGAAAAGCGAGACAACTGATTGGAGCACATTAAGAGGGATCTAGTAGCCGTGGTTGATCACATTGAGGCCATCCCACTCAACACACAACCAACCAAAACTTCACTTTCACTAGTGATCGCATGGAGGACCCACATGGATCGATTCTCAATGAGCCACCATTTGAGCGCACATAGTATGGGTAAGAAGCCTCATTTTGAATTTTCTTCTTTTTCAATGAGAATGTTAATGAATGGGTGTTCAAACTCAAGCATATATTCACCTTACATAACGTGCAGCAAGACCACGGGTTGTCGAAGCGGTCACCTGCCTAGAGGATGGTGCCCTTTGATGGTATAAGTGGTTAGATATCGTATATGGAATGCCCTCATGGGTTGATTTTGTTGTACATATCATGGAGAGATTCTGGCCCACGATGCTGATTAATCACCATGTTGAGCTTAAGAATCTTAAGCAAAGGGGCAACTACACATCCTTTCCCTTAGTTGACGAGGAGACATTGCTTGGGCCATATATTTATGGGATGTGTAAGGACCTTCATATTGAGGTTCTTGCTGCAATTATGGGGAGTCTCGAAGAGGCATAGAAGGTGGCCAAGCTTTATGATAATAAGTAAAGACAACTCCAAGTGATGTGGAAGCCAAATCAGCATATTGATTCTCATGGTTGATTCTCGGGTGGCCAATCTATGCTTAATCTATCAAAGGGGGTGATGCCAGCCCCTAAGGTGGAGTCAATCTCATGTGCACAACATGAGAAGCGTATCAAGAAGGGTTTGTGCTTCAACTACAATAAGAAGTGGTTTAAATGCCACACATACAAGTGCTACCACATCTTTCAAGTAGTAGAATCTGATTTTGATGAAGATTAGCTACTATGTGAGGAAGAAAGCATCTTCTACCACACACTCTTGATCATCTCTACGCTCAACTTCATGTGGATTCATGGCCCCCAAAGCACTCGGGAGGTAAATATTCTTATTGACACCAGAAGAACTCATAATTTCATTCGTGAGAGTGTTATTTAGGAAATCATGTGCAAATTTAAAGAGCACCCCTCCTTTTGATGTGATGGTTGAGAATGTACCAAACCTCAAGTGTTAGGATATATATCCTGATGTGTGTTTACAACTTCAAAGAGCTATGTGGTAGATCTATGTGTCTTACCTACCCATGGTGTAGACATGGTCCTTGAAATGCATTGGCTACGAACTTTGAGGAAAGTAACATGGGACTTCTCTAATATAAATATATCTTTTTGTAAGGATGGAGGAGAGATTAAATTCACTGCTATCAAACCTCCAACACTGAAAAAAATATAGCAAAAGGGACTTTGAAGATGTTGGCAACCAACATGCATATTTATTCATTGCTAAGTGGTAGATCAAAAAAATACCCTGATCCCCATGGATGTTCCCTTTAGCGTGGTTGATTTGTTGGTTGAATTTCTTATGTATTTGATGAACTACATGGTCTGCCACCTCAATGGTCCCAAAAGAATGCCCTTGAAGGTGGGCATTGAACCCATGAACGTGAGGCCCTATTAGTACGCTCACTCCCAAAAAGTTGATATTAAAAAACTTGTGGGAGAGATATTGGACCAATGGATCATCTGCCCAAGTATGTCATTTCTCCTCAACGGTACTCTTAATAAAGAAGAAGGATGACACATAGAGATTTTGTGTAAATTACCTAGCCTTGAGTGATTTTCGGTGAAAGATAAGTTTTGATCTCCAATATCGAAGAACTACTTAATAAATTGCATGGTACCATATTCTTTACAAAGCTATATCTTCGTTTGGGATATCATCAAGTGTGTATGACCCATGATGACGTGCAAAAGATGACATTTAGGACTTGTGAGGGTCTTTGTGAGTTTCTGGTTATGCCTTTTAGGTTGACCCATACACCTGCAACCTTCCTAGCCATAATGAACGATGTCTTCAAAACTATTCTTTGAAAGTGTATTTGTTTTCTTTGACGATATATTGGTGTATAGTAGTTTTGGGGACAACATTTGCTGCATATGCGAGTTGTGTTGCGTACCTTACAAAAACACCACTTGTATACCAAGATGTCAAAGTGCCTCGTTGGGCAAGTGCTAGTAAGCTATCTCGACCAAGCATGTACAGTTGTATCTGAGAGTATGTGCGCCAATACGTGGTTTGTCAAGCCAACAAGTACAAGAAAATGAAAATGCTTGAGGTATTATGCCCTTTGCTAATCCTTGAGCGGGCATGACAAGATATATTCATGGACTTCGTGGGAGCCCTACTCTCATGTGAGTGTACATAGGTCATTATGATAGTGGTGGATAAGTTTTTCAAATCCACTCACTTGTAAACACCTCAAATTTTTCAAGTTCCAAAAATTATCCTTTCTGACCTTGAGTTTCACCTTCTAAATCATTCAGAAGGGCAATTGGGTCAATTTCTAATCATTTCTCGGATTCACTTCCTTGTTGAAGATCCGAAATCCAATTTCATTTTCTATATTAGACCCAACCTCAGATCCAGATCAGACATCCAAATCCAATTCTGAGCCGGATTCTTCTATTTTCAATCTAAACCTAAAAATTCAAAATCATTTTTCTGTATGGCTCAAGTATTCAGATCCAATCTCTATTTGGATCCATTCCTCTCATTTTTTTCTCAGTTCAAGATCCAAACTCAATTTTTACTCAAAATATCTGATCCAGATTCGTTTTTAAAATTGAATTTTTAAAATTAATTCTTTTATTTCAAAAGCTCTCCTTTGCAAAATCCTCAAAATTCAAAATCAATATTTTTGCAAAATCTTTCAAAATTCCATCTGGATCTCGTCTCCTAAGTCATTTGCATTTTTATAATATTTTAGATCTTTCAAAAAATAAAAAGGCAAAATTTTAGAAAGTTTTATAAAAGTGGTTTTATGTTAAACAAAAGAGGAGCTTTTCAGAAAATTCTCATAGACAAGCTCTTTTTAGAATTTTGTTAAAATAAGCAAGGGCATTTATGAAATTTTTGAAACCGCCCTCTCCTTTATAAGGTCAAGTAAAGGAGAGGGTGGGGGGGTCAATCTTTTGAAAAAGAGGGAAAACGAGCTCCTCCTCCCTCCTCTTTCCCTCCCTTCTTCCTCTTCTTCTTTTTGTTTCCCTTTTTCTCTCTTCTTATCCTTCTCACTTCTCTTTCTCACGACTGAAGAAGATCGACCGACAGGAGCATAAGGAAGAAGAGCTTCCTTTCTTCTCTTCTCGATTTGATCTAATCCAGTAAGTATTTCTTCCTCCTCTTCTTCTCCTTCATACCTCTTCTCCTCTTCATTCTGCGTTTTAGGATAGTTGATTTGAAGTAAAAAGAATTAGATTTACTTTTGTTCATTATAAGTTTTAACGTTTGCTGTGTTTTCTTTTTCTGGATCGGATCTTTGTTTTAGCATCATGATTTCATCCGTGCAATTGCGCTTCATCAAATTCATTTTGCATATGCGATTTCCTCATTTCATTGTATGCTTCTGTCTCAATCATCCTCAGATCAAATTCACTTTGATTTGTTATTCACTGCATCTAAGTCATTCTAGCTTCATCATCTTAGTGTTTACATGGCAATCTTCACATCGCCTTTTGCATTCATCTTGCATCTGTCAATTGCATCATCATTTTAGATTTATGTCCATTGCATTTTTCATCTGAAATCCTCTGCATTTCATAGCATTTGCATCAGCATCTTCCGATTCAGCAATGCATTCACCTGAACACGCATATTCCATTTCATCCTCTATTTTGCAATTTTTATCTTATTTTTGAGCTTGCATTTGTTCATCGCATAACAGCATCATCTACATCGACATCTTCTTCATCAGCATCAGTAGATCTCATTTTCGTTAATCTGATGTAGCATAATATCTGTAATTGAACAGGATTCAATTTAGATATTATCGATCAACATTTCATTGGATTTCTGATTTTCCGTGAAACATTCCTCTGTTTCACCGTAGATGCCTCTTTTGATTTATCATGGAATCCGATCTGCTTTGTTCTACCGTGAAAACAAATCTGATTTGTCGTGAAAGCAGATCTGAACATTTGCTTTGATCTGCCGTGAATCTCTTGATCTGATCTGCAGTGAATCTCCTGATCTAATCTACCATGAAAGATCAGCTAATCTGATTTTGCAGTGAAAGCCTTTGCATTTAAATTGTTGTGAAGTCCAGCATTTGCATTTGATTTGCTATGAATTCTTGTTTGATTTGTTGTGAATTCTTGTTTGATTTGTTGTGAATTCTTGTTTGATTTGTTGTGAATTCTTATTTCATTTTCTGTGAAATCTTATTTTATTTATTGTAAAAACTGGTTATGATTTATTGTGAAAATGTTTTGTTTTGCTGTGAAATCGGGTTAGCATTTGTCATGAAATCAGTTTGCATCTTATTTGTTCACTGAATCTCACTGCATCTGAATTTCACAAGCATCTTCATTTCCTGCAGCATGTTCATCCACAACATTTCATCTTCATTTCTAGCATCTTCATTCACAACATTTCATTTCAATTACAACATCTTCATTAACATCATCTTTATTGCATCATTTTGCATTTCGTTCAGTGGTATTGATTTCATTATTTCATCATGTATTGCATCAATCATATTTTGTGCACAATGACATCAAATATCTGTCCCTGTTCATTTTCATTACAGCAATATCTACATTTCATTTTGGAGCCTCATTAACCTTCCATTATAGTTCGTCATTTCATTGTAATCTTTTAACAACATTTCGTTTTACCTATATCATCCACTGTTTTTACCAGCATTTCATTACAGCATATTAATTAAGCTTTTCATATTATCATATACCTACATGTTCATCAGTATAATATTAATTTTCATTGCACCTGGCATAAAGCTCATGTTTCACTTACATCAAAGTTCGCATTCTCATCCTGTTTCAGTTGTATTTCATTTCCAACTAATTTTCCATTATGCATCTAAAAACCCTAGCATCGCCTGCAAATTCCTGTATAATGTCGCCTGGGCTTGTGACTCGGCAGTTTGTTTATCATATTCAATGGTATTAACTTCATTGGTGGATCTACACCTATGCCAGTGTGTTTTGTAACATTGATTTAGCATATTATCCTAAATTTGTAAACCCTGTATGGCAGTTGTATCGTTTACCCGACTGGATAAGCCCATGATTATTTTGTTTTCTTTATATCCTCTGTATATCGTATTTCTGCAATATCATTCATTCAATTTCATATTAGCATATACATATGCATTTCATTTCAGCATATGCATATGCATTTCATCTTAACATATACATTACATTCTAGCATATACACATCATTTCATCCTATGCATTTTACATGTTATCCATATTATATTTCTTTCATTTTACTCTGTAATTTCATTTATTATATTCAATCTTTTATTTCTTTCCATTTAGTAGTTCTTAATCATAGTTTTCATCTTCTTTCAATCTTTCATTTTTTGTACTTTGCATTCTTGTTGCTTTTTATTGTTTCATATTTTGCAGGAAAACGCAGGAGGATCTTGGTTTCACTTTTGGATTAGAAGATTCCAATATTCATTTTAAATTTGAAGATTGTAATAATTTTATTTAATGAGAATTTCTATTTTTTTGTTTAGATTAGAATGGATGGGCATGTAGTTGCATTTTGAATCTTCATAATTGACTACGATATTTTATTTTATTTTTATTATTTTTCAAAAGGGCACTGTGGTAAAACATGAATGACACGACCACCATTCTAATAAGAGGTAAATAACCCTAAGTAGACGATTCACATTTGTGGCCATAGTCAGAATGTGAACAATACTTAAGATTTTTATCTTTTATTGAATAAAATTTGACCTACACTTTAGGTCCTTTTCGAAAAACATCATATTTTCTAAAACCAATTTTCTTTTTCTTCCTCTATCAGAATTTGAAATATAAATTAATTTGAGATATATTTGTGGCCATAGTCATGAATGTATTAAAAATTAATTTTGCTTTAAATTCTGTAAAAATACAAAATCATCTTTTAAAATAAAATCTTTTGAATTTCTTTTGTTAAATACATTCATCATAAAATTACATCATTTTATTATTTCTCATTTTCAAATTATTTTAATATCTCAAATTTCAAAATACTCCAAGTGATTTTCGAAACTCATTTTCAAAATAAACTTAAATTTATCTTCAAAATCCTGAATTTCAATTTCAAATTCCAATTTCAAATTCTAATTTCAATTCAATTTCAAATTCAAATTCAAATTCAAATTCCAAGTCTAATTTCAAATTCTAGTTTCAATTTTGAAATCGAATTTCAAAGATTATTTATAAATTCCAAATTCTTATTTCTAAATTCATTTTTAAATTTCAATTTTTAATCCAATCTCAAATTCTAAATTTTAAATTTCAAATTTCAAATTCCAAATTTATTTCCAATTTCAAAGTTAAATTTCAATTTCAAATCTAAACTTAAATTTCAATTTTCAAACTTTAAATTCAATTTCAAATTTCAATTTCAATATCAATTCTAATTATAAACCCAAATTAAATTTTTATTCCAATTTCCATTTTCATTTTCCGTTTCAAATTTCAAATCTCAATCTCCATTTCGAATTTTATTTCAAATAATTTTCTAAAGACACTTCAAAACATTTTTTCAAAGTGTATTTTCAAATCAAATTTCGAAATTCATTTGGAATTATAATTTTGAAATATTTTCTAAGTATTTTTAAATCAAAATTATTTTAAAGCATGCATCATATTTTAAACCTTCATTTTTCAAAGTTCATAGCACAAGCATGATTCAATGTGCATTTAGGATTCTAAAATAATTTCTTAGTTAAATTTAGGCAAAGCAAAAGGCATTGATTCGATCCTTGGTTCGATTACCCCTGGTAAAGGCGACGGGAACAGTCGAACCTCGTACCGACGAGCGAGTCCCTATTTCCCATCTTTTTAAAAAACGGAGGCGAGTTATCTTCTAAAAAGATTTTTTACTCAAAAATGTTTGAAATGCGAAAGGGTCCCGCTCAAGGAAAAATTTTGCATGGATAACATCACTTTGTCAGATTGCCATAAGAGTATTCTGCCAAATTGGTAGTGAAACAATTTGTGAGTCATGTGGTAAAACTACACAGGACGCCCAGGAGCATTGTGAGCGATCAGGACTGGATCTTCTTGAGTCAGTTTTAGGTCACATACTCTAAGTTAAGTGCGACAAATTTGAACTATAGTATTGCCCACCACCCTCAAACGGAAGAGCAGACTGAGATCATAAACAAGGTGGTAGAGACTTACCTCTATTACTTCGTAGGAGACCACCCAAATTAGTGTCACCATTTTTTGTCATGGGCAGAGTATGCCTATAACACAAGTTATCACTCCTCTATAGAGATGTCTTTGTTTCAAGAATTATAAGGGTTTTGTCCCCTTAGTAGCCATATATGAACACGGGAGTGCTACATCTTTCGAAGTGGATCATGCTCCAAAGATGTGAGATGGTATTCTCACCACATTGAGATAGAACCTCATAAAGGCCTAGCAACACATGAAACAAATATATATCAAGGGTCATTTTGATCATCATTCAAGGTATAAGATTGGGTATAGCTGAAGCGGAGGCCTAGAGGCCAAAAGACTCTTGGGTTAAGACTATCATAAGCTTTTGTCGAAATACTATGGACCATACTGGGTTGAAGAGTAGGTAGGAAAACTAGCTTACCATCAAACACTTCTTAAGGAGGTGAAAATTCATCATGTCTTTCATATATCTCGCCTTTACCTATTGTGGATGTGCCCCATGATGAAGGTTATGTGCCCCAACCTATTGTAATCTTGAAGACTAAGGATTTCCCTTAGAAGATCCATTGCATAAAGGTATGTGGAGCAGAGTTCTTTCAAGTGAAGAAGTGTGAAAGCGAGCATACATGTGTAGGATCATTTGACAACCTTCTAGTGAAAAGTATCTTCCAAATGGATTTTATGTATTATTCATAAACACCTGCATGTTAACCTGAAGATAACTCCAAGAGAAATCATGAATGACATCAGTTATGAGGAAGGTACGAAGATTACTTACAAACAAGTATGGCATGGATGAAAACAGACGAGGGAGGGGCTATATGGTTCATTCGAAAAGATATTTAGGATGCTTTCTGTCTATTTGGATCATTTGATGAAGGCTAACTTCAGAGTGCTAAGGTATATTCAGATCATTAAGAAAAATCGATTTAAGTATATGTTTTTATCATTTCGTCCATACATAGATGGGTTTTTGAAAGGATGCCCTCCAATTCTTATGGTAGATGACATATATATATATATATATATATATATATATATATATATATATATATATATATATATATTGTTGCCAACTTATAGTATTGATCCTTGTGGTGAGATATTTTTTATAGCATTTGCATTTGTAAATAAGGAGACAAAGAATTCATGAGCATAGTTTTAAAGCAAGATGAAGCTGACGTACATCTGAAACATTGTGCTAACATTTTTTTTCCAGCATGAAGATATAGATGTTTTATATTTAATATAACAAAGACCTTCAATTTGTTGATTCTTTCCATACGTGACAAGCTCTTAGTGATGACACGAATATTAGTATGTTTGAGTACCTCTTGTTGTAAAATGTGAATTTATTAAGAGTTGTTGATTGAATTGATTTATTTAGAGTTTTTTAATGAATTGCTTTAATGTCTTATGTCTTCTATATATATCTTAGGTAGTTTATAATGAATACCCATAAAGAAAAATGTGACAATAGAAAGAGAACCAAACCTCACCCATACTCATAAACAATGATTCAATTGTGGTAAGATATATAATGAAACAAGTTGTTTCTTTCACAAACTCCTCATATGCTTATGGGATGGGAGACATGGACGTGGCCACAAACTCCTCAACCTTTTTTTTCAGTTTTAGCCATAGATTTGAGCTATATTGAAGGTGTTAGTTGTTGCTTATTTGAACACATATTTGTGGGTCTCAGTTGATTGAGGTTGTTTGTAAAAAATGTTGAACACTCAGTCTTTTGATCACAGAGTAATGTCTCTCTATACCCACTTGTAAAGCCTACTTCGTACTTCATAATAAAAAGTATCATTGAGTGTGTAATTTTTTCCTTTGACTTTTCCTGCTATGTTCCAATAGTAGCACATGGTATGGGTGTAGGGCCCTTCGAGACAATCTCTTCAATCACCATTTTATAATAAATAAGTTCAATTTTTTTTAGAATAACAAAATAAAAAATAAAGGTAAACAAGCGGGCAACAAAGACAAGGAATAGGTGATTAAAAAACATTACAAAAAATAAACAAAATAAGCTATGAAAAATACAAAAATAAACTAAAAAATGATGTAAGTATTCTATACTCATTTATAATAAAAGATACACAATAGATAAATGACCAAATTCAAGGATATAAGCATACCAATCATTAAGAAAATAAAGCAACAAACGAACACTCACTAGTAAATAATTTGAACAAAGAAAAAATAGAATATGCAATTGAACATGTAAAGATAACTTGAAAATTATGCAATTCTTCTACAAAATAACTTACTCATGCCAATGTTTCAGTCATTCATTGATTCATGTCATTGTTTCAAAAAATAACTAATTCAACAATTACTTACCAGAAAAACCCGCCGTCGATGATTATAAAAAAGTCGTAGATGAAGTGTTACTGATGAATTACCAAAAATAGTTATCAAAAAGAGATCGTGATGGGGGAAGAACCTTGGGGACCATTGGTTGAGGACTACAAAAACCCTAGTTTATGTGAAAACAATCCTGTAATGTCAACAATTGCTTATATATTGATGATTATCACATTTAATGCTCGTGCGAATATTCACAAATACTAGCAAAATTTGCAAGCAAGTCATTTCTCAAATTTGTGAATGTTCAAATACTCCACAAATGAGTCAGAACTTTCACATATGCAGAGCAAATTCACAAATATTATATGTGAATGTCACCACATATTTGTGAACCTCATTGATGATCATTTACTTAAAGAATATTTGCATGATATCTCGTGAATGTCATACTATATATGCAAAGGTAGTACCTTATTTGCAGAGATCGAACAAAGTGTGAAAGTTGATAACATTTGTAAACATTAATATGTGAATGTTACCACACATTTGCGAACCTCCTTGAGGACCAGTTACTTAAAGTAGGTTCACATGGTAGCTCATGAATGTCGTCTATATATGCGAATTTTATATGGTATTTGCAAACCACCTTGAAGATCATTTACTTAAAGAAGATTTGCATGGCAACTCGCGAATGTCGTATTATATATGTAAATGTAATCCTTATTTGTAGAGATTGATCAGAGTGTGAAGGTTAAGAACATTCATAAATATTAATATGCGAATATCGCCACTCATTTGCGAACATCCTTGAGGATCAGTTGCTTAAAGGAGTTCACATGGTAGCTCACAAATGTAGTCTATATATGTGAAATTCGTATGATATTTGTGAAGGTATGCAAATTTTTGTTATAAGAAGTTCTTAAATTTGGTTATGCGAACTTTGTGAGGTTAGCGAAACTATCATGCAAATGTACTTTTTAGTTAGAGGTTGTGAGATCAAGACAATATACTTATATATTGCGTGAACATCAAAAGGTTCGCGTGTGCGAAAGGTAAAAAGATCCTAACAAAGTCGGGCATTTGCAAATTTAGGAATAAGGTGAATTTCAAAAATTATAGAGTATTTCAAAAAACGTATCATTTTTGTCTTACAATACGATCATTTTTTGTTTTTTCAAGTGATTCATGTTGTTGACGTGAACCTAATTTTCTCTTAGTGATGCATGAACTAAGGGCCCGTTTGTAACAAGATGGGGGATGGGAAGACCTTTTCATATGAAAGGCCTCATCCATGAAAAAGCCGGCTTCACACAGCAAAACACTTTCCCATGAATACATTGGCATCGAAGTGTGTTTGTTTCATTCATCATGGGAAAATGCTCATTTTCTTAACAAAATTGCCTGTTTTCGATGAAGAGCTTGTATCATAAGACCACCTCAACATTTTTGGCCATGCTTAAATTCTTTGTTTTTTCTTGATCAAGAGTTTTTAGAAAATCATCCTTGTTCCAATGTTGTCGATATCGCTGTGAATCAATCAACTTGCTCTAATTAAGGAGGGTGTCGATGGGGGAGAAACTATTAACCCAAGGTTTTCCGGGTTAGGAAAAGGTGTATCGACCACCCATCTGGTACCCGTACCGAGGCATGTCCGTACCACCAAAATGACCTGATGATACGAAAATATTTTTAAGGAAACCTAAATTGGTGGTACGAAAATGCTCTTGAAAGGAGCCTAAAAGGACTTCCCTTGGTGGTGATTTTCAAAATCGTTATATCCCTCAAAAATTTGTGCATTAAGCGGCCCATGGCCCTCCATCAAGTCTTGGGCAAGGTTGTTAAATGCGATGAGGCGAAGCGAGGCGTTGAGCCTGCGCTTCGCCTCTGAGGCGTACACCTCTCACAACTGGTATGAAAGTGAAGCGGTGGGAGGGGAGGCAGGGAGCGGCGGTGGAGCAGCTGGCCGGCACCTGGCGGTGGATCCACCGACACTTGGGGTTAGCACAGCCGACAAATCAGGCGGAGGAGGAAGACTTGGGGATGAAGGAAGGCTTCAGTAGGTGGATCCACCGGCAATTTGCGCATCACAGCACGCCTCAGTACCTTGAGCCTGCGCCTCGCCTCTGAGGCGTACGCTTCAGGTACTGAGGCGTACGCCTCTCACAACATTGGTCTTGGGTCTCACACCTGACAGGCCCTATCTTCTGTAACAAATATCCCGCCTGAAAGTTTAAAATGACAATTTCTTCCAAGAATTTTAATCCCTGACAAATATCGCGATATTTACCATTTTAGCAGATATTTATTGCGAGATTTTCATTTTTAAATGTGTTTTATTTATATTTTCCTATACATTTTTTTAAATTTATTTTTTATTACCGAGATTTGACTGAAAAAATGCAAGATTCATGAAAATTTTCAAAATCTCTTGAGATTTTGCCGTTTTTAACTTTTGTCAGTGTGGCCCTATCCTCAAGATGAAGGGTGATCAGGTGCTTAATGCACTTTAAATCCGGGGGTTAACTTTAGAGTATACTAAAAAAACAAATCTGTAACTAAAAAAAGAAAAACAAAAGGAGGAAAAAGAGAGACGATGAGAAAAAAATAATAAGGATGACCTCTGGTAGGCGGTGGCGTCGAGCAGGGTGCAGAAGTCGTCGACGGCTCGGGCCGAGCCGGCGTCGTAGAGGCCAAGGGCGTCGTAGAGAGGGTTCAGGTCGGTGGGGCCCACGTACCCGCTCCCTAAGAGGACGTCCGTATTCCTCCGCTTGATCTCGTCGGGAAGGTCGAGGAGGGACCGCACGACGCCCTTCATCCGCCGTAGCGACTCCTGTGGGACGCCGTGGTTAACCACGCGGAAGCACCCCCACTCCTCACACGCCCGAACGAGCGCTGTCGATTGGCGGGGAAAGTCAGCCAGATCGACGACTGGGATTTGCGCACCCATCCTCAGACTCAAATAAAGGACACCCCCCTTCCTCCCCGAAATCCAACGATGACCAACGGAAATGATGAGAAAAAGCTCGCGTCGGAAAGCGCTTGGTTACCGCTGGTTTAAATAGGAAAATTGGGATATTGCCACATCTCACCAACAAATTTTCTATACAAAGCGTTGGGCCCCACCTAGCGCGACGTGGGCCGACATGTTTCCCACCGTCCACGTTCGCACCTTTTCATACGAAAATTGGCTGCATTTTCCCGTGAAGCAACTTGTCTTCGTCTTATTAGCGGCAAGAAACATGATTAGATTAATTTCAGTAGTTTCTAAGACGTCGATTAGTGTAGAACTAAAGCATTTTGATAATTCTAAAGCGTCAATTACTGTAGAAATAAAATATTTCGACCATTCTCTTCGTAAAAATTTTCATGAGGGAAGACCTTGTGATGCTTTATAAAACCATGGTTACTAAGACCAGAAATGGATACAAGATGTGAAGATTTTAAGAAGTAGCATAAAGCGGGAAGCGCAATGCAGTTGTGAAGCAATTAAGCAAGCACAAGAAAAATGAAATGGAAACATGTAGACAGTAATAAGAAGGGACGGCGAAAGCAAATAACAAATGACAAGAACACAAATATAAAATGATACAACCAGCATCAACATGTAGGTTTATTATAAAAGAATTATTATTTTTTATATGAAAAACATGGAAAGTAGACAGAAGCGGGTGGGAAGAGACAAAAGCAAATGAAGAAACTTGTAGACAGTAATAATAAGTGCCGGCGAAAGCTAATAACAAATGACAATAACACAAATATAAAATGATACAACCAACATCAACATGTAAGTTAATTATAAAAAATTATTTTTTTTTATATAAAAAACATGGGAAGTAGACATAAGCGGGTGGGAAGAGACAAAAGCAAATGAAGAAACATTAAAGAAGCAAAAGAGAATCAATTTCAGAAACTAGGCATGAGCGAAATCAAGTTTCTCATATTTTGAAAACAGGTTTCCCAAAGCTTCTCCTCTTTTCAGGTAAGAGGAGAGTTTCTCGCTTTTGAAGTGAACTACCAGAAGCAAGCTTCCCCATGTAGGAGAAAGATTTCGGTAAACATGTTTTGAACAGTCTAATCTTTTTCAGAAAATCTCAAAAAATTATCATTATGAATATAAAAGATACATACATACACACAGGTATATATATACACACATTTTGAAGTGAAATTCTCTCTCTCTCTCTCTCTCTCTCTTGGACGTCTCTCTTTCTCTCTCAAATGTTTTCTCTTTCTTATTTTCTTACCCCTATGAGTCTCTACCCCTTGACTAGTCCACTATTCTCTAAGGGCTTATCTTTATTCAACTAAGGTGATACCGACCTTACCTAGGTCTAAAATTGTCTAAGTACTGAGTATAATCATTTCTACTTGTGTTAGCATGGACTACACCAACAACGTGGAGGACTAGACCCAACCCAATACCAAAATGTGATACCTTGGCCAACCCTGGATTGACAAGACCTTCCCCATCCAACTTACTTGACCCTAATTAGTTAAACCAACCCTTACCTTAAGCTCAGACCCATTCTTGAACTCACCCAAGCCAAATAAATCATGTTCAGGCTAAATTTTTTGTTGATGTGAAATACCAAAACTGGTCTGACTTGCAAACATCATATCAACCTAACTAGAACAAGTTTAGGTCTAAAACTTGAATGTTAACTTCCCCAACGTGTGCTTAGCCTACCCTCAAAAAATCAGAATTTATGTTCATTCCAATTGAGAGATCTCATTTTTCTAGTGCAACCTATCAAACCCAATTCACAATCGTCCAAAACCTTAATCTTTGTTGCTTGTTTCTGAGCTTGTATCTCCTAAACCCAGTGAAATTAGGCCCTAATATTTTAACAGGACCTCCTTCCACATGTCTAGAGCCTTAACCTAAAGTTTGGTAATTTTCTGTATAGCAATTTGAGAGAACTGAATTTTCTCCCAAACTCTATCAGAACCAAACAGTACCAGACCCTACCGTATTCGTTCCATTCCTAAATTCGCATAGACTTGTGCTGGTGTCACCCTACCTTGAAACTTGGTCCATACGTTCATTAAGGTGTCTGAAACAGTCCTTCCAAATTTAGGATTTTTTCTCCAGACCATTTAGGCATACCAATTTTCCTATCAAACCCTATATGTTTACCGACCCTGTTTGACTCGGTCTTGACTTTCACTTAACTTTGAACCTAACCTAGCCCATCTAAGTCTCAAAACTTAACTCAGGCCCACTAAGAATGCATCAAAATGGTATCAGAGTGAGCAATCCTCATTTCTCTAAATATTTTAAAATGAGTTCTATCTTCGTTACCAAAACCACTAACAGGTTCACCAAGAGGAGTAACTGAAAGCTGGTTCGTGTGGGAAACCACATGTTTGGGTTCATAGCGAGCCTCCAATAGATGTCAAGCATACTACAACGAATAGAGACCAATTTTTTAATCATACAATAGGAATTCTGACCTACTACCAAAAGTAAAGAAGGTCTTGAGAAATGTGTTGATCCTCTGACATGTGAATAGACTCCAAGGCACCAAATCGACAAGAGTGATCGTGCGATAATCCCCAAGGTCGATGTGCTTCCTGAAGGATTGTTGGAGTAGACACCAACAAATCCAGAGTCACAACAAGATGGTGTTTCACTTTAGCAAGTGAAGAAAACTCCTTATCTTCCTCCCTTTCTCTACAAAATGAACTCACATGATGAGTTATGTGATGTAAAAAGGTGATCTATAAGCCGCAGAATCTTCACGCAAGTAGCTTAGCATGCGCCTTAGAACACCTCAATGGCGAGGATTTAAAGTGGAACCAGTGGTATGGGCATTGTCTTGAAAGATCCACTATGGTCACATTAAAGAAAGAACTCCTAAGGGAGTTGGAATCCTCGTTTGGCAAATGCTCGTGTACCATCAGTGGGGTTTGGCCCAAACCCACCTCGGTTAACGCATTCAAAGAAAAGTCTGGTGATAAAATTCAGGTTGAGCGCATGGCTTAAAACCCCCAAACCCTAGAAGGATATTTTGCCAAGTATGGGATAGAGGAGGAACGACTAAAAAGGTCAACCTTCATAAAAAAACCTAATCGACCCTATGCATGGTTGAAAGATCGCCTACCAAACAAAGAGGAGGAAGCCAATCTATGAGTCACCTCTAAGGTGAAATCCAAATTCATTTAGAGGACCCAAATGGTAGAAGTAGGTTAAGTGGGATCGAATAAGGCTCTCGCAGCTGCTAGATCCATTTGAGGGATCACTACAAGAAAATCATGGATTAGCGACGGCTTATATCCATCGTTAATCCATCGCTAAGCCGTCGCTAAACAGTTTAGCTACGGATTAGCGACGGATTAGCGATGGATAGAGGCCATCGCGAATTTTTGCTCGCTAATTAGCGAAAAAACTTATTTGTCGTTAATTCCGTCGCTAATTTGCGACAGATTAGCGATGGACATTATCCGTCGCTAATCCGTCGCTAAATTTAAAAATAAAAAATAAAAAAAATGATCCCTGTCGGGCGGTATTCCGGCAGCAATAAGCCGGACTTATACCGCACCCGACAGGCATCGTCGTCCTCTGTGAACCAGCGTCGTCGTCCTCCGTGAACCGGAGGACGACGACGCCGAAGGCAGACCTTGCGTGGCACCGCCTTCGGGGGCAAGGGATCGCACCCCTTGATCATCAGCCGCTGCGCAAAGATGTCGTCCGCCTGGCACGTCCCCCCGATGTCGTACGACATGTACTGCTTCAGCTCCTCCTGGAACCGTCGGCAGGCGTGACCCACCGGTGGGTAGATCTCCTCGGAGCCGAAGGTGGGCGAGAAACCCAGCGGCAGCTTGTGCGGACCCACCACGTTCCTCACCTCGTCGGGGACATCGGGGCTCCAACCAGCCAGGTGATCTGTCTTGGCACCATCATATTGTTCAAGGACCACGGGGTCGTTCTGGCCGCTATTGCTCCCCCGTTCCGGCAGCGACTCCTTCAGTCGAGCCAGCTCCGTGAGCAGGTTCTCGAGGAGGGTGTTGGAGGAGTGAAGCTGGTTCTGCACCTCGGAGAGATGGGCCTCGGTCGTGACGAGGCGATTTTGCGTGGTGTTGAGCTCATGGAGAAGCTCGTGGGCGTCAAGCACGATTTCCTTCCCTTTCCTGCTTTTCAACACCGCGGCCTGCTTCGTTGAATGCAACACGCCGATGAGTCCGCCCTCGTTCACTTCACAAAAAGGAAAGCGATCTGTTGAATAATAATAATAAAGAAAGAGATCGAGTGCGATCGATTTAAATTTCGAAAGGGAGAGAGGGAAAATTTCGCGCTTGGTTTAAATCGAAAATTAGCGAGGGATTTAGCGACGGAATTTTTCCGTCGCTAATCCGTCGCTAATTAGCGACGGATTAGCGACGGAAAAATTCTGTCGCTAAATCCCTCGCTAAAATGTTTTTTCGGTATTGAGAATTAGCGACGAAACAATTGTTGTCGTTAATCCGTCGCTAATTAGCGACGGATTAGCTAGAGAAAACTTTCATCGCTAATCCGTCGCTACTTAGCGACGGATTCATGAAGAAAGTTTTCTCTAGCTAATCCGTCGCTAATTTGCGACGGAAAAAATCCGTCGCAAATTTCCGTCGCTAATTAACATTTTTCTTGTAGTGGATCTTCCTTGACATATTCAAGGCGAAGAATTAAGCGGGCAACGAAAAAACAAAGGAGGTTATTGTCACGTTTGAGGGATCTTTCTTGACAACCCAAGGTTTTTAATATCCTCGTACCCCCTTTAAACAACATAAGTTCATGGCCCTATGAGTCCCCTATAACTTAGGATAATCTCTAATGTCTTACCATCACCATGATGTAGAATAAAATAAGACCACCATGCTCTCTTGGCATAAGCTTGTATCCCTCGAGGCCTTGAGAAGGATCCTTGGACCCATCGTGGAGGGTCAAAGATGTAAAGTGATGAAAACATGATTGCCTCTTCGAAGCAAGGTTGGAGGGAAACACTTTCACTTGGTTAGAAGGAGCCAAACTCGATTTCGAAGAGCTTAAGCAAGTCATGTGCAAGATCCCAGTGATTGCCTTACTCGAAGTTTCTAAGGTGTTTGTTGCAGAGCTCGATGTGTGTGACATCAGGAGAAGAGTCCATTCAATGCTGAAAAGCCACCAAATGGCTTTTGAACACCTCGCCATCCATGCAAAAATATCACTAAAGAACGTTAAAGAATTGATCACCTATCCATTAGCACGTGAGAAAAGAAGACCGGATTTTCATAAGAGGCACTGCATTTGGTTTCAAAGTCTTATGGATCGGCATGCCTCAACCCCACTCCAACTAAATTGGATTGCCAAATCATCATAGTAGTATTGCCAATTTCGACGCAAGGAGAGCCCAAGAATCCGTGTCACAAATGCATTATATTGACAAATGAAGAAGGCTAATTTGATTTTTTTTTTTTGTAATGTGCGAAGCATAGCATGTAATGTGAGAAGCAAGGCATGTAACCTGATCACGGCATCACACTAAAAGTGTGCAATCACATCACACCAAATCCTCCTTGCCAAGGCTCACATTTCAAGTCCAACCTTATCAAGGGTAGGGAAAGGAATGGGTGGTAGGAGGTTGATTTACATTTTGCTTCCCTTTTTATATTCTGAAAGTTGCTTTAGCAAAGTTTAATACATTCATTGACTAACGAGGGTCTTTCACCAATAGATGAGGCAAATGACGTGTATCAGCAGACAATGAGACACAAGTACTATTATTTGCCCACAATGGCCAATTGCAAAGTTGAAATGCTCAATTTGTGTCTAATTATGCTCCCCAACTACTAGGATTTGTGGGGAAAGTATACAAAATTCACAATCACAAAAGAAACAGATTTTATGTAATTTGGTCAATATTAGTCTACATATATGTCAGGTTTCTATCTCTATTTCTCATTCAAATAGATTGTTAGTATATATACAGACTAGATATTTAGGCCCGGCCGTATCGCCGGCCCTAGATAAATCATGTCCATATTAATTTTTTTATGATAAATAAATAAAGGCATATAAATATGTATATGTTTAAAACACAATAAAACTTATTTTTCAAAAATACAGCTAAATAACTAAAGAAAATAAATACCCCTTTATATTTCTTAATATATATTTAGCTTAAAACATAATGACCCATCCATATAGATGGGCCTAGATAATTTTGGCATAAAAATTATGATAATATAGATTATGCTAATTTTGTATGATAAATAAGATAAACAAACACATAAAAATTTTCCAAGGAGGGTTAGCGTAGTGGGGTGAGGCCTTGGCTGCTAGACGGGCAGTCAAGGTTCAATTCTCATGGGTGTTGTCCCTCTGCACAAGCCAATGCCTAGCATAGGCCCCAGGGGCAGGGGTCCTAGTCTCAGAGTTTTAGGGCACAATGACTGTAGATATGGCAGGCTGAGACAGCACTACCAGGTCTTCATACCGAGGTGAGGTTTCCTTGGGTTATAAATTTAAAAAAAAAAACACAAAAAACAATATTCCTTTCAAACACATTTTGTTGGGAATGCCATGCATGAGGCTGGCCAACCCCATGCATAAGTTCTTTTTTATGGCCAATGAAAAGGAGAGAGGTGTGATTTGTAGAGATATTTTAGGAGAGAGAGAGAGGGAGATGGCAACTCGAGTTTTTGAAAAAATGCAATATGTCATGTAAATAAGACCTTCTCTTCTTTGGAAAACCATATAAAAAAAGGGCAAATAAATTTTGAATAACAATGTTAAAAAACAATGCAACAATATTAATTTAGAAAAAGTAATGAAGCATCTAATTTTTGACACCTATTACCCTTGTCCATTTTATAATATTTAGGACTGGGATAGGATTTGATACAATTTCCTCTTTGGTTTTGTCTAAAGTTTTCTCTTTGATTTTGTAACTAATTTGCAGCGTTTAGAAAACAAATCATTCCACAATTGTAGAGATCATGTTGGATTCCTTTCTCACGTTGGAGATCACGATGACCTGCTTTCTCAAGTTGGGCTTCTTTGTTTCAAACACTTAATGCCTTCCTAGAACCTTATCTTCTAGAGTCTTCTTGGATAGAGGAGTCATTTGGATCATGCTGATCTAGATCACTTATCTTAACTTGCCCTAGCAATCCAATCTCCACGTTGTTGAGATTGATCTTATTTTTTAGATGACAATACCTTGGCCCTAGGAGAGCTTTAATCAACATATCTGCCAACTCATTTTCTTCTATTTCATTAGTTCACTTTTTCTCAAAACAAAATGAAAATCAATTTTCATGTGCTTCTTCCTGTTTGGAAAATAGGATTTCATGCAAGTTATATGGTGCCTAAGGCCCTATTTGGATGACAAAAGGCAAAACCTGGTTGGCTAAAAACCATATTTATACTGAAAGCCAGCTTTTTTTACAAACTTGGTTTGCCAAAACCTAAATTTTTGGGTTGTTTGCGTGACCAAAAACTTTAAATAAATAAACAAATAAATAAGGTTGGCAATTTTTTGGCGAGCCATGCTTAAAAACTAAAAAAAAAACGTCAACAAAATGAAATCATATGACGATCATTTTTCGGCCAGCCACTAGCCAGGAAATGGTCGGGCTGGTGTTGCCCTGCAAGGTGATACCATCCTGGCCAGTAGTTGGCTAGAAAATGGCTGGCCTTGCCAAAACATCAGAAAAATGAGAAAACACCATGGTTGACCATTTTCCCGATTGGTGGCTGGCCGAAAATGGCCGGCCAACCATGAAAACGAGAACCGATCATTGACGAGAAGATGATTGGCTAGTGCTGCCCTTGCCGAGATGTATCGTTTCGGCCATTTTCCTGCCAGTGGCCAGAAGAAAATTGCCAGACTACACAATAAGGGGTAGGGTGAGAGGTAAGAGAAAAAGGGAGGAAGGGGACCCCCCCCCCCCCCCCCCCCCCCCCAATTCCCTCTCGATAAACCAGTTTTGCACATAAACTAGTTACCAAACTCGGTTTGGTGGCACCCAAACAACCGCTCCGCTACATCAGGTTTAGGTGCAAAACCTGGTTTGACACTCAAAACTGGGTTTTCAACATGGTTTTTAGTATTATGCAAACGATACTTAACTTATCACATCATGATGTTGGAATCTTTTTCTTTTGTTATCAACTCTGACATTGTCAATTGAAAAGCTTTGAAAACATGAGCCTTCTGCTCATGCGAAAATCGTGGCAAACAATTACACGTCTTGGATGAATGCCAAGCGTTGCATTTCTGTCAAGTTTTGAATGGAAAAAACTAATAAAAAATAAAGCATGCCCCCGCTCACCGCCATGGCTCACAACAGAGTCTAGTAGCCTCTCTAACGCGCACCAGCAACATCTACGAGACTCAAATGCCTCTGCTGCTTTGGTCTGTAAGTCGTCTGGTAAAATAGTTCAGTTCAATCCCATGCCCTCATACAAGAAGGCTAATGGCATTGAGGGAGAAGCTGTCAAGGTTGAGTGCCTTTGGGTCCTCATCAAGGTCAACCCGTTCGACCCACTGCCCTAGCAAAAAGTTGGTGGTAACTGTCACCACGGATCTACCTGCTGGAGAAACTTGCTCGTCCGAAAGAAGATGCACTCGTCGGATCTGGCAGCAGAGCTCCAGCGACATCTGAATGGTTATAACCACAAGCATGGCACTAATGGCAAGCTGTTATGGGAGATGCCCCCATTGACTCACTAAAGGCGATAACTTTCATCCACCTTCCTTCGTTAATGGCAGGCAAGTGAGAAGAGAAACAGGAAAGAGACGAGAGGGACCCCGAAAAGCAGGGATTTTTTTGGATCCTTACATTTTATTTTTTAATAGTTTTTTTTTCATTTAAAACTTGACAAAATTAGAGAAGCGTTAAGTGCCACCGAGACGAAATGGTGGCCACGATTTTCGCTCATGTCAAGTCATCATCAAACATCAACAAGAAAATGTAACAGAAATTATAAATTATAGCGATAGATAAAATATCTTGACATTGTTAGATGTCATGACATTAAATCCAAAGAAAAGTGTAAACGCTCCAAATTTTCACCATCATCCAGTGTTTATATTTCATGTCATTGCATATCACTGCATGCATTTGTCATATCATTTCATGGCATCGCATGTCACTGCATCTCATTATCGAGATCCAGAACTCCTTTTTTCAAAATGTTGGATTCAGATTCGAGTTTTTTAAACTTTTTTTACAAAATCAATTTCAAACCCTGAGTTTTGAATCAACATTTTGTCATTTGCCAACCCCCAGGACACTTATATTTTAAATGTTTTTCTCAGAAAATAAACTGAATTCATTTAAAACTCAATTTCAATCGATTTCAATTCTCAGATGAAACCCATTTAGGTGGTGTCGCTTCTGGATTCCTTTATTTATCAAAAATCTTAAAATTTTCAGAGTCCTAGTTGGATCAAGACTCTATATCTTTATCTTTTTTAATCTTTTTAAAACTCTATTTTTAATCTTAAACCAATTGTGGTCCCCTTGCACATTTCTGTCATTTTGGTCAAAATTTCAGAGTCCTATTTGGATCAGGACTCTTTTTCCAGAGTCCTAGTCGAATAAGAACTCTACCTTTTATTACCCTTTTTACCTGTTTTTGAGAAAACCTTTCAAAATCTTTCGTTTTAGCCAAAACCCTAGAGTCCTAATTGAATTAGGACTCTTTTTCAAGAATTTCAGTCAGATTAGGACTCTTCTTCAGAGTTTCAATCGGATTAGGACTCTATCTTTCATGACTATTTTAGCTATTTTCAATCAAATCTTTTAAAAACTTTTGAAATGAGTCAAAAATGCAGAGTTTTAGTCCAACCAGGACTCTATTCAAAGAGTCATAGTTGGATCAGGACTCTGATCCTGATTTCAATTTTGAAAGTATCTTTCCAAAATCTCTTTGTCTATCTTTCCAAATTTCAAAATTATTACATCTTTGTCATAGAATTTCAAAATTTTGGGATTTTATCCCGGAGTCTTGATCGAATCAGGACTCTATCCAAAGGTTATTTTCTCACTTTATTTTCATTGGTTTTCAAAAGTTCTTTTAAAATCTTTTCATTTGCTTTTTGGTAAACGAAGAATTCTCAGAGTTCTAGTCAAATTAGGACTCTTTCTTAGAGTCCTAATCAGATCAAGACTCTAAACCAAACTTCAATTTTATCTTATTTTCACCTGTTTTTCAAGATTCCCTCATTTGTTTTCTCAAAAAATCCAAAAAATCTAAGAGTTCTAGTCTGATTAGGACTCTGTCCTTAGAGTCACAGCTGAATCAGAACTCTGTTTGATTTCAATACTTGTTGTTATTTTCACTGTTTTTACAAGTTCTTTCATTTGTCTTTCAGAAAATAAAATAAAAAAATCTAGAGTTTCAATTCGATTAGGACTCTGTCCTAGAGTCCTAATCCAGTTAGAAGTTTATTCTTAAGTTTGTTTTTACTTTCGTTTTCATTCCTTTTCATTTGTTTTTCAAAAGTTAGGTCATCTTGTAGAGTCCAGTTAATTCAGGACTGTATTTTGGAGTTTCGGTTGAGTTAGGACTCTAACCCTGACTGCGTTTTCTGACTTATTTTACCAGTTTGATGAAATCTTTCAAAATCCTTTTTTTTTGGCTTTCAAAATCCTAAAATATCAGAGTCCTAAAATTTTAGGACTCTAGCCCAAAGTTCTAGTTCGAGTAGGACTCTATTTTCAAACCTTTGGATCTTATTTATTGATTTTAACCCCTTTTCAAAGCTATTTTCAGTCTTTATTTCAAATTTTTCAAAACTCTGATGTGGGCCCCACTCAGTTGGCATCATATCTGAAAGAGTTCTGACCCAGTCAGAACTCTGTATCATTTCAAAACTTTTAATATCAAGTTCACTTTTGAATCTCTTTTGAAAAACTGCTCATTTTTAAGTTTTAAAATCGTTTTTGAAAATTTAAGTGGGGCCCACTCGGGGTGGCGCCATATTTGAAGAAGTCAGGGTTAGACTAGGGTTAGTCAGTGTCCTTGTTAGTTTAGAGGTTTAGAGGAGTCAAAACCAATTTTGAAAATTCATTTTGTTTAGATTTTTAGCTAGTGGTTTTTAAAGGTTTTAAATTGAAGCTTTAAAAACAAATGTGGGCCCATATTAGGTGGCGCCGCATTTGGAGTCTTTTAGGTTAGTTAGAAGTCTAATTAGGGTTTAATTAGGTTAGCTAGAGTCCATGTAGGTTAGGAAATTTAAGGAAAATCATGCCCCCCCTCCCTAGCAAGCCCAATTAAGAAGAATTTGATTTTTTTAGAACTTTAGTTAAACGTAATTTATTTCTATAAATAGGAACCAAAAAGAGGCCAAAGGGGGCTCTTTTCTCTCTCAAATTTTTGTGGCCTCTCTCCTCTCTCCAACACCTCTCCTTTCTCCATTGAAGCTGCAACCACCTAAGGTAAGATTTTTATATTTTCTTTCATGTTTTTATTAATTGTTTATGCTTTTTATTATGGATTTAACCATTATCGCCCCTTGAGTTCATGGATTCAACCATGATTTTGGACCAAGAACCCTAAAATCGACCCAAGAAAGTGATTTAACTCAGATTGATGGGTTTTTCAAGGATTCTAATCCATTAGAATCGATAAGAGGTCTGTTTTCTATGTTCTTAACTGACGAAACATGTGATTTACGTGTTAAATGAGCTAAATCCATCATTTCAAAGTTAAAATCAATTTTCATCATAGATTTTTTGTATTTTTTTTATTTTTCTATCATATTAATGTTTATTTCATGAGTTTCAGCATTAAATTAAATTTTGTTTTGCGGTTTAGGTATTTGTTTTTGTTTTTCATTGATAAATCATGTTTTTTTAGGGTTTTCTTGGATTTTCGTGTGTTTTGATTTGAGATCCATGGAAATCATACTGCTTCATATTTAAATATTTGTTAGAAATTTTTTATTTTTTTATATGTAGATATTTCATTGATTCTCTGTAAAAAAATCAAAGGTTTTGGGATTCGAAAACCCTGTTAAAAAAATACAAAGTCGAATCGGGATTCCTGTTGCTAAAAATCGTTATTCATGTTCAAGTATAACTTGAAGTGATGTTATTTTTGTCATCCAAGATCCGATTCAGAATATGTAAATTGCAGTAGCTTTGTGTTAGGATCTAGTATTTACTGTAATTTTATTATAATTTTCTGTCACTATTTGCTATTTTTCCTTTGTCAGAGAGTCAGATCCATGTTTTAGAACTTGTTATGATTTGTTAAAACCCTAACTCAACTTGTATTGATTATATCTCTCTAACCAGAGATTCAATCAACGATCTGTAAAAAGGAAAGTTCCTTGTTTGCATGTCTTATATTCACTGCTGAAATACTAGAATTTTTTGATGTATTCTGCTATTTTTCTCTATATTTAAAACTGGAAGCATCATTTTTGATAAATTTTATATTTGTTATAATTGATCAAATATTGCTGGAATGATATCTCCCTAACCGAAGATGATTTTTCTGATCTGTAAAAGGTAAAATCTCAGTTTTTATGTCTATTATGTCTCTGTAAAATTTCAATGATTTCCATTGTGAATTGACCCCGGATTCGGGTCTGACACCATGACAGGTACGTGCCTATGGGTAAAAATAGCATGTTTTAAGGTTTTAATGCAATTTTCGAATTATAATAATATTAAAAATATATTTTTATGATTTTAATATAATTTTAGGGTTATAATAAGTGCATGTATCGATTTTTAGTAGTTTTGGATCTCATTTGATGCTTGAATGAGTTAAATTGCAAAACAGGGTGCCCGTAGGATCCTGAAACACTGCCAAAATCATGATTTTCATGATATTTCTGGATTTTTGTGCATGAGTCCATATTTTTAGGGTTTGGTTGTGTTTAGAATCATATTAGGATGTCTCATGTTCAATTTAGCTGTTATTTGATTTTATTTAAACCCTAAATCCCAAGTTTTCACCAAAATATTTTCTGAAACCCCTGATTTCATGGCAATAGTCTTGCTATCAGAGGCATTTTGGTTATTTGATCTCAATTTCAAAATTCCAAACTTTTATTTTTATATTTTCAATCATACCGCATCACCTTATGTTTGATTTATTTTCATTTGAATTCCAAAACCTCATTTTTATAAAATATCTTTCTGAAAAACCCTGATTTCAAGGCCATAGTCTTGCTAACAGTGGCATTTTGGTCATTTTGACCCCAATTTCAAATTTCTAAGTTTTAGCTTTTGAATTTGCATTATATGTTTCTCATGTTTATATAAGGGAAGTATGAATTGAGTTTACATTTGGATAATATTGGATAATTTCTTCATATTTTCGGATAAATTCAGATAAACCTACATTTCTATGCTAACATATTTTCTAGTTTTGCAGGATTATTCAAGTAGAAGACTTAGCTTTTCATCTTATTTCTCTTTTATTCAATTCAAATGTAATATCAAATGAAATATTGTAATAAGATTTATATTTTCTGCATAGAATAGGATGCATTGCATATAGTTTGCTTTTGTAAGTTCAATATTTGATGTTTGTCATTCATGCATATATTTCAAATTTACCATGGTCTACACGAATGGCACTTGCACAAGCTCTTAGGGAGTTGACAAACTTGGTGGAATTCATATTCATGGCCATAGTTAGAATATGAATGAGACTCAGATTTGTGATCTTTGTATTAGCCACAATCACCCTACACTCTTAGGCTAACTTCAAAATGCACTGCATTTCTCAAAAATATAAAAAGATTTTCTTAATTCTTCAAAACAATATCTTTAAAATCCATGTTCATTCATTTCATTCAATTTGCAAATTCCAATTCAGAGAAATCGATTTTCTCAAAAAAAATTTAAGTCTTACTCAGAAAATGATTTTATCAAAACTCTGAGCTTTCAAGTGGAATTTCAAGTATTTCTCAAGCTCAATTAATGATTTTCCAAGTCTTAACATTTTCAATTTCCAAGTTCTAATTCAGAGAAATCAAGTTTTCCAAAGTTATTTGAAATTCCTCAAAAATTAATTTTCTTAAAACACTTGGATTTCTTCAGAAATCGATTTTCATTTTCTTCACAATATTCTCCCAACTCTGACTCACGATTTCCAAAGTGTTATTTTTTCCAAGAAATCTCTAAGTATTCCTGTTATTCTAAGCAAACATCATGTTTTCAAACCTGCATTTTCAGAAATTCATAGTACATGCATGATTCTTTGTACATTTAAGAAATAGAACATCGATTTAGATAAGTTGAGCAAAGCAAAGTATAGGATTGATCCTTGGTTCAATTACCCCTGGTAAAGGTGCCAGGAACGGTTGAACCTCGTACCGACAGGCGAGTCCCATTCTATGGAATTTTTCCGCATTTTAAAACGGAGGCGAGTTATTTTCAAAATCTTTTTCAAAGGTCAGTTTGACTTGCAAAAGTAAAATTTTGCGATGATAACAGGTTTGGCGACCGTGATGGGACCTGTCTTCGCTTGATCAATCTAATGTTCTGCTTTATTCAAGTTATCAAAATTGTGTTTTATAGAATGTCAGCTTTTACTTTTTGATATCATGTGAAACTAGAAGCCTAGACTCAAACCCAACTGACATGGATTGCATATAGACTAAGTATGGTTTGGTAGGACTAATTGAGGAAAATTATTCATGCTCATATAGACTTAGGTCTGAAATACAACACTCCTCAATCTAGGATTTGTATGAAAACAATGTTTGCTTCTTCAAAATTTTTAAAAATCTATCTCTTTAGGTTTTATTGCCCTCTGTTTGCTTGCATGTGCTCATGTTTTCAAAAACCACCCACCTATCTCTATCTGGTCTTCACGTTGCTGGGCTTTCTTCCAAAACCATAGTTCGGGACAAAGTCTCACAATTGGGCCACTTATTTAGGCTAACGCCTCCTGCCACGTACCAAGGGCCATAGTTCAAAGTATATCGACAGGCGCTCAAGGATGTTGGAAAACATGAACTTAGAACCAGAAAAATTGATTTTATGTCACGTACATTGAGCCTCGACTCAAGTATACAGGCATAGCATGATTGGACACAGATGATCTAAGCCTTAGAGTTAGGATTAGGGTCCTACAGCTATTTCAAAACTTGTGTATCTAGAGTCAGCTTTTAGGGAAAGCTGTATGTGCATAATTGTTTGTGCAGGATGTGATGTATTCATTTTCCATCTTATTTTGTCATATTTTTCCAATTTTTTCAAAATATTGGATGATTTTTTTTAAATACCTCATTTTCCAATTTATAAAGCATTTCTTTGCATTTTCTCCAAAACCTTGAACGATTTTCTAAATTCTCCTCTATTTTCCTCAAAACTCCAGGTGATTTCCATCCTTTCTTTCTTCTAGATCTCAAATTTCCTGCTTCATTTTTATCCTGCCTGCAAGTTTTTAAAATTCTTGTATTTTCCCAAGTCTTATTCTAATTTTTCATGCTTTCCAGTCTGATGGCATCCGGTCAACTTGATTCAGTCTTTTCGGAGGGTCACATCTCCTACGAGGTGCGACAAGGTCTTCCCAAACATCGAACACTTAGCACTGGATCCTTCATTCCCCTGTGGTATTATTCATGGCTCAAGAACTTCTCTCATATGTTTCCAGACCATTTGAGCGATTATGGGTTAGAACTGGCATCCGCAGTGGGAAAACAGACAGTCAACGATAATTTAATCCATGCACTAGCAGAGCGGTGGAATTCATGTACCTGTACCTTTTGGTTTTCGTAGATAAAGATGACTCTACTACTGGACAAATTCTCGGATAATATGGGTCTACTTGAGCCAGCCGGTCGGCCTGGAGATCCAGTGGAACAACACTTTTTGATCAATGTCAAGGGTCTGGATCCCCGAGATGCTTTAGCTCGCATGAAAGGATGCAAGTCTTGGCCACTGATCGAGGAAAATGGAAATGAGTATATGAACCTACTCGAAATCTACAGACAGTATGAAGCATTTGTGGAAGTCAACTTCTTATCTCGAACAACTCGAGAGAGAATCCAGCATGCGATGGTCCTATGCACTATGGGATTGACTCTCTTTCTAGATGAACAAAATTACATGGATATCAGAATAGTTCAACTTCTTCGAAGGTGAGAAAGTTGACAGACCAACCGCCTCTCTATAGCCATGGCCGCACTCGCTTTTTTGTACCGAGGGTTGACCTGTTTCACACTCGGAGAATCGATTCTAGTCGAAGGGTGCACCTATGCATTATACAGTCATGGTTCCCCCGACATGTGCCAACCCGAGCTAGTTCATTTAGACACAATGGTAAAAAGCTTCTTTCAGTTACACGATACCAATTCTTGATTGAAAATCTCCAAGAGAAAGAAGTTGTGTGGGACTACTTTGATCATCAGAAATCACCTCTCAAATATACTTATGCATACGGAAAGCGGTTTAGGCTACTTGGCTCATTCTTCTGCACCTATTACCATCCAAAGCGGTGTATCAGGCAGTTCGCTCAGAGACAGAAGCACATAGGAATTCGTCTACTATCAGAGATCATGCCAGAGTTCGATCTCACATCAGATCAGTGGTCCGAAGCATACCATTCTGCCAGATATGGTTGAGATTTCTTTGTCACTCTTACTATTTTTCCTAGTCTTTGAGTGTCTACCGATTATCAGGAGTGGTGGAAAATTGTTTGTCCCTCTCCTCTTTGCCAAGCTTATTATTAATAAAATCATATTTTTCCTTCAATAAAATTCCTTCAATTTTCACCCTATCATGGTTTGACGACCTCGCCTAGGTAACAAGGCATATTTTTAGTTGTTTATTTTGCAAAGAATAGCAACACAATTGTCGTGACTTCAGCGATGACTCAGTCTCTAGTAATGGGATATCCTTCTAATTGTCTATCGAAATATCCAACAAATATTTCTTATTCAAAACCATTTTCAGCAGCTAATCCTCGATTTTGCCATGTAGAGAGTATTTTCACCCTTACATGGATCAGATAAGGTCTGACAGAAAAATTGCACCCGTCCAGCGTATCAGTTACTCTCCAGCCACAGAACAGGAAATGACCTCTTTAAGATGTATCGGAAACAGAAGTCAGCAAGCCAATGATGATGTTGGTCCCCAGATGTATGCCATGTTTCAAAAGATGATGAGTAAGATGATGGCAGAGCAAGCAGAGGCCAGTTTCGGCAAGATATCTAGCAAGAAGAAGACTAAGGGCCAAACACTGAAGAAGCAACTGATGATATCCAAGAAGCATATCCAACATGAGGATACATCTGACAAATCAGAATCGGTAGGTGACACGGTTGAAGAGTATGAAGTCCAGCAAGCATTTCAAAGACCCCCTCATAGACAAAGGACAACCTATAAATTGAAAAATCAAGCAATGGATGATCCAGTCCAAATACAGTTGAAGGAAATGACCAAGATGATTAAAGATTTGCAAGCCTGCGACAAGGGCAAGAAGGTCTTCAAGAGCAAAGACTTCTATGATGGCATCATCCCCGTCAAGAATAATCAAGATTAAAAAAAGAAGACAAATTTCACCTTCTTCGTCGATGCCAACCGCAGTGATTGCAAAGATAACAAGGGCAATCATACAAGTCAAAAAGAAAAGTCTTCAAAGTGGAGTAAAAAATTGAGTCAACAGAAAGAAAAGATAAAACATGGCAGTTGAGGTTACGATCGTGAATTTACTCCTCTAGATCAGCCCCTCGAAAAGATCCTTGAATACATGCTAGTCAAGGAAATGGTTAAACTCCCAAAGATTGTTAATCCTCCTGTCACAAAAAGCAAATGGAAAGATCGATTTTGCAAATTCCACCGAACAACAGGGCACGATATTGAATGTTGTTTTGTCTTTAAGAACGTTATCCAAGATTATATCGATAAGAATTTCTTCGTTGAGGATAAGAAAGAATGTCAGTCAACTGTCTTGGACAAACCTCAGCAGAAATTAAGTACTCAGCAAGAGGTACAGCGTGATGATCGAAACCAGGACCGCAAGATGGCTTCATTGGATCAAATATTTGAGAGCTTTTTGGAATACATGCTCACAAAAGATATGGTTAGACCTCCGAAGGTGTACTTCACTAACAAGGGTAACCAGAAAAATCATGATGACCATTCAGAGGGATCCAAGGGCCAAAAAGGAAAGTTCTCCAATAATGATAAACCTCTTCAATCTAGTCCTCGGCATAAAGAGAAAGATCAAGAAAAGTTAAAGCGCAAGGATTGGAGTATAGATCGAAAATTCACCCCTTTGGACCAGACACTTGAGAGTGTTCTGGAATGCATGCTCGCAAGAGATATGATCCATTTACCTAAAGCAGCTGATCTCGCAGCAATCATAGGTAGATTCAAGGAAAACTTTTTCAAATTTCATCGGGCAGTAGGGCATGACACTGAGAATTGTTTCGTCCTAAAGAATATCATTCAAGATTGCATCGACAAGAATATACTTATTGAAGATAAGGAAGGCACCAGTCAACCATCCTGAGCAAATTTTCTAAAAAATTGACAATGTCAAGACTATGTCACTTTCATCATATTGTCATTTTGAAGGGACAATGCAGTCCCAGTTCTTTTATCAATCTGTTATTTCCTTCTTCAATGCATTAATAAATTTGTCAATTTTCCTCATGTCCTGATGCCATCTTTTATATTCCACTTTTGCAAAATGTTTAATGTTTTCTTACAAAGGGAAACCTATTTCAGAGTGCCTCCCAAATCAATCAAGAAGCTCATTGTCAGTTTTTACATGTTACTTTCAGAGAACTTTCATCACGTATCAATTACTTATCCCTTCATCCAACATCTTACTCCCCAGTCACACTGGGGCATTTTTCTTGAAAATTTGTTTTTACTTCAAAATATCCTATATGCAGGCAGGATCACACAAAATCTTTTACCATCTATTTGCATTCATTCGCATTCATTTGCATTTATTGGCATCCATCTACATCAATTTGCATCTTTTTATTACTCATTCAGGATAAGGGATAATCCTGAGACCCCAGCAAATCATTCCCGTCATAATTCTTAAATATCTTTTGAATGTCGATGTCTTTTCAAACTTCGAGTCTCGAGCAAAATCCAGTACTCGTACTGATGCATTTTTAAAACCCAGTGCTCGTACTGGTTCATTTCAAAAATCAGTTCTTACACTAGTTCATTTCAAGATCCAGTGCTCATGCTGATTTCCTTTAAAAATTCAGCGCTCATACTGGTTCATTTTTAAAATCCAGTGTTCGCACTGGTATGCTTAAAATTTCAGTATCCACAGTGATATAATTTTCCGTCAAGATTCGAGTTTCGACCCAAATTTCTTTTCCTTCTGAATTGGTGTAGAAAATTAGAGTTTTGACTCAAATTTTCTTCCAAATCCAATTCAAATGTTTAGAATTGGTCTAAAAAATTAGAGTTCCGACTCGAATTTTCTTCTAAATCTAATTCAAATGTCTAGAATTGGTCTAGAAAATTAGAGTTCCGGCTCGAATTTTCTTTCAAATCTAATTCAAATGTCTAGAATTGGTCTAGAAAATTAGAGTTTTGACTCAAATTTTCTTCCAAATCCAATTCAAATGTCTAGAATTGGTCTAAAAAATTAGAGTTTCGACTCGAATTTTCTTCCAAATCTAATTCAAATGTCTAGAATTGGTCTAGAAAATTAGAGTTCTGACTCGAATTTTCTTCTAAATCCAATTCAAATGTCTAGAATTGGTCTAGAAAAGTAAAGTTCTAACTCGAGTTTTCTTCCAAATCTAATTCAAATGTCTAGAATCGGTCTAGAAAATTAGAGTTTCGACTTGAATTTTCTTCCAAATCCAATTCGCTTAGCTTTCCTTTAAAGGTTTGAACTTCTACTCAAACTTTTCTGCAATTTAGTAATTGGTCTAGAAGATCCGAGTTCCGACTCGAATTTTCTTTCAAAACCCAATTCATTTAGTTTACCCTTGAAGATTTGAATTCTGATCTTTCTTCCAAAATTAGGTTTAGCATCGGTCCTTCCAAACTTAGTTTAACATTGATCCTTTCAAACCCAGTTTTGCATGGGTCCTTTAACCAAATCCAGTTTTTACATTGGTCCTTTCATTAAAATCTAACTTTGCGTTGGTCCTTTTGCAAAATATAACCTCGCATTGGTTCTTTTACCAAATCCTATAGTTGTATTGGTCGTCCTTTCAAATTGAATCTTTATTCTAATCAATACCAGTTCTGTCAATCTGACCTTCGGGTCTATCAATTTTTGTCAATCTGACCTTCGGGTCTATCAATTTTTGTATAGTCGACCCTTGGGTCAACAATTTTTGTTAATCAAACCTTCGGGTCACCCAAGCCTATCAATCTGACTTTCCGGTCACCAATTTTGTCAAACCTTTGGTCATCGATTTTATCAAGCAAACCATTGGGTTATCGAATTTTATCAAAGTCAATTATATTTGTCTGACCTTCGAGTCGTATCTGGCAATCATAGTCTTTCAAGATTCGACCTTTGTATCGAATTCGTCCAAAATCAATTATCAATCATTTCTCTTGTGAGTGACTCTTTTTCCAGAGAGAGTTCAAGGGAGCTCGTTCTTTTCGCATGTCTTTATTGTTCGTTTATTGAACCCCTTTTCTAAGGAGATTTTAAAGGGACTCGTGCTTTACGAACAGTTTGCAAAACAATCTTTATTGTCACACAAGGAATCCTTTTTCTAGGGAGAGTTTCAACGACAACTCATTCTCCTTGTAACCCTAAATATCTTTTGTTAGGCCACCCCGTCATTGAGGACCCTTTTTCCATGGAGAGTGTGATAAACTCTCTCCTCTATGATATCCTTTCCAACCTTTGTTAGTGGCCCCCTTTCTATAAGAGAAGTCTAGAAATAAAGAGTTTTGACGAAAACTTTATTTCTCTTCGAAAGTTCATTTTGCAAACAGCTCCTCTTTAGGGAAGAGAGGAGTATCTTTTTGTTACCCGTTCAGGTAAGGGTCAAGCCTGAGTCTCTCCTTTGGAGAAAGGAGAGGAGAATCTAGCCACAGATGTGTCATTTAGACCTCAAGCGATTTCTTTCACCAAGGATTCCAAGAATATTTTGCCAATTTGTCATGAAAAATAGTTGTTGATCTCAAAAATATTTTATTGTACAAAAGAATTACCTCAGATTACCTTTAGTATTACTTCCAAAAAGAGTGAAGCTTTTGCGAAGAAGGATTCAAAATCCAAATTCTTTCTATTAGCCAACCAAAGGGATGAAAGATAAATCCTCGATATGGCCAGCAAAGAAAATTCAATGTTGTCGCAAAGCCATAAGTGATTGATATTGATTGAAGCTATGGCACATTTTTAAAGATCATTCTTGTAAAAATGAGACAATGGAAATATCTTGAGCGATAAAAAAGAGAGTTCACCCAATCCATATCTCCTCAGTCACCCAAGTTGTAATTAAATATCTGTAAAAGGGATCTCTCAATCATCGTCAAGTTGAAGGCTGGTGGATGAGTTAGACCTCCGGGGCCGAAGAAGATTTGGATCATCTCTAAGATAAAGGAGTTTGTGACGGATCCTTCCAGAGAAAGTTCAGATCACTGCCAAGTTGAAGGCGAATGCGATGAACCTCCCGACAAACTTTAAAAGATATTTAGTTTTCACTGTTATCAAGAGACCACCAACCAATGAGCCAATATTGTCAATATAATCCCTGAGACAAAGAAGGATCAAAACATCTTCAAGTTGAAGGAGTTTGTGACGTACACTTCCAAAAAGAGAGAAAACCAAGGACATCTCCAAAATGAAGGATGATTTAATAAACTCCCCAGAAACCCAAGAGAGCTCTAATTCTGTAAAAAAAAAAAAGAGTGTAGAAAGACCATCATGAGAATAGAATCTCAGGATATCAAACTGCTGAATCTACCAAGAATCTTCTTTAATTTTGTAAATTTTTTTTATCAATATCCTTTCACCAATTGCTTTCACAATGAGAATTCTTTCTTTTTTGTTCATATCAAGGAAATTGATAGCCTCCTTGAAAGAAAAGTCAATTGCAAGTAATTTGAATTTGAATCTTGATTCTATGAAATTAAGTCTAGATGAAGGTAATACTCTAGGCAAAAAAGATGGAATATTTTTCATATATATGTGCTTATTTTCAATTATTCTTAAATTAACTACAATTTTTATCTTATTGACAATCTTTTCAAGTTATCCTGACATGAAGTGAGAGCTTGATGTCTATTTTGTTGTATCCAGGCGTTGTTGTTAACCCTTTTAGGATCGGATGACAGGAGTTATCCAAGATCCTTCCCTTCTTGTTTCGATCTGAGCGCCTGGGCTCTCAAATTCACACACTTTCCTGTGTTCCCCATTGTCCCACCATAGACAGTTCCCGTTCAGGGTAAGGGTTAAACCTGGATTGTTTCTGCGAAAGGTCATCTGTCTTAAAAGCCATTCAGTCTCAGCAATGAGACGCCCAAGATCAATCCCTTTTCAAGCTTTAGGGAACCCCCTTTCTTCCTTTTGCAAACCCCTCTTGGATTTATTGTGCAAAATTCAAAGGTCCCATCATGGTTTCTTCATTCAAGGATTTCGTTTATCGTCCCCCTTTAGGTTAAGGGTTAAGCCTGAACCTCATTTTTCTATGAGGTATCGTCCCCTTTCAGGTTAAGGGTTAAGCATGAGCCTCATTTTTTCATGAGGTATCGCCCCCCTTCAGGTTAAGGGTTAAGCCCGAGTCTCGTTTTTCTACTAGGTATCGTCCCCTTTCAGGTTAAGGGTCAAGCCTAAACCTCGTTCTTTCATGTGGTATTTTTGTCTCATCTAGGTTAAGGGCTAAGTCTGAGCCTCACTACGATAAGGTGAATCTTCTTCCTTATTCTCCATTCCATATCTATCATTACCGTCAAAGCCAATTCTTTCATACCCGATCAGATTCTTCTAACTGGGACATTTTTATAGTCTAAATTTGATATATTTTTCTTTGCCACTAAGCTCGGCTTTCAACCAACTTAGTAGTAAAAAGGGGCATTTGTAAACAACCCAAATTTTCACCCTCATTCAATGTTTATATTTCATGCCATTGCATATCATTGCATGCATTTAGCATATCATTTCATGGCATCGCATGTCATTGCATCTCCTTATCGAGATCCAGAACTCCTATTTTCAAAATATTGGATCCAGATTCGAGTTTTTAAAACTTTTCTTGCAAAATCAATTTCAAAATTTGGGTTTTGAATCAATATTTTGTCATTTGCCAACCCTCAGGACACTTATATTTTAAATGTTTTTCTCAGAAAATAAACTGGATTCATTTTAAACTCAATTTCAATTGATTTCAATTCTCAGATAAGACCCATTTAGGTGGTATCACTTCTGGATTCCTTTATTTATCAAAAATCTCAAAAATTTTAGAGTCCTAGTTGGATCAAGACTCTGTATCTTTATCTTTTTGAATCTTTTTAAAACTCTATTTTTAATTTTAAACCAGTTGTGGTCATATCCCTTGCACGTTTTTGTCATTTTGGTCAAAATTTTAGAGTCCTATTTGGTTCAGGACTCTTTTTTCAGAGTCCTAGTCGGATCAGAATTCTACCTTTTATTACCCTTTTTACCTGTTTTTGAGAAAACCTTTCAAAATCTTTCATTTTGGCCAAAACCCTAGAGTCCTAGTTGGATTAGGACTCTTTTTCAAGAATCTTAGTCGGATTAGGACTCTTCTTCAGAGTTTCAATCGGATTAGGACTCTATCTTTCATGACTATTTTAGCTATTTTCAATCAAATCTTTTAAAAACTTTCGAAATGAGTTAAAAATGCAGAGTTTTAGTCCAACCAAGACTCTATTCAAAGAGTCCTAGTTGGATCAAGACTCTGATCCTGATTTCAATTTTGAAAGTATCTTTCCAAAATCTCTTTATCTATCTTTCCAAATTTCAAAATTATTACATCTTTGTCATAGAATTTCAAAATTTTGGGATTTTATCCCGGAGTCCTGATCGAATCAGGATTGTGTCCCAGAGTCCTGATCGAATCAGGACTCTATCCAAAGTTTATTTTCACACTTCATTTTCATTGGTTTTCAAAAATTCTTTTAAAATCTCTTCATTTGCTTTTTGGGAAACCAAGAATTCTCAGAGTTCTAGTCGAATTAGGACTCTTCTTTAGAGTCCTAATCAAATCACAACTCTGAACCAGACTTCAATTTTATCTTATTTTCACCTGTTTTTCAAGATTCTCTCATTTGTTTTCTCAAAAAAATCAAAAAATCTGAGTCCTAGTTCGATTAGGACTTTGTCCTCAGAGTCCCAGCTGGATCAGAACTCTATTTGATTTCAATACTTGTTATTTTTACTATTTTCACAAGTTCTTTCATTTGTTTTTCAGAAAATACCAAAAAAAATCTAGAGTTTCAGTCCGATCAGGACTCTGTCCCAGAGTCCTAATCCAGTTAGGAGTCTATTCTTATGTTTGTTTTTACCTCCATTTTTATTCATTTTCATTTGTTTTTCAAAAATTAGGTCATCTTGCAGAGTCCAGTTAATTCAGGACCCTATTTCGAAGTTTCAATTGAGTTAAGACTCTAACCCTGACTGCGTTTTCTGACTTATTTTACCAGTTTGATGAAATCTTTCAAAAACCTTTTTCATCCGGCTTTCAAAATCTTAAAATCTCAGAGTCCTAAAATTTCAAGACTCTAGCTCTGAGTTCCAGTTCAATTAGGACTCTATTTTCAAGCCTTTGAATTTTATTTATTGATTTTAACCCCTTTTCAAAACCATTTTCAGTTTTTATTTCAAATTTTTCAAAACTCTGATGTGGGCTTGACTCATATGGTGTCATATCTGGAGGAGTTCTGACCCAGTCAGAACTCTGTATCATTTCAAAACTTTCAATATCAAGTTCACTTTTGAATCTCTTTTGAAAAACTGCTCATTTTTAAGTTTTAAAATCATTTTTGAAAATTTAAGTGGGGCCCACTCGGGGTGGCGCCATATTTGAAGAAGTCAGGGTTAGACTAGGGTTAGTCAGTGTCCTTGTTAGTTTAGAGGTTTAGAGGAGTCAAAACCAAGTTTGAAAATCCATTTTGTTTAGATTTTTAGCCAGTGGTTTTTAAAGGTTTTAAATTGAAGCTTTAAAAACAAATGTGGGCCCATATTAGGGGCGCCGCATTTGGAGTCTTTTAGGTTAGTTAGAAGTCTAATTAGGGTTTAATTAGGTTAGCTAGCGTCCATGTAGGTTAGGAAATTTCAGGAAAATCGCGCCCCCTCTCCCTAGCAAGCCCAATTAAGAAGAATTTGATTTTTTTAGAACTCTTTAGTTAAACGTAATTTATTTCTATAAATAGGAACCAAAAAGAGGCCAAAGGGGGCTCTTTTCTCTCTCAAATTTTTGTGGCCTCTCTCCTCTCTCCAACACCTCTCCTTTCTCCATTGAAGCTGCAACCACCTAAGGTAAGATTTTTATATTTTCTTTCATGTTTTTATTAATTGTTTATGCTTTTTATCATGAGTTTAACCATTATGGTCCCTTGAGTTCATGGATTCAACCATGATTTTGGACCAAGAACCTTAAAATTGACCCAAGAAAGTGATCTAACTCAAATTGATGGGTTTTTCAAGGATTCTAATCCATTAGAATCGATGAGAGGTACATTTTCTATGTTCTTAACTGACGAAACATGTGATTTACCCGTTAAATGGGTTAAATCCATCCTTTCAAAGGTAAAATCAATTTCCATCATAGATTCCTTGTATTTTTTTTATTTTTCTGTCATTTTAATGTTTATTTCATGAGTTTCAGCATTAAATTAAATTTTGTTTTGCTGTTTAGGTTTTTTTTTTTTCATTGATAATTCATGTTTTTTTAAGGTTTTCTTAGATTTTTGTGTGTTTTGATTTTAGATCCATGGAAATCGTATTGCTTCGTATTTAAATATTTGTTAGAAATTTCTAATGTTTTTATATGTAGTCCATGGATATGTCATTGAGTCTCTGTAAAAAAATCAGAGGTTTTGGGATTAGGGAACCCTGTTAAAAAAACACAAAGTCGAATCGGGATTCCTGTTGCTAAAAATCATTATTCATGTTCAGGTATAACTTGCATTGATGTTATTTTTGCCATCCTAGATTCAATTCTGGATCTGTAAATTGGAGTAGATTCATATTAGGGTCTAGTATTTACAGTAATTTTATTATAATTTTCTGTCGCTATTTGCTATTTTTCCTTTGTCAGAGAGTCAAATCCATGTTTTAGAACTTGTTATGATTTGTTAAAACCCTAACTCAACTTGTGTTGATTATATCTCTCTAACCGGAGATCCAATCAATGATCTTTAAAAATAAAAGTTCCTTGTTTGCATGTCCTATATTCACTACTGAAATCCTAAAATTTTCTGTTGTATTCTGCTATTTTTTTCTGTATTTAAAACCGGAAGCATCTGTTTTGATAAATTTTATATTTGTTATAATTGATCAAATATTGTCGGAATGATATCTCCCTAACTAGAGATGATTTTTCTGATTTGTAAATAGGAAGGTCTCATTTTTTATGTCTATTATGTCTCTGTAAAAGTTCAGAGATTTCCATGGTGAATTGACCCCCGATTCAGATTTGACACCATGACAGGTACGTGCTTGTGGGTAAAAATAGCATATTTTAGGGTGTTAATGTAATTTTTGAATTGGAATAATGTCAAAAATATATTTTTCTGATTCTAATCTAATTTTAGAGTTATAATAAGTGTAGGTATCGATTTTTAGTAGTTTTGGATCTCATTTGATGCTTGAATGAGTTAAATTGCAAAATAGGGTGCCCGTAGGATCCCGAAACACTGCCAAAATCATGATTTTCATGATATTTCTGGATTTTTGTGCATGAGTTCATAATTTTAGGGTTTGGTTGTATTTAGAATCATATTAGGATGCCTCATGTTCAATTTAGCTGTTATTTGATTTTATTTAAACCCTAAATCCCAAGTTTTCACCAAAATATTTTTTGAAAACCCTGATTTCATGGCCATAGTCTTGCTATCAGGGGCATTTTGGTCATTTGATCTCAATTTCGAAATTCCAAACTTTGATTTTCATCTTTTCAATCATACCACATCATCTTATGTTTGATTTATTTTTATTTGAATTCCAAAACCTCATTTTTACAAAATATCTTTCTGAAAAACCCTGATTTCAAGGCCATAGTCTTGTTGACAGGGGCATTTTGACCCCAATTTCGAATTTCTAAGTTTTATCTTTTAATTTTTATTATATGTTTCTCATGTTTATATCAGGGAAGTATGAATTGATTTTAGATTTGGATAATATCTGATAATTTCCCCATATTTTTGAATAAATCCAGATAAACCTACATTTCTGTGCTAACATGTTTTCTAGTTTTGCAGAATTATTCAAGTGGAAGAATTAGCTTTTCATCTTATTTCTCTTTTATTCAATTCAAATGTAATATTGAAATAAGATTTACATTTTCTGCATAGAATAGGATGCATTGCATATAGTTTGCTTTTGTAAGTTCAATATCTGATGTTTGTCATTCATGCACATATTTCAAATTCACCTTGGTCTACACGAATGGCACGTGTACAAGCTCTTCGGGAGTTGACAAACTCGATGGAATTCGTATTCATGGCCATAGTCAGAATACGAATGAGACTCAGATTTGTGATCTTCGTATTAGCCACAATCAACCTACACTCTTAGGCTAACTTCAAAATGCACTGCATTTCTTAAAAATATAAAAAGATTTTCTCAATTCTTCAAAAAAATATCTTTCAAATCCATATTCATTCAATTTTCAAATTCCAATTCCAATTCAGAGAAATCGATTTTCTCAAAAAAAAATTTAAGTCTTACTCAGAAAATGATTTTATCAAAACTCTGAGCTTTCAAGTGGAATTTCAAGTATTTTTTAAGCTCAATTCATGATTTTCCAAGTCTTAACATTTTCAATTTCCAAGTTCTAATTCAGAGAAATCAAGTTTTCTTAAGTTATTTGAAATTTTTCAGAAATCAATTTTCTTAAAACGCTTGGATTTCTTCAGAAATCGATTTTCATTTTTTTCAGAATATTCTCCCAACTCTGACTCACGATTTCCAAAGTGTTATTTTTTCCAAGAAATCTCTAAGTATTCCTGTTATTTTAAGCAAACATCATGTTTTCAAACCTGCATTTTCAGAAATTCATAACACATGTCTGATTCTTTGTACATTTAGAAAATAAAACATCGATTTAGATAAGTTGAGCAAAACAGAGCATAAGATTGATCATTGGTTCAATTACCCCTGGTAAAGGTGTCAGAAACGGTTGAACCTCGTACCGACAGGCGAGTCCTATTCTACGAAATTTTCCCGCATTTTAAAACAGAGGCGAGTTATTTTCAAAATCTTTTTCAAAGGTCAGTTTGACTTGTAAAAGTAAAATTTTGCGATGATAACAAGTCAAAATCGTAAATTAGAACAAAAAAAATGTATGCCCCATGATGATCATGAACTTAAGAAACAAATAGAATGATAAAAGTAAAAAAATAAATTTCCCTGTCAAATCGAATGTTTTAAATACATGAACACAAGAACAAAAATGTAGCTAGACGCTACTAGGGACACGATAGAGACATGCTTGGTAAAATATGATAGTTTGCAATGCTAGGACGGAGGTTTTTCATGTCCAAAAGTTGTGATTATAATCACATTCTTATTCTTTTTTACCTGGGGTTAAGGAGCAAAATAAACCAATCTAATTAATGGCACTTTGGGGTTTTTACTGACCAAACAAAAGGTCTGTTTATTCACTCTTTTCATGATCACTATTCTTTATAGGTCCGCACTGAACTGTGACGTTTCAATGCCGTTTATCCTCATTATAATCCTTGTAAGTGATCGCCTCTGCAGGTCTCCACATGGGCATCGTTCTAGGTCTCCTCCAAGGAGAAAATGCTGAGCTTGCCCTTCTTTTTGGTGAAACTATGGAGATCTTTGTCGGGTATTTGGGACGTACTAGTTATCCCTTGTAAATGGTTATGGCTCATACTTGGAGTTGCCATAGCTTTATGAATTGGCTTTTCTATAGTTGGTTATGATTCTGAAACCTATAAAAAGAGGTTAACCCCTAAACCATCTAAAGATCTAAGAAGTTCATACCTCAGCGTTAACTCTAGAGAAAATCACCTAATCCTGTCCTTACCAAGCCTCTCTTGCCTCGATCCTATATCTCTATGCAGAGGTGCTGCTAAATACACAACTCAAACCATCCTACCTACATAGAGGCATTGTCAGATCATGAGTAAGCGACTCTTAGATCACCAACCGTGCCCTAGAGGTCTCTACCGGAATAAATCTGCATTTTAAAGCACAAAAGGCTAAGCGTACCTTGAGTTCAAAAATGGTAATATCTGAATCCATTCGACCATTTTTGCTTCAATTTGAGCTTTCATTTTTATTTTTGTTATCGTTACAAAAGTATTTATACATCCTTTCATTTGAACTGCATGCAGTATTGTTTCCTGAGAGTTTGGATTAAGATCTTCCATATAGTGGATTTTGAGCTATGAGGATCAAACATACCATTGCTTCACCTTCTCACGAAGGGCGACCGCGCTTTGAAACAAGAGTGTCACATCTTCTAAATGGATTTGGAAAGAAATTTTGCAAAATCAAGGTAAGCGCATTTCATTTTTCGTAAAAGTTTTGTGAACACTGAGTTTGATCCATTAATACATTGGGTTGGGCTCAGTTCGATTGTTTTTGAGTTGGTTTGTCAAATGCCAGCCCAATCCCAACTTTTGGCACGCTAAGTACCCAACCTAGTGTCCACCCCTATCTCGGACTGATTATAAACAACTCCCCAAGCATCAGACTAGCATCATCATTTAAATTCTTGAGATTCTAGAACAAAATATAAGAATGCAAGGAGACTGTTAACAAATGTTGGATCAGTAAAATTAGACACCCCAATTTTGACCAATCATAACCTTATGGGTTTTGTCCAAACGTTTGTTTTCTCAAAACACTGATATTTCACGTGCAAAATAACTGGATCTACTTCAAGTGAATGTTAGCCTCGAAAATGATGTTTTCAAGCTTTTTATCTAAAAGGAAAGTCGAAGAGGACATCATAAGCTTTCAAACACACGAAAAATAACCTCAAACAAACACCTGGATCAAAAGCTACGGCCAAAATAAGATTTGTCATCCTATATTGGAACTAGATACAAATCTGAATGGACCTTCATCTATCATTTTGGCTTCATCTGTCATTCTTGTGAATGGATCTAGATCTGAATGTTGGGGCTAATCTTTATACTGTCATCCAGGCTAAAGGATCCAAATCTAGATCTAAGTTTTGGATTGGATCCAGATTGGACTATCATTTAGGCTAAAGGATCCAGATCCAGTTCAGGCGTTTTGGGTATGATCCAAGCTAGATTGTTGATCTTATGAGTGGGCCTAGACCTGAACTTTATAGGACAACAATCTAAACTATCATTCCTATGAGTGGGACCAGATATGAGCCTATGAAATGATAATCTAGACTGTCGTGCAGGGCTCAATTATCGTCTAGACTTAGTATTGTCATTTTGGACTCATTTTCACGTGAGGAAATGTATTTTGAGCCCTCAAACCTACCAAAAATCCTTAAATTTTACCCAACAACCTTCCAAAATTCAAAACCCTCATCCTGCCAAACCCATCATTCTTCTGGTGAATTAGATATAAGCACATGCATGGCATCTAAATATGGATCTTTTGGCCCAAAAAGTCTCAAACCTAGGTCTAAGACCCAGTCTTACACCTATACATTGGGATCTAGCCCCCTATTTTCTGCATCTATGATCTAAGTTCTTCAACACTCAGATTCTACCGGATTGACCTCAGCTTGTTGCACACATACATGGAGTCTAGATCTAGATCCTTATCTCACCCAACCTTTGAGAGCTCCTACTTAGTTAAAGCTCTACCGGTTTGTCGCCGCGCTCATCACCATTATAGAAAGAACTAGTTAAGCCTGAGGTGAGACTCATATTCATGTATTTCTCTCATTTTATTTGCTTTTCATCTAATTAAGTGTAGATTTATCTAACTGACTCCATAATGCTTGTTTTATGATTTTTTCGCGTATGAGGTACTTTAATTTGCACACTAAAGTCAAGATCAAGGGGGCTGACATTCCTTGTGAGATTGATCCCTTCTCACCAGAGAAGAAAAGACGCTCGACTTGCAAAGCAGGGATCCCATATCTTCTATAAAAAACTGGATTAAGTTAAACCCAAAAGCCTTGTCATAACCTACCCAATCCAAAGTGAATGGCAAAAATGATGAGACATCTTGGTTCACGTATTCACAAAATGGTGATCATGGTGGGATCCTACTCCCTTAACTGAGGCTCCTCAAGATTGTGGATTTAGCGTGTAAAGGTCGGTTGGATTATATTTTTCTTGATTTGTACGACTTTGGTTTTGATTTCACCTAGGATCTAAAACTCAGGAGAGAGCAAATTCAAGCGGGCATGTGGGAGGAGTAAACATAGGAGCCTCTTTATAGCTCCATGTGGGGTTTTCTAATCCCATATGAAAACTCCTATCTAGCTTACCTACTTTCAATTTACCTTACATCTCATGTTAATTTATGAAATCCTAGGCTAATTAGGACTCTTACATGTAATAGAAACTATTAACACATTAGCTAATTAGTTGGTGAAAATCAATTACGGTTACATACCAAATAACTGGGTATTTTGCTATCATCTCTTCCTCTGGCTTCCATGTACATTCCTTGATTTTGTAGTGTTGCCATCGTACTTTCACTAATAGAATCATCTTCTTCAACAATACTTGTAATCGTCTATCAAGAATCTCTACCAATCACTCTTTGACCGTAAGATCTTTCTGTACCTCCAGATCCTCGGATTTAATCATATGTGTCAGGTCAGGCATATATTTTCTTATCATAGAGACATGAAACACATTGTAAACACTCAAATACTAAGGAGAAAGTGCCACCTTATATGTTGTTCCTCTTATCTTATCGAGGATTTCAAAAGGTCCTACGTATCTTGGGCGAAGTTTTCCCTTCTTACCGAAATAGAAAAAACTCTTCGTTGGTGAAACCTTGACAAACACTTAATCTCCTACATCAAAGGCAAGTTTCCACCGTTTCTGATCGGCATGACTCTTTTGACAAATTTGAACTATCAAAAGCCTCTTGTGGATCAACTGTACCTGATCAGTATAGTGTTGGAGTATAATTGGTGATTTCACAGTTCTATTACCCATGTCACTTCAACAAACTGGGGATCTACAAGGTCATCTGTACAAAGCCTCATATGTTGCTATACCAATGCTTAATTGGTAACTATTGGTATATGCAAATTCTGCTAGTTTCATATGTTTACTCTAGTCACTAGCCCAATCCAGAGAACATATATGCAACATATTTTTCAATATTTGAATTGTCCTTTCTGATTGCCTGTCTGTTTGAGGATGAAAGTTGTGCTGAACTTGAATTTCATTCCTAAAGTCTTTTGTGATTGCCCTCAAAACTTTAAAGTAAACTGTGGATCTCTATATAAAATAATAGACAACGAAAAACTATGTAATCTAACAATTTGATCCAAGTACAAGTCTGCAAGACTTTCTAATGTCTGGTTCTTCCTAATCGGCAAGAAATGCACTGACTTCATAAGGAGGTCGACAATGACCCAAATAGCATCATATTGATGTTTAGTCCTAGGCAGACCTACCACAAAATCGATGGTAATGTCTTCCCACTTCCATTGGGGTATCTCTAGAGTTTGCATCATCCTTCCAGGTCTCTGGTGCTCTATCTTGACTTATTGACATACCAAGCATTTAGAAATATATTTTGCAATCTCATATTTCATTTCATTTTACTAGAAATTTCATTATAAATCCTTGAACATCTTAGTACTGCCAGGGTGAATCATGTACTTGGATTTATATGCCTCATCGAGTAAATCCTTTTCAAGTTTGAATCCTCTGACACCCATACTCTCTACCCAAACCAGATATTACAATACTCCTCCAAGTGTAGAGCTGACTCATTTTGTTGACAAGCTACTATCAATTTAGAAAATTTGGGATCACTATTCTGCTTTGGTATGATCTGCTCCATGATGTCGGTTCTAACAACCATACTAGCTATTCTAACCATGCATTGCTCAGATCCAAATGGTCTCCATTCGATGAAGTCTTTCAAAAGTTTCTATTGATTACTAATGGCATATGTCAAACTACTTGCCATTCTGCTTAAGGCATCAACGACAACATTTACCTTTCCAAGGTGATATAAGATATAAAACTCATAATCTTTAAGAAATTCTAATTACCTACGTTATCTTATATTGGGTTATTTCTAGGAGAAGATGTATTTGAGGCTCTTATGTTCAGAGAAAACCTCAAACTGCACTTTGTACAAATAATGTTGTCATACTTTAAAAGCAAATACTACTATTGCCAATTCAAGATCATGAGTGAGGTAATTATGCTCATATATCTTTAACTAACGAGATGTATAGGCAATCACTTTCTCATGTTGCATAAAAACACAACCCAAACATATACCTAAAGCATCATTGTACACTACAAAACCTCTATGTTCTGATGAAAGAGTGAGCATTGAGGCTATAGTAAGCCTTCCTTTTAATTCTTAAAAGTTATCTTTGCATTACTGAGTCCACACGAACTTGACACCCTTGCAAAGTAATTTGGTCATAAGTGTCATAATTTTTGAGAATTCTTGGATAAATCTCTCATAGTATTCAATGAGCCCTAAAAAGCTATGAATATATAAAAAAAAAAAATCGGTTGTTTTCATGCCATAATTGCCTCTACTTTTGCTGGGTTTACTGTCACACCATCCTTGGAAATCATATAACCCAAAAAATTTGACTCGATTCAACCAAAACTTGCACTTAAAAAATTTGGCATATAACTTATGCTCTCTAAGAGTCTCCAAAATAATCCAAACATGGGTATGGTGATCTGCCAAACTCTTTGAATAAATCAAAATATTATCTATAAAAATGATTATAAAAAGATTCAAAAAATGGCTGAAATATTTTGTTCATCAAATCCATAAAGGTTGTTGGTGAATTGGTCAAACCAAAAGTCATCTCCAAAAACTCATAGCGATCATAATGAGTTCGAAAAGCTGTCTTCTGAACATCAGACTTCTTAATCCTCAGTTGATAATAATCCAAACTAAAATCTATCTTAGAGAAGACTTTAGCATCCCAGAGTTGATCAAACAAATCATCAATCTGTGGTAGCGGATATTTATTCTTGATTGTCGCTTGGTTCAACATCTCATAGTCAATGCTTAGGTGCATTGATTCATCCTTTTTCTTGACAAACAAGACTGAAGCACCCAATGGTGACACACTGGGCTGAATAAACTCTTTGTACATTAATTTCTAAAGTTGCTTATTTAACTCTTCTAATTCTGCTAGTGCCATTCAATATAAAACTTTAGATATCACAGTAATCCCATGCACCAATTCTACAGCAAGCGCACAGTGGGTAATCTAGGTAGCTCATCGAGAAACACATCAGAGAATTATCTCACTATAGCCAAGTCTTCCAAAGGATTATACTGGATTCTACTAAGGAAACACTAGCCAAAAAGGCTTCAAATCCTTGCTTAATATAACATTGAGACTTTAGTGCTAAAATCATCTTCTCATTTTTACTACTTTATTGGACTTAATACTCCAAAATAGGTTGGTCAGGGCAAAAAAAAAATATTTGTCTCTCATGGAAATGCACACAAGCGTAGTGCTTGTATAGCCATTCTATGCCCAAAATTACATTATACCTAATCATGTCAAGAAGAATAAAGTTAATAGAAAGATTCTGATCCACAATCAAGACTTTTACCTCACGCAAATAGTTATGAGTGATGGTCTTATCACTTGAAAGTGCAATAATCTCAAGTATATATCATAAAGTAATATGAGATAAATCTATCATTCTGGCAAACTGAGTAAACGTTACACAAAAAAATGGGTAGCTTCTGTGTCAAGCAATATTTTAGCATTATGACTCGCGATAGGAATAGTACCTTCGATGACATTTACATCATGTTGCAACTCAGTCATTGTCATAGCGTAAACGCATCTCGTGGTCCACTTCTGGCCTTGTTGTTGTCTTTGCTGCTGAGGTTGACCACCATGTTATATATTTTACTCATTCTCTTTGATAAAATGTCCTATCTCACTGCAATGCAAACACGCTCTGGGGTCTCTGTAGCACTGACCCCTTGGATGGTGCCTCCTGCACCTTGGGAAAGCATTGGTATGTGGTTGTTGTCATGCATCTCCACCTTGCTGGACCCATAGCTTCTTGGTCGGCGGTGCTCGGTTCTTACCTCCAAAAAACTTATGAGGGTTATTTTCACTGCCACCCATTTTTTAGAACCTCTTGGGTTGACTCTTCTTATAAGACTCGTAGTCCTTCTGCAACATGGTAGCCATCTTAATAGCTTTGTTCAGATTTTTAGGTTTGCTCATAAGAACCCTATTCGTCAAACTTTCTTGAAGACCATGGACATATTTCTGGGCACGAGCTTCTTTCATGGTATATGTGTTCAAGCAATATTTCTCCAAATGCCTAAACTTCATTGTGTACTCCGCTATACCCAAACTACACTACTTGAGATCAAGAAATTCATGCATCTTATGATCTCGAGCATGCTAGAAAAAATGTCTCCATAAACACCTTTGTGAAGTGAGCTCACGTCAAAGCTTGTCGTTGAGCTGACGAGTAATGGACCTTTCAAATGGTCTCCCACCAACTCTTAGCATCCTTCTTGGTTCTCGTTTTGGTTACCTTCATTATTTTCATTGTCATTGTCTCCATTATTGAGGTGTTGGCATGTTTGACTCAGGATAATGAGAGCTCCAAGTAGGAAATCTCTCAGCTCCACCCAATTTTGTAGCTGACATGCGATCATCTGATGCAGATAAAGAAAAATAAAATCATGAACAAGAAATAACTCTTTTAATCTAACTTATTTTGAGGCTTCAAATTTTTGACTAATCCAAGTATTGAGTAAGTGTTAAATGAGTTTTTCAGGGTTATTTTATTTTATTTTTAAATTATGATCATACAATTGTGTTCTATGTAATTGATTTTATAGGGATTAGATCTTGAAGTGTTTGATTTTGACACATAGGTGATTTTTATAAGGTTCGAAAAATGAACGGTTCAAAATTTTTGTAATTTTTTTAGGATCCAAATATCATTTTTTCATCAAAAACACATGATTCAGGTGTGGATTTCTCGTAAATTGACCCTGCCCAATACATTTATAGGGTCAAAACTATGAAGAAAACACAGAAAGGGCAAAAAAACCCATTTAGCACATATCAATTTTGCAGCTACCCATTTCGCTCTCTATATATCTAATGAGTGGTAGCTGCATAACCCTTAGGTGTGCAGCTACCCGCACAATTGCGTTGTGAGATGGATGGTCACAAAAAAAATATAAAAAAAGAGCAAAAATACACAAATAGTGCATTTTAGACAGCCACTAAAATGCTAAAATGTGCAAATAGAGCGTCTTAGCATTTTTTAGTGTTTTTTGCACTGCCTGTCCATCAAGCCTTAGCCAGCGCAGTTGCGGAGGTAGCTGCACACCTAAAGGTTGCACATCTACCACTTTTTCATTCAAAATTTGGATCTCGAACAAAAACTTAGATGATCTGATCCATTTGTACCTCTCAATGCAAAACGCTAGTCTTTAACCTTCTGTAATGAATCCAGTATTTTTATTTAAAATCTGAACCTCGACCAAAAGTTCTGATCCTAACTTAGATTTGTACTTGATCAACAATATTAATGTTCGAATTTGGATCTACAATGATCTGCATTATACCCAGCCCTTTCACAGTCTTGCTCATAGGTCAGATTTTGAATGTCAACCCTACCCGACTCAGTCGGGCTATACCATTGGGCTGACAGTCAGGCCCGTGGGCCTGTTTGATGAAAAGAAAAAGAAAATTGAGATCATTTAAGCCTGTGGGTCAGCCCATGACCTAGTTTTTTTTTTACTATGGTAAATGGGTAATCAAGTTGGTAAAGCTAAACCTAATTACTTAAAGAGTAATGCTACGGTGCTTCCGATGCACTTAAATTACTTAGTAACCTTCATAAACCAATTTACTTAAAGTAATAGTATTCTAAATAGAAATAAATAAAAATAAATGGGCGGGACCATAGGCTGGGAATTAGGCCGCGACCTGACCTGAATTGGGCTTAGATCCAGCCTGATTGGTCAACGGAATGGGTTCAACCAAACTAACCTGTCATTGCCCAGGTCAAGCTCATCCATTGACCGAGTTGAGTTGGTTTGTGTTGAGTTTCTCTCCTTATTCAGCTTCGCCCAACTCCAAGCCTTGTTCGCTGCAGTCTCTTTCAAGCACATCGTCTGATCTTGTTGAGGACGGTTTTGTATTCGCTGGACAACAATTTGTAGAAGTCCTTCTCAGCTTAATGACGATTTAGCTGTTCAGAGTTTGTGGATCAACAATTTGTGGTTTGGATTTGGAGCTGCGTAAGTCTACTTCGTATTCGCTGGAATAGTGATTTGTCGTATTCGCTGGAATAGCGATTTGTGGGTATCATTGAATAGCAATTTGTGTTGTCAGCAGGACAACGATTTGGGTATCGCTGGATAGCAATTCGTGGCTTCAGCTGGAAGTCAGTTCGTGACATCACCGCATGGCGATTTGTGGTCATCGTTGGATAGTGATTTGTGGCATCACAGCATGGTGATTTGCGGGTATTGTTGGAATAGCAATTGGCGCTTCGTAAGCTGTGCAAGACGTTTAGTCTTTTCGCATTTATTGTGGGTCTCATCCAGATCTTTACTTAAGGGATGGATAAGCAGGAAAACATAGTGTCGTCTGTTGCACGCAGAACATTAGAGAGAGAGAGTGTGTGTGAGAAACACTTTTAGGGCACCGAAAGGGTACAGAGAAAACAAGAGCAAGAAGTGCTGCTAAACTTCTTTCAGGACAACTTTATCAAGTTGGTTCTTCAGATCATTTGTTCCTTGTTCTTCTGTGAGGTATATCCTCTTGTTTATTTGTTACACATCGTGTATTTGTAAGGCTTATGTCTTTTGGAAACTTTGTAATCTTTGCAAGAAGATAGTAGAAGGTGCTGACCTATCGGTCGTTGTGGACGTACCTCAGTTGAGAGGGAACCACGTAAATCGTCGTGGGAGCTATTGGTTTTGTTTTTATTTTCTTTCACTGTCATCATTGCATTGTTTTCATTGATTCACACTTGTGGGGAAAACTTGATCTGTCGGTTTGTTTTCGTTTTTTCCCCAACATCTGGTATCAAAGCTTTGGTTCGTATATTCGTGTGGGAAGTCATGGAGAACAACGTTGTCGGGCGTATGATCAGTTTGAATGGCACAAACTGGATGACATGAAAAACTAAGATGAAAGACCTCTTAGTTTGTAAAGATCCGGATGGACCCATTGAGGGTGTCAGCGACAAATCAGAAGAGATGAAAGACGATGAATGAAAAAAGCTAGACCGAAAGGCGGTCGGTTTCATTCGGCAGTGGATAGACGACAGTGTCTTTCATCATGTTTCTACATAAACTTCGGTGCATGGTCTTTGGACCAAACTAGAAAGTCTTTACAATAGAAAGACGGCAGTGGACAAGGCTTTTCTATTTCGAAAGCTTGTAAACCTCAAGTATAAAGAGGGTAGCTCTATCGCAGAGCATTTGAACGACATCAAAACCATTGTGAATCAGCTGGCCACAATGAAGATTGCTTTTGATGATGAGCTACAAGCTTTGTTGCTCCTTAGTTCCCTTCGTGAGAGTTGGGAAACCTTGGTGGTTACTGTTAGTAACTCTGCACCTGATGGAAGGGTAACTATGAGTCAAGTTACCAACAGTCTGCTGAATGAAGAGACCAGGAGAAGGTCATCAGGTGCTGCTTCTACCTCCGAGGCATTTGTGGTTGAAAACAGGGGGAGAGGCAGGAGTAAGAGCAAGACTTCTCACTTCCATGGCCAATTCAGAGGCCACTCACATTTGAGCTCGAAAAAGGACGTCGAGTGCTATTATTGCCACAAGAAGGGGCATATGAAGAGGGAGTGTAGAAAGCTTAAGTTCAAGGAGCAGAGCAGAGAGAAAAGCCCAGAAGAGAAGCAGGGTGCCACAGTCGCAGTCACAGAAGAAGAGCTCATGGTTGTCTATGATGGAACCAACATAAATTTGATCGGTCAGGAGACTGATTGGGTGATTGACTCTGGAGCTTTGTTTTATGTTACCTCACAGACTGATTTCTTCACTTCCTATTCACAAGGTGATTTCGGTAATATCTGAATGGGAAATGAAGATGTGTCAAAGATTGTTGGCATAGGCTACATCTGCTTGGAAACAAGCGTTGGCTGCAAGTTGTTGCTGAAAGACGTGAGGCATGTACCAAATATCCGACTGAATCTGATCTCTGACGGAAAGTTGGATGATGAGGGCTACAACACCTTTAGTGATGGAAGGTGGAAGCTAACCAAGGGTTCTTTGGCGGTAGCCGGAGGGACAAAGGCTTGTTCCCTTTACACTTTGCAAGCGAAGATCTGTAAGAGTGTTGTGAATGCTGTGGAGACTGGCCCATCCATAGAGTTATGGCATAGAAGGCTCGGCCATATGAGCGAGAAGGGGCTGCAAGTTCTGGTCAAGAAAGAGCTCTTAACAAGTGCATCAGGTACACCTTTGGAACCATGTGTCCATTGCTTCCATGGTAAACAGAATCGAGTTTTTTTCCATAGAAGCATTGCATCTAGAAAATCTCATGTTCTAGATCTTGTACATTCTGATGTATGCGGACCCCTGAAGGTCAAGACACTTGGTGGTGCACTGTACTTTGTGACTTTTATTGATGATCACTCAAGAAAAGTTTGGGCTTATACTCTGAGAACTAAAGACCAAGTTCTAGAGGTATTCAAGCATTTTCAGGTCATGGTTGAAAGAGGAACTGGCAAGCTGTTGAAGTGTGTTCGCTCAGATAATGGTGGTGAATACCTTGGGCCATTTGATCAGTACTGCACCAATCACGACATCAAGCATAAAAGGACCGTGAGGATGACACTTCAACAGAATGGGGTTGCTGAGAGGATGAATCACACCATTCTTGAGAGAGTCAGATGTTTGTTGTCTCACTCTAAATTGCCAAGATCTTTCTAGGGTGAGGCAATGAGGACAACAATTGATCTCATCAACTTGTCTCCTTCTATTCCTTTAAAAGGAGATGTTCCAGAGAAAGCTTGGACTGAGAAAGAACCTTCCTATGGACACTTAAGAGTGTTCGGCTGCAGAGCATTTGTTCACATTCTGAAGGAAGAGAGGTTTAAGCTTGATCCAAAAGCCAAGCAGTGCATCTTTCTTGGCTATGGACATGAAGAGTTTGGCTACAAACTGTATGACCCTATTTATAAGAAAGTGGTCAGAAATCGAGATGTTGTCTTCTTGGAAGATCAGACCATTGAAAACATTGGTCAGTCTGAGCCATCAGAGTCCAGTAAAGGTGATCTTGTTGACATAGATCTCATTGATGCACCGACTATTCAAGATTTTGTGGAGGAGATGCCACCTCCTCAAGATAATGCAGAGGAAAGAAGTGCTGAGATAGAAATTAAGAGGGAGACAGCACCCCAAGACTCACTTCCTCAGACTCCGATAAGGAGGTCTACCAGGGAGAAACAACCATCCAGAAAATACTCATCAAATGAGTATGTGATGATTACAGATCAAGGTGAGCCAGAAACTTTTGAAGAAGCTTTGAAGGATGCAAACCAAGCTGAGTGGCTTAAGGCAATGAAAAAAGAGATGGATTCATTGCATGGGAATCACACCTTTGATTTGGTAAAGACACCTAAAGGGAAGAAGGAGTTGAAGAACAAGTGGGTCTTCAAGCAGAAGACTGACGGCAACAACTCCCAACCTAGATACAAGGCACGACTTGTAGTGAAAGATTTTGCTCAGAAAAAGGGAGTTGACTTTGATGAGATCTTCTCGCCAGTTGTGAAGATGTCCTCCATCCGAACTGTACTCGGTATAGCTGCAAGCATGAATTTGGAAGTTAAGCAACTTGATATGAAAACTGCATTTCTGCATGATGACTTGGAGGAAGAAATTTATATGGAGCAACCTGAGAGCTTTATTGACAAGGGTAAAAGGCACCTTGTCTGCAAGCTGAAGAAGAGCTTGTATGGATTAAAGCAAGCACCAATGCAGTGGTATAAGAAATTCGATTCCTTCATGACTGAGCATGGATATTCAAGAACCTACACAGACCATTGTGTGTTTGTGAAGAAATTTCTAGATGGTAATTTTACCATTCTCTTGCTTTATGTGGATGATATGCTGATTGTGGGCCAAGACATCGGCATGATAAACAAGTTGAAGCTGGAGCTGAGTGGGACCTTTGCTATGAAGGATTTAGGTCTAGCAAAATAGATTTTTGGGATGAGAATAGTTCGTGACAGATCACATGGGCTGATTTGGTTATCGCAAGAGAAGTATATCAGAAAGGTTCTTGAGAGGTTCAACATGGACAAGGCAAAACCCATTAATTGTCCACTTGCAGACCACTTTAAACTCAGCTCAGGGCAATGTCCTACAAATGATGAAGAAGGAATCAAGATGCAGAAAATTCCCTATGCTTCGGCAGTAGGATCGTTGATGTATGCTATGGTCTATACTCGACCAGACATAGCTCATGTTGTTGGAGTCGTCAGTCATTTTTTGTCAAATCCAGGGAAGAAACACTGGGCAATAGTGAAATGGATTCTCAGGTATCTCCAGGGCACTTCGAAGATGAGTCTGTCCTTTGGAAATGGTGAACCTATTCTTGAAGGGTTCACAGATTCTGATATGGCTAGTGATGTAGACAGTAGAAAGTCTACTTCTGGGTATTTGTTACCTTTGCAGGGGGAGTAGATGCATGGTAGTCGAAATTACAGAAGTGTGTAGCTCTTTCCACTACAGAGGCTGAATTCATCGCCATTATAGAAGCCAACAAGGAGTTGTTGTGGGTGAAGAAATTCTTGTAAGAGTTGGGCTTGAAGCAAGAAGTGTATATTCTTCACTGTGATAGACAAAGTGCGATTCACTTGAGCAAGAATTTCTCGTTTCATTCAAGATCAAAACATATTGATGTTCAATATCACTAGATTCGGGATGTCTTGAATGAAAAATTGATGCATCTGGAGAAAGTGCATATTGATGACAACACATCAGATATGCTGACTAAGTCATTGCCCAAGGATAAGCACGAGAAGTGTCGACTCCTAGCAGGAATGAAAGAAGCTTCCACATAAGTCGAGAAGGGGGAGAATTGTTGGGTTTCTCTCCTTATTCAGCTTCGCCGTACTCCAAGTCCTGTTCGCTGCAGTCTCTTTCAAGCACGTCACCTGATCTTGTTGAGGACAGTTTCGTATTCGCTGGACAACGATTTGTGGTTTGGGGTTGGAGCTGCGTAAGTCGACTTCATATTCGCTGGAATAGTGATTTGTGGGTATCGCTGAATAGCGATTTGTGTTGTCAGCAGGACAGCGATTTGGAGTATCGCTGAATAGCGATTTGTGGTTATCGCAAAAATAGCGATTTGTGCTGTCAGCAGGACAACGATTTGGAGTATCGCTGAATAGCGATTTATGGTTATCGCGAAAATAGCGATTTGTGTTGTCAGCAGGACAACGATTTGGGTATCGCTAGATAGCGATTTGTGGCTTCAGCTGGAAGTCGGTTCGTGACATCACCGCATGACGATTTGTGGTTATCGCTGGATAGCGATTTGTGGCATCGCAACATGGTGATTTGCAGGTATTGCTGGAATATCAATTGGCGCTCCTGGCGCTTCGTAAGCTGTGCAAGACGTTTAGTCTTTTCACATTTATTGCGGGTCTCATCCAGATCTTTACTTAAGGGATGAATGAGCGGGAAAATAGAGCGTCGTCTGGTGCACGCAAAACATTAGAGAGAGAGAGTGATAAACACTTTTAGGGCACCGAAAGGGTGCAGAGAGAACAAGAGCAAGAAGTGCTGCTACACTTCTTTCAAGACAGCTTCGTCAAGCTGGTTCTTCAGATCATTTGTTCCTTATTCTTCTGTGAGGTATATCCTCTTGTTTATTTGTTACACCTCGTGTGTTTGTAAGGCTTATGCTTTTTGGCCACTTTGTAATCTTTGCAAGAAGATAGTGGAAGGTGTTGACCTATCGGTCGTCGTAGACATATCTCAGTTGAGAGGGAACCACGTAAATCGTTGTGGGCACTGTTGGTTTTGTTTTTATTTTCTTCCACTGACATCGTTGCATTGTTTTCATCGATTTACACTTGTGGGGAAGACTTGATCCGTCAGTTTGTTTTCATTTTTTTTTCCAACAGCCTACCAAACTAAGGTCGTCAATGGGTCAGATTTGAGCTACTCATCCAATTGGATCAAGGTCTGGAATTAACTTCAAACCAGAGGTACCAGACACATAACTTGTGATGGTCCACATCTGGATCGGAAAGCTAGAGCTGGGTTAGTTAGACATAACACCTTTTTTTTTCTTGTTAAAAATAAACGTATAATTGGATCACAGGTCAGACTCGAGTAAGGTTTACGAACACCCAAATCAGGTCCGAATCCATCTAATCATCAAACCAAGTACGGATTATGGGATAAATTCTCATGGATCCAAGTCCGATCTTTGTCAGGTCAAATCCGGATCGCCGACCTGTTACATAGCAACTGGGTCCAACACTCCGAATCCAAACGGGTGACCAAATTCCGCCTTTCAAAGTCCAAGGAAAGCCAAACAGAGTCAAGAAACTGAAGACCTCTTCTTCTCTGCGTTCTCCGCAATTCCCTCCGCGAGCGAGAGGGTGGGAAAAAGCAAAAGACGATGGCGTCGGAGTTCCCTGAGATCGAGCCCTCCCACTTCGACCTCATCGTCATCGGCACCGGCCTGTCGGAATCCATCCTCTCCGCCGCCTCCGCCGCCGCCGGAAAATCCGTCCTCCACCTCGATCCCTCCTCTTTCTACGGCTCCAACACCGCCTCCCTCCCGCTCGATGCCCTCTCCTCCTTCCTCGATTCCCACCGGAATATTCCGTCCTCGCCGGAGGAATCTCCTGTCACTGGCAACGACGAGGAGGTCGAGTTCCTCACGGTGGGGTTGCGGACCCGGCCGCTCTACTCCGGCATCGAGATCTCCGGCGCAGCTGCGGATTCTCTCGGGCCACCCAGAGGCTTCAGTCTGGATCTCGCCGGCCCTAGGGTTCTGTTCTGCTCAGACTCCATGGTGGATGTGATCCTGCGGTCGTGGGCGAGCCACCACCTCGAGTTCAAGAGCGTCGATGCAACCTTCCTTTGGGTCGGAGGGGAACTGAGGCCCGTCCCGGACTCGAGAGAGGCCATCTTCCAGGATCGGAGTTTAGGGTTGATGGAGAAGAACCGTCTGATGCATTTCTTCAAGCTTGTCCGTGCACATTTCGATCCCGAGTTCACGGATAAGATCTCCGACGAGGATCTGGAAAGGCCATTCATCGAATTCATGACCAAGCAGGGGTTGCCCTCATCGATCAAACCGTACAAATCGATTTCGCCTCTCTTTTTGTTTGTAAGAATGTCTGGTTTTTGTTTTTTTAGGAATAAATGAATGATTTTATTTTTCTGAATTGCTTGTAAGAATGTGAACTTCATTTTCTTTGTGCGTGTATTTTTGAAAATTTGAAGAAATCAATCAAGGATGGGATTTTAATATTTTTTCCTTCTGTTTAATGGTGCCAGCTAAGCAAATCGCACAAATTCTTCTGTTTTATTGGGATCTCTTTCTTTTTTCCCCTTTTCTTCATACAATGTTTTTTTCTCGAATAGCACAACGAGTTTCATTAGGTTAGCCACTTGGAACATAGGGTCTTTAACTGATAAGTTGGTAGAGTTAGTAGATGTTATGTGTAGGAGAAAGATTGATATTTTATGTCTACAAGAGACCAAATGGGTAGGTGAGAGAGCAAAAGTGATAGAACCTTGGGGATATAAGATTTGGTATACAGGAATAAATAGGAATAGGAATGGAGTAGGGATTGTTAAGAGTCGTCAGTTTATAGATAATGTAGTTGAGGTCCGTAGGAAGGGTGATAGAATTTTACTTATTAAATTAGTATTAGGTACGGATATTATTAATATTATTAGTGTTTATGCACCTCAAGTAGGTTTAGATGATTCCATTAAGCATCAATTTTGGGAAGATTTAGATGGAGTAGTACAAGGGATATCTTATGGAGAAAAGCTTTTCATCGGCGGTGACCTTAATGGACATGTAGGCATTAGTAGGGATGGATTTGAGAGTATCCATGGAGGCTATGGTATAGGAGAAAGAAATGAAAGTGGAGAAAGGATTTTAGATTTTTGTTTGTCCTATGATATGATCTTAGCAAACACTTGGTTTAGGAAGAGGGAGTCTCACCTAGTAACATTTAAAAGTGGGGTTAATACGAGTCAGATAGATTTTTTCCTACTTAGAAAGAGAGATAGGGGTTGTTGCATCGATTGTAAGGTTATACCGAGAGAAAGTGTAGCTACACAACATAGAGTCTTAATTTTAGATCTTAGAATTAGACAATGCCGCACAAGGGATAGACATAGGATAGATCCTAGAATTAAGTGGTGGGTACTGAAAGGAGTTAAACAAGGAATGTTTGTAGAGCAGGTAGTTAAGGAAGTTGATTGGTGTCGCGAGGAGGATTCAGAATCAATGTGGAATAAGATAATGGGTGGCATGAGAAAAGTGGCTAAGGAGGTATTGGGTGAGTCTAAAGGCGGTGCACCACTAGGTAAGGATACATCATGGTGGAACGAGGATGTCAAATTAACTATTAAGGTTAAAAGAGAGTGTTATAGAAATCTAAGTAAGAGTCGTGATAATGAGAATTTGGAGAAGTATATAATAGCAAAGAAGGAAGCTAAAAAAGTAGTTCGAAACGTGAGGGCTAAGGTATATAAGGAGGTTTATGACAAGTTGGATACCAAAGAAGGCGAGAAGGATATTTATAGGCTTGCAAAAATGAGAGAGGAAAACGAGGGATTTGGGTATGGTTAGATGTATCAAAGATGAAACACAAAGGGTTTTAGTCAAAGATGAGGAGATTAAGGAGAGATGGAAATATTATTTTGATAAGCTATTTAATGATAGTCATGCTCAAGATCTTGGAGACTTCTCCATTCCTTTTCATGAGATAAATTGTGACTTCATGCGCAAGATTCAAAATAAAGAAATTGCAGAGGCTTTGAAGAAAATGAAATCAAGAAGGGCAGTTGGCCCAGATGGTATACCTATTGAGGCTTGGAAATGCTTGGGAGAGAAAGGTTTAGAATGGTTGACAAATCTTTTTAACTTGATTTGGCGAACAAATAAGATGCCTAATGAGTGAAGGAAGAGTACTTTGGTGCCTTTATATAAGAATAAGGGTGATATACAAGATTGCACAAACTATCGTGGTATAAAACTCATGAGTCATACTATGAAACTTTGGGAGAGGGTGATTGAGTCTAGGTTGAGGAAGGTTGTCATGATATCGGAGAATCAATTTGGTTTTATGCCTGAAAGATCAACTATAGAAGCTATACATCTTCTTAGACAACTTATTGAAAGATATAGAGAGAGGAACAAAGATTTGCATATGGTTTTTATTGATTTAGAGAAGGCATACGATAGAGTACCTAGGGACGTTCTCTGGTGGACAATGATGGAGAAAGGTGTTTCTCTCAAGTACATTAGTATAATTAAAGATATGTATGAAGGAATAATAACCAATGTCCGCACTTGTGGAGGGGTGACAACCAATTTTCCGATAACGGTTGGGTTACATCAAGGATCGTCTTTAAGCCCTTTTCTATTTGCGATAGTGATGGATGAGCTTACGAGATCAATTCAAGAAAATGTACCGTGGTGTATGTTGTTTGCTGATGATATTGTTTTGATTGATGAGTCTAGAGCTGGGGTTAATGCTAAGTTAGAATTATGGAGACAGACATTGGAAGCTAGAGGTTTTAAGTTGAGTAAGAGTAAGACTGAATATATGGAATGTCGGTTTAGTAAGCAACGAAGTAGTGATGGGAGTGTAGTGAAGCTTGGTGAGCAAGAAATATCGGTGAATGATTATTTCAAATATTTGGGATCCATCATTCAAAAGTATGGAGAAATTGATGGAGATGTAAATCATAGGATAAAGGTTGGGTGGATGAAATGGAAAAGTGCAACTGGAGTGTTGTGCGATCGTAGAATGCCATTGCGGTTGAAGGGAAAGTTTTATAGGACGACTATTAGGCCCGCTTTACTATATGGTACGGAATGTTGGGCTGCCAAGAGACATCATATTCAAAAAATGAGTGTAGCTGAGATGCGGATGCTTAGATGGATGTGTGGAAATACAATAAAAGATAAGATTCAGAACGAGGAGATACGTAAGAAGGTAGGTGTTGCACCCATTGAAAATAAGATGCGAGAGAATCGTTTACGGTGGTTTGGACATATTCGGCGAAGGCCTAATGATGCTCCAGTTAGAAGGTTGGAGAAATGAGAAAATATATTAGTTAAAAGAGGTCGGGGTAGGCCTAGGAAGACTTGGATGGAGATGATAGGAAAGGATATGAATGCTTTGAACCTCACCGAGGACATGGCATTGGATAGAAATGATTGGAGGAAAAGGATTCATGTGGAAGACCCAAAATGAATTTCTTTTTTTGGTTCATATCGCTGACCCCAATTGTTTTGGGATGAAGGCGTAGTTGTTGTTGTTGTTGTTGTTTGCACAACGAGTTTCAAGTTTCCAAACACTGACTTGGTCTTGCTATCTGTCGGTTCGGTCATTGTTATATTAATTGGCTTTAGCACATTAGTGTATACTCTTACCTGACCAAATAATAAATTGTCGGGTTCAGGTTTTTGCGGGTCACAAAACTGGAATCCCAAACTTAGACCCGCATAATTTCATAATTTTATTTTTATTAAAAATACATATAAAATACTTGGGTCAGGTACTCGACAAAAATCATTCCCAAACCTAAGGCAGCTATACGAGAGAAGTCTTGGATACATCTATAGTATCCAGCCAATTCCAAGAAACTCCTGATCTCTGTAATCGTCTTAAGTTGCTTCCAAGACAACATCGCTTTCACTTTCGCCATATCTACCTCAACACCGTTGCCTGAGATGATATGATCAAGGAATATAACACTATCTAGCTAGAATTCACACTTAGAGAACTTAGCGTAGAGCTTATGTTCCCTCAGTGTTTGCAGCACGATCCTCAAATGCTCTTTGTGCTCCTCACTTTCTTAGTAGATCAAGATATCATCGAGGAATACTATCACAAATTGATCAAACCATAACCGAAAGACTCGATTCATCAAGTCTATAAAGGATGTTAAGGCATTTGTGAGTCCAAAAAACATTATCAAGAACTCATAATGCCTGTATCTGGATCGAAAAGTCGTATTTAGGATGTCCTCTGCCTTAATTTGCAACTGGTGATATCCTGATCGAAGGTCAATCTTCGAGAATACTTTTGTTGTGCGCAACTGATCAAACATGTTATCTATTCTGGGCAAAGGATACTTGTTTTTCACCGTTACCTGATTCAACATTCGATAGTTGATATAAAGCCTCATGAATTCGTCCTTTTTCTTAACAAACAAAACTGATGCACCCCAAGGTGACACATTCGGTTTGATAAGCCCCTTGTCAAGAAGCTCCTGCAACTACTTCTTCAGCTCCATGAGCTCGACAGGTGCCATATAATACAACACTCTTGACACTGGTGCCATTGCAGGCATTAACTCAATTGAAAACTCGATCTCATGGTGAAGCGGTAATCTCGGTAAGTCCTCTGGAAATACGTCGAAAAACTTCTGGACTACGTCCAACTGCTTTAATGATAACTCTTGGCTATCAGTTGTAGACACACTAGCCAGTAACATAGTAAACCCCTGCTTGCAGTACTTCGAGATCTTTAATGCAGATACAATTTTCACCTCGTCAACAGACCTAGTCGCCTGAAAAACCAATGATGAGAGATTGGGTCGCTCTAAGCTCACATTTTTACCCCAACGCTGAAGAGTCGCATTATGATGTGATAGCCAATCCATGCCCAAAATGACATCGTAAAATGTCATCTGCAGTAAAATGAGATCGGCAGACAACTCGTGTCTCTTAATGACCACTTTAAATGTGGGAAGATACTTAGCACACCAGGTCGACACACCCAAAGGAGACATAACTTCTAGCGTGGTCTCTAAGCTAGATGGTGTAATGTCAAGCAATCCAGCAAAAGAAAAAGAAATAAAAGAATGGGTTACACTCAAATTGAACATAACACGTGTCAACTATAATACCTTCCATCAGATCGCTCTGATCGTTTCGCTCTGCAGCAGCGTACACATGTTCGTTGGTCTTTCTCTGCGCCTGCTACTATAAAGGTTTCTGCTGCTGCTGCGACTGTTGCTGGTTGCCCGAGCTCTTGGCTTGTTCGAGTAATACTGTGCAATGTGCCCGGGCTGCTTACACTGATAGTAGATACTAGATACCAAGGTTGACTCTTGTTGCACCTCCGACATGCTTGTTGAGTCTTCGCCTGTTGCGGTTGCTTTTGTTGATGGCGATTCTGGTGGTTCCCCAGTTGGTCTTCTGCCTCTTAGCCTCCCCACCCTGTGCCTTACCACCAGTAGGTGAATGCTTTCGAGCTTCACCATTGCCGTTGCCAGTTGCCACTGCTATTGCCACCTGTCTTCTTGGATTGACTTCCCTTGAATCGCTTCCACTCCTTGTTCAGAACAGAAGTTACCTTAATCACATTGTTGAATGTAGTAGGGCGGCTAGTCATCACACGAACCTGTAACCCGTCCTTGACTCCTCGCACGTACTTTGATGCCCTTGACTGATCATCAACAAATATGTTGGGGCAGTAACACTTGAAACTCTGAAATTTGGTAGTGTAGTCCATCAGACTCATGTTCCCCTGAGTCAACACGAGGAACTTTTGCTGCATCATTTTCCTAACAAACTAGAGAAAGTAAACTTCCAAGAACTCTTCTCAGAAAGCCTTTCACGATATGGACTTCACTGCAACGAACTAAACTTTTTGAACCATGTCCCACCACTTCTTGGCATCGCCCTTCAGACAGAAGGTGCCAAAGTCTGTTTGCCTCTCATCCGGCAATGGCAGGACACGAACGACACTTTCTATGTCCTCGACTCAACTCTCGATGACTTCATGATCGACTTTCCCCCAAAAAGTTGGTGAATCAAACTTCAGAAACTTTTCATACGTCATCACTCCAGGGTTAGGGGTTGCGACTAGTGCGAGCTGAAAAGTCTGTGCCTGAATATGGTTAGTGACTGTCTCAGTTAGGCTGTTGAGAGCACTCGTCAGGAAGTCCTTCTGTTCCTGCCAGTTCTCAGGAGCGTTTGCTTGAGCACGAGTATATATTTAAAAATTAATTCAAACCAAATTTATTATTAAACTATTCCCATAGATCAAACCTACCCCCTTAGGCTTGATCACTATATTAAAGGGAAACAATTAACCATATAAATTTAATCATCCTACATTAATTTAATTGAAACAATTTACATTACATCATAACAATTTTCATAATTGCAGAAAAAGTAATGAAACAAAATTTACAAAATACTTTTTACCAGTGATGAAGAGATTGCTTCGGAAGTGTGAGTTTATGATTTATGGTGTTGATTCTGATATCAATTCTGTAATGACCCCAAACTGATCCTCGAAAAAAACATATTTTTTTTAAAACAAATAAATGATTTTAAAATAATGCAGAAAGATATCCTAGGGATCTAGGGGCATATTATTGATTTCATATCTACAAACCGACATACACTCCAAACATAGAATTATTCAAACCATAAATTTAAATTAATTGAATAGTCCTCATTTTAGGTTCAACAAGTTCTCAAAAAACCATAAACTCCTAAAACAGTCATAATCCGGTCTACCAAATCATAACCCTCGGTCCCTCCAGCAAGCTGGTCCCGCCATTACTGCGCTTCAGTACCTGAGAAAGGTTTTTAAAAACGGGGTAAGAACCGAAGTTCTCGTACGAGACTCTATTGAAATCCAACAGTAAGGAAGATGACATAAATCAAGTCAAACATAGGTTTAAGAGGGATGCATTTCGTTTTTTGTCGACGGTCAGTTTGGGGTCGTTACACCCGAATGTGCTATAAGTGGGTCGGGTCATTATTGGGTGGATTGGCTTGTTGTAATTTAAAATAGTTATATAAAACTTTATCTAAAAATTGCCAACAATTAGTCATTTGTGTAGTGGTTAGTGTCTTGTTTTTTTTTGGAAGTCAAAAGGGTTTAAGTATCATTGCAAATAGTAAACCTTTTTTTACATTAAATACATTTCGTTGACAGCCCTACGATCAAACTTTGTTCAAACTTTGTTCAAACTTTGTTCAAACTTTGTTCAAACTTCTAGAATAGGGCTAAACTAGTAATTCTATCTCATGAGTTACAGGGGTAAAATGGTAACTTCAAAACATGAATTAGTGTTAACCCAAGAACAACCCATTATCAATTCATGATTGGGGCAATTTGATTAACCCAAGTAAAAACTTTGGTGGGAATTTGCAAACTCTCAAACTTTTGGTGTGCACGTGAATTAAACTGAAAAGTTTGGTGGGTATTTGAAATTTTTCCGTTTTTTTGTTAAACCCTTATGTTTCATGTTAATTATGAAGTACAGGGTTTCTTTATGTAGAAAAAAATAAGTGAAGAAACTGATCATACGCAATTTCTTGTTTATGATACTAAATGGAGCACTCACCAAATTGTCTTCTTTGTGAGATTATTTTTTCTGCATTCTTGAATATTGAATTGGGAAGTTGTGAATTTCTCTATTGTAGAGGGAAAGGAAGTAAGGAAATTAGTTTATGTTGATAGTGAGATCATTGGCTTCTTTGGAAGAATTTGGGTTCTTTTTTTCCTACTTCGTTATACAACGTTATATTGCTACATTTGAGTTGATCAACGTCTGATCTCCATGATATACTCCTTGTCTGATGTGTTGCTATGTGGGTAAACTGTTGTAGGATTATTTTATATGCGATAGCGATGGTGGATTATGATCAAGAGGATTCAAAGGCACTGGATCTGATCAAGACAAAAGAGGGGATAGAGAACTTGTTTCTTTATCACTCGTCTATAGGCAGGTGATTTATATTTAGTTATTAGCAAAATTTTGTCTAACAATTGAAACTGCTATTAATCTTTTTTTATGTGGTTAATTTGTTTGAAGCAGTCTGTACACTTTTTTTAGTTGTCCTTCCTAAAGCGAGTGAAAGTGCACAGAAAATAATCGTTATGGAACTTATTCAAGGGTTGACTTCCAGTTAATGAACTTGAGAACATAAATTGGGAAGCTTTGTCACATTGATATGGTAGAACTTTGTGAAAAATTGATTTCATTGAATATGGCAAACTAATCTGAAATATTATGTGCTTCAAATTGATGGCTATACCAGGTAGTAAAATGTGGATTAATAGATATTCAGGGCAAATTAGTTCTGAAAAAAAAAGAAAGATCAAATTAAAGCTATTAGCATATATATATGTTTAAGGAATTATCTGCTCATGGGTTATTCATGCTTGGGAGGTTACGGAAAGAGGGTATACTGATCTTGGTGATACATCTCTTCGAACTAACAAATTGGATAGCCTTTGAGAGGAAACGTTGACTTATAACATGGACCAAATCAGCATTTTGATATAGACAAGAGGGGAAAGAATTCTTGAAAGTTGTCGTGTCCTCTTTGCTAAATGTGTGAACATTCAAATGGACATTAGGGTTTGTGCTTCCATAAAATAAAAGATGACTATAGTTTCCTAAATGGATGTTTGCTGGCTGGTTGATAGTGAGAGGACTCTTAGGGTAAGTTTGGTTGTGTTTTTGAAAAGTGAAAATACTGAGAGATTCAATTTCAAAATCTCATGAGGCCTCATGAGAAAGTGAATCTCACACAAATGAGATTCACTTTCTAAATCTCACTATTGGGTTTTGTGTCAACTCAGTTTTTATGAGGCTTGTTTTTTGGGTTCTGTGCCAAAAAAGGTTTTATGTTTGGTTGCTTTTGGGGTAGTGTTCAAATAAGATTCACTTTCTAAAGTGTATTAGGAAGTGAATCTCATGTGAATGAACCAAACGTACCTTTAGTACCTGCATACCCAAAAAGGGGTGCCGATAAAAAGACAAGAATTTTTTTTTCTTACTTGCTCTCCCTTGACAATGAGAAAGGAGGAGTCTATCTATCTGCCTATATTAAAGTAGATTTCCTCCAATGCAATCCACAAACAGAAATTCCATGAATCTCTTGGTGGATAAGTCAGGCGACTCAACAACAGTGTGTAGAATGGAGATCCGATCTATAGTTTGAGGGGGCAATACATACCAAAAGGTTTGAAAAAGGAACATGCATAAGAGTATATAACCAACTCACCCTTTTGTATAACCTATTCACATGAAGCAACAGGATGCAATAAGGAAATGCACGTTTGTGAGGCCTGTTTTGGGATGCATAGGAAAAATAGGAGATTACGCCTAAGTTCGTATCCAGAAAATCAATGCAACTCACCTAGTAATGATAGAAAATTTATTTATTTTAATTGAATTCATTCCTCCAAAATATTCTGTTTCATTTTGATGAACCCTTTCTTACCATAACATTAATATCATTATGGATATTGCAATGAGGAACAACGATCCCTATTTATTTGTTTCCTTCTTTACCCTTCAAAAGGGGAGTCATTCTACTCATGGTTGTACGTATCGTACAATATAGTACAATACGTATCGTTACTTTTGTGTTTTGCGATTCGATACACACTTGTATTGCGATACGAGTGTATTGTATCCGTATCGAGTGTATCGTACGATACACTCATGTATCGTGATGTATCGTACGATACAGTTTTAGCGTATTAAAAAAAGGCCGAAAGTTGTATTTTTTTCATTTTGGGTTTAAAAGGCCTCTTGAGGGCTGAGTTCTCCATATGTCTAGAGTCCATTAGAAGGGAACCCACACACTCTAAGTTTCGTGAGATCGATTTGGGAGGCAATTCATGCGCAAGAGAGAGGGCTTTTGTGATTTTATCAAGAGTGTATTTTCACCATTTTTTCAATCGAGGAAGTGGGTTAAGGTACAAAATCTCTATTCTTTGCTTCTTATTGAGTGCTTTTCGGGAAATGTGTCTTTGGTGCTTTTTATTTTTTGCTTCTTATTGAGTTTTTTAATTAGTTTTGTTTTATTTTAGATCCTTCGATGTCGTCTTCACATTCATGTCATATTAGAGATGATCCTGCATGGCAATACTGCAGAAGCATTGACGATGTACCACGACTAGGGTTACCATTGAATTTGAGATGTTTATTTTGTGATGCTATTATTAGAGGTGGGCTGCATAGATTTAAACAAGATATTGCAGGTCAAGATCAAAATGTATGTCCATGTGATTCTCCATCTATTCCTGCAACTTTTTGTGCTGATGTTATTGCTGAAATAGAAGAAATTCAAAGAAGAATAATTTTGCAAAAATGCAAAGATGGACTTCCAACCATTGTTCCAGATTCTGAAAATGATGATGATGATGACCCACTTGCTAAAAAAGTGGCCCAACATAAAAAGATTATCGAGCGACAGTTAGATGCAGAACTGAGGAAATACTATCTTGATGTTTGACAGATAGGCTCTAGAAGATAATTTAGTTTTCGGATCTTTATAGTTTAGAACTTTAGAGATGAAGATTGGCATGTAAGACGTTGGTTAAATGTAATATTTTTAGTTATCATAAACTCTTATTGGTTAAATGTAAGGCTTTAATTGTGTTTAAAATTTAAATTATGTAGTTGGCTTTTATTTATATTGTCAGTTATCAGTTGCATGGTTTGTTATTAATTTAAATTATGTAGTTTCCTTCATATGTGAATTTATGGTTGTATTTTGTGCAATTCATAATTGTTTTATGTGATATGAGTTTTTTATAATTTATGCTAATTTTTTTCTGATTTTTCTAGATTTATTTTTGAAATTTTTTTTATTAAAAATTTATGATATGTTTATGATACGATACGATACGGTGTTACTTTGGGCCCGACCGATACGGGTAACGATACGATACAATACTTACAACCTTGATTCTACTACTATGTAGATACAATACTTTACTACTTTATTTTGTGGGCGACCTAACCTAGTGGTCGAATAAAGAGAGGCTACATGTAGGAAATTGGACAGTTGGCTTATAACATGGACATGGTGGACTGAATCAGCATGTTGGTAGGGTTTATGCTTCTAATAAAATGAAGGAATATGTATTGACGTGTGATGTTTGGTGTTTATGGATCCTGGATCTGATCCAAATCCCTGTTTTACCCCGTATATTATTTGTTTGTGTATTATGTTGAAGGGTATCTATGACTTCACATTGTAACAAACTTTTGTACTTGACCATCAATAAGTTCTAGATGAGCAGGTTTATTGTATGCATGGAGGTTAATGCATTTATTACTAAAACTAATCTTATAATTGATGCCTTCTCTCTCCATTTTATTGGAGAAAATCCTTCCATTTTTGCATTATTTGGACTCTTTTAGTGATAAAGCAAAAAAACCTTAAATATTTTATAGGCCATGGAATATTATTAACCTGTTGCATGATTAGAGCCATTTTCTTCCTGGGCAAGTTCTGTTTTTAGCCTTTAGGTTATTTGATGTTTGGTGAAACTTTAGATTTAAGAATATTTGTGATATATACCTTTCAATGCAATTAATGAACTATTATCCTTTTCATTTGGTAGCATGCTAATTGGTTAAATTTAATTTATGAGATCTGATCTTAGAAAATCTTGCTTTAGGTTTTCTAATGCTTTGGGATCATTTATCTATCCACTCTATGGCCAGGGAGAGCTACCTCAATCATTTTGTCGGTGTGCTGCAGTAAAAGGCGCTATTTATGTAAGTTGTGGTCATTGTGTTTTAGAACTTTAGATAAAGGATGTTGGTGGCTTTATTCTAATTAAACTGGTAATTGGTAGTTCGTAGGTTCATTTGTTTTCAGATTCGTCTTTAATGTTAGGTCCTTGTTCTCTGGCTGTGTAGCTGCCTTTGCTGTATTCTTCTAATGGTGGTCCAAAATCCAAATTGTGATATCTAGAACTTGTTTCAAGGTTTTGACAGGACTGGAAGGGAGCACCAGTTTTATCTACCTTCCTTTCCTGAAAACCGCTCATCAAAATACTGATTTGGAGATGTGCTTGATAAATGCATGACCTTCACATTAAGGATATAACATATAAATAAATCGTGTTGGTATTTGCTGCTTCTGAGTCCTTGTTTATATTTTCTTTCAAACATAGAAGGTTGCTTTGGGGTTTTGTGCAAGTAAAGTTCAGATACCAGATTGAAACATTTCTGCCTCTATGCAAATCTTTTGCTGATATTTTACTGAATATTTCTTATGATATTTTATTTCAAAACCTGTTACTTTTTTGTTCCCCATGTGTATGGGAACTTGGCATACATAACATATCCAAATTCGGTCTTGGTGCAGATCCTTCGCATGCAAGTAACAGATTTAATTATTGACAAGGTATGACTAATTTTCTCCCTTAGAAAGGTTCAACTTGTTGATTTTATCCTTGGACTTTTTTTCTTTTATAATAGGCTTGTGCTGTTGTGCATGTTCATACACCAAGCATTACACTTTAATTGTTTGATCATAAACATTGTCCTACTCCAATTATGAAGACTGCAGTTGTAGGCTTAAATTCTTTTTAGTCTAGCATGGTCTATGTCGAGGAAATGCTTTATTACTTGTTTGTGTGATAGCCTCTTTATTAATAGCTTTATGTACACTCTTACTTTATATAGGGGTATCTTTGTAATATAGTCAACTATTTTTGTCTTATGTGTAACCCTAAGGTGTCACCCCCTTTTGTGTTGTATCTTTATCTCATTTTGCAAAAAGCTGTTCTTGTTGCTCCTCATTCTTCTCTCTTCTTCTCCTTTGTAGCGACTATATTTATTAGAATGTGGAATATGGATCCGATATCGGATCCATATCCATTCACAAGTTTTGCTTTAGTTGCATTATAATGTAACATGCGTTACTTATAAGGGGCACTTTTGTCCTTGTAAAAGATAATTGTAACCCTATACTAATGAAGCACTAGTGCAGCAACCAAGACAGTTTTGGGCTGCCGATTTCTCAAGAAGAGTTCTCTCTCTCTCTTTCTCTCTCTCTCACGTGTTTTCACATGGTATCAGAGCACGCTGTATTTCTGGGTGAAAAAAGGACCTTCCTCAGGGACGTGAAAAGCCAAATCCCCTTTCTCCACATCAGTCTACGTGCACTAGCCAAGTTCTGCTGCAGCAAAAGCCGAGTTCTCGTTCCTTTCAGAACACGTGAATCTGGTCTTCCTCAGCGACGCGAATTAGTTCACGTGAATCAGGTTGTCTTCCTATTCCCCTATTTCTTTCTGTCAGCGTCGGCTACATGATTCGTCCCCTTCACCTTTTCTTTTCCAGCAATGAATAGCTATCTATATCGCAGATTTGCAAGACATTCAGATTTGTTGTCTGTGTTCTAACTAATCTGAAATAATTTTAGATCTTCACTCGTTTATTGTATTACACCCTGTTTTATGCACAATAGGGTGTTTTATGCACAAATTTTTTGTGTTCACTCAAAAAAGGGGGCCGAGTTCTTCTTATTCCTCGTGACTTCACCTTCTTTTCTTATCAGTGTTGTGAGAGGCGTACGCCTTAGTACCTGAAGCGTACGCGTCAGAGGCGAGGCGCACACTCAAGGTACTGAGGCGTTGCTGTGATGCGCCCCTCATCAACCTCCGACCAGTTGTGACCATCGACCACCGGAGTTGCTGTGCTGCAGCTGCTGCTCAGTCTTCTCCGACCACCGGACGACCGACATATCCCTCGCTTCCGTACCAGCTGGGGCATGGTCCTTCTCTTACTGCCTCCCCTCCCACCGCTTCACTTCCATACCAGTTGTGAGAGGCGAAGCGCAGGTTCAACGCCTCGCTTCGCCTCATCGCATTTAACAACCTTGTTTCTTATAGTTCTTCTTATTCCTCGTAACTTCATCTTCTTTTCTTAATTCACACACAGCAACTGCTGTAGTTTTTTTTTTATTCTTCGTGACTTCATTCACAGTTTACACAAAAAGGCTGACTTCATCTCCTCTTCTTAATTCACACACAACAATTGCTGGTCACCTCTTCTTCTTCATTCATTCACAGTTGGTCAGTTCTTCTTCTTCATTCATTCACAGTTTACACAAAAAGGCTGAGTTCGTTTCTTCTGGTACCAATTTCTGTCATAAGCTGCGTCACTTTATTCTTTGTTTTCAGCCACATTTCTGTCATAAGCCTACAAATGGATACTTCAGGCAATGCTGATCTTTCCTCCAATTTCCTGGGGCAGTTGGTTTCGGAAAAACTGAATACAAATAACTATTTGACTTGGAAAAGGCAGATTACCCCTTTTATTCGCAGTCAAGATCTTTCAGGTCACTTGGATGGCTCCACTCAAATACCTCCGGAATTTGTCACCACCGAAGAAAAAAAGGATGGAGAAATGTCAAGCACCATTCGCAATCATGTATTTACTGCTTGGATGAAACGTGATCAGGCTCTCGTCGCGTATATCACTTCCACACTGTCGCAAAAAGTTTTGGTTTCTATCCCTGATGATTGCACATCTAAAGTATTGTGGGAAACTTTAGCTCAAACCTACTCTCAGATATCAGAGGCTAAGGTGCTGTTTCTCAAGCGTGAATTTCAGCTTTTAAAGAAAGGAGCAATGACCATTATTGAATTTTTAAATCAAGTCAAAAGCATCACAGATCAATTAGCCATTGTTGGATATCCAGTGTCCGATAAAGAAAAGGTGCAACAAACACTGAATGCCCTGGGATCAGAGTATCATGTACTTGTCACTTCTTTATTATGCTTGCCTTCGTTGCCCAGTTTTGAGGAATTACGTGCTAAACTCTTCCAATACGAGATGTCTTTGAAAAGCATATCTGATGCTTCAGCAGGGCAATCATCTACGCATGAGATTCTTGTCACAGGGACGTTTGCTGATCGTACACGGAGAGGGCGTGGCAGAGGCAAGGGAAATCCAATCCAGGGTGGACGTGGGATACTACCTACACCAAATTCTAATACCAATTTTTCAAAGAATGTTCCCACATGCTATCAGTGCAACAAGCGAGGTCATATCAAGGCCAATTGCTGGTTCAACCCACAAAATCGGAATAGAATGCAAAACACCAGAAATGTTGGTATATCAGGAACTGCAGGTACGTTTCAAGTCAGTGAAGATGCTAAGGATCTCCTTCTATCTGCTATGGCCAACTTGAATCTGAAGCAAAATGATGATGGAATATGGTATGTTGACTCTGGAGCAACAACCCATGTCACTGGTAATGCAGGTAAGTTCTCTACTCCGACTCCCTATTTTGGAAAATCTAATATTGTAATCGGAGATGAGACTCACCACCCTATTTCAAACATAGGCAATGTCGTCATTCCTTTGTCTAAGTCATCTATTCCTTTATTTGATGTTGTTCATGCACCAAATATAAAGAAAAATATTGTTTCTGTTTCCAAGCTTGTTGATTCTACCAATTTTTCTGTGAAATTTACTCCTACTTCTGTCTTTGTCAAGGATCTTCAAACGAAGAAGATGTTCGCTAAAGGAGAGCGACGTGAAGACATGTATGTCTTTAATGAAGATCCAACCTCTAGTGTCTTGAAGCCCCAGTCGGATCTCATCTCCAAAAGTGTCCTAAGTATATCCAAATGTAATAAGTCAGATCTCTGGCATTCTCGTCTTGGTCATTGTAGTCAAGTCTTTATTGAAAAGTTAGTGTCCAATGGTCTTCTTTCGGAGTCTGTTTCACCTTTATTGAGGAATAAAATATGTCCCAGTTGTCAGGTCTGCAAAAGTCATGTACTTCCTTTTCATCAAATAAATAAAAGAGCTTCTATACCCTTTGAGATAATATGCTCAGATGTTTGGGGCCCAGCTCCTAATCCTTCCTCTTCTGGAAGTAAATATTATGTATCATTTATTGACAGTTTCTCTCGTTTTACCTGGATATTCTTTATGAAACACAAATCAGAGGTCTTTTCCATTTTCCGTCACTTTCATGCCTATGTTAAAAATCAATTCTCTCAAGATATCCAAATTCTCCAATGTGATGGAGGTGGTGAGTATTCCTCCAAAGAATTTTTAGATTTTCTCCAAGATAATGGGATTCATCGTAGAGTTTCTTGCCCGTACACTCCATAACAAAATGGAATTGCTGAACGTAAACACAGACATATTGTGGAAAGTGCAATGAGTATGATGCATGGGAGTAACTTACCCATTAGTCTTTGGTCTGAAGCCTTTCACACTGCCACTCATGTGATAAACCGCCTTCCTATGCCTATTCTTGAAAATCAATCTCCCTATTATGTTCTCTTTGGTGCACATCCCGATTATAATGAGTTACGAGTTTTTGGATGCACATATTATGTTCATATTGACAAATCCATGAGGACTAAATTTCAAGACAAAGCCTCTATATGCCAATTTGTAGGTTATGCAGATGAACACAAGGGTTACAGATGCTATGATCCTACCAATAAGAAGATTAGAATTTCCAGAAATGTTGTTTTTGATGAAAATAATTTTTTGGGAAAAGAAACAGAGGCCAATCGTGAACCTACTGGTGCAGTTGCTAATTGGTATGATCCATGACTTAGTGTTGAACTTATTTCACATGCTGTCGAGCATACTATTCTATCTCCTGAAAGCATATATGGTGAGGCAGTTTTAGATGATGCATCACAAGCAGAGTGTCTAAGATACAAAGGAAATGTGTATACCAGGAGATCTAGAGAGCAAACGAATGTACCTGCTGAAGAACACATTGTATTGTCTAATGACAGAGAAGCACCAAGAAGATCAGGCAGGATAAGGCATCCTATTGAAAAGTGGGTTAGTTATGACAACTTTTCTATGGACTTTCAGATTTTTCTATCCCAGATTGAAAAACACGATGAACCACTTGGTTTTTATCAAGCTATCCAATCCCACAAATGGATTGAAGCGATGAATGAGGAAATCGAGGCACTTCATGAATGCCGAACATGGGAGATAGTTGGCCGTCCTCCAGACAAAAATGTTGTTGGTTCCAAATGGGTTTATAAAATTAAATATAAACCGGATGGTAGCATTGAACGGTACAAGGCGTGCCTTGTGACCAAGGGTTTCACTCAAGAATATGGCCAGGATTATGATGAGACATTCAACCCAGTGGTGAGAATGGGAACTATTCGCATTATACTTGTCCTGACAATTGAACATGGGTGGATCCTCAGTCAGCTTGATGTTAAGAATGCATTCCTTCATGGGGACTTAAAGGAAGAGGTCTATATGGAGCGACCTCAAGGTTATGCAGAGGGAAGCCCAAAAGAATATGTATGCAAGTTAACCAGAGCTTTGTATGGATTGAAGTAAGCTTTTAGGTCATGGTTTGAAAGCTTTTCCTTAGAAATCCATAAACATGGTTTCTTTCGTTCCCAACTTGACCATTCTCTGTTCATATATAGGAACGGTACCACTATGGTTTTCTTACTCATATATGTTGATGATATTGTTATCACTGGTAATGCTCCAGACCACATTCAGCGAATTAAAGTTCTATTGAGTATGCGGTTCAAAATGAAAGACCTTGGGGAGCTGAGATACTTTCTTGGAGTAGAGGTAGACAAACAAGGTGATAAAATGTCATTAACTCAACATAAATACACTCTTGATCTTCTGGCTAAAGCAGGAATGACAGATTGTAAACCTCTACCCACACCCAGTGTTGTTAACCAAAGGCTCAGTATTTGTGATGGTGAGTTATATCCTGATGCAGTCAAGTATCGGAGTTTAGTAGGTATGCTACAATACCTTACCTTCACTAGACCAGACATTGTGTATTCTGTCAATCAAGTATCTCAATTCATGCATGAACCAAAGACTGGTCACATGGATGCTGTCAAACACATCCTTCGCTATCTAAAAGGAACGGTGGGTGATGGACTCACATATACTCAATCTTCATGGAAATCACCAAAACATGACATACTGGCCTATACAGATGCAGACTAGGCATGGGATCCAGATGAGAGAAGGTCTGTTTCAGGATACTGTGTTTTCATTGGGAGAAATCTTGTCTCATGGAGTAGCAGAAAACAGAAGGCTGTGGCAAGATCTAGCACAGAGGCAGAGTATAGATCTATGACAGCTACCACAACAGAAGTGACCTGGATTAGGCATCTTCTTACAGAGATGGGAGAGGATATCTCAAATTCGACACTTATGTGTGATAATAGAAGTGCTATACAAATTGCATTCAATCCTGTTCATCACAGTCAGACTAAACATATTGAAATCGATCAACATTTCATCAGACAAAATATAGCCGACAAAGAGATTGAACCAGTTTATGTGCCTTCAGAAGACCAAGTTGCCGATATGTTTACAAAAGGTCTTACAAGTCATCGTTTCTGGTATCTGAAGAACAAGTTGCACATGGTTCAACCCTATACACAACTTGAGGGAGGGTATTAGAATGTGGAATATGGATTGGATATGGATCCGATATCGGATCCATATCCATTCACGAGTTTTGCTTTAGTTGTATTATAATATAACATGCGTTACTTATAAGGGGCACTTTTGTCCTTGTAAAAGATAATTGTAACCCTATACTAATGAAGCACTAGTGCAGCAACCAAGACAGTTTTGGGCTGTCGAATTCTCAAGAAGAGTTCTCTCTCTCTCTTTCTTTCTCTCTCTCTCACGTGTTTTCACAATATTTGTCTTTGTAATAGTCTTACCACAACAAATGCTGTAAAGATTATGGAAAACATCTGATTCTATAACCATGAAAGCAAGGACCAGATTTCCTGAAAGTGGTAAAAATGTTGAATCATAAGGCTGCTTGATGATCAGCCTAGCTGATTATTGACCATTCCTTTTATGGAAGTTCTTCACATGTGCTCAGGATATAGAAACTTCATAAATAATCCCTGTTTTCATATGGCTACTTGAAACAAATTTAAATGCATCAGAAACATAGTGACTTGTATCGTTCAAATTTAAATGTCTCTTAAGATGATATGTGGATTTCTTCACCTTCATGATGATTCTTTTCCACCTACTATAAATCTTATCTTTAACCCTTTTTTATTCTTTTCTGAGGCTTGCCTTGGAGGACATTGTCCTAATCCTTGGCCACACACTTCATGTGTCTTATTTGTATGGTGGACCTTTCGTCTCAACCAAGGTTGTAAAGAGAATATTGGTAACTGTATCTGCTGGGCCCAAAATATAATATATACCTTATCATATCATAAAAAATTGTATTTGTAATAAAAAATTTAAAAAAATTAGGAAAATTTCTAAAATTTTCATAATGCTAGAAACAATCACCATACTATTACATATCAAACAATTACATCCTACATAAAACATTGAATATTTAATAAGCAAGATGATATGATATGGATGGCATGCATATTTCACAAGACAAATGCAAACTATAAAAGAATGTGTATTTAAACAACAAAACTAAGCTAACAAGTGACAAAATTAACAATAGTGTGTGTTAACATAAATAAAAACACAATGTGTTTTTCAATTTTACATAACCAAGTTTTTTCAAAATTAAAAGAAAGAAAAACTAACTAAATGTTGTCGATCATCATCATCTTCTTGTACGAAATCACCCTCAAGCCCTCAAGGGCCTTACATGTTTCAAAATTGGAAAAAAAAATCGAATTAGGTGCAACTTACATTGTGTTGATTGCATATCGTAAGATACACCAACTGTCAGGGTGTATCATAAGATACACCTGATACAACCATCGCGATATGCTCCAATACTTACAACATTGGTCTCAACTAAACCTGAAATGTGGAGGCTCCCTATGGTAAGTTGATGCTCATTCCACTATGTATGGTAGAATGCACAATGGATATGTTCTGAACATTCCCAATTTTCAGAAGAGTGTCACACCTTTTCTGGCTGAGCTGGCATGAAGCCTTGTTGACATTGTCAGATTCTAGATTTGATTATTTTAGCCTCATTGGCCAAGGCCAAGTAGTTGATTTATGGTCTAGAAGTAGTGGTTGTATTGAGGACGGTGGTTTGTTTGGCATAAGAGGGAGTTCAAGGATTTTGGAGGATGTTGCAAAAAATTGCTCGGGCCATCATGTTTCACTCAGAACCTCCTATTGTGTATGGAGAGAAATTTGCAGTGCAGCTAAGACTTTCTTGGATCAGTTTACCAGGAAGTGGACATCTATTGAAATGATTTTTCTTTTTTCTTTTCTTTGAGTGTTCCTTTGTTTTTGTGCAGGTGAGCTTGTCATTTTGTATGCTCTCTTTGATAATAAATTTTCTTACTCAAGAAAAAGGAAAAACTAATAGAGAAGTTAGCAAAGGCATTAGCAGGATTCTAGTATCCTGGAATTCCCAAAGCACATAGGACTTGGACCACCTACCCAACCAAATCCTGGCAAAAAATGGAGAACGAGTTCAGTCCTGAACTGGCATGCTTAGTTGCAATGCAGGGATAGTTGGTCTTGCTGATGGGACAAATCCTTCATTTTGTTCCACAATATATAATTATCATCTTGCTTTTCTGATTATTTTTCAAATGAGAATTTTCATCAGAGAAGATTCGAGAGTCTTGCACTCTGTGTCAGTGTAGGAAAGCCGTATAGAGTTTGATGAAGCCATTTCATACCCCTACTTTCAAGGATTTAAGTGTGTTGCTAATAAATGGCACTCAAAAAATAGGGTGTGTGGATTACTTTTTCTCAGAAAATAAGCATTAAAGGCTTTTTTTCTCCAAAAGAATTCAATAAAAGGAATATGCATACAAATGGTTGCCTGCTGATAAATCATGCTGTGAGATGAAATTTGGCAGCATCTGTGACTTGCTTAGGAAGGTTGTTGATTTTTAATCCATATTTAGTTCATGTTTCTTGTTCCAGGATGATTGAAATATCCATTAATCCGCTTTAATTATATTAAAGTAATCCGTGCATTTTTTTAATTAACTGAAATTGATTATCCAGTTGCAATATTATATTTAGTAAAAGATGTGGATTGAAGGGTTTCTCTTCATCAAATTAAATGCATCATCTTGTAGTCCATTGTCTCTGAACAGAATATCATCATCCAAATTCAAATAGTTGAACAAGGTCATCCTTGCTTCTTGGTGATGGAGTTCATTAACTGATGTCAGATGCATCCCTTTAGGCAATTACTTGAGGAGAACAAGTACTGTTTCTTTGTATACTGATTCCAAAACCTAGTCTGGAGCAGAAGCATGTTTGGCCATTCAAGTTCTATTGGTGATACCTGCAGATAAATTTTGTGATTTTAGCATTTTGTTCATGGTAACTTTGTGTCAAATCTATTTTCTGGCAATAGAAATTTTGGTTTCCTGTCATGATTTTTGGAATTGATTTGTAAATTTTCTTGCTACGCCCTTTTGTTAGCTTCACCACTTTCAAAGAGCACGCTGGTAAAGATAAGACATACAGCTTGGCAAAATATATTGCTACTGATGAATTGCAAGTTCTGAAAATTTACCATGGTTTTTTTTTTAATCACAGATTATTTCTAAAAATATGTAGGGAAGCAAGCATTATAAAGGTATTAGAATAGCGTCAGGGCAACATGTATTCAGCAAACAGCTTGTTCTGGGTCCATCGTTCTTGAACCTGTCCTCAGACAACCAGGATAAAGGGGATGGAAGATCAAGTGCAGAAGAAGTTGAAAATATTCAAAGTTCCATGCAGAAAGTTGCCCGAGCAATATGCATAACAAGGAACTCATTACGCCGAGAAATGTCAAACCTCCTGGTGGTTATTCCTCCAAAAAGTATGAGATACCTTGTTGATGCTGAATTTTTTCTGCCTGTTAGCTGACAACAGATTGTTTTGGCCAACCTTCTGATGATTAAAAGTCTCTTGATTTGAACTTACATTTATGATCTTATATTCTACTTTTGCAGCACTATACCCGAAACAGGTGGCATGCATTAGAGCTCTTCAGTTAGGTAGTAATGCCGCTGTTTGTCCACCAGATTTGTAAGTCGCAACCATTATCTTGATATGTTGATACATATCTGCTCTAAGATATTAATGAGGAGATGCAGCTTTTTCATGGATATGGAAGTTCTACTTTAAAGTTCAACCCTAATTAAGCATTTTAAATTTATCTCTTCTCAGGTTTGTTGTATATATTTCAATGTTATGTGACAATGTGACACAAGGAAAAGATGCGATGCATGCAGCTGTAGATGCTCTTTTCATGCTTCCTGTTTCGGACAGCTCTGAAACTGATATATCACTACAAAGTGAAGGAAATGTGGACAGAAAGCCAATACTGATGTGGCATGCAACATATGTTCAAGAGCTAACACAGGTACTTATATGGTTCATATTTGTATCAGTTTGCATTTTTACTTGGTTAGTATTGGGAGCCTATACACTGAGTTTTGAAACTGCACCTTGCTTATTATCTGGTTTCCTGACTGTGATCTTCCAAATAATGCAGGGTCATTCAACCAAGGGCATTGTCTCTTCCCCCTCGCCTGATGGGAAACTGGACTACAAGGATCTTCTGCAATCAACAATGAAGGTGATCTTCTTTTTCTTCTACTTACTGCCACTTTTCTTGATCATTCAATTTGTTTTCTCTGCTTGTCTAGATATATGTTGCAAGTGAATGCTAACCATTTAATATATTTCCAAAACACGCTAAGTGCTTATCAGGATCCTTTTATACATTTGAATGGGCAAACTGTTCATTGATTTCTCCTTGCCTGCTTTATTTAGTTTAACTTTTCTATTTACCCACTTGATTTTCTACATGTCTTGTCTTTTGTATTGCTAAGCGGAGTATTCAAATCAAACATTTTAGTCGAATGTAGTTTCTTTTTAGTTCCATGTTTATCGTTAATATATCAAGTAGATGTGGGTCGATGTGGGAAAAAATCATGTGATAATTTTGGGAGAATTTGGAAATTTTTGGTTAACTTGATTTTACATAGAAAAGTAAACTTGATTTCAATCAATGGTTTAATATTCTCTAGCTGTGTTTTTTCCCCTTTTTCTCTTCATGTGTGCACACACACCCGTGTGTGTGTGTGTGTGTGTGTGTGTGTGTGTGTGTGTGTGTATATATATATATATATATATATATATATATATATATAGAGAGAGAGAGAGAGAGAGAGAGAGAGAGAGAGAGAGAGTTCAAATATTCTTCTGTTGACAAATTTTGAAATTCCACAATGGCTCTTTCAAGGTAAATGAATGATTTGTTTTTATTTTACTTTCTGTAAATTTATTTAATTACTCTCATAATGATAATTAATTAATAATTTAATTAAATCAATTCAATGTTTTGTAGGGGTAAACAAAAATGATGAACTTGTTAGCATTCACAAAAATGATAAACGGTCAAGCATGGCACAAAAATGGCAAGAGGCCTCGATTTACACGGGTTTTAAAGAAAAAGAGAAGAAACGAGAAAAGAGGTGGAAAAAAAAATTAAATAAGTGGAAGATTCATTAAATTGGGAAACATTACCCTGCCAAAATCTCTGGATGCTATGTACTTAAAATCAATATTTTCCATTTTATGATTCCTTTGCTAGCTCTAATTTTGGTATTTTCTTCATAATGAATAAACTCCCACATTCGGTTGCTAATAATTTTTTATGCAGCAAGTGAATGCGGAAACTTGTTAGATGGGGGCGAAATTGTAGATACAAGAATGCCATGTTCCGTACAAATATAATATAGCCTGTCCCATAAAAGCTTTTGAAGAGAGAGAGAGAGAGAGAGAGGAAATTTTCATTGAATGAGGGTCTTTCCGGTCGGTATGCTCTTTGCTTGTGCAAACTATTACCAGTAAGATAGTGTTTTGTGCTAATGGAGTGTCTTTGTTCATTCTGTGTTGCAGCTGTTTCAGGAGATGTACCCTGGTGAGGAATTCTTCCCAGAGAAAGCAGCTTCTGAAAACATGGAGGACGATTGAAAGAATTGAGGTGATAATTTGAAAATGTTGGGTTGTTTTTTGCAAAGGGATGAAGTCAGTGAGCTATTAATTTTCTGAGTTGAGAGGTCATCAGCAAGTGCTCGACTGCTGCTTGCCGTGTTCCAGCATAGATTATTCATTTTTACAGATCAAGGACGCAGAATTTGCCAGTCCTCTGGTTCATGTGTTTCAGGATGTAGTCCCTAAAGATGATTTATAATCTATGACGTCCTTTTAATGTATTCATTGTAAACGACCACCGTACGATATACTATATAGTGCTTCAATTTTTCATGTTCAAATTGTGACAGCAAGATTTGGACCAAACGCACATCTGACGATGACTAAAATTTTACAAGGGCAATGCAAAGAATATATAAAGCATCCCATAGAAATTAAAAATCCATTCTATGGAATCAAAGATTTTGTTGTGAATCACATGAACAAACGAGGAAGAGGCATTCCTGCCTCCTGGTTGGGATGTGCCTTCTGTGCTATGAGTTGAAACGGAAGTTTCAATTTACGCAAGGCAATTTTTTAATAAATGTAAAAAAAATGCTTAAAATTAATTTTTTTTAATATTATTTTAATGGTTTTAACATATGTCACGTTTTGATTGACACAATATTTTTTAATTATTTTTTAGCCGATTCACTTGAGAATCCCTGAATCGTTGGCCAAAGATTCAGGGCCGATACTGACAATATTGCAAAAAGGAGTCATTGGAGATCTAGGGAAGGATGCTAGAGAGGTGCAGCGAAATGAACTAGATCTCATTCATAAACTGAATCAAAGTACAGAACAAAATTCTTCAGAGAGAGAGAGAGAGAGGTGGGGGGTAATGTTTTTGCTATTAGCCGAGGACAAGGTGTTGAATTCGGATGCCTAAGTTCTAACCTCTACAAAAGGGATTGCAGAGAAGCAAATTCAGCGAGACACTGTAGCTATGTCATTCAAGCCGAAACGCAACGCAAACTTGTTGTGGGTACACTCGAACATATCCACCAAGCTGCACTCTTTGTGCTTGTGTTTTATCAGGTTGTATCTGAACTCCAATCTCTTCTTGAGCCCATGCTGGAAGAATTCCGGATACTCTGCTACTTCATCTATCCTTCTGCCCATGACATTGACCAGAAACTTGATCCTCGGCTCCAGCGAATTCTTTACGCTCTTGATCAGAACAGGTGGAAACCCAGTGACCAACTTGGCAATCTGCAAAGAGCTGAGATCGCTGCCTCGGAGGAACTCCAGATTGGGCCTCAATATCTTCTCTACGTCCCTGCACAGAAGTTGGGGAAAGGTTGTCGCCACTCGTTGCAGGTCGTGGTCTCTCAATCCGATGGATCGCAGGAAATCCGAGGTCGGCCGCAGCCGTTTCTCGACGCTGTAACCCATGATGTAAGGATTCTTCACCAGAATTTTGCCCACGGCCCCTTCTTTGTTGAAGCCCAAACCAGCAAGGAAGTTCACAATGGGTAAGAGTTTGGACTCTATGCTGTAACTTACCAGCCTGGGGTTAAGCATGATGAGCTTCCCAAGTTGGTTGTCAGGGATACCCAGCGACTGAAAGAAGGCCAGCAATGGGCACAGCTTCTCTTCTATGCTGTGAGAGAGGATGTGGGGGAATTTCATTATGGCCATGGTCACTTCATCGGGTTTCTTCCCCAATGTTTTCAGGCACTCCACCGTGGGCTTGAGTCTCTCGTCCAGCCCCAAAGCTAGCAGCTTTGGGCATTTGAGGACAATAGCAGCGAGCTTCCTCTGCGGAATCCCAATACTGTTGACGTAGTCCCAGTTCTCATTTGCTTTCTCTCTCTGCACTCCTTCCAAACGCTTGCATTTCTTGAGCATCTCACTGATGCTCTTGTCATCAAAGCCCTTTTCTTTGAGGAACCCAAGAATGCTTATGCTTCCTTTTTGGTCGCTCCCGACCTCCATTTCCTGCGAAAGAATGACCCGGAGGCACATTTATGGACCCGATTTTTCGGACTAAAATTCGAAACGTGAATGCTATCATGGAAGGGTGGTAGTTTTGAGGAGAAATTAAGAGAAGAACTACGTCAAAAATGCTTACCTGGAGAGATGGGATGGATTCAAGGCTCTGCTCTGCTCTGCTCGTATTCGTCGCCGAGAGTTTTTATGGATTTTACTTGGAGTAACAAACGCAGACAGACAAGTATGGCTCAGGAATTCATTCCTTATCTCAAGCTGAATAATTTGGTGGGTTTGCTGCAGACGAGAGGCAACACTTGCTTCTTATTGCCTTATCCTATCCTACGTGTTCCTCGTTACAGAAATGGGGATTTTCGGCGGAAAGACAAAAGATGCCCCCCTCTATATTAACGATGACTGCCCGACTCGTTAACAATGTCAAGAAAATTCTGAAATGCCAGTAACGGCCCCCCTCAGTTAATGCCTCCCGGCTTATGGACGGCACCGTAGGTAGACTAGCTGGTAAACGAACAGAAGCAGTAGAGCTCCAGCTGCTCGGGCTTGGCTCGTTAACGGGTACAGTCCTGCTCGAGCCCCTCTTGTGAGCTCATCACGAGCCGAGCCCAACTCGATCTCGTTTACGAGTTGACCTGATGTGCCATGTTCATCATACCTATGTCCACAAGGGGACCATTTAAGCCAACACGAGCCTGGACACCAGCACGTACAACATTATTTTAATATTTTTAAATAATGTTTTATTATTTTGATTTTGTTTAATAAAAATTTATTTTAATGTTAAAATATTCAAAGCTTTGCTTTTTATTGATTAAAAACGTAAAAATTTCATGGCCTCTTGGCCAATGTCCTGCACTGAAAAAGTGGTAGGGGCGTGTGGAAGGAGAATATCGATCCCTCAAAGTTGAAAATCATTAACAAGAATGAAGAATAGTGATGCTCCTCCATTTACTTATGTGTGTGCCATTTAACTTGTACCACATGGTGCTCTTTTACACTTCGATAGAGGGTACCGATCCTTGGCTTGATCTGCAAGTCGATCATGCTCAATCTCCTGTGCAGGTCCACGGGCTGCCCTGCTAAGGGTCCAGTTCCCTTGGGATGTGTACTTTTGACTAGAAGTCCCCTTGTTCTTGGCCCACATGAGCTCAACCAGGATAACTTCTCCTTGACCACGCGTGCCAACTCGAACCCTTATGTTAAAGACTTGGGTGACCTTGATCTGAAGGCCTAATTTGAGCATGGCTATGAACATACCAACCAATGATTCCTGGGACCATCCCATCATCAGGTTGCTTAGCTACTCAATCTCTGTATAATGTTGCCTTGTTGGCAGATCTTGGACATCCTAACATGGTGGTTGGCATAGGTAGAGGGGCCAAATCGTATCACCAAGGTGCGGGAGAAGGCCTCTCAAGAAAGCGTACCCATCTAGGTCTCTAGCTAGTGGTATTGGTGGATGGCCTCATCTTATAGGTAGATCGAAGCAAAGGTGACCCGATCTTCCTTTGATGTTTTGGTGATTTTGATGTACTGTTTAGTGCATAATACCCAGCTAGCGGGGTCATCACTGATGAACTTCGAAAAGTCCAGCTGGGCTGGCAGATAGAGTAGGGCCATTAGGTAGATCTTGTTTTTGAATCGCTTGCGCCTTATCCCTTGTGATGCCCTAAGGAGCAACCCTGGACTCCACAGTTTTGCATAGAGTCAAAGATCATAAAGACTTGCTGGAATCACTCATCCTGCTTATTATTTAATGCATTTATGTGTCCATTCATCTTATTAATCATTTCCTTAAAGTGGTTATCACGAGCTTGAATATTTGTGCAGAGCTCACCAATTTGATTATGAGCTCATGTCATGCTTGGAGTTTTCAGGAAAGATACAAATTCATGAAACATGTACCGTAGACTTGCAACCAAACAAGAAAACCTCATGTTTACGACCCACTAGGCATAGGGCTTGTGCTCACAAGATTGATCGTCAGGGCCACAAGATGACTTCAGCCACATGCCTGGGTTAGTTAAACCCTCAAAAAAGCAATGAACGAAGAATCTAATCTTTGTGCGGGCTGCAAAAGAATTAGCCTCACACCTAGCACATCATTGAAAAAAGAATGTTCGGTACTCAAAAAAAAAAATCCTAGGAGACACTTAAGCACTAAACTCAACAAGAATCACAAGAAAAGGTTTAGATCACACCTAGTCAGAACTGAGAAGGGTGTGATCCCTTGTTGGTGCAAAAAAGAATCTCATCTAACTCCAAAAATATAGATCTGATCATTCTTGATCCCTATAAAAAACCTTGCTCTAATACCAAATATCAGAACCTGACCTTAAGGAGGGACAATTCTGATAGATCCAGTGATGGGAGAAGCTTGGGCATGAATCTTAGAAGGGGGTGTCAGTAGGAAGGAGAAAAAAAATTGTTCCCTCCTGAATGGCGTCTTGCACTGGAAAAGTGGTAGGGGCATATGGAAGGAGAATATTTGCTCACTTGGGGTTGAAAATCACTAACAACATTGAAAAATAAATATCCACTCAATAAACTTTATTCAAGAATAAATCAAGAACAAACACTTATATGTTGTCCAACCTCATAGTCTAAAAGAATCAAGAGTCCTGATAAAATAAAGAGTCCAAAAGAGAAAGAGAATCCAAAGAAATAGGAATCCGAAAGGGTAGGTGTCCTCCAGTCCTAGTCTGTCGAGGACACATGGGCAGATCCGGATGAGTCATGAAAATCAGGTTCCCCCTTTGACAGGTCAAGGTGGTTTGTGACATCTTATAATATAGTGTACAACAAATGGTTGATGTATTTGGTTTGCAAAGAATAGGTCTAGAGATAAAATCTTGTTGTGTCTAGCTATGAGACAATGTATTGCTTTGCAATCCTGTTACTTTCGGCTATGAAACAATATAGTTTTTCTTTAAACAAGCCCGCTCAAACCACAAGAATGAGTCAAGCTTAAATACTTCAAGCTTAGTTTGTTCGGCTTATCTACTAGTCCTAGTTGGAAATGTGTAGTCATCCATTTGAAAGTTGCATTTGCATTATCTATTATGCAATTTTGGTTTTAAAAAGTACGAAACATACTTCAGTCTATGATTTGGATATCATATCCAATATGGCCATATAGGCTCACAAGGAAATCCAAAGATCCACACAAAATGGTGGGCTCCTAACTCATGGAATGCACAAAAAACATGCATTAAAAATACAATAAAGTCTGAGATGAATGCAACTATACCAAGGAAGGACTATTTATTCCAGCACATATGCTCAAAATGTAGATGCCTAATTTGATCTCTCTTGATACAGGTGATTTCCCAATCACTTATTCTCTTTCCTCTTTTATCTCTCTGTTTGTCTCTCTATTTTCTCCATCTTCATTGTGCACACCTTGATCCTTGATCCTAAATTTCTTATAGTGGTATTCTAGTAAGGTTACTTGTGTGTGCAGAGACTTGCCTCCAGACGATCCTAAGCTGCCATGTGGATGAAACCACTGTTGGAAAATCTAGTAATGACTGCTATGTCTGAAGGTGCTGCCTGTGTGTAGTGGCTGCAGAGGGAGGAAATCACAGAGGGTCGGCTGAGCCCGACGGAGTTGTCGAAGTGTGTTGGCTGCAGAACGAAAAAAAAAACATGCAATGATTTTTTTTTCTGTGGTTAGTATTTTCGACGAGATGGAGGTCGCTGCTGATGTAAACTCCAAGTTGTTCAGCTTTGTAACATCCATCTGTAGCTACCTCGACGAGCTGAAGACACACTCCTCGATGTCTGCCTTAAGCAACTACAACAGTGACCAATCCGGCAAGTTCATGTCAGGCTCCGACATCACCAGAATCATTCAGTGGTATCTGATTGCCCAAAAAGAGGAAAAACCCCTTCTCGGAGAGAAAGAAAGCGATGGCTATGGCTCTCTAGGTGAGAGGGTGCACAACACCCGCTCTTCTATTTTCTCACGAAAAGGTTGTTGCTACTCTTGGTGGGACGGCCGGGATGAGTGGTTGATGCCACTCCCTCCCCTGTTGTCATCCCTCTCTTTTTGCCTCAGCTGCCCACGCTGGCCCTCTGACCCCTCTCCCCTCCTGTCTACTTCTATCGAGGAACCAGAGCTACCAGGGTGGTGGCTTTGGTCCCCCACCTTCTGACCTGCTCCCTCTCTCATTCTGATGATCATGGTGGTGCCACCTGCGTCGTCGTATCTCTTCAACCCACCCCTCCTGCGCTCGAGTAGCAGCAGCGGCTGCTGCTGTCTCGAGTCGGGCTAGAACTGAGCTGGGCTCTTCTAAGTTCGAGCTTAGCCTGACTCGATCAGACCCTGTTGCCTTTCGAAGGACACAACTGAGCTAAGCTCAGCTAAAGTTGAGCCCAACTTTGTCTCCTTTTGGGTTGGGACCGGGCCTTGCTCAGTTATACCGAGCCCTACTCGGTCACACCCCCCTTAACAGAGTCGCAGCCCGGTTAGTTCCTGCCAAGCCGGTTCGGTCGTGGGCCCCTAGGGTCCTTTCTTTCTCTTCTTAGGATCGAGCTGGCTCAGCCCTTGGGCCCCAACCCTCTCCCCTGTTCGATCATGGATCTCGTTCTACCTAAACTGAGTCAAAACTCAGCTTTCTCAAAACCGAACTTGACTCGGCTCATCTTTACCGAGCCTGTCTCAATTTTCCCCCAAATCGAGCCAAGTTCATATCTTTACTCCAAAGCGAACCTGGCTCAGTTCAGTTGGTCAAACTAATTTCAGGTTCAACCCCTGTGATGTAATTGTCACCTCTTCCACAAAATAAGAATAAGTGATAAAAACTTTTTGAGTGCACCACATCGAACGAGACTTTGTATATCTAACACGCATACCGCGATATAAATAAGTTAAAAATATACGCTCAGAATCGTCAAAGATTTGGACCATCTCTGAGGCAGGAAAAATTTGCATACGATGACGATAACTGAACATTATATATATATATATATATATATATATTTATGTTAAATATAAATATAAGGTTAATATATATAACTCAACGACGTAGTTTTGTGTATTCTTGTCCTATTTAAATTACGTATTTAACTCAAGGATGCAATTTTATGTATTCTTGTTCTATTTAAATTACACATTTAATTCAAAAATATCATTTTTTATATTCTTGTCTTATTTAAATTATGCATTTATGTCAAGTACATGGTTTCAGGTACTTTCACTTTATGTACGATGGCTTTTTGGTAGACATAGCTTTAATATATATGTATTATATATATGTATATGATTATTCAGAATATGTAGTTTTGTGTATTCTTGTCTTATTTAAATTACATATTTATTTCAAATATGCAGTTTCACATACTTTCACTTTATTTACGATGGCCCTTTGGTAGACGTTGCTTTAATATATATGTATTTTCTATATGTATATAATTATTGAAAATATGTAGTTTTGCATATTTTTGTCTTATTTAAATTATGCATTTATTTCAAGTACACAGTTTTATGTACTTTTGCTTTATTTACAATGGCCTTTTTGGTGGATGCTGCTTTTGTATATATGTATTATATATATGTATATAATTATTCAAAGTATGCAGTTTTGCATGCTCTTTCTCTATTTCAATTACACGCGTATTTATTTAGAGTGTATAATTTTGCATAATCTTACTTTAAATTATGCGAGTATTTATTTAAAGTTGCAGTTTTGCGCACCTCTGCTTTAATTCAATTTCAAAAGATATTTCATGCGAGATTTTTAAAGTCTACATGCCTCTGACATTATGTAAAATAAAATAAGTGTTTTACGTTCGAATGTTTTTGATATTTGGTGTACACATGCGTCACATATCGTACAAATACGACAAGGCTTCCACCCTCGCATGCATCAAAGTTTTTACATCTATCTTGATCAAACAACCTCCAAGTGTTAGAGTGTTCTTCGAAATACTATTCCAACCTAGTTCAAACTTTAAATAAGTTAAGACTAACACGACTCAGGTATTCACAACTGAGTCTTCTCTTTGAACTAATAAAATACAAGTCTTCGATTACGTAGACTTTGATCGTACTTACTTCAAGTCCTTCCATTTTAAATCTAGGAATAACCCAGATGTGCCCCCGACCTAAGGTACGGGAAACCATAAATTTTCAGAGTTGTGATTGGTCTTCTTCCTGAGAAACCAATTATATTTTCATTGTAGTAGTACTATGAGACATGCACGATATGCTCGTATGTCGTTGAATGAATTTAAAGTTTATCACAAACCTCATTGTACAATAATGCACTATATTATAGAAAAATTACGTAAACATACATGATCGCCTTCACAGGCAAGATGCTCTATTCTGTTTAAAAGATCAGAGCATAATGAATGAGTGTTATCATCACAAAATTTCCTTTTCTTCCCTTCCCTTGCGAGAGAGAAAGAGGAAAACATGCTTTCGCGATTCAAACTTGACCGGATTTTGGAAATTGTTTTAAAATACTCACCTCCGTTTTGAAAATAGCGGGAAAATCCATGGGATGGGGCTCGACCTGTCGGTACGAGGTTCGACCGTTTCTGCCGCCTTTAACAGAGGTAATCGAACCAAGGACCAAAATGTGTGTTTGACTTAGTGAAATTATCGAAATTGTGTTATATCCTAAATGCACAGAGAATTCAGGCATGCGCTATGAGATTTTGGAAAATGTAAGTTGGAAAAATATGATGTATGCTTTAGAAAACATTTGGAGTTGAAAAGCATTTCTCAGGAAAAAGGTGGAAGTCAATTTCTCAGATGAAAAGGGTTTGAAATCTCGAGAAAATTTATGAAGTTTTGGGAAAATCATGGATGGTTGAAAATCCTGGGAAAATAGAAGTAATTTTTGAGAAAAAGTGAACACTGGAAGGGAAAAGGCTAGTCAGAATAACTCTAGCTTTGAAAAGTTTCTCAGAAGAATGATCGAAATTTATCAGAAAACTCTTAGGAGAAGGAAAAGAAAAACTCAAGAAACTGAAATCCTGAGAGTATTAGACTTGAAATATTTGAAGATTGAATTTGATTCTTGAGAAAGATGAGAAATCCCCTTTGAAAAGAATCTTAAGAAAACAACATTTTCCAGGGAAAATCACGGGAAAACTTAACTTGGAAAATCCGATTTTGAAAATTTTAGAAGTTTCTCGAGAAATTGATTTCCAAAGAATGAAATTTTCTTGAGAAAATCATGAGAAAAGCAGATAATGCCATGATGTAGATGATTTGAATGAATGAATGCACTTTGAAAAGATTTTCTGAGAAATTTATTGAAAAAATGTGTATTAAGCCAAAGTAAATCCTTCACATATTCTGATTGTAGCCATGAATATGTTCAGAGTTTATTTGAGTTAATTCACAATATTTTGAAAATGGAAAATATGATGTGCATTTTAAGATAGCCTAAGAGTGTAGGCTCAATGTGACTAGTAGAAAGATGATAGATCTGGGTCTCGTCCATATTCCGACTAAGGCCGTAAATATGGACTCCACCGAGTTCATCAACTCTCTAAGAGTTGGTGCACGTGCCATTCGTGTACACCCATGGTGATTTTGCAAAATGAGATATATAAATCATAGAATCAGGATATTGCAGGAATCAAACTACATGAGATGCATCCTAATCTAAGCAGTAAAAGTAAATATTATTCCAAGTTTGTTTATTACATCTCTGACATAAATAATAAAAAAAAAGTGCATAAGTGTAAAAGAATCAGCATCCTCCAGATTTTCCTGCAAATGAGACTTAGCACCAGGAATACAATATACAGGGAAGGGACGGTCTCACATTAATGGCAATGTGTCACTGATTATACTTGAGTTGTAGTGGAAACATGGGAGTTAATAAAAGGTAATGTCTAGAATATGAACAGAATGATTATGAGAATATCTGAATGTCGTGCTTAAGCGAAATGAGGAATATATACATATATGCCTAAATGATCAAAGTGGCACTGAATGGAGTATACATGCGAAAGTATGTGTATTTGAGTGTATAATAATGTATCTACCTAAATGCATTGCAATATATATATATATATATATATATATATATATATATATATATATATATATATATATATATATATTAATGTTTATATAGAACAACATACAGGAAAATACATATCTAAATGTAACCGATGGTGATGGACATATGGCCATGAGATATACGCACAACAGAAGTAAATTTATTGGACCTACCGTGAGTGTGGAAGTTGACAAATAATATACAATATGAAACAAATGCCAAAGGGGTGGCGACCCTGGAGGATAAAGACATGTAGTAGAACTAGTGAACTGAATACAAATGGGAATGGCCTATAAGTTACATCATGGGTAACAGGACTAAGGAACAACAAAAAAAATGGATGGAATGGTGACAGGCCAGCAGATTTTAAATATGAAGAGATCATGTCTAGACGGATGGTACATATATGCTAGCTGGAACTAAATTACAGGTGTCGATTACTTAGAGTCGAAGAGCTAGCTGAAATCAGATGGAATCCCCTTAGATGAAAATGTAAAATTGTTCAGAATGCAGTCACCTACATGAACTAGAATATGGCGCAGAAAATCAGGGGAAGAGATGGTAAATTTTTTTTTTGAAATATAGTGTATGCAAAGGGGTTAGGCCTAAGCTGGGAGAATATATTCTCTATACAATATGTCATCAGGTAAAGCAGTTAACCTGAATTATGAAAACTATCCCATCTATGTGTAGACGCAAGTGTATTATAAAAAAAAAATGCCATGGACACAATAGACTAATGGCAGCAACGCAAATGAACGACCAATTTCAAAATAACTTTAGATCTTAGTCTCATCTATTATAACATGCACATGCATGAAAAGGAGAATCTTGTTTGGGGATAAAACTAAAATGCAATCAGTATAACACTATAATAATAGGGGCTACAATATTACAACACCACACAAGTTGTTGTGTTTACACCACGTGAGTCACCATAACTCAGATTCACCCAACAACTAATGCTTCTAGTCCTGACTTTATATATACACATAAAACCATTGCTAATAATGTTAATACAGACAAATGCATCTAGGTTGAAGATAAATCAAATGTGTGATACTGTGAGAATCACGTAGGCATTATGAGATTAAATAACAAATGCAGCCAATGCACTCAGTGAGGGTAAAACATACAAATGAAGAAAAGCAATGTAAATGATGAATATACAGAGACAACATATAGAGGATAAATTTGATCTGTTATGTACAGATCTTAGGAGCTACACGTATTAAAACATGATGGCATATTACGAACGTCGAAGCTTCACTTGATTAAATACCCACCAAGATATTAGGGTGGCATCGATTTCAGCAAAATTAAGGGAAAACCAGAGTTAGTTACCATGAAATAGAATATTACAGTGACCACATCAGGTGTCATCCCTATTCCAGCAGAAATTTCCTGTGAAACCCAGTAGAGGTCCAGATTTGGGTTTTACAAGTAATGACTATGAATCAAATGGGAAATAAGTGATTATGCTTCTTGAATTGCAACATCAGCAATCTTGACACTTGTGATGAACTAATAATAAACATTTAGCTAATGTGGACGTTACTGCAATTAGTTTAGAGCTATGGAAAGGCTATAGACATGCTGATATAACCAACAATGCAATAAGATATAACATAAGATAAAATGCAGGAAATCGGTAAACCCAGAAAATGGATGTAAACGGAGAGGATTTAAACTGTCGTGCATAAGTTAAGTGCACTATCTATTGTACGATACACCCTTGCGGGTATCGTTTGATGCGATGGAATGCAAATATATGCTCAAACCAGGTATGTATGCAGAAAACAGTAAGATGCAGGGGAGTTAGGCAACGTTAAGAATAGGAAAAAAAAAATTTGTAAGAAGACAGAGGGGACTTGTGAATGTGGTAAGATCAAAATATTATAATGAAGGTGATGTTATGTAAAATCTCATTCTTTGTATATGCAGAGGCTGAACCACTAATCAAACCAATATTTCTAAAAAAGTTTAATACATTAACGAAGTCGATGATATGCAAGGTGACATGGCCTAAGTATGAATCATAAAACCTTGGATTGAAAAGAAACTTTATCCTATGAGGCTAATGGTACTGAAACAATCAAGCAAAAACCTTATGGGAAAGGTGATGATTCAGCTAAAACTGACTCTTCAGAGGGATCAATGATGCCATTGCGAGGCATCATCGATTCTCAACGCATGCAACCAACCGTGGATGTGAATCACGCCAATAAATGTAACGAATTCACACTGTACATGACATGAATATGCTGCTTAATTCACAGAAGTTATAAATACAAGATGATTCCTCACCTGATTTCTTAAAATGTACCCCTTTCAGATGCCACCTCTTGAAGACCAGTTTATTGAAAGCAAGAGGCGCAATGCTCAGGCCCGATTGCAGGAAGATGGCTTTTTCACTGTGTACCTTACAGGTTTTGCTGAAGCTCTTGGGATTCTTCGAGAAAAAGGGGGAAGCCGATGAGAAAAGGGGAGCTCCTCTTGGCCTATTCGGTTGAAGGGAAATGAAGGCAGACCTTGTGAAAAGGGGAGAGAATGAGTTGAAGAACAGGGGTTAGGGGAAATCGCTGATGGGATCGACCTCCTGCTAGCCGAAAGGGAAAGTGGTGAAAAGGGAGAGTGAAGAGATCGATTTCAAAAAAACACGAAGACCCCCTTTTCGTTGGCCCTTCCCCCTTCTTAATAGCTAGCCCATCTGCTTTTTCCCCCAAATCCGAGAGTTTCCTCCCCTTTTAGCCGAATTCTAATAATCTTTTAAAACAAACTTTTGAAATATTTTGAACAAAACTCGCCGTTTTGAGAGGGGACGACTCCTTCTCTTAAGAGGACCTTTTGAAAACTTAGGTAAAATGGGATTTTGGGTAGGGTTTCTCGGTGGCTCCATTTGGGGTTGAAAAGTAATAAATAAAAAAACAAAAAAAAGTGATAAAAAGAATTTTGTCCCCCCCCCCCTTTTTTTTAAGGTGGTGCCACCTCACTGGATTTGAAACTTTTTGAAGTAAAAAGAGTTTGCTTTTCTTGGCAAGGAGTCTTAGAGGGGCGCCACTTACGTGGGCCCACTAATTATTTTATTAAAATTGAGTTAAATAAATAATTTTTTTTTTATAAATCGGTGCCACCTCCGAATGGGCACTGTTTTGAAAATAAGAGAAATTTTTGAGAATTTGAGTGTGACACCACCTCGAGGCGGGTCCCATGTCACTTATTTGAAATAAAAGCCAGATGAGATATTTTAGAATTTTCACAATAGTGGGCTAGTTTAGAAAATACGAAGTGAATTTTGGTTTGATTTCAAAACTTGGAAGAAAATGGTTCTTCAGGGCAAAATTTTGAAAGATGCGGAGAAATTCGGAGTCCTTTTGTAAAAGTTTGAAATAAGGTCTTATGAATCTGAAATTGTGTCCCCCTTTTTTCAACTGACGAAAATTAAAAAATCAATATCAAAACAATTCAGATCATTTTCTTGAGAAAACTTTTGTAACTCGGGGTCCTGGGGGTAAAATGGGAAGAATTGGTAATTTTGAAGGCCCAGGGTTTTGAAAATCAATTTTGAAAAGTTTAGTAATCAAATCTGGATTGACAATTTTGGAAATCAGGAGTTCTGGATCTCAAAATGGCATGCTGTGCATTGAAGTGGTGTGAAATGTTCATGCGATGCTATGCAAAGGCATGTTTCCTGAAATGTCCCTTTGAATTAGGAATTAGGAATTTGGAATTCTAGCTTCTTTTCAAGAGTAGGATTTTGAAATTTTGAAGTTTGAAGACATTTATGAGTCTAAATAGAGAAGTTTTGAGACTCGAGAATGGAATTTAGGACTTTCTTCAAGGTTTAATCTTGGAAAATGACCATTTTGCCCTTCATTGGTTCCGGAGAACTGAAATGTGATGATTGGTGGAGATGTCAAGAAGGTGAGTGAAAATTTGGGGTGTTTACAATGAGTCGTTGGATAAAAGAAGACCTGACACACCCATTCATTCTTTAGTTATATCAAGAGAGAGGATATGAAGTACAAACTTTGATAGACAATGTTGTTAACAACTATGCTTCTCGAGTGGCAATGGCTCAGCGTCTGCGGCCATCAGAGTTAGGAGACATGGCTATCAAATATTGTCCTAAGTGGTAGATCCCAAAACAGTTCTCTTTAGAGCGACCTTAGCTAGTCATTGAGGTTATAAATTTACATAAAATAATAAACCCTCGAACGGTCTCAGTTGTTTATACATTTTGTCCTGTGAGTACCCACATGTCGATAATTACCGAAACAAGATTATGATGTTCACTATGCTTCTTTGAACTAGAAGTGATACACAACTTATATCAATCTACGATTCATTCCAATCAATTATGATCGAATGTTATGAAATATGATAGTGCATATGTTAGTCTTGTTCTCTTATCTAATGTTGTTACACCTACCAGGCTTTCATGAGTCTGACTAGTTTTATGTGATACAAGTGACGATTAAACAGATGTTACAGGCAATGGCGTGATGACACAATGATATAAAGAACCCACTGTCTCTGTTGTTTGCTCTTGAGAATGTTTTGTAATTTTGAATAAGGACTTTTGTATAACGCTAATTTTGTCTAAAACCTTGTTTAAATCTTCATAGTTTTGCATGGGTGTATGAAAATGTAAACCCAAATCCAAGATATTTGGGGACCCAATTTGTTGGTTGAAAATTTTGCCTGTAATCAGCCCAAGATTCTCCAACTTATTCTTTTCAAATATTTTTTGAGTTGAACTATCATTTTTTACTATGAAAAGTGATTGATTATTAAAAGTTCAATTTTTTTTCTAAAATTTATAAGTTCTGGATTTTGGGGTGTTACAATGTGAATCTCTTTGGTTTGATTTTAATCTTTCGGAGGTTCACAAGAAATTTGTGTGAATAGAAGGAAGCCTGTGGAAATTGCATGTGAAAGATAAAATGATCCTAAATAAGCTAGAAATTGATGATTTTGGGTATGCAAAGAATTGTGATATATTTTTAGACATTTGCGAGAACATGTATTGAAGGACAATACGATCATTTTTTCATATTTATTATTAGTTATTGAGATTATGCTAGCTGACCTAAGTTGAACATTCATTGTTGGTTTTGGATTTGTTGAGCTTATTTTACAAGTTCAAACAAGCTCTTTAAGGTGAACATAAGCAGCTTGTACAAGTATATCCTCTGGTAAATAAATAGAGGTTAATGTTTTATTGTGAGAAATGTTTTTTTTAATTATTAATTAATAAATAAAAACAGTTTTTTTTTGGGAATAGCTATCTGAGGCTACACAGACTCCTACTATAATACAAGTAGGGTGGGCATCGGGCTGGTCCAATCCATTTACTATTAGACCGGGTTTGGCTCAATTCTTAATGGACTTGGGTTTGAAGAGAGGCCCATGGACCAGCCCATTGGCCCAATGGACCAATGTGAAGCGGGGCCGGGTCCAGACGGGCTTGAGCGGGCTCAAATAAGACGATTTCTGCACAAAAAATCATAGCCAGCTGTGTGCAATTAATGTGATTTGGTGTAATTAATTATCTTTCTCCTAAAATTAGTGTAATTAATTAGGTAATTAAAAACAATTAACAAGTTACTATGTGATTTCTAATTTTCATAAAATTTTACTTTTTACTTTTTTTATTTTTTATAACTCAGGCCCTGCCTGTTTCGCTAATGGACCAAGCCGGTTTCTGCCCTAGCCTAAAATCCTAACCCAAACCCGGCTCATGGCAGGCCAGGTCGGTTGGCCCATCAGGCCGCCCAGCCCATTGCCCACCCCTAAATACAGGGCTATGTAAATTAATCCCATAGTTATCGAAAGCTTCTTGCTACATGAGGAAGCTTGCTTCAAAAGCCAGACACTTTTCACTTTTCAAAAAAAGGGAGAAAACTTTGGACCACTCGTTCCTGAATTATGTGACACTCAATTCTTTTGGTAGGAAGGTCGTTCTCCATATCAATTCATTTTGGCTCTTAATGTTTTCCTCTCACTTCTTGTCACTTTTCACTCTCTTACGTTTCACTTCATATGTTTTTCATATAAAAAAATTATAATTATTTTATAACAAGCTTGCATGTTTGTTTTATTTCTATTTCAATTTATATTTATGTTTATGCTATCTTTTATTGGCTTTTGCCTATGCGTCATATTGCTTTTTATGTGTTTCCTTTTCATTTTACATCCACTTGCATGATCTCTTTACAACAGTATCCTAATTCCCAATTTATACTGCTTTTTAACTGGCTTTTTTATGTTTCCGTTTCACGCACTTCTCGTATCCATTTCATTTCTTGTTAACTCTGGTTTGTCCATTAAAAAAGGATCAACTCGAAGGTTCCTACGTAAGTGAGAGAACAAGGATCCTAGGTTTTTATTTTTTTATTTAGGCTTTTCTTGTGAAGTTTGGTAAACGTGAAAAAACAGTGATCTCCCTCACGCTTGGAGAGCGAACTTTCGAGGATTTAAGCAGTTTCCGGTGGTGACACACAACGCACAGAAACTCAGTGGGTTCCAACTCCCTGCTTCCAAACCTAAAACTCTCTCTCTCTCTCTCACACACACACACACACACGCACACACACACACACAACTCTGCGAGCGAGAGTTCTAAGAGCTCTATTGAATCCACTAACGTATTCATTACATCAAAACCCTTCACCCCTCAATCCACCATGCATTGCATCTCTCCCACGTCTCTCATCATCTCCCTCCCGCTCTCTACACAACCCCCAGTTCAGCACTCTCCCAGAGAGACTAACGCGAAAACTCAAATAATCCCCAAAAGCCAGCGACCTATTCCTCAAGTTCAAGCTCACGGAAGACGAAGGAGAAGAAGAAGCAGAAGAATCAGGGAATACCCAACAAACCTCTCGTGTTGAAGCCACCGAGAATGGCGTCGAACCCCAACTTGAACCCGCGGCGGACGCCCAACAAATCTTCAATAAGATGAAAGAGACCGGAATGGTCCCGAACGCGGTAGCCATGCTCGATGGTCTCTGCAAAGATGGTCTGATTCAGGAAGCCATGAAGCTCTTCGGGCTTATGCGGGAGAAGGGGACGATCCCCGCAGTCGTAATCTACACTGCCGTTGTTGATGGGTTCTGCAAGGGCATGAAATTCGATGATGCAAAGAGGGTATTCAAGAAGATGCAATCCAATGGGATCGTCCCCAATGCGTACAGCTATACTGTGATGATTCAGGGATTGTGCAGGGGGAGGAAGTTGGACGATGCCTTGGATTACTGTCTGGTGATGCTCGAAGGTGGGCATTACCTGAATGTGGCAACGTTCGTTATGTTGGTCGATGATTACTGCAAGCAGAATAGGATGGGCGAGGTGGAGAGTGTAATTGGGAGATTGAGAGAGAAGGGTTTTGCTTTGGATGAGAAGCGTATCAGGGAGCACCTGGATAAGAAGGGACCATTTTCCAAGGGGATTCGGGAAGTGATATTTGGAAAGAGAACCTTGTAGGCACTACCTTAGACCGCTTTTCTTGCATGTAAAAATTCGGTTGTTGCGAGGTATGTGCTCATCGGAATGTTGAAAGAGAGACTTTGGCTGTTAGACTAATTCAGAAGTTAAAAAAACCTTATTTTCCTTTCCTGTTATGAATTCGATTCGATTAATGCCAACCCAAAATGGCTCTGCGATCAATTGGATCTGTTCTCTTTTGTTTTTGTGTTTTATGGTAAGTTAGTATCAAATTTCCTTTTCGAATTGAGCTCATTGTGTTATTTACTCTATCTGGGTTATAATTGTTAACATCTTCTTTGTAAAAGTACGCGACTGTTGGTATTGCTGTGCAAAATTTCCTTGCTGAATCCTTCATGACATTCATGTTATTATTTTGATGGTGATACTACACTGAATTTAGCATCTTATCTCCTTGTGCACTCGGTGTCAGTTTTTCTTTTAAGCTGTCATTATTGACAATTTTATCAGTAAATATTTCTGTGATTTTATCTTTGCTTCCTGTTGGATTTTCTCTTTCCTGTTAAAACCTTGTTAGCTGACCCTTTTTGAGCTGGGTGCTTGCTTTCCAAGGAGGTTGCTTTGGGCCCCTGACCCCTTCCTAGGGCCATTGTGTTTGTCTGGCTGGTTTCCTTGAAGTAGAGTCAGACCCAAATATGTAGAAAGCAGCAGTACATTGCCACCTGATCGCTGATGAACTGTCCCAACACCCTTTCCTAGCGGTGCCTTGTTAAAAGATGATTCCACTCGGCATGTTCCGAAGGGGAGAGGAATCATAGCATCACAGTAAGGAATCTTATCTACGCTCATGGACAAGGAGAAGGGGAAGAATGGAGAATGATTTTGAGATGGTGATTAATTCTAGCATGATTTGGTGTGTAATCTGAGCCTCTTCAAAAAGGGCCTCTTCAAAGAGGTGGTGCAATCATATTAGAGTACACAAAGGGATATCCTTAACCCAATATGGATTTAGCTAGTATCAGTTCACTGGACATTAGCACTTCTCCCTTTTTATTGGTTTTTGTGTGTTCCTTTGATGTGTCCTCATCACCTTTTGTGTTGCTTCACTTTATTTGTTGAATATAGTTACTTCCCTTTTCTGAAAAGGAAGAACTATGAAAACATTCCTCCATGAGAAGTTTGAAGTTTTTTTTTATTTGGATGATCAAGGTAATGGAGCTTCATTTATCATGGATATTCAATTACCAAGTTAATATCTTTGAGTCATGAACCATATGCATGTATTCTATCTGTCATAATGTTGTTTCATTTTATGTTAAACAGGGTTGACAACAGGCCAGCCCAACCCATATTTGGAAAGATCTTGCCCTGGTCAAGCCCAGCCAGCCAAAGGGCCAGGCCAGGCCTAATCCCAGTCCAAGGTAGGCCAAGGGCCCAAACTCCGACCCAGATAGGTGGGGCTCCTTGATAGCTTTGAATGCGTAGGCAAGAAGCTAGGCTGAGCTGGCTCAACCTGGCTCTTATTTGTCTAGGTTGACCAGCCAGTTGATGAGAAATGGGCCACAGGTCAATCATGCCCAGCCTGGCCTTCCGGATTGGGATGGGTCAATGCTCAAAATGACTGCCCAAAATCCAGATGGTTTGGGCTGCTGAGCCCGATGATCATCCTTATTTGGAGAATGGTAATGAGTTTAGTTTACAAGATAATAAGAATTGCATGAACTTGGGTATCTCTTCTGATTGCAATATTTGAAGGAGTTGGACTTTTGTAATGAGGCCTGGTGGAGATAATTGTGAAGCAAAATAACACTTAATAGGTTATATCATCTAGAGATTGATGAGATTAATGCTCTAGGTGTTTGCCACCATAGAAGAATCTTACAAAAGTGTTGATGTGATGGTCACTAACATTACAAAGAGAAAGCATAGGCGAGCACTATTCAAGTGCTTGCATGTCAGAAGAAACCACTTGTACCTTTGTTTTTTTTTCTCCTTGAGGCTTTTTTTGCATGAGGCTTTTTGCTTCAAGAATGTAGGCCATAATTTATGTATAGTATAAGGATGACAATTATTAACTTTAATTAGTAGGCCTTCGGGTGAAACACGACAATAGAGAGACAAATTTTTAGAATAAAAATCCTGACCTCTTGAGGTTAAAACAAAAAAGGGTCTTGAGAGGAATTTCTCTGGGAAATTTTCTACCTGTGTTTGACACAACAAGGGAAAAGCAAGGATTCCATATGGTTTTAAAGAAATTTATCTTCCTTGCAATCAAAATCACTAATGATATCTGAAAAGAAATTTCGAGTAGCCTTGAATCCATTTATAAAAAATATTTCTCTCTCTCTCTCTCTCATAAAAACCATGTTTACTTTCTAGTTTTTCATTAGTCATAGTTTCTTACATACCACCTCACATTGAGCACTAGCAAGAAAGTACAAGGAAGTTCTTGGTGATGTGTTACAATCCTCAAGCTTGTAACCTTGGATCTAGGTGGAATCAAAGGGAAATGAGGGAGAATTGAATAGGCAGAGGTAGGGCGGCTAAGAACGTGTTTAGATGGAATAAGATGAACGACTATGATGAAGAGGTGAGTATAAGTTGATGATCTCTAGATCTTAGATGGATCTAAACCCTAGAGCCTCTCTAACACTAGGTTAGAGCCAATCCTACACTAGAGAACTAGAGTAGGCCAAGAGAACTCAAGAAGAGTGCTCAATTGATTAATTGTCAAAAAATTGCAAAATGAAGGCTAGCGGTCCTATTTATAAACTCTCTAAGCTAAGGCTTCTTCTAGAAGCTATACAAGACGTGCTTATTACAAGACTTCTCAAAAAATCTTCCCAAAAGATCAAAATACCCTTGAATCCCTTTTACACCCTCCACATGGATTATAGATCCTAATATAAGGATGTCTCAAACCCAAGACCCAATTACAAGATCATTTAACCTATTTACAAGCTAAATGGACCCAAATACATATCCCATGTTCAAATATAAGTGGTCCTATCCAAGTGGATCTAGCCCAAGCCATGGGGCTTGTAACAATCCACCACACTTCGATTTGCCTTGTCCCTAAGTAGGGATGTCAACAGGTCTGATGTAACCTGATATCCGACCCGAATCCGATTGGGTAGCCAAATTCGGATCCGATTTGGATTCAATATTAATTTTAAATTGAAATCCGAATCCGATTAAAACCTGAATCCGACTAAGATCCGAATTCGATTAGGTGTAAATATCGGGTTTTGGACTAGTTTGATCCGGATTCAGTTCTATCTTTTTCCATCCGACTCTGTATAAGATCCAAATCCGATTAGGTCAGATCCAATTAAGTCAGATTCGGTAATGCCTAGATCCGACCCGTTGACATCCTTGTCCTCAAAGCAAGTACTTTGGAACGTAAAAGTGTAGTTTTCCTTGATTGTGCTTGTAGCCTTCTTGCATCCAAATGTACTCAAATAGGTTTTCTTTAGGTCTTCCCAGTGTCTCTTCTCGTGTAGTCTTGTTTGGATCCAAGCTCATCTTTAATTATGGTGTGCGACCCTCATCATAATATCCAACCCATTTACATGGATCAACCTAGTTACAATTAGGGTTTCAACCAAACTTACACTTTAATTGGGTGAAGTGAAGCTTTGGTTCTCAAACTCATTACATCATAAGGAAACCCAACATTGTATCTTTTTACATATATTCTCAAGCACCCAACATATAAGAATTATTACGAACTACATATGATTGTTTTATTTCTATACTCTACTAGAGTGTCACCACTATTCCTAGGTGCAAATCCCCGGAATGCATGAGTATGGAATTTTGATTAGAAATGGTTTTCTTCCACTTTCTACCCTTCTCTCATCACCACACCCATGTTTGATTTCTCTGGTTGGTGGTTCCTTGCAAATGTTTTGGTACAATCTTGCGCTTATCTGGCTTATTTGTCTTTAATTGACTGGCCTTAGTATGAATCTTGTTATTGGCCACATAAATTTGATATGGCCCGACACTCATAAGGTAGGAGATTGTAAGTCTCTTCTCTATCTCCTCTCTTTTTCTCTTATAATCTTCCGCTATAGTTGTGTACATGAGGTCACCATGGTGGTTGGGTTGCCAATTCATATTACAAAGTGAGCATAGATCATGCCTATAGTGCTCACTATATGTTTCTTTTGTATGTACAAAATTTACAATTTGTAGAATTAGGGAAGACTTTACATGTTCTTCATCTTCTTCCGTAGTTGGATCCATAAAGAAGGAAATAAGATTGACTTGATCCAATATCTGATCCATATCTAAGCATATCTCAAATGGCCCCACAAATAAGTATGGTCCACATCTTCTGGTACTTGATTTGTGACCCATTGTGCCTTTCGATCTTCCCATATCCAATCATACCATGCACATTCACATGTTGAGAATTTTGCCATCATCTTCTTTAGGTCCTCCATGAACAATAAAATGAATGCATCCCGTTTCAAAACATCTGCATCAGAGTGTATAATGGAGATGTTCAATGGCCTCATGTAGGAGTTTCAAACGCTTAGATTCCCATGGTTCAACTTTTATAATAATAGTGAATGAAAACGATCTTTTGAAAAATGATTAGATCTCCCAATCCATAATTCCAATGGCGGTGCTACTAGTGGCATTTGAAAGTAGACACAGAGATCTATCCAGCAACCAAATTCCACACCTGAACTCCACATCGACTGGTCACGACAACTGCACAAAGTTGTACTAAAAACCGAGATTGATACACAATTTTCTGCTGCTGCAAAATCTGCTCTACTGCTGTAAGAGGCCAACCAAATCTAAGCTTTTCTGAAGTGAAACTTCAAATTTTTTGCTTTAGTCACTTTCCTCAAGGTCTTAGCTAGGTTCTGGGTTTTTTTGGGGATTTTAAGAGACCATTAAATAGGTGAAAATCGGTATACTACAGGGTTCAGTTTCTGTGACAGAATACAGTTTTATCAGTCACCAGAAACAAGTCTTGGGCAAATGACAATATCTCACGATCTGGAAATGGTATTGAGGTGATTCTTGTGAGGTTTGAACTAACTATCTGCAAATTTTTTGGGATTTTTCTATTATTAGGTTAGGATTTCCACAACTGTACACGTTTAGGGAATTTTTGGTTCTGAGAGTTCTGGGATAGAGTAGGTTCAGGACAAGGTTTAATGAATCCAATAGTTCAGCAGCTACAGAAGTGCAATTTTAAAAATTCAAAACTCTAGCAGCAACTAGACTTCTTCAACAATCTTCAGTCCAAAGTTTAGGATTTTACCACAAATCTTTCCTTCTGAACTCAAATCTTCAAAATGGATCAAGTTTTGGTATAATTAACAGAAACAAAAACTAGATCTGAATCTATACTGACTTTGATCACACTTATGAGGCTAATCATAAATCCAGTTTGAACGAAATGAATTCTAAATTGAAGCTCAATAACTGAAAAATCTATCCTCCAATTTTCAGCCTCAGAAGATACACAACCAATTCTCAGTAATCCAATCTCTGGGATGTGTTTTCTGTAATTTTCTGCTGCAAAAAAACTTCTAAAACACTTTTACGGTCACTTTCTTGTCAGATTCCGCTGACAAATGTCCCAAATTTTGGTGTCTTCACTCCACCAGATGTGAAGTATGATAGATCTACGATACGGAAGCTCGTTCTCACCTTGTAGAGGCAGGAGAGCACTTTGATTTACTCTGATCAATTAATACAACAATAGCTTCACTGTAAAAAGCAGGATATGTGCGGAATTTAACTTTTACAACTTCAATTTCCACTCTATTTGTCTCAAATCACCAGATCTACCAAAATTCACTTTAATTCTATCATATTTCAACTTCTACACACTTCATTTGGCCGAACTGCCTTGAAGAAACAAGATCTAATTGAATTTCATGGTGAAATAGGAAAATCTCACAAATTTGAAGCCAAATTCACGCCAAATGAGATTGATCTTGATGAATCGGCTTGAGTCCTCTTCGATCTGATCTGGTAGTTCTCTACGAAACACGATATGTAGATCTCTCATGAATTATAAAGCAGCACACAAATTTCTCCAATCTTCACATAAAAATTAGCTACAAGTTTTTTTTTTTTTTTTTTAATCTAAGTGGCTTTTTTGGTATTTTTAATGCTCATAATAGTAGCTCTATGCTCTGATACCAAATGATATATGCCTCAAGCTTGTATCCTTAGATCTAGGTGAAATTAGAGGGAAATGAGGAAGAATTAAATAGGGAAGGGGTAGGATGGCTAGGATCATGAGAGGTTTAAATGGAATAAGATAAACATATGTGATGGAGGAGTATGAGATGATCTCTAGATCTTAGATAGCTCTAAGCTCTAGAGCCTCTCTAACATTAGGTTAGAGCCAATCCTATACTAGAGAACTAGAATAAGCCAAGAGAACTCAAGAAGATTGCTCAATTGATTAATTATTCAAAAGATTACAAAATGAAGGCTAGAGGTCCTATTTATAGACTAGAGTCAATGCTTCCTCTAAAAGCTGCACAACACCTCTATTACATGGCTTTTCAAAGAAGCTTCCCAAAAGACCAAAATACCATTGTATCCCTTTTACACCCTCCACATGGATTATAGATCTTAATACAAGGATATCCCAAACCCAAGACCCAATTACAAGATCATGGGCTACATGCCTTTCTTGCTTCGGTCTTGTAATAATTTGCTTTGGAAAGACAAGCCACCGGATTGGCTACCCTCTCATGGTGATCTTTTGTAAATTCATATTTCTTTAGTATAAATTAGCGGCAAACCCCCAGCGTTCTTGTTGAAAAAAAGTGTTCTGATCCAAGTGGATTTAGCCCAAGCCATGATGGGGCTGGTAACATGATGATAGTGTATGGATGGAGGGTGTGTGCTCTAGGGAAAGGGAGGAAGGAATTTCATTTCAAATCCAACTGAGAGTTAGTTTTTCCAGGAAGAAGAGCTTGCATCCACAATTAACCAAAATGCCTTGAAACTTGATTTTGAGGACTTTGGCATATGCAGGGCTTAATGGGATTGTGAGCTGCTCTCTAAAAATGGTTAGGAGGCACCAATACTCTATGATGGTTTGGTCCAAGATCTGATCTTTCTTCAATTCACAACTACCAAGCAAGTAAACACAAACTTAGGAGCTGTAGAAGAATGGGATGAAGTTAAATTGCATATGTGGCAATGGTCAATGATATTGTCATTAACTCTGTGCAGTGTACTGTATGCGTTGACTATTTTTTTTTTGTATGCATATTTTATACTGATGAAGTTTAACAATTTGTGAATAGGATGAAATCATTTTCATTTCCTTCTATGAATTTGATGGATTAAGAAGAAATGACTAAAGAACTTCAGATTCTTAAGGATGAAGGACGGAGAGTGGAATTTTGGAATTAGTGTCCATTTTCTTGTTGTTGGTCAACCAGATTTCTAGTATTTGTGGTGTTTGGTTCTTTTCATGGATCTATATGGTACCCTTAGCAAATTGGAATTTGACAAACCTTGCTGCCAATAAGGGGGTCTTGGTATTTGAAAGATCCGGGTGGGTAATTGAGTAATGAATACAAAATAGTGGCTTTAATTAAAGGGGGAATTGATGGTGGAAAGTATGATCATGGAAACTAGGCTTTTTTGGAGTCTTTGGGCTTGGAAGCACATATGCTAGTGTCAAATGGGGCTCTTATTGTGGAATAGTTTGAGCCACACATTTGGGAACTTTTTAGAGAGGGAAAAGATAGGCTTGCAAGAGGAACCGCTCTTAAAAAGATCATCCGATATTTTGAAGACTTCTGTTGGATACCAGCAATTTTGCAAGTTGAGTGATGGATATTAATTGTAAGGTCCAAGAATGCATAATGCATCAAGTGGGATGTAATGCTATAGAGTCCTTTAGAAGAGGCAATTGTAAAGCTTTATTGGCTCCTGCTGATAGAGAAGGTGATTTGAAGTAGCGGATTCCGCTGATATGGATTTTCCCTTTCACTTTTTGTTTTTTAGGAAATTTCCTATCACATATCTGCTAGTATAGAGAATGTACAAGCAAGAGGGAGGCACTTTTACATATTAGCAGATTTTCTGTTCTTTTTGAAGCTTCTTTACCCTTGTGCAGCTTTGCAACGAGAACATTCGTTTTACAGTTAAGAGTGCAGAGAACTCTTCTTGCATAGTTGGGTTCATAGACAAGAAATGATATATCGTATGACATTAGTGGCAGATTGAACGGTGGAAATATTTTGTCAAGCATATTTGTCTCCAAAGCATTCTTTTCCTGGAAACGTAGTCCCAGCTCATGAGGGTATGTTTCTTTTAGAACTTTGTCTCACTTCGTTGCCGTAGGTGAGGCTCACTAATCAAAAGAATTGGCTATTTTGTCCCACTATTGTTTACATCAACCATGGGAAATATTGTTAAGGGAAAAAGGCTTTATGGGAAAATGTTTCAAGGAGATGTCTCATAATCAAATGCCTTCTAAGTGAAGTCATGCAATGCATGTGCTCCTGCTGATCATATTGTAATGAAATATGCGGAAGAAACCAAGAATGCTAAAGCATTCACTATGTCCCACACGGACAAGTGCAACAAGCACAAGAGAGAAAATCCACTAAGGGATATACGAAGGGCCTTATAAAAAGGCTACACACATGAAAAATAATATCACTATTATTGAAGAGGAGCTCTAGAGAGCAATACAACATACAAGGGAGGTTCCCCCTATTTATAAGAAAAGGAGACCAAAGGGGCTCCCAATAGAGTCGTTGGGAGCCTCCAACGGTCACAAATGTGACCGTTGGGGGCCCCAACGACTCCATTGTGGGGCCCCTTTTCGGTATCCAAAAAATACATTTTAAAAAATAAAAACAAAAATAAAAAACAGTAAAATAAAAGAAATAAAATGAGTACCCTTATTGGGTACTTTGTGAAAAGACCATAATACCCCTATCGGGTATTATGGTATTATTACATATGTTTTAACACCCCCCTCAAACTTTACGGGGGAATGACCGAAAGTTTGCCAAGAAAGAACAAGAAGCGAGGAGCAAGCAATGCTTTGGTAAAGAAATCTACAAGTTGATATTCTGAAGTGACATATGGCATTGTAACTGTCCCACGAAGATATTCATCACGTACATAATGACAATCCATTTCAATATGTTTAGTCCTCTCATGAAAGGTGTGGTTGCTGGCAATGTAGATAGCACTTTTGTTGTCGCAACAAAGCTTCGAAGCACCGGTAATTTCGACTCCCATATCTTGAAGAAGACTTCGAAGCCACATAAGCTCCATTGTAGTAGTTCCCATAGCCCTGTATTCTGCTTCAGTAGAAGACAACGAGACTTTCTGCTGTTTCTTGCACCTCCAAGCAATTAGCGAATCTCCTAGGAAAACACAAAAGCCAGTAGTTGAGATTCGATCATTTGGGTTTCCTCCCCAGTCAGCATCAGTATAAGCCAGTAAATCTAAGGATGAGAGTGAGGATAGGAATAGCCCTTTAGTCAAAGTATTTTTGATGTATCAAATGATTCGGAGCACAGCACTCATATGCACAGATGTAGGAGCATGCTGAAATTGGCTTGCAGAGTGCACAACATGAGCAATATCCGGCCTGGTGATAGTCAGATAGGTGAAGGAGCCTATGAGTTGCCTGTAGGGCGTAGGATCATCCAACAGAACTCCATCCTCCAATCGTAGTTTAGCATTGATAACCTCGGGAGTCTCTACCTTTTTGTCATCTGAGATCCCAGATTTGGAACATATGTCTGCAGCAAGCTTCATCTGTGACAATATATACCCTCGAGGAGAGTATGCTACTTCTATACCAAGAAAGTACCTGAGAAAACCTAGATCAGACATATCAAAATTATGTTTAACATATTTTTAACATTAAGAATACCACTTTCATCATTGCCAATGATGATCATATCATCAACATAAAGCAGAAGGATGATGATACTATTACCTGCATGTTTAACAAAAAGGGCAGTGTCAGTATAACATGAACGAAATCCCAATTTTAACATGATAGCACTAAATCTATCATACCAAGCCTTAGGGGCTTGTTTAAGACCATATAAAGCTTTTAATAACCGAAGAGTTTGACCTTGGTTAACATTAATTCCCGGCGGAGGGTCCATATATACTTCTTCATTCAACTGACCATTAAGAAAGGCATTTTTAACATCTAATTGAAATATAGGCCATTTTTTAGATGATGCTACTGCTATTAGAGTTCTAACACTTGTCATGCGAGCCACGGGGGCAAAAGTTTCCTCATAATCGATGCCATATTCTTGTGAATATCCCTTAGCAACTAATCTAGCTTTATAACGTTCTAGGGAACCATCACTTTTTGTTTTGACTTTGTAGACCCATTGACATCCTATAGCTTTTTTATTTGGAGGGAGATGAACTATTTCCCAAGTTTTAGCCTTATTTAAAGCATCTAGTTCAACTTTCATTGCTTCAACCCAATGAGGAATATTTTTTGCTTGATTATAGTGGGAAGGTTCATAGTAAGAATGCAAGGCAATTAGACAAGCTCTATATTTAGGTGAGAGAGTTTCATATGAGACAAACCTATTTGGTGGAATGGACTCTCTAGAAGAACGCCTAAGAGAGGTTTCTTCTAGGGGTTCATTAAGCCGCAAGAATTTTTCTAAAGCACTAATAGGTTGTGCTTCCTCACGCCGAGTGTATACTTGGAGATTGTCACCATTAGTTGGTGATACACCATTATCATGAATATTTTCTAAAGATTCCGGATGACTCAAAAGATCATCATTTGAGTCTTCTAAAAGATCATTGATAAACATATAATCAATTTCATTTGGTTGTTCCAAAGTTTCAAATCCATTTTCATCTTCTAAAAAGGTCACATCTTCGGAGACAAATAATTTATTGTTCTTATAGTCAAAGCATCTATAGCCCTTTTGATTTTCATCATATCCTAAAAATACGCATTCTATTGCTTTAGGTGACAATTTATCTCTTTTATGCAAAAGAACAAAGCATTTACACCCAAAAATATGAAGACGATTGTAGTCGGGTGTTATATTAAAAAGTTTTTCATAAGGAGAGATATTGTTTAATTTTGAAGATGGCATCCTATTGATTAAATAGGTGGAGGTTAACACGGCTTCGGCCCAAAAATTTTTAGGAATATTTTTAGAAATGAGTAAGGATCTAGTGGTTTCTAAAATATGTCTATGTTTTCTCTCCGCTAGACCGTTTTGTTGAGGAGTTCTTGGGCAAGTTTTTTGATGACAAATGCCATGTTGTTTTAGATATGATTGAAAATCATTTGATAAGTACTCTTCACCGAATCGGATCTAAGAATGGATATTTGACTTTGAAATTGATTTTGAACTTTTGCATGAAATTCTTTGAAGAAGTTAAAAACTTCCGATTTAACATTAAGAAAATGAATCCATACGTATCTAGTATAATCATCAATAAATGTAACATAATACGAATAACCACCTTTGGATAAAACCGGAGATGGTCCCCATACATCGGAATGCACCAATTCAAAAGGTCTTGTTGTCACAAAGGTTCTAATAGGAAAAAGAGTAGACTTCATTTTTCCAAAAATGCAATCTTTGCAATTGATATCTTTTTCTTTACAAAACTTGTTTCCAAAAGGAAAAAGATACATTTTAGAGTAACTTGGATGTCCAAGCCTTTTATGCCAAGTTTCAATATTTTTGTCTTGGACATAAGTACAAAATGAGGTATTTGGAAGTGTTAAGTTATCCATAAAATAAAGGTCTCCCTTCCTATGGCCTTGCCCAATCCGCTTCCCGGACCGGAGATCCTGCACAAAGCACCCTTGGGATGAGAAAGATATTTCACATCCATGGTCGGCTATTTGAGAAACGGAAAAGAGGTTAAGATTTAATTTAGGAACTATTCTAACTTTTGGAACAAGAAAATTTTGAATATTTTTAGAATCAAGAGTTCTAATACCATTTATTTTGAGAAAAGTTCCATCGGCCGTAGAGACACAAGATAATTTTGAATTGGTGTGCACATTGATTAATGCATTTTCATGAGGAGTCATGTGAAAAGAGGCTCCAGAATCTAAAATCCAAGAGTACGTACCGGGAGGTGATGATGAGGTAATGGCGGCACCGGAGGTGGAAGAAGTGACCTTTAGAATTTGTTGGAGAGTCAAGGAGATTTGTCCAAGAGTATCTTTGAGATCCCCGTTCTTGCCGTCATCTTCTTTGGTGGTGGATTCTTCAACGGAAGCCACCTTTGGCTTGAATGCCCCATTTAGCTTTGGGCAAACGGGTTTAATATGTCCCGGCTCATAACAATGATGACATATAATCATTTTTCTTCCACCACTCCCTTGCTTACCAAAATGAGGTGGTTTGTATGTTTTAACATGATTGCTGGGTTTAGATGCGGCAATAACTTCCTCTATGCTTTTAGCCATGCTATGCCTAGTCTCTTCTTGAGTAATCTCGGCAATAGCCTCTTCTAAGGGAGGAAACGTGGATCTATGGAGAAGTGAGGATCTCACTTGTTCAAATTCGGGACGAAGCCCAAATAAAAATTGAAACAATCTATCTTGTTCCATTTGTTTTTGTCTTAGTACCACATCCTCCATAGCCACCCATTTAGGCTATAAAAGAGCCAATTCATCCCACAAAGGATTTAGAGCACTATAATAATCTTGTATGCTCATGTCACCTTGTTTTGTGGTTCTTACTTTTTCTTGCAAAAAATAAGCTCTTGCAAGATCCTTTTGGGTAAACATACCCTTCATAAAAAAACAAGCTTCATTTGCCCGGCGGAATTTTGCAATATTTGCACATACCTTGAGTTCGACATTATTCATAAACCATGCTAGGATTTTTGCATGGTTGCTCTCCCAATCTTCCATTTGATGATTATAATCTTCAATGGCCTTGAGACGAGCATCGCCTTCAAGTGCTTTCTCTTGATCTCCTTCCATCTTTGTGAGCTTAAGTTGGGGTTCCGGAACGGTTCCCATTACATAACCCCAAAGCTTCTTGCCTTTGAGATTATTCTCCATTGCGGATGCCCACATCATGTAATTTTTCCCATTGAGTTTGAATGATAGATCGATCTTGACTTCCATTGCTACACAATGAAGATGTGAGAAAGAAAGGAAGTAGAGAGAGACACGATTTTACCTTTAGAAGATCGTATGGCTCTGATACCATGTAATGAAATATGCAGAAGAAACCAAGAATGCTAAAGCATTCACTATGTCCCACACGGACAAGTGCAACAAGCACAAGAGAGAAAATCCACTAAGGGATATACGAAGGGCCTTATAAAAAGGCTACACACATGAAAAATAATATCACTATTATTGAAGAGGAGCTCTAGAGAGCAATACAACATACAAGGGAGGTTCCCCCTATTTATAAGAAAAGGAGACCAAAGGGGCTCCCAATAGAGTCGTTGGGAGCCCCCAACGGTCACAAATGTGACCGTTGGGGGCCCCAACGACTCCATTGTGGGCCCCCTTTTCGGTATCCAAAAAATACATTTTAAAAAATAAAAACAAAAATAAAAAACAGTAAAATAAAAAAATAAAATGAGTACCCTTATTCGGTACTTTGTGAAAAGACCATAATACCCCTATCGGGTATTATGGTATTATTACATATGTTTTAACACATATGGTGGGCATCAAAATTATTTCTCATCAACCAAATCCTCAATCCAATGATGGCTTGTTCACTTCAAACCAGCCAATCTACATGTTGGCCACTGTCTCTTGTTATTGCTTATTTGAATGCTGCTTGGGTAGGGAACCCCATAATTCTCTCTTTTCGCTCGTCTATTGTGTATTACATTGGTATCATTTTCTTGGAGTAACAGAAGGAACATGAAAAACTATTAGTTGGTCCGTCACATGACATGGATACAGATGCAGGAACAAGACACTATGCGGATAAGCTTGATATGAGACATTGATTTAAAAAAATTAGGATATGGGGACACAACCGTACAAAAATAGATATATGTATGTGTGAGTGTGTATAAAACAACAATTCTAAATCACTATAATTAGGAACTCAAGTGAATACAAAATAAGTAAAGAAGATCGTAAAAGAAAATAGATAAAGTTAAAGACAATATTGACTGTGTGAGAAACTGGTTTGACTATATCCATGAAGTGTCATGTCGTGTCTGAGAGTTGTGTCATATCAGTACGAAATATGCATGCTAAGTGTCTGTGTGACATAGGTTGGTCTTGCGTGAGCTATGAGGATAATTTTGTAGCTGTTGATTTGGTTGAAGATTCGTGGTGTCAAAGATCTTCATTTTCTTGATTTGATCTCGTACTTTAATGACATGACTACGCACTTCCATTTACAATAATATTGAACATTTGGGGGAGAGAAAGAAGCAATTAAAGATGACCAACATCTTGTGCTACGAAAGATTGAGTTTTGAGAGATGGATTTGTATTGTCAATGGTGAAATACTTTGGAACATATATATGAAACTGCTTTGTTGAATGCATGCCAATGGTGCTTAAAGAGCAACCTATTCTTGAATAATATTATCGTACAGCTTTCAGGGAGATGTTTAGAATAACAATGTAGTTACTAACTATGTACTTTTATATATTTATGCTTGCTGTGTCATGGCATATTTTCTGTTGTAGGTATGAGGCTATATGAGTGCTCTTTAACCGTAAACACAGTAACATTACACCAATCTGGGCACATGTTTACTTCAAATGTTTCACCTTTTGCCACTTATCTTTCATCTTGGCATCATTTCTGCTCTTCCTGTATCAGTTTCAACTCGTTGCTGGAGCACACCAAAACAGGAACATGAGGAATCTATAGGTCTGAAGTGGCTTAGATAGCTTTCCTTTTCAATTTCAAAGGCATCTTAGATATCTTTTTATTCTCTAAAATCATCTTACTTATGATGCTATCTGGGATTGGGCATAACTGCGGACGCCCAATGGATGCACCAGGAGTGTCCAATCGGCAGACAAATGCGCAAATATGTCCTTTACCAGTGAAAAAACAAAGGTGATATGAATTTCATAAGCATAATTTCCAGAATCTAAAGTTTTATTGCAATTTGGGACTTGCATGTCATTTTGGCAATAAAAGGGAATATTGTGCCCCCATTGATGGGGTCACTCAATTGGTTAGGGCGAGTATCAGGATGTCCAGTGGCACGTATGTCATGAGCTCGATTCCCCTGGGATCAAACCTGTGACAGGTATGTTTACCGCTGTAGGGTGGGGCCAATTAGGGCCGAATCCCGGTAGGTTCCTCGTCATTAGAAAAAAAAAGAAAATATTGTAATTTTAATGGTATCTTAGGAGAACATCATTTAACATCCACAGCTTATGGGTATTTAGTTTCTTATTGGAAAATGACGCACTATGCATGGTCATGTTGGAAAACAAAGTCCTATGATTTTCTGCTGCCGCTTTTGAAGTTAAACTTTCAAAGGATGTCCTCATCTTTATTAGTGCTTTAAATACTGTTGAACTGTTGATAGTGCACACATGGTAGCAGCCATATACTGGTGCCATTTTTAGGCCATGTTTACAGTTATTGCATTTTCAGAACTAACTACACTTGGTAGCAAATGGCCATGCTAACCCTAAAAATTTTCAGACCTTTGGTGAAGTCCAATTATTATAGACATTTTTCACTAGATGCTAAGATCTTGCTTCTTTTTCTCTTATTTCTGCAGACAAAAAGGGCTCTTGCCTATAGTTTACTGGCATGGCAAAATTCTTGGAGTAGCCAAAATTAGCAAGCAAGGTACCTGTTAGGCAACTTGCTCCAATCACCTAACAGTTAAGTTGTTTGATGGGCTCTTGATGCAGGAGTGGATCTGAAGACCCAGGTTCAAAAAAAGGGTTCAACTGGATCCATTTTGGTTATTTGGATTTTTTGTATTTATTTAATTTGGATCTAAGATAGATCCAATCCAAAACCATAACTCAAACACAACTCAATAATCAATATAGATCTGAGATAGATCCGATATGACATAAAATCCAAAACAAGATCCTAAACTAAGATCCAAATTAAATAAATACAAGAAATCCAAATAACCAAAATGGATCCAGTTGAACCCTTTTTTTGGACCTGGGTCTTCTGCTCCGCTTCTGCATCAGTTCTCAAGATTGTTGGTTGCCATGCTGCTGCCTCGCGTTGGGCTTTTTTCTCTGTTCAAGCAACACTAGGCATGACTTTTGTTTTTTTTCGTTTTCTTAATGGTGCATGGATTTGTTCATCAACCATGTGGTCATGGGAACTTTTAACATAAAGTTGTGAACATTTCTTCTTGTTTTTTTCCTTTTGATTCTTATGGTGTTATGCAAATCAAGGGATAGATAGTTCAATGGACGTTGGAACCACAGAAAGATGTCAACAATCGAATGATCGTCACGGCAACATCTTTATTTATGGACCATTAGAGTATTTTGTTACACCAGGACTCATCTAATTTGATGATTCCTGAGTATGAGTGAAAGATTATCTAAACCAACGTTCTATGCAGATGGCTGACGTTACATTTATTGGGCCCACCAACTTATTAGACTGAACAGTGAACACTCAACTGTAGAACAAGGAAAAAAAAAGACCGCTTTTTGAGGACCACAAGAAAAAAAAAAAACGTGTAGACCTCTTTTTAAGTGGGAGTTTGCAATAACGAGTGAAGCGATATATCGCACAAACTTTGTGAGTTTTTCATATGTGAAGAGTAATAATATCCTAACGCAGCTGGCTATTTGCGGTTTTGGTCATCAAATTTTATTTTGATAAATTGTGGGGTATTTAGGAAAATACATCATTTTTATCGTATGGTCATTTTCCGTAGAAGTTTTGGGTTGCCAAGTGAGAGGTGTGCGAGTTATGGCACACGGATGACCTATGTGGACATGTGGTTCCGTTCATGTATGACCCATAACTAGGTGATGTATTTAACTTTCTAAAATGACACTATTAATGCTCATTTGTTTACATAACAGGCTACTCGATTTTGCAAGTTTTCAATTCATCAGGGGTTAAAGGGTATTGGAAAAAGAAAAGATAGATTTCTCTAAGGTGGCATTTGCTTGTCACAGAAAACTCCCTTTTTTGTGAAAACGCATCGACAATAGGTGTGCATTTCTGCAGGCCCAAAATGCTGAAACAAACAGGGGATGGTGGATTTGCATCGACGGGCATGACAAACTGCATGCTGGAACCCCCTTTTCTGTGGAAAGCGTTCCCATGGGGGGGGGGGGGGGGGGGGGGTTCCAATTTTGTTTCCACAGAAGAGGAAACCGCGAAGAGGTGCCACGGCTTCCTATTCTGTGACATGCAAATGTGCCTTAAAAGGAACCAGAAATATAAAGAAAAAAAAAACATTTGAAGCATTTACCTTTACCAGTTCCTAGTCCACTGACAAATTGAGCTGCCCCTGATATCTTTCTAATTTCTCTACTCAGCTTCTCCTTTGTTGGCCCCATTCAAGCCTACCACTACTAAAAGTGTGCTGCTGCTACTCCAATGGAAGAGAAAAGCATTATTATGTCAAAGCAAGAACAACAGTATTTTTCTTCATGTTGAAAATGGTGTAATGGGACTAACGGTTGATGACTGTGTTGGAGTAATGCATATTTTTTCTTTTCTGCATAGGTAGTTAATGATGACCTTAGTATTTGTTAAACTACATGGTACTGATGATCGTAGTTGAAGATCTTTAGTGGTCTCCAAAAACATTAGCTTTCGACAAACTTTATGAATTGTCAAACTTTATAAATGTAAATTATGAGTTTCATTATTGTTCTTTAAATATTTTGTGTTTAATATTATGCAAATTTTATATGTTTAAAAAAGACATAGGAAATTAGTATAGTTAGGTTAAAATCACATATATTCGTCATTGTTCACAAATATGTATTAATGGTTTGCATAAGCACAAATAACTGGTGGAAGGAAGCAAAAATAGTAGTATGTTAGAGTACTGATGGTTTGCGAAACCTGTATTCATTATGAGTTGTTTAATGAAATTATTCTTTGTATGTAATCATTTTTAATGAATTGCTTCAATGTCTTATGTCTTTTATGTATATCTTAGGTAGTTCGCGATAAATACTGATAAACCCAAAAAAAAAATATGGCAACAAAAAATCGTTCAAAACTCTATTTTCAGCCATAAGCAAGGAAGCAATCGTGATGCATGATGTACTTGTAAATGTCCCAAGTTATGTTTATATGTTTATATTTAATTTCAAGTAGCGGTTCTAATATGTACATGTTTATATTCAATTTTAATTATTGATAAGAACAGGTTGGTGAGAAAAGTTAAAGTGAGCTAAAAGAGTATGAATTTTATGAAGTTACTTTGATGGCAAGTGACATAAGTGTTAGGTTTGCATGTTCATTTGTTTGTTCTTTTGTTATGTTTATATATATACTCAAATGAATCTAATATGAATGCACAATATATGCGTCATTTAGCAAGATTCATAAAAAGACTTGAAAAATCCCACAATCGAGAATGAAAAAAAAGAATATGCCAAAGACCCTTTACCTTATGCCTTATTTCTTTGTGAGTGTGAAAAAATAATGTTTCTATTATTTTACTACCGACTAAAAAAAATATTGATTGGTCATAACAAATACTCACATTTAAAGGGTAGCAAAAGGGGGGGGGCTTGTGGATGCTTGGATGTTGATGACATGTCGTATCTTTGGTTCCCTATTAACTAGGGAGACAAGCACTGGGTTCTTTGAAAAATGAAACTGAAGGCAAATGAGTTCAAGCTGCATAATTCAATTCGTAGCACAACTTGCGCAGATAAGAACATCAACAACAAAGTAAGTTAAAATTATTTATTTAAATATAATCTTATTGCTCTCTTGTACTCAGTAGGTTTACTGTTTTGTTGTAAACTTAATTTTTTTTAGCATGGATGAGCTACGATTGTTACTTCGAGAGGATGGTCTCACTTGTGGATGGTATTCCTCGATAAGAAATTGAATAGTTATTTTATTTATATGTTTGTTAATTTAATTAATGTTTTGTACATATTATCGACTTGGAATATGATTGTTACATGTATGACTGTGGTATATTTGTTCTTTTATACATGCAATACTTGAGCAAAAATGATGAATTAACCTTCACCCAAGTATGTGTCTATATGTTCTAGTTTGTGATGTTTGTGGGAGGTAAGATATATTAAGTATTTGCTAATAATCTTTTTTTATAATGATGTCACAAAGTGCAAAAATCGTATGACCTCATTCTATAAGAAAATGAGAAAGACTGTTAAAAAGGAGGCAAAGAACAAAAAAAAGACTGCAACAGAAAACAACAGAGACCAAAAAGGTAGAGGCTACGAAGATGGAGGCTATAGAGATGGAGGCTATGGAGACAGAGGCTGCGAAAATGGATGATGCGGAGACATATGTTGCAGAGATGTGGGCAATTCTGGGTACTATATGTTGATTAATATTATAATTTATGAATTATTAAACTTGATATAAATTATGAGTTTAAATGTGTTATTTAAATCCTTCATGTTTAACTGGGCCAAAACTTATAGTTGATTAAATTTTTCATGTTTAATGAGATTAAATTTGTTAAACTTTATAAATTGTCAAACTATAAGGATATAAATTATGAGTTTCATCATTGTTCTTCAAATATTTTAGGTTTAATATTCTATAAATTTGTATGTTTAAAAAGGACGTGAAAAACATAGAAAATTAACATAATTAGGTTAAAATCACATACATTCGTTATTGTTTGCAATAATTTTTTATAGAGTTCCGCATGATCAAAATTCTTTCTTCGTAAAACTATTATGCAAAAGTCCCAAATTTTTTTATGTTTGCAAAACTTTTCTTAGGGATCCGCATTATCGCAGCTCTTTGTTGTGAAACATTTAGGTTAAAATCACATATCTTGTGTTGAAATCACATATGAGAAAAATGCTTATTGTGTATTGAAAATGTCCTAAATTTATTTTAAATCACATATATTCATCATTGTTCACAATAACTTATTTTAGAGTTTCGCATAATGTAACTCTTTGTTCGGCAACTATTTCGTGAAAGTACCAAAATTCTTTATATTTGTAAAACTTTTTTGCAAATTTTTGCATCCTCGCAACTCTTTGTTGTGAAATATTTAGGTTAAAATCACATGTCTTGTCTTAAAATTGCATACAAGGAAAAACACTTATTTTGTATTATGAATGTCTCAAATTTCTTTTAAATCACATATATTTGCCATTGTTCGCAATAATTTTTTGTAGAGTTCTGCATAATCGCAACTCTCTGTTCGAAAATAGTTTTGCAAAAGTGTCAAAATTTTTTATGTTTGCAAAACCTTTTTTGCGGAGTTTCACATTCTCACAACTCTTTGTTGTGAAATATTTAAGTTAAAATCACATATTTTGTGTTGAAATCACATCTCAAATTTAAATCACATATATTTATCATTGTTCACAATAACTAAACTTGGTTAAAAAACTCGAACATGTGTTTTCATTGAATATTTTCAAAATATCTAAACCTGCATATTTATGGATATTGAAACCAAAGTGATTGTAGAATTTATTCAAGTTGAATTTAGAGAAGATTTAACTTTAAAATCGCAAAAAAATAATAAAAGATATTGAAAATGAGCAAAATTTCAAGAAAAATTGTGTGCCAAAAATCTTGAAATTCAAAAAAGTAAGAGATTGATAAAACTAAAAGATTTTGATCCTGATTTTTATCCTTATATAATACATAAAGTTCTAGTTTCTTTTAAAGAAGCTATGACATCTTTAGATATTGCTTCTTGGGAAGAGGCTATAGAAAATAAAATAAGTTCTATCATAAAAAATAAAACTTGGATTTTGGTAGATTTACCCCATGATTTTAAACCTTTGAAATGCAAATAAATTTTCAAGAAAAAACTTTGACTTGATGGTTCTATTGAGAAATTTAAATCTAGATTGTTGATAAAGTTTTAAAAAGAGACCTAATCTTGATTATTTTGTCACCTATATTCTTGTAAGTATGATTGCATCTATTAGAACATGATTGTTTTGACATCAATTTTAAAACTTGATATTCATGATTTTGATAGTGGTATAAAAAATTTGATAATGTGTTTATAACATACAAATTTCATATTCATGATTTTGATAAATGCATATATAGAAAAGTAGAGAGTAAAAATGTTATAATCATTTATTTGTATGTAGATGATATGCTAATTATGAACAATAATATAGAATTCATAAATAATACCAAACATTTTCTTTGGTCCAAATTTGACATGAAAGATATAGACTTAGCTGAAGTTATTCTTGAAATTAAATCGACTAGACTTGAGAATAAATATAGATTAACTCAATCTCACTATATCGAAAAGATTTTGAGAAAATATAATCACTATAATTATAAGCTTGTTGCTACTCCATTTGATCATAGTGTTAAGTCATCGATTAACACTAGAAGAATTATATATCAACTATAGTATGTGAGTGTTGTTGGCAAACTCATGCAGGATATGATTGAAACTAGACTAGACATAGTCTTTTACATGAGCAAGTTGAACTGATATATTAGTAACCCAGGACCAAAGCATTGAGATGTTATCTATTGAGTCCTAAAGTACTTGAGATGAACTCTATACTATGAGATATTTTATGAGATAACTCACTGTACTTGAAGAGTACAATAATGTAAACTGAAATTTTGATTCCAAGGAATCATTATACACAAGAGAAATGATATTTACCATTCGATCTAGAGTAGTTGCTTAAAGATTTAAGAAGCAAACTATGATAACCCATTCTATAATAAAAGCACAATTTATAGCACTAGCTGAAACTAGTATAGAAGCTGAATGATAAACAAATCTCTTGATAAAGATACCATTAGAAAATAAGTCACACCCTTGATAACTATTCATTTTGATAGTTAAATGACTATTTATAAAATAAAAAGTAATATTTATGGAGAAAAATGTAGATATATCACTCTCAAACACAATTATGCAAATAATTTACTCAAGTAAAGAGTAATCTCTATTAAGTGTGTGAAGTCTTATCAAAATTTTAGGGAATTAATTGACAAAGAGTTTTTTTGTAAAAAATTATCTTTAAGACAATGAGAGAAATGTGGTTAATGCCTATTAAATAGTCAGTTCTGATAGAAACCCAACCACATGATATGTATCAAACCAAATCTAATGGTTCAATAAAAGGAACAAGTCACTGAGTGATTGGGTTGAGCACATATAGTTTTCTCATGCTCGAAACTTGTGTACAAAGGTTGAGTTCAAACTGAATTCTTAGTGAGATTTATAGGCCATATGATTGGGGTGTCTCAAATATGTTTATACCCTTGATGGATTCACATATGTGAATATAAAGATGGAGGTTGTCGTCTATGATACTTGGGCTATGATTCTAGCGCACTCAGAAAATTGGGATATAACACATGACTTTTAATATATGTCATTTATATACTAGTAGACATACTATAATCACCTGAAGTGAATGTGTATGTTGTATCTGAAAAGTCAATTAGGATTTTTAATTTAAAACTAACGCTAATGGGTCCCAAGCTGACTATGACTAAGTAATATTAATACAGAGGTTCAAACCTAAAATGTACCTTAATTTATACACTTGATCTTTGCGAATAGCCTCTTGAGTTTTCTATAATTTTGATCCATGTGGATGATTGTTCAGGTTTCGTCTCAAAATTATTGAGTTGAAACCTAGGTTTGCCTATTTATTTCTCCTACAGTAATTAAGTGAGTTTATCACTATTTTAAAAAATTTAGTCATAGATTGAAGAGTTGAGAAAACTTTACATGGTTTAAATAGTGTAGAGTTGCATTTATAGGTAAGGCCCATTGAGGGCATGTCAATTCAACTTTGGACTTTGGATTTGGATTTGACTTCGAATTTGTCTTTGGCTTTAGCTTTGGTCTGAGACTTGGATTTGGGTTTGGATTTAAGTTTAGGTTTCAGTTTAGTGCAGTCAGATCTGGTTTGGTTTGGTTTGGTCTTGGTCATGGTTATTCTTGGACTTTGACCAATCTTTTGTCTCTTAAGACAATTTTATCCCTAAGACCTTAACTGACTCATTTATAAGCCTTGATAGTTCATTTTTTACCAAGACCTACTCAACCCTAATATTGGAGTTGCCCTTAACCTAGTTCAGTGTTCCTGCATGCTCTTATTTGAACTTTTATGGTCCAACATCTATAGGTCACTTTATTTATTTTAGCCCATTTGATCATTGATTGGGCCCTCTTATTTAAACTTGTTTGTACTTACTAGGGCTATTTTAGACCTATTGACCATATTTTTCACTCCTGGTCTGTGCATGATCCTTCCTAGACGTTTTGTCCTTTATGGCTAGCTAAGGCCTTTTTATTGATAGTTGTTGGGTAGAAGCCTATATATGCCTCATCCCTCTTTTATTCTTCTGATTACTCTCAAGTGTTCTCTTTTCTCCTAGCTCTCTTATACTTTCTAGCTTATATGAGCTTTGTCTCTTCCTAGTGCTCTTCATGTTTATCTCTTTAGTGATTTCAGACATTAACTTAGTTAAGGCTTTGCCTAAATTGAGCTTAGAGTCTACCTAATCGAGTCAAGAGGTTATTCAAAATGTGATTTGTGTCGAGTTGTTTGGTCTTACCCAGTGCAGGGCATGAGCCGACCTTTGTGAGTAGGCAAAATCTCGGTTGCATATTAGGAGCAAAGTTGCATGAATACTCATTGCACTAAAGACTTAGTCCTATGTGGGTTGACCATCGCTTGAAAGGTACACATCTAACGCATGGGTCCACCCATACCTGGCTGAAGCTCAGTTGATATACTTAATGAGTTATTTTTCCAACACCTTTTTGGGCTGGAAATGCCTTGTAATGATGATTATCTTAAAAGATATTAGACCATTAATTTAGAGCCAAGCGTGTCATCCTCTCAATTTTATTTTATTGAATATTCAATTTGATATGCGACTCTTAAGCTTAATAGCTAATCAGTTCTCAGTTTACAATGGACAGTCTTGGTACCCCACTCTCACGTGCGTTTTTTGTCAGCTTTTTTGCTCCCAAGTTGCACTTTAGGTCAACCAGGGTGAGTCGCTACACTGCTTATGTAGAATGAGACGAATGTAAGGTCTACGGTTTTATATTCGTATATCAATTCAAGATCATTAACCCACACAACAACATATCTTTCTTGAAGTTAAAGAGGGAGATACTTTACAGTGCATGATGCATTAGAGCTCATGCCCAACTGTTGGATCTTGTGATCCTAAGGTCGGTCAGCGTATCTCATTCTAAATCTTTTTTGGTGAACACCGACGTAGTAGGGACTGGGAAGTGATTAAACAAATTGGAGAGAGAGAGCCAGATTGTTGAGAGCGAGGATAAGGTGAGGAGCAGTGAGGTCATGATCCCGGAAATCCCGACTGCATGGGAGGCATCAATCTGTGCACGGATTTCGAGTTTCTTTAAAAAATGCCTACTACTATATATTGTCGTCATAGGCTCGTAGGTCTTAATTTCAAAGTGGCTCTCGGCTCCCAAAATTTGAAATTAAAAAAAAAAAAAGAACAAAGAAAAAAAAACTCTGATTTGGCACAACTCTGAGCATCCTGCTCGTTCGATGTTTGTTTTTCTTTTATTCATCTTCAAATATACGTGTGTGACTCAGGAGGGATCCATTCATGTTGTAGTGGTTACTTACAAACGAAACCCATGGCTGTAAGGTCCAAACTTGGTGTACTCCCTGACGGATAAGGGGGACCTCAAGGGTTTTACCAACCGAAGGCCTGCCAATATTCCGTCGGTGACGAGTTTACCTGGAAAAACAAAAGAAGGCACGTGTGAGATCAGTTGGACACAACTTGGCCTGGTTGGCTTTGAGTTGCTGACTTGTTAATATGGTGGTGGGGTCAAATGGCTAAGCATGGAATCCGGATCGAGGATAACGTAGTACGTCGGTGAGCAGCTTGACACTCTCCCTTTAATAAACAAATAACAAATGGGAAGAGAAAAATAATGGCAGCATTAAAGAGGGAAAGATATATATAACTAAGATGCTCTTGTAAAATCCCATGGTTTCACCATTATAAAATATATTATAGATACCGAAGGAGCTAACTAAGTCACCCCTCGAGACGCAAACCCTCCTGCATCTTGCTGTTGCTCTCTCTCGCTCTCTGAAAAGGCCATCAAGGAAGGAAGAAGAAAGATGCTGTGTCTTGTTCTTTCTAGTTCAGGCTTTCACGTCCCTGGCATCATCTTCTACACGTGCATACTCTTACCTCTCTTTCGCATCGGGGACTCCATCTCCACGTTCTTGAGTGAGATCTTCTCCTGCAAACAACCGACAGATGGCTTCCACGTGGAGTTCTTTGAAGATCATTTGGACGGTGGTGGTGATGATGGTCCTAGCTTGTTAGAGAACCCTTTGATGAGGTACGACGAGTACTCGGGGAGGAGTCCAAGGAGCGAGGCCCTGTGCTCTGTGTGCTTGAAGGAGTTCGAGGGTGAGGAGAGGGTGATGGTGCTCAAGAGCTGCAGCCACGTCTTCCATGACCATTGCTTGAAGGGTTGGTTTCAAAGCAATCACCTCACCTGTCCTCTCTGTAGATCCGTCTTCTGTAGAGTTGACGACTTTTGTGGAAGAAACACTAGTTTGTGACCATAGTTTTTTTTTTTCTATATTCTTTTCTTCTGCTTATATTTTCCTTGAGGACAAAAGAAAAACATGGTTTTTTTTGTTCCAATATTTATGATAGTAAAGCATGATTAATGAATGATGGAAGTGTAGTGAAGCTTGGTGAGCAAGATATACCGGTGAATGATTATTTCAAATATTTGGGATCCATCATTCAAAAGTATGGAGAAATTGATGGAGATGTAAATCATAGGATAAAGGTTGGGTGGATGAAATGGAAAAGTGCTACTGGAGTGCTGTGCGATCGTAGAATGCCATTGCGGTTGAAGGGAAAGTTTTATAGGACGACTATTAGACCCGCTTTACTATATGGTACGGAATGTTGGGCTGCCAAGAGACATCATATTCAAAAAATGAGTGTAGCTGAGATGCGGATGCTTAGATGGATGTGTGGAAATACAATAAAAGATAAGATTCGGAACGAAGAGATACGTAAGAAGGTGGGTGTTGCACCCATTGAAAATAAGATGCGAGAGAATCGTTTACGGTGGTTTGGACATATTCGGCGAAGGCCTAATGATGCTCCAGTTAGAAGGTTGGAGAAATGGGAAAATATATTAGTTAAAAAAGGTCGGGGTAGGCCTAGGAAGACTTGGATGGAGATGATAGGAAAGGATATGAATGCTTTGAACCTCACCGAGGACATGGCGTTGGATAGAAATGATTGGAGGAAAAGGATTCATGTGGAAGACCCAAAATGAATTTCTTTTTTGGTTCATATCGCTGACCCCAATTGTTTTGGGATGAAGGCGTAGTTGTTGTTGTTTTGTTTGTTGTAAAGCATGATTAATGAAGACATGATGATGATGGGCACGGTGATTGGTGGTCACTGGCGATGATGCTAGCAGCTCTGGATAGAGAACGAAGCCACCAATTGTACTTTCCAAGGACAACCTAACAATCATAATATGCCATGGTCAGACATGAGCAGGCCCATGTGATGGATTGGTATCGATTATTATCTGGCAGAGAAGTAATGATCACTATGGTTAAGTGTCTTTTTTTTTTCTTTTTATGACGAGGAACCCTTGCCCAAGCTAGGAAACCCCCCGGTGGGAACTCAACCACCCTGCCCTAGGGGAGGGTGTTGCCTGTTCTCCCCCCTAAGACTCAATGTTTGCTACCCTTCGTGCACACTATGTATATAAGCACGTGGGGCTCATATTCTCGTGTCTATCAGCATCACTTAGCATCGGAGTCTGGTGTGATTGCAAAGATTTAAGTACCCTTTTCTATTATTCTCGCCGTGAAACGATGATTCAAAAAAATGATAAAAATATCTTTCATTCAAAAAAAAGAAAACGATTGTTCAAGAAAAGGACAAAAATATCCCTTCTCTAGAAAGTCAAGTATGATGTTAACTCTTCAAAGTCCAAACGTTCCGTTTTTGCCCTAAACAGTAAACTTTTGCACCATTTACTGTAACAAGAGCTCCCTTTGACGACACAAACTTTATCGTTGTTTGCTGCCACTGGAGTAGTAGCCTTTGTCGTCGTCTCGAATTGAGGTTCCCGCCTTGGTTTTTAGCTTGTGTTACAACATATTGTCGTCTTCTCGTTTCTGCCTTGTGTTACAAAATATTCCCGAGTTTGCAATCGACTGGTTCGATCATTGGTGGGCGTCATAGGGGCATTTGTCAACCATCTTTTTTTACAATCTTCTCTTCTTTTTCGTTGTCGTTAGGCATTATGGAAGAGAACAATGATGCACAAACATTCTAGCAAGTGCCATTAAGGCATCGTAAGTACCATTCTATGTCTCATGCTATTGTTGAAGAACGTATGTCATTGCGAGTACCATTAAAGTGTTGTTTTGTTATTGCAGGTGGATCTTATTGTGATCATTGCAAAAAATTTCCTTTTGTTTCCTCTCTCTTCTTTTTCTTCTTTTTTCTCTTCTTTTCTATCTTTTAATTCCCCTTCAAAAAAGAAAATAGAGGCTAGAAAAGAAAAAAGAATGATAAGAGGGAACAAAGAGGATTTTTTTTTTGCAATGATCACAACTCGCTTTTTTTTACAGAATTGGAGCTCTCTTAGGTTTTTGAGGATTACATCATCCTTCATTTTAGAGATGTCCTGACTTTTCTCTCTCTCTTTTTTTTGGAAGGGTATGTCACAAACTCCTTCAACTTGGAGATGTTTTGATCCTTCTTTGTCTCAGGGATTATCTTGATGATATTGACTCATTGGTTGAAAATCTCTTGATGATAGCAGAAATTAAATATCTTTTAGGGTTTGTCGGGAGGTTTGTCGCCTTTGCCTTCAACTTGGTAGTGATCTGAACTTTCCCTGGAAAAATCCGTCACAAACTCCTTCATCTTAGAGATGATCCAAATCTTCTTTGGCCCTGGGGGTCTAACTCATCTACCAGTCTTCAACTTGACGATGATTGAGAGATCTTTTTTGCAGATATTTAATTACAGCTTAAATGATTGAGGAGATATGGAAATTGAGTGGATATTCTGTATCACCCAGGATATTTCGACTGCCTTATCTTTATAAGAAGGATCTTTAAAAAATGTGTCATTGACTGCAATCAATATCGATCACTTATGACTTTGCAACAATATTGAATTTTCTTTGCTGGCCATATCGAGGATTTATTTTTTATCCTTTTAGTTGGCCAATAGAAAGATTTTGAATTTTGAATCTTTTTTCGTGAAAGCTTTGCTCTTTCAGAAGTAATGTTGAATGTATATTGAGGTAAAGATTTTGTGCAATAAAAATTTTGAAATCAACAAATATTTAATGACAAATTGGCAAAATGTTCTTGAAATCCTTGGTGAAAGCGAGCTTTTGAAGCACGACTCAATGCATCTGTTGCAAAAATTATCCTCTCATTTCCCCAAAGGAGAAGATTCAAAATGGTGTAAACACCCCAAATTTTCCTCATCCATGCTCAGACAACCCTCCTCGTGCAGTGTCAACCCCGTTAGGTCAGTGTAGGAGTCAAACCTCGAGTCTGTTTCAGAAAATCACCACTTTACCCATTTTTATTAAGAAAATTACCATTTTACTCCTAGGTCATCCCAGACCCCAGTCAGTCAGAGTCAACCAAGCTCGTTGGTCAGTTCAGAACAGTTAGAATATCAGTCATTTCAAGCTCATCTGAGGTTACAATGAACATACAATTTTCATTTCTGACCATTCCTGCCAAAATGGGATCATTTCTTCAGAAATGAGCTCATTTCTCACTCAAATCCAAGTTAATTGTCTCTGAATCAGTCATTCACAGTCAGTCATATTCTCCAGAGTCTAGTTTGAGTTCACCAGGAGTTTAAGTGCTCCGATTTTAGTTCAAAACCATTTCCAAGTGTCTAGGAGCCCATTTTTGCCTGTTTCAGCTCTTTCAGCTGAAATTGAGCTGAGTCTAGTTAGTTGAGCTAGTGTTGGAGCTTTGATTTTAGTTCATCTCAATATTACTGACCTTTGTTCTAGCCCAAACCCAGCTCCTTCCACTCTTCCTCTCTTCCTTTCCCTCTTCTTTCTTCCCTCTTTTCTTTCCTCTTTCCTTTCTTTTCTTCCCCTTCTTTTGTTCTTTCCTTCCCTTCTTTCCTTTCCCTATTGCCCCAACCCATTCATGTAAACCCTTTTCTTCCCTCTCGTTGAAATCTTTTTCCATTAAAAACTTAGGAAGAAAATATTATTTGGCCCTAAGTTAAAAAACCAAAAAGGGAGGAAGACTCTAAGATTCACGTCTCTCTCTCTCTCTCTCTCTCTTTTGGCTGCAACCCTCATTGCTACACCTCTACCAGCCCCTCCAAGGCCCTTCCTTGGCAGCATCTACCAGCTACTGCAGTGTCCTCAAGTTGGTGCAACCACCACAGCAAGTCCATCACTACAACGGCAGCCTTGAAGTAGCATCTCCAATTGGCGCCACTTCTTCCAAGTGCACCTCCAGCCACCTCCAAGTAGCCAACCTCCAACAGTTCCAGCAGCCGATCACCTCCATTAACAGTAACCTCCATCATCTTCATTGTTTCAACCATCAGTTGTACCGAATCACCGACCCCAACCCCCCAGCTGGTCCAAGGTAAATGTCCTCTTCTATTTCATCACTTTATATTAACTTTGTTAAAGCCGTGCGATGATCATCCTTGACGCCCATGAGAAGGAAGCCTTTAAGCCTTACTTCATGAAGACAACGTTAAGTGTATTCAAGGTGTGGATTTGCAGTAATAAGAGGTTTGCTTCAAGGGTTTAAATGTTAAAAGATAATGGATCCATCTATGTTATACGTTAATGCTACATAGATGAAAGAGATTCATTCACTCTATGAATTGGATCTTCTATCTTTGTAGCCAAAATAAATAAATATTATTCACACCTCCCTGAGATTTTCTTGAAATTTTGTTTGAGGCATAGATTCTATGTTTTAGTCTTGCTTTATCAGTTTGTACGTGTTTTATTTACTTAGTTAGTTTCATTGAAATAAAGTTATTGGTTTATAAGTTTTGGTTTTAGATATTCAGCCCCATCATTATTTCATGCATGATTTTTATTTATAAAATTCTAAAAAAATTAGGATAGTTATATTATCTTATCTGTGACATCATGTCAAAAGTTTTGAATCCATTCGAATTTTAGGACTCTATTAAATGAACCAAACTCTAAATCGAGTTTTCTATACTTTGGAATTTCCAAGTTCTATTTTAGCAGACTTGTCAGCCTAAAATCCCCTAAATGGGAGATCCGAATCTCCCCCTAAAAATTGCAGTAGGTTCACGGTGAAATTTACTAATTTTATAAAAATTTTGAGATTTTTATAAACAGATTTGACATCTGTTAAAAATCATTTTTCCTAGACCATTGGGAAAACCACAATTTTCTTTGTCACGGTATAGACCGACCCTAATGTGATGTGTCTACTCAACCCACAGCTCGAATGCAAAAACTCTTAACATAAAAGTTGTTTTAACCCTTTTCCCTGTCATTTCCCAAAATTTGGGAATTTTTGGAAAAGTCTACATATTTTTCCTGGATTATCTTTTCTGTCTGACAGATTCTCATGCCTGAGAATTCCAGAGATCCAGGTCTCTGATAACAGTGTGCTCATTTCCAAACCGTAATCTGAATCCCAATGCTGTAAAAATATGAAATTTGACTTTGTTTGTCAGGGACATTTTTTCACAATTCTAGCCATTTTCCTAGCTGTTTGCTATTTTTCCCATATTTTTTTCTGAAACCTATCTGTATGCCCTAAATCCTAGAGTCGCCTGATTCCGATCTAACTTGCCGGAGCTGTCCAGCTCCGACCATAGGTCAAAACCAGAATATGTAAAAGGAAAAAATCTTTTACTAACTGTCCTCTGTCATGCCATAAAATATGAGAAATTTTTATGGAACTTTATTATCCGAAATCTCATTTAGAATCAGCATTTTAGGCAAAATTTTGGTTTTTTTAGTGTTTTTATCCATTTTCCATATTAAGAAAATACAAAAAAATAGATTTTAGAATTTCATTCTGTTTTTAGAGTTAGTCTAGGTATCCATGCCCAATTTATTTCAATTTCAAGTTCATTTGCTTTGTATGTTAGTTTATTTTTAAATTAAGAAGCGAAAATCAGGCGAAAATCGAGTCAAATTGGATATTTTGTGATATTTTTGCCATTTTAGGGTTTTTATCATATAAATAAGCATATAGAATCATATTAGGGTTAATTTCAATCTCATTTGCATTTCAAATTCTCATTTTTGTAAAATTTATTTCAGAAAACCCTGGTTTCAAGGCCATAGTCTTGTTATCAGGGGCATTTTGGTTATTTTGACCTAAATTTCGAAATTCCAAACTTCAATTTTCTAAATTTTCATGCATATCATCATATTTCATAATATTTTGTTTGATTTTATTTCATTTGATTTTCAAATTTCCAAATTTTACAAAAATTCTTTCAAAAAACCCTGATTTCAATGTCATCAGGGGCATTTTGGTTATTTTGACCTCAATTTCGAATTTCCAAGTTTATTTTCGAAATTTATTACTTATTTCTCATGTTTATATCAAGGTAAATATGAATTTGGATTTATATTTAAATAACATTCGATAATTTCCAATATTTTCGGATAAATTCAGATAAACCTACATTTCTATGTTAACATGTTTTTTCTAGTTTTGCAGGAACATTCAAGAAGAGGACTTTTAATTGCTTAATTCATTCAATTCAATGTAATATCAAGTTGTAACAATTTGGAATAAGAGTTACATTTTTGCATAGAATAGGACTGCATTGCATATAGTTTAATTTCTGAAATTTTAAATATCTGATGTATGATGCATATGCACATTTTCCAAAATCACTATGGTTGACACGAATGACACGTACACAAGCTCTTATGAAGTTCACGAATTTGGTGGGATTCGTATTTATAGCCATAGTCAGAATACGAAGAAAACCAAGATTTATGATCTTCGTATTAGCCACATTCAACCTACACTCTTAGGCTAATTTCAAAACGCACTGCATTTCTCAAGATTTCAAAAAGGGTTTTCCCAACTCCTCAAAGAAATCTTCTTCAAATTCATATTCATTCATTCAATTTGCATCATTTTCAAACTCATTTTCCAATTTCAATTTCAGGAAAATCAATTGTCTCAGATTTTCCATTTTCTGAGAATCTGTTTTCCATTCAAAAGTCATTTTCCAATGAATTTACCGATTTTCTCAAGATTCTCAAATCCATTTTCTCAGAAAAGCAATCCAAATCTCAAAATTGATTTTCCTAAAGTTCAAGTTTTCCTTAGAATTCATTTTGCAATGCAGATTTCTGATTTCCAATGAAATTCATGGATTTTCTTAGGAATTCCATTTTCAAGCACTTTTTCAATTATTTTCCAAGTACCTCTCAATTTTCTAAAGCAAGCATCAGATTTCTCAAACTTGCATTATTTTCAAAATTTCATAGCACAAGCTTGATTCTCTATGCATTCTAGGAAAATAGAGCATGATTTAGATAATTTAACTTAGTCAAAACACACATTTGATCCTTGGTTTGATTACCCCTGGTAAAGGCACCAGGAACCGTCGAACCTCGTACCGACAGACGGATCCCATTCCACAGAATTTTCCCGTAAATTTTCAAAACGAAGGCGAGTAATTTTCAAAACCAATTTTCAAAACTTTGGTCGAGTTTGACTTGCAGGATCATTTCTCTCTCTCGCAGAGGGAGGGGGAAAAATTTTGCGATGATAACAAATGGAAAATAGAAAATACTCCTCTCTTCCATGAAGAGGAGGTGTTTGCAAAACAGACTTTCGAAGAGAAATTAAACTTTCGTCAAAACTTCCCAACATTAGGCTTCTCTTATGGAAAGGGGGGCGGTAATGGTGAGGTCGGTGAATTTGTCATGAAGGAACAAGTCCATCACACTTTCCCTGAAAAGAGGGTCCTTCATGATGAAATGGCCTAGTATGAAAATTGGGGAAGCCACAAGAAAAGCGAGCCTCTGTCGAAGCTCTCCCTGAAAAGAGGGTTCCTTTTACATTTTTAGGGTTTTAGCATACATATAATCACATCATAGCATTTTATGTTTGATTTTATCCCTATTTACATGCATTTGAATTTCAAAACTCTCATTTTTATAATTTTTTTTCCTAAAAACCTTGATTTTAATGCCATAGTCTTGTTATCAAGGGCATTTTGGTCATTTTCATCTCAATTTCAAATTTCCAAACTTTATTTTTGTATTTTCATGCATTGGCATCATTTATTTCTCATATTTATATTAGAGAGGTATGAATTTGGTTTATATTCAATAATTTCTCGATATTATTAGATAAATTCAGAAAAAACTACATATCTGTGCTAATCCATTTTCTAGTTTTACAGAGATATTCAAGTGGAAGACTTTCTATTTATTTCTTTTCTTTTTATTATTTGACGTAATATCATATGTAATATTGGAATAATATTTTACATTTCCTGCATAGAATAGGGTGCATTACATATAGTTTGCTTTCGTAAATTCTGATATCTGAAGTATGTTAATTCATGTATTTTTGAAATCAACTATGGTTGACATGAATGTCGTGCAAGAGCTTTTGGAGAGTTGACAAACTTGGTGAAATTCATATTTATGGCCATAGTCAGAATACGAATGAGACCCAGATTTGTCATCTTCGTATAAGCCACATTCAGCCTACACCCTTAGGCTATCTTCGAAAACAATTGCATATTTCGATTTTTTATAAATATTTTCTCAAAGTAGCATTCATTTATTTAAGTTAGAGTGCATCATGAAAATCTTTCACAGGGCCACACGTCCCTTTTTCTGACTTACTTTCCAATTCCATTTCAAAAAAATCAATTTTCCCAAAATTTTCTAAGTCTTTCTCAGAAATTGATTTTCTCAAAACTTTGAGTTTTCAATGATGTTTCAAATATTTCCTCAATTCAAATCATGATTTTCCAATGTTCTAACATCCTTAATTTCAAGGTTCAAAGCTCCGAGAAATCAATTTTCTCAAAATCATTGGGATTTTATCAGAAATCAATTTTTTAAAATCTCATGATTTCTTCAAAAATCAACATTTCTTTTCTTCAAAAATGCTTTCTCAATGCAATTCATGATTTTTCCAGAATCATCATTTTTCTAAGTATTTTCCAAGCAATAGAAGCAAACATCATATATTTCAAAATGTGCATTTTTCAAAAATCTCATAGTGCATACCCGATTCTCTGTGCATTTAGAAAATAGAGCATAATTTAGATATTTGAGCTTAGCTAAGCACACATTGATCCTTGGTTCAATTACCTTTGGTAAAGGCGCCAGGAACGGTTGAACTTCGTACCGACATGCGAGTTCCATTCTACGAAATTTTCTCACAGATTTTAAAAACGGAGGCGAGTAATTTTTAAAAACAATTTTCAAACTTTGGTCGAGTTTGACTTGCATAATTGTTTCTCTCTCTTGTAGAGGGAGAAATTTTTTTTGCGACGATAAAAGGTTTGGCGATCGTGATGGGACTTGTCTTTGTCTGATCAATCATATGTCTTAGCTTAGCTCAATTATCAAAATCATGTTCTACAAAATGTCAGCTTTTACTTTTTGATATCATGTGAACCTAGGAGCCTAGACTTGAACCCAGCTGACATGGATTGCATATAAACTAGGCATGGTTTGGTAGGACCAAATTGAGGAGGAATTATTCATGTTCACATAGACTTAGGTCTCATACAACCCTCCTCAATCTAGGATTTGTGTGTAAACATTGTTTGCTTCTTTAAAATTTTCAAAATCTATCTCTTTAGGTCTTAGAGCCCTCTGTTTGCTTGCATGTGCTCATATTTCAAAAACTACTCCACCTATTTCTACCCGGTCTTCACGTTGTTGGGCTTTCTTCCAGAACCATAGTTCAGGACAAAGCCTCACAACTAGGCCACTTATTTGGGTTGACGCCCCCCTGCCACGTACCAAGGGCCATAGTCCAAAGTATATCGGCAGGCGCTCAAGGATGTTGAGAAAACACATGCCTAGAACCGGAGATGAATTTTTATGCCACGTACTCCGGGTTTCGACTCGAGTATATCGGCATAGCATAATTGGATACAGATGATCTGAGCCTAGAGTCAGGATTAGGGTCCTACAACTATTTCAAAATTGATGCATTTAGAGTCAGCTTCTTAGAGAGTGTTGTATGTGCAGAATGCGATTGATTGTTTTATAGTCATTTTTCCTTTTATTTTCTCATGTTTTCCATAAATTTTCCCAAATATACTGGATAATTTTTCAAAATACCTCATTTTCCATCTTTTTGTAAAAAAAAATTCTCAAAACCCTAAACAATTTTCCCAAATTATCTACTTTTTCTCAAAACTCCAAGTGATTTTTCATCCTTCCGTTCCTCTAGATCTCGGATTTCCAGCTTCATTTTATCATGCCTGCAATTTTTCAAAATTCTTGTATTTTCCTAAGTATCATTCCAAAAAAAAATTCCCTATTCTTCAGTACAATGGCATCCAGTCAGCTTGACTCAGTCTTTCCCGAGGGCCACATCTCCTACGAGGTGTGGCAAAGTCTTCCCAATCATCAAACTCTTAGCACCGGATCCTTTATTTCTCGGTGGTATTATTCTTGGCTCAAAAATTTTTTCTGTATGTTTTTGGACCATCTGAGCGATTGTGGGTTAGAATTGGCATCAGCGATGGGAAAGAAAACAATCAATGGCAACTTGATCCATGCACTGGCAGAACAGTGGAACCCGCGCACTTATACCTTCTGGTTCCTATAGGGAGAGATGACCCTATTGATGTATGAATTTTCAGAGATCATGGGATTACCCGAGCCAGCCGGTCAGCCTGGAGATTCATTGGAACAATAGTTCTTGATCAATGTCAAGGGTCTGGATCCCCGAGACACCTTAGCCCGCATGACAAAACGTAGATCTTGGCCACTGATCGAAGTAGAAGGAAATGATTATGTAGATTTGCTCGAGATCTATCGATAGTATGAGACATTCACAAAAGTCATCTCATTATCTCGAACAACTTGAGAGAAAATTCAGCATACAATGGTCTTATGCACTGTAGGATTGACCTTCTTTCCAGATGGATAGAACTACATAGATATCCGGATAGTTCAACTCCTGCAAAGGTGGGGAAGCCGACAGACCAGCCGCCTCTCGATAGCCATGGTCGCACTCGCTTTCTTGTACCGAGGGTTGACTCGTTTCACACTCGGAGAATCAATTCTAGTAGAAGAGTGCACCTATGCATTACAGTCTTGGTTCTTCCAGCATGTGCCGACCAGAGCAAGCTCATTCAAGTACAATGGCAAAGAACTTCTCCCAGATATCCGATACTGATTCTTGATCGACAACCTCCAAGAATGAGAGGTCGGATGAGACTATTTTGATCGTCGGATATCTCTTCCCAAATACACTTATGCATATGGCAAGCGATTCAAGCTACTTGGCCCATTCTTATGTGTCCACTACCATCCAGAGTGATGCGTCAGACAGTTTTCTCAGAGACAGAAGCGCGTAGAAGCTCGACTACTATCAGGGATCATGCCAGAGTTCGATCTTGCATCATCACAGTGGTCCTAAGCATACCATTCTTCTAGATATGGCTGGGATTCCTTTGTCAATCTTACTCTTTTTTCAGGTCCTAAAGTATTTGTGGACTATCATGAGTGGTGGCAAATTGTTTGTCTGCCCCCTCTTTGTCAAGTCTATTATTAATCATGTTTTTCTTCAATAAATTCCTTAAATTTTTATTCTAGCATGGTTTGATGACCTCGCTTAGGTAACAAGGCACATTTTCAGTTGTTTATTTTGCAAAGAATGACAACAAAATTGTCATGATTCCAGCGATGACTCAATCCCTAGTAATGGGATATTCTTCCAATTGTCTACCAAATTCCCAGCAAATATTTTTCTCCCATTCAAAATCATCCTCAGAACCTAACCATCAGTTTTTGCCCTGCAAAGAGCATTTGCAATCCTTCATGGTTTAGACAAGGTCCGGCAAAAAGATCGCATCTATCCAACATGTCGATCACTCTTTCGCGTCTGAGCAGGAAATGTTGTCTGCACGATCTTCCAAGGGTCGGAGCCAGCAAGACAACGATGATGTTGATCCCTAGATGTATGCTTTGTTTCAGAAAATGATGAAGAAAATGTTGACTGAGCAAACAAGGGCTAGTTCAGCGGAAAACAAGAAAAAGGCTAAGGGTCGAACAATGAAGAAGCAGGTGAAGATATCCAAAAGATGGAATCACCATGAAGACACATCTGATGAAGCAGGATCAATGGGCGATACCGACGAAGAATATGAGATTCAGCATGCACTACGAAAGTCAACTCAGGGGCAAAGGTCGACCTACAAGTCCAAAAATTAGTCAGTTGATGACCCTGACCAGTCATAGCTCAAAGACGTGGTAAAAATGGTCAAAGATATGCAAGCTCGCGACAAGGGAAAGAGGGTTTTCACAAGTGAAGATTTTTATGATGGTTTAGACGGGGATGACAATCTTGATAATCTCCCCAGAAAATTCATCAAGTTTGATGGTTCTGGCGACCCTAAGGCACATCTCGCCATGTTTTCGCTGAATGTGCCAAGTTCAAAAGGGACAATCGAGCTTTATTCATTTGCTTCCCTTGCAGTCTGAAGGGAACGACAGCTAAATGGTATTCACAGCATACAAATCCCATCAAGCTGCAAGAATTCAATAAGATGGTCAACTTGTTCATCGAACGATTCCTCTTCAATTTTGAAGCACTGCCAACGCTCAATTATCTATACAATCTGAAATAGAAAGAGGACGAAAAGGCCAGAGACTTCATCCACAGGTGGAGATCCACTTGCAACCGAATGAAGGATCCAATATCAGAAGGGCATGCATTATCAGTTATCCTGAACAATTTCTCCTAACCTCTAAGAGGTTTGATCTCCATTTCTCCGGTGAGATCCTTTGTCGAATTAATAGAGCGAGCCGAATGACTCGAGATGGGGATGGAAAACGGGGTCTATGAGGACATTACCATTGAAATAAGCAACCAAGATGCCAAGAAGAAGGCTCACTTCACTCTTTCTGCCAACAATAACAAAGGTAACAAGAATAATCGCGATAACAATTCAGAGGGATTCAAAGGCCAAAAGGAAAAGCCTCTCCAATCTAGTCCCCAGCACAAAGAGAAAGATCAGGAAAAACCAAAGCGTAAGGACTAGAGTACTGATCGCAAGTTCAACCCTCTAGACCAGACACTCGAGAGTGTTCTAGAGTATATGCTCCCAAGAGATATGATCTGTTTGCCTAAAGCCACTGATCCCTCAGCAATTATGGGTAGATTCAAAGAACAATTTTGCAAGTTTCACTGAGCTGTAGGGCATGACACAGAGAACTGCTTTTTCCTTAAGAACATTGTTCAAGATTGCATTGACAAGAATCTCCTTGTTGAAGATAAAGAAGACACCAGTCAGCCGTCCTGATCGAGCTTCTTCAAGAAACTGACGATGCCAAGGCTATATCACTTCTTTCATTTTGCTTTTATCATTTTAAATGGGCAATGTAGTCCCAGTTCTCTTACCAATTTGTTATTCCTCTTTTCCAATGCATCAATAAAATTATCTCTTTTTCTCATAACTTGGCACCATATTCTTTATATATTGTTGCTCTTTCTCCTTCTTTGCAACATGTCTTTTTACGAGGAGTAACCTCTTTTAGAGTGCCTCCAAAATCAATCAAGAAGCTCATTGTTAGTCTTTCCCTTGTTACCTTCAGAGAGCGTTCTTCAAATATCAATAACTTATCCTTTCATCCAACATCTGACTCCCCAGTTATACTGGGGCATTTCTTTTTTTTTTTTTGAAAATTTGTTTCTACTTCAAAACATCATGTATGTAGGTAGGATCAAACAAAATCTTTCATTAATCATTTGCATCTATTTGCATTCATGTGCATTTGTTTGCATTCATTTGCATTTGTTTGCATCAAATTTATTACTCATTCAGGATAAGGGATAAATCCTGAGACCCTGACAGCCATTTATAATAATCAATCACGAAGGCGAAGTTGAAAATTTCCATCACAATCTTTAAATATCTTTAGGGCTCGTACTGGTACATTTTCAAAATCCAGTGTTTGTGCCGACGCTTTTTAAAAACCCAGTCCTCGTACTGATCCCTTTTTTTCTCTCTTAAAATTGTTGTTGTTCTTAAGTGAACCTATGTTGTTTCTAGCCGAACCAATGTTGTTCTTAACCCAACCAATGTTGTTCTTAATTGAACCAATGTTGTACTTAGTCGAACCTATGTTGTTCCAAGCGAACCTATGTTGTTCTTAAGTGAACCTATGTTGTTCCTAGCCGAAGCAATGTTGTTCTTAACGGAACCAATGTTGTTCTTAATTGAACCGATGTTGTTTTTAGCCAAACCTATGTTATTCCAAGCAAACCTATGTTGTTCTTAAGTGAACCTATGGTGTTCTTAGCCAAACCTATGTTGTTCCAAGCCAACCTATATTGTTCTTAAGTGAACCTATGTTGTTCTTAGCCGAACTGATGTTGTTCCAAGCGAACCTATGATTGTTCTTATGTGAACCTATGTTGTTCTTAATTGAACCTATGTTGTTCTTAGTTGAACCAATGTTATTCTTCAATGAACCGGTGATGTTCTTAGCTGAATCGATGTTGCCCTAGTCAAATCTATGTTGTTCTTGAGCAAACCTATGTTGTTCTTAATTGAACCTATGTCATTCTTAGTCAAACCAATGTTGTTTCTAGTGAACTCATGTTGTTCTTAATTGAACCAATGTTGTTCTTAAGCGAACTAATGTTGCCCCAATCAAATTGATGTTGTTCCAAGCAGACCTATGTTGTTCTTAAACAAACCTATGATTGTTCTTAAGTTTCTTAAGTGAACCAAGGATGTTCTTAGTTAAACCAATTCGAGTTCCGCTCAAACTTTTTAGTTCTCCTTCGGGGATCCAAGTTCTAACTCAGACTTTCTTTTCAAAACTCAACTTTTGAGTTGATCTTTTATCAAATATTGAGTCTTTTCAGGGCCCAATTTTGCCACGGATGTGTCAATTGGACCTCAAGCAATTTTTTTCACCAAGGATTTCAAGAACATTTTGTCAATTTGTCATCAAATACTTGTTGATTTCAAAACCTTTATATCAAAACCTTTACATCAGAATACCTTTAGCATTCCTTCCAAAAGGGAAAAGCTTTTGCGAGGAAAGATTCAAAAATCAAAATTCTTTCTATTGGCCAAACCAAAAGGATGAAGAATAAATCCTCGATATGGCCAACAAGGAAAAAAATAATGTTGTTGCAAAGCCATAAGTGATTGATATTGATCACAGCTATAAAACATTTTAAAGACCATTCTTGTGAAAATGAGGCAGTAGAAATATCCTACGTGATAAAAAGAATTCATCCAATCTGTATCTCCTCAATCATTTAAGTTGTAATTAAATATTTACAAAAGGGATCTCTCAAATATCGTCAAGTTGAAGACGGTTGACGAGTCAGATCCCCGAGGGCAAAGAAGATTCAAAACATCTCCAAGTTGAAGGAGTATGTGATGAATCCTTCCAGGGAAAGTTCAAATCATCGTCAAGTTGAAGACGGATGCGATAAACCTCCCAACAAACCGTAAAAGATATTTGATTTATTCTATCATCAAGAGACTTTTAACCAATGAGACAATACCGTCAGTATAATTCCTGAAACAAAAAAAGCTCGGAACATCTCTTAGTTGAAGGTTTTATGACGTACCCTTCCCAAAAAAAAAAAAGTCAGGACATCTCCAAAATGAAGGATGATGTAATAAACTTCTCCCCCAAAAACCAAGAGAGCTCAATTTCTAAGTCTCAAAAGAGTGCAAAAAGATCATCATGAGAAAAATCCCAGGATATCAAACTGCCAAATCTGCCAAGAATCTTCTTTAATTTTGTGAAATTCTTTTATCAATACCCTTTCACCAATTGCTTTCATAATATTAAATATTTTTCTTTTTGTTCATATCGAGGAAATTGATAGCTTTCTTGAAATAAAGCTAATCGTAAGCAATTTGAATCTGAATCTTGATTCTACGAAGTTAAGCCCAATTGGAGATAATACTTCAGGTAGAAAAGAAGAAATATTTTTGCACCAATGTGCATCATTTTCAATTATCTTAGATCAACAACCAATTTTCAACATTTTGACAACATTTTCTAGTTATCCTGAAGTGAAGTGAGAGTTTGATGTCCGCTTTGACACATCCTGGCATCATTGTCATTCCTTGTTAGGACTTGATAACGGAAGTTTTCAAGATTCCTTCCCTTCCTTTTGTAATCTGAGCGCCCGGGCTCTCAGATTCGCACACTTCCCTATGTTCCCCATTGTTCCACCATAGACAGTTCAATTTCGATTTGAGATCGAGCCACCAATAATTTTCTCACAAAAGGCCATCAATTTCAAAAGTTATTTAGTCTCAACGATGAGACACCCAAGATCAATCCCTTTTCAAGCTTTAGGGACCCCCATTTTCATCCTTTTGCAAAATCCCTATCGGATTCATTGTGCGAAATTCGAAGGTTCCATCATGGTTTCTTCTTTCGAGAATTCCATCATTTTCTTCCCGATCAGGTTAAGGGTTAAACCTAAGCCTCATTCTGATGAGGTATTTCATTTTCCGATCAGGTTAAGGGTTAAACCTAAGCCTCATTCTGATGAGGTATTTCATTTCCCGATCAAGTTAAGGGTTAAACCCGAGCCTCATTCTGATGAGGTATTTCATTTTCCGATCAGGTTAAGGGTTAAACCTGAGCCTCATTCTGATGAGGTATTTCATTTCCCAATCAGGTTAAGGGTCAAACCTGAGCCTTGGTTCTACATGAGGTATTTTTTGTCTCATCTAAGTTAAGGGAAAAAACCTGAACTTCACTTATATGAATTGAATCTTTCTTCGTCATTCTCTATTTCATACTCATCAAGGCTAATTTCTTTATAACCAGTCAGATCCTTCTAGCTAGGGCATTTTTTTTATACATAGCCCAAATTTGATATGTTTTTCAGTGCCACTAAGCTCAGCCCTAAACCGGTTTAGTAGCAAAGAGGAGCATCTGTAAACACCCCAAATTTTTCTCGTCCATTCTCAGACACTCCCCCCCCACCCCTCTCTTACAGAGGCCAACCCTGGTAGGTCAGTATAGGAGTCGAACCCCAAGTTTGTCTTAGTTTAAGTGTTATTTTACCCCCCCCCCCTTTCACCAAGAAAATTACCATTTTACCCCTAGGTTATCCTAGATCGCTGTCAGTCAGAGTCAACCAAGCTCATTCTTAAGCTCAAAACAGTTAGAATGTCAGTCATCTCTAGCTCACCTAAGCTCACAATGAGCATAACATGTTCATTTCTTATCATTCCTGCGAAAATGAGTTTATTTCCTCATAAATGAGCTCATTTCTAACTCGAATCCAAGCCAATTGTCTCTGAGTTGGTCATTCCTAGTGAATCTTATCCCTTTGAGTCTAGTTTGAGCTCACCAGGAGTTCAAGTGCTCCAGTTTCAGTTTAATTCATTTTCCATTATCTAGGAGTTCATTTTAGCTCATTTCAACTCATTTTAGCTGAAATTGAGCTAAGTCCAGTCAGTTGAGCTAGTGTTTTAGCTTCAGTTTTAGTTCATCTCAGTATTACTGTTCTTTGTTCCAGCTCAAGCCCAGTTTTTGTTCGTAACTCACTTCACTCCAGTGATCATTTCTCTAAGAAATGATATCATTTTTCGATCATTTAGTCTAAGAGTTTAGTTAAGCTAGTGTCTTGACAGTTCATTTGATTTCTGAAACCCTAAAACCCAATCCATTTTAGTTCAAACCAGTTAAAACTCCAGTTTTCAGCGTCATTCCTGGCCCTGTAGGGACAAAATTCATTTCTTGAATCATTTTGTTCATTTTTATCAAATTTATCACTTTTTAAACTGGTACAACTGTCAATCGGGGTCCAATACTTAAAATTCTTTATCCAGGGTTTGCATTTCACATGACACCCCATATCATTTCTTATCATTTTCCATTATTTCATATCATTTCATTGCATTTCATCTCATTTTCGAGATCCAGAACTCAAATTTTGAAAATTCCAATCCAAATTCGAATTTTAAAGCTTTTCGAAATCAATTTCAAACCATGGGTTTTCAAAATTAACATTTGTACCCCCATGACTCTAAATTTCGAAATATTTTCTTGAGAAAACAATATGGATTTCTTTCAAACTTGATTTTCACATTTTTAAACTGGATTTGCTCTGCAAAGGGGTATGAAATTTTAAACTTTGATTTTTATTTCAAAATTGCCAAAGTCTTTCATTTAATCCAAAAATCTTTCTGAGAAACCATTCTACTCCTTTGGGTTTTCAAAATGAATTTCGAAATCATGTGTGGGTCCACTTCCAAGGTGGCGCCACACTTTGAGTTTTTAAAAATATATATATATATAAAAAGTCTTTTCTTTTTCTTTATTTTTTATTTATTACCTTTTTTATTTCTTTTATTCCACCTAGCAAGAGGGAGTGCACCCCACAAGGCGGTCGACCCCCTCTCTCTGTTTCTTTCTTCTTTCCTAAACCCTTAAAAAAATTCCAAAAAAATTCTTCTTCTTGCTTTCTTTTTCCAAGTTTTTATTTTATTTTATTTTGCTTTAGGCCAGCCAAGAGGGTGGAAGTGGACCCCACTAGGGAGGTCGACATCCCCTCTCACCTCTTTTCAATTCTCTACTCTCCCTTCCTTTCCCTTCTTCCCCCTCTCCTCTTTCTTTCCTTTCTTCTCTTTTCCCTCTCTTTCTTTCTTTCCTTTCTTCTTTCCTTTTTTCTTTCCCTTCATTCTTTTCTTTCCTTCTTTCTTTCCCTCCTTTTCCCCTTCCTCCTTGTCGCCAACCTCTCTTTTTAAAACCTAACTTCCCCTTTCTAAATGGCTACCAACAAGATGACACGACAGGGAATTCTCTCCTACTCTCTCTCTTTGCTAATTCTCTCTCTCATTCCCGCCTAAGCCCCCTCTTTCTCTCCCCCTTGACAGCCACCATCTTCCACCTCCAGCCACAACACAATAACCCCTTGTTGCCGCCCTTCCAAGCTCCCTCCAACCGGTGACCACCTCCTCCTCCAACAGTGCAGCTGCCCCCTCCAAACTCCCAAGCTCCCTTTAGCCGGTGCTACTTCTATCTCCTCCTTCAGCTGATCCTAACAGATCCCCTCCCAAGGTAAAAAGGCTCTTCCCTTTTGGTGTTTACATGCTGTCATTATCATTATTATAAATCTGGTATATGAATCCAGCTTAAAGATGGATTCACATAACTAACAAGCTCTATTTCATGAGCTATAATGAGAAGAGAGGCTATGTGGGGGAAGAAGATCCATCCGATGCGTGGATCAGATCATCCCTTCCCACAGCCACATCAAAATATGGTGCATACCCCCCTTGATCCTCTTCATTTTTATTGTTTTTCGTGATTGGCTGCATATACTAAGCATCATGTTTGGTTAGATTCATTGTTTTGCTTAGGTATTGCTTTAGTTTCATTAAAATAGGTTTAGTATTTTTTATGTGCACTGTACATCCATTATTTTATGCAGAAATTCTTCACCTAAAATCTTGAGATTTTTACCATGGATGTGTTTTCTGTTACAAATTTCCTGTAAAAATTTTGGCTTTTTTTTAGTACACAACCATCTGTAAAAATTAGATCATCATATCTTATTTTTGGCACTGTGAATATATTGTTTATCTTGAACTCTGATTCACTAAATCGAGATCTCCCTCATGGAAGATACAATTAATTATCCAAAAAATAAAGGGTGGTCTTAGGTGGATTTAGTATTTAACATGATTTTACGGGAATTTTTCATTATCATTTGCTATTTTCCATAAATCAAACTTTTCGGATCCTTCTGCAGCACCTGTTACAGGCTCGCCAGAGCCTTTGATCGACTTAGGTCGATCGTGGCTCACAACCTGTAGGTTGGATGTTTGGTATGTTAAAATAGGAATTGATCCTCATGATTTCCTCTATCATTTTTCAGAATTTCAGGATTTTCGAATTCATATTTTTAATTTTTTTAGATTTTTAAAATAGATCTATTGTTTTCCTATTTTTACAATTTCATTAGATGCAGGTCTCTGTTATTGCAGTGTGTCTTTTATAACCGTAGATTCAATGACTAATCTGTAAAAAAAGGATGTGATCCTATGTTTGTTTGCAATATCCTCCTAAAATTTTAGAGTTTTTGGTTACCATTTACTATATTTCTCATAATTTTAGACAAAAGCCTGCTATTTCCATTGGTTTTTTATTCACCAAAATTTGATAGGTATTGCCAGAGTTGTAATTCTCCAACCATAGGTCGAATTCCAAAACTGTAAATAGCAAAAATCTTCATCTAACTATCTATTGTCACCCTGTAAAATTTGGTAAATTTCTATGGTAATTTAGTACTCGAAATCATGTTGTCATTATGATAGATATAGGCTTGTAGGCAAAATCATACATTTTTAGGGTTTTTCATTAATTTTCATATTAAAATAATGCCATAAAAATTGATTTTCGTATTCTATTCCATTTTTTAGATTAATATAGTTGTCAATGTCAAATTTGGTGTGATTTTAAGCTCAATTACCATGTTTGTTAGCCAAACTGTCACAATAAAAGGTTTAATTCGGGCGAAATACAAGCAAAATTCGATATTTCGGTGATATTTTTGCATTTTTAGGGTTTTAGCATATATATAATCACATCATAGCATTTTAGGTTTGATTTTATCCTCATTTACATTCATTTGAATTTCAAAACTCTCATTTTTATAAAAAAAATTCTAAAAACCCTGATTTCAATGTCATAGTCTTGTTAGCAGGGGCATGTTGGTCATTGTCATCTTAATTTCAAAATTTCAAACTTTATTTTTGTATTTTCATACATTGTCATCATTTATTTCTCATATTTATATCAGGGAGGTATGAATTCAGTTTATATCTGGATAAAATTCAATAATTTCTCGATATTATCAGATAAATCCAGAAAAACCTAGATATATGTGCTAATCCATTTTCTAGTTTTGCAGGGGTATTCAAGTGGAAGACTTTATCTATTTATTTCTTTTCTTTTTATTATTTGACGTAATATCATATGTAATATTGGAATAAGATTTTACATTTCCTGCATAGAATAGGGTGCATTACATATAGTTTGCTTTCGTAAATTCTGATATCTGAAGTATGATAATTCATGTATTTTTGAAATCGACTATGGTTGACATGAATGTCGTGCAAGAGCTTTTAGAGAGTTGACAAACTTGGTGGAATTCATATTTATGGCCATAGTCAGAATACGAATGAGACCCAGATTTGTCATCTTCGTATAAGCCACATTCAGCCTACACTCTTAGGCTATCTTCAAAAACCATTGCATATTTAAATTTTTCATAAATATTTTCTCAAAGTAGCATTCATTCATTTAAGTTAGAGTGCATCATGAAAATCTTTTACAGGGCCACACGCCCCTTTTCTGACTTACTTTCCAATTCCATTTCAGAAAAATCGATTTTCCCAAAATTTTCTAAGTCTTTCTCAGAAATTGATTTTCTAAAAACTCTGAGTTTTCAATGATGTTTCAAATATTTCTCCAGTTCAAATCATGATTTTCCAATGTTCTAACATCCTCAATTTCAAGGTTCAAAGCTCCAAGAAATTGATTTTCTCAAAATCAATGAGATTTTATCAGAAATTAATTTTTTAAAATCTCATGATTTCTTTAGAAATCGACCTTTCTTTTCTTCAGAAATGCTTTCTCAATGCAATTCATGATTTTCCCAAAATCATCATTTTTCCAAGTATTTTCCAAGCAATAGAAGCAAACATCATATCTTTCAAAATGTGCATTTTTCAAAAATCTCATAGCGCATGCCTGATTCTCTGTGCATTTAGAAAATAGAGCATGATTTAGATATTTGAGCTTAGCTAAGAACATGTTGATTATTAGTTCAATTACCCATGGTAAAGGCGCCAAGAACGGTTGAACCTCGTATCGACAGGCGAGTCCCACTCTACAGAATTTTCCCGCAGATTTCAAAAATGGAGGTGAGTAATTTTCAAAAACAAATTCCAGACTTTGATCGACTTTGACTCACAGAATCGTTTCTCTCTCTCATAGAGGAAGGAAAAAATTTTGCAACGATAACACATCTAGAAATCTCAACTGTCTCAACCACTGACATACCTGCTTTACTTGATCTGATCCAAGCATGTATCTTACCTTTGGTTTCAGTACTTTGCCATTGTACTCTTGGAGTTCCAATTCTAGTCTTTTACATATTAGTTTTAAATCCATACGAGCCTTTGGATTATTCTTCATTTTTTCTTTGACATTTATTATCGTATTGAACACAATATCAAACTCATTTTTCTCCACATGCATCACATCCAAATTATGCTGGATCAATAAGGTCGATCAATATGGTAGTTCCCAAAATATAGATTTCTTTGTCAAATTGTGCTCCTTCCCAAATCCAAAGAAGGGCGTCGGACTACGGGCATCTGTCAGTCCATATGGAAAGTATCGCAATCGTCTTAAAATCTCTATGTCAGACAACCGTGTAGGTGAATATTCTATTTTAGTTGTGTCTGATCGGAACGCATTCTTTTGTCGTCATAACGGATGGTCATTGGGTAGAAATCGATGGTGACAATCAAACCAACACAGCTTCCTTCCATGCATCAATCTAAAAGATTTTGTATCCTCCATGCAGTACGGACATGCCAACCTCCTTTGTGTGCTCCAACCAGATAACATATCATATACAGGGAAGTCACTAATTGTCCATAGAACAACAACCTTCATATTGAAGTTTTATTTTTTTTTAGCATCGTATGTGAGAACATCGTCATCCCACAATATTTTTAACTCATCAATCAATGACCTTGAATATACATCAAGATTTTGGCCCGAAGAGGTCAGACTAGAGATCAATAGAGACAAAAAAAGATTTTGACGCTTTATACACAAGCTTGGAGGAATGTCGTATGGGGTGAAAAATACTGGCCAACACAAGTATGGGGTTGATCTACCCCCAAATGGATTGAATACATCTGTACATAAACCGAGCCTAACATTTCTCACTTCCATTGTGAAGGTCTGATGAGTACGATCAAAGTGCTTCCAAGCTTTCGCGTCAACAGGATGCGTGATCTTGTCTTCATCATGTCAAACTTTATTTACATGTCATCTCATGTGTTTAGCTATCCCCGAAGACATATACAGTCATTGCAATCTAGGGGTGAGAGGGAAGTAGAAGAGTGACTTGTATGACACTTCTTTTGACCTCGTGCTACCATTGCCCATTGTCTTTGGCTTGAACCGAGGATGCCCACATGATGGACATGATCTGCTATTTTCTTGATTTTTGAAATACAACTTGCAGTGATTTAGACAAGCATCTATATTTTAATATCCCATACCTAGAGCGTTGACCACAACCTTCTCACAATAGAAATTTTGTGGCAATTTCTCATCTTTGGGCAACATAGTCTTTACAATAGAGCACAGACGGTCAAAACATGATTGACTCAAATTATACTCTGACTTCAAATTCAATAGTTGAAGAACTGCAGACAAGATAGGGTGACTCTCGCAACCATTCCACAGTGGCTCATCAGCATCTCTAAGTAAGTCATAAAATCTACTAGTTGCATCGTTTGGTGCTTCTTCCTCTACCCCAGTTAGTACATCACTAGAACCCATAGCAGAACCCAGTTCTAGTCCTGCGACATCAAATATTAAATTCACATATGGATTATTGTGCACCACATCCACCCGTACGTCAAAATTATTCTAAAATTATTTACCATGAAGTGTTCAATTCTGATAACCACTCACAAAACTCTTCCTGTATAGGTGATGTCTAACGCGATGAGGTTTTACAAATCGATTGGTCTTACATATCGTGCAAGGGCACCTGATCCGACCGATGGGATCCATTGTACTGACACTTGCCGTTGTAAATTCAATAAAACTGTCAACACTATACATATATTCAAGTGACACCTTATTATCAACTATCATACGATACATCCATTCACGGTTTGCAGCCATTTTATCTTATGATGTTATGGATATTATCTTCATCAGTTAAAAGAGAATCATAATAATGCTATAATGAATAAAATATCTAATTTATCATGCATTGATGGTGGATGTAATGATTTGATATATATCACACACACACACACACATATATATGATGTCATTTAATCATAAGAACTATTATGCATGCATTGATAACTTAATATTTACACTCAGCACAAGGATATTTAGAATGATGAAATCACATTCATCAACACGATACATTCATTTGAAGCATGTTTTCATGATACAATTTCACATGAAAGGCATAATCAAATTGAAAATAACTTCATGCAAGTATGGATACAGTCACATCAAATATGGAAATACAATCAATCGTTTATACCACAACAATGTCAAACATATACTTGCAACAAGCACACTCCAATATCCCGCTAACTACTACCATGACTAGCATGGAATCCAAACTCCAAAATAAGAGCACTTCTATTTTCATACATTCAAATCATGCTCAGCATGATCTCCGCACTCTAGTAAAGCAGTCCTAGATATCCATAATTAAGTGAGTGTGTGAACAGAAAAGTGTTGCATCCAAGAAAGTAAATAACCTATGATGCGTCTGCATCACTTACTCACCACGGGTATTTCCCCAATTTGCATGCTTTTGCCTTTGCATTTTTCTTATTTCTTTTTGCATGGCATGTTTAGTTGCATGTGATGCTTAGCACTAAGCATTGCGTAATTAGCTCAGCTACGCACCTGCAAAGCACAAATATATAAACGAGAACTCATTTCTCCAAATCAAATGGGAAACCAATCCCATAAATCAAAGGGGAATAGGGACTCTGTTTAGAGACAGGAAGAGGGTCAAGCACCTCGTGGCAAAAGCACAACGCATAGCCATGACGGTGCTGGGTACCAAAGCCAACCCCACTCATGCCCAAAGCATGCACAACAGGCCTGAAGGTCCCCCCACTAGCTAGCACAACCGCCAAATGAGTGAGCAAGCAAGCCGATGGCACAGGCACGCTGAACATGAGAGAGGGGGAGTGCAGGGAGTATTGGCAGAGGTTGTCGAACTGCCATGGCTGCCGAACTGATGGAATACTGGCAGGGGCTTCAGCCCCTGCCGAATGGCCATGGCTACCAAAAAAGATAGACAAGCAGGGTTTTAACCACTGCCGATCGACAGGAAAGAAAAAAGAGGACAACAAGAAGAAGACATGCAAAGGGGAAAGAGGTTACCTGCGGAGGCAGCTGGCATTGCGGGTTACCCGACAAGGGTCACCGGTGAGAGCACACAAGGGAGGCAAGGAGGCATCCAAGAGGGTTGCCTACGTCGATCCTGGTAAACAGAAGAAGCGGATGAAGGAGCAGGAAGCAGTGATGGTGGCACTGTCCCCTGGTGGCGGTGCTCACCGACGACAGCAGGTCGGGAAATGCGACGAGAGGGAGAGTGCTCGGGGGTCATCGACGGTGGCACACGGCGACGAGAGTGATGGAGTAAGGGAAGAAGGAGGAGGTGAAGAAGAGGGTGACGGGCGATGGGCAGTGAGAGACGGGTGGCAGGCGACGGGATGAAACAGAAAGGGAAAAGAAATGGGCTCGCATTAGGGTTTTACGAGAAATTTAGCGACGGCTTTGCGACAAAAAAATTTTGTTGCAAACAGACTTTGAGACGAAATTTTTTTGTCGCTAATCTATCGCAAATTTATGATGGTGTTTGCGACAAAATTTTTTCGTCGCTAATTTTGTAACTAATTTCAATTTTAGGGATGGATAGTTTTATATCGCTAATTCGTCGCAACTTTCGTTTCAGCAGGGGGTTCCGCCCCCTGCTTTATATTCCGACAGGGGGCATCGCCTCTGTCTTGCTGTTTCGGTAGGGAACTCTGCCTCTCTGCTTCCCTTGTTTGTTTCCAATAGGGGCTTGACGTTTGCCATGTCTTTGCCCCCTTTGTTGCTCCGCAGACAGCTCACTGCCCCTATTTGCGATAACAGAAGGTCGATAGGGGGCTTGGCCCCTACTGCTATTTGTCTTTCTTGCTGTTCGGCAAGGGCTGGGGCTTTCTGCTTCCCCCTGTAGTTTCAGCAGGTCGGCAAGAGTCGCTCCTGCCTTTGTCTATCTTATTTAACGCCGAGTTAGGTCTGGTTCGTAGATGAGTCCACCCGCTCCTCCAGTTTCCTTTCAAATGGTTAATTGATTTCCTTTTTCACAGTTGGCGTAACAGAGCACACTCGCCCTTATATCGATTCTGAGGTACGGGTCTCCTCTTTTGAAAGTAAGTGAGAAATCGAATGCCGATTCAATTTCATGTAATATCTTGGATGGAATCTATGGGATAAACATGTATATGCATGTTTTCCTTTGAACGCATGGAGGATGATCCATGGATCGTCCTCCATGGCTGATTTTTTGCGTATTTTTACCTCTTTTCATGAAGTAAAAATTTTGTCCATGTATAACAGATTTTTTGAGTGGTCCTATGAGGGACCCCTATGTTAAATATTGATTCCCAATGGTGGATTTTGATATGGGTTGTGTATATGCATGCATATAGGCATGGAAATAATGTTATATGCATATATTTTTCAGAAAACATATATGTAATGGCATGCTTATTGAAAACATTGGATGATTAGGCATTATTGAATAGGTATGTGCAAATAGGTTTAAGGTTCACGTTAGATTTTTTATCATGCATATATAGGTTGATTGGTTGACAATCATATGTAGAAATAAACATATGTTTAAACCTGCATATTTGAGTCCCTAATTTGTAACTACATGTACGCATAATCCTGGGAATATTTACTATATGTTTCTTTAATGGAGGCTTGCCTAGTCATGTGATTATTCTCCAGATTTTTGCTAAGTATGGTGGGCTTAATCTGATGCATGGAGTTCTTCTTATGCTTTAGTTTGAATTTAGCATGTTGGATATGAATGCATTCTTGTTAACATGTTATTGCAAAGTTTGTTTTAGTATAGGTGCATACATGATATGAATGTGTGCAGCCCTGAAATTCAATTTCTAGATTCGGGTTATGTTCATGTGTGTGGATGTTAATACATGTTATGAATGAAAAGTTTCATATGTCTATATTTATGAAACATGTTTAATTATCGTGCATTTATGGATTGGTTTCAAGTGCATGTGCATACATAAAATCGATGTGTGTTTATCATGTACAATCCTACATAAATGTTCTCATGTACTTATGAATCATGAATAAATGCATGTGTGTTAAGTGATTTCATGAAAGCAATTTCACATGGATGGTGAACACATGCATGAGACTATGGTAGCTCATGCAAATTGTTAAATTGGTATGAATGAATGTGCAATTGGAATAATGTTGGTATTATTGTATAAATTGCATATTGTTATTATTTTTGCATACAATGCATCGATGGTCGAAATGAATCATCATGAGCCTGGTGAGTCTCGAGCTTTGGTTTCCTCTTTCTTTATGTATTTTAAATGGATCGCAAAAATCATATTTATTTTTATTGCACTATATTGCATTGTTCTATGTGTTTTCATGGGCGGGAGTCCCGTGATGGTTCTCACAGAGGTAGATGCGAGCTTTTGCCTTTGCTTTTGCATGCTGAATTGCAAAACTGAATAATTGACTTTTAATAAAAGATAATGAATAAGAACAATGTAATATACGTTCTCAGATCTTCCATCAAAAGAATGGGCATCTTAGAGGTTCAGTTTTGGGGAACCACGATGATACAAAAACTCCATGTGATTTACTTTGACCCCTCAACCCGATATTAAGGTTATTTCTCCTTGCCACAATTTTAGGGAGAGTTTGTCATTTTACCTGGGGTGGTGTGTTTGACACAGCTGTTGTTTTGGTATACCAAGAAAATGACACTTGTGAGTGTTGAGTGTCCCTAGTGTCTCCGACATTAGATGTAGAGGTCTAATGTTCCGAAGGTGATTCGGTTGAGGGGTAAGTCTGGAACCCAGTAGTAAAATGCAACTTTTGTGCTAAGCTACCATGGGAACCTAACTTGACCTTGGGGATTTTACCCGTTTGGTGTATCCACAGACAACAGTAATTAAAAAAGAAAACTTAAATTACATGCATTTAATAGGGATATGCATATGGAAAGGATAACTTTAATGAAAGGTAATAAGGTGTTCAAGCATTGTACATAAATCATGCATAATCCTGCTATGCATTAGAACATGCATATTTTACCTGTTTCCTTTAATTGTTACATGTTGGTGGATGCATGATGTTTAACTTCTGATGCATGTTAAATATCTTGCTTACTAAAATGATACTTTATGTTGTTAATTAATGTTCTTTCATACTTAATAAATGTTTCATGTTGCATGAATGCTCAATTAAATTATGTAATTATCATAATATCATTCCTCTAAATTATTGCATGAAATCATGTATGTGTTCTTTATGCTCATTTATTTCATTAGAGAGATCTGTACGCAGAATTCTTTAGATTTCTGACCCCCCTCTTTCTATGATTTTTCGCAGCCGCAGGTGATCAGTGAAACGACTGGCTTCTGGGAGAGTCACGGGTGTTAAGCACTTGCTAGACAGATCACAGATGGACAACGCGACTCTACTTTTATTTCTTTTTTTGTTTCATTTAGTTGTTATTGCACTCTGAATTTTCTTTATACACTTGTCTCGAGACATATCACTCATTAGTTCAACAAAGGTTTGGTTTGGTGTAGATGATAATTGTAAGCTCTGTTGTGGTTGATTGTTTTATCCAATTGGGAGTGGAACTGTAAAGGCCCCAGGTTTCTAGGAAGGTTTCTGCACTGATTTAAAAAAAAATATGTGTTTTCAAGGGGTATGAGTTTGGGTCGTTACACAATCCCACAAGCTTGTACATATGTAGAAATATTACGATACTCACCGCCCCAATCAGTATGAAGAAATTTAATCTTTCCATTACAAACATTCTCGACATGCACCTTGAACTACTTAAAAACACCAAACACTTGTGATTTTTGTTGTAGCATATAAATCCAACAATATCTAGAATAGGCATCAATGAAACTGACATAATAACGTTCATTATTAACTGAAGAAATAGGGGTTGGTCTCCAAACATCAGAAAATATTAAATCCAAAGGTTTAGAAATTCGATGAGAGGAAGAAACAAAAGACAAGTTATGACTATTGCCAATTAGACATTATTTTCAAACCATTTTTGAAAAGGTAAATAAAAATGATGAAGCACATGTTGAACGATTTTAGATGAAGGATGACCAAGGCGTTGGTGCTAATGATCAAACATGGTGTGTTCACCCACTATTGCTTCTTTATTTCGTCTCGCATGAAGAAAAATACGATAAAATCCTCCATCACTCTTTTCGCTGGCTAGAAGTCTCCTCAAAGCCTTGTCCTTGATATAACAATAATTCAGATGAAACTCAACAACTAAGTTATTATCTCTGGTCAATTTATTGACTGACATCAAATTCTTTGTGATATGAAGAACATGCAACACATCTTTAAGAAGAAGGTGAGCTTTAGGAAAACGAATCATACCAATATTATAAATTTGCAAACTTGAGTCATTGCCGACTTTCAAGGTGTCATTGCCCTGATATTCAGAATGTAGAGACATGTTGCTTAGATCATTGGTGACATGGTGAGTCACGCCAGAGTCAGGGTACCAAGAATCATCACCATGCATCATAGGAGCAGCATGATAAGCTTGCGAAAAACTTGATTGATATAATAAGGCATATTGAAAACACTTCATTGTCGTGTGACTTGGTATATCACATGCTTGACAAACAACCATGTTTGATTGATTCCCCATTACCTCCATAGTTTTGTTCACTTCAAGGTTAATTATAGTTTGGAGAATATCCTCTATTTCTTCCTCTATAACCGCCTCGATTGCCATTATTATTCTTGCCTTTATAGCCACTACATGAATTTGAGTTTGAATTTTGATTATGAATTTGACTGGTAATAAGATTAGCCATGGACATGGTCAAATCAAGAACCAACTCATTTTTACTTAGTTATGCTTCATGGATCACCAAAAAGTCCATGAAGTTCATTAAGTGTGATAGGTTCAGTACGAGTTTCATTGGCCGTACAAAACAAATTAAATTCAGAAGACAGACCACAAAGAATATGCGCCATCAAGTCATCTTCAGATATTGGCTTGGATGCAATAGCAAGTTGATACAATTTTTTTTTTTGTATCTTGTATATATTCCTCAACACTTTGAAAGCCTTTCTTTAATTCAAATAGATGATTTTTCAACTTTATAATTTGGGCCTGAGACTGGGCAGCATAAGCAAGCTTCAACGAAGTCCAAACTTTATAGGACGTTGAGAGTCCCACAACATGGATATGAACCGCTTCTGATAACGATGAAAGAATCCAACTAAGTAAAAGTTGATCTTGCTCATACCATAATATGAAATCTGGATTGATTTCATTTGAGTCCATTTTGAATTTCAATAGACATGGCTTTGTTCCATCAACAAGACCAATAAGGTCATATGATTTTAAGATAAGAAGAAATTGTGATTCTCATAACAAATAATTGTCGACCATTAATTTGGTGGTCAAAAAATGATGAAGCCCGAATTGAAAATTCGATTAATGTAAAATTATATTGAGAATACCTAAAGCTTTTGACAGGCTGTCGAGTATTGCTGGTAGACGATGGTGAACTTGCCATTGATGATGAAACCATGAATATGAACCATACACACTCAATGCACTAAGTACACTCACATACACAGCCAATTTAATGTGGTTCGGTAAATACCTACGTCCACCATAGTCTCTCTATTCAATAGGAACTCTTCTCTTGTCTTTATATAAATTACAATAAGAGTCTAATTTAACACATTTGAAAAGATTTAAAATAGCTTTAGAATTGGGAATTCAAATCTTGGCCGGATATCTTTACTTTCTATAAAGATCTTCAGGATTAGGTAATCAAACGACTTTTCCCTTCTATCATGATCTTCATTAGATTCATTAGATGACTTTCCTTTCATATGAACACTACCTTGAGAGTCCATTTGGGAAGGAGTTGTGGTGATCCATCCTTCCAAGATTATATCTCTAACAATTTCCAATCTCTTTTTCCATGGTAATACTTCCCGTAGGGGGGTGGCCGGACTCATGTTCCGCGGGCAAGAGAGCTCTCTTTTACAGCACACAAACGGGAATGTATGTATTATATCACCCTGTTCTAGGGGTACTTTTGTCATTTAACATGTCATTGATAAATACATGGAACGTCCTGCAGTAATTAGCTTAATTGGATTTGGATCTCTCTCTCTCTCTCAAGGCAGATTCAACATCCAAAGTAAAAATTGCGTGCATTCAAGTTATAGAACCGTTCGTTGGATAACATCCCTCTCAGTTCTTTCATGCTCAACTTCCAGAACGATAATCACAGTGCACAGACAAGCCTATGCACCAATTAAGTCGGCATCTTTTGATTCTAATACAATTCGGTAAAGATATACAATGAAGTGAAGAAGCCTATGTGGTTCAACCATTCTTGGTTAATGTGTGTGTGTTTTCGGATCTGTGATGCTAGTTATTTTTTTAGGATAAAAACAATGGCTTCCAGGAGATTCAAGAGAGTTTCAATCACATAAATTACATGGAAAAATTTGGAAGCAAAAACCTGGATGCTGTCTAGCACCTAGGATGCAACAATGGGCATAAGTAGGGAAAAGAGGACAAAAGGAGAAAAGAAAAGAATAATAACACCTGGACATTTTCTTTATTCATGTAATCTAAGATCTGATTTATCATGCATAGGACTCTTTCACAATTTATTTCGTTAACTGGGATGCTGAAGATGAACTAATGCTACATACTCAACACAACATTTTCAAGTACTATCATCTCTAAAATCGTGGATGCTACACCTCAAATCTCAAAAGTTGCCAATGTACATCTTCGGTGGACTACCAAGGGTCCTTATTTATGCCCTTCTTTCTGCAGAAACATGCTGTTAATCAGTAATAGCACAATCATTTACAGAAAGTCGCCACCGCTCACTTGCACACCTGCAACTGCTGACTTCATGAACATTCTCTGTTCTGCTGCATTAAACAAAAATCAAATTGGTTTTGCACAAGGTCTTGGCATACGCAGCAAAACTTGGCAATCTGAATAAAACTGTTACTTTCAGGATGAATGAGCTACCGAGGTTTCTGCTTAGCCTATGATTTAAACACAGAAAAAGCTTTTGTGGTTATGATTTAATGGAAGAAGTTTTGACATCTATTAATCAACGACAATGATGGATCATTCTTTAGCAGTATAACCAACTCTATCAAAATACAGTGAAAGAAGATGCAATTTACAGTGTGATATTTTTACTAATTTAGTTTTTCATATCCCCAATGGCTGAAATGAAAGAGGGGTGATCAGACCTTCAAAATATTTGAGAAGTCTGGAAAACCATTGTCTCATTATCCTCCCACTGTAAATCCAAGGCATCCGAATCTGAATCCTTCCCAATCATTTTAATTGGCACATCTAGCTGAGGTGGGATCTGCATAAAAAAAGATAATAAGCAATACAAATCTTTTCAAGCATCAGTTATTTTCAGTCCAAATGTGACTGCATTTGCAAACAACCATCAATAATATGATATTTTAGGTCACTACAAATAATAATGTTGAAGCAGCCCAGGTGATAATACAAAAAAACATGAGGAAAAAGTGAAGCTGCAGCTCCAAAGAAAACAGGAAAAGGGAAAATGTTGAAAAGAGCTAGGGCCAATGCTGAGTATGCTCTCTCTCTCTCAGAGGAGCTGTCATTTTGCTGTGGGATAGACGGCTATTGAACTTCTGTTCTCTAGAGCAAATAAATGTGGTAAATTTGCTCTGTCATCCTTATGACCATTTAATGGTATTAGAACCTAGGGTACCATGTGCTAGGATTTTTGGATTACCTCCCTCACAGTCCCCTACTTCACTGAACCATGTTGAAGTAGGGTATGACAAAAAGAAAAAGAAACACAAAAGTAAGAGGTGAGATTAAATAGAGAGAAAAAAAGGAGAGATCTCCAGGAGTCGTCAATTCTTTTTTTCATTCATTAACACTTCCATTATGTGTATCGAAGACTATTAAAAACTAGCATTGACAAGTTTAAAATCTGGATAAACAATACCTGACCGCTTGATAATTAGAAAGAACAAAAAGTTTATGAGCAGCATTGGTTCGCACTGTTCATCTAGACCCTTTAAACTATGCTTCAAATGTTGCAATTAACAAGGTGAGTTACCAAAATTCATGATCACACACATAGTACCTTTAAATATGCCTCAAAGGATAGGCCTACGACCTCACAAGTTGGAAGTTACAGAGTAATGCAAACCTGCAGATTTTCCTTTTTGTTTATTCAGGTACAAAGAGCCAGTTATCTTACCATGCATCGGATAAGGGGCCAGTTTATTCCACGGAAAAAAGGATGTTGCTTGATTTCATTAGCACCGCCATTTGATCCTAAACGGTTTATAGGATCTCTGTGCAATAAGCGATGAATTAATTGCCTTGCTTCAAGGCTCACCTGAGAAGAAATAAATCCTATTAAATACATCTTACCTAAATCTTCAAAAGTTTAAGCAATGCCAATAGAAGAAAAAGAAAAAGAAAAAGAAAAAGAAGAGTTTCCAAATAACCACCGACTAGCAGTTCACATCAAAAGAACATAACAATTTGAACAAAAGTCAAAACTCCATAACAAATCCTAGTCAATGATCAGATAGAAATCATATAGCTACAGTAAAGTTCATGAACGAGGCTAGCGTAATCTTTTCATTCAAAGCATTGATATCTTTTAATTTGTTATCTATGGATTTTCTTGTAACCCACTACACAAATAGTGAACTAGAACACAAGACCTCACGGTTGAGCCCCAAAGCTAATACAACCACTTTGATTAGCCTTATAGTATGAACCTAAATTGTCATTCCTAAACATGAAATGCAGATGCACGAACTGAGAGTTACTAACAGTTTTGAAATTAATTGTGCTTTTTTAAGTTGAGTTGTTAATAGAACACACAAGTTTAACATTTCTAGGATAAAAGGAAAAAGTAAATGAGTTTACTGAGCAGGTTCGTCTCTGGTCCTACTGGTTTTCAATAACTGTTTTGTCAAACCAAATAAAAATTAGTAAGTGTCCACACACACACATACACGATAGATAATACAATTTGTTGCATTACTGGATATGGAGAAAAATAGACTAAATACTGGCAGTCTACAGCTCACAGGTCATGGTTGTGGCCAGAAGTAGAGAAACTGGCAACCACAGTTTCATGAACATTTAAACAAGGAAGCAATTCATCATTTTCCTGTTTAACATCACTGACCAAGAGGAATTTGAATTCTGAAACACTGCAGTTTCAGTGGATAATTTCCATTAACTGCAAAATTTCAAACTTGCGAACCTTTCAGAAAACAAGCAAGAGACTAGAAAAAAAATCTCTTTCCTTCAGAGTTTGTTTATGAAATCAAAGGAAGACAGACTATTCTTTTGTTAAATTCAGAAAGGCAAGCTGACAACTTTGAGCACGTTAGCTAAAAGAACCAAAACTCACAATCCATGCTACTTGCAAAACACTTGGAAAAACCACTTTCATTAAAAAAAGTTTCTAAATAGTACAAAATTCAAATATCTTAAGAAATATCCGTTACAAAACCCAAAAACGTCCAAGATGCGAGCTAAGAATAGGAAAAAAGAAATCTTGAAGTCATATTGTCATCGCCCATGGTGTACCTAATCATCACCTGTACCCATAGAATGGGTTAGTTTCGCTAAAAACTAATAGGTGCACAAGAGAGACTACAGGAAACAGAATTAAGAGCATTTAATTCAGCATGCTAAGCAGTTTAAAGCAGATATGCAGTTAAACAGATAAGCAGTACAACTGTCAAAATGCAGGATGACGATTCATTTGATTGTAAGCTGTGAACTACCACACAACAAACAAGTCTCATGACCCATCAACCAATGTGAATAGACTTTATGTTTCGATAATTCTTGGCCTGCGGGTATGATCAGACAAATCGTAGAAACAACTGAGACTAGTTCGGGCGTCTGTTATTCTATGTATTTTCAATAACCCGAATAACTAGTTGAGTCCGCTCCTAAGGGGATGGCTTTAGCAGAGAGAGGATTCCCCAAAAGCAGGTACTTGGCAACTGATGCATCCAACTTCTGTAGAAGTTCATGGGATCTACCACCTAGGATAATGTCTAGTAATCCCTTCCCATAACTCTAATGACTAGAGAGGTCGGATCTTTGCCCGTGGGGTGGTTGTTAACAACCTGTCCATTGGAGTTTTGTACCAATCCATCCTCCCTTGACAGAAACACAAGGGCGAATGAGTGTGTCAGGTGTAAATTAACTGACGACTCAGTCTATATTTACAGCATTGTGCATTTAGCACTGTTCGAGGTCGCACGACCGTCTCATGCGATCATCGTAGTACTAGCGTGTAGTGCACGACTACAAGTACTCTAGGATGAAAGGGGTATAGTTCCTCAATAGGAGCCTCAACAAAAGTGTTTCACAAAGATGTAATGTTTCTCAAACTTTACTTTTGACATTCTTTATCTTTTGAAACAGCCAACAACTTATGTCTGAAAAGAAGTCGTCATCATCCTCATCGTGTATATATCTGACCCGATCTATTTATGTAATGGATCGGGTCCAGACCCAGTTCATGTATAATGTAAATTAACACTCTATTAAGAGGTATTTTCGTACCCAAGTGTTTTACACACTTATTATTAATAGAATGAGAGGGCAGTCACGATAGACTGAACCCCCTTTCCTCTCTCTCTCTCTCTCTCCCCTCTCTCTGTCGATGATAGGGTTTCTTTCTTTCATGGTATCAGAGCGTGAATCTGGGAGTGAAGGACTGCCAACGTGAATCTGCGTGGATCTCAAAGCAGCGTGAATCTGGGAGTGAAGGGCTGCCAGCGTGAATCTGCTTTGATCTATCAGCAGCGTGAATCTGCTTTGATCTATCAACAACGTGGATCTCAAAGCAGCGTGAATCTGGGAGTGAAGGGATGCCAGCGTGAATCTGTGTGGATCTATCAGCGTGAGTCTATTAGCGTGAATCTGGGTGGATCTATCAGCGTAAATCTGGAAACGTTAAGTACAGGTTCCCCTTTCCTTTATGAAAAACTCGATCTTCTTTCTATCTGTGATTCTCTTTCTTTCTGTGATTCTGTGAAAAACTCGACATCTGTGATTCCTTTCTTTCTTGATCTGTGATTCTGTGAAAGACTCGACAGCTATGATTCTGTGAGAAACTCGACTTGGTTAGAAACATGAATCTGCGTGGATTTCATTTCAGATCATATGATGTTTTTCTTTTTTTTTAATCCCTGTTGTTTCCCTGTTGTTTTTCGTTGGTTCTAAAAAGAATTGCCTGCTGAGTATCACCTGCTAATCACTGTTACTTTCTCGCTTGCCATCTGTTTTTCCTCATCTTAAAATATTTATGTTTCCGTTGGTTCTGAAAAGAACTGTCTGCCGAGTATCCCCTGCTAGTCACTGTTGGTTCTGGTCTCGTTGGTTCTGTCAGCCGAGTACTCTGACTGGTCGAGTGTTCTGTCATCATCTACATATATATTAGCCGAGCAGTGTTCTGTTAGCCGAGCCCTCTGTTTTTTGTTTTTCATACCTAAGTGTCAGTTCAAACATATTCATCAAATGGATTTTACTCACGGGCAATCATGTCTGTCCTCAAGTTTTCTCGGTCAACTAGTCTCTGAAAAACTGAATAACTGCAACTTCTTAACCTGGAAAAGACACATCATCCTGTTTATAAAGAGTCAGGACCTCTCTGGTCATCTGGATGGATCGGTCCCACCGCCTCCAGAATTCCTTTCGCAAAAAAAGGCGGACGATAAAGGAGAACAATTTGTTGTTCTTCACAAGAATCCAGAATATGTTGCTTGGATGAAGAGGGATCCATCGCTAGTGGCATACATCACTTCAACCCTCTCACAGGAGGTCCTTATTGCTCTTCTTGATGATTGTTCGGCAAAGGAACTGTGGGATACGTTAGTTCAAACATATTCACAAATTTCTGAGGCAAGAATTATGTTTCTTAAGCGAGAATTTCAAATGCTGAAGAAAGATTCCATGTCTATTATGGAATACCTGAATAAAATGAAAGGCATCACAGATCACCTGGCCGTTGTTGGGTGTCTTGTCAGTGAAAAAGATAAAGTACAACAAATCTTGAGTGGATTGGGGCCAGACTATCATGTTATGACGACAACCTTACTATGTTTACCAGAACTTCCAAAGTTTGAAGATCTTCGTGCGAAATTATTGCAATATGAGATGAATCTGAAAGGATCCTCTAAAGACTCTCATGGGAATTCCGGAACACAAGATGTGCTGGCTATGGGAATGAGTTATGGTCGACGACGAGGAAGTTCTTTTCGAGGAAAAGGAGGCCAAGGGAGAAATAAATATGGAGGTCGTGGCATACTTCCAACACCCAATATCCAGGGACAAAGACCCATTCCCACCTGCTTCCTATGCAACAAGAAAGGGCACATTAAGGCAAATTGTTGGTTTAATCCTCAAAACAAAGGGAAAGCTCCATAAGTAGGAAGGATGGAGAAGTAAAAGAGTTGTTGTTGGCAGCCTTGGCAGGATTGAATATGAAGCAAAATGACAAAGGAATTTGGTATGTCGACTCCGGAGCAGCTACTCATGTTACGGGTGATGTAGGTAAACTTTTGACTCTTACACCTTATGTTGGAAAGAATAGCATAGTCACAGGAGATGGATCCCATCATGCAATCTCACATACTGGAAATGCCATCATACACATGTCAAAGTCCTCTCTTAAACTTCCAAGTGTCATCCATGCTCCTAATATTCAAAAGAACATTGTTTCTGTCTCAAAACTTGTTGATGATGCTAATGTTTCAGTTGAATTTACTCTCTCTTCTGTTTATGTCAAGGATCTTCGCACGAGGAGGACATTCACTGAAGGAAAACGATGGGGCAACATGTACATCTTTCAAGAAGATCCTTCCTCCATTCATTCCAACTATTCATCCTTGAAGCCTCACCAACGTCAAGTTTTTTATTTTGATTTTATATTTACTGTTTCTGAAAGTAATAAGCCAAGACTTTGGCATAGTCGTCTTGGCCATTGTGGTCGTCATTTCATTGAAAAACTTGTCCTGAATAATCTTTATTCCTAAGTCCAGTCTGAGTTCAGAAGTCGTTGATACAAAATGTTCTAGTTGTCATTTATGTAAGAGTCATGCTTTACCTTTTGCTTCCATTAATAAAAGAGCTTCAAGGCCATTTGAGGTCATTTGTTTAGATGTCTGGGGTCCTGCCCCAATTACTTCTTTTTCTGGCAGTAAATACTATCTTATTTTCATTGATAGTTACTCACGTTATACTTGGATATTTTTTATGAAGCACAAATCAGAAGTCTTTGGATTGTTCCAGAAATTTCACTCTTTTGTTCAAAATCATTTCTCTACCAACATTCTTAATTTCCAGTGTGATGGAGGAGGTGAATTCTCCTCGAGTGACTTTGTTAATTTTCTTCAACATAATGGGATAAAGAGAAGAGTGTTTTGCCCTCATACACCTCAACAAAATGGGATTGCTGAGAGGAAGCATCGACATATTGTTGAGACTGCAATGAGCATGATGCACGGGAGCAATCTCCCTGTATCATTATGGATTGAGGCCTTCCACTCCACAATTCATGTGATAAATCCATTGCCCATGAGTATTTTAGAAAATAAGTCACCATACTTCTCTCTTTTTGGCACACAACCTGATTATCATGAATTACGTGTGTTTGGGTCTGTTTGTTATGTTCACATTGACAACTCACTCAGGCACAAGTTCCAAGATAAGGCTTTAAAATGCAGGTTTATAGGATATGCAGAAGATTACAAAGGGTACAAGTGTTATGATCCCCTGAGTAAGAGTGTCAAAATATCAAGGAATGTTATTTTCGATGAAATGAACTTTGCTGATCAGGATACTAATTCAACTACGGTGGATACTGATAACTCAAGCTCCAGCATTGAGGTATACTACCCATGGTTAAATTCAGAACTCTTCTCCAATGGTAAAGTAGACTGTCCAGAAAATTTCAGTCAGAAGGAGTCACATGAGGATTCAGCCAATGAGACTCAAACGGAGGAAACTGTTACATATGACTTGGAGCCAACAAGGTATAAGGGTATTGTGTACACCCGGCGAGAGAAAGAGCCCTCATTCATTCCTTGTACGAATATGGATCCATCTGGATCATCCGCTTCGCAGCAAATGGATATCAGAAGATCCTCACGGATTCGACATCCGCTTGACAGGTGGGTAAGTTATAAAATTTTTTCATTGGATTTTCAGTTATTCTTGACATCCATAAGTAAAGAGGATGAGCCTCTCATGTTTTATCAAGCTGCGAGCTCTAGAAGATGGGTAGAAGCAATGAATGAAGAAATGGAGGCCTTATATGAATGTGGGACATGGGAGATTGTACCTAGACCACTGAACAAAAATGTTGTTGGGTCAAAATGGGTGTACAAGATAAAGTATAAACCAGATGGGAGCATCGAAAGGTACAAGGCTCGACTTGTAGCCAAGGGATTCACACAAGAGGAAGGCCAAGACTTTGATGAAACTTTTAGTCCTGTAGTTAAAATGGGGACCATTCGCATTGTGTTGAGTCTAGCCATTAAACATGGATGGATATTGAGCCAGCTGGATGTAAAAAATGCTTTTCTGCACGGGGATTTAAAAGAAGAGGTCTATATGGAACAACCTACTGGATATGCAGAACGAGACGCCAAAAAATATGTATGCAAATTAAAGAGAGCACTCTATGGTTTGAAACAAGCTTCTCGTTCCTGGTTCAACAGTTTTTCTCTAGAAATACAACGACATGGCTTCTCTCGGTCTCTTCTGGATCACTCATTATTTATTCACAATGAACAAGAAGTCACTACTCTTCTGTTGATATATGTAGATGACATCATCATCACAGGGAATTGTAAAAGTCACATTGAGCAGGTGAAGAAGTTATTAAATCAGAGATTTAAGATGAAAGATTTGGGAGAGCTGCGATATTTTCTTGGGGTAGAAGTTGATAACAGAAATGATACACTTACCCTTACTCAACACAAATATACGTTGGACATTCTCGGCAGAGCAGGCATGACAGATTGTAAGCCGTTAACAACTCCAAGTGTCATTCATCAAAAATTGAGTCCACAAGAAGGGGATATATATGGAGATCCCACTAAGTATCGCAGTTTAGTTGGCATGTTGCAATACCTGACTTTTACTAGACCCGACATAGTATATTCGGTTAATCAGGTATCCCAGTTTATGCATGAACCTCGTATGTCACATATGGAGGCGGTCAAACGTATACTTCGCTACCTAAAGGGTACAGTTGGTGATGGGCTGGTATACAAAAAAAAAGAATTAGATCCAGGCGGGGGCCATGAGATCGTCACTTATGCTGATGCTGATTGGGCGGGTGATCCAGACGAACGACGATCAGTATCCGGTTATTGCAGCTTCATTGGGCTAAACTTGGTATCCTGGAGCAGTAGAAAACAAAAGGCGGTTGCTAGATCAAGCACTGAGGCTGAATACAGATCAATGGCCACTGCCATGGTCGAGGGTACATGGATAAGACATCTCCTGACAGAAATGGGAGGACCGATTGCTCGGTCACTGTTGTTGTGTAACAATCAAAGTGCCATCAACATGTCATTCAATCCCATTCACCATAGTCGAGCAAAGCACATTGAAATAGATCAACATTTTATTAGGAAAAAGGTTGAAGACAAATAGATTGAGCCTATGTATGTGCCAACTGAAGAACAAGTTGCTGACATCCTCACTAAAGGGTTGACAAAGGATAAATTTTGGTTTCTAAAGAACAAGTTGTTCATGGTCTAACACCATGCACAACTTGAGGGAGGCTAAAAAGAAGTCGTCATCATCCTCATTGTGTATATATCTGACCCGATCCATTTATGTAATGGATCGGGTCCAAGCCCAGTTCATGTATAATGTAAATTAACACTCTATTAAGGGCTATTTTCGTACCCTAGTGTTTTACACACTTATTATTAATAGAATGAGAGGGTAGTCACCATAGACTGAACCCCCTTTCCTCTGGAATCTCTCTTTCTCTCGATGATAGGGTTTCTTTTTTTCAATGTCAACATTTGGCATGCGATTTTCTAGAATCTCATCCGCTATCGGGGTATCTACATGTCTTGCATGACTCGATACCGGACTCGATAAATGGGATACGGGTTTCTCAACAGAACTCCCGCTAAGAAATTCGCTCAAGCCCCAATTCGGGGTTACCCAAGATATATCGGATAGACGAACAGAACCAGCCAATCACATCCTTCCAAATACTTCGATTTGGGCAATCTTTGATGCTTTTGTGCAGCTCCCTGAATTCTCAAGTCTACTTTGCAGGACTGCTCACTCGAAAAGCTAGGATCCCTGCTAGGGATCCCTCTCTTTAGACGAGGATGTATCGTTAAGCTCCTGACTCAACTCTTGTCGTAAGAGGAAGAGCGGTAAATGCCTCTTGCATCCACCACGGGGATGCCTTTATAGCACATGCAATGAGTGAAAACGTGAGCGTCATCTGCAATGGCAAGGCAATAACGAAACATTTGCAAAAGCAGAAGCTTGGGCGCAAAGCGCAGCGACAAAGTAAAGACTGATAGAAAGTAAAGGACAAGGATCGCGAAACCGCGTCCTTGAGTTAAAAGCGTACTCGTATAAATATATATATGCATATATATTTATTTAATTGTCCTTTTTAGTTAATTGAACTCAATTCAATTGTCCAAGTCCTCCGTACAATCTTCCCCTACCTTGGGGAGTTGCAAGCTTGCTGGCGTCTGCGGGTGTAGGCGATTGATGGCTCGAGCCGCGGAGCGCGAGCGGGATCCGTCGTACGAGCTGCAAAAGCGACGATCTTAGCAAGCTAATACCAAAAGTAGAAGGTCAAGGGCACTGCCACTGTCCTGACCAATAGAGGATGCAGGGAGGGGCTCGACCTCCCCTGTTGTCAAAGAGAGCAGGGAGGGGCTCCCCCCCCCCTACCGTAACAAGGAGCAGGGAGGGGCTCGACCCCCTCCCCTGCCTACAAGGGTGCAGAGAGGGGCTCGACCCCTCCCCTGCAACCAGAGGGCACCGAGAGGGGGCTCGGCCCCTCCCTTACCAAACACGACGCAGGGAAGGGGCTCGGCCCCTCCCTCACTAAAAGGAGTCGCAGGGAGGGGGGCTTTGCCCCTCCCCTGCGATTTAGGGCAACAGGGAGGCGGCTCAGTCCCCTCCCTGCGCAATGAAGAGGTGAGGGAGAAAGAGAGACAGAAAGAAAGGGAGAAGAGGTGTACCTAGGGGTCGCCGGCGTGCGAGCATCGCCGGAGAGGAGCTTGTCGGAGGGGGTCGTCGGTGGCGGTGATGTTGTCGGCGCGAAGAAACGAGAGGGACAGAGTCGGGGACGAGAGAGAGAGAGAGAGACGAGGGGAAGGAGGTTTCGAAAAACCTCCCCCCTTTGCCTCGCTGTCCTTAAAGGGCGCGAGTGAGGCGGTGCCTCCATTGAGTCCGGGTCCGGATCCGACCCGAATCTAAGTATTTTTTTTCCGGGTTTTACTCTCTCTCTCCCTCTCTCTCTCTCTCTCTCTATATATATATATATACATAGTATGCATATTATAATACATATTATTTGTAGGGGCAATGTTTGCCACCCTTGAGGGTAAGGAATCCCCTAGTGAAAAGGTGTGTGTATATATATATATATATATATATATATATATATATATATATATATATATATATATATATATATATTTCAGTTTTTCTCCATATCTGGCCCTCCGGATGTGATCTACATATTAAGTTCAGTAGAAACTGACCTTTGGATCATGTTTTTATGATGTATTTGTCAGATTTTATGAGGCTTGAAAAATCAACAGCCAACAATTTACCCAATTTTCAAACCTCAAAAAAACATACTTTGTTGAAAAACTATAATCCAAGTGTCAATTCTTACTATTTTGTCCATGCTGAACACATTCATAAAGTCAGATTTGGTCAAAACAACCTTCCCCTATGAGTGGTAACTGGGGGGTTCCTTACCCACGAGGGTAGCAAATGCTATCCCTTATATGTAACAATTAGTTGAATAATGTATACAAACATATTATATACATATTTTTTTATAGAAATATAAAGTAGTCATGACTCAGCTGAGTCAGCTAGTTGACTCGGTGAGTCATGAGTCAACCCATGCCGACTCGAGTTGCGAGTCACTGGGTTCCAAAACTATGATATAAATAACTCTAATATCCCTGAAAGCAAGGGAAATAAATACATAACCAAAGGGTAAATGCTGAATAAGTCACAGAATGAAGGCACAAGAACTGTTAAGCACACAATAGACATTAAGAAGTCAGCACAGCATTAGTATTATATAAAGTGAAATAGTCAAAACATCTTCTCTTACAGGTATGCTACTAGGAAAAGTGAGGTCTTTGTGCAAGATATTGGCAAATGTTTTCTGCCGGTTTTTTCCTCTAAAAGGTGTTCGGCCATAAAGCATCTCAAACAACAAAATACCTGCACGTTCAGAATATAACAAGCTCAGTAAAGAACTAACAGAAATGGCAAAAGCATGAATATCTTAATAATCATTTCTTTTAGAATATGTTCCCCACAGCAACATTTTCCTCATATGATGTACTTGGAAATTAGGAATCTCAATTAATTTAGAGTTCCAAATCATTTGAAAATAATTTGAGATTATAAAAGATGTTAAGAAAAAATAGTTATAGGAAAATTTTAGATATGATGTATAAACCGAGTTATATATATGCATGTGTATAGAGAGAGAGACATCATGAATTGTGTAAATAAAAGACTGGAAGAAATTTAATTGGAATTCAAAGCATAAAATACATCGCACCATATTCACTCCACATCTCTACAACAAAGTGGAGTTGAGAGGAGCATTTTGCTATTGTCAACACTGTTTCAAGGTGCTTTTGATATGCGGTAGTTCTCAATATAGTTTATTCAAAATGTCATCCATGCTCTTAGTAAAATATCACTTTCACACGAAAGCTTTTGGATTGATGCCGGAATCTTCTACGGTTTTTTCTATGCATGCCTTGTTAATTGTAACTAAGCATGAGACACACCGCCCTCGCATGACAGACATGATTAGGCCAATATATAAGGGTGGAATTCAATAGATACCAGAAAAATCAAATTAATGGTCAAAAGATTATTATCCCATGTTAGACCATAGATAATATTGCCTTCGGTACTCTTAACTCTTTTTTTTTCTGCCATACTCTTCTAGACTGGTTTATCTCTTATAATTATCTCAAACAGCCCTATAATTTCTCAAGAACTGTATCTGTACAGTCAGCATGCAGGGAAACATGGGAATAGGATATTATCAAGCATACATTCCAGCTCTTCTTATAGGGAATGAAGATAATGTAAATAAATCTTCAAGGTTAGCACCAACTTATGTGGAACTCTTGAAGAAGATACGCCAGTAACTGCAGTTAAGGGTGTCAACCGATCAGACCTGGTTTGGACCCAGGTGGGTCCAAACCCAGATAGACTTTGAGGTGCAGATCTGGGTCCGGACCGGGATCTGACTGACCCACAATAAGAAAAACTACACCAGGGCAATATAAGGCTTACATGAAGCAGACCCGGCCCATACCCAGTAAAAAAATAAATTTTATCTTTTTATATTGACAATTGCAGATCTTAATCGGAAATCGGGTCAAAACTGGGTCGGGTATGAAATTTCACAAATCATACTAGGCTCCATATACTAATCAGACCCTTTAGGTCTTGACCTGGATTCTAAACGGACCTCCTTCTTTATGACCAAACCCTGACCCTATACATTATGGGTTGGTATGGATTGGGTCCAGGTCCCGACCCATTGACACCACTAACTCCAGTATACTTAAATCTCTCATTATGGAAGCATTTGTAAAGGATTGCTGCTTTTCTTTTTCTTCTTTTAGGGCAGTGGGAGTGTGAGATAACCAAGCTAGGTAATGTCCCAATGGGATTCAAACCCAAGGATTTGGGTTAGGATAGTGCAACTCTATCCAGGTCACCATCTTACTCGACCCACAAAGGATGGTACCAGATAAACATCAAGAATGCTCTTTCGAAGGATATTTTCACAAGGTATATAGAGAATCTCTACCCAGTCCCAGTCTATCCATGCCCATGGTCCAGATTCTTGATTAAGAAAGGGATATATGGCCTTATGCATGGGAGTAGATGTAATATCGCGTATTTTCACACTTAGCTAAATTTGAGATTTTCGAAAATTTGGCTAAGTCTGGGAGAAAAATCGTTTAGAGCTCGATTTTTAGACCAATGTCTCTAAGTCTGGGTTTGGCCCAGGTCCCATCGACAAGGTCATAACGATCCAATCGAAGTGAGATAAAGAGTTTCATTTTTTACTTTTAAATTCAAGCGAAATTCAAGTTATTTTCAGACAAAATTCAGAATTTGATATTCGTGTAATATGTCGTTGGATGCATCTCAGAATTCTGAGCGCAACGATATTTTATTTTACTTGATTCGGGCTACGGTTGGCATAAAAATCGTATTTTTTTAAAAATTGAGCAGTTTGTCGAATTGGATCCGGATTTGGATCGGATTGGATCCAATAGATTTGATCCAAATTAATATGGATCTGGACTCTAACCAAGACACATATTAATCTGGATTTGGTCCAATTCAAAATCTATTTGGGTTTTTGGAGTTGGAGTTGGAGTTGGATCCGGATCCAAATCCAAGTCCAACATTTTTCTAGGTTTAAATTCAATAAAAAACTGTAATTTGGAGTTTAATAAGGTTAATAAGCCTTTTGGGTTAATTTGGCTATTTTTGGAAGCATTTAGATAATTTTAATTAATTAATATTTAATAATTTATTTATTTATTTATATTAATTCTGAATTTTATTTTAGGGCTGAGTAGGACTTCTTAAAAGAGTCCTTATTCTTACTTAAGAGAGGTTAAGAGAGACTTTTAAAAGAATTGAAAAGTTAAAAAAATACCAAATGTGGAAAATGTCAACACAAAGGAATTTTTGAAAAAAAATGGAATCTAGAGAGAGAGTTCCATTTTTTGGAAAATCTCTTTCTCCAGCCCTTTTAGAAAGAGAGGGGGGGGGGGGGGGCGTCACCCCCTCTCACTCTCTTTATTTAAAACAAAAAAAAGAAAGAAAGAAGGGAAAGATAAAGAAAGAGAGAGAGAAAGAGAGGAAGGAGGAAGAAGAATGAGGACCCTCTTCTCCAACCATCCAGCCCCTTTTCCACCATTGCTCCTCATTGTTTTTCATTTTTTACAGTCTTTTCTTTTGGATTCAAGTGAGAAATCGAATGTCGGTTTGATTTTATGCAATATCTTGGATAAAAATCCATGGAAAACGTGTATGTGATGATTTTAAAAAAAAAAGTACATGAATCTTTTCCCATGGTTGTATGCTTGATGTTTCTTTCATCTTTCCATTAAATAAAATTTTGTACGTGATAACAAAATTTTAGTTGGTGGTAGGAGTGATTCTTTTAGAACCCTCTTTGAGGAATATCGATTTTTATGTGGAATCTTATTGTATGCATGTATTTTTCAAAAAAATATGTGTGTAATGGTGTACTTATCGAAACCATTGAATATATATGTATTGTTGAATAAGTATACACAAGTATGCTTGATGTTCATGTTAGATTTTTGAACATGCATATGATTTGATTTGTTTACAATCATATGTGAATGTGAGCATGTTAAAATCTGCATGTTTGAGTCTTAAATCTATAAATACATGTTTGTACAAGCCTGGGAATGTTTACAATGTGTTTCCTTTATGGAAACGTGCATAATACGTGTATAGTTTGTTTTTGAAAAACCAAACTATATTTTAATGGGCTGGTATAGGCCTCACGGTCTGGCCGACAAACCAGTCGGGTTTGGCTCGGCTGGCTAGGTCTGACCAGACCTATGATGCATTGACAGGCCTGCCAAGCCTGGTTGGGCTGAGTCTAGTGATGGTTCTCGCAGGAGAATTTACGAGTTTTTGCCTTTGTTTGCATGTTAAATTGTAAATTAAAGAATTGATTATTAATAAACAAATAAAGATAAAAAAATAGTGTGATATACATTCTGAGATCTCCCATCGTTAGAATGAGAATCTTAGAGTTTTGGTTTTAAGGGACCACGAGGATAAAAAAACTCTATGTGCTTTATTGATTATCCATGAACCCGATATTAAGGTTCTTTCTCCTGGCCACGGTTTTAAGGAGAGTCCGCCACTTTGCCTCAGGATGGTGTGTAGACACAGTTGTTGTTTTGATATACCAAGAAAAGTGACACTTGTTATAACACCCCGAAATCTTAACCCAGATTTTTGAGGATTTTTTTTTTTCAATACAACGTAAACAAGTACTATCATAAGGTTAAGCATTCCTGAACATTACAGTGGGGAGCAAACCAAAATCATTTATTTCATTTCAATATCAATGAAAATTAACATCAGAGTTTCTCGAACTATCCCTGGGACAGTAAATCCAAAATCTCGATCCGATGCCTCATCCCGCAGCCGCTCATAAGCTCTACTTTTTCCCTGAAAATTATATATTTATAGGAATTAGACTACAACTGTCTAAGTAGAAAATACTGTAAATTTTCTTGCAGGTATATCATGTGTCAAATATGTGGTGCGGGTACCGAGTGTGATTTTCAGCATATACAAGAATAAGCAAAGGTCTATGCTACGTCATTCAACAATTTATCAGAATCTAACTGGCAGGTAACATCGTTAGCAACATTTAAATATCTCATAGCCACAAATACAAATTCATGCAATAATTCAGAGGAATACATTTATGACAATTACATAATTCAGGTAAGCATTCATACAATATGATACATCTATTAGCCATAAAACAACATAAATCAGTACCATGAATTACAATTCAAGTAGAACAAGGCATTTAACATGCATTAAAAATTAAATATCACGCATCCACAAAACATATAACAATCAAGAGAACAGATAATATATGCATGATTTAATGCATAGCAGGAAAATGCATGGCTTATGTGTAATGCATGAATCCTCTTATTATCTTTTATTTAAGTTCCCTTTTCCATATGCATACCCTATTAAATGCACACAACTTTAAGTTCATCTTTTTAATTACCATTGCCCGCGGATACACCAAACGGATACAATCTCCGAGGTCAAGTTAGGTTCCCAAGATAGCTTAACACACAATTTGTATTTTATTACTGGGTTTCAAACTTAGCCTTCGACCGATTCACTTTCGGAACATTAGACTTCCACATCTAATGTTGGGACACAAAGAACACCCCACGCCTACAAGTGTCACTTCTTTGGTACCAAAACAACAGTTGTGTCAAACACCACCCCCAGGTAAAGTGGTGGACTCTTCCTAAAACTGTGGCTAGGAGAAAGAACCTTAATATCGGGTTCAGGGGCCAAAAGTAAAGCACATGGAGTTTTTGTATCCTCACAGTCTCCCCAAGACCGAAACTCTAAGATCCTCATTCTCCAGATGAGAGATCCCAGAACGTATATTACAATGTTTTTATTCATTATCTTGTTATTAAAAGCCAATTATTGAGTTTTGTAATTCAGCATGCAAAAGCAAGGCAAAAGCTCGCATCTACCCCTGCGAGAACCATCACGGGACTCCTGCCTCCGGAACCACATAGAACAGTGCAATATAGAACAATAAAATTACAGTTGCAAATCAACATGCAAAATTAATAACATAGGCTTACACATCAGCATGCAACCATAAGCTTGCAAATCAGCATGCGCAACTCTTTACGGTCCACCACCCGTGGCAACAATAGAACAACATAATTAAAACCATAGTATAAATGTGATTTTTGTGATGCATTATAACAATTCAAGAAAGAGCAAACCAAGGTTCAAGGCTCTCCAGGCCTGTGATGATTCATTTAGACCATCGATGCATCGTATGCAAAAAATCATAACAATATGCAATGAGGTCAACATGTTTCCAAATGCACATCCATTCAAACCAATTTAACAATGTGCATGAGTTACCAATGTCATATGCATGTGTTCACCATCCATGTGCAAGTGCTTTCATGTAATCACTTAACACACATGCATTCATCCATAATTCATAAGTACATGAGAACATGTATGCATGATTGTACATGCCAAACACACATCGATTTCATGTATGCACATGTACTTGAAACTGATTCATAAATGCAAGATAATCAAACATGTCCCATAAATGTAGGCACATGAAACTTTTCATTCATAACATATGTTAACATTCACCCACATGAACATAACCCGGACCTAGGAATTGAATTTCAGGGTTGCACACATTCATATCATGTATGCACCTGTACCAAAGCAATAACATCGAATCACATATTCCATATGCACACACAAATGCAATGCCTTATCAATACGCAAATAGACTATTCATAAGCATGTGCTTTCTAAAGGTATATGCATCTTTGCTAAGTGAGATCATGCATAATCTCACATGTATGCGTGCCAAACATACTCCCTTGAATGTGTGTGCATGTGAACAAACCCGTCCAATATGCATATTCATGTTTAAATGAAACATCAACCTTCTAGCATTTGCATGACAACATATTTTGCATGATTTATTGCATCCCCATGACACCGACTAACACAATAAATCAAGAAAAATAATATGAGCCTACATGATTGTCAATATGACAAGATCAAATGAAAATTTGCTACCTGTTAGATGACCAACTAGCTACGTCATGATCTTCAGATCTTCAGTAGTAGTGCTTCATAATAGGAGCATCACTTACAATATGTGTTTGAATCCCATTATTTTCAAGACACATTAATCGACAACACAAACAGGCTCAATAGTTTCACTTAAGTAGAATTTAAGTCTTGCAACAAATTGTATTTGGAAGACTATAATTACAATTCTAGTTTGGTGCAAGCTGGACATTTCATCTTTATTAAGATTTATTTAAATATTTAATTGTCTTCACTAACATTAAATGAACCATGCGACTAATCATATGATTAGATTCTTAGGAATGCACAAGGAGATATCATTGTTACTCACTTTGGGGTTCACACATTCGCACCTCATTCCTATATATACATGACGTAACAAAATTTGAAATTTAACAAGAAAACCGCTAAGCCTGGATTAGCAACCCCCCCCCCCCCTTTTTTTATATACCAGCAATATTGAATATGCTCCAGCACATGAATTTGAACATTCAGTACACAGGATTTGGTTTGTTTCGAATGACCTGTTGTGATATCTAATCCTTTGTTTAGATTTAATAACAATTTCGTAAAGCTTTATGGTAATGCAGTTTTAACTAATAATCAAATTCCTTTCTGCATCGGAAGCATTCCTGTATATGAAACTTACAATTAAACATTCTGAAATTTACGTCAGCAGCTGAAAAATATAGACCGAAGAACAATCAAACAAACCAAGAACAGTCCGTTTATATTTTATTGTTTTCAGTCGTTACCTAATATTAGAGTGACCAACTCAGTGTGCCAACTTAACTTGGTTTAAGTGATCATAAATCCTGGTAGAGTTTCTTAATTAAACCATTACCTTTCAGTAAACTAGTAATGCTTACCACCAGAATGTCACTAATGTGAGAAGCATCAATAAACAACAATTCAGTCAATCACATTATACAAAGAAACGAACAGAACTTAATAGGTCATCAGTCGATAACAGAGTGTAGTAGCAATTTGCATAATCCAAACGGTACCTTAACAGGGAAATTCTATTCAAAAACTTATAAAAATAACAGAAAGAATGGCATGCAACAAGCCCATTGGCGACCGAGCTCAGACTCTAACCCTTCAGTCCGACCATAATAAGTGTATTTATATTTTATTTTTATTTTCAGCAGTCGGAATCCCCAAGTCTATCTATTTGGGATTCCCGACAGCTCTTTAGTCCCGACCATCCCTCCTTAACAGCATACTGAAACCCCTTCAATGCAGAAATCCGAGACAAAAATCACCCCTCCATTACCTCAATCATCGATCCGAAATCCCCAAATCTGTCGATTTGGGGTTTTTGGCACAGCATCCCCCAAGTCTCCCTCTGTTTCGTCGAGTATTTCCAGCAACCACACAATCGGAATAAAAAAAACCCCAAAACAAAATTTTTGTTTCGCTATTCACGGTAACCCACACACACATCGCTCGACATATGGGAACCCTTAAGAAAAGAAACAGGAAATCCTACCTTTTTCCGGCGAGATGGGGGTTGCTACCACGAGAGGAGAGGCCCGCCGGCTTCGACTGCGCCGCCGACGTCGAAGGCTCTGCTGTCGTGCACGGATCGAGAGGGAGAACGAGAAGGCGAGGGAAACAGGGAGAGAAGACCGAGAGGGAAAGAGAGCGAGAGATGAAAAGGGCTCGGGACCCCCCTTTGTAGGAGGTGCGACCCCCGAAAAGGAAGGAGGAGGTGGTTATTGTAAAACCCGAGATTTCCTAATTTAAAATATTTCAATTTTTTTTTAATTTGGGGCCTAGATCCACATTACGGATCCAGGACCCATAAAGGGGGAGTAATTAGTATTGATTATTTGAAATCTTGATTTAAAGGGTAATAATAAATAAATGAAAAATTTTCTAATTTAAAAATTTTCTAATTTAAAAATTTTCTAATTTAAAAATTTTTAATTTAATTCGAGGATCCACAGTGGATCCATTTGGATCCACTTGTGGACCCATTTCGTTTTGGGGCTGGGTTGCGGGTCCCGGGTTCGGACCCGAGCCCCACCCCAACTAATAGCCTTTTTAAAACAGAAAGGGCAACCCGATAAGGGTTGCCCGATAAGCCCTAACAGGATAGGAAAGGGGGGAAGGGGGTGTTACGCAAGGCGTAACCGACCTCCCCCTCCCATCTCGGCGAGGAAGGAGGGGGCCTGGGGTCGATAAAAGGGGGGTGAAGAGAGGGTTATGCCCTCTTCACTCGGGCTCTCTCTTCCCCATCTCTCTCGCTTGCTCGGTGCGCACACGTCGGAGGAAGGAGGTCGCCGGAAAGCTGCGACAGCCATCAAGAGCCCTCCCGCGAGCTCCCTGTCACGGCAACAGCAGGGGCAACCCCAGCCGACCGTGGTTTCGCGTCCCCATCATCCGATAGCCGGAATACCCTTCAAAAAAGGTACGGGTACCTCTTTTTTATTCAAATGGGGCATCGGTGGAGGTTTGATTTTCATGCAGCAGTCGATGGAAAATCATGGAGAATAGTTCCACTGTCACTCTCTTGCACCTTCTGTGCTATGGTTGTATTGAAGAAAAAAAAACAGATTTAAAACTTTTCCTGCATGATTTGGGGCCCAGGTATGCAGTCGGTTGGTTTGGGTATCTTTAAAAAAAAAAAAAAATTCAGTTGTGCAAATAGAGTATGCTATTGATTGCTGGCAGCATACGCAGGCCCACACTGGGCCTGTGTATATGCTGCTAAGCCCAGCCAACAAGGTCGGCTGGGCTGGGGCAGGTGTGTGCTCTCACAAAAAAAAAATATCCAGTTTTTGTGGGGGGGGGGGGGTTTGCTGTCACCTTTGACAGCCTACACAGGTCCAAACTGGACCTGTGTGTATGCTTTTGGACCCAGCCGACAGGGTCGGCTGGGCTGGGTGTTCTTCCCCTTTTCAAAAAAAAAAAAAATACACATGATAATTTTAACAGGTAGTGTGCGTAAATAAAATTTCTTTTATGCTGTTCTTGTTGACAGCATACACAGGCCCACACTGGGCCTGTGTATATGCTGTTAAGCCCAGCCATCAAGGTCGGCTGGGCAGGGCAGAGTTGCAACAAAAACATTTAAAAAAAATCAGTTTCTTGTAGCAGGTATGCTGTTCTTTTTTACAGCATACACATGCTGGTGGACCCAGCCGACAGGGTCGGCTGGGTTGGGCTGGGTGTTTCATCTTTACCAAAAAAAAAAAAATATAATAACAAAGATGCTTAAGCTGTTGGATTAAGTTGTGGACAGTAAGAAAAGGATGGGATTTAAGTTATAAGCCTTTTGGGCTGATTTGTTTTTCTACACATCATGTTTAATCATGTTTTTTTTTTAGCAATAACAAGTCTCAATTTGTATTTTTAATACATGAATATATCACTATGATGCATGTACGTATCTGTGATACATACAGTGTATGTTTCTCTTTCAACTTAAATCAAGTCAACTCTCTTTGTGATCTATCTTAATCTTCCATTATGAATATAAATATTTTCTTAGCTTCTGATCCATCCTTGTTGACCCATTTGGTGTTTTCATATATCGATATGAAATTTTATGGAAAAACATTTAGACTTATCATGCTGTTAGGCATTCTTATTTTAATTTGAATGGTTAGAATAAATTGATATTGTTCAAATGGATTGGCATCAGATTTATCATGCTGTTAGGCATTCTTATTTTAATGTGAATGGTTAGAATAAATTGATATTGTTTAAATGAATTGGCATCAGATTTATCATGCTGTTAGGCATTCTTATTTTAATTTGAATGGTTAGAATAAATTGATATTGTTTAAATGGAATTTGGCACCAGATTTATCAAGCTGATAGGCATTCTTATTTTAATTTGAATGGTTAGAATAAGTTGATATTGATTAATGAAGTTTTGCATCAGCATTATCATGTTGATAGATATCTTTTATTTGAACTGGAATAGTCAGAATAACGTTGATATTATTTAATAAAGTTTTGCATCAAAATTATCATGTTAATAGGCATCTTTTATTTGAACTTGAATGGTTAGAATGAGATGATAATTCATCCATGGTTTAATTCTGATATGTCTTAGAAATTAAATATGGTATTGAATTTGTGATCCCTGTATTAGTGTCCCGGTGATCAAAATGAATCATCGAGGGTTTGGTAAACCCGAGCTGTGGGAATATTTTCCCTTACTCATTTCAATGCATTTCAAAGATCATGCTTCATAAATATTTCAGCTTTATTGCACTGTTCTATATGTTTCCACAGGCCGGAGTCCTGTGATGGCTCTCGCGAGGTAGATGCGAGCTTTTATCTTTCCTTTTACATATTATGTTGCAAAACTTAAGAAATTAAATTTTAAATAAAAGAAATAATAAAGCACAGTGTAATATACCTTCTGGGATCACCCATCTGGAGAATGGGGATCTTAGAAATCCGGTCTTGGGGAGACTGTGAGGATACAAAACTCCGTGTGCTTAATTTTGGTCCCCTGAACCCGATATTGAGGTTCCTTCTCCTGGCCACGGTTTTAGGGAGAGTCCGCCACTTTACCCGGGAGTGGTGTGTTTGACACAGCTGTTGTTTTTTGTACCAAGAAAGTGGCACTTGTGGGCGTGGGGTGTCCCTTGTGTCCCCGACATTAGATGTGGAGGTCTAATGTTCCGAAGGTGATTCGGTCGAGGGCTAAGTTGGAACCCAGTAGTAAAATACAAATTGTGTGTTAAGCTACCCTGGGAACCTAACTTAACCTCGGGGTTTGTACCCGTTTGGTGTATCCGCGGGCAACGGTAATTAAAAAGAGAAACTTAAAGTTGTATGCATTTAATAGGCCATGCATAAGGAAACAAAAGACTTAAATGGAAGATAATGAAATGATTCATGCATTGCATAAAAGACATGCATTTTTCCTGTTATGCATTAGATCATGCATACTTTAATGGTTTCCTTACTCAGTATATGAGGGTAAGTGTTGAATGTTTAATTCTTGTTGCATGCTGAAATTTTAGTAGATGCTACTGTTTTACAGTCTGTGCATGCTTAGCAATTATGATTGTTGCATGAATAAATTCTCAATTGCTATAAACTGTCTTGTATGTATTTCCATTAATTGTTGCATGATATCTCATCTTGACTCTTTATCTCACTTGTTTCATTAAGAAGTAGCTGTGCTCAGGATTTCGATTCTGACACCCTACTTCATTGTTTTTTCGCAGGAACAGGTGATCAGTGAAGTCGACAGCTACTGCGAGGGCGCGAGAGTCACAACGAGTTTTGACAGTCTTCTTTGTGGACAGAGTGGCTCTTTATTTTGGTTTTTCAGTCTAGTGTTCTTGTTATTTGCTTATTGTCATCAGTAGTTACTTGAGTCAGACACTTTATTTTTGAGATTAGTTTTTAATTCATGAATAAAGGTAATGGTTAGTTTATGGATGTCAATTGCAAGTTCTTTTGTGGTTTATGGCTATCCAGTTGGAATTGGAACTGTGAGGACCCCGGGTCTCTGGGAAGTTTTCCGCACTGTTTTAAAAAAAAAAAAAAATCGCATTTTCAAAGGGGATGAGTTGGGGTCGTTACAGTTATCCCCCCCCCCTTTCATCTTCGGCAACTGCGCCCAAAACCCCCATGTTAACTTTCACGATTTGGCGTGTTAGGGTTCTGAACCCTAACACGCCACTTTATCGGGCAGCCCCTTATCGAGTAATTTGTTTTGTTTATTTTTTTTTGTTTTTTTGTTTTTTTTTAACGACTCTTAACAAGGGGCGCGGCCCCGGATCCAGCCGCGGGTTTGGACCTGCACCACCTTTGCGATGCGGGTCTACAGGTTGGATCCAAATATATTTTATTATTATATTATTTATTATTTTATTTTATTATATATATATATATGATATTATATATATATATATATGGACCCTAATTGATATGGATCCTAGATCCAATCTATTTATGAATCCCTACAAGAGATCTGAATCTAAGGATCCAAGGTTTTCTTTATACTATGAATTTGAACTATGGATCCAAATTAAGGTTCATGGATCCAAAAGACTCTATCGTGGATTCCAACAAATTATCCAAACATTAAAATTTTTAATTGGATCCATATTATATTTAAATCTTCGACGTCCAGGATCCAAACAAAGTAATGTGGATCCAAACATCGCCTAGGCTATTACTGATCCCAATAAAGTGTTATAGATCCGATATAGAAATTTTCTTATTAAGAATCTGATTTAAACTTTATTGATCTGCTTTATTCATCCTGGATCCAATATCAAATTTGATCTTGGTAGTGAGGATCCAATACCAAAGATCCAAAATCCATTATTAAATATCAATTTTAGTGATCCAATCTCTAAGATCCAAACAAAATATCTGATATCTGAATACAAATAACACATACAATAATAAAAATATCCTTGTACCAGTTTAAGGACATATATTTTAAGTTTATTTATTTGATAAAAATCACGAGTATTACACTTGTGAATGGGTGGTCCCTGGTGTCCCCGACATTAGATGGGTGGTCTAATGTTCTGAAGGCTATTTCGGTCGAAGGCTAAGTTTGGAACCCAGTAATAAAATACAAATTTTGTGCTAAGCTACCCTGGAAACCTAACTTGACCTCGGAGATTTTACCTGTTTGGTGTATCCGCGGGCAACGGTAATTAAAAAGAGAAACTTAAATTGTGTGCATTTAATAGGGACATGCATATAAAAAAAATTCTAATAAGAGGTAATAATTTACTTATGCATTGCACTGAAACCATGAATATTTCTGCTATGCATTAGATCATGCATGTTTATCTGTTTCCTTAACTGCAAAATGTTGGTGAATGCATAATATTGTTCCCTAATGCATGTTAAATGATTGTATTGCTTAAATTGTGATTTTTGTTATTTATTAAATGTTCTTTCATGCTTAATAATTGTCTCTAATGCATGAATGCTTAATCGAATTAGGAATTTGTCATAATTGCATACCTCTAAGTTATTGCATGAATCTTATATATATTTTTTATGTTTATTTATTTCATTAGAGGGATTCGCACATATAATTCCTCGGATTTCTGACACCTCTACTTTTGTGGTTTTCGCAGTTGTAGGGGATCAGTGAAGCGACTCGCTTCTAGGAGAGCTACGAGTGCTACACATTTGCTAGACAGCTTCACAGATGGACAACGTGGCTCTGCTTTTCTTTATTTTTTTCTTACATTTAATTGTATATGCATTTTGATTTCTAATGCAATTGTCTTATGACTATTATTTCTTAATTAATAAAATTTGGTTTGATGTAGTTTGAATGATAAGTATGAGATCTCTCGTGGTTGGCTGAGTTATCCAATGGTGAGTGAAACTATAAAGGACCCGGGTGTCTGAGAATATTTCCGCAATGGTTTAAAAAAAATCGCGTTTTTAAGGGGTATGAATTGTGGTGGTTAGAGTAGAGCTTGGCACTAGATAGTAAATATTTGTATCACATGCCAATTTCACTTTCTGCTTCACAAATATAGCTACCACTTTGTAGGACTCCCTCTGTTGGAATTATCATTTAGCATCTACACATTAAGATTATTGCAACTGAAGATGTCAACATACTCGAATAATAAAAGAACAGCTTGTTCTCAAATTGAGATGACAAAGTTAGGCTTCTGCATAAGTCTACTCTCAGTGGGTTTAGTCTGAAATGACTAATGGGTGCTGCTTCTGATTCCATTCTTGGATGTATATCCAAGATGAGAGTCTCAGACAATGTTTCTCTTGATAAACATGTGAATAACCATTGCTTCTCTCAAATTTTTAATCAGTGATTTGAAAAAAAAGCCCTTTCAGGAGTCCATTTTTTTCCATTGCAGTACTTATAGGACACAGATCAACAGAGACAGAAAGTTTGAGTGATAGATTCCAATAAATATGAAAAGATGAATTAGATGGATGAGAATATGTGAAAAGATGCCTCATTAAAACATCTGAACTGGTATATATTGGCATTGGCATTGGCATTGTGTGACTTGCATCATGTGCAATATCTCCTATGACTTTAATCACAACAAAAACATGCACAAGTTAATGACCTAAGAAGTAGAACTCTAGTTTTATGGAATTTCTGATGTCACTATTACCATGAGATCAAAGCCTATATGAATATTTCTTCCCAAAAAAGGAAAAAAAAACTTATATGAAGATGTGGAAAATGATGTTCCCCCAAAAGCAAGACAAAGCAGAGTCTTTAAGTTATTAACTTCAGTTTTAAAGTGAAGATCTAGTATTGGTTAAATATATTTGATGTGGCTCATGACAAAAGATGCAAGCTATCATTCCTCAAGAGAGTTGTGCAATGTGTAAAGGGAGTCTGGAATAACAATAATGTCAAAAGAAAGAGGAGAACGGGAGAAATATGTAGTTTCCTATTTTTAAGGCTCTTCTCCATATTCTAGGCTTCCATTGCAAATATTTAGGCTTTACTTGGATATTTCTATAGAAAAAAAGATAATCCTTTTCTTCATAAAAAAGCAACCAAACATGCCAAAATTAAGAAAAATGGTTAATATTGCAAGATTAAGATGTATCCAAACATACCCTTGATATATGAATTTGGTTTATATGCAGACTAGACAATGCCCACATAATAGTGGTGCAACTTGCACTATATGTCATAACCATAGTAAAAAATATCAATCTCATAATAGAATTGACATGGAAGGATTTTCAATTAAGTTTTCTTTTTACAAGTTAAAAAAAGAACAAGGTTGTTCTCTTTACAAATGCAAATGGTATTAGTAGAGTTTCTCAGGTAAAATGCACTGATAATATCATGATCATCCTATTTTCATTTTTCTTTTTAATTTATTGCACACTTTCATTTTTCTTTTAAAGAAAATACTTTACACACAATAGCTTAAAGAAAGGTGTATTTCTGGCTACAATCATAATGTAAAGACCTGTGTTTTTGGAAAAAAAATGTTTGGATCCTGGTCGGATCCAACCCGAATCCGGGTTGGATGTCGACCCAGACCCCCGTGGTCTATTTAAACCCCTACTGGGGGTTTCTTTTTACAAAACCCAAAGTCCGCCGAGCCCCCCGAGCCTCTCGTCTCTCTCCTTCCCGACTCCCTTTCTCCCCTCTCACGTCAGAGCCACACCGGAGCACCCGACCCCGATCCTCTCCCACGCCGGAGCCACTCCCGAGCCCCAACACTCTGTCCCTCTCTCTCGCTCTCACGCACAACTCTTTCCCTTTTTTTTAGAGGTGGCGGCACCACTCGGGCGCCGCCCTCCCTTTTCTTCCATGCTTTTCACCGGCAAACCAAAGCCACTAGTGATGGTGGCTTTGGCTCACGAGGAGAGAGGGTGTCGAGCACCCTCTCCTCTTCTCCTTCTTCCCCTGTTTTCTCAAAGGAAAGCAGCAGCCAGTGTGACCTTTGGGTGCCGACCAGGTGGGGGCGGTTGATGCCGCCACCCACCTTCCTCCCTTGTAATTTCCTCCTTCCTCTGCATTTGAGCAGTCGACCCCCCCCCCCCCCCCCACACACACACACACCCTCTCTCTGTGGGCCTTGATTTCAGCCGGACGAGCAGATGCACCACCGCCGCCCCTGCCTCTGCTCCTTCCTTTTTCCCTATTACCTAATCGGACAAGAGAGATGGACCATCAGACTGCCTCCCTTCGCTTTCTCTCTTGCTCAGGAATCGATCATGGCTTGGCTGTGGGCGTAGGCAGTGGCCCGGCCATGTTTGGTAGGCCCGACCGAGTTGAACTCGATCAATATCGAGCCCAACTCAGTTTTTCATTTTTTTATATTTTGGATCAAGTCCAATTGAACCTGGCACAGATGTGTCCAACCAAGCCCGGCACGGCCAAGGGCCAGCCACCTTACGACAGAAGGGCCTGGACGTCGACCCTCTCACCCTTTTTTCACCTGTTGTTGAACCGAGCCAAACTTGGTCACATCCCGGGCTGGGTGCGGCTCGACCTGACCGTCGAGCCCTCACTCCCCTCTTTGCCCGAACCCGGATCGATCAAGAGGCAGCTTAAGGCTGCCTCTTACTTGGCTCAGTCAAGCTTAGTTCGACAAATTCTTTTTTGGTACCAAGTTCGATTAGGTCAAACCTGTGAGAAAATGGTTAGAGAGAAGAGAGAGACTCTGACGGTTGCAGAAGAATCCCCAATTAGGGTTTGCGGTTTTGCTTCTCATTAAGTATATACAGGTACAATAATTAGGGCACGCAAATACTCATTACATAATATGTTAAAATTACAACATGCCATTAATGAGCATGTGTTTAAATAAAATGAATTGGGTCTGGATCCTGAGATCCAAGCCCAATCGTGAATGACGACATCTTTTCACCCTCCCTCAAGTTGTACATGGCTTTCAACCATGAACAACTTGCCTTTTAACATCCAAAATTTATCCTTAATAAGTCTTTTTGTAAACAAGCCAGCAACTTGATCAGCAGTCCGAACGTATTCTGGCTCAATTTTCTTCTCTTCGACCTTTTGTCTTACAAAATGTTGATCAATTTCAATATGCTTGGCACGACTATGGTAGATAGGATTGAATGACATGTTGATAGCACTTTGATTGTCACACAAGAGAATGCTTTTAAAAATCGATTCTCCTACTTCTGTCAACGGGTGTTTGATCCATGTTACTTCGGTTGTAGCAGCTGCCATTGAACTATATTCTGCTTCTGTGCTCGACCTGGCTATGGCCTTATGTTTCCTACTGCTCTAGGAGACAAGATTTAGGCCAATGAAAACAGTATCCTGAGACTTACCTACGCTCATCCGGATAAGTAAGAAGTTCATGCATGTGATGGCCATGCATACTCTTTCTGTACAGAAGACCATCTCCAATAGTTTCCTTCAAATATTGAAGAATGTGTTTAACAACTTCCATATGCCCAATATGCGGTTCATGCATGAACTGAGATACCTGATTGACAGAATAGACAATGTCAGGCCGAGTGAAGGTAAAATACTGAAGCATTCCTACTATCCTGTCATATCCTGTAGGGTCCTCATACAAATCTCCATCTTGGGAACAGAGTTTCTGATGAAGTACATTGGGTGTGCTTAGAGGCTTGCAATCTGTCATACCTGCCTTGCTAAGAACATCAACGGTATACTTATGTTGAGTAAGTGTCATGCCTTCAAGAGTCTTGTCAACTTCTACTCTAAGAAAGTATCGTAGTTTACCAAGATCCTTCATCTTGAATCTATGGTTCAGAAGTTCTGTAACATGTTCAATATGTTCATTAGAGTTACCTGTAATGATAATGTCATCAACATATATCAATAACAGGATAACTATATCTTTGCATTTGAATATGAAAAGAGAATGATCAAGAAGAGACCGACTAAAGCCATATTTTTCTACTTCAAGAGAGAAACTGTCAAACCAAGATCAAGATGACTGCTTCAGACCATATATAACTATCTTTAACCTGCACACGTATTCTTTAGAGTTCCCTTCTGCATACCCATTGGGCTGCACTATGTATACTTCCTTCAGAGTTCCATGCAGAAATGCATTTTTCACATCCAATTGGCTGAGAGTCCACTAGTGCTCAACAACCAATGATAGTATGATGCAGATAGTGCCCATTTTCACGACCGGACTGAAGGTCTCATCATAGTCTTGTCCTTGCTCCTGTGTGAAGCCCTTAGCAACCAGTCTAGCCTTGTATCGCTCAATAGTATCATCCAGCTTATACTTTATCTTGTACACTCACTTTGACCCCACTATATTTCGATTGTGTGGTCTTGGGACAATATCCCAAGTACCACATTCATGAAGAGCCTCCATTTCTTCATTCATGGATTTAATTCATCTCTTAGAATTTATTGCTTGATAAAACATTGTGGGTTGGTCTTGCTTACCTAAAGAGTTTAAGAAGAGTTGAAAATCCATCGTGAAGTTCTCATAACTAACTCACCTATCAATGGGATGTCGAGGCCGGGTAGACCTTCTGTGAACAGGTGATAGAGTAGAAACAGAAGAAGAATTCAGCTCCTAATTAGAGCTAGGAAGTATCTCCTTCTCACGTGGAGAGTAAACAATGCCTTTATACCTTTCGGGGGCCAATAGTGGTTCAGAAATCATACTTTCCTGAGTCCTTCTGAATGTATTAAGGTGATATATTACAATGTTCTCTTTCTTTAGCTTGTTATTAATACCCATTCATTAATTTACAATTCAACATGCAAAATTTTGTAACACAAATTTGCATACCCAAATGTGAGACTCATCACAGGACTACAGCCCGCAGAAAAACATAGAACAGTGCAATATAGTGAAACAATATCAATGTGACTTTTGCGATGCATTGAAACAAATAAAGGAGCAATTCAAGCTTAAGGCTTACACAGACCGCAATGATCTATTATGTGATCATTGATGCATCATATGCAAAAATCATAATAATATACTATATATGCAATGAAGTCACATGCTTTCCAATGCACCTTCATATATGTCAATTTAACAATGTGCAAGAACTACAACATTCACGTGCATCTGTTCACACTATTCATGTGCATGTACTTTTAGATAAGCATTCCATATAGATGCTTTCATTCATGATTCCTCTCAATTTGAACATGTGAACATTCATGCATTTACGTACATGCAAATACACATCAATTTCATGTATGCACATGCACTTGAAACAACTTTGAAATAACATATTGCTCAAGCATGTCATATCAAGTCAAGGCATGTGAAAAATTCCATTTTTAACATGTATAAAAATCAAAATTTATGCACCTAACAAGATCTGAAAATTTATATACATATTCAAATTGATTTCTAGATTTAAGCAACTGCAGTGTGTCAATTTTTTTTTTTTTTTTGCAATAAGACACTGAAGCCTAGCCGATCACGTCGGCTAGGGTTCAAGCCCAACCCAGCTAAACCCAATCAGATGGGTGCAACAAGCCACCCGCCTGTCGCCAAACAAAACTATTTTTTTTTTCTTTTAAAAAATTTTGTTTCAGATTATTATTTTTTTTATATAGGTCTCAACACCTAGCCGACCCAGTCGGCTGGGGTCCAGATCAGGCTGAGTCTGGTCTGGTTAGACCAGAGTTGGGCCTGGTAGGAGACTGCTAGGCCTGAACCAATCCAGCTAGGAGGCTGGACTGGGCCTGGCCGGACCCTGCCAGCCCAGTCGACCGAGCCAACTAGGCCTGACAATCCATACATAGGCCCAGCCCGGGCGTGTGTGTGATCTGCCAGGGCCTGGCAGACAACCCAACAACACTCAACTGACTGCTAGGCTGCAAAAAAATTTAAGTATGAACATAAAAATTTTCTTTTAAGTATGCTTAGACTCAAGAGAAGGAACCCGTACCATGCGTGTAGATAAAAAATAAATATGGATTTGATGATGGAAATGACAGATGATTGAATAAGGAAGCCTTCTTCTTCCTCCTCTTTTTTCCTCTCCTTCTCTCGCCTCTTTCTTTTTCCCCTTTCTTCCTCTTTTTTTTTCTTAAATAGGCCAAGAGGGGGGTGACGCCCCCCCCCCCCCCCCCTTCTCCAAGCCTTTCTAGATGGCCGAGAGATGGAGAGTTTCCTCTTTTGATGAGTCTCACACCCTCTTTTTCCAAAATTTCAAAACTCTTCTTAATTGACTTTTTTTTCTTCAAAGTTTCCAATTTTTAAAAGTCTTTTCTCAAACTTTCTTAAGTCTTCTTAGGCATGTATAGGGACTCTATTAAGAAGTCCTAAACAACCATAAAAAATAAAATTCAGAATTGAATAAAATTAATTAATTATTAATTATTAAATATTAAATAATAAATAAATATCTAGAAGCTTCCAACAGTTGCCATATTAACTTGGGAGGCTTCTTAACACTAATTAATTTCAATTTAAATGTACAAAATGAATTTAAAGTTGGAAAATCGTTGGGCATGAATTTGGATTTGGATCTGGATCCAAATCCATCTCCATCTCCATCTCCAAAATTCTAAATGGGTTTTAGGCTGGACCAAATCCAGATTAATATGGATCTTGGATAGAGCACAGATCCATATTAATTTGGATCAAATTCATCGGATCCAGTCCGATCCAAATTCGGATCCGAACTGACAAACTGTTCCTTTTTCGAAAAATGCGATTTTCGGGCCATCCGGAGCCCGAATTCATAAAAGTAACATATCGTTGTGCTCAAAATTCTAAGGCGCATCCAACGATATATAACATAAATATAAATCCTAAATTTTGCTCAAATTTCACTTGAATTTAAAAATCGAAAATAAAACTTTTTCTCACGTTTTAAGTGGCTCGTTTAGGCCATGGCAATGAGACCTAGGCTAAGCCTAGACTCAAAGTCATCGGCCTAAAATCGAGAATCTAATGATTTTTTTTTTATACTTAGCAAATTTTTTCGAAAATTTCAAATTTAACTAAGTGTAAAAATATGCGATATTACAGATTTGGTTTAAATGACCAGAGAATGTAGAATAGATCATCAGTTAAAATAGAACATGACATACCCATTTGTCTCTTTGGTTTGGTCAAGAGAGAGGATGAGATGGTAAAAAAACTTCGATTGACAAGTTGTTAACAACTACGCTCCTCGAGTAGCAATGACTCGGTGTCCTGGTCATCAGAGTTAGGGGACTGGGTTACTAAATATTATCCTAGGTAATAGATCTCATTGGCTTTTGCAGAAGTTCGGATGCATCCTTTTCCATTTATGCCTCTGGGGAATTCTCTCTTGGTTATTGGTTGTCTCCTTAAGAGCAAACTCAGCTAGTTGTTCGAGGTATCAATATACATAGAATAACAAACCTTCGAACAATCTTAGTTGTTTCTACATTTTTTCTATGTGTACCCTCAAGACAGTTAATTATCGAAACAAAATTATCATGGTCATTTTACTTATTCTGAATTGCACATCACGAAACAAACAACGCAGATGTTAGTCTTGTTCTGAATTTTGATATTTATGCACTTACCAGATTTTTATAAGTCTGACCCGTTTTATGGGGTACAGATGATGATTAGGTCGGTACAGCAAGCGATGATGTGATGACGTGATAATAACAGGATCTCACTCTTTCTATGTTGTTTCGCTCCTGAGCATGTTTTATAATTGTGCATAAGGGTTTCTTTTGAAATTCCTCTTTTGTATAAACCTTAATTATCAAAAACCTTGTTTTGAATCTATATGGTTTCAATGTTTACATGGAAATACAAATCTATTGTATAAAGGAAGATTCGTCTGTAATGCGCTCAAGGTCCGTTGACTTGTTATTTCAAACACTATTTTTTCAATCAACTGCCATTTTAAACTCTGAAAAAGGATTGATTGCAAAGCATTTAAATTTTTTCTAAAAGATTACAAGTTTGGGATTTTGGAGCGTTACACATAACATACTAAGAAAATTAATATAAAACAGAACTAGATACAGACAATGTTCAAACAATTGGGTCAGATTCCAAATTGAGCTCCCAATTTTTTTAGGAGAAATAAGTAAAAAATAATTATATGAGATTGCATGACAAACAGTAACATCTGGTGCATCATCTTCAGATTAAGCACACAATGCCCTCCAAGTGAAGTTGGTCATTTGTTTTGGCAGCAAAAACAAGTCTGATACTCAAGGAATGGAACCAATATTAAGGGAATCATTGATGCCAATACAAGAAAAAACAGGATTCCAAAAAAAAACTTACTAGTAAATTTTTTGATTGACAAAAGAAATGATTGTATGAATTTCATTGGACAATAATAGAAGCAATTCAATAATAACAAACAGGATGATATTCAACTAGGTAGTATCTGCTTCACTATAAATATTAGTCAAACTAAAATAGAAGAAATGGGATAGCATGAAACAATTCTGAAAATGTCAAGTGACGTTCTTACCAAGAGCCCACCAATCAATGGCGCTACTGTGGCCAGTCCCAGTAATAATTTCCTGGAAAAGGGACATTTATGTGACATACTTGCACTGATGAAAACAAATGCAGCATAGATTTACATTTCAAGGTTATATTATCAGTCCAAAAACACAGACAAACCTTGCAGAATAGCAAGTATGTCCTATATCATTATGAAAAGGACTTAAATAAGCATAAGCAATGGTAACAACAAAGTTCAATACACATAATATGATTTTGGGGGTTCGAAGCTAGTGTTGTAAATTGAAAAACAAAAGACATTCTTTGTAATCATCTTAGAAAGCATGTAAAGTAACCTTAGACCTATCTTTGCTAGAAGCTGTCAAAGCCATGGCATCCACGTATGGTTTAAAGGTGCTTATATGTGCAGATGTGGCTGTCTTTTGATGTTTTAAGCTATACACAGTTTTTTCTTATGGAAGACCAGGCATCATTAACACTGAAGGTTGCTACGTGTTAAATCCTATTTGATTGCTTTGAGCATAGCCCAACTGTGCACCTAAGAATCTTTCGGAAAGGAAGCTGTAATTGCTCCAGTGGAGGAACTTGCATGTCATCTAGAGAGAAGCACACTGAGGGAAAATATCATATTGTCAAGGAACTTGAAATGAAGGTGCTTATGTGATATCTATCTTGTGTAGATATGCATATAGGCAGGTATGCAAGTTCTCAAACTATGGAATTATTTATTTCCCTATTACCCAAGATGTCTGACTGAGTTTAAGTACTTCGGAAAAGCAGATATAAGTTAAACAAAATTTAGTTAGCATTCCAACTCTGCATCTCACACATTCTTTCACATGGTCATCCACCTAAATATAATCTCTTATATATCAATATTCAATGACTGGAAAGTTTAAAAAGAAAGCACTGAATGCTTTTTCTAAAATACAATAATTTCAGGACAAGCTATTCTGGAGGTTCAAAAGGAGCTTGTGAACATATACTCATATTTGGACAACTAACACATCACACCTTTCTTTTATTCTTTTGGAGGAAAACATACCCTTTTAATTTATCATAAATTTTCATAGCAAATAAAACATATTAACTGGCCAAATAGCCAATTATTGGAGGAAAAGCATTAGCTAGAATCATGATGTAGGGAAGAAGAAACCATACCGGAGCAATGTACTCTTCTGTTCCAACAAAGGAATTTGACTGTGTAGTTGGCTCTGCAAGAAATGTTGGAGGAATTTCATTTCTTGACCTTCTTTTCTTTGCCTTCAATGAATTTCTTATAATCTGGACAATTAATACATATTTAAGCTTATGAATTAAAAAGGCAGCAATATTATATACTTTTCCAATACGATGTTGCAACTTTTCTTCATAACACATAATAATAAACAATTACTAACACTTGACGACAGTATTTAAACAATCAGAACAATTGATTATCTTGGTCTTCTGAGCAGATGTTAATGAATGGAATAGAAAGTTAATACGTTACAAAAGACTGCCAGACTTATCACCTTTAATGTAACTGTCTAAGTCTTCAGTTAATGAATTTAACTGCCTGACTTTTTAAATCTGTCTCAAACACCCTCGGCCTATGTAATGAAATTAATTTTCTCCATTAATAAATTAACCAACCCAATGTTTTATTATAAAACAACTATAAAGGCATTTAGACATCTAGTTCACTAAATAATGGTCAACTGAATGAATATAGAACTAGGTCTCTTTTTCACAAAAACAAAAAAGCAGTTGATTGTAATAACTGAAAAATTAAACAGCTATCTGTAGATAGGGGATATGTTAGGCATCTTTTTAAAATTTTCTCAAGTTAATACTTCAGCAAAATACAAGCTGTCAAGAAGAGAAGCCAATATCAACAAGATTATCTACTCAAAGAAAAGAAGCCAGAGCACACTCTGTAGTGTCAACAAACTGGACAAGGAGCACCAAATGTATCATGGAAAGCAGGAGATAAAGCTAGTGGAATCTCTTAATCCGAAGGAGTTCTAGTTTTGCGAAAACTATATAAGAGCTTTTGGAAGGCCCTGAGACTTCTTTTGCAAGAACAAAATTTTCCCAAGAAGTATGTGTGAATCAAAACTATTAGCTAAAACCAACAAGAGAACAGGAGACACTTCAAAATTACCATCATCATTTCAAGCACTTAAAGAATAGAAAAGTCAAAGAGGAAAAAAAAAATGTCTGATTGGCTTCAGGTTGAACAGATTGGTTCAAAAGGAGTTATCTATTCTAGTATTCACTTTGCTCAAATGATAGGAGAGCAAGAGGAAGTTGATGAGGTTTTTTAAGTCTCTTCGAAAACCAACCCTCGCCAGAGAAATGTCAGTGCCTCTACCCATGGCGAATTGAGATAAGTGGGACTGAATGCCAAGTATCCATGGTCATCTACAAGGACAAATAGCACTGTCCATGATGGTTAAAGTGTGCATGTTGCAGGAGTAGAAATGAAACATTTTTGGGATCAAGTAGGAAATCCTAATCTCAGGGGATACACATTTTCGCGAAAGACAGATCTCTGAAGGATGTCAACACAGACTGGAGTAGGATCATCACTGCTTAAGAAAATTCAAGAGTTGAATACTAGAATATTCGGAAGTGAAAAAACCATGTTTTTTTATGTGAATGGATTAAAAAATAGCCCACATTCACAATGGTACATATAGAAATAACTCTAGTTAATGCTCAATAGCCATCATTCAAGCACAACTTTGCACAATATAATGAAAATGAAAAAAAACATAATTAGCAACCTATATATTCTTGTATAGTTCCCTCTGTAAGTTCAGAATTCAAAAAATATTGTATTCTTGCAGTATAAGCAACTTCCATTTCTCAATAAAGCATTGTATATCATTGTCAAGTTTGAGCAGAGATCAACTTTCACAAAAACCTGAAGCTCCTTTTCAACAAGTATTCAGTGGAATATTTCTTTTCAATCAAGAGCTTAGTGTATGAATGATGGATGAAGATTGCAATAAGTAACACACGACCTATGAGTTGCAATAAAATATGTCTAGCCAATGCTCTTTAATTCAGTTAATGTTTTCTCACAGACTGAGCAAGCAAAGCACCTTGTAACCTAAACACATTCCTCCTAGCAAACACCAGTGAATATAAAGGTGCTTGAAATTCAATAGTTCAAACACGGGCAATTCACAAGTATGAGGAAATACTACTTAAATAACTAATAGATCAGTAATTTTTAAAATGATGTGTAAAGGAAACATCTGCTATGTAACTTAAATTCAAGAATGACAAACTACTCTCAGATACGGAAATGACATACTTGTGGTTTACAGGATGTCAAAAAAGAAAGGTCAAAGTCTGTCAACAAAACATGTCCATCTCTTTGAAGCAGAATATTTTCAGGCTTGAGATCTCGATAAATAACTCCTGCATTCCAATTCCAATCCACATCAAACAAGAGCTAACAAAAAAAGTACATTTCATGCAAATACGAGATAAAACAAACTTTATAAGTTCATGGGTCTAATAAACATAGTGAAAGGGCTGCAATGGTTCCTCATTTCGTTACATGAAAACATGGTCAACTCATTGGATTGACTTCCTGATACATTTTGGACATCTATGTCCATTTGATGTTTTACCAAGGTATTGCATATCATAACTTAATGATACAATAAACAAAAAAAAGAAATAAAACACTAATAGAACATATGTACAATATAGTATACACAATAAAACTGAAATTTTAATCATGCCCTTTAGGTACAAAGGTCCCAAGTTTAATACAACCTGGGGAGTCGATTTAGGTACCTACTTAGCCACTTTACCTCCTCTATAAATGCCTCCAAATGGTGGAGAAAGGACAAAGAAAGGAAGATGGGTGCAAAGAAGGTCCAAGAAGTTATGCAGTCATTAACTAAGCACTCAGTTATAGCTAGATTTTATTAAGTTAGTTTCATGAGAATTATAATTATAGTTTTTGATAGTTAGGAATTAGGATACATTTTGTCATAAATTAGTTTCTTATAAGTAATCGACTTTAGAGTCTGAATTGCAAATCAGGGTTCGTAAATTGTATAACTTCTGTTTTGAATGTTTAAAAGTTAATATTTTTCTTAAGTAGGTAATCAGTAATAAAATCAAGTAAATTTTATTATGGATTATCTTCGAATTACTATTTTTTCATAAATCACAAAATCTTGTTATCAAATTTGGTTAAACGACTTCCTTCAAGTTAAATTGATTTCTAGATTTTAACTATATGTGCATGCCATTTTAATTTTGATTTTGTTTTTTTTAATTGAAATCATGTTAAAATCAGATTTCATTTAACAATGAAAACCCACTTTAAAATATTTGTAATATATGATTATTCTTATTGAACAAAGGTACCTATACTTTTAAAGTATGTCCTATTCACAAAATGCAAGTGGACTGACAGATAAATTATATATTGACCCTCTTACAACCTTATAGGAGATTTTTAGCCCATAGATTTTGGAGTATTAATCAGACCATCAAGGTTCCATGGTCACCAATATAGAGCTATTTTGAAAATATCACAATATTATCACCATTTTGAGGCAGACCAATAATATTGGAAAAATGTTGCAATATTTTCAAAATATTTCTAAAATGAAAATATCGCAATTTTATCATGATATTTTTGTGACATTTCTTAAAAGAATTCTTAATTTTATATATTTTAAGCTTAGTTTTTCTATTTTTTTGCTTCTTATGTACTCTAGAAACTTTTAAAACTTGTTTCTTTATATTTTTGCAAAAAAAAATGATAAAACCTATTATTTTTCTTTCTTATTATTTATATTTTTTCAAATTTTAAAACTGAGATTTTCCGAAGAAAACCCATTTTTTCAAAATATTTTTGAGAAAAACCCTCAGCAAGAAATTACCTTGAAGACTACAGGTGACTATGCATCAAACTTATATGTTGACAAAGGGGTATAGAACATTTATGTCACTCACTAGAGTTATCAAGGGGGAGGGGAGGAAATTTTATTAGCCTCTTGAAGCTCTTTATATGGCTATGTATTGTTACATTTAGACTCCTCACTAGTTTGTATTATCAACCCCATAAGATATATCAGAGGGATTTTTATCAACCAAATGAATTTTGAGCTATATTGGCCCAAAAAAAAATTGGATGGAATAAGAACCATTTTTTTCTAAAGAATGTTTTTGTAAAATTCTAACCTGTATTAAGGATTAAGCATCATCTGCACCAAGGTAAATATCATCATTTCATACTTCAGTTTTTTCTTATACACATGGCGATTCCTATTTTATTAGTTTATTTCCTTGGATGATTGGTCGTATTAGTTGTTGGATATCTGTTATCAAATGTTTTGCTATTTGTGCTAAGCCCAATTAAGTGGCACTGTTATAATTGTAAAAGTTATGTTGACTTTGCTGAACTGCCCCATTGGGACTTTATTAATATAAGAATGTGTGTGCAGCCCCCACATATAGAGAAAAGAAACTTCTCTCTTCAGCAACACACTCCAATGAATCTTCACAAATTGTCAACCTGAACCTATACTGCATCTAAAAAGTAGGTTTCATGATTCAATTTGAATTTGCAAAGTGATTTAAGACATGTTCAGGTTATTATGATTTTATCTTGAATCATCAAAACTTTTAATTATTAAAGTTTTAAGTAGTTTCTTACAGAGTGTTGTAGCACATGAATCCTTTACTATTGGAGTGAGTTTTGATAGAGGTAACAAAGAATTTGAAAGACAATTAGAGTATACTTTGTTGAGGATACTGGTATGGAAAATAAAGCGACTTAACCTACAATTGAGTTGTCAATTAGTCAGTTTTAGTTTTTCTAAAAGGAATTGTAATCATCTGAAGGTTATAATTTGTCTTCTAATGAGGATATTAATAGAAGTTGAGTTATTGAACAAAGTTGTATGCTATGTTTCGTAATTTTCATATTCTTGATTTTATTCAAAGCTGATTTTATTTTATTCATAAAAACCCTGAAACATAAATGAACAGTCTGATAACCATACCCTTTATGATTCAGGATATGTTCTGGAGCATGACAAGATGTGTTTATCATTTCTTATTTATCAAAAATCATTCTTTGGATTGAATCAATTTAATGGGAGAAATTGATTTCTTATTTTATCAAGTTTTAATGCAACATAAGTTGTTGATTTATTGTCGCTCTAAAAACACATCCAAACATAAAAAAATGCCTAATATAATGCATGTTTTCTGCTAACCTATAGAAGATACATCTGTAAGTTCAAATTAAGCAAACACTCAAAACTTTGCCCTTTGAAGTTGTTTAGTACAGTTTAAGAGATAAGACTTCTTAGTACCCACTTATTACACACACAAATATGTATATATATATATATATAGAGAGAGAGAGAGAGAGACAGTAACAACAGGGTGCTCTAGAGCACCCACACCCACCTAATAGAAGCCATAGGTGCAGGTTGCATCTTGTCAATCAGACCTCATAGATGTATTCAATGTATTTTGTTTGATAGGAATCATGCCGTGAATCATATTTGTTGGATGTAAACATAGATCATATCTGTAGGGTGTGATTGACAAAAGAACTTGAATTATGGAAGCTATAGTTTCTGCTAGGTGGTTGTAGGTGCTCCCAAAGCATCCTATAATTACTCATATATGTAGAGTAATGATAGGGTGCTTCGGAGCACATACACCCACTCGATACAAAAATACAGGCATGTGTGTGTATATGCCCTTTTTCACACGTCAGATAAGGAGAATTTTAACATTGTTCTATAATATCAGTGTTGATGATAGTGATTCAATAAGCCTATGGATAATGATATACAAAACATAGTTGAGGTGTCAACCAAGAACTACTAATAAAAAATTCCCAATTATTTAGTAACCAAACAATTTGATGGAAAGGCATATAAAAAACCTAAATGGATTAATGAAAACAGATCGAACTTTCAAATATCAACTATTAATGATCGATTCTAGAATGGGATGAATCAAAGATATGAAAATCAAGCATATGCCTAAAGACTTGTTGATCTAATTGACTTTGTTTTTATGAAGTGCAAATGGGATAAAAGCAAATGTTATCCTTGATAACAATGAATAAAAAATAACTGGTAATACATGGTCTTGCATATCGAACAATAAACACAACAATGGACAGGATCACTTTAGGATTTTAGGGTTGATTAAGTGCTTCCACTGTTTGTGTGTCACAAATGAACTCTCATAATGAAAACTAACTCAACATTCCAGCATTTGCATGTAAAAGGTTCAGCTAGGAAATACCGAGGCAATGAAGATATTCCAAGCCAATAGCAACTTCTGCAGCATAAAACCTGAAAATATAAGCATGGACAAACAATGAAAGTAAATAAAGTGCACAAAATAAAAGATATGGAACCAATGTTAAAAACAGGTAACTCTTCTGCAAATGCAAGATTTCCACTAGAGCCAGTTGATCAAATTCCTTGAAGAACAATCTTTGTGTTTGATATATGACTGTATCAAGTTTTCCATGTGCATGCATGCACTTTTAAAACATGCAAGTAGTTGATCATATGTTTCTCAATCAACAGGTACATAAAAATATAGGATCAATACTGGTGTATAAAGCTAAAGCCAACAGATGTGAATTAGGTTAGGCAGGCTTTATAAGAAGGGAAAAAAGAAAATATCTAAAAGTGAAACCTGTAAATCTTTAGCCCATATTGAAGGCTTTCCTTGCTCGTAAGTCTGACTTTTATTTTTTCAATAATAATCTTTTTATAATTTTGTAATATGACTTCTATGTGGTCTTTATCCTCAGTAGTGTAAAGATTAAATATTGTATGTATTATACTGTTGTATATGTAAGTGAGTAGAGTCAAAGTTGTGAAAGTCAAGTTTGCCCTGTTTTAGATAGTATATTCACTAGTATATTTATCCATGTTGTAAATGTAACGACCCCAACTGACCCTCAGAAAAAATAGTGATTTTTTTTAAAGCATTTACGAAAATCCCCTAAAAGACCCGGGGCACATCACAAATTTAATATACCAAACCACAAACCATTCCATACATTGAATCAACTTAATTTATTAAATAATAAGTCAAAAAGTTTAAGAATATCAAAATAACTCTATATCAAATCACGCCATCTGGTCAGAACCCAAACACCATCACAAGTCTCGTATCCTCCAGCTAGCCAGTCCAAGACATCACTGAACATATGTGCCTGTAAAACAGTTTTAAGAACACGGGAAAGAACCGAAGTCCTTGTACGAATTCCTGTAAAAATCCAAACAGTAAAGGAAATGACAAACAAATTCATGCATAAATTTTCAGAGGAAATCACAAACAATAACTTACCACAATTATCTTACCATTCAAGCATTCAACCAAATAGCATGCATAATCAAAATATATAAAGATGCATGATCTAATGTTGAACAGTAAAATATGCATGATTCAATACACATGCATGAATAACTTATTAAGTTATTTATTAGAATTGTTTTTGCATGCATGTCCCTATTAAATGCACACAAATTTAATTCTCACTTTTTTTTAAACCCGCGGATACTCAAAATGGGCACAATTCTTGAAGTTCAAATTAGGTTCTCAGTCGTAGCTTAACACACTTTTTTCTATAAGGAATCAACACCATCCATCGGAACATTAGAAATCAACATCTAATGTCGGAACATCAGGAAAATCAACATCCACTGACACTACTTTCTTGGTATACCAATAACTACAGTTGAATCAACAACAACACCCTCAGGCAAAGTAGCTGAAAGCTCCCTAAAACCATAGGCACAATCGTACACGGAGTTTTAGTATCCTCACGGTCCCCCATGACTATCATCCAAGATTCTCACACTGTGAAATATCAAGGAAGAGATTAATTATACTGTTTTGGTCTCTTTTATCATTTAAAATCAAATCTCAAGTTCTTTACGCAAGAACCCTTTTGCAAATCAACATGCAAAAATAATTTCGGGCCCTGACCCTCACAGTTTAACAGTGTAATTAAATTTGAAAAACCAATAATTTTCATAAGTCATTTCGCAATGCATAAATAAAATCAACCCATTGGAGCAACACATGCTCCTAGCCTATATAGGCCTGCAGTGGTTCATACTTAACCACTAATATATCTCAACAAGTAATTTATGCCAATTACAAAATTTTAGTGAACATAAACACACACAGTTTCCAAACATGTTCACAATACACATTCAAAACACAAAAGAATGTACATTTAGCCAAGCACATACACATGTGAATAAAAGCTTGCAGACGACACCATTCATGATCAATTCATACATACGATCAATAAAACATGCATATGATCACAATCATGCAAACATCCAATTATTTTGAGATTCATGTTTATGATATGCACAATTGCAAACTGGTCGGTTTAGGATCAGATTCATGTACCAAACCAAAAAATACATATTCTGATCAGATACATGTACATGATCATCTTCATACACATATATCGGTTATGCATAAAATTTTCAAGTGCCGGTCAAATTTATGTGCAAAATCAAATCATGTGCACAAATCGGCAAAACAGAATATATCAATGTGCTTGTCAGATCCATGTACATGATCAGATTCATGTACATGTATCGACCATCAGAAAGCTATCCACAGCTCGTCTAATTCATGTACATGATCAGAATCATGTGCCAGTCAAATTTATGTGCAAAATCAAATCATGTGCACAAATCGGCAAAACAAAATATATCAATGTGCTTGTCAGATCCATGTACATGATCAGATTCATGTACATGTATCGACCATCAGAAAGCTATCCACAGCTCGTCTAATTCATGTACATGATCAGAATCATGTACATGTATTGACTATATCAAAAAATACGCAAATCCACGAATCAGAGCTGGTCTAGTTTATGTACATGATCAAAATCATGTACATGTATCAACTGCTGCCAAAAATCATCAGCTGGGCTGATTCATGTACATGCAGCTGGTCTGACCAATATACATTATCAAATTCATGTACATGGGTCGGTCATACCTGAGCAAACATGTTAATCAGCTAGTCTGATCCATGTACATAATCAGTTTTGTAATATCGCGTATTTTCACACTTAGATATTTTGAGATTTTTCAAAAATTTGGCTAAGTATAGAAGAAAAATTGGTAAATTTTACGCCAATGCTTTTGAGTCTGGGTTTGGTGTAATAACCTCGATTTTTGACAATTATTTGTTTAAATTTATTTGAAAATAATGGGTATTTTTCTAAATTTGGGCCTGGGATCCAAATTTCGGATCTTTACGTATACTTATCGCGTATAAACTTATATGTATATATAAGTGAAATAATTTAAATTAATTGAATTATTCACCTGATAACTAATTAAGATAGTGTGTAGATGGGTCCGGGATCCACCTTCTGGATCCATATATCTATATACATATATTGTAATATATATATATATATATATATAATCATAATGAAATAAATAAATAAATAAATAAAAACTTTATTTTTTTCGGTTGAATCCACAGTTGCACCCAATCGGATCCAACTCGTGGATCCACCGTTATTTGCATAACAGGATCCACATTTTTAATTAGCCCTGGATCCAAATCCCAATTTGGATCCGGTATCGTGGGTCACGGGGTTCGGACCCGGACCCGAGGCGTGCTTTATAAAGTAAAAGGGGAAACAAGAATCGTGCCTAGGGCACGATCTTTGCTTATATTGAAGCGGAGGAGAGGGTGGTTACAGAAGGTGTAACCGACCCCGCGTCTCTTAGAGAAGATGGAGGGGGGGGGGGGGGGGTCGGTGAGATAAAAGGAGGAGGTGGAGAGGGTTTCACCCTCTTAACTCGGCCCTCTTCTTCCCCCTCTCTCGTGTGCTCCCCGCCTTGCAACAGCCGCCGCCGTCGGTCGATCCGGAGCCATCGTCGCCGACGACCTCCCACCTGGGTACCTGCTCCACCCTCGACGAGAGAAGCCCCTTTTCCACCTCCTTGTTGTTTTCCCCCCTCGACCCAAGCTCGATAACGGAGAGATTTGACATTAGCCGACCCTGCTTCCACCACGGCAGCCTCCGATCGCCGGAAAATCACCAAAAAAGTACGGTGCACCTCTTGAAACTGTGTGAGGAATCGAATATGGATTCGGTTCCGTGTATGGATTTGTGATGAAAATCAAAGGAACGCCCTTAGAGGGTTGTTCTTCTTCAAGAATCGAGAGGGGGGGGGCATACCTATTCTTTCCGTACATTACGAGCATGTCAATGCATTTCTTGGATGCTGGAAAACCCAACTTTGTGAGTCAGGGTTTTCCGGTAGCGGTGACCTGGGGTTGGGGGTTTCTTTGCCTAACCCTAAACCGGAAATCCCAGACCCAATCGATTTGGGGATTTTCTTGTCTAACCCTAACCTGCAAAATCCCCAAATCAAATCGATCTGGGGTTCGGCTGAGGTATTGGATAGCCCCAGTCGTGGGGTTTCCGATTTCTTGAAATGGATAACCCCAAGTTTGGGGGTTTCCTATTTTTGGGACTCTATAAAGTAAATACGGAAGAGTAGGGTCGATTTGCGATTAAAGGGGGTTTGGTAGATGTGATCTATTGAGAATCGTGGTTACATAGAACTTGAAGTTATATCATTTTCTTGTTGGGCTTCTAAGGCCTTCTACTGAGAGATGAGGATTCTTGCAGCCATCATTAAAATAGTATGAAGAAATCTTTAACATAACTTCCATAAGCATTCTGATCGCATGACTGTACTATTTTTGTCGTCTTATAGAGGAGGAGGTATGGACTGGACATTTGTACATTCCTATGTATTTTGTTGGCTCTGGTTAAAACTCTTTAAAACGATCTGATGGTTTATCGTAAAATGGTGCATACTGTGACACAGGTAAATTGTGGGACGTGTGAATGAATATTTCATCACTAGGTGTTAGTAACATCATACTTCTGTAGATTAATAACACTGTGTTAATCCATAATATGTTACTAAGTGTTAATTATATCACTAGGTGTTAATAACCTTAGGGGATCCATGAAAACAAGTTAAATGTACCGGTTTTTGTATACCTTCATAAGTTTGGAAGGGTTTTCAATGGCAGGTTAAATTCCAGTCACACCGAATGGTTTCAGTATATACATTATTTTTACATTCTGTAAGTGCATTCTTTTTATGCTCAAGGCTACAGAATTTGGAAAGTAACACCCCGTAAGTTCCCTGATCAGATTGTATTCATATTGTAACAATAGGAGAGCAGTTCGAGATGTACAGTATTAAAAATTGATATTTTTCAGTTGTCACTTTTATAATAAGTGATAAAACCATTACAGTGTCGGCTGCGTGTATAAATCCCATCGCATCGGCTGGTGGGGGTCACTATGTGGTAAATGATGGAATTCCTGGTTTAAGGTAGTAAACTGCATATAGTGTGTGTTTCCAATGCATTTTTCGACCCCATATCATGAGTACTAAATTAAACCCTATAATAGTAATAAACTGCCAAGCTAAGTGGAATGAGTTCCATAGTAAATCCCTGTTATGTTCATATGTGCGGATGTCAACAAATGTTATGAATGAAGAGTTTCATGTGTCTACATTTATAGGACATGTTTAAGTATCACACATTTATGAATGAGTTTCAAGTGCATGTGCATACATGAAATCTATGTGTGTTTGGCATGTACAATCTTGAATAAAGGTTCTTATATACTTATGAATCATGAATGAACGCATGTGTGTTAAGTGAGTACATGAAAGCACTTGCACATGGATGGTGAACACATGTATATGACTGTGGTGTTAAAATATATATATATATATATATATATATATTCGTATATATACAAGTATATGTATACATATATGTATATATATACATATTCTATTTTATTGAAATACCCGATAGGGGTATTATTGTAATTCTGTCAATGTACTTTTCTTTTTCTTTTTTATCTTTTTTCCCTTTTTTCCTTTTTGCTTTTTACTTTTTTATCTTTTTATTTTTTCTCTTTAGGATGACCACAAGGGGCCCCACTCTTGTAGTCGTTGGGGCCCCAACGGTCATATTTCTGACCGTTGGAGCTCCCAACGACTACAAGGGAGCCCCCTTGTAGTCTCTTCTTTAGAGCCTCCATCCTCTATAAAAAGAAGAGGTGTTCTCCTTCTTATGTATGGGTTTTATACCCCTCTCTCTTCTCTTCTTCAATAATATCCAACTTATGACTTTAAGTCATTTCCATATTTGAGAGTTTTTGTGTGTGCACATTTGGTGCTTGTGTTCTTGGCTTTAGTGGTCACTCTTTAAGAGTGACATTTGTTCTATTGGTGCTTCCGCCTCTTTTCATTACATGGTATCAGAGCTCGGTTGGTGATTGGGCTTCTCTTTTGTCATCTTGGAACGCGTGCCTCTCAAATGTTTTTGAAGAAAAGAAGAATATTTGATGCCGATGGAACGTGACTCTAAAGTGGAGCTCTGTTTTAAGCTAAATGGGTCCAACTACCTCATGTGGGCCTCCGCTATGGAAAATCACCTAAGAGGTAAGAAACTTTGGGGTTTTGTTATGGGAACTACTCCCGAACCCTCTCTTGTTCTCACCAAAATTGAAAATGAGATTGAGAAGGCTTTAGATGGCGATGAGCGCATCAAAGCCATTAATGAACATCAATCCAAAATTGAGGATTGGGAAAGTAACCATGCCAAAATTTTGGCATGGTTGATGAACAATGTAGATCTTAAAAATTGTGCTAACATTGCCAAATTTAGAAGGGCCAATGAGGCTTGGTTTTTCCTTAAGGGTATGTATACCCAAAAGGATCTTGCTCGACAAATTTTTTGTCAAGAGAAAATCCGTTCTACCAAACAAATGGACATGAGTGTCCGGGACTATTTTAGCTCTCTAACCCCCCTTTGGGATGAGCTTGCTCTTCTTGAGCCTAAGTGGGTTGCTCCACAAGATATTGAGCTAAGAAGAGAACAAATTGAAAAGGAGCACTTTTTTCAATTCCTTCATGGACTTCGCCCGGAATTTGAACAAGTAAGGGCATCTCTTCTCCATAGAAGCAAAGCCCTACCTATTGAAGATGCCCTTGCCGAGATATGTCAAGAAGAAACTCGGCTTGGTTTGAGCATTAAGAGTGATGATGTTTTGGCCGTTACTAGGCCCGGATCAAATGTTAAAGCATATAGACCTCCCCACTTTAACAAAAATAACTATGGACCTAGAAAGGGGATTATATGCCATTATTGTAATGAACCGGGGCACATAAGACCGGTTTGCCCAAAGCTTAAAGGAAAAGTTGCCGCGGTTGGAGAAGATTCTCCAAAGAAGGAAGAAAGCACCAAAGAAGGAGATATCAAAGAAACTCTAAATCACATCTCCGAAGTTCTCCAACATCTACTCAAGGCTTCTCCTTCAACATCTGGGGCCGCCATTGCCTACTCTTCATCTCCTCCAGGTATGTGGATACTAGACTCCGGTGCTTCTTTTCATATGACATCTCATAAAAATTCTCTTTCAAATATTTTTTCCGAACCTATATCTTCGTGTGTTTCAACGGCCGATGGTACATCATTAAAAATTGAAAGTATTGGATCTCTTAATTTTAAAAATTTTTTTGTTCCTAAAGTAAGAATCGTTCCTAAAATAAATTTAAATCTTTTTTCCGTATCTCAAATTACCGATCATAGATGCCAAGTCTCTTTCTCACCCAAGGATTGCACCGTGCAGGATCTCCAGTCAGAGAAGCTGATTGGGCAAGGCCATAGAAGGGGTGACCTCTATTTCATGGATTTTTTTACTCTTCCATCTAAGCCATCGTGCAATCTTGTAAAAGACAAAAGTATTGGAATATGGCATGAGAGACTTGGCCATCCAAATTTTGTAAAAATGTCTCTTTTTCCGTTTTTGAACAATACTTGTAAAGACAATCACATGCCTTGTAAAGATTGCATTTTTGGGAAATCTAAAGCTATTCCATTTCCACAAAGAAGTTACTTTACCACTCGGCCATTTGAACTTATTCATTCTGATGTGTGGGGACCTTCCCCTATTTTGTCTAAAGGTGGTTTTTCGTATTACGTTGTATTTATTGATGATTTTACTCGATTCACATGGATTTACTTCCTAAGTCGTAAATCCGAAGTTTTTTCCTTCTTTAAAGAATTTCATGCAATGGTCAAAAACCAATTTTTGGGAAATCTATCTATTCTTAGATCCGATTCGGGAGGCGAATATATGTCCAATGATTTTCAAACCTATTTGAAAGAAAATGGAATTTGTCACCAACGTTCTTGCCCCAACACTCTGCAACAAAATGGTCTTGCGGAAAGAAAGCATAGGCACATAATAGAGACTACAAGAACATTATTAATCTCAAAAAACATTCCAAAATCTTTTTGGGCCGAAGCGGTTCTAACCTCTTCATATCTTATCAATAGAACTCCTTCGTCCTCTTTGAAAAATCTTTCTCCATTTGAAAAACTTTACAATATGTCTCCCGATTATAAAAGACTAAGAATTTTTTGATGTAAATGTTTTGTTTTAACCCACAAGAATGATAAACTTTCCCCTAGGGCTATTGAATGCATTTTTTTGGGATATGGCGAAAAACAAAAAGGATATCGATGTTTTAACATACTTAAAAACAAGCTTTATATCTCTAAAGATGTCACATTCCTTGAAGAGGAAAGTGGTTTTTCGCACCAACCAAATGAAAATATTGATTATTCATTCTTATTTGACTTATTGCCTAAAGATGATCATATTGATCCTAATGAATCCCTTAGTGAAGATCTTGTTGAACATCCAAGCGGTGATCAAAACTTAGAAGAAAATGTTTCAAGACAAATACAAGTCTACTCTAAAAGGAATGAATGGAATCCTCCTTGTGCCCTTGAAAGATTTTCCCAAAATGAGTCCATCGAAGAGACTTCTCAAAGAAGGTCAAATCGGATTTCTAAAATACCAAATAGATTTGTTTCTTATGACTCTTTTTCGCCTAATTTTCGAGCATGTCTACTTGCCCTTCACTCTTTTCATGAACCATCTCATTACAATGATGCTAAGCAATATGCTCATTGGAATGATGCTATGCAACTTGAACTTAATGCTCTTAAAAAGGCATAAACTTGGGAAATCATTGATCCTCCCAATGGCAAGAAACCCATTGGATGTAGATGGGTTTTTAAAGTTAAAACTAAGAGTGATGGTTCATTAGAAAGATATAAGGCTAGGTTGGTAGCCAAGGGATATGCCCAAGAGTATGGGGTAGATTATGATGAAACCTTTGCCCCCGTTGCTCGAATGACTAGTGTTCGAGCTCTTATTGCTATAGCCGCAGTTAAAAAATGGCCAATCTTTCAACTAGATGTCAAAAATGCCTTTTTGAATGGTAATTTAAATGAAGAAGTGTAACGCCCCAAAATTTTAACCCAGATTTTTCAGGATTTTTTTTTTTAAACCAACAAATGATTCTAGGGTTAAGCATTTCAGAACGATACAAGAAGGTAAAAGCAAACCACGCCATTTATATTTTTTTTTTCAATAATAATAGAATTCAAAGGGAGTTTATCACATCATCAGTCTCAAAACAAAAATTTCAATCAAAAAACAATTAGGACTGCCAGGGAACAAATAAATCCAGCCATGGTCAGCGCCTCATCCTGCTTCGCCCCTGAACTACTCTGAGCCTGAAAATGATAAAATTATAGGAATTAGACTACCACGTCTAAGTACAAAAACTGTAATTATTCTTGCAAGTAGATCATGTGTCAGGTGTGATGTGGGTGTTGTGTTGGAATTTCAGTCTAAACATAAACACATAGGGAATTCGATGCAATAGCAATAATAGACATATACCTGAATAGAAAGGTAGATTATGTAACAGTTTATACTTAAGCACAAAAAGCATTTTTCTCAACTACAACAATTAAACAAGGTATTAAGCAATTAAAACAGAACTTACGCTAACATGAATAACATTTATATAACATCCATAATATGAATTCAATTAACTAATATATGCACAGTTTAGGATGTTGTTTTATCATAAGCACCGAATATACAACATGATGAAAAAGTAAACAGTTGTCTCTTTAATGACTCCAACACCGTGATACCTAACTGTTCTAGTTAATGTTTATCTTTTCTTATCCCGCGGGTACACACGGGCCAAGGCAACCATCACAGAAGAGAACGTTCGGGGGTATATTATTCAAGGTTGTTTTATTAACCCGAACCTTCTAACTGTGACTGAAATCCCAAGGGAGCGGCCAGTGACCGAGAGAAACTCCCAAAGGCCAAAACCAAACCAGGATGCATCCCTAACTTCTGCAGAAGAACATGGAACTACCACCTAGGACATATTGGTAGTCCGGGTCCCCCAACTCCGAGGACTGGGACCAACGAGTCACTTTAGCTCGAAACTAAAATTATGTCCCCGGAGTTTTGTACCACTTACCCTCTCCAAGGTAAGCCCGAATCTGAGTGAGTAAATCTTTTCATTTAGTTAACCTTTCAGGGTGTAGGAGCATTTTTCCCCAAACCTGCTACTACCACAGTCGTAGATTTCCAACCTTAGTCATTTTATCCCAGTGTATGAATCAACCCCATCATTTTCCATGTTGTTTTCATAAACTCACTCAGGGTGCTCTGGTGCCTTTAAACCAGTCAAGCACAAGAGTTAATACTTTAATTTTCTTACCAAAATAATTGAATCAAACCACGTACCTTCATTAGGTATCCAACCCATATCGCCCATTGAGCAAGGTTTCCCAACCAAACCCCTAGTAGAAAGGGATAACCATGACTTACTTAATCATTTGCCCATTTAGGTTACCACTAGATTATTTCCTTTCAATTCAGAATGCTCCAAGGAAAAGAAATTCACATACTCTGAACACGGGCAATATACAATGTCAATACACAACATTTCTTTGATATGTCTCACTCATTTTCTACATGAAGAGATCAAGGAATTGTCTTAAGACTTTAAAACTATCATTGGTGTACAACTGCTACTCTAAGGCGGAAGTTGGAATGTAAGAGAACTTGCAGTTTTATGTGGAATCTAAGCCAAAAATCATAAAGACTGTAAACTCATTCAGCCTATTACAGTAATACAAACACAGAAATTTCGTGCACAAGAGAAGTGACAACTAGGTATTATTCAGCTAGCATATTGAAATTCTAAAATCCAACATGAACCACTCAGCCATTCTACTGTATCCCACAAGTTAACTAAGTGATGCACAACACGCTGGGTTACACAGAAAATAAAAGAAGGAACCAGAATTCATTCAGCAGCATGAACTAAACACATTTTTTTTTTGTTTCAGTTCAGCCACCATACAGCATATACATCAAACAATGGTTTCAGCCATTCTACTGCATTTTACAGTATTGTTAAATATCAAACAGCATGTTGTGTTATACAGAAATAAAACAACAACTAGACATTCATTCCGAACCTATGGTATGATCAAGATAACTCAGCTGAACCCCCCCAAAAAACGAAAGTAACTATCTATTAAGTTCTTCCACAGGTTAAATCGTAGGGGCAATCACCACCCCTAAGTATATCAGGTGCACACGGTCATAACACCGAATTGATAAACATAAATAAACGATTATTTGAAGGTATGATATATTCATCTTTTAAGTATCCCAAAACAATTTTAGTGATGATTCATACAACATCAGACATAATTTGAAACGGTCATGCACATTTCAGGCTTGAAAGGATAAAAAAAAACACACAGACTCTTAGTTAGGGCTTTCAATACCAAGGTCAAGAAAAACACAATTCGAACTAGGGTTTTCGATTGAAAAGGATATAGATTTAACATCTAAATTTCATACTAGTTCACTAATCCGAGAATGAGGAATGAATCATCAACAAACACCCAATCGGTTAAAAGAAAAAAGAAAACAGTTCCCTCTTTATTTTTATCTATTTTATTATATGTTTTTTTTTTTTCATAATAATCTGAACCCCCCCTTACATGCTCGATCCCTAGAAACAGAAATCCGAAACCCCCAAATTAAAAATTTGGGGTTTTCGGTTTGGGGTGACAGACAACCCCAACATTGGAGATTTTCTCTCCCCCTTGCAAGTCGACCCATTTGGGTTTTGAACAATCCACACCCCACCCTACCATGATCGACCTGAAGAAAATTTAGAGAAACCCTACCATTTTCCGGCGAGGTTGTTGCGGCATCCACTAGAGGGGTCGGTCGGCCTGGACAGCACCACCACCGGCGAGGTTGGCTCCTCACTGCAAGGCCTCGAGCTGCGGCTTGGGATTGGAGGGAGCTTCGAGTTTTAGAAAGGTAGAAAAGAGTGAGAGAGAGAATAGAACAGAGAGAGAGAGAGAGGTTCGGGTCCCCCTTTGTAGGTGGGTGACCTTCCAAAAAGGAAGGAAGCCCGGCGGCTTCGGCTTCCTCCCCCCCCCCCCCCCCTTCCCATTTCCAAATGTTAGGGTTCAAAAGAACCCTAACCAGCGACTTATCGGGGGGTTTCCCCCTTTATTTTTATCGGGCAGCCCTTGTATCCTTTTTTTACAGGGTGTGGGCCGGGTCCGGGTCCGAACCGCGACCCGCGACGGTGGACCCGGTAGCGATTTGGATCCGGGGAATAAAAAATGTGGATCTGAGTCGTGTGAACAATAGTGGATCCATGGGTTGGATCCACTTGGGTCCAATGATGGATTCGACCAGTTTATTTGCTATTACACCCATATTTTTTTCTTTTTGGATTCGGGTAACGGATCCTAAGCCCAAATCATGTTAAAAAAAAATATGTATATACACAAATTTTCTAGGTAATTGTATAAAATTTGCGATTATTACAAGAAGTGTATATGGAACCACCTCCGGGTATGGATTTAAATGGAAAAATCTTGAAATTAAAAAAGGCCTTATATGGTCTTAAGCAAGCCCCTAAAGCTTGGTATGATAGGTTTAGTAATGTATTAATAAATTTAGGTTTTTCTTCTTGTTATACTGACACTGCTCTTTTTGTTAAAAGGACAGGTGACTCCATTATTATGCTTCTGCTGTATGTTGATGATATGATCATTACTGGAAATGACAAAAAGGGAGTAAATAATGTAAAGTCCATGTTAAAAGAAACTTTTGATATGTCTGACCTTGGTTATTTGAGATATTTTTTAGGGATTGAAGTGGCTTATTCCCCGCGAGGATACATCTTATCTCAGATGAAATTAGCTGCAGAAATTTGTGCCAAATAAGGAATATCTGATGAAAAGAAAGTTGAGACTCCTGAAGTCATTAATGCAAAACTGAGACTTGAAGATGGTGTTCTTCTTGAGGATGCAACCCCCTACCGTCAATTAATCGGATCTCTCACCTATCTATCCATCACACGTCCAGACATTGCTCATGCGGTTCATGCAGTAAGCCAGTTTCAGCATGCACCTACTTCGGTTCATATGGCAGCCGTATTGAGAATTGTCAGATATATCAAAAATACTATATCCAAGGGACTCTTCTTATCCTCTTCCTCCTCTCTTGACTTAACTGCCCTTACTGATGCTGACTGGGGAGGAAATCCCAATGATCGTATCTCAATAACGGGTCTTTGTATTTTTTTAGGTGAATCCCTCATTTCGTGGAGATGCAAGAAGCAGCAGAAGGTTTCACTGTCATCCACTGAAGCTGAATATCGGGCCATGGCAATGACAACTATGGAAATCGTATGGCTCAGAAGTCTCCTTGCTGACATGGGCGTCCCCATTTCTACTCCCACCAAGCTCTGCTGTGACAACAAAAGTGCGATTTACATTGCTAGTAATCACACCTTTCATGAGCGGACCAAGCATATTGAAATGGACTGCCATTATGTTCGAGACGAATACCTCAGAGGGACTATCTCATTACCATATGTTACTTCAGAGCATCAACTAGCGGACTTCTTCACCAAGGCGCTCCCAACTCCACGATTCATGTTTCTCCTTAGCAAACTTTCGGTCTTCTCCCCGTAAAGTTTGATGGGGCGTGTTAAAATATATATATATATATATATATATATATATCTATATATATATATATATATATATATATATACATATACTTATATATATACATTCGTATATATACAAGTATACGTATACATATATGTATATATATACATATTCTATTTTATTGAAATACCCGATAGGGGTATTATTGTAATTCTGTCAATGTACTTTTCTTTTTCTTTTTTATCTCTTTTCCCTTTTTTCCTTTTTGCTTTTTACTTTTTTATCTTTTTATTTTTTCTCTTTAGGATGACCACAAGGGGCCCCACTCTTGTAGTCGTTGGGGCCCCAACGGTCATATTTCTGACCGTTGGAGCTCCCAACGACTACAAGGGAGCCCCCTTGTAGTCTCTTCTTTAGAGCCTCCCTCCTCTATAAATAGAGGAGGTGTTCTCCTTCTTATGTATGGGTTTTATACCCCTCTCTCTTCTCTTCTTCAATAATATCCAACTTATGACTTTAAGTCATTTCCATATTTGAGAGTTTTTGTGTGTGCACATTTGGTGCTTGTGTTCTTGGCTTTAGTGGTCACTCTTTAAGAGTGACATTTATTCTTGTAATATCAAAAAAAAAAATTGGTTTGGGCCGGATCCGGATCCGACCCGGACCCGACCCGGGCCACCGCCCCTCGCTGTCATTAAAAGACAGCGAGGCAGGCAGGAGGAGGGTTACGAAACCCCCCTCACCGCCACTCGCTCTCTGTCTCTCCGTTTCCCTCTCTCGCTCGTCCACGGTCACCGACGCCGGCGACCCCCGACAACCGCCGCCACTGACATCGGCGACCCCCCTTCCTCCCGGCGAGCTCCTCTTCGGCGAGCTTCCTCCGAAAACCCCCTGGTACGCCATCGCTTCCTCTTTCTCCCTCAATTCCCTCTCTGTCTCTTCTCTCTCTCGCCCTCACTTCTCTGTGTGCCACGGGAGGGGTCAAACCCCCTCCCTGAGTCCCCCTCCTTGCTTCTGTTACGGTAGGGGAGGGGCCGAGCCCCTCCTCCCTGTTCTTTGCTATGGCAGGGGAGGGGCCGAGCCCCTCCTCCCTGTCCCTTTTAGTTGCGCCAGCAGGGGCCATTGGCCCCTGCCTTTCCGTGTGCCAGCAGGGGCCGATGGGCCCCTGCCTTCCTTTTTGCGAGCCAGCAGGGGCTTATGGCCCCTGCCTTTCTTGTTGCCAGCAGGGGCCATCGGCCCCTGCCCTGTCGCCAGCAGGGGCCATCGGCCCCTGCCTTGTTGCCAGCAGGGGCCGATGGGCCCCTGCCTCTCTTTTTGCCAGCCAGCAGGGGCTTATGGCCCCTGCTTTTCTGTTTGCCAGCAGGGGCCATCAGCCCCTGCCTTGTTGCCAGCAGGGGCCATCGACCCCTGCCTTCTTGCCAGCAAGGGCCGATGGGCCCCTGTCTTTCTTTTGCCAGCAGGGGCCATCGGCCCCTGCCTTTCTTTTGTTGCCAGCTGGGGCCGATGGGCCCCTGTCTTTCTTGTTTTGCCAGCAGGGGCCAATGGCCCCCTGCCCTTTGTGCGCGAGCCTATACCCTTGGCCGACAGGCCCGGGAAATCTTTGGAAGCTACATCGTGATGGGGACAGATCATTACAATTGTTGGTCTCCAACGAGGAATTCCTAGTAGCGTGAGTCATCTGCTCGCATGGGCTACATCCCTCTTTTGGCAGCTAGAGTCTTTTGATCCTGCCCCATCTTCTTTTCGAGTCAATTGGGACGGTTGGCCCCAACCTTATGTATTTGCAAAGTCGAGTCTTTGCCTTGCTTTTGTTTTTGTCAGAGTTTGCTTGTTAATATCGCATAATTGCAGCTACGACGGATCCCACTCGCGCTCCGCGACCCGAGCCGTCAATCGTGTACGTCCGCAGACGTCAACAAGCTCGTAACCCTCCAAGGTAGGGGAAAATTGCACGGAAGACTTGGATAATTTAATTAAGTTCAATTGAACTAAAAACGACCATTGAATGAATATATATATATATATATACATATATATATATATTTATACGAGTATCCACTTCACTCAAGGATGCGGTTTCGCAATCCTTGCCCTTTACCTTGCCATCGCGCTCTGCGCCTAGGCTCTTGCTTTTGCATATGTGTTGGTATTGCCTTGCTATTGCAGATGACGTGCAGGTTCTTGCTCTTTGCGGATGCCTTAAGGGCATCCTTGTGGAGGATGCAAGGAGCATTTACCACTCTCCCTCTTGCGACAAGGGTTTAGTCGGGAGCGAGCGAACTTCTTAGCGGGTGTTCTGTTGAGAAACTCGTATCCCGTCTATCGAGGCCGGTATCGAGTCATGCGAGACATGTGGATACCCCGATAGCGGATGTGATTCGAGATAATCACATGCATCATGTTGGCACAAGGTACTGCAGTTTCAAAAGATAGAGTAAAGTTGATAAACTTTACATCTTTGTGAAACACTCCTGTTGAGGCTTCTATTGAGGAGTTATACACCCTTTTATCCTAGAGTATTTGTAGTCGTGCACGACACGTCTAGTACTGCGATGATCGGATGAGACGGTCGTGCGACCTCGAACAACGCTAAATGCAAACTGTTGTAATCACATAAATGGCCTCACATTCGCCTTCACAGGCAAGATGCTCGAGTGGTTTAAAGACACAGCATAGAGTGGGTCGTTAGTTAAGCAACCCTTAACGCACCCGTTCGCTTCTGGTTGTCTGTCAAGGGAGAGGACAGATCGGTACAAAAACTCCAATGGACAGGTTGTTAACAACCACCCCACGGGCAAAGATCCGGCCTCCCCAGTCATTGGAGTTAGGGGAAAGGGGCTACAATAGTTAGCTCAACACTTCTGCAGAAGTTGGATGCATCCGTGGCACTGCTTTTCAGCCTCTGGGGAATCCTCTCTCGGCTAAAGCCGTCCCCTTTGGAGAGGACTCAACTAGCTATTCGGGTTATTGAAAATACATAGAATAATAGACGTCCGAACTAGTCTCAGTTGTTTCTATGTTTTGCCTGCGCGTACCCGCAGGCCAGTAATATCGGAACATAAAGTCTGTTCACCTTGGTTGCTGAGCCGTGAGACTCGCTTGCACCACCGACTCGCTTGCACTACTGATTCGTTGCACTACTGATTCGCTGCACTACTGATTCGTTGCACTACTGATTCGTTGCACTACTGATTCGCTGCACTACTTATTCGTTGCACTACTGATTCGCTGCACTACTGATTCGTTGCACTACTGATTCGCTGTACTACTGATTCGTTGCATTACTGATTCGCTGCACTACTGATTCGTTGCACTACTGATTCGTTGCACTACTAATTCACTTGCACTACTTATTCACTTGCACTACTTACGCGTTTGCACTAGTTATCTGCATGCATTGCTTACCTGTTTAACTGCATATTTGTTTTGAACTGCGTAATGTACTGAATTAAATTGCATAATTCAGTTCCTTGTAGTCTCTCTTGTGCACCTACTGGTTTTTCGTGAAACTAACCCATTCTATGGGTACAGGTGATGATTAGGTACACCACAAGCGATGGCGCGATGGCAAGATGGCTCCAAGACGTTCTTCTTCCTGCTCTTAGCTCGCGTCCTGTTGTTTGGGGTTTTGTAACGGATTTTCCTTGGAATATCCGAATTTTGTACTATTTGGAGAACTTCTTAAATGAAAGTGGCTTTTCCAAGTGTTCGCAAGTAACATGTGTTGTGCGTTTTGGTTCTTTTAGCTAACGCGCTCAAAGTTGTCAGCTTGCCTTTTTGAAATTAATAAAAGTATAGTCTTCCGCTGATTTCGTAAACCATCTCTGAGATGAAGAGATTCCTTTTTAGTCTCTTGTCTGTTTTTTTTTGAAAGGTTTGCAAGCTTGAAATTTTGGGGTGTTACAATTCTATTGGTGCTTCCGCCTCTTTTCATTACATGTGGTAGCTCATGCACATTGTTAAATTGGTTTGAATGGATGTGCATTTTGGAAGTATGTGTAAATTATGTGCATACTCATATACCCAAAGGAGACATGCATTGGTGGATATACGTATGTGATGTAGGTAAGACACATAGTGAGGATGCATATGATTGAGAAATAACATGCTTATGATTGGGTTTATATTTGCATGAGTACACATGCATTTGGCACTTTGGCTTAGTGTTATGAATAAAACACTACTTTGGTTTTGTTGTGTGATGCATCGATAGTTTAAATGAACCATCACCAGCCTGGAGAGCCGTGGGTTTGATTTCTTCCATATATATTTGGATTTGCATCACTTAAACCACACAAGTTGGTATGGCACACTCTACACTGTTCTCATTGTCCTCACTGGCTGGAGTCCCGCAAGGGAGGATGCGAGTTTTCACTTTACTTTTGCATATGGTGTTGCAAACTTAAAGAATTGACTTTAATAAAAATATAATGAATAAGAACAGTGTAATATACGTTCTGGGATATCTCATCTGGAGCATGGGAATCTTAGAGATCCGGTATTGGGGAGACTGTGAGGATACAAAAACACTGTGTGCTGTAATTTTGTCCCCTGAACCCGATATTGAGGTTTCTTCTTCTGGCCATGGTTTTAGGGAGAGTCCACCACTTTACCTGGGGGTGGTGTGTTGGTCACAGTTGTGAGTTTGTTTATGGTACCAAGAAAATGACACTTGTGGGCGTGGGGTGTCCCTTGTGTCCCCGACATTAGATGTGGAGGTTTAATGTTCCGAAGGTGATTCGGTCAAGGGCTAAGTTGGAACCTAGTAATAATATAAATTATGTGCTAATTTACCCTGGAAACCTACTTAACTTCGGGGATTATACCTGTTTGGTGTATCTGCGTGCAACGGTAATTAAAAAGAGGAACTTAAAGTTGCGTGCATTTAATAGGGTATGCATATGGGAAATGGAAACTTAAATGAAAGATAACAAAAGGAATCATGCATTGCACATAATCATGTATTTTCCTGGTATGCACTAGATCATGCATATTTGAATTGTTCTCTAAATCATGATAGAATGGTGGGTGCATGTTATTTACTTCCTAAATGCATGATTGAATGACTTTGTTACTTAGTTCTTGTATATGCTTATACGTTACTGTTTCTTCCTGCTTAGCATAAGTAACTGGTTGCATGTATGGTTACTTAAATTCTGCAAATTTTTATATCTGCACTCACTCAAATCATTATATAAAATCTTATCCATGTTCATTGTCTCACCCGGTTTCTTTAAAAGTAGTTGTACTCAGAATTTCGGTTTTGACACCCTACTTTGTTGGTTTTTCACATGAAATAGTGAGCAGTGAGGTTAGACTGACTTCTGGGAATGAATGAGAGTCATACTTGGATCTTGACAGTTTCAGCAGGAGACAAAGTGGCTTTTTCTTTTGTTTCAGATCTTCTTGCTTTTTCAGTTGTTGCTTTATTTTCAGTCGAATAAAACATTGTCTTTAAAATTTACTCTTAATTCTTAAATAAAGAATTTGTTTTGGTTCTTACGGGTGATGGTTGTAAGTTTGTTTGTGGTGTTGGGCTATCCAATTGGAATTGGAACTATGAGAACCCTGGGTCTCTAGGAAGTTTTTCACACTGTTTAAAAAAAAAATATTCCGCATTTTCAAAAGGTATGAGTTGGGGTCGTTACAGGTTTGGTATCAGGTCTCATCGACAAGGCCTAAACGAGCCACTTAAAATGTGAGAAAAAGTTTTATTTTTATCCTTTAAATTCAAGCAAAATTCAAGCACACACACGCACACACATGCACATACACACGCGCGCACACACACACGCGCGCGCGCACACGCATACACCTCACACACACACACACACTTTGCCTGAGGGTGGTATGTAGACACAACCGTTGTTTTGGTATACCGAGAAAGTGACATTATGGTTGTTGATTTTCATAATGTCCCGACATGAGTTGTTGATTTTCAATGTTCCGATGGATGGTGTTGATTCCTGATATCGGTTGAGGGCTAAGTCTGAAACCCAATAATAAAATACAACTTGTGTACTAAGCTATCCTTGAAACCTTACTTAACCTCAGGAATTCTTATCTGTTTGGAGTATCCGTGGGCAACAGTAATTAAAAAGAGGAACGTAAATTGTGTGCATTTAATAGAGACATGCATATGAATAGAAAACTCTGATAAAAGATAATAATTTATTCATGCATCGCATAGAAATCATGCATATTCCTGCTATGCATTAGGTCATACATATTTACTTATTCTCTTAATTATGATATATCGGTGAATACATGATGTTTGTTCCCTAATGCATGTTAAATGTCTTTATTGCTTAAGTTGTGGTCTTTATTGTTTATTAAATTGTCCCTCATGCCTAATAATTTTTTCCTATTGCATGAATAGTTAATTGAGTTATCGATTTTTTATAATTGCATCCCTCTAAAATATTGCATGAATCTTATTTATGTTCTTTTTACTTATTTGTTTCATTAGAGAAATTCGTACACAAAATTCTTTGGATTCTAACACCCTTACTTTTGTATTTTTCGCAATCTCAGATATCCAGTGAGGCAACTTGCTTTGAGAGGAGCTACGAGGGGACTACATGACTGCTTGGCAGATACCTTCGAACAACGTGACTCTTCTTTCTGCTTATTTATATTTTATTTGCTTATGTCTTGGACTATTTGCATTTTAATAAAAAAAGTTTTGTTTGGTTTGAAAGATGAGTATAAGATCTCTTGTGGTAGTGGTTGTTTTTAACTGTAAGAGCCCCAGGTCTCTGAGAATGTTTTCGCACTTAAAAAAAAATTACCACTTTTTCATGGATACGAGTTGGGGTCGTTACAACACAGGCCCAATTCGGGTCTGTGTATCAGCCACCATGATCTGACAGGTCAGCCGGCTGGCCTAGAAGGGCCATGGCCTGCCCAGCCGAGCTCGACTGGGTTGCTAGGCACCCGGTTGCAACCAAGCTATTATACTTTTTTTTTATAAATCTGCCCAGCCAAACAGCTGGACCCGACATGGTCTGTCAGCACAACCATGTGCTGACAGATCTACCCCTTGCCAAAGAATAGCTCATATGTAACATCAAATAGGCATAATTCTGCCATTTTAATAAACAACTTAAATACAACCCTAGGTTAAGCTGAAATTCAGCATGCTAATGTGAACAGTTCATACAACAGGCATAGCTAATCCCTCATTAAACCCATCACATATAGTTATTAAAGCAAACATTGAAAGCAATTCCTTATCGACCATGATTTCTGCTAAACATGGCAGTCGTAAAGCCAAGGCGTGACCAACTTAATTGTTAAACAACTCTATGCCACTCACGTATAAGAGTCATCATGTGTCAAGCAATCAATGCATAGGGGTCCATGATCGTAGGAATAGGACCCACACTTGATAGCCCAATCTTTGGGGCATGAAACCCAACCCCAAAACCCATATTTGACAATCTAGTTGCAGATGCTTAAAAGCACAACTGGAACGCCTATATATAAGTCTTATTGCAGAGGCTTAAAACAACAAATGGAATGCAGATATATCAGCCTTATAGCAGAGGCTTAAAACACATATGAAACTCTCACGTGGCAGCTCGGTAAGGTGAGCAGTCAGATACGACTGCAGGCATGCTTAAACACAAACAGTGAAACAGATCTAACCATTCCTGCATAAGAGTTCACTTGCAGCAAGCATCAATACATGTATCTTTCCCCAAAATAACTTCGAAAAAGAGGGATATCAAACCCTTATTAGATTAAATACCCAGATTTACTCCTCTCTCATGTATTTTTACTAAAATATTGCATAGAATATGAATCCATGCTCCTTTCCCTATTCAAAACAAGAGAAAAACCCGTATGTTTACGTGAATCGAAAAGAAACAAAGAAAATAATGGTGAAAAAATCTGAATGGCTGGAGAAGAAGGCTCCTATTCTTCTTCCTCCTTCCTCTCTTTTCTTGTCTTTCTATCTCCTTTTCTTTTTCCCTTTTCTCTTTTTTCTTTCTTTATTTTTCTTTTTTTTCGAGGTTTAAATAGCCAAAGAGGGGGTGATACCCCCCCCCCCCCCCTTCTCCAGCCCTTCTAGAAGGGCTGGAGAAGGAGAGTTTCCTCTTTTGAGGACTCTCTCTGTCCCTTTCCAAAAATTTTAAACCTCTCTTATTTTGACTTTTTCAAAGTTTCCTATTTTTAAAAGTCTTTTCTCAAACCTTCTTAATTCTCTTTAGGTATGTATAAGGACTCTATTTAAAAGTCCTAGACAACCTTAAAAATAAATTTCAGAATTAAATAAAATTAATTGATTAGTTATTAAATATTAAATAACTAATAATTATCTAGAAGCTTCTAAAGGTTGCCAAATCAACTTGGGAGACTTCTTAACATTAATTAACACTAATTTTAAGTTTTTTATTGAATTTAAAGCTAGAAAATCGTTGGGAATGGGTTTGGATCTGGATTCGGATCCAGAATCCAAATGAATTTTAGACTAGACCAAATCCAGATTAATATGGGTCTTGTATAGAGTCCAGATCCATATTAATTTAGATTAAATCCATTGGATCCAGTCCGATCCAAATCTGGATCCGAACCGACAAACATCTCCTTTTTTGAAAAAAGCGCTTTTCGGGGCAACTGGAACTCGAATTATGAAAAGTAACATATCGTTGCGCTCGGCATTCCGAGACGCATCCAACAATATATAATATAAATATAAATTCTGAATTTCGCTCAAATTTTGCTTGAATTTAAAGGCCGAAAATGAAACTCTTTCTTACATTTCGATTAGCTCGTCTCGACCTTGTCGATGAGACCTGAGCCAAGCCTAGAATCAAAAGCATCGGTCTAATAACAAAGTTCAAATGATTTTTCTTCTATACTTTTATGAAAATACTCGATATTACATTTTATGATTTTTGGCTTGAGTATGGGATGTAGGTTCTATATACGAGTGTATTAATGCAATAAATGCCTTATATGTGGGTGAAAAAGATTCGTACGACAAATTTTCTGAGAGGTTTAAAGACTCAGAATGACCTTCTAGTTTGTGCTTCAGAATATTTTTCCAATGCACATGGAAGATTGGATTCTCTACGTTTAGAGTACTATAAACTGGTGTCCCTATGAGTTTGCTCTTCATTAGTAACAGTATGTTCAGAATCAACAATACCTTGATCATCGTCTAGGTCGTGTTCATGGTCATATTCATTAGATTTTGAAGTCAAATCTATTAAAAAGGAATATTCGGTTATTTCTTTGATCTTTTCAAAAAAAAAACTTTCTTTTTCAATGAAGGATATATTTCTCGACACATACAAATTTTCATTTTTAAAATCATAACATTTATAGCCTTTTTTATTATCCGCATAACCTAAGAAGGCATAAGAAATGGTCCAGGGGGAGAGTTTATCATTTTTGTTGATGAAGACAAAACATTTGCATCCAAAAACTCTCAATCTGGACTAATCAGGAGATAATTTGACAAGTTTTTTAATTGGAGTTATATTTTTCAAAGAAGAAGATGGCATTCAGTTAATGAGATAGGTAGCAGTTAGGGCTGCTTCTGCCCAAAATTCTTTTGGAATTTGATTTGCTATCAATAAAGTCCTAGTGGTTTTCATAATGTGTCGGTGTTTTCGTTCGGCCAAACCATTTTGTTGAGGTGTGTGTAGACAAGATCATTGATATGCAATGCCATAAAAATTGAGATAGTCTTTAAATTCTTTTGACAAATATTTCCCTCATGAATCAGTGCAAAAAATGGAAATAGCATTTTGAAATTTATTTTTAGCCATTTTGTAAAATGTTTGAAAATGAAAAACGACCTTTGATTTATATTTAAGGAAGTATATCCAAGTATGCCTAGAGAAGTCATCAACAAAAATTACATAATATGCATATCCGCCTTTTGATATGACCGGTGCGGGACCCCAAACATCTGAATGTATTAACTCAAGTGGTCTAGATGAAACAAAAGATCTATCATGAAATGATAATCGTTTCATTTTTTCAATAATATAATCTTTACAAGCAAAACATTCAGAATTGCAAAATTTTTCAAAACTTGGAAAGTGTTGGATTTTGGATATATGAGGATGGCCAAGTCTTTTGTGCCATAGATCCAACCCAATTGCTGAACATTATAACAAAAGACATTCTTAGGTAATTCCAAACAATCTATGTAGTAGAGTCCTCATTCTCTATGGATTTCTCCAATTAGCTTTCCTGACTGGCGATCCTATACCCGATAACTATGAGAAGAGAATGAGATGTTACACCCATAATTAGATATTTGAGAAACATATAAAAGGTTTAAATACAGTTTCTTAATATATCTAACTTTTGGGATAAAGAATTTTTTGGATTTTTGAAGGTTTTCAAAATTTCCTATTCGTTTTATGTCAAGAGATGTACCATCAGCTTTGAAAACTTTTGATACACTTGAGTTATTGTTAAGACATTCAGACAAACTATTGATATTTGAGGTCATATGAAAAAAAACACCAGAGTCAAGGAGTCAAGAAAAGTTATCGGGATCGAAGAAGGATGAGACAGCTGCTCCGGTTGAGGCTTCAGTTGAGGAGGATGCTCCATTGAGAAGAGGTTGAAGGATTTTCATTAATTATGCCATAAATACAGGTGCATCTTGATTGGTTTGATATTTTGATTCTGAACCAACAGATGCAACTTTCTTTTCTTCTCTTCTCTTCAACTTAGAACATCGAGGCCTATAGTGCCCTGATTTATGACAATGACGGCAAATGACTTTTCTTTGTCATAATCATTGTTTTGTCTACCAAAGTGAGGCATCCTATAAGTGCGCATATAATTTTCCGGTCTAGATTCGACTAGAATGGAATTTTCTTCATTCCTTGGAGTATTCTTCTAGAGTTTATTTTCCTCTATAATTAGTTTTTCAATAGTGTCAATGATAGACGGAACTTTTCCTCTATGTTAAAGAGCCAATTTGGTTGTTTCAAATTTCGGCCTTAAACCATTTATAAATTGCTAAAAGTGTTCCATATTGAGTTGTTTTTTACAAAGCTCAATATCTTCTGGATAATGCCATTTTGGTTCAAGAAGAGTCAACTCTTCCCAAAGTTCGAACAACTCATTATAATATTCTCTAATACTTTTATCCATTTGAGTCAAAGCCAGAACTTTGTCTTGCAAATTGCAATGTGTGCAATGTCCTTAAGAGAATACATATTTCTAAGATATTCTCAAGCTTTATTGGCATGCTCGAATTTGACTAGACTAGAGCATTTCTTGATGTCAACGTTATTAATTAGCCATGACATAATTTTGGCGTGCCCCATCCTCCATTCTTTCCACATTTTCTTATAGGTAGTGAATGCTTTATTTTTCTTTCCTTCCGTGAGAGGTACTTCTTTCTCATTTTCAATCTTTGTGAGAATTAGTTTTGGTTCTAAATCGAAACCATTTACTATTCTCCACAACCCTTTTCTCCAAATGTGATGCTTCATGATTAAAGCCCACATCACATAGTATCATTTAATTTCATGGGCATGATGGTGACTTTATCATTGTCAACTATTTTTACAAGGGTGAGAAAAAAAAAAGGTAGATGAGAAGAGAAAAAAAGAGAAAAAAAGGAAAAAAATGGAGGAAGAGACAAGAGTACAATCACGATTTTTGTCTAGCCAATCGATCCTCCAAACGTCTTCTTTCTTCAATTATGGTGACATAATCGCGAACAAGAAGATGAAACAACTTTTGCTAAGGAGGCACGGAAAACGAGGTAAAAACTCTCTAAGATCTAAAAGCTTCCAAGCTCTGATACCATGTAAGGAAATAAGGATTTTCCACAAATGCTTGTAATGAGTGTCTATTGAACACACTACAACCATAACCCACAAAAGGGCATAAATGGAAGAACACAAGAGATAAAAATAATAAACTTTATTTCATTCATATGAAATGCATAAAAGCATTGTTACAATGGAGAGGGGGATCACCCCTTATTTATACACAAATGAGATGGAGAAAGAGGAGCTTCTAAGAAGCTCCATAGAGTCGTTGGAGCTAATCCAACGGCTCTAATTGTAGCCGTTGGACTAGCTCCAACGACTATATTGACTAGTCAAGATCTAGTTGGATCTTGACTAGTTAAAAGTCTAGTTCAATGTGAACTAGTCAAAAAGTAAAAGTATAAAAAAGGGAAATAAATAAAAATAAAAATATAATAAATAAATATTATATATATATAGTTATACTTTTTTTTTTTTTTTTTAACTCCGCCTGTGTAGTTATACACTGCCGGTCCCAAGCCCGGATAAAGGAGGAGGGTTGCGGTAGGCCTGTGACAGCCAGCATAAAAACTTTGTCATATCCTATGAAAATGAACCAATATGAGAATTTCGTTGGGGCGTTCCCTACTGAACGACGCGCTGTACTCTCTAGGCCCGGAGGCAGTGATAAATGTGCAAGGGTTGCTAGGTCGTCGCCCAGAAGCGACGCGTCACACCGGCGCCCGGGTGTGGTGTCAAATAGGCAAGGGTTCCCTCACTTTGTTGGACGGGTGGGGGTAAAGAAGTTAGTCCAAGACCATAAAATTAGGTTAGCCACTTGGAACATAGGGTCTTTAACTGGTAAGTTGGTAGAGTTAGTAGATGTTATGTGTAGGAGAAAGATTGATATTTTATGTCTTCAAGAGACCAAATGGGTAGGTGAGAAAGCTAAAGTGATAGAACCTTGGGGATATAAGATTTGGTATACAGGAATAAATAGGAATAGGAATGGAGTAGGGATTGTTATGAGTCGTCAGTTTATAGATAATGTAGTTGAGGTCCGTAGGAAGGGTGATAGAATTTTACTTATTAAATTAGTATTAGGTACGGATATTATTAATATTATTAGTGTTTATGCACCTCAAGTAGGTTTAGATGATTCCATTAAGCATCAATTTTGGGAAGATTTAGATGGAGTAGTACAAGAGACATCTTATAGAGAAAAGCTTTTCATCGGCGGTGACCTTAATGGACATGTAGGCATTAGTAGGGATGGATTTGAGAATATCCATGGAGGCTATGGTATAGGAAAAAGAAATGAAAGTGGAAAAAGGATTTTAGATTTTTGTTTGTCCTATGATATGATCTTAGCAAACACTTGGTTTAGGAAGAGGGAGTCTCATCTAGTAACATTTAAAAGTGGGGTTAATACGAGTCAGATAGATTTTTTCCTACTTAGAAAGAGAGATAGGGGTTGTTGCATCGATTGTAAGGTTATACCAGGAGAAAGTGTAGCTACACAACATAGAGTCTTAATTTTAGATCTTAGAATTAGACAATGCCGCAAAAGGGATAGACATAGGATAGATCCTAGAATTAAGTGGTGGGCACTGAAAGGAGCTAAACAAGGAATGTTTGTAGAGCAGGTAGTTAAGGAAGTTGATTGGTGTCTCGAGGAGGATTCAGAATCAATGTGGAATAAGATAGCGGGTGGTATGAGAAAAGTAGCTAAGGAGGTATTGGGTGAGTCTAAAGGCGGTGCACCACTAGGTAAGGATACATCATGGTGGAACGAGGATGTCAAATTAGCTATTAAGGTTAAAAGAGAGTGTTATAGAAATCTAAGTAAGAGTCGTGATAATGAGAATTTGGAGAAGTATATGATAGCAAAGAAGGAAGCTAAAAAAGTTGTTCGAAACGCGAGGGCTAAGGTATATAAGGAGGTTTATGACAAGTTGGATACCAAAGAAGGCGAGAAGGATATTTATAGGCTTGCAAAGATGAGAGATAGGAAATCGAAGGATTTGGGTATGGTTAGATGTATCAAAGATGAAACGCAAAGGGTTTTAGTCAAAGATGAGGAGATTAAGGAGAGATGGAAAGATTATTTTGATAAGCTATTTAATGATAGTCATGCTCAAGATCTTGGAGACTTCTCCATTCCTTTTCATGAGATAAATCGTGACTTCATGCGCAAGATTCAAAAGAAAGAAATTGCAGAGGCTTTGAAGAAAATGAAATCAAGAAGGGCAGTTGGCCCAGATGGTATACCTATCGAGGCTTGGAAATGCTTGGGAGAGAAAGGTTTAGAATGGTTGACAAATCTTTTTAACTTGATTTGGCGAACAAATAAGATGCCTAATGAGTGGAGGAAGAGTACTTTGGTGCCTTTATATAAGAATAAGGGTGATATACAAGATTGCACAAACTATCGTGGTATAAAACTCATGAGTCATACTATGAAACTTTGGGAGAGGGTGATTGAGTCTAGGTTGAGGAAGGTTGTCATGATATCGGAGAATCAATTTGGTTTTATGCCTGGAAGATCAACTATGGAAGCTATACATCTTCTTAGACAACTTATTGAAAGATATAGAGAGAGGAACAAAGATTTGCATATGGTTTTTATTGATTTAGAGAAGGCATACGATAGAGTACCTAGGGACGTTCTCTGGTGGACAATGATGAAGAAAGGTGTTTCTCTCAAGTACATTAGTATAATTAAAGATATGTATGAAGGAGTAATAACCAATGTCCGCACTTGTGGAGGGGTGACAACCAATTTTTCGATAACGGTTGGGTTACATCAAGGATCTGGTTTAAGCCCTTTCCTATTTACGATAGTGATGGATGAGCTTACGAGATCAATTCAAGAAAATGTACCGTGGTGTATGTTGTTTGCTGATGATATTGTTTTGATTGATGAGTCTAGAGCTGGGGTTAATGCTAAGTTAGAATTATGGAGACAGACATTGGAAGCTAGAGGTTTTAAGTTGAGTAAGAGTAAGACTGAATATATGGAATGTCGGTTTAGTAAGCAACGAAGTAGTGATGGGAGTGTAGTGAAACTTGGTGAGCAAGATATACCGGTGAATGATTATTTCAAATATTTGGGATCCATCATTCAAAAGTATGGAGAAATTGATGGAGATGTAAATCATAGGATAAAGGTTGGGTGGATGAAATGGAAAAGTGCTACTGGAGTGCTGTGCGATCGTAGAATGCCATTGCGGTTGAAGGGAAAGTTTTATAGGACGACTATTAGACCCGCTTTACTATATGGTACGGAATGTTGGGCTGCCAAGAGACATCATATTCAAAAAATGAGTGTAGCTGAGATGCGGATGCTTAGATGGATGTGTGGAAATACAATAAAAGATAAGATTCGGAACGAAGAGATACGTAAGAAGGTAGGTGTTGCACCCATTGAAAATAAGATGCGAGAGAATCGTTTACGGTGGTTTGGACATATTCGGCGAAGGCCTAATGATGCTCCAGTTAGAAGGTTGGAGAAATGGGAAAATATATTAGTTAAAAGAGGTCGGGGTAGGCCTAGGAAGACTTGGATGGAGATGATAGGAAAGGATATGAATGCTTTGAACCTCACCGAGGACATGGCGTTGGATAGAAATGATTGGAGGAAAAGGATTCATGTGGAAGACCCAAAATGAATTTCTTTTTTGGTTCATATCGCTGACCCCAATTGTTTTGGGATGAAGGCGTAGTTGTTGTTGTTTTGTTTGTATAGTTATACTTTTTAACAGAACATTATATGTTGCTCTTCAAATTACCATGAAATAGTTTTACTTTTATTGTAAGCTGTTTTTCATGGGGATAGTTTCTTATGATGAGGCATATATAAATATTTGTATCTCAATACGAAGGAAAGAAGAGACAAAGAAAAGTCTAAGAAATGATGAAGGCCAAAAATAAAATATGACATGAATCCTAATTGAGTCAAAGTATGAGCAGATAACACCAAGTGGATTAAGATAGTGGATCCACTAGCATGTTTCTGTTAGGATAATCATCAAGAAGGGACATAGGTCTGACTTGTTCATGATGTCCAGATGTATGTTAATATAATTAAGAGGGTTCTAGCCATAATACTCATTCAATGTTATTGCACGATATCAGAGCTATCATGTATAAGAATTATTACTTTTAGAAGTATAAATTTTATTGTGTGCACACAAAGAGTTTGCATTAATAGAGAAACTCTTGTATGTAACAACCAGAAACCTATATGGGTGGATTCAGAGAACCACAAACCATACAAATGCCAAGATGGTAATAGTGCAACGTCAAAAAAGACCACGTATGGAAGCAAAAAGTAATTCCTGCAAACAAGTTCAAATATGTTGATTTAAATTAAAATGCAGAAGCAAAATGTTCATATTACCAGAGCAGTGTCTGCAACTTACAAAATATTCTTATTTACATTGGAGGAGATGAAAGCATTCCAAATTGTGAAAAACATTTGTTACCTCACAGCTTCTTCCTTCAATATTTTCATAGGCTGCTTGTCAAGCAATGTGAAAAGCTCCCCACCAGGGCAGAAGTCCGTTATCAAACACACATGTGTAGCAGTCTGGAACATTTAATATGGAAAATAATAGAAGTAAACTCTCTATGAAACATCAAAAAGAGAATTTGACTATTCAACAAGCCTTTAGAAACAGAAATGGAAGACAATATAATGAAAATAATACCTACAGTTTATAGACCTAGAAAATAAGACTTCAAGGCAGTTTTATAAGGCATGCTTTTGATGGTTGGAGATTCAAGTAGGGATCTAGGTTAAAATCCCTCTAGTGGAGGTGCTTAGGGGGAGTTGGGGAAAGATTTAGGATGTTGAGGAGCAAGATGGCAATATTTGCTTTTTGTTCACCCACTGAAATGGAAGCGCTGCAACTATAGAACATGGGCACTTTCAGAAGACTCATGTATCTGTATGTGAATGAGTCAAATTACTTATCTTTTGATCTTTAGTTAACCATCTCCCAAGGAAATGTGAAATATGTTCAACCAGAAATATTCTTGTTATTGCTTTGACTCATATTCCTCAAAAAGTGGATCCCTATCTAATGGATCTGAATAAATCAAATCAAGCATTAAGACATGAAAAATGGTAAATGGATGTAGATGATAGCCAAAGACATTCTTTAAGTTAATATAAATTCTCTTAATGTAAAGTCCACAAATTTTCTATGTTTAATTCCGGTATTTTTTACGAAATTCATCAACCATGGACAAATCGATGAACTTTTGGATGTTAAAAAGGGTTAGAGCTAAATCAAACGCGTTTTGGATATGGACCTCAGTAGGAGATCCACCTAAAAACCTCCCCTTCTTTAAGGTTGTTGCTGTTTTGGTTTGGATCTTCGAAAGATCCAAATCCAAAACACTGTTTCTTTAGTTTTTAGATATATATATATATATATATATATAATTTTAATAGTGGAGACGGAGTTGGGTCCTACTAGACCCAACCCAGTCCAATTTTGGGTTCCCAACCCAAAAGTTGGGACGGATCCAGGTTGGATCCAACCCGGATTCGGCAGTGGCCTTGTCGATGTCCTTCCCCTTTCCCCCTGCGATGTCATTTGGCCATGGCGGCCACTGTCTTCGGCAGTGGCCTGGCCGCCGACCTCCCCCTTTCCCTTACTCTGTCAGCGAGCCGCGGCAGCCACTGCCTCTGGCAGTGGCCTGGTTGTCAGCCCTCTCACCCTTTTTCCCTCTTGTTAGAGGACCGAGCTTGGCTCGATCCTATCCCGGTTTGGGATCGGGTGTGTCTCAACCTGACTGCCGAGCCCTCAACCCCCGACCTCTTGTTTTACCCGAGCAACAGCAGCTACTTTTGTTGTTGTCTCGAGTCGAGTCGAACCGAGCTGAACCCGGTTAAACCCGAGCTCAACTTGATTCGGTCCAACTCCCCTGGGCCGGCTCGGGTGTGTCGAGTTTGACTCGGTTCCACCAAGCCAGCTCGATCGGATTCTGTCCCGCTCCCTCGATTCTCCATGGCTTAACCTGGCTAGCCACCGAGTTCGACTCGAATTGGGTTCAAGTTCGACCATTGTGACGTGATCATCACCACTTTTGCTAAATTTAAGAACTTAACACAGTACGATAAAAACCATTTGTAGTGCACCACATCGGCGCAACGAACGAGACTCCATATTTCCAACATGGTTACCAAAGCATGGACAATTTAATAACCTACGCTCATAATCGTCAGAGATTCGGACCATCTCCGAGGTAGGGGAAAACTGCACTCGATGTTGACAAAGAAACATTTCTAATATAGATATATATATATATATATATATATTTACGTTAAATATACACATATATATGTGCTTTTAACTCAAGAACGCAGTTTTGTGTATCCTTATCCCATTTTAATTACGTTATTTACTTTGTCGTCGCACTGTAATGTTCACAGGCTTCAGCTTTATGCAATTTACTTAGCCCGATGTATAGTTTCGTACATCGGGCCCTGCTTTATGGTATTTACCTTGTTGTCACGCTATAATGTGCATAGCCTCCTGCTTTACGCAATTTACTTAGCCCAATGTATGGTTTCGTACATTGGGCCTCGCTTACACAATTTACTTAGCCCAATGTACGGTTTCGTACAATAGGCATTGCTTATGCGATTTATTTAACCTGATGTGTAGTTTCACACACCGGGCCCTGCTTTACGCTATATACTTTGTCATCGTGCTGTAATGTATATAGGCTTTTGCTTTAATATATATGTATCCTATATACATATATAATTATTTAAGGTACGCAATTTTGCGTACTCGTGCTTACTTTAAATTACGCCAGTATATATTTAAAGACGCAGATTTGTGCATCCTTGTTGTAACTGTAAAACCCAGTGAAAGAAACAACAAAAAATTTTCTGAACCCGGGTCGGATCCGACCCGGATTCAAGCCCATCATGGGCTGTCGGTGGGCCGCCCGAGGCATATCGAGGGGCGCCCGCCCCCTTCGTCTTTAAAAAGACGCAAGGGAGGAAGGGGGAAGCATTCAAAGTTCCCCCCCGTCTCCTCTCTCTTTCCCACTCGGCTCCCCTGACGCCCCCTTTTCTCTTTGTCTCCCTCTCCCTTTCTCCTCCCCCAAGTACGTCTCCTCCCTTCCCTTCTTCTTTTCCCCCCATCTCCTTCTCTCGCTCTGCCCTCTATCTCAGCGGGCCGACGGAAGGGGTCAGGACCCCCCCCCCCCCTCCGTCTGTCTTGGAGTTTCCGACATAGGCTTTTGGCCCCTGCCCCGATATTTTTGAAGTCGGTAAAGGCCATTGGCCCCTGCCCCGCTTCCTTTCAAGGATGACAAGAACCATTGGCACTTGCCTCATCCTTTTTAAGAGCTGCAGAGGCCTTTGGCCCCTGCCCCCCCCCCCCCCCCCCTTCCTTCTCGATCTGGTAGGGAACATCGGCCCCTGCCCCTCTTTTATTTTCGGCAGGGTTCGATGCCCCTGCCCGTCTTTTTATTTCCGGCAGAGGCCAGCCCCTGTCCCTCTTTTTAAAAAGCCGGCAGGGGCCATCGGCCCCAGACCCTCTTTTACAAACTAGCAGGAGCCACCGTCCCTTTTAAAAAACCGACAGGGGGCCATCGGCCCCTGCCTTGTATTTATGAGAGGCCGAGCCTTCTCCCAGCTCTCTGTTCCTCGTTTTCTAAATTGCTAATCTTCGCGCATTTGCAGTTGCGCAACAGAACCCGTTCGTAACCCGAACCGACAATCACTTACGCCCGCATACGTCTTCTTTCTCGCGATACCCCAAGGTAGGGGAAGTTGCACAAATACTTAAATAATCGAATCGAGCTTAAATAATTAAAGATCGAAATGACTTAATTATATATTTATATACATATACGTATATAAGTACGCATTTAATTCAAGGACGCGATTTCACGATCTTTGTCCTTTGCTTTCGCATTTCCTGTTTCCTGTTTGCCACCGCGCTTTGCGCCCAGGCTTTTGCTTTCGCATTTACTGCTTTCTGTCTTTTGCTCAAGAACGCGGTTTCACGATCCTTGTCATTTGCTTTTGCATTTCTTATTTCTGTCATTTTGCTTTGTCGTCGCACTTCGTGCCCAAGCTCTTGCTTTTCGCATTACTGTCTTTCGTTTTCGCCTTGCCATCGCACATGTTTTTTCCTGTTGCATTCTTCACGTAGAATTCCATGGTTATGACCTCATGGAATATGCTTCGGCCTCCACCACTCTCGCTCTCGCAACCATGGTGGATTTAAGGCTTAAACGACGCAACCTCGAAGTTAATTGGGTCTTTTGCGAGGTTCCCAGTTCTTCGATTGTGCAGTTCTGCCGGTAAAGTTTAAGCCCCCTTTTTGTGTGATGCGCTATTGCATCTATGCCTCCCCTACTCAACGTATTCGGGAGGAGTACCTTTTCTGCTAGTTCGTATACCCGATATGTTTCGGGGAATCATTAATCTGGGGCAAGATCAAGTTGATGGGCGGGGGTTCTTTTGCGAAACCCGTTTACCGAGACCAGTGTTGAGACTTACGTAGCATGCAGACACTGCGTTATCGGATGCGAGATTCGAGAAAATCGCATGCCATATGTAGGCAAGTTGTTGATCGTTTCAAAAGATTTAGAATGTTAAAATAAGTTTTTAAAACATTATATCTTTACGAAACACCTTGTTGAGGCTCCTATTAAGGACCCATATCCCTTTCCTCGTAGTATACTCTTGGACGTGCGAGGCATGTTAGTATTACGACGATTGAAGGAGATGGTCTTATGACCTCGATTAGTGCTTTGCGCACATTGCTGAAAACGCATAAAATGGGATCGCCTTCACAGGCAAGATGCTAATTTGGTCAAATGAGCAGAGCATATAGAATGGGTCGTCAGTTATTTTACCCCTGACACACTCATTCTTTTCTTGTAGTCTGTTAAGAGAGAGAACGGATCGGTACAAACACTCCAATGGACAGGTTGTTAACAAACACCCACGGGCAAAGATCCGGCTTCGCCAATCATTGGAGTTAGAGGATGGGACTACCAGACATTATCCTAGGTGGTAGATCACATGGACTTCTGCAGAAGTAAGATGCATCCATTGCCACTTTCCAGCCTTTGAGGAATCCTCTCTCGGCTGAAAGCCGTCCCCTTTGAAGCGGACTCAACTAATTATTCGGGTTATTCAAAATACATGGAATAACAGACGCCCGAACTAGTCTCAGTTGTTTCTACGATTCGCGTTTGCGCGTACCGTAAGCCAGCTAATATCAAAACTTAAATTAACATGTTCACACTTCTTGATAAATTGTGTTGTGTTAGATTTAGCAGTTAATTTTAGCACAAGACTTGCTAGTTGTTCAGTAGTTTTCAGCTTACTACCTGATTATGATCATTCATGCATCTTCTTGCTAGTTCTTCACCTGATATGTATAATGTCTATGTTAGTCTCATATATTTAACTGCTTAGTTACTATTTGCTGCATTAATTATTTATGCCTTATTCAGTTCTTTTTGTTCATGTGCTCACCTACTAGTTTTTCGCGAAACTAACCCATTTCATGGGTATAGGTGATGAATAGGTACATAATTGGCGATGACGCGACTGTGAGATGGCCTTAGGATCCACTATTTCCGCTCGTAGTTCTTCTCCTGGACATTTTGGGTTTTTGTTACGGTTTCCCTAGAGGAATTCGATTTTTTTACAAACTTGACACTTTCTTTTAATAGAAGAAATGGTTTCATAAGTATAATTGCAGATCGACCATGGTAAATCTTTGTCCTCTCGCTAACGTGCCCAAAGTTGTCAAACTTGCCCTTTTTCTTTTAAAGAAATCATTTCCACTGATTTTAGAAATAAACTCTGTAAAGAAAAGAAATTTTCTAACTATTTCAAAAGGTTTATAAAGTTCAAAATTTTGGGGCGTTACAGTAACTCGATTTCTAAAGAATCTATGTAAAACCCACGTAAAAATAAATAAATAAATAAATATCGGACCCGAGCCGAGTCGGGTCAAGACCTGAGCCGGATCGGGTCAGGACCCGACCCGGGCCCGTTATCGGCAGGGTTTTAAAACCCGACACAGAGGGAGGATTAGTTTAAAAACAAATCCTCTCCTCTCTGCGCCGCACCTCACCCGCGCCACTCCACCCCTCGGCAAAATAAGGAAACCCCTTGAGAGTTTCCTCGTTTATCGCCCCTCCCCGAACTCTTTAAGAGCGTTGCGGGAGGGGAGGATCGATACACCGCCCTCCCCCTCGTCGTTCCCTACGGGCGACAGCCTCGCCGGCAGCCCCGACCGACACCTCCCCTCGCTCCTTCTTCTCTCGTCTGCCTGCCGACGCCTCCTCCTGCTGGTCTGATCGCCGTCGTTGCTGCAACCACCGCCGACAATCCTCTCCCCAGGTACGCCGTGTCCTCCCTTCACCTCTCTCTCTGTCATCTCGCCAAAAGGCATAATAGGAGGCCGGTGGCCCCTGTCGTGCCCTCCCTGTTCACCTCCCTCTTTTTCCCCCTTCTTAGGGGTTCGCAGAGAGGCCGGCAGGCGGCGCACGACCCCTGCCGCGCCCTGCGTATCCATCTGAGGCCGACAGGGGGCCTACGGGGCCCCTGTCTACTCCTTCTCTTCCCTGTGAGAGATCGGGCGACCGACAGGAGGTCGGTCGTCCCCCTGTCTCCCTGCCCCTCTTTTTTTAAAACCCAGCAGGGGCCGATGGCCCCTGCCATTTTCTTTCTCAAGCCGCAGGGGGCCTTTGGCCCCTGCGCTCCCCTCCCTCTGCTCATTTTTTCGGCAGGGGCCATCGGCCCCTGCCATTTCTCTTTCTAGTAGGGGCCGATGGCCCCTACCCTTCCTTTAAAGCCAGCAGGAGCCTTCGACTCCTGCCTCCCTTTTCGGAAACCCAGCAGGGGCCGATGGCCCCTGCCCCTCTCTTAGTCGTCTGGCAGGGGCCGATGGCCCCTGCACCTGTTTCCTTTGGTGGCATGGGTCATTGGACCCTACCCCATTCCGTTTCAGGTCAGCAGGGACCGTTGATCCCTGCCTTGTTTTGCAGAGAAGCCGAGACCCTAGTCATTTGTTGTCGTTTTCCCTATTCATTCAAATGCATACTGATAACGTACCTTTGCAGCTTATGCAATAGGCCCCGTTCGTGCTCCACGGCCCGACCCTCGTATTATCCTCACGCGTAGGCGTACGCAGCTACACAACATTCCGAGGAAGGGTAAAGTCGCACAAAAGGCAATAAATGAACCTATTTAAGTTGAAATAATTAGGATGCCCATGCTAGACATGCTTAGAGTTATATTGCTTCTGAAATGCGTATTTTCTTGTTTGCATGCTCATGGGTCGAGGTTCAATTTCATTCTTCGATTATTATTTTGTGTAGTTGTTTATGAATTTGAGGTGTGGTTTCGTACTTCTTGCAATACCTATGCCCTTGTTTGATTGCATACATTTTTGCCTGCACGTTTCCTTTGAGTGAGGTACGACTTCGTGTCTCATGTATTACTTATTTCCTTATGTGTTTGTCTATCTAAGTAGACAAGGTATGTTTTTTGTACCTTATGTGTTACTTATGTGCTTTTCGCTTGATGTGCGGCATCGCAAGTCGAGAGGTGCTTGTCGTCATGTTATAACCTGCATATGCTCACACTTATGGTAAAAATGTACTTACATAAATGTAGTCTTGTGCCTATCCTGATTTCACTTGTTTTCAAAACACTAGAAGTTGTGCTTATGCATTGCAGTTCTTTAAAAGCGAGTTTCCTTCTGCCAACCCAGTGCTCTTCAAATTGCACAGCTTTTGCAAAGTTAAGTTTTAAGTCTCGCAGGATTGCGAAGTCACATTTGGGCCCTCCCAAGTCCACACACTTGGGAGAAATGTTTTATAACCTTGATTCAACTTGCGGCTTAATTTAAATAACCCCGATTGGGGGCAAGAGCCTGTGGTCGAGTGAGGTTCTGTTGAAGGACCCATTCTTCATTTATTAAACTTAGTGTCGCGTGTCGTGCGAATCATGTCGATAATAATATAAATTTTGGATGCAAAATTGATAGTGATGTGCCTTGTGTGAATTGTGGCTTTTAAGGATGAATCTTGCCAAATGAGCATCTCTGTATTCTTTGGATCGTTATGAAGTTGTGTGTTGGGTGTTCCTTTTGAGAAGCCTACGCACCTCCCTTTTTGGCGTAGCGTACTTTTAGACATGCACGACATGTTAAGTACTTTGTTGATCGGACGAGAGATCCGATACGACCTTGTATCAGGAAATATGCAAAATATTGTTGAAATGAATTCAAGACTTATCTTGCCAAATTGTGTTGTGTTACTTATTTTGCAGATAATATATGTTGGGGTTTCTTTGGTGAAATCATATCCCTTTCATCGTAGTCGTACTTTTGACAAGTACGTCCGTACTTTTTGACAAGTACGTCCGTACTTTTTGACAAGTACGTACATACTTTTTGACAAGTACGTCTTCTTACGTTGCGATGATTGGATGAGTAGGTTGTGGCAACCTTGATGAGTGCAAATAACAAAATACTGAGATCACCTAAATAAGTGATGATTTCCGCCTTCACCGGCAAGATACTCGAGTTGGGTTGAAAGACCAGAGTATGTAGAATGGGTCTTCAGTTAACTACCCCTGGTGTACTCATTCGAACCGCTGACTCCTGTCAGGAGAGAGGACGGGAAGGTACAAAAACTTCGATGGACAAGCCATTAATGGCAGTTACAAGCAAAAGACTTGGCTTCCCCAATCATCGGAGTTAGGGGAAAGGGACTACCATAATTATCCTAGGTGATAGCTCTCCATGTTCGGGATGCATCCATTGTTTATGCTGCTTCGGGGATTTCTCTCTTGGTCACTGACCGTCCCCTTAGGTGCGGACTCAGTCAGCTATCCAGGTTATCTTAAAATCCATAGCATAATAAACCCCCGGATCAGTCTAGGCTGTTTCTAGAGTCGTGTCTTGTGCGTACCCACTTGACCAGTTAATATCGAAACATAATTTTAATCCGATCACACAATTTGTTGAGTTATACGCGTATGAAAGTTATAGTGTACAACAGGTTCAATACTTATGGAATTGTGTGTGTGTGATTGATGAAGCCTTATATTTTGCTAGTTAAATTTCTTATGCAGTTCTTTGCTTGTAATAGTTAGCCTACTTGTGCCAGTAAAATGCTTGTACTAATTTTAGCATTGTACTCATGATAGTTGCTCCGTGAATCTGGTGGAATTAAATTGCTATATAATTGTCTGTCTACTTGACATATTAAATTATTTTGCTTAATTATGTTCAATATTGTCCTGTATGTGCACCTACCAGTTTTTAGTGAAACTGACCCATTTTATGGGCAGGTGATGTATAGGTGATACACTCTGCGATGGCACGATGGCGTGATGAGATCAAGATAGAGCTTTTTCCCTGACGTTTCGCTCTTGAGGACATGTTGGTAAATTTGGTATAAAGTGTATTTCAAAATTTCTCTTTTTATTAAACCTTGAGTTACTAAAACTGTTTTAGTAAACTTCTTCTGGTTTCAACAAATATAACGAGTTGTAAAATCCCATGAACAAATTCTCAATTATTGAAAATGCATTTCGAAACCATTTGATTTCAATAGTTGTGCGGAATTTGACAAAGCAAAGTTTACGATGTAATGCGCTCAAGGTCCATCGACTTGTTGTTTTAAAAATATCATTTTCCGCTGAAGTACTATTTGAACTCTGATTATTTTATGATTTCAAAGCTTTCTAAACTATTCAAAAAGCTACAAGTCCTGGATTTTTGGGGCGTTACAATCTATAAGCGAGGTTTTAAGCTTGCATGCCCTAATGTCTCGAAAAGCAAAACAAGTGTTTTGTGTTCACATATTCGCAATGTCCAGCAATTATATACATAGCTTATCAAAAGTATAAAGCAAAACTCCGTAGCGTTGAAGGGTCCTTCTAAACACTTTTCCAACCTGGTTTAAATTTTAAAATAAGTTGAGATTGATATGACTTAGGAATTCGCAACTGAGTTTTCTCCTCAAACCAACATAACAAAAAGGCTTCGACTATGTAGCCTTCGATGGTACGTACGTCAAGTCCTTCTTTTCTGTATCCGAAATGACTCGAATATTTTTCGGCCTAAGGCACGGGATATCGTGATTTCCAATGTTGTGTTTGGGTTTCTTTCTATGAAACCAATATCTTTCTCAATGTAGTAGTACTATCAGACATGCTCAACATGCTAGTATGACGATGAATAGACTGGAGGTTTATGATAACCTCGTAGTACGACAATGCACCACGTTAAAAAAAAATCACATAAACAGAGATGATCGCCTTCACAGGCAAGGTGTTTGATTTGGTTTAATAGACCAGAGCATATTGAATGGGTTGTCAGATAAAATAAGACCTGATGTAACCATTCATCCTTTGGTTCTGTCAAGAGAGAAAATATGAGGTACAAACTCCGATGGAGAAGTTGTTAACAACTATACTCCTCAAGTGGCAATGGCTCGGTGTCCTCAGTCATCCAAGTTAGGGCACTGAGCTACCAAATATTATCCTAGGTGGTAGATCCCATTGACTTTTACAGAAGTTTGGATGCATCCCCCGGTTACAAGTTGCTTCTAGAGAATTCTCTCTCAGTCATTAGACCGTCCCCTTTAGAGCGGATTTAGCCAGTCGCCTGGGGTATCAAAATACATGAAATAATAAACCTCTGAATGGTTTCAGTTGTTTCTACGTATTGTCCTATGAGTACCCGCATATCGTAATTATCGAAACGAGATTATCACGTTCACTTTACTGGTTTTGAAACTGCATGTTGTAAAATGTATTAATGCATATGTTAGTCTTGTTTTGACGTCTGATATCGATGCACCTACCAGACTTTCATGAGTCTAACCCATTTTATGGGATACAGGTGACGATTAAGATGATGTTGCAGGCAATAACGCGATGATATCAAGAATCCACTCTCTTTGTTGTTTCGCTCCTAAGCACGTTTTATAATTTTGTATAATAGTTCCTTTCTAATAACTCTTTCTATATAAATTCTTGTTGTTTTGAATCTATATGGTTTCGAACAAATGTATGGAGATACGAACCTAAAGTATTGAAAAGGAAGTTTTTTGTAATTCGCCCAAGGTCCGTCGACTTGTTCTTTTTAAATATTGTTTTTTGTTGATCTATCATTTTTAACTCTAAAATAGGAGTGATTTTAAAGTTTCAAAATTTTTCTAAAATTTACAAGTTCAAGATTTTGGGGCGTTACACTTAAGCTTGCCCCGATAAATTGGGATTCCCCTATTGGTTCAGAAAAATTCCAAACATGACACCACAGCCAAAAAATATTTGAAAAATATGTAGCTCCCAAGTCCTTCACCAAAAAAAATCTGAAAATTTTCATAAAAAATCCTCTAAAACGCCAAATAGGTGGAAGCTATCGTACCCAAAAATTACATCTCTCTCACATAACCAAGTGAGGTTAGCAACTGACATAAGTTGGTAGCTCTGAGACCATATTAACTTTATCCCTTGATCTTTATAGATATGCATAAGAGGTAAAGAAAGTAGAAGAAGATGGAAAGAAGCAGGGGAGAGCAAGGCCTAACCCTCATTCTTTTAATATAACAATATTAAAATCCCAAAAGGCAAAAAATGCCCTCCATTGCAAGAAAGATGTAGAAAGTCAAATACCATAGGTTGGTCAATGGGATTTGAACAAAAATAGCCTTACTTTGATAACACACACACACACACACACATATATATATATATATAGAGAGAGAGATAATGGACGTCCCTAAGCCTGTTGTGGACTGCCTAGGCATCACCTTTGGCTGCATCCTCTTCTCTTCTCTTGTGCTTCTTTTACATCTCGAGGCAGACACCTTGAGGCAAGGAAACATCCATTAAAATCCATATCTAACTTGGTTCTATCTTGGTCCAGGCTAGACTTTTAGAATGTATTTGACTTGGATCCAACAAGAACCCACTTGGGACCTAATCCAATCCAAAAATCAATTCATGTCAATTGATTCAAACTTAATAAACACCCACATGCACCTAAGCCAGATCATTTAGACACTAAGAATGGGCTTCACTTAGACTTCATCCTCGCCTACTTCCATCCTACCCAAAAACTTGTTGCAATGCATTTGGTCAAACCGTAGTTGCCAGAACAGGAATCGAAAAAGGGAAGCAGTACGAGAATCTGAATCCAGAAGCAGTGAATCCAAAACTTTAGAGGATTCGGCAAGCGGGAAGTGAATAAGAAGTAGGGTAAAGTATAAGAATTTATGAGAAATAATGATACAATGATGAATATAAGAAAACAACTTTTAAAAAATGAAGTTTTTTGAAGAAAAAAGAAGTATGTCAAAATGAATAATTAAGAAATGATGTCCACAATTGACAATTATATCATCTTATTAGAAAAACTACCTAAGATCATTTAATAGGAGAACTAAATAACAAATGTAATCAATAAAAAGGCAATACCTTTAAAAACTGCAAGTTTATACATTTATTTCAGAGTTTGGATACTGAACATTGATACAATAAAAAAATTGTGCAGCAATTGATGAGTAATTCATCACATATTACAATTCTAAGAAACTTCAACTAATCCTAACAATCTAATCAACTATTATATGATACCTTGTAGAAGAGTGGACAATGTTATATATGTATATATGTGTGTGAGTGTCTTAACAAAACAAACATCTAACAATCTATAACTAATTATGCATTGCTAATGATTTCATATTAATGTAGGCATGAATATAGTAATTGTTAGAATGGATCACCATATATATGCAGTGCAGAAAGGAATTTACTGAATTTCTTCAAAATAATGGGATAAGTCGTGCCCTATCCCTTGTGTGTATTTATATACAAAAAACAGAAAGTGGGTTGGATCAATTATGATTTGGATCCATACTCGAATATGATAAAATTACATATTACATCAGAAACAAAAACCCGATCCATATTAGAGACCCAACTTTAGTTTTATGATACAGTCTTAATACCCTCCCTCAAGTTGTGCATGGTCCAATACCATGGACAACTTGCCTTTGAGATACCAAAATCGTGCACTCGTAAGTCCTTTGGTAAGAAGGTCAGTAACCTGATATCCTGTTGGTACATAAGTTGGGATAATTTCTTTGTCCTCAACTTTCTGTCGAACAAAATGTTGATCGATCTCTATGTGTTTTGTTCGACCATGATGGATAGGATTGAAGGCAATTTGTATGGCACTTTGATTATTGCAAAACAGATTTGCAGTGTTCACCCTCTCTCCTATTTCGGTTAATAAATGTCTTAACCATGTAACTTCAGCAGTAGCGGATGCCATGGATCGATACTCAGCTTCTGTACTGGAACGTGCAACAACACGTTGCTTCCGACTACTCCATGCTATTAAGTTTCCATCAACATAAACACAATACCCGGAAACTGATTTTCTATCGTCTGGATCTCCTGCCCAGTCTGCATCTGCATACACTTCAAGCTGTCTATGTTCTCCTTTTGTCTTTGATTGATGATAAACAAGTCCGTCTCCAAGAGTACCCTTCAAGTACCTAAGAATTCTTTTAACAGCATTCATGTGTTCTGTATATGGATCATGCATGAACTGAGAGACTTGATTCACTGCATACACAATATCTGGCCTTGTAAAAGTAAGATATTGAAGCATCCCAACTAATCGACGATAATATTTTGGATCTTTATATGCCTCCCCATCCTGAGCACTGAGTTTATGGTTTAACATGCTAGGAGTATTCAATGGCTTGCAATTCTTCATTCCTGATTTCTCCTAAAGATCCAGAGCATACTTGTGTTGGGTCAACAAGAGACTAGTATTTTGTCGATCCACTTCAACCCCCAAGAAATATCGTAGAACACCCAGATCCTTCATTTTAAACTTCTGACTCAATAGGAGATTTGTGGTCTCTATATGCTTACAAGAATTTCCTGTAATAATAATGTCATCTACATATATGAGGAGTAAGATGCTGACTTGGTGTTCTCGAAGGATAAACAATGAATGATCAAGTTGAGATCGAATGAATCCATATCGTTGTACTTCAATAGAAAAACTGTCAAACCATGAACGTGATGCTTGCTTCAGTCCATAGATGGCTCATCGCAACCTACAAACATGTGTCTCAGGATTGTTTTCTGCATAACCAAGAGGTTGCTCCATGTAGACTTCTTCTTTTAGATCACCGTGTAAGAATGCATTTTTAACATCAAGTTGACTTAGAGGCCATCCATGTTGAACCGCTAAGGATAACACAAGTTGTATGGTTCCCATTTTTACAACTGGACTAAAAGTCTCGTCATAGTCTTCTCCATATGCTTGTGTAAAGCCTTTAGCGACAAGTCTTGCCTTATATCTTTCAATGGATCCGTGAGGTTTGTACTTGATCTTATATACCCATTTAGACCCTACAACATTCTTATCCGGCAGCCTAGGAACTATTTTCCACGTCCTACATTCATGCAAGGCTCCCATTTCTTCATTCATAGCATTTGCCCAATTTGATGACAAGAAGGCTTGAGAAAAATCAATGGGTTCTTCCTGTTTTTCAACCTGCACAACATATAACTGCATTTCTGTGGAAAAGTTCTCGTAACTTACCCATCTTTCAATTGGGTGTCTAATCCTCTCTGAGCGTCTGACCTGCTCAGTTGTGTGGGGTGTATCGCTTCTTCTGACATATACTACCCCTTTAAACCTTCTGTCATCTGCAGTGGGAGACATAACAGATTCCTGAGCAGCTGTCAACATGTTCCCTCTAGATCCTGCATTGGTTCCCATGGGTTCACACTCATTTATCCCTGTATGACACGGAGCAGAGTTATCCATCTCCAGCTGATCAAATAACTCATTTGCAAGCCACGGCTGATAGCCTTCTTCTTCCTTAGTGGTCTTTCCTTCCTTGTTGGAGTCTTGAACATTATTCTCATCAAAGACAACATTTTGTGAGACTTTGATGCGTTGAGTGTCTGGATCATAGCATCGATATCCTTTATATTCATCAACATACCCAACAAACTTGCATCTACAAGCTTTATCATAAAATTTGTTACGTTGGGAACTATCAATATGAACATAGCATACACATCCAAACACTCGCAGTTGACTGTATTGAGGCTGGGTACCAAACAATACAAAATAAGGAGTTAAATTATTTAACAACCTCATTGGTAACCGATTTATTACATAAACCGCAGTGTGAAATGCTTCTGTCCAAAGACTTAAAGGAATTTGAGTGTCATGCAACATACTTAGGGCACTTTCGACGATATGACGATGTTTTCTTTCCGCGACCCCATTTTGTTGTGGCGTATGTGGGCAAGATATTTTACGCCTTATCCCATTATTTTGAAGAAATTCAGTAAATTCCTTTGATAGATACTCTCTCCCTCCATCACACTGAAAATGTTGAATATTTGTCGAGAATTGATTGACAACAAGAGCATGGAATAAACAGAAGAATTTAAATACCTCAGATTTGTATTTCATAAAATAAATCCAAGTGTATCTGGTATAACTATCAATGAATGTGACATAGTAACGACTGTAAGGAAACAACTTTGAATATATTAGGTTCAATAATGAACCAATACACATGCACATAAAGTGCGAATATACCCACTAAAGGGGAAAACACAAGCACATAATGTGCTAACACATAAACCCACAAAGGGGCAAAAATGCCTATAAGGCATAAGTTGATATTATTGAAGAGAGGAAAGGTGTAACACCCATTACATGGAGCAAAAGCTCCTCCAAAGGAGTGAATAAATTACAAGGGGGAGACCTCTATTTATAACAAGAGAGGAGCCACATAAAGGGCTCCCAAAGGAGTCATTGGGAGCCCCCAACGGTCACATTTGTGACCGTTGGGGGCTCTCCAACGACTCTTTGGGGAGCCCCCCTAGGTGGCGCAAACCACAAAAATGAAAAAAATAAAAAGAAAATAAAAAGAAAAAGAAAATTACAAACATATTCCAAATGGAATATGCGTAAAAAGGGGAAATGACTAAACTACCCCTATGCCTAATAATAGAGAAATATATATTTTATATATATAATTAGGAAGATACATATGCATATATACCATATATATATATATATATATATATATATATATATATATATATATATATATATATATATATATATATATATGTATCATCCTTTATATATATAAAATATATATAAGATTACAAAGATTGAATGATATATTTTAACACCCCCCCCCTCAAACTTTGCGTGGGGGAACGAAAAGGTTGAAGAATGCAAGAGGAAGAATCTCAAGGCTTCAAGAGCCTTCAGTCCGAAAGCCATTGAAATTTGCAAATGTCTTCCTCCAAAGTCTTTAACGATGAGCACATTTCATGATCTATCCAAGGTACTTCTTTTCCTCTCATCTTCAAGATCCTGTGGAACAAATCAAGAAGAGGTCCAAGTAAAAGATATATTTGCACTTTAATCAAGTGAAATATTCCAAATAAGATGAATTAACCAAAAATCATATCATATAATTCATCGAAAAGTAATGGTGCAAAAAGATATTCTATGCATAATTCATCACAGGATTTGATGGAACAAGATAATTATTTATGTATGCAAAATGATTTTAGAAAACCAATTTTTCATAATCATATACCATGTTGAAGAGGGAGCGGAAACGAATTACAAGAATGCATAATGCATTCATAAAGTCCATCATTGGACAAACATAACCTCATAACGAGGAATAACATAATGGTCCCCAAGGGACACCACAAGAAGCCTACGAAGATGCATAAGTTGCACATAATTTATTGAATGAGGGCCAAAAGGCCATAATGAGTATATGCATACAATATCATGAAATGAATCAACACCTAAAAGAGTCATTAATGATCATGCTCCAATCATACTTTAGTCAAGTAATATTACATGAGCCGATAAGATAGAAAGACAAGTGTTATTGATTTTAACAAGTCCTTTGAAAACGATTTCAAGAAGGAAATGCTCAAGAGCATAAAAAAAGAGTGTATAAAACACAAGAGTTCAAAAGGTTTTAAGTCTACTTAAGAGGCAAAATAATGAGAGTTATTTGAGTAGAGAACCTTACACATTTAGGAACATCTCACTCAAATGATTGCAATTACAAAAACTCATTTTTCATATCAAATATAAAAGGTGACCAAAAAATCAATTTGATTTTAAAATATGCATATTAATGATATGATTCACTTGTATCTTTAAAAGACAAAATATGAATGAAATTTCACAAATTTCAATAATAATTCATCCATTACAAGCAACTACCTCATTAGTCCTCCAAAACCCATAAATCAAGTGTATAAGCTACTAGATCAAGAACATAAATATAATGCCATTAAAGGCCAAGAACACACACAAAGGTGTGAAAAAAAACCTCTTGTCTACGTGTAATAATACTTAAAATGAGTGCATCAACGATAAGACCAAGAGAATACACGCCAACATGGACCAAAAGCATCTCTTGTCTACGTAAAAATACACTCAAGACCAAGTATGTTCAGCTACTAGAACAAAAGTATCAAGCCAACCATGGGCTAAAACACAATACATCTCTTATCTACATAAAATGGCACTTGAAATGAGTGAAAGAAGCCAACCATGGGCATACATCTCATCGACTAGAACAAGGACACAAATGCCAACATGGACTAAAGATCATACACCATAGTGTGAATGAACATACCTTGTCTACATATAATAACACTCAAGACAAGTGTGTTCAGCTACTAGACCAAGAGAACAAAGCCAACAAAGGGCTACCAACACACGATGGTGTAATAATATGTGTTGTCTACATATGATGATACTTAGATAAGAGGTATAAGAGGAGAAGACTTTTGAGGCAATAAAACTTGTAATGACAAACATATAAATAAAACCTTGGACAATATTTTGAAAATAAATATGTGCACATACGCACAACAAGAACACTTGGAACACTTGTGCACATAAGCACAAAATACTAAAGCACAAATGTGCAAATGCACTCATAAGATTTATAAGCAATAAAAGGTTGGGCAATAATCCCCAACACCCTTGAATTTAATATACCTTAAAACATTTAAGGTTCCAAAACACCATATATCCATCACATTTATATATAAATAAGAGCATCCATAAGATCAATGGTCAAAAGAAAACGAGTGACACACTCATAATTAGAGATCATATAATAAATCATTCTAGAGTCCCAAGGTGCCCATAACTCACCTCAACAACCATCTTTAATATGGTAATTGAACAATCTAAAATGACATAACACAAGGTGCCCTTAACTCACCTCAACAATCATCTCTAATATAACAATAAGGCCATACAAAAAGGATTGATGCATCATATAACTTGTGATAGATAAAAATAAATCTCATAAAAAGGCAATGAACACTTAGGGAAATCATTTTCCAAATATGTGATTTTACAAAGAGGGTCGATTCAAAGGTCCAACATAATTAATCACAACAATATGCCTTATAATAATTTTACATAAATACGAAATTATGTTAAATCATGATCATTATCAAAAGACTTAATAAACACAACATGAAATATTTAAGCAATGTCATGTGTGAGGATGGATTTGGAATAATCCAAGAATCAAATCAAGCTTTTATAAATTGCAATTATATGCATACCAAGATGTAGAAAGGCAATAATCTTAAATGAGCAAATTTAAGGCAACATGTAACAAGATATTGCGGAAGCACTTATAATGATAAAAGAAACAATCTCACAAGTCCACTAAGGGACAAAACAAGCCCTAAGGAAGGCAATATATATCATCTTTTTATTGAAAAGAGAGTACCATGTGAAAATGTCTATGAATAGACAATACGAATACAAGCATGAATACTTTATAAAAGAAGTGTACGAAGATACTCTCACAACACTTGAACAAAATACGCAAAAAGCATAATAATAGCAAACATGCAATAATGCATGTATTTTATAAAAGGAGAAAATGCTTGAGACTCTCAATCTTTCACAAAGATGGTAATATTTAAAAAATCTCATAAAAAACCAATATTAAAAAAAAGCTTATAACAATCATGAAATCTTCTCAAAGAGTATATACTCATAAGAAGATTCACAAGGATCAAAAGGCCTTTCAAAGAGAGATCCAACAAACAAAATTTTCAAATGAGGGTACATATGAAAGGAAGAGGGAAAACTATTAAAGTGGAAAAAATCCCAAAGAGAATACTAGGATTGCGTTATGGCATAAATCTATAAACAAAAATTCATAATATTATATGACTTAATAGATTATAATCAATGGCATGAATATGTTTTAAATAAACACAACATGAAATATTTAAAACATATGTAATAAGTATGCAACATTAATGAAGACCATAAATCTTATAATAAAACATATTCTTGAAATTGAATTGAAGAATGAAAAGAGAATAACCATATTTTATGAGATCATTTTTAAAACTTAATTCAATCAATATTATAAAAATGCCTTCTTAATCAAACATTGCTCGTATGAAAAAAAACTCATTAGGTAGGAAAATAAAACATCATTTTTCAAAGACATGTTATTATGAAAAAACCTCATATAGGACATTTTAGAGGGTAAACACATACCTTTAATATGAAATAATTATGATGAGAGTATGTGAGCAATGTTACATCTCTCCTATGTCACACGGACTCGGCTAGGGAGGCGCCGCACCCGAGTCGACACACCCCGACACGGGTGCGGCTTCGGACTCGGCCAAGACTCGGTCAACGTCGAGTCGGACTCGGTCAAAGAGTCGAGGCCGAGTCCGTTCACATTTTGGACTCTATCAACTTTGACCGAGTCCAAAAATGTTCATTTTTAAGACGAAAAACAAAAAAAATCATTTTTTATATAACTTTTTTTTAAAAAATATATATATAACCAAACTGCAATGCAGTTGCACAGTCACAGTCACAGACTGTGCAACTGCAACTGCACAGTCTGTGCAACTGCAACTGCACAGTCTGTGACTGTGCACAGTCACATACTGCATTGCACAGTCTATGCAACTGCAGTCCATTTGATTGGGGATGTGTGATCTTTAAGGGGAAGCGTGATTCCTCCAACGAAGGGTGAGCTGCCTACTAGAAAGTTGCTTCTTAGTGTTCAGGACCAATACTTAGTAGTTGTATATGCATAATTTTATATTCTTGAAATATCTTTCAATTTATCAATTTAAAGGAATATAAATACAATACAAGCAGGATTTAGCCAGAGCAAAGGTAACTGAAACATGAATGTGCCCTCCTCCTGTAAGATGTATATTTTCATATGCAAGTCATATTTTCTCTACTGAAAAACTTGATATTTTTATATATTCATGTACTGATAAATGACAATGAAATTGCTAATAAATTTTTTCTATTGCTATGTTATTGCTTCTATATATATATTTATATATATATATATATATATAGCTGAGTCCCCGTGTCCAAAATTTTTGAAATTGCGCCGCACCCGTGTCGCACACGCACCTGCACCCGCACTCATGTGACATAGCATCTCTCACAAACATTTTACTTCTAACATAACTTTCTTTAAAAAACTTATTTTTCAAGAAATGGAATTGTTAAGAATCCAAACTCATAATGACATGGAGAACACATATGCAAAAACATATCTAATTCTTTATAATGCTCAATATTTAAAGAAATATAATGCATACCAAATATTTTAAGAAGCAAAAGAGAGAAACACATATGCAAAAACATATCTAATTCTTTATAATGCATAATACTTAAAGAAATATAATACATACCAAATAATTTTAAGAAGCAAAAGAGAGAAACGAGAATTTCACCATTCTTCTTTAAAATTTCTTGAATAGCATGCTTCCCAATGCAACAAAGAGCAACTCGATCCCAACCTTGCTCTGATACCATGTAAGGAAACGGCTTTGAATATATTAGGTTCAATAATGAACCAATACACATACACATAAAGTGTGAATATACCCACTAAAGGGGAAAACACAAGCACATAATGTGCTAACACATAAACCCACAAAGGGGCAAAAATGCCTATAAGGCATAAGTTGATATTATTGAAGAGAGGAAGGGTGTAACACCCATTACATGGAGCAAAAGCTCCTCCAAAGGAGTGAATAAATTACAAGGGGGAGACCTCTATTTATAACAAGAGAGGAGCCACATAAAGGGCTCCCAAAGGAGTCATTGGGAGCCCCCAACGGTCACATTTGTGACCGTTGGGGGCTCTCCAACGACTCTTTGGGGAGCCCCCCTAGGTGGCGCAAACCACAAAAATGAAAAAAATAAAAAGAAAAAGAAAATTACAAACATATTCCAAATGGAATATGCGTAAAAAGGGGAAATGACTAAACTACCCCTATGCCTAATAATAGAGAAATATATATTTTATATATATAATTAGGAAGATATATATGCATATATACCATATATGTATATGTATCATCCTTTATATATATAATATATATAAGATTACAAAGATTGAATGATACATGTTAACAACGACTACCAAACAAATAGGATTGTCGAGCAGGTCCTCAAACATCAGAATGAACAAGTTCAAAAGGAAAAGAAGCTCTTTCATTTATTGAATTAAAAGGAAGCACATGACTCTTACACGACTGACAACTAGAACAAAGGAAACCATCAACCTTATTACACTGACTTGACTTTGAAATAAGACCACTCGACACTAATTTCGCAAGAGAGGAATTATTACAATGACCCAAACGACGATGCCAAATATTTGACTTATTATACGAGGACAGACTTAAACAATCTTTAGATGAATCCAACTTGAATGGTTGACCAATGGACGATTTTGGTCCAGCTCTACGAACAGAAGAAGGAGCTTCTTTTAGGATATACATGTTTCCCTTTCGTTCTCCCTCAACGAGGGCCTTCTTCGTGAGTGGATCCTTGACACAGACAGAAGGAGTAAATTTGATGCAAGAATGAATGTCATCAACTAGTTTAGAAACAGAAATGATGTTTTTGACAATATTAGGAGAATGAAAAACATTGGACAATTTTAGGGAACCATCGGAAAGAGGAATATTCACATTTCCAGTGTGAGTTATTGGATGGAGAGCTCCATCTCCAGTTTTAATACCTGCATTTCCATGATATGGGATGGGTTTCGAAATCATACGAATATCGCCTGTCACATATGTTGCAGCTCCAAAATCAATGTACCAAGTTCTTTGATCACCCTGTTTAAAATTTAATCCTGACAAAGCTGATATCAAAAGATTCTAGACACTGTCTTCATCCCATTGATTTCCTCCAGCTCTTCCCTTGCTTGACGGTCCTGTCGCATTCATTTGACCTTTGTTTTGCGGGTTGTGCCAACAATTTGCCTTGATATACCCCTTTTTGTTGCACAAATAACATGTTGGAACATTTTTTAAATTGTGATTTCCAGAAAAGCTCGGTGTGCTAGGCATGGGTAACAATCCACGCCCCCTTGATTATTCCTTATCTGTCCATGTCCTCCTCGGAAGTAACCACGTCCTCTCCCTGAATTTGTCCCTGCAAACAGTACTTCTTGGTTTCCTGAATTGTTGCCTACATCTTCGCCTTTGATGGAAATTTCATATTGTAGTAATTTCACTCGAAGATTCTCAAAGTTAGGAAGTGAAGGAAGACACAAGAGAGATATAACCAGCATGTGATAATCTGACCCAAGCCCGTTTAGCACTTGTTGAACTTTATCCTTATCAGAAATCATACAACCCACCATAGCTAATTGGTCTGTAATGATCTTCACCTTGTTCATATATTCTGTAACAGTCATGCTCTCCTTTCTTAGGAGTTGAAACTCCCTTTTCAAATGCATAATTCTTGCTTCTAAAATTTGCGAATATGTCTTTGCGAGTTGTTCCCATAGTTTCGCCGCTGAGCACTCATCTGGAATACCTACAAGAACCGCTTGTGAAAGAGTAGAGGTAATGTAGGCTACAACAGCCTGATCTCGTTTTCTCCAAGTAGTAAATTCAGAATTTTGAATCAGCCTGTTAGAGACCTCTCCTTTATCATCCATGACTTCCTGCACAATAAATTCTGATGGTGCAGAAATCGTTCCATCTAGGTGTCCATAAAGATCAAGACTCTTAATAAAAGGCAATAGCTGCCTTTTCCAGGTCAAATAATTGGTGTTATTCAATTTTTCAGAGATAAGTTGACCTAGAAAACTAGATGGCAGGGTAGGAGAATCCATTAAACTGAAATTGCGACAAAGGAAATATGACAAACGAATTTGTCTGACTGTTGTCAAATACTCAAAGATTAACGTCAGATCTAAGATAGAGTCTGACGGATGGAATTAAGAATGTACAAGAAATATGAAAGGGAATAGTAACAGAGATAGAAGGAATAAAACTAGAAGAAGAATTTTGATCTGAATTTGGGTTCAGATCTTAACAAAATAGAATATTCAAAATTGATAAAAGAAAACACGCCTGGACAGATTTAAGCCTGGAGAATCATCAGATCCAAAACTGATAAAAGAAATCACGCACGATCTGATCTAATGATCAGATCTGGAGTCAGATCTGCAGTCACGCAAGATCTGATCTCACGAACAGGTCTGAGATTAGATAACGATTAGATCTGTGAACAGATCTGCAGTCGCGCAAGGTCTGATCTAACGATCAGATCTGGGATCAGATCTGTTCCGATCGAGAGTATAAAAAAATATATTGAGATAGGCGAAGAACAAGACCTTAAACAGAAAATATTGATGAGCAATAGAAGGATTGGGAAAGGATTCAGAAAAGATGCAGATAACGTTAGGGAGAGAAAGAAGAAAACTGGAAGACAACACTTACCTGGAACATCGATCTCACTAGACACCTTTGGAGACGATTCAATACACATAGGCCTGGTGCTCTGATACCATGTTAGAATGGATCACCATATATATGCAGTGCAGAAAGTAAGAAGACAGAATGAAGAAGAGGGCTGCGGCAGCAGAGGGGACTTCTTCTCTTAGAAGTCATGCCCTATCCCATGTGTGTATTTATATACAAAAAACAGAAAGTGGGTTGGATCAATTATGATTTGGATCCATACCCGAATATGATAAAATTACATATTACATCAGAAACAGAAAACCCGATCCATATTAGAGACCCAACTTCAGTTTTATGATATAGTCTTAATAGTAATTGTAATATAATAAAGCTGCATATACATAAAAGCTACTGAGTTGTGCAAAAGGTAATACAAATTAGGCTGATAAGCTATTTGTCCTTTGTTCAAGAATTCAGCAATTTGAAGTTTTGAACAAATGTAGCTTATATTATGAAACAAAGAACAAACAACTGCAATTAAGAGAGAGCACAACGATCCAACATGCATATAGAAAGACATACCAAACTAGATATGGTAATTTGAAAAATAAATAAAAGAAATTTTTTTTGCAATCAAAACAATAAGACTAAAGTCAAAAGTTATGTGCATTTATATATCCTATATACTATGTAAATATGTGAATTTATTTGAGATGAACAAGAGAAAAAGAGGGGCTTGTGGCTGCACTAGACAAAAACACACTACAAAGAGTGAAGAACAAGAATTCCTATGTATGAGGAATTAAATTCCTCATCTTGGGAATTATAATTCCAATGAAAATAAAAACTCAGTCATGGGAATCAGGATTCCCTTGTTGGGGAATCGTGATTCCCATGCATAGGAAGTGTGATTCCACACCGTTTTCGGTTCCCGCTTCATGGGAATCGTGATTCCCATCTTATAGTAGTGCTTCCGTTAACTATGGGTCAAACCTAAATCCAACCTAATGGTATGGCTAAGATAGGGGACTAGGTGCATGAGAAGCACTGTATCATTATATGTGTGTGCATTATACATGCCCTAAGCAAATTTCTTTTTGGCCTTACACTGCCATGCTCTTGATCTTGGTGAACACAACTTATATGTATTATATTTCATATCATCCACATTATGCATCATTCAAAATGATAACAGCATGCAAATTTTAGGATAAAGTGTGGCCATCTACATGTTTCAACCTGTGGTTTCACACGAAAAATAATAAAAAATAAAGAAAGCACCAAACCTTGAAAATTAAACCCTCAAAATTATCCCATTTGTTATAAAAGTTAATTGGTTCTGAAATCTGTATATTTTAAACAATGCCCCATGTCCAATTATAATAAAATAATTATTTGACCAAAGTTCAATTCATTTAAGTCACTAAGCTTCAGTGGCAGTCAATATGAAGATAAATAACAAATTGGAGAGGAAGATGGAATAACCTGAAAAGAAGTGTAGAGTGTTGGAAGAAAAGGATGATCCAACATAGATATTATCTCCCTTTCTATACAAGCTCGATGGACCTGATATTTCCAGCAAAGACAATATTTCAAGTGTGGAATTAAGAAGATATTTCCTTGTCAATGAACTGAACATAAAAGGTTAGAAGTAATTTTGAGCTCCTCAAACTTTTGCACAAAATTCACAGTAAACATGCATTAGACAGCACGTGCAAAGCAACAAAACAAATACCTTATTACGATTCAACATTGCTGATTTATCCATAGCTTTCATAGCATACAGTTCACCAGTACCTTTAAGTTCCACCAGGTGGACACTGTCACACATAATACTTGATTTAAATGCCAGTTATAAAATGTTACAACTTTTACAATTGAAAATGCTAAACTGATTCTTAAAAACCTTTTCTTGCGATATCTTCCAAACTGTTGGTTAAGAGGTATAAAATTGAAGTGTCTAAAAAGTTTACATGAGTAATCCAACATTTGAGGTTACATCAATGGACTACAGCGGTGACAACACAGAAACCTGGAAGGAAGCTCATGAATTGAGACATGGTATAGAACTCTTAAGAAGTTAGTGTAATATCTCGTAGTTTTTCCATAATTTTTAAGTTCAAAAATATAATTTTAATTAAATATTTATATTTAATATGACATAATTGTGAAAAATATTTAAATATTGGCTGACGTCAACATGGGTCTGGACATGGTCTAGGGCACATTGACAAGATCCATATATGGTAAGAAAAATCTGCGAATTTATTTATTTTCACCTTTAAATTCAAGCAAAATTTAGGCTAAAATCAGGTTAAATTCAAGTGAAATTCAAGAGCGAAATGGATCTAGGACCATAGTTATATCTGTTTCAAAATGTAGATCTCATAGGACATCTGTTTTATCAAATTCAGATATCGGTTGGTTCAGAAAATGCATTTTTTTTATTTGATAGAACTCTATTTTTTGATCTTTTTCGATCTAGATCGAACTCGACCCGCTCCGTTTATAATTGGACTGATGTTAATATGGATTTGGACCCAGTCCATGATCTATATTGACTAGCACCTGGTCTGGGTTAAGATCTAATTGGAAATGGATATGGATTTGAATCATGGGTCCAACCCGGTCCCATAATCTATCCATACCTTTTTAAAAACCAAAATGAATTTAAACTTTAAAAAAACATATAAGTGAAATATGAATTTAAAGAGGAAAGGATAAGGTAGAGTTCTACCTGGGGTGAAATTCTACCCCACCTTGTACTTATCTAGAAGGGGGTGTTCCCCTTAGTGTAGAATATTCCACAAGATAAAAAAAAATAGAAGATAACGGTTGGTCAGAGGTAGGTAGAGGTAGAGTTCTACCTTGGGTAGAACTCTACCCATATTCATCTAGAAGGGGGCATCACCCCCCTCTAGAGAACCTCTCAAATTATAAAAAGGGGAAAGAGAGACTTGCCCTCTAAAATCGTCCCTTAGAGAGAGAGAGGAAAGTGAAAAAAAAAGAGAAAAAAGAAGAAAAGAGAAAAACGTCAATAGAAAGAGATGAGATGGGCAGGAGGGCAACGCCCTCCTGTCGATAACAGAGGGAGACGAGAGAGGCAAAAGGGAGAGATAGTGTGTGTGTGTGTGTGTGTAATATCGTGTGTTTTTATATTATGCTAGACTTAGAAATTCTGAAAAATTTGGCTAAGAGTTGTATAAATATCGGTAAAACACTTGATACTAGGTGACGACATGTGAATCCGAGCTTGGCCTAGGTCTCATCAATGAGACCTAAACGACCCAATTAAAAGATGATAAAAACTTTTATTTTCAACCTTTAAAATCAAGCAAAATTCAGGCAAAATTCAGGTCAAATTCAGACAAAATTTGGAGACAAAAATTGAATTATATAACGTTAGATGCGCCTCAAAAATCTGAGTTCAACGGTATTTGATTTTTCTGAATTCGGGTTATGGTTGGCACGAAAATCATTTTTTTTTAAAAAAGCCTGCTTCGATGGGGCCAGGTCTGGATTAGATCAGACCGGATCCGATCCATATGATCCAAGTTAATACGGATCTGAACTCAATCCAAGACCCATATTAATTAGGATCTGATCCAGCTTAGGATTCATATGGATTTGGATCTTGGATCCATATCCAAAATCTAGATCCAACAAAATTAAAGCTTTAAATTTAAAATACAGGGTTAAATTAAAGAAATATAAGGTTAGAAAGACTCCCAGAGGGATAAGGGAATTTTTGGGTATTTATTAACTAATAAATAAATAATTATTAATAATTAATTATTTAATATTAAAAATTAATAAATTTCGAGATTTTCAGATAATAGTGATTAGGGTTTCTAGAGTGTGGTCACCCTCTAGAAGAACACAATAGATAACAACAACAACAACAACTACGCCTTCATCCCAAAACAATTGGGGTCGGCGATATGAACCAAAAAAAAAAATCATTCTGGGTCTTCCACATGAATCCTTCTCCTCCAATCATTTCTATCCAATGCCATGTCCTCGGTGAACACAATAGATAATTAGGAAAAAAATTAAATAAACAAAGAAGATAATAAAGAAAAGAAAGAAAGAAGTTGGAAAAAGTCAACAAGGAAATCTTATGAGATTAAGAAAGGGAGTTGGAGATAGACTCCCATATGGGAAGCTCTATCTCCAGCCCACAATGAGAAACCCTAGAGGGGGGCGTCACCCTCTAGAGGCTTCTCTCATTATAAAACTTCAAAAAAAAAAAAAGAGAGAGAGAAGAAACCGTGGGAGAGGAAGAAAAAGAAAAAGAAGAAGAGGAAGGAGGAGATCCACCTTCTTTTCCGGTCATCCGACGTTTGCTCTAATCTTTTTTAATTCCAAACAAAGATACGGGTTTTTCTTTTGATTCGAATGGGGAAAAATGGCCTAAATCAGATTTAGGTAATGTTTTTGAAGGAACCCATGAATCAAATTTGTTTTCCCTTGTTCAACTTATAAAAAAAATCGATTCATGCATGGTTGTTTATGTGTATTTCAGATTTAGAATTGATTCCATAGCAAAAACATGTTTTACTTATGATTCATGCACATATATATATATATATATATATATATATATATATATATATATATATGATGCTGTCCATGTGAATCGCGGCCCCCGGTCTGCTGCAGCATTATATATATATATATATATATATATATATATATATATATATATATATATATATATATATATATATATATATATATATATATATATATATATATATATAATCGAAGTATGTGGGAGCTTAATGAGCCCAGCCGATCTGCAGTTCAGCTGGGCAGATTTGAAGTTTGTTAACGCCCCATCCGACTGCATCGACTGGGCAGAATCAGACTCAGAAATATATATATATATATATATATATATATATATATATATATATATAAAGACTGGTACAGTGTAAGAACTGTTGTTTCTGATAAAGCCCCAGCCGAACTGCATCGGCTGGGCACTGTTATTTTTTTCTGATCAAGCCCCAGCCGACTACTTCGGCTGGGCAATGTTTATTTCCTGTCAAGCCCCAGCCGACTGGGCAAAGTTACTTTCTGTTAAGCCCCAGCCGCCGACTGCATCGGCTGGGCAAAGTTATATTCTGCAAAGCCCCAGCCAATTGCAGGTCAGCTGGGCAGTGTTACATACTGTTAAAGCCCCAGCCAACCTGCAGTTGGGCTGGGCAGATTCAGACAAAAATAAATCTGGGCACTTTATATATATATATATATATATATGTTAATGTCCAGACTTACATGCTTATGTATGTTCCGATTTATATGTATGTTCAGATTTACATGTGCATGTGTATGCTTATTAAATGCTTATGATTATATTCTGGATTTAATATGTTAAATGCTCATGGTTATGTCCAGATTTACATATGTCAAATGCTCCTATTTATGTTCAGATTTACCTATGCTAAAAGTACAAACTTTGTACATGTTGAATGTATAGATTTATACATGTGTAGTATGCAGACTTGTGTGCCTGTCCATGTCCAGATTATGCATGTTTATGACTGGACTGTTATACATGTTTGCATATGAGCATTGAAATATTTTTATGTGACTACCAGTTCTTTCATGTGCACCGGCAACATGGCTTTGGACTTGTTGGGTACGTGTTTTACCCTGAGCTTGCTCGAAATGACAGAAAAAGTTGTTGATTTTACATGCTTATGAGATTTAATATGTTGTTTGCATACATATGTATGTAGTGAATAAGTGAATTCTGAAATTTACATTGTTGTTGCACTAGCAAGATCACATGCATGTTTGCATATTATGCATGAAATGAATCATGAAAATAAAAATGTATTTTGCAAGCATGTATTCATATGCACATGTGATTTGTACATTCGTATTGTGTGTGAATGAATGTGCACTTGCGGACATGAGTGGATAATTATGTAATCACATGTTCACTGTGGTTTTTGCATAAGATGCATCAGTGGTCAAATGTGAACCATTGTAGGTTATGTGGGCCACGAGCAAGTGTTGCTTTAAGTTTTTGTTAAATGCATTGCAAAATCCATAAAAATTTATTGGTTTTCTAAGCTAATTACACTATTAAATATTGTCACGGGCCAAGGTCCCGTGTTGTGTTTTGCATGTTGATGTGCAAAACGAATATGGTGTAAAGAACCTATTTTTTGATAAAAAGATAAAATGAACAAAACAATATAATTAATGTTTCTTCCTAGATGTCCTTTCCACAGTGTAGAAATCATGAATGGCGATTTTGGAGAACCGTGAGAATACTAAAACTCCGTTTGTGATTGTGCCCTTCAACCCGATATGGTGGTTCACCTTCCGGACACAGTTTTAGGGAGATTCAACCACTTTGTCTGAGAGTGATATGTAGACACAACTGTTGTTATTGGTATACCAAGAAAGTAACATCAGTGGATGTCGATTTTTAATATTCTAATGGATGGTGTTGATTCCTGATATCGGTCGAGGGTCAAGTGTGGAACCCAGTAATAAAATACAAATTTTGTGTTAAGCTACAACTGAGAACCTAACTTGAACTTCGAGAATTTGTTGTGCCCGTTTTGAGTATATGCGGATTTTAATGAAAAGTGAAACTAAAATTGTGTGCATTTAATAAGGACATACATATAAAAGAAAACTCTGATAATAACTTAATAAGTTACTCATGCATGTGCATTGATATTATGCATATTAACTGTTTTGCATTAGTTCATGCATTCTTATTTGTTCTTTATATATGATATATTGGATGTTGTATGTAATAACCCAAAATTTTATGCATTTTGGGTTCGAGATCCGTTACCCGGATCCAAAAGATTATAATTAAAAATATGTGGATGAGTTGGGTTTGGACCCACGTTGGACCCAAATAGATCCAACCTGTGGATCCACCATCCACTTCAGACCCGGATCCACGTTTCTTGTGGATCCAGCATCCGAGAATCGACCCGGATCCACGTTAGAGTGGATCCGGTACAGCGGCACTGCAGGTCGCAGGACCCGTACCCGGACCCGGTTCGATATTTATAAACATTGTGTATAAGAATCGTGCCTGGCACGATTCTTGTAAAGAAAAAAAAAACAGAAACGAAACCGAGAGGAGAGGACCTCGCCTAACCCACCGCGCTCGCCTCCCTCTCGACTCTTCCCTCCCACCTCGCTGGAGCCTTTCTCCTTGTCGGCGGCGATCTTGCACTTGCTTGTAGAAGCACCGACGCCGAAGGAAGCCGACCACCTGCTGCCGCCGACGCCAGCAACCAATGTCGTCGGCGACCTCCTTCTCACAACGAGGAACTAACGCCGGAAAACCTCCTCTCGCTGCATCAACCTCCTTCCGTCGTCGGAAAAAGGTAGGATCCTGTGCTTTTTCTGTAGGTATCGAATGACATTGGTTTGTGAATGGGTCTGTCACGAAAAAAGGAACAGAGTGTTTGACTCGATTCTTGGCTGTCAGAGAACCCCAAATCTGAGTTGAGGGTTTCGGTAGCTACAAGATCCGAGCCGTAAGAATCATGGAAGTATTTCTTAATTTGTGGGGTTTAGGTTTGCATACTATGTTGGATATCTCTGAGAAACCCCGAATCCATCTGCTAATTTGGGGATTTCTGGTGTTATGGAGAGAAACCCCAACCGATCTTGCAAATTGGGGATTTCGGGTGTTGTGGAAAGAAACCACAACCGATCTTGTTAAGTTTGGGGATTTTCGGAGGACCTGCAACTGTATTCAATTATTGAGTGTTGGTATTTTCTCGAACTTACAAATGAGAGCATTTTGATTTTTCTCTTAGGGGTAGATGTTCAGAAATCTTGGAATCAAAGGTACCTGTCTGATTGCCCTGTGTTGGGGTTACGGTTGAATACTTGATGTTAGCAGATTCGTGTTTAATTTATGTTGAGAAACGCAGTATGCCTATGTTAAATTATGTTATCGGATTTTTTTATATCTGCTTCCTTTAACAGTACATTAGCATGTTTACTTAAATTCTGGATTTAACCCTATGTATGTTTCATTTAGCCAATCCTACTATGTTAAGTAAATCTCTGTTAGCTAAATGGGTCTGCTGTTAGCCTATTGTGCATCGGTATCATGTATGTTCATTTTAACATCCGTTAGTAGATTTTTTGTGTATGTTTCATTTAGTAGTACATAGCATGTTTATGTAACCTCTTGTTAGCCTAATCTGGGTTTGACTCATTTAGTAAAACTTACCATGTTTTAGGTGAATTTTTGTTAGCTGAATGGGTCTATTCATTCTGAAAATTTTAAACTGGCTTATGTTAGCAGGTTGAGTCTGGTCCATTATGGACAATATGGCAGTGAAGTTTGCACACCCCACTAAGTAGATGACCAGAAAAAACTCCTGAATGAGGATACATATCTGACTTAGGAGCTTTAAATATGGAAAATGCCACAAACATAAAAACAATGGAAACTTATGGTTTATATGATGGTCTGACGACAGTTTAAATACTTGAGTAATATGATAATTTTGTGGATTGTATCAAATCTGTTTTCCTGTTAGTTGGTTGACGGTGATTAGATGTGATTATACGATATCTAGAGTTTTGTCATCAAATCGGATTTCTATATTATTAGGTTGGCTGATATCCAAGATAACTATGTCATTTTACTGCCTATATCAAATCTGTTTCAATGTTGGTTTAACAAATGATATCAAATCTGAACACATGTAATCATGTATAATCTTATACAAGTTGTATGCATGATATTGTGAAAAATCAATATAAGCTTTTTCCTCATAAATTCTTACACTGTTTTTTTGTCAGACAATTTGTGATGTGAGTTGGTCATACACAGCACGTTATCTGTGTTTGAGGAATGAGAATGTTATGTTAGTTTCAAATATAGGAAGGTGCACTTAGTGACATATAGAAATGTGCGTTGCCAAAAATGGGCAATATGAATGGATTACCCGATGCGGGTACTTAGACTATTAGCTTGTGCTATGGCAATCAAATGATGAAAACTTAAGTGTAAATATTGGGTGCTTGAGTGGTTTAAAGGCACTAAAACATTTTAAGTGGGTTTATGAAATCAATACTATAAATGATTGAGACTGTTTTATGAACATTGGTAAAATTAGTAAGGTTGTGATCAACTACTAAGGTAGTAAGAGAGAGTGGGGAAATGCCCTGAACTTCGGAACAATAACTAAACAATGAAACAAGTTTCTGAGGCTTACCTTAGAGAGGGTAGGTGGTACAAAACTTCGAGGACTTGTGTTGTGTTTCGAGCGTGAAGCGGCTCGTTGGTCCCCGTCCTCGAAGTTAGAGACCAGGACTACCTATGTGTCCTAGGTGGTAGTTCCACATCTTCTGCAGAAGTTAGGGATGCATCCTGTCTTGAGTTGAGCCCTTGGGAGATTCTCTCGGCTATTGGTCGCTCCCTTGGGGATTCAGTCTCAGTTAGAATGTTTGGGTTAATAAAATACTCTTGAATAATATACTCCCGAATGTTCTCTTCTGAGATGGTCACCTATGCCCGTGTGTACCCGCGAGGTAAGATAATTTAAACACAATTTTGTAACGACCCCAATCCACCCTTTTAAAAATGCGGAATTTTTTTTTCTAAGAGTTGCGGAAACCTTCCCAGAGATCTGGGGTCCTCACAGTTCCACTTTCCATTGGATAGCCCATCCACCACAAACGAAGTTGCAATTATCATCTAAATCAACCAACTAAAACTCTTTTATTAATGAGTAAGAAAATTTCAAAGACAAGGTTTTCTTCAACTGAAAGTAAAGTAACAATTGCAGAAAATAAAAGAACTGAATGACAAAAGAACAAGCCAATCTATCCTCTACCGAAGCTGACAAGCCCAAGTGTAACTCATTCATCCCCAGATGCATGTCCAACTTCACTGTTCACCATTACCTGTGAAAAACCAACAAAGTAGGGTGTCAGAACCGAAATTCTGAGCACAGCTACTTCTAAAGAAACAGGTGAGAGAAAGAACATGAATAAGATTTCATGCAGTGATTTGATTGAGTACAGATATAAATTTTTCAACATTCAAATATATATAACCACCAACAGTTGCATATACTTACCAGTTAAGAACAGTAAAGCAAGGTCACAATCAATAACTAAATAACTAAACCTTTCAGCATGATTTCACACAGTAAAGCGTATGCTACCACCAAATGATGTCATGATATCAGGAATGATTCAAACATGCATGATCTAATGCATAACAGAAAAATGCATGATTATGTGCAATGCATGATTTCTTCTGTTATCTTTCATTTAAGTTTCATCTTTTCATATGCATGCCCTATTAGATGCAGACATCTTTAAGTTCCTCTTTTTAATTACCGTGGCCCGCGGATACACCAAACGGGTATAAACCCCGAGGTCAAGTAGGTTCCCAGGTTAGCTTAACACACAATTTGTATTTTATTATTGGGTTCCAACTTAGCCATCGACCGATATCAGGAAACAACACCATCCATCGGAACATTAGACCTCCACATCTAATGTCGGGGACACAAGGGACACCCCACGCCCACAAGTGTCACTTCCTTGGTACCATAAACTCACAGCTGTGACTAACACACCACTCCCGGGTAAAGTGGCGGGTTCTCCCTAAAACCGTGGCCAGGAGAAGAACCTCAATATCGGGTTCAGGGGCAACAACGCACACAGAGTTTTTGTATCCTCACAGTCTCCCCAAGACCGGATATCCAAGATTCTCATACTCCAGATGAGATATCCCAGAATGTATATTACACTGTTCTTATTCATTATTTTTATTTAAAGTTCATTCTTTAAGTTTGCCACACATATGCAAAAGTAAAGTGAAAACCCCGCATCCTCCCTTGCAGGGACCCATTCGGGACTCCAGCCCGTATAAACCACTAGAACAGTATAGTAATGTGCTAAACCATCTTATGTGGTTTAAGTGATGCATCTAGAAACATATATAAAAGAAAACCCAACCCACGGCTCTCCAGGCCGGTGATGGTCCCAATAGGCCATCAGTGCATCACATAATAAAACCAAGTAGTGTCTCATCTACAACACTTGGCCAAAATGCCAAAAGCATATGTATATTCGTGTAAATATAAACCCAAACATATGCATGTCATAATTCATTCATATCATTTTCAATATGTGTGTGTTACCTACATCACATATTTAACCAAATTCATGGTTTCTTTAAGTGTGTGAGTGTACATGTACCAATGCACACAATAATCAAGCATACAGGTTCAAGAAGAGTTATTAATAACTGAATCATGCTCACACCCATGAGTACCATAATCATAACAGTCAAATGAAAACATAAATCTCCACGACAAGTGTTTCCATGCAATCCAATACCCAAGCTTTGAAATAACACATGGACTCTAGACAGAAATATAATGTCCAGCTAGAGACCTACAAGCAAGATACATTCCATATGTATAATTTCAATTTCATGTATCCATCCTCCCTAAACAGTGCAGCCTGAGCACTATTATACACAACTAAAAATTTTCAGGTTATGTTGCAATGATACCACGCTACATCTTACCAACTTTGAGCTTATCCCCACTCAAGAACCAGCATGAGCTACTTTAGAACAACTCAATTTACTTTAATTCATCAAATTGCACCTTCTCAAACCAAAACTCGATTCAACATAAACTTTCAGAACACAGACTGATGAAACTCAATCATATTCATAGAACATAACATGACTAAACCAAAATTTAACATAAACCAGGATATTCAACTGACCCATTAATGATTACTAACAAGTATAACTAGCTAGTCATGCTTCATTTTATTCATTTTATGCCAATAGATTGCCTAACAGAAAAATACTAATGAACCCATTCACGATTTCGTTAATGAATAACCTGAATTATCAGTGTGAATAACCAATACTTCTGTAAATGGATAACTTAGAACACATTACTGAAACCGTCGAACTTTCAATAAGAACTTGCAACAACAACAATTCAGTGAACTAATGATACAAATATGTACTGTTTACATGATATGCCGAGTATGGATGGGGACTGTACAAAAGAATGGAGGTCGGCTATGTGTATCTACTAATTCTGTTCTTCAATTTGGCGCATCACAGTATGATATGGCAAGACAAAAATTGAAATAGATTTCTGAGGCTTAATGCCACAAATGGAAGCAGCAAGAGCAGAAGCCAAACAAATGTACAGACTTCAATATGAGCAAAACTAGGGTGGCTCATTAACTTGCACAGAAAATTTCTTTCTTTCTAAAGGAATGGATCGGGCCAGAGAGTTTTCATTTAAATTCCCAATTAGCAAACAATCAGTTTTTTTTTTTCATACGAGTCACAGGCCAGCACCCAGCCGACTGGGTCGGCTGGGCCTGCTATGGCCCGGCCCACAAGATGTAGAGCATCCAGCCGACTGGGTCGGCTGGGGCCCTGCTAACATAGCACCCAGCCGACTGGGTCGGCTGGGCCTGTCGCCTCCTACCAACGCACTAGTGGCCTGCAACATGAAACAACACAATTTTTTTTTCCACAGTCTTATATATACCTAGGCTTCCATAATAACCCCCAAAGTTTCTTCAGAACAAAAGGACCAGCCTAGACGGTCCTCAATATTGTTGCCCCTGATCCTAATCACTTGGAATTGTATCCTTTTGCACAAAGAGGAGATATTATTATATTTTTTTTCTGATTTTAAAAGGAAAAAACCAAACACAATCCACAGATCATCCATTTCTGCAACCTGAATTTATAATACATCGAAATTAAGTGCATTGATTAAAACTTCTAAACATAAAATCCATAAGCACATCCTGGAGAACTCAGGAACTCAAAAGTCTGAAATCATTAATTGAAAAACTGAAAACCCCCAAATCCACTGATTTGGGGTTTCGGATAACCCGCAACCCTCATTAGGAAAGATCCCCAACCCCCAAATCACAGATTTGGGGTTTTAGGTTTAGGGTTAATATAAACCCCAAGTCCTACCCTCAAATCCCCACGTGGAATCGAACCCATGTTCGATTCCTCACCCGATTCCAAGGAGCACCGTACCTGATTGGAGCTTTTCCGACGATTCTTCCGACGATCGGAGGCTGCCATGGCCTTCGGTGGTGGCTGGTGGCCAAGGTTCCACTCACGGCTGCTGTCGTGGTTGTTGGTGGCCGAATCTCGCCGGCGACCTCCTCTCCTCCGGTGCGCGCACGCAGACAGAGACGAGAGAGACGAGGGAGAGAGTGATGAGGCTGAGTGAAGAGGGTGAGAGCCCCTCTCCACTCCCCTCCTTTATCGGCCCCAGGCCCCCCCTTCACGCCGAGATGGGGGGGAAGGTCGGTTACGCCCAGCGTAACCCCCCCTTTCCTTTTTTTTTTTCTGTTAGGGTTTATCGGGCTTCTGTTTCACGCCCCCCCTTAATAAGTGACATCGGGTCCGGGTCCGAGCCCTTGACCCGCGATACTAGATCCATTTCAAAAATGGTTCTGGTTCGCCCCTGCACAGTGGATCCAACTATGGATCCGACCCCTATATACTAAAATTAATTTATTTTTCTTCTTATAAATGTTATTAATTATTTGTTTAATTAAAAATTACTATTATAAGTATAATTTGACGCCCTTTTGTGGGTTATTTATGGATCCTTTTATGGATCCGATAACGGATCCGAGGCCCAAAATTAAAAAAATACTTATTATTTTCAAATAAAAAATTATAAAAATTGAGATTATTACACAATTTAGTGCAGTTAGGTATCACAGTGAGTGGAGTTATTAAAGAGACATTGGCATATTCTTTCAGCATGCTTTATATTCTGAATTTGTAATGAACTGAAATCCTGAAATGTGCAGATACGAGATGATTGAACTATTACATGAAAGTTATGAGGTTATTATTATTTGTTGTTGCATAACATACCTCACTTGCTTGTTAACGTTGTATATTATGCCTTGCTTTCTCAGTTATTGTTGTTGTATAACTGCTTACATGCTCAGGTTTATGATTGTTGATTTTTGTTGCATAATTTGCTTACTTGTTTAGATATATGCGGATAATCATCTTTGACACCCACATCACATGCTAGATTCATGACATACCTACATTAAGAGTTACAGTTTTCCTACTTAGACGTCGTAGTCTAATTCCTATAATTTTTACCATTTTCAGGTAAACGAGTAGCCTTATGAGCGGTTGCGGGATGAGGCATTGGATCGCGATTGTTGATTTACTGTTCCAGTGATTCCTTGGGTTTATGGTAAGTTAAATGTTCATATCATAAGGAAATGAAATACATGTGTTGAGTTTTATCTCAAAAGTAATGTTCCAAAATGCTTAACCCTATGTTGGTTAGTCTTCCCGCTGTTATAAAAAAAAAATAATCCACATAAATTTGGTTAAAATTTTGGGGCGTTACACTGTATGTAATATCGTGTATTTTTCACACAGTCATTTTAAGATTTTTTGCAAATTTGGCCAAGTATAGAAGAAAATCAGTAGAATCTCGAGTTTAGACCGATGTTCTTTGAGTCTAGGCTAGGCCGAGGTCTCATCGACAGGGTCGAGATGAGCCAATCGAAAGGTGATAAAAAGTTTTATTTTCAACCTTTAAATTTAAGCAAAATTCGAACGAAAATTGGGTTATTTTCGGACGAATTTCAGAAGAGAAATTAAAGTTATATATCGTTGGATGCGTTTCAAAATTCTAAGCATAACGATATTTTACTTTTCTAGATTCGGGCTACGGTTGGCCCAAAAATCTCATTTTTTTGAAGAAAGGTTGGATCGGGCTGGATCCAATGTATTTGATCCAAGTTAATATGGATCTGGACTCTGTATATTAATCTAGAGTTGATCCAGTCTAGGACCCAATTGGGGTTTGGATATGGATTTGGATCTGGATCCATATCCAAAACCTATGCCCAACAAAAATCCAACTTTAAATTTACTTTTTATAATTAAATTGAGGTTATTTAGAGTTAAAAAGACTCTCAAAGGGATAAGGTACCCTCTGGAAGTTTCTATATATTTAATTATTGATAAATAATTAATAATTAATTAATTTCGAATTTCACTTTTTGATTATTAGTTGGAACACTTTAGGAGAGTCCTTATATAGGGCTGAAGAAGGTTTGAGAAAGTTTAATGGAATTAGGAAAGAAGTTTTGAAAAGTCAACTTTAGAGTTTTAGAAAAAATGGATAAGCAAGCCTACCTGATCATTAACATGTGCATACCTGAATGCAGGTTGCCTATACATGCATGTTTGAGATATAAAGTTGTAAATGCATGCATACCTGATTTTAGACTTTCATATGTATAAATATTTAATAGTTAAATCCGTAATTTTAGGCAGATGCAGGCCTGGCAGCTTTTGCCAGGCTTTAACAAAAAAAAGAGAGAATATTTTACAAAAAAAAAAGAAATATTAAAAGGGTTTGGTATAGTCTGGTCTGGCCAGGCCTGGCCAGACTTGGCCACGTGCTGACAGGCCTGTTAGGCCCAATTAAACCGAGTTCAACTGGCCTGGTCTGCCAGGCCTGTCGAGCCTGCTAGGCCCAGCCGAGTTTGAACAAAAAAAATACATATAGAGATTTATAAAAGTTTTTTTCGTGGTTGTTGGGCTGACTCGCAGCGTGTACACAGGTCCCGGTCTGGTATGTGTAGGGGCTGCCAGACCAACCGACTGAGTTCGGTTGGGCTAGAGCCGAGCCCTAGCTAACCGAGTCGGCTGGGTGCAGTTAAAATACAAAAAATTTGTATGTGGCAAATCAGACTGTACTTGGACAAAGGCCAAAATAGTACATTAAGAATTTCAATTTTGTATATTCTTGTGTTTGATTTAATCTGGAACAAAAGAGTAATTTGGCATGTTAATTTTCAGATTTTTTCTATTCATGTTAGACTTGGCTTTTCGCATGCAAAAGAATGAAATGTTCACATGCTTAAACTTGTTGTACTATGCTAAATCAAAGTATTAATGTAAGGTTGCCTTCTTGTGTGTGTGTATACGTGAAATGGGTGTGTCTTTGCCTGTAGATAATTGCATGAGTGTTCACATGTTTTAATCGAGATGATTCATGAATGAAAGCATGTATTTGGCATGATTATGTGAACACATGCATATGAATATTGTTGTTCCACACACATTTCTAAATTAGCATGCATGATTGTGCATTGAAAAGCATGTGAAATGAATACATAGTGTCATGTTATTTATGATTTTTGTATATGAATGCATCGATGATAAAAATGAATCATCGTGGGTCGTGTGAGCCTTGAGCATGTGTTGCTCATTTAATTGTTCATGCATGTTAAAAATCGAACTTGATATTATTATTCTAATTGCAGTGTTCAATGTTGCCACGGGTTGTGGTCCCGTGAAGAGCTTCGCATATTGATTTGTGAACCTATATTATTAATTCTGCATATTGAATTGCAAATTAAAGAAAATAAATTAATAAAAAGATAAAAGAAAAGAAAAGAAAAGAATAGTGTAATCTACGCTTCCTTGATGTCCCTTCTATAGTATGAGAATCCTGGACATTGCGATTTTGAGGAACCGTGAGGATACTAAGACTCCATGTACGTTGTTATGCCCTTGAACCCGATATAGAGGTTTCTCTCTCGGTCACGGTTTTAAGGAGATTCTACCACTTTGCCTAGGGGTAGTGTGTAGATACAGTTGTTTTTTTGGTATACCAAGAAAAGTGACATTAGTGGATGTTGATTTTCATAATGTCCCAACATTAGATGTTAATTTCTAATGTTCCGATGAATGTGAAAAGAAGTGTTTTCTCGGTTACGGGTCATGGATCTGAAGATCCAGGACCCGTGACATCCACTTCTTCATTAATGGCATTATGTAATATTGATTATTGTAATGAGGGGTATTTTAGTACCCTAAAATTTTGTAATCACTTGTTAATATGAAGGAATACACAACAGCTGACCCAATTGCTAAAAGGGGTATCGGTTTCTCCCAACTTCTCTCTCCCTTTCTCTCTCTCTCTCTCTGTTTTTCAGATCTCACGCGTGGAAGGACCTGGAGATTCAAAATCTAACATGGTATCAGAGCCACGCTTCAGTTGAAACTGGAATCGATCTCAAAAGGTACGTCCGATAGATCTATCCTTCTCGATTTCTTCTTCTAAGTCAAGAACATATCACTTCGTTCCCTATTTTCATTTTTTTTTGGGTTCACGAACGACCCATTTTTGTCTCCCCACATCCCTTTCTTCGCTATCAGATTTGATATCAATCAGATCTGAAGATAATCAGATCTGATTCAGATCTGGCTTCTTCTTCTCACAGTCTTCTTTTCGCCTCTTTCTATTTTTCTTTTACCTCGGTGGTGGCTGAATCTCGATTTCCCCACAACCTTCTTTCTATCCCCTGAGTAACTCAATCCAGATTTGGATTTTCGACTCCACAGCCTTCTTTCTATCCCTTGAATAACTCAATCCAGATTTTCGACCCAAATACCTAGTTTATTGCTATTGGTAGCAGCGTGATCTAATCACGCAGGGTCCTATTTTGATTCAGCTGCATCCTTAATCAAGCCGATACATTCATTTTCTGTTTCATTCATATCAAATCAGAAATTTGATTGACATTCAATTTCTGTTTCATATCAGCAATCTAAATTAGTTTTTGCAGTCTGATAACATCGATCTGAGTTAGTTCCTGCAAAAAAAAAAAAAAAAACTGCAGGTGTAAGCAGATTGTGCTGAATACTTTCTTAATTCTGTGAAACATGAATTCACTTCCTAGTCAATCAGTTCTTTCTTCCAGTTTTCTCAGTCAACTCGTGTCTGAAAAATTAAATAATGGTAATTTCTTGACTTGGAAGAGGCAAATCATACCTTTCATTAGGAGTCAGGATCTTTCTGGACACCTGGATGGATCTATTCCAGTTCCTCCTGAGTTCCTATCACAAAAAGAAAGGGACAGCAAAGGGGAAGCTACTACTGTATATGTTAGAAATCCTGAATTTGTGGCTTGGATGAAAAGAGACCAAGCGCTTGTTGCTTATATTACATCAACACTGTCACAAGAGGTTCTTGTAGCCATTCCAGATGACTGCACTGCCATGCAACTTTGGAACAGACTAGTTCAGACATACTCACAGGTTTCTCAGGCCAGGATTATGTTTCTTAAAAGAGAATTTCAAATGTTAAGAAAGGATTCCATGTCCATCATGGAATATTTGAACAAAATGAAGGTTATCACAGATCAGTTAGCAGTTGTTGGAAGTACAGTTTCTGATAAAGATTTGGTACAGCAAACCCTCAGTGGATTGGGACACGACTATCATATGATTGTCACTTCTCTATTATGTTTACCTGAGCTGCCCAACTTTGAAGATCTGCGCGCAAAATTGTTACAATATGAGATGAATCTAAAGGGATTTTCTGAAGAATCATCTATGCAAACTGGGGCACAAGAAGTTCTTGCTACAGGGGTTACTTATGCACGAGGACGAGGAAGCTATGATATCAAGGGAAAAGGAGCACAAGGGATAAGTAGCCATGGCGGTCGTGGATTATTGCCTACACCCAACTCATATATCAACTCACAAAGACAGAGGCCAATCCCTACTTGCTTTCTGTGTAATAAAAGGGGGCACATCAAAGCCAACTGCTGGTTCAATCCCTTAAATAAAGGAAAATCAACACAAACTGAAGCAAAAAGAGGCACAGACAGTACAAGGACCAATGGAGAAGTAAAAGAGTTGTTGTTGTCAGCCTTAGCAGAATTGAATCTGAAACAGAATGAGCAAGGTACTTGGTATGTGGACTCTGGCGCAGCGACTCATGTTACTGGTGATGCAGGTAAGCTCCTAAAACTTGTTCCTTACATTAGTAGAAGTAGTATAGTTACTGGAGATGGATCACACCACTCTGTCTCGCATATTGGAAACTCCATCATACCCTTGCCCGAATCTTCCATCAATCTTTCAAATGTTCTTTATGCTCCTAATATCAAGAAAAACATTGTTTCAGTTTCTAAACTTGTTGATGATGTCAAAGCCTCAGTTGAATTTACTCCTTCTGTTCTTGTTAAGGATCTCTACACGAAGGAGACGTTCGCTAGAGGAAAACGACAAGGCAATATGTATGTTTTTCAAGAAGATCCTTCAGCACATGTTAGCTCTGCAGATCCAAACTTGAAGCTCCAATCATCGTTGTCTTCTGAAAATCCTACATGCGTTTTTAGTGTCTCTGAAATCAATAAGCCAAATCTTTGGCATGGTCGTCTAGGTCACTACAGTAGTAGTTTCATTGAAAAGCTTGTTTCGAATAATCTTATTCCCAAGTCAAGTCTAGGAATAAATGTCAATGACAATAAATGTTCTAGTTGTCTCTTATGTAAGAGTCATGTTTTACCATTTCATTCTATCAATAAAAGAGCTTCAAGACCTTTTGAGACTATTTGTTCTGATGTTTGGGGGCCTGCTCCAGTTGCTTCCATGTCTGGAACTAGATATTATCTTTTATTTGTTGATAGTTATTCTCGATATTCCTGAATATTTTTCATGAAACATAAATCTGAGACTTTCAAGTTGTTCCGTAACTTCCATTCCTTTGTCAAAAACCAATTTTCTGAAAACATCCTAAGTTTCCAATGTGACGGAGGAGGTGAATTCTCTTCCATTGACTTTACTAACTTTCTTCAAAGTAATGGGATAAGAAAAAAGGTGTCTTGCCCACACACACCTCAACAGAATGGGATTGCTGAAAGGAAGCATCGCCATATTGTTGAGAGTGCGATGAGCATGATGCATGACAGTAATCTTCCGATCACTTTATGGACAGAGGCTTTTCATTCTGCAGTTCATGTGATAAATCGATTGCCCATGACTATTTTGGAAAACAAGTCTCCTTACTTGTCTCTTTTTGGTATACACCCCAACTACTATGATTTGCATGTCTTTGGATGTTTATGTTATGTTCATGTTGATAGTTCAAGGAGACATAAGTTTCAGGACAAGGCTTTAAAGTGCAGGTTTGTGGGTTATGCTGATGACTATAAAGGGTACAGGTGCTATGATCCGGTGAGCAAGCGCATCAAAATATCAAGAAATGTCATCTTCGATGAATTGAATTTTGATTGTCGATGTACTAGTTCTTCAGAATCAAAACATAGAGTTGAGGCTTATTATCCTTGGTTGAATTATGAACTTCTCTCAGGAGCTAGTGATGCTTGCTCAAATTGCATTCAAAAGGATAAGAAACTTGTGTCTACTGATGGAATGATTGATCATGAAAATACAGACTCAACTTTGAATCCAGGAAGGTATAAAGGTCTTGTCTACACTCGACGAGGAAAAGAGTCACCCACCATAGTTGATTCAGACATGGACGCATCCTCAACATCCAACATTGTTGATACTAGAAGATCCACACGTTCTCGCCATCCAATTGAAAGGTGGGTCAGTTATGAAAATTTCTCATTAGATTTTCAACTCTTTCTAACAGCCTTGAATAAAGAAGATGAACCCACAACGTTCTCTCAAGCATCAAATTCCAGAAGATGGATTGAAGCAATGAATGAGGAGATGGAAGCTCTACATGAATGTGGTACGTGGGATGTCGTATCAAGACCACCTGACAGAAACGTTGTTGGTTCGAAATGGGTGTACAAAATAAAGTATAAACTGGATGGGACTATAGAGCGATACAAGGCGAGACTTGTAGCCAAAGGTTTTACACAGGAGCAAGGACAGGATTATGATGAAACTTTTAGTCCAGTTGTGAGGATGGGGACAATCCGAGTCATACTTTCTTTAGCCATTGAACACCAATGGACCATTAGCCAACTTGATGTGAAGAATGCTTTTCTTCATGGAGATTTGAGAAAAGAAGTTTACATGGAACAACCCACAGGTTACGCAGAAGGTAATCCTACAAAATATGTCTGCAGACTAAAAAGGGCGATATATGGATTGAAGCAGGCATCTCGATCTTGGTTTGACAGCTTTTCTCTTGAAATACAAAAGTATGGTTTTAAGAAATCTCTTCTTGACCACTCCTTATTTATATTTAAGAACCAAGACACAATTACTCTGTTGTTGATATATGTGGATGATATTATCATTACTGACAGTTCCAATGAGCACATTGAAGAAGTCAAACATCTCTTGAATCAGAGGTTCAAAATGAAGGACCTTGGCAAACTACGGTACTTTCTTGGAATTGAAGTCGACAGTTCCTCTGAAAAAATGACTCTCACTCAACATAAGTATACCATTGATGTTCTCAATAAATCGGGTATGAAAGACTGCAAGCCCTTGAGCACTCCTAGCGTTCTTCATCAAAGGCTTAGCTCTCAAGACGGAGATCCATTTGATAATCCCACACAGTACCGTAGCATAGTGGGTATGTTACAATACCTCACTTTTACTCGCCCTGATATAGTCTACTCAGTGAATCAAGTTTCTCAGTTTATGCATGCCCCATGTGAAGGGCATATGAAAGCAGTTAAACGGATACTACGATATCTGAAGGGAACGGTTGGGGATGGTCTCACATATAAGCGAAAGACAAATGGGCAAAGTGCACATGAGATCACTATTTATTCTTACGCGGACTGGGCGGGAGATCCAGATGAACGCAGATCAGTATCAGGCTATTGTGTATTTGTTGGGATAAATTTGGTTTCTTGGAGTAGTAAGAAACAAAAGGCTGTTGCCAGATCCAGTACAGAGGCTGAATACAGGTCAATGGCAGCCGCCACTGCTGAGGCTACTTGGGTTAGACATCTACTGACAGAAGTCGGAGAATTGATATCTCGATCACTTCTTCTGTGTGACAACCAGAGCGCCATTAGTATGTCTTTTAATCCAATCCATCACAGTCGTGCCAAACATATTGAAATAGACCAGCATTTTGTGAGACAAAAGGTAGAAGAGAAAGAGATTGAGCCTGAATTTGTTCGAACTACAGATCAAGTGGCGGATATATTTACAAAAGGATTGACAAAAGACAGATTTTGGATGTTAAAAGGCAAGTTGTTCATGATTCAAGATCATGCACAACTTGAGGGAGGGTGAAAAGAAGTGTTTTCTCGGTTACGGGTCATGGATCTGAAGATCCAGGACCCGTGACATCCACTTCTTCATTAATGGCATTATGTAATATTGATTATTGTAATGAGGGGTATTTTAGTACCCTAAAATTTTGTAATCACTTGTTAATATGAAGGAATACACAGCAGCCGACCCAATTGCTAAAAGGGGTATCGGTTTCTCCCAACTTCTCTCTCCCTTTCTCTCTCTCTCTCTCTGTTTTTCAGATCTCACGCGTGGAAGGACCTGGAGATTCAAAATCTAACAGAATGGTGTTGATTCCTGATATCGGTCGAGAGCTAAATGTGGAACTCAATAATAAAATACAAATTGTGTGTTAAGCTACAACTGGAGACCCACTTGACCTCGAGAAATTTTACCCGTTTTGAGTATCCACGGGTAGCAGTAATAAAAAAAGCAACTAAAGTTTGTATGCATTTAATAGAGACATACATATAAAAGAAAACTCTGATAAAATATAATAATTATTTATGTATGTGCACTGAAATCATGTATATTCATGTTATGCATTAGATCATGCATATTTACTTGTTCTCTTACTTGTAATGTATTGGTGATTGCATGATATTTGCTTCTCATTACATGATAAATGTTTTTATTGCTTAATTTTTGTTTCCTATTGATAATAATTGTTTTCTCTAGCTTAACAATTTTTCCCTATTGCATGAATTGTTAAATGAAATATGAATTTGTTATAAATGCATCTCTCTAAATTGTTGCATGATTCTTATTTGTGTTCTTTTTGCTTATTTGTTTCATTAGAAGGACATGTACCCAGGATCATTGGATTCTGACACCCCTACTTTTGTGTTTTTTACAGTATCTGAGGCCCAGTGAAGGAACTTGCTTTGCGAGGAGCTACGAGGACTACGTGACTATTTGACAGACTTTTCTTGAAACAGCGTGGCTCCACACTTTTGCTTTATTTATATTGTCTTGCACATGCTTTTAGACTATTTGAATTCAATTAATAAAGTTGGATTGTTTTGGAAGATGGGTATAAGATTTCTTGTGGTTGTGGATGTGTTATAACTGTAAAGGCCTCGGGTCTCTGAGAATGTTTGCACAATTAAAAAATAAATAAATTTTGTCACTTTTTAAGGGATATGAGTTGGGGTCGTTACATTGCATAATAATTATTCTTAAATGCATGAATGGTTATTTGGATTATGAAATGATTGTAGTTGTATTCTTCTAAAATGTTACATAAATTTGATTTATGTTTTTCTTCATTATTTGAATTATTAGAGGAATTTGTACGTAGGATCTATGATTCTGACCACGTATTCTTTATGTTTTTCATAGCCTCTGAAGCCCAGTGATGAGACCAACTGCTATAGGGAGCCTACAAGGACTACGTGACTACTTTGACATATTCTTTGGGACAATGTGGTTGCATTTTTATTAACATTTATTTTATTATTGTTCTCAAACTTTAATTATTGATGATGAATAAAGTTATTTGGTTTAATTGATGGTTAATGTAAGATCCCTTGTGGCTTTCGAATGTGCTATGTTTGTGAGACCCCGAGTTTTTGTGTTTGTTTCCGCAATTGTTTTTAAAAAAAAATTAAAAAAAAAGAACTTTTCAACGGGGATGAGTTGAGGTTGTTAGAGAGAGAGAGAGCACTCACCTATAGAGGCCAGCATGGACTCCGACGAGGCTCGCCAGGAGGTGACAAGGGAGGAAAAGGAGAAGGTGAGGGAGAGAGAAACCAGTGAGAGAGAGAGGGAGCATCAAAGTTTAGAGAGAGGGAGAGCTCAACATAAAAAGAAAACCCCCCGTTGGGGGTTTAAATAGGGGAGAAGAGAGGAGATGTCGACAAGGAGTGTCGACATCCCTGTTTGGATTCGATGTAAAGCCCACTTAAAAAACAAAACAAAAAGTGTCGGACACGTGTCGGGCATGTGTCGGACACATGTCGAGCATGTGTCAGGTTCGGTCTGCCGTATCAAACCCGGATCAGATCCAGGCACGACGCGGACCCATGACCCAGGTTCTCGAACTTTCGGCCTGCATCTTTAAAAGACGCAAGCTGAGAGGGGCGAGGCGCAAAACCCCTCACCACTTTCTCTCTCCTCGCCTCCCCGCCTGCCATCTTCTCCCTTTTCTCTGCAGCCACGGGCGACCGAAGCTGCCAGTGACCCCCCAGCCCCACCGTCGGCTACACCATGCTGACCTCCTCTCCATCTCCTCTCTACCTCCCGTCTTCTTCCTCTTATGTGCAGTCGACGACGACCGAAGTCGTCGGCGACCTCCGTGCACCCCTGGTTGTTGTCGCTGGCGACCCTCCGCCATCGCCTCTCTCTCTCTCTCTCTCTCTCTCTCTCTCTCTCTTCCCATCTCTTCCCCTCTCATTTTTGCCTTTCCGGCCACCACAGCCCTGACGTCGGCAGCCCGTTGTCGGTAACCTCTCCCTCTTCTTTTTATTCTTCTTCTTCGTGTCTTCTTTCCGTCTGGCAGGGGGCGGAGCCCCCTACCTGTGTTTTCTCTATCCGACAAGGGTCTCCACCCCTTGCCTCAGTCTTCTTTTCGTCTGGCAGGGGTGCAGAGCCCCCTGCCTTTGCTTTTCTCTGGCCAACAGGGGGCTTCGCCCCTTGCCTCTGTCTTCTTTTCGTCTGGCAGGAGGGCGGAGCCCCCTGCCTTTGCTTTTCTTCGGCCAGCAAGGGGCTCCGCCCCCCTGCCTTTGTCTTCTTCTTAGCCCCATTGGCATTGCGAAGGGGCCAGATCCCTCCCTGCTACCTTGCTTTCGCGGGGGGAGGGGCCGAGCCCCTCCCTATGTTCCGCCGCTACAGGGGAAGGGCCAGGCCCCTCTCCTTTTCTCTCTGCTTTTGTCGAGCAGACGGGGCCTCAGCCCCTGTCTCTGCTCATTTCCAGCAGGATACAGAGCAATGAGTCAAGTCATAACTGAGATAGTTTGGATACGATGGTTATTGAGTGAGTTAGGAATTTCCATTGCGAACAAAACTCAATTGTATTATGACAACATGAGTGATATCCATATTGCAAGGAATCCAAAATTTCATGAGCGAACCAAACACATTGAAATAGATTGTTAATATATGAGAACGGCTTATGAAGATGGAATCATTGCTTTGAATCATGTGAGCTCGAAGAGTCAGATTGCAGATGTGTTTACAAAAAGTTTGGCTCTTGTGCATTTCAATACTTTCCTTTCCAAACTTGGAATGATTCCCTTACATCACTCCAAGTTTGAAGGAGAGTATTGAAACATATATGTAATTTAGCTTTTACTTAGTCTTTATTCTTTTGTATATAGTCTCATAGGTAAGGGGTAAACTTGTAAAATAGCTTTTTATGTTACTTTTTTTTTCTAACCCTTTAGAGAGGTTGACCCATATAAGAGGGTACACTCTCATTCACGAAATAGAATGAAGTTTTCTACTTGTTAATTCCTTCCCCTTTTATTGTATGTTTCTCTTCTTTCTCTCTTAAGACTTCAATACATCACTGAATGCACATCGGCAGGCCTCCTGTTGGTAAAGCCCTTGATGTCCCTCATGCCCACCGTGGAGTACACCCAGCTTCAACCTTACAGCAAGGGTTGCCTCCCAAGGTTTTCCAATCATGGTTGTCCCATATCAGGTGACAAATCACAGTCACTCCTAGCCAGGAAGGTGGAGCCCTTATGGGTTCATTTCACTACATAGTTGGGTTATCTTAAGATTCACATTTATCAAACCTTAGCTACAAATTTAGTGTAATAGGACAATCCATTTAGAGATATAGACGAGTTCAGCAAAACAATTAGTTATAGATATAACTTATCCTAGAAGAAGATGATTTGTGTTCAAGATCAGCAGGCATCAATGTAAAAGAGTTGAATTTGGCTCAGATAAAGTTTTTTGTTTTTAATCCAATCTCTCATTGTTCGATCTGGATCATGCTTGGACTGTCTCCATACCCTTACTAGATCTCAGTTTGCATGTAAAATAGCATATTTGGATCAAGATCCACATTCAAAACAGACATTTCTGGAATGATCTTCCCTTACAAGGCTCAGTCATTTATTTAACCAAACCCAATAGGGACTTTGCCAAACAGACCAAAAGGATCCAGGTTACTTGAATGCCTGACCCCGAGCCCATACCATTGAAATCACTATACATCATACAAATAGATTTAAGAAGATTTCAGATACAGGGCAACCTTCCTGTAAAAGCCATGAGATCCATGGATATAGGATTCAATTAGCAGCTGTAATTAAGAAACTGATGGACATCTAAGATCTGAAGCTCCATTTTTCTCATGTTTTGTTAAAGAAAATATGATGTCAAAAGCTTACACAAACAAGATGAATATATAGGGCCACCACAGTAAAGATAGTAGATAATCATAGAAGGAAGATGATGCTTAAAATAAAAGTGGAACAATGAATTTCCAGTTGAAGCAAGTGCCATGCACCTAGCCTGAATCTGAGTCTAAGAAGACAAAGCTGATTCATTTTTCATGATCAGGGAGAAAATCCCCCGTATGCAAAATAGAAACATCTATCAATTATTTCAAGTACAACTATGATCCATATAAAGCTATAACCTATGTAAAGGTATGACTTGCAATATAAATAATTATTATATTTATTCTGCCACTAGCAATGAGATGGATACACTTCAGATCTGTTCTACAGAAAACTGAAGAATATGTGGACAAAAGAATGCAATGGTGATCATGTACCAAAATACATGATATAAAAGAGCAAAGGTATTCAGATTAATTAACCAACTTCTAAAATAGTAATATTACCTGCCAGTGTCACCACAACCCAGTGGCTTTATAGGCTTGAAATGTTTCAGAGTAATCTGCTCACCACGTTCAGTAATCTATGAAAGAAAAAAATACGAACTTACATGTTTGACAGCGATAAGAACCAGGAAAAAAAAGAGCCAAAAGAGCTTTAAAATGTTGTACTTGAATCCAATGGCAGCTATCTGTCTGATAAAATGTGGCAACCTAATCATATTACACATTCTGTGATGGTTTGATTGTCCTCAGGTTGAATATAAACTATTTTGTCACTCTTATTGTTAAAATGTATTGATTCATATATATATATATATATATATATATATATATATATATATATGAGTGTATATGTATATATTATATATTTTTCTAACTGTTGTATTATTGTAATAGGTTTTGCCCATGTAGGGGCATTTTGGTCATTTGCACCTATGTAATCGGTACTTCATGTAATACCTGTAATTTTTTGGCAATTATTTTAATAAATAAATATGATTTTTATGTCAAACTTAAGGATTATTAGTCATTCAAGTATACATTGGAATGAGAATTAATTGTGTTTATTGATTTGAAAAGTAAATCCCACTTGAATTGGAATTCTAACTAAAGTTATATTGAGATTTGAATTTAACTCGGGGTTAAATTCATGAAAATTGTAATTTAAATAGAATTTTAATTTGGATTTGGACTTAGTAAGTGGAGTTGGATCCATATTGGGTTTGAAAATTTATGGGATTTGGATTCGGTATAAAATCCAAGGTTCAAATTGGTTCAAAAATCTAATTTGGAAATTTGTGATATTAGCTAAATAAATAAAGCTTAAAAACAAACCAAGAGGGTGGGACGCCCCCTAGGTGGGCCCACACCCCCTTGGCTGGATACTACTTACCAAAAATCTTAATTCTTTTGAAATCCCATAAGAAAAAAAAAGATTGTCAAAACTTACCAAAAAACAATAAGAAGGTAAGTCTTAGCAAGAGAGACATGAGTCCAAGTTGGACTCATGTGGCCAACAAAGCAAGTAGAGGGACCGACACGGGGTGCCCCTACTTGTTTAAGATCTGAAAATAAAGTATTATATGTAGCTTAATATATAAAATAATAATAATAATAATATTTTTAATGTATCTTATAAGCCTATAGGGAGCAACTAGGTGGGACGTCCCCACCATTCTCATCCTTGGTAAAATTTGTTAAGTCAAAGAGGTTAGGACAAATAAAATAGTAAGTATGGTAGTGGCTGGAATTTGTAAAGTTAAGAAAGTTTTTCAAAACGTCAACAATTGTTAGAGTTTTTTGTTTAAATATACATATAGAAAGCAACTGTTGAGAGAGATTATGAAAACTTTGGCTCAGCCCAAAGATCCATAAAGGGGGACCCCAAGAGGGGCGTCCCACCCTTTTACCTTTTTTTGGACTTTCTACTTCTCTCCCCTCTTTTTTCCTCTTCTATCACCATCAAGAAGTTGGTGTAATGCCCCCAAAATCCTGAACTTGTAAAATTTTAGGAAAATTTTGAAACTTTACAATCAATTATTTTTTAGAGTTAAAAATGATAGATCAACAAAAAATAATATTTGAAAAGAACAAGTCGATGGACCTTGGGCAGATTACAGGCAAACTTCCTTTTCAACACTTTAGGTTCGTATCTCTCTACGTTCGTTTGAAACCATGTAGATTCAAAACAACAAAATTCTATATAGAAAGTGTAAAACCCATAATAAAAAAAAAGAGTTGGATCCGGACCCGACCTGCCCCCACACTGTGTTTCTATTTAAACACCGAGGGGCGGGGGGGTCCCCTTTTACACAAAAGGGAACCCCCGACCCTCTCTCTCCTCCCGCTCTCTCTCCCTTTTTTCGGCCCCGTGACGCCGGTGACCCCCCGTTCGCCCACCTCTCGCACCGTCTGCTCTCTCCCCGAGCCCTCGTCGTTCCCTCTCCTCCCCTGACCTTGAGCTTGTGTTTCCCCTCTACATGTGCCTTTGTCGGCGAGTTCTAGACGACCCCAAGCCCCCCTCAGGTGAGCTTCACCCTCTCCCCTTCTTTTTCTCTCGCTGGGTTCGACCCCTCCTATCGTCGTCCCTCTCTTTTCCGGTCGACAGGCAGAGGCAACGCCCCCTGCCTGTCTCTCCTTTTTCGGCCGATAGGCAAGGCCGACGCCCCCTGCTTGTCTCTCTTTTCCGGCCGACAGACAAGGGGCGATGACGCCTGCCTGTCTCTCTTTTTGGCCAGGAGGGCAGGGGCGTCGCCCCCTGCCTTCCCACTTTTTTTCTGACCTCCAGGCAGGGTGGCTGACGCCTCCCTGTTTCCTCTTCTTCTGCCGATTGGCAGGGGCGACGCCCCTGTCGCCTCCTCTTTTTCAGCCAGCAGGCAAGGACGACGCCCTTGCCACCATCTTCTTTTCCTGGCTATCGGGCAGGGGCGCGGCCCCTGCCCCCTCCCTTGTTGATGTCTGGCAAGTCGGCAGACAGGGGTTGTGCCCCATACCCTTTCTCCCCCTTTTTCCCTCTCCAGCAGGTCGACGGGCAGGGGTTGCGCCCCTGCCCCTTCCTCTGTTGATCGGCGAGCAGGGGCACAACCCTACCCTGTTTGGGGACTCGACCCCTTTAATTCAGAGCATTTTTAGTATATTGTGTTAAGTTTTTGCCTTTTTATTTTTTCGCAGCTCGCGCAACAGATCTCACTCGTACCCTGAGGCCCAAGCCTTTTGTCACCTTCACCCAGAGACGTCAGCAACTGACACTCCCTGAGGTAGGAGAAAGTTGCACAAAGGACAATGGATGAACTATGTTGAAGCCAGCTAGGGTTTCTAGCAAATCAAAAAAAAGAAAGGGGGGGAGAGAGAGAGAGAGAGGAAGAATCGTTAATGCTCATTAGGTCTAATCTCACTTAAATAGAGAGATTAGACTAAAACATTGTTTATAATAATGCCCCTGACCTCTTAAGTAGTTACCAAACTGCCCAAATGCATATGTACAGTGACTGCTTCTCAACACTCCCCCTCAAGCCGGATCATATATATCAATAAGGCTCAGCTTGTCACAACATTTTGAAAAATTTGAACTCGCTAGGAGTTTTGTGAAGACATCGGCAATTTGGTTCTCTAAAGATATGTGCTTGGTGCAAATATACCCAGTCTGGACCAGGTCATGTACATAGTGACAATCCACCTCAATATACTTTGTCCGTTCATGAAACATTGGGTTATTTGCAATATAAGTAGCAGCTCTATTATCACATATCATCTCCATAGGTAATGAGACTTTCACTTGGAGATCAGTCAACACAGATTTAACCCACATCATCTCAGCAGCAATTTGAGTCATAGCTCGATACTCTGACTCAACGCTCGACCTGGCAACAACAGTTTGTTTCTTACTTCTCCAAGTAACCAGATTCCTTCCAACAAACACACAGAATCCAGTTGTGGACTTTCTATCAATAATTGACCCTACATAATTTGCATCTGAATAGGCAGTAACATCTAAAGAGGGGTTTTGTTTAAACCATAGTCTTTTACCAAAGGAGAACTTTAGATATTTGAGAATCATCATTGCAGCCTCCCAGTGAGCCTTTATAGGTTTGTCCATAAATTGACTTATCTTGCTCACGACTAAGGATATGTCAGGCCTGGTCGCAGTCACATATAATAGCCTGCCAACAAAGGAGCGATAACGGCTACAGTCCACATACTCGGATTGTTCATCAAACAGATGAGACTTGGGATCCATAGGAATCTTTACAGGTTTGGCACCTAACATCCTTGTCTCCTTCAGCAGGTCCAAGACATATTTCTGCTATGACAGATACAATCCTTCTTTACTCCTTGCAACCTCTATGCCTAAGAAATATCTGAGTGGTCCCAGATCCTTAGTCACAAAGTGTTTTTGAAGATGGGACTTTGTCTCAGAAATGTCTTTTTCACTGATTCTTGTGACTATAATGTCATCAACATATACTATCATGACCACAATTCATGTGCAAGTCTTTTTAATAAAAAGAGAGTGGTCAGAAGCAGATCGGACAAACCCAAATGCTGACATGACCTCAGCCAGCTTGGAGAACCACGCACGGGGACTCTATTTGAGATCATAGATTGCCTTATTCAACTTGCATACCTTCTGACAGTCCCCTTGAACCTCAAACCCCAGAGGTTGAGGCATGTAAACTGTCTCCTCCAAGTCTCCACACAGAAAGGCATTTTTCACATCAAGCTGACATAGAGACCAACCATGGTGCACTGCGACGGACGAAACAAGACGAATAGTCTTAAGACGAGCAACATGAGAGAAGGTTTCAAAGAAGTCCACCCCATAAGTTTGAGTATAGCCTTTCGCAACCAGGCGAGCTTTAAACCTTTCAATAGATCCATCAGAGTTATACTTAATAGTATAAACCCATTTACAACCAACAATATCAGCCTCAGGTGGAGGATCAACCAAGTCCCATGTTCTGTGAGAAAGCAGTACATCCATTTCATCCTGCATGGCCTTCGCCCATTTGGGGTCCAGAAGGGCGTGATGATGATTGAGAGGAACTAATGCAGCAGATAAGGTGAATACAAAATTCTTCATATTTTTACCAAGTCGTGCCTCGGAAACAAACTAAGAAATAGGATGAAGTGTATATTGTCTTTTTCCTTTCCGAAGAGCAATAGGTAAATCACCATTAACAAGAGGATCGTCAGTAGGGTCAGGAACACTCACCTCTGGAGAAGCTGATGACACAGGCATAGAGTTGGGTGGAGCTCGATGTGTGTACACCATAGGAGGATTTTTGTAACGAGACGGAATCAGACTCGGAACAAGAAGCTCAAGATTGACAGATTCTAATGGAAAAGGAGGAACAAGAAGAGGAAAGGAATCACCTTGGCTGGCATGTAATCTTGGTGAAGTACTAGAAAAATATGAGATAGACTAAAAAAAGGAAACATCCGCACTGACATACTCTCTCTGGGATATGGGATCATAACAACGATATCTTTTTTTGTGCTTGGGATACCCAACAAAAACACATTTTATAGATTGGGGCGACAATTTATCTCGGTTGGGACCAAGTTTATGAACAAACACACGCAGCCAAATACCTTTGGAGAGATAGGGAAAAGAGGAGCTTCCGGTCTAAGAATTTGAATGGGAATATGATCTCTCACAGAAGTTGAAGGCATACGATTTATTAGATATCCAGTAGTTAGAACCGCATCTCCCCAGTAAGACGCAGGCATATTAGATTGAATCAGAAGACAACGGGCAACATTTAGAATGTGTCTATGTCGGCGCTCCGCTATTCCATTCTGTTGCGAGGTATGAGGACAAGAAGTCTGAGGTTGGATCCCAAGATTTTTATAAAATTGTAATAATTCAGATGATTTGAATTCAAGAGCATTATCAGTGCGAACCACTTTGAACGCAAGGATTAAATTGAATTTTTATTTCAATAATCAAGGATTTAAGAATAATAAGGGCTTTAGTCCTATCTTTTAACAAGAATACCCAAGATAATCTGGAAAAATCATCTACAATGACTAAATAATAACGACACGTAGAACGACTAAGAATTCTACTTGGACCTCAAACATCAACATGAAGATCAAACAAATTTTGACTTAAAGGACTCTGACAAGACGGAAATGAACTCCTATGATGCTTTCCAAGCTGACATGCTTCACACAGCAGAGTAGTGGATGGCGAGATTTGAGGAATAACTCTATGCAATTTAAGCAACGAAAGATGACCAAGACGATGATGCCAAAGCAGCGGACTAGAAGAGGACTCAATTGCTGAATGAACAGAGCCAACTGGTTGGTGTAGATAATAGACTTCACCTTCCTCATAGCCTCCACCAATCGTCTTCCCCGTCAGCAAGTCCTGAAAAGTGCAATAGGCAGGATCAAATATTACTCGACAATTCAACTCCTTTGCAACACGACTAACTGATAACAAATTTTGAGGGAATGAAGGAGCATGGAGAACATTTGATAATTGAAGAGTAGGGGAGATGGAGATATTTCCCTGACCAACAATGGGAGAGGAACTCCCATCGGCAAGAACCACCTTTTTATGATTAGCAACACTATACAAATTCGAAAAATCACATTTATTTCCACATAAATGGTTGGATGCCCTGAATTAATAATCCAATGACTACCTTGGCAAGAAAATTCATCACCTGCAGAGTATGTAATATCAGCCACGGGGAACTAGATGGAAGATGTGCCAACAAATCATCATACTCAGCACGAGTGAGAGTGACTGAATCACTAGGAGGAACAGTGGGGGACTCGGATTTGGCCACTTGTGTTGTAGGAGCAACTTTAGCTGAAGATGCAGGAGGACGACCATTCTTGTCAAAGCATCTATCTTCTAAATGCCCAAATCTCCCACAATAGGTACACTGGAGCTTGCCTCATCCTCCCGTGCCTCGACCACGTCCACGACCTCGAGAATTAGGAAGAAAACCTCGGCCTCGGCCATAAGAGACAGACAGAGTAGAGGTTTGTGATTCTGATTGAGATGAAGGAAGAGACATAGCAAGCTTGCTCAATCGATTATATGCCTCAGCAAGAGTGGGAATATCTGAGCCTGTCAACATCTGAACTTTGGCAACGGAGAATTCAGCTAACAGTCAGGAACCGTGCTACCATGGTATGCTCTTGGTGTAGTTTTTGTTTGTCACAACATAACGATCTATGAGCATTTAGTCTCTCAAAAGCTGCCTTCACGGAGACATAATACTGGGCTAGAATTTGCTCTCCTTGCTGCAATTTATAGATCACCTGTTCTACTTGAAGAATACGACTAACATTAGTTTCTTGTGAATAAGTGTCTTGCAAATTATCCCACATTTGTTTTGCAGAGGTGCAATAAATAAGCCTGTCAGCTATGTGAGGTTGCACACTATTCATAATCCAAGACATGACAATATCATTGTCCTCTTCCCATGTAGCATACTTCTCAGTTTTGTTCATAGGCTCATTTTCCAACAAAATATATTTTCTACGATGCCCTGAAACAGACATCATGAACGTACACGACCATCTAGCATAGTTAGTCTCATCCAACTTTACAAATGATTCATATGAAAAAGGGTTTGCAAAGGCTTTATAATCAGACACGGTTTCGGTCTTCATGTCTGACTTCTGCATTTCAGCCATGGAGATACAACCACACGCAACTACCAGCTGCTGAAAACTTGGATCTGACGAGCACACCAACTACCAACTGAGAAGCCGACTCTATCAGATTTTAATCATACTGATAAAATCCGATATATATAAAAACTTGTAATACGTTGTTCAGATCCAACACTAACGTGCACATCAACTTCCAACTAGGAAGCAGACTCTACCAGATTTTAATCACCCTAATAAAATTTGAACTATTCATCTTAAAAGAAAACTACAACAACTTGCATACCACGACTGCCACAAAAAAATCTGACAACCTGCATACCACGACTGCATCATGATGGAGACTACAGGCCTTTTTGACATCCACACAACCATCATCAGCCGCCATCAACACGGTCAGGGTCTCCTTGCTGCTACACGCACATACCTGCTACTACACGCACAATGCACGCCCGATCAGCATTCCTGCTGGAGAGGCTAATCGTTGTTCAGATCACGGTTCACGCTGGAGACAGCGCCACGCTGTTCAGAATATGTTCTTGTTGGCTGGAGAAGTTCCGTGTTGTTCAGATCACACAGCGCCACGTTGTTCAGATCATGTTCCTGTTGGTTGGAGAAGTTACACCCTGTACACAGCGATCGTTGTAATCGTTGCACACAGCGATCAACTTTGTCGTTGTTTGGATCGCTCTTCACGATGTACACAGCACCACCCGATCAGCCTGTGGATTGATCAGCGTGTGGATCGTTCACGTCAGATGCCCAGAGCTACATCCTGCTCTGATACCATGTTGAAGCCGGCTAGGGTTTCTAGCAAATCAGAAAAAAATAAAGAGGGAGAGAGAGAGAGAGGAAGAATCGTTAATGCTCATTAGGTCTAATCTCACTTAAATAGAGAGATTAGACTGTAATGAAATGGTGGTCTTCAACAAATGCACAAATAACTCACAAACAAGTGTCTATTGGAGACACTACAAGCATGACCCTTGAAAGGGTATAAAAGGAAGAACACTTGAAAAATAAATAATACTTTATTCATGAACAAAATGCTTAAGAAGCATAGTAATTTACATTGAAGGGGTTCACCCCTATATATACAAAAAAGTGGAAGAGAGAGGAGAGCTCATTTTGAGCTCTCCAAAAGAGACGTTGGATTCCAACGTCTCTTAATATAGTTGTTAGACTACAGTCCAACAACATTTATTACTATAGTTGTTGGACTATAGTCCAACATCATTTATTATAGCTGTTGGACTACATTCCAACAGCTATTTGCACAGTCAAGTTCCAACAGGAACTTGACTGGATCAAATATCTAGTTTCTATTGAACTAGATGCTAAAAAAGAAAATAAAGAAAAATAGAAAAATAAAATAATAAAAGAAAATATAATAATATTAAATAATATATATATATATATATATATATATATTACAGCTTACATTTTAACATAGACTAAAGCATTGTTTACAATAATGCCCCTAACCTCTTAAGTAGTTACCAAATTACCCATATGCATATGCATATGTACAGTGATTGCTTCTCAACAAACTAAATTAAGTAATTAACACTTAAATGGAAAAGAACAAATAGATATGTAAACATATATATATAAGCTTTTAACTTAAAGACGCAGTTTTGCAATCCTTGTCCTTTTCTTTGTCATTTACTGTTTTTTATGTTTACTTTGTCATCGCGCTTTAGTGCACAGGCTTTTGCTTTCGCATTTACTGCTTTTTGTCTTTACTTTGCCGTCGCGCTTTAGTGTACAGGCTTCTGCTTTCGCATTTACTGCTTCATGTCTTTTACTTTGTCGTTGCGCTTTAGTGCACAGGCTATTGCTTTCGCATTTACTTCTTTCTGTTATTTACTTTGTCGTCGCGCTTTAGTGCATAGGCTACTGCTTTCGCATTTATTTAGCTCGGGTACGGTTTTATACCACGTGCACTGCTTACACACTTATTTGCTTATATTCTTGTCGTCGTGCTACAATGTGCACAGGCCGCATTATGTAATACATGTACTGCTTACGACATGCAAGTGCATATTCTTTTCTACCTGTTTCCCATTTGCTCTTTTTCAAAGATATGGATTTTGCGCATGGGTGCTAGAGTTAAAAAAAAAGGGATTTCTTACGAGAATCTAGTTTTCCAATTGCGTAGTTCTGCAAAGCAAAGTCTGCTCGCTTTTAAGTTGCGAAATTGCAACTAAGTTTTCCCAAGTTATCGCATTTGAGGGAAATGTTTTACAACTTCGGTTTAAGATTCTGATGACTCAAATAACCTCAGTTGGGGGTATGAGCATATGTTTGGGTGGGGTTCTGCTAAGAAACCCATACCCTATTTATCGCACAGTATCGTAAGACATGCGCAGCATGCTGATACTGCGATAAATGGATAAGAGATCTGTGGCGATCTCATATTGTACAAATTGCACAAGAATGTACAAGTGTTTTTAAAGGACTAGATCACGTCAAACTAAATATTTGTTGCATTGTTTCTTTTACGAAACTTTGAGTTGGGGTTTCTTTTGAGAAACCTATACCCCGCTCATTGTAGCGGTACTTTCAGACATACACGTCATGTTAGTACTACGATGATTGGATGAGAGATTCATGTAACCTCAAAGCGTGTGAATGGCACATTGTGGAAATCATTTATATAGTGATGTTTCGCCTTCACAGGCAAGATGCTCATGTTGGTTTAAAGGACCAAAGCATGACAAGTGTAAACTAAAATGATTACATTGTTTCTTTCACAACACATTAAAGTTGGGGTTTCTTTCTGAGAAACTTATACTCCTTTCATCGTAGCGGTACTTTCAGACATGCACGGCATGTTAGTACTACGATGATTAGATAAGAGGTTTATAGTAACCTCGTAACGTGCAAAGGCACAATGATGAAATGGAAATCACATAAATGGTGATGATTGGCCTTCACAGGCAAGATACTCGAGTTGGTTTGAAAGATCAGAGCATACATAATGGGTCTTCAATTAAATAAAACATGACGCACCCATTGGACCCGCTGTTTTTCGTCAAGGGAGAGAATGAGATGGTAAAAAACTTTGATGGACAGGTTGTTAACAGCCACCCCTCGAGTAAATGACTCGGTGTCCCTAGTCATCGAAGTTAAGGGACGGGACTACCAAAAATTATCCTAGGTGGTAGATCCCATTGACTTCTGCATAAGTTGGATGTATCCCTTGAACGAGTGGCCTTTAGGAAATTCTCTCTCAGTCATTGGTCGTCCCTTTAGGAGCATACTCAGCTAGCTATTCGGGGTATTGAAAATACATGACATAATAAACCCCCAAATTAGTCTCAGTTGTTTCTACATTTGAACGAGTGGCCTTTAGAACTTTAATTGCTTTGACTTCCATCAAAAAATGGCATATATTTCAAATGGATGTCAAAAATGCTTTCTTAAATGGGAGACTTGTTGAAAAAGTCTACATAGAAGCTCTGACTGGTATTAGTATTCCTAAGGGTAAAACACTTCGTCTTGAGAAGGCCCTTTATGGCCTCAAACAGGCACCAAAAGCCTGGTATCACAGATTTAGTGATGTTATGACTGATATTGGATTTCATTCTTTTTTTATTGACGTTGCCTTGTTTACTAAGCAATCTGATGCAGGTATCATCATCCTTCTTCTTTATGTGGATGATATGATCATCACTGGAGACGATAAAATGGAGTTATCAATATCAAAACTCTTCTTACAACTCATTTTGAAATGTCTGATTTAAGATTATTGAGATACTTTTTAAGAATAGAAGTTGCTTATTCCCCTCGTGGGTATTTGTGTTAAAATATGATGTCTATTTATATATATATATATATATATATATATATACATAGATTACGACACATACACATATATATAATATATATATGTCTATGTGTCTATCTATATATATAAATATATATATATATATATAGTTATTTTGTAAAACCCGATAGGGGTATTTCTGTAATTTCACCCTGTACACGCATATCATTGATATGCTTTTCTCTTTTTCTTTTTCTTTTTCTTTTTCTTTTTCCTTTATTCTTTTTCCTTTTTTTTGCTTTTTTCTTTTTTTGTTTTTATTCACTTGAGAGGGGTCCACATAGAGTCATTGGACCCCTCCAACGGTCATAAATATGACCGTTGGAGGGGCTCCAACGACTCTATGGGAGCCCCTCCTTGGGTCCCTTGCTGTGTATAAATAAGGGGCACAGCCCCATGTATTTACTAAGCTTCTCTTGAAGCATTCCATGAAGTGAGATATATTTTTTATCTTCTTTTTGTGCTTGACCACTTTTGTGGTTTATTTTGCCCTTTAGTGGCATCTTGTGTATGTGCGTGCTTCCGTGCTTTCGCTTGGAGACGTTGCTCTTTTCATTTGACACTTCATTACATGGTATCAGAGCCTTGGCTAAGAAGACTTCATTGGATCCTCCATTGACAAGTAATACCTCTCCACTCTCTTGTCTTATAAATTTTTCTTCTAATGGCCAACAAAGATGCAAAAATCGATCTCTCATTCAAATTGGATGGGACCAATTATCGCATGTGGGCGGCCGCTATGGAGAATAATCTCAAAGGTAAAAGGCTTTGGGGTTATGTATGTGGAACCATTCCGGAACCACAACTAAAGTTAACTAAATTTGAAGGAGGTGAAGAAAAAGCCTTGAATGAAGAAGAAAAAGAAAAGGCTATTCTTGATTACTCTTCTAAAATGGAAGATTGGGAAAGTGAACATGCTAAAATCTTAGCATGGTTCATGAATAACGTCGCATTGAAGATTTGTGCAAATCTTGCAAAATTCAAGAAGGCTAATGAAGCATGGTTTTTCATGAAAGGTATGTACACTCAAAGAGACCTTGCTAGACACTTTTTTCTTCAAGAAAAGGTAAGAGCTACCAAGCAAGGTGATATGAGCATTAGGGACTATTATAGTGCCCTATCCTCTTTATGGGATGAACTTGTCCTTCTCGAACCGCAATGGGAAGGAAGTGCTATTGCTATGAGACAAGAGCAAATGGAAAAAGAGAGGTTCTTTCAATTTATTCATGGGCTTCGTCCCGAATTTGAACAACTTAGAGGATCTCTACTTCATAGAGCCTCTACTCCTCTAAGCGATATTTTGGCCGATTTATGTTAAGAAGAAACCCGTTTGGCCTTGAAAAGGGATGTTGATGAAGTACATGCCGTGTCTAGACCCGGCAACAATGTAAGATCATATAAACCACCACATTTTTGAAAGAATAATGGTGGAGGAAGAAAAATCATTTGTCATAATTGTAATGAACCGGGCCATATTCGTCCCGATTGCCCTAAATTCAAGAAGAAGGTAGCTTCCGTGGGAGAAACTCCTCCAATCATCAATGAAGATTCAAAGAAGGATGGTGACATAAAGGATTCCATCGCTCATCTAACCGAAACTCTCCAACAATTTATGAAGATGAACGCCTCTACATCATCATCATCACCTTCCACTTCCGGTGCCGCCATTTCTTCATTCCCAGGTATGTCTTCTTGGATTCTTGATTCGGGTGCCTCTTTCCATATGACTCCAAATGCATCGCTTTTGTCAAAACCAATTCTCAATAAATTTAAATCATATGTATCCACCGCCGATGGAACTTCTTTAAATGTTGAGGGTATTGGAAACCTTGAGAAAATTTATGACAAAACAAAGAATTTTTTGTTCCCAAAATCCGAATCATCCCAAAACTCAATCTAAATCTTTTCTCCGTCTCTCAAATTACCGATTTTGAATGTAATGTCTCTTTTTCACCAACCCATTGCTATGTGCAGGATCTCCGGTCCGGGAAGCGGATTGGGCAAGGCCATAGAAGAGGGGACCTTTACGATATGGATTTTTTGTCTTTGCCATCCAAATCATTTTGTAATCATGTTCAATCCAAAGATATTGAGACTTGGCATAGGAGACTTGGGCACCCTAGTATTTCCAAATTGTACCTTTTTCCATTTTTGGAAAAATTTTGTAATACAAATACTTTTACATGCAATGATTGTATTCTTGGGAAAATTCACTCTCTTCCATATTCTCATAGCAATTTTGTGTCAAAAAGGCCTTTTGAACTTGTGCATTCCGATGTATGGGGACCGGCACCCGTTATGTCCAAAGGAGGCTTCTCTTACTATGTTTCTTTTATTGATGATTTTACTAGATACACATGGGTTTATATTATCAAGAATAAATCCGATGTCTTCACTAATTTTAAAGAGTTTCACGCTCTTGTTCAAAACCAATTCCAACACAATATAGCCATTTTTAGATCTGACTCAGGAGGAGAATACATGTCTAAAGACTTCCAAAATTATTTTAAAACAAATAGAATTTTGCACCAACGATCTTGTCCTAAAACTCCGCAACAAAATGGTCTTGCGGAAAGGAAACATAGGCATTTAATTGAAACCACAAGAACCCTTCTTGTGTCTAAATGTGTTCCTAAAAACTTTTGGGCCGAAGCTCTTCTTACTGCAACATATCTTGTGAATCGTATGCCCTCTTCCTCTTTAAAAAATGTTTCGCCCTTTGAAAAATTATTTAAAATTACTCCCGATTTTAATAGACTAAGAATCTTTGGATGCAAATGTTTTGTACTTAGTCTAGGACAAGATAAGTTGTCACCTAAAGCTATTGAATCTGTGTTCATTGGCTATGGTGAGAATCAAAAAGGCTATAGATGTTATGATATTCGAAACAATAAATTATATGTGTCAAGAAATGTAAACTTTATTGAAGAACAAAATGGTTTTGATATCCACACATCTATGGAAGACATCGATTATTCTTTTCTATTTGACTTAGCTCCTAGAATTGAGTCTCCTGAGGCTATTTCTTGTGATACTAGTTGTGATGGGATTTCACATTATAATGATATACAACAACATGATAATACCTCCCAAAATGAAAACCTTAATGATATAAATGTCTATACCCGGCGGATATGAAATGAACATCAACCTGCTATTGACAGATACTCTCAAGACTTTTCTTTAGAAGAATCTACTGACAACCATCTACCTAGGAGATCTTCTCGTACCAGTAGGCCACCACAAAAGTTTGTGTCCTATGAATCTTTTTCTCCGAATTATAGGACCTGTCTTATGTTAATACATTTGTATCACGAACCTTCCTCTTTTAAAGAAGCTAAAGATCACCCACATTGGATTGAAGCCATGAAAATCAAATTAGAGGCTCTTAACAAGGCCCAAACCTGGAGCATTATTCCTCAACCTTTAGGGATGAAGGCAATTGGGTGTAGATGGGTATATAAAGTCAAAACTAAATGTGATGGGTCTCTTGAAAGATACAAAGCTCGTTTGGTAGCAAAAGGCTATGCCCAAGAATATGGGATTGATTATGAAGAAACCTTTGCTCCCGTGGCCAGAATGACTAGTGTACGAACCTTAATTGCCTTAGCATCCATCAAACAATGGCCTATATACCAACTTGATGTTAAAAATGCTTTCTTAAATGGAACTTTATGTGAAGAAGTTCTTATGGATCCTCCGCTAGGTCTTGAAATTGGGAAAGGCAATATTCTAAAATTAAACAAAGCTCTTTATGGGTTAAAACAAGCGCCAAAAGCTTGGTATGATCTTTTTAGCAAAGTAGTTCTTGATAATGGTTTCTCCTCATGTTACATTGATACTGCTTTGTTTGTTAAATCCTCTAATGAATACATAACCATTTTGTTATTATATGTTGATGATATGATTATCACAGGTAATGATAAGAAAGGTATTGATCTTATTAAAAATATTCTTAAGAAAAATTTTGATATGACTGATCTGGGTTTTTTGAGGTATTTCTTAGGAATTGAAGTTGCATACTCTCCCAAGGGGTATGTCCTATCTCAGATGAAGCTTGCCTCTGATATTATTGCTAGGTCTGGGCTAACAGATGACAAAAGGGTAGAGACTCCAGAAGTGATCAATGCCAAGATGAGAGCCAATGATGGCACTCCTTTAGCAGATCCCACGCCTTATCGTCAATTGATTGGATCCTTAACATATTTATCTATTACCAGGCCTGACATTTCCCATGCTGTTCATAGTGCAAGCTAATTTCAGACTGCTCCTACCACCACTCACATGGCAGCAGTAATGAGGATTATCAGATATCTAAAAGATTCCATAACTAAGGGAGTATTCTTATCCTTTTCTTCACCTCTTACTTTACTTGAGTATACTGACTCTGATTGGGGGGGTACTCCGATGATCGTATTTCTACCACAGGTTATTGTGTGTTTCTTGGGGAGTCACTTATCTCCTGGAGGTGTAAAAAGCAGCGTAAAGTTTCTCTCTCATCTACTGAAGCCGAATATCGTGCGATGGCCACTACCACAACTGAGATTATATGGTTAAGAAGCTTACTTAAAGATATGGGTGTCTCATTCTCAACTCCCTCAAAGCTATGCTGTGACAACAAGAGCTCCATTTATATCGCTAGCAATCACACTTTTCACGAACGAACGAAGCATATTGAGATGGACTGTCATTATGTTCGAGACGAGTTTTTACGAGGCACCATTCAACTCCCATATGTTCCTACCGAATATCAGTTGGCGGACTTCTTCACCAAAGCTTTGCCTTCGCCTCGCTTCTACTTCCTCCTTAGCAAACTCTCGGTGATCTCACCATGTGTTTGAGGGGGGGTGTTAAAATATGATGTATATTTATATATATATATTTATATATATATATATATACATAGATTACGACACATACACATATATATAATATATATATGTCTATGTGTCTATCTATATATATAAATATATATAGTTATTTTGTAAAACCCGATAGGGGTATTTCTGTAATTTCACCCTGTACACGCATATCATTGATATGCTTTTCTCTTTTTCTTTTTCCTTTATTCTTTTTCCTTTTTTTTGCTTTTTTCTTTTTTTGTTTTTATTCACTTGAGAGGGGTCCACATAGAGTCGTTGGACCCCTCCAACGGTCATAAATATGACTGTTGGAGGGGCTCCAACGACTCTATGGGAGCCCCTCCTTGGGTCCCTTGCTGTGTATAAATAAGGGGCACAGCCCCATGTATTTACTAAGCTTCTCTTGAAGCATTCCATGAAGTGAGATATATTTTTTATCTTCTTTTTGTGCTTGACCACTTTTGTGGTTTATTTTGCCCTTTAGTGGCATCTTGTGTATGTGCGTGCTTTCGCTTGGAGACGTTGCTCTTTTCATTTGACACTTCATTACAATTTGATATCTCAATCTAAATTTGCTTTTGATATTGTTTCCAGGTCTGGCATTACAGATGATAAGAAGGTGGACACTCCAGAAGTGATCAATGTTAAAATGAAAATTGATGATGGAGAGTGTCTTGATGATCTCACTTCGTTCAAACAACTTGTTGGAGCACTTTTCTATCTCTCCATCACTCGGTCAGACATAGCACATGTTGTACACACAGCTAGCCAGTTTCAACATGCTCCCACTTCTGTTCACATGGGAGCGGTTTTACGTATTATTAGATATTTAAAGAGTTCTCTCTCACGAGGACTATTCTTGTCTGCATCGTCATCATTAGATTTAATTGCTTATATTGATGTTGACTGGGGAGGTGATTCTAATAATAGGCACTCAACCATTGGTTTCTGTGTATTTTTAGGTGAATCTCTAATATCATGGAGGTGCAACAAGCAGCAAAAGGTTTCTCTTTCCTCCAATGAAGCTGAATATAGAGTCATGGCAACCACCACAATGGAAGTTGTTTGGCTCAGGCGACTGCTCGCTGATATGGGAGCTGAAGCAACACAAGCCTCACGAATGTATTGTGACAACAAGAGTGCAATCCACAACGCAAGCAACCGGACTTTCCATGAGCACACCAAACACATTGAAATGGATTGTCACTATGTCAGAGACGAGTACTTGAATGGAACCATTGATCTGCCGTATGTGACGTCAGAATACCAATTAGCAGACTTCTTCACCAAGCCTCTCGCGGCTCCCAGATTTCACTTCCTCTTAGACAAACTTTCGCTCGTTGTACCGTAAGTTTGAGGGGGAGTGTTAAAATGTAAACACGTATATAATAACATTATTATTATAATATTATTATTATATATTTTTGTATTTATACTTTTTTATAATTTTTCTTTTTGTTTTTGGTATCTAGTTCTATTAGAACTAGATACATCTAGTTTGGTCAAGTTCCAGTTGAAACTTGACCAACTTTCTAGCTGTTGGAACTAGTCCAACGGCTAGAATTCTAGTTGTTGGAAGTTCCAACAGCTAGAAAGGGAGAGCTCATTATGAGCTCTCCTTAATACTCTTGTATAAATAGGGGTGCATCCCCTTGTGTAAACTATTCCTCTAAATGCTTTTTAAGCATTTTTCTCTCATAAATAAAGTGTTATTTATTTTTATGTTTTTCCATTTATACCCTTTTATGGGTCTTGTCTAAAGTATCTTTTAGATACTTCCTTTCGAGTAGATTCAAGTGCATTCATGGAGCCTACCATTTCATTACATCCCCATGCCATATGACGCTTTCGGTGTTGTCCTTTTGAGGACTTGTGCTTATGCACATTTAGGCGGCTCTTTGTAGCCATTGTATGCACTTTGTGCCTGTGTAGTGTCTTATTGCCTTTGTATTATCCCTTAGTGGATTTATATTTGTGTTTGTGCACATTGTACTTTGATTTCCACATATTTCATTACACATATCATTGGCTCTTCACATTTACCAATAACTGAACCAAGTTAATCCATCCATGTTATTAAGACATACTTTTATCTTTGGTTTCAGCTTGTAATTGTTTTATAATCTCTCTTCCCTCTATGCATGTGGTGTGTGTACATGTGTATGTGATATATATATATATATATATATATATATATATATATATATAATCAATTGTACCTACAATCTAGTTGGGATCTCAGGATGCAAGTTGTTTTGACTCAAACATTGTGTATGTGTTCAGAATGGTCAATTAAGTGGAATTGACCCTTGAATCATGTTTTCTCGATGAAAAAACATATTTTATTGGTCAGGAAAATTTAGTGCATTTATGGTCGTCGATTTTTGCATCACCAAAAAAAACGTGTACATACGCCATATTCTGACCATCCACAAGCAGTAATCCACTAAATGGAGCATATAGATCACATCTATAATTTAAGAACTACCAAAAAAGCAAAAAAAGAAAAATATCGAGTATTACAAAGTAGATTGTAGGTACAATTGGTTGTAGCAAATCTATAGCGAGAGAGAGATTTGAACAATCAGGACCACATGTGATAAGTAGTCAAAAGAGGTAGTCTGAGCCTAGGCTCTAGTCCCTCAAAAGGCCTAGCTGGTGCCTAGGCGGGACTAGTCAGGATAAAAAAAGAAAATTTAGTAAAATTAAAAACAACAACAACGCCTTCATCCCAAACAATTGGGGTCGGCGATATGAACCAAAAAGAAAATCATTTTGAAAAATTACAATAAATTCTTAAAAATAATTGAAAACATATTTAACACAATTTGTGAAGTTAAATAACTGGAACTTAAAAAAAATCATGAATGAAACTAAAGAATTAGAACATAATTACATTTTTAACATTCATATCCATGTAAACAAATTTTGTTTAGCTTTGCTGCATGGAGACCCATAAAGCAAGATTATTTGACATAAAATATAAAAAATCAGAAAAATAAGAAAAAAACTGAAAAACTTAAATATTTCAAAATACACAATCAAGACATAATTGTCTTAAATGTTATAAAAAAAGTGTAAAATACTAACCATGGTACCTCATTCCCCCACCTAAGTACTCGCCTAGGCACCTAGGTGCTCCTAGGAGCTTGCGCCTAGGTAGCCTAGGAAGGATTTACTACCTGGCATATCTGTAACAATATGCCCCCACATATAAATGCATGATGTAGAAAACAGCATCAGCCTAAACTTGGGTTGATACCCATTGCTTACATGCATCTGTATCCATTAAAAACTTTCTTCCAAAAATTAGCTCAAGACTACAGATCTAATATTCTTCGCCCTTTTGGGTTCCATCTATATTTCACCTATATGAGTTGTCTTGAGTACAGACCATGAGAATCATCAGTTCAGTTTTCCCCTAACAAAAACAAGACCCAGAACATAGAGGATATAAGTACCTAGAATCTATGACGAAGGTAATAAAAAAATCCATTGAATTTTCAATTCAATTGATAACTCCGTCTCAGTGCATTATTTTTTTTCGAAATAGGCAAGCTGGAGTATAAACCCCATGTAATTCAACCTGAAGACCCATTTATTATGATAGTGTGACCTAACCACCCAGCTATCGCATCCGACCCCGGATTCAGTAAATGGTTAAGTTATGATTAAAGCAAAAGTATGTCAAGTGAAGAACTTCAAAATGCTCTATGAACTTTATATTAAATTTTAGATATAATATTACTTCTCTAGAATATCCAATTCTTATACATAAACATTATATTACAAAACAACTACTGATATTGATGAAATATTACCTTCTGAATTGCTTTCCAAGAAGAAGTATTCCTTTTGTGTGGCTTCGGAAACACAGGCTTGGAATGAATGGCCCATAAATCTTCAGGATTCTACAGGTAGCATTACACCGAATTCACATCAATCACCCCATGATCTAGCTCATAATATGCATTTCAAACAAAACAAGAAGAAATTTCAATAAAATAATAAACAGCAAGACTGTAAGACATTTAATACAGTGCTTATATGCACCACACAAATATCTTCATATAATAATAAATATTAATAGGTAAGTGACAGGTCTTGCACTGTGGCATTCATCTCTTGGTCATATTTGAGGGTCCGTTGTTTCTCTATTAGTGTCTACTACAAGTTCCTTGTAAAATTTTGCCACTTTCATAATCTCATTCTAAAGGTTACAGAGAACACTGACTTACTTTGTAAAGGTATCTTAGTTTCTCTCTCTGACTCCTGTGGTCCAGCTAGTGTTATTAAAAATGTGCCTCACCTCAAGGCGAGGACCTTTATGCCTTGAGGCGCATGTATAAAATGCAAAAGCCCCAAGGCGTGCGCCTCATACGCCTTAAGGTGCATGCCTTGGGGCGAGGCGTGCCTCAAGATGAGGCGTATACTCCTCGGATTTTTGGTCAAATGAGGGTCAAAGCCCCCATTTGACCAAAAATTAGGGTTTAAACAAAGGGCCCCCAACCCTAATTAGGGTCAGGGGCCCTAATTTTTTCTTTTTTCAAGCAGTCGCTCTCTCTCTCATATTTTTCTCACGCAGTCTCTCTCCCCCTCATCTCTCTCTCTCTCTCTCTCTCTCTCTCTCTCTCTCTCTCTCTCTCTCTCTCTCTCGTGGTCGAGCCCCCTCCTCATTTGTTGAAGAACCTCTCGGCCACACAACCTCTCCTTCTCGCCCCTGCGATCCAGAGGGCGTTTTCATTTAGGTAATGCTCCTCCCCCCTCTTCATTTACAAAATTTCATAATCTACTAGTATTTGAATTAATCTTGCATTCTATGTCTTTTCTCAATAAAGATACGAAAGAATTTGTATATGTTTTTCTTTTCTGTTATTTTTCTTAATTTTTTAATATGGACTTCCTGTGAATTGTTTATTTGTACAAGTCACTTAATTCCTTTCATGTCTATCAGATGCATGAAACTTTTCTTGATCATATTTTAACCTTATATTTTTCTTTTCAAGTTTCAGCAATATCACTTTCACAGGTCAATTTTTTCACCTTCTATTGGTTGCTGGAAAAACTGTATAAATGGGATGTCTAAATAAAAGAACATAAGTTGGCACCCATTGATCTATTTAAACAAAAAACTTCTACGTGATTCACTTTTTCCATGTGATTTCCTTTATTAATCTTTAGTCATACTTCGGCTTATTTCTTTTAATCTGTATGATTAATATTCTGTGATGTATGTTTCCTTTTTCTGCAGCATGGTTCATGCTTGATACTCTTTTTTAGTGATGTCCGATTGAATCATATTTTAAATCTTTTTCTGTTGCATTAAATTATATGTTGCTATGTATGTATCCTCTTTCCTCCTTATACATGATAATCTAAATGTAGGTGACATCAACACAAGGCACACTGGTCTTTAAGATTTAGAATATTCGTTTGGACATTGAGATCACATTTGGATGTTATTTATTGTTTGAATGAGAAATCATCCTAAGGTGTTGTAAGATGACCTGAATTTTCTTCATAGATCACAATACTAATGACATGATATACTTTTAATATTGATTTTCACTTATCAGATTTTAATATTGATTTCTTCATAGATGCAACGTTCTCAATAGATGTATACATGTTATTTTCATCTAAATAATTGATACAATTTTGATTGCTGCATATTTGGTAGTGTTTTAAGTTGTTGATACACATTTGAGTATTTGGGTCTTTTTCCTTTGTTGTTGAATGATTCAGGTCCATGAGAATGATTCCATAGAACTGTAAATGTTCTTTTATCTGGATTTTGAATGTGTTTGTTATCAAATATTGGTATTTGGAATGTAAATTGTTATGTTAATATAATTTTCTTATATGTATTTTTGCAATTGAACAATGGGAAGAGATGTAGGATGGGATCATGGAGCTAAAGTTCTGAATCCCACTAAAGATCCCAAACTCGTAGGACACGTAATTTGCAATTACTGTCATAAGGAGAATACAGGAGGCATCTATAGGTTAAAACATCACTTAGCTGGCACGAAACATGGTGTAAGCTAAGTCACACGGACTCGGCTAGGGAGGCTCCGCACCCAAGTCGACACGCCCTGACACGGGTGCGGACACGAACGCTGCTTAGGACACGGTCCGGACTCGGTCAACGACGAGTCAGACTCGGTCAACGAATCGAGGCTGAGTCCGTCCTCGTTTTGGACTTGGTCAACGTTGACTGAGTCTATATTCATCCATTTTTAAGGCGAAAAAACTAAAAAAATTGATTGTTTTATATATTTTTTTTAAAATATATATATATATAAAGAGACTACATTGTGCACAGTCACAGTGCACAGTGCACAGTCACAGTGCACAGTGCACAGTCACAGTGACTGTGCTGTGCTGTGCACAGTGCAGACTGTGTTGTGTGCACAATCACAGATTGTGCATTTTTTTTTTAAATATATATATATATATATATATATATATATATATATATATATATATATTAGAAAAAGGAGTCTTCACGTTCAGCTGTGTAGGAAAAGAAAGAACGAAATAATAGAAGAAGAGGTTGCAGGAAGAAAAGACGTTGGAGTCTCTATCTGCGTCTATCATTGTATTAATAATATATTGAGTATATAATTTTAGGGTACGAAAATACCCTCTAGCAACATCTTAAATTACATTACATAATAATTGGATCTTGACCCAGTTCAGTACATGGATCGGGTTGGGTCCTGTACATACACAAGTTGGGTACAAGACCCAATAACGACTTCTTTTCAATATATATATAGCCGAGTCCCCGTGTCCAAAATTTTTAAAATTGCGCCGCACCCGTGTCGCACCCGCACCCACACTCATGTGACATAGGGTGTAAGCATATGTGAAGCGGTTTCACCTGATGTGAAAAGGTTTTTTTAGAATCATCTAAAGGATCAAAAGCAAAAGAAACAAGAGGAGGAACAAAACAAGTTCGAAATCGGGAGTGTTTATTTCGAATCATCAACAGGCGATAATATGAACAAAGAAACCAGTGGATTATGTAGTGTTGCAAAAACAAGCACATGTGGTCCCATAGACTTCTTTGTGAACAAAAAAGCATGACAAACCACAATAAACATTGCTTTCAAAAGAGATGAGAGAAAAAGCGTATGTCGTGTCATTGGTAGATCTTTGCAACAGTCCATATTTTGGTGCAATAGTAGAAGTTGTTGCAAATTATGGGCGAGGGTTCAAACCGCCTTCTTACCACGAGATCAGAACGTGGATTTTGAAGGACGAGGTAGATTGTACTTATGAAATTTTAAAAGAGTTCAAAAAGGAATGGCCAAAAGTTAGTTGTAGCATTATGGTAGATGATTGGACAAATAAAAAAGAAAGAAACTTAATTAATTTTCTTATGAACAACTCATCTGGGACAGTATTTTTTAAGTCCGTTGACATCAACGACATGGAAAAAACTGGTGCAAATTTGTGTAAGTTGTTAAAGAAGTTGGTGAAAATAATGTGGTGCAATCAAGGTTTTAAAACCCGTGACTCGGAACTCGACTCGTTCTTTATTGACTCGTGACTCGGTGGGTCAACTCGGTGACTCGGACCGAGTTTTGTTAACTTTTGATTTTAAAAGAAAAACAATATATAAATTATCATTTAAACATATAAAAGTTTGTAGAATGACTTAATTACTAATGTAATTGATTAATAATTAAAATAACATCAAGTAAAACTATATCTAACTTATAATTACTCATCTAATATCAAGAAATCGAACAACCAAGCAAAACAATAATTCAATATTTCAATAAAAATAAGCCCTAAAGTAAAGTTAAGTTACAAAGTTCATAAATATAAAGTTAATGATCATAACACAATGACAAAATCAAATTTCAAACATCCAAAATTCATCCACTTTTACAAAATATGATATCTCAATTCTCAAGTCAAGAGTCAATGACTCAAATCTCAAATAGAGGCGAAGTGCTATTATTTGGAACTTCATTTGAATCAATTCTTGAGTTGGAAGTAGAAATTAAAGGCTGATTTGGAGTACTAGTGGTTGCATTTTCCCTTGCATCTTCATCTTCAACTCCATCACCACCTTCGTCATCAATAAGATTAGCTTCTTCAATGTTTTCAACTTCCATCTCCAAGTCTCTTAAGAAATCCTTCATTCAATAAAATATGACACATTTGAGTTAACATGCAATAGAGAAAGACAACAACAACAACTACGCCTTCATCCCAAAACAATTGGGGTCAGCGATATGAACCAAAAAAAGAAATTCATTTTGGGTCTTCCACAAGAATCCATGCAATAGAGAAAGACAAAAAACTAAATTAAAAAAATTTTAATCAAGTTAAAATATCAAACAAACTTTTACGGTTTGACCTCATCTCCATCTAAAACTCCTTCTTGCATGACCCATTCATCCATTTGTGTTTGCAAATATATATTGTCCAAAAAAAATGGGTCAAGACGTGTTCTCTTTAATTGCTTTTCTCTCAGACGTAAATTATAATGGACAAACACTAAGTCATTAAGTTTCTTTTGAGCTAATCTATTTCTTCTCTTAGTGTGAATTTGATCAAAGGTACTCCAATTTCGTTCACATCTAGATGAAGAACATGTTTGACTAAGTATACGAATAGCAATTTTTTGAAGATCGGGGGCACATATTCCATGCATTTTCCACCACATTGCTGCATAAAGCCAAAACACACAAAAATGAAAAGTTGATTAAAGAAATATTCTTTTGCACAACACAACAATAATGTTAAAGATAAATCACCTGGCTTATGCTCATCTCTAGTCATAACAGCTATAGAAGTACCAAAATCTGCACTTGCGTCTTCAAATAACTCAAGTTGCTTGCATGCTCTTACTCTAGCTGAAATATTTGGCTAACTTCTCAATACATTGAATTAAACCACGCCTTACTTCAGGATGCTTTGTGAATTACATGAAATAGTGCAAATAGTCAAATACATTAAATTGGTAATTGATAAAAGAAAGTTCATATTCCAAATTTAAAACAATTAATAAAAAGATATAAACAAATACATACCTTAGAAAATTGTGGACTATAGTGGTATTTGGGATTGAGATAGTATGTTGTTGCATGAAGAGGGTGATGAAGTTGATTTTCCCAATGATTGTCAATTATTTTCTAATAAGGTTTATATTTTTTCTCGTCATTGTCATGAATTTCTTTTATAGCCTCTTTGGCTCTATCCATAGCTTCATAAAGATAACCCATTGTAGGATTTTCTTCTCCATCGACCATTCTCAAAACTTTGACCAGAGGTTCTATAGTTTTAACAGTTGATTCTACGACTCTCCAAAAATTACTATTCAATATAATATCCTCCATCTCTTTTCCCTCAACAAATGATGAATATTTTGAATTGTTCCATTCATCTGATGCCATAATTTTTCTAAGACCACTTCGGTGTTCTAGCAAAGATTGAAGCATGATAAAATTAGTGGCAAATCTTGTAGTAACCGGTCTTAGAATTTCTTTCTTATTAGAAAATTAAGTCTTCATTAGGTTCAAAACAAAAGTATGATTGTAGATGAACTTCGTGATCCTTTTTCCTTTTTTCACACATCCAGCTATGCTTTTTATCTTAGAAAAATCTTCACGCATGAGATCTATGCAATGAGCTGCACAAGGAGTCCAAAATATGGTTTTCCTCCTATCCTCCGACATCTTTCCAGTTGCTTGATAGTTGGCTGCATTATCTGTGATTATCTGTCATTTTTTAATTTCAAAACATTATTAACATACTAGACAAATTATAAATATCAATGTTTAATAGAAAATTACAAAAGAACAGAATAATATACCTGAACAACATTCTCTGCACCTACTGTTTCCACCACTTCATCAAATAATTTTAATAAATTTCCTCGATTCTTCACGATACTTGTTGCATCAACTGATTTCAAGAAGTAAATGCCCCTTGAACAATGAACCAAAAAATTTATCAATGTCCTTTGTGTTGCATCTTTCCAACCATCAGCATAATAGAACAACCCATTTCAGCCCAAGACTCCTTGTATTCTTTGAAATAATCATCAATTTTTTTAATTTCTTGTAACAATCTTCCAGAAATCTCAAATGAAGAAGGCGGCTTCAATCCCATTCCTACTGAGGAACAAACTTCAATCATCTTCGTAAAGTAAGGAGAATTGGTTGCGTTGAAAGGAATGGCTGAATGATAAAAAAATCTCGCAATAGCTGAACATAACCCATCTCTAGCTTTTTTATCCAAAGCTGCTTTTATTCCAAGTTGTTTCATTGATGGAGACCCTGCTTTCACTTTAACAAAAGCATCAAGATTATGCTTTGGGGCATCATTCATCAATTTTTTTTCCTTTATATATCTTTTCTCAGAAGACTCATCACTTTCATCTGACAAGTCCATTTCATTATCATTTACTTCAATAAAGGAACCAATCTCATTTACAATATTTCTCTTATATAATTTGTGTTTCTTAAATGACTCCAAATTCTTACGAATTTTTTTTCTTACAGATTCTTCGACTTTGTCACATGGTTTCACCTCTCCTTTAATATCAGCAAGATGATACTTAAGTCTATTAATGCCACCACTCATTTGTTTTGTACACCAAGTACATTGTACCTTCTTCTTTTTCTTATCAAGTGGTAAACCAAAATCCCACACAGGGTCCTTTCCTTTAGTGAATGCTATTGAAGTCCTTGAAGATCCTTCTTCTGACATTTCTTGATGACTTGATAAATCTAAAACTTTTAAATTTGAAAAGTTAAAAACATACTTACGGTTAGCAGATTATGCACAAACCCACCAAGGAAAGTTAAAAACATAGTGTCATACAAGTATAAAACTAAAACTATACATGGTACACTACACAATGCACACAAACTGAACATTGTATATGCTCATCAACATAAGCAAGTTATCATTTTTTTTTACTATTAACACTAGCACGATCAAGTTATCAACAACAAAAAAAACCATTAGTGCATGCTTCGTTGCCAAAAAAAATAAATAATGGATCCATGCTAATTTTTTTTGTCAAATTTGTTTGGTTAAAATAGCGAAAGAAATGATGGCATATTATTTCACAACTTCAGCAGCCTACATCTTCAACAGTGAGAATAAAGCAAACCCAATCTTGGCTGCATCTATCAAGGATAAGAACAAGAAATATGCAATGCTATTGATTTATTTACAAACTACCAAATAGCCACATTGAATTTCTCCAGAATATGATGGTGAAAAAAATAAACAAAAGCCTTCAAAGAAAAATGTCCACAGAAAAAGAAGTGGTCTACAACATTGATATACACACAAGCAGAAAAAATAGAACTGCATCTCTTATACAAACATAGATAATAGAAATGTTCACAACTGTAATAACCGCAAATTTTTCTATTAAAAATTTTAATGTTTTATACGTAATATAGGCTGATTTGGGCACGGATCCAAGTTTCGGATCCAGAACCCATACTTAAGTAATACCCCTTATACATATAAACCTATTAAATATCCATATATACGTAAATAAGAAAATAAATAATATATATATATATCATTAGGTGGGGTTTGGACCCAACTATGGGTCCACGTCTTTAAATAAGACCCGGATCCAACACGTTGTTGGATCCCGAGTGCGGGTCTCGGTTCGGACCCGGACCCGACCCACACCCTGTAAAACGAAATAAAAGGGGGCAACCCGATATGGGTTGCCCAATAAATATAAGAGGGAGAAAACCCTCTCCCCCGATAAATCTCACGTTAGGGTTCTTTTGAACCGTAACACGCTGAGAGTGAGAGAGATGGGGAGGAGCGGGGAACACTGCGCAGCCGCCGGGATGGGGGGGTTCCATCCTTTTCGGGGGGGCACCCTCCTACAAATGGGGACCCCGAACCCCTCTTCCATCCCTCTCTCGCTATCTCTTTTCCCTCTCTCACTCTCCTCGGCCTCTCTATCTTTCGGATCGCCCTCCGAGTTGCGGTCTGCTGCTCGAAGCCTTCGTTGAAGACGCCGACCTCCTCTCCAGTGGTGGTGCTGTCCAGGCCGACCGACCTCCTCTCTTGGCTGTCGCAGTATCTTCGCCAGAATATGGTAGGGTCTCTGTAAACTTTTTTCAGGTTGAGCATGGGCTTGGTGGGGTGTGGGTTGTCCAAAACCCAAATCGGTCGATTTGCAAGGGGGAGGGGAAATCTCTAATGTTGGGGTTGTCTGTCAACCCCAAACCGAAAACCCCAAATTTTTAATTTGGGGGTTTCAGATTTCTTTTTTTTGGGGATCGAGCGTGAAGTGTGTGGGGGTTGTACAAAAAATAAAAAAAAAAAGTTTATGTGATATATTAAACCGAAGTATGGTTCGGTGTTTTAAAGGTTTAGGCATCGTCCATCAAGTTCGGGGTAGGTTGTGTTTACCTGTGATTTTCAAAGTGTGGTGTGAACATTTTTCTGGTCTTCGTAAATATATTAGCATCCTGAATGTATTTCATAAATTTCCAAATCCTTGCAGATAATATTGCACTCAATTAGTTGCATGAAACACAATATTGCAATATTCTTCTTGTCATTTTCCTGATATTTTGTGTGGTGTACCTCGGGCAGCAGACGTTTCACTAGATCATGCACCTATTCTTATAGAGACAGGGTAAATTCAGGTTTATGGCATATTGTACAGTTCTTGTGTGAAGTTCTTCTTAAAGCTAAATCGAATTGCTTGTTGTATAGGTTGTAGGGTAGCTAAACTATTAACAGTTTTGGGTGCATGTGGCCGTATGGAATATGTCTTTCTTTGTTTTCCTGCGTAACACGGCATGTTATTGGATACTTATTTAGTCTGTAAAGTACAGTAAATGGCTGAACCGATAGTTATTGTACATGCTGTATTTTAGTGAACTGAAATGTTAAATAATACTTAGTTCATATGACTGAATAGAGTCTAGTGGGGTTTATTGGTTTCTTGCGTAACTCAGCATGCTATGCTATACTTAATTATTCAAAAAAAAAATACATTGTAATGACTGCGTGATCTGGTACATTGAATTTCCTGTGTTGTATAACTGAAATAGGTAGAATGGGTTTACAGTCTCTATTATTTTCGGCCTGTATTGTGATACACATCAAAAGATTATGTTTTTGGTATATTGGTTATAGACACTGCCTATGTCACAGGGATTCGGCTAGAAGGGTGCCACACCCGCGTCGACGCGACTCGACGCGGGTGCGGGTGCGGGTGCCGCACCGGGTGCGGTCAACCCGATCCTGGGTGCGTTGACCGCACCCAGGATCATTAAGGTCCATTTTTTTTAAAAAAAAAAAATTGCCCAAATGGGCTTCTCGAATTTTTTTTTAAAAAAAATTATGCTGAGTCAGCAGCTGACAGACAGCTGCTGCAGCTGTCAGCAACTGACAGAACAGCTGTTGCGGACAGCTGCAGCAGCTGTCTGTCAGCTGCTGACAGCAGCTGTCTGTCAGCTGCAAAATAAATAAAAAAAACCTATTCCGCGACCCCCTTTATATATATATATATATATATATATATATATATATATATATATATATATATATATATATATATATATATATATATATATATATATATATATTACATTTTTGCCCCTGCCGCACCCCGCACCCGGGTTTTTTGGAAGTGCCGAATCCCCGCACCCGCACCCATGTGACATAGGACACTGCATATGTTAGTTTCGACAATTGTAAATATTTCAAGATCTTTAGGAGATGCCTACTTCCCCTTTACATTTTGGTAAACAGAATGCAAAAGAATCTTAAGTTACTATTAATGAACTATTAATAGTGGGTTTGTGGATGTGCCAATTATCATTTTAATAAATTTTATCACCATTGATCCTTATAAAGGGCCGAGCTAAGTTAATGATGATTCAAGTCAAAGAAAGTTGTAACCACTCTTTTAGTTTAAGAAAACCATGGTAGTGATAGATGAATAAGAGTAATTTTCCCTTATGTGTAATTGTTATGATTTAAGGCTGGCATGTGAATCACCAAGCCTGGTACTTGAAGGTTTCACCTTGGCACTAAAGTTAAAAAGGTTAATACCCACATAAATATTAGCATTCGTGCGAGCACTTTGGGTGGGTTATGCAATCAATATGACAAAGGATTGGGACGGTTCTATACCCTGGGTAAATTGACTAAGGCTGAGAATTCTACGGCCGTGGTAGTAGAAGGAAGTTGGGGAAATGCCCTGTACTTCGGGAAATAAATTAAATAAAAAGATTAACCAACTCAGTTTCGGGCTTACCTTGGAGAGGGTAGGTGGTACAAAACTTCGGGGACATGTGTTTATTATTCGAGCGTAAAGCGACTCGTTGGTCCCAGTCCTCGGAGTTGGGGGACCCGGACTACCAATTTGTCCTAGGTGGTAGCTCTTTGTTCTTCTGCAGAAGTTAGGGATGCATCCTGTTTTGGTTTTGGCCTTTGGGAGTTTCTCTCGGTCACTGGCCGCTCCCTTGGGATTTCAGTCTCAGTTAGAATGGTCGGGTTAATAAAATACCCTTGAATAATATACCACCGAACGTTTTCTTCTGAGATGGTTGCCTTGGCCCGCGTGTACCCGTGGGATAAGAAAAGATAAACATCAATTATCACTTTGATGGAGTCATTAAAGAGACATTTGCATATTCTTTCAGCATGCTTTATATTCGGTGCTTGTGATGAAACGACATCCTAAAATGTGCAAAATATGCTTTAATTGTTTAATACCTTACTTGTTTAATTGTTGTAGTTGCATAAAATGCTCCACTTGTTTAATTATAACTGTTGCATAATCTACTTCTCTACTTAGATATATGTTTGTTATTGTCGTTGCATCGACTTCTTTATGTGCTTATGTATAGGCTGAAAATCAAACACGACACCCACATCACATACTTGACACATGATCTACTTGCAAGAAAAATTATAGTTTTTCTACTTAGACGTGGTAGTCTAATTCCTATAAGTTTTATCATTTTCAGGCACAGAGTAGTTTTATGAGCGACGCGGGATGAGGCGCTGACCAAGATTTGATCTACTTGTTCCCTGGCGATCCTACTTTCTTTCAGATTGAATTTTTGTCTTGAGACTCATAATGTGAAAAACTCTGATGTTGGATTCTATTATTATTGAAATAAAAATAAATGGTGTGATTTGCTTTTACCTTAGTGTATCATTCTGAAATGCTTAACCCATGGAATTATTAGTTGTTTTCGCTTTTAAAAAAAAAATCCTCAAAAAAATCTGGGTTAAAATTTCGGAGCGTTACAATAACGATATTTATATATTTGACAGGCTGCTATTCAAAATGGAAAAAGTACCCCTGGTGATGTACAATTTATGTAACCATGTGGAAGTTCTCCATGCAAAAATCCAGTGAACTTGTCATATATTTATTAAAGGCTGAGGAATTTGACTTGCAGTATTTGTGTGTTTGTGCCTAGTTTTCAATGTGTATTTCAGTGTGCAAGGATAACAATTCAGCTCCTGAAGTCATCAGAATTTGGTGTGGAGAAAGCAAGAACGTGCTGGAAAAATGAGCACCTTTAGTTTGGATCTCTTGGAAGGATGAAAGATAAATTTCATCGAATCAAAAGCAAAAGGCATGATAAATTAGCATCTTTGAGACAGTATCGATAGCGTGCGCCTCAGTACCTGTGAGGCGTACGCTTCAAGTACTGAGGCGTACGCATCGCCTGTGAGGCGTACGCTTCAAATACTGAGGTGTACGCCTCACAGGCGAGGTCGCAGCAGCCGAAGGACCACTTTGAATCCGTTACAAAACTGGTCGGAAAATCTTGCCGGAAATTATCGCAGCGGCAGAAAGAAACACAAAAGGGGAAAATTTGAAAAAACATACCTGGTGGCGTCGAAAAATGTCGTCGATGCACTATTTTTGCTGGAGAAGACACGTCGGAGCCGCGACAATGCCTTATATTCACCGTCGATGTGCCTTCGTCGGCGACTTGGCGTCACTGTTCATGCCGGAGTTAATGTTCGCGATGCAAATACAAAACGAAAAAAAATAAACATTGTTCACACCGGCGTCACTATTCACATCGGCGTCACTGTTCACGCCGGAAACTCCTTTCCGGCATCGCTTTTCTCGTCGGATGGCTGGAGCTGCAGTCGCACCTTCTCGGCTTTTCCTCTCATCAGTCGAGGGTTAAACACAATGAACAGTGAAAACCTAAAGGGTTTTCAACTTTTCGTTAACAATTTAAAGGTTAAAAGAAATAATATTACTAAAATGCCATTACCGAGTACCGTCCGAGTTGTTCGATTATTGTTGACCCATGACTCGTCCCGAGTCGCGTGAGTCCTCCAGCGAGTTATGTAAATCCGAAAACGACAGACTTCACCCGAGTTCTACGTGACTCGTGACTCGGCCGAGTCGAGCCGAGTCATGCCCGAGTCTTGGCCACCCGAGTATGCCTTACCGGGTTGACCCGCTGGAGGTCCGAGCCGAGCCGAGTCAACGAGTTGACTCGGCGAGTTTTTAAACGTTGGGTGAATTCATTACAGATAATGCATCAAATTATGTGGCAGCTAGGAATATGTTAACAGTAGGAAAAACATGTTTTTGGATATCATGTGCGGCGCATTGCTTGGATCTGATGTTAGAAGATATTGAAAATATTACAGTGGAAAATGCAAAAAAAATTACAAGATATATCTATAGTCATGCATGGGTATTAAATTTGATGTAAAAGTTTACAAAGAAGAAAGAACTTCTACGTCTAGCCGTCACTTGTTTTGCCACAACATATCTCACGCTTCATAGTATTGGATATTATAAGAAAAAGTTGAAGTCGATGTTCTTGTCTTCAAATTTTAGATCATCCAATTACTATAAGAAATCTGATGCTAAGAACATTTCTTATATTGTTCTTAATGATCATAAGTTTTGGTCTGCCATATCATATGCAATTAAAGCTACACTATCTCTCGTGAAAGTGTTGCGATTAGTAGATGCAGATGAGCCTGCTATGTGATTTTTGTACGAGGCAATGGATAGAGCAAAGAAGGAAATTGCTTCAAACCTTGACAAGGTTAAAAAAAAATATAAACCTATTTGGGGTATCATTGATAGACGATGAGACTTGCAACTTCATAAACCTTTGCATGCAGCTACCTATTATTTAAATTCTCATTTCCATTATGCTGACAACTTCAACCTGGATGAAGAAGTTATGAGTGGCTTTTATGATTGTGTTGAAAATTTGGTTTCTGATGTAAATGTTTGGTTAAAAATTATAACATAAATCGATGCATTTAAAAAGGCAAAGGAGTTGTTTGGTAGAGAGGCAGCTGTTACAACAAGAAAATTAAAAAGTCATAGTAAGTTTACAATTATGTTGTTATTTGTTAATATCTTCTTTATGTTTTTGTTAATTATGACATTCTTAATGTTTTTATCAATTTTTTATTGTTTTATTTGAATGCAACTGATTGGTGGAGTTCATTTGGGCACGAAAATCCTAAATTGATGAATTTTGCAATTCGAATTTTAAGTTTGATGTGCAGTGCATCGAGCTGTGAGAGGAATTGAAGTACTTTCTCATTGGTTTGTGACTTTGTATTTTATTTTTGAAATATATTTTTATAAGTGAATTATCTTATAATTGATTATCAATGAATTGAAATTATAGGTGCATACAAAACAGATGAATAGACTTGAACAAGAGAAGATGAATGCATTGGTTTTTGTAATGTATAATATGAAATTAAGAGAGAGAAATATGAGGAGAAGGGCTACCAAAGACCCTATATATCTGGATCATATAGACTTAGACGATGAGTAGATTGTGGAGAAAGAAGATCTGGTGTTTCCTAGTGATCCCAATTGGTTGGAGGATTCATGGTGGATCCGAACTTTGACATAAATGTCATTGAGCATGTGCCTATTGAAAAAGTCACTTCACCTCATGATTCACAAAGTGGTTCTAGGCAAGACAGGTCTTCAAGAGATCAAGGTAAAGTCATATTCCTTTTACCTTGCTATGAATATAAATGTATTTTTTTAATTAGATAAAATAAGTATTTAATACATGATTTTTTATTAAATAAAAAAGAAAAGCAAAAGAAGTGACCAAGGATGTGGAAGAAGAGAGTGCATATGATGAAGAGTCAAAGAATGAGGATGAAGGAGAACTTATTTATATGAATTCATCAGATAATGACATTGAAGACTTAGATATTGATGATAACTAGACACAAGAAGAGCCTAGGCCCTAATGTTAAAACGTGAAGATCTCCATATTCACCTGTGCAGAGAAGAAGAAACGAAAATTGAAGAAGAGGCTGCAAAACACGTTAAATGGTTCCAGCGTGTTTTTATTGTATTAGAGATTGAGTATATAACTAATGCAGAATTTTAGGGTACAAAACTACCCTTTAATAATATACATAATTACAACACACTTTTATTATTTGGATCTAGATCCGATCCAGTACAGAAATCGGGTCTGACCATGCACAGACCCAACTTAGGTTCAAGACCCAGAAACGACTTCTTTTCAGCCTCCCTCAAGTTGTGCATGGTCCTAGACCATGAACAACTTGCCTTTTAGAAACCAGAATCTGTCCTTTGTCAGTCCTTTGGTGAATATATCTGCAACTTGCTCTTCAGTTCGCACAAACATAGGCTCAATCTCTTAAAAGGCATATTATTGATGGCACTTTGATTATCACACAACAGAAGTGATCGAACAATCGGTTCTCCCATCTCTGTTAGGAGATGTCTTATCCACGTAGCTTCAGCAGTGGCAGCAGCCATCGATCTGTATTCAGCCTTTGTACTCGACCTAGCAACCGCCTTTTGCTTTCTACTACTCCAAGAGACCATGTTCGAGCCAATGAAACTACAATAACCAGATATTGACCGTCGTTCATCTGGGTCACCCGCCCAATCAGCATCAGCATAGATAATGATTTCATGGCCACCTTTATTTAACTCAGTTTTCCTATACACCAGCCCATCACCAACTGTACCCTTTAGATAACGAAGTATTCGCTTAACTGCCTCCATGTGCGATGTATGAGGTTTATGCATAAACTGAGATACTTGATTTACCAAATAGACTATGTCGGGTCTAGTAAAAGTCAGGTATTGTAACATGCCCACTATGCTACGATATCTAGTGGGATCTTCATATAAATCCCCTTCCTTAGAGCTCAATTTTTGATGGACAATGCTTGGAGTTGCCAATGGCTTACAATCTTTCATACCTACCCTACTAAGAATATCCATCGTGTATTTGTGTTGAGTAAGAGTAAGTGCATCACACATTTTATTAACTTCCATTCCAAGAAAATATCGCAGATCACCTAGATCTTTCATTTTGAATCTCTGATTTAATAGCTTCTTTACTTCCTCAATATGGCTTTTGTAGTTCCCTGTGATAATAATATCATCGACGTATATTAACAGAAGAGTGGTCACATCTCGTTCACTGTAGATGAATAATAAATGATCTAGAAGAGACCGAGAGAAACCGTACTTTATTTCCAACGAAAAGCTCTCGAACCAGGACCGAGAAGCTTGTTTCAATCCATAGAGAGCTCTTTTTAACTTGCATACATAGTGATTGGCATCTTGTTCTGCATACCCGGTGGGTTGTTCCATATAGACTTCCTCTTTTAGGTCCCCATGTAGAAAGTCAATTTTTACATCTAACTGGCTCAACGTCCATCCATGTTCAATGGCTAGACCCAACACAATACGAATGGTTCCCATCTTAACGACAAGACTGAAAGTTTCATCAAAATCTTGTCCTTGTTCTTGTGTGAATCCTTTGGCTACAAGTCTAGCTTTATACCTTTCAATGCTCCTATCTGGTTTATATTTTATCTTGTATACCCATTTTGATCTGACTACATTTCTATCTAGTGGTCTAGGCACAACTTTCCATGTACCACATTCATGTAAAGCTTCCATTTCTTCATTTATTGCTTCGATCCATCTTCTAGAGTTTCCAGCTTGATAAAATGTGAGAGGCTCATCCTCTTTATTTATGGATGTTAGGAACAGTTGAAAATACAATGAAATTTTTTTATAGCTTACCCACCTGTCAAGCAGATGTCGGGTCCAAGTGGATCTTCTGATGTCCAACATCTGTGGAGAGTAAGTAGAAGGACCAAAATCATTATCACAAGAAATGGATGAGGGCTCTTGCTCTTTCTCTCTCCGGATGTATACAACACCCTTATACCTTACTGGCTCCAGGTTTTGTCTGGTAACCTCTTCTGATTGGGATACATTTGATGACTACTGACATATCTCCTTCTGGCTGCAATCTGTAGGACAATCCTCTCTAGCATTGGAGAAGAGTTCTGAATTTAACCATGGATCGCACACCTCAACACTGGGACTTGAACTAGCAATATGAAACAACTGGTTGATCGTCAAAGTTCATCTCGTCAAAAACGACATTCCTCGATATTTTGACATGTTTGCTCAATGGATCATAACACCTATACCCCTTATAGTCTTCAGCATATCCCACAAACCTGCACTTCAAGGCTTTGTCCTGAAACTTATTTCTCAATGAGTTGTCAACGTGAACATAGCAAACACATCCAAACATACGTAATTCATGAAGTCAGGGTGTATCCCAAATAGACAAAAAAATGATGACTTATTTTCTAAAATGGTCATGGGCAATCGATTTATCACATGGACTGTGGAGTGGAAAGCTTTTGTCCATAGAGTGATAGGTAAATTAGTCCTGTGCATCATGCTCGTTGCACTCTCAACAATATGTCGATACTCTCTCTGCAATTCTATTTTGTTGAGGTGTATGTGGGCAAGACACTCTTCTCTTTATCCCATTATGTTGAAGGAAACTAACAAAATCACTAGAAGAGAATTCACCTCCTTCATCACATTGGAAATTGAAAATGTTGTTAGAGAAATGATTTTTGACAAAGGAATGAAAAATTTGAAACAATCCAAAAACTTCTGATTTGTGTTTCATGAAGAATATTCAAGTATAACATGAATAACTATCAAAGAAAATGAGGTAATATTTGCTACCATAAATAGAAGCAATTGGGGCAGGGCCCCAGACATCAGAACATATGATCTCAAAAGGCCTTGAAGCTCTCTTATTAATTGAATTGAAGGACAAAACACGACTCTTACATAAATGACAACTAGGACACTTTATTTCACTGGCTTCTGAACCCAGACTGGACTTAGGAATGAAATTATTCGAGACAAGTTTTTCAATAAAATGTCGACCACAATGACCCAAACGACTATGCCAAAGAGTTAGCTTATTACATTCAGAGATGGCAAACACATATTTAGAAGGAACAAACGATGAATGATGATGAGGCTTCAAGGGTGAATCAGCAGAATGAACAGAGGAGGGATCTTCTTGGAAGATGTACATGTTGCATCGTCTCTTTCCCTCGGCGAATGTCTCCCTCGTGCAAAGATCCTTGACATAAACAGAAGAGGGAGTAAATTCAACTGAGGCATCAACATCATCAAGAAGTTTTGAGACAAAAACAATGTTCTTCTGGATATTAGGTGCATGAATAACATTTGAAAGATTAAGAGGAGACTTGGGCATGGGTATTTGCATTTCCAGTATGTGAGATGGAGTGATGAAAATCATCTCGTGTGACTATTCTTACCAACATAATGAGTAAGATTCAAGAGTTTACCCGCATCACCCGAGACGTGTGTCGCTGCTCTGGAATCGACGTACCAAATGCCTTTATCATTTTGTTTCATATTCAAGCCTGCTAAGGCTGCCAATAGCAACTCTTTTACTTCTCCATCCTTCTTAGCCTCTGTTTGTGAAGTTTTTCCCTTATTTTGAGGGTTGAACCAGCAATTTGCCTTGATATGCCCTTTCTTATTACATAGGAAACAGGTAGGAATAGGTCTTTGTCCCTGTATATTGGGCGTTGGAAGTATACCACAACCACCAAAAGCATTTCTCCCTTTCCTCGAAAAGAATTTCCTCCTTTGCCTCTACCATAAGTCAGTCTCGTAGCTAGCACATCTTGAGTTCCTGAATGAACATGGGTGTCCTCAGAAAACCCTTTCAGGGTCATTTCATACCACAGTAGCGTTGCACGAAGATCTTCAAATTTTGGAAGCTATGGGAGACACAACAAAGATGTCACCAGAACATGATAGTCTGGCCCCAATCCACTCAAGGTCTGCTGTACTTTGTCTTTATCACTGACGAGACATCCCACAATAGCCAGTTGATCTCTGATGTCTTTCATTTTATTCAGGTACTCCATAATAGACATTGAATCTTTCTTCAACATTTGAATTTCTCGTTTGAGAAACATAATTCTTGCTTCAGAGATCTGCGAATATGTCTGAACTAACTTGTCCCATAGCTCTTTGACTGAACAATCATCGGAAATGGCAACAAGAACTTCCTATGAGAGCATTGAGGTGATGTATGCCACTAATCCTTGATCTCTTTTCATCCAAGCAACATAATCTGGAATTTTTAGAAGAACAATGGATTGTGCCCCTTTATCGTCTGTCTTTTCCTGCGAGGTGAACTCTGGAGGGGTTGAGACCGATCCATCCAGATGACCAGAGAGATCCTGACTCCTTATAAAAGGAACAATCTGCCTTTTTTAGGTCAAGAAGTTGGAATTATTCAGCTTTTCAGAGACCAATTGGCTAAGAAAGTTAGAGGAAGGACCTGACTGTGGGAAGGGTGAGTCCATTTGCAAAGATAGTGGAAAGGAAGAGAAAAAAGGAAAAGCTTGAACCAAACAAAAAATTCAGTCACTTGAATATCCTGCCTTTTTTTTTAGGCAGATGTATTATATTCAGGTATGATCAGAAAAGTAACTGATTAAACAGTTTTCAAAGCAAGACCTGAATATCAAAAATTAAATCAGTGCCAATGTGAAAACGTGAAACAAGATCTTGCAGACTGAAGCAGCACAATGTTGATCTCAGAGAGTATAATATTCAGAGTTAAACAGCTTAATAATGAATATTAACACAGAAGTGGTTCCAAATCTGATAAATCATGAAACAGAGGTATGAATAGTTCGAAAAACAGGAAATACCACAAGCATTAATTTTAACAACTGAATATGCACATCGAGGAATCCAAAAACGAGAATCACCTTTGGGATCAGTTAACTAATTCTGAGAGAATCAGATCTGAAGAAGATAAGGAATCAGATCTAAAGAAGATAAGGAGAACACGATGACGTCAAAACGAGAAGAGAAGAAGATAAAACGAAAAGGGAGACGTTAGGGTTCTTATCCAAAATCCAAAAAAGAAAAGAAATGAGGAAGGAAACGTACCCAGAAATCGGGTTCTTACCAGAACTGAAATAGAATAGAAAACAGAAGGGAAAGAAGAAAGACGCTGAAATGGGTTCTTACCAAATCCAAAAAGAGAAGAAAAAGAGGAAGGAGACGTACCCAAAAATCGGGTTCTTACCAGAGCCGAAATAGAATAGAAAGAAGGGGAAGAAGAGGTACACTGAAATCGGGTTGAATAGAGATATTTTCCTGACTTGAAAAAAAAAACTCAGATTATCTCCTTGGACATTCCTTCTGGAAAGAAGTCTCAGGCCCAACTTTTAACACCGCTCTGATTCCATGTTAAAACGTGAAGATCTCCACATTCACATGTGCAGGGAAGAAGAAACGAAAATTGAAGAAGAGTCTGCAAAACACGTTAAATGGTTCCAGCGTGTTTTCATTGTATTAGAGATTGAGTATATAACTAATACATAATTTTAGGGTACAAAACTACCCTTTAATAATATACATAATTACAACACACTTTCATCATTTGGATCTGGATCCAATCCTGTACAGAAATCGGGTCTGACCATGCACAGACCCGACTTGGGTTCAAGACCTAGAAACGACTTCTTTTCACCTAATTCATATGATAGGGCTATGAGCATTTATATGTTTTTTGGGGTATTTCATTTGCACTTGTGAATGTTAACACTCATTTTGAAGAGTTTGGGACAAATAATTAACATTTGGTTTTTAATACTAACATGCATTTTCTAATTATGACATGATGTTGTTAATGCTAATATGCATTTCGTTGTTAATGTTAATTTTTTATTGAATGAATGTTCATATTTTATTTCTTAGATACTTACGTAGATCAAGTTGTTGCATTAATGTTACTTTTACATGTGAAACTCATATTTTTTTAGTATTTATTTGAGAATTTTTATTTCTTGTTGGTTGTTGCTTCACCAATAAAGCATTTTTTATTTATTTATAATTTTAGATATTTTTTATAGTTTTTTTTAAGTTTTCAAAAAAAAAATTGAGGCTTACGCTTTACGCCTCGCCTGAGATTTTGGTGAAGCACCTTGCTACGCTTCAACGCTTTTCATAACACTGATTTCAACAAACATTTACAACTTTCATGTAATATCTCATGAATTTTTGCTTAATTTAAATTTTAAGAAATGTTATCTTTATTAAATAAATAAAAATTATTATTAAATGGATTTAATATATAATATATATGTGGTTAACAAGATATGGATCTTGGACACTTAAGGTCAAGATCTAAGATCCATATGAAGTAGATGGATCCGGATATGGATCTTGGACCCTTTGGGTCAAGATCCAATATCCAATTGTAGTGGAATGGATAAGTGGCAGATGTTAATTGGATCCTAATATGGATCTTGGACCCATTGGGACGATATCCAAGATCTTAGGATAAATAAGTATTAAAATATATATATATATTAGATATATATTGGAATAGAAAGAGTCTCTATTTCCTTAAGGAAGTAGAATTCTTTCTACTTCTGAAAAGGACGTCCCCTCTAGAGAGAGGAGTCCTAGTTCTTTCATAAATAGGCGTGAGGCTCTCTCTCAAAACACACCAAGATGTTTAGAGAGAGAGGGGGTTAAGAGAGAAAAAGGGAGGAGGCTGAATTGAGAAGGGAGAGAGAGAGAGCAATGAGTGGGAGGTAGGTTGCTGGCTGACGTGTTCTCTCTCCCCTTCTTCTCCAACGCCTCCTTTATCTTCCTCTTCTTTATGAATTTGCTCGAATCACATAAGGTACGCGATTCTCTCTCTATTCCGATAAGCAGAAGAATTTTTCATGCTCTGAATCAAATATGGGTTTGAGAGAAGAATTAAATTTGTACATATATACATACAGATTTATCGATTCTGTCAAATCTGGAACTATGTTAGTTGGGTTGAATATTGATTCTTGATTCCGGTTTTTGATGGGCCTGAGCATAAAAATTTATAGCAGTCATAATATTAAGGTTGCTGTTATTATCTGTGTTTGGATCAGATTTATTTGGCTGATCTGTTAAATCTATGTTTATTGAATCGAGTTCACGTTGATCCATTAACCTATACTTAGGTTATGTTTGAGTCCATAAAACTGATTTCTATACATGGCGTCAGGGTACATGTGCCTGCATACATGCACCTATATCAGTCATGTATATGACATGACTGATATGGTGTGGTTGTGGGTATTCAAAACTCACAAAAGAAAAGGAAAAGATTTTTGACAGATTGTCCTTAATCCGGGCCTAGAAATTTAAAAAGTGTGGTAATGATAATACAAAAGAAACCTGCTGTGATTTTTGGATTAGATTTATTGGACTAAATTTAATCTGCATTTTTTTCCTGGTTTGGGTTCAGTTTATTTGTTTCAGCTGGTTTTTGGTTGGAAATTTAATTTCTTGCTCACGTATGTTAAAGTCATAAACAAGAACTCGTTGGGTATTATGTTGGATCTGAACCCTGTTGGAAGCACCCTAATACACATGGATCCAACAAGGTTTAGATCCTATTGACTGCAGCTAAGAATGACAACAGATGCAACAGATTGGACTCGGTTCAGAGGTATGCACTAATAAACCCAACATGATTGGATCTGGTTTTGTCAGGTTCATTTACAGATAAAAAGGGTACTACCAATCAAATGGGGATCTAGTTGACATAAATAGTTGTTTAGATACACATTTATATGTATTTGGTTTCTACATTAGTTGAACATCACTGTATATATAACCACCCCGATCTCTAAAGAGTCCAGATCTGCGTTTCATGCCTTGTAAGACTAAGAATGGATTTGGGTCATGATTTGAACCTGGATTTCTGCCAGGAACGAGTGTTTGAGATGCAACCAAAATTGGTATGTATGTAAATCAGAAACCTGATTTTGGTGGGTGTCGAGTAGTTCCTGCCAGCTGATCAAACCTTAGGATATATATATATATATATATATATATATATATATATATATATATATATATATATATATATATATATATATATATATATATATATATATATAATGACAACAAATTATGGAAGTTTTGTCCCTGTTCAACAAATAAAATATATATTGAATCCTTTAGTCACATGAAAACTAGTTTTGTTTGATAAAAATCTGATTTATTAAATCCTCTATAAGTGTTGAATATATATATATGTCTAGGATAGAATTTTTAATCTGTCAAGCTTAGATTTATTGATTCACGCATGTGTTGATTTATGATACTTGGATGCGCGCTTATGTGGTTTTTCGTCATATCGTGTCAAGTTTTAGATCCATGTTCATACCATGTTTTAAATCATGTTCATGCTGCGTATTTAAGTTGAGTTTTGAATATTTAATTAAAGATGATTCTAAAGGTAAGTTTGACATATTATAAAAGAAAATACTGAATTTTGGTACGTCTGTAAACACCCCAAATTTTCACTCACCTCCCCAACATTTCCACCAAGCATCAACATCCAGCCTCTGAAATCGCTGGAGGGCAAAATGGTCATTTTCTGAGCCCGGACCTTGCAAAAGTCTAAATTTCATCTGCAACTCTCAAAATTTCTCTATTTTGTCTCAGATAGTCAAAATCTTACTCCTGACAGAAGACAGGAATCCTCAAGTCTTGGTTCAAGATTCCATTTCATAAGACATGACATTGCATATCATTGCATGAGCATTTCAAATCACTGCACTGCACAGCATGTCATTTCGAGGTCCAGAACTCTTGATTTCAAAATTTTCAATCCAGATTCGAATTTTAACTATTTTCAAAATTGATTTCAAAACCCTGGGTCTTCAAAATTATCAATTCTTCCCATTTTACCCCTAGGGCTCTGAATTTCAAAATATTTTCTCAGGAAAACGATCTGGATAGTTTTCAATATGGATTTCAGTCACTTCACCTTAGATTTTGCCCTTTTTGACAATTTCAAATATCTTTCTTTTACAAAATCGCCCCACAAGGGCCAACTCTTTCCAAAATTCCTGTTTTGCCCATTAGTCCAGATTTTATGAAAATTCCAAAAAGAAGTTGTTGTTTTATCCTTATTTCAATAAAGAAGCAATGTGGGACCCACACTGAGGTGGTGTCACACAAGCTTTTCTTTTGAAAATTTGAATTTTGAAAAACCCAAAAATATAGGAGCCTTGTCCCCTGGATTGGTGCCACTTGTCTTTTCTCTCTCCTCCCATTTACATGCCATGTGTCAGCATAGGGTTCACCTAGAGTCGGTGCCACATGTCACCCTCCCTCTTCTGCCAAGTGTCAGTGTGGGGCTACCTTAAGAAGCCGCCACATGTCTGCCATGTGTCAGTATCCATCCTGCGCCATGTGTCATTTCAAAGACTACCAGGAGATGCCAAGTGTCATAGGTTGTCCTGTCTAGAAAAAGTGGAGTTTGTCTCCTCTGAGGTGGCGCCACTTGAAGTGTGTCTCCTGCAGGGGACACGTGTCAACCCCTCCTTCCTTCTAGAAAAGTAGCCCGACACATGTCCTCTCCCTATTTTTTTCAGAAAAGTAGGAAACATGTGTCACTCCTAAATTCCTACAGAAAAAGTAGGCTTGTCTCCTCTGAGGTGGCGCCATCTGGAGTGTCTCCTGCAGAGGACACATGGCAAGCTCTCATTTCCTCAGAAAAAGCAAGTGCCATGTGTCATTTTCTGCTTTCTTCAGAAAAGCTAGAATTCAAATATTCAAAAATTCCCATAGGTGGCGAAAATCAAGAACTCCTACCTTTTTCATCCTGTCTGAGATGGCGCCACATGGCTTGGCCCACCTTCTCTCCCCTCTGCCACGTGTCATTCTCTGCTTCTTTCAGAAAAAGTAGCCTGACACATGTCTTCTCCCTACTTCTTTCAGAAAAGTAGGAGACACATGTCACTGCCCTCTTTTTCCTCCCTCTTGCCACATGGCATTGTAGGAGCCACCCTGAGGTGGCGCCACATGTCCATCCTCCATTCCTCCAGGGCCAACCTCCATTTGAAATTCGAATTCTCCTCTGAGGTGGCGCCATCTGAAGAACCTCCTCCAGCAGGCTGACACTTGGAACCATCCTGGACTGCCACATGTCCAGATCTCCTTTCACCAGAAAAAGCAAAATTCAAATTCCTCTGAGGTGGCGCCTTCTGAGCCCACTGCTCTGTCTTTCTGACATGTGTCAAACACCTTTTGAGGTGGCACCATTCCAGGACTCCACTTGGCTCCATTTTTATTTTTATTTTATTTTTAATAAAGGTAGCCCACCATGAGGTGGCGCCACCTGAGGACTCCCTACAAAAGGTGAGTTTGAATTTCAAATTCCAAGAGAGCACCCTCTGAGGTGGCGCCTTCTGGGAGCTCCCTGCAGAGAGAATCAAGCTAACTTTTGAAAAATTCCAAATTCCCCCTGCTGAGGTGTCTCACCCACAAAATTTCCATTTTTTATTTTTCTCAAAAAAATCAAAATAGCCTTTTGAGGTGGCGCCACCTGAGGGCTCCCTGCAGAAGACAAATTCGAATTTCAAACCCCTCAGATGACACCCCCTGAGATGGCGCCACATGGAGGGCTCAGATCCAGCCTGTTTGAAATTCAATTTTTTTTCAGAAAATCTATAAAAACAAGGCTCCATGTCCAGCATAGGAGATCATTTTTTTTGGCTCTGGTGAACTTGGAAAATCCGACCTAGCCTTCCTAGAATTAGATTTTGAACCTTGGAAATCGTGCCCCCTTTGGTGCATTGAAGAGGGTGGAGTAGAGCTCGTGCTGTGGCCAATCCGATTCCAACAGAGCTCGATTTTGGTGGACCATCCGAAGCTCGGAGCGAAGAACGAAGGAAGCTCGTGATAGCTGCCCATTTCAAGAGCTCCTACGCTGCGTAACGAAACAAGGTGCACTTCTTTTCCCCTTGATGTGATTCTATAATCCGAATCGGGAGTCGTTTTAAGAAAAAGCTCATCCGAGGGATGGATTGAGCTATTCTCATAAAACGACATATATAAAAATGTTTCATTATGCTTCCTTGATGATTTTAACATTCATATAGTTAGCTAGGTTTAATTTGCATTTTATTTCATTCATTTAGCATATTTCATGAATTAATTAGGATTAATTTAGCCTTTATTTCAATTCTGCTTATTTTCAGTAGGTCTCTGTTTTTGTCAGTCAGTCCACACGTCATTTCATGCATTTGTTTTTTATTAAAAATCCCAAAAAAATCACGGAATGCGCCCTTAGGTGTCCCTGAAATTTTGCCAAAAATTCGGAGGCATTTGAATTTGTTTACTGTGGTAAACGTTCAAAATGGCAAGTCGGGTTTTGTTACCCGGGATACGTTTTGAAAGTCATTTTCCGACTTGTAAAATCGAGATATCCCTCATGGGAGATCCGATTTCCGATCCGAAAGATGTTTTGAACTCGGAAAAATGTCTAGTTTTTAACATGATTTTATCAGATTTTTTTGATTTTTTTTTAATGTCTGAAAAAAATCCGAGATGTCGGTACACGTGTCAGAGCCTAATTTGGGCCTCTGAGATCTTGGATCGACTTAGGTCTATGGTTTCTCTTTGTGTGTTGCTCCAAATCCGAAACTGTAAAAAGTGAAAGTGGTGTCCGAGATGTCCTCTGTTTGAATCTGAAAGCCTGTGATTTTTAGAACAGTGTTGACCCCTGCTTCGGATTTTTTTTGTCAGCCCCTTGTTTTGCTACATTTGTCTGTTCTGTTAGTTTAGGCAGAAATAGTTATATTTTTATTTGTGTTTCCGTTGATCAAATGCCGAAGTCATAAACATAAAAGTTGTTCATGTAGGTGTCGTGCATAACTCTGATTAATTTCATAAATTTTCATGGCCGTTTTGTATTTGTTTAACATTTTACATCAGATTAGTGTGATTTTTACCTCTGTCTGAACTAAATCCCTGTTATTGAACTCACCATGGCTCAAATCCCGAGGCTATAAAAACCAAAATTGTTCCATTTCGGGTCTTTTAGCAGTCTGCAAAATATCAGAAGTTTCCATGGTATGAATCTTGCATTATCATATTAGGCATTGCATTTGGTTCGGATCCATAGGTAAAATCCATCATTTTAGGACTTTCCTTAAATTTTAGCATTTAAATCATATCATTTCGTGATTTTTAGCATTCTAGGTTGTTTATCAGAGTGTTTAGATGCTTCATACCGAATTTGGTGCAATTTGAAATCCATTTGAGGTTTGGATCATCCATAATACCAAAACAGGGTCCCGCAGGACCCGGATCCAAGCGAAAAACAAGCGAAAATCGTTATTTTTGATAAATTGCAAAATACCAAATTCTGATTTTACAGTCTTAATGTGTCTAGCAGCATGTCATCATATCTCTTACTGCATTTCATCATCATTGGATTCAATTTGAATTTCAAAATCTCAATTTTACCAAGTTTTCCTTCAAAAACCCTGATTTTAAAGGTATAACTTTATAATTAGGGGTATTTTGGTCATTTTAACCTCAATTCCGAATTTCAAATTGTTTTTCACTGAATTTCTAGCGTTTTCATCATTTCAAAATATCAAGGAAGCATGAGAATAGGGTTTATATCCAATTAAATCCAATAATTTCATAATATTATTGGAAAATCTTGGAAAAACCCACATATTTGAGCTAACTTTATTTCAAGCTTGGCAGGGACATTCCAAAGAAGGAGCTGAAGTCTGCAAATTTCTTTTATTTCCTTTATTTAGTGATGTAATAATGTAAATTTTGGAATAAGAGATTTAATTTCCTGCTTAGACTAGGATGCATATCATATAGTTTGATTTTATGCAATATCCTGTTTCTATGATTCATGCATTTTATTTCAAAAGCACTATGGATGTTCACGAATGGCACGTGCACCAACTCTTAGGGAGTTGATGGACTCGGTGGGATCCATATTTACGGCCCTAGTCGGAATATGGACGAGACCCAGATCCATCATCTTTCTACTAGTCACATTGAGTCTACACTCTTAGGCTATCTTAAAATGCACATCATATTTCCAAAGTTTTCAAAATCATGTGCATCAAATCAACTAAATTCTGAACATATTCATGGCCACAGTCAGAATATGTGAAGGATTTATTTGGACTTAATGCACATTTTCCAACCAATTCCTCAGAAAATCTTTTCAAAGTGCATTCATTTACTCATGTCATTTGCATCATGAAATCATTGATTTTCTCAAGATTTTCTCAAGAAAACTTCATTCTCAAGAAATCGATTTCTCAAGAAACTCTAAGGATTTTTCAAAAATCGGTTTTCCAAAGACAAAGTTTTCCGCAGTTTTCCCTGGAAAATGATATTTTCTTAAGAGATTCAAAAGAGTTTTCCAATCTTTCTCCAAGATCCAAAACCGATTTCCAAGTATTTAAAAAGGTAAAATTCCCAGGATTTCGATTCCCCAAGTTTTGAATTCCTTCTCCAATGAGTTTTCCTATAAATTTTCTATCATTTTCCTAAGAAAACTCTCAAAGTCCAAGTTTTCCTAAGAAGTGTTTCCCCTTTCAAAAGGTTCATCTTTTCTAAAGAATCACTTCCATTTTCCCAGGATTTTCAACCATTCAGGATTTTCCCACAACTTCATGAACTTTCCCGTGACTTCAAAAACCCTTTTCTTCAGATGAGTTTTCCTGAGAAATTGACTTTCATCTTTTTCCTAAGAGAATCTTTTCAACTCCAAATATTTTCCAAGCATACATCATGTTTTTCCAAGCTACATTTTCCAAAATCTCATAGCACATGCCTGAATTCTCTGTGCATTTAGGATAGAACATAACTTTGATAATTTAACTAAGTCAAGCACGATTTTGGTCCTTGGTTCGATTACCCCTGTTAAAGGCGGCAGGAACGGTCGAACCTCGTACCGACAGGTCGAGCCCCATCCCATGGATTTTCCCGCAATTTTTAAAAACGGAGGCGAGTATTTCAAAACAATTTCCAAAATCCGGTCAAAGTTTGAAGCGCGAAAGCGTTTTCCTCTCTCTCTCTTCCGCAAGGAAGGGAAGACTGGGGAAAAATTTCGCGACGATAACAACGTCATACAAATCTGATTTCTGGCATGTAAAAGAAATCTGTTTGGAAAATCAAATTGGACTATAAATTTTTCAGATGCTCAGAACTTTGCTTTCCATTAGAAAATGTTAAAACTGTTCTGCCTTGGACAGTTAGTAAATCTAAAGATTTTAGATGTTTTGATTTCCCAGTTATATTGGAATGGTTGAAAAGATTTGGATTCCCTGTGGACATGGTAAAATTGTTAAGCTTGGTTCAATTTGCTTTCATTTATTTGCTGTGAATATGCATTCATGTTGCATTGTGAACACCAATCTCAATATCTTTGTGATTTATGTTAATTGAAATTTGCAATGTCATTTAAATTGTTGTTCAATTGTATAGTGATTATGTGTGAACTACTTATGGGCCTTTGGAGGCCAGGAGCATGTGTTGCTCATGAAATAGTAAATTATAAATGCATTGCAAAACGATTTTGGTATTGTTTTTGAATTAATTACATTGTTGAAATAATAGGGCAATGACCCGAATTTGTTATTGCATGATGATTTGCATAATTGTTCTTGTGTAAAGAACCCTTAATTAATTAAGAATAGCAAAAGAGACCAAACAGTGTAATAATTTTCTTCCTTGGCGTCCCTCTAAAAGGGTAGAAACCATAGAGTGGGGTTATGGGGACCATGAGGATACTAAACACCGTGTGTGTGTGTTTTGCCCCCAAGAACCTGATGTGTGGTTTGTATTCTCAGCCACGGTTGTAGAAAATTTCTGTCACTTTGACTGAGGATGGTGTTGTTGACTCAGTTGTAGTTATTGGTATACCAAGAAAGTGGCGTCAATGAATGTTAATTTCATTGTCGTCTCAATATTAGGTGATAATTCTAATGTTCCGATTGATAGTGATGATTCTTTATATCGGTCAAGGAACAAGTGTAGGACCCAATAAATAAAATACAAATTGTGTGTTGAGCTACCACTAAAAATTTTCTTAAACCTTAGAAATTTTACCCATTTTTTAGTATCTACAGGTTTTAAGAAAGTGAAAATTAAATTGTGTGCATTAAATTGGGACATGCATGCAAAAGCAATTTTGATAATTGAACTTAAAAAGTTATTCATGCATCCCTAATTGTTTAACGTAGCATGAAATTGGTAATTGTTTTATTTGAACTGCTTAAATTGTAAGTTGTTCTGAATGAGTGTTGTTCGTAGAGCCCTCTTAAACTTATGTTTGATTTGATCAATGTTAAATTCTTTACTGTTGAATTTGGAGAGGGTCTCGTACAAGAACTTCGGTTCTTACTCAATTTTTAAAAATCTTTTTCAAGTACTGAGGCACTATGATGGAGAGACGAGCTGGCTGGAAGACACAAGGGTTATGATCTGGTAGCTAGGGTTCTGACGTATAGGAGATATTTTGTTTTTGTTTTGGGGAACTATATAAACCCTTAGTGGGGATTATTTGATTTAAAAAAATTCAATTTCAGTTCATGATTTGATTTATATTATGTCTGGAATTATTGTTGGGAAGTGTAAATTAAATCTATAATGTGCCTCGGGTCCCTAGGATATTTTTCGTAATGTAAAAAAATACGCATTTTTCGAGGGTCAGTTTGGGGTTGTTACACTTCATCCACGAGTTTAAAACACATTTTCAAGAGTCAGTTTTTTATCAACAAGCAGTTAATGATAAAACATGAGTTAGATGCTATGGTTGAGGAAATAGAACCCGTTCATCTCAATCACACACGGACAATAGTCCCAAGACCCCATGGTAGAAGTATAGACAGGAGTAATACATCCACAACGTGAAGTATAAATCATATGGAATATTAGAGAGACACAAAGCTAAATTAGTAGCCAAGGGATTCAACCAAAAATATGGTATGGACCATGAAGAAACTTTTAGCCTTGTGGTTTAGATAGTTATTGTTCGTGTTGGTTTATCATTAGCATTATTTGTTGGCTAAAAGTTGTATCAACTCAATGTTAAAAAATGCATTATTTCATGGAGAGATAAAGAGAGAAGTGTACATCAAACAACCTAATGGAATTTTATCAGGCAAACATGAGTTAGATGCTATGGTTGAGGAAATAGAACCCGTTCATCTCAATCACACACGGACAATAGTCCCAAGACCCCATGGTAGAAGTATAGACAGGAGTAATACATCCACAACGTGAAGTATAAATCATATGGAATATTAGAGAGACACAAAGCTAAATTAGTAGCCAAGGGATTCAACCAAAAATATGGTATGGACCATGAAGAAACTTTTAGCCTTGTGGTTTAGATAGTTATTGTTCGTGTTGGTTTATCATTAGCATTATTTGTTGGCTAAAAGTTGTATCAACTCAATGTTAAAAAATGCATTATTTCATAGAGAGATAAAGAGAGAAGTGTACATCAAACAACCTAATGGAATTTTATCAGGCAAACATGAGTTAGATGCTATGGTTGAGGAAATAGAACCCGTTCATCTCAATCACACACGGACAATAGTCCCAAGACCACATGGTAGAAGTATAGACAGGAGTAATACATCCACAACGTGAAGTATAAATCATATGGATTATTAGAGAGACACAAAGCTAAATTAGTAGCCAAGGGATTCAACCAAAAATATGGTATGGACCATGAAGAAACTTTTAGCCTTGTGGTTTAGATAGTTATTGTTCGTGTTGGTTTATCATTAGCATTATTTGTTGGCTAAAAGTTGTATCAACTCAATGTTAAAAAATGCATTATTTCATGGAGAGATAAAGAGAGAAGTGTACATAAAACAACCTAATGGAATTTTATCAGGCAGACCTGAGAATATTTGTGTACAAATTGGGAAGACCTATCTATGGATCAAAATGAGTCTCACACAATTTTTCCAAAGGATCCACAATGCCATGAAAGATATAGATTTCAAAAGATCCATTTTAGACAATGCTCTCTTCACATATCATGTAGTTAAGATCATCTTCTTCATCCTGTTATATGTAATGGAGATATAAAAGCATTGATTGATGAATTAAGGCCCTTTTATGTAAAAAAATTTAAGATGAAAGATTTGAGAACTTTGAGATATTTCCTCAACATAGAAATTGGTAAGGATAAAATGAAGCATGGGACTCCCACCAAAAAAAAAGGTAATTTGGATATACTAAAAGTTTTAACTTCAATAACTTCAAGACCATCTACACCTACTTACACTAAAAAAAATATATCTAGATATGATGAAGAATTAGAAAATGCAACACTGCTTAGGAATATGGATAGAGCTTTACAACACTTAACTATTATGAAAACTAACATTGCCTATGCAGTTAAGAAATCATGTCAGTTTATGCATTGCCCAACAAACCTTTACCTAGAAGCTTTGAAGAGGATATTGAGATACGTTAGAACCATAGTCACCTGTATCCTTCAAGGTAATTTCTTAGCAAAGATTTTTCTCGGAGATATTCTAAAAAAATGAATATTCTCAGGAAAATCTTGGAAGCTTTAAAAATAAAGAAAATATAAATGATAATAAGAAAGATAGAAAAATAATAGGTTTTCTATTATTTTTCTTGCAAAAAAATATAAAGAAACAAGTTTTTAAAGTACAAAAGAAACCAAAAAATAGAAAAACTGAACTTAAAATATATAAAAATAAGTTTTTTGTAATATCACAAAAATATCACGATAATATTGCAATATTTTGGAAAGATTGTGATATTTTATTGATATTATCAGCCCAGCTGAAAATGCTAATAATATCGCAATATTTTCAAAATATCGATGATATTGGTGACTGTGGTTAGAAATATGTATCACATGGACTCATATATCATGAAATTAAGTTGAGACACATGAAAATAGGCTCACTATTTGGCTTCTCTGATGCAGATCAGGCAGGAAATCCCGATTCACAAAGATTAGTTTTTGGTTATTGCATATTCATGGGGCATACAACATATACATAATATCATGGAATAGTAAGAAGCAAAAGGGTGTGGCTACATCAATCATAGAAGCAGAATATATAACTCTATCAGGGATAATATAAAAAACTGTGCAGACTAATAATATTTTACATGATTTAGAATATGAGTGAGCCATTATTATGATAGCAAAAGTGCATCATCCTAGTTGTAAATACAGTGTTCAATGATAGATGTAAGCATATTGAAATTGAACTATCATTTTATACATGAAAAAGTGGAAAATGAATAACTCAAGACAGAGTATTGAGTTCAAAGATACAAGTAGTGGATATATTCGCAAAAGGACACTCTAGACAAATTTAGATTTATGAAAGGCAAGTTGTGCATGTTGGAGCGAGATACACAACTTGAGGGGAAGTATTAGACCGAGTACATTGAACTACAATGCCATTTTCATCATTTACATCACAAAGCACCTAGGGATATGCGTTGGCTGTTTCATATGCCTTCTTATATTATTTGATTACTTTGTCGTGTTATATTTCTTTTGTTTATTTCACTTGTGTACATTTCCTATGTGACACTACTTAGAGTGGCATTGTCAATTTGTCACAATACCTAAATAGTATTAACTTTTTGATGTTGCCTTAATTAAGGCTTCCTATATTAATAAGAGAGAAAACGTGCACCCTCCACTCTAAGAAGAATCTGTTGGGACTAGATCTCTCTCTCAACAAGGCTCATCTTCTTTCTTCCTTCTCCAAGAATTATCATAAGTTGTACAACAAACATGTGCATATAATGCATGCAAAAATGCATGCATATGTGCATACATAAATACATATTACATACATGCCTGCATGTTAAAAAGTGTATATAATTATATATAATATAATATATTTTATTATATATTATATTATATATAATTATTTTATTTATTTATTTTTCTTCTTTTATTTTATTTTTGCTTTATTTCTGTATTTTTTAGCTTGTCTAGTTCATATTGAACTAGACTCAAAACTAGTCAAACCATTGACTAGTTTTGAGTTAGCCGTTGGAGCTAGTCCTCTTATGTTCCCTTCTCTCACTCTCTCAATGTATATAAATAGAGGTGTTCCCCCTCCTCAATGTATCAATGCTTCTTAAGCATTTTCATGTGAATGAAATAAAGTTTATTATTTTATCTTTGTGTTATTCCTTTTATACCCTTTTGTGGGTCATGATGGTAGTGTCTTTAATGGACACCGATTACAAGCATTTGTGCTTTCGTGGAAGATCCTCATTTCATTACACTGCATCCATGCATGCATATATACATACATAATAAAATTTATATATCTATACATTTTTGTTGTTGTCAATGTCCATGGACTTCAGATGTTAACCTATGTCACACGGACTCTTCTAACAGGGCACCACACCCGCGTCGCACCAGCACCCAAGCACGTGCGACACTTGGACACAACTTCCTTTGTGTTAGGTGAAGTCAACCACACTGAGGTCCATTTCTATCCAAAAGTATATTCATTTAACCCTAATCAAGTTCATTTTTATCTATATTATACATATAAATACATAAATGCACACAAATACACGTAGTGTTAACTTAAAAGTGTTAAGAATTATATATATATATATATATATATACTCCCCGCACCCATGCACCCAAGTTTTTTTAAAGTGTCGCATCGCCACATCCGCACCCATACCCACACCCACACCTATGTGACATAGATGCTAACATGTTCATGACATTTTGGCTGAGAAAATGTTTGATCTGGGAGAAAATATCAAGAAAAAACTGATTATTTAATAAAAATAAATTAAATTTAAAACAATAAATAGACAAATAAAATAATAATGTGTGATTCAAAAACAATTGATAAGTTATCATAACCTTTTGGTGGAACTCACGTATTGCAACAAAAATATGTAAAACTCAAAATATAACCGACTTGTTACTATGGTAAGCATTGATCTGTCTTGCCCATGATGTATAACTACAAAAATATAATTACCAAAAAAAGAAAATGAGGTGATTTAAAATACATCAACTTCTAGTGGCAAACATAGAATGGTATTGGGTTAAATATCAAGTATCGTGTAAGAAACATAAAAGGCATGCCAATTTTTCCTTGGCCAGTAATCTTTAGAATAAAAGATAGAAAGTCCTTTCCAATATCATTGATGTTAAGTACAATCACATATCTACTGTCTGATATTCCCAAGCGGTTTAAAACCAATGGTGGCTTCATCCTTGAACTATTCACCAATAGACTGTAATGTCTTGCAGTAACATGAGTTTGATGATGATTTACCATGTTTGATGGCTCATTTTTATCTCAAAAGAATTAACTAATAAATGCTTTATTCCCTAGTTGAAAATGGGTATGGATTTCCTTCTCTATGTTGCAAGTTGTTCATTGTTTTTGCAGAAACCCAGCATAAATAAAAAGATGCAAAAACAGAAAACAGGCAAACAGTTCTCTACTCGCTACAAAAATCTTTTCCAGCACAAGAAACATGTACCTTACCAAATTGGCATCTGGGAGTTCACGAACTGCTTCATCGACATTTTCAGCTGTGGCTTTGACCTGAACAACAACAGATTGTTAATAAGCACGTTTTCCATCAACCAACATTGCAATAATGCACTAGTTTACCTATATTATATTATTCAGGACATTTGAGCATGATCTTTTCACTAGCAATATTTAGTTGTTTACTGGTGCCTAGATTTCACTTCTAAAATTTGATAAGATCCATAACTATAGCCAATTCAGGTGCATTAATATTTCATAAATATAATGTGCATCTATGAATCTTGTGAAGCATAAGAAAAAGGATTGCATGAGGTAAATATCACATTCTATTGACATCTAATTGCTCCTACTTCATGAACCAAAAAGGATCAAATAATATTGCGATAAAATCGACTCCCAATAATAGGAAAAGGTCTGAGGGGCCTTTGGAATGAGGCCCAATCCTAAATGAGGACAGCCCATTGTACTAGCTTAGTTGGACCAGTACCAATCTACAATCTGCCAGTAGTCTAGGCCTGCCAGAGTGGCATGACTTATTGTCACCATTTCAAAATATGATAATCTGCAGTGGATAACACTTGTACTCAAAAGGACAATGGAACCATTTGCAGTCTACCTATAACCATATTAGTTTCTGTAGTAGCATAGTAAATCCCTAGTTGCTTATGTTTATCTTGATAAGGGTGCCTTTTTGAGCTCTTCCCATGCTTGTTATATATTTTTCATTTACTTTATACTTCTCAAATTTACATGATCACTAATCGCATTGTGTCGAATAAGATAACTAGAATGGATAAGGTCACAATACTAGTCTACTACAGTCAAAGGATTTTGGGTTCATGTCCCCGATACAGAGAAAAAAGAAGAGCGAGAGAAACATTGTGTTGAGAAAAAAGATAGGTGCCCAATAGACTTGACTGTTTTTTGGACCTTTGCTGAACTTATTTTAGACATACTTATGTTGCTGGGGGCTATTTTTGTCATTCCCCATTTTGTATCTACAATGCTTTTTAGTAAAAAGGAAAGGGGTCGAGAGACCCAGATGCTTTTTCCTCTCCAACGTCTTCTACTCTTCTTCTCTTACTTTTCTCTTCTCCTCTCCGTCTCTCCTCTTATACTTCAGCAGACCCTGTTTTGCAGCCATCTATAGCACAAAAGAGGTCGATCTGCTGCATTGAAGCAATTCTTGCCATTGTTCCCTTTTTTGCTTATAAAACCGGATCATGTCCTTAGTTTGTCAATTCTCATAAATGGCATGGATAAAGATTTCATCTCCCTCTAAACATTTTCCTTATTGCTACTCACTGAATATGACATGCTTTGTTATGGACCAAAATTCAAAAAAACTGTTTGAATCTTTTTTCCTTCATCCAGCAATAGGCACAAATATATCTGATATCTTAAAAGTTCATGAAAATGGTTGGTTTTTCCTAGAGTGATGTTAAAATAGTTTACCATGAAATGAAAGTCCAGGGATTTTCTGAAAAATGTCGTGATACTGTAGCATTTTCTTAATTCCCAAACCAATAATTTTCTTAAATTGCATATGATTTTTTTCCGCTATTTTCTTCAAGAGGAAGAAAGCAGAAAAGCCTACCAATTTAGCGCTTTCCCACTCTGATGTCTTTGAAAGACGATTTTGAAGGGGCTCCACATGATCACTTCCATCTAATTGAACACCAATGAAGTATTGAAGCACACCCTAATAAAAAGAGTTGCAGTCAATCATATGATTCTATACAAGAGTTGGAATAAGATGACTTACGACTAGTATCCTAGGAAGCACAAAATTTGCTAAAATTGATAGTAAAATTATAAAAATGTAATTATTAAGAGACTATCCCATATTTCACCTTATGGTCACGCATGGGTTGCAAATGAAATAAATTCCAGAATTTTTTCCCTGCAAGACCATAATTCATGGTCAAAAGATATGCTCCTATGCACAAAGACAAAACATAGTATCCCCAAATAATGAAATTTTACATATCTTCAGTTGGATCATTCGTGTAAAAAACTCAAAAGCTTAAGCATAAAACTAAGCCAAATTTCTCAAAAACTACAATTAACCAAAAACCATCCATCCCATGACATGTGTTAACCTGTGGAATCATCAAAAACTCACCACTCTTTGTGTAATTAATCAGCTGAACAGTGAACTCCCTTTGTTCTCTAATGGCATCTCTTATTTTGGATACAGCTTCTTGATCAGTATCAGGTCCTTGAAGAAATCTGCATAATCCAGTTTACACCAGAAAATTATTGTATGACTTTGTTCTCTAAAACAGATAAAATTTATTATAATAATAGAAACAATTACTTCCATATTATTTTACATGACAATTACTTTATAGTATTTTACATGACCATTTTTCTCCATGGAAGCATGTGTAAGGATTATGCTTATTTGGAGTTGGTTGTGAAAGCATTTTCCACAGCATGGTTCTAACTAATAATGTTCAAATTAATTTAAAGGCAAGGAAATTTATTAATTGCAAAAGCTTGTGAATTTAGAGAAAGAAAAATATGTACAAGATAGAGATTCATTCTTTCCAACAAAAACACCAAGCAATAGACAATTGCAATTCCTTTCAAAGCAACAACCAAATCTCAACAAATCGTCTATGGTGCAGATGAACATAACAAAAAGGATTATAAACTATAAGCAGTCAACATAGTGATGATGGGGCATTTTTTTAATGTCTTATATCATACAGAGGTATAAATTGTAATGCTCGTGCTTTTCAAACAAAAATTTAATTTTTGTTTTGGATCCCTGTAAAACCCATGTTTTTCGAGAAAAAAAAATCGGAGCCGGGTCAGACCCGGACCCACTAGGGTTATTGGGGATGAGGGTTTCTTTTAACCCCCTCCCCCCCCCCCCCCGTGCGCTGAACTTCCCCCCTGCCTCTGTGTTTCCCTCTCCACGTAACGAAACAAGAAACCCTTCGGGTTTTCCCTGTTGGGCTCCTCCCCGATCCCCGTTAAAGGCACGTCGAGGGGAAGGAGGGCTTCCATTGCCTACACCTCCCTCCTCCTCTCTCTCTCACTCCCGGCGTGCGACCGCCAGTGGCGGAGCCAGAAGAGTCTCGTTGGGTGGGCAGACTTCGGGTCTCGGGGACAATGCTATGGTCTTGAAGGGCGATCCATTTATTTGGACCAGTGGCTGAAATCACATTCTTTCTTGATGATTGAACCAGTCTCTTCAGAAATCAACCCATGGGACCAAAAATATTCATAAGTAGCAGCAGTGTCTACAGCCATATTGAGAAGAGGATTGCCAATCTACATAATCAGAAAGAAACCAAAATTTAAAATAGTGAACTTAAATTCAGAAGACCAACCTTTATATACAAAAATTGGCATTGCCAACTTGAATGAAAATACGAACTCATGCCAAGTCAAACCAAATGCCAACTACTTATTGGCTCAGGGCTTCAGTATATTTGACAATTCTGTTATGGCTTGCAAGGTCTTCATTGATTGGTAATTTATCATGTGCCATGTCAATGAGACTGGTTAACTCACAACTAAGCCCTTGAGGTTGAACTTGAACCCAGATGAATGTCTATTGTGGTGTAGCAGAACACTTGCCAACTGAGGTATGTAGTGCCCTATTAGTAGTCATTAGTGAGGAACTGATCAAGAAACACAATCACATCACATAGACTACAAATTTATAGTGTTCAAGACCTGCATAGCTTTCTCCTGTTAGAAACAAAGCTCTTGATTTGTACTCTGGAAATTTCTCATACCATCCCACAAAAACCGAGAATACAAGCAGAAACATAGACACCCACAATGCAAAATCCATGTTTGGAGCAGAATGAAGAGGATCCATCACGTCAGAGACCCAGAATCAAAGGAAAAAGAGTGGTAGTTTTCAGAGGCATGAGTGATGCTTATATTGAAAGCGGGATGGAATAGGGAGATTGGGGTTTCAGTCTCAAAATTTAGAAGAATATAAACAAGAAATACACAAACACCATCCGGCCTAAATGGTGTTTGTGTATTTCTTGTTTAGCTCTTTACGTATAACAAATTCAAAAACGCCCAAAAAAGGGACCGTTCAGAAAACATGAAAGAGAACGGAAGAAAGAAAAAGAAGAAGAAGGGGAAGAGAGAGAGAGAGAGAGATACAGACCAGCTTCAAGCCTTCAACCGGCGGTCCGGCGTTTCGGCATGACGGCAGACGACGGTGATGCTTGGGGTGGGCATGGGTGAAGCAGCAGCCCAAATGAAACGGTGAAAATGAAATGGAAAACCTCAATCCCTAATTTTTTGAAATGTCCCGACTCCTGACTCGGCCGAGTCTCAATAGACTCGGGGTTGGAAACCGAGTCAAGTTGACTCGGCTGAGTCCCAAATCGACTCGGTTTCTAATTATAGGGTGGGCGACCGCCCACCCATGCCCACCCGTGGCTCCGCCACTGGCGACCGCACCTCAGCGCCGACGACCTCGCATCCGACACCTCTTAAGGGAGCCCGATGCCGATGCCCGCCGACTCTCAGGTAACCCCCTTACCCTCTCTTCTTCTTTTGTTTCTTCGTCTTCTTCCATCCTTCCTCTGTCTGTCAGAGGGTCGACAGGAGGCCGGCAGCCCCCTGCCGCACCCTCCTTTTCTCTTTGTGTCGCCAGAGGGCCGGCAGTCCCCTGTCGTAGCCCCCTTCTCTCTCATTGTACGCCGAAAGGCCGACAGGGAGCCGACGACCCCCTGTTGCGCCCTTCCCTTTTCCCTTGGGTATGCCAGAAGGTTGGCAGGAGGGCGGCGGCCCTTGCCGAGCCTTTCCCCTCTTTGTTTGGGTCTGTCGAAGGGTCGACAGGAGGCCAGTGGTCCCTACTACATCCTCCTTCTTCCTCTGCTTGTTGCCAGAGGGCCGACAGCCTTGTCATGCCCTCTCTCTCCCTTTGTTTGCCGGAAGGCCGACAGAAAGTCAGCGGACCCCTGTTGCGCCTTCCCCCTCTCTCTGGTTGCCGGAAGGTCGACAGGAGGTCGGCGGCCCCCTGTCGTGCCTTCTCCCTCTCTCTCTCATTCACCCCTCTTTCCCTTTCTGTTGCCCGCAGGTAGAGGTTCGTCCCCTGCCGCCACTCGATTTTTGATAGGCAGAGGCTCGCCCCCTGCCACCTATGATTCCGGCAGGCAGGGGTGATGCCCCTACCGCCTCTCTGTTCTCGATAGGCAGGGGCTCGCCCTCCTACCGCCTCTCTTTTCTGGCCGCCAGCAAGGGCGATGCCTCTGCCTGATTCTCTTATGGTGGAACCAGCGAGAATTCCGCTCGTCTGGCATGAGCAGTTAGTGCACGTTACCTTGTGTTGGGATGTTGCAAGTTCGAACCCCAACTTCGTCAATGCTTGCAGGGTGTTAATAATCATGTTTGTTTGTTGGTTTGCAGTTCACACGCCGGATCCCGCTCGTGCCCCGCAGCCCGTGTCCTATATCGCCTACAGTCGTACACACGCGGGACAACGCAACCTCCCGAGGTAGGGAAAAGAGAGAGGAAGAGGGTTCCTCTTCTCCAACAACCCTTGTTCCACCATCATTCTTCTCTATTTTTCAATTTTTATCAAAGGTATGGGTCTTCTTTCTTGATTTCAAGTGAGAAATCGAATGTCGGTGTAATTCCATGTAATATTTTGGTTGGAAAAAACGTAGAGTATGTGTTCTTAAATATCCCATGGAGGATGACCCATGGATCGTCCTCCATGGTTGGGCTTTTTTTTTGTATATTTTACCCTTTTTATGAAATAGAAATTTTGTACTAGTATAACAGAATTTTTATTCTTGATAGGAGGGGTTCTTTTAGGAGCCCTTTACCTGTTATCGATTTCCAATGGTGGATTTTGATATGGGGTGTGTAAAAGCATGAAAGTATGCATTGAAATCATGTTGTATACATATGTTTTTCAGAAAATATGTGTATAATGGTGTACTTATTGAAACCATTGAATATATATGTATTGTTGAATAAGTATACACAAATAGACTTAATGTTCATGTAACACCCCAAAATTTCAAACTTGCAAACCTTTCAGAAAAACGGACAAGAGACTAAAAAGGAATCTCTTCATCTCAGAGATGTTTTACGAAATCAACGGAAGACTATACTTTTGCTAAGTTCAGAAAGGCAAGCTGACAACTTTGGGCGCGTTAGCTAAAAGAACCAAAACGCACAACCCATGCCACTTGCAAACACTTGGAAAAGCCACTTTCATTTAAGAAGTTCTCCAAATAGTACAAAATTCGGATATCCCAAGGAAAATCCGTTACAAAACCCCAAACAACAGGACGCGAGCTAAGAGCAGAAAGAAGAGTGTCTTGAAGCCATCTTGCCATCGCCTGTGGTGTACCTAATCATCACCTGTACCCATAGAATGGGTTAGTTTCGCGAAAAACTAGTAGGTACACAAGAGAGACTACAAGGAACTGAATTATGTAGATTTAATTCAGTAGGTTACACAGTTTAAAGCAGATATGCAGTTAAACAGGTAAGCAATGCACACAGGTAACTAGTGCAAACGCATTAGTGCAAGCGAACAAGTAGTGCAAGCGAGTCAGTAGTGCAAGCGAATCAGTAGTGCAAGCGAGTCAGTAGTGCAAGCGAGTCAGTAGTGCAAGCGAATCAGTAGTGCAAGCGAGTCAAACGACCCTACAACAAGTGTAGACAGACCTTATGTTTCGATAATTACTAACCCGCGGGTACGGGCAGGCAAAATATAGAAACAACTGAAACTAGTTCGGGCGTCTGTTATTCTATGTATTTTCAATAACCCGAATAGCTACTTGAGTCCGCTCCAAAGGGACGGCTTTAGCCGAGAGAGGATTCCCCAAAGGAGGCAGTGCCACGGATGCATCCAACTTCTGCAGAAGTGTTGAGCTAACTATTGTAGCCCCTTTCCCCTAACTCCAATGACTGGGGAAGCCGGATCGTTGCCCGTAGGGTGGTTGTTAACAACCTGTCCATTGGAGTTTGTACCACTCTGTCCTCTCCCTTGACAGACACATAGAAGTGAATAGGTACGTTAGGGGTTGCTTAACTAACGACCCATTCTATGTTGTGGTCTTTAAACCACTCGAGCATCTTGCCTGTGAAGGCGAATGTGAGGCCATTTATATGATTACAGCATTGTGCATTTAGCACTGATCGAGGTCGCACAACCGTCTCATCCGATCATCGCAGTACTAGACGTGTCGTGCACGACTACAAGTACTCTAGGATGAAGGGGGGTATAGTTCCTCAACAGAAGCTTCAACAGGAGTGTTTCACAAAGATGTAAAGTTTATCTACTTTACTTTATCCTTTGAAACAGCAGTACCTTGTGCCAACATTATGCATGTGATTATCTCGAATCACATCCGCTATCGGGGTATCTACATATCTCGCATGACTTGATACCGGCCTCGATAGACGGGATACGGGTTTCTCAACAGAACACCCGCTAAGAAGTTCGCTCGCTCCCGACAAAACTCTTGTCGCAAGAGGGAGAGTGGTAAATGCCCCTTGCATCCTCCACGAGGATGCCTTTAAGGCATCCGCAAAGAGCAAGAACCTGCACGTCATCTCCAATAGCAAGAGTCTAGGCGCAAAGCGCGACGGCAAGTAAAAGTTGTAAGCAGGAGTGCAACGCGAAACCTCGACGCGATGCGCGACGGCAAGTAAAGACTGACAGGAGGTAAAGGGCAAGGATCGCGAAATAGCGTCCTTGAGTTAAATGCGTACTAGTATAAATATATATATTTCTATATATATATTTATTTAATGGTCCCTTTTTAGTTAATTGAACTTAATTCAATTGTCCAAGTCTTCTGTGCAATCTTCCCCTACCTTGGAGGGTTACGAGCTTGCTGACGTCTGCGGATGTGCACGATTGACGGCTTGGGTCGCGGAGCGCGAGTGGGATCCGTCGTAGCTGCAAATATGCGATATTAACATGCAAACCCAGACAAAAGCAAAAGCAAGGCAAAGACTCGACTTCTCCGATACATAGGGTTGGGGCCAACCGTCCCAAATGACTCGAAAAAAAAGATAAAGCAGGGCCAAATGAGCCTTGCCGCCTAAAGGGGGATGTAGTCAATGCGAGCAGATGACTCACGTTTACTAGAAATTCCTCGTTGGAGACCAACAATTGTAATGATCTGTCCACATCACGATGTAGCTTCCAAAGATTTCTCGGGCCTGTTGGCCAAGGGTATAGGCCCGCGCGCAAAGGGCAGGGGGCCATCGGCCCCTGCTGGCAAACAAAAAGGCAGGGGCCAATGGCCCCTGCTGGCAAACAGCAAGACAGGGGCCTATGGCCCCTGCTGGCAAACAAAAAAAGGCAGGGGCCATCGGCCCCTGCTGGCACAACAGAAAGGCAGGGGCCATCGGCCCCTGCTGGCACATCAAAAAGGCAGGGGCCATCGGCCCCTGCTAGCACAACTAAAAGGCAGGGGCCATCGGCCCCTGCTGGCATATCAAAAAGGCAGGGACCATCGGCCCCTGCTAGCACAATAAAAAAGGCAGGGGCCATCGGCCCCTGCTGGCATATCAAGAAGGGGGCAGGGAGGAGGGGCTCGGCCCCTCCCCTGCAGTAGCAGAGAACAGGGAGGAGGGGCTCGGCCCCTCCCCTACCGTAACGGACGCAAAGAGGGGCCTGTCATGCTCCACCCCTGCTAAAAGGGGGCACAGGGAGGGGGTTTGTCCCCTCCCATGGCCACACAGAGAAGTGAGGGAGAAAGAGAAAAGAAACTGAGAGGGAAAAGGGGAAGCAGTGGCGTACTAGGTGGTCTTCGGGGGAAACTCGCCGGAGAGAAAGGAGGGGTTGTCGACGTCGGTGGCGGCGGCTGTCGAGAGTTGCCGGCGTCGCTTGCGGTGGATGAGCGAGAGAGGGAGTCGGGAAGAGACGAGAGGGCGTGAGGCGGTGAGGGGGTTTCGTAACCCTCCTCCCGCCTGCCTCGCTGTCTTAAAAGACAGCGAGAGGCGGTGGTCGGGGTCGGGTCCGGGTCGGGTCCGGATCCGGCCCGAACCAAAACAAATTTTTTTGTTACAGTTCATGTTAGATTCCTTTGAACACACACATGATTTGATTTGTTTACGATCATACGTGAATGTGAACATGTTTGACTCTGCATGTTTGAGTCTTAAAATTTGTACATACATGTTTGAACAAGCCTGTGAATGTTTACAATTAAGTTTCCTTTATGGAAACGTGCATCATTCGGGTATAGTTGGTTTTAAAAAAAAATACATATATATGAAATAAATATATTTATTTGTTTGGTTTTTTTTATTATTGTTGTTGGGTTGTCCAGCCCTGACAGCACTCACACAGGCCCGGGCTGAGCCTGTGCATGAGCTGGCTCGGCTAACCCGGGCTGGCAGGGACTGGCCAGACCCAGTCCAGCCCTTCGGCCAGACTAGGATAGGCCTGGCAGTCCGCTGCCAGGCCCAGACCAGACCCAACCGATCCTGGTCAGCTAGGCCTATTTGGGTCTTAAAAAAAAATGGGTATTTAGTTATGCTTTTTAAATTTTTTCAAGACTTGTTAATTAAACTAAAGTTGGCTTATTGTGTATAAAAGAATGGGGTCTGGTTTCATATGCTCGGGATTGATACGATACGCATTAGCAACATACTATCTCAAGTGATTCCAAGTGCTCGTGTACACTTAAAAAGAACGTGCCTAGTCATGTGATTATTTTCCAGAATTTTTGCTAAGTATGGTGGACTTAATCTGATGAATAGAGTTCTTCTTATGCTTTAGTTTGAATTTAGCATGTTAGATATGAATGCATGCATGTTAACATGTTATTGAAAAGTTTGTTTTGGTACAAGTGCATACATGATATGAATGTGTGCAACCCTGAAATTCAATTTCTAGATCCGGGTTATGTTCATGTGTGTGGATGTTAACAGATGTTATGAATGAAAAGTTTCATATGCCTACATTTATGGGACATGTTTAATTATCGTGCATTTATGGATTGGTTTCAAGTGCATGTGCATGAAATTGATGCGTGTTTAGCATGTACAATCCTGCATAAATGTTCTCATGTACTTATGAATCATGAATGAATGCATGTGTGCTAAGTGATTACAAGAAAGCAATTATACATAGACGGTGAACACATACATATGATTGTGGTAGCTCATGCACATTATTAAATTGGTATGAATGAATGTGCATTTGGAATCATTTTGGTATCATTGCATAAATTGCATATTGTATGATTTTTGCATACGATGCAACGATGATCGAAATGAATCATCATGGGCCTGATGGGCCTCGAGTGTTGGTTTGCTCTTTCTTTATGTATTTTAAATGCATCGCAAAAATCACATTTACTTTGATTGCACTATTCTATGTGTTTCTACGGGCGGGAGTCCCGTGATGGTTCTCGCAGGGGTAAATGCGAGCTTTTGCCTTTGCTTTTGCATGCTTAATTGCAAAACTCAATAATTGGTTTTTAATAAAAGATAATGAATAAGAACAGTGTAATATACGTTCTAGGATCTCCCATCGAAAGAATGGAAATCTTAGAGTTTCGGTTTTGGGAAAACCAGGAGGATACAAAAACTTTGTGTGCTTTACTTTGACCCCTGAACCCGATATTAAGGCTCTTTCTCCTGGCCACGGCTTTAGGGAGAGTTCGTCACTTTACCTGGGGTGGTGTGTTGGACAAATATGTTGTTTTGGTATACCAAGAAAGTGACACTATTAGATGTGGAGGTACTTAGTGTCCCGACATTAGATGTTGAGGTTTAATATTCCGAAGATGATTTGGTCGAGGGCTAAGTTTGGAACTGAGTAATAAAATATAACTTGTGTGCTAAGCTACTCTGGGAACCTAACTTGGCCTCGAAAAATTTTACTCGTTTGGTGTATCCACGGGCAACGGCAATTAAAAAGAGGAACTTAATTTGTATATATTTAATAGGGCATGCATATGGAAAGGAAAACTTTAAGAAAAGATAATAAAATATTCATGCATTGCACATAAATCATGCATATTCTTGTTATGCATTAGATCATGCGTATTTTACCTGTTCTGTTAATTATTACATGTTGGTGGAGCATGATATTTAAGTTCTAATACATGTTAAATGTCTTGCTTACTTAAATTATGATTCTTGTTATTGATTAATGTTCTTTCATGCTTAATAAATGTTTCATATTGCATGAATGCTAAATTGAATTATGTAATTGTCATAATTGCATTCCTCTGAACTATTATATGAAATCTTATGTGTTCTTTATGCTCAGTTATTTCATTAGAGAGATTCGTAAGCAGAATTCTTCGAATTTCTGACACCCTCTTTTTATGGTTTTTCGCAGCCGCAAAAGATCAGTGAAGCAACTAGCCTCTGGGAGAGCTACGGGTGTGACATTTTTGCTAGACAGTTCATAGAGGGACAGTGTGGCTCAGTCTTCTTTATTTTTCTTTTACATTTGGTTCTCTATACACTCGGAATTTCAATTATGCAATTGTCTCGAGACTAATCACTTATTATTCAATAAAAATTTGTGTTGGTAAGGATAATAAATGTAAGAGTTTTTGTGGTGTGTTTGGTTATCCAATTGAGAGTTGAACTGTAAAGGCCCCGAGTTTCTGGAAAGATTTCCGCAATGGTTTAAAAAAATTTGTGTTTTCAAGGATATGAGTTGGAGTCGTTACAAGCCCGGTTGGATTCGACCGGATCTGAGTCCACGCAGACCCCCCCCCCCCCGGTGTTTCTATTTAAACCCCCCACAGGGGGGTTTCTTTTTTTTAAACCCCAAAGACCCGACTTGCCGGCGCACCCTCCTCTCTCCCTCTCTCTGCCAAACCCCTCGAACCTTCGACGAAGGCCCTGCACGGCTGAAAACCCTGACGCTCGCTGAAGCCCTTCCTCACACCGAACTCCACTGTGCAGCCTCGAGCTCCCTCCCCTTGAAGGCTCTCTCTCCCCCTGCATGCTCTCTCTCTCTCCTCCCTGCACTCCCTCTCCCTTCGTCGGAGCCGCCAGCCCCTTCGCTGGAGCTGTCGACCCACCCCCTCTCATTGACATCCCCTGCGCTTCCCTCCTCTCCTTACACCTCTAGCTCGTCGGAGACGCCACCGCTTAAGTAAGCGCCATTTCCCCCACCCTCTTCCTCTTCCTCTATCTCCCTGTCTTGTTACAACTGTGGAGGGGCGTCGCCCCTCCCTTCTCTCTCTAATTTAACCTAGCAGAGGAGGGGTGTCGCCCCTCCCTGCTATCTCTCCCTCTCTGATTAAACACCGACATGAGGGCACTCTCTTTCTTCTCTCTGAACCTTAGGCAAGAGGGTGACGCCCCTCCTGCCCTTTCCCTTCTCTCTTATAGCAAGCAGGGGCAGCCCTCTTGCCTTTTTTCCCCCTCTCCTTCTCTTTTGACAATGGGCAGGAGGGACGACCCTCCTGCCCTCCACTCGTCTCCCTTGTTGTCGCAAGCAGGAAGGGCAGCCCTCTCTCGTACTCCTAAAAGCAAGATACCGAGTTGGGCTTGCTTTGAACCGAGCCCAGCCGGATTTTTCAATTCGAGGACTGAGCCTGAGCTCGGTCCCGCCCTGAATGGTGGCCCGACCAGGCTCAGCCGGACCACCGAGCACGCCAGCCCTCCTGCCCCCTTTCTTGTTTACGCAGGCAGAAGGGGCAACCCTCCTGCCCTCGCCCTCTTCCGTTCTCTCGAATTGACGTTGGCAAGAGGGCGCCAGCCCTCCTGCCCCCTTTTTGTTTACCCAGGCAAGAGGGGCGAGCCTCCAGCCCTCCCTCTTGGTTTACGCAGGCAAGAGGGGCGACCCTCCTGCCCCCTCTCTCTCTCTCTGTTTGCGCAGGCAGGAGGTGTCAAAATGTATCATTCAACATTTGTAATATTATATATATTATATATATATAAAGTATAATACATATTCATATATGGTATATATGCATATGTATTATCCTAATTATATATATAAAATGTATATTTCTCTATTTATAGGCATAGGGGTAGTTTAGACATTTCCAGTTTTATGCATATTCCATTTGGAATATGTTTGTAATTTTATCTTTTATTTTATTTTTTATTTTTCCCTTTTTTTTTCGTGGTTTGCGCAACCTAGGGTGGCTCCCCAAAGAGTCGTTGGGGAGCCCTCAACGGTCACAAATGTGACCGTTGGGGGCTCCCAACGACTCCTTTGGGCGCCCCCTAGGTGGCTCCTTTCTTGTGTTATAAATAGGGGTCTCCCCCTTTGTATTTTCCACTTCTTGAGGGAGCTTATGCTCCATTTGTAATGGGGTTTTTACCCCTTGTCCATTGTTTCTTCAATGATATGCAACTTATGACTTTATGTCATATTTTTCCCTTTTTATGGGTTTTATGGGTTAGCACATTATGTGCTTGTGTTGTTTCCCTTTAATGGGTATATTTGCACTTCACGTGCATATGTATGGGTTCATTATTGAACCCAATGTATTCCAACTCTCTTTCTAACAGGAGGGACCCTCCTGCCCTCTCTCTCTCTATTTACGCAGGCAAAAGGGGCGACCCTCCTGCCCCCTCTTTTTTCCTCGGGTCCCTTCAGCTGCAGCATCCTGTTAGGGGACTCGGTGTCAACAACTACGCTCCTCGAGTAACAATGACTCGATGTCCCCGGTCATCGGAGTTAGGGGACTAAGCTACCAAAAATTATCCTAGGTGGTAGATCCCAATGACTTTTGCAGAAGTTCGGAGGCATCCCCTTGAACAAGTGGTCTCGGGAGAATTCTCTCTCGATTATTGGTCGTCCCCTTAGGAGTGGACTTCAACTAGTTTTCCAGGGTATTAAAATACATAGAATAATAAACCCTCGGGCAGTCTCAGTTGTTTCTACGTTTTTCCTATGTGTACCCTCAGGACATGTAATTATCGAAACAAGATTATCATGCTCACTTTACTTATTCTAAACTGTACATCACGAAAGGAACAACACATATGTTAGTCTTGTTCTTAATTTTGATATTTATGCACCTACCAAATTTTTATAAGTCTGACCCGTTTTATGGGGTACATGTAATTATTGGGTCGGTACGGCCAGCGATGGCACGATGACATGATGATATCAAGATCCCACTCTTTCTTTGATGTTTCGCTCTTGAGGATATTTTGTAATTTGGTATAAGGGTTTCTTTAAATTTTCCTTTTTCGTGTAAACTTTAATTATTAAAAACCTCATTTTGAATCTATATGGTTTCAATTATTGTATGGAGATATAAATCCATTGTGTAAAGGAAAGTTCGGCTGTAATGCGCTCAAGGTCCGTTGACTTATTTCAAACACCATTTTCCGCCGAATTGCCATTTTAAACTCTGAAAATGATTGATTACAAAGCTTTTAAATTTTTCCTAAAAAGTTACAAGTTGGGGATTTGGGGGCGTTACAAAACTAGTGCTAATTAGCATAAACATGACAAGCCTCCGAAAGGCATCAATTAATGAATTTGTCACCACTTGATCTAGGTGAATCTAAGTCATTCAAGCTTCATAAGCCCAAATTTCTACATTGCTGCAATGCGACAACTCATAAATTTCAAAAAGCAATAAAACAACTCTAATGGTTAAGAACATGATCTAATAAAGGTAAAGATTAAAAAAAAAATAAAGAAAAAACACCACCTGATAAGGATTAACAACTCTGATAGTTTACATCTAATCCTAGATAGGCCTTATCTTTATTAGTATATAGTTATCTTGAATTAAACTCCTCTATCTAGCAACTATAGTTCATAGTCACAAATGTTGGTTTCGGGATTTTCTCGGCAAGGGGTCATCTCACAATATTTAACAAAAAAAAAGCTTGTTTTGCTTAGAAAAAACTTTGGAAAATATTGGCGTATTTAAATTTTAAAAACATATAAGAATATATACATATAATACAATGAAAAAAACATTAACATACAAAAATATGAAAAAACATTAACATATAAAAATATTAAAAAAAATCATGATATTTTCAACATGGGTGATTTTTTTAAAACATCACAGTTTTTGAAGATTGTATCCGGTTTTGAAAATATCACGATAAATTCCCAATATTTGTTATTAGGCTATGAATAAGAGTGAGTACAAGAGAAGCAAACCATTCTATCCCAATCTTCCTAAAGTCTGACCTGATTTAGAGAGATTTATAGATGTTTGGACCACCTCTGTAATTCGTGAGTCAATTAAACCAACTGAACAACATATTTGATTTCAGTAACTTTCAAACGGCTCATCAGAGTGGCAGAATTTTGCTACCACTGACAATTTTATTCCACGGGTTGTGGCCTTCTAGTTTTTTTTCTTAAAAAAAAAAAACAGAATCCTCTAATATGGTCAAGCTTGTATTTATTGTCTAGAGTGACATATCAACTAGATCATATGCCCTTAACCAAGCAGAGTTTGAAACTGATCCAAGGAAAACTCTGTCTACTAGAAGAGATTATAGCACTGTGTTTTTCATTTTTCTTATGAAAAAGGATTTAACCAATACTGTAAGCCACCCCTTTGACTAGTGGAAGAACTCGACTCTAATTAGGAAAAAATGTATTCCATGAACATGTTGGAGGTTCCTATGAAAGCAAAGGGACTTAAAATGCAACTTTCAATGTTCTCTAATGTTTTGAAATATCAATTTTCTTTTCTCAGTCATAAGGTCTGATTTAAGAAAATTAGAAGTGATTTGTCATCTCCTTGTTCAGATTACCATGCCAATCTGAGAAATAACAGATTCTACAAGAAGCTATTTTTCATAAAGGTATGAACAACCTTTCTTTTAAAGCAGTCACAGAAAGGTCTTCTTTTCAACACACCTTCATATGGTAGTCATTTGTTATGCTAGAAATACAAAAATAGTCAAAAAAAATTTAAATGCTCAACCGTTTCAGCTATCTGTGGCAGTCATGAGTTATCCAAGAAGTATAAAAACAGTCACAAAATTAGTTTATTGTTCTTCAAATGTTCAACTGTTTTAGGAATTGAGCTGAACTTGTAGTTACATCAAACAATTAAAACCATTCAATGAAGAACACCTATAAATGCCCGAGAATTCTGCTCTCTAAGCAATTATTTCTGGAATATAACCAAGTATTTCTATCAATTAAAATCATAGGAAGAAATATATATTTAAGAGAGGCAAGTTGGATTTTGTCATATATGAACAATAACTTAAATATACATGCTCGCAGCAACAAGTAGGGACTTCATACCGGCAGTTTCTTCCAAGAATTTCTTCTCGAGTATACTCTGTCAGCTCAAGAAAGCTATCAGATGCAAATATCTGCCCAATAGAGCACCCACAATAGGTTAAATGTTGTATATGTAAGTTGAATGTGGTAAAATGCACTTGAGAGGGAAGTAATTGAAAACAATTCATGCCTCTCTTCAATAACTTGTTATAATATATATATATATATGAAATAGAAAAAATCACAATAAAATTAGCTATCAGATAACATAATTTAAAGAAATCTATGAGAAGAAAATAAAAGGTGAAAGGTGAAGCATCTCTAATGGATTAAGGAACAAACCGTGATTTCATACCCTAATACTTTACTGTCCATACTTTCACAATGAAGGCAATGAATACTCACTAGGAAGGCCATCTTTTAGACTATGGGCATTCCATCATCAGTTGATAAAGTGCATACATTGTACAGGAGAATTTACATGAACTTAGGAATCTGAGGATGTATGCAATGCAATTACATGAGCATCGAAATCTGAGGATGTCTGTGGTGCTAGGTCTACATGGTTATCATAATAATCAAAGACATTCAAGTAGCCTCTTAGATTTTTTCAAAATAAATCTAATTTGTTTAGTGCTAGCCCTTACAATTGGATTGTCAGGAAGTCTGGGATCTGTGATGACAAAATTCTTTTCAATACGCTCCAGAGTTGTAGCTAAATCAATTCCTTGACGGATATCTCTTTCCCTCTCCAGATGGTCCCAGCTATCAGAGCGTCCTATGTCTTTTGTCATCAAAATCTCTGGCTCAACACTAAAGTCAGTCTCAGGATTTTTGGCCAGAATTGAAGATCTCCTTTTAGACCTGCACCTCCATAATAATGTGAAAATATTTTAAAATTAAAAGAAAAGTTACTAAACTATGAACAATCATAAGACTTAGCTGATTTGCATAAGCAGCAGATTACCCAAATCACAACCTAGTAACTGTACCTTCAAAATCTTACATATAGAGCAAATGTTATGATATTCTTATTTGAAGTTTCAACACCTTTAAGTCACTGCATACAATAGGGGCACATTAGGAAAATGATCTTTTTTTTTTTACATATGAAAGTTGAAACACATAGGAAAATGAACCACAGTCTGAAATCCTATCAATTAGTTTCTCAAGTTTGTTTTGAATTACATGAAAGGGGATTTGTTTCAACTCAGATCCAAACTTTCTTTAGCTCAGATTTAATTCTATATCCAAACCCAAATAGACTGGATTTATATGCCATTTTAAGGTTATGGTGATGAATTTGATATAGACATAAATAGATTACTCAAACTCAAAAGGGTTTGAATGACGACAAGAAACAATTTCAAAGGAATCAAAGTCGCATGAGCAGTGATGTAATTCCGAATCCTATGAAAAATCCTTTTTTAACCCATTTACTTGAAAAAATAAATCCAATGTTCAGTTTTATACATAAAAAGTGATTCAATACAACAACTACGCCTTCATCCCAAAACAATTGGGGTCGGCGATATGAACCAAAAAAGAAAATCATTCTGGGTCTTCCACATGAATCCTTCCCCTCCAATCATTTTTATCCAATGCCATGTCCTCGGTAAGGTTCAAAGCATTCATATCCTTTCCTATCACCTCCATCCATGTCTTCCTAGGCCTACCCCGACCTCTTTTAACTAATATATTTTCCCATTTCTCCATCCTTCTAACTGGAGCATCATTAGGCCTTCGCCGAATATGTCCAAACCACCGTAAACGATTCTCTCTCATCTTATTTTCAATGGGTGCAACGCCTACCTTCTTACGTATCTCCTCGTTCTGAATCTTATCTTTTATTGTATTTCCACACATCCATCTCAGCATACGCATCTCAGCTACACTCATTTTTTGAATATGATGTCTCTTGGCAGCCCAACATTCCGTACCATATAGTAAAGTGGGCCTAATAGTCGTCCTATAAAACTTTCCCTTCAACCGCAATGGCATTCTACGATCGCACAATACTCCAGTTGCACTTTTTCATTTCATCCACCCAACCTTTATCCTATGATTTACATCTCCATCAATTTCTCCATACTTTTGAATGATAGATCCCAAATATATGAAACAATCATCCACCGGTATTTCTTGCTCACCAAGCTTCACTACACTCCCATCACTACTTCGTTGCTTACTAAACCGACATTCCATATCTTTTGTCTTACTCTTACTCAACTTAAAACCTCTTGCTTCCAATGTCTGTCTCCATAATTCTAACTTAGCATTAACCCCAGCTCTAGACTCATCAATCAAAACAATATCATCAGCAAACAACATACACCACATCACATTTTCTTGAATTGATCTCGTAAGCTCATCCATCACTATAGCAAATAGGAAAGGACTTAAAGCAGATCCTTGATGTAACCCAACCGTTATAGGAAAATTGGTTGTCATCCCTCCACAAGTGTGGACATTGGTTACTACTCCTTCATACATATCCTTAATTATACTAATGTACTTGAGAGAAACACCTTTCTTCATCATTGTCCACCAGAGAACGTCCCTAAGTACTCTATCGTATGTCTTCTCCAAATCAATAAAAACCATATGCAAATCTTTGTTCCTCTCTCTATTTCTCTCAATAAGTTGTCTAAGAAGATGTATAGCTTCCATAGTTGATCTTTCAGGCATAAAACCAAATTGATTTTCCGATATAATGAGAACCTTCCTCAACCTAGACTCAATCACCCTCTCCCAAAGTTTCATAGTATGACTCATGAGTTTTATACCACGATAGTTTGTGCAATCTTGTATATCACCCTTATTCTTATATAGAGGCACTAAAGTACTCTTCCTCCACTCATTAGGCATCTTATTTGTCCGCCAAATCTTGTTAAAAAGATTTGTCAACCATTCTAAACCTTTCTCTCCCAAGCATTTCCAAGCCTCGATAGGTATACCATCTGGGCCAACTGCCCTTCTTGATTTCATTTTCTTCAAAGCCAACTGCCCACCACTTAATTCTAGGATCTATCCTATGTCTATCCCTTTTGTGGCATTTTCTAATTCTAAGATCTAAAATTAAGACTCTATGTTGTGTAGCTACACTTGTTAAAATGTATCATTCAACATTTGTAATATATATATATATATATATTTTAAATATATAAAGCATAATACATATTCATATATGGTATATATGCATATGTATTATCCTAATTATATATATAAAATATATTTTTTTCTATTTATAGGCATAGGGGTAGTTTAGACATTTCACTATTTTATGCATATTCTATTGGGAATATGTTTGTAATTTTCCTTTTAAATTTATTTTTTATTTTTTCCTTTTTCATGGTTTGCGCAACCTTGGGTGGCTCCCCAAAGAGTCGTTGGGGAGCCCCCAACGGTCACAAATGTGACCGTTGGGGGCTCCCAACGACTCCTTTGGGAGCCCCCTAGGTGGCTCCTTTCTTGTGTTATAAATAGGGGTCTCCCCCTTTGTATTTCTTTATCCTAGAGGGAGCTTATGCTCCATTGTAATGGGGTTTTTACCCCTTCTCCATTATTCTTCAATGATATGCAACTTATGACTTTATGTCATATTTTTCCCTTTTTATGGGTTTTATGTGTTAGCACATTATGTGCTTATGTTGTTTCCCTTTAATGGGTATATTTGCACTCCACGTGCATAAGTATGGGTTCATTATTGAACCCAATGTATTCCAAGTCACTTTCTAACATGGTATCAGAGCGAGGTCACGATGGGGTTGTCCTTTGGTGCAACGGAAAGCGTGTCGCTCAAGAAATGGTGAAGTATTCATTGTTCTTCCTAAAGTATTATGCTTTTGAAGTTATTCGGTATGTATCCCTTTTTTTAAAAGTATTATGCATTTGAAAATATGTTTCTTGCATATAGTTTGTTCATTTAATGGTCATGATAGTTGAATTATTTCTTTTCACATTTCGTGTGCTCATATATTTTGAAAATATCTCCTTTTAAATTTGGTGAAATTGTTTGTCGTCCAAATATAAAATTTGTGTTTTTCGAACTACTCATCGCATATAATAGTAATTTATGTTTTTAAAAATTACCTTCAATTATGTGAGATTTATAGTTCTTATATAAATATTTCATGATTGACCTATAAGTTAACTTTTAAAAATTATATATATGATTTCTTGCTAAAATAATGATCTTTGCTTAAAATTTTTTAACTCTCATATGAACCCTAATTTGATTCGAGTTCCCCTCTTGATTATGGATTTTAGTGCATTTTTGAAAAATTTGATATAATCATTATATGAGAATCTCTCACATCTAAAATCTTTGTTGAATCCTAAAGTAGTTCTTGTTAATGATGACTTATAAGAACTCCTAAAAAGTTTTTCAATGTTTCTTTTTTTGAAAAATTATCTATGATAAACCATTAGGAAAGATTGTTTTAAAAGGAATTTCCCACATAGAGTGCATAGTTCATCTATTACATCCTTTTTGGTATAAATGATTTCATTTTTCATCCTTATAATCTTGTTGGTTTGTATTTTTCATAAGGTTTCGAAACCTCTTAATAATATCTTTAAAGATGCCTACATTGGCCATAATATGGTTTTCTTTGTCCTCAATTGCACTTATCAAGCATGTAATTACATAATTAAAATTTGAGAATTTCAAGCATTGCTCTTTTTATAAAGTGCATACTTACTCACTTTTGTGTATTTTTGTATTTTGTGCACATTTGCTTCTCAAATATTTTGCGCTTGTATGCATTCCCTCTTTTTTATGATATACATGCCTTAGTGCATGTTTGTTTACACCTTGGTGTGTATTTGTTCAAGTATTGTATGAGTGCCTTCGTGCACATCTTTTATAAAGTCTTGTGCTTACATGTGTATTGTCTCTTCGTAGACATTTTTTGCATTATGGAGCCTTTATGCACATTTCTTTTTGTGAAAAATATAATGAATTTAGATATTGAGTTCTTGTTAAATCATTGTAAGTGCTTATAGCACTTTGTATGTGTCCGCATATCTCATCACAATCAAAGAATATTTTAAAATTGTTGTATGGGATTTAATTCCAAATCTATAAATTTTCAAGTGTTTTTTGAATATTCTTTCCTTGAGTATTGTGTTAAAGCCTTCTTTGTGAACCATTACGGTTCTTATGATTTCTTTGATTAAAAGCTTGATTGTCTTGATGAATTCTTTATGTTGTTGTGTTTGTTGCTTAATAAGTCTTTTTTGGTACAAGACTTCTTTTGAAGATTAAGCATAATTCGTGTTTATGCAAAATTGTTTTGATGGATTATATTGGACCTTTGATTCAATTGGTTAATCGGTCCTCTTTGTAAAAACTTTTATTTGGAAAATGATTCCTTATGTGTTTATTGCCCTTTTGTGGCATTTATGTTTGTCCATCACATGTTATTTAATGCATCATTTATTTGGCCTTAGTATTGTTATATTAGAGATGTTTGTCGAGGTGAGTTATGGGCACCTCGTGTTGTATCATTTTTAGATTGTCCACCTTCCATATTATAGATGGTTGTTAAGGTGAGTTATGGGCACCTTGGGACTCAAATGATTTGTTATTTGATCTCTAATTATGAGTATGACACTCATTTTTTCTCTTATGCCATTGATATTATGGATGCTTCTATGTAAATGTGATGGACATATGGTATTTGAAACCTTAAATGCTTTAAGGTACATTTAAAATCAAGATGTTTTGGGATTATAGCCCAACCTTTTATTTGTTTATGAATCTTATGAGTGCATTTGCACATTTGTGATTCCGTATTTTGTGCTCGTTGTGCACATGTGTTCTTGTGTTTTTTCATAAGTGTTTTTGGTGTGTATGTTCACACATTTGTTCTAAAGAATATTATTTTATCGGTTGTAGTATCTTGTTGAAGATACGTTTTACTTGCATTTATTCCAAAATGTTATTATGAGTATTCTTTTTTTAAAAGGAATATTGTTTCATTCGAGGTTTATTTTCATTACAAGTTTATTACCTCAAAAGTCTTTTCCTTTTATGCCCATTATCTAAGTGTCATCATATGTAGACAAGAATTTTATTACACCTTCGTGTGTTTTTAGCCCTTTGTTGGCTTTTGCTCTCTTGGTCTAGTAGCTGAACACACTTGACTTGAGTGTTTTTATATGTAGACAAGGCACGTTGATTCACACCATGGTGTGTGATTTTTAGCCTATGTTGGCGTTTGTGTCCTTGTTCTAGTCGCTTAGATGTATGCCCATGGTTGGCTTATTTCACTCATTTCAAGTGTCATCTTATGTAGACAAGATATGATTGTGTTTTAGCCCATGGTTGGCTTATTACTCTTGTTCTAGTAGCTGAACATACTTGGTTTTAAGTGTATTTTTACGTAGACAAGAGATACTTTTTAGTCCATGTTGGCATGTATTCTCTTGCTCTTGTTGTAGATGCACTTATTTCAAGTATTATTATATGTAGACAAGAGGTTCTTTTACACACCTTTGTGTGTGTCTTTGGCCTTTAATGGCTTTATATTCTTGATCTAGTAGCTTATACACTTGATTTATGGGTTTTGGAGGACTAATGAGGAAGATGTTTGTAATGGATAAACTATTGTTGAAATTTGCAAAATTTCATTCATGACTTGTGTTTTTTAAGCAAATCATATTTTTGATATGCATATCAAGTTGATTTCTTAGCATTTAATCTATATATTAAGTGCTTATTGTTTTTTCCACCCTTATATGCAAAATGTGTATTAAGTATGTCTTTCATAAATGATTTTAAAACCTTGTGAACTCTTGGGTTTATTTTGCCTAAAGTATGCTTGGAGACTTTGTTTCTCTTGTTTGGCACTTCATTACATGTTTGAAGCATGATCATTAATGAGTTCTTTGAGTATTAATTCATTTCATGATAAGTATATGCATATGCTCTTTATGGCTTTTTTGGGCCCTCATTCAATAATGTTTATGTATATCATGCCTCTTCGTAGGCTTATTGTGGTGTCCCTTAGTGGACCATTTTGTTATTCCCCATTATGGGGTTATATTTGTCCAATGGTGGACCTTATGAATGCATTATGCATTCTTGCAATTTACTTTTACATATTTTTTGTTTCCGCTCATTTTGTTTTAACATGATGTATGATTTAGAAACTTTTGGTTTTCTAAATTTCTTCGGTTCATGCTAAAGTAACCATCTTATTATGCATAAATTTTTGCACCTTGTTAGGAATGTTCTTTTTTGAGTAAAGTGCAAAGATATTGTTTACTTGTTCTTTTGTTGTTTTTTCTCAGGATCCTGAAGATAAGAGGAAAAGAAGTACCTTGGATAGAAGGTGCTCATCGATAAAGACATTGGAGGAAGACATTTACAATGGCATTCGTACTGAAGGCTCTTGAAGCTTTGAGATTCTCCTTCTTGCCGTCTTCAATCTTTTTGTTCCCCCACGCAAAGCTTGAGGGGGGGTGTTAAAATGTATCATTCAACATTTGTAATATATATATATTTTATATATATAAAGCATAATACATATTCATATATGGTATATATGCATATGTATTATCCTAATTATATATATAAAATACATATTTTTCTATTTATAGGCATAGGGGTAGTTTAGACATTTCACTATTTTACGCATATTCTATTGGGAATATGTTTGTAATTTTCCTTTTAAATTTATTTTTTATTTTTTCCTTTTTCGTGGTTTGCGCAACCTTGGGTGGCTCCCCAAAGAGTCGTTGGGGAGCCCCCAACGGTCACAAATGTGACCGTTGGGGGCTCCCAACGACTCCTTTGGGAGCCCCCTAGGTGGCTCCTTTCTTGTGTTATAAATAGGGGTCTCCCCCTTTGTATTTCTTTATCCTAGAGGGAGCTTATGCTCCATTGTAATGGGGTTTTTACCCCTTCTCCATTATTCTTCAATGATATGCAACTTATGACGTTATGTCATATTTTTCCCTTTTTATGGGTTTTATGTGTTAGCACATTATGTGCTTATGTTGTTTCCCTTTAATGGGTATATTTGCACTCCACGTGCATAAGTATGGGTTCATTATTGAACCCAATGTATTCCAAGTCACTTTCTAACAACACTTTCTCCCGGTATAACCTTACAATCGATGCAACAACCCCTATCTCTCTTTCTAAGTAGGAAAAAATCTATCTGACTCGTATTAACTCCACTTTTAAATGTTACTAGGTGAGACTCTCTGTTCCTAAACCAAGTGTTTGCTAAGATCATATCATAGGACACACCAAAATCTAAAATCCTTTCTCCACTTTCGTTTCTTTCTCCTATACCATAGCCTCCATGGATACTCTCAAATCCATCCCTACTAATGCCTACATGCCCATTAAGGTCATCGCCGATGAAAAGCCTTTCTCCATAAGATATCCCTTGTACTACTCCATCTAAATCTTCCCAAAATTGACGCTTAATGGAATCATCTAAACCTACTTGAGGTGCATAAACACTAATAATATTAATAACCTCTGAACCTAATACTAATTTAATAAGTAAAATCCTATCACCCTTCCTACGGACCTCAACTACATTATCTATAAACTCACGACTCATAACAATCCCTACTACATTCTTATTCCTATTTATTCCTGTATACCAAATCTTATATCTCCAAGGTTCTATCACTTTTGCTTTCTCACATACCCATTTGGTCTCTTGTAAACATAAAATATCAATCTTTCTCCTACACATAACATCTACTAACTCTACCAACTTACCAGATAAAGATTCTATGTTCCAAGTGGCTAACCTAATTTTATGGTCTTGGACTAACTTCTTTACCCCCACCCGTCCAACAAAGTGAGGGAACCCTTGCCTATTTGACACCACACCCGGGCGCCGGTGTGACGTGTCGCTTCCGGGCGACGACCTAGCAACCCTTGCCCATTTATCACTGCCTCCGGGCCTATAGAGTACAGTGCGTCGCTCAGTAGGGAACGCCCTGTGGTCATCGCAAAATTTTTCCTCTCGTAATATTCTCTTTCTTTCTCTTCCTTCTCTTTTCCTTTCAACCTCTTATTTTCCTCCTTTTTGAAGGGAGAAAGATAAAAGACGGAAAGAAAGAGAGAAGAAAAAAGAAAGAAGAGAAGAGGAACTCTTTTGCGGGTCTCACTTGACCTTAATTTTGAAGATATTTTTGAAATAACTCGCCTCCGTTTTTTGAAATATTTGTGGGAAAACTGGGAGACGGGATCCGCTCGTCGGTACGAGGTTTGACCGTTCCTGACGCCTTTACCAGGGGTAATCGAACCAAGGGTCGAATTAATGCCTTTTGCTTTGCTAAGAAATTATCTAAGTATTTATCCTAAGTCTAAAATGCACAATGAATCATGCTTGTGCAAATGCAAAAGATGTATGCTCTTTTTTTGAAAATATTTTGAAGAATTTCCAAGTGAATCAGATAAAGTGAAGAAATGTTCTCTAACTTAGAACTTAAGATTAAAGTTCTAAGTTTTTAGAATAATCAAGAGCTTGGGAAAATAAATCTGGATTTGGAAAATGATTTTGAAGTTTTGAAATAAAAGAAGAAAAAATGAATTTTCAAAGTCATAAATGGACTTCGAATCAAAATAGAAATGAAAATGGAATTGAATTCTAACTTTGAAGTTCGAAATCAGAAGAAAAGATCTGAATAAAATTGAGAAATGAAATTGATTTAAAAGTTGGAATTTCAAGATGGAATTTGAATCTGAGATTCTGAATGGAATTGGATTTAAGAATTGGAGATCTGAGATGAAATTGGATCTGAAATTTTGAATGGAATTGGATTCAAGATTTAGAATCCAAGATGAGATTTGGGGTCTGAATTTTTGAGTGGAATTGGATTCAGGATTTGGAATCCAAGATGAAATTTGGACCTGAAGTCAGAGATCCAAAGTAAAGTTGAATTTTGGGTCCTAAATGGATTTCGGATCTTTAATTTGAAATCCAAGATGAAGTTGGATTTTTGGATCCTATAATGGAATTGGATCTGAAGTCTGAGATCCAAAGTAGAATGGGGATCTAGATCCTAAGTGGAATTTGGATTTTGGAATTTTGAATGGAATTGGATTCAAGATTTGGAATCCAAGATGGTATTTGGATCTGAAATCTGAGATCCAAGATAGGATTGAACTCTAGATCCTAAGATGGAATTGGATCTGAAGTCTGAGATCCAATGTAGGATTGGGTTCTGGATCTTAAATGAAATTTGGATCTGTAATCTGAGATCCAAAGTAGAAGTCTGGATTTTGGATCCTAAATGGGATTGGATCTGAAGTCTAAGATTCAAAGTAGAATTGGATTCTGGATCCTATATGAAATTTGAATCTGTAATCTGAGATCCAAAGTAGAATTGGATTCTGGATCCTAGAATTGGAATTTGGATCTGTAATCTAAGATCCAATGTAGAATGAGTTCAGGATCCTAGAATTGGAATTTGGATCTGAATCTGAGACCCAATGGTGGATTTGAACTCTGGATCCTAAAGATGGAATTGGATCTGAGGTTTGAAATCTAAGATGAAGTGTGGATCTGAGGTCTAAGATCCGAAGTGGAATTGAATTCATACTTGGAAATCTGGATCCAAGTTGATCTAACTTTGGATTTGGGTTTTGAAAGTCCAAATAGGACTTTTGAAGATGGATCTGGATTTTGGAAACCCATATTGAATTTAAAATTTAAGAAGAGTCAAGATTCAAAATCAATCTCAAACTTGAATTTGAAGATAAGAAGATAAACTTGATTTTTTTGAATTTGAAGATGAATCAGAAACTTCAAAGTTAATTTGAACTTTGAAATTGAATTTTGAATCGGGTTGAAAATTTGAAGTTTGAATATAAAATGATTTTGGAATTTTAAAGTCAAATTGGACTTTGAAATTGAATTTTTGAATCTTGAAATGAGATAGAATAAGATTTGATCTGAGAAATGAAAAAGAAGAATCACTTGGAATTTTGAAAAGGAAATTTTGAAAATATGATGCAATTCTATCCTATATGATGAATGAATTTGAATAAATTTGAAATTGGATTTGAAAATCATATTTCATTCTTCAAATGAATTTAAATAAGATTAATGATATAATACACTCCTGACTATGGTCATTGAATGTATTATATAATAGTCATATCTAAATTCAAATGGAGAATGAAATACTTTTTTTGGTGCTTTTATAGAATTTAAAATGAAATTAATTCTCAATATACCCTGACTATGGCCATTGGTATATATATTGAATCAATTCTAAGCTAAACTCTGATAAAAGGTGAAATATTTGAAAAATATGATGATTTTTGAAAAGGATCCAATGTAGATCCAATGTTATTTTATAAAAGATAAAAATACTAAGTCTTGTTTACACCCCGACTATGGCCGTTGGTGTAAATCATCAACTTAGAATTAACTTACCTCTTATGAAATGGTGCACGTGCCATTCGTGTTTCACCATTGTGGGAATTTTGAGAAATAAAGGCAAAAAGGCATGAAAACAAACATTTTCATGATATTTTATAATGCTCATTCATTCTACCTAAAGCAGGAAATGTAAATTCTTATTCCAACCTAACTATTACAATGGATAAAATCAAATGTACAACCCCAAATAATGATATCTTCCACATATTTCCGGATCTCTGTGAAAATCTGGACGAAAGAGAGAGGTGATGCTCCTTCAAGGGAGTTGGAAGAGATCCCTTTGCTTGCGGGGACGTAGCTCACTTGATGAAGAAAGGAGGAAGGGAAGGAAGTTTGATCGTGGGAGTCTTCTTCAGAGGAAAACTGAGGCAAGAGAGAAGGAGGGGACTTTTGAGGGATGAAAACTTGATTCCCAGGACTCGACCCTTGTGCTGTTTATATAACTCGAGAAGAAGGATCGAGAGGGCGGTTTGGAGATGGACGGGAGAGGAAGAGGATCGAGGCAATGCCCTCCATCGCCTTTCCCTGTGGTTCCTTGCAACGGCAAACCGTTGGAATTTTTGGAAATTTCAAAAGGATGGTTTATTTTTAGGAAATTTTTGTAAAATGTTTTAAGATGAGGTTTTTAGGGAAATCAACTTTAAAAAGGCTTCAAACCATTCGTTTTTCACATAAATTTTCTAATAATTTTTTTTTGTGTGTTGTTTTTCCATGTTTTTGTATTTTTAGAATAAAATCATAGGATTTACGAGGAAATAAAGATTTAAAAATAATTTTTTTGTGTTTTTGCAAAAATATTTACAAAAAGAATTTTTTTTTGAGAATTCAAAAGCTATTTTGAGAAAAAAAATTTCAGAAATGGGCTTTGATCCGGATTTTGAGGAAATTTGGATTTTAAAACACTGGATTTGGATCCGGAATTGATTTTGAATACATCAATATGGAATTTAATTCAGAGAATCTGAAGAAATGACTTGATTTTCTCAGAAAACGGGGTTAGGGGCAAAAGGGTCATTTTTACAAAACTTTGAAAAATTTGAGGTGTTCACACGCCCCAACGAAATTCTCATATTGGTTCATATTCATAGGGTATGACTAAGTTTTTATGTTGGCTGTCACATGCCTACCGCAACCCTCCTCCTTTATCCGGGCTTGGGACCGGTAGTGGATAACTAAAAAGTGATTCAATTTCACGCAAAAATAAAGACCCCCGTTTTTAAATGGTTCCCTAAACAAACAACATAGTAATTTGAAAAAAAATGAAGTCACTAACTAAGAAAGAAAAAAACTGAACAAATTAGATTTGAAACCTGCATACCCATTATAATAATATCATTGGTTATAAAAAAAAATGAAAATATGAAATACATATATATATATATATATATATGTATGTATATATATACGTATATATATATATGTATATGTATGTATGTATATATATATGTATATGTATGTATATATATATATATATATATGTATGTGTGTGTGTATGGACAGAAAGTAAATTATATGAAACAAATGGAAATGCATAATTTCACAAATACAATAGATATGTCAGATTAGATAACCTCTAATCTTACAGGAACCTATCCAATCTAAACCAAAATTAGGCCATCTCACAGTTGCACATCCAACAACACAGATTGAATCAGTCCATGAATATTTTCAAGCTTCAAATGCTTCTCTTTCAATATACTCCAAATCCTCCCCAACTAAGTGAACCACCAGGCTCATGGAAACCACCATTTCTATATGAAACACAATCTCTTATTCTTACAGATCACTTTAGGACATTCCAGTTAACAATCCAAATTCTCGAAAAGCAAATCTCATGCCAGGCAAGCTTAGATAGGCACTGAGAAAAGGGGCACAGACATAGCATGAGCAGTTGATTCATCCTCTCAGAAACACATTATGCAATAATTAGCCAATTGAAGACCCCTTTTCTCAAGTTGGATCCAATCAAATATTTTAGCTCTAGGAGATGGTCCAAATGTCCAAATGGAATATTTAGGAAACCATGCACCGCTCAGTTCAATCAGTGTATGATAAAAATAAGCTACTGTGATGGTTCCCAACTTGTTGCATCTCCAAACCAATCCATCATCAGCCTCTTCAAGTTTTGATTGGGATAATTTGCTCAACATGTCAAACCAGTCTGTAAATTCTTCATCCTTAAGATCCTTGAAAGGGACCTACACCATTATTCTTAAATCAACAGTGATTCCACATATTAGTAATAATCCAACATCGTATTTGGGTTTTAATAATGTAGTCCATGGTTTACCTTTCGCATACAGATCCCACCACCATTTAGCAAAGAAAGGCTTTATTCATAAGATTTGGCCTAATAATGCCAAGACCACCTAGATCAATTGGAAGTGTGACTTGTCTCCAGTAAACCAAATACACCTAACACCACAAGATCCCTTTCAAAGGAAATGCCACATCATTCTTGATAACCTTTCCTGCATTTTCTTTAGAATTTTAAAGATGCTCTGTAGAAATGAAGAGATGCATGCAGAACGTTTAGTTCTCTTATGTATCTCCCACAAGAATAAGCCCAGAGAGAGATTATTTTGGATAAAATAATGACAGATATCCTGCACTTGATTTACAATGTCCACGTCATTTTTAAAGGCGGAAAAGCCATAGCAATAAGTAACAGGTCCCTTTTTCATGACATAAATTGTATCCACAATGTAGCACAAAACAACATTTTCTGAAATTTGTGGCAAGTTACTGATAGGAAGTGATACCCAACTAGCAGCTCTGTCATTCAACTCATTAGAAAGGGAATATTGGTCATTCAAATTAAAAGGGACTCATTAATGGCCATATTGTAATTTCACACACATTTAGTTTACATTGTAAATTGTAATATTTGCAGAGATATTATTGTATGCATAGCAATAATACACTAAATATAACACCCATCAATAGAAGGTGTCCCACAAACAATTATGAGTGTAGGCAGCTTTTCAACATGTTCTTCCCTCTTCTTCCTTAGAGTTACTTCTTTACACGTGGAATTTGATTAAGGCTTGTAGAATTCGTACATATGCAAGAACAATCGGTTGAATGCCAAATGGCAATCTTCTGGGCAGATATTAATGAATTACTAGGGTGGCAGTTACTGAAACCCACAGGTTCTATTGGCACAATGTTTCTTTATATCCTTTGTTCATGATGCCACCAACAAGTTCAGGGAAACCCATAAAATAAAACAGAAATATACCAACAGAGAATAAGATTTGGGATCATATGATACCACCTTTTTTTCAGCAATTGACAGCTTAAAGATGAACTCCGCAGATTTTTATTAATTTAGATACTGGTAGATAATGTATGTCAAAGTACCATAGCACCCTTTTGAGTATCGGAAGTAAAGATTATGAGATAAAATCAGGATGTTTGTTTACAAAGTTAGATCTTAATAACAAATAATGAAATTAAGCTTCTCCAAGTTGAAACTAACCTTAGATTTTGCATGGAAAATGATTGGATGCATTCAATTGTTGAAAATTTTTTGCATGGAAAATGATTGGATGCATTCAATTGTTGAAAATCTTTAGACAGATAACTCAACAGCAGAAGCATTAAAAAGCAGAGTGATCCAGAATGGCATTACCCTTTTAGGGAATCTCTCTCTAATTTTCTAGAATTCTTGTTAATGTTGCTGCTGCTTCTGAATGCATCAGGGCTGATGTCAGTTTGGTTGTTCTGTGGGCTAATTTCTTTTATGTCCTCCATTGGTTTTTTCCCTACTGAATCGATGTGAAATGAATCCGCAAGAAGCTGACTTTTAGTTTCAACCTCATGATCAACTGTTTGTATATGAGCACGAGGATGCTTCACTGTCTGGACAACCTCAGTAATTGAAGAAAGGGCTTTCTCTTTCTGACGAGCTTAAGGCAAGAAAAAGGATAACTCTTAGATAAAATTAAAGGTAACACAATTACAAATGATAATAAATAGTTTCCAAAAAAAATCCTAACCATCATAACGAATAAGAGATTTAGGCAATCCATTTGGCCTCAAAGCTTTTTCATTCAATCCCTCTGTATATTTGCTAACCTCAACCTGCATTCTGCATTGAAGATTGCGTACACAATTTGAGCATTTTGACATCAATATAAATAGTAAAATCTTAAAACAAAAGGTATCCGCCATGAATAAATTTCCAAAATAGACAAGCCAAGAAAAAAAGTAGAATAATATAAAAGCATCACATTTTTATCTAGAAAGACTAGAATAATTCAACCCTCGATCCACAGAGATCATGATATGAATCAAAATTTGTGTTTTGTTTATTCAATGACATGCTTAATCATTTTCTTTTTTTAATGGAGTGAAATGATTATGCTGAAAGGAATTCTGACATATTGTTTGTTTCATCAGAAGTTCAGTTCAGGTTGTGATATTGGATATGGAGACACCTTTGCCCTAGATAGAGAAATAATAGCTACATGCACTATGACCAGAACAGCTTTTGTTCTCCATCAGTATGTTGTGTTCAAAAAAGTAATGAGAATGTTCTTGCTAGCATGTAGATCCATTTGAAAACATAAGCTCACAGAACATGACCATGACCATTATTGAGAGAAGAAGCATTTCAGACTCCCCATGAAACTCTAAAGGCACCAACCAGAAAACATCAAGAACTCAGTCCTAGTGAATGACTCAATGAGCTTCTTCAGTCCTGGTGAACAACTCAATGAGCCATTCCATGGTGGCAAAGGTAAGCAAAAAACATGATCTCAAATAAGTACAGCAAGAGAACATGATGAAAATCAATATCAATTGATTTGTCAAATCGTGAAACTCTAGATTCATGGGAACATGAATATCAGCCTGATTGATACAATACAGTGCAAAAAGAAGAGAACTATAAACCATGATAGCAATGAATCTCCCACAAGATATAAAACCATTGGATCTTCTATCTCTATAAGACCCTCCAAAATTCTGAACAGAAATGCGCCCTCACTTTCCTCAAGAAAAAGTAGAAAATGTGCAAGTAATGGCCCACAACATCACAGACTATAGGGCTCAAGAGAATTGACTCACCATATGTGTCATAATGCAATTTCAAGTTCCAGTTAAATATGGAAAAGGTTCTAGTTAAATAAACCATACTCCTAACCAGTATCTATAAGCACAATTATATGTATCCTACGACACCTAAATTTCTTCCAAGTCTTTAAGAGAAAAATGTTCTCAACATCAAGTTATAAACATGGCCAACAGCTGCAAGCCTGAAACTGTGGTTATTCTCCATTCTGTTGTCCGAGCTGGTTCCTGTTTATTATATACCAAAGAAAGTTACTTTCAATGTTGAGGAAGTATGCAAGTACTTGAAAAACGATTATTAGAAGATATCTTAAATCATTTTCTAATTGACATTATGTATGATGTACTCAATAACTAAGATATGAACTAAATGTAGATTAATTCAAGCAATTTCATTTGATGCATCTATCTATTACGTTAGAAATGACTAAGAAACTGCATCTCTAAGCATGAACTGAAATATACACAAAGATCACTGTTTGAACTTCGTTGGCAGGAGACATGGTGTCCAATTAGTGTACCGCCCATATGTATCATATATTATTTATATGTACTCAAGGTCAAATTTCACAGTTTGAAGTGAAGTTTAAAAAGAGCATCCATTGACTAGATGGACCTGTATGAATCTAGAGATACAAATTTGATACGTAAGATGCACCAAAGGTAGCAGGTAATTGTGAAATAACCCAGCTTAACTGAACAGACTATGAGGAACATCTTGCCCTAGCAGATGGCTCAAGAAAATGAATGAATACTAAGACACATACAGTTAATTCAAACGCACCCAATGAACTTAATAACTTTCCCAGCATCATCCTTTATAGGTGTGATTGTTAGAAGGTTCCAGAAAGGAGTGCCATCCTTCTTGTAGTTCAACAGTCTCCCGCAGTAGCTTCTCCCTGTCCTCAAAGCTTCCTTTATTTTTGAAACTTCTATGGGATCGGTATCTGGCCCCTGAAGAAAACGACTGCAAGGAAAGAGAGACAGCTCTATGATAACGTATCGACATACAAATGCAATGTGATGAATTTAACAAGATATTATTACTCACTTTGTAACATGAAAAATAGGAGGTAGTTTCCCTATGTCGGATACCCACATACAAGCTAAGATAAAAACCAATGATATGCAATAGCATTTTAGTACATATTTTCGAGGACAAAGTGACCGAATGCTTTAGTTATTGCAGTAAAACAAGAAAACACCATGCAACGGATGCCTCTTACATTTCCCATCACTGTTTCTTTGTTTTATTTTGAGTACAAGCTATGAAGGACATTGGACAATTAAATCATATGTTCCATTCACTCAAACCTGTTGCACAGTGCTAGATCTGGAGAAAATTACAATTTACACATTGAAGGAAATAGAAAAAATAGTTAATACACAGTCTCATATTCTAAACTACTTACTTAAGGTAGCATGTGTCATTAGAGAAATAAGATCCACAGTAGCATTTAGCTGTTACCAATGTATATTATGACAACACAATATAGTCATATTATAATTACAGTAAAATCAAGATGTTTCATGTTACCCTTAAAATCGTTGGTTGTGTTATCATATGTGCATGTGTTTGTTCATTCTAAAGACAAACTTGATCCTAGAGCTGTCAGGTGAATATTTCTAGGGTGCTCTCCTACCCAGAAAAGATATAAGTGTTAAGATCCAGTGAAGAAGTTAAGATATATGACTATCATATTATTCGAAAAAAATGAAATATTTTAGTAGTGCGGAGAAGCCCCATGAAGGTGTGCTTAATCCTAGTGTATGTTTGCCATTAACAACTACAACTAGTAGTTAAGAACATCAAGATAGTTGTAGAGTAGAAAAGTCTAAGCAAGTCAAAATCTTTTCAAGGGATGAAAAGATTGTTGTGATGCCAGATCCTCTAACTACCATGATTGAATATATTTCTCTAGAACCGGGCCCAAACACTAGTCATGATGAAAACTAGACTAAAAGTGTTTTTATCTCTGGATCATCCAATTACTCTCAGAAAAGGAAAGAGACTTTACATTTCTCACCCTCTTTGTCATTCTGTAACTTACACCTCCACTTAAGGCCTTTGTGGTCAAAGTTCTGAGTCAAACCCAATACATAGATGTGTGATGAGGCCATGAAGCATATGAATTAGAGAGAAGCAATGCAAGATGAGATGGAGGATTTAAAAAGGAACCACACTCAGGAAATAGTCACATCTAGAGGAAGAAGACGTATGAGATACACGTGGATAATGTTAAGAATAGACGTCCCAGGGGCATTTCTGTAATTGTTCTGTATTATGGCATGTTTGTATTTCACGGCTGTATAGAGTGGAATTTGTGTCCCCTGGATTATTTCATATATAAAATCTCACTTGGGCGTGACCTAGAGAGCACGACCCTATTGCTTTTCCTTTTTTTCTCTCCGACTTTCTCCTCTCTAACGTGTATAGCAGGGTACGTCTTCCAGATCGATTTCTAGCATGGTATCAGAGCGGGGCAAGGATAAGACCCTCTCGAATCAAGGCTGCTGATTCCATACAGGTTCTTCTTAGCCTTCTTCATCGTTTTCTTTCTTCTTCGCCTTCACGTCTTTATTGTTCCAGTTTTCCCTCTTCCAAAAAAAAAGTCGTTACCCATTTTTATTTTCCTCTATCTATCATTTTGACCTTGTTCTTTCTTATCTATCCATGTTGTGTTAGATCTGATCAATATTAGATCAGATCTAATTGTGAATCTTGAAACACAAAAGGACGTCCTTTTTTTTCTATTTCTCATTTACATATATACTTCTTTCTTTCTCTGATCAGATCTGATGTACCAAAAAAAAACAAGGGAACACATCAGATCTGACCCCATCGAATTCCCTATCTTTGCCCTAGATCTCCTAAAAAACGGAAGCAAAAGGAGATTCCAAAAAAGAATAAAAGGGAAGGAAATCATTTTTTTTTTGCCATAGATTATTTATTCTGGTATGTGGCACACAGATCTAGTGAACATCTCTGCAGCCAAAAAAATAAAACCGGTGTGTCGTTTCATCATGGCATTGAAGCTCAAGTGGTACCCACAGTTGGGGCACCCCTCTTGATTTAAGGGAAGAAGTTGGTGGGGCCTACATAGGGGGTGACTTCCTATTTCTGGGAATTGGGAAGATGTGTAGCTAATTTAAAAGTTGGTGATGTCCAATAATAGCCTAAGTTAAGTGCTATGTAGGTGTTTTCTAATCTAGGCTTAGTCTCAAGTAGGTGTTACCTAAATTTGGATTTAAGTTTAGTAGGTTGTATCTAAAAGTTGGATTGCATTTATATTTCATCTTTGTAATTTGTGAAGGCTTTAAGAGCCTCTCTTGTACCTATATATAGGCCTCATTTCTAGCCTTATCAAGAAATCAATGAAAAATCATGGATTGCATCCCTCTCTCTAACTCACACCCTCTCTTAGGTGTCTCTTCTCTCTCTATTGGGCGTGGCCCACTCTCTCTGTCTCTCTCTCCCCCATTGCGAGTCCTACCCCTGACTCATCTCTTCCTCTCTCTCCAGGCTTGTTCCTGAACCAACTCAGTGGTTGGACCCTTGTGGTGAAGCTCACTACGTAGACCAAGACCGCAACCAAGATCTACCTACATTCGATGGACTCAGAGTTATCGAAAGCTTCTTAGATAGGTAGGAAGCTCGCTTCAAAAGCCCAAGGGTCTTTTCTTCTATGCTTTCCACACACTTCGTCTTTTCTTCTTATATGTTCTTTCACTCTACTTTTCATGTTTTTTATGTGTCTCCTCTCACGCTTGTCACTCACTTCCATGTGCTTTCTCTAAATTTGAAGTCATAATTTTTTTATTTTGTTAAAAATTAATTTTTTACACTAAAAATCAGGAAATTTAAGAATAGTCACTTTTATTTTAGTTTTTATTTGTGTTCCATTTTAATTCTCATTCAATTCTCATATTGTTTTTTTATTCCTCGCTTCTCGCTTCCTATACATTTTAAAATGCATCGCTTCTCGCTTCCCACATCATTTCCCGCTTTTGCGTCCTAGTCTGGCAACCTTGGGCGGACTGCATCAACCCCGATGGCATACCCTGTGTTTCTAGTCCATTTCGTGGAGCCCAAACCTTCCTCAACTGACCAAGAACCTGTAGCAGACCTAGCTCAACCTAGCCCAAGCATAGTAAATCAATCTCAACCACTGAACCTAGCCCAAACCCACTTGTCCTAAGTAGCCTCTAAGTCTGGTCAGAATTTTGTTGCAATTAACTTCAGAATTCAGCCTGACTTGCGTCAGTCATATCTCTCAAACCAGAGTTGATCTAAAGCTGAAACTTTAACCCTATGTTCTTCTGCGTGTTCCCAGCCTACCTTTCAAAAATCAGTATTTTACCCCAACCCAATTGTGAGATCCAGATTTTATAACCAAACTTGTCTGAGCCAAAACACAGTCCCGACCCAGTGCAAAACCCTAATCTCTGTCGCATGTTCTCGAGCTCGTATCTCCTGAACCCAATAAAGTTAGGCCCTGATATTTTAAGAGGACCTTCTTCCATGTGTCTACTGCCTTGCCCTAAAGTTTGATAATTTTCTGTGCATTAGTTTGAGAGAACTGAATTTTCTCCCGAACTTTGTGAAAACCAAGCTGAACCATACCCTGCCCTGTCTTGCCTGTTTGTCCCGTTCCTAAATTCGTACAGACATGTCCCAGTATCGCCTAAGCCTAAAACTTGGTTCGTACCTCCATTAAGGTGTTTGGAAGCATCCCTCCAAATTTGGGATTTTTTCCTTTACTCCATTTTGGTGTACCAATTTTGCTACCAAAACCTATCAGTTGACTGACAAAGTTTAACCTGGTTTTGACTTGAACCTAGTCCTTAACCTAACCGAGCCTACCCATTGCCTAAATTTTCCTAACCCAGGCCAAGCCGCGAAACCAGAACACATCAGAGTTCAAGGATTTGAAAAAGGACAGTTTCCAATATAAAAAAGAATTTAATTTCAGTTTCTAAACTTGTGGATGACACTAATTCTAGCATACACTTTACCACCAACTATGTTTATGTGAAGAATCTTTTCACAAAGAAGACATTCACAGAGGATGAAAGATGTAGGAACATGTACATCCTTAAGGAAGATGTTGTGAAGTCTTGAAGTCCACATAAAAGTACAAAAATTCAACAAAAGAAAAAGGCATGAAGACTATCTCATTGATATTCTGTATTTCAAATATTATTAACATGCATGAAGGGTGTTGTCAAGTGCAAAGAAAATTTTCAGTATGAAGAGAATATATTTATTCATATCCTTCTACGAAAAAATACTAGCACAAATCTGTTAGATTCAATCAATAAAGTAATTACCAGTTTTTCCCAATGATGTCCTTTGGTGAATAACCGGTCATACTGAAAAATCCTGCACTGGCATACATTATTGGACAGTCTGATCTTGTTGCATCCGACACAACAAAAGTTTGTTGTAATGAGGATAAGGCATCCTTTAACTCTTTAGGGACAGTAGAGAAGCTTGATTCTCCTCCCTGATTCAATTCTCTAGATGACCTGCTAGAATCTACTGGTTTTTCTATTGTGGTTTGAAAATCCTCCCCAGATGACTTCTGACTGACACCTACTGTTTGATCCGTCTTAATAACCAATCCCCATTCTGCAGCTCTTTCAGCCATGCCAGCTCCGCTTAAGATACTGCCACCCTCTACCTGAGAGAGAAGGCGATTGAATGTCTGCCCAAAGCCACCTCCATTTTCCCCTTCTACAAAACCTTTGCCATAAGGAGTATCATCCATCTGATCCTTTATTGGGTTTTCATTCATGCTTTGATGGGTTTCTGTAGAAAATGCCATCCACCTATCAACAGGTTCCCTGAATCTACCAGACATTGATGTTTGCTCCCCCTCAAGCGTACCACAAAGGTTTGTAGTTTCAACAATTTCCCCTGGATATACATATGAGCTTGAAATTGATGAATCATTACCTGAATCTGAAGGAAACTCTCTCTTTGGATTGAAGATTTCAATTGACTTCCGTTGGTCAATAGTAGCAGACAGATCCTTCTTTGATGGTTCATAAGATGTGCCCCCAAAAGAATTCAAAGGCCTCGGTTTTAAAGGGTCCATATTAATTTGCTCCAAGCCCGGTTTGTAGTCTCAAAGCATGGTTAAATTCCTACAGAAACAAATAATAGCTTTTCAATTAGGATCAGTTGTTCCACCTGTTACAATCATGTCACTATCAGGGAAGAAAAACATGCAATCAAAAGAATATATAATGTCTACAATAACTGCACCAAGGCACCAACTGAATATGGTACATGTTATATCTCACAATTACAAAATTGACTTGAAGATATGGACTCTTTCTTGTTTCATTTATCTAATTTGTAAGTTATAGTAATATTCATATGTGCTCATGTTTCACAACCAAAGAAAGATTCCCTTACCATTCTTTTGTTATTAGTTTAGGTAAGGGAAAGATTCAGGCACTACTTTCTGACCAACTTCTTTCACCGAAAAAATCAAGAGCTAACATCCACTCTGGAAATTTGAAACAGGTTATGAAATAAACTTTAATCAATATTCCTAGCATACCAAAGATAAATTTAGCTGGTCTGGAAATGTTTCAGCAAATATATTTTCATGATTTTATGTTCAAACATTGCGATCCTTCCATTGACAAATTATATCATGTCTCCAGCATAATTAAAACTTGATACTTTGCAGTAAAACTTGCACAGAAGCTTTGGCCATAGAGTTATTCTGACACTAGATTTTTTTTCTTTTTCTTTTAGTGGCGGCCCATCCAGATTTGATCCACTAGTCAGACAGACCTAAAGAAATTCAGAAATGATTTCAAGTGTGCAAAATAAAATGCCAAAAAATCATGAATAAGATTACTCAAAGTGATCAGAGAAAAACTGGTTTCCTGCTAAAATAATTCCAACTGTCAAAATTTCTTCTGAGAAGAATGAGGATGAACTTCTGATCTAATTTCTAATTGAAAGATATCAACACATTTCCCTAGGTTAAGATTGTGACCAGAACGAGGCTGAAACCATGCTTCTTGATACAGGAAAAGACAAGTGAGAGACCGGCAACACCTAAATGCATAAACTCAGAAAGTTTCATTGGAATTTTTCCATTTAATGATTTAGAAAATGAGGCAAGAATCTCCAAATGCTGCAGGAAATTTTGAAAAGAATCGAGAAGACTACTCAGGTTTAGCTGCGTGTCAATTGAAGCATACAATTAGATAACTCTACAAAGAATAGTCATTAATCCCATAAATGAGACTAAAGTATATCATAAGAACGCTGCGACCGACAGTTTAGCAAATGAGATCATCAAAAGATTAAAAAAAACTTTTAAAATGATTTAAAAGTATACATGTTATAGGAAAAGGTAAAAAAATCAGATACACTAAATTAAAGTGAAACTCTAGCCTTTCTACGGAAGTAATCAGGGAAGACACTTTAGATTTAACAGAGAATTTCAAAATGAAACTAAATTATTGGTAATCAACCTCACGTTTAACTCTACCCAAAGCAAACTTACAAAAAAAAAACATCCGCATAGAAGAGACAAATTGAAATCATGGGAAAGATGATCGAAGTCCATAAAAGAAACCTAAAATGCCGTAGAAGGTCACCTAATTAATCCGAAGCAACTATACTTCGTTCACTCGCCGTTATGATTCTCAAAAGATAATGCGAAGATCGCACATAAGATGGAGCTCATAATCAAAACTAGCCTCAAATTGAAGCATGTGCTAAGACGAATCCTACGAAAGAACAAGTAGAGAAATGCAGGAAAAGCATCGGGATAACGGAATTCTCGCCAAACTCCGGAAATAGCATGACTAATCAGGAATTCCTCCGAAAACGAAACGTAGAAAACTTAAATTCCGATAGGAAAACTCGGAATTCTCGTAGTTACTTCATGGATTCTCCGTTTCCACTAACGTAACACTCGAATCTTATCACTCTACTACCATCAAGCTTCATCTAGCGAGAATTTTACCAATTTCCTCAAGAAACGGAAGTACTTACAGAGCGTAGTCGCGGAGAGACTCTTTCTTCCCGAAACAGAGAGAATCGACGTCTTCCTCCTGCTTTTCTTTCGAGACGAAGAAACGAATAGCGGTAAAGAGAGAGAGAGAGAGAGACAGAGAGTGTGTGTGTGCGATCTTTTAGCTAAACTACAGGGTTGAGAAGCGATAACGAAGAGTAGCTAAATAGTCCAACTCTCACTCATTGGCTATGAACGCTGGCCGTCGGATCCACTAGCTGGAGACACCTCCGCCGTTCCTTCGATCCCCGCTTGGTCTTGCATGCAAGAAAGAGGTGGTGGAGGGCCTTTCGGGCTCTTGTTTCACCTTTTGCCGCGCGGGCGGGATGTGCTGAAGTCCCCTCATTATGTCCATAAATTACGATGTGCCAGCCATATCAACCGACTCGTGCTTGTGACGAGCCTCGAGACACCCAAAACGTATCGGTAGGTGCTGGTTAACTCGGCTTCGGAGATGTAAACGGTTCGGACATCATTGGAAGTGGGCAATCGCTGGGCGGCACGGGCCGGAGTTGATCAGCTCGAATCCGACTCTTTTTTTCTTTTAACCCGGCTGGGTCTGACTTTTTAACACGGACAGATTTACATCTTAATCAGATACAGGGATTTTCGTCCGAGTTGGATATGTTAAAAACCACAGTCACAATTATTGGTGATAATTTTTGGAAGACGATTAATACAATCCTGGAAAATTGAAAGGTTTTCATAATATCACCCCTTCTTAAGATGTCATTTTCTATCATTATGTTAACAACATTTTTTTATTACGTTTTGTTTTCATATTTACATATTTTTAAATTCTATATATGATATTAATTTTTTATCTAAATTTCCTAAAAAACCAATTTTTTTATTTTTTCATGATTTTCCCTTTCTGGAAAAATCTCTATGCCAATATCTATGATATTGGTTAAAACCAAACATGAGCTTATGCAATTAAGCCTCTTACATCTTGAAGGGACCTATTGAATTTGCGGAATTAGGAGTCAGTCTGCTTGGTATCCAGCCTAGACCCCATCCAGTGACATCCCTAACTTAAGGGTCCTATCAAATCAAGTTGCTTAAGTTCAATGTTTGAATTTGATGTGCAAGCTTGTAAAAAAGACATTCACAAGCTACCACATGAATCTCCTTTAAGTAAGTGATATTCACAAATGTGTGGAGACATCCACATATATATATAATACAGCATTCGCGACCTCCCATGTGAAGCTATTTTAGGTGACTGGTCATCAAGGAGGTTAGCAAATGTATGACGACATTCATACTATGATATGACTGGTGCAAATACGGTACTACTTTCACAAATGATCTAAGACGTTCGCATAAAATTCCTGCAAATTTCTGTTGTGGATGTACATACATTCACAATCTTGTTGATTCATATATAAAGTCATTGTAGTTATAATTTTTGGTTTTTTCATTTGTTCCTGGTTAGAACCCTAACTCTTTTTCCTCTAAAACCCTAGCTCGTTTTCCTCTCTCCATGCAGCGATTCTCATGAAATCTTTTTGAAGCATTCCGACGACTTCTCCAGTATCATTAATAGTTGTGGTATGCTTTTCATTGACTTCTCAGGTTAGGTCAAAATGTGAGTTTCATACAAACAATATATATGTAGTATGTATGTGTGTAATATACACAAATACAAAAAATATATACTTTATTCTCAAGTTTTTTTTATAAATATGAGCATTTAATAACCTTATAGTTGTAAATATTTTATGTATGCTTTCTTATATTTTATTTAAAATTGGGCACCAGATTTATCATTTAGGGTTTACTTTATTTAGGTTTTTTCATAGACATATATTTGTTGGTATTATAGATGATTTATGTTTGTTTGATTGTCCTTTATATAATATTTAGTGGTTTTGTGTTGACATAATGGGGTTAAGGTTGATTGCGTACAAGCATTTAATTAGTGTGATGGGGGATAAGGTTGATTGTGCGCAAGCATTGAATAAAGGTTAGGGTTATTGAAGGTAGTTTTCAGACTAGCTTTTGTTGTACCCTTCAGATTTTTAGAGTTTGGGTTGGTCGAACCAGAGTTGAAACCAAAAGAGGGCCCGATTAGAACATCCAAACTTGCGATAGACGAGTACGTTAAGCAGAGTTAGACAGACTCAAGCGGATTGAACCTGCTGGACTTAGGCTTTAGGGCCTATGGGTTACGTGTCCTAGGATCAAAACCCTTGCTGACATGGTGGGGAAGAGGTCATAGGTTTTTCGTGATTGCAGAAAAAGAGATACAGAAAAAAACTAGGTCAATTAGCTAGCCAAGTAGGTGCAATTTGAGCTCAATGAAGGGTTCAGTCTAGGGTATTGATCCAAATTTTGCAGGACCTAGTTTAGGGAAACTAGGAAGGTCTAAAGACGTGTGAAGAGGTCTGGGATAGGTTTTGGACTATGAGAAAGGTTATTGGCAGTCTAGGGTTACTAAAATAGTTCAATCGAGTAGTCCAGTCTAACAATGGGGTGCAGTTTCAGGTTTTCAATCCCAAAAAATAGATGAGAGCTTGGCTAAGTCTTGGATCAGGGTCTAGGGTCACATAGAGGTCTGTAGTATGTTGGAAAAGTGTCTGACACATTCTAGAGTACTGACACAAGATCTACAATGCAATAACGTTGCCCAAAAAATCAAGATCGTACAGATCTTGCCGCCAAATAGCATGGACTTTTGAAAAAGGCAATCAACCAATCGAAGGGGCCTGGTTCTCATGTGAACCAAAGAGAGAAGAGAGAGAGAGATGGACTTTAAAATCCAAACTACATAAATCTTAAAAGGGGACCCAGACCTCTATTTATAGTGTTTGGCCTGGGTTTAGGTCAAGCTCCAATCCAAAAATAAAATCTAACCCATTTTGGTGTCCTTATACAGATCGAATTTGGCCTAAATTCAAAGTAACCAAGGAGGACCAACTTTCCTAGTTGGCCCACATGAGGGGTGACTTTCCTTATTTTTTGTGTTGGAAGGTTGTGCAACCTAGTTTAAAGATGGCCCCCACACATCAGAAACACACAAATTGGTATTACAATGAACAATCATTTGTTCCTCTACAATTTGGGAATCAACTCCAGTGATGGATCGCAAAATCGCCAACCAGTTCACCATGAGGACCAACACCAAAGTCGGTTATGTTTGCAAGGATGATTTTGAAGCCAACCTTCAATAAAACTTTGACTTGATGCAACTTCAATGGGTATATGTGTCGTCCGACAGGAGTTATAATCTTCTATCGGAGGTGTTGACATTCATAAGGAGGAACAAGACAATTGGAAGGAGGAGGATGTGCAAGTAACCATTCTCGATGAATATATGAGGATGGATCAAATTCTCATAGATTGAAATCTAGAGGCAGTCCTCGATCTCCTTGTTGATGCATACCCCACAACCAGTGCACACTACCTCAACCTGCAGCCCACAAAGGAGGTCGCAACCACCCTTCCTATGGACTTTGTAACTTCACAAAAAGAAGCAAAAATCTTGAGTTCTGAAGTTGTAGCAGCCAGTGCACATCTGGGCAAAAGGGACAATAAAAGTCTAGTGTTCCCTAGTTTAAAAGGGGAGTTGGCTGAGTCATTTCCTTCGATGAGTGATGAGTTGAGGGTCAAGTTATTACCTTAATTTCTCTGCTCAAACAAACCAACATTATGTGAAGTTTACCTTGTTGAAGGGTTTTTCGTGAATGACAACTAAAATAGACAAATTTCAAAATTCAAATGTTATAATTTTCAAATTGTAAAAAGGGATGACGTATGTTTCAACTCCCTATTCGACCCAGGAGGAAATCTTGATCACATACTGTAATGACCCTGATTTATAGATCGATTTTTCTCGTAAATGTTTTTTTTAAAACTCAGTGGAATATACAAATCGGGATTATCACAATTACTATATCAAACCATACACTAACTAAAATGCAGAAATTAGAGTACATCAATATCAATTGAATTAAACTAAAATAAAGTTTAAATTATCCAATCATCCAGTTATGGAACCATTCCTAAATCCAATGTCATAGCCAACCAAACCCTCTAAACATAAGAAATCAAAACCACTACCTCGAAAGGCAGTGTGCAAAGTCCAAGAACATCTGAAGAATGTAGGATCACTCGACCTTCTTATAACCTAAAAAATTTATAAGTAAAGGAACCAGATAACCCGAGTCTGAGTAGGCAATAACATACTCGCATAATGCGTGATATCACAATACGTTCAAACACAACCTCATATATTAATTATGTAACACATATCTTAGCAGACATAACATAAAAATCATGTTGTTAACAAAATAACAGTTCAATTTAATGCACATTCATTCATGCCAAGATTTGCATCAATACAATAATTTATATACATGTATGAATATTTACAAAATGCATGAACTTACCATTTCAATGTTGCGAGTCTTTTATGCATGAATAAGTTTTTATCTTCAATTATTCTTTTCTTGCTTAAATGATGCATATTATATTCTATCTATATGTAATTCACATTCTTGTTTCACTTACCAATATCTGGTTGTGGGTACAATATAAACTCTTCTAGTATGGAGGTAGGACCCAGGTTTTTATTTTCAAGCAATTGTATCTTATTAGCCCACATGATGCTCCAACTGTAACTACTCGAGAGAAGAAATTATAATTTTAGAGAGAGTTCCCAACCTCTTGCAACCCGATATATCAGATTTTCCTTATGAATCTTACTTACTACACCGTGAATAAATCATGGTAGTTCCACCGGTTACGAGTCATGTAGATGGGTGGCAAAAGCAACCTTTCATGCTAAAATAATATCCCACATAACCATCAATATGAGGCTTACTCTCTCAATAAACCATAAGAGAATTGATTTTATTTTGATTTCTTAATTAACTCGCTTATTAATCGTGCCAATGCAAACATACAACCACATTCAGAGTTTATATACAACATTATTCATAGCACTTTATGCATGTATTCAATTAGTCTCTATCATATAATTGATATAATAATGCAATTATTATGTATTTACACAGTCAATGTAGGCTAATTATTCATATTTATGCATGCCTAATTCAATCAATAATGAAATGTTTCCATTTAACATGCATATCAGCCCAATATCGCATTTAAGCATCAATAAATATGTTGCACAAAGTAAAATACAACTAGGCACCAACCCATGTCATACTGTAAAAAAAAGTTTGGATCCCTATTAACCCGATTTTGAAAAACCCACCAAAAATCACAAAGACCGAATTTCACTCTCAATATTTTATTGGAATTGCCCCAACATCTCAGAAACACAGTCCAAGAAATAGAATTGCAAAATTCATCGTAATAAAATTGAGAATATTCTGGGGCTGAACCCTGTTTAGGAAAAATATCAGACAAATCCTGTCAATTGCAGAAATTTATCCTGATTTTGAGAATTTCTTAAGTTTTACAGATTTTTTTTTTGATAAAATCCTTTTTTACAGAATATTCTTATACATATTACCTTTCACCCAGATTTTTCATAATTTATTTTGATTTTGATTAAGGTTTTAGAACTTTCAAAATCATTGATCAAAATAGTCCTGTTGACAGAGCAGAAAATTGTGCTCTGTTGCAATGGGCATTTTAGCCTCAAAACTGAATCAAACAGAACAAAATAAGATTTTAAATTCAAGCCTTGGATGTGTAAAACACTCAACATTTTGCTTTTAATTTATTGACTTTGTTTCATAGAGATATCGATTTTTTCTAAAACTGGTTAGAATAAAAAATGAGGACAAGATAATCAATATTCAAACTCATACAAGATCTATTAAGCAAGAACAAGAATCATGATAAAATTTATATAATCATGTTTTTTTATGCTTTAAACATATGTACAACATCATACAACACATCTTTGATCATATTCATGCTAATCTTGCTAAAACATTAACATCCATCATTCAAGAATCATAAAACCTTCATGAAATATCTCAAATACAATTTCATATATGCAAGAATCACAAAAAACCTTAAAGAACATGAAATTATGATTTATTTATGCAATAAAATGCTGTTTAATTATGCTACACATGTACTAATCTACCATCTATGCTCAGATCAACTTTCTTTAATATAAAACATCAAAACACTAAAACATTTTTGCCAAAACCTTCTTCAAAATGATTTTTGCGCATCTTTAACCAAGATCTAGGCAAGAGACAAATTTACAAAATCAACATCTATGGAAAAAAACTAAAAAAAAATCCTTTTATATTCATTATACATGTTAAACAATCCAATAAAATACAAATCTAACTATTCACACGATTATTGCTTTTCAAGGTTTCAAAATTAGTCTTTTCCAATCGTTTTCTCAAAACCAAATATTTTTCATATAGATCTAATAGCCATAGATATTCTAGGCATAGTTTACATGTAGATCCAAGCTCTGGATAAAAAAGAGGGTATGCTAATGCAACCCAAAATTGAACACCATAAAATTAGAAATAGCCATAGATGTTCTCGCAATGATACCATCACTTTTTCCTCTACACATACCTCATTTCGGGCTGAATTAGACTTTCACCAAGATAGTTGCAGGTCTCTAATGGAGGTCTGGACTACCTTAATGGTTTGAAAAAAGGAGATGTGAGGAAGAAGGTAAAAATGTAGGCGCTTTTTTCTCTCTCTTTTTTCTCACTTTTTTTTCCTTAGACTATGAAACAAGGGGGGTTGTGTGCCTCTTTCTAGATTTATCTACCTCTCTCTCTAGAATACGAGTTCTAGAGAGAGAGAGAAGCTAGCCCCTTTTTATAAATTTTTTAATATTTTATTTGCTATATTTTTTTCTTCTAATTTAGTTTAATTTAGAAGGGGTTGACATCATAGTGACAAACGTTTTTATCGAAAATTTCTCATTTTTCAAAAACTCGTGAGAAATAAAAAAAAAATCATGAATATCGTATTTTTTTGGCAAAATCTCGACAATAAAAAAATCATTTAAAAAATATAAAAAATTATTTTATATAAGAAAATATTAATAAAAATTATTTAAAAATAAAAATACATGATTTTTTTACAATAAATAGTTATTTAAAACGTAAATATCGTGTTTAAATTGTGGTATTTATGTTTTTTCATAAATCTCATGATATTTTGAAAATCTCGCGAGAAATTGCCGTTGTAAACTTTCAGGCAATTTCTCATGATATTATCATAAGATTTTCATAAATCTCATGATATTTGTCACTATGGGTGACATCCCCTCTAGAAGGCCTTAGGTATATAGAGTTCTACTTTGTGTAGGACTCTATACTACCTTCTAAACATTATCCTTTTTAATTACATATTTTTTTCAACCATTTAATTAATATATATGTATATATATCATAATTTGATTTATATTTAATATATATGACATATATCTCTAAATTTAACTTTATATTAAAGTCCACACAAAAGGGCCCACTATGGGGGACATCCCCTTGTGGATAGACCTCTCAAGAGTCCAAACCATTTGGACTTCTTCCTTTCTTTATCTTCTATTAACAAAAAAATTTTTTTTTTCTTTCTTTATCTCTTTTTTTTTGTATTATCATATAAATTTTTTTTAAGTGGCGTAATCATATGTGCAGTCCACAATGGACGTCCAGACCATGGGACTCGACACCCATAATTATACCAATTTTATTTTTAATTAAAATCCATGATTTATCCTTAATTGGATATTTTATTAGATTTCAGTACTCGATTTTAAATCCAATTAAGATTCGATCCAATAAGAGTAAACCATATTAGATATGTATTCATATTTAATTAATAAACTCACATCCCAATGAGGGTCCAAATCCATCTTAAATTTCTATCAAATTAAATTAAATTCCTATGTATCATTAAATTCTAATTTCATGCCTAATTAAATTCAATATTAAATTATATTTCAACTATTGACTCAATTCAATTTATAATTTCAATCTCAAGTTGAAAATCAGATAAATCTCTAATTACATCAATTTAAAATATAAATAATAATTTAATAATTACCAAAAAATCACAGGCATTACGCATACGATCCCTATACAATGAAGACTTCAAAATGTTGTACATGGTTAGTCTTCACTATGTACCTTCTCAAGGTACAATCACAACATGTGAAAAGGTCACAAAAAGCGCAAGCCCTTGTGGTTGTGCACAACACCAAGTCCACTTTGTTATGTCGAATAGTAGGACAAAGACAAAGTTATTGTCTTTGTTAATGATAAAGCTACAACACCATGGTTCCATTGGTTGTTGTAAGGCTTCAACTATTGAGCATGGAAGGAGGCTGATAGATGTGCATGCGCATCCCTATTGCAGTGTATTCTGCTGGTATGAAAGTTATGTGAATGCTGGATCTTGTTTGAATTGTCCAAGCATGCACATGATGGAAAGTCTTGTAGATTAAAGAGGGTTGCAAATCACAACCTTCACCTATGCGCAGTGGCAGCATAGACCCATACACATAGTGTCGTACATCAAATGTGTGTATCAGCAACTTGAGCCCCAAAAGCATGTTTAACATTGGGAAAGGGAATTTTATCTCTTCAAAACTCAAACAAGAGCAGACAATCTTATTGCAGCTGCTACTTTGGTTCAAACAATTGTTGAGGTGGGTGAATCATTTCCCATGTGGCCATTGTGGGGAGTGGAAAAATTGCTTTGCTCATATTTGTCAAAGCCTTGGTGAGAACTCTCTTGGATTCATATTTGATCTTAGAGGATTAAAGCATATCCAGCCCCAATGAACTAAGAAAAAAATGGACAAGTTGTTGGATCCTAGTTTCTTTTTTTATGCTGATAGTGTAGGACCATACCAACTAGAACCAAGCTAATCCTCAAGCATCTCAGTCATATACCTAAACCTAAGTGTGTCCAACCTGAATCTTGTAGAAACACAAAACCCATCAAACTTCAAAAAATCACATAGCCCAAACCGTGATGAATCTAGGTCTGAAACATGAATGGTAGATTCTTCAATGTGTCCTTAACCTACACCTTAAATTTATGGACTTATTGAGTTTCCAATACTAAGAACTCGATTTTATAATCCAGTCCACTGGTACCCAAACCTAGCATGTTCCTGCATAGTCTCACATTCCCCTAAAACTTTTAAAAATCGTAGCTCCTTGTTCTCATGGCCTCTGGACTTGAAATTTTGACAAAACCATCCCTAGAGTGTCTAATACAAGTTCCAAAAAATTTCATAGTTTTTTGTTACACCTTTTGGGAGAATTGAGTTTTTCTCTCAAGCCTTGTGTAAACACCCCAAATTTTCACTCACCTTCTTGACATCACCCTCAATCGGCACATTTCAGTTCTTCAGAAGCAATGAAGGGCAAAATGGTTATTTTCCAAGATTGAACCTTGCAGAAGGTCCAAAATTTCATTCTTGAGCCTCCAAATTTCTATATTTAGGTTCAGAAACATCTTCAAATTGCAAAATTTCAAAATCCTCTTTCTGGACAAAAAGTTAGAATTTCCAAGTCCAAGCTGAGAGTGACATTTCATAGAACATGTCTTTGCATAGCATTGCATCATTTCACTGCATAGCATGTCAGTTTGAGATCCAGAACTCCTGATTTTCAAAATTGTCCATCCAGATTTGATTTTTAAACCTTTTCAAATTGATTTTTAAAACCCTGGGTATTCAAAATTACCAAATTTTCCCATTTTACCCCCAGGACTTTGAATTACAAAAATTTTCTCAAGAAAAACAATCTGGATATTTGGATATTGATTTTAAAGATTTTATCTCAAAAACTTTTTGCAAAAAGACTTTAAATCTCTTTACAAAATTTTTTACATTTACTTTATCCATATTTTGCTCTGAAAAACCAATTTTTTCCAAATTCTTGAAAACAAATAATGTTTTATCTCATATCTTCAAATAAATGGAGCGGGACCCGCCTTTGAACTAGCATCATACTCAGACTCTCAGGTAAGTTGTTTATTCTCAAGCGGGACCTACCCGAAGTTCATACCAATTTGCAATTTTTTCTTAAATTCTCAATATTTATTTATTTGTTTTTAGTTAGCAGGCCCACACACATGTGGCACCCCACTTGAAAATAAAAGATTTGCAAAACAAAATAAAACTTTATTTTCCAAAAGGATTTTAAAAGTAGGTTGAGGTGGAATTTCCATAAAAGTTTCATTTATTTCAATACTCATTTTTTTATTTTATTCCTTTTTATATATATATATTTTTTAAGAAGGAAGCAGCATTAAACGTGCCCACCACAGCCGAACTTCCAAAAAAAAAATAAAAAAAACAAATAAATTTCATCTTTTACCTAGAACTTAGGTAAATGAAATAAAACATTTGAAAAAAAAAATAAAATCACAAGATGCGCCCTTTTGAAAACGGCAGCATTAAGTTTCAATTTGAAAAAAATTTCAAAATGTGTAACGGAAGCTCAAGGTTGCGTTTTCTTCAAGGGGCTGAAGGTCTTTAAAAAAGACCAACCATTGAACGAGAGAGAAAGCTTTTTGGGGCTTAAGGCAGGGGATTCACAAAAAGGGGAGGAAAAACTGGCCGATTGAGAGTTTTTTTGAATATTGCAGGGAGATTCACCAAGGTGTGGAGCTATTTCCTATCAGCTGAAGAGAAGAGGGGAAGCCTTGTCGAAGGAAAGAGGATTCTTCTTCTCAAAACATGAGGCTGCCCATCCAACGGCTGCTCAGTCCTTCTTCAACCCACCAGTCAGTTGCTATCCAGCCCCTTCTTCAGCCCATTAGCAGGAAGATCCATCAGCGTTTTCACCCTTCTTCAGTCTACCAGCAGGAGATACAACAGTAAGACGTAAATTGCTACCCCCCTTTCTTCAGCCCACCAGCAGGTTGCTGCTATTTCATCGCTGATTACAGGAGTCCAGCCATCATTGTCTTCAGCAAGGCCTGTTCCACATTTCCTTTAGCCCAGCTGCAGGAAATTCATCTTTCTCGTTGGTGCAGAGGACCCACAATGTACCTCTATGGTTTCGTTTCAGCATAAGGTAAGATTTTGAAAGGAGCAAGAACAGGTAAAATTTCAGTTTATTCATGATTTTTAAAATCAATTGGCTTTTGGTTCATTAACAAAACATAGTTACATTCGTGGCATTGAAGTATGACAGAGCATTTGATATCTGTAAGTCATCATGCTAATTCCTGCACTTAGTGCATTACAGATTTTTTTTTTTACATACATCCCACTATGCGTTAGTTACAGATGAATGTATGCATTAAACCATACCCATTTCCAGTTGGTGATCAATCAATTGCGATCTCAAGCAGGAACTATGTCCTGCAAAAATGCTGAATCTCCTGTTATAGATGGGCAAACAGAGGAGGATGATGGCCAGTTCAAGAATCATAGTCATCTAGATTCTCATAAAACCCATGATGCTGTTACGTGGAGTCATATATATATATATATATATATATATATATATATATATATATATATTTTACTTTATGTTAGCAATGTAACAATCCAATGTAAACCTTGGAATAAGATTTACTTTTACTGCTTAGATTAGGTCGCATCTCATATAGTTTGATTTCAGTAATATCCTGATTCTATGATGCATATATCTCAATCTTTCAAAATTCGCCGTGGATGAACACGAATGGCACGTGCACCAACTCTTAGAGAGTTGATGAACTCGGTGGAGTCCATATTTACGGCCCTAGTCGGAATATGGACGAGACCCAGATCCATCATCTCTCTACCAGTCACATTGAGCCTACACTCTTAGGCTATATTGAAAATGACCTCATATTTCCAATGTTTTCAAAATATTGTGAATTAACTCAAATAAATTCTGAACATATTCATGGCCACAGTCAGAATATGTGAAGGATTTACTTTGGCTTAATCCACATTTTTCCAACAAATTTTTCAGAAAGTTTTTCAAAGTGCATTCATTCATTCAAATCATCTGCATCATTCGTTTTCCTCATGATTTTCTCAAAAGATTTTCACTTCATGGAATCGATTTTCTCAAGAAACTATGATGATATTCGGAGTTGGATTTCCCAAATCAAAGTTTTCCCGTGATTTTCCTTAAAAAGTTATTTTCTTAAGATCCATTTTCAAAAGGGAATTTTCATCTTTCTCAAGAATAAAAAGCTGATTTTCAGAAATTTCAAAGATAAAATTCTCAGGATTTCAATTTCCTAAGTTCTAAATTTCCTTCTCCAATGAATTTTTCCTATAAATTTCCTATCCTTTTCTTAAGAAAATTCTCAAAGTCTGCATTTTCTCAACAAGTGCTTTCCTTTTCAAATGTTCATCTTTTCTCAAGAATTCCTTCAATTTTTCTGAGATTCTCATTTCTTCATGGTTTTCTAAGTCTTTCTAAACTTTCTCAAAATTTTCCTGAGATTCTCACTTATTCATGGTTTTCTAAGTCTTTCTAAACTTTCTCAAAATTTTCCCGAGTATCATTTCTTCATAGTTTTACAAAGACTTTATAAACTTTCTCAAGATTTTCTCAAGATTCTCCCTTCTTCAAGATTTTCTAAATCTTTATAAATTTTCTCGAGATTTCAAACCTTCTTCGTCTGAGTTTTCCTGAAAGATTGATTTCTATCTTTTCCTGAGAAACGCTTTTCAACTCCAAATATTTTCTAATCATAAATCATATTTTTCAATTTACATTTTCCAAAATTCTCATAGCACATGCCTGAATTCTCTGTGCATTTAGGATAGAACACAATTTCAATGATTTTACTAAGTTAAGCACAATTTTGGTCCTTGGTTCGATTACCCCTGTTAAAGGCGGCAGGAACGGTCGAACCTTGTACCGACAGGTCGAGCCCCATCCTATGGATTTTCCCGCAATTTTCAAAACGGAGGCGAGTATTTCAAAACATTTTCCAAAATCCGGTCAAGTTTGAAGCGCGAAACCATTTCCCTCTCTCTTTCGCAAGGAAGGGAAGACGGGAAAAATTTCGCGACGATAACACCCTGCAAGAACCAAACTCAGTCTGTCCTGACCTGGTCTAGAGCCTAAACCCTAATGCCTATTATGAAGTTCATATCTCCCAAACCCAACAAATTTAGGCCCTAAAATTTTAACAGGACCTTTTTCCACGTGTCTAGAGTCTATCCCTAAAATTTGAGATTTTTCTGTGTAGTAGATTAGGAGATCTAAATTTTCTCCCGAAACTTTATTAAAACCCCATAAAACCAATCACCATGTCTACCTATTTTAACCTATTGACTAGACCTAGACCTAACCAAGCCTACCCCAGCCTAAAAATTCTTAACCCGGATACAACCACGAAACAGGAATGCATCACACCCTCTAACTACCAAAACGAAGCCCATATGATAGTTAGAAGTAGACTAGGAAGGGGGCCAGTTGGACTAGGTGGAGTCTCTCTCTAACCAGATCCTAATTATTTTGACTTTATTACCAAAAGAATAAATTAAAAAAATAAATAATACCTTGGTTGGACTCCTTTCGATATTCCTCACTTTTGGAAAGGAGAAAATAAGGGGGAAATCCAAATTGGAAAGGGGGGACACCCCACACTTTACTTTCTCCTTCTCTTTCTAAGTTGACCCCCTATGGGCCCCATTGACTTACCTTTCTTCTCCTTCACTCTAGTGTGGACATTCATCCATTGACTTTTCTTATAGGAGATGAGCTATGTCAGCAACCACATAATGTCCTTGGGCCCCACTTTGACTTGAGAAGCCCCTTGACTGGATGAGGTTGCAACTGGATCCTGGAGCAATGGATTTAACGTCCCCCCTAGATTTTGGACCATAAAAGCTCCACCACACTCCGATACACCTTGCCCCTAAGGTCCAAAGTTTGAGAACCACTGTTTTAGGTTGAATTCTCATTCCCATATTATTGAATCTTTTCTACCTTGATCCTACTCAACTAGATGTTTATGTATCATTCGATCATATTTTCACACCCTTTTGGTCTTCAGTATGGCAGTAAGTTGGGGCTTACAATCCTCCTCATGGGGTGTATTCAAAATAGTTGGAAGCTCACCATGATATCGTTTGAGGTGAGATACATGAAAGACATGATGATTTTTTACCTCTTCGGAGAGTGTGAGATGATAGGTTAGCTTCCCTACCCGATACAATCCATAGTACTTTGGTAAGAGTTTATGACAGTCTTGTTCCAAGAGAGTCACCTCTGCTTCAACCACAGCCAATCTTCTACCTCAAATGCTCGATCAGAACGACCCTGGTCATAGATCTTCTTTACGCATTTCTGGTCCTTCGCGATATTTTTCTTTAATGTGGCAAGAATTTTATCTCATGTTTTTAAATCATTGTCTACCTCGAGCGATACAACACTCTCGTGCTCATATATAGCCATCGATGAGAAAGGAAACCCATATGACATCTTAAACAGAGTCATATCTAGAGAAGAATGCTGACTTGTATTGTAGTCATACTCCACCCATGTCAAAAAAGTGGTGCCACTTGTTTGAGTGGTCTGCTACGAAACAACAAAGGTAAGTCTCTATTGCCTTATTCACGATCTCTGTTTGTCCATCCGTTTGAGGGTGGTGGGCGATGCTATAGTTCAGCTTTGTCTCACTTAACATGAAGTAGGTGATCCAAAAACAGCTCAAGAAGATTGAGTCATGATCGCTCACTATGCTCATGGGCATCCATGGAGTTCCACCATGTGACTTACAAATTGCTTCGCTACCAACTCAACAAAATACTCTTGTGGCAATAAGATAAAATGAGTATAATTGAAAAACATATCCACCATGATCATAATAACTTTCTTATGCTTACACAAGGGTAAGGCTTCAATGAAGTCAATGGATATATCTTGCCACACCCGCTTGAGAATCAACAACGACCATAACAACCCAAGTGGTTTCATCACCTTATACTTGTTGGCCTGACAGACCATACACTGTCACATATACTCTCAGACACAAAGAGAGCTTTCAACCTCTGGTAGGTCTTAGATACACCTCTATGTTCACAACTCAGGGTGTCATGCACCTCATACAAAAGATTCTAGATCACATCGCTTTATGGCAGAAAGTAGATTTGTCCTTTATAGAACATGACCCCCACCTCTAACTGTATGGTTAGGGTGATTTTATGGGTTCTTACCCAACTCACACACCACTTTTTGGATTCCACTATGGCATGTTTGGGCCTTATGCACCTTACTTTAAACATTACATTCAACCATGATAAGTGTGTGCAAATTCGGTGCATCTTTAAATTGTCAAGATAGTGCACCAGTTGCCTTGTTCTCCAAGCCTTTCTTGTATTAGATCTCAAAGTCATATCCCATAAGCTTCGCAATCCACCACTGTTGGCTGATGGTAGTGATACACTGTAAACACCCCAAATTTTCCGTATCCATTCTCAGACCCCCCCCCCCCCCTCGTGTGGATGCCAATCCTGGTAGGTCAGTACAGGAGTCCAACCCTGAGTTTGTCTTAGAAAATTACCAATTTACCCCTTTTACTAGAAAAAAATACCATTTTACCCCTAGGTCATCCTAAGCCCCCAGTCAGTCAGAGTCAACCAAGCTCATTCTCAAGCTCAGACCAGTTAGAATGTCAGTCATTTCTAGCTCACAATGAACAAACCATTTTTATTTCTGATCATTATTGCCAAAATAGGATCATTTCTCACTCAAATCCAAGTCAATTGCCTCTGAGTCAGTCATTCCCAGTCAATCCTATTCCCCTGAGTCTAGCTTGAGCTCACCAAAAGTTCAAGTGCTCCAGTTTCAGTTCAAAACCACTTCCAAGTGTCCATGAGCCCATTTTAGCCCATTTCAGCTTATTCAGCTGAAATTGAGCTGAGTCCAGTCAATTGAGCTAGTGTTTGAGCTTCAATTTTAGTTCATGTCAATATTACTGATCTTTGTTTCACCTCAAACCCAGCTTGTATTCGTAATTCACTTCATTCCAGTGACCATTTCTCGCCATTTTTCTAAAAATGGCAGTTTTTCTTGATAATTCAGTCTGGGAGTTCAGTTGAGTCAGTATCTTGTCAGTCCATTCGAGTTCTAAAACTCTAAAATCTAGATCAATCCAGTTTATCTCAGTTCAATCCAGCTCAAACCCGAAATTTTTAGTGTCACTCCAGGTCCGACAGGGACAAAAATCATTTCTTGAACCATTTTGCCCAAGTTTATCAATTTTACAACTTTCTGAATTGGTACAAGTATCAATCGGGATCCAATATCTAGAGTTAGCATTTTGCATGGCATTTCATATCATTTCTCATTATTTCTTATCATTTTCCATCATTTCATAACATTTCATTTTATTTTCGAGATCCAGAACTCCAGTTTTGAAAATTTCAATCCAGTTTCGAGTTTTAAAGCTTTTCAAAATCAAATTCAAACCCTGGGTTTCTAAAATTGACATTTTTACTCTCAAGATTCTAAATTTAGAAATATTTTCCCAAGAAAACAATCTGGATTCTTTTCAAACTTGGTTTTTCAAATCCTAAACTAGATTTGCTTCGCAATGAGGTACAAAACTTCAAATTCTGAGCTCATTATAAAAACTGCCAAAAATAGCTCATTTCGTCTAGAAATTTTCTAAGAGACCATTTTACCCTTATGGCTTTCAAACTGAATTTTAAAATTGAATATGGACCCACTTCTAAGATGGTGTCATACTTCAAGTCTTCAAAAAAGCAAAAATAAAAAATAAAAAATATTTTTTTTATTTATTTATTTTATCTTATTTTTATTTTCTTTATTTATTCCACCTAGGAGATGTGGGACCCACAAGAGGGGTCGACCCCCCTCTCCCCTTCTTTCCTTTTCTTCTTTCATTTTCTTTCCTTTCTCCTTTTTCCTTCCTCTTTTTCTTTCCTTTCTTCTTTTCTTTTTTTCTTCCTTTTCTTCTTCTTCTTTCTTTCCTTTCTTTCTTTTCTTTTCTTCTTTCCTTCCTTCCTCCTTCCTTCTCCCCCTTGGTCGACCAGCCTTCTCCCTTTTCTTCCTCTCTTCCCTTCCTTTCTTTCTTTTTCTTTTTTCCCTTCTTCCTTCCTTTCTTTCCCTCCTTCCTCTCTTTCCCTCCTTGGTCCAGTCCACACCTTAAGACCCTCACACCTTTCCAATTTTCTCATTCACGATTTTGCATTAGCTCTCTTCCCTTCTCATTAATTTTTCTGAGATAGGATTTTTGAATTGATCAAAAGAATGGGTGTGTGTCCGTGTGAAATTTTTTCATGATGCAGTCTAAACCTTGATGATGCATGAATGTAATTTTGAGAAAATATTTTCTGAAGAATTTATGGAAAAACATTGATAAAAAGAATTTTTTATGCCTTATAGAATTTAGATGAAATATATTTGCCACATATCCCAGACTATGGCCACAAATATGTATTGAGTATAGTTCATTTGATTCTAAAAAAGGAAAATACTTAGAAAAAAACTTTAAAAATATGCAATGATTTCTAAAAATAGCCTAAGAGTGTAGGCCGTTTGTGGCTTAAAAGAAAATGGTAAATCTAGATATTATTCATATTCTGACTATGGCCACAAATATGAACTCAATCGAGTTTATTAACTCCTTAGAAGCAAGTGCACGTGCCATTCGTGAAGACCATGGCAGATTTGAATATGCATGAATCATCATTCATCACACAATTGATATTTATTAAAAATAAACTATATGCAATGCAACCCTAATCTAAGCAGGAAAAGTAAATTCTTATTCTAGGGTTTACATTTACATCAATAATTGGAATAAAATAAAGAAAAGAAAAAGGGAAAATCTAATCTTGAGTGTCTCTGCAAAATTATCAAACTTGTTAGTGGACAAATGTTAGCTTTTCAGGATTTATCCAATAATATTAGAAATTAAGGTATTTCTCTAGATATAAGCCTTTTCCAATGCTTCCCTGAAATGAACACAATAAAAAATGATGCATAATTGAATAAATAATTAAAATAAAAAACTTTAAAATTCAGAATTTTGGGAAAAATGGCCAATATACCATTGGAAATTGATCTTTATTGCAAAACAAGGTTAAAATAGGTTTTTTTTTTTTCAGAAAAGATTTTTGTAATTTGTTTAAACCGGGGATCAAACAGATTCAAAAGAAAGTCAAATCGGGTGAAGAGCAACCTGATATGATTATGAACATGATCAAATCTTAAAAAGCTAAAACTTTTTATGAAAAAATAAAAATATTATAAAAATAATCAATTTTTGCCCGTATTTCAGTTAAATCAAGACTTTGCAGACATCCTGTTTTTATGAAATAGATAAATAATGCAACAAATGAATTTTAAAATTCATAAAAATTGACATGGATACTTCTAATAACCCTAAAATTAAAATGCAATTGAAAAATATAATTTTTGTGATTATTTTGATATAAAAACTAAATAAAAAGATAAAAATATATGATTTTACATGCAGTCATGTACCTGTCACAGTGTCAGGCCCAAATCAGATATTAAAAGACCATAAAAAATTATAGAATTTGACAGAGGAAAACTATACAGATGAACAAAAATAATCCTTTTTAAAGATTGGAAAAAACATCTTCGGTTAGGGAGATATGATTCTGGCAATACGTACCTGATTTCGGCCTATACATAACGATGCGAAACAGACAGATCCAATTTCGGGTGCAAGAAAATATAGCAAACAGTCTTAAAAATTTATAAAATTTTACAAATATAAACTCGAGATTACAGAAAGAAGAACCCTTTTTACGGATCAGAAAAATAATCTTCGGTGAAGTAGAGATCATTCTTGCAAGTTAAACCATTATTCAAATCAAGATTTTCACTCAAAAAGTATAGACTATGATTGTGAGCCTCAAGAAAATAGAGATTTATAGTGAAAATTTATGAAATTTATACCACTGAAGGTATATATGCAGATAAATCCATGGCTTTTTATGGATCATCGATACAATCTCTGGTTAGGGAGAAATTTTTCTAGTAAGTTGACTCAGGCCCTGAATCTGGTCTGTCAGTTCATGAAATACAGACACTATTGTTGGATAAAAAAAGCATAAAAATCTATCATAGAAATTTATAAAAATATTAAATATTACAGTAGACATCATGAGGAGTATGCTTTTTTTTACGGATCATTGATCGAATCTCGAACGAGGGAGATATGACCTCGAAAAGATGCTCTTGGATTTCCATAGCATTTTCCCAACTCAGAAAATAGGTTTCGACTTTGATTTTTGTACACAGAGTTATAGACCTCTAAAAACCTTAATTTTTTTAACCGTAGAGACATGCATAATTTCACCATAAAAAATTTAGATTTTATTAATGATTATAAACTGGAAAAAAATAAATTAACAGACGGCCAGATTTGTAAATAACAAATCTAAAACCCTAGAATGAAATAAAATTGATTATTCATGCTAAAAACATAAAAAAAATGTGCAATTAATGCAATGAATCATGATTTGATGCTTAAACAACTAAAATAAATATGAATATGATAAAAATAAACAAAAAAAATTAGAGAAGCACTATTGAGAATTTAATTTAGCCGTTAAAAGAGGGATTCGACCTATAGAAAGGTTGAATCTCAATCTTTTTCGGGCATTTAGCATAATAAAAGCATTATCAATGATTCCCAAGGATCGAAATCGTATAAAATACCATGGATGATCAGTAGATCATCATCTTGGGTCGTGAGCTTTGGCCTTGAATGAAAAAAAAGAAACACATGCACAAAAGGGGGCAGCAATGGTGGAAATAATAGAAAAACAATAAAAAAATAAAAAGAATAAAAAGTGGAAGGGATGCGCACCTTGGGATGCAACAATAGAGGTTGTTGGACTTGAGGAGGAAGAAAGAGCAACAAGAGAGGGAGAAAAGTTGGTGTGGGTCGAAATCCTAGAGGGTCCTATTTATAAATTTTAAAAAAAAAACATTAATTAGGGTTAATTAGAGAGTTTTGGTTTTTTCAAAACTCTTCTTAATTGATTTAATTAAGGGGGGCGATTTCTACACGGACTTCTAACCTAAACTAAACACTAATTAGCTAACCTAATTGACTCCTAATTTATTTGAAAGAACCTCAAATATGGCACCACCTATTGTGGGCCCCATTTGTTTTTTTCAGAAAATGATTTTAAAAACTTGAAAATAAAGGGGTTAAAAATGATTTTTTTTTTGAAAAACTTCAAACGGACACCTAGACTCACTAATATTTTTGTATTTTTGAAATATATAAGACATGAAAATGATATGAATTGGAATAAAAATGAAAAAATTAGGGTTTGCACCCTTGCAGGGTGGGCCCCACTTGAAGAAAGTTGATAAAAATAGAATTTGGTTTAAAAAGCGAGTTCAAAACAAATCCAGATCATTTTTCTAAGGAAAATACTTTGAAATAAAGGAATATAAAGCCCTGGGGAGTTGACCAAATGGCAAATGTCGGTTTAAAACCCAGATTTTTAAAATTGATTTCAAAATAAAGGTTTTAAAACTTGAATCTGGATTGGAGATTTTAAAAAACCAAAGTGCGGGATCTCGAAGATGACATGTAATAACATGCAATGCAATGAAATGATATAAAATGATATGAAATGATTATAAAATATAAACTCTGAGTGAAGGATTTGAAGTCACAGACCTATGACAGAGACAAGAAAATAAAAATTAATGTCCGAAGGCAAAAATTGATGATTGAACCTCAAATTCGATATTGGATCCGATCCAAATGTGAATTGGGTCATGAATATATCTAAGATTTTTAGGAAAGGAACCAATCCAAGCTCCGATTAGTGATTATACTAGCTAGGGGAATGATAAAATATTGTTACAGACAAAATGATCCGAGGAATAATTTTGTCCCTGCACGGCATGGAGTGACATGCAATAACATGCAATGCGATGAAATGACAAGAAATGATATGAAATGATTATAAAATGTAAATCCTGAGCAAGGGATTTGAAGACCCGAACCTCTAACAAAGACAAGGAATTAGAAATTCTTGTTTGAAGGCATAGAATGACACTGAAAGATGAGGTTTGAACTGGTTTAAACTGAATTCTAAGGTTTTTAAACTCTAGTGAACTAAAATGACACTGACTCAAACAAACTCTCCGATTAAATGATTGAGAAATTGTGCAATTCTCAGAGAAATGATGAGAAATGAACACTGGAGTGAAGTGGGTCACGACAATGTATAGAGTTTGAGCTAAAATGAAGGCCAGTAATATTGAGATGAACTAAATTTGAAGCTCAAACACTAGCTCAACTGACATGGGTTAGTTCAATTTCAGCTGAAATGGGCTAAAATAGACTCCAACAGTATGAAAAATGAATTTGAACTAGAATCGAGCCACTTGAACTTCTAGTGAGCCCAAGTTAGACTCAAGAGAAAAATATTGACTGACTCGAGAATAATTGGCTAGATTTTAAGCTAAAAATGAGCTCATTTCTTTAGAAATGGATCAATTTTAGCTGAAATGGTCATAAATGAACAATGTCTACTCATCATGGGCTCAGGGGAGCTAGAAATGATAGACATTCTAACTGTTATGAACTTAAAATAAGCATGGTTGACTCTGATTGATAGTGGCCTAAGGGTAAAATAGGAATTTTACTGACAAAAAGGCAAAATAACACCTAAACGAGGACAAACTTAGGCTTTGACTCCTAAGGAGATTGGCATCCGCTGAAAGGGGGTGTCTGAGGATGAACAAAGAAAATCTAAGGTGTTTACAGATGCCCTTCTTTGCTACTAAGCCTATTGAAAGCTGAGCTTAATGGCAAAAAAAACACACCAAATTTGGGCTATAAAATGCCCCAGTTGGAAAAATATGACTGGATGTAAAAGAATTAGCTCTAAAGAAATATTACGGGATGGTAGACATGGAATGAAGAACAGAGAAGAAGATTCACCTCATCAGAATGAGGCTGAGGCTTGGCCCTTGAATGGGAAGAAGATAATACCTCATGAAATGAGGCTCAGGTGTAACCCTTAACCTGAACGGGCATGGATAATATGGAATCCTCAAATAAAGAAACCATGATGGAACCTTCAGATTTTGCACAATAGATTCGAGAGGGGTTTGCAAAAGTTAAGAAAAATAAGATTGCAGAAGGCAAATCAAAAGATGAATAAGGAAATTCTTTCGAAGAAGTATAAGGATTTTTTTTTAGTGTAAAAGACGAATGAGGCAACTCTCTCAAAGAGGGGAAAAGGTGATTCTTTCGACAACACGACAGATGAATGAGGTGACTCTTTTGAAGAGGAACAAGGCAATTCTTTCGATAACGTGAAAGACGAATAAGGCAATCCTTTTGGAAAGGAGCAAGACAATTCTTTTAGCAACACGAAAGATGAATAAGGCAATCCTTTCAGAGAGGAGCAAGGCAATTCTTTTGGCAACGTGAAAGACAAATAAGGCAATCCTTTTGGAGAGGAGCGAAGTAATTCTTTCAACAATGCAAAAGATGAGTAGGGCAATCCTTTTGGAGAGGAGTGAGGCAATTCTTTTGACAACACAAAAGATGAATAGGGCAATCCTTTTGGAGAGAAGTAGGGCAATTCTTTTGACAACACGAAAGACGAATAGGGCAATCCTTTCAGAGAGGAGTGAGGCAATTCTTTCGACAATGCGAAAGATGAGTAGGGAAATCCTTTCAGAGAGGAGTGAGGCAATTCTTTTGACAATGCAAAAGACGAATAGGGCAATCCTTTCAGAGAGGAGTGAGGCTGTAAGGACCATAAATTTTTTAAGAAAAAAATTTTAATACACGATGAAATTTAAAAATAAATAAATAAATATATATATATATATATATGTGTGTGTGTGTGATCTATATATATATATATATATATATATATATATATATATATATATATATATATATATATATATATATATATATGAGAAACCCTAATACGAACACACACACACACACACACACACACACACACACACACACACACACACACACACACACACACACACACACACACACACATATATATATATTGAAATCAATATATATGTATACATATTGAAATGTATTTTTCATCGAAACCCTAAATTTCATTCAAATTACATAAAATTAGTTGAATTTCACCGTCAAGACTTTTAAATGATTAAAAACCCATTCATTTTACGTAAATTGACAAAGAATTGAGGTTTGAGGAATTCTTAAGTTTTATCAAAATTTAAATTATGCATTTCAAATATATATATCTCCGGTGTAATTTTTAATACAAAAAGAACCAATTTTTTTTTAGGGTTTGGTTAAGCTCGACTCGGAGAGCTCGAACCTAGACCCTAGCTAGGCGAGTTTGACCAGCTGAGCGGTGGCCCATTTGTAAATAACTCAGAGTTTTATAAAGGAGCTAGTAGCTCATTGGCCATAGGGGTAGCAACCCTATGGCAATTTTGAAAGAAAAACAAAGAAGAATGTAGGATGAAAGCCTATTGGTCACAAGGGGTGACAACTCTGTGACATGTTTTGAAAAAATTTAAAACCATGAAGGGCATAAAGGACCTTAGTCAATGGTATATTTGAAAAGCTTTTCAAAGAATTCAAATGAGAGCATCCTATAGGGGGCGTGGGAGGCATACTTGAGATATTTCAAGTATGCCATTGCATGGGTGGGTGTGAAACACATCCTAGCCACTCCTTTTCTAAAATCAAATCTCAGCCACACATCTAAAAAACCCTACTTAAGCATTTGAGAGGAAAGAGAGAGAACTATAGAGGATTTTTTTTATACTCTCTCTCTCTCTCTTCACTCTCTCCCAACCAAATTCGTGAGCCTTGTGTGAGGACCGAAATGCTCCTTGCTGCTATTGTGTAGGAGAGGGTGCCAATGTTGGAACTATTCCCTACACTCTAAGCCAAGGAGGATACCATCTCCTCCACTCTTTCGAAACCGTGTGGTTCAAGGTGAGATTTTATTCGAACTCCATGTTGAAAATATTTAAGTTCAATGTTATATCATGAAATTGAGTCCCATAAGGCATTTTATGAAATGCATGGGTGACTCGGTGGATTAGAATGTAAATGGCATCTTGTTTTAAGTTTTTCCTTGCATGCTACACCAAGCTTGTTGCACACACCACATAATGTGATATTTGTTTTTGTGTGCCTTGTAGTTCGGCTAACACCTTGGCTGGGTGACCCACGACCTCTTCATGGTCGTATGGACCCCAATCCTAGGGAACTTAACATCATGGTGGCTGGACCGCACCTCCTTCAGCCATGGATGCAAGGGGTTCCATTCCAACACCCTACATTAAAAAAAAAGCATATGGCTCCTGTCCTTTTTTTCTCTTTTAGTAATTTTTCGATTGTTGTTAGAGGACCTTGACCAGTGTATGAACCAATTGGTTCGGACCTAGTTAGCCAACTCAGGCTTGCAAACCCTTGGTCTGGTCCATTTGGATCAGACCTAGGCGCTTATTTGCTCTGCCGCATCCTCACCTAACCACTGGGTGGCTGCCCCTTGGCAGGCGCACCCACTCGACTAGGCCGAGTTGGGTGTAGCCTAGGTGCATTCTGGAGCAACCCAGTACCCTGATGTTGTTCAGAACTGAACATGTCCCAAGTCTAAGTCCACTGTGGAACAGACCTGGGCGTCCTCTTGTCCAACTGAACCCCTTTAGCCACTGACCAAGCGGCTACTTGCTAGGTGCACTCTCTCGGTTAGGCCGAGTTGGGTGCAGCCCAGGTGGACCTTGAGGCAACCCAACAACCTGGGGTTTGCCCAGGAACAAACCTACTTGCATATGAAAAAAAAAGAATATAATGAATTATAAAGCACATCATAACCAAGTCAAACCATTTCTTCAAAAAAGAAAAGATATGCATGTGCCTTCGGTAGCCTCATTTCCGTTGTTCTCAGACCTTAGGGTTTAGTTGGGAGGCTTAGACCAGGGTCTGAACCATTTGAACTAGCACAACCCATGTCTGAATCCTTTCGGTTCAGATCAGGGTGCCTAGTTGTCTCAGTTTGGGTAGCTGCTACTTGGCAGATGCACCACTCGGTCGGGCTGAGTTGGGTGCACCAACATGCTGGTCCTAGGCCAGACCAATGGCTTGAGGATGAGCTCAGTTCGCAGGCCTACCAGTGAAGTAGGCTGCAATCGACTGTTTCAAAAAATATATAATAAGATAAAGAAATGAGAATATAAACCGCATAGACTCTACTTCGATTTTTGCCTTGTTTGTGGGCTGATCGAGTGAGTCAGGACTAGATGGTCAGCAAGCTGACCAGACTGTGTCAGCCCCCCCTTGCGACAACAACTCATAGTTGTCAAGTTCAACTGCTGGGTGTTCCAGCCGCATAGGCCCGAACAACTTGCACAGACACATTGTCTTCAACCATTTGTGCAGGACAACAACACATAGTTTTTGCCAAGTACATGCAAAAATTTTGTTGGTTGGCTGCACATGCTTGCTGCCACTTTATCATCATGCTGGAAAGGATGCTGCCACTACATCGCAAAGATGTGCATGCACGATAGCAGAATGTTTGCTGCATTTTCACCTATGCTTTTGGCACCCGTCTGGCATAGTTGAGCATGCCCTTCGGCTGCCGCTATGGCAGCAAGTTGAGGATAGTTCGGACAACACATTACTATTGTCAAACTCTCCGCATAAGATTCAAGTTTGGAAGTTAGAATGTCTTAATTCGAAATTAATAAAGTTGTTAATTGTAGCATGCTTGAATGTGACAAAACAGACACTACTGGGCACGACCATGAATTTCCATTATGAGCAAGATGTTTAAGTATCAATAATTTCTCATTTTGCTTAATAAATTGTGCCATGTCACGTGCACTTGTCGCACATCTTGACACGATTTCAAGTATACAAATGAACATATGACATGAAAATATCAATGTTATAGCATGAATGAAAACTTGCCACTTGCACATCATGTTACTGAACTCAACTGGATTAAACAAATCATGCTTATAGTCAAGTGCCTTATGCGTATAGTCGAGCTATGAATGTGCAATGTTACTGCTTGCATAAATGTCTCGAATGAACACTTGTATGTTTCACATTATGCTTAATGAAGTACACTACTTGTCACTGTTGTGAATTCTACCTTATGAGCATGATGTTTAATTTTCACAGCATGTCGCATTTCTCGCACAAGCATGATACAGATACGCATTGGCCATAAAGGCATACGTAAAATGGATATGACTTGCTCAAAATTGATGTAGTGCATGCATTAAAACAATGGAAATGTATGACAACATGATTGATGATGTTGATAGTTCTCATGCACTTTGGCACATTATGTCACTAAACTAAAAGTGTTGAATTGAGCATGTTTATAAATCAAGTGTCTTATGCTTAAAGGTGTTTCTTAGCATGCAATGCATGCTTGAATAATTTCATGTGCATTATCACTTGACACATGATGCACACTTGACACTTGATTTATCTCGAAATATGCAAAAGGGACTTGGGGCACAATGTAGGGGTAATCTTATCTTTTGAGACTTGTTTGAATGTTGAAAACTCCACAGCGAGTCGTGTGTGGGTGATGGACCCACTTCGTGAGTTGAGTTCACGTGTTCAAGATATGGCTTACACTCCTAAAATGAATGATGATGATGGCGCCTTCACCAGCGAAGTGCTCATCTTAGTGAATGGGCGTGCTAGACCTTTGTGTGTGTTGTTTGTGTTGTCCTGCGGGAAACACAAGGCCAAATGGGCTTAAGTACCTCAAAATGAGGGAAATGTTGACTAACTAGAGCCTTAAAAAGATAAATCGTCTGGTTGCCTATTCACAGAACGGTTCACCTTGGAGAGGGTGGATGGTATAACCTTGAGTGACCGATCGATTTTGTGACATATTTTAAGGAGCAAAGGCGTCCTTTGACCTCCAGTCACTCAGAGTTAGGGAGGTCAAGGTGACCTATTGAGGTGCCTCAACTACTGCAGTAGTGTGGATTGCAATCCGTCACCTATGTGAGGTTTTCTCTTGGCCACGGGCCACCCGCATGAAATTTTACTTAGTCTGTAGGTACCCGGTTATCACATAACATAGAATAATAAACATTGACTGTATTTTTTACAGAATACGAGGTTCCTTCATGTACCCAAATGTGTAATCAAGATAGAACAATTAAACTAACTTGCTAACTATTGACTTATGAGTTGATGCTTATGTCATAGTCTAGTTCTTAGTTGTTTAAATTGCTTAATTGATTGAATGTTTAATTTAGTTGTCTTACCATGCTAGCTAATTAATATTATCGCCTATTGCTTATCTTGCTTACTGTTCTTTAATTGCTTATAGTTGTACTTGTTTATTAGTGCAAATCTTTCTAACTTTTTCATCATGTTAGATTTACTTGTGCTTTTAATTTAAATAGCCATGTTAGTTATTGCACACCATGATATTACTGCTTATGTTTTGCATAAATGGATAGTGGATATTATCTCACCAACTCGCAAGAGTACTAACCCTGTTTCATGGGGATACAAGTGATGATTGATAGAGGTGCAATCACGCTGGCTGCACGACAGAGGCTTTAGACCCATACTTTGGACGTACACAGTCTTGGCAGATGGTTTGGGAAAAATCTTCTATTTCTGGTTCGAGCGACTTTTTTGTAAATGAATTGATGTACTTTTTTATTGGTCTCATTTTATAAATCAAATGTGGAATGAAATGTTTCTTTTTACTGTTCATTCTGTAACTTGCTCAAAATTTGCAACTGATTTTCCTTATGGTTTTTTTCGCTTGCACAATATTTAAAAAAAAATCTCTAAAAATCTAAGGATTTTCCAAGTTGGGATTTTGTGGCATTACAAAGGCAATTCTTTCAATAACGTGAAAGATGAATAGGGCAATCCTTTCGGAGAGAAGTGAGGGAATTCTTTCGACAACGTGAAAGATGAGTAGGGCAATCCTTTCAGAGAGGAGTAGGGTGATTCTATCGACAACGCGAAAGATGAATAGGGTAATCCTTTCAGAAAGGAGTGAGGTAATTCTTTCGATAATGCGAAAGATGAATAGGGAAATCCTTTCGAAGAAGAGTAGAGCAATTCTTTCGACATTATGAAAGATGAGTAAGCCAATCCTTTCAGAGAGGAGTGAGGCGATTCTTTCGACAACACGAAAGACGAGTAGGGCAATCCTTTCGAAGAGGAGTGAGGCAATTCTTTTGACAACATGAAAGATGAGTAGGGCAATCCTTTTAGAGATGAGTAGGGTGATTCTTTTGACAATGCGAAAGACAAATAGGGTGACTCTTTTGAAGAGGTATAAGGTGATGCCAGGATGTGTCAAAATGGACATCGAGCTCTCGCTTCATGTCAGGATAGCTAAAAAATTTTGCCAAAATGATAAAAGTTATAGTTGATTCAAAGTAATTGAGAGTAAGCACATTTGTTTGAAAGATATTCCCTCTTCTACCTAGAGTATTACCTCCAACTAGGCTAACTCCATAGAATACAAAAGCAAGATCAAATTATTGTTGTTGAGTTTCTTTAAGGAAGCTATCCATTTTCTTGATATGAAAAGAAAGGAAGATATTCTTAGTTTCATAAAAGCGTTTTATGAAAAGATATTGATAAAAGAATTTCACACAAGTAAGAAGATTCTTGGTAGTTTTGGTAGTTTGATATCTAAGGTTTACCCATGATGATCTTTTTGCACTCTTTTGAGACACATGGATTGAGCTTTTCCTACGGTTTGGCAAGAATTTCATCACATCAACCTTCAACTCGATAATGTTATGATTTTTCCTAGAAGGATGTGTCACATATTCCTTCAACTTGGAGATGATCCGAGTCTTCTTTAGTCTCAAGAATTAGATTGATTATATTGTTTCTTGAATTGAAAATCTTTTTATGATAAATCAAATATCTTTTAGGGATTGTCAGGAGGTTCATCACATCAGCCTTCAACTTGGCGATGATTTAAACTTTCCCTGGAAGGACACATCACATGCTCTTTCAACTCGAAGATGATCCGTGTCTTCTTTGGCCCTGGGGGTCTAGTTCATCCATCCATCTTCAACTTGACGATAGGTGAGAGATCCCTTTTGCAGATAGTTAATTGCAGCTTGATTGATTGAAGAGATATTGAAATTGAGTGGATTCTTTTTATGCTCAGGATATTTCCATTGCCCTATTACAAGAAGAATGGTCTTTAAAAATGTGTCATATCTATAATCAATATCAGTTCACTTATGTCTTTTCAACAATATTGATTTTTTCCTTTGTTAGTCATATCAAGGATTTTTCTTCATCCTTTTGGTTGACCAACAAAAAAAGCTTGAATTTTCTTCTTTCTTTGCAAGAGCCTTGTTCTTTTAGAAAAAATACTGAAGGTAATTTGAGGTAAGATTTTGTGCTATAAAGTTTTGAGATCAACAACTAGTTTTTATTTCAAATTGGCAAAATATTCTTGAAATCTTTGGTGAAAGAAATTGCATGATATCCAATTGACACATATGTGACTAGACTGAGCCCTGAAAAGACTCAGTATTTGATAAAAGATCAACTTTGAAAGTCTAATTTTGGAAAGAAAGTCCGAGTTAGAACTTGGATCTCCAAAAGAAAACTGAAAGTTCAAATTGAAACTCGAATCTCCAAAGGAAAACTGAAAAGTTTGAGTAGGGACTCGAATTTTTGAAGGAAATTTAGGAAGTTTGAGTCGAAACTCGAATCTCTAAAGAAAAGTTAGAAAGTTTGAGTCAGAACTCAAACCTTCAAAGGAAAACTAAAATGATTCTTGGATTTGAAAGAAAATTCAAGTTGGAACTCAAATTGTCAAAGGAAACTGGAAAATTCAAGTCGAAATTCAAATCTTCGAAGGAAAACTAGAACAATTCAAATTTTAAGGAAAGAAAATTTGAGTTGGAACTCAAATATCAAAGAAAATTGGAAAATTCGAGTTGAAACTCAAATCTTCGAAGGAAAACTAGACCAATTCAAATTTTAAGGAAAGAAAATTCTAGTCAGAACTTGAATCTCTGAAGGAAAAACTAAACCAATTCGGTTTTAAGAAAAGAAAATTTGAGTCGAAACTCGAATCTCTGAAGGAAAAACTAGACCAATTCTTTGGATTTGAAGAAGAGAAAACTCAAGTCGAAACTTGAATCTTCAAAGGAAAATTGGAAAGTTTGAGTCGGGACCCGAATCTCAAAGGAAAACTAAACCAACTCGAAAGTTGGATTTTGAAGGTAAGTCCAGCATAAGGTTGGTTTTTGAAGAAGATTTCAACCCGAGGGTTGAGTTTTGAAAAGGAGACCGGTTTTAAAAAGAAATCAATCACAAGGAAGCGGTAAGCCTAGTTTTTGAGAAAAACACTAGGCCGTAGAGTCAAATTTGAAAAGATTGGTGATTTGAAAGGATACTCAACCCGAGGGTTGATTTTGAGAAGACCAGTACTCTACAAGTGCTTAGTGATTGTGATAAGAGATTTTTAATTTTCACCCTCGCAAAGACTTGGACAACTGTCAGGAGTCTCAGGATTTTCCCTTATCCTGAATGGGTATATGAATTTGATGCAAACTGATGCTAATGAATGCAAATAGAGGCAAATGAATGTAAATGAATGGTGAGAGATTTTGTTTGATCCTGCTTGCATACAAGACATTTTGAGGTAAAAATAAATTTTCAAAAGATGCCCCAATGTAACTAGGGAATAAGATATTGAACAAACGGATAAATAATTGATATTTGAAGAACGCTCTCTGAAGGTAGCAAGGTGATACACTTCTTAATTGATTCGAGAGGCACCCTGAAAGAGATCACTCCTCACAAGAAGACATTAGACATTTTGCAAAGATGGAGAAATACAAAAGGTGGCGCCAAGCCATGGGGAAAATTGATAAATTTATTGATGCATTGAAAGAATAATGATAAATCAAGGAAAAAAAATGGGACTACATCATCCCTTCAAAATGACAAAAGCAAGATGAAAACTGGGAAAGCATTGGCGCATTGTCAGTTTCTTGAATGATTGAGAAAAAGCTCAGACAGGATGGAAAAAATTTTTTGAGGGCAACAATTTGAATGAAAAGGAGAAGAGGAAAATCTGATGAGATCAGGTTGGCAATTCTAAAAGGATATCCCATTACCAGGGATTGGGTCATCACTGGAATTGTGATAATTGTGGTGTTACTTCAATAAAAGAAGTATGCAACTAAAATAAACCCAAAAGGGAAGGCAAAGAGATAATTTCCCACTGCCATGATCATGAAATTTACTGAAAAATAAGGTGAATAAATTTTAAAACCAGGATTGAGATCCATGAGAAAAACACATGATTTTTCTTAAGAAAAATAGCAGGTAGGATCAAAATAAAGCTGGAAATTCGAGATCCAAAGAAAAGGAAGGATGGAAAATCACCTAGAGTTTTGAAGGAAAATAGAGTATTTTTGAAAAATCATCCAGAATTTTTAGATAATTATGGAAAAATATAAGAAAATAAAAGGAATAAAAGAAAATAACTAAAATACATTTAATCACATCCTGCATAATCAAGTATGCGCATACAACATTCCCTAAAAGGCTGATTCTAAATGCACAAAATTTTGAAATGGCTGTAGGACCCTAATCCTAACTCTAAGGTTCTGTTCATCTGTGTCCAATCATGCTATGCAAATATACTCGAGTCGAGGCTCGATATACATGTCATAAAAAGAGTTTTCTCTAATTCTAGGCTCATGTTTTCTAGCATTCTTGAGCGCCTGCCGATAAACTTTGGACTATGACCCTCGATACGTGGCAGGGAAGATCAACCCAAATAGGTGGCCCAATTATGAGACTTTGTCCCAAACTATAGTTTTGGAAGAACGCCCAGCAATGTGGTGGCCGGGTAAAAGTAGGTGGGATTGTTTTTGAAATATGATCAACATGCAAGAAAGCAGAAGGCTCTAATAACCTAAAAAAAGTAGAGTTTTTGAAAAATTATGAGAAGCAAATATTGTTTTCAATTAGATCCTAGATTGAGGAGGATTGTATTTGGCTTAGGTCTAAGTGAGCATAAATAATGTCTCCTTAATCGGTCCTACCAAATCATGCATAAGTCTACATGCAATCCATGTCAACTGAGTTTGATTTAGGCTTCTAGGTTCGCATGAAATAGAGCTGACATTATAGAACACAATTTTAACAAGTTGAATAGAGCAAAACACTAGATTGATCAGGCGAAGACAGGTCCCATCTCCGTCGCCAAGCCTGTTATCATTGCAAAATTTTACTTTTGCAAGTTAAACTAACCTTTGAAAAAGATTTTGAAAACAACTCACCTCTATTTTAAAATGCGAGAAAATTTTGAGGAATGGGACTCGTGTGTCGGTACGAGGTTCAACCGTTCCTAGCACCATAACCAGGGATAATTGAACCAACGATCAATCTTATGCTTTTCTTTGCTTTGCTCAACTTGTCTAAATCGTTTGTTCTATTCCTAAATGCACAAAGAATCAGACATGTGCTATGAACTTTGAAATTTTTTGACTAAAAACATGATGTATGCTTGGAAATTCTTGAAAAAAGATACTTTAAAAATTGTGAATCCCATTGGGAAAGTATTTTAAAGAAAAAAGAATCGATTTATGAAGAAATCCTGATGTTTTGAGGAAATCGATCGTGAAGGAAATTCAAATGTCTCTGAGAAAGTTGATTTCTCTGAACTTGAATTCTGAAATTGAGAAGTATTGAAAGTTTGGAGAATCATGAAATGAACTTAGAAAGATTAAAAATTTCTTGAAAACCAAGGGTTTTGAGAAAATCGATTTTGAGAAAAACTCAGGTGACTGAGAAAATCGATTTTTCTAAGATAGGATTTTTGAATTGATCAAAAGAATGGGTGTGTGGCTCTGTGAAATTTTTTCATGATGCAGTCTAAACCTAGATGATGCATGAATATAATTTTGAGAAAATATTTTTTGAAGAATTTATGGAAAATCATTGATAAAAAGAATTTTTTGTGCCTTATAGAATTTAAATGAAGTATATTTGCCACAGATCTCTGACTATAACCACAAATATGTATTGAGTATAGTTTATTTGATTCTAAAAGGGGATAATACTTAGAAAAAAACTTTAAAAATATGCAATGATTTCTGAAAATAGCCTAAGAGTGTAGGTCATTTGTGGCTTAAAAGAAGATCATAAATCTGGATATTATTCGTGTTCTGACTATGGCCACAAATATAAACTCAATCGAGTTTATTAACTCCTTAGAAGCGAGCGCATGTGTCATTAGTGTAGATCATGGTGGATTTGAATATGCATGAATCATCATTCATCACACAATTAATATTTATTAAAAATAAACTATATGCAATGCAACCCTAATCTAACCAGGAAAAGTAAATTCTTATTCCAAGGTTTACATTTATATCAATAATTGGAATAAAATAAAGAAAAGGAAAAGGAAAAATCTAATCAAGAGTGTCCCTGCAAAATTAGCAAACTTGTTAGTGGACAAATGTCAGTTTTTTAGGATTTATCCAATAATATTGGAAATTAAGGTATTTATCCGGATATATGCCTTTTCCCATTATTCCCTGAAATAAACATAATAAACGATGATGCATAACTGAATAAATAATGAAAATAAAAAACTTTAAAATTCAGAATTTTGGGGAAAATGGCCAAAATACCCTTGGAAATTGATCTTTATTGCAAAATAGGGTTAAAAATTTGTTTTTTCAGAATTTTTTTTTGTAATTTGTTTAAACTGGGGATCAAACAGATTCAAAAGAAAGCCAAATCGGGTGAAGAGCACCCTAATATGATTAGGAATATGATCAAATCTTAAAAATATAAAACTTTTCATGAAAAATTTGAAATACTAGAAAAAGAATCAATTTTTTTTTCCGTATTTCAGTTAAATCAGGACTCCACGGGCATCCTATTTTTATGAAATAGCTAAATAATGCATCAAATGAATTCCAAAATTCATAAAAATTGACATAGACACTTCCAATAACCCTAAAATTAAAATGCAGTCGAAAAATATACTTTTTGGGATTATTTTGATATAAAAAGTAAATAAAAAGATGAAAATATGTGATTTTAGTTGCGGTCACGTACCTATCACAATGTCAGGCTCGAATTAGATATCAAGTAACCATAAAAATATATAGAATTTGTCTAAGGAAAACTAGAGAGATGAACAGAAATAATCTTGTCTATAGATTAAAAAAAATCTCCGATTAGGGGATATGATTCCGGCAATACGTACCTGATTCCGAACTATATATAACGATGTGAAACAGACAAATCCAGTTTCGGGTGCAAGGAAATATAGCAAACAATCTTCAAAAATTATAAAATTTTACAAAGACAAACTAGAGATTACAAACAGAAGAGCCCTTTTTAAGTATCAGAAAAATGATCTCTGGTGAGGTAGAGATCATTCCGGCAAGTTGAACCATTATTCGAATCAAGATTTTCACTCAAAAAGTATAGACTATGATTGCGAGCCTCAAGAAAATAGAGATCCATAGTGAAAATTATGAAATTTATACCACTGAAAGTATACATGCAGATGAATCAGTGGCTTCTTTTGGATCATCGATACAATCTTTGGTATGGGAGAATCTGTTTTGGTAAGTTGACTCAGACCCTGAATCGAGTCTGTCAGTTCAAGAAATACAGACACTGTTGTTGGATCAAAGAAGCATAGAAATCTACCATAGAAATTTATAAAAATATTAAATATTGCAGTAGACATCATGAGCAGTATGCTTATTTTTACGGATTGTCGATCGGATCTCAAACGAGAGAGATTTGACCTCGGAAAGATGCTCTTGAATTTCCATAACATTTTCTCAACTCAGAAAATAGGTTTCGACTTTGATTTTTGAACACAGGGTTACAGACCTCTAAAAACCTGGATTTTTTTATTGAAAACCATAGACACATACAATCGAAATAATGAAAACACAATAAAGGATGATGCATAACTGAATAAATAATGAAAATAAAAAGCTTTAAAATTCATAATTTTGATAAAAATGACCAAAATACCCTTAAAAATTGATCCTTATTGCAAAACAGGGTTAAAAACAAGGTTTTTTTTTTCAGAAAAGATTTTTGTAATTTGATTAAACCGGGGATCAAACGGATTCAAAAGAAATCCAAATCGGATGAAAAGCACCCTGATATGATTATGAATATGATCAAATCTTAAAAATATAAATCTTTTCATGAAAAAATTGAAATATTAGAAAAAGAATCAGTTTTTGCCCGTATTTCAGTTAAATCACGACTTCACAGGCATCCTATTTTTATGAAATAGATAAATAATGCATCAAATGAATTCCAAAATTCATAAAAATTGACATGGATACTTCTAATAAACCTAAAATTAAAATGCAATCGAAAAATATAATTTTTGTGATTTTTTTGATATAAAAATTAAATAAAAAGACAAAAATATATGATTTTACCTGCGGTCACGTACCTGTCACTGTGTCAGGCTCAAATCAGATATCAAATGACCATAAAAATTTATAGAATTTGACAGATGAAAACTATATAGATGAACATAAATAATTCTTTTTAAAGATTGGAAAAAACATCTTTGGTTAGGGAGATATGATTCTGGCAATACGTACCTGATTCTGGCCTATACGTAACAATGTGAAACAGAATGATTTAGTTTCGGGTGCAAAGAAATATAGCAAATAGTCTTCAAAATTTTTAAATTTTTTTTAATACAAAGCCAAGATTAAAGAGAAAAAACCCTTTTTATGGATCAGAAAAATGATCACCGGTGAGGTAGAGATCATTCCTGCAAGTTGAACCACTATTCAAATCAAGATTTTCACTCAAGAAGTATAGACTATGATTGCAAGCCTCAAGAAAATAGAGATCTATAGTGAAAATTTCTGAAATTTATACCACTAAAAGTATACATGCAGATGAATCTGTGGCTTTTTACGAATTATCGATACAATCTCCAGTTAGGATGAAATTGTTCTGGTAAGTTGACCCAGGCCCTGAATCTGGTCTGTCAGTTCAAGAAATACAAACACTGTTGTTGGATAAAAAAAGCATAGAAATCTAACATAGAAATTTATAAAAATATTAAATATTGCAGTAGACATCATGAGGAGTATGCTTTTTTTTATGGATCGTCGATCAGATCTCAAACGAGGGAGATATGACGTCGGAAAGATGCTCTTGAATTTTCATAGCGTTTTCCCAACTAAAAAAATAGGTTTCGACTTTGATTTTTGAACACAGGGTTACAGACCACTAAAAACCCTAATTTTTTATTGAAAATCGTTGACACATGCATAATTTCACCATAAAAAATTTAGATTTTATTAACAATTATAAACTGGCAAAATAAATACATTAATAGATTGCCAGATTTATAAATAATGAGTCTAAAACCCTAGAATGAAAAAAAAATGATTATTCATGCTAAAAACATTAAAAAATATGTAAATAATGCAATAAATCATGATTTGATGTTTGAACAACTAAAATAAATATGAATATGATGAAATAAACAAAAAAAATAAGGGAAGCACGATTGAGAATTTGATTTAGCTGTTAAAAGAGGTATTCAAATTATAGAAAGGTCAAATCTCGATCCTTTTCGAGCATTTAGCATAATCAATGTATTATCAATGATTTTAACGGATCAAAATCATGTAAAACACCATGGATGATCTTTAGATCATCATCTTGGGTCGTGAGCATTGGCCTTGAATGAAAAAAAGAGAAACACATGCATAAAAGGGGGTGACAATGGTGGAAATAATTGAAAAACAATAAAAAAAGAAAAAGAAAAAGAAAAAGGGATGCTTACCTTGGGCTGCAACAATGGAGGCTAATGGACTTGAGGAGGAAGAAAGAGCAATGAGAGAGGGAAATAAGATGTTGTGTGGGTCAAAATCCTAGAGGGTCTGTTATCATCACAAAATTTTCCCTCCCTCTACAAGAAAGAGAAACGATTCTGCGAGTCAAACTCGACCAAAGTTTTGAAAATGGTTTTTAAAAATTACTCGCCTCCATTTTGAAAATTTGCAAGAAAATTCTGTGGAATGGGATCCGCCTGTCGGTACGAGATTCAACCGTTCTTGGCGCCTCTACTAGAGGTAATTGAATTTCATTGAAAATTAGAAATTGTATTGGAAAATGAATCTTGAATGAAAAATGGATTCTCAGAAAAAATTGAACTTTGAGAAAATCGATTTTGAGATTTGGACTACTTTTCTGATAAAATGGATTTGAGAATTCTGAGAAAAATCAATTTCATAAGTAATTCAAGGACTTTGGGAAAATAAATTTTGGGATTTGAAATTGAAATTAAGAATATGGAAATCATGATTTGAACTTGGGAAATACTTGAAATATCACTCGAAAACTCAGAGTTTTTGAGAAAATCAATTTTTGAGAAAGTCTTAGAAAATTCTAAGAAAATCAATTTCTCTGAAATAGAAATAGAATTAGAAAATGACTTAGAAAATAATGTAAATTGAATGAATGAATGAATTTGAAAGATATTTTTTTGAGGAATTGGAAAAATCCTTTCGAGTTTTGAGAAATGCAGTGCATTTTTGAAGTTAGCCTAAGAGTGTAGGCTGAATGTGGTTAATACGACGATCACAAATCTGGGTTTCATTCGTATTCTGACTATGGCCAAAAATACAAATTCCACCGAGTTTGTCAACTCCATAAGAGCTTGTGCACATGTCATTCGTGTCAACCATAGTGAATTTGAAAGAAATATGCATGCATCATACATCAGATATTGAAATTGCAGGATTAAACTATATGCAATGCAGTCCTATTCTATGCAGGAAATGTAACTCTTATTCCAAATTATTACATCTGATATTACATTTGAATTGAATAAAAGAAAACAAAATAAAATAGCTAAGTCTTCTTCTTGAATATTCTTGCAAAACTAGAAAACAAGTTAGCACAAAAATGTAGGTTTATCTGGATTTATCCAAAAATATTAGAAATTATCGGATATTATCCAGATATAAACCCAATTCATACCTCCCTGATATAAACATGAGAAATAAATGATTAAAATTCAAAAATAAGATTTCGAAATTCGAAATTGGGATGAAAATGACCAAAATGTCCTTGATAACAAGACTATGGCCTTGAAATTAGGGTGTTTGAGAAAGATATTTTGTAAAAATGGGATTTTGAAATTCAAATAAAAATAAATCAAACATAATATGATATGATATGATATGATATGATTGAAAATATGAAAATCAAAGTTTGGAAATTCAAAATTGAGGTAAAATGACCAAAATGTCTCTGATTGCAAGACTATGGCCTTGAAATCAGGGTTTTTTGAAATAATTTTTGTAAAAGTGCAAGTTTTAAAATTCAAATGAATGAAAATGATATGGAAATCAAATATAACATGATATTAAATGATGAAATGCATATTAAAAACCCTAAAATGCAAAAATATCATAAAATTGCTGAATTTCGCCTTTGATTTTAAAAATAAATTAACTCAAAAGGCAAATGAGCTTGGAATTAGCTCAAATTTGGCATGTACACCTAGACTAACCCTAAAAACAGAATGGAACTCTAAAACTAATATTTTTGTCATTTTTAAATATAGAAATTAATTAAAAATTCTAGAAAATCCTGATTTTTGCCTAAAATTCTAAATCTAACCTAATAAAAATTGAATTTTGGGTAATAGCCTACCATTGAAATTCCCCAAATTTTATGGGGTGATAGAGGACAGTTAGGCAAAGATTTTTTACTTTTACAGTTTTGGGATTTCACCCATGGTCGGAGCTTGACAGCTCCGGCAAGTCAGATCGGAATCCGGTGACTCTAGAACTTATGACAGACTGACAGGTTTCGGGAAAAATTATGGGGAAAATATAAAACAGAGGCCAAAACCTTTGAATTTATGAGCAAATATCCTTGACACACAGAGAAATAGTTTCTATTTTGATAATTTTTGCATTGGACCTATGGATTGGATGGACGCAGAGGGTTATCAGACCTCTAATTCTGATAAAATCTAACTAATAGGAAATTTAATAATAAATTTGGAAAATATGGAAAAATAGGAATCTGAATTTTAAAAATTCTAAAATTCTGGGAGATGATAGAGGAGTTTATTAGAAACAATGATCCAACTAAAAGAAATGATCAGAGGTACAACTTGGATTTAGTATTGACCATTGTAAGGAGGGATTCAATCCATCGAAAGGATGAATCACCGCTTTATGTAGCCTTTTACCATGATACGATCAAAAGAAAACTATCTAAAGATTGATAAAAAAAAACGTAAATAAGAATCGTGCCTTAGGGATACAATCACCACGATTGAGGATGAAGATTGCTGCCCAGTGGAGGGGATGAATCTTGGTACGCTATTGTGGCCACAAGAGCTGTTGCAATGGGGGAAGCTGCAACTGAAGATGTTATTGGAAAAGGTTGCACCGGTTGGGGATGCTGCAGTTACTTGTTGGAGGCGGCTTCAAGGTGGTTGCTTCAAGGAAATGGAGAACGTGCTGCTACTTTGATGGAGCTGGGGTGTTGCTTCAAGGTGGAGGAGGTGGCTTCAGCCATGGCACCAGCTTGCTGTGGCTAGAGTAAGCTGGAGGTAGGTGCCGACTGTGGTGGCTGTTATGCAAGTTGGATTGTAGTTTGAGAAGGCAAGGGACCAGTGTCAGCAATGGTTGCTGTTAATGGTGCTGGAGTTGAAGATGGAGGTAGCCAAGAGAGGGAGAGAGAAGATGAGAGAGAGAGCCCAAGGGGGGGGGGGCAGCCGTGTGATAGGGTTGGATGCTCTCTTTCAAAAATAAAAAACTTAGGTGTTAATAGCATTAGGGCTAAGGTTGAGAATAGCTAATGATAGAGAGGAGGGGTGTACGTGAATGGGATGGACCAAGGAAAGGGGAAAAAAAGAAGGGAGGGAAAGGAAGAAGGAAAGAAAGGGAAGAAAGAAAGGAAAGAAGGAAAAAAGGGAAAAGGAAAGAAAGAAGGAAGAGAGGGCAGAAGAAAAAGAAAGAAGGAAAGAAGAGGGGAAAGAAGAAAGGAAAAGGGGAAAAGGAAAGGAAAAAGGGAGAAAAAAGGAAGAGGGAAAGGAAAAATCTGGATTTTTATTTTTATTTTTTATTTTATATATATATATATATATTTTTACATGTGGCACCACCTTGGGGTGAGCTCACATGGTTTTTTCAAGAATGGTTTCAAAGTGAGCACCACTTTGGAGTGGGCCCACACGATTTCTAAAAAAAAAAAAACTTTAAAACCCAAAAAGGTTTCAGTGTGACACCACTTAGAGTGGGTCCCATTTATTATTTTGAAAGCCAATGTTGGAAACCAAAGGGGTGAAATGGTTTATCAAAAAATTCTTTGGATGAAATGGGCTATTTTTGGCAGTTTTTGAAACAAGCTCCGAATTTGAAATTTCATACCCCGTGCGAAGCAAATCCAGTTTAGAATTTGAAAATTTGAGTTTGAAAGAAATCCAGATTGTTTTTCTTGAGAAAATATTTCCAAATTTAGAATCCTGGGGGTAAAAATATCAATTTTGGAAACCCAAGGTTTGAAATTGATTTTTGAAGACTTTAAAACTCGAATCTGGATTGAAATTTTCAAAACTGGAGTTCTGGACCTCGAAAATGAAATGAAATGTTATGAAATGATAAAAAATGATGAGAAATGATATAAAATGCCATGCGAAATGCTAGCGATGAACGAAGAATTTTGGATATTAGACTCCGATTGACAATTGTACCAGTTCAAAAAGTGATATTTTTGATAAAAATCGCAAAATGGTTTGAGAAATGGTTTTCGGGCTCTATCGGGCCAGAATGACACTGAAAATTAGGGTTTGAACTGAACTGAACTATATTGAGCTGGGTATTAGGGTTTCAGAACTCAATTAGACTCACAAGACACTCACTCAACTGAACTGCCAGACTGAATTATCAAGAAAAACTGCCATTTTTAAAGAAATGGCGAGAAATAGTCACTAGAGTGAAGTGAATTACAGACCAGGGTTGAGTTTGAGCTGAAACAAAGATCAGTAACACTGAAATGAACTAAAATTAAAGCTCGAACACTAGCTCAACTGGCTTGACTCTGCTTAATTTCAGCTGAAAGAGCTGAAATGGGCTAAATTGGGCTCTTAGACACTTCGAAGTGGATTTGAACTAAAACTGGAGTGCTTAAACTCCTGGTGAGCTCAAGCTAGACTCAGAGGAATACGAATGATTGACTCAGAGACAATTGACTTGGGTTTGAGTGAGAAATGAGCTTATTTCTAAAGAAACGATCCCGTTTTGGCAGGAATTGTCAAAAATGAAATTGGGCTGCTCACTTTGAGCTCAGGTAAGCTAGAAATGACTAACATTCTAATTGTTCTGAGCTGGAGAATGAGCTCGGTTGACTCTGTCTGACTGGGTTCTAGGATTACCTAGGGGTAAAATGGTAAATTTTCTAATAAAAGGGATAAAATGATAATTCTCTGTGACAGACTCAGGGTTGGACTCCTACACTAACCTACGAAGGTTGGCACTACACGAGGGGGTGTATCTGAGAATGGATGAGAAAATTTTGGGGTGTTTACAGGGTCCTATTTATAGATTTAAAAAAAACATTAATTAGGGTTAATTAGAGAGTTTTGGTTTTTTCAAAACTCTTCTTAATTGATTTTATTAAGGGAGGTGATTTCTACATGGACATCTAACCTAAACCAAACACTAATTAGCTAACCTAATTGACTCCTAATTGTTTTGAAAAAACCTCAAATGTGGCACCACCTATTGTGGGCCCCATTTGATTTTTCAGAAAATGATTTAAAAAACTTAAAAATAAAAGGGTTAAAAACATTTTTTTTTGAAAAACTTCAAAAGGACAACTAGACTCACTAATATTTTTTTATTTTTGAAATATGTAAGACATGAAAATGATATGAATTGGAATAGAAATGAAAAAATTAGGGTTTGCACCCCTGCAAGGTAGGCCCCACCTAAAGAAAGTTGATAAAAATGAAAATTGGCTTAAAAAGCGAGTTTGAAACAAATCCAGAACATTTTTCTAAGGAAAATACTTTGAAATAAACGAATATAAAGCCCTAGAGAGTTGGCCAAATGACAAATGTCGATTTAAAACCCAGGTTTTTGAAATTGATTTTGAAATAAAGGTTTTAAAACTTGAATTTGGATTAGAGATTTTGAAAAACCAGAGTACGGAATCTCGAAGATGACATTCAATAACATGCAATGCAATGAAATAACATGAAATGACAAGAAATGATATGAAATGACATGAAATGATACGAAATGATTACAAAATGTAAACTCTGAGTGAGGGATTTGAAGTTCTAGACCTCTAACAGAGACAAGGAATTAGAAATTCATGTCTGAAGGCATAGAGTGACACTAAAAGATAAAGTTTGAACTGGTTTAAACTGAACCCTAAGGTTTTTGAACTCAGGTTAACTAAAATGACATTGACTCAAACAAACTCCCTGATTGAATGATTGAGAAATGGTGCAATTCTTAGAGAAATGGTGAGAAATGAACACTGGAGTGAAGTGGGTCACGATAATGTATCAAGTTTGAGCTCGAATGAAGGTCACTAATTCTAAAGCTCAAACACTAGCTCAACTGACAAGGGTTAGCTTAATTTCAGCTGAAATGTGCTGAAATAGGCTAAAATGGACTCTAACAGCATGAAAAATGGATTTGAACTATAACCGAGCCACTTGAACTTATGGTGAGCCCAAGTTAGACTCAAGAGAATAGTATTGACTTACTAAAAAATAATTGGCTAGAATTCAAGCTAAAAATGAGCTCATTTCTTAAGAAATAGACCGATTTTAGTTGAAATGGTCAGAAATGAACAATGTCTACTCATCGTGGGCTCAAGGGAGCTAGAAATGATAGACATTCTAACTGTTTTGAACTTAAAATGAGCTTGGTTGACTTTGATTGACTGTGGCTTAGGGGTAAAATAGGAATTTTACTGACAAAATGACACCTAAACGAGGACAAACTTTGGGTTTGACTCCTAAGGGGATTGGCATCCGCTGAAAGAGAGTGTCTAAGGATGAACGAGAAAAATTTGGGGTGTTTACAATTTGCCTACAAAATTCTAGTGAAATTGTCCTGAGGTGCAAGCCATCAATTTTAATCAAAAGATCACATTTAATACTCGTACAAAATTTTGCAAAAGCAAAAAAAAATTGTATTGCAGTCAGTCTTAAGTTTTGCAAATGTTCGACAATTCTACATTTTAGTTAGTAGTTTCACATATACAGAGCATATCCACAATGAAAAATGCAAAAGTCATGACGACAACCGCAACAATAGGTGAATTTCATCTAGTGAGATTCGCAAGAACGATTTGCGAAGGTCATACATTATATGTGAGGTTATCACATTGTTTGCAAAGTTCGTTTTAGAGTGCGACATTCATGGACTTTTGCAACATCTATAAGAAAATGTTGCCACACATTTGCAAATCTCCTAGAGGATTAGTTACTTAAGAGTTTTTCACATAGTGGTTCACAAAAGTCATATTATATATGCGAATGTCGTATTATATTTGCGAATCTGCACAGGTTTTCAGTTACAGGAGTTTTGCATGACCTATGCTTGAATTTCTAGATCTGCAAATGCATGGGGCAAACTTTTTGAAGTAGAACATTTCAATCAGAGCAAGTTCGCATGGGTGTTGCGAAACAGAGAAGATGCACATGTTTGATGTGCAAATCTACTTTGTTGGGATAAAAACTATATATATTCATAAATTTGTTTATGTTAAATTTGTGAGGTCCGCATCATGCAAATCTACTTTTTAGTGAGAGTTCGCGATATCTAGGTAGCATACCTATATTTGTGCGAACCTCATGAGGTTTGCTAGTGTGAAGGATAAAAATGTCCTAAAAAGTTGGGCATCCATAATTTTGGACATGTAACCAATTTTGCAAATTGTGGGTCATTTTAGGAAATGTGTCATTTTGAAAAGACAATATGGTCATTTTCTGTTTTTTTAGTCATTTCCTATAGTAAGCAAACCTATGAAGAGTAGACCGGCCCTGCAGTGCTGCTCTACAATTGTCACAAGTTTGCCCCCAAGGGAATTTCACTTGTGACATCTAAGGCCACCAAACATCCCAAAGCTGAACAATATCTTTTCTTTTTTTTTTTGAAAGAGAAAGCTCAACATTTTTTTTTTAAAGAGAAAGCTCAACAATACGCTATTACTAGCAATGCTTTACTAAAATATTTAATCACCTTATATGTAATACATGAGAAGAAAGTACATATAAGATTAACTATTGTATACAGTTATATGATAATGTATTAGGAATATGGTAGTCAAAGAACATCTCAAAGATATTGTTGGATTTAATTCACACTTTTATCAACACTTTCATAAATAACTTGCCTTGGATTGGCAAATGAATTCCCGTCTTTCATGTTCATGAAATGGGCTTTCCATTAACAATATGTTGATGGCAATAAAGTGAAGTTTTTTTTTTTCAGGTAAACTAGTGCAACTGCGGAACCGAGTTTGGACGAACCAAATCGACTCGCCACCACTAGCACCTTACTTGTGGTCTTGGGCAGTTTTGACATTTCGTCTTTCCAATTGGACGCCCCTCTTGACATTGGTGCCGTGCGGTCGTTTTCCACGGGAGCACAAAAGTGTGACTTTTTTTCACCGTCTTCAAAGTTTTTTCATTAATTTTTGTCGGAGAATATTTCTTCTGCGAATTAAAAGAAAGCGTAAATTACATGCACCCCCAACTTGTTAGTTATTGCTTTTAACTGCTGCTTATTTTCCCCGTGGTTATGCTTTTGTGTAATATGGAAGTAGTTGGGCTGCTTTTCGTAACTCATTCAAATACTAAAAAAAAAGATCTCGTAATTATTAACTGCGCTCCTATTGTACTGGAGTTACTTTTCCGAAATGTTCTCGTCCCTTCTACAGCGAAAACAATAGGCCCAAAGCGCGTCTCCCTCGTGCGGATGATCCTGCAACGTGGCATGTTTGCTACCATGGGCGTCTATCTCATCCACGTGAAACGTGTCTGCAGAAACTCCTCAAACCACTTCTTCTGTGCTGGGCCCGCAATGCTTGTTCGTCTAAGTCTACACGACGAGGGCAATATAGACGGATCAGCATAACATAACGCCATGCGTGGTTGCCATTAGGCTGCATGGAGAGGGGAGAAGTGGTTAGTAAAACATGTTTTTGAAAAATTATGGTAGTGCCAATTCCATAAATTGTTTGGGAACTCTCTTTATTTGTCATGTGGTTTTGCCAATACAAGGAATTGGTATTGGCTACCTAACAAGCTTTTCCGCCTCTCATCTTTATTGTATCTACCAAAGAAAAAACCTAGAAAAAAAAACTTGAGAAAAAAAAAAGGTTGATCATTTTTGGGCCAGTCACAGGCTGAAAAATGGCTGGGCCAGCGCCGTCCATGTCGGGGGACACCGGCCCGACCATTTTCTAACCGAAAACGGCAGGCCACCCAAAAAATGAAAAAAAGAAGCCTTCAATTGGCCATTTCCTAGCCACCCACCAGCCGAGAAATGGCCGGGCAACACCATCTGGGCCAGTGGGTAGTCAGAAAATGGCCGGCTCTGCACTAAAAGCTGAAAAATAAAAAAAGTTCTGGTCATTTTCGGCCAGTAACCAGCCGAAAAATGGCCATGCAAACTTTTCCAGGTGGGGGAGGGGATGAGATTGCAAGGAGACGGTAGATGGTTGCCTAGGGAATCGAGCAGGGAATTCACACATGGAATCGACAAAACTAGCCTCTCCAAGTTGGTGTCAGACCACTGCACTCCAAAACCCTCCCCATCACCCAAGATTTGCCGAGATGGTGTTCCCAAACATTGGATGCCAAAACCCTCCCCATCACCCAAGATTTGCCGAAATGGTGTTCCCAAACATTGGAGTGCATTGGTGATTCCGAAAAAAGCAACCATGGACTCCGATACGATGTTCTCAAACACAACCCTATTGACATTATCTTAAGACTGGTAAAGGAGTCGAAACTGCACGTTTTTTTTTATAGGTAGGCTGGGGTTAGGCAGAACTCTTCCAGTTACGAGAAGAGGACCAAATCATGTTAAAATTGGCCGTTAAGTATGTCACTGTTACTAAAATATTTATAATGACAACTTTAGATATCATCGTTATAGGTTTGCTTATAATGGCAACATTATATGGCTGATAATTATTATAGTTAAAAAACTTTTATGGCAATATTTAATGGACATATAATATTGATGCTGTTGATATATAATGGTGAGATATGAATCTCATCGCTATAGCCTTTCTCTATAACAACAACATTATATGATCGTTAAAATACTTTTATGGCAATATTTAACATGCATATAATATCGCCGCTATTGATATATAATGGCGAGATAAAAAAACTCATAGTTATAGCCTTTCTCTATAACGACGACACGTCAGTCACTTTTATAACCTTTACTTTTCTCTATAATGGTGACATTTATGTCACCGTTATAGCATAGTATTTTAAAAGGGCTCAATGAATCCTTTTTCTTTTTCCTTCTCTCTATTTGTCTCTCTCTTTGCGATCTCTCCGCACTCTCGCCGAACCACCGTCGGCCGCTGTCAGAGTGCCTACTCTCTCCTTTCGGCTTGGGTAACACCGTCGCCATCGGAGTGACTGCTCCCTCCTCTTTCTTTGCGATCTCCAAATGTTGATCAACCCTCCTCTCCTCCCCCGACTGCAAGCGCAAATTATCTCTCTCTCTTCTTCCCCCTCCTTTTCTCTTTCATCTTCTTCTCCTCCTCCTCCTTCCTCCTCCTCTCGTCGTTGTCGCAGGTGTGGAACCCAGCTCAAAGGGTTGGGTTCGGCTCTATAGCTCCCAAATTTTACAAGACCTGCTTAAAATTTAGACTCATCCATTATACATGAGGAAACTGCTTGCTGAAACAAGTTTCCAATTCTCCTAGGTGAATCTTCATATAACTTTCTTAGAGAAATCAACTCACATGTTAATTCAACAAAAATTGTTAGCTATATGCAAAACTTTTCTATTTGTCTATTTTATTGTTTAGCGTTCAACTGAAAAATTCCAAAGATGTTCCTAGAATTTTTCTTGGTTTGTGACAGAAACAATTTCTTTATTTAGAGAAAAAAACAAATAAAGGATGTATAACAATTGCAAGTTTGTGATTAATCAACATGCAAAAGGTGTTACTCAGAGACCAAATAATGGACTAGAATTTACAGATGTTTTGGTTCCAGTGTTATGGCAACATAAGCAAATTTAAGAATCTTAGTTTCAGAAGAGATCTCAGAATGATCAGTAAGTGTAAAGAAAAATCTGTAGGTGGAGGGAAAGGATAAAAGGGGTCAAAGTTAGTCCCCCATGGCCAGTGAGGTATTCAACCTATTTTTTTTTCCAGTTTTCTTTGTCTTGTGATTCAATTTCCCTAGCTCATTGTCTAAACCATTTTTCTGAGGTCTATGTTCTAATACTTGCCAGTCTCATGAAGGACACACAAAGTGAGCCAATGGGTCATTTTAATTCATTCTTACATAAAATGCATAGATATGTAGTGCTTAGAAGGTGAAGCTCCTGCTGATGCCTTCAATTTACAAGTAAAACACTAAATGAGCTAGAAACCCCGATCTTGCTCACCTTAGAGGACAAACTCAACAGACTGATCAAGAAAGCCGCTAGAAGCAAACAATTAAAGAGTGATTAGAAATTTACCAGTGTTGGAGAAAAAAAAAGTTTGTCCAAGGTTGTTACGTTCATCTTTTTGGTGTCACTAAACCAAATAAAACCTTCATTGGCCGATGTTTCTAGAATACCAGACAAGTTGTGCATCCTTTAATCATTTTTGGTATAGTCCTGGCTTTTCGCAACTGAATCTCTAAATGGTTAGATAATGAGATGCACTTTAAATATAGCTCGCAACTTCATTGGCTGATGCTTTCTTGGAATGAAGAATTTTCTAATTATATTTCAAGTGATGTTAATGCATGAGAAATGATGCTAATGCATAATCACATGTGTTGCAAGTTATATTTGAAGTGCATATCATTTTGGAAATTGTCATTTGGTGGAAGTTGGGGGTTATATACAGTGTGTGTGTGTTGCAGGTGGTTATATATATATATATATATATATATATATATATATATATATATATATATATATATAGTGTGTGTGTGTGTGTGTGTGTGTGTGTGAGCAAACTGCCTATATCCAAACTCAATGGTTTGATAATAGACGCATACGTAAGGACAAATACCTATCAGAGGATGATTGAAAAATATTTTGATGCGTTGAACATCACTTTATTATGAGGATTATTATGGACATTCTTATGATCATGTACATATTTTTTGTATCAAGACAACTTCATGTTACACCAAATTTTGTGAATCTGAGTATTACATTCATGATTTACCAATAGTAGTGTGTGTAATATATTAATCTTCTTATGACATGGTGATGTGACCTATAGTTGTTTGGATCTATCTGAGTATTCTAAACCTAATGTGTGGCTCAACTTTACCCATTTATATAAGATTGGACTGTAGAATATGTTATATAGAAGATATAGTTGATGGCATGCCAATCATCATAATCTAATTATAGTTTTTTTTAATTCTTACCATGCAGATGTTGCCTGAAAGTCCTAATTGGTTGGACACATGGCTAGACCCAAAAATTGATATAAGTACAATTGGATATCTACCTATTAAAGAGTTGACAAAGCATCTATGGTCACAAAATGAAGTGTAATGTAAGTGCCTGTGTGTTCTTCTTTTCACTTAAAAATGAGTTCAAAAAAGGAAAATGACCCTTGTTTATATTTCATAATTATGTACTATCTTAACACCATGATCTTGTTGTTGTTCATTTGATTTAATGTTGTTCTTGTATGATAATGAATATTCTTGTATGATTCAATTCTATATAGTGCAGTCTGAGCTAATATTGTTTGCATAAAATTAACAGATGTCGACATATCATTTACGATGAGAAGGTGGGCATTCTTCCTCCCCGTGGATCAGTTCACCACCTACCAGCCAAGGTGAACACCTAGACAGGATCGACTTCAAATCACAGGTGAATGATACTTCAAAGGAAGAAGAGGAGATCCCCCCACACACCAAAGGCCACTGCAACTCTAGAGTCATCTACAACGGCCTCATGTAAATATTAATCCAGTATTTTTTTAGTATAATTATAAATTATTACTGTCATTCATATTAATATTTGTTTCTTACAATAAATTAGCAATTGCAGAATCTTCTAAGCACAAACATAAGAAAAACAAATGTATAGCCCACCGAAAGCAAATCAAGCAACAAAAGGCTTCAGTAACTATCAATCCTGAGACACAAGGAGTCATGAGCGAGGGTGCCTCTGTATTCTCTGGGAGGCTTTCATGCATCGTCAGGGAGCGAGCTAACATTACTCACAAGTCATAGATAAATGTCGCAAAGAACAAAAAGATGGTGTTGTAATAGTTTATGTAAGTATATTGTCTAACTATATTTTGATAAATAAATTAATCCATAAAAAAATGTTACTAACTATATTTTGATAATTTGGTGCAAACCGAGTTTGATTTAAATAAGGATATAACTGAACATCGTGCTATCGTAGACAAACAACTTCAACTATCATACTCAAGGGTATGAGAAGGCTTTTATGAACATTACAAGATGTTTGAAAACCATGATGAAGTAATAAAACATCCTCCCTAGAGAGACGACTTTGAAGTGTGGAAAGGGATTTGCAACTTTTTTATCGGAGACTATTGGACTGTAAATATTGGATATATATTTATAAGTAAATAAATATTTAAATTTTTAGAGTAAATAAATTTTCAAACTATTCTTCAAATATTGGATGGTTTATATTTGAATGTATGTTTGAAGTTGGATGTTTGAGGAGGTTGGAGAGGATGAATATTTGAAGAGGTTGGAGAAATGTATGTTTATATTTGAATGTATGTTTTAGGATGTATAAACACTAGTGTATGTTTATATTTGAATTATTGTTTGAAGTATATGTTTATATTTGAATAGATGTATGTTTGAAGTGTATATGTGAAACATTTAAACTAATATAAAAAATTTATTTTTACAAGTTTAAGGCCTATAAAAGTAACATTCCTGTGTTGTCGTTATTGGCCTTAACCTTATGTCATTGTTGCAACCTATAACGATGACTTAGTTATTGCCTTCATAGCCTATAATGGTAACTTACTTCTCACTGTTATTAACTATAACAATGAATTAATTATTCCTGTTACAGGCTATAAAGGCAACACAAAATGTCCCAGTTATATGTTGGGTTGTCGCTATTGGTGTTCTTAGTTCCACGAAGATTCTTCACCGATGTTGGGTCACACATTAACGATGACCTATAAATGTCACAATCATTACTCAATTGAGGCCAAAAATTGGCAGCCATTTTTTGTCCTCATTATATACCTATAGCGGTGATAAATAGGGCAATAGCAAAGAGAAAAGTCATCGCTACTGATTCTTATCGTTGTGTTACAAGTTTAAGCATATTTGTTTGCAAAAAACTATAATATTTTAGAGTTGAAAGAAACAGAATTTAAAAAATCCTTAAAAAAATAGAATTAAAAAATGGAAGATGACCACACTGTACGGTAAAATATATGTGTTTTCTTAAAAATCCCACAATTTGCTAAATCTGCTCAATGACCAAAACATAAATAACCAACTTCATTAGGACATTTTTACCCTTTGCATGTGCGAAACTCATGAAGTTCATGCGATATATCACTTTGCTCATCGAGTATTGCAAACTTTCAGTTAAAATGAGGTCTGCACTTTTTTTTATGGACCTCATGAAGCTCATAAAAAATATGTTATTTATGTAGTCTTCTTTGTTAATCGTAAAATCATAAGTAACTTAGTAAAATCATATATTTTATACCAAAGTTCTAAGAAACTGTGCAAACATCCTTTCTCCTTTCTTTAACTCTCACTTAAATGTATGTTCACACATTTGCTTTTAGTCTTTATGAAGTGTGCAAAAACAAGTTTTGTGAACCTCCTTATGATAATAACTTCATAAATACCTTAGCAAAATCACATATTTCTGACACCAAAGTCACTGAAAACCGTGCAAACTAACATAGAATAAATGAGACTCTTCAAGGGTATAAAAAGCGATTGTCCGCACCCCAAGCCTATTTTTGCATATTCTAGGATTTCTTTGTGATCCCCTTCATGATCTTCCACAAAAATTGGTTGACTTTTTCAGCAACTATTTTCAGCCACTTTTTTTCGGTGATTCATCGGCATCACTTCATCGTTGAGTTTTCTAGATTCATCGACGATGAGTTTTTTGGTAAGCACATTCTTAACGATGAATTTTTTTAGTAAGTATAGTATTTTCGATAAGTTTTTCAGTAACCCTTTTCCTTAAGTTGTTGCATCTTCTATCTTGTACCTTTCTTTATGAGTTTTCTTGTAAACCATAGCAATATTAGAGGCATTGCAAATTTTTTTATTTGATAAATAAACATTGTTTCACGATTTTTAAGCATGTTTTTTAGTTTAGCTTTTTTGGATTACATACAAACATTGTTTGATGGCTATGAGCACTTTTATCTTCAAAATCCTAGTGGCTTAAGGCTCATGTTTTTAACTTAGTTCCCTGCTTAATTTCCTTTAAGTTGTTTTGTATATAGTGTTGTTGTAACTGGTGTAGTAATGGTAGCTACAACTAATAATTTATTCTCATTGATGAATAAATTTTATACTTCTTAGTGTTGTATATACTTTAATATTGAGTTTGCAAAGTTTGATACAATATGGTGATTGAGAAGTCTGTGTTTGAGGATCCCACACCCACATCATCTACTAATATTGGAGAACAAAAAAAAATATCAAGAAAAACTATGTACTAAGTAATCCTATCTACTATGATGTACTTCATCAACTTGATGGGCAGATAGAGAGGGAACCTGCTATGTGGCCAAATTACTGGTTATCTGATACTTACCATAAAAAATGCAGCCACAGTTATGAGCTGACCCAAAAGGAGCAGCACAAAACACCTGAAATATTGTCCAAATTATAGTTAACAACTCATGAGTGGCACAAAACTGAAGCAAAATGTGCAAAAAAGGATTAAGAGTTTGCTGCTACAATCATGTATATCATTTTGAAAGCATATAAGGAGGGGGGAGGTGGAGGGAGACTCAGCAAACACGAAGTTTGATCAATGCACTCACTTTGAGGTTGTTGCTAACCTCAATGACTGGATAGATGAAGATAGAGATATAACCATGGAGAATATGGATGATAGAGGGGCAGAAGAGGCACCTCAATAATAAGAATAGGAGAAGGCTCCTCAACAAAAAGAGGAGAAACCTTACCAAGGGCAGAAGACACCTCAACAAGGGGAATGAGAGAAGGCACCTCAGCAAGATAAAGAGAAACTCTGTAAAAAAGAAAAGGACACCTCAACAAGAAAAGGATGAAGAGAAGAAATTGCAAGCTTCGAGGAAGAGATTGAAGCAGGAAAAAAGGTCAAGTACTCTTGGACAAGTATATTGGTCATTTGCTATTTTGTATATAAATGTTTCTAAAATGTTTGCAATTATTTTCTATTTTATATTCAATTATTATATATATATATATATATTATAGAAGATGCAAGGCATGGAGACTGATCGTACAAGCCACATGCACTGATTCTACTGGTTCCAAGAACAATAGTGGTTTCTATCTCTATCGAATGATGTGAATGATATGCTTGACTGTATGCATTTTTGAAAATTCTTGAAGATCACACCATAAAACATCTGTCATCCCCTTATAGAGGTCGTTGTGCAATTCTGGAATGTGGCAACCAACACATTCTAGTTCAGAGATACTGAGATAACCATCATGTCGGACATGACATGAATCATTAGATTTAAGTGTCATGGGGAGCCAGTGAGTGGACATCGGTGGAGAGATTTGAAAAATATGTGTGATATTTATTTGGGAGCAAAGGATGATGTGTTCCTAGGAGAAAGACTGAAGTTATCATGGTTGAGAAATTACTTTGACACTAGCTGGGCGAGGAGAATGGAGGAGAAACTACCGTGGGTTGGAGGGAAGGCCGACACTGGTAATATCTTAGATGATGAACTGAGATCATTCTTACTCTACTTCTTTGGCATATGCGTATTCATCGACACTGGTGAGAAGTCGATCCATAATATGTATATTGAATTGGTAAGAGACTTGAATCACGCTGAGTAATACGCATAGGAAACTATCCCACTTGTACAACTATGTGGAAGTCTGTGTAGCGTGACTAAAAAAATAAACATCATTGACATGTTGGTGTTGTTAAAGATAATTATTCCATCATTTGTACCTAAATTATTGATTTAAACTAAAATATTATTTAATATTTTTATGTAATATTTTGTATATTAATGTGTTAATCATTTTATAAATTCTTGCAAGGATATGAGAGCACATATCTATTGAAAGGCCTTTGAGATGTCACACTCCTGAATTTTTATGTGTTGCAATATGGAGTCGGTCAAGCAACAAAGAGGGGGCTGATTGAAGAGCATCTGGTCAAAAAAAAGATTTAAGAATTCTGGAGAAACACAAAAAAAACTAGACAAAAATATCTTTTCAATGACATATGAATCATTGAAAAATGATAAACGGGTGCTAAGATACAACCCTAATAGTGTTACAAAAAAAGATGATGAACATGTGCAATTGCACCAAGCACGGTTATTGTATGCTATTTTCGATGATTTGCACCAAAAATAATAAAAAGGACAGACAGATCAACATGTTAGCTTTCTAATGCCACCAAGATCGCCTTGATCTGATGAGTGTTTGGAAGAAATGATCTTTGAAAGATAGACTTTTCAGATGTATTGCACCATATAACTAAAAGATAGATTCACACAAATTTTTTTGCGGACCTCACGAAGTCCACATGAAACATAAGCAAGGATGAGGAAGTCTGTATAAAATATAAGCAAAAATTGACCAATATTTGCAAGGATAAGAAAGTTCGCATATATTTTGTGTGAGGATAAAGAAGTCCGCATATATTTTGTGCGAGGATAAGGAAATCCTCATATGTTTTATGCAAGGATGAGGAAGTTCACATATGTTTTGTGTGAGGATAAAGAAGTTTACATATATTTTTTGTGAGGACGAGGAAGTTCGTATATATTTTGTGCAAGGATGAGGAAGTTTGCATATTTTTTTGCGAGTATGAGAAAGTTCGCATATATTTCTTGCGAGGAAGAGAAAGTTTGTCTATATTTTATGCAAGGATCAGTAAGTCAGCATATATTTTATGAGGAAGACCTCACAAAGTTTGTATAAAATATATGTGGACTTTCTCAGCCTTGCATAAAATATATGGACTTACACATCCTCACTTATATTTTATGCGAACATCCTTGTCATCACAAATATTGGTCATTTTGCCTATATTTTATGCACACTTCATTAGGTTTGCAAAAAAAAATTATGTGAATCTACCTTTTAGTTATAGGGTGTGATAAATCCAAAAAGTTTATCTTTCAGAAGACATTTCTCCCAAACTGCTCATCAGATCAAGTCAATCTTGATGGTGTTGGAAAGCTAATACGCCAATCTGTCTGTCCTTTTTATTATTTTTACAGATTTTTAGTGCAAGTAACCAAAAAATAGCATATAATAATCAGGCTTGGCGCAATCACGCTAGTTCATCATCTTTTTTTTGGAACAATGTCAGGGTTGTAACTCAGCTCCTGTTTATCACTTTTCAGTGATTCAAACATCGTTAAAAATATTTTTTTGTTTAGTTTTTTTTTTGTGTTTCTCTAGAATCCTTAAATTTTTGGGTCAAAAATCAGTAGTAAAGTCTATCACATAAAAAATTTGCATATCCTCAGGAGGTTCACACATACGAAGGTTAAAATATTCATTTTAACACCCAACATTCGTGGCTTTGGTCAATAGGCGAATTTTGGAAAATTATAAGTTTTTTTTGGAAAATATATCATATTTGTCATATAGTATAATTATTTTCCGTTATATTAACTTATTACAAATAATGACCAAGGAAAATATAATTAATTTTTATAATACATCATACTTGTTTATAAGTAATGCAATATAGGACTAACCATGAATGAATGCTCATCATGTAGGTAAAGTGGTGCCCCTATGAAGTCGCAAAGGAGGAGGAGAATCATGATTCAGTTGTGCAAGCAATGGTCATCACGAGAATGGACATTTGGTTGCACAACATTAATAAAGTTGAGTATCAAAAGACCAACTGAGTGGTCCAGCAATTTCGCTATGTTGAACAACCAACCGGTCGTCTTGGTGCAGTTAGCAAAACTATATCGCTGACAATAAAGGATAGGGCACAAGATTACCCAACCTATTCTTCTCTGAACTTGAAAACTGGTGCAACGATGGTGAATACATCGGCTTGTCCTCTATGGTACTTGTCAGCGATAATGAGGATGGGACTGCTCAATCCAAACATTTTATAAGTAGTCCCTCTAATAAGAGTCAAAAGCACAGAAGAACTGCAAGTGGAGCAACTACAGAGTTGGCTCTTGCACTGGACGAAAACCGCATGTTGAAGGCTATGCTTGTTGCGAAAGATTTTATTATATAAAATCAAGTTGAGCTTATCGATAACTATGCTAGGGTTATCGCGGAGCAACAAGCATGCATGAGGAGCTATAAGTGAGTATTTTCATTTTTGAATAAATGAATGAATGTATATATGAGACATTTTATTTTTTAATAAATGAATAAATGTTTGTATGAGCAGGTTCATTTTTGAATAAATGAATGAATGTATGTATGCACATATTCATTTTTGAATAAATGAATGAATATATGTAAGAGCAGGTTTATTTTTGAATGAATAAATATATGTATGAATAAGTTTATTTTTGAAAAAATGAATAATATATGCATGAGCAAGTTTATTTTTGAATAAATGAGTGAATGTATGTATGAGTAAGTTCATTTTTTAATAAATGAATGAAGGTATGTAAGAGCATGTTCATTTTTTAATAAATAAATGAATATATGTAAGAACATGTTCATTTTTTAATAAATGAATGTATGTATAAGTAGGTTCATTTTTTAATAAATGATTGAATGTATGTAAGAGTATGTTTATTTTTAATAAATGAATAAATGTATGTAAGAACATATTTATTTTTGAATAAATGACTGAATGTATGTAAGAACATGTTCATTTTTAAATAAATGAATGAATATGCAGGTTTATTTTTTAATAAATGATTGAATGTATGTATGAGTAGGTTCATTTTTTAATAAATCGATGATTATATATAAGAGTAGGTTCATTTTAGAATGAATGATTGAGCATGTTTATTTTAGAATGAATGAATGAATAAGTAGGTTCATTTCAAATGAATGAATGTATGAACAGATTCCGTTTTAAATGAATGAATGAATGAACGAATGAATATACGTATGAGTATGAAAGAGCTTATTCTTTTTGGGGAACTTCACAAATAATTATTGTAAATTATAATCAAGAGTTGCAATTTTTGAGAAATCTGTAACAAATTATTGTGAACAACGATGAATATATGCGATTTAAAAGAAATTCAGGACATTCGTAACACAAAATAAGTGTTTTTTCTTATTGTTTCGTGACAAGGATGATACGAGGATGCAGAACCTAGAAAAAAAGTTTTACAACAAAAAATTATGTTTTTTTGAAAAATCTGCAACAAATTATTATGAACAATGACGAATATATGCAATTTGAAAGAAATTCGAGACATTTGCAACACAAAATAAGTGTTTTTCCTCATATGCGATTTCAATTCAAGACAAGCGATTTTAACCTAAGTGTTTCACAATAAGGATGGTACAAGAATGCAGAACTTCGCAAAAAACTTATGTGAACATAAAAAAATTCATACCACCGAGGTGGTATCTCATGTGGTAAGCAGGGTCTTGTGCCAAGCTGAAGGCTTAGGTTCGAATCCCTCTGCCACATGGGGATTAAGAGTAATCTGGTAGGGGTCTTGCTAAACCCATCTTGCCTTTCAAAAAAAACCATAAGAAATTTCACGACTTTCAAAAAATAGTATTGCAAATAAAGAACTGCAAGTTTTTGGAAAATCTGTAATAAATTATTGCGCACAATGACGATTATATGCAATTTGAAAGAAGTTTGGGACATTTGCAACATAAAATAAGCACTTTTTCCCATATGTGATTTAAATACCAAATATGTAGTTTTGCAACAAGGATGGAGTGAGGATGTAAAACTTTGCAAAAACGTTTTGCAAGCATAAGGAATTTCACGACTTTGGAAAAAAAAGTTTTGTGAACAAAGGGTTATGATTTTTTAGGAAATCCTTAAAAAATTATTTTGAACAATGACAAATATATACGATTTGAAAGAAATTTGGGATATCTGCAACACAAAATAAGCATTTTTTCTCATATGTGATTTCAATACAAGATATGTGATTTTAACCTAAGTGTTTCACAACAAGGATGATGCAAGGATCCGAAACTTCACCAAAAATTTTGCAAACATAAGGAATTTTGCAACTTTCAGGAAAAAGTTTTGTGAAGAAAGAGTTGTGATTTTTTGAAAAATTTGCAATAAATTATTGCTAACAATAATGAATATATGTGATTTAAAAGAAGTTTGGGACATCCACAATACAAAATAAGCATTTTTTTCATATGCAATTCAATACAAGATATGTGATTTTAACCAAAGTTTTTCATAGCAAGGATAATGCAAGGATGCGAATCTTTGCAAAAAAGTTTTGTGAACAAAAGAAATTTTGCGACTTTCAAAAAATAGTTTCGTGAACAAAGAGTTGGAGACATTCACATCACTAAATAAGTATTTTTCCTCCTATGCGATTTTGCCAATATAAGTAATTTCAAAACTTTCACGATAAAATTTTGTAAAAAATGATGAATATATGCAAACAATGATGATTATGCTAATTTTCTATGTTTTGCACATCCTTTATAAACATACAAAATTTGCAAAATATTAAACCTAAAATATTTAAAGAACAATAACGGAACTTATAATTTACATCTTTAAAGTTTGACAAATTTATACTCATTAAACATGAAAAATTGAGACTATAAAAAAAATATAAAAAATTTAGTAAGCTATTTTGGCCCCAATTAAACATAAAATATTTAGAGAATATATTTAAACTTGTAATTTACATCCTTAAAGTTTAACAATTCATAAATTAGATATTAATCAATAGATAGTCCCCATAATTCACCACAATTCTGTAGCCTTCATCTATGTAGCATTTGTTATTGCAGTCTCCATCTCTGTATATTTTGTCTTCACAACATCCGTCACTGCAGCCTTGACCTTTTTGTTATCTGTTGTTTTTGGCTGCGGTCTTTTTTTTGTGCCTTAGCATTATTTCTCATTTTCTTATAGAATAAGATCATACGATTCTTGCAGTTTGTGACATAATTCTGAAAAAAAAGATTATTAGCAAACAACAAATATAGCTTAGCTCCCATAAATATCATAAATAAGGACATATAAACAAGTACCTGGGTGTAGGTCAATTCTTTGTTTCTGCCTAATTATTGCATGTACAAAAAGACAAATATACCACAATCATAGTTGTAACCATTCTTGTCAACAACATATATAGAGCATTAATTGAATTGACAAATATATAAGCAAAGCAATTATTCATTTTCTTACTGAGTAATATCATCCACAAGTGAGACCATCCACTCAGAGTAATAGTTGTAGCCCATCCACGCTATATTAAGTCTGCAAGAAAACATTAAACTTGTTGAGTACAATGGAGCAATAAAATCATGTTTCAATAAGTAATCTTAACTTACTATGTTGTAGATGTTCTTATGTCGCAAGCTATGCTACAAATTGACTTGTACAACTTGAACTCCTTCGCCTTCAGGTTTATTTCCCAAACAACTCAGTACTCGTTGCCCCAATTGACATGAAATAAGACCAGAAACAAAAATTGAGTTTAAGGTCACTTTGGATACCCAAATTTATGTTTGCTACATACACAACATTGTCCAATGAATACCTTGACCAAACATAGGGCATGTTGTCGTCAATATCCAATCATCCAACAACCCCTCTTTCTGTCCTTTAGTTGTGGGCATTTATTCTGATCAATCAATGTTTACAAGTTAGTTTTTGTTAATCGGTAGTAAAACAACATAAACATTGATTTTCAGACTTATAAAGAAATAAAGAGTAAGGTAAACGGTTTTGAGAAGATTATATCCTTTTTCCATGTCTCGGTTGTGAGCTTTTTCAAGTGTTTATATGAATCTTGCTAAATGTTACACATGTGGTACATTCATATTAGATTAATTTGAGTATACATAAAAACATAACAAAAGAAAAAACAAATAAATGTGCAAACCTAATACTTGCATCACTTGCCATCAAAGTATCTTCATAAAATTCATACTCTTTTGATATATTTTGACTTTCCTTACCAACCTTTACAAATATCTCGAGCACCACAATTGCTTCATTGCTTGGGGCTGGGGATGGGGGTTTGAATGAATTTTTGTTTTGACGTCTCTGGAATGGTTTATAACTATTCATCGTAAACTACCTAAGATATACATAGATGACAAAACATCATTAAATACCTACATAGAAAAAATACACATTACACCAACATAGTCAACCATAGCCCTATTACACCAACAAAGAAACATCGAAAATTAAATAAAGGACAAACAAACATACATAAATCATTTACAACACAAACATAGTAAATCCTAAATGATAAATCACGTAAAAAAAATTAAATAAAACACAGGACAAGCAAATAATCACATATACACATGGGCCTAGATAATGCTCATTTCTACAAAAAAGAAAAAAGTTCAAAATGAAAACAAAATAATATGCATATATATTATTTGTATAAAACTCATATTTTGACCTAACCAGGGCCGCAACCTCATCAAAACATAACAATGAAGTGTCATCGATGAATCACCAGAAAAGAGTTGCCAAAAAAATCAATGGATTTTGTTTGCAGAAGATCAAGCAAGTTGGGGACCACACAAAAACCCAAGAAAATATGAAAATAACCCTGGGTCTAGATAATAGCTTTTTATATCACAAAAAATCACATTCTATAGGTACCAGATATATGCGGTTTTGCTAAGCTATTTGCAAAGTTACTATCATAAGGAGGTTTGCTAAACTTTTTTTTACATGCTTTGTAAAGACCCTAAAATAATGTGTTAACATACATTAATTAAATGAATGTTAAAAAAGGATAAAGTCACACCGTTTTTTGTGACTTTGGTATAAAATATGGGATTTTACTAAGGTATTTGTGATTTTAAGATTAATAGAGAAGATCACATAAATAACACAAATTTTTGCGTGCTTCACGAGGTCAAAAACAAAAATGTGTGGACCTCCTTTTAAGTGGGTGTTTGCGATACTCAACGAGTGAAGCGATATATCACGCAAACTTCATGAGTTTCGTACATGCAAATGATAAAAAGGTCCTAACGAAGTTGGCTATTTGCGGTTTAGGTCATCGAGCCAATTTTAGCAAATTGTGAGGTTTTTAAGAAAACACATCGTTTTCCAATTAAAATGCATTGTTTCATAGATAGGAGTAATAAGCAACCTATTTTTTGCAAGCCAAATAGTTCAATCATATGTTCTACAGCAAAATATATCTTTTTACTAAACGAACACATACGAATGGAGCTGAATTGAATGCCTATTATCTTCTTGAGCTTATTTTAAGAGTTTGAACGAGCTCTTTATGAACCGAACATGAGACACGCGATGAGCAGCTCAGCTTGTTTTTCAGCCCTATCTATTATTATGCATGCTCTATCACTGATCAAGGAGAGGAGATCCAGTGATCAGGCTGAGTACGTCGTAAGGTACTGGGCTCGGTGACTGGATGCTGCACATCCTCAGACGCATGACATTCAGGCATTCGGCTAAAGGTACTCGGCCGAGTGCTCCATCTGCTCTTCTCATGGTTCATTGTCGCGCGCGGTGAATAGTGACTATCTAGGCTTGGTTTTTTGCATGATGCAACTGTATGTGGTCCTCTAAAACTCTGAAGTAGCAGGGATCATGTGGTCTCTAGTAATTTAAGTTTCCATAAAAGCAAAAAAATCATGTTAGGGAAAATATGTAAAAAAAAAAAAAGATTGAGCTTCTCCACTCTCGTATTTTATTAAGGTTAGATAATTGTCAATATCATAAATCTCAATCTCGAAAAATATTTGGCGTGAGGAACTTCACATGATAATTAAAAATCTGTCTTAATTTCTTGAAAATGTTGATAAGCACACATGCAACCTTGAATGCATAGAGGGCACAAAGTAAAAACTTAAAAAATATAGAAATACATATGAATCTACAAAATGCAGGAAATTAAATATCAAAAGTTTTTTTTTCATTGTAATAGGACTATAAATCATAATATTTTCTAAATAGCTTATGTTCTGAACATATTGCAATTTTCGAGTCATCTAGGTGATGTTGATTATGCTCCACGTTTCAATTCATCCCAACTTAATTAAGTTTTGAAAACACATGACTACATCCATCACGTGCTTGCAAAATTAATTAGAAACTTTTCGAATGCAAATTAATTAATGGTAATTTTGCTGTGCTCGAATTTATCATGCATTTGGAGGGGGAATGATTTTACAATGCCTCGATTTTAAGTTACATGGAGTTTTCATGCATTCACATGATTGGTGTGCAACGGATAAAGTGACAGACCTGTCGTCTTCTTATTATTATCCCACAGGGACTTTATGCTGCCTCAACTAATGCTTTTTTTTTTTGAAACAAACTAATGTCTCATATAAAAAGGACTATGTTCACATGGATGAGCATGCTTTTAATGCGCATTAATAAATGAGCTTGTGATGTTAGCCATCTGATCTTTACGATTCTTGAGGCCTTGATTTTCCACATTTTCGTGGGCCATCATTTTTCAAGAAAATAAGGATATAAGGATATATATTGACTGAAATATGATGTTTTATACTATTTTTAAACCACCCTTATTTTCATGAATTGTGATCCATTGATTTTCACAGTCTAAAAAATAAGATCTTATTTTGTATTAGGCATGATAAACCTTCTAGCATGGTAAATAAACCATGCTAAACACATCTATACGGTTAGATCTACAATTTGGTGGCTAGATCCATGGAAACAAGAGTGTGTCACTGTATGGTATCATGATATAGAACCACCTTATATTATTTCCCATATATATATATATATATATATATATATATATAACTTGCTCGTATGTTTACTTTCATTTTGAGAATGTGAAATGAAAATCTTCATCTTCTGCACCAAGTTGGAATTATGTAAGATTTACAACCAATGGTTTTTGGATAGAAGTACTTGATATCCAATAAAATGAAGGGCCGTGGATAAGGGAAAAGTACGTTATGCGATATTTTTACCAGTTGATATTTAATAATAGGTGTGACTTTTTGTCCTTATGGTCCAATTTTACCTTTCCTCGTGAATATTGATTTAGAGCTATTTTTTATTCTGGTCGTGAAAGATTTTTACTATATCAAGGAAGTTCATTTTTCATATTGGAAAAAAAAAGGTTTAAAGTTTTCCAGAGTTTTTTTATAAAATTTTGGAATCACGAAGGGAGCGCATGGTTCCATGCTTCCCGGAGCGAGTTTCCAAAGTTTTAAGAAGCCCCTAGTAGTAATGGACTTTAGGGTCATTGGGTCAATTTTTTTATGGCTGGTGGTTGGAGTCAGGTTGTTCCATTGTCTTTTTCAATAACTGTAGACTTTTAAACTGTATGATTTAAACACCCTTGAACTCCTGGTCTTGCAGGTATACAAGTGGCCAACAACGAACACATTGTGGAGTGCCTAAATGCACAATGAAACTTGTCAAGGAAGTATACGTTCTTATATAGATTTCTGCTTGTCATCATCATCATTATCAACCCTTGTCTCGTCAGCAGACTCGCCCTAGAGTTGAACTTGCAGGATATTCTGTGCACGGTACTTGAAACTTAAAAAATTTCTGTTTCCTATCGTAATCAATGAGCCAAAACAAGGGTCTCCTTGGACGCTTAGCATCAACTGTTAGTAAACCTGCAGTACATCTTTCCAGGTGATTAGGTCGATCCAGGCTCAGAGTAGGGACAACCTTTTAGGTGAAGTAGGTTGGATATCTCCTTCAAACATTGGGGTGGAACCTCTCTTTTGCTCATCATGTCTTGTGACTCTTGACTAAGTTGTAATTTTTGAGAAAGAGAGAGAGAGAGAGTTGCAGTGGCCACTTTTCATGAGGAAATCGTGCGTTCATGGAGCCTTTGAAGTCATTAATATGCAAGTAAAGTTCATGCCTTTTGCTCCAGATAAGGTGTGGACCCTACAAACTTTCCAAAAGGCATCACACATTAATTCATGGTTTGGGAATTGGTGAGCAAAGTAGTCAAGTTGGCCTAGTTGGGTGCCTATACTCGAACAAGATCATGCCTTTTCTTCAAGCTAAAAAAGCCAGCCTGGAGGCCCATTCTTTACGTTTTAATGAGCCCCTCTACCGAAGCATATTCAGAGTTGTCACAGTTTGTCCTGAAGAAGGTGGCTTCGTTTTGCCCCGTTTGTTTTATGACGAAAGTTCATCCGGTGGCGTGCCAGCTGCTGCTGCGGGATTTGTACATGCAAATGGAGATTTGCTTATAAACTCTACCTCGTTTCCTACATGAGATGATTAGATTAGAAGAACAAATGGCAATTAAAACAGAGGGAGGATCAGGTGCAATGTGATTGCACACTTTTATTGGCTGCTGCACCTGATCACCCTCCATGTTTGGGTCACAGCCTGTCAGCTGTGGGGCCCAACAAAAGATGAAGGATGAGAAGGTGCAGCAGCACACAAAAAATGTGCAATCACATTACACCTGGGGCCTCGCCTTAGCCCAAGAGAGAGAGAGAGAGAGAGAGAGAGAGAGAGAGAGAGAGAGAGAGAGAGGTATTCTTAACTCCATAAAAGTTGGAGATGATTTGCATCTCAACTTGCACCTCCGTGCTACATAAAAGAGTATTTTGTGAACAGTAGGGAACAGATCAGGCAGAACACCTTATGTAAAGCATCAACCTAGCCTAGAAGCAACACCTGTATTGTGTAGTGGGACCGTTAAACTCCTTACAACACACGTGTCAGGCTGTGAGTTGGTATTTTTACAGTAAGTAGAGGGAGGATCAGATGCAATGTGATTTCACACTTTTAGTGTGCTGCCGCACCTGACACACTGCAAGAAAAGGGGGAAGTAGTGACGCGTCTCCACTCATTGTTGAACAATAGAGACGTCATTGCACGTCGCTGTAGGTTCTACCAAAATAAAACAAAAACAGGACGATACAAGTCATATTAGAGAAGTGAGACGAGAGATCCGACCCAACAAAATACCCTATCTCACGTTAAGGTCTCTCCCACTCATTCCCTCTCGTTCACTCGCTCTGAGTACTCTCATTCGTTCTCTCGCATAGAGGAAGCATCAAGATGGTTGTTGATTACATTTTTTACTCTAATCGTTAAGGAGAAAGCTCTCCTATCATTGAGGAGGCAGCTCGTGATCTCTCTTATCATCCCCAAGCAAGCAGCACTGTGATCAACCTTAGATCTACGATGTCGTAACTCGAATGAGTGAGATGAGACGAGAAGCAAATCAAACGAGAAGGGAAAGATTCTGAGAGCGATCCAAATACATGCAAATTGATCAAGCCCATCTCATCTCAAAAATCTTCTCTACTCATCTGCTTAAAGCTCTTTCTTGATCAAGCCAATGGTGTTGTCGTAGAAGATCCATGAGGCATTCTAGGGAACCGTGGAAAGGATCAAGGGGTCGAGGAAGATCTTGGCTTTCAAGGAGAAGGGTGTGCTCAATGTCTAGGAATTCATCATCGCTGACAATCTCATCTCCAAATGCCCCACTTGGTCATGGTATTCACTCGTTTTCTTTCCTTTTTCTTTGGCCGTTCGCTGAATCACAATCTCTACAGTTTCATTTAGGGATGTTAAGTTTTAGTGTTTCTATGCAGACCCAATTGAGAAAGACCCAGACCCAAGTTCAGAGGTCCAAGCATTTGATATGGACTCAATTCCTATTGACCCAGATCTAAACTCCAAGAAACCTGAGGCACCACCTCAGCAGCTCAGCTCTGAAGAATTAAGTGGGACTCACCTAAGAGATGCCCCTCGTATCTGTGAAGGTCAATGCTCAGTGGGACCCAGGCCTTGAGAGGCCCCCAAAAGCAGCTTTTCTTCAGGCGAAGCAATCATTTTCTGAATTATGTGGGAAATGGGCAAGTTGACAGCAAGGACATAGATCTCGTGCTCTTCACGATCTAAACCTGAAAATCTTTGCTTCTCTCTCTCGTGTAGCGTTTCCTTTCATCTCATCCAGTGGGGTTTTCAAATCTTCGTGCACATATGCTTTATACTTCTAATCTTCATGAAGCATGAATTATTTAACTGTTTGGTTATTAGCACCATTGAATACTTTGTTTGTGAACTGGCAGTGGGAGGGAGTTTATGCATTTGGAAAGCGCCAGCTTCCAATTCTTGAATTTGGCAGCTACTACCACCGGAAGGTGGTAGTTACCAAATCCAGTTTTTAGTGCAATACAAAAGGGAGACCTTTCCCAAATGCATAAACGACTCCCAACGTGATTCTCCCAAATGAATGGCCACCACCAAGGCAATTTGACCAAGTTTCTACCAAATGCATAAGCTTCCATCCCAGCTACCAGTTCCCAAAGAGAGCGGTTGGAACAATTCATCCCGATTCAGTTCAGTCTGATTTTCTGAATCCTTCCAAAAAAATGGAGATTTTAAAATGAATAAGACCTGTAAACAAGTTACCATTAGAATCGATAAGAGTGTGTGGGATCTCTCTCTCTCTCTCTCTCTCTCTCTCTCAGACACAAGGATTTTATTTTTGACTAGGTCAAGCTAGACCAAGTCCTGAAGGACTCGGCGCAATACTTCTCATCTAACTGAATTTTTCATTTAAAAAGTAAAATAGCAACAAAAAACCCTTTTACAGACCAATACAAGTAGACCACAGTAGAATTTCAAATACATTGAAATTCCAAGGCTGGTTAAGCACCAGACAAAAAACGAAATAGTGAAAGAAAGATATTGCATTTATTTACAAATTATGCATTTTGCATAAAATAACCACCTGAAAAAAATACAAGGACTAACAAAATTACAATAACTAATAAGCAGATAAGTAGATACCTTTCAAATATACAAGTATGGGACTTTGTGGATGCACTCAGATGACAACCACCACCCACAGGTCCGGATCTCCAGTTTGTGTTGATCTTCTCATATGGCACCAAGAAGGACCAATGCTGATGCAAAGAGAAGCAGAATCCATCCAATAAATGAACACGCCTAAGAGGCATGCCTAAAAAGAAGCTAATGTCTCGCTGACTAGAGTTGTACCATCAAGCATGATTTCTACATGGAGAACCGGTTGTCAGGGTGCTCTTTTGCTGAAGCAGGTCGCTCTTCCTGGATTTCTTCCAATTCATCTTCGTCTCCCTTCCTGCCTGCCTGATCCTTCCAGTAGGCTACTAGCTTCTTCAGTCTAGCAACTTCCCTGGAGGAGACATTTTTGCTTGGATCGTTCACAATAGAGCGAACCCTTGAGGCATACCTGCAACAGCATAACACATAACAGTAAAAAAAAAAACAAGAAGAATTCATGCTAACCGTGGCTCTTAATAAAAAACCATACATCCAACATAGAATTACCAAACTACCTCGAAGGTGTAGCAATTTTGAAATTAATATTGTTGCTTTTATTGGAACACTAGATCTTCTTTGAGAGGAAAAAGTAAAAGAGAAATAAGATATACAAAATGTACCACAGTTTAGTTTAATAACTTTAGTTCACTAAAATTGAATTCGTTTTACACCTGAAAGCAACAATAAATCTTAAAGAATGCCATGCTTGGTAATTTTATGCCAAGTAAACAACCAAACATCAATATAAAGGTCTTATACTTAAAATCATATGTGCTGTCTGCAGCGCACGTGTCTGTGTGAATATTTATCTCACTTTTCCAGCATAACAAAACACAGGCATATGCTAACCTCCAACAAGACACCAACCATGTTGGTTTATAGCCCTATCATTGTGAGAATTGTATCCATTGAAGAGGAGAACCACATTATTATAAAGGCACTCCTCTTTTGCCTCATCTATGGTCTTGGTGAAAATGATCATAAAATTTTTCCACCATCAACAAGGCACAGATTGGGACTGGTGATATCATCTATATCAGGGGATCCAGTTACTAAACACAGATTTTGTAAGCATGCATGATTTCAAGTTCAACTATATGCATATGAAATCTAATGTGGAGGATTTTTAGTGAAAAATAAGCATATTCCTTCTCTCAAATTCAAGATATGAAAAGATATGGGCATCCTCACAACCATGGTGTGGAGTCAGAAATAACCTATACTAGACCAATATGAAGCAGTAAATAAAAGTGACATTTAAAATTAACCTAGAAATAAAGGAGCCTTCTTTGTTATTTTGACAATCACAAATTGGTTATTGGAATAGATATAAAATAAACGAACACATAAAGCAAACCACAAATGTCAAATTAATGGGAAACTATTTCAAAAGAAGACAGCAGGCACACATACATGAGAGAATTATGGGTCTCGTCTAAGTTGGATTCAGAAGGAGAAACATTTACAAACATCAAGGTTTTAGCATTGCCACCAAGAGAGTCACTCATAAGCATTGTCAACTTGTGGTTCCTGTAAGGAATGTGCTGCCCTTCTGAAGATAATGCACTGATCACATCTCCAAGGGCTGAAAGTGACCGATTTATGCTCTGTGCTTCTTTGAGTTGATGGCCAGAAGACCCAGATTTCTTCACCCTTTCAGAACCAGCAAGATCTACAAAGCTTAACTGCACAATAAAACAATTCAATAAAAGTAAAAAATTATTAGGTTATTAAAATGATATAGGGAATATTATCATACAGAAGAATGAATAAAATGAACGAGTCTTACCAATCAAATTCTGTAGTGCTACAAGAAAAATGTGAAACTATCCAATTCATCAACTTCAATTTATAGCAAAATAAGCTCTCTCTCAGTTACATTAGAAAAATAATAATAAAACCTTCTTAGCAGCCATAGAAGTGGAGAATATCTCCCACATAGGTCCAAGTGTCCTATTTGCAATATTTAAATGTGACCACAATGTTTCCACTTGAAAACAAAAATCTGTTCAAATGCCTAAAGAGAAGAAACAACATGAACAGACAATCAAATTCAGCATCTTTAAACAAAACAATGAAAATACAGGTGAAATTGGTGGAAGAAGATTGTGTCACCAAGTTATAATATCCAGTAAAGAACAATATTACTAAATAAAAATTACTTATAAATTTCCATGCTTTTAAGAAACAAAAACAACAAGCATGTCTTATATTGACGTTGAATGAATATAGCTTTACTAACACATAGTAGTCAGTTCACGTTTGACATTTCACCTAATATAATATTTTATTGAATTTTCAAAACAAAAAAGCATTATCAGATTCAAAAGCAGCTTGCAACAGAAATCTGTCTACTATAACAAATTAATCATCAGTTGACTTGAAATGAACCTGAATTGATCAAAAGCCAAGCACAAATGCCTACCTTTCCCCTTGCTTGAGATTGGGTTTGCAGATTAGTACTTTCAATAACAACTGAAAATATTAAATGTGATCTTGAGCTCTCATCATTCATCTGTGTTCCAGATGTATGCCGCTGCTCAAATCCCTTAGAAATAATTGTGTTCAACTCCTCGAGACTTGAGATTGCAATAATTGTCACATTTTCTACCACAACCATCCCCTGTAAAGATAGGAACAGTGAATATCGTAATTCAATATGGGAAAGAAGAAAAGAATCCTTCAAAAAATTCATTTATTTTTTGAGAATAAAGTGCTCTTCTTCTGTTGGAAAACAGCAGTCTTTTGAAACTAATTTCTTGTAGTATAAAGGAAAAAAAGTAGACTTCAAATGTGCCACCAAAACATGCAGAACATAGAAGGGGATATGAACATTACTTTAGAATCCTTCTTAATCTCAAGTTTCATACGTTTCGCATTTCTTGGCAAAAGGAGGTCTATGAGCGTATCCTGATATAGTTCAACCATGTATGCCTGCAACATTTGATCAATATGTTATCTCCAGTACTGTAGGCAGGAATAAAAGAATAAATCAAATTGGAATCTCATCAAACAGTTTGATAGTAGATGATGTATATAGCAAAAAAACATATCATAAATAACAGAAGCAGCCATTTACACGCTATTTCATGTGCAAAATTGTTAGCTTGGCCATTGAGCAATTTCTGTATTAGCATGTATTAAGAGCGTTCTTCTACTCTCACATTATTCTACCATTTATGTATAGTGTGTCTTTGTGCATATATATAGTTGCACTTTGTGTATTATTTAGTCATAGTACAAGGGAAACTGACTCTTAACATGTTAAGTCTTTTGGTGTAGTTGCTTCTAAAGAACGTTGCCCAATTTTAATTGGGGGCTACCATGGATTGTGAAATCTAAGTGCTTGAGCTTCATTGTTAAGTCATCAAGAAAGGTAAGGGGTGAGGTGCACAGAACCTGGAAAACTAGAACTTGTGAGAACAGAGATTGTGACCAAGCCACACAGGGAGAGATTGCTGAATAATACACAAGACCTCAATAGAACACGTCCTTTTACAAGAATAAAGAACTCAACTCCATTCATTCGTTGGAACAGCTTCCATTCAGTCTGCACTTATCCTTTTTTTATTCTCTCTTTCTAGGAAAAGGAATCCCTGTTTTCTGTAAACAGGAATTGGCTCAGGATTGCCCATTTTTAATTCCAGGGTTTCTTTGAATTTGGAAGTTTACCACTTGGTAGGTTTCCATACCAAGTCTCAATTCAATCAAGTCCATAGCATCTACCAATTTTGTCATATCCCCCTTTATTTTGAGGCCGGGATCCTTATGATTCCATTCAAGATGGCGAAGGGAAATCTGTAAACAGCTTTTTTAGGTCATTGAATTCAACAATTAAAACAACATTTCTCAGTTGTCATAAGAACTGACTTTGAATGGAATGAAATCATTTATGGGAAACAAAGGCCAAGGGGAATGCAGTTGTTGTTTCCCACTTAGAGCTTCTGCAAGTGTTTCGTGGTTGGCACAGTAGGGCTGATTCACACACACACACACACACACAGTTGAAGGGTGTTTCCAAATAACTTCTGAAAATTTTCCCAGCAGTATAAAGAGTTTGAAATAAGTACTGATGTGTCTGAAAAAATCAGATTCAAATTCAAACCCCAAAACAGATAGGGCTTAGCATTTTACCATAACTAGAAATGGAGTATACGTCAGGTTCCAGTAGGGGTATGGTATGAAGATCTGAAACCAGATTCAGTCATTTAGCTTATCCAATGTGGAAGGGCTTATGGAACAAGATGTCAGCCAGAACCAATACCCTGAAATCATAATTATCTTTTGATCATCATGCCTATCAATACATCATACAAAGGCCTCTGCTCCGTCACTGAATGATTTCTTGACCAGGTCATGCGTTTGAAAAATAAATTCTAACAGTTTACTGCAGCGACCTGTAAGTTATCAAGAGTTCTCTGCAGAACCGTATTTGTGTTTATTGTTGTCCCCAAATATCTATTATTTTGTAGAAGCAACGTCACATGATAGGAAGTTGAATTTGGGTTCTATTCTGAGACGCTACCAGTACTCTTTCCCATTTTTGCCCTAGTTTTTATGCATTGATCTTCATGACACTCTTTGTTTTTGTGGGGATCTGCAGATGGAAAGATCTAGAGATTCTTGGCTTGAATTTCTGCAATTTCAGACAGTTCTCCATGGTTAGCCACTGAAACCACGACACCCACAGCCTGCAAAAAGAAAAAAGATATAGTCTGTGCAGTCTGGACATATGTTATCCAACAGAATAGAGCTCTAAACAAGCTGAGATGAGGATTTGGATGCTTATGTCAGTTTAATGTTATCCAACAAAATAGAGCTCTAAACAAGCTGAGATGAGAATTTGGATGCTTATGTCAGTTTAAAGCAGATAAAATCTATATTCTGCATCATTGAGAAGAAAAAGTTCAATTTGCATGTGCACTGAACTCCTTAACACCCTTGACTGAAATGAATAAAAGAGGAAAACGAAGGAGCAAACTATGCTAATCAGATACGAAATAGAATGTGAAAAAGAGATTAAATAAAGGCAACCCCCATTTTTAGTGGTCAGCTGGTTTGAGGAAACCGGTTTGAGCTTAGGTCATGGCATTTTTTTCATGCTCAGTGGTCGGTAACTCCACTCAAACAGAGGTTAGCATGACCTCTGGGAGGCGCTACTCAAGGTTCTGTTTGAGAGTAGATCTGAGCATAGTCAAACCACAATTGCGAGAGTCACGCCTGATGGAGGGTGTGCTTTTCAATTTTGGGGTCAGTGGTTAGAGGTCAATGTGATTGCAGCTCTTGTCCACACAACCCACTTGGCAACATTCGACTAACACCATGGGGTTGTACTACTCAAGAGCTTTAATTCCAGATAGTTACGCCATTAGATGGATCACAACAAAGCTTCGTGCTTGAACGTTTCGATCAACATGAACACACAACCTACTGTTTTCAACTCAAAACGGTAACAAAGGACGAAACTTGGAATGTGGCAACAAGGCAGGGCCTAAGCCTAATGCCTACTAGCTTGAAACGCCAAGAGGGAAGAAAGAGGAAAAGATTATGAACTTGGACCTCAAGGGAGCCCGGCGGAAGCGAAAGGGTCGGGTCTATGGTTGGATTAAATCCAAAGAGACGTCACTTATGGACTTGCAAGAACACTCACAATCAAGAAAAGCTCTTGATCTAAGTCACAGGGACTAGGCAAAACAGGTGCCGCACCCGCGTCGACGTGACGCAATGCGAGTGCGGCACCGGGTGCGGTCAGCATGACCTTGGGTGCGGTCAGCATGACCTTGGGTGCGGTCAACACACCCAGGGTCATTTTCGTCCACTTTTTGGCTTTAAAAAAAATCCCCAATGAAAAGGAGGATTAGGGCAAAAACATTTTTTTGCCCCTAATCTCTCCTCTCTCCCCCTCAGCTGGAGCTCTCTCCTACCGATGCCCCAGCTCCACCTCCTAGGCTCCTCCTCTCCTTTCGCAGGTACGTACCCTCTCTCGCTCTCTTCTTGTGTCGGTAGGGGAGGGGCCGAGCCCCCCCTTCCCTTCTCGCTCTCTTGTTGGGTCGATAGGGAAGGGACCAAGCCCCCCCCCCCTCTCTCGCTCTCTTGTTGGGTCGGTAGGGGAGGGGCTGAGCCCCCCCTGCTCCCTCTGTTTTCGGCACGGGAGGGGCCGAGCCCCCCCTCACGCTCTCTTTTTGGGTAGACAGGCTCCCCCCTCTCGCTCTCTTGTTGGGTCGGCAGGAGAGGGGCTGAGCCCCTGTTAAAATGTAAAACTGTACATATATGTATATATAATAATATTATATTATTATATATATATATAAATACATTTTTTAATTTCTTTCTTTTCTGTATTTTTTTTTTCTTTATTTTTATTTTTTGTCTTTATGTCATCTAGTTCAGTTTGAACTAGAATGACTGTTGCTAGTCAAGTCCTGTCCAGACTTGACTAGCAATAGAGCTGTTGGACTGACACATTCCAACAGCTCTAAATAGAGTTGTTGGACTGTGCCCAACAGCTCTATTGAGTCCTCTTTCAGCTGTGTATATAAAGGGGTGCAGCCCCTCTTGTATTTCACTCCAATGCTTCTTAAGCAATTGGTTTTTCATATCAATAAAGAATACATTTTTATTTTTATTTTGTTTCCAGTTATACCCTTTTTAAGGGTTATGCTTTAGTGTCATTCTTGACACTTGCTCTTGTTAATCAAAGCTCGTGTTTCGAAGATCCCCATTTCATTTCATGGTATCAGAGCCGCGGAAGTACTAAATCTTGAGGAAAAGCTGCCTCGGTTTCCGTGCCCGTTTGCAAAAGTGTTCGCCACTTGAAGAGAAGTGTTTTATCACTTCATTGGAAAAGATTTCACATCTTGTTGTATTGTTTTTTTTTCTTTCTTTCTCATTTTCCTTCTTGTTTCTCTTCTATCCCTATTCTTTCTCTCCTTGTAATCGATGGATGACAATGATAAAGTCACCATCATGCCTATGAAACTAAGCGATACGAACTATGTAACATGGGCTTCAATCATGAAGCACCATATATGGGGAAAAGGCTTATGGGGGATTGTGGATGGTTCCGATTCGGAACCTAAGCTATCTCTTACTAAAAAGGAGGGAGATAAAGACGTTCCTCTATCGGAAGAAGAGAAAATCAAGGCTATTGCCTCATACGAGAAGAAATGGAAAGAATGGAGAATATCTCATGCGAAGATAATGTCATGGCTTATCAATAGCGTTGACATTAAAAAATGCTCAAGTCTTGCCAAATTTGATCATGCCGATAAGGCATGGGAATACCTTAAGAATATGTATTCCCTTAAAGATATTGCACACGTGTGCAACCTCCAAGAAAAAGTTCGAATGATGACACAAGGAGACAAAACTATTCGTGAATATTACAATGGGTTGTCCGAACTTTGGGAAGAACTTTCCCTTTTAGAACCAAAGTGGCATTGTGCCGAAGACATCGAGCTTCGTCAGAAACAACTCGATGTTGAACATTTTTACCAGTTTATCACTGGATTAAGGCCGGAATTTGAAACCACTAAATCGGCCCTACTTCACCGGGGAAAAATTCCTTCTATTGTTGAAACTATTGAAGAGTTAACAATGGAAGAAAATCGTCTCCGGAAAGGTTCTTCAAAAATTGAAGATGATTCTGTTTTAGCCGTGTCTAGACCAGGGAATCATGTTCGATCATATAGGCCTCCTCACTTTAACCGACAAAATGGTGACTATGATAAGAAGAAAGTTATTTGTCATCACTGTCATGAACCGGGACACTACAGGCCACAATGTCCCAAACTTAAGGAGCTGAGAGAAAAAAGAGCTGCAATTGCTGGATCGGAGCCTAAAGATCAGGATGCACCAGTTTCCCTGGCCCAACTAATGGAGATCCTTCAGCCTCTCATCAAAGGTGCCTCTTCCTCATCTGAAGCTTCAACCGGCGCAGCAGCCTCATCTTTTTCTGATTTAGGTAAAATTTCTTGGCTTCTTGACTCTGGTGCATCTTTTCATATGACCCCAAATAATCAAAGTCTATCCAAATGTGTTAAAAATAAAACAAGTGTGTCAAAGGTCTTTACTGCTGATGGGACTTCTCTTGAAATAGAAGGAATAGGAGATTTTGAAAAAATTTATAAAACAAAAAAATTTTTTATTCCAGAAATTAGACATGTTCCCAAATTAAATTTAAATCTTTTATCTGTATCTCAAATTTCTGATTATGGGTGTAATATTTCTTTTTCTTCTCATGGTTGTTGGGTACAGGATCGCCAGTCAGGCAAGCTGATTGGGGAAGGCCATAGAGAAGGAGGACTCTATTACATGGATTTTTTGGAAATGCCGAAGAAAGCTTTTTGTTATAATATTCAAAAAATAGAGTTGGAACTGTGGCATAAGAGACTTGGTCACCCACATATAGCCAAAATCCAACATTTTCCAAATCTAGGGAAATTTTGTAACTCTGAATCATTTGATTGTAAAGATTGTATTCTCGGCAAAATGAAAAGATTACCATTTCAGAACAGAACCTTTTTCTCTTCAAGACCACTTGAATTAATACACTCGGATGTTTGGGGTCCTGCACCAGTAATTTCTAAAGGAGGATTTGTTTACTATGTTATTTTTGTCGATGATTTCTCCCGACATACGTGGATGTACTTTCTCAAACATAAGTCTGAAGTATTTTCATACTTTCAAACTTTTCATAATATGGTTAAAAACAAATTTCAAAATGATATTACTATTTTTCGCACAGATTCAGGGGGAGAGTTTTTATCCACAGATTTTCAAAATTATCTTAAATTGCATGGCATCACACATCAAAGATCTTGTCCTTATACACCTCAACAAAATGGACTGGCAGAACGAAAACATCGTCATATTATAGAAACCACTAGAACTTTATTAATAGCAAATCAAGTCCCTAAAGACTTTTGGGCAGAAGCTGCCTTAACTGCCACCTATCTCATTAATAGGATGCCATCTTCTTCGTTACAAAATATCACTCCCATTGAAAAACTTATGAACATTTCTCCAGACTACTCTAGATTAAGAATATTTGGGTGCAAATGTTTCATATTTACTGACAAAAATCATAAACTTTCCCCTCGTGCGATTCCCTGTGCTTTTTTAGGATATGCTGAAAACCAAAAAGGTTATAGATGTTTTGACTTCAAAAATAATAAACTATATGTGTCTAGAAATGTTTCCTTTCTTGAAAAGGAGAGCTTCTTTGATTTTAGAAAATTAAAAGACGTCACTGAGTACTCCTTTTTGCTAGATCTAACATCAACATCTGATGAATATGACCTTGATTGTAACTTTGATGATGATCCAAGAATTATTGATCTTAATGTTGAAAATGAAGAAGTTCATAGAGATACTAGTATTCAATATTCCAGGCGACAAGAGTCTAATACTCCATGTGCACTTGAGAAATATTCTAACATTCCAACTAGACAATCATCCCGAATCTCGAGGCCTCCAGAAAAGTTTGTATCATACGAGTCTTTCTCACCCACATATAGGGCAGTTATTGCATTAATTCACTCATATGAAGAACCATCCACATATTTTCAAGCAAAAAATGATATCAAATGGATAGAAGCCATGAAAGTTGAATTAGATGCACTTGAAAAGGCTTCTACATGGAATATTCAAGATCTTCCTCCAGGGAAGAAAACTATAGGATGTCGATGGGTTTATAAAATTAAAACCAAGAGTGATGGTACTCTTGAAAGATATAAAGCCCATTTAGTAGCCAAAGGTTATGCCCAAGAATATGGGATTGATTATGAAGAAACCTTTGCTCCGGTGGCTCGTATGACTACTGTCCGAACCTTAATTGCCTTAGCTTCTATCAAAAAATGGTCTATTTTTCAAATGGATGTCAAAAATGCTTTTTTAAATGGAAAGCTAGTTGAAGAAGTATATATGGAACCCCCTCCTGGTCTAAGTATTCCTAAGGGTAAAGTCCTTCGCTTAGAAAAAGCTCTTTATGGACTTAAACAAGCACCAAAAGCTTGGTATGATAGGTTTAGTCGTGTTATGATTGATATTGGTTTTCAATTCTGTTTAACTGACACTGCTTTGTTTATTAAGAATTCTGATGCAGGGATCATTGTGCTTCTTCTCTATGTGGATGATATGATCATCACCGGAAGCGATAAACAGGGAGTTGAAACAATCAAAACACTTCTTAAATCTCATTTTGAAATGACTGATTTAGGCTTGTTGAGATATTTTTTAGGCATTGAAGTTGCTTATTCTCCTAGAGGATATTTATTATCTCAGACTAAATTTGCTTTTGATATTGTTTTCAGGTCTGGTATTACTGATGATAAGAAAGTTGACACTCCAGAAGTTGTTAATGTTAAAATGAAGATTGATGATGGAGAACTTCTTGCAGACCCTACTCCTTACAGACAGCTTGTCGGGGCACTTTCCTATCTATCCATTACCAGACCAGATATAGCACATGCTGTTCATACAGCAAGTCAATTTCAACATGCTCCTACTTCTGTTCATATGGGAGCAGTCATGCGTATTATCAGATACATCAAGTCCTCTCTTTCACGAGGACTTTTCTTATCTTCCTCCTCTTCTCTTGATTTAATTGCATATACTGATGCTGATTGGGGAGGTGATCCCAATAACAGACACTCAACCACTGGCTTTTGTGTCTTTTTAGGGGAATCATTAATCTCGTGGAGGTGTAAAAAGCAGCAGAAGGTATCTCTCTCATCCACCGAAGCTGAATACAGAGCCATGGCAACCACGACCATGGAAGTAGTTTGGCTCCGACGACTGCTTGCTGACATGGGAGTTGAAGCAACAAAGGCTTCACAAATGTGTTGTGACAACAAAAGTGCGATCTACATTGCCAGTAACAGAACATTCCACGAACGCACCAAACACATCGAAATGGATTGTCACTACGTCAGAGAGGAATATCTACACGGGATAATTGATCTGCCATATGTCACTTCAGAATATCAGTTAGCAGACCTCTTTACAAAGCCTCTCGCTGCTCCCCGATTTCACTTTCTCTTAGACAAACTTTCGCTCATTGTACCGTAAGTTTGAGGGGGAGTGTTAAAATGTAAAACTGTACATATATGTATATATAATAATATTATATTATTATATATATATATAAATACATTTTTTAATTTCTTTCTTTTCTGTATTTTTTTTTTCTTTATTTTTATTTTTTGTCTTTATGTCATCTAGTTCAGTTTGAACTAGAATGACTGTTGCTAGTCAAGTCCTGTCCAGACTTGACTAGCAATAGAGCTGTTGGACTGACACATTCCAACAGCTCTAAATAGAGCTGTTGGACTGTGCCCAACAGCTCTATTGAGTCCTCTTTCAGCTGTGTATATAAAGGGGTGCAGCCCCTCTTGTATTTCACTCCAATGCTTCTTAAGCAATTGGTTTTTCATATCAATAAAGAATACATTTTTATTTTTATTTTGTTTCCAGTTATACCCTTTTTAAGGGTTATGCTTTAGTGTCATTCTTGACACTTGCTCTTGTTAATCAAAGCTCGTGTTTCGAAGATCCCCATTTCATTTCAGCCCCCCCCCTGCTCCCTCTGTTTTCGGTAGGGGAGGGGGTCGAGTATAATTGATTTAAAATTTTGAATGTATTTTTTTTTTGTGTTTTTAGAATAAAAATGACGGATAAAGAGAAAGGACTTGCGTCATCCTCATCCCAACATGTGAGTTCTGCTGCTAGTTTTGCTTATGGTTGCAGTGGGATTGATGATGTGGGCCCACTATGGGTACATGTATATAAACTTGCAAAAATTAGAGAAGGAGGTGTTGGAAATAAGAGATTTCGATGCAAGCTCTGCGAAAGAAATTTTGTTGGGTCTTACACAAGAGTGAAGGCTTATTTGTTGAAGATACCAGGACATGACATCTCAGGATGCAGAAAAGTTGATGAGGCAATGCGAAGACAATACAAGAAAATACAAGACGAATATGAGAAGCGAAAGGCAATGGCCGATTCTTGTGCAGTTAGTGTGTCATTTGCAAGCCACCAAGAAGATGCTGAAAAAAAAAGAAAAGTCAATGTAGGAGGTAGAGAAACGATACAAGCAACATTCAATATATATGGAAGAGAAAAATTGGATAGAAAAGTTGCGAGGTATTTTTATTTTGGTTCACTCCCATTTAATGCGGCTAGAAATCCTTATTGGAAGGATTTAGTAACATCCTTGGCAAATTGTAATTTGAGTGGTTATGTGCCTCCAAGTTCAGAAAAAATACGAACCACACTTCTTGCAGAAGAGAGGGCAAATGTGGATAGGTTGTTAGAGATTAAAAAATATTCATGGAAGCAAAATGAAGTTTCTATTGTGTCTGATGGATGGATAGATATTGAAAGGTGTTTACTGATCAATTTTATTGCTTGTTCGCTTAGTGACCCAATATAATGCATCTAAGGAATATAAAAATGCAAAGTATTTGAAGAGATTGTCTATAGAAGTCATAAAAGAAGTGGGTGATCAGAAAGTGGTACAAATCATTACAGAGAACGCTCCAGTTTGTAAAAGTGCAGCATTGAATTTGGAGAGTGAGTACCCTCATATTTTTTGGACTCCTTGTGTAGCACACAGCTTAAATCTGACCCTAAAGAGCATTTGCAACCCCAAAGAAGAAGAAAATTCACAAGCATATGCTTTATGTTCATGGATTGAAGATTTAGAAAGAAATGTCAAAAGCATTAGGAATTTTATTGTTAACCACCATCGTGCTAATGCTATATTTAATAGGCATTCTGACTTGAAATTGTTGAAGGTCGCTGAAACACGTTTTGCGTCCATCATTGTGATGGTGAAGAGGATTAAAAGAGTACAGAATGCTTTGATTAACATGGTGACCGATGAAAATTGGACATTTTATTGTGCTGATGATGATATCAAGGCTCAAGAAATTAAAAAATTCATTTTTAATGATGAGTTTTGGGACAGAGTGGTATACTTTCTTCAATTTACGCAACCTATTTGGAAAATGTTAAGAAAAGTTGATAAGGATAAGCCTATGCTTCACAGAGTTTATGAAATGTGGGATAATATGATTGAAAAAATACAAGCTATAGTTTTCAAGCATGAAGAAAAAAATCCTGTATTGGATGATTAAAATTTTTTTAATCATATTCATTCAATTTTAGTCAGAAGATGGGATAAGAGCAACACTCATTTGCATTGCATGGCACATTCTCTTAATCCAAAATATTATGCAAATAAGTGGCGGATTGGTGGTATTGGTCGTGTCCCTCCAAATTTAGACCCAAAGTTATCAAGACATAGAAATATGTGTATGACAAGACTTTTTCCAGAAGCATATCTTCTACATCAAGTCACACAAGAGTTTGAAAAATTTTCATGTTCGAGATTATATGGACCGACATTATCCGCGAGAGAAGAAGATAATATAGATCATATCACAAGGTGGTCAACATTTCGATCAGAAACACCTTTTCTTTAACGTCTTGCATTAAGATTGCTATCACAACCTGCTAGTTCATCTTGTTGTAAAAGAAATTGGAGCATATATTCTCAAATCCACAACATGAAGAAAAACAAACTCACCAGCAAGCGTGCAAAGGATTTAGTATATGTGCATTCAAATCTTCGATTACTTTCGCGAACCAATAATTTGCTCTCTTAGTTATTTGATTATTTCTTAGTTTTTCATTTAAATATACTTGTATTGTATTTAACATTTTCAAATTGGGTTTGTAACGCAGACAAGGAACATCCAAATTTTAGGATGTAAACCAAGAAGAGTGTGACTTCGAGGGAGAGCATGATTTCAACATAACAAACATGGATTTAGCTGAGCCCAGTATTCCTTCTAATGACGCATTTGATGATAAAGAAAATTATTAAGATTAATTACTTCATCAGGATATACTTTGGTATGTAATTTAGTTCTTTTTTGTTTTACTTATTTGATTGATACTTAGGTTGATTTATTTAATTGCGTTACTTATTTGATTGATATTTAGGTTGATATATTCCATGCATGATGAATGATATTATGACAATGTTAACTGTTAAAACTTCAAAATTATATATATATATATATACATTTTTGCCCCTGCCGCACCCCCGCACCCGGGTTTTTTGGAAGTGTCAAATACCCGTACCCGCACCCATGTGACATAGCTCTTGATTGAATAAGTCACACCACCCTCACAAGGGTCAAAATATATTTGTTATTGCATGGGAAAACCTCTTCAAGAGAGTAAGAAATACATAGGCCTTAATGGCCTATTTATAATACAAGAGCCCTTAAGGGAGCAGCCCAAAGTAGCTCTTGGGCTGCTCCCAACTGCGTTGGGAGCAGCTCCAACAACTAGTTGGAGAGAAAAGTAAAAAAAAAGGAGAAAAGTACAAAGAAAAAAATAAAGAAAATAAAAGGTGGTCAGCCCCTAATGGGCTAACGCCTATTATAATAAAATGACCGAAATACCCATATATATATATATCTTAACAGTTTCGGCCCCTTTGCACCTGTGGCTGACGTGTCTGGGGGGTTGTACCCTAGTTGACACGATGTAGTAGGGGTGTAAGGCCTCTAATGATGTCGGGTCAGAACGGCTAAATCGGGTAGGTCAAAACTAGGCCCGATATGTGAATCAAAAAGGGATTCTCGTTCAGATCATAAAGGTTCAGGGCTTCTAGAGGGACCTAGGTCGTGTATTGAGAGTCTGATATAGATGCTAGGGGTTAGAGAGGTCAGGTTGGGTCATTCAAAAGGTTGATGAGGTCAAACCGGCAAAACTACATGTTTTGTCGAATAGGCAGGGTGCAGTTTTGGTGTTTTGGGTCCTCGATATGAGTAAGGTCATAGCTAAGGTTGGGATCCGTTCAAGAGGTAGTGTAGTAGGTCTAGGGAGGTCTTAAAGGGGTCAAAACATTCAAGTGTGGTCAGGTAACGTGCAAAAGACCAGAGAAACAACGATCGAGGGATGTGATGGTGGTGCCAGCGAACCAAGATTTTAGAATTCCTTATTTAGCCTTAGAAATTAGTTTGACATTTTGGAACATTTAATTCCCTAAACTTGTTTGGACTTGTCATTGGTCGTCTTCTGTCGAAAATTGTTATAAGGGATTATTAAACGCTAGAACTTGCGTACAAGCTGACTCCTTAGAGCATAGTTCGGTTTAAGCAATGCCATCAATGAAACCTCACATTAAAAAATGGCCAAATTTTTGGGTTAAAATTTTGAAGCATTAAAAAATGAGACTACACTACTTCTACGGATGCGGTCCTGGTCTAGACACCTTAAGCGGTTTTAGGTGTAATGATCCCAACTGACCCTCGTAAAAATAGTGATTTTTTTTAAAAACAATTGCGGAAACTAACCCCAGGATCCGAGGCATCACAAATTTAATATATCAAACTACAAACCATCTGTGCATTAAATCAATTGATGAATAGATCAAACTTTATTAATTTAATGAAATATCAAATAGTCTAAGACACAAAAATCGTCTAACTCAGTAGAGCCACCTTGTCAAAACCCAGAAACCAGTCACAAGGCTCGCAGTCTCCAGCCAGCTAGTTAGTGTGAAAATATCTCAAAAGAGATAACATGCATAAAAAGCACAACCACCACAAAGGGAAATGTGCACAAAGGCACAAGAACACTTAGAACAAGATGTACTTAAGGTACAAAAAGAGAACACAAATGCAAAAATATAAAGAATTTTATTGAACAATGGAGAACAATGCTCCAAGCATTGAATGACATTTAAGAAGGGGGTTCACCCCTATTTATAAGAAGAGAGAACCTTGGAGGGGCTCCCACTAGACGTTGGAGCCCCTCCAACGGTTAGAAATCTAATCGTTGGAGGGGTCCAACGTCTAGTTTGGACCCCCTCCAAGTTGAATTTAGTCAACAAAGAAAAGAAAAGAAAGAAAGAAAAAGAAAAAAGAAAAAAAAAAGTTACAAACATATACAATAATGTGGATGTGCGTAAAAAGAGGAAAAGACAAAAATACCCCTTGGGGTTTACATGATGTGAAAATGATATATATATATATATATACAATAAAACGAGATAAAATTTAACACCCTCCCTCAAACTTAGGGCGCAATGACCGAGAGTTTGCCGAGAGGAAAGTTGAATCGTGGTGAGCAAAGCGCTTTGGTGAAGAAGTCTGCCAACCGATATTCTGAGGTGACGTAAGGAAGATTTATAACATTTTGCAAATATGCTTCTCTAACGTAGTGGCAGCCCATCTCAACATGCTTTGTGCATTCATGAAACCTGTGATTTTTAGTAATATAGATTGCACTCTTATTATCACAAGATAACTTTGTGGGTCATTGGACTTGAATCCCCAGGTCTTGTAGTAGTTGATGAATCCACACAATTTATATGGTTGTTGAAGCCATGGCTCGATATTCTGCTTCTGTGGATGATAGAGACATCTTCTGTTGTTTCTTGCATCTTCATGAGATCAGGGATTCACCTAAAAAAATACATAAACCTATAGTGGAGTGACGATTATTTGGGTCACTTCCCTAATCAGAGTCAGTATATGCAATTAAATTTAACTCAAAAGGTGAGGAAAGAAAAACTCCCTTGTTTGAAGTTCTCCTTATGTATCTGACAATGCGTAGAACGGCGCCCATATGGACGGATGTAGGGGCATGCTGGAATTGGCTTGCAGTGTGCACGGCATGTGAGATGTCTGGCCTTGTGATGTTAAGGTACATTAGGGACACCACAAGTTGTTGGTAAGGAGTGGGATCCTCCAAAAGTGTCCCATCATCGATCTTCATTTTTTATCTCACCATTTCAGGGGTCTCACAGATTTTATCATAATACCTGATTTGTCAAAAATCTCACATGCAAGTTTAGTTTGAGACAAAAAATAGCCTCTATGAGAGCAGGCTACCTCGATACCAAGAAAGTATTTCAGATATCCCATATCTGACATTTCAAACCTTTCTTTTAAAGTGTTTTTAATACTTTTGATGTCTTTTATGCCACTGCCTGTTATCAACATATCATCAACATACAACAGTAAAATCACAATACCTGCATCAGACTTTTTGACAAACAGAGTAGTGTCAGTGTAGCAAGATGTAAAACCATCTTGAACCATTACTTCATTAAATCGATCATACCAAGCCTTAGGAGCTTGTTTTAAACCATAGAGCGGTTTTCGCAAGCGAAGAACTTTTTCCTTTGGCACGACCATGCCAGGAGGAGCATTCATGTAAACTTTTTCAATAAGGTCCCCATTCAAAAAAGCATTTTTAACATCCATTTGGTAAATGTTCTATTTTTTAATAGATGCAATGATGATCAAACATCTTACAGTGACCATCCGTGCAACAGAGGCAAAGGTTTCTTCGTAATCAATGTCGTATTCTTGACTATATCCTTTTGCGACAAGGCGGGCTTTATATCTTTCAAGAGTGTCAACACTCTTGGTTTTGACTTTAAAAACCCATGTACATCCTATTGTTTTCTTTCCTTTTGGAAGACATTGAAAGACCCAAGTTTTGGCTTTGTTGAGAGCTTTAAGTTCGTTGTCCATGGCATCCCTCCACTCTATCACTTCCTTAGCTTCTTCAAAATTTCTAGGTTCTTGATACGAGTGAATGACACTAAGACATAACCTATGTTTTGGAGAAAAAGACTCATGGGATATAAATCTAGAAGGATTTTTCCTAGATCTTTCAGTTCTTCGAGAGTGGTTAGAAGGTTCACTAGGGTCACTATATTTCTCTATCGCACTTTTAAAAGTGCTTTTATCTCTATGTGTATAGGTAATTGGTTCAACAATCATTTCTTCTTCATGTTGGATGGGTTGAGGAATACTTCCACTTATATCCTCATTCTCATTCAATTCATCATCGCTAAAAAAGTCCTCATTTCTAGATAGTAGTTCAAACAAGAAAGAGTAATCGGCATTATCTTCATGAGTTTTGTGTTCTTAAAAACCACTGATGTTTTCTAAAAAGGTTACGTTTCTTGAAATATATAGTTTATCATTTTTAATATCATAACACCTAAAACATTTTTGTATTTTCGAATATCCTAAAAACGCACAAGGAATAGCTTTAGGAGATAGTTTATCATTCTTGTCGGTGAGGACAAAACATTTACAACCAAAAATTCTTAACCTATTATAATCGGGTTCTTTTTTATACAAGGTTTCATATGGAGATATTTGATTCAATTTTTTGGATGAAAGTCGGTTTATGAAGTAAACCAATGCAAGAGCCGCTTCGGCCCAAAATCTTTTTGGAATTTTTTGAGAAATGAGCAAAGTCCTTGTAGTTTCTATTATATGTCTATGTTTTCGTTCGACTAACCTATTTTGTTGAGGTGTTTTGGGGCAAGACCTTTGATGAACAATCCCATTATTTTCAATATAACTTTTGAAATCATTTGAGAGATATTCTCCCCTAGAATTGGTTCTAAGAATTTGTAATTTACTATTGAATCAATTTTGTATCATCATATGAAAGACCTAAAAAGTAGAGAAGACCTCATGTTTATGTTTGAGGAAGTATATCCAACTATATCTTGAGAAATCAACATAAATAACATAATACGAAAATCCTCCCTTAGACACTACGGGTGCCGGTCCCTAAACATCCAAATGCACAATTTCAAAAGGCTTAGTTGAAAACACAGTTCTTTGTCTTTACATAAAGTTTTAGCAATATGTAAATAAGAAAGCTTGACAATATTTGGATGCTCAAGGCGTTTGTGTCAAACATTTATATCTTTATGTTGGGCAACATTACAAAAAGAGGGTTTTGAAATTTGAAGAAATTCCATAAGATAAAGATCTCCCTTCCTAGAGCCTTTCCCAATCAAGTTCCACGACCGGCGATCCTGTATCCAACATTTATTTGATGAGAATTTGATATCACACCCATTATTCGATAGTTGAGAGACGGAAAGCAAACTTAAATTTAGTTTTGGGATAAATCTAACTTTAGGAATAAAAAAACTGTCTTTCAAAATCACCAATTCCTTTTATTTCAAGAGAAGCCCCATCCGCGGTAGAGAAAAAGAGGGTGACAAATTTTTTGAGTAATTAGAAAGTGCAAAAACATTTGGAGTCATATGAAAGGATGCACCCGAGTCTAAGAGCCAAAGAGTCTTACCGGGATGAGAGAAGGTGGTCATGGCAACTCCGGAAACGGATCCCTTGAGTAGAGGTTGAAGAGCTTCCATGATTTGATTTAGAGACAAAGTAGCATTGTTGGAAGTTGATGGTCCCTCCTCCTTGGTTGGTTGGAAAGTTGTAGACATAGCCACCATCTTTTTCTATTTAGGGCATACCGGTTAAATGTATACCTGTTCTTTGCAAAAGTGGCATATGATTTTACTATAATCTCTTCTTCCATAATGCCCACCATTTTCTCTTCCTTCTTGATTTTTGTTGAAATGAGGGGTTTATAAGTTTTAACATTCCCCGGTCTTGAGACGGCATAAGCACCCTCATCCTCATCCTTAGAGAGAACGGCCAACACACTTAGATTGGTTTTATTCATCCCCAATCTAGTTTCTTTTTAACTTAATTTGGTAAGCACATCTTCCAACGGAGGATAAGAGAAAGAAGACAAGAGGGAGTATCTAGTTTGTTCGAACTCGGGTCTAAGCCCATTTAAAAAGTTGAAAAAATGATCTTCTAATTGTTTGGCCCTCAATTCAATAGCCTCTCCACTCCATTTAGGTTCTTGGAGACCAAGTTCATCCCAAATAGTAGATAGCTCAGCAAAATATTCTCTAACGAACATTTCTCCTTGTTGAAGGGTTAAAGCCTTCTTTTGGAAATAATATTTATGAGACAAATCTCTTGAAGTATACATTCTTTCAAGATACTCCCATACTTGAAAGGCTTTTCTGAACTTCAAAATATTGGCATTTATTTTCGTTTCAACGGAAGAAAAGAACCATGAAAGAATTTTGCCGTTCTTCATCTCTCATTCTTCATGCTTTTTGTTGTATTCTTCAAAGGCTTTTTCTCTCTCTTCACCATCAAGAACTTTTATTTCACCCTTCTCAATAATGGTGATCTTAGGTTCGGATTCAGGAATGGTTCCTTTGACGTATCCCCAAAGACCTTTCCCCTTAATGTGATCTTCCATATTCCCGGCCCAAACATGGTAGTTGGAGTCATTTAATTTAAAACCAAGTGAAAAATGAGACTCTTTTTCACCCATTAGAGAGGGAAGAGTGGAGAAAAAATACGTACCACTATGGGTCTTTCAAATCTTACTTGACGCAAAAAACTTCCAAAATATTGAAGGAAGAGAAGCCCCCAAGCCTTTCACCAAGACAACAAAGGCATGCTTTTCGAGGCACTTGCAAATACGAGGAATAACACGATCTTCAAGCTTTAACCTTGCTCAGATACCATGTGAAAATATCTCAAAAGAGATAACATGCATAAAAAGCACAACCACCACAAAGGGAAATGTGCACAAAGGCACAAGAACACTTAGAACAAGATGTACTTAAGGTACAAAAAGAGAACACAAATGCAAAAATATAAAGAATTTTATTGAACAATGGAGAACAATGCTCCAAGCATTGAATGACATTTAAGAAGGGGGTTCACCCCTATTTATAAGAAGAGAGAACCTTGGAGGGGCTCCCACTAGACGTTGGAGCCCCTCCAACGGTTAGAAATCTTAACCGTTGGAGGGGTCCAACGTATAGTTTGGAACCCCTCCAAGTTGACTATAGTCAACAAAGAAAAAAAAAGAAAGAAAGAAAAAGAAAAAGGAAAAGAAAGAAAAAAAATTACAAACACATACACTAACGTGGATATGCGAAAAAAGAGGAAAATACAAAAATACCCCTTGGGGTTTACATGATGTGAAAATGATATATATATATACATATATATATGTATCTCTTTATATATATATATATATATATATATATATATAAATATGTGTGTACAATAAGACGAGATACAATTTAACAATCAGGACATCACTTAGTGTTCGTGGTTGTAAAACAATTTTAAGAAAATGGGTAAGAACCGAAGTTCTTTGTACGAATTCTCTAAAAATCCAAACACTCAAGGAAATAGTACAAACAAATTCATGCATAAAATTCAAAAGAATATCACAAACAAGAATTTAACACAATCAACTTACCATTCAAGCATTTAAAGAAAATATCATGCAAAATCAAATATTATGTAAAAAACCAATATGCATAAATGCATGAACTAATGCTAAACAGTAAAGATGCATGATTCAATGCACATGCATGAATAACTTATTAAGTTATTTATCATATTTGCTTTTGTATGAATGTCCCTATTAAATATACACAAATTTAATTTTCACTTTTTCTTAAACGGACACAGAATCCCGAAGTCTAAGTTAGGTTTTCAGTTGTAGTTTACCACACAATTTGTATTTTATTACTAGGTTTCATATTTGTTCCTCAACTGATATCAGGAATAAGTATCATCTATCGGAACATTAGAAAACATCTAATGTCGAGACATCATGAAAATCAACATCCACTGACGCCACTTTTTTGGTATACCAATAACTACAGTTGAGTTTACAATACCACCCCCAGACAAAATGGCTACATCTCTCTAAAATCGTGGTCGAGAGGTGAGCCACCATATCGGGTTCAGGAGGCACAATCACACAGAGTTTTAGTATCATCACGATTTTCTAAAAACCGCCATCCAGGATTCTCACACTGTGAAAGGGACATGAAGAAAGAGATTAATTACACTGTTTGGTCTCTTTTACATTTTTAAACAAATTCAGGTTTTTTACACAAGAACCATTTAACAAATCAACATGCAAAACCCATCTCGAGCCTTGGCCCGACACATTTTTAAGAGTGAAATTAATTTTGGAAAACCCAATAATTTCTAAAGACAATAGGTGGAGCAACACATGCTCCCTACACGGCCTGTAGTGGTTCACATATGACCACCAGCAAAACTCAAAAGTGATTTATGCATCTTTGCAAAATTTCAGTGAACATGCAACATACTAGTTGTTTCAAAACATGTTCACAATGCACATTCAAAATCATAAAATGAATGCACATGAAGCCAAACGCATGTGCATCATGCATAAACAACCAAACATGCATATGATCACCGTTATGCAAACATCAAATAAAATTCCAAATTCATGTGCATGATATGCAAAAATGCAAGTCGATCAAATCAAAATCATGTTTTTGTATCATTTCAAAAAGAATGCATACATCAATCTTAAACATGTACATGACCAAATTCATGTAATAAATCAACTATGCAGAAATTTCTGTCGAACCACTTACTAAGCTGATCCATGTACATGGGTCGGCCAATGTTGAAAATACATGTTTTCAACATGATGGCTGATCCATGTACATGATTAAAATCATGTGCATGAGTCGGCCAAACCCATAACTATGCTCATTACAGCCTATAACATGTATTGGATGATTCAGGTACATGTTTAAGATCATGTACATAGGTCGGCCAGACCATCAAGCATGCATATATCAGCCTGCACAACATGCTGGCCTCATATATACAACAATACAACTAAAACCAATAATAATATGCAGATGCATGAGCATGTAATTCAAAACATAGCATTCTGATGCATGAGCATGTAGTTTAGCTGATCAAATCATTGCATTAGATGCATGAGCATATAATTAACCAAATCTAAATCGAGACCCAAAATATTCAGATGTATAGGCAAGTAACAGGACAGGTCTAAATCAAACACTAAAAGGACATGTACTCGACAGATCTAGACTAGATCTGCCCGAGTATCCACTCGACAGATCTGAACCAGATCTGCGTGTTCAAATGTACATCAGATCTGACCAGATTTATGAACTTATGCATACAGCAGATCTGGACCAGATCTGTCAATATGTGCACTTGGCACATGTCCAGAACAGCATATGAATGTTCTTCAGCAGATCTGATTCGAAACAGCATATGCATGTTGTTCGGTAGATCTGATACTAAACAACATGCTGATAGATAAAAAAAAATGTTTAGGTACACAAATATGCAATTCAACAAATATGAAATAGAAAAAAAAAATTCAAATGCACGTGCAAGCGAAGCAAACAAATCTAACACAACAAAACAAGATCAGCTGTATGCATGTGAGCTCGACAGCCTAAATCAACTAAATACAATCAGCTTTTTTGAATATGTATATAACTCACAAATTTGATTCGAACAGGCAAATTCCATAACATGCATATAGGTCCAGCTTTAAAAAAATCAACCATCCTGAATATATATAAATAGAGAGATTCGCATGAGCATTGAAAACCCACGAAAATCGACCTACACACACACACATTATATATATATATATATATATATATATATATATATATATATATATATATATATATATGCTCAGGAAGAATCGTTAACATGTAATGTATTACATGCATATTCAGTTTCAAAACAAGAAAATTGACACCTATGGAATCGAAATCATACATATTTTCAGGATTCGATACTCTAGGGAAATCGACAAACTCAAGAAATAAACATATATATGTATATATATAATCGTCACTTTATATAATAATATATACATTATTTTTTAATTAGATTTCCCTTTTCCATCTAATACGTATACATAAATTGATTTATATGTATTTCTTCCTAAAAGAACTTAGAGAGAAACTTGTACCTTGATCGGAAAGCGAAAAAAGATCGGAAAAAAATTTGATGGATGTATGAAAAACTATTTTTTTTCTTCTCATTCTTTCTTTCTTTCATTTTCTCTTTTTTTTCTCTCTCACCTCACACGAGTTTGGGGTTTTCTTTTTTTTTCATCTCTCTCTCTCTCTAATTCTCGCTCTAGAACACGAGTTCTAGAGAAAAGAGACCAACCCCTTTTAATAATGTTTTAATAATTTATTTATTTATTTATTTTGTTTCTAAGTTGATCTAATCTAGAAGGAGGTGACATCCCCTCTAGAAAGCCTTAGAGAGTAGAGTTCTACTTAACGTAGAACTCTACTTCTCCTAGATATCTCATTAATTAAAAAATTATTTATTTATTTTCATTAATTATTTTATTAATTTATTAATTATACCAAAGGAATATTCAAAGAGTGCTACCCCCTTTGGAAAGCATTAAATTAAAGGTGATTTTAAAGTTTTAAAATAACCATGGGTGGATTTTGGATTTGGATCCAAGATCCAAATCCATATCCAAATCCACATGAATCCTACCTAGACTAGATACCAGTCAATACGGATCTTGAACTAGATCCAAATCCATATTAACTTAAATCTAACGGAGCAAATTCAGTCGGATCTAATCCAAAAAAGTAAAAAATAAAGGCAGGTCATTTTTTTTTAAAATATGATTTTCGGGGCAAACTCCGCCTGTGTATAACTGTTTAGTTATCCACTGTCGGTCCCAAGCCCAGATAAAGGAGGAGGGTTGTAGTAGGCCTGTGACAGCCAGCAAAAAAACTTAGTCATACCCTATGAATATGAACCAATATGAGAATTTCGTTGGGGCGTTCCCTACTGAGCGACGCGATGTACTCTATAGGCCCAGAGGCAGTGATAAATGGGCAAGGGTTGCTAGGTCGTCGCCCGGAAGCGACGCGTCACACCGGCGCCCGGGTGTGGTGTCAAATAAGCAAGGGTTCCCTCACTTTATTGGACAGGTGGGGGTAAAGAACTTAGTCCAAGACCATAAAATTAGGTTAGCCACTTGAAACATAGGATCATTAACTGGTAAGTTGGTAGAGTTAGTAAATGTTATGTGTAGGAGAAAGATTGATATTTTATGTTTACAAGAGACCAAATGGGTAGGCGAGAAAGCAAAAGTGAGAACCTTGGGGATATAAGATTTGGTATATAGGAAAAAATAGGAATAGGAATGGAGTAGGGATTGTTATGAGTCGTGAGTTTATAGATAATGTAGTTGAGGTCCGTAGGAAGGGTGATAGGATTTTACTTATTAAATTAGTATTAGGCTCTGAGATTATTAATATTATTAGTGTTTATGCACCTCAAGTAGGTTTAGATGATTTCATTAAACGTCAATTTTGGGAAGATTTAGATGGAGTAGTACAAGGGATATCTTATGGAGAAAGGCTTTTCATCGGCGGTGACCTTAATGGGCATGTAGGCATTAATAGGGATGGATTTGAGAGTATCCATGGAAGCTATGGTATAGGAGAAAGAAACGAAAGTGGAGAAAGGATTTTAGATTTTGGTTTGTCCTGATCTTAGCAAACACTTAGTTTAGGAAGAGAGAGTCTCACCTAGTAACATTTAAAAGTGGGGTTAATACAAATCAGATAGATCTTTTCCTACTTAGAAAGAGAGATAGGGGTTGTTGCATCGATTGTAAGGTTATACCGAGAGAAAGTGTAGCTACACAACATAGAATCTTAATTTTAGATCTTAGAATTAGACAATGTCACAAAAGGGATAGACATAGGATAGATCCTAGAATTAAGTGGTGGGCACTAAAAGAAGCAAAACAAGGAATGTTTGTAGAGCAGGTAGTTAAGAAAGCTGATTGGTGTCTCGAGGAGGAATAAAAATCAATGTGGAATAAGATAGCGGGTGGCACGAGAAAGGTGGCTAAGAAGGTATTGGGTGAGTCTAAAGGCCGTGCACGGCTAGGAAAGGATACATCGTGGTGGAATGAGGATGTCAAATTAGCTATTAAGGTTAAAAGAGAGTGTTATAGAAATCTAAGTAAGAGTCGTGATAATGAGAATTTGAAGAAGTATATGATAGCAAAGAAGAAAGCTAAAAAAGTAGTTCGGAACGCGAGGGATAAGGTATATAAGGAGGTTTATGACAAGTTGGATACCAAAGAGAGCGAAAAGGATATTTATAGGCTTGCAAAGATGAGAGATAGGAAATCGAGGGATCTGGGTATGGTTAGATGTATCAAAGATGAAACGCAAAGGGTTTTAGTCAAAGATGAGGAGATTAAGGAGAGATGTAAAGATTATTTTGATAAGCTATTTAATGAAAGTCATGCGCAAGATCTTGGAGACTTGTCCATTCCTTTTCATGAGATGAATCGTGACTTCATGCGCAAGATTCAAAAGAAAGAAATTGCAGAGGCTTTGAAGAAAATGAAATCAAGAAGGGCAATTGGCCCAGATGGTATACCTATCGAGGCTTGGAAATGCTTGGGAGAGAAAGGTTTAAAATGGTTGACAAATCTTTTTAACAAGATTTGAGGGACAAATAAGATGCCTAATGAGTGGAGGAAGAGTACTTTGGTGCCTCTATATAAGAATAAGGGTGATATACAAGATTGCATAAACTATCGTGGTATAAAACTCATGAGTCATACTATGAAACTTTGGGAGAGGATGCTTGAGTCTAGGTTGAGGAATGATATCGGAGAATCAATTTGGTTTTATGCCTGGAAGATCAACTATGGAAGCTATATATCTTCTTAGACAACTTATTGAGAGAAATAGAGAGAGGAACAAAGATTTGCATATGGTTTTTATTGATTTGGATAAGGCATACGATAGAGTACCTAGGGACGTTCTCTGGTGGACAATGATGAAAAAAGGTGTTCCTCTCAAGTACATTCGTATAATTAAGGATATGTATGAAGGAGTAGTAACCAATGTCCGCACTTGTGGAGGGGTGACAACCAATTTTCCTATAACGGTTGGGTTACATCAAGGATCTGCTTTAAGCCCTTTCCTATTTGTTATAGTGATGGATGAGCTTACGAGATCAATTCAAGAAAATGTGCCGTGGTGTATGTTGTTTACTAATGATATTGTTTTGATTGATGAGTCTAGAGTTGGGGTTAATGCTAAGTTAGAATTATGGAGACAGACATTGGAAGCAAGAGGTTTTAAGTTGAGTAATAGTAAGACAAAATACATGGAATGTCGGTTTAGTAAGCAACGAAGTAGTGATGGGAGTGTAGTGAAGCTTGGTGAGCAAGAAATACCGGTGGATGATTGTTTCAAATATTTGGAATCTATCATTCAAAAGTATGGAAAAATTGATGGAGATGTAAATCATAGGATAAAGGTTGGGTGGATGAAATAAAAAAGTGCAACTGGAGTATTGTGCGATCGTAGAATGCCATTGTGATTGAAGGAAAAGTTTTATAGGACGACTATTAGGCCCGCTTTACTATATGGTACGGAATGTTGGGCTGCCAAGAGACATCATATTCAAAAAATGAGTGTAACTGAGATGCGTATGCTGAGATGGATGTGTGGAAATACAATAAAAGATAAGATTCGGAATGAGGAGATACGTAAGAAGGTAGGCGTTGCACCCAATGAAAATAAGATAAGAGAATCGTTTACGGTGGTTTGGACATATTCGGCGAAGGCCTAATGATGCTCCAGTTAGAAGGATGGAGAAATGGGAAAATATATTAGTTAAAAGAGGTCTGGGTAGGCCTAGGAAGACATGGATGGAGGTGATAAAAAAGGATATGAATGCTTTGAACCTCACCGAGGACATGGCATTGGATAGAAATGATTGGAGGAGAAGGATTCATGTGGAAGACCCAGAATGATTTTCTTTTTTGGTTCATATCGCCGACCCCAATTGTTTTGGGATGAAGGCGTAGTTGTTGTATGATTTTCGGGGCAACCGTAATCTGATTTGGGAAAAACAGGTCGCCAACGCGATCAGTATTTTGAGGCAGATCTAATGATGTTCATACCTAAATTTTGCTTCCGAAATTTGCTTGAATTTAAAGGTTAAAAACGGAAAATTTCTGAAATTATGATTAGCTCAACTAGGTCTTGTCAGTTGGCTATGCGCCACGACCAGACCCAGCTCACGTCACCTATAAAATCAACTATTTTTCCATGATTTTATCAATTTAAAATAATTATACAATTTAAAATTATATTTATTTATTTTAAAAATCTTGAAAAAATACACGATATTACATTAGGGAAGGTTAGGGATTGGTCCTAAGGTATGATAGAGGTTCAGGGAGTGTATAAATCAAGGTTGCCAAACTAGGAAGCAAAAGCGAAAAACGATACGAGAAGCAAAAGAGACAAGTTGTAATATCGTGTATTTTTCCATTGCTTTTTAAATTTGAAAGCTGTGAAATTTGGTTGTGTTTTATAAAGTTGGTAAAAATCATGGAAAATAACTTGGATTATAGGTGATGTTAGCTGGGTCTGGGCGTGGCCGCCCACTGACAAGACCAAAACAAAGCGAATAATATTTGAAAAACTTTTTGTTTTTAACTTTTTAAATCAAGCAAAAATCAGGCAAAATTAATGTTAAATTCATGCGAAATTCGAAGGCAAAACCCAGGTAAGCATACATTAGATGTGTCTCGTAATTCTGAGAACATTGATATTTCATTGATATGGATTTGGACCCAGTTTAAGACTCATATTAACTAAGATCTGATCTAGGTTAGAATCCATATGGATTTGGATCTTCGATCTGAGTCCGAATCTCAAATCCAAAAGTGACCAATTTAAACTTTAAATTCAATCTAAAGGTTAAATTGAGTAAGAATTCTACGTAGAGAGGACTTCCAAAGGGGGGCGACACCCTTTGGAATATTCTTAAATTTTATTATTTAATAATTAAATATTAAATAATTAATAAAAATATATTAATTAATGAATTTCAAAATTTTATTTATTTAGATAAGGTGGAGTTCTATATTTGGTAGAACTCTACCTAGTAAAGGGTTCTAGAGGGGGTAGAACTCTACATTTTATTTCCTTTATTTGGTAGAACTCTACATTTTATTTCCTTTATTTGGTAGAACTCTACATTTTATTTCCTTTCCTTTATTTATTGTCACCCTCTAGATGGATCCCAAATTAGTTATAAAACAAAAAAAAGGAAAATAAAATAAAATTTAGAAAGTTTATTTAAGGGCTAGATTTTTCCCCTCTCTCTAGAATCAATATTCTAGAGAGAGGGAGAGAGAGGAGAAAGAGTAAAACTCGTGGGAAGAGAAAAGAGAAAGGAAAAAGGAAAGGAAAGAAGAAGGGGAGAGAGAGGAGAAAGAGTAAAACTCGTGGGAGAGAGAAAAGAGAAAGGAAAATCAACTTTACATTATTTTTTTTTTGCAAACTCAGTTTTGCCCAGCCGACAGTGGTTGGGCTTTACCAATCATGCGACTGCCCAGCCAGATGTCGGTTGGGCTCGCCCTGGCCATCATTTGATGATGATGATGATAAGCCAGCAGTCGGTTGGGCTTCACCAAACATGAGGTTGCCCAGCCAGCAGTTGGATGGGTCCCCCATGTACATCTGTTACACATTTTTTTTAACACAACACTATAGTAGATTTGGGCCAGATCTGCACATGTATGAACACATCGGTCCAACATATTTGTGTGGCTCTCCTTATCTTATGGTTATAGTAGACTCTTCTAGAGACCCACCATTAGGTAACTTCTGAAATTCGAAATTAATTACTATTTAATATTAATTAAATTAATTATTAATTAGTTATTAATAATTAAATATCCAAAACCTTCCAGAGGGTGTCTTATTTCTCTAGGAGTCTTTTTAACCTTAAATATCTTCAAATTAGACCTGTATTTTAAATTTAAAACTGTAATTTAGTTGGATCTGGATTTTGGATCTGAATCTAAGATCCAAATTCGTATCCAAAATCCATTTAGATTTTAAGTTAGATTAGATCCTAAGTAATATGGGTCTTGGACTGAGTCCAGATCCATATTAATTTGGATCATATGGATTGGATCCAGTCCGATCCAAATTCGGACCCAAACCGTCGAAGCAAGCTTTTTTTTTTAATTACGATTTTTGGGCCAACCGTAGCCCGAATTCGAAAAAGTAAAACAACGTTGAACTCAGAATTTTCAGCCGCATCTAACAGTATATATATTGAATTTCACCTTCAAAATTTGCCCGAATTTCGCTCGAATTTAATAGTAAAAAAAAAAACTTTTTATCACCTTTCAATTGGCTTGTTTAGGTCTTGTTGATGAGACTTGGGGTCAAGCCCAGACTCCAATATCACAATCCGAATATCGAAGGTTTATCGATTTTTCTTCGACACTTAGGCAAATTTTTAGAAGTGTTTAAATTTGACTAAGTATAAAAATGCATGCTATTACACTGGGGGTGGTGTGTTGACACAACTATTGTTATTGGTATACTAAAAAAGTGACATCATTGTATGCTAATTTTTCTAATGTCCCAATATTAAATGTTGATTTCTAATGTTCCGATGGATGGTGCTAATTCTTGATATCAGTTAAGGAACAAGTGTGAAACCCAGTAATAAATAATAAATTGTGTGTTAAGCTACCACTGTGAACCTAACTTAGACTTCGAGAATTGTTGTGCCCATTCTGAGTATCCGCCAATTTAATGAAAAGTGGAACTAACCTTGTGTACATTTAATAGAGGCATGCATACAAAATAAACTTTGATAATAACTTAATAAGTTATTCATGCATGTGCATTGAATCATGTATCTTTACTGTTCTGCATTAGTTCATGCATTCATACTTATCCTGTCTCGATTGAAAATTGTTATTGTAAGATACTTATTTTAAATGCTTAAATGGTAAATTGATTATGAAATTGTTGTTATATTCCTCTGAATTTATGCAAGAAATTGGTTTATGTTCTTTCCTTTCTGTTTGAATCTTTAGAAGAATTTGTGCAAAGAAGCCTGCGAGTTTGCATGACATGATTCTGATGTTCTTGACAGAGTGACTCTATAATACAAACTTTATTTATTTATCTTTTTATGACATTCATTGTATTGGTTAATAAAATTAATTATTCCTTCGATTGATTCAATGCACTATCTCTTGTGGTTTGGTAATTATTAAATCTGTGAGACCTCGAATCTTTGGGTTTGGTTTCCGCAAATGTTTAAAAAAAATCTACTTTTCATGAGGATAAGATAGGGTAGTTACATAAGCGATATATTTTTAAAATGTATAGGAAGCGAGAAACGAGGAATAAAAAAAGAAATAAAAGAATTGAATGGGATTCAAAAATAAAAACTAAAACAAAAGTGATTATTCTTAAATTTCATGATTTTTTAGTATAAGAGTAAATTTTTAACAAAATTTAAAAATGACGATTGCCAATTTAGAGAAAGCATATAGAAGTGAGTGAGAAGCAAGAGAGAAAACACATAAGAACATGAAAAATAGAGTGAGATAACATATAAGAAGAATATATGAAGTGCGTGAAAAGCATAGGGGAAGCATGAGAGAATCGAGATTCCCATCAAGTTTCGAAAGTGAGTATCACACTTCCAAAGTGATTCTCCAAGAAGCGGGCTTCCCACCGATCTAAGAAGCTTCCAGTAACTTTGGTATAAATACCTAAACAAAGTAGGGAGGATGATTGATCATCAGAACCATGGCTGACAGGCTTCCAACGCTAGATTTCACAGGCAAGGAGGCACTTTGCCGCACTTCAGGGATACGAGAAAGGTCTAGGCCCTTAGTAGAGATGAGCGATCAGATCCACGACTCTAATCCACACGTGAGCTCAAAGACGTGAGAGAGGAGAGAGAAAGAGATGTCAATGGGGGCATAGACATCTGAAGAGAGGTAAGAGAGGGAGACGGCTAGACAGGTTCAATCCATAATCCAAAGGGGTTCTTCAGACCTTTATTTATAGCATGAAGGTCTGAAGTAAAGTATTAACTAAACAACTAATCCATAAGCCACAAAAGAGTCCTACTTTGAAACAAGAACTAGAGTAAAGAGAGGATTCTAGAGTCTTACCTCAATCATGACTCCAAATTTAAAATCATAATTAATTAAGAAATAAAACCTAATTAGACTCTACCTAATTAAGTTGAGACACATCTAGAGAGTTGGGGGGAGGGGGGGATGTCCCACATTCTTCCTCTAATTAGATGCCCTCCAGGTGGCTCTCCTTGGTTCTAATGTGAAACATGTGTCAAACTCTCCTTTCTTCTGGTAAGGACATGTGCCTCTTGACTTTTTCACACTATATTCAGTCACATAAGCTTTTACATCAACATAATGAACCCCATACAGAAGCTGAAATCGTCTCTTATGGGCATGAGGTGGCGTTGAGGCGTCTCTTGAATATCATGTCGTAACAGAAAACATGAAAAGAAGCGAGAGAACATATAGGAAGTAGAAAACAAAGCATGTGAAAAACATATAAGCATGGGAGAACTGAGATTCTTAACAAGTTTCGAAAACAAGGATCATGCTTTTGAAATGAGTTTACGAAAAGCACGTTTCCCACCAATCTAAGAAGCTTCCAGTAATTTTGATATGTGTATGTGAGGGAAGTGTAGGTGAGAGTAGTAAGAGAGCAATGTAGTAGGACTTGATTTGAGAGAGGGATGAGATGTGAGAGGCTAAGGAGGTAGTGATGGTGATGAGGTAAGGCCAAGAATGAGTGAGGGAAGGTTAAAGGTTGAGAGAGAGAGAGAGAGCAAGCCACTTCAAGAGGCCAGCCTCCTTAAGCCCTTAGGCTCTTCTTGATTTCAAAAAACATACACATAAGGGGAGTAGTTCTCATTTTATAGACCTCCATAGCTTATGCCCCAAACAAGCATAAGTGCGCACAATTAATGCCTAGTGTTTCCCTATGAACCTATCTTGACTTCCTTTCCAAGCATCCCTTTAGAGAATTCATGTCAATTGTTCCCATAGAAGTCTTCTATTCTTGCCATCTTCATGCATGTTCATCTTATTTCATCTCTTCATGTGCATGGCATTCATGACTCATTCCCCATGCATTTAGCTAATTTCCATATAACCTTCATGGACTACACTTTCCACGAGTGAAGCATACTAATCTTGAGCCACTCTTGGCTCATTGGATTGGATTTGTCGGATCCAATCCACATGCTAAACCCGATAGAAATAATGGTTGTAGTTCGGGTTGGGGATCTAGAGAGGTGATCGAAACCCAAAGACCCAAAACCACTTACTCATTGGTACAACTTCTTATACTGTTCAAGATTCAAGACATCCAATCTATCTATCGACCCTAGATATTGACCTACTAAAGATCAAACCTAAGACTAATCCTGATATTGCCCAGTTTACAAAATAAGGATCCGTATTTGCTTTTCTCAAAATGGACTTAAACCCCTTTACATTTTTTGGACCCCATGATCTGTTCTGTTCAAATCACAAAATGGTCGATAATGCTCCAAAGTTTGGTCTTTGTGTCTGTCATCATGGTCAGGTCCATTCATCCATGGGGTTTGATCCAATCAATTATGGCCAGGTTCATAACAACCGAAGCTGCTGGAGAGCTGATTTTTACAAGCTCCAATGCATTTGTCTTCCATGAACTGTATCCATTGGATTTCTGAATACAGGTGAATGTATATAATTTTTGTCAGAATTAGCATGGGTCCCATTTTTTATCATTTTTTGCTTCTAGTTTGGTGAGTTATCGCTCTCATGAGAGCACAGCCCGCCCTTGGCATCTCTTTCTTTGTTTGTGGGTTGGAGGTGTTGGGGAAGTTTGTTGTGTTACACAATGTGGGTATCAGGAAAATTTCAGCAAACACAGGGAAGCCCTCTGGGATGAAATGGGAGGAGGGTTTTACTTATAGGTTTTCCTATCCACATTTTTTTACTTACATTTGGCTCACCAGATATAGCTGACTCAACTTTTTTTCTCTTTATTTGAGTTCTGTTAGATTATTTCTAAAACATTTCTCTGCTGACTAGTACGGGCATGCAGCTCTTGATCCATTTCAAGAAAATGGATGATGCAGAATGCTACTACAACTGAATGAAAAGAGGCTTGTGCTGTTAACCACTTTCTAAATCAGACTAAAAAATTTACCTTTAGAGAAAACAGAAACTTTTTACCATCACGCTTCAAAATCTTGAATAATTCAGCAGTAGCTCTAGGGGTCAGGCCTGTATTATCATCAGACCCATATATTGTAAATGTCTTTCCTGAACCAGTTTGACCATAAGCAAAAATGCACACGTTATATCCATCAACAGCTGACTGCACCAGATACTGCTCAGACAGGACAGGAACTACGGGTAAGTCACCAAGAGCAAAAAGTGGCTTAAGAACAAAAAACTACAAAAAAAAAGGTGGATAACAGCCAAAAATGACACCAAAATTAGATATTTTGAGAGGATAAAATAAATGTCAAAAGCAGACCTTCGTATCATCAAAAACATCCTCTTGAGAGGCATGGCTATCAAAAACATGATCATAAATGTGTTGCTTTGCTTTTTCATCTTTCCAGGGATGTTCAACAGTAAATTCATCAAGACTTGTAAGAATACATCTTTCTTTATCTGCAATTTCCTTGTCACTGAGGGGACGCAAGCGACAATAGACACGTATCTTTCCCTTCATATCTGTTTGAATTTGGACACAAAGAGCCCAAAAAATAATATAAAAGTCCTTCAGCTATATAGCAAGCAGACAAATATGATTCCTCTACAAAGAATGCATTTCACAAATAAGAACTAACCTTCGATTGCATTGAAATAACGCTTTCTTAATATTTGTTCCTCCTTGTAAAGTGCTTCCAATTCAACGAGTTGTGCACCTTGTTTCTTCAAAATTTCAGCAGTCTGTGCATTCTTTCTATCAATGTCCTGATAGAAAGAAAATGTCTTTAATATGTGAAGGAATAGAAATCAGGATTCACATACTAGCATCTGCACTCAGTATCATGCAATATGAACAAAAAAGATCAATACCTCTTTCATCTCTCTAAGTTCTTCCAATTCTTTTAAACTACTTTGTAGTGTATCTAACTCATCATTCCTCATTGTTAGCATTGATTCTGCAACACCCAGCTCCTGTGTAGCCACAGTCAATTTCTTCTCCAATTCAGATATTTGAAGTTTAAGTTCCCCTCGTTCTTGCTCAAATTTCTTCTCAAGAATTTCCATCTGTAATTGAATAACCATAAGATATATATATACTGCAATTCCAACAGAGAGCTTTGATAGAATAAGCAAAACAGATTTGGACTGCTAGAAAAGAAACAAAGCTAAAGGATAATTGCATTTCTCTTTCGATAAGGTATACAAAATCACATATATGTAGACACATCAATGACTACAATCCTATAGAAGCACAATAAATAACTTTTCTTAGAATACCACGTCAGTCTCTCAAGGCATGAAAAATCAGTTCCATGACAAGCCACAAAGCAGTGGATGGCTACCTCAGATTTCTTCTTTTCTAGCCTACAATTTTTTTGTTCCAGCAACTGTTTTTCATTTTCTATTTTCTTAGCCATCTCCTCAGCAGTATGCAGATGGTTGGATTGTGCCCTCAATTCCTCTTCCAGTTTTGTATGCATCTGAATTTCAAGACCAAGATCAGTCAAACAATCAATTTTAGTTGCAAATCAAATACAATGATAAAAGCGTCAATACTAAAATGACATATCAGCATTGATATACCTGCAAGTCACATCTGTTTTTCTTCCCACGTCCCTCGTACAACAAAAGAGTTTCACCAACACGGCCATGAGTTTCAGGCAAAACTACACCATCATTGTTCTTTGAAACTGAATCATTGCAAAAATCCATTTCTACCCTCAGCTGCATGTTATTCTTCATGGTCAAAACATCATGTGAAAAGAACATAGAACATAAAATATAAACCATAGTTTCTCAAGTATAAAAGAAACTGTCATGACAAGATAAATGTACATAATAGTCAAGCCTATGCTTAGGTGCTAGAACCCAAATTACCTGCAATGCAGAATCCTTTTCTTCACAGAGAATTCTGTATCTATCACGCTCAGCCATAACATCCCTGAGGTTTTGACTCTCTGACTGTAGAGAATCTTTCAATCCCTCCAACTCCTCTTTCATTTCTAGTTCGTTCTTTTGCTTTTCTTGTAGTTCTTCAAGAAACTACCAAATTGAAGGGAAGGACATAAGGACAGGCACTATCTAATCAGACAAAATCCAAAAACAGTAAAACACATTATAAAATTGATTAAGTGGCATGTTTAAAAAAGTCATATAAAATAGAGTATGGCTGCAATGGCGGTGTCCCTATCAATATTATTGAACAATGATGTTAATGCATCAATAACTAGATACTCACATAAGCAAAACACCAATGATGATGGTGGCACATTTATCAAGTGTTATGAATTATGATGATGACGATGATGATGATGATGATGATGTCAGTAACAGACAGAGTAGTGATGGAAGCAGGATGCAAAATAGTTTGAGTAGACATGGAAAAAAATAAGCACCACAACTGACTCAACCAGCTCACATGAACCCATGGTAGGATGTAAACGGGTTGGATCCAGTTAGGATGTATACATTATTAAATCCAACTAATCAGATATTGAGTCAAACGCAAAATTCCTTCACCTAAATACAAGATTGAAAATAAGAACCGGAAACAGCTATTTGACTGTAATCAGATTGGATTAGATTCATTACATGTGAAATCGAGTTACTACTGCTCCGACGGTTACTTCAAAGTCAAGTTAGCAGGTTGTTATTATTATTTTAACATTTAAAATTAAGGTACTAATTGATGGTGTCAAGGCACTATTTAATGATGTTGACAGTTAAAGGAGGATGAGGGGTACTCCTGAAGTCGGATTAGTGGATTATTATTATTTTAGTGCTTAAAACTTAATCTACTACGCCTTAATTGGAGTCAAACACAGAATTCCTTCAACTAAATACGAGATTGAAAATAAGAATGGAAACAGCTATTTGACTGTAATCAGATTGGATTAGATTCATTACATGTGAAATCGAGTTACTACTGCTCCAACGGTTACTTTGAAGTCGAGTTAGCAGGTTGTTATTATTATTTTAGCATTTAAAATTAAGGTACTAATTAATGGTGTCAAGGCACTATTTAATGCTGATGTCAGTTCAAGGAGGATGAGGGGTACTCATGAAGTCGGGTTAGTGGATTATTATTATTTTAGTGCTTAAAACTTAATCTACTATTTGATGTTGTCAAGCACTATTTAATGCTGCTCAGTTACAAGGAGGATGACGGTTACCACTTTTTTTCAAAGTCAATCCAGGCGCACATGTGCAGTTTAAACCAAATATCAATGTCTTAATGCAAATACAGAATCCAGAGCTAAATCTGATTGAATTCTATGATGCCATGCTGAAATCCAACCCGCTTAACAATCGGATCTGAATTTTTTTGCCAAGCCTGACTTCAAGTCGGTTGGATATCTAATGCAAATCTGGCAACAAATTCATAAAACTACACTACGAGTCTACGATGATACTACACAACTGGAAAATCAATTAATTTAACTAACTCCCTTTTTATCACTTCTTGTAATTATCATGTTGTCAACATATAACAATAATATCACAATATCTATACTTATATTCTTAACAAAGAGAGCAATGTCAATATAACATGATCGAAAATCTGAATTTTACATAACAGTACTAAATCAGTCATACCAAGCCTTAGGAGCTTGTTAAAGACCATATAAAGCATTTTTTTATTTTAAAAATTTTCCTTGTTCAGCCTTAAAACCCGGCGGAGGATCTATGTAGACTTGCTCACTAAGATCATCATTGAGAAATGCATTTTTCACATATAATTGGTAAATAGGTCAATTTTGGGTGGATACAACAATTAAGAGAATTCTAACAGTATTCATCCTACATGGGCAAATGTCTTTTCATAATCAATTTAATATTCTTGTGAATAGCCTTTAGCAACTAACTTAGCTTTGTATCGCTCTAAGGTTCCGTCACTTTTAGTTTAACTTTAAAAACCCATCTGCATCCTATAGATTTCTTTCCTACAAGTAAATTCACTATTTCCCAACTATGGGTCCTACAAAGTGCTTCAAACTCTAAATTCATAGCTCCAATCCAATGAGGACAATCTTTGGCTTCACTAAAATGAGAGGGTTCATGATATGAATGAATAGTTAGAAGGCATGTCTTGTAGTTTGGTGAGAAAGATTCGTAGGATACAAACCTATTAAGTGGAACGGAAGTTCCATCGGATTTTCTAAGAGTCGTATCTCTATTTGACAAATCTTGACTAAGGGTTTCATTTAACGAAAGGTCCTGAAAGTATACGATGGGTATAAACTTGAATATTTTGAGGGGTTCTCAATGAAATTATCATTATTGTGGAATAATTTCAAATTACCACTATCGGGATTTTGATCATACAAACAAGTATCATTCAAAGAGATATCATGACTTAATTCATGATCATTTGAATCATGAGAATCAATTTTATGACTTGGCAAGAAATAAAACAAGAAAGCATAGTGTAATAACCTTAATTTTTTTGTTAATTATTTGAATTTATGTTAAACATGATACATAATTTTCGAAATTTGGGCCTGGAATCCATGTTCCGAATCAAGGATCCATATCAACTAGGGTTCATATATATATATATATATATATATATATATATATATATATATATATATATATATATATATATTAGAAAAAGGAATAATAATAATAGCAATATAATAATAAGTATATAATAAATATATAAATTTTTATCAAGTGGATCCACATCGCAGGAGAGACGTGGATCCAACACGCGGTTGGATCCCGGGTCTCGGATCCTGGCAGCACCCAGTGTTAAGAGGTACGTTAAAAGCAAAAAAAAAAAAACACAACACTAAAGTTGTGTTGGCCCGATAAAAGCGGCGTTAGGGTTCTGAGCAGTCGAAAGGGGAAAGAGAGGGGGGGGGGGTGTATGTGCGTAGCCACCAGGTGAAGGGAGGTAACCGACCTCCTTCCGTTTCGCGGCACCCTCCTACAAAGACTCCTCCCACACTCCTCTTCCTCTCACGCTCTCTCTTTCCCTCTCGGTTTCCCCTGCTCTCTCTCTCTCTCTCTCTCTCTCTCTCTCTCTCTCTCTCCCTGCGTTCGACTACCGTCGCCGACGAACTTCTAGAGGAGCAGGAGTGGTCGGCTGCACCTCCAACCATGGCATCTCAGAGGAGAAGCACCGAACAGGTAGGTTTTCTGTTTTTTTTCTTTTGGGTATTCTATGGGTCGAGCATGGGCTGGGGGTACTCTATTGTGGGATGTATGGTGTTACTCATGCATCGGTGGTTGTGGTTCGATTGACCCTATTGTGTACACAGACTGCTTTAGTGTTTGGTAGTATGCAACATCCCGATTCTAGGTTTTGATGCAACATGGGGGTTTGAATTCAGGCAGCCTGAGGGAAATACAGCATGTTGTCTTCATGATATTTCTGTACATCAAGTTTTGTTTTGTTTGATTCTTCTTCTGTTTCAATACCATGTTCAATAACTTGAGTAAATATATTGATGGTTGAGTAGTTCGTTCCTTTTCTAATTATGTTACATGCCAAGGTAGAATAGATATCTTAAATGGACTCTTTTGTGCTTGCCTAAACACGAAGCCTATGTCTGTGTGTATTACAGGATACTGTTTACTCTCTCAGTGGGATTTCATTTGGGATTTTTATATGCAAACTAGCTTAAATAGATTCTACACTTCGTAAGTGTAAAGCCTGTAGTTTTTTTTTAAAAAAAAGGGGATTCTTTGTTTTATTATTGTATCTACTTGTATGTTAACTTGTGGGTGTCTTATTTTTATCAATTAGCTATGATGCGGTAAATAGTGGGAAGATGAGGGTCCAGTTAAATCTAAAGAGAACATATGGCCATGCTTGAGTTTTGTATTAGTCTAGTGATAATTCTTGTTATCTGATTAATCAATGTTAGATGCATGATTAGGTTCCGTGCATATTCATTTGGTTATCATATGAATAGTCGACGTTGAAGTATATTGTTTAATCTGATGTAGCATATTAAGAGTAGCACTAGCTGAATATGACATTACCTTGAAGAAGCCAACTTTGTAATTGATGCATATACATTGTTGTGCTTTTCCAATTTCCTATTTTATGGCATATTTACACGTGACAACTGACCATATAAACCATTGCTGAGCATACACAAAAGTATGTTTATGCTTAAGGTTGTTACATGGGTTTCAAACACACTCAGCACACATTACTGTGCACAAAGTGACATTTAGATATGTGCCTTCCTTTGCAGTTAGGACTGTAATCACACACCAGTAATGTTAGAGTTCAACTGAAAAAAAAACTATATACAGTGGTAACCTAAATGGGTAGATGATCAAGTTAGTCATTGTTATCCCCTTCTGTAAGTGGGTTTTTCGGGAAACCTTGCCTAATGGGTGATATAAGTTGAATACCTGATGCGGGTACTTGGGCGGGCTAAATTACACTGGTGAGAAAATTAAATGTTAATTCTTATGAGTCTGGCTGGTTTAAAGGTATCGGGACAACCGTGCTTGATGGTTTAAAGGTATCAGAGCACTCTGAGTGGGTCTGCACAATCAAATAAAAAGAAATTGGTTTGTATACCTTTGTATGGTAAAAAAAGTTGAGTCTACTGGTGGTAGGACATCAATTTTGGAGAAATACTCCATTAATTTGAAAAATAAATAAATAAAAAGATCAACTCACTCAGTTTTCGGGCTTACCTTGGAGAGGGTAGGTGGTACAAAACTCAGGGGACATGTGTTCTTGCTTCGAGCGGCAACGGCTCATTGATCCCCAGTTCTCGGAGTTAAGGGACTCAGACTACCAAATTTGCCCTAGGCGGTAGCTCCACGTTCTTCTGTAGAAGTTAGAGATGCATCCTGTTTATTTGGGCCTTTGAGAGGTTCTCTCGGTTACTAACCGCTCCCATAGGATTACAGTTTCAGTTAGAACATTCGGGTTAATAAAACATTTATGAATAATAAACCCCTATAAGTTCTCTTCTGTTACGGTTGCCTTGGCCCGCGTGTACCCGCAGAATAATTAAAGAAAAACATTAAATTAGAACATCCTAGGTATCACATTTGAATAGATAATGACAGGATTGCAATTTTACACTTAAACTGTTACTTTTAATATGTAGTCATTTACATTATCATGCAATAACTTTGTATGGATGTGAGATATTGAATTCTGCTATTGATTACACCTGTTAGTTAGTTTTTTAATAATTGTTGTCGTAGTGTAGATCTTCACTCTTTTTCTTTGTATATGCTGAAAATATCGCACGACGCCCACATCATATACTTCACACATGATATACCTGCAAGAAAAATCACAGTATTTACCTAAACAGACAGTAGTAAATTCCAATTATCTTACTGTTTTTCAGATAAAGAGTAGGGTACAATGAGCGGCTGCGGGATGGGGTGTTGATCGAAATATTGATTTATTGTGTTCCCGGAATATCTCATATTAAATTTCAATTTATTAGTATTCATGTTATTTGAAACTCTGATGTCATAAATCTATTTGGAATAAAATGAATGTTATTGTTTTGATTACTCATGTAATGTACCTGAATGCTTAACCCAATGACATGGTTGTTTCCGCTATCATGAAAAAAAAATTCTTCAAAATTTAGGTTAAAATTTTGGGACGTTACACATAGTCTATTTCTTTGTTACTTTCTTTATCAAAATCATTTTCTTTTTATAAGAAATCCAAATCTTTGGACAAAAAAAGTTTGTTATACTTAGAATCGAAACATCTATATCCTTTTTGTGTTTCTCCATATCCAATAAAGACACGTTCAATTGCTTTTGAAGACATTATCATTCTTATAAGAAAGTACAAAGCATTTACAAGCAAGAATACGTAATCTTTTGAAATCGGGTGTAATTTTGAATAACTTTTCAAATGGAGAAATATTTTGCAAAACCAAAGAAGGCATTCTATTTATTAAATATATTGAAGTTAAAATAACTTTGGCCCAAAACCTTTTAGGAACATTTTTATAAACAAGTAATATTCTAATGGTTTCCATGATATGCCTAAGCTTTCTTTCTTCCAACCCATTTTGTTGAGGAGTTCTAAGGTGCAATCTTTAATGACATATTTTTTTTAAATAATTTTGAAACTCATTTGACATGTATTCCCTACTCGAGTCGGATCTAAGGATATAAATATTACTTTGAAATTGATTTTTGACCATCACACGGAATTATTCAAAAAAAAAACATTTGATTTTAAATTAAGAAAGTAAACCCATGCATATCTTGTGAAGTCATCAAGGAAAACAACATGATAAGAGTAACCACCCTTTACCGGAGAAGGTCCTAATACATCCGAATTCACCAACTCAAAAGTTATTTTTGAAATAACTACAGTTGAGTCAACAACAACACCCCTAAGCAAAATGGTTGAAATATCTCTAAAACTGTGGCTAGGAGGTGAACCACTATATCGGTTCAAGGGCACAATTAAACACGAAGTTTTATTATCCTCATGGTCCCCTAAGACCGCCATCAAAGATTCTCACACTGTAGAAGGAAAATCAAGGAAGAGATTAATTACACTGTTTGGTCTCTTTAAATATTTCAAATAAATTTCAAGTTTTTTACACAAGAACCGTTTTGCAAATCAATATGCAAACACCATTTCGAGCCCCGGCCCTCACAATTTCAAGAATGTAATTAAATTTGGAAAACCAATAATTTTCAGACATAAATTTTGCAATGCATAAATTAAATTAACAACAATTGGAGCAACACATGCTCCTGGCCTACACGGCCTGGCCTACACGGCCCACAGTGGTTCACATCTGACCATCAACACATCTCAAAAGTGATTTCTGCAAGTGTGCAAAATTTCATTAAACATGCAACACAGTTTCCAAACATGTTTACAATGCACATTCAAAATACAAAATATGAAGGAACATTAAGCCAAGCAAATATGCATGCATTTATGATCAATTTCATGCATATAATCAACCAAACATGCATATGATCACAGTTATGCAAACATCAAATTATTTTAAGACACATGCGTATGACATGCACAATTGCAAATTGATCCATTTAGGATCAGATTTATGTATCATCTCAAAAAGAATATATATTCCAATCATAATTATTTACATGACCAATTTCATATACTCAAATCAACTATGCAACAAATTGACAAGAGATGGTCTGGTTCATGTTCATACTCAGAATCATGTACATGTATCGACCATAGCAAGAGAAGTGCAATCCACGGATCAGATTCATGTACATGAATCGACCACTCAACCATAAACATATCATAGCTAGTCTGATTATCAAGCCAATAGTTGGAGATGATCCATGTACATGATCAAAATCATGTACAGGGGTTACTGAAAATATACATGTTAACAGCATATTGGTACATGATCAAAATCAGGTATATATGTCAGTCATACCACAAACATGGGTCAACCAGACCAAAGCACACATGTATATAGCATGTTGGCTTATGCAGGTACATGTTCACATTCATGTGCATGGGTCGGCCAGACCTGTACACACTTGGACAGCACACTGGCTGATCTGTAATACCCGTAAAAATTCGAAGAGTAGTTTTATCCATTTGGACCCGAGATCTGTTACCCAGATCCAAAAGGAGAATATATATATATATATATATATATATATATATATGAGTATTACAATATATATATGTATACAACAACAACAACAACTACGCCTTCATCCCAAAACAATTGGGGTCGGCGATATGAACCAACAAAGAAAATCATTCTGGGTCTTCCACATGAATCCTTCTCCTCCATTAAATTCTATCCAATGCCATGTCCTCGGTGAGGTTCAAAGCATTCATATCCTTTCCTATCACCTCCATCCATGTCTTCCTAGGCCTACCCCGACCTCTTTTAACTAATATATTTTCTCATTTCTCCATCCTTCTATCTGGAGCAACATTAGGCCTTCGTCGAATATGTCCAAACCACCGTAAACGATTCTCTCTCATCTTATTTTCAATGGGTGCAACACCTACCTTCTTATGTATCTCCTCGTTTTGAATCTTATCTTTTATTGTATTTCCACACATCCATCTCAGCATACGCATCTCAGCTACACTCATTTTTTGAATATGATGTCTCTTGGCAGCCCAACATTCTGTACCATATAGTAAAGCGGGCCTAATAGTCGTCCTATAAAACTTTCCCTTCAACCGCAATGGCATTCTACGATCGCACAACACTCCAGTTGCACTCTTCCATTTCATCCACCCAACCTTTATCTTATGATTTACATCTCCATCAATTTCTCTATACTTTTGAATGATAGATACCAAATACTTGAAAGAATCATCCACCGGTATTTCTTGCTCACCAAGCTTCACTACACTCCCATCTCTATTTCGTTGCTTACTAAATCGACATTCCATGTATTCTGTCTTACTCTTACTGAACTTAAAACCTCTTGCTTCCAATGTCTGTCTCCATAATTCTAACTTATCATTAACCCCAGCTCTAGACTCATCAATCAAAACAATTTTAACTTCCAATGTTTGTCTCCAAAATTCTAATAAATATATATATATATATATGTATAATAACAATATTTAATAAATAAATAAAAGTATTTTTAAGAATAAAATTAGTATAAAAAATTTTTAATTATTTGGGGTTGGATCCAACATATGGACTCAAAATCCGGTATGGATCCACATTCATTGTGGATCTAGCACTAAAGGGGCTAACCCGGATCCACACAAAAGGTGGATCCGGCATAGCGGGTCGCGGGACCCAACCCGCTTCGGTCGGTCTTCCCTCAGATTCCTTCCACCACATCATTTCAATGTGAAGCATGTCAGTTGGGCAAGCATCATCGAAGTTCGTTCCCTTCGAGTCAGAGTCAGTCTAGTAATAAAGTTTTTGAACTTCTTCATGCAGATGTATGGGGTCCTAGTAAGATTCCTACTAGGACTCAGTGTCGTTATTATCTTATTGTTGATGATTTTTCTAAGTTGTCATGGGTATTTTTAATAAAAGAACGATCTGAAGTTCCAAGTATTATCAAATCCCTAATTCTTGAAATAAAAACTCAGTTTGAATCTATTGTCAAGATTGTTCGCACTGATAATGCTCTCGAGTTTAAATCAAAAGGTCTGTTACAATTTTACCAAGATCATGGCATCCAACCCCAAACTTCCTGTGCCTATTTATCTCAACAAAATGGGGTGGCTGAGCGAAAACATCGGCACCTCCTTGATGTTGCCAGGACCATTATGATTCAATCCAATGTTCCTGCGTTATACTGGGGTGATGCGATTACCACTGCTTGCTATCTGATCAACCGCATGTCTTCGTCTTCTGTGGGTGATCAAATTCCATTACATATCCTAAAACCTAATGCTCCCCTTTTTTCTTTATCACCAAAAATATTTGGATGTGTTTGCTTTGTACACAAACTTGGCCCTGACCGTGATAAATTAGCCGCTCAAGCTACAAAATGCATATTTATCGGTTATCCAAAAAATCAAAAGGGCTATCGATGTTATGATCCTAATTTTCGCCGAGAGTATGTCAATGCGGATGTATCTTTCCTGGAATCCTCTCCATATTACTCTATTTCCGGTTCCCCGCTGCAGGTTGATCCAGCTGAGTCTTTTCCATTACCTATACCTCCTTTTCCTTTGGAATCTGTGCCCTCATTACCGAACCAAACTTCATCCTCTTCCAGATTTAATAATCCTCCATTGGTATATGTGCGTAGAGCTCCACTTCCGCAAGAGCCTTCATCTTCTTCTTCTCCTGAGGTAAGTTCTACTGACAATCGTGATCTTCAGGATGATGATAACAGGCCTATTGCTCTACGAAAGGGGACAAGACAATGTACCTTATATCCCATATCTCATTTTGTCACCCATGCCAGAATTGGACATCAGATGAAGTCTTTTATTTCAGCCTTATCTGCTGAAACTATTCCTCTGAACTATCAATAGGCAGAACTTGATACATGCTGGAAGCTGGCTATGCAAGAAGAAATGACAGCTTTAGTATCTCAGCATACCTGGGATCTAGTTGATTCCCCAGCAGATGCTGACATTGTTGAATGTAAATGGGTATATACAATAAAGTACAAATCTGATGGTTCTATTGAAAGGTACAAGGCCAGATTAGTCGCGAAAGGGTATACTCAGACGTATGGAATTGACTTCTTTGAAACTTTTTCTCCTGTTGCACGGATGGGTACCATCCGTCTTGTTCTCTCAGTAGCTGTTCAGCATGGTTGGAGCTTGTGCCAATTAGATGTGAAAAATGCATTTCTATATGAGGATCTATCTGAGACCGTTTACATGCAACAACCTCCAGGATTCGAGATTGGTTCACTCAGGTATTTTCTTGGTATAGAAGTTGCTAAAAGCCGTGAAGGGATGGTTTTGTCTCAACGGAAGTATGTTCTTGACTTATTAAAGGAAACGGGCATGTTGGGAGCTAAACCAACAAATATTCCCATGGACCATAAAGTTCAATTGTTTGAAGAAGGGTCAAAACCAGTTGATAGCAAAAGTTATCGCTCCCTAGTAGGGAAGTTATTATATGTAACTGTGACTAGGCCGGATATTGCTTTAGCAGTAAGCGAAGTTAGCCAGTTTATGGACAAACCAACTGAGGTACACTAGAATGCAACCATAATGATTCTGAGATATCTAAAATCCTCTCCTGTAAATGGGTTATTGTTCAGGAAAGGTGGAACTCTGGAGATAGTAGCCTATTCTGATGCTGACTATGTTGGATCTGTAGTAGATAGAAAGTCTACCACAGGATTCTGTGTGTTTTTGGGAGACAACTTGATTTCATGGAGAAGTAAGAAACAAAATGTGGTTTTCAGGTCGAGTGCAGAATCAAATTATCGGGCTATGGCCCAAACAGCTGCTGAATTGGTAATGGGTTCGCACTGTTCTTCATGATCTCCAAGTGAAGGTTTCCTCTCCAATGACCATGATGTGCGATAACAAAGCGGCAACATATATAGCAAACAATTCTGTCTTTCATGAAAGAACAAAGCACATTGAGGTTGATTGCCACTATGTAAGAGATATGATTCAAGCTGGTCATATCACAACCAAATACCTAAAGTCGGAAGACCAAGTTGCAGATATGTTTACAAAGCCTCTTGCTAGGCCAAATTTCTCAAAATGTTGTGACAAGCTGAGCATGATTGATATCTATGTCCAGCTTGAGGGGGAGTGTTGAGAATAGGTGGTTTTAGGTTAAGTTCTCTTATATTAGAGGTTTTCTGAAATTTTGTTCTCATAAGGACTTAGATGTAATTTTTCCTTTTTGCCTCTCTCTATTTAATATAGAGAGAAGGCCTAATCTAAGTTAACGTGATTTAGTTTTCTATGCAGCCGTCTCTCTCTCTCTCTCTCTCTCTCTCTCTCTCTCTCTCTCTCTCTCTCTCTCTCTCTCTCTCTCTCTCTCTCTCTACACAGGTGGCTGCTCCCTTCTACAGGTTACACATGCTTCGAGGTTAAATTTGGAAATACGATGTTTCTGGTGGCAATGATATGATGCATAGGATAATATGCTTCTGTATGATAGGATTGAAATGCCACATGAATTGAAATTTTTGAAAGCATGTGATATATGTTTAAGTTCGATAGTGAACTAGGATTCATGGAACCTTATTGGAGAAAGGTGGGATTTTATGACTTGTGTGCCATATGAAGTGATGATGCCTATTAAGGATATGTATGTTTGTGCCAATATTGGTGGCTATCGACCTTGAAAGCGATCATTTGTATGTATCACTATTTTGGCACCTGTTGAGGATCCTTTTCTACAAAGGATTATCTGTGAGGAAGTGCATTGTCCAAGAGCGGGTAGCCGCAAAGACGGTGAATTCATGTGATGTAGTGTATTCTCCAAGATCAGGTATACCCTCTAGAGCGGTAATTCCGTGTGAGGTTGTACATTTTCCAAACCAGGTGACCCGACGCGGATCTTGTTAATCTTTAATTAATAAAGAGTCAGGGTAAATTGTGAGGATTTGCCAATATTGATGGAGATAGTTTGTCATGAATCAATAGCTTTTGCCTTTAGTCATAGCAGAATCTGATCATTATTGATTTTAAATCTTGATATAATGACATGTTTGTGTGTTTTGTAGATAGAAGGGCCACTTCGTAGGAGATTTTAGACCTTGATTTGAGGTTATGTTGGGTCTTCTATGAAAGGATAAAGCCATTTCGAGAAATAAGAATAAGTGAAAGTTATTCAGGATAAAGAGTCTCTTAGAAATTTCGGGGATGAAATTCTTTTTAGGGGGGAAGGATGTAATACCCGTAAAAATTCGATGAGTAGTTTTATCCATTTGGACCCGAGATCTGTTACCCAGATCCAAAAAGAGAATATATATATATGAGTATTACAATATATATATATATGTATAATAACAATATTTAATAAATAAATAAAAGTATTTTTAAGAAAATAAAATTAGTATAAAAAAATTTAATTATTTGGGTTTGGATTCATGGTTGGACCTAAATGGATCCAACATATGGACCCAAAACCCGGTACTTCATTATGGATCTAGCACTAAAGGGGCTAACCCGGATCCACGCAAAAGGTGGATCCGGCATAGCGGGTCACGGGACCCAACCTGCACCCTATAAAGCGAAAAAAAAGGAGCCTGATAAGGGGCTGCCCGATAAAAGGGGCATGTTAGGGTTCAAAACCCTAACACTTGCAAACTCGTAAGAGGGGAGGTGAGGTATGCGCATCCGTTGGAGGTGAGGGTAACAACCCTCCCTTTTCGGGCTCCCCTCTACAAAAAGGAGCCCCGAAACCCTCATCTCCCACTCTCGTTGGCTTTCTCCCTCTCTTCCACCCTCTCGTCCTTCTCTCACCCCGATTTCTCGTTCTCGTGTGCGGCAACGGGACCATCGACACCGGCTCCTCTCGCAGTGACAAAGGGTGTGTGATTGCATCCAAATCGCGACAGCCACCTTGAGAACACCGGACGGGTAGGGATTCTGTGCTTTCTCCTACTGGTTGATTGTCGGCTCGTGTGGGGTGTGGGTGGTCCGAAACCCCAAATCAATCGATTTGTAGTGGGTATCCTTCGAGATTTGCAAATCGGGTGGGATGTCGGCTGTTATACAGTCCCGAAATCGCACAAGAACAAATGCCTCAAAGGGGATTTTCGATTTCGGCCACGGTGAAAGTCCAAATACATTATGGTGTGTTCGTGTAATGAAAAGGGGGGCTTTGAATATTGAAAAAATTTTGTTGAGTTCTGTTATGGGATTCTCGGATCCCTAATAACCTATTAATTTTCTTTTCCTTGCTGTTAATGGGTACCCTTCGATTCATGCCGACTGGGTCGCTGTTGGGTACACTGTTGGTACCAAAGCAATATGACGATTTTGTGTGTTTTATCATACATATCATTATTGGACCAGTTTACTGTTACATTCTGGTAAATTGATGACATTGTGACTGTTGATTTATTTGATTTGTGCCTGGAGATGGACTTGACATGCATGTGTTTCTTGTATTAATTTCTTTTTGCTGCTGAATGTGTGTGATCAACATTTTATACATGAAAATCTATAATGACAGTTAAAGGATTACCTTACAGAAATTCTTTGTAAAAGCATTTCAGTTTGTTCCCGCATGTAAACCTCGTATGATTTTCTAATGAATAAATGTTCAGAACTCATGATCCATGGTAGAAGTTACAGTTATTATTGAGATTGTTGTCTTTAATGAAAATCTTAAATTTATAAACAAAGGTATTTAGTCCTTGATGTGTTGTAGGTTTTCAGCCTACTGGCTAATGTTGATCAGTTTGTTCATGTTCTGAACAATGATAGTGAAATAGTGAACATGCCTTTGTACTGGAACCTACTGTCACCTAATTTTGTATATAATGCAACATCTCTTGTGGTAGTTATATTCACATCAGCTCTTCACCTTGGTCGGCAAATGTGATAGACTGAATTTGAGCTGGAGAAAATTACGAAATCCTTTTCTAATAAAAAAAAATTTAACAACGATTTGTGAAATCTTTCAGCTTTCTTTTTCTATAACTTGATTATGGGAAAATGTTAAGCTCGACAATGTTCAAATGGTAGGTTCTTAATTACTTAACTGAAGGGAAATCCTCTATTTTCCAATCAATGGAGGGCTTAGCACAACTTAAAGCACTATGCGGAAAGCTGTGAAATTCGCAGGATTCAACTGAAAGGGGCTCATGCCAAGAGTACATTAAAGTTATTTTCAGTGAATACTGATCACATCTCTCAATGCCAATACATTTTGGACGATGCAGTTTCTTCTTATGTACTTGTTTTGGCAAGTTCAAGCTTGTTGAAGCAAATGTCAGAGAACAGTCTCTCTCTATAGTTGTGATTTGACCTTACTAATGTTTTAATCCGTGTATATCCTTTAGTTGTGTTTACAGTTATAATACTTGTTAGGTGATTTATGATACATGCTGCTCGTTGTCTGCGATTACTTGTGATTGTTATGACTCTGAATGTTCAGCTGGTAGATGCTTCAATCAATGAATCGTGAATGTTCTGCAGGTAGATGTTGTTTCAACAAATGAATATTATATTGTATTGAGAATGCCTGCAAAACTAGTATAACTGAATGTGATGGATTAGATGTATATAAAACAAATCTTTGACAAATATTTTGTTTCAAAAAAAAATTGGGAAGTTTATCTTGAATTAGAAATTTATGTATTTCTTTTAGGCATGGTATGATCATGTTCTATTATTGACCATGTATTTTTAGCATGAGTCTGGAAAATACAGCATGCTTATTTTAGGCTATGTTTGCTGAAATAGTGCCCGTTATTTTCTGTGAAACAAAGCATGTTGTGTGGTAGCCGAGCTGCATTGGAAATTCATGTAGTTCTTTTCGGCATAGGGTTCCTAGCCATGTTATTATGATTGTCTGTGCATTTTAGCAAAGTCCGTGAAATATAGCATGCATAATTTAGATTGTTAGCAAAATGATGCTTGTTTTAAGAACACGTTACTTAATATGAAATCCACCATTTATGAATGTATACAGAAGCCTGCATATGCTTAAGATTGTCACATTGAGTTAAATATATGGCGGTGCACTTAGAGACATGGATATGTGCCTTTCCGTGAGGCAGTCACTTGGGAAAATTTGCCTAATGGGCGATATTGATTGAACACTCGATGCGGGTATTGGGGTTGTTAACTTGGGTGTAATGAAAATAAAGTTGTGGAGAAACTTTGGGGTTTTTGGTACAGGTGTATACATGACACGAATGTCTGCAACCCTGAAATTCAATTCCTAGGTCCGGGTTATGTACATGTGGGTGGATGTTAACATATGTTATGAATGAAAAGTTTTATGTGCCTACATTTATGCGACGTGTTTGATTATCGTGCACTTATGAATCAGTTTTCAAGTACGTGTGCATACATGAAATCGATGTGTATTTGGCATGCACAATCGTGCATAAATGTCCTCATGTACTTATGAATTATGGATGAATGCATGTGTTAAGTGATTACGTAAAAGCACTCGCACATGGATGGTGAACACATGCATATGATTGTGGTAACTCATGCACATTGTTAAATTGGTTTGAATGGATGTACATTTGGAAGCATGTTGACCTCATTGCATACATTGCATATTGTCATGCTTTTTGCATGCGATGCATCGATGGTCTAAATGAATCATCATCGGCATGGAGAGTCGTGAGTTTGGTTCTCCTTCACATATGTTTTTAACTGCATCACTTAAACCACATAAGATGGTTTGGCACATTACTACACTGTTCTAGTTGTTTATACAGGCTGGAGTCCCGTAAGGGTCCCCGCAAGGGAGGATGCGAGTTTTCATTTTACTTTTGCATATGGTGTTGCAAACTTAAAGAACTGACTTTAATAAAAATATAATAAAGAAGAACAGTGTAATGTACGTTCTGGGATATCTCATCTGGAGTATGAGAATCTTAGAGATCCGGTCTTGGGGAGACTTTGAGGATACAAAAACTTTGTATGCTGAAATTTGGTCCCTTGAACCCGATATTGAGGTTCTTTCTTCTGGCCACGGTTTTAGGGAGAGTCTGCCGCTTTACCTGGGAGTGGTGTGTTTGACACAGCTGTTGTTTATGGTACCAAAGAAGTGGCACTTGTGAGCGTGGGGTGTCCCTTGTATCCCCGACATTAGATGTGGAGGTCTAATGTTCCGATGGATGGTGTTGTTTCCTGATATCGGTCGAGGGCTAAGTTGAAACTCAGTTATAAAATACAAATTGTGTGTTAAGCTATCCTGGGAACCTACTTGACCTTGGGGTTTGTACCCGTTTGGTGTACCGCCGAGCAACGATAATTAAAAAGAGAAACTTAAATTGTATGCATTTAATAGGGCATGCATATGGAAAAAGAAGACCTTAAGGAAATATAATAAAGAAATCATGCATTGCTCATAAATCGTGCATATTCATGTTATGCATTAGAACATGCATATGTTATTTGTTCCTTTAATTGCTATATGTATGATGGATACATGTTTAACTTCTAATGCATGTTAAATGCCCTGTTCTACTTGATTTGTAATTCATGATATTGATTGATGTTCGTTTATGCCTAATGAATGTATCATGGGGTATGAATGCTTACTTGAATTATGTAATTGTCATAATTGCATTCCACTGAATTGTTGCATGAAATTGTATATGTGGTAATCGGATATTTAAATGCTGCTATTGATGTTACTTGTCTGTTAGCTTCTAATAAATTGTTAACTATTGTAGCGTAGTCCTTTAGTTATTGTTGTATGGGTTGAAAATCACATTCGGCACCCACACCACATACTTGACACATGATATACCTGCAAGAAAAATTACAGTAATTCCTACTTAGACAGTTGTAGTCTAATTCCTAAAAATTTTCAGGCGAAGAGTTGGACTTAAGAGCGGCTGCGGGATGAGGCTTCGATTAGGATTTTGGATTTACTGTTCCAAGGATAGTGTGAGAACTCTGATCTTAATTTTCATTGATATTGAAATGAAAAGAATGTTTTGGGCTTGCTCCATCTGTAATGTTCTGGAATGCTTAGTCATACGGTATGACTGGTTTCCGCTGTATTGAAAAAAAAAATACTCAAAATTTGGGTTAAGATTTCGGGGCGTTACATGGGTCGGTCAGACCTGTGAACTCATATGGACAGCACACAGGCTGCTCAATGTACCTGATCATAATCATGTACATAAATCGGCCAGACCTATGTACACACATGGACAGCACACTGGTTTATCCATGTACAAGATCGTAATCATGTACATGACTCAGTTAGACTTGTGTACACGTGTATAGCATGATGGCTGCACATATGCATAAGTACAAAGCTCGATAAAAACTGAATATATTCAGGTGCATGAGCATGTAACTTGACAAATCTGAATCAAAAAGATATATTCGGATTCATGGGTATCTAACTCAACAAATCTGAATCAAAGAAATATATAATCAGCATTTATATGAAACTCGACAAATCCGAATAAAAAATGTATTCAGATGCATGATTATATAACTCGGCAAATCCGAATCAAAGAAAATATGTTTGGATGCATGTATATAAAACTCGACAAATCTGAATCAAACAAGATATGTTCAGATGCATGGACAACAGATAAATTTGAATCGGATATGTATATTTAGATGCATGAACAGGGAAATAAACAGATCTGAAAATATATACATGAACAAATATTCATATTGCAGAAGCATGAAACCCGACAACCTGAAGAAAAAAACTATATATATATGTATATATATAAAGACTTGCGTGAGCAAGAACACAACAAAAATCAATATGCAAATATATGTATATATTTATTATGCAAAAACAAAAAAAAATCAACAAAACTGAATATATATATATATATATATATATATATATTCAATATGCATAAGCAAAGAAAATCATTAACATGTACTACATGAATATTCATAAGCAAGAACAAGAAAATCGACATATATGAAATCAAAATCATGCATATTTTTATATTTGATGCACACGGGAAATCGACATTCTAATAAAATAAATCTATATATATACATATATAAGATCAGGTTTTCCTTTTTCCCCTCTAAACCTATGCCCAAATCGATTTATTTGTATTCCTTCTCGTGAGAAATTAGAGAGAAACTCGTACCTTGAATCGTAGCGTGAAAAAGATTAGAAAATCGATGGATGATTTGAAAAAAATAAATTTTTTTCTTCTTTTCCCTCTTCGTTTTTCATCTTTCTTTTCTTTCTTTTCTTTCTTTTCTTTCAATTTCCTTTCTTTTTTCTCTCCCACACGTTTTTTTATTCTCACACTTTTTCTCCCTCTCTCTCTATCTCATTTTCTCTCTCTGGAACTCGAGTTCTAGAGAGAGGTTCTAAAACCCACTTTATATATATTATGTGTTTTAATCTAGAAGGGTGGTCACTTCCCCTCTGGATGATTATCTATATCGGGTCTACTCTATCTTATCTTCTAGATATTATACCCTCTAAATGATTATCTTTATTGGGTCTACTCTATCTTAATTTCTAGATATTATATTAAATATTTTATTTTTTACTATTTAATTTAATATTCCAAAAGAATATTCAAGAGGGAGACGCCCCCCCTCTGAAATCTCTATGGGGTAGAGTTCTACCCAAGGTAGAACCAGAGTTACCGGAAGCGCCTAGGTAAAAAGGGAAGCGCAAAACGTCGCGCTTCCGAAGCGTGAGGGGAAGCGCCCCCTTTTTGGGAAGCGCGCTTCCCATTTATCGGAAGTGTGCTTCCCATTTATGGGAAGCGTGCTTCCCCCATGCTTCCCCCACGCTTCCCCATTTTTTCCATTTTTTCGCTTCCAGTTCGCTTCCTAGGTCGCTTCCGAGACGGTTCAGAATTTTCTTCTAAGTAGTCTCACGCTTCCCCGCTCCCGCTTCCTCGACTGGTAACTCTGGGTAGAACTTTACCTCATCCTTACTTTAATTTAAAAGTTGATTTTAACGTTTTAAAATTGTCATGGATGGATTTTGAATGCAAATTTGGGTCCAAATTCAAATCCATATAGATCCAACTTTGACCAGATCCTAGTCAATATGGATCCTCGTCTAGGTCCAGATACATATTAACTTGGATCAAATGGAGGGGATCCAGTCTGATCCAATCCAGAAAAAGTTCCAAAATAGAAGTCGGTCATTTTTTAAAAATGCATTTTTTGGGCCAACCATAACCCAATTTCAGAAAAACAGGTCGCCAACGCGATCTACATTCTAAGACAAATCTAACGGTGGTCATACCTGAGTTTTGCTTTCGAACTTCGCTTGATATTAACCTGATTCTTGCTCGAATGTTGCTCGAATTTAAAGGTTAAAAACTGAAAATTTCTCAAATTATTCTTAGCGCAATTAGGTGTTGTAAGTGGGATCTAGGCCACGCCTAGACCCTGCTGATGTCACCTATATTTTCATTATTTCCCCATGATTTTATCAAATTTATATTAATATATTATTTAAAAATTATATTTTTCAATTTTAAAAATCATGAAAAAATATGAGATATTATAATACATCAGCCTTCAACCTTGATAGTGAATGCAACATACATGAATATGTCTGTCTGCGATCTTGTTAGTCATCGCAAGGTAGATACACACATATCTATATATATATGTGTGTGTGTTTGCATATTTTGATAATAATCTCAACATATATCCATATACAACAGGCTGCGATAATTACAATGTTCACAACATATATATATATATATATATATATATATATATATATATATATATATATATGTCCTTGCGATTTTGAGAGTATATATATAGTTGTTTACAATCTTGATAACACTTACAACAAAAATATATATACGCATGTCTGCGATCTTGATAGAGTTTGCAGCAAGAATATATCATGAACAGTTATTCAATATGTGATATTTTAACAGTTTAGACTTCTCTGACAGTATGGTAAAATTGTTATACATGGTTCAATATGCATTCATTAAATTGCGGTGATTGTGCCATGAATTATGTAAGGAACATGAAAAGTTAATTCTTTGTGTGTTTCATGTTTATTGAAAAATCTTGCAATGCTAAATTATTTTGGTAATGTTTGATCCAGTGACAGCCATTGAGGGTTGTGAGCATTTATTACTTATGAAATCTTAGATTGTGATTTTTGCATTGCAAAATGATTTTATTTGAAATTGATTTTCCTGAATTAATTACATTGTTGAACTTGATGGGGCAAGGGCCCGAATTTGTTATTGCATGTTGATTTGCATAATTGTTCATGTGTAATGAAGTCTTAATTAATTAAGATAGTAAAAGATACCAAATAGTGTAATAATTTATTCCCTGGTGTCACTTTGAAAGAGTGGCAACCTTAGATGTCAGTTGTGGGGGCCGTGAGAATACTAAACACTATGTGCAATTGTTTTCCCCAAAAACCCGATATGTGGTTCATGTTCCTAGTCACAGTTGTAGGTGACTTTCAACCACTTTGCATAGAAGTGATGTTGACTCAGCTATAGTTATTGGTATACTAAGAAAGTGGCATCAATGGATGTGATGGTGATGATTCCTGATATCGGTCAGAGAACAAGTGTATAACCCAGTAATTAAAATACAAATTGTGTGTTGAGCTATGACTGGGAACTGCCTTGAATCTCAGAAACTTTATCCGTTTTGAGTATCTACGGGTTGGTAAGAAAGTAAAAATTAAATTTGTGTGCATTTAAATAGGGGCATGCATGTAAAAGCAATTCTAATAATTAACTTGAAAAGTTATTCATGCATGTTGCATTGATTCGTGCATCCTTAGATGTTTAACATTAATTTCATGCATCTCTAAATTGTTGGATATATTGGATTTAGCATGAAATTGTTGAATGATTGCTTGAATTGCTTATATGGTAAGTTGTCTTGATAATTTGTTGTATGTGATTTCTCTTAAACTTGTGCTTGATTTATTTTATTTTATTTTTCTTACTATTGAAAAGTTAAGGATCTCGTATGGGAACTTTGGTTCTTACCCATTTTCTAAAATGTTTTTTACGCACTCAGTCTCTATGATGAGAGGGACTTGCCGGTTGGAGGACTAGAGGCTTGTGACCTGGTGGGTCGGGTTCTGATGTGCATGGGATGAAATAGAGTTGATTTTGAATTTATGAACTCTCTTGACTTATTTGATTAAATAAATGAAGTTCAATTCATAATTTAAATTGTCTCTATGTTTGAAATGGCTGACGGATTGGGAATATATAATTTGTAACGTGGCCCTGGTCCTTAGGAGGTTTTCTGGAATTGTTTAAAAAAAAATCTGCATTTTTCGAGGGACAATTAGGGTCGTTACACATTGAGTCTAGAAGAGTTCATGTTTTACACTTTAGAGCATATATTTTCCTTCATTGTTGTAATATGGTCGAGATAGGTTTTGTTCAGCATAGGCAATTTATATCGGAACTTTCATAAACCAAACACACGAGGTTGTTAATGCATTTTTAAAACTGCCTAAAACTCTGCAAATTCCTTGACGTGTAAAGTCTTGCTGTTTCTTTAAAACCCATGGCAATATCGGTCAAGAATGCACAGCATGTAAGCACTATGCACCCTAATCTGATCTAACTTTTACATTATCATGGGGTTGCTTCGGTAGCTCTCTTATCGGGTATCAAAAGCGTTTAAAGTAATACAATTAGACTGAATTGATACATGCGAAATATATGTAGTATGAGTTCACTGCACCCACGGAGATAATGTTCCACTGATATTTGTTTTTCTGTCATAATGGGGTTGGATATTGTATTTGTTTTCTTGGTTAGAAGTTGGTTTAAATTATCACAATTAGGTTGCATTAATGTTTAGTATGTGTGAAATTTATGCTACCTATGATTCTTGCACATACGAGATTTTAATGCCGACAATGTAACGACCCCAACTCATCCCCTTCGAAAATGCGGAAATTTTTTTTTTTCTAAAACAGTGCGGAAAACTTCCCAGAGACCGGGGGTCCTCACAGTTCCAATTCCAACTGGATAGCCACAACCCACAAAGGAACTTCAATTAACATCCATAACTAACCATTACCTTTATTCACGAATTAAAAACTAATCCCAAAAAAATAAAGTGTCTGACTCAAGTAACTACTGATAACAATAAGCAAATAACAAGAACACTAGATTGAAAAACCAAAACAAAGAGCCACTCTGTCCACAAAGAAGACTGTCAAAACTCGTTGTGACTCTCGCGCCCTCGCAGTAGCTGTCGACTTCACTGATCACCTGTTTCTGCGAAAAACCAACGAAGTAGGGTGTTAGAATCGAAATCCTGAGCACAGCTACTTCTTAATGAAACAAGTGAGATAAAGAATGAAGATGAGATATCATGCAACAATTAATGGAAATACATACAAGACAGTTTATAGTGATTGAGAATTTATTCATGCAACAATCATAATTGCTAAGCAAGCAAAGACAGTAAAGCAGTAGCATCTACTAAAATTTCAGCATGCAACAAGAATTTAACATTCAACATCTACCCTCATGTACTGAGTAAGGAAACCATTAAAGTATGCATGATCTAATGCATAACAGGAAAAATGCATGTCTTTTATGCAATGCATGAATCATTTTATTATCTTTCATTTAAGTCTTTTGTTTCCTTATGCATGCCCTATTAAATGCATACAACTTTAAGTTTCTGTTTTTAATTACCGTTGCCCGCGGATACACCAAACGGGTACAAAACCCGAGGTTAAGTTAGATTCCCAGGGTAGCTTAGCACGCAATTTATATTTTAATACTGGGTTCCAACTTAGCCCTCGACCGAATCGCCTTCGGAACATTAGACCTCCACATCTAATGTCGGGGACACAAGGGACACCCCACGCCCACAAGTGCCACTTCCTTGGTACCAAAAACAACAGTTGTGTCAAACACACCACTCCCGGGTAAAGTGGCAGACTCTCCCTAAAACCGTGGCCAGGAGAAGGAACCTCAATATCGGGTTCAGGGGACCAAAATTAAGCACACGGAGTTTTGTATCCTCACAGTCTCCCCAAGACCGGATTTCTAAGATCCCCATTCTCCAGATGGGTGATCCCAGAAGGTATATTACACTGTACTTTATTATTTCTTTTATTTAAATTTTAATTTCTTAAGTTTTGCAACATCACATGCAAAAAGAAAGAATAAAAGCTCGCAACTACCTCGCGAGAGCCATCACAGGACTCCGACCTGTGGAAACATATAGAACAGTGCAATAAAGCTGAAATATTTATGAAGCATGATCTTTGAAATGCATTGAAATGAGTAAGGGAAAATATTCCCACAGCTCGAGTTAACCAAACCCTCGATGATTCATTTTGATCACCGGAACACTAATACAGGGATCACAAATGCAATACCATCTTTAATTTCTAAGACATATCAGAATTAAACCATGGATGAAGTATCATCTCATTCTAACCATTCAAATTAAAATAAGAATGCCTAACAGCATGATAAATCCGATGCCAATTCATTTAAACAACATCAATATTTTCCAATCATTCAAATTAAAGTAGGAATGCCTAACAGCATAATAAATCTGATGCCAATTCATTTAAACAACATCAATATTTTCCAATCATTCAAATTAAAGTAGGAATGCCTAACAGCATAATAAATCTGATGCCAATTCATTTAAACAACATCAATATTTTCCAATCATTCAAATTAAAGTAGGAATGCCTAACAGCATAATAAATCTAATGTCGATTCATTTAACAATATTAATATTGTCCAACCATTCAAATTAAAATAAGAATGCCTAACAGCATGATAAATCTAAATGTTTTTCCATAAAATTTCATATCGATATATGAAAACGCAAAATGGGTCAACAAGGATGGATCAGAAGCTAAGAAAATATTTATATTCATAATGGAAGATTAGGATGGATCACAAAGAGAGTTCACTTGATTTGGTTTGAAAGAGAACATACACTGTATGATTCACAGATGCATCATAGTGATATATTCATGTATAAGGAAAAATACAACTTGAGACTTGTTATCTATAAAAAAAAAACATGATTAAACATGATTATCATATCGATACATGAAAACACAAATCAGCCCAAAAGGGCTTATAACTTAAATCCCATCCTTCTCTTACTGACCATAACATAATCCAACAGCTTAAGCATCTTTGTTATTATATATATATTTTTTTTATATAGATGAAAACACCCAGCCCAACCCAGCCGACCCTGTCGGCTGGGTCCACCAGCATGTGCACAGGCCCAGTTTGGGCCTGTGTGTGCTGTCAAAAAGAACAGCATACCTGCGACAAGGAACTGATTTTTTTTTTGAAAAGGAGAAGAAACCCAGCCCAGCCGACCCTGTCAGCTGGGTCCAAAAGCATACACACACCTGCCCCAGCCCAGCCGATCTTGTTGGTTGGGGCTTAGCAGCATATACACAGGCCCAGTGTGGGCCTGTGTATGCTGCCAGCAATCAACAGCATACTCTATTTGCACAACTAAATTTTCTTTTTCTTTTTTTTTGTTCTTATATACAACAAAGCACAGAAGGTGCAAGGGAGCAACAGTGGAACTGTTCTCCAAGATTTTCCATCGGCTGCTACATGGAATCAAACCTCCACCGATGCCCCATTTGAAATCAAAAAGAGGTACCTGTACCTTTTTCACGGTGGTTTCCCGGTGGCTGGAGGCTGCTGTCGTGAAGAAGGGAGGGTGGATGCTGCTTGCCGCGACCCTCAATGGCAGCCGGTAGCCCACGCTGCCTGACGATGGTGGTTTTGCCCTCCGGCGTGCGCACACCGAGCGCGAGAGAGAGAGAGATAGGGAACGATGGGGAAGAGAGAGCCCGAGTGAAGAGGGCATAACCCTCTCTTCACCCCCCTTTTATCGACCCCAGGCCCCCTCCTTCCTCGCCGAGATGGAAGGGGGAGGTCGGTTACGCCTTGCGTAATCCCCCCTTTCCTTTCCTGCTAGGGCGTATCGGGCAACCCTTATCGGGTTGCCCCTTTCTGTTTTAAAAAGGCTATTAGTTTGGGGTGGGGCTCGGGTCCGAACCCGGGACCCGCAACCCAGCCCCAAAACGAAATGGGTCCACAAGTGGATCCATATGGATCCACTGTGGATCCTCGAATTAAAATAAAAAATTTAAATTAGAAAAAAAATTCATTTATTTATTATTACCCTTTAAATCAAGATTTCAAATAATCAATCCTAATTACCCCCTCCCCTTTATGGGTCCTGGATCCGTAATGTGGGTCTAGGCCCAAATTGAAATTTTTTTTTTTTTGAGATATTTCAAATAAGAAATCTCGGGTTTTACAGACAATGCTAAGACTCAAGTCATAAGTATATGCATTGCATACGGTACCAGGTGTACGATGTGAAACGTGTCTGGGATACTTGCATATAAATGGTTTGTACCTATCAATGTTACGTGAATCATGCAAGCGATGTGTGTATGTAATAACCACATTTTTTCCATTTAAAAATTTTAAGATTTCAGGCATAAATTGGGTGATTTGGGCATGGATCCAAATTTCTGGATCCAGAACCCACACCTAAGTGAAACCTCTTATACAAGATATATATATATATATTTAGGTAGGGATTTTGGATCTAACAGTGGATCCACGTTTTAAACTAGACCCGGATCCAGCATACGGTTGAATCCCGAGTTGCGGGTCGCGGGTTTCGGACCCGGGCTGCGTATGGGTAGCGATAAAGAGGGAAATTGGGGTTAGGGTTCTAAAAGAACCCCAACACGATTTTAGCAAAGGGGTGCGGTGTGGAGCCGCCGGGGGAAAATCTTGCCCTCCCTTTTTGGAAGGAGGGGGAAGGGGTCGCTCCTTTTCAAAAAGGGGGGAGGAAGGGGGGTTCGCCCCTCGTCCGCCCTCTGCATCTCCTCTCTCTGTATCTCACCCTCGGTCTACATCTCCCCCTTGACTCCTCTCTACCCTTTGGATCGCCCTCCGAGCTACGGCCTACTGCTCGAAGCCCATACCGAAGACGTTGACCTCTTCTCCAGTGGTGGTGCTGTCAAGGTCGGTCGACCTTGTAAAACCCGCTTTAAAAAAAAAATTATTGGACCCGAGTCGGGTCCGGACGGACCCGGGCCCCTCTTCATTAGGGTTTTAATAACACGACTCAGGAAGAGGATTTTAAATCCTCTTCCCGAGCGCCGCCCCCCCTTCCACCTTCGTTTTCGGAAGGATTGGGGAAACCCATCGGGGTTTCCCCATTCGTCACCCCCCCGGAGTCTTTTAAAAGCATTCCAGGGGGCGGGGGAAGGCACACAACCCTTCGCCCCCCCTGTGCGTCTCCTTCTTCCCTGCGCACGCCTCCAGAGCCGCCAGCCACCTCGCCTCCTCTCCTTCCAGGTATGCAGCCTCCACCTTCTCCTCCTCCCCCTCCCATCTCCCTCTGTCACCTCGCCAGGATGCCGGCAGGCGGCGCACGGCCCCTGCCGCGCTCTCCCACCTCCCTCTGTGCCCATCGAAGACCCGATAGGGGGCCTAAAGGGCCCCTGTCGCCCCCTTCTCTCTTTTGGGGTGCGTCGGAGTGCCGGCAGGGGCCAATGGCCCTGCGGACCCCCTTCTCTTCCCCGTGGGAGATCGGGCGACCGACAGGAGGTCGGTCGTCCCCCTATCGCCCTCCCCTCTTCCTTGACCTGCATAGGGGGGTCGGCAGGAGGCTGGTGGCTCCTGCCGCCCCGATCTCTCTCTCTCGCTCTTACCTTCCGGCAGGGGCCATCGGCCCCTGCCCCTCTTCTTTTAAAACCCGACAGGGGTCGATGGCCTCTGCCATTTTTTTTTCCAAGACTGACAGGGGCCTTTGGCCCCTGCCCTCCACCTCTTTTAAAGACCAGCAGGGGCCGATGGCCCCTGCCCTTTCTCTCCATGAACGACAGGGGCCATTGGCCCCTGCCTCCTCTTTTAAAGCCGCAGGGGGCCTTTGCCCCTGCACTCCCCTCTCTCTGCTCATTTTTTTGGCAGGGGCCATCGGCCCCTGCCATTCCTCTTTTTGGTAGGGGCCTATGGCCCCTACCCTTCCTTTCCAGCCAGCAAGAGCCTTCGGCTCTTGCCTCCCTTTTCGGAAACCCAGCAGGGGCCGATGGCCCCGGCCCCTCTCTTATTCGTCTGGCAGGGGCCGATGGCCCCTGCCCCTCTTTAAATATCTGGCAGGGGCCGATGGCCCCTGCACCTGTTTCCTTTGCCGGCATGGGTCATTGGACCCTACCCCGCTCTGTTTCGAGTCGGCAGGAACCGTTGATGCCTGCCTTGTTTTGCAGAGAAGCCGAAACCCCAGTCCTTTATTGTCGTTTTCCCTATTCATTTAAATGCATACTAATAACGTACCTTTGCAGCTTACGCAACAGGCTCCGTTCGTGCTCCGTGGCCCGACCCTCGTATTATCCTCACGCATAGACATACGCAAATACACAACATTTTGAGGTAGGGTAAAGTCGCACAAAGGGAAATTGATGAATGTATTTAAGTTGAAATGATTAAGATGCCATGCTAGATATGCTTAGAGTTACATTGCTTCTGCATTGCGTATTATCATGTTTGTATGCTCATGGGTCGAGGTACAATTTCATTCTTCGATCACTATTTTGCATAGTTGCTTATGAGTTTGAGGTGTGGTTTCGTATTTCGTGCAATACCTATGCTCTCGTTTGCTTGCATATATTTTTGTCTGCACGTTTCCTTTGAGTGAGGTACGACTTCGTGTCTCATGTATTACTTATGACCTTATGTGCCTGCCTATCTAAGTGGTCAAGGCATGGGTTGGCACCTCGTGTGTTACTTATGTGTTTTTCCCTCGATGTGCGGCATCGCAAGTCGAGAATTGTTTGTTGACATGTTATAACCTGCATATGCTCACACTCATGGTAAATATGTACTTACATAAATGTAGTCTTGTGTCTTTCCTGTTATCACTTGTTTTCAAAACACTAGAAGTTGCACTTGTGCGCTATAGTTCTTTTAAAGAGGATTTCCTTCTGCAAACCCAGGGCTCTTCAAAGTGCACAGCTTTTGCAAAGTTGAGTTTTAAGTCCTGTCGGATTTCGAAGTCACATATAGGCCCTCCCAGGTCCACACACTTGAGAGAAATATTTTATAACCCAGATTCGTGTTGCGACCCAATTCGAATAACCCCGATCAGGGGCATGAACATATGAATGAGTGGGGTTATGTTAAAGGACCCATTCTTTATTTATCAATCTAGTGTCACATGTCGATACTAAGATAAATTTTGGATGCAAGATTGAGAGTGTTATGCCTTGCGTGAATGACTTAATGTGGCATTGTGGCTTTTAAGGATGAATCGTGTCAAATGAGCACTCCTTTATTCTTTAGATCGTTATGAAGTTGTGTGTTGGGTGTTCCTTTTGAGAAGCCCACACACCTCCCTGGTTCAGTATAACGTACTTTTAGACATGCACAACATGTTAAGTACTTTGTTGATCAAACGAGAGATCCGAGATGCCCTTGCATCATGAAAGATGAAAAATGATGTTGAAGTGAATTCAAGACTTATCTTGCCAGGCTGTGTGGTATTAATTCTTTTGCAGATAATATCTGTTGGGGTTTCTTTTTTGGAACCATTTCCCTTTCATCGTAGTCATACTTTTGACAAGTACGACCGTACTTTTTGACAAGTACGTCTTCTTACGTTGCGATGATTGGATGAGTAGGTTGTGACAACCTCGATGAGTGCAAATAACAAAATGTTGTGATCACCTAAATAAGTGATGTTTTCGCCTTCACCGGCAAGATACTCGAGTTGGTCGAAAGACCCGAGTATGTAGAATGGGTCTTCAGTTAACTACCCCTGATGTACTCATTCGAATCGCTGACTCCTGTCAGGAGAGAGGAGAGGAAGGTACAAAACTTCGATGGACAGGCCATTAATGGCAGTTACAAGCAAAAGACACGGCTTCCCTAGTCATCGGAGTTAGGGGAATGGGACTACCATAATTATCCTAGGTGGTAGCTCTCCATGTTTGGGATGCATCCATTGTTTATGCTGCTTTGGGGATTTCTCTCTTGGTCACCGACCGTCTCCTTAGATGCGGACTCAGTCAGCTATCCGGGTTATCATAAAATACATAGCATAATAAACCCCCGGATCAGTCCAGGTTGTTTCTAAAGTCGTGCCTTGTGCGTACCCGCTTGGCCAGTTAATATTGAAACATAATTTAAATCCGATCACACAATGTGTTCAGTTATGCACGTATGAAAGTTATAGGGTACAACAGGTTCAATACTTATGGAATTGTGTGTGTGGTTGATGAAGCATTTTATTTTGCTAGTTAACTTTCTTGTGCAGTGCTTTGCTTGTAATAGTTCGCCTACTTGTGCCAGTAAAATGCTTATAATAATTTTAGCATTGTGCTCATGATAGTTGCTCTGTGAATCTGTTGAAATTAAATTGCTATAGAATTGTCTGTCTGCTTGACATATTAAATTATTCTGCTTAATTATGTTCAATATTGACCTGTCTGTGCACCTACCAGTTTTTAGTGAAACTGACCCATTTTATGGGCAGGTAATGGATAGGTAATACAGTCTGCGATGGCACGATGGCGTGATGAGGTCAAGATAGAGTTCTTTCCCTGACGTTTCGCTCCTGAGGACATGTTGGTAAATTTGGTATAAAGTGTGTTTCAAAATTTCTCTTTTTAAACCGTGAGTTAATAAAACTGTTTTGGTAAGCTTCTTCTTGGTTTCAACAAGCGAATTCTCAATTATTGAAACTTCATTTCTAAACCATTTGATTTCAATGGTTGTGCGGGATTTGACAAAGGAAAGTTTACGCTGTAATGCGCTCAAGGTCCATTGACTTGTGGTTTTCAAAAATATCATTTTCTGCTGAAGTATCATTTAAACTCTGATTTTTGTATGATTTCAAAGCTTTCTAAACTATTCTAAAACTTACAAGTCCTGGATTTTTGGGGCGTTACAGACCTTCCCTCGTGGTTACCGCAGTCTCTTCACCGAAAAAGGTAGGATTTTGTGCCTTTGCTTTCGGGTGATTGAGTGTGCATGTATGCGGGTGGGAGTCCAAGAACCCCAAATCGGAAGAAGTTTTTTTTTTGTTCTTCAGATTGTTATACCGATGAAGGGTGCTCTCAAACCCTAAATTGAAAACCCCAAATCCGTGATTTGGGGGTTTCGGATTTTTAATATGTGGGAGGGGTTTGGGTTTCAGATTCTTGCTTAGAGTGGGGGCTTTCGATTTCTAATAAAGGAAAGGGAGGCGGTAAAAATTTTCTTTCTTTTTCATGCGGTAGGCTTTACTATTTTTCTGCATTGTGACTCTCTCAAAATGCTTTAGTGTTACTCAGTTCATCTACATGGCCAAACATTTGGCCTTGTGCTACCGATTAGGGAATTGATATTGTGGTTTTAGGAAGTTAGTATTGAACCACCTACTTGCCTAACCTGAATGGGTAGGACACGGTGGGATGCAAATCCACATGAAATTAGATTTTTTTGTTGTTGTTTAGGGTAGACTTTGGGTATTTGCCAGATTCCGAACTTACTCTTTTCCAGTGTTTTAAAACTCGCCGAGTCAACTCGTTGACTCGGCTGACTCGGCTCGGCTCGCCCCTCCAGCGAGTCAACCCGGCAAGGCAAACTCGGTTTGCCAAAACTCGGGCTTGACTCGGGCTTGACTCGGCCTGACTCGGCTTGACTCGGCCGAGTTTTGGGATGTTTTAAATTTGTTTTTTGAGTTTCAAATTACAGTTTCGAAATATATAAGTACATATATTTTAACAAGGGTTACCCCCAGATTTTGTATAAAAAAGAAAATAAAAATCATTTAAAGATAAATAAGCATTTAAATCCATAGAATAAAATCGCCATGTTGTTCGAACTACTGTTCACCCTGTGTTATCAACTTATTCTAGCAAAATATTTTAAAGAAATGATTCTCACTATATATGGTGGGTCAACTGTGCCTATGGGAAGTCACATTTAGGTTTCATCATCCATTTGTTATGTGAACAAGCATTGTACATATTCAAATATTAGTAGTCTTTTTATAGTTGTGCCATTAATATATTTCCTGCATAGTTTTATACATGAGAAAATTGCTTATTTATGTTGATATTGGGCATTCTGTAAACTTTCAATATGCACATATATCCCTGTTTTACATTTATGGATTTGTTAGAGAGGGAATTAAAACTTTTAAAACAAGCTAGCATATATGATTGGCCATTTTAGGAACCTTAGGTAGTAGAAGACTGAACTCATGGTGACCAAATCCTCTAATTCAAGTCATGAATTAGTCAAAGTGCTTGTATAGATATCAAATTCAATTATTCAAGCAAACCTCTATAGCTCTTTGCAGTTGTTTTTATATTCTTAAAGACATTTGGAGACTATGTTTACTCAAAAACATGGTTTCAGACAAATTATATATTGTTTTTCTTTTAAAATCAAAAGTTAACAAAACCCGGTCCGAGTCACCAAGTTGACCCGCCGAGTCACGAGTCAATAAAGAACGAGTCAAGTTCCGAGTCACGGGTTTTAAAACCTTGCTCTTTTCTTCTATGTTCCAGTATACGTTGGTTGTTTACGATAGGCATGTCCAATTAGATTTGAAATGACCAGGGGAATATTCTGAAGTAAATCTGATTTCCGGATACACATAATGTGAATATAATCAGAATGTATGTTATCTGATCTGCTTGTTTTGTTATAAGGTTTATTCCACTCTGCTTGCATTTTGGTCTTTAGAGATATTATCAGATCTACGATTGTGGTGTGTGAGTGGGATGTACCCTAGAGCCCATTCAAAATTTGATGTGCTTAGCTCAACCTAGCAAAATACACTGACCTGTGCATTAAGTTATGCATTACAGATTAGCATGTCACCTGTTGTGAATTTGTAGTGAGTACATGATGAAAATTTGGACTAGGAAATAGTAAATAAAGTTATAATTTAATTTATGAATTCTGCAAAGTACTTTGGTTAGCAAATTATATTAATTCTTTTTTTTCAACATACATTTGATTTAATAGTTTTACAGGGGTGTTTCCCTTTTTACTGATGGGTCTGAACTGACAAGGTACCCCTATATATATATATATATATATATATAGAGAGAGAGAGAGAGAGAGAGAGACAGACCTTCATCTGAGTCATTATAATAGAGGGACTAAATTTTGTGTTAATATCTTAAACCTTTAAAAAAAAAAAAAGGTCCTGAATGTTAATTTCTGTAAGTATGAACATTGAACACTTCTGTTTTACTTGTAAAAGGGCATGTGAGATGTCCATTATGCGAAAGAAAGAGTTATCTGTTTAAGTGTTCGGGGTTGGAATGCAATCAGATTCTATGAATTTCCATTGGGTTGCTTTTAAGAGTCCTTGTGCGCTAATCACAGAAGGATCTGTAAATACTTACCGTGTTTCAAAATATTGCTGAATAAAACTTGAAACTGTACATTTTACCATGGATCAACATTTCATATTACAATAGCCGAGTGGGTCTGCATAATTGAATGGCTAAAGTTTTGGGTTAACATGAGCATGAAAATACCAAGTTTGGTGCTTGAGAACCTCGAGTGGATCTCTCAAATTTGTAGATCTCATATAAATATGAAACATAAACTTAATATTCCTACCTGACTGGTTTAAAGGTACCGGAGTGTGTGTGCTTGACTGGTTTAAAGGTACCAGAGCACTCCGAGTGGGTTTGTGCAATCAATATGAAAAGAAAAATTGGGATGTATGTGTACCTTGGTAAAATGACTAAGGTTGAAGACCTACTATTACGATGGTAGGAAGTAGTTTGGGGAATTGCCCTTGTACTTTGGGTAATTCAAATAAATGAAAAGATTAACTCGCTCAGATTCGGGCTTACCTTGGAGAGGGTAGGTGGTAAAAAACTCCGGGGACGTGTTTATTTGTTTCGAGCTAAAATAACTCCTTGGTCCCCAGTCCACGAAGTTTGGGGGGAGGGGGGGGACCCGGACTACCAATATGTCCTAGATGGTAGGTCTTTGTTCTTCTGCAGAAGTTAGGGATGCATCCTATTTTGGTTTTGGCCTTTGGGAGGTTCTATCGATCATTGGCCGCTCCCTTAGGATTTACAGTTTCGATTAGAACGTTTGGGTTAATAAAACGCCTATGAATAATAAACCCCTGAATGTTCTCTTTCGTTACGGGTGATTCGGCCCACGTGTACCCGCAGGATAAATAAAGATAAATATTAATTAGAACATTTTAGGTATCACACTAAGTAGGATGATTGAAACTTGCAGCATACTTTAGAAATTGTAACATGTGAGATGTTTGAATCATGTTGATGTGTAGCTAAATGTTATGGTTGTTGGTTAAATGATATACATGTTACTGTTGCTGTATAATTTTTTTATTTGATCTTGTATATGCTGAAAATCACCCACGGCACACATGATATATCTGCAAGAAAAGTTACAAGAATTCCTACTTTGACAGTTGTAGTCTAATTTCTATAATTTATCATTTTTCAGGTGAAGAATAGAATTTATGAGTGACTGCGGGATGAGGCTTCGATCGAGACTTGATTTACTTGTTCCTGGGCGATCCTACTCACTTTCAGATTTGATTTTGTTTGAGACTCATAATGTGGAAACTCTGATGTTTAATTCCACTATTATTGAAATAAAAATAAATGGTACGGTTTGCTCTTACCTTCATGTATCGTTCCGAAATGCCTAACTTTGGAATTATTATTTGTTTCTGCTGCTCAAGAAAAAAATCCTCCAAAAATTTTGGGTTATGATTTCGAGGCGTTACAGTGTACCCCTGTTAGGGGTTGTGAATGTCTGCTACTTTTATTGGCAACATGATAATGACATGATAATTATGTGTGACATCTATGTTGGTCTATACACCTGTGGCTACGAATAAATTGTGCTTGTACAGGTTTTGGCTGGTGAGTGAGCGTGGGTTCAAAGGTACCAATGTGGTGTCTTATGTGCACAGGTTGTGATGTGACTGTATTTTATGACCTATACGGAATTGTCAGGGATTGGGCATGAGTTTAAAACAAACTAGTGGGGTGTTGTAATGGCACTACCTTATAAAATTTAGGAACTTCCACACATAATTTGAGATATTGCCTGACTGATTTAAAGGCACTAGGGCGCTTGTTGCTCTACTAGTTTAAAGGTACTTGAGTACACTAGATGGGTAAACATAAATAAATGAAAATTTTAGTGTCCTACCTGAGGTGGGAATCTTTGGGCTCATGCCACTATAGCAGTGTGGTTCGTTTTCTATGTGGGTACTTGGACCATTAAGTCATTGGGTGCAATACTTACTGGGCAATGGTAGGATCAGGTAATAAAACCCTTAATCATGAAATTAAAAAAAAAAAAAAACCATTAACACTTGGGCTTACCTTGGAAAGGATAAGTTGGTACAAAACTCTGAGGACAATTGTGTTATCATGCTTCTAGTGGCAATGACTCGTTGGTCCTCAATCCTCAAAGTTAGGGAGTTGGACTACCAATTTGTCCTATGTGGTAGATCCAAGTTGTTCGGAAGAAGTTAAGGATGCATCCTATTTTTGGTTTGGCCTTTAAGAGTTTCTTTAGAAGATTATACCGCTCTCTTTGGATTTCAGTTTCAGTTAGTCATTCGAGTTAACAAAATACATTGCATAACAAACCCCCGAATGATATCTTCTGTTATGGTTGCCTTGGCTTGCGAGTACCTGCAAGATACTAAACAAAGAAATACAATAATTATATTTGTGCATTTTATTTAATGTGGAACTTGTGTTGTACTATGCCAGAAAATGTAGATGTTGATCTATGATTATCTATATGACTTGAATGTGATTTATGAAATTAATTGCCTCATGTGGTATTCATCTAGTCATGCCATGATATAGAAATGTCTTATATATGCTAATATACGTAGAATTATACATCCTTGTTACCTTATACGCATGCATAGTCATACTAATCCGACTCTTTAGATTGGTTCGAGTCTGACTTTACTATTTAAACATTTCAGGAGAGAAATAGATGGTGCGGAGCGGTTGAGGGATGTTGTAGGGGCCTTATGCATGAATTTTTTGATATTCTCAAGACAACTTTTAGATAGTTTAATTATTTTCATTTAAACTCCTGTAATGCACTTATAATTTTATCTTATGTTAGATTTTATTAAATATGTAGAATGATATCTTTGGTATGAATGTCGGTGATGCACCTGAGACGTTTAACCCAAAGTGAAATTCATTATTCCAGTTGTGTTAAAAAAAAATTGTCAAAATTTTGGGTTAAAGTTTCAGGGTGTTACATCATATGAATCTCCAAGATTTGTCTCTTCTGCTAAACTCCTACGGGTGTTCTCATAATTGAGAAGTTTTGCCCAGAGTTACCGGAAGCGCCTAAGCGTATGGGGAAGCGTGCTTCCCCGAAGCGTGTTTCGGAAGCGCGAAATGTCATGCTTCTGAAACGTGCAGGGAAGTGTTTCCCTTTTTGAAGAAGTGTGCTTCCCTTAAATGGGAAGCACACTTCCCTTTTATGGGAAGCGCGCTTCCCCCTTTTTTCATTTTTTTTATTTATTTTTCCCCTCTTTTTTTGCTTTCCCCTCGCTTCCTAGGTCGCTTCTGGTTCGCATCCGAGACGGATCGTGAATAGCTTCTAAGTCGTCCCATGCTTCCCGCTTCCTAAAATTTTGAAAGTGCCTCTCTTCCCGCTCCTGCTTCCTCGACTGACAACCATGGTTTTGCCCTTATATTGTCCAGAGAGGGAAATGCAGGAAGGTCATGTATGGTAGTAGACAACACATGATACTCAGGTCCCAATCCAAAGATATGTCGCACATCTCCTTCTCCTGAACTTCTGACCCCACCAAAGCCAGCTGATTTGTAACTGACTTTGCTTTGTTTAGGTATTCCATAATATTCATAGTCCATGATTCCGGACTCCGAGATATGTGAGTAAGTGTGTGCTAGATGCGACCACAGTTATCCAGCAGTGCAATCATCAGGAATAGCAAAGACCTCCTGAGACAATGTAGATATGATGTACACCACTAAGGCTTGATCCCTTCTCATCAAAAAACACATTCTAGAATTCTTACTATAGTGGTAGACAGCACAGCCCCATTCTCATCTTTCTTTTCCTGCATAAGGTATTCTGGGGGATTGGAACAGACCCATCGAGATGCTCTGAATAAAGGGATTCCACATCGGAAGAGTTGGTCAATTTTTCAGACACAAACTGATTAAGGAAATTGGAAGATAAGATGAACTGAGAGAAGTTTGCATCCATATTAAAATATATATATATATATATATATATTCTGCATTTTTTTTAATTACTCAACCATGTTTTTTTTTGGCTGATAACAGGTAACAATACTTACAGAAGCAATCTAAGCTTCAAACAATATGGATGTAGATAAATCCAGATAAGATAAAATATGAATCAAAGGAGACGTAGGTGTTTGAAAAAAATGAGGATGGAGACGATATGAAAAGAAAAGGCAGAGGCAGAAAATCAGATCAAAGACGTGATCTGAATATCGGGGTAGAGAAAATCAAGAAAAAGAGAAATTGATTAACCAAGAAAATCAAGAAGTCAAATTGTATCTGGTTGAGAGGAGACATGCCCAGATCTGACATGATCAGATCTGCGGTAAAAACAACTGAAAGAGAGAGAGAGAGAGATTAGGGTTAGGGATCAGAAGAAACGTACCCTGATCTGATATAATCAGAGTATTGTGTTTAGGAAAACTGAAAAGGGAAGAAGAAAGAATAAGGAGCTAAGCTTTCAGGCCAATCTCAACGAGCACAGCTCGATCCCTCTGATGCTCTGATGCCATGTTATTTTAGCAGAAAATACAGAAGACCAAAATGAGGCTGCAATCTCACGTTTCCTCAAGCAGGGAAATCGTGAGTCAATTCTCCTTCATATAACGAAAGCAGTTACAATAATTGATGTTACAGATTTGCCCTTACTAAATTACAACATCCATATACATTAAAAGGGCAATAACATAAAACAGTTAAAAATATAAACATAACCTTGTATTGGATCTGGATCACAGACCCAACACTATCCAGATCCCATATGGTGTTCCAACATACATTGTAGACATAATTTGTGCACTTTTCTATAACAAAATGAATTTATTCTCTGGTATATAGTACAAGCATGAATAGATAGGGTCGTGCTCCAAGTGGTCATCATTACTTGTTGCCTAAAAATAAATCAGATGGATTCACCAACTTCCAAAATGCAGTCATTCTTCATCAAGCCAACAACCAATAAATGAATTCAGCAACTAAACACGGAATTCAAGCATGTCATATTGATTTATTAAACAATATGAAGTGAACTAGCAAGATAACAATTTAAAAATCAATATTCTACATTAAATGGGAGATCAGGAAGCCACAACAAAAAATATAGTGACAAATAAATATTTCACTAATATATTGGTGTTTTCCATATACTTGCACATTTGTTGTGGTTATGAATAGCTTATAGGACAGAAATACCCTTTTTCTCAAAATTCACTTAATGATCTAAAGCATGCTGAAACCCTTGAAAGGATTTGAAGAAACGACTTGAGTACCAACTTACCCGATCAGCTTTTCTTTGAGATTCTTCAACTGCTTTTGTCAAATCTTGCAAGCATTTTTCATATACATCCACAGCAGGAGGCCTAGTTGATTGTGAGATATCTCCCTGCATAGAGGCACTGGCAGCAGAGCGGGCCTTCGAGTACCTACGCAACATTACGTCATTTATGTGTGTCTGAAGGGCTACACATATTTCCTCCCCCTATAAGACAACAGCCATGTATTGGATTTAGAATAGACAATAATGAGTTTATATTTCTAGGAAACATATAGAATCATATAGAACAAAATATAAAGGCAAATGATTACCTGCTTAGTCTCAAATTGGAAAATGTGAAGCACACCAGCAACTCTCATCTTAAAGAACACAGCGGTGTTGCTACTACCAAATTGCATAATGTCCCTCAACTCAGCAGAGTGCAAATATTCTTTCGGAACTGGCCGGAAGAAATGAACCTGAAATATTTATGCAATTAATCAGAATGTTAAGCACTTAGCCAATACATTAAAAGGATTATAGTAATCAAAAGCACACAAGGTAATGACAAACCCCGCGCTTATTGATGCCTAGTATGATGCGGCCAGGAAGAAGCCCTATGGGATCATCAATCTTGTGAACGACAAAGAAAATTGAGTTTCCATAAGGAAGAACTTTTAAGATTCGAAGGAACTGCTGCCTTGCATCATCTTTTGACATGTGCTCCTACACGGTCACAATAGTGTTTCAATACATGCACTTTAAACATAACAAGAAAAGGTGTGCGGTAAACATTGTTCAACAATATCCAATGACTATCTAATAGTATCATAAAGCTGAATCAAATCAAGAGTGACCAAGGCACAAATTATTGCCCCTAGTTTGGAAAGTTATGTAGTATGTGACCTGGATACTCCATTTTAGCCCCTGTGCTATGTCCCCTTCTATACATCATAAGAGAAAATTCATAAAAATGGTCATAACCCCTTATCCACAGCCATTTATATGTGGCATAGGTCATGCAAGAATACACGAACAAGATAGGACTAATCTGGTGAAAAGTAAGATTAGAAACAAAAAGAAAAAAGAGAACAATAAAGCACCAGATTTTACCAATTCCATGTCCGTAGTTAAATTGATACACTCCCCACTGAAAGAATGCATCTATTACAGAAAAAAAAAAGACTAGAAAATGTAAAGCATATAGAACCTATTCTGATAACGAATTGCAATTCCTTTCCAGTTTCCGAAGGATGATTAATTGTAATTGGCTAAGCAATGGGTAAAACTGTTTGTCAAACAAGCAAATGAAGCCTTTAAGATAATTATCTGGGAAACTAGCAATAGGACAATCTCTGAATTGAGACTAAAAAAACATGTAGCAGCATAACAAAGAAAAATATCAAGGGCATGAAGCAAATGAATGTCTCATGGTTGTGAGAAAGAGATTCAAATTTGCTCTACTTTCATGTGCAAGCAAACGTGAGAAAATGGTGCAATGAGATTCAAAGTCACATTTGAGGCGATTTTGTTCACTTTTCAAGTGATTCAAATCACATGGAATGAAATAACTTGTGATCTCAAATCATGAGATGCAAACAAAACATGCCTATAGTATAAAACAATTGAGTTACACATCTAATCACAAAAGCAATGCCAATCCCAATTCACTTATTTTGTTCTATCTGTTAAGCACAGTATTCATATTAGAAGAACTACATGCAGAAAAGGAATAATTATGCTCCTTGCAAAAGAGCAAGGAGATCTAGTGGACCACAAAAGGATAAATTTGTAAATGAATAATGTAGAATGAATAAACAATGACCATGTATTCACTTAAAGGACAAACAAAGAAACAAAGTTTTAAAAAAACCACATGGATGACTCAAAACAAAAAGAATGCTAATCTAAATTAGCACCAAAGTTTAAAAAACTAAAGAAAAATAGTATAAAGGTGCTCTACAGTTGTTCTATAGAGGGCAAATTGCTCCCATCACCAACTCCACATTACCATTTCTATGGATCTGGTTCTTGAAAAACATTATGACAATTCAACCAATGATTAGCATCTGATCTTGGCATGAACGTTTGAATATCAGAAGACCCTAAAAAAGATAATATCGTGACAAAACCCCCAATTCTTCGAATTTTATTTTATGAAGCAGCTACATCCATACAGATAAGATACAAAAAATCTTTCAAATATGAAAATTCAACAAAAGATAAAGCTGATCAACCTAAATGGTTGCATCTAAAATTACCAAACCGGGGCAATGATTTTGCAAAATAACGAAAACCAAAGTCTTAGAATTCAACATTAAAATGAGTTCATGTTGAAGATCTCGTCTTCCAGCAACAAGACTACCTGTCAGCCAGAAATAATCTAGAACAAAAAGAAGAATATGGTGCAGAGAATGCTATTGACATAAGACTCAAAGTTCCTTGGCACAAAAAGTTCAATATATTGCAATATAATTTCTAATACAAACAAGAAGAAAGACAATTTGCAAGTAAAGTTACCGGAAAAGAAGTACTTCATCTTAGGTTATCAAGGGCAGCAATCCATATTTACTATTAAGATATGTGTTATCCAGTATGTATAAATATACTTAGGTGTACTTGGTATATTTTTTGTATTTCTTTCTATATTCTAAGTATATCTTTGGTGTACCTATTGGGTGTTTAGTCATTAGTAGGTATTGTATGGATCGAGTATACTTAATATATAGTATTAGGATAGATTAAGAATTTTAATTTGTTTAATTTAGTCATTATTTAAATGAAAAATTTTGTATCTTTTATTTATTTTGATTTTTATTTTTTGTCTTGGTCAATTTATGTTGACCAATCTAGCAATTGGACTAGCCCAACGGCCAGTTGGGATAGTCCCTCTCTTTCTCTCTTATTGGTGGGTGTGAGCATTTGTAGAGTGAGAGAGTGATGGGGGGGGGGGGGGGGGGGGGATATGAGTGTGATTCTATGTCACAGGGACTCTTCAACTAGGTGCCGCACCCGCACCCAATGCGGTCAACCTGACCCTGGGTGCAGTCAACGCACCCAGGGTCATTTATGTCCAACTTTTGAACTTTATATATATATATATATATATATATATAATTTTTTATATTTTTTCCGCACCCCCGCACCCAAGTTTTTTGAAAGTGCCGCACCCCCGCACCAATGTGACATAGGTGTGATTGTAGTGAGGTTCCCTTGCAATTATTGTGTATATTTTTTATTAATAAAATTAACTTCTTGGTTCTTATTCATGGCCACGATATGTTTGTTGATTTTAATCAAATACACTGATAATGCATTTGAATTTCATTTGTTCAGTATTATTTTTATTTTTATTTTGAGTCTTGGATTACGTGTCACTTCTTGACACTTTACTAGCCTCATTAGTCATTCTATAACATAAATTGGTGACACCAATTTCTGAAATTGGGATGTCTAAAAGGGAAAGATTCTGTTAGAGATATCATACGGCCAACATGAGGCTAGCCTTCTAATGTTTTTAGGCAATCAAGTTGTCACTATTATAATTTTTTTCTGCATTTTGGAATGTCACCCTCGCAACATTCATCAATTAAGACACTCATACATTGTTAAAATATAGAGATGCTGCCTCTCATCTCAGAGAATTGTTAGAAGCTAATCATGTGCACCCTCTTCTCACCATTGTTCTTGCAGATCTACAACGCAAGATTTTCAGATTCTTGCAAGCAAAACCACTAGAGGAGATGTTATCAAGAGCACCATTCTTACCAGCCAACATAAATTGGTGCAGCCAACTTATGAATTTGGATGATTCTGCAAAAAAAAAAAATTGGGACTTACCATTGAACGATAACGTGAAAGAATATCCAGCTCCCATTCTTTCCTAGCTCGAGTAATTGCAATTTGTCTTGGCAAGAATCTTTCAAGAAGAGATGTCCAGTCCCTACAAAAAGGATTTTGCCTCAGAAAAACACTGATTTTTCAGTGAAACATCCATTATAAGAAGTATCTGTAACCACTATAAAGGGATACTAACGTGCATGATTCTGGGGAGCTAACATATCCATTCTCTGCAAGAATTTGTAATGCAGACATCTGAGCAGCATCTTCCCGCCCAACTGGATAATTCCCCAACATATAATCATGTTGCAACTACCAAAAAATACCCTAATTAGTGGGCATAAGTATAGCATTAAAACTATTATTACAAAGAATACACATTTATTCAAGTACATAAATAACAAAGGTACCAAACCTGCACATATGATAACTGAACAAACATTGGATCTGCTATTGCATCATCTGATTCACGAAACAGCCGTTTTTTGAAAGACAATTTGCAATGCAAAATCTCTCCTTTACTGCGATCTTTCACTGCCTTGAACTCCGCAAGCAAATCTCCAATATATTTATTGTCATCCAGTGCAATGTATTCCTCTGTTATAAACAAAAACACAAAATCAGTATGCAAAATTAGCCATGAAAATAATTAATAAATATAATATATTTCATATAAAAACAAATTAATTACATATATACATAATAAAAAGTAAGTACCGCTTCCAGGGTCTGGTGACTTAGAACCAGTAACAGTTTTTCGACATTCAAATAAGCTAAAAGTGGAGTAGGCTGATAGTTTTATAATCCCAGCAAGCTCCTGAAATCCAAAATTTTAATTTCACAGGAATGAGCAAGACAAATAACCAAAATGCCAAAATCTGCTAAAAAATATGGAGAAGACAATAACCAGAACTTGATTTTGCATTAGTTTTATTTAAGATGACTAAAGGAATAATGGCAACTTTTTCAAAAAGACATCGCACTTGTGAATTCAACCACATCATATGTAACACAGATTTTTCTAAAAGGTCAATGCACCTGTGTTGCACCTGCATCTATGCAGGTGTGACACTTGGACACAGCTTACACAATGTCAGGTGTTGTCAACAGAACTGGAACCCATTTTTGTCCAAAACTAGACTCAATCAACTTGATCTAAGTCCAGTTTTGTCTAATAATATATACATAAATACGTATATGCACAAACACACAAATATATATATATATATATATATCCACACCCCAGCACACAAGTTTTTTTAAACTGTTGTGTTGCACCCACATTCACACCCACACTTATGTGACATAGACCATATCAGTTTGTTCAGCAATCATTGTCATAGGAATACACTTAGCATTGCCAATGCTTTCTTTTCACATAGGGAAAAATTCAAAATAACATCTAACTAAAGAGCAATAATAAAAAACACACCTAACCAAATCAAAATGATCTGTTTGATAGATTATCACTCTCTCTCTCTCTCTCTCATAACCAAATTTTATTGTTCCAACTTCCAACAAGCAACAGCTGTCAGCATAGCCTTTCTCCCTACATTATCAGCTATTGGAGTCCTTTTGCAGCCATTAGGTTTATTTTGAAAAAGAAAAAGAAAGTTAAAGGAAATAGCAAAGATGGATGTGGTAGAAGGAAAAAAATGACGGTGAAGGTGGTTGTGATGGCAATGGAAGAAGCAAAAATGGAGATTGATGGGTGGTTGGGAGGTCTAAAAGAACGAAATATATGTGAGTAATAAGAGAAAAAATGAAAAGAAAAAAAAGGCTGTGTTTGGTGGGCAATAATACATGAAAGAGGAATGTTAGGTGGTGGTGATATGTCAGCAACGAGAGTGAAGAACAAGATGGTGATGGATCGGAAAAAAGGGGAAATTTTGCAGAGACAGAGAGATCCATGATAGGCAAAAGAAGAAGTGATAATGGTTGGTATTATTGAGTTTGTACTGAAAGAATGGAGTGTTAAAAATGTAATTCTTATGTATGTATATATATTAGAACATATATATATATATATATATATTTATTTATTTTGATCATAATACCCGAAAAGGGTATTTCTGTGTCTTCCCATGTTACGCATATTCCACTTAGGAATATGATTGTATTCTTTTTTATTTTTTTCTCTTTTTCCTTTTTTTCTTTTTTTGTCGTTTTTCGTGCCACCTTGGGAAGGCTCCCCAAAAGAGTCGTTTGGGGCTCCCAACAACTCCTTTGGGAGCCCGCCAAGGTGGCTCCCCTTTGTGGTGTATATATAGGAGTGTTCCCCCTTGTAAATGCAAGGCTTGAGAGTCTCAAGCTCCTCTTTTTCATTCAATATATTCTCGTTACATGCATTTGTGCATGTTTGCAATATTTTACACCTTTGTGCGTATTTGTTCAAGTGTTGTTTGAGTGCCTTTGTGCACATCTTTTGTGAAGTATTAGTGCTTGTATGTGTATTGCCCCCGTTGCTCGAATGGTTACAGTTAGATGTCTTATTACCATCGCATCAATTAAAAAATAAAACATTTATCAAATGAGCGTTAAAAATGCTTTCTTAAATGGAGATTTAAATGAAGAAGTTTATATGACTGCTCCTCCTGGAATGAATTGCCCTAATGGTAAAGTTCTCAGTTTACGAAAAGCTCTTTATGGTCTAAAACAAGACCCCAAAGCTTGGTATGACCGATTTGACAGTTTAATGATAGAAAATGGATTTGTCTCATGCTATACTAACACTGCCTTATTTGTAAAGAAATCTGATGCACGAATTGTAATCTTGTTGCTATATGTTGATGACATGTTAATTACAGATGATGATATCAAGGGAATTAAAAAAATTAAGTCTACGCTAACTGAAAAATCTGAGATGTCAGACTTAGGTTTTCTGACATACTTTCTGGGCATTGAAGTTGCTTTCTCTCATAGAGAATATTTTTTTATCCCAAACTAAGCTTGCTTGTGAGATAATTGACAGGTTAGGCATTACTTATGACAAAATTTGTGAAACACCCGAAGTTGTTGGATCCAAGATGAGGATCGATGATGGGATTATTTTGGATAATCCTACTCCTTACAGACAACTGGTTGGGTCATTGATGTATCTTAGCATCACTAGGCTTGATATATCTCATGCAGTTCACATTGCAAGTCAATTCCAACATGCTCCTACATCGGTTCACATGAGTGCAGTACTTCGAATCATCAGATATATAAAGAGAACAACAAATAAGAGAGTTTCTTTCTTCATCCTCTGAATTAAATTTAATTGTGTATACTGACTCTGATTGGAGAAGTGACCCTAATAATAGTCACTCCACCACTGGTTTCTGTATCTTTTTAGGTAAATCGTTGGTCTCTTGGAGGTGTAAGAAGCAACAGAAAGTCTTTTTGTCCTCCACCGAATTTGAGTATAGAGCCATGGAATTCACAACCATGGAAATAATATGGATTCGGTGTCTGCTAGAATATATGGGAGTTCATATTCTAGAACCGACAATAAAAGTGCGATATACATTGCCAAAAATCATACCTTCCATGAGTGCACGAAACACATAGAGATGGACTGCCATTATGTTCGGGAAGAATATTTGAAAAAAATTATCGATCTTCCATATGTGACATCGGAGTATCAACTAGCGGACTTCTTCACTAAGGCGCTTTGCTCCCCTCGGTTTCATTTTCTTTTGGGCAAACTTGCAGTTATCGCACCGTAAGTTTGAGGGGGGCATTAAAAATGTGATTCTTACGTACGTATATATATTAGTATATATATATAAAGATACGTATACATATATATTATATACATGTATACATATCTCTATACATATATACTAATATATATATATATATATATAGTTTTTTTATTTTGATCATAATACCCGAAGAGGGTACTTCTGTATTTTTCCATTTTACGCATATTCCACTTAGGAATATGATTGTATTCTTTTTTATTTTTTAATTCTTTCTCTTTTTCCTTTTTTCCTTTTTTCTTTTTTTTTTTGGGTTTTTCGTGCCACCTTGGGAAAGCTCCCCAAAAGAGTCGTTGGGGGCTCCCAACGACTCCTTTGGGAGCCCCAAAGGTGGCTTCCCTTTGTGGTGTATATATAGGAGTGTTCCCCTTTGTAAATGCAAGGCTTGAGAGTCTCAAGCTCCTCTTCACATGGAGAAGGTGATGGTGGGGGCGGGGGGGGGGAGAGAGAGAGAGTGCACTACAAGGTTAAAAATGTCAATAAAACAGTAAGTTGTCCAACCAGGTTACAATAAGATACTTATAACTTTGGTTTAAACCATATCACTCAATAGTTAGGTGCCTTTTTGAGAATTTCTGTTTAATATTTTTCAAAGTTTTTTTTTTAAAGGCAAGCTGGGGATAGGCGGACCCGTATCAGATATCTCTTAAGTTTTACAGATACATCCTTCACCCAGTTGCTATAATCAACAAAGCCCACCCAAGCCAACATAACAATTCAAGTAACCAAGATGCAATTGCCAGCCAACAAATTGGCAAAACATTAAGCAGCATCCAGCCGCCTAATTCCAGAAAACTGAGAGGTGAGAGAGTGGTCTAGATTAGTTGATGTCCAAGTGCATCTAGTCAACTCTATAAAAACAAAAGACATGAAGTACCCTCTAAATGCTTAAATAACAAGATATCATGAAATCTTAACCACTAAACCATAATATATAATATGGAAAGCAAAAAGAATGAAGTAGGAAGGAGGAAAAAAAACATTAGGATACCTCAACAGCATCAGCCACAGTCGTTGTCATGTCATATGTGATTTCTTCAAATGTCTCATCCAAAAAAAATACAATGGTTGTCAATTTTTTACCGGTCAAAAGTGCAACAATCTCTTCCCTTGCAGGAATTGTATACCTAGGACCTGCTTTCACAGAACGTTTTAAAGCATTCAATGTGTTTAAGGCTAAATTCTGAACTTTATGATCTGTATTTCCTCCATAAGCTATATTATGAACATATTCTGATAGATATCCACCAATATCCTTGCTAGGAGGCATCACAGAAACACATAGATACATCAGTTCCCAAGCTTTTATCAAGCAGTGCCTGCAGAGAAGGATAACAGTAGAATTAGAAAGCATTTAAATGCAGGCACTCACAAGCTTCCAATGAATCACAAAAGCAAATAGCATAATCCATATGTCACATATCCACACACATGAGTTGACTGCACATATCCACACACATCTGAGTTGACTGCATTTCATCAAAAGAGAAAAATATATGGAAGCTTCACATAAAAGTGACATGAGAAAGGTTCTGAATCAATAAGAGTTGATGGTTCCTACTCATTTCGAAAAGGATTGTCTCCAAAGTTAATAGAAGTCATTTGAATAATCCATAAGAAAAGGAAACAGAACACTTCACAAAACTACTATGCCCTGCTAATTAGTTTTCATAAACTGTCCAATCATAATACTAATGATTAAGAGCCAATAGCTGTCCTGGAAACCAAGTACAGCAAGGACTATTGACAAATCAATGAGAACCACAAAATGAAAAATAATTGCCTGCAATATCCTCATGTTTTTTCACAATATGTTTTTTCAGGGGTAAGCAGACTTAGTACCAAGAGAGCTCCCAAAATTAGACTCTTGATGCAAAACTCATTAAAGGGTTTCTTTCCAGCGAGTGCAGAAGCAGAGAAGAAAATAACAAAGTACCCCTGTTACATGGAGAATTTTACAGTAGAGATACTATTCCTTATCATCAAAAACACGGAAGAACCACTTTTTAATAGAAAATAATATCAAAACAACTAACCAATATCTTAAACATCATATCTTATAAAAAATACGCAATTGTTCAGAGAATATACTCACCGATCATGATTATTTCGTGTCTGCTTTAGTAGCTGTGCAAAAAGCTCATCACGGAGCTCAGAACGTTTTAAGGTCTGCTTGTAAAGTTTTCCAACAAGTTCAATTCTTTCTTCCATGCTCAAAGGACTCGCTCTATCAGATGCATCAACTTCCATATACTTCAAAACTACTTGAAATAGTTTAACTGCACGGCTTACCAAATCGCTATTGATCTTAAGCAAAGAAGTTGGAATGGGATCCTGCTAAGATCCTGACATGTATGAGAAAATAATAAAAGAAACTAAATGAAAAATAATGCAAAGCCAAATTGGAATAATCTAAATACAGAAAGTAACTTTGAACATCACAGCAGATGATGGCATTTTGATAAAGAGGCTGTTCTTGTGAATATCAGAAGTACCTTTTGGAAACAAAGCATATCCTCCAATGTAAACTTTTCCCGAGTTTGGAAGCCCACAGACTTTTTGGAAAAGAACCCACGCTTTCCTGCTGATTGTATCTGCTTCTGCATGGATCTTAAGAACCCTTCCACCTAGAGCAAAGCAGGTGTAGTTGTCAAAATAAATAAATACATAAATATCTATATATATATATATATATCCAAAATAACTATGAAGGCATGAGAAAGCATACTATAACATGACTTACTAGACAATGCAATAAATCAAGCAGTTGTTAAACATGGTAGAAGATGCATATAATGTAAGTTTCATGTACCTATCTTGCACATATTTCATAGTATTCATAGACATCTTATCTTTTTCATTTCATCCCTTATCTACCAAAATTATATTTTTTGGCATTGTACAGTCCTGGTGGTTGCACTTTCTTTAATATGTGAAGTTCATCTATATTGTTGATGTTGGCACTTTTTCTAATATCAATATAAAAATACAACCATACTTTCTCCAAAAGCATGACCAGCGGTACTAAAAGCAATGAAAGAACCACACTCAAACAAACTGAAGATCTAGAATCAGCACATCGCAGCAAGCAATAGTACAAAGCTACAAATACAAATCTAAAGTACAGAAGATGATATGCGTGTTTGTGGCATTTGCGGTGTAATATCGTGTGTTTCTCCATGATTTTAATTTCGAAAATTCTGAATTTTTAACTAAGTATTTAATGAAAAAGTTAGAAATCATGGAAAATATATTAAAATGTGGGTGACGTCATTTAGGTTTGGGCATGGCCCAGAGCCCACTGACAAGACCGAGATGAGACAATTAATATTTGAGAAAATTTTGTTTTTTAACCTTTAAATTAGAGCAAAAATCAAGCAAAATTCAAGTTAAATTTAGGCGAAATTCAAAGGCAGAAATCAGATAAGTATATTGTTAGATGTGTCTCGTAATTCTGAAAATGTTGGTGCTTTGATTTTCTGAAATCGAGTTACGGTTGGCCCGAAAATTGTGTTTTTCAAAAATGACCCGCCTCTATTTTTACCTTTCTCTAGATTGGATCGGATTGGATCCGCTCCGTTTGATCCAAGTTGATATGGATTTGGACTCAGTCCAAGACCTATATTAACTAAGATCTAGTCCATGTAGGATCCATATAGATTTTGGATATGGATCTTGGATTTGGATTTTAATCCAAAATCCAAATATGACCAATTTAAAACTTTAAAATCAATTTAAAAGTTAAAATGAATAGGTAGAGTTCTACCTGAAGTAGAACTCCACCATGAGAGGACTTCTAGAGGGAGGCGACACCCTTTTAAATATTCTTAGAATATATTATTTAATAATTAATAAAAATAAAATAATTAAATAAATTCTGAATTTATTTAATAGATAAAGTGGAGATTTACATGAAGTAGAACTCTACCTAAATGAGTTCCCTAGAGGGGGGTGTCACCCTCTAGATAACCCTTTAATAAAAAAATAAATAAAAATAAAATGTAATAAATTAAGAGGACAACCTCTAGAAGAGATGAAGTTCTACCTTTAGTAGAACTCTATTCTCTAAAGGAGAGAACACTAGAGGGGACATCACCCTCTAGAGAGACCTCTTAAGATAAAATTTAAATAAAATAATAAGATAAGGAAAAAAAATTAGAAACATTATATAAAGAGCATGATGGACTCATCTCTCTCTAGAATCATACTCTAGAGAGAGAGAGAGAGAAAAGAGAAAGAGGAAAAGCAAAGATGGAAGAAGAAGAAGAGGAGGAAGGAGAGGAAGAGATCCATCTTTCTCCCCGATCGGCCGCCATTTTTTCATCTTTTCCCGCATCCGATCTTAGGTACAGGTTCCTCTCTAGATTCGTACGTGCAGAAGTAGTTTTAAATTTGGTTTATGAATAAGTTTAGATGGAAATAGGGAAATTGGATTCAATATATATATATATAATAACGATTTCAAGTATATAAACATATATATGATTATTTCTTAAGAAATTTTATTTTCCTAATATAATATCGTGTACTTTTCCTTCGTTAAAATTCTGCGGTTTCTGAAAAATTGGTTGTGTTGTAGTAAAATCGATAAATCCTCAATTTTAGGTGGCGTCAGTTGAGTTTAGGTTTGGCCCAGGTCTCATTAAGAAGACCTAAATGAGCCAATTAAGATGTAGTAAAACTTTTTATTTTTTACCTTTAAAATCGAGCGAAATTCAGGCAAAATTCAGAGGCAAAATTCAAGTAATATATCATTAGATGTGTTTCAAAATTCTGAAAACAACGATATTTTATTTTTCTGAACTCGGGCAACGATTGGCCTGAAAATCACATTTTTTAAAGAAGACCCACTTCGATGTGACCGATTCGGAATTGGATCGGATCGGATCGGATCCGTTTGACCCAAGCTAATATGGATCTGGACTCAGTCCAATACCCATATTAATTAGGATCTGGTCCATACTGAGATCCATATGGGTATTGGATATGGATTTGAATCTTTGATCTAGATCCAGATCAAAAGTCCAATTCCAATCAATTTAAAGTTGTATATTCAATATAAAGGTTAAATTAAATTAACTTTGAAGTTAAAAAGACTCCCAAAAAGGTGAGAGACCCTCTAGAACTTTCTAAAAATGTATTATTTAATAAAAAATTAATTAAATATTAATAACTATTTAATTCCAAAAATTATTTTAGATATGACAATTACCTATTAAAAAGGGATTCTAGAGGGGGCGTCACCCTCTAGAAGGACTCAAATGTAGATATGATAATTAAAAAATAAACTAATAATAATAATAAGAGCCAACTAATTAGTTGAGAAAAATTACGAAAGAGTTGGAGATAGAGTTCCACAAGGGGAGAACTTTATCTCCAAGCCCAATGTGCACTCCAGAGGGGCGCCACCCTCTAGAGGAAACCAACTCTACAAAAGGTTCAAAAAAAAAGAGAGCAAGAAAGAGGAAAAGAGAAAATGAGGAAGAGAGAAAGAAAATCATGGGAGAGGAGAGAGAAAGGAAAAAGAGCAAGAAAAGGAAGAGGATTTTTGCCTTTCCGATCATTCGACATTATTTTTTGTTCTTTTCCGTTTTCAACTGGAGTGTTGTGTGGATGAAATGAAAAGTTGGGTGGATGAAACTTTCCCTTCAACCTTTCCGATCATAGGATGAAAGTTGGGTGGATGAAATGGAAAAGTGCAACTGGAGTGTTGTGCGATCGTAGAATGCCATTGCGGTTGAAGGAAAAGTTTTATAAGACGACAATTAGGCCCGCTTTACTATATGGTACGAAATGTTGGGCTGCCAAGAGACATCATATTCAAAAAATGAGTGTAGCTGAGATGTGTATGCTTAAATGGATGTGTGAAAATACAATAAAAGATAAGATTCGGAACGAAGAGATACGTAAGAAGGTAGGTGTTGCATCCATTGAAAATAAGATGAGAGAGAATCGTTTAAGGTGGTTTGGACATATTCGGCGAAGGCCTAATGATGCTCCAGTTAGAAGGATAGAGAAATGGGAAAATATATTAGTTAAAAGAGGTCAGGGTAGGCCTAAGAAAACTTGGATGGAGATGATAGGAAATATATGAATGCTTTGAACCTCACCGAGGACATGTCATTGGATAGAAATGATTGGAGGAGAAGGATTCATGTGGAAGACCCAGAACGATTTTCTTTTTTGGTTCATATCGCCGACCCCAATTGTTTTGGGATGAAGGCGTAGTTGTTGTTGTTGTTGTTGTTGTTGTTGTTGTTGTTGTTGTTGTTTCGTTTTCAAACAAAGGTACAGGTTCCTCTATCGATTCAAACGGGGAGAAACGGCCTAAGTTAAACTTATGTGATGCTTTTGGTGGAAATAGAAAGAAAGAAACCTGATTTTTATGAGTATACATACATATATACTTGTGGAAATTCATAGCTTCGAATATATATATATATATATGTGCCGATTTGCACTTATGAAGGACGATTTTCCCAATGCATCGAACATGTAGAGGTTTTGCTGTCATGTACAGATTTGATGTGTGATAAATTTTTTTCCTGTATATGCATAGAAAAAGGACAAAAGAATATAATGTACATGTTATTAAGTTCGGATCTGCCATATGTACATGTGGACAAGTTTGGACAGATCTGTTCAACAGTACATGTTGACATATCTGTCCAACAGTACATGTAGACAGATCTGTCCGGCAGTACCGGTGGACAGATCTGTCCCGTTATGCACATGGATAGATCTGTCGATATTCACATACGTGCAGATCTGGTCCAGATCTGCTGATTTTTAATCGTTATCAAACTGTGCGTAAGACTACCATTAAAAAATAAATTTTTCCTGTAGATACTAAAAATTGTGGGTTGTTGATAGATTTGGGGTTCACGCACATGGCCTGAACACACACATGTGTATATATATATATATATATATATTTTTTTGTTAGGCTGGCTGCATCACGACCCTGGTTTGAGATCGGATCTGACCCCAAACCAGGTTTGCCGCAAGCGCTGACTATATATATTTATATGTATGTGTGTTAGCGCGTGGGACTGACCATGCAAAGACTGGTTTGGATCAGATCCAGACCTGAGGCAATTTCCAGCATGTTGTCACGGCTGATTGGACTGTGTTAAAATTTGTTTACATATGTTATTTCTGTTTAACATATATCGTTCCTAATTAAGTATGCAAATTCAGATTTAATGCATATGTTGTTTCTGTTTAACATATATCGTTTCTAATTAACTATGCATGTTCAGATTCACATGCTTATGCAGTTTCTGATTTTATCATGTATTGTATTCATTAAGAAAGCGTGTTCAGGTCTAAATACATATGAAATTTATTATTTGAATCCGCCAAGTAGTGGTACACACAGATCTGGTCCAGATCTGTCGTGCACCTATGATATGACCGTCATGAAGTTGTTTGATATTGCCATATGGGCGGACATCGAAACAATCTTGAGATTTCGATTTTGTATCTATGTTAGCATTATGTTTAAAAAAAAAACTGTATGCTGTGCTGATTTGACTGAGTATTAATGTGTTCTTATTGCTGCCATATGATCTATTATTATGCTGATAAATGTGCTATATGAATGTGTCATGTGGGTTGCTATAGGAAAGAGTAGTGTTGCACACTTATGTGCAAGACTGCCCGTTGTCCACTGCTTTGGCTGGATGCTTATGCATGAGAGCCAATAGTCTCGTGTACGGGGGCAACATAGCTTTGGGCTCGGTAGTTACGTTATGTACCCCGAGCATACCCGAATTGGCAAAAATGTTTATTGTTTACATATGCTCATAAAATTGAATATTATGTTGGCATAAATATGCATATCATGAACACGTAATTTTTGAAGTTATATTAATATTGCATTAGCATAATCATGTGCATGTTTGAATGTTAAGCATGAGATGAATCATAAAACAAAAATCTGTTTATGTGCATATGCAATTTGTTTTATGTGTACATTCTTGTTGTGTATGAATGAACGTGCTTTGTGGACATGTTTGAATGATTGTGTGGTTACATGTGAGGATTTTTGCATAAGATGCATCAGTGGTCAGATGTGAACCATTGTAGGCCGTGTGGGCCACGAGCACGTGTTGCTCTAAAATTTGTGTATATGCATTGCGAAATCCATTTTGAAATTTATTGGCTTTCTAAAGTTGAATATTGTAACGAACCAAGGTCTTGTGTTGTGTTTTGCATGTTGATTTGCAAAATGATTCTTTTGTAAATAATTTGATTTTTGATAAAAAGATAAAAATAGTGTAATTAATATTTTTCTTCCTGAATGTCCCTTTCACAGTGTGGGAATCCTGGATGGCGGTTTTGAAAAAAACGTGAGGATATTAAAACTCGATCATGCCCCTGAACCCGATATGGTGGTTCGCCTCCCGGCCACAGTTTTAAAGAGTTTCCCGCTACTTTGTCAGTGGTGGTGTTGTAGAGACAGTTGTTTCCCTGGTGTTCCAACATTAGATGTTGATTTCTAATGTTCTAATGGATGGTGTTGATGCTTAATATCGTTCGAAAAACAAGTGTGAAACCTAGTAATAAAAAACAAATTGTGTGTTAAGATACAACTAGAAACCTATTTTGAACTTCGAACATTTGTTGCGCCTGTTTTGAGTATCTGTGGGTTTTAATGAAAAGTTAAACTAAACTAGTGTTCATTTAAAAGAGATATGCATGCAAAATGAGTGTAGCTGAGATGCGTATGTTTCGATGGATGTGTGAAAATACAATAAAAGATAAGATTCGAAACGAGGAGATATGTAAGAAGGTAGGCATTGCATCCATTGAAAATAAGATGAGAGAATCGTTTACGGTGGTTTGGACATATTCGACGAAGGCCCAATGATGATCCAGTTAGAAGGATGGACAAATGGAAAAATATATTAGTCAAAAGAAGTCGAGGTAGGCCTAAGAAGACTTGGATGGAGATGATAGGAAAGGATATGAATGCTTTGAACCTCACCGAGGACATGGCATTGGATAGAAATGATTGGAGAAGAAGGATTCATGTGGAGGACCCAGAATGATTTTCTTTTTTGGTTCATATCACTGATCCCAATTGTTTTGGGATGAAGGCGTAGTTGTTGTTGTTGTTGTTGTTGTATGCATGCAAAAGAGAACTCTGATAATTACTTAATAAATTATTCATGAATGTGCATTGAAATCATGCATATTTATTGTTTTGCATTAGTTCATGCATTCTTACTTGATCTGTTTCATGTGAGGTATTGTTATTGCATGATAGTTGCTTGTAAATGCTTGAATGATAATTGAATTATGAGATTATTGTTGTTATATTTTTAATTAATACTTACATGAATTTGATTTATGATTTTTCTTGCTTATTTGGATTTTTAGAAGAATTCGTACAAAGGATCTTTAATTCTTACAAAGTACTTCTTATGTTTTTCACAAGACCTGAAGCTCAGTGATGAGAATGACTACCACAAGAAGCCTACGAGACTGTGTGATTTACCTTTTGTTATTTTTTAGACAATGTGACTCTATGATTTTAAACTCTAAGTTATTTTTGTTCTCGAAGTTTGATTTTTTATTAATAAAGTTAATTATTTTGTTTGGATGGTTCAATGCATAAATCCCTTGTGGTTTGGAAGTTGTTAAGCTTGTGAGGCCCCGGATCCTTGGGATTTGGTTTCCACAATTGTTTAAAAAAAATCACTTTTCAACGGAGATGAGTTGAGGTCGTTACACCTAAAGTACCAAATCCTGAAAATACCTATGTAATACATGTCGATTTTCTTGAATTGTTGAGAGCATGGGTTAACAATTTTCCTGTTATGCTTATGATTATAAATATATATATATATATAATATTGGATATGTGATGGCTTATCACATTTTACTATGTTACATTTTATTGTGTTTGTCATGTTGCAGGAATTATTTCGGGTTGTTGATCTTGGTGTGCAAATCTGATCAGACTTGGATTTGCTGACTCTTTTTTAGTACAAATCTGATCAGACTTGCAACATGATCTTGTATATGTAATGATAGTCTGCTGATTTGATTACACGTGTTTTTGGTGGACTGTTATTGAAACTGATTATATAAATTTGATAATAGTTTGTCGAGTTGCGTACATGTTATATCGGTGGACTGTTATAGAAAAAAATTTGTTTCTTTGTTACTGTCTTGACTGTTAGTGGAGTGATTATAAATTGTTTTGATGTTGTCACGTTGATTGTCATAAACCCTTTTTTGATGTTATGTTGATTGTTGTCAACACTATTTTGAAACTGTTTTGATGCAGTTTTTGTTGATGGGCACCAAAGCTGTTTTGATGTTATGTTGATTGTCATCAAACTTGAGTATATGGCATCATGTTGGCTGCAATCAAATCAGATTTCATGTTGTGTTTTTGTTGTTGTGATAAGACCTGATCTTATGTTATTTTGGTAACTGTTTTCAGACCTGAAATTATGCAGTTATGTTAACTGTTATCGGACTTGTATATACTTGTTTATTTGTCTATCAGCAAATTTGATTATTTGATAAAGTATGGACTGTTTTGGCTGCATTTATATGAGATTTTGTGAGCGGATATGGGCAGCACAGTGTTGCACAATTGTGCAGCAATAACTTGTTCACAGCATGTTGTTGTGTGTATTGCTGCAGCAACGACATACTTTTGACAGCATGTCATTGTTGTCGTTGAGCAGGATTATGCATTGAAAAATCAAATTTTTCTGCCGAGCTAGATACGGTGTACAATCTGACCAGATTTGGGCATTGTTGGTGCATATGCAATTTGATCGAATTTGACACTGATTGCACATGTTTAATGTGATCAAATTGTCGAGTAGTGCTTTACGTGCAATCTGATCAGATTTGATAGATCGTGTGCTTGTAAATCCAGATCAGATTGGCAATGTGTTGGATGTTATTTTTAAACAATGTTGTCATGTTCAGACCTGCACACAGGGTGTTATATATGTTTTGGATTTGATTGTGCATGTTTATGCATTCAAATACTATGTTGCAAATGTGTATATCATACGCATGAAAATTCTAAAGTCATTTTGATGTTTGCATAAATATGATCATATGCATGTTGGTATTTATGTATGAAATGGATCATCACAATGTATGTTGCAAGCATCTGTTCGCATGCGTATGCATTGGAATTTATATGCATTCATGTAGTGTGATTGAATGTGCATTGTGGATATGTTTTGGAAAAAGGTATTTATTGCATGTTCACTAAAATTTTGTAAAAAGATGCATAAATCATTTTAAGATGTTTTTGTGGTCAGATGTGAACCCCGCAGGAGCATGTGTTGCTCCAATGTTATTGATTTTATTTATGCATTGCAAAATTTATTTTTGTAAATTATTGGTTTTTCCAAAATTAATTGCACTATTAAAATGTGGCGGGTCAAAGACCGAGATGGGTTTTGCATGTTGATTTGTAAAACGGTTCTTACGTAAAGAACCTGAATTTGTTTAAAAAAGTAAAAGAGACCAAATAGTGTAATTAATTTATTCCTTGATGTCCATTTCAAGGTGTAGGAATCTTGGATGGCGGTTTTGGAGAAACCGTGAGGATACTAAAACTTCATGTGGGATTGTGTCTCTAAACCCGATATGGTTGTTCACCGCCTAACCACGATTTTAGAAAGATTCAGCCACTTTGCCTAGGAGTGGTGTTATTGATTTAATTGCAGTTATTGATATACCAAAAAAGTGACATCAGTGAATGTTGATTTTTCTGATGTCTCGGCATTAGATGATGACTTCTAATGTTCTAATGGATGGTGTTGATTCTTGATATCGGTCGAGGAACGAGTGTGGAAATCAGTAATAAAATACAAATTGTGTGTTAAGCTACAACTGAAAACTTAACTTGGACTTCGGGAAATTATGTCTGAGTATATGTGTATTTAAAGAAAAGTGAAAACTACAATTTGTGTATTTAATAAGAACATGCATACAAAAGCAACTCTGATAAATAATTTAATAAGTTATTCACGCATATATGTGCATTGAATCATGCATCTTTACTATTTCGCATTAGTTCATGCATTCATATTTATTATGTTTTGCATGACATTTATTATTGCATCATCCTTGTTTAAATACTTGAATGGTAAGTTGATTATGATAAATTGTTATTGTGATATTCTTTTGAAATTATGCATGAATTTGGTTTATGTTATTTCTTTTCTATTTTAATTTTTAGATTACTCAATTGATTAATAAAGTTGATTATTCTCCTTTGATTCAATGCATTATATGTTTGTAGTTTGGTATATTAAATATGTGAGACCCCGGATCCTTGGGTTTGTTTCTGCAATTGTTTAAAAAAAATAAAAAAATCATTATTTTACGAGGATTAGTTGGGGTTGTTTCATGAGTCTTTGGTTCATGTTGTATTTCCAAGATAATGGTGTCATTTGAATGCAACCAAAGGAGCAAAGCAAGCATACTCAAGACAAACCTTGGCAGCTAGGTTGAATCAACATGGGATCATACAGATGAGATACCATACAAATCCAATTTAAGAGACCAAACTCAAGAATCTTTCAGATTTCAATATAAACATTTGTGTGGCAGCTAACATTGAGTATGATAGAACCAGTAATAAGGGACTTCTCATTCACATAGGCCAAGAACCAGACTGAGTTCAGGAAAAGAGTGACCACTGTATATAAAATTTAGTGAGATTTCATAACATCATTTTTGCAGTGACAATTTCAGAAAGTTAAAAAGAATTTTTCAAGGAAAAATAGGCCAGCCAGGACATTTTCAACATAACTACATAAGGACCATTTTGATTTCCTTTTTCTTTTGAAAAGTAAAAAGCATTTTCATGTTGATTAGCAAAAGTTCATTTAATGCAATGGCCTAAATAATCATAAACACATTGCTCAACTGGCTGATTAAAAAATCCATGTTCCAGTAAGTTCATACAAAATCAAGTACATGGCTCCGAACTACAAAAGTTTAGTTTCAAGCAAACCAAAAAATCCTTCATGAAATATAGCCAGTTTTGGAATAAATTTCTCACTATAACTAGCACGCCTCACATCTTTCAAGAGATCTAGTCATCCTGCCATAATTAAACCTCTGAATTAATTGAAGCATAGGTTTGTCTAGATATGAACTAAAGGTTCCAAGAATGGATCTTTTGTGAATAATTTTGAAGTAATATTGAGAACAATTAAGAGAAAACTTTGCATAAAATTGGATAAAAAAAATCAACAGAATATACTGTTGTGATATATTCCAAACACCATCTTCTATTTGAAAATGACAAAACAACATTACCAACTATGATATAACAGCACAAAATTTGTGGCGTAATGAGCAAAGCATGCAATGTCATTGATACATTATAACCTTGATTCTTCTCACAGCCTATTATAGGACACTAGTCACACTACCAAATGTTATAATGAGCAAAACTTTTAATGCCACTGCAACATTATAATCTTGATTCTTCCTGCTGTCTATGATGGAACACTATTCTAGTAGGCCCTATCCCCCCAGAGGCTAACCTTAACCATGCACCAAGGCATGTGTTCCATAATGGCTTTTAGAACTTTCATATGAAATTACTAATGTAAAAAAGCCATCTAAAACAAGGAACAAAAGCATCTACAGAATTCACGCATTAACTTAGCAATAGAACTATAGAAGCATGTGCATCAATAAAAGCTCACAATGATAGCATATTCCAAATAAATGTCATTTCATTTGTATGAAAGAGATCAGTCAACATGCATAACACAAGGAAATGATTCTTCAAGTTTTACAAAAAGGAAAGGAATAAAAAGTTTTACTGTAGACACAAAAAAACTACATCTTTCTCTAGTAAAACCAAACACATTTGATAATTCCATACTGTGGTTTCCATCAGCATCACAAAACCAGGGCTAAATAAAATAAATTAAATTAAGAGACACAACTGTGGTTTGCATTGATTGTTAAACCTAAGACTCAATTATTGATCTTCTCATCTGACTAATTACCAAGGAAACAAAAGTATATATTTTCAAGCTAAAGGAGAGAAAATGTCATCTTTAGTTTACTTCAAGCCAAAAAAACCCACCTGAAACCTCTCTAAAAGAGGTACTGCATCTGCCAGCTCAGCTGGTACGGACATTGATAGACACCTCGGAGTACTGCAACAAGGATCAAAACTAGCATAGCATCATTTCTCATGTTATAAGGAGTGCATATTTAGGCTTGGTAACATGATAGTATGATCAACAGGCTTCTGCCACCATGCAGTGGGAAATGCAATGTGTCAAACAAGGAAGTGGAAAGAAGGTAAACGTACAGACCAACAGCAGGTACGGAAACCAATAACTCAAGCATGCACAATGCATGTGTCAAACTCTAACATAAAATACATTTACAAGTTTGGAGTTAATCACCACATGAGGTTCAAATTGATCCTATCAGATTTTTATTAGCTTGGCAAATGCTAGTACAGGTATACAAGTCTTACATGACCAAGTAACAACAGACATAGAAGTGTTAAGGAGAACAACTTATTACATTTGCACGGCTTATTAATCCAAGTTATCCAAATCCTCCCAATTAGCATCCCTAAGCATGATAGTATTTCCAAAATTCAAAATGGCTGCTTTGACCTTAAGGCTAAAACAAAAGCATGTTGGAAGCATAAGAGTATGTATGTGTTCTTGGACTTGGATCTGATTTAGAATCAGGTTGTATCTGTGGAAGTTTATACAGCTTGGTCCACAACTTTGGACCACTGTACAAGCTATACCCATAACTTCACAGAGCAAAGCCAGAATTCTTTACTTGAGGGATTGATAACACATAAATATATACGTAGATACATGCATGCAATACATACATACATGCAGGTATATATATACAGAGAGAGAGACACACACACAAATGTGTAGGTCCTAAACCATCCTAAATGGCATAACAAGGCATATGCTTGGTGTTTGTTTGATCTGAACTTACAGATGTATTCAATAAAAATTAGTTAGTAGAAAACATGCTTTGTATCAAGTAAGTTTCATGTTTACATGTGCTTTTATTTGCTTCGACGCCCCCCTCTGCCACTGGCTTTACAGAAGAGCTGTCATCATATTGAGTTATGTTTATGGTGTTTGTTATTTCAAAAGAGGTTTTTATCCTGTATATGTCTCAAGTAACAACCATGAGAAGCTCAAGTATCTATCCCTTCGCATGGATTCAAATATTCAAAGATTGGCTGCATGTCCTGAGGCATGTGACTCCCATCTATATGCACAGCCACTAACTGTTAAAACAGCTAAGCCTCAAGATAAATATTTACCACCATTGGACATCAAAGCTCTAGCTTGAACATATACAAAATGGATGGTTGTTAAGCTAAAATATTTAACAACAGACAACCAACATCAAGCAGCAGAACTCTTCTTCTTGTGCCTCCAAACAACCAAACTTATTTATCATGTTGTTAAAAACATACCTCAAGGTGCAAAAAGTATGCCTCGCCTCAAGGCAAGGGCCTTTGTGTCTTGAGGCGTGCATGTGTAGCGCAAAAGGCCCGAGGCATGCACCTCATAGGCCTTGAGGCGTATGCCTCGAGGCGAGGCATGCCGCATTGATTGGGTCAAATGGGAGTCAAAAAACCCATTTGACCCAAATATAATACTTTAAAAAAATAAAAAATAAAAAAGGGGGGAAGGGGGGAGGCCCGATGGGTTAAGTCTCTCTCTCTCTCTCTCTCTCTCTCTCTCTCTCTCTCTCTCTCTCTCTCTCTCTCTCTCTCTCTCTCTCTTTTCTTCTTCTTCTTCCTTTTTTTTCCTTCTTCCCTCCTTCATTATCTTCTTCGTTCTTGTTCTTGTTCTTCTTTTCTCCTTCTCCTTCTCCTTCTCCTTCTCCTTCTCCTTCTCCTTCTCCTTCTCATTTTCATTCTCATTCTCATTCTTTTGTTCTTCTTCTTCATTCATCCTTCTTTTTCTTCTTCCCTTCTTCTGTTCTTCTGCTTCTAACTCCCTTCTTTCTTCTTTCCTATGTCACACGGACTCAACACTTTGCACAACATTGATACCTATTGTCTATCACAATCTTGAAAACTCAACGATCCACTAGTGGAGGGTGCATCATGCATCACATATGTTGATTGTCAAATTAGAACTTATTACATCAAACTTCCACTTTCCAACAGATCTCGAAAGAAATGAGCAAAACTTTCCACCAAACCTTTTCTGCACTGCCGTCACCACATATGGTATCATATAACTTTCAATCTTTTGTTGTACTTATCAGTAAACTTCCTGCACATAGATGCAGTAGGATTTTGATGCAAGTCATTAGTTGCATGAGTAGAGTTAGCACGTATACATCTCATTGGTAGATCTGCCCCATAATTCCAGCTCCACTCTTGGAATTGCATACGCCCTTTCAATTTACAAGTTATAACATGTATGAATAATGTCATGATATCATAATTGACAATGGATACATCATAGGCTACAATCAACCCATGTGTCGTCTACGGAAAGGCCTCAACACGCAACTCTTGTGATCTGAGCATCATTGGTGTTTATGGAAATAAGACCATATGAGGGACAGAATTTGCTTATACACATCCCAAAGTATCACATAGGTTTGACATCCACCCCAATTATGTGGGTCAGATAAGCGGCTAGCCTCGAGTAGTTTCCCTAATACGGTTTTAACCTTACAGAGATCAGAAGAATGTTGCAGGCATGATCAGGTCAATTGCCAGTGTATCACATTGGGCTTACCCATAGAGGAGGCACCCAACGTCCTGAAGAAGGCGCTCCTAGATTGTGTGCCTATGCACCCAGAATCATTTCCCACAATCTTTTGTTGCTAGAGCTGCAAACTATTGGAACTGAGGGCATGTTAGCGTTGTGGTCAAACTAGGGCATATTCGGTAGAAATTTAGAATCTTGAATTCTATTCAAAACAAGAGCATATTAACAGAGCTACAAAAGTGGGTAACCAAGCTGCTAAAGATTTAACATGCGTCAATCCATCAAGGAGTAGGAAGCACATAACGTCCACCAAGAAGCAGAGGTTTGAAATTAATAAATGAAAGAGAGTTGAAATGTGGGGGGACTCACGGAGCTAAATTAGAACAATTAGAACAATCACTGTCATACTCATCCCCGTTGGAAACAGCATCTCCATTGTGCGAAGGAGTCCCTTCACTAGAACTCAGCAATGGCCTTCTGATTCCCATGCTTTGCGACGTCACGGAGGGCGAGTCCACCGTCATTCCCTCCAATTCAAGCCCTAAGCTAGCGAACAAAAAAACAACAACAAGCATTTTCTCATCGAATGCACCAGAAATCACAACAGAAAAAGACCCGGAACTAAAACCAGTGCTTTTCACCACTGCCGTAGCTCTCAATTTCAGCCGAATATCCCGATCCAAAACCCAACAAAATCGAAAGAAATGCACGAATCAAAGCCTATCGATTCAAACGAGTTAAAAACACTTGCCTCCCGCCTCCGCTATGCATCTGCCAACAGAAATATTCTCAGCATCAATTTTCAAACCCAGCTAAAAACAATGCTTTTAGATTAGGGCGGACGCCAATCGAACCAAAAAAAAAGGATCTCGGCTTGAACAAAAAATTCTGACGAAATTTTGCAGAAAATAAAACCGGTCAACCTTGAACCAGTATAAGAAATCTTGGTCTCCGGGACTTCTCCGTGAGAGAAAAAACTCGTGATATTTAAAAGAAAAGGATTTTTGAGAAAAACTTGGCGTAGATACAACTAAAAAAATAAGTGAGACAAATATATATATATATATATACAAAAATGTTAAAAATATTAAAAAGATGGTAGTATCACGGCATTATCAGATTTTTTTCTAAAAACAAGTGATACTATGAAATATATCCCAAGTTTACTTGGGTTAGACGGTTTTGAATCTAAACCATCGCCGATATTTGTCACTAGTCACCGAATACAAAGCCGAAATATTCGTACCAACAAAGAAAAAAATAATCACCGAAAAAAGGAAACACAAACGAAAACCTTCCCGCATTGAAACAAACGGCAGCTACGTTGAAAATGGGTACAAAAAAAATCGTAATAGAACAAAACAAGACAGAGACACAAGAGAATGAGAAGATGATATGAGAAGAAGAATACATACAATGCGATTAATTAGGGAAAAAACGGATCGTATTAGAAACCCTAAGTTCCAGATCGGGTGAGGGAACGAGAGAGGAATGGAGGGAAGACGAACAAACGCTAACACAGAGAGAGAGAGAGTCACGGGGAACGATGCATAAAAATGATACAGTGAATGACTTTCCATCAAAACCTCTTTTCTCAGCTAAATGTCGATGGTACCACTGGACTGATTAAACTCAAGCTGTTGAAATGACTAAAATGCCTCTGTATTTAGTGCCCACTGCCCCCATGGCTCTTGGTTGCCAATCACTTGAACTAAGTTCGCTGGTTCAAAGCTCAGTTTATTGACCAGATTGAATCAGTGGCATGTAAGGCCTTAAGGAGGCGTGCTGTTTTCTAAGGCAAGTAAACAGTAGCAGCTCCAGTCAAGTAAATAAATTTCTAATCCAAAAGCGTCGAAAGTAATTGAGGACATTATGGTCATTGCAAGTCGACTAAAGTCGGTAGAAAAATCCAAATTATGAAAAGAGGGGAGTAGGTAAACTTTTTGGTTCATCACACTCATCATCATTTATCTCAATGATAATGATAGTAAAAGATTGGAGGACGTTCGTGATCTTCATGGGAAGTTTCAGGTGCATTTACGTGGCGCATTACGTAGAAAATTTAACGGGATGACACGGCTTGCGCGCTAAAACTTAATGGCAACCGATTATCTGCCGATGAGCATGATGCCATGATGAGCATTCCATGTATGCGTGATATTATGGTTTCACATATTTTCTCCTGTTTTTTTCCCTTTCATAAAACCAGGACAAGTGGCAAGTTAGATTTATGAACCATACAGAAGCAATGTACAGCTAGTTGGCTACCAACCAAAGTGCATGTTTGGTTGATGTGAAGAGGCGCTTCTCCAATATGTAGGTTAGGGTTTTTTTTTCCCTTTTTGGGTGTTTATTTTTCTTTTCTTTTCTTTTCTCAACAACAAACAGTTTGGTTGTTCAAGGGTGGACGTTAATTGGGTTTTGTTGTATATACTTGGAAGTGATGGAATGTTTAATCGTATTGTTGTTCCTAATTCAAGTACTTCTGTTTCGCCTTCTTTTCTTTTTCCCTAAAAAAATGGCCATCGTATGCTCCCACTCACTAAATATATGGTTCAAATTTTGTTATCTTATAAAAAAAACACTTGCTGTTTAAATGACCATGTTTACCAAAACCATGCCTGCTAGGATGGTTGGAAGTGATAAATTTAGCAAAGAATGCTTTGGGATAAAACTTGTATGCATTGACCTTCCTCCTACAATTGATTTATTCAACCAAGGCCACATATAGCACATGAAGTTGTGAACAAACGCCTTAATAATTTAATCCCCAGTGATAATCATTGTCCCTCAAAATAAACGATCTCAACTATCATAATGGCAGTACAGAAAAAATAATTTTTCTGACAAAGCTCAAGAAATTAAGCAATTGAGATTCAGTTTTAGTGCTGAGGACACAAACAAAACTTCCCACACGGTTCGTAATGTTGGTCAAATGCTCATGCTGCCGACAAAGACTACTAAGCTTCCAAATCTCTGATTATATGCTACCATTGGCAATATTGGTAGAAATTCCTTTGACAACACGAAAGGAACCACACTTTTACACTCCTCTACCGCTTATTCAGTAGGACTTCACAAGTTTTTTTTTACCTCGTGGACAATAACAGTATGTAATGCCTGTACATTTAAAAAACTAGAGCAGGAAATTGCAGGAAGGAAATATTTCCCTGATCAATCTCAAGATTAACTTTGTAAAAACAAAACGAGTAGTCTTTCTTCTCGTCAAGGAATGCACGTCATCAAGGTACATTAGATGTACCACTAAATCAACCATACACTCTGAATTTGAAAGCGTCAAAGGGATATTTGCTGATCCAGATTAGAGATTTAAACCCGTAGTCAAAGGAAGGGTGCTAAAAGACACAAGGAAAATCCACTTCTCCAAGCACCGAATCGTGCCGACGCAAGTATTTGTCTCTATGATCCATTTAAATAAGCAAGAGAGGAGGAAAACATTCGTATCAATTTGAAATGATGTGTGTTTGGTATATTAATTTTCATGTCACTTTTCTTCTCTCTCCTTTAAATAACAGCCATGTTTAACTTCCAAAAACTCCATCTCTCTCTCTCTCTCTCTCTTCCTCTCTCCATTAATAGTAGCAATTGAGTCATCAATATATACTCTCATAACAGTTATTAGTATTTGAGTAATATATGCATGCTCGGGATGCACTGTCCTTTCCTAATACCTGAGAAATAGACTAATAATAGTCCCTCAATAGTGGTGATATTAAAGAAAGCCATCATCATCATCATCAGATTCAATATCACCATTATTAGATCAATGTCTCTGGTAGATATCCATACCAATTATTTCATGGCGTTATTTCTGGAACGCTTTGTTGCCTTTCCAGTAGTCGGGGGGAAGTTGAACGTTATTGTCTTGTTAATGTGTTTCCTCTTTTTTGTGGTTTTACTTGTAGTGCTAGACTTCTCTTGTCCGTTTCGACAAGTGACTTGATCCTTCTCCCTTCACTTCAAACGAACCAACTTACAAAAGAGAGAGAGAGAGAGAGAGAGAGAGAGAGAGAGAGAGAGAGACGTCTCTCAAAACTGTGCAATTGATCTGCCAATTTCTTATTATTTTAAAATTTCTATACAACGTTAGGTTTTGATTGTCATCTTCTCCTTTTTTTCAATGTTGGAATGCTGTTTTTCATGTCACCTGTTTGCACTGCTTCACTTCCTCGGATCATGTCAAGTTAAACTTAATAGCCGGCGCTGTTTGTGTAAAGTAGACCCATGCACATTGATGCTGCTCGTGATTCTATAGGACACTCCTACTGTCCTACACCAACGGCAGTTATGGACCTGCAACTTTTTTAATGCTTTTTTCTGCTGCCTGATTATAGTGGTGGGGTCAAGGCCCCTCAAAATTGTCTCGACTTTAATTGCAAAACTTAACGGGATACACAAAAAATAAGAAAATTATGTTATTTTACAACCAACTTATTTTTATCGTGCCTTTTTCAAAAAAAAAAAAAGGTAAAGAATTCAAGAAATCATGGAACACCTAAACCAACAATGTCATCATCATTCACCATGTATTACCCAATATGACTGGAGATGGTCACATGGGCCATGTTCCTTGGTTCTATTTTTCCTGTTTAACATGTATGAATCATTAAGCCATCTTAAACGTGGCAAAGCACATTAAACGTATGCACATAAAATCGAAGGTTGTTGCGACCATAGTACGAATAAGCCTAGACAGGGCATTGATCTTAATTGGTTTTGGCAGTGGACGATAGGTCATTCTATTTTCAATTGTTTTCATGAGCAAGAAAAAATTCAGTTGGCATCGTAAAATGGAGAGGGTGTTGTGTGTTCTTCCCCGAAGATGCATTGTTTGCTATAGTGTGTGTTTGGGGTCCGATTGAGCACCACGTGAGGCTCATATTCCCATGTGTGTCGGCATCACTTAGCATCAGAGTCTAGAGCGGTTGCAAAGACTTAATTATCCTTTCCTGCTACTCTCGCCATGAAATGATAGTTCGAGAAAATGACAAAAATGTCCTCTATTCAAAAAAAGGAGAACGACGATTCAAGAAAAGGACAAAAATGTCTTTCATTCAGAAAGTCGAGGATGATATTAATTGTTCAAAGTCCAAACATTCTGACTTTTACATCATCTGTTGTAACAGGAGCTCCCTTTGACCACACACCTTTATCGTAGTTTGCTGCCACAGGAGCAGCCTTTGTCATCGTCTTCTTCGGGGGGGAACATATAACTTGCTTCGCTATCTCCACATGGGTTTTCATTCATTCCCGCCTCCATCCCCATTTCATGTTCATCCTCGATCCAAACTGAACGAGGTGGGGGCAGGGTCTCATTTTTCCCTGGTCCACTGCCCCAAAACGGACAATATGTATCGCAAAAATAACAAATATTTCAATACAGCAGAACTAAAAGTGTGCAACCACATTGCACTTGGTCCGCCCTTGATTGAATGGTGGTTAATATGTGCAATCATTTCTTTCACTTGTTTTTTAACATTTTTATCAATGACCAAGTTAGCAAATCTCTTGCACTCATGATAGCCTCCCCCATCTCTCTTAATTGACACCTTCTCTCTCAACAGACTGGAGCGCAAGGATGATAATGTTTCAGTACAACACTAAAAGTGTAAATCACATTGCACCCCATCTGCCCTTGATGGTGGTTACTACGATACCATCATTTCTTTGGCTTACTTGTTCTTTTTTTCAGTCAATGACCAAGGTAGCAAATCTCGTGCACCAATGACAGTCTCCCCATCTCTCTCTCTCTCTCTCTCTCTCTCTCTCTCTCTCTCTCTCTCTCTCTCTCTCTCTCTCTCTCTCTCTCTCTATCTATCTATCTATATATATATATATATATCAAAAACCTTTATTAGGGGTAGCAGGCACCTAATGTCTATATATCCACTGTCAAAGTTTAATTATATTTAATATGCGATAAGAATTAATTTTTAAAATGATGTAAGAGTGATGTGTCACAAATCATGAAGATAGAGATCGTTTAGAAATAATCCAAAACATTATACTGGAGTCAATTCAACACATGAAAATGGTAAACCTAACAAAGGTTACCTTTTGCTTGTGAATATCAAAATCATGTAGAATGTACAAGAATAAATTATGACAATGTTATCATTGCAAAATTTTACTTTTGTAAGTCAAACTGATTTTTTGAAAAAGTTTTGAAAATAACTCACCTCCGTTTTGCAAATACAAAAAAATTTGTAGAATGAGACTCGCCTGTCGGTACGAGGTTCAATCATTCCTGGTGTCGTAACCAGAGGATAATTGAACCAAGGATCAATCTTATGCTTTGCTTTGCTCAACTGTCTAAATCGTTGTTTTATTCTTAAATGCATGAAGAATCAGGCATGTGCTATGAACTTTAAATTTTTTTTACTAAAATCATGATATATGCTTGGAGTATTTTTAAAAATACTTGAAAAAGGGGATACTTGGAAAATCATTTTTCACACTTGAAAATTATTTTTTTGAAGAAAAGAAAGCTTGAAAAAGCGTGAATTGAACTTAGAAAAGATTTGAAAATTTCTTGAAAGCTAAGGATTTTGAGAAAATCGATTTTAAGAAAAAGGCTTAGAATAACTTTAAGAAAATCATTTTTTTTGAAATAGGTTAAAAGGATGGGCGTGTGGCTCTGTCAAACTCTTTTCATGACGCAATCTAACCGAGATGATGCTTCAATGTAGTTTGTGGAAAGATTTTTTGAAGAATGTTAGAAGATTATTTGTAAAAGAATTTATGTGCCTTATATAATTTAGATGAAATAAATTCATTTTATATCACTGACTAAGGCCATGAATACATATTGAATATGTCTCATCTGATTCTAAAAGAGAAAAATACATGAAAAAGCTTTTGAATATATGCAATGCTTTTGAAAATAGCCCAAGAGTGTAAGTTATTTGTGACTTAAAAGAAGATGATAAATCTGAGTATCGTTAGTATTCTGACTATGGCCACGAATACGAACTCTGCCAAGTTTATCGACTTTCTAGAAGTAGGTGCACGTACCATTCGTGTTGACCATTATGAATTTAAAATATGCATATGAATAATCAAATATAGCAGTTATATATCAAAATTAAATTATATGCAAATGCAGCCTAAGCTAGGCAGGAAAGTAAATTTTTATTTCAATATTAAAATTTACATTAATAATAAACTGAAGAAAGAAAAAAAAAATAAAGAAAAATACAATCTTGTGCTTCCCTGCAAAATTAGAAAACTTGTTAGTGGACAAATGTCAGCTTATGGGGATTTATCCAATAATATTTGGAAATTGATGAATTTATCAGGATATAAACCTTTTTCATACTTCTGTAAAATAAAACCAACCAAATAACATAATGGATGATGCATAACCGAATAAGTAATAAAAATAAATAAATTAAAAATTCAGAATTTAGAGAAAAATAACTAAAATACCCTAAAAAACTGATGTTATTTGTAAAATAGGGTTAAAACAGGGTTTCTCATAAAAAATCTGTATAATACGCTAGATTCGGGGATCAAACGAATTCCAAACGATGCCAAATTGAATGGAGAACACCCTAACATGATTATGAAGATGATTAAACTCTAAAAATATGAAAATAATGGATGAAAAAAATGAAATATGCAAAAAGAGTAAAATTTGCACGTGTTCCGGTTGACTCGAAACTCCACGGGATCCTGTTTTTATGATATAACTAAATAACACATCAAATGAATTTAAAAAATCATAAAAATCAACATGGACACTTTTAATAACCTTAAAAATAAAATGCAATCCAAAAATATATTTTGGGGATTATTTAAGCAATAAATATTAAATAAAAAAAGAAATATATGTTATTTTACCTACAGTTTCGTACCTATCATGGTGTCAGACCAGAATCACATATCAAACAATAATAAAAATTTATTAAATTTAATAAAGAGAAACTAAAAAGATAAAAAAATAACCATTTTTCTGGATCAGAAATGCAATCTTTGGTTAGGGAGAAATCACTCTAGCAAGTTGAACTAGATTCTGGCTAACATATAACGATTCAAGAAAAAACAATTTTGATTTTGGGTTAAAGAAATATAACAAACAAACTTCAGAAATTATAAAAATCATACTGGAGAAACTAGACATGCAGACAAACATGTCACTTTTTACGGATTGGAGATAGGATTTTTGGTTAGAGAGATAACCCTCGTAAGTTGACTTTGATTCTAGGTAACGACTGACAGTTGCAAAAACACAAACTTTAATTTTTAACTAAAATAAAATAGCAATCTACCATAAAAAATTATGAAAATTATATAGAATAAACTAGAGATTCAGACGAAAACAATCCTTTTTTTAGATCGGAAAGAACATCTTCGGTTAGGGAGAGATCGCTCCGGCAAAATGGCCTAGGGTTTACACCTGCCTGATGATTTAGGAAAAATCAAGTTTGGATTTGGGCTAAAACATAATGGTAACTGACCATGAAAAATTATAAAAATTTCACAGAATAAACTAGACACTCTGACAAGCACGTTGCTTTTTACAGATCAAAAAAGTGATCTTCGATGAGGGAGATATACCTCCGACAAAATGACCTTGGATTTACACAGTGTTTTCACGGTTCAGAAAATAGGCTTCGGTTTTGATTTTTGAACATAGATTTATAGAGGTTAAAAAAATCTATTTTTTTATTAGAAACCATACACAGATGCATGATTCTATCATAACAATTTTTTATTTAAACTGCGAACATAAATAGGTGAAACAACAACATTATCAGACGACCAGAATTATAGATCTTAGAGATAAAACCCTAATCATGATATATTCTGATTTATGTATGTAAAATTATAAAAATATGAGATCAAGAGATCTTGATCATGATTGAACATGTAGATGATGAAAATAACGTAAACATAATATGGAAACTAAATAAAAAAATACTGGAGCATGGATCAGATTTGATTTAGCCATTAAAAGAGGGATTAGACCGACAGAGAGGTCAAATCTCGATCTTTTTCGAGCATTTAACAAAATAAATAGAATATGAGCATGATTGATGGATCAAAAATGTGTAAAATACATTAGATGATCAGTGAATCATCTTTTTGAATCATATACATATTTCTTTGAATGAAAAAAAAAAGGAAGATCCAATAAGAAGAGGCAGCAATGGGGTACTCAATGAAAAAACATAAAATAAAATAAAATAAACAAAGCAATAAAAATTAAAAAGAAATAGAAGTTTAGCTTGGGATTAATGGAGGCTACTAGGGTTTGGAGCTTGAGGAGAAAGAAGGAGATGAGAGAAGGTGAGAGAGAGATGCCTTGGTCGACCCTTTATTGGTGGGTATTTGTAGTTTTTCAAAACTCTTAATTAAATAGTTGGATTTGTTTTAAAGAGTTAAAAAAAAACTAAAACCTAAATGGGCAATTTTTCTTTGGGGAGTTTTAACCTAAATGAAACACTAACTAATTAAACCTAATTGACTTCTAATTAAACTCTGAAAAAAATCAAATGTGGCACCACTTATGTGGGCCCACATTTGGTTTTTAAAACCCTAAATAGAAGTTTAAAAACAATGGTTAAAACGCCAAAATAATAATGGAGTTTTAAAATCAATTAGACTTTTGACTTTTCAAACTTCTAACTTAATTAAAACTCTAACTAAACCTAAACTAACCTAAACACCTTAAAATGTGGTGCCACCTAATGTGGACCTCATTTGATCTTAAAAAATGATTTAAAAAAAAAGTAAAAATAAAGGGGTTTAAAAACGAGATTTTCAAAAAGCTTTAAAAAGGAACACCTATATCTATGAAGCTTTTATATATATTTGAAATAAGTAAGGCGTGAAATAAAATGAAATTGAATAAAGATGGAAAAATTAGGGTTGGCGCCTCTATAGGGCGGGCCTCACTTGAAGAAAAATAAGAAAATTGAAAATTGATTTAAAAAGCGAGTTCAAAGCGAATCCATATAATTTTTTTAAGGAAGATACTTTTAAATGAAGAAATATAAAGTCCTGAGGATTGGCCAAATGGCAAATGTCGATTTAAAACCCAGCTTTTTTAAATTAATTTTAAAAAAGAGGTTTTAAAATTGAATCTCGATTTAATATTTTGAAAACAAGAGTGCTGGATCTCGAAAATGATATGCAATGACATGAAATACAATAAAATGATATGAAATGAGATGAAATGATATAAAATGGCATGCCAAATACAATCCTTGGGTGAGAGATTTGAAGTCCTGGACCCCTGGCAAAGACGAGGAATTGGAAATTCCTGTCAGAGGATGATAATTGATAATTGGATATCAGATCCGGCATTGGATCCGATCCAAATATGAATTGGGTCTCAGATATAGCTAAATTTTTTCAGAAAGAAATTGATCCAAGCCCATATTGACAGTTGTATCAGCTTGAAAAATGATAGGAATGATGTTTTTGGACAAAATGCCCTAAGAAATGATTTTGCCCCTGCAGGGCAGAGAGTGACATTGAAAAATGGGGTTTGAACTAGTTTAAACTGAATCATGGGGTTTCTAAACTCAGATGAACTAAAAAGATACTGACTCAACTAAACTCCTAAACTGGATGATCGAGAGATGGCCAATTCTCAGAGAAATGGTGAGAAATGAACACTGGAATGAAGTGAATTACGAAACATACTGGCTTTGAGATAAAATGGAGACCAATCATGATGAGATGAACTAAATTTGGAGCTCAAACACTAGCTAGACTGGTTGGACTTAGCTCAATTTCAGTTGGAATGAGCTGAAATAGACTCTAAGACTATAACAAATGAATTTGAATTGTAATTGGATCACTTAAATTTCTGGTGAGCTCAAGTTAGACTCAGGAAAACAAGATTGACTGGAATCGACTGACTCAAGAATAATTCACTAGGATTTGAGCTAAAATTGAGCTCATTTCTAAGAAAATAAATCGATTTTAGCTGAAATGGTCAGAAATGAACATGATTCACTCATCGTGAGCTCAAGAAAGCTAAAAATGACAGACATTCTAACTGTTCTGAAATAAAAATGAGTTTGGTTGACTCTGACTGACGGAGATCTAAGGTGACCTAGGAGTAAACTGATAATTTTGCTGTCAAAAAGGGTGAAATAACACTTAAACTAAACTGGACATAGGGGTGGACTGACCTAAGGGGATTGACATGTGTTGAAAGGGGTGTCTGGGAATGAATGAGGAAAATTTGAGGTGTTTACAAGCAAGTATTGTAATAGATGCACCAATGTACTAAGTATCCCCATCTCTCTCTCCACACACACACACACACACACACACACACACATATATATATATATATATATATATATATATATATATATATATATATATATATATGAAAGAGTATTATAGAACGCTAAAATAGCATCACACAGGTGGTCACCTGAAAGGCCTTTAGTGGTTGTCTTTGCCACTACTAAAGGCCCATTTTGTGGAAAAAAGAACTCCACCATTGATTGTGCTTGCAATCAATGCTGGAGTTTTGTCCACTCTTGTTGTTCGACATTACACCCATTTCTCTCTCTCTCTCTCTCTATATATATATATATAGAGATATAGATATATATAGATATATATATGGAGTAATGAATAGCTCATATTTATGTCCTAAAACATCTTAAAAGCTTCTAAAAAGATATAATTGGATCAATTTTTTGCTTAAACCTAGCTTGTAGATTTGTTCATCTTTGCTTATTCATTAAGAATCATGCTTTAAATTGAATTGATTTGATAAGTAACCTTAATTTGCATTTGACCAAGTTTTCAAGCAATATGAGTTGTCAAATTTTTATTACTCTAAATATGCAATTAAACACCGAAAATACTTAATTTAATACATGCTTTCCACTAACTAAGTTATTAAAAGTACGTTTGTAAGTTTGGAATATGCAAAGACCTGAAATTGTCTTTTAAAACTATTTAAGATGTCTGAGATAAGATTGTTTAAGAGTTTCTCTCTCTCGTCATCTGATTTCTCTTCGGAACCTGCATTGACGTGGTGCAAGAAAACTGCTCATGTCCTTGATGAGCAATGGTATTCTGAACTGGGCCTTGATTAAGGCCGAAAGTTTTTTATAATGTAAATATGCTTATAAATTGTATTGATTTTTGAAATTGTTTAGATTGATCAGACATGATTATTAAAAATGTAATGCAATCACTTCTTAACATGACAATGAAGTATAGTTTTTCCACAGTTTTAAGGTGTAGAAGTTTTTTTCTATATATTAAATCTATATATTCAATGCAGATAGGCATCTTGAGTTTTCTCTTAAATGTGGCGGATAAAAAGATGTTATTTTTTGTGAAATGCAAAGCTTTTTCAACTATATAGTCTTGAAATCTTTTTTGACCATCTGTTAGAACGGATGATTTAATTTGTTTAGTGTGTATGTGATAGCATTTGCTACTCATGTGGGTAAGAAACTGAGAGAGAGAGGTTGTTTTGACCAAATTTGACCTGTGTTCAACATGGTCAAAATAATAAGAATTAACCCTTGAATTATAGTTTTTAATGTAAATCTCTCTCTCTCTCTCTCTCTATATATATATATATATATATATTGAGTTTGAAATTTTATTACATTGCAACTATTGATTTTTTCAACCCTCGTAAAACCTGATATATTCAAAAGAAAACATGATTCAAACATCAGTTGCTAATTATCTTAATAAGTAGATCGCATCAATAAAGTTAGATGTAAAAAACAAAAAAAAAATCTAAAAAAAACATTACATTTTTTTTTCAACAAAGAGTTCCTTACCACGAGGGTAAACCCAAAATTACCACTGTATGTATTACACACCGAAGGTGTCTGATTTGTAAATGCACATCAGCTGTTGCGGCCACTGCAAGGAAGGAATGAGACTGCGACACAAAGGAGACATCCCTCTCACATAGCCAGTCTAGTCTATTTTTTCTTTTGAAGGAACAGGCTAGTCTATTTTCTTTCACGTGAGAAGAGACACAACCACCACCCCAGATTATAGGTATATGATGATGCATGCGTGCCCCCATCTCCATAGCTCCACATCACGACAAGGGAACAAGAGACATCTCCTCGCAGACACTCAGCCGGTACACCTTCTAGTAAAGAAGATTACCAAATTGGCACCAAAAGTTGGGTTTCCCACACCTAAAACAAGAACTTTTTAAATGGGATCAACTTCAGTTTTAGGAACCCTAAAAGAGGAAAGTCCAAAATTGTTCATCACCTTTTTGCAAACAACACTCATTGGTGGTGCACACTGCCACATCAAGGTTAGCGAAGATAAGGTTAACAAGGTCGACAGGAATCATGAAGATCAACAAGGAGACTGATCAAGTCAAGACTCTCAAGAATTGTAGAGTCTTACTAAATGTGGAGTCATTGAGAATGAAAAAGATATATCCAGCTTCACAGATAAAGAAGGAAACCGAGTAGATCTTACCAAAAGTCGATCCAGAAAATCCGCTATCATTAAGAGTCCAAATATAGCTGAAAGTATAGAAAATAGGCAAGAAAAGATTGATGAAAATCTTGTCATGTACATTTACAAACTCACTCAAGAGAGAAATTAATTCTAAGTGAGGATTCATGGACACAGGTCATCGGAACTATGTTATATTGTTTGTCTTTTTGCAATAGTTTTCTTTGTGTTTGTGTTTTTCTCATGGTATTAGAATTTGTAATTAGTCAACCTTCAAGCTTCTCTCATACAATTCTATTCCAGATTGTCCACTGTGTGCAGCATCACTGGTTTGATTCATTCATCATGTGCAGATCAGTTTTGCAGCATCGTCTCCCTCTTATGGTGTTCTTGTTCAAGTTTCTTCTTCATCTCGTGCTCTAGCAATGGCCAATTCCTCATCATCATGCATCGTTTCCAGCTCTGGTGTTAGCGATATGAATTATTCTCAACCCATGCTTCAATTTCTGAATACTCTGCATCATCTTTTGTCAATAAAACTGAATGCAGAGTACTACTTAATCAGGGAATCACAATTTACCCCCATATTGATCTTGTTTGATCTTATGAGTTTCGTTGATGGAAGCAAGCCTGCTCCACCAAAATTTAAGAAAAATTATACTGAACTCAACCCAGATTATATAGACCAAACCCTGTGGAGTTGGATCCTGTAATCTTTGACTGAGCAAATTCAGTCAAATAGTTGGTTTGTCTTCATCGCTTGAAGTATGGTCAGCCCTAAAGACATCGTATGTTCCTCACTGAAGATCTGAAGTGGTGCAATTAAAATCTCAACTCCAAGATATCAAAAAAGGGTCAAAATCGATAGATGAATATTTTCAAAAAATAAAGTCAATAGCCCATCAACTGGCTATATCATAGAAACCGGATGATATGATTGTGCAAATATTAAAAGGTTTGCCAAATGAATAAATGACATTCAAGACTTTGATCGAGACTAGGGTTTATTCGGTCTCGCTAAATGAACTTCATAGAATGATGTTAATTCAAGAGGCCAGATTCACCAAATATGAAAAAAATGGATCGAAAAATATTAGCCCTGCAGTGAATATGGCAATAAGGTCAAATTCCAATCAAAATAGAAATTTTAATAATTGAGAAAAAGATGATCGTGGAGGATTCCAAGGGTGATATCGTGGTCGAGGGAGATCAAATGGAAACTTTAATTTCAATTGACCCCATCCCGTATGCCAAATATGTGATAAGCATGGGCATCTCGCAAAATCTTGCTATCAGTACACCAACCTTCTCCAGACTAATCCGAGTTCTCCATAAGAATACATGACCACTCAAGGGAACGGTAAAGGGCAGCAATTCTTCGATGATAATTCTTACTCAGATTTGGGCGTAACGCACCACTTCACAAATGACATCAATAACCTCTCATCTCATTCAAAATACATGGGACTAGATGGTGTCAGGATCGAAGATGGGTCAGCTTTGGCTATTAATCACATTGGTTTTTAAAAAATTTCAAATCAATTGCTTATGAAAGTTGTCTTACATGTCCCTAAGATAACAAAAAAATTGATATCAGTTCAAAAGCTTATACGGGATAATAATATAGTTTTTGAGTTCTCTACTAACTCTTGGTGTGTAGAGGATCGACATAGAGGGAAGATTATGCAGAAAGGAGCGAGCCGTGATGAGCTCTAACAATTGAAGATGGATCAGTCAGGTAACTCGAGAATAAAGAAACTCTAAGTAGTGAACAAGTGTCTATTGATATTTGGCATCATAGATTATGTCATCTTGCTACAAAAATAGTTCAGCATATTTTAAATTATTTTGAATATCATAGTATTTATTTGAATAATGTGTGTGAAGCGTGTCAATAAGGGAAGAGTCATAAGCTTTCCTTTTCTGATAAATCTAGTCATGTTCATTAGCTACTTAGTGTTATTTATTATGTTGTGTCGGGACCGGCCCCTATTATGAGTTCAAATGACTTTAGACGTTATATCATCTTTATTGATGCTCATTCCAAATATGTGTGGGTTTGTTGTTTGAAAACCAAGTCAAATGCTAATCAGGCTTTTAAAGTCTTTAAAACCCATGTTAAAAATGTTACGGGTTTCAAAATCAAATTTTTGCATTTTGACTGGGGAGGAGAGTTTCAAGGCTTGTTCAAATATCTATGAGAGTGTGGAATTGGACATAGAATCTCTTGTCCTCACGTGCATGAGCAAAATGTATCTGCAACGCAAACATAGGCATATGGTTGACTCAAAACTGGCTATGATGGCTCAAGCTGGAATTCCATTAAAATTCTAGTCTTATGCCTTCTCCATGGTAATATATTTGATTAATCGTACCCCAACAAAACTCTTGGATTTTAAAACTCCCATAGAAGTTTTTTTCAAAAGAAAACCAATTTATCACTTCTTGAAAGTTTTTGAAAGTGCCTGCTATCCATGTTTACATACTTATAGGCAACATAAACTTGAATACAAATTTTTCAAGTGTGTATTCCTTGGGTATGCTTTACAACATCATGGATATTGTTATATGTATTAGCAAATTGAAAAAGTTTATACCTCACGTCATGTTATATTTGATGATTCGTACTTTCCCTTCAAAAATAATTTTCATTCTTTAGTTGAACAAAATCATTCATGTCAGGTATCCATTCCCATATCCACTCTTGTTCTCATAGAATCATCTAATCTTGTTGCCCCTCCTGAACCTCAACCAAACTCCAATGATCAATTAGAACCAAGAAATGATTTCACCAATAGTGATTTCATCTTTGGAGAAGAGACATCCACGGAGCCATATGTTATTGATCAGAGGACCACTCCTAATCCTCCAGTTTGGCCTCATCTCATGGTAACCAGATTTTAAGATGAAACCCTTAAACCAAAAATCTAGTAGTCCACTCGATACCCTATTCTTGAAGTTCTACTTTCTATATTAATGCATGATCATGAGCCTATATCCTTCAAGGAAGCTAATCAAAACCCTAAATGATGTGGCTATGAATATTGAATACCAAGCTTTATCAAAAAATCACACTTGAACTCTTGTCCCTCCATAAACAACAATTCATGTTGTTGGATGTAAATGAGTATACAAAATCAAGCGCAGGGCAGATAAAAGTTTGGAGAGGTACAAAGCCATATTAGTGGCAAAAGGATATAGTTAGCTTGAAGCTTAGACTATTTTGAAGCTTTTAGTCCAGTTGTGAAGCCAACAACTATTTGAATCATCCTGATTATAGCTATCAGTCGTCAATGGGTCATAAAAGAGTTAGATGTTCATAATGCTTTCCTGCATGGTTTCCTTACATAAGAGGTTTACATAGATCAACCTCAAGGGTTTTAAGACTCAGAACATCCAAATTGTGTCTATAAGTTACAAAGAGCTCTTTATGGCTTAAAACAAGCTTCACGAGCTTTGTTCTCTAGATTGAGTTCATTCATATTTTTCTTGAAATTCATTGGTGTCAAGAGATACATCATTATTTATATATAAATCAAAAGAGATAATTGTGTTCATATCTGTTTATATTGATGATATAATTATCACAGGGAACTAATCTTCTCATGTTGAAAAGCTCATCCCAAAATTGGGGACATAATTTGCTCTAAAGGATCTAGGGCCTACTCATTACTTCTTGGGGATTGAAACTACTCAAACAAATGATACTTTGGTTCTATGTCAACAAAAGTATATTTTAAATCTAATACAAAGAGTATCCTTACAAGCAGCTAAGCCAGTTTCTACGCCCATGGCTACCTCTCCTCCTCTCACAACCGATAATGACTCATCTTTCAAGGATCATACTCTATACAGAAGTATTGTAGGTGCTTTACAGCATGCCATTATGACTCAGCCAAATATTTTATTTGCAGAAAACAAAGTATGTCAATTCATGCATACTCCTACAGACATTCATTGGAGTGCAGGAAAACGTATTCTTCACTATCTAAAGGAAACCCTTGATCATGGTATTTTATGTCTAGCATCTAAAGATATGAACATCTCTGCTTATTCAGATGCAAACTGGGTGGGATATTCAGATGACAGGAAATCTATGGGAGGATACTCTATTATGGTCGAAAAAGTCTGATCTCATGGAGTTCGAAATAACAAACCACCGTTTCAAGGTCAAGTACTGAGTCAAATTACAGGGCTTTGGCTAATGTTGCAACTAAAGTAATGTGGATACATCTTCTTCAAGAATTACCTCTTCATGTCCTCCGACACCGTGGTGCAATAATATTGGAGCCTCGTACCTTGCAGCTCATCCAATGTTCCATAACAGAACATTGAAATAAACATACATTCATTTTGTTGGCTAAAGAATTGTACCACTATTACATATCGATTTAAAATTCTTTGCAACAAGCTCAATATGAATCTAGCCCCGTTGAGCTTGAAGGGAGCTGTTAGAGAAGATAAGGATAACAAGGTGAACAGGAACCGTGACGATCATGAAGATCGGCAAGGAGGCCGATCAAGTCAAGACTCTCAAGAATCGTGGAGTCCTACCAAATGTGGAGTCGTTGAGAATGAGAAAGATATATCCAACTTGATAGATAAAGAAGGAAACCAAGTAGATCTTACAAAAAGTAGATCCAGAAAATCTGTTATCATCAAGATTCCAAATATAGTTGAAAGTATCCAACCTACTAAAGAGAAAGTAATTTTGAGTGAGGATTCATGGAAGTACACTTTATATTGTTTGTCTTTCTGCAATAGTTTTCTTTGTGTTTATGTTTTTCTCAATCACACCCCATTCCCTTTTTTCTGTATGTGTCCAAACACTCCCTTCCATGACATAAAAAGAGAATAATTTGCAAAAGGCGGTGGTAAAATTTTTGGGGTTTATATATCATATGCTTCCAACTGGACAAAGCAATAAACAACTAAGCCCAATCTAATAGAGTCAAACCAAACTGGGCCAACCCGGGTCCATCAAGGTCACATGAAACAGATGAAGTGCTGAAAATTGGCAGAAACCTTACAATTTTCTTGTTACTTTTAGGGACATTCTTACAATTATTTCTGTCACAAACACGGAGCTTTGCCTACTGCGGTGTTGATTGATCCTATGATTGCATTATGGACAAAAGGTACAAATTACAATGGGCCCCAAAAAAACCCAAACTTTCTTGGCTGGAGAGGTTTCGTAGTCTCCATCTTCACTACAGGTTTTCCTTTAATGCATGCTTATGCCCTATTATTCACGAACCTTTGTTATGTTTAAGACAGGATTCTTGGTTTATTGCATTGGTTTAGTATTACATTTTTCTTTCTCTTTTTGCTTTTGGTTAGGCAATCTGGGATATAACCTTGAGGCCTCCGGACCCTTGGTCTATGCTGGTAAGGTTCTAACAAACTAGCTAACCAACGGGGCTCCACTTGTTTGGTAGGAGCTTTTACTGCACGTCTTGTGTTGGGACGTTGCAAATTCAAATCCCAAGGGTATTGATGTATAGCTGGTGGGGATCTGCCTAACCCCAGCTTGTCTATCAAAAAAAAAAAAAAAACTAGGTATCATCCTAACCACAATATCTCCAAATTTTCTTTGTTCCTGATCCTTCTCTGTTATGTTATTAGGTATGATCTAAACAATATGATCAGCCAAGTAGAAATCATTGCTGCTACTGTGCTACAGCTTAGATTTCAACTTCATCTGCAATGCACAGAAAAAACATATAGTGCATAATCAAAGAAAGGGATGTTTTCTACTATTGCACACTTTTCATCCCTTGTACGCTTGTATACCTTTAGCATGAGTGGGCGTCTCTTTTCAAAATAGGCTGAGCAAGTCAATTAATGTGGAGCAAGTGGCCTCTATGGAAAGTGAAGACAACCGTCAAAATAGGAGGCTACTTTCAAGCAAAAAAATCTGAACGATTCAGCACTTACTGAAATCCATATTCAGGTAAAGGTATATTTGGAATCTTACATGATTTCATTATTTTAAGGGTCAAATTTTCATTTTATTTTTTATTTTTATGGTTTTAAGACATCCAACCACCCACTGACTGGAAAATGGCCGGGATGGTGTCGCCCATGCAAGGTGACACCATTAGACCATTTTCCAGCCTGTGGTGGCTGGAAAATGGCTGGACTTTTATTTTTTCCTTCCTTTTATTTTTGTCATTCTAGCTATTTTCCGGTCAGCCACCGGCTAGGATGGTGCTGCACAGTGAGGGCAGCGCCATCCCGGATGGTGGCTAGCCGGAAAATAGCCAGTCATAATTTTTTTTTGTTTTTTGTTTTTTATTAGGTTTTTAAGGACCAAACACCTGAATTTCAGGTTTTTGATCACCCAAAGAAGTAAAAGACCTGGTTTTTGGTAAACCAGGTTCTGCCCCTTGTCATCTAAACAGGGCCTAAAAACTTTTTTTTGGATAGTCTAGCTGGCAGACCCCTACCAGTTATACAACTATATCATTGGGTTTTGAACGTGCAACGTGACTCTCAACACAAGGTGACGTTGAGTCTCGGTTTTGAATCCCACAGGATTATCGTCAACTTGTCTATCAAAAAGAAAGAAAATTTGAGAAAAAAGCTATTTGGGAACCGAATCATGCGATCAAGTATGGGATCAATGTCATCTCATGATCTCACCACCAATCTTGACTCGTTTTATTTTCCACAAAACTATCCATACAACTAATCTCATTGGTTGCATTGTCAACGTCCAGAGAGGTCAATAACTTTGTGTGTCATCACTAATTGATATTCTGGTTGCTACCTTGGTTGTATATGCACTACATCCTGGGTTGGAAATAAGTGGGGTGCTGACCATGACAGACATAAGTGATGCTTGTTGTTAAGGTGTGAACCAACTTAAACTAAGATGGCTCATTCATTGAGCCAATTCTGGAGATTTGATTCTAACAACTGCCCAAAACTTGACCTTGTCCTCCTGGAGTCCTCATTGTCATCAAGAAAAGGACCTTGTAATCTAGGCCAGTTGGAAACTTGGGTTGACTGGTATTTGCACGTCAACCCTGGATTAATAATGTTGACAATATTGGGGTGTTTGATAGCCTGCGGAACGACATCACCATCAAACCCTGGATGTGGCGCGTCCTTGGAATGCACACCCCCCCCCTGTTACGCTGGGAATTGGGAAGCGGGGTACACTGCTTAAAAAAGAAAAACTCAACCCCGCTCTCTCCCATGTGCAGCGGTCGGCGGCTAAAGGCCTGCTCTCTCTCATTTTCCTTCTTCTCTGAGTAGGGATTTGAATAAGAAATTTTTTTATTAAGGTTTTGAATCAATCTTTTTAATTAGGATTTTTTATATTTAGTTTGATTAGATTTTTTTCTTTGATTAGGGCTTTAAGTCAAATATATTTAATTAGGGCTTTTGATATTTAATTTGATTAGAGTTTGCCTTTGATTTGATTAAGTCTTTTTTTCTTTGATTAGGGTTTTGAATCAAATATCTTTAATTAAGGTTTTGATATTTAATTTGATTAGGGCTTTCTTTGGATTTGATTAAGGCTTTTTTTCTTTGAATTTCTTTGACTAGGGCTTTGAACCAAATTTCTTTAATTAGTGTTTCTGATATTTAATTTGATTAGGGGCTTTCTTTGGTTTGATTAAGGCTTTTTCTTTGATTTTCTTTTATCACGGTTTTGAATCAAAATTCTTTAATTATGCTTCTTATAGTTAATTTGATTAGGGTTCAAATTAGGGCATTTTATATTTAATTTTATAGTTTTTTTCTTGTAGTTTAAGGATTTTTAGTTTATTTATGATTTATTTTCTTGCACTTTAGGGTTTTACGATTTATTTATGTTATTTTCATTTGTATATAAAAAATATGAATTCTTATCCTTTTCAAATTATACAAAATTTAAACATTTTTTTGCAATTGGATCCACTTTGAGATCCATATTCAGGGCTAAAATCTATAATTTTTTGATAAACTTTCATAATTTGATCCAATATGACACCGGTTAAAGCATTTATATGTAAAAAAATATCAATTATTATTTTGTTCTCAAATTACCTTGATAGCAACCCAACCTAGGACATTCTTGTTGTTCATATGTGTGTATTGTTATTTAGTGTTTTTGTTTATTTGGATATGGATTTACCCTCATAGGAACTAGATCTATTGTTCCATATGGGTGTAGGGGGGAATTGGGGTTAGTAAGAGGGCAATATAGTAATTAAGTCCAAAGAAGGAGAATCTAGGATTTTTTTAATTATTAAGGGCACCCAAGTCCTTCCTAGAATCTAACACCATTTAAGGGGCATTTTTTTCTTTTAATTGGGAAAATGTCCACCAATACTTATGCATTTCAGTGGGCTTAAGTTCATATTTTAGGGTTTATGTGAGCTTGGGTTGGATTTGGTCAAAGTTAATTGAACAAATTAGGGTAAGGTCTGACAGGATTCAAAGACAATTCAGGTTCTCCTAAAATACAACATAATAAATGCTAAGAAATTAGGAGGTGGCTTAGGATACGTTAGGGAAGCTTGCATTAAAATTTTAGGTTCAGGGAAGTTGAGGTTGCATAGATAAAATTACGAAAAGTTCTAGGTTTATCCTAGAATTGGATTCTGCTATGTTTCTGATAGACTCTTGGAGAGTGAATAATTTCTCTCAAAATAAAAGTCAAATTGGGAATGAATTTCACGTGGCATAAAAATAGAATCATAGAAAGTGTCAAAAAGATGTCACTATCAAAGGGAGAAACACATTTTCCAAAGGCAATGGGCTCAACCAAAAGGAAATCCTCAATCCCGATGAGTGTACCTTCAAAAAACAAAAGAGATGCAAGAAAGAAAAATGTGATCTTAGAAGAGAGAATTTCTCAAAAAATGTTCAAGATGCTCCATTTTGGTTAAGTCCCCAATGTATAGTCTTGGGACAGATCGGGTCCTATGTGAATCTAATCTTGTACAAATAGATCAAAAAAAAAATATGGATCGGTCCAAGATGAATCCCATGTCTTAAGCAAATCAAACCAAAGCAAACAAGTCTAAAATCTAACCAAATACCTGATCTAGAAACACACGGATCCAAATGATAAGAAATGAATCTGATCGATCCAAACAAAAAGAATAGGATCCATGTCGATCCATAACATATATATATATATATATATATATATATAGAGAGAGAGAGAGAGAGAGAGAGAGAGGTTCTAAATAATCTTATCTACTAAACCATCCCAAACAACTTAAAAAGGCATATCTGTGTGTGTCACAAGGATATGGCTGCCAATATGGGGATACAACCGTTTTTATGAAGTTTTAACATGACTTATATAAAGGGACATGATATGGGGCCAAAATGGATATCCGTGTGACAATTGTTTAGGTATTTGTTTAATTTGTCCATGTAGAATACCTCACAGGTCTAATGAAGTTGTGTAATCAAGTCAGACCACTTGACAGGCCATCAAAGATAGATAGGCAGCAGTAATGTGATAGCGCTTTCCCACATTCCAGTGGGCGGCTAGTTAGTATTCCCATTCACAGGAATTATAGGTTGTGTGATTTACTTGGTAGAAAACATGCTTTAGATAATGTACTTTTCATGTTTAGATGTGTTTTTAGAGCAATAAAAAACTAACCAGTTCATATCACACTAAAACTTCATCACGAGAAGTTCAAATTTACTGGTTAAATTCGTTTAATATCAAGCACAATTTTTAGTAAATAAACAATGATAAATGGATCTCCAGATTTAGATCAAGCAAAAAGTACCTATAGCTACGTTGTTAGAAGTGTTTAGGACATGTAGGAGATATAAACACTTTTATCACGGTATTCATGTGTGTGTACTCTCAAAGCCATGTCTTGTAGCATTACCAAACTAAATATAATGAGTAGTGGGCTCTTAAATTTAGTCTTGGTTGAACCTTGAAAATGCCTTTCAAAACCTCTTAGCCATTATCCTGCATCAATATTCTTTCTAAGAAGATGCTCATTTTGTGGCAAACACTGAACAAGATAGAAGAAGCTTCTGCAGAGAATCCTTTAAAGGAAATCATCACTTTGTTGCTAACAACACAGAGGGAACACAATGGGAATGCAAACCACCCAACTACAAGAGTGAAATCAGAAGAAAAGCACCACTATTTTATTACAAGACTGTGGATGTCACGAGCTTACTTTTTTCAATAAGCCAGTGCGGCACAACAGTTCTTTCTTACCGCCGCAAGCCTTTCTATCACTCTGTCATGGGCATAGAATGCTTCGCAAACGTGCGACGCGCCAAGCTGCCCAGCCTAACAACCAAAAGCCGCGTACCAATACCTTTTCATGTGCTGAATCATTTTCATTGGCTCTGCGCACCATGCACATTTCATGTAGTTCATGTCGCTTAGTGCATAGTTGTCTCATACCAGCTATCACTTCTGAAAGAGGCACAAACTTTGTCTTAGCCTTGCGTGCCATGAAACATATTACAACTCCATGTGCACGACATAGCAAAACCTTGCAGCCCTCAGTCCGAAAACCAGTTGATGATTGAATACCATCGCAAAGAACACCACTCAGACTCATTCACCGGCGCCTAGGCATTCACTCGCCTAGCCCCGAGTCATTATACTCGGTTGAAATCACCTAATGTGATCCCTAGGGGAATTAGCCCTAACCCACACATACCCCCATGCATCCAATCACTACACGTCAGAGACTCTTACAAGCCGAGAGGTCCTTAACCAAATCTCCAAAAGCAACATCCTTTGATCTGCTGACACTGCTTAACCAAACAACGCTCCACATCTGTGTCGCCACACAACGATGTACTAACGACGATACTGATGCCTATTGCATGTTGTGTTACCACCGCACATCACTGATCAAGCGTACACATACCGTGCGTTCCTACACTCGATGCATTTCCACTCGGTAGAGCTCCTCACTACACACGTCCTATTCTGAAAGATCGGCCCGGGATATTGTCCCCCACCCAAAACCATTATCGTTTTCAACAATGCTGGTGCTGGTAAGAACACAATATTTACTCATATGTCAGTTTCCCTTTGTACTTATCTTTGGTTTACTCTTTTTCTCCAGCCTACTCAACTTGTTCTGGTTTATATTCACAATCACCGCAACCTTTAACACACCAAGTCTCATTCTTTAATGCATCTTTGATCACTTAGACAACGGTCTTCTGCTTTATCGACATCGATCATTCTTAGCTCGTGAGACTCCAGTGCAGTCTCATACATAAGTAGGTCATCCTCGCATGCACGCTAAACTTGCCATCTTTGTGCTCATGGTTGGGGTGCCTTTCAACCCCTGCAAGGGCAAGTCCAAGCCCTTCGTAGTCCTCATAGAAAAAGATGATCACCAATGCATGCCGTAGGGATATCAACTTCCTTAAGCACCAACTTCCGGTGTTCTAACAGTCCAAACTAGTCCTCAAGTGGGGGACGCCTTCTTGCATATCACCCCAAAGTGGTCTTTCAAAGCGTCTTCCTCGACACTCGTCCTCACAAAGGCACTTTGCTCAACACTGCAACTCCCATCCCGAAGCCAGCATGCTATAACTCCCTTTCAGAGTCAGCAAAATGTTTCTATAGGAACAAGCGAGCTACGAACAATAACTTTTTCTGCACACACAATCATTGAGGATTCGTTAACTCAAGGGACCAAAACAATGAGCATTTTGCTCAACGTGGGCACTCCGCTAACCCATAATCTTAAGAAAGAATCTAGAAGTTTAGTTGAGTCTCCCGTACCCAAAGTTGTAAATTAATCCAGCCGAATTCAACGTATATTCTCTCAATGCACAAGGCAAACGTCATGCTCCACTTGTAAGCCTAATGCACAACCGGTATGAATCTTTGGCTTATCTATGTTTTCTTAGCCAACTGAACATCAACCTTACACTTCTACTTATCATCGACAAGATGTTTCATACCATTTTGCCAACATCTTGCTTCTATGCTCGGTCAACCACACTTCAGCTGCAAAAATTTGCGTAACCAAGATAAACCATCATTGTCCTCTTTAATGTCGCATATAATGAAGAAAAAGTCTTTGTGAATCTTTCTATTCTCATGCCAATTTATCACAAACTTACTTTTTTCAAAAAGCCAGTGCAGCATGACGATTCTTCCTTACCGCCATAAGCCTTTCTATCACTCTGTCACGGGCATAGAATGCTTTACAAACTCGCGATGCACCAAGCTGCCCAACCTGGCCAGCCTAACGGCCAAAGGCCATGCACCAACACCTTTCCATGTGCTAAATCATTTTTATTGGCCCTGCGCACCACCTCGTGCGTTGCTGCATAGCGAAAGTTGATCAAGTGCATTTTCAAATGCGTATTTCATGTAGTCCAAGCCGCTTAGTGCATAGTCGTCCTATACCAGCTATCACTGTAATATCTACGAATGTTAAGGTTTTGGGTTCGGGATCCGTTACCCGGATCCAAAAGGATATATAATAAAAGTTTTGGGTAATTTGGGTTCGGGTCCACATTGGAGCCAATTGGACCCAGCTAGTGGATCCTATAGTTCAATGCCGACCCAGATCCACTTGTATCCCTCATTTTAGGCTGACCCTGATCCATATTTTTAAACATACGGATCCAGCGTCGCGAGTCGTGTGCTCAGACCCGAGTTCAGCTTTTAAAGGACGTTAAACAAACTTTCAAGAACCAGAAAGAGAGAGGGGGGGTTCTGAAGCTATAAAGGAGAGTGGAGAGGGCTTTCACTCCTCTTCACTCGGTCTCTCTCTCTGTCTCTATTCCTCTTGCTCTGTCGATTTGGGCACGCATCAGAGAAGAGGGCGATCGCCAAATAACTGGGGCCATTGGCTGCCATTGGAGGCCACAACGAGCATCCCTGTCACGCCAGCAAAGAGGGACGACTTCAGTCGGCTTTGTACTCGTATCTCCAGCCTCCAATCGCCGAAACAGGTAGGATTTCTGCATTTTTCTTGTTTGGTGTTGATTGTATCTTGTGTGTGTTGTGGGTCGGTCAAGAAAGCACACCTATTGCATACTCACTCGTTCTTGATAGGGTTCTTGGTTGCCAGGAAGCAAAAGACAGTAGATGATTTGAAGATTTTGGATTCTTAACCCCATGAATCCAGGGTTTTCGACTGCAGTGTTGGGTAAACCTATTGGGTTCTGACTTCCGAGTATAATGTTGAATAACCCAGATAAGGTTTTAGTTTCGTGATGTTGGGAAATTTCTAGATCTGGGAGGTTCTGGTTCTTGAACGTGATAAACCCTAACTAAGATTTCATGTTCATAAATCATATACGATTATTTACTATCCCTGTTTATCTCTGCATGTTCTTTGCATAACATAGTGTTTTCCTATCACTTATCTTGGATGCATCTTAAACTGTTTGAGTAACTAGTTAAGAATGGGGGTTTCTTTCTGCCGGTGTTGTGACCAAGATTTGGGGGTGTTCGTGTACATCCCTAACTTGAAGATGAGTTGGGGGTTTTGCCGTAAATCCAAAATCTAGGTGTATTTGGGGATTTAGGGCTGGGGTACACCCCAAATCCAGACAAATTTGGGGATATCGATGAGCCTAGTTCGGAATTTGCCAATGAGGTTTTCCCACATAGATTTCTTGAATTTCTGGTTTGGACATTTCACTTACATCTGGAGTTAGGTGATTCTGTTCATTACTGAAATACATAGTATTATTGTTTTCTAAAAATTTTTGTAATGAGTGAAAAGCATGAGATGTTTTAGAAATAAGATGAACACTAATGTCATTTTTCAATGTGCAGTTTGTATGGTTCTTAAAGTGTGTACTATGTTATTTGGGATAATGCCTGGATTGGAACGCAATAGTGATCTTTGTTTCAGGGCAAAGAGTGGTTAGAATTTTCTTGGCAATAAAAAGTATACATGCTATGAAGAAGGCTGAGTGTTGGGTACATTTGTTCCAAGGAGAGGTGTGCTTAAATAAGTTGGACTGCTATTAACAATGGAACTGAGATGCTACAAATGAATCTAGAGTTCCTAATAGGCTGCTAATTGCTTTCATTGAATTCAAAATTTTGAAAGAATGTCTGAAATGACTATTTCTGTTAGGTTGATCTCCAGTAGACATCAGTCCTCCTGGACAAGATGTGCATCCACTGCATCCTGTAATTTGAAAATTTCTCTATTGCATTTAACAAAAATGTAGAAATGTTGGTTTAAATGGAGTACTGGTAAAACCCTGTGATTTAGTTGAATAAGTTGTTTAGGTCATCCAGTTCAATAGTTTGGTTTTGAAGAATGAGGGGTGTCTGCAAGTGCTTATCAAATGGATAAAATGCAGCCATTTTGTACAATGGATAACGTGTAGTACATTTGTATTATTTGAACAATGTCATTGTGAGGTGTTTTCAAGGCATGCTTGTTCCCTCCTCACACAGTAGTCAGATAATTAGCAATGGTCATTCACATTTATCAGTTTAGTTCTGGTATATCTTGATGGGCTTGGCATTGTATCAAATTGTGGCTAAAAAGCAGTCTTGCAGGTTGTGTGGGAAGAATTATAATAATTTATCATAAGATCTTATAAGAATGTACCTTGTTTAGGAATGATATTTCACTTATTTACACAAACTATGCTACATCATTATTTAGATGTTAGACAAAAGCGGGCAGGTCATGTTAAAGATGCTTCATCATAGGTATGGGGTGTTGCACCTGAAGTTTCCATGGGCTACTATTTTGGGTCATGTTGAAAAAAAAAACAACTTAACTTGCTTACATGTGTTTATTTTTGTGGTACTGGCTCCTGGTATTATGCAAACTGTATTCTTCTCATGGAAGTTTATGAAGTTTTAATATGATTGGTTGACATATAGTCGGCTGGATTGAATTGACTATTTTAGTTAGGAGGATGGGGGTCTGGGATTGGTAAGCCCGACCATAGTTCCTAGCATGTGTTAAAGCTTACACTTCTGCCCGAAAATTTTGTAAATGTTGTTTTTGCATTTTATGGTACCAATTGTGTAATCTTGAATGTGAGCATGACTAGGTTATTGATGTTGTTTCTTGAGCATGTATGCTTGATGAGTATGTGTAATTTTATATGCACACTCACACACTCAAAAAGGATATGCAATGGTTAATACCCATATGTGATGTAGGTAATACACATAGTGGGGATGCATATGATTGAGAAATGGCATGCTTATGATTGAGTTATGTTCATGCGTGTGGATGTTAACACATGAAAAAGTTTCATGTGCCTACATTGATGGGACATGATTATTTATTGTGCATTTATGGATTGGTTTCAAGTACATGTGCATACACGAAATGGATGTGTGTTTAGCATGCAAAATCAGGTATAAATGTTCTCATGTACTTAAGAATTATGGATGAATGCATGTGTGTTAAGTGATTACATAAAAGTACTTGCACATAGATGGTGAACACATGCATATGATTATGGTAACTCATGCACATTGTTAAATTGGTTTGGATGGATGTGGATTTGGAGGCATGTGACCTCATTGCATAAATTGCAAGTTGTTTTGATTTTTGCATATGATGCATCGATGGTCTAAATGAATCATCACAGGCCTAGAGAGCCTTGAGCTTTGGTTCGCTCTTTCTTTAATTGTTTAAATGCATCGCAAAAATCATATTTTATATTATTGTTCTATATTGCACTGTTCAATGTGTTTCTACGGACTGGAGTCTCGTGATGGTTCTCGAAGAGGTAGTTGCGAGCTTTTGTCTTGTTTTTGCATGTGGAACTGCAAAACTCAATAATTGGCTCTTAATAAAAAGATAATGAAAAAGAACAATGTAATATACGTTCTGAGATATCTCATCTGGAGTTTGGGAATCTTAGAAAAACGATTTTGGGGAGACTGTGAGGATACAAAAACTTCGTGTGCTGTAATGATTGTCTCCTGAACCCGATATTGAGGTTTCTTTTCCTGACCACGGTTTTAGGGAGAATCCTCCACTTTACTTGGGGGTGGTGTGTTGGTTACAGTTGTGAGTTCGTTTTGGTACCAAGAAAGTGGCACTTGTTGGCATGGGGTGTCCCTTGTATCTCCGACATTAAATGTGGAGGTATAATGTTCCGAAGGTGATTCAGTCGAGGGCTAAGTTGGAACCCAGTAATAAAATACAAATTATATGCTAAGCTACCCTGAGAACCTACTTGACCTCGAGGATTGTACCCGTTTGGTGTATCCGCGGGCAACGATAATTAAAAAGAAAATTTTAAATTGTATGCATTTAATAGGGCATGCATATGGAAAGAGAAACTTAAGGAAAGATAATAAGATGATTCATGCATTACATATAAGTCATGTATTTTTCTGCTATGCATTAGAACGTACATATGTTATATGTTTCCTTAATTGTTATATGTTTGGTGGATGCGTGATGTTTAACTTTTAATGTATGTTAAATGTCTTGTTGTACTAAAATTAAGCATCATGGTATGGTTTAATGTTTCTTTATGCATAATGGATGTACCTTGTGGTATGAATGCATACTTGAATTATAAATTGTCATAATTAAATTTCTCTGAATAATTGTGTAGATTCATATTGTGGTTGTGGAATATATAAATGCAGCTATTAATGTTACCTGTCAGTTAACTTCTGATAAATTGTTGACGATCGTAGCATAGACCTTTACTTATTCTTGTATGTGCCAAAAATCATATATGACACCCATATCACATACTGGATTCATGATGTACCATATTAAAAGTTACGGATTTCTTACTTAGTCAGTTGTAGTCTAATTCCTATTAATTTTCAGGTGAATGGTTAGAGTTAGGAGCGGTTGTAGGATGAGGCTTCGATCGAGATTTTTGGATTTACTGTTCCAGGGGTAGTGTGAGAAACTCTGATGTTATTTTTCATTAATAATGAAATAAATGTTTTGGTTTGCTTCCCATATAATGTTCTGGAATGCTTAACTTTATGGTATGACTTGTTTCCGTTGTATTGAAAAAAAAAATCCTCAAAATTTGGGTTAAGATTTCGAGGCGTTACAATCACTTTCGAAAGAGGTATAAACGTTTCCTTAGTCTTGTGTGCCATGAAGCGTATTGCAGCTCCATGTGCATGACATAACAAAACCTCTCCACCGAAGGAACAAGTCCTTGTGGCCCCCAGTCCGAAAATCAGTTGATGATTGAACACCATAGCGAAGAGCACCACCCAGACTCATTTGCTGGCGCCTAGGCATTCACTTGCCTAGCTACGAGTCACCATACTCGGTTGGAATCACCTAATGTGATCCCAGAGAAAATTATCCCTAACTCACACGCACCTCCGTGCATCCAACCGCTATGCATGGATGACTCTTGCAAGTCGAGATGTCCTTAACCAAATCTCCAAAGGCAACATCCTTTGATCCGCTGACACTGCTTAACCAAACAACGCTCTACGCCTGTGCTGCCAGACATTGATGCACTAAAGACTATACCGATGCCTATCATATGTCGTGCTACCACCGCACATCAATGATCAAGCAAACACATACCGTGCATTCCTATACTTGATACATTTTCCACTCGGTAGAGCTCCGCACTTCACATGTCCTATTCCGAAAGATCGGCCCGGGATAGTGGACATCTTACATTAAATGCATGAAACCTACAAAAAGAAAGGGATGTTGGAGCAAACTCTGCAAGTTTGGATATTTAAAGTGCAAAAGGAGAGAGGAATTCTAGAGCAAGACGGAAGCAAAACTAGACTTCTTTATGGAAAATATTTTCTGTTTCAATTTTGGTGGGATTATTCTTTTAATCAAAGAATGACTGATGATATCACTGTATCTCATATATTGTCTTTTGCTTGTGTGTGTGTCTTGGTGTCTGCAGATCACTCCTTAACCCACTCACATATGATGTACTTAATGTTGTAACTACTATGTGCTTGGTCTTCCTTTTACGTTCACTATTTTGTTGACGCATTTCTGGCAGGAAACTTCTTGGTTAATCCCATAATGTTGGAGAAATTGCTTTATAGCAATGAGAGTATATTGAACTATTTCGTCAGTTCTAAAGTTGTTAATCCCATGAAATTGATCGCCAATATGGACCTTAAATTGTTTAAAGATAGAGAGCTTTTCAGATGTGTCAAAAAGAGAATACAAGTTCAATGGAATGATCGTCAATGAAGTTTACTGAGAATTAAATGAGGAAATGCAAGGAGCAAGATCACAAATATCAGTGTATAGTTCAAAAATGAAAAGCGGCTCTTTCTTTTATTCTATTAAATGGCAAAACATGACTTTTACAGAGTACAAATCTCACTATGATCATGAGCAAAGGACAATTGGCCACTTTGAAAAGTGTTCTACTAGCATGAAGGCTTAAATTTCACCAACCACTAGTGGTTATCTTGTCAGGTCACTCTCTGGTGCATTGTGCATACCATATCAATGGATTCATTTTCACCTACTCATCCATTTGGAAGTAGACCAGGCATATGGATGTGTGTAGCGTGTTAATTAGTAAAAATCATGTTCTATTCTAGAAACTTGGATGTGAAAACCCTCCTTTGTTATATTTTGGTGCAATCTGCACAGTTCATTTTTTATCCTTACCTAAAGCATACTTGACTAAAATTTAGTGCTTCTAATTTCTGAAGTAAATGAGCCGTGATAAACCAATCTGTATGGTCAGGTTTACTTAAAAATGCATGAATAATGAGGTATTAGTGATTGATTCTGATGCACATCCGCACCAAAAAATTATCCTTATCAATAGCATGCACAAGTCAAGTGGTTTGAGTTCAGAAATTAATGTTGTGCCTAGTTTCTCATCTTCATGTGTTTGTTTGCAATTTGCAGATTATCATGTTTTTTCCATAATCCCTTGTCTGTAATAATATAGTTTATTAATGCTGCAGTCTGGAAAGGGAAAACCTTTTGTGTGTTTGGAAAAGGAAAACCTTTTTGAGTTTTAACATAGCTTAACTGTGGGGTTTTGTGATACTTTGTAGGCTGTCATTGTTCGACCTGTATCATCCGTGGCTTCTCTTGTCCGGTTTGCTGAAGAGCCACAGATGTTTGCAATCGAGTTCAATGATGGTCGCCCTATTCAAGTCCAGGTTCTTCCTTTGTTGTTTGATTAGTAGTACTAGTACCTAACATTTTTTTGGACCATTAATTTCAGGTGTATGCAAGTACCTCTCGGGATAGCCTGCTTGCAGCTGTTGGCATGTTTTGCAAACGGAAGTAGGTAGATGTGTTTCTTTGAAACAGATGTTCACAATAAAGTTTTGGCTTCTAATAGATAGTAAATTTGATTTCAGTCCATTTCTGTTCAACTGATAGTTCCATATTAATTGAACATATTAATTTGATTTGCCAATTATATTTTGTAGCCAGTAGTTTTATTTTCCTTCTAGCTGATGTTTTTGTGTATAAATTATGTAGGATCAAATCTCAGTCCCTGTATTGCCTCGGTTGACAATGCCTGGTCACTGCATTGATCCTCCTTGTGGAAGAGCCCACATTCAAGCCCAACTATTAGCAGTTGGACCACAGCGCCCTATTGCTGACAAGGAAGTTGCATCCATGCACCTGAAACATTTGTCTGCAGCTGCTATGGTGCTTTGCGACAAGTGGCAGGTTTGCGGCGCCGATTGTTTACTTTGTTTGGGCATCCTGCTGAAAGTGTTAGAGAAACGGTTGCTGTAATTATGCGTACTATTGCAGAAGAAGATGCTACTGCTGCAGAGTCAATGTGGGAGGCTGCATTGAGGGATGGCGCTCTCTTGCGACACCTATCGCATGCATTTTTTCTTCCTGCTGGTGAGCGTCGTGAAGTCAGTCGGCAGCTTGTAGCCCTGTGGGCAGATTCTTATCAACCTTCTCTTGATATGTTATCAAGGGTTCTTCCTCCTGGACTTGTCGCATATTTACATACTCGTTATGATGGTGTATTATCAGAAGATGGGCAAATCTTGGTTGATCAAGATGGATCTTCATCTGGGAGAAGACAAAGACGCATACTTCATCAGAGAAAGGGTCGAGTAGTTAGAGGAATGGTTGCTCAAGATAATGTTTCCTCCAACAATGTTGAAATTGGTGATACAACAAGGCCCATGGTTATTGCTGGTCCCAGAGGGCCTGAAAACATTCAATTTTCAATGCTGAATCACATCCTGGACTGGCTTCAACTGCTCAGTCGTCTGTAATTTCTGGCCAAAACATGGTTAATGAAACTTCCTCTGCATATGTGGCAGCACTCATTGACAACTTGGTGACATCTTCTTCATCTGTATGTTGGCGAATACCCTGCAAAAAACATGACAGGGAGCGTACCTGAATTCGCCATTGTCCGTGTAGGAAGTTCGGCGTTCTCTTCAGTCGGTCGACGCCCACAATGAGCCTAGGCCTTAGGTCGACGGTGAGCAGGACCCTTTCCGCCAAGTCTGAATGCGGAATAGAATTCGGGCAAGGAGATGCTACGGATACTCATCATCTTCGTGGCCTCCTAACCCTTTATATAATGGGGAAATAATGCAATTACCTGAATGTGGTCTTTCCACTTTCTCCATTACTTGGCCACTTACGTGACCCACTATTAGGTGTCAAACCGGGTCAGACTATGGGTTGGACCCGTAACAAAAAATGTCCAACATTCTTCCACTTGACCCATTGACACCAAAAGTGTACTAAATCGAGGTATATACTGTTATCTCGATTTAATTCTTCATGTGGGTTCACATGTCACCCTTTATCACAAGGATGAATCGTATGAGTCAAGGATATGAACACCCCTTTATGAAATGTCATATTTCTTTGTACTACACTACAATTCACCTTCAGTGCTTAGGCATGTAAAGAAATTACCTTTATGAATAGGTTGGTCTCTCACCTATTCTATTGGTCCTTTAATATTGTTATTTTGCTATTCTCTCTAACCCATATGAGAGATTCTTTATGCAAAATCAACAATAACACAAAATCTTAGAGAACCAAAACATAAACACAAAATGTGATCACATAATGTATTGTCATACATTAGAAGGAATAAAAAAAACTCATCCCATTTACATGTTGGGAATACAATCTCGGTGCTAGCCCTTTAGTAAGGAGATCCACAGTCATTTCCTTCGTCCCAATTGTATCAATACATACCAGATGATTCTCAGTCCTTTCTTTAACAACAAAATATTTTAACTCCATGTGTCGGCACGATGTTGAGCTCTTGTTGTTATTTGAAAAGGACACAACTGCTTCATTGTCACAAAAGATCTTTAGTGGTCTCTCAATAGAGTCTACTATGCCAAGACCCATAATGAAGTTTCTTATCCAAATAGCCTATGACGTAGTCTCATATAGAGCAATAAATTCTGCCTCCATGGTATGAGCAGCAGTGGTAGACTGCTTTCCACTTCTCCATGAGACAACACCACCCGCTAGAAGGAAAATGTATCTAGTAGTGGATTTTCTACTGTCAATACACCCTCCTAAGTCCGCATCAGAGTATCCAACGACCTCCAGGTGATTCGCTTTCCTGTAGGTCAACATATAGTCTTTCGTTCCTTGTAAATAGTGCATGACCTTCTTTGCTGCCTTCCAGTGCGCAATGCCTGGATTTGATTGATATCTACCAAGCATTCCCACAACAAATGCTATATCAGGTCGAGTGCAAGTCTGCGCGTACTGTAAACTCCCAATTGCTGAAGCATATGAGACAACATCCATCTGAGCCTTCGCAATATCATTCTGAGGACAATCCTTTAAGCTCAATTTATCCCCTTTCACTATAGGTGTCGAACTAGGAGAACAATTCTCCATCCCATATCTTTTAAGAACCTTAAGGATATAGGATTTCTGAGATAGGCCAAGGACACCCTTAATTCTGTTACGACGGATCTCGATTCCAAGGACATAAGTGGCCTCACCCATGTCTTTCATATCGAAATGAGAGGAAAGAAAGTCTTTTGTTTCATGTAAAAGACTCAAATCATTAGTTGCAAGAAGAATATCATCAACATATAAAACCAAAATTATGAACTTACTCAAACTAGTCTGAATGTAAACACACTGATCAACAATGTTTTCAGTGAATCCAAAGTTCATAATTACCTGATTGATCTTCTTATACCACTGGCGGGAGGCCTGTTTAAGTCCATAAATTGACTTATTCAATTTGCAAACTAAGTTATTCGAGTCATCTATACTGAAACCAGGAGGTTGTTGCATGTATACCTCCTCATCAAGATCCCCATTCAAGAAGACAGTTTTTCACATCCATCCGATGTAGCTCTAAATCAAAATGAGCTACGAGGGCCATGATTATCCTCAATGATTCCTTAGTTGAGACAGGAGAAAAAGTCTTATTATAATCAATGCCCTCTATCTGTGTGAACCTTTTGCAACAAGCCTAACCTTGTACCTCTCCACATGACCTTTATAGTCTGTTTTGGTTTTATAAACCCATTTACAATCAACAGGTCTAACTCCATCAGATCAAGGTACAAGATCCCACACTTGGTTCTTTGTCATAGAGTCAAGCTCTTCTTTCATGGCATTAATCCAATGTGTTGATCTTTCACTTTCAATGGCTTCTGCAAATGTGAAGGGATCTTCATCAATGTCTATGAAATCATTTGACTCTTGTAAATACACCACATAGTCCGGATGAATAGCAGATTTTCTAATTCTGGTAGACCTCCATACAGGTGCTACAGGTGGTTCAAAATGAGCCTTTGTATCCTATTGTTGTTGTATATCCTCATCAACAACCAGATCTAGTTGGGATTGATGTTCATTGACTGGACTTTCTCTTACATTACTCGAAGGAACAATGATAGAGAAAATCAGGTCTTTATCTTTAGCAGGTGTGGAACCTGAATTCTGCATTTTCTCAAAATCAATATTTTGTGACGCATCTATCCCAACATAACCATTTTCAAGAAATCTTGCTTTATCTGTTTCCACTATCTGTGGTGTATGAGATGGACAATAAAACCTAAAGCCTTTCGATCTTTCTGGATAACAAATGAAGAAACCACTAGTTGTCGTAGGATCAAAAGCTTTTATATGTGGGTTATACAATTTAGCTTCTGCTAGACATCCCTATATGTGCATATATGACAAAGAAGGTTTTTTACCTGTCCATAACTCGTAAGGAGTTTTTTGAACAACCTTCGTAGGAACCTTATTCAGAATATGCACTACAGTCCTAAGAGTTTCACCCCACAAAGTCAAAGGAAGGTTTGAGTGATTCAACATCGCTCGAACCATTTCTTTAAGCGTACGGTTTTTTCTTTCAGCTACACCATTCTGGTAAGTACTACCAGACATGGTATACTGAGATACAATGCCTTTCTCTTTTAGAAACCGTGCTAATGGACCTTCCTTTTGTCCCATTTTAGTGAAATGATCATAATATTTGCCACCTCTATCTGACCTGACAACCTTAATAACTTCACGGGTTTGTTTCTCTACTTCTTTCTTAAAGTCCTTAAAAACCTAAAAGACTTCAGATTTTTCAGATAATAAGTAGAGATACATATACCGTGAGTAATCGTTTATAAAGGTGACAAAATATTTTTCACCCGTATAACACGGTGAAAAAGGGCCGCAGACATCCGTATGCACTATTTCTAACTTTTCATTGTTGTGTTTGGCATCTTTTTTATATGTGTTAGACTGCTTAGCCTTTATGCAGTCAACACATGGCTCTATATTCGTAAAATCAAGGGATCCAAGAATTTCCTCTTTCATGAGTCTTTGGACTCTCTCTTTCGAGATATGTCCTAATCTTCGATGCCAAAGCAAATAGGATTGATCTTTCTTAAGACCACGTTTATTGCCAATCATTGTGTTCTCAATGGAGTGAGATTCCTGAATTTGGAATTTGGTTCTTAATCGATACAAACCATCACACATATATGCAGAACCTATATTCATTGAATTTTTCATAATAATAAGTTCAGATTTTTCAAATTTAAATACAAAACCAAACTTGTCAAGTTTTGAAATTGAAATTAGGTTCCGACTATAAGATGGAACATAAAATGTATCGACCAAATCCAATACAAATCCTGACTCCAACACAATTTTGCAGGTCCCAACGCTCTTGACATGCGAACACATCTTATTTCCTAAGAAGATGCTTCTTTCATGCTCTGTTGGTTCCCTTTTGTTCAGAAATTCCTGCAAAAAGTTGGCAATGTGCACCGTGACACCAGAATCAATCCACCAACTATGCAATGGAACATGAATTAGATTGCACTCATGAGAAACGAATGACCTATTACCTTTATTTTCGAGTCACTTCTTGAACTTCAAACAGTCCACCTTCTTATGCCCCTTCTTTTTGCAGAAGAAACACTTTATAGAAGGGTCACCTAACTGGGATTTGGCTTTCGCCTGAGAGTTTAAACTCTCTCTAGTGGCTTTCTTCTGATTCTTCCTTTTGAAAGAGTTTTTCTTTGGCCTCGACCTCTGTTTATCCTTATGAGAGGCCATATGTGCACTTGGCACACTCTCACCCTTCAATCTCTCATCTTCCTCAACACACTTACTTAAGAGGTCATTAAAAGACCACTCATCATTATGTGTGTTGTAGGAGATTTTAAAGGGTCCATACTCAGTAGGTAACGAGGTTAAAATCAGATGGACTAAAAAGAAGTCAGAAATGGCGAACTTCATGTCATTCAGTTGAGTCGCAATATTCCTTATTTCCAAAATGTGTTGTCGGATGTGACTGTCACCAACATATTTCATAGACACTAATTTGGACATGAGCGTACTGACCCTTGCCTTATTAGAAGTGACGAACTGAGCCTCAATGGCTCCCAGAAATTCCTTAACCGTCCTACAATGAGGAATGGTGCATCGAATATTCTTAGCCACCCGAGATTACAAAAGCAACAGGCTAAGTCTGTTCGAGCGCTCCCACTTCTCAGAGGCAGTCTTCTGATCGGTTGTGCTCTGCTCAGTAAGAGCGGGAGGTTCGTCAATTCTAAGGGCCAGATCTAAATCCATATAACCCAAAGTGAATAATACGATTTCTTTCCAATCAGAAAAATTTGATCTGTTTAAGATAAGGATACTACTTGAACCATCGATATGGAAGGAACCTGATAAATCAATGAACGAAAAATTGAAAGACATTACTATTATTGCTCAAACGAGACTCGTGTTGAAAATGTAAAAGTGAGACCCTTTATTTTCACCTTTTTTCTTTCTGAGACAAACATAGTTGAGCCATTATCGTTTCACTTTGGTAAAAATGACAATACTCATAATTGCTCCGTCTCTTCAATTCTCAAGGAATTGACTTCAGTTGGTGAAACTAGTAGATCATGAATCCAGAGGCAATTCAGCACTGCACCTTTGGGTACGAACATACTTCATGGGCTGGAATACACATCTACTATCACACCCTGTGTAAATTTGGAACACAACGACCTACCTTTGGGTAGAATCGATGTTTCATAAATTCACACACAATCATAATTACGAATCTTAATACGGTCTAAAGAATCCTTAATTAACACGACTCAGATCACTTTGGTGATTACATGAATCGGTCAATCAAATCTTTTACCGAAAATCCTATTCGTATTATGGAGCACGCCCATGCACATATTTTAATGCATGTATATTTATGACATAATATAAGTTCATGCTTCAACAAAAATGCATAAACTAATTGTCATAAATTTAGTTACAATTCATGCTTAAAATCATCATGCATAACTTAACCAATGCAAAATACATGAATTAACATGCATAAGTCATGCATTATTCAAAATAAATACTTTATAAGGCATGAAAAATAACAAAAACATGCTCATATGGGTAAAACCCATGGTCCTCATGTAGGAACCGGTCTAAAAACACTCTGAACCGGTCTGAAATCGCCCCGAACCAGTCATCTAAGTGTCTGAACCGGTTCTAAACCTTATAAACCGATACTTAATATAAACAAAAGTTCATAAAACCCTATAACTGTATGCCATAATCCTTTTATTTCTTTATATTTATGAAAACAGGATCTCAGCATCCCGGGATCGGTGAAAAACTGGAAAGAATCGGTCAAAAATGGCTCCAAACCGGTTCTGGAAGGGGTCGGATCAGGTTCCTGATCCGATTCAATCTTAATAGTGTTTGGATCTTGCATTACATGGATCTTATCCGGTTTAAATGGGTTCCGGGTCTGACCCGACCCATACTTAATACGGGTCGGACCCGGCCCGAACCATACCCGGGTCAGACCCGGTCCAAAACAGACCCGGGTCGGACCCGGTCCAAAACATACCCGGTGAACCCACCTTCTCCCCGGCGACAGGTAAGGGTTTAAATTTTTCTTTTTTTTATTGTCGCCGCCGGTTTACTGGTAACTCCGACGATGAGGTGGGAGAACCTGGGCGCCGGCAAGACCGCCACTGACACCTCTGCAGTTTTCTGGCAAAAGCAACTCGCCCGATGAATGAAACGGAAAACAGAGAGAAAAGGGGTTGTGAACCCACCTTCTCCCCGGCGACAGGTAAGGGTTTAAAATTTTCTTTTTTTTATTGTCGCCGTCGGTTTACTGGTAACTCCGGCGATGTGGTGGGAGAACCTGGGCGCCGGCAAGACTTCCACTGACACCTCTGCAGTTTTCTGGAAAAAGCAACTCGCCCGATGAATGAAACGGAAAACAGAGAGAAAAGGGGTTTTTAAACCCCTTTAGACATCTGTCAGTCACATTTTCAGACGAGGGCTCACCGGCAGAGGATAAACCCATCTGCAGTCCAATGGCCACAGGCGATTCAGGGCTTTACATCTGTTGTTTATCGGTGATTGTCACCCCACGGCGACTCCACCGACGCCCAAATCGCCGATACAGCCTACACGGCCACGCGCAGCGGAAATGCATGGCGATTGTGGGCCCATAACCCAATGTTGGCCAATACCCTGCAAAAAACAACATGACAGGGAGCCTACCTGAATTCGTTATTGTTCGTGTAGGAAGTTCGGCGTTCTCCTCAGCCGGTCGACGCCCACAATGAGCCCAAGCCTTAGGTCGACGGTGAGCAGGACCCTTTCCGCTAAGTCTGAATGCGGAATAGAATTCGGGCAGGGAGATGCTACGAATACTCATCATCTTCGTGGCCTCCTAACCCTTTATATAATGGGGAAATAATGCAGTTACGTGAATGTGGTCTTTCCACATTCACGTAACTCCTACCCACTTTCTCCATTACTTGGCCACTTACGTGACCCACTATTAGGTGTCAAACCGGGTCAGACTGTGGGTTGGACCCGTAACCCAAAATGTCCAACACTGTACCCTTATCTAACGGACAGCAAACTTTAAGAGTTCCAACAAATCCGAAAACATATTTTGAGATTAAAACTTAATTCATTGACTTCTGCTGGTGAAACATTGGATATATTTCCTTTATTAGTTATATGATTATTTTATCAATTTCCATTTTGTGCACTTTGTACTTATTAACTGTTGGATTTGTTTGCACCATTTGCATATCTGTGTGTTTAGGCATGTAAAGTCCCTAGATTAACATCCTTCAAGAGGAAACTGCTGCCACTTTGTAACCTTGATCTAAAGAACGTGACCTTGAGGCGCACACCTTATGTTTTGGATGGATGTTATGGTTCTCAAACTCTAAATGAAAGCTGGGTTGGAGATATAGAAAGGGTGGGCAAAGGTTTTTTTATCTACATAAGTAAAGAATTGTAAAGAAATGAAAAGAGCTCTCACACCTCACACCAGGCGAAACACAATCTGAAAATGAGTTCAATCACAAGAGCCACTAACGGCTAAGAGAACACACTTAAAATAAAAAATATATTAAGAGAGATGCACAAAGAATGCATAACCTCAAAAGAGGACAAATGCCCCCATTTATAGACACATGAGAGGGCATTATGGGCCCATTAGAGCCATTGGGATAGCCCTAAAGGCTAGAAATCTAACTGTTGGAGAGTCCCAACGACCCTATGGTCACAAAAACCATTATGCCCTTGTTAAAAATAAAAAAAAGACAAATACAAAAATAAGTTGAAGACTGTTCTGTCCCTAATGGACAGACCCTATTACATGAGTATTATTACAAAAATTACACTTAGAGGGTATTTCCTATTACAATGAAGAAAAATATGAATATATATATATATATATATATATATATATATATATATATTCTAACATATCGAAGGGTACCAATATCAAGCTATGGACTGATCCCTGGGCAGGCACATTGGCACTTACTACAAAATGTCCAGAAACTTCTTCACAAGGCAAACACAAATACATCCCAGTTGCAGACTTCGTATACGAGTGTTGTGTGAAGGCATATTGCTTGAATTGATGTAAAATGCTGGCTGACTGTAGGCTGTCGGGTCAAGAGGAGTCAACATTGTAACCGCTCAAGAAATAACAGTTTCTTCGTCAGATCCTGTTAATGATTCTTCGAGTGAAGAAATCAACTTGGCAGTATGGCCTGAACCCATGAGTGACAGATTTACTTCATTAACTTGCATTGAACGGGTTGTGACCCAAGAAGGGTTAAGGCCAAGGGGCTTCTTCTTGGTGAATTACTGCTTTCTGTGCAAAGAATAGGAGGAAACCTGCATCCAAATTCCAACCCTTATACTCTTTTTCTTTTTTTCTTTGTTTTTTTTAAACTGCAACAAGCTATTTCTGTTTGCTTGGGGAGGCCTTAATTTAAACCTGGGAGTAATATATTCAGTTATATAGATAATTTGGCATCCTGGCTGAAAGCAAGAGGCAGAAAATGGTTGGAAATGGTAGATCTTGTTGTTTGGTGGTACACTTGGCTTGAAAGAAACAAGAGAATTTTTAAACATATATTTTCTGATTCCTATCAGTTGTGCTTGGGAACACAGGCTACAATCAGGGCACACGCTTGTGGGAAATGGTCTGATTCAATATTGAAATGGATAGGGGTATCTGGGTGAATACTTGTCACCTAAATTTCTTTTTCTTTTGTTTCATGTGATTTTATTCACTCCTCAAAAAAGAAAAAGAAAGAATCCGGTCTATATGGCTATCTATCTAGCCATCTATCTATCTACCTATTCTAATATCAGAATCAAACTTCAGAACCTCCTTCCATGACTATTGCTTCACCTCACAGAGGCAAAGGAAGGACCCATGCAATGGTACATTTTATTTTTTCTTTGCTATCATCTTTGTGTTGCATGCTGTAGAATTTGTTTATTTTTGCTTCATTATTATTTCTGCAATCGTCATTTGAGTGTTTACATCCATCTTTTTTCTTGTTTCACCTTTAGGGTTAGGCTTGGGACAGGTTAGAGAAGGTCTGGGTAAGATTTAAAAGTCTAAGTTGGTTTGGTTTGAGAATAAAAAATAGGCAAAGTCAGGGCACGAGTTTGGATCAAGTCTATTTTTGGACTAGGTTTTGGTGCGAGATTTAATTCTTTTCACCGAGAAAGAATTGAGATCTGAGATTTTGTGGGTTGGTTAAGGACACAGGGGTATGGGGTATCCAGGTTTAATTTTGCAAATCTAGACTAGGTGTGGTTCAAAAGAAACATTATTTTTAAGTTGTTTCTAGAAATCACAACATTAAAATGTTTTATTTAGATTTGGGTTTAGGAGAAGTTTAGTCTAAGAGGAGTTTTAGGAAATGATTTTTAAGGACTCACGTGGTTTAGGAAGGTGTTCAAAGGCTTTGAAGAGGTCTGAACCATCCGGTCAAGCATAAAAAATGTGTTTGGTGTAGGGTTGGTTTACGTTCGTCAAAGGATTGATGCAATCCGCACAAATCATACGTAGAATTGGTTATATGTAGTACTTAGGCAATTACAGATCTTTAGAAGATTTGAACCGCCATAGTAACCAAGAGATGAGCCTAGGATAGCCTGAACGAGTTGAGGGAAATAGGGACTTGCAGGGGTAAAGAAGGAGGTAAGACGGCCTAAGGGCCAAGGGGTAGAAGAGAGAGAGATAGAGAAACGTCTCACAAGAAGAGGGGCGATTTCTTAAAAGAGAGAGAGAGAGGGAGGTAACTTGATTATATTTTTCATATCCTCCAAATACAAAAGAAATCCCCTTATATAGGCCAAGGGAGCTCCTACATAAATACAGAAAGTAAAATCAAAGCAAATGATCCACTACTATAAGTAGTAACTACGACACTAATGAGAGACACTTAATATTAGATGCTCTTGGGTTCCAAGTCCTTAGAGCAGGGAAAGCTCAAGGGCCACACGTTTTTAGAGGGCTTGGAAGGCCTCCTAGGTGGCATCAATTGGGTGGGGCCCACAAGCTATTAGTGGCTTCTAAAGGGGATGCCACATGTGGGTCCTTTTTAGCTTGATAAGGTGGCATGGCATGGATGAGGTGGTGTCTACTTGGAAGTTGTCTCTTGTGGCTGAGGTGAATTGCATTATTTAGAGTATGGGTGGTGGATCTAGATCGACTTGGTTGGGATCTATTTGTATGATTTGGAGCTTCGGAGTTGGATTGAGCTCACCTGGTAGTTGGTTTGCATCATCCTCTCCCCCTTGAGATTTGTCTAGTCCCTTAGGCAATGAAGCATTTCAAGGAAACACCCTACTTGCATCCGTTGCATGACTCTAATAATTTGTCAATTGTGGCATTGCCTCCCTTGCCATAGGTTGTTACAACTGAGTTTGTTGTTTGATTTGCTGAAAAAGCCATCATGAATGCAACACTTGGCTTGTGGCCATGGCATGGTACTGAGTAGACCTTCACAACAAGTATATAGTTGGGGTAACTTCAAGTTGAGGGTCCCTACAAAATAGCTGCCAAGAGACCAAGGTAGGCCATAACATCCATGTAACCGGAGGGTATAATCATTGTTGTAGAGTTGACACCCAGTTCTCAAAATTTCGATCAGGGATTCACAAGATGCAGCTCTCAAGATGATCTACCAATATTGTCTCAAACACTTCATACATTGCTTCCAAGGTTGGAGATAGAATCCCAACAACATCTTTCAAGTTGGGTATATCTATCAAATCACTCATGAATCTTCGTCTACCAATTAACATAGCACCTTCACATCCAACTTTCTCAAATGACCGGACTCAATCTAACTCAGGTAAGGAACATGGATTTAAGGGTATCGGTAAGGACTTAGGTTGAGGACATAAGCTTAGGTTTGATGGATTTGGTTTAGGGGAGTCCGATAAGTGGGATAGTCTAGTTTAGGTAAGACAGGTTGAGGTAGGCTTTAACAATAAATCTGGTTCTCTCGAATGTGGTTCTCCCGAATGGTACAACATAAAATCATGAAATTTGGGGATATGGTTGTAGACATCTTACGAGAGGTTGAGTCAAAATCTCAAGGTCAAAGGCCACGGGGATAGAGAGATCTGAATTTTCAAAGTTACATAAAAATTCAAGGCGGGTACATAACCAACTGGCCTTGGTTTAGGGTAGGTTGGTTCAAAAAATACCGAAGAATCTTGGGTCCAAAAATAGACCTAGATTCAACATAATTTAGGCTAGGGAAATTTTGGACGTCGGACTTGGGTGAGGACTTTAGGTTGTAGAATTTTCTTTGAGTCTTTCAGAGTTTTAGGGTTCTACACAAGGCATGGTTGCCAAGGACACAAGCTAAGTAAAGCCTTCTACCAAGTCTTTGGACTAACTAGCATGGTTCAACAATGGCCCAAGGATTGCTGCAGTCAGTTGGTAGCTGATTTGTCCTTTTTGATCCTTGTTTGAGACTTTCAGCTTGTCATCCTTCAAAGAAAAAGAGTCATCGACCCAGGGAATGCATTGCCAAGGGGGATACAAGTTATGGCAACCTTGAAGTTCGGTACCTTCTCTTCTTTCAACGGAGTAATGAATTTTGCAAAAAGGATGGTTGCAACCACTTCCATTAGATGCAGGTGGAGAGGGCACACACTGACTATAGGTGGTGCATCAATAAGATCAGTAAGATCAGACTCTGAACTCTCATTTACAAAAACTTGATCCATTTTTTGAACTCCTCATGAACTATTTCTTGCACTAGAGTCATTTTCAGGCTCCTTTCGACAATTTTCTCATCATGTTTGGGCATTGGTATTGATTCACATGTGAGGGAATCCATACACTCTTTGAGAACATTTCCACATTTGATAGGGGTTTGGCACACCTGTTGCATGATTCAATATTCTGCCTCTATTTGTTGTAGTACGCTTGCCATTTATTGTAGGCTTGTCGTGAACCCAAACTTATGGTTTCCCACATGAACCAGACTGGGGTTTCTCCTTTTCTTTGCAGAATGGTCAACAAAGAAATTTTGAGCTTGTCTTTTTTTTGGTTGCTATAGGAACGTTGCGCTGATACTAGTTGATGTGTTATGGTAGGTTTAGGTTCAAATTTTAGGGTTTAGGTGAGTTTGGGTATCATTTGGTCAAAGTCAAAGGTCAAGGTTGTTAAATAGATTCAAGTTTGGGTTACATTTGGTCAAGTCAAAGGTTAAGGTTATTAAATAGATTCGGGTAAGGTTTAACAGGGTTCAACAAAAATTTGAGTTCTCCTATAATACAGTACAATAAATGTTAAAAAATTAGGAGGTGACTTAAGACACGTCAAGAAAGCTTGGGTTAAAATTGTTGGTTCAAGGGATTTAGGGTTGCATAGATAAAATTATGGGACTGGGTTTTTCCGAGAATTTAATTCTGTTCAGTTTTTTATACATCCTAAGAGAGTGAATAAATTCTCTCAAAATAAAAATTAAAAAATTTACAAAAAAATAGGGTTATGTTAGGGATAGTTAGACAAGGTCTGGGTAAAATTTGAGAGTCTAAGTCAGTCTAGTTTGAGAATTATAAGTAAAGTCAAGACACGAGTTTGAATCATGTTTATTTCTAGACTGGGTTTTGAGCAAAACAGGTTTTGGTGCTAGATTTAATTCTCCTCGAGAGGAAAGCGTTAGGATTCGAGATTTGGTAGATTGGTAAGGACACTTATGGTTGTTTGAGTTTAATTTTATAGGTCTGAACTGGGTGGGATTTAGGAGAAACGTTATTTTTAAGTTGGGTTATTTTTTGAAAATCACAACAACAGGATATTATATCTAGATTTGGGTTTAAAAGCAGTTTTGACTTAGAAGGGGTTTAAGAAATGGATTTTAAGGACTTACATGGTTTAGGAAAGGTGTCCTAAGGCTCGGAAAGAGGTTTGGTTCATAGGCAAGCACATGAACCACATTTGGTGCATGATTGGTCCATGTTCGGCGAAGGTTTGATCTAGTCCACATGAACCCTGCATAGAATTGGTTATAATGTAGTACTTGAGCAATTCCAATTCTTTAGAAGATTGAAACCTGCTACGACCAAGAACTAGGCCCAGTTTCTTTCAATGTTCATTTAATTTTTGATAGAATTGATGACTTGATTTATTGATCCATTAGAGTGGGTGTAGCGGGACTTGGGGATGGGATGTTAGGCTCCTTCATTTTTTATGAATCAGGGTGGGACCATATGGGTCGAGATCTAGGAGTTGTCATAACTTGTGAAAGGGATCATATTATGAAAGACACCTCATGATCTATGCTCTAAACCCAAGATGCCACCTCACACCCTATGGGGGATATCCTAGCTTATGTGGGGTTCGGTAAGCTGATTTGGAAGCCTACGTGCCTAAGCATATGCTGAAAAAGTGAAAGGATACCTGTTCAATTTCTATTCAAGCAAAAGAGGGGACTATGGGTTCCACAGAGAGGACACATGTCACACAAGGAGAGCTCTCTTTAAGGAGAAAAACTTTTCTTATGGGTGTGGACACTTGGTATCAAGAAGAATAAAAAGGGAAATAAAAGAAGGTAGCTACATGGGAGGAGCCACCAAGTTAACAAGATGGAGGCTCAAGGGGGTGAATAAGAAAGGAAAGTAAAGAAGGAAGCAAACAAGGGGAGACGTCCCACCCACTTTCCCCTCTCTCTGCTACTTTCTATTTTTTAAATTTTGTCACATGGGTCCAACCTAAGGCATATTTAAATTTTATGTTTATTGCTTTTATATATTTAATTTATATAACTAGGATATGGTTAGAATGAGACCTCAATCTGGCTAATTGACCCCCCTTCGTAGTCTAATTTTGACTGCCAATTAAGATCCAATGTTAGCAATTAGAGAGTGTATGGGGATTTGAGTTAGATTTTATATTTTGGATTAAAGCGGGACAAAAACCCAGGCCAAACATTATAAATAAGGGCCTTGGGTCCCCTTTTGATGATTATTGAATGAATAAATTGACTCTCTCTCTCTCTCTCTCTCTCTCTCTCTGGATGTTCCATCTCTTAGACATTTTTCTCTATCTCTTTTCTTCTTTTGGATAACCAGTTGTTGGTCTGTTGATCCCTTTCTCCCTTTTTGTTCCATGTGAAGACCAGGTCCCAAAGGATTGGTCTTCACCCCCTTCAAAGAGCCCAAGCCTTCGGTGCTTACAAATTGGGTGATCTAGCTTCTCACTGCGAGATCTAGCGTTGTTAGGTTGTAAATCATGTCTGAGTTTCAGAACGTGGGAAAGACTTTATAGAACTGCATTTGAGTTGTAAGTAGACTTTTGCACCTACCCAAGAACTTACCAAAGCCTTAGAACTATTTTGGAACACTGAATACCAAAATTGCATTCTTGGGAGCCCGACGGGCTTGTGTTGCCAGATCCGACCTCTTTAGACCCCCTACAACCTAACCCATGATCAGAGACTCATACCACACCATCCTTCACATTCCTAGACCTAGTTGGAACCTTATCACAAGGTCCCATAGTCGTTTGACCTGATTTCACATCGAAATGCGAAACTGCAACTTACTCCTTTGTCCATCACGTGTCTCAGACCTTCCCTCACATCTCTAGACTTCCCTAGAGCCCCTAGACCAGGTCTTACAAGTTTTGGACCTCGAACCACCTCTGATTTCTCAATTGAGCCCAAATTGCATCACTCATCTAGCCTTGTTTCCACCCATATTGCCTTGTTCACCACAATGAAGAACTTTGACCTCTCCCTCTCAGTGTCAACCAGGGTACAAACCCTAGGACACCCAACCCATAGGTCCCAAGGTGTAAACACAACTTATTTGATCTATTAGAGTTTGTTGATCTTCGATTAGAGCACCTATCTTTCAAAAGTCCTGAATTCCCGACCAAGCCTTCTACCAATCTCAACACTTAGCCTGTGTCCATGGCATGATACTAAGTAGATGTGATGGACTTCATAACAAGTATCTAGTTGGGGTAACTTCAAGTTGAGGGTCCCTACAAGATAGCTGCCAAGAGACCAAGGTAGGCCACAACATCCACGTAACCGGAGGGTATAATCAATGTTGTAGAGATGACACCTGGTTCTCACTCAAGACGATCTAAACACTTCATACATTGCTTCCAAGGTTGGAGATTAAATCTCAGCATTGTCTTCCAAGTTGGGTAGATATACCAAATCACTCATGAATCTCCGTCTACCCAATAACGTAGCACCTTCATATCCAACTTTTTCAAATGACTAGACTCAAACTGACTCAGGTAAGGAACATGGGTTTAAGGTTCTCGAGTAAGGAAGACTTAGGTTGAGGACATATGCTTAGGTTTAATGGACTTGATTTAGGGTTCTCCCACAAATGGGTCTATCAGAATCATCTCTTCTTGAGGCCAAGTTCTGACAACCTTCATCTTGAATGTTCTCTCTTTTAAATATTCTTGAGCAACCTGATTTAGGTTTTTTTGTTTCTAAAAAGTAGAGAACAAACTCAATATGAAAGCTTAAATGCATAAAATAATAAATGATATTCTTCTTCACTAAGTTACTTCACATCCAAATGTTTCAACTCTAAAAAGTGGCTATAACAGAAACATCTCATATTATGTATAAATTTATTGAACACATGATGTGTCCAACTATAATTATATATATATATATATATATATATATATATATATATATATATATATATATATATATATATATATATGAACTAATCATAGAAAAAACCATATTATTATTAGCAGATAGACATATTAGTTATGTTAACAGTTGTTAACAATCTAACATCCATGCACAAAGCCAAAAAAAATTAAAAGCAAACCTCTAAATAATTGATGTTCTTAGCAGCATAGGAGGGAGGTGGGGGTTGGTCATGATTTCAAATAAAAGCAATGGGATGTCCTCATCTCTACTGTTGAGGAGCTAGGTGTATGGACAAAGCTGAATTTAGGAGCAGGTGGGAGAGACAACGAGACCTAGGCCCATTTGGACTTGGATTCTTTCTAAGAGGTTGAGCTTGGTGTTGGTCCACTTGGAACACAACATGTCATTGTAGGCTTGGGTGGCGTCCTCCACTAATGCTTCATTCGGGAGCCAACTTCACACTTCGGCTATAGACAACACTAAAATACCTACAATTTAAAATATTCAATTTCAAGTAAGTAATGACCTAAACTAGGGGCTCTCGAGCCCATGTTCGTGGATGTTAATTCTTAAAGAAAAATAACCAAAATAACCTCAAAACCATGCCATTTTTTTTATAATAATTGAAGGTCCATACATCCAATAATAATAACTATTTTCATCCAAATAAGTGTCCAATTACATAAGAAAAATAAACAAAAATCTAAAAATGAACCATACTTAAAATGCAAAGAAGTCTGGTGGCAGCAGAGTCAAAGTATGAGCCTAATTCCTCCTGTTGGCAGTAGTTTTTGAACTTACAGTTGCAACCAAAAGAGGGGTTGAATCACAACTCAGTAAGTTTCTATTTACAAATAGACATGATCGTTACAACTGTAGTGAGCTCTAAGCTCATAATCTTAGTTTAGTTTGTTAACTAAGCACACATGTTTATAAAATTTACCCCCCTTTACCCTATCTCTATCATTATACACAAACTCATAATTTACTATAATCGGCTATTCGAGACATAGATCTGTCGGTCATAGCAACCCATGTTGACAACTTAAAGTCTATGGTGTTGGCCAAACATATGAACCACTCACAACAACATAATCCAAATCGTCCCAGACTATGGACACAAGTGTTGCAGTTGCTTGTTGAGAGCTACAAAGTGTTCATCGATAGCTGGCCGAAGAGCTCGGGCGGTTATACCTACCCCCATGGTACTTTAGGAGCTATACCTGCCCCCAAGATGTCGAGAAGTTATACCTGCTCATAAAGTTTTATAGTTCATGTTATATCCTACATGTGTCTAGTGGGTAATGTTTTAACTCCTAAGGGTCACCTAGGAACGCCTGAGAAATTCTTAAGGTATAAACGTGATACATACCTCAACAGTGCCCGAGACCATGCCTCCTAGTAGAATTCCTTATCATGCTCTGTGTGGTTATCCTATGCACATTATTCTTTCAACCTTCATTTCTTAAAGTTAGTGCTTTATACAATCATCAATATATGTGCACTAACTATAGTTAACACGTATTCACATGTCATATATTTAAGGATAATGACTCACCACAAAGTCAACTTATTAAATCATGACACTTACAATGCCCCTCTTAAGGCATAAGAATGATATTCTCGGGACAGATCCTATCCCAAAACTCTAGAACTCTACACTCAATTCTCGATATCATACATCAATCATTTACATACAGTAATGTCATGATTTTCTCCACACAGGATACATTCATAATTTAAATCATGTCATAATGCAAGAAACATGTAGCATATATCATCTCATTTAAGCATTATACAAAATATCATGATTATAGATTCCTAAACATGGAAAACAGTTGGTTTATTCATAATAAAATAAAACTAGCATGCCTAAAACACATGAAATCATATCGCAGGATACTTAAACTAATCAACACGTGTTTTATTAAATTAAAGAGGAAATTACAAATGTTCACTTACCGAGAATGCTTAAATTCTAATTCTAAGAAATAACCTTAGCCTTCTTGTAAGTTTTGATTTGAAATAGATGAATATCATGTATCATCATCTAAAGTCTTGACTTTATAAAAATTATAAAAATACCCTCGAGCTTTAATGCCAAACTCTTACTCCATTCCTTTAGAGTTTGTCATCACATCCCTCACTAATGGCTCCTACTCAGAGAAAAGAATCTAAGTATCCAAAAATCAGTTGAATCCGGCACCGGGGTGCAAAGTTATGCTTTGTTCACTAATCGAGCATACTAAGGCAAAATAGTATTTTTACTCTTCGACCACCACTGATTTCATGTAATATCTCTGATTTCTTTTGCTGATGATATTGTTTTGATTGATGAGTCTAGAGCTGGGGTTAATGCTAAGTTAGAATTATGGAGACAGACATTAGAAGCAAGAGGTTTTAAGTTGAGTAAGAGTAAGACAGAATATATAGAATGTCAGTTTAGTAAGCAACAAAGTAGTGATGGGAGTGTAGTGAAGCTTGGTGAGCAAGAAATACCGGTGGATAATTGTTTCAAATATTTGGGATCTATCATTCAAAAGTATGGAGAAATTGATGGAGATGTAAATCATAGGATAAAGGTTGGGTGGATGAAATGGAAAAGTGCAACTGGAGTGTTGTGCGATCGTAGAATGTCATTGCGGTTGAAAGAAAAGTTTTATAGGATGACTATTAGGCCCGCTTTACTATATGGTACGGAATGCTGGGCTGCCAAGAGACATCATATTCAAAAAATGAGTGTAGTTGAGATGCGTATGCTTAGATGGATGTGTGAAAATACAATAAAAGATAAGATTCAAAACAAGGAGATACATAAGAAGGTAGGCGTTGCACCCATTGAAAATAAGATGAGAGAGAATCGTTTACGGTGGTTTGGACATATTCGGCGAAGGCCTAATGATGCTCTAGTTAGAAGGATGGAGAAATGGGAAAATATATTAGTTAAAAGAGGTCGGGGTAAACCTAAGAAAACTTGGATGGAGATGATAGGAAAGGATATGAATGCTTTGAACCTCACCGAGGACATGGCATTGGATAGAAATGATTGGAGGAGAAGGATTCATGTGGAAGACACATAATGATTTTCTTTTTTGGTTCATATTGCCAACCCCAATTGTTTTGGGATGAAGGCATAGTTGTTGTCTCTGATTTCTTTTGTCTTTACACCACCATACTTAACAGTAGTTTAGCTTTTAGTTAAATTCTGGAACCAAATCCACTCTTATTTCAAAGCAGATCATTTAAGTTTTCAACTACAATTCTGACTGAATCTTAGATCCGATATGCTCAATCCATACCTTTTCGTGATGGTTTGGCACAAGTATGGCATCAATATTGAAAAAGTCTTGAATTTGGATAAAACCCTACTAGATCCAATTAATTTTGGATCCACTTTAGGTACACATAATTCGATTTGAGTTTGGATCCACTTTCAGTACACATAATTCGATTTAAGTTTGGATCCACTTTAGGTACACATAATTCGATTTGAGTTTGGATCCAAGCTTCGATTTGGCTCGTATTGGAAAATCGAGGTCTTTGCCTTCTCGATTTTCACTCTGCTCTTTGTACTCGTCCAATTCCACTTACACACACACACACACACACACACACACACACACACATATATATATATATATATATATATATATATATATATATATATATATATATATATATATATATATTCCTAAAAAACTGACCATTTCGGTCTAACCCAAATTGTGGGCTCGACTAGGTCTAGACCGAGTTGGTCCATCGAAAGCAGACCTGACTCAGTCTGCTTAGATCGAGTCGATCTGTTCAAATCGAGCCAGTTTTCCCAAAAAATAAACCCGACTTGGTTTGTCCAAACCGAGTTGGTCTGCCAAAAGCATATTAGACCCTACTCGGTCTACCAAAATAAATCAGATTTGAATCGGTTTGTTGAGACCAAGTCGATCTGCCACTAATACACAGACCTGACTCGGTCTGTCACATGTTTTTTTTTCTTTTGCTTGGCTTGATTTGGGCATGCCCATACCGAGTTACCTTGGTCATCACCTAACCCAGCTTGGTCTGGGTCATGCCCAGACCGAGCGACACGACCGACTCAGTCTGTTGTTATGTGCAGACCGAGTTGCCTATCATACATGGTCGAGACATTGTTCCCGCCTTCTTTTTTTCTGTGTGGCTGCCTTCGATAACCTCACCGTTGTCAGGGCTACTGCAATCCGTGATGAATGGAGTGACACCGCTGGCAATCACTGATTGTCGACGATTGCCTGCCCTTTTTTTTTCATCACCAACAATCTGTCGGTTGCTGGTAGTGATGGCAGAAGAAATCCCTCTGTTTCACCACCCTTATGCACGGCAGGGACATGGCTCTCCTTGTCCCTGCGTCTCTGCAACTCGTTGGCAACCTATTCTTCTTTGAAAAGAAAAATGAGGCTTACTTGTAGCTGGTGGTGGCGTTTCTCGCTACCTCGGTGCTTCCTCCAATCCTTCTCTCTTTCTCTTTGAATATCTCTCTCTCACAAGGTATGCCGAATAGAGTGAGGAAAGAAAGAGAACCCATGGCATTTATAGTCATGGGTGAGGGGCATTTGTTACCCCTCTCCTTCCTTGAACGGGGAAGGGTGTTTCCCCCCTTCCCACTCCCACTTTCTATTTTCGTGGGAGAGGGGTAACACTTTCCCCTCATGCGGCTCACTCTTTTCTCGTAACCGCCTCAGCCGAGCGGTGGCGTTACAAAGTATAATATTCATTTCATTGCCAAATTAAAGATTGAACGGTTAAAAAAAACTAATAAAAATAGAACAGACCAAAATTGTGTAACATTTTTGCAAATGCTTGGAAATCCAAAATCTGTTTATAAATTTAGGTGAAGAAAATGTTAAGAATGAGGGATTTTCAATATATGGGTAGCCACAAGCATCTTGTGCTCACATGCACTGCCTCATGCAAGAAGATCACGGAAAAAGGACACGAAAGTAAATAAAGCAACAGATGTGGCTATCGGCTTCTTCATACTTGTTGTCGGCTAATGTTTATTGTAACGACCCCAACTCATACCTTTGAAAAATGTAATTTTTTTTCTAAGAGTTGCGGAAAACTTCCCAGAGACCCGGGGTCCTTACAGTTCCAATTTCCGTTGGATAACCACACACTACAAATAAATTTACATTTATCATCCATAACCAACCAAGTAAATTCTTTTATTAATGAATTAATAAGAGTCTCGTACTCAATGTCAAAAGTGAAATAACAACTGCAAGAAATAAGAACTAAAAGAAACAAAAGTAGAGTCACTATGTCCGTAAATGAAGCAGTCTGAAGCAAATGTGACCCTTGTGTCCCCTCAGAAGCGAGTCGATTTCACTGATCACCTGTGTCTGGGAAAAAACCAATAAAAGTAGAGGGTCAGAAATCCGAAAAATTTTGCGTACAGGTTTTCCTAATGAATCAAATAAGAAAAAGAACATAAATAAGATCTATGTAATATTTTAGAGGGATACAGTTATAACCAAATCATAAGACAATCAACCATTCATGCAAAATTAAACATTGAGCATGAGGGAACACGAAGTAAGTAACATGGGTTATAATTTCATCAATAAGGCATTTAAAAGCAAGAGAGAACATCATCATGCATTGATCATCATATAACAACCAAGGGAACAAATAAACATGTATGATCTAATGCATAGCAGGAATATGCATGATTTATGTGCAATGCATGAACCCCCTTTTTATTATATTTCATTTAAGCTTTCCGCTTTCCATATGCATGTCCTATTAAATGCACACAACTTTAAGTTCCTCTTTTTAATTTACCATTGCCCGCGGATATATCAAACGGGTACAGTTCTCGAGGTTAAGTAGGGTTCCCGGGGTAGCTTACCACACAATTTGTATTTTATTACCAGGTTCCATACTTAGCCCTCGACCGATATCAAGAAACAATGTCATCCATCAGAACATTAGAAAACAACATCCAATGTCGGGGACACCATGGAAAACAACATCCACTGGCACCACTTTCTTGGTATACCAAAACAACAACAGTTGTGTCAAACACACCACCTCCATGCAAAGTGGAGGACTCTCCCTAAAACCGTGGCCAGGAGAAGAACCTCAATATCGGGTTCAGGAGCAACAACAACGCACACGGAGTTTTTGTATCCTCACGGTTTTCCCCAAACCGCAACTTCCAAGATTCTCACACTAAAGAAAGGACATCAAGGAAACATAAATTACATTGTTCTTCATTTTCTTTTATCTTGTTATTAATTCATTTATTTTCATTTGCAAATCAGCATGCAGAATGAATAATGTAGGCTGGCAAATCAACATGCAAACATAAGCTCGCAAATCAGCGTATGTAACTCTTCACGGTCTACCACCCGTGGCAACAAAGAACTGTGTATCTCTTTTACATTTACATATCAACTTGCAACCATAAGCTTGCAAAACAGCATGCCAAACTCACATTCAGGGATCTCTTTAAACATGTGACCCCTTGGGCAACTAATGCAAATGTAATATAGAATTTCAAATCATACACAAGCTCACAAAATTTCCATGTAGTTACACTCATGCATAACACATTTATTAAATTAGGCACATGTATAGGGGTCAACTATATATTCCCTTGATTAAGCACATTACATCAATTCAATACCCCAAAGCCTTTCATTTATGACATGCATTAGAAGTTAAACACAAGTACATAACCATGTTCTGGAGTTTAACATGCATACGAAATAAAATAATTCCTACGGATGTGACATATTGATCTTCAGTTAAGCAAACACAGGGAACCCAAGACAAATGACTAATTTTCATAAATGTGACAAGCCAAGGAATTTAATGCCAAATAAACTACCGAAAGCTATAAGTGGATGATATGACCATGAGTTATCTCACTACTCAACGCAAACTGTGACTCCAGTACTGTTTCATTTTTCAAGAAATGTTTTTTTTCTTACAGAAGAGATTTAACAATGTAGTAGCCGCGTCCACTACTATCCTTTTAAATCGACGCTAACCAGAAAAAGAATTAACTCTGAGGCTTTGAAGTGCAAACCAATAACTAGGTGAAATCAAGGATTGTAAATGCATGATTCTACTCATAGAAAAGTATGCAATTATTGGAAGTTTGGTTACATGAATCCCTTCAAAGCACTCTAAAAGAACAAGGTAAGTGTAGAAGGACAAAGTAAGTGGGAAAGGAATAAAAAGGCTGACCAGCAGAAGCACTCAGATATGGAGCCCCTGGTAAGGCAAAAAGCAGTAAACCCAGTTACTGAATAACTGCGATATCATAAAAAGGATGAAGAAAAGTAACTAGTTAAAAAGGTTTATTTTCACAGGACCACAGAGAAGCTTAAACTGTGGTTACAGTTGCATATTGTAAAATTTCCTCAATTAGTCATCAAAACTACCACCAGAAGTTATTACAAACGCCAATACATAACCTGCCAAGGAATATGTCTATGTGCAAGATAACACCAAATCATACAAGTCTTTATGGATCTCAGGGTTCTTATCTGTACACCCCAAAAAAGTGAAAATATGTGATATTGTTAATCATTTAAACCCTTGGTTTAGGACTCCAGTAACTTAATCCCCCCCCCTTCAGCATCCATGTATCACGGAACATTCAAACACAATATTCAAAACTAAAAAGAATTTCAATAGCAAATTAATAGATAACTCATGTGTAAATAAAGAAAATGAAGGGGATGTGGAAATTCGCGACACCAAACTCTGGCTTGGCAACGAATGGGACACACCGGGCATGTTGATGTTAATAAAAAAAAAAGAACAACCCTCGTACCAGCTTCTGCCAATCTCATCACGCACTCATGGTAGGCACAAAAATTGAAACCCAACCAGGAGGGGGGTCGTTATGGGAAATTTATGGGTCACATAAATGAGATTCAGTGAATAACAATTGTGGCATCCCGACATACAACAATGCCACCATCGATCAAGACATGGCATGCACATGTATTAGCAAACCGAACTTTCCCACGATTTCAGAAAAGAGTTATAACTGAAAGACAATAGGAAGAACCAACAACACCCATACTATAGAAAATATAGTTTTCCCATAGCTCAAGCATAAAAAACAAGTATTCAGATTTTTTTTTTTGAATTAACAACAACCGAAATTCCCCAAATCTGACGATTTGGGAGTTACGGAAACCCAAAGAAAGCTTGAAAATAATACATCTGAAAGAACACTGAAACCCTACCAAACTATTGCATGGGATACAAACCTATGTTCACATTCTTATTTGAAATCAACAGAGAACTCGTACCTCAAAATCAACGTTTGAGGGTTGCGGCTATCGCGAGGAGAACGATTCCACCGGCCTCGACTGCTCCGGCGCCGTGGAGGGGATTTTTGTGCCGGCGTTGGTGATTGTCGCACGCAAGGGAAAGGACAGGAGAAGGGGGGATGCCGTGAGGGCCTCCTCTCCCTCTATGTTGCTTAAAAGGGAAGGCATAGAGGTGGAGAAGGTCGTGGCTCCGTCGGTTACGGGGAGCCCCTCTCGTGCGAGGCGGCTACAGGGAGGAAAGGGAAGCACTCGGGCAGGGTTTTAAAACCCTACCGGGTTATGGATCTGGGTCGGGTCTGACCCGGGTCCAAGAGTTCCCCTTCTTTTTTCTTTTTTTTGTTACTTACCTGCTACGGGGGAGGCGCGGCCCGGGTCCAAGACCGAGGCCCGAGATCCAGACGCAGCCTGGACCCGCAACACCCCATTGCGGTGTGGATCCGGGTCTTACCTGAAATGTGGATCCACAAGTTGGATCCAACTGCGGATCCCCACACTAATTTTTTTTTTTGTTTTTATTTATTATTTCTTATATATATATGATATTAATTATATATACGCCCCCTTATGGGTCCTGGATCCAAAATACGGATCCTAGGCCCATTCGCACATTTCGCATTGTTTTATAAAGGGAAAATACACGAAAATTTTTCGGTTATTACATTTATGGTTGTCAACATAGGAGAGAAGGGGATGGTTTGTTTCATATATGTTCTCTTCACGTGTTGGGTATGAAGAGGAAGAGGTAGAAGAAATGGGCAAGGCGATTTGGAGAGAGAGAGAGAGCATGGCAATGGTGAGGATGGGAAAAGAAGTAAAAAGAGAAAAAAGTGGGGGAGTGGTGATTTAGGATATAGAGTTAATGGTGTAAGAGACGATTTAACTTAATTCGGCTATAGAAGCCTACTTTCACGATGAGAATGAGCTCTCTCCCTCTCTTTTTTCTTGCTTATTTTGAGAGAGCACTAATATACTTATATAGCAGCAGCAACTCCAATAGAAAGAATACACGGTTACCAAGTTTATCAAGCATGCTGAAGACGTACTTTAGTTTACCCAAATCTAGCCACTTGATTTCCTTGTTTGTTTTTTTTAATTCTGTTTTTTTCTTTTTCTTTTTTAATAATGGCAAGATGGGGATTACTTGATTTGTTTGGAGTGATGGGTTCAGTTATTCTTTTAATCTGGAGTGTGGCGCTCCCTCTCCCACTCTGTCTCTCACACACACAAACACAAGACAAGAGTGTATGATAACTTATACTACATTTTTCTAATATTGAATAGATTTGATGATGGAAAAGCAAAAATTTTACCTTTGTTTGCTGGTGCAAGTCAAAGTGGAAAAGATTCTCTCTCTCATTGTGTTCCTACACTCAGGTGCACAGTAAGTGAACTCCACTAGTAGTATAAAACCAAGCAACTATTGATGAACCCAATAAATCGTAAAATTCTAAGCAGATCATTTCACATCTGAATTATGATCCAATATCAATGCTGAGTAGTTCCTTACAGATATACTGAATCCGACATTACTCCATAAAAGCTAGAGGCCTAAAATCCGAATCCCAAAATGGCCATGGCGTTGCTGATGCCGGTCGCACTGCAGGACCGCCACCCACCACCACCGCCCAAACTCTGCAACAAACGCATCGCCTTCACCACGCCTTCCAACTACGCCCCCCGCCTCGCCCACCTCCTCCGCCAACAAGGAGCGGACCCGCTCTGGTGCCCCACCATCTCCGTCGAGCCCACCCCCCACACCAAGTCCGCCCTCAAATTCTACCTCCAACGGCCGGAAAACCCCCAAATCGCCGCCCCTCTGCAGCAGTTCTCCGCCATTGCCTTCACCTCCAGGGCAGGGATCGCCGCCTTCTCCGACGCCATGGCCGACATCTCCGAGAACCCTCTGACGGAAGACGGCGAGCCCTTCATCGTCGCGGCACTGGGAAAGGACTCCGAGCTCCTGAGAAGCGGGTTCAGGCTGTGCCGGATGAGCTCTAGGGTTAGGGTCTTCGTCCCTTCCGAACCGACCCCTTCGGGTTTGGCCAGAGAGATCGGTGACGGGCTCGGCCGGAGGATACTCTGTCCGGTTCCTCTGGTGATCGATCTCGAGGAGCCGCCCGTGGTTCCGGGATTCCTCGTCGCCCTGGAGCTCCGGAACTGGGTTCCGGAGAGGGTGGACGCTTACGTGACCAGGTGGGTTCGGGGTGGGTGCGCGAGGCCTTTGGTTGGGGAGCGGGAGGTGGACGCCATCGTGTTCACGAGCACGGCCGAGGTGGAGGGGCTGCTCAAGGGGCTGGCGGAGCTAGGGCTCGACTGGCGACATCTGAGGGAGATGTGGCCCGGCCTTGTGGTGGCCGCGCACGGGCCCGTCACCGCCTCCGGCGCGGAGAGGTTGGGGGTGGGCGTGGACGTCGTGAGCTCGCGGTTTGGGACCTTCGAGGGTGTGGTCGACGCACTCGCTCTTCCATTGGGAAGGCGTGGTTCTGGTTGTTAGGAAAGCGGGGCCTCCCTCCCTGTGTCCATCTAGTTCACTAGGGACCTGTTTGAAGAACCCGCTTATCCTGAAAAGTGGGACAAGTTAGGATATCAGTATTGTTTGTGCTCCATGATGGAGTATGCATAAGTGTGTTGGGGTGAAAACGTTTATCAACCATTTTTAACGGTAGTGTAACGGAGAGGAGTTGTATTCCCCCCTTTTTTTCCTAGATTTTATACATAATGATGGCTAAAAACGAGGTATCAAACACGTTGTCAAGGGCTAAAAGCTTTCAAGCTTACAGCGGAAATCGAATTAAGTTTGATTTTTTGTCAATATTGATTTGTCTTCACTTTTAAGTTTTTCCCTGTCAATATAAAATAAATAAGTTTACTCTTTTTTGTTCAAATAAATATTTTCTTTGACCCTCAACTTTTCAAGTGACTAGTCATATAAGTCCGTCTAATCTCACAAAGATTGAGATTCTATTATAAAAACTTTCAAATGAGCAAGACTTTTTGAACATGTAAGCTTAAAGAAGAGAGCTTTAATCACATAAAAGACTGACTTTTCAATCTGATACACATTATTAATCTCTTCACTTCAAGGCTTGCATCAAACTAATCAATATTGAATATTCTAAAGTGGCTAATTATTTTTTAAAAGTTTTGAAAGAATCAAATAGGACATAGGTTATTGTACTTTGAAAAATAAAGTGCATGATAATGCCGATGGTAAGAAATGAAATGGTAATGACTTTATTTTTTGTTTTTTTTTAACTTTTAGGTATCATAAGACTAAAAATAGGTACCAATGAATATTGGACACAACATTTTTTTATGTGAGGCTTAAGGAATGAGTTAAGGAATCCTAGGCATCTCGTAATTGAGATTTTCGATTGTAGAGAAAGCATTTAACTTTGGGAGCTTCTTCACTTTTTTTTAATAATGTTATTTTTTAATACCTTTTTTAGCATTTTGGCATTTTTTAAAAACTTTTTTTCATGCGCCTCTTCATAAAAATAAAAAGCTCCAAGATAAGGCCTAAATAGGTAGGTTTTTGCTTTGTACAATGATACGACCAGCTTACTCCTCGAAGATGTTGAAAATAAGAATTAAGAGCAAAATATACCAGAGCATAAGATGGATAAGTCCACAAGACCGACCAAAGGAGGGGTTGAGAAGCTAAACCTAGAGTATTATTGTCATCCTTCAACTTAAAGAGTTTTTTCTTCTAAGTGAATCATTATAGTATTAAATCATAAAATATGTGTTTGTATATGTCACTATATGATTCATCCTTTGTTATTTTCAAGCTTTACAAAGAGATCTATCATTCTATCCGTAAGTTTCTTTATTTTATGTTGTCTTCTTATAAAGGACTCTACTTTCAAGTTTTCTCTTCACAATAATGGAAAATAAAATGACTACTAATGATGCAATGAGTGAGATGAAGTTCATGTGAATTTCTTATGAATGCAATGACTTTTGGGCAAAATCCATTTAAAAAACAAAACCTTTGCAACAAAAGAGGCAGTCCTATTAAAATTGTTTTTTTTAAGATTTTTTTTAAATCAAATAATTATTTATAAAGACAATCACACAACTTATTCACATTTTCAACAGATGTGAGAATGATGAACGAATGGCTTTGGACTGCGAGATATGAAAAAGCAAACCTTATTTAGATAGTGCAATCTTACCTTTTGTAACTCTCTGACGCAGGATAGAGGACGGGGTGCACTTTGGATCTGCCCTAGTAGTATACTACAAGTGTTGTGAGGATAGGTCCATGGTATTTTTCTCTATATTTGTATTTTGTCCTCCTCCCTTCTAACCTTCTTTCCAACCCCGATCTTTGGACTTTTGCTCTATTGTTGCCCCATATGTGTCTCTGTAAAATAACAAACGATGTTGATATTCCATATTATTGAAAATATCTTTTTGCGTTTTGGCTCTCGTGGCCTCGCACAAATTTGCTCTGTATACTGCAAATTCCAAGTGACTCCACCATTTTCAACATCTATGGAAGAGACTCAGATTGATCTTGTAAAGATGTTGGTTCTTCCTGGGACACTACTTAAGATCCATGTGCAAGACTGATGAATAACATGACATAGGAATGACAATGTTGCAGCTTTTCTCAACAAATTTTGAGTTGCCTTGAGGAATCTCATCAATAGAATTTTTTTCTTCCTCAATGGAGACACGAAGAATTTTAACTTTTTGAGAAATCTCCATGTCATAATCTAGACAAATCATTTTTGCATGATCATCTGCGTCTGCTAAGTTGGATGAGTTAAAATATTCTATTGCATCAATAAATTCAAGATCTTCTTCTTCAATGGGATTCTTAGACACATTTTCTTCCTTCAGAATGGGAGAATCAGTGGTTGATTCAAGTATAGTTTGAGCTTCTTTTTCTGAAACCATAGGAGGACTTTTCTCCTATGGAGCTTTTACAAGACTTTATTCTTTCAGAGCCATGACAGAGACTTCTTCTTCCTCTTTTATAATGATGACTTCAGTGGATGACTCAAGCCCAATCATTTTTTTTTGACACTTAGACATAAGCATTCTCATCTTTCTTCTTGTCTTGAGTCTCACATCGGTGGACCTAAGGATAGGTAAGTTATGACAATTTTAATTATTGTGAAGCTCATTTTTGATAATCTAAGTTAACTTAGACTTTGGGAATTATGAAAATATTTTTAAATAGTGGATCAACTTTGCTAATCATGTGAAGTTTCTCATTCTGAACACAACTTGGTTCTACCCAAGCTTCTTCGTTTTTCAAGATCAGCTCACATTTCTGAATTTAGTCCTAGATTATGTGCTTAAAAGGAATATACTATTCAATATCATGGCCAAGAGCCTGGTGATATCTGCAGAATTTGGTGTGGTTTGTTCCTTTCATCTGGAGAGGATTTGATGCTTTAGGAAATTCAAAATCTTTATTTTGCAGCAAAATATCTAGAACTTGAGATTGAGTACGTTGGATCTCGATAAACTCTTTGCCACTAGACCATCTTAGATTTTAGACTTGCCCCGGGTTTAGCTTACGAGACTTTGACTTTTTTTCTCTATGAAGAGTAGCTATACTAACTTGGCTTTCAAGTGATTCTTTTTTTTTTACATATATTAGACTTAATATTGACCAAAATTTCATCATACATTCTTCTTTTAAGGTTCAACTCCATCCAAGTGGCAACATCAATCAAATCCATAAAGGTCTCACACCATAGTAGCCAAGAGGCCCTTGAGGAGTTGAATGAAATTGTTCATGATGAAGGTGATGGCATAAAAATGATGGATCAGGTCTTTCATGCGATGATATACTGATCTTTACTTGTTGATGTAGTCTTGAGCATTATCATTCTTCTTCTGCCTAAGTTTGTACAATTGACTGATCTTTGGCAAAGCATCTATATTATACCAAAATTGCTAAATGAATAGGTTTATGAGAGGATAAAATTGTCCGATATGGTGAACATCTAGAGTTGAAAAACAAGACAGAGCTTCACCTTTAAGACTTCTAAAAAATCATCTGATCAAGGCTCGATCATTGTGAAGACAATCGAAACAGGTATCCAAGAACATGGTGACATCAGTCTAGGGGTTCCCTGTCATGTTGAAATTGATAAACTTATGGGATGTAAAACCCAAAGGTTCACTATCTTGACTCGGGACGAAATCTTGGATCTCTTATGGTCCCCTTTCTCCTTTAGCTCACTTAATCAAATGGGTGACATTTCAGAGTTCCTCTTCTAAATTTTGGACTGACTCTTCGTACTCATTGGGTTTAGGATTCAGGATCGTGACACCGACTCTTAGATTTTTGATAGACCGAACCTGCTTGGGTGGAACACTCTAGACTTTCTATTTATGATTTTGCTTGAACAACCTTAATTGAGCATAGTATTTTTTTCTTGTTTCCGAGGTAGAGAAAATAGGTAGATTGTGTGTTTGCTTTTTTGTTCTAGACTTAGGAAAGTAACTTAGAAAAAAACTTGTTGAAGATTTGCATGACACAGAATTTCATAGGAAAATATCAACCTCTAACGAGTTAGGAAAATCATCTTGCTTGGGACATTGCTTTCTTCGTGGTTGTTCTTTCCTATCTATCCTCTCTTAGGACTTTGATTATAGAGCCATTGTTTTGATGTCTGGATTTTTAAAACCCTGCAACTTGTCCTATATTTTTGGATCTTCGAACCCCCCAAGTACAAGAAGCCATCAACTTAGGTATATCGATGGTAGATCAAAGGAGACCGATACCCCCCTTGCAATACTAGTAACCTTAGTTCGGGTATATTGCAAAAGGTTCGGTACATAGAAAGCTTGTCCTATTATACCTCAGTTAAAGTGACATCACAAATTCGTGAAGCTTTTTAGGTGATCCAAGAAACTTATTTTTTTCAAAATCTTGATTAGTGTGTTGTTTGATTGATTTGGACTCTTGTTTGTTCGTAAATCCTAAGCCAAGTTTTTGTAAAAGGATTCTATGAATCCGACCATGAACCTGAACACTAAAATAGGCCAATTTTCCTGTTACCTTAACCAACCTGAGTCTAAAACCATAATTCTACCTAAGAACACACAAAGACATCCCAAAGTCACTCAAGAATTCTGATGCTTGTTGGGAGGAGGTTCGCTCTAAGGACAGAGGGGTGGGGGGGGGGGACCTTTATGTCTGAATTCTTCAGTCATCTAAAAAATGCAAAATTGGATCAGTTGAAAGGAAGATAAAAGAATCCCAAAGAAATAGATCCTAAGGAAGCATATCAAGAAGAAGAATAGGACGAAGTTCAACATGTAAAAATGGATAAGGGCAAGGGAGTAGCCCGTGAACTCCCAGAAAAATCTTCTCTCATTTTAGAAGAAATAGAAAATTCCAACATTGCCTTGAGAACCTTAATGCATGAGGTACAAAAGTTCTTGAAAAAATAATTTTCACACAAACACTAGATGGATTAAATCTTTGGATCTGGATATATACCTTATCCAAAAAGTATATCCAAGTCCAAACGTTATACACAACACAAAAAGTAAGGTGCAGACACGGGTTAGAGGGTACGAGGCTCCAAAACCCAAAGAAAATCCAATCCAATCTGATAAAGAGAAGTTTTTTCAATCTTTTTAATCAAATCCAAACTTTTTAATGAGCCTAAAAATGCAAGTTTTTGATGCATGAAAGCTGAGATACAGATAAAAGAGCAGGTATTTTCAGTGAAAAACAATCACTAAAATGAATGTTTTTTACTGTTCATGCTTGTTTTCATAGGCTTCAAATATAGAATTTAAAAATGCGCCAAACAAGTAAGACGTATCCACGTTCATCTACTTTCCAACGAGCCTAAGAATGCAAAAAATTGGCTTATGAACAAAGAGATATGACTCTATCAATCTGATGATGTTTGATAGAACAACAAACAGAAAAACAAGATTTTGGATCCGAGGTAGATCCAATATCCAAAAATCACAAAAGCAACGAAACTACTAACTTTGTAACATTGATTTTTCATAAACTCGGATCTTGGAGTTAAACAAACGGTCTCATTGTGATCACCATTTTGTTTCCTCTCAAATGTTGATGAACAAAAACAAAGAGTTTTCCAATAAAAGATATTTTTTTCTTTGAAATGAACTTGAAACTGGATCTGAACTTTGAGAGAGTGTAGAGACCATTCTTTAAGGTAAAGTGCATTTTTTCTTTCGATAAGCAGGGATCAATCGAACTAGAAATCCTCGATCTTTGTTTTTGAAGTAACGATGTTGTGGAGATTCGTACATCGTATATGAAACCTAGGAGAAAATGAGTTCAATGGGGTGGGCTACAAAAAAATAAAAAATAAAACCCACAAAAGCAAATAACATATGAACTTTATAGCTATCAAAACTTAGAAAAACACACAAAATATGAGCAAAATTGAAATCCAAATCTCACATCGGGCTTAGGTATCCCTTTCTATCATTTACGAGTATGGCACAATGCAGATGACACTTCGTCTAGGTGCGAGTTGCAACAAGGGGGTGAGACAAAGAATCTAGTTCCTAAGTTAGGCTAGGCTTGACTTGATCAACTAGGATATGTGAATGAGGCTAGGTTGCCTTGGCTATGTGAACTAGGCTAGGCCTAATAAAGACTCTGACACAGTGAGGAAGGAGACAAAAATGAACTGCATATGCTGAAATAGGGAGGATTCCTTCGTATTTATAGTTTTTTAGTTGTATCCAGGATCTATCTCGATGGACAACTTCTAAATCGGTTGCATTTGAACGAAAGTCTAAAATTCGCCCAAGGTTTATTACCTAAGAGGGATATTTTTTCAAGGAAAGAGCTATTGAGAATGAGAAAGTTTTCAAATGCAATTTTAGAAGGCTAAAAAAGCAAATCTTGTCCCGAAGGTGGGCAAAAATAGCGGCTGAAGACAAGTTGGCGTCGAAAGGTGCTGACGACAACTCTAGCCTTAATGATAACTTAGTTATCGTTAGAGGTAGTCATTAACAATAACCTATGACTTGAGTCTACCAGGGTGACAATCAGCGGTGGTCCTGATGACAAGTTAAGGTGTTGTCAAGGGTGGATGACATCATCCTTCTAGAATGGAAGATCCTCTAATGATACTTTGAGGACAATGACGATAATTCCAAGATGACGGTGATACCAAGGCAAGGATGACAACAATTCAAGAGGGTTGACGACAACATATGTTGTCATTAGAGACTTAAAAGTTCTTTTCACCATAACTTTTGATCCTGATATCGGATTGACCTGATTTTTGGTTTATTGAAAAGTTGAGAATCTCCTCTTTAACTTTTGTCAAAAGCGATTACTTTTAGGGCAAAAAATCAGATTGAAGTTGTCTTTCTATGGAGAAAGATAGAATTTTGTATGAAAAACATTTTGGTCTAAAATTGGGTGTCTACGCTCTCATACCAACTAATGCACTCTCAAATTCGAGGACGTAGAAAAATCTGTTACCCTACTCCTATGCAAATTCAACTACAAAAAACAAAAATAATGAAAATTCAATAATAAGCTAATTCAAAAAATTAAAGAAATAACTGAAATATCAATCAATCAAACCTTCCTCTAACAATCCCTATAATAAGTATTTATAGGGAACACCAAAAACCTTAATCCTGATTGGATTTGAGATCGTTCTATTACATGATAAAAAATATCCAAATCTAAATAAAAAAACTCAAACCACCCTAAACTAAATTGGATCCAAATAGATCTCTCTTATGAAGTATGATTGCAACTGCTGTGCTCCTAAATCAACTGGGTAGGCATTTGATCAAGGCGAAACAAGAGTGTGATTGTTGGGAAGGGATAGTGTAGCTCAAATACCAACCCCTGTCAATCTCTCGAGGTTATACAAAAGTAGCTCTAAGAGATGGTCCTCTAAATAAGTTAGACCCCGATTCAGCAGAATGGTCACTGGTGGGTAATGAGCCAAGATGATGCCACCAGACGCATAGTTGAATTGGCGTTACAGAAAGGGACAATAGGACAGAAACATAGGAGTCATAAATGAAGCAGATACATCATGGTTATGATCACTGATTAAAGTACGAACTACATATTTTTTATTCAGAAGTCTTTTTAACACCATTCTCGTTGGACATGCACATCTTGAATCTGGCTTGCTCCTTGTTGGATTTCGACTTGACTTCTTCCAACCTTCCTTAGAACAAACATGTCTTTTTAACCATGACACCCTGTGCATTTTTTGACCAAGAATACCTTCTAACACTGAAGCCAAGTTTTAAAGCATAATCATTGTGAAATTTATATGCAACTTCCTCATTATTAAACTACATTTCTTCTACAGAAATAGAGTCAAGTGTACTATCATGTTCATTCCCAATGCATGTACCTTTACCAAGTATATTGTCATGATCGTCTGCCTCATTATCGAATCACATTTCTTTTGCTGAAACATTCAAGTCAAGAGTGAATCAAATGCCTGCACCCTTCTTATCATATGCATCATTAGTGCACATGTTCACTTCTCCATAACTTTCCAATGATTGAGATAGATCATCTTCATTGCAACCAAGTGATAAGCTCACCAATGTCATAAGAAAGATATCATTTTGCATTAAACGGATACCGATAAGGTTAAGCAAGTAAAGGAAACGATTGAATGAATCACAGTATAAAAGCAACAATGATTTCTTATTTGCTTATACTATGCATCGAGTTGTTACTTACCATGCCAATAAAGGAAATGATTTGTCGTATATGTGTGTTGACGATAGCGATTCACGTGACTGCGATTCAACACAAATGACCGCTCTCAAGGTCGATAGCCACTATTATAATTAACAAGATCAACACCGGATCACTTGGTCTGGGAAATGTATAGACTCACAAGGAATTATCGCCCTAGATGGTATACCTGGTCTTGGACAATACACTTCCTCACAGAAGTTCACTGTCTTTGCGGCTACTCGCTCTTGGACAGTGTATATCCTCACAGAGATTCTAACGCTCTAGCCGAGTTACCTGATCTTGATCATACACACCCTCGCAGTTAATCCTTTGGAGATCAGGTCCTCAACAAATACAATACTCAGTGATATATGCATCAATACAGTCGACTTCTCTAAACAATTGACCGCTCTTGGGATCAGTCGCCACCAATATGGGCACAAGCATGTATACCAGCAATATGCATCGTATCACTTCACATGGTAAAACAAATCGCATAGGATTCAAGTTATATGTGAACATATTCAAATCATTGCATCATCATATGTATTCACAATTCTTATCTGAAAGCACATCGCATTCGACTTTTTTAGCGTGTAACTCACGCACATATCTTCAAGACATTTTAATCAAATATTCATGATACTTATCAATCATGTTATACAAGTATGATATATTCACACAAACAATCATAATGCAATCTTCTGCAATACAACTATGTAGGCGTAACATGTCATTTACCTGCATAAGCATCATAATCATAAGAATCTCGGAGACACCAAAGTCATACGTAATTTCATCAATAAGCTTTTACTTGACAAAAAATATGTATCCAAAATACACGAAAGTCTTATGACTCATCAACCGGTGTAAACAGACTTATGTTTTGATATTACATGCCTACGGGTACACGCAGACAAATCATAGAAACAACTAAGACTAGTTAAGGTGTCTGTCATTCTATGTATTTTTAATAACCCGAATAGCTAGTTGAGTCCGCTCCTAAGGGTATGACTTTAGCCGAGAGAGGATTCCACAAAGGCAGGTACTTGGCAACAGATGCATCCAATTTCTGCAGAAGTCCATGAGATCTACCACCTAGGATAATGGTAGTCCCTTCCCCTAACTTCAATGACTGGGCAGGCCAGATCTTTGCCCGCGGGGTGGTTGTTAACAATTTTTCCATTGGAGTGTTTACCGCTTTGTCCTCTTTCTTGACAGACTAGAAGAAGCAAATGAGTGTGTCAGAGGTAAGTTAACTGATGACTCATTCTATAGGCTCTGGTCTTTTGACCAAATGAGAATCTTACCTGTGAAGACAATCACATTTTTATGTGTTTATAGCATTATGCATTTAGCACTATTCGAGGTCGAACAACTGTCTCATCCGATCATCGGAGTACTAACGTGTAGTGCACGACTACAAGTACTCTTGGACGAAAGGGGTATAGTTCCTCAATAGGAGCCTCAACCAAAGTGTTTCGCAAAGATGTAATGTTTCTTAAACTTTACTTTTGACATTCTTTATCTTTTGAAACAACCAACAACTTGTGCCATATTTGGCATGCGATTTTCTAGAATCTCATCCGCTATCGTGGTATCTATATGCCTCGCATGACTCAATATTGGCCTCGATAAATGAGATACATGTTTCTTAACAGAACCCCCCCTAAGAAGTTTGCTCAAGCCCCAATTCAGGGTTACCCGAGATATGTCAAATAGACGAACAAAACCAACCAAACACATTCTTTCAAATACTTCAATTTGGGCAGTCTTTGATGCTTTTGCGCATCTCCTTAAAATCTCAAGTCTACTTTGCAGGACTGCTCACTTGAAAAGATAGGATTCCTGCTAGGGATCCCTCTCCTTAGATGATGATGTATCGTTAAGCTTTTGACTCAACTCTTGTCGCAAAAGGAAGAGTGGTAAATGCCTCTTGCATCATCCATGATTATGCCTTTATAGCACATGCAATGAGCGAAAAGCATAAGTGGCATCTTCAACGGCAAGGCAATAACGAAACATTTGTAAAAGCAAGAGTTTGGGCACAAAGCGCAATGACAAAGGAAAGACATGACAGAAAGTAAAGGACATGGATCGAGAAACCGCATCCTTAAGTTAAATGTATACTCGTATAAATATATGTGATATATATTTATTTAATTGTCCTTTTTAATTAATTAAACTCAATTCAATTATCTAAGTTCTCTGTGCAATCTTTCCTTACCTTGGGGAGTTGCGAGCTTGTTGGTGTTTGCGGGTGTAGGTGATTGATGGCTCAGGTCACGGGGCACAAGCGGGATTCATCGTACAAGCTGCAAAAGCGACAATCTTAGCAAGCTAACACCAAAAACAAAAGGTCGGAAGCAATGTCGCTGACCTAACGTAAAGGAAACAGAGGCAGAGGCATCATGCCTCTGCGCACCTGCTATAAGCGCAAGAAGCAAGGGCAGGGGTTGCGAGCCCTTGCTGACCTGACATCAGCAAACTACTAGGAGGCAGGGGGTGCACCCTGCCCTCAGAAAGCGAGGGCAGGCAGGGTTGTGGCCTTGCCTTCACAAAGCGAGGGCAGGCAGGGCTGCACCTTTGCCTCACAAAGTAGAAGAGAGGCAGGGGCAAAGCCCCCTGCCTGTCAACGACAAAGGGGAGGCAGGGGGCTTCGCCCCTGTCTATCGAGCATGAAAGGAGGCAGGGGCGAGGCCCCTGCCCATCGATCAAAAAAGGGGGAGGCAAGGGGCTTCGTCTCTGCCTGCCGAATACAAAAAGAGGTAGGGGGCGAAGCCCCTGCCTGACGCCAGAGAAGAGGGAGCAGGGAGAGGCTCGAACCCTCCCCTGCAGTAAAAAGGGGAGCAGGGAGGGGCTTGACCCTTCCCTTGGTCGCAGGGAGCACATGGAATAGGGAGGGGGCTCGACCCCTCCCTAAAATCAGAGGAAGTAAGGAGGGAGCTCGACCCCTTATCCGTACTACGAAGGCAGAGAGAGTCGAGCCCTCCCTTGTGAAGATCGAAGGCAAGGAAGGCTCGAGCCCCTCCCTGCGATAAACAGAGGCAAGGAGGGTCAAACCCTCCCCTGCGCACCTAAATAGGGAAACAGGGAGGGGCTCAACCCTCCTTGTGAAAAAGGAGACAGGGAGGGGTCTCGACCCTCATTGGTGAAGACAAAAGGGCAGGCAGGGGCCCCAAAACCCCCTGCTGGAACCCTTCTCACAAGTGGCAGGGATTTTACCCCTGTCGACAAACTGGTAGGGGCTAAAGCCCATGCCAAACGACCCTTCCTTGCCGTAAAAGACCGACAGAAAGGGGCTTTTGCCCTTGTCTGTCGACAGAAGGGAGAAGAAAAGAAAAGAAAAGAGGAAGAGGAGACAACAGAGGGAAAATGAGATGAAGAACGAGGGGAAATGGTGCATACCTGAAGGTCGCTGAGAGGAGGAGGGTCGTCGATGGTGGGATGCCGGTGGTCGTGCTTGTCGAATGCAAGATCGACAGGGGGGGTCGGTCGGGAGAGAGGTGAGAGAGCAAAGAGGGGAAGTTGTTTCATAACCCCTCTCCTACCTCACTGTCTTTAGAAGGCACGAGGGAGGCGGTGCCTCCATTGGGTCTGGGTTCGAATCCGACCCGAATCCAAGTTGTATATATATTTTTTTCGGGTTTTACATGGTTGCCTTCTTGTTCCTGCCTTGTGTTAGATAGAAAACATTCCCGGGTTCGTTCCTACCTCGTGGAGATATTCATTGGTGGGCGTCATAGGGGGATTTGTCGGCCATCTCTTTTTACGCTCTTCTCTTCTTCTTCATTTTCGTTAGGCAGTATGGAAAAAAGCAATGACACATAAACATTCTAAAACGTGCCATTTAAGCGTCGTGCGTACCTTTCCATGTTATCATGCTATTGTTGAAGAACGTATGTCGTCGTGAGTGTCATTAAGGCATTGTTTTGTTATTGCAGGTAAATTTTATCATTTTGACGGTTGAAAACTTGAAGCTATTTGTAGGGCAGTGGGATCTGTTGACAAAAATGCTTGGTTACATATGTGAGCAAGGGCCTCTACCCCACCCGGTATCATCCATTCACTCAGTATATGCAATGTAACGCAAATCGCGGTTGTAGTAACATGTATATCGATTTGTGAGATATTGTTTTGTTTGTTAATGTCAATTTGTAATATATTATGTTGAATTGTCGTATATCGATTTGTAAGATATTATGTGTTTTCTAGTATCAATTTGTGAGATATTATTTTGTTTGTTAATATCGATTTGTAATATATTACAATTGGGTTATACAACAAATAATCCCCCACACACATAAGGATTGTATTACAATTGGGTTAGAAAACAAGTGATAGCCTAGCTTGACAAGAGAAATATCACACTTTCGAGAGCCTATTTATAATACATGTTAGATGAGTCTTCCACCCTTTCCCATCGACATGAGAATAATAAAAATCTTATATTAAAAATATCATAACAACTAAAAGCTCTCTTAACTTGGAAAAAAATAGAATAGAACCCATCAATCAAAAAATATTATAAGATATTGAGATGATTAAATAATTTATTTATATTTAAGGAGATAATAAAATATTTTCCTTCTTAAAGAAGAATATCTTTAAGTTTTATGAAATACTAAAATATTTAAATATTTATATATGTATGTATATAGGTGTGTTAAATATATAATAGATTTAATAATATATATATATATATATATATATATATATATATATATATATATATGAGAAATTCATATTTGAAATGGATATATTTTAAAAAAAAAATTTATATAATTATAAAATATATGTTCATCATTAATTTTTGATAAATTAAATAACAAACCTTGAGTCAACTCACCTAGTTGACTCACCCGAATCAGAGTTAGGCCGAGTTTCGAGAATGCCAACCATGCTCAAGGGTAGCCAAAATCTTCCCTTATTTATCATTTATGCCAAGAGTAAAATAAGTTAATTAGGCGGCATGTTCGGAGCATAGTTAGATTTTGGCCGTCGGGCTTCTCACGAGCAATTAATGTTATCAGGATTGGTGCGTATCGGAAAAAATTCGATATGCTTCACTCCTGAATTAATTTTTTTAAAAATAAATATAAAAACATTAAAATTTATTTTTAATAGTTTCAATACGTGTCACGTTATGATTAATACAATATTTTTTATTAGTTTTGGACTGATACAGAACGATTTAGTTGAGTATCAGTATCGGCCGATACAGATGAATCGGTGGCCAAGCGATTCAGGGCCGACACCGACACTGACACTGATAACATTGCTCACGCGCGCAAGCTCGGGCTCGCAACAGTTAATAGGGCGAGCAGAGAGCTCTGCTCGTTCGTTACCGTCCCCCTCTCCCGCTCGTACTCTGCCGATAACGAGTTTCACGATCACAACAGTTAATAGGGCGACGCCACCACGTCTCGGGCCTTTCGGCCATCTCTCTCTCTCTCTCTCGCTCTGCGGACTCGGCGGAGAATCACAAGAAGCGCAAATGGTAATCATTACTCCTCTCTTATTCTACACTAGAGCTCATCTCCTCTACTCGGACCTAACTGGTTCTTTTGTCTTCGCGTCGAACTTCCTCCCAGGAGGAAATTTCTGAAGAGCACGTCAGAAAACGGTTGATGGAAGCGCTGGAATCCGACCCACAAAACCCTTCTCATCATTTCGACATGGTTCTTCCCCCCTGCTATCTTCCTCTTTCGTATTCTCTGATCTGCACTTCGGAATTTTTAGATGCGTTTCTTCTGCAAAACCGTAGGCACACTTCCTGTGGGAGAGAGGAGAAGCGAGGGAGAAAGCAGCCGAGCATTTGGTCCTCTCCGTTAAGCTAAACCCTAGCAACGGCGCCGCTTTCCTCCTCCTCGGGCACTACTACAGCCGCCAATCAGTTGATATGCAGAGGGCGTCCAAGTGCTATCAGAGGGCGATCACCATTAACCCTGATGATAGCGAAGCTGGGGTTTGTTCGGATTCCTCTTGTTTCTTCTTTATTGATATGTTCATGCTCGTGTTGTTATTGTCTCTATTCGTTTTGATGATGTATTTGGGTTCGGGTGTTTTTCTTTTTTTGGTAGGAAGCGTTGTGTGATTTGTTGGACAAAGGAGGTAAGGAGTCTCTGGAGATCACCATCTGTCAAGAGGCGGCCGAGAAGTCGCCGCGAGCTTTCTGGGCGTGGCGGAGATTAGGGTACTTGCAGGTTTTTGAATTGCATCTTCGTGGTTGCTACTTATTCTTTCCTTTCAGCTGTTAGTTGTTGCTTAGCTTCAATCACTTTTCTCCTTATCCTCCCACACCGCCGCCCCCCCCCCCCCCCCCCCCCCCCCCCCCCTTCATAAAGAGAGAATGGTTCGCAAGAGTTTGAATCCAATACAATGGCTGCACTCATCGAAAAGAAGAAACTTGGAACTTAAATCTTTTATTGGCACATACGACTCATGCCTTCCTTCTAACATGTTTGATCCACCAATCCCATCCATAAGAGTGTAACGACATTACCACGTCCTGCTGAAGAAACAGAACAAAATTCATTTTTTTAATGCATTAGTAATTGGGAAGCAAAAGGAGAGTATGCAAGCCAAAATATTACATAAAACTGGGAAGCATCAGGATGGATGCCTTGAAAATTATGTGGGGTCAGTTGCATAAAATCTTAATGCAGAAACAGAAATTTAAGATACTTATAATGGTATAGTGCCTTGTTTTGAAAGTGACACCTTTTTGGGTGCTATGATGATTCTCTAGTCCATGGCCTATCGCATCAGGGAATCCTGTTTCTTGATTTTGAAATGCATAGACATAACAGCCTGAGTACTTGTCCAATATGATTAATTGCGACCTATCTTTTTCTGTTTTGGATCACATGAATTCTTTCTGTAATATGATTACATACCACCGTGGCGTATGGCATATCAAAAGCGGTTTGCTACTAGCAAACCCAACCTAGATACAGATGCCTGAAAACCTTAGAGTACTTTCTCTGTTCTTGGCTTGCGATCTTTTCCCCATTTAGGAGTTATTGCTTCTTAGCCCATTTCACCAGCGAAGTTACATATCCAATTTTTAGCTCTCTTTTACAACTAAACACAGCAGCGTGCATCACAGAAGCAAATCTATTCAAGTGCTGACAAATGCTGAACTTAATTATGTCTGTCCTATGTGAAAGCCTTGATTTGGTACTTCTTGTATTTAAAATTTGATTGCGTATAATTCCAACAGTGGGTTGCAAAACTTCTTGGAGGCTCTTCCTTTCCCAAGGTGGTTGAGGACAGCGTGGTGACAAACAACTTGACTAGTCATGCTAAGTGGCACTTCCTTTACATTACGCTGAACTTGTATCCTATGATTAAGGGGCTAGTATGACCTTCTTATAAGGTTGAATTTCTGATCAATATGTGTATTATGAAGAAAACAAACACTGCTGATCCCATCTAACTAGACTGGTATTTCTTTAGAAAAAGGTTGAATCTGTTTAATTTGTAGGTCCAACTGGTCAATTTTTTATCTGTTCTGACCATTATTAAAAAAAATCACACTTCTTGTGGTCAAAGTCTATCCACTGCTCATTGGTTTGTTTCATGTATTTTAACACTTTCCATGTGTTTGTCAGTGATTTCGGCTCTTATTTCATTTTTCATCCAAATATTTCTGAAAATGGTTTTTCTAGTAAATGTACTTAATTTTTAATTTTAGGAAATTGATCCAAGTCTCAATCTTTTTGCATGACAGTTATATGATTGTTAAAATTGTCGAGATTTAGTGTTTTGTTTGCTGTAACCATAGTAGCTCTCCTCGTCCTTGGTAATTAATGGGAAATGATTGTTCTAGGTTAATCATAATTAATTAGGAAAAATTGGTCAACCTTGATAGGTCAAATCCTCAATTAATTGTGATTAATCAACTAAATCTAAGAAATCATGATTAATTAACAAAACCTTATTAATCTTTTATATTAAAACTGTTATATGCAATTTAATTCTTTTTTATAAATCCTAATGATCAAATAAGAAAGCAAATGCCAATACACGTAAACAAAAGTATATCAATCACCAATATAAAAACTAAGTGAAGCAAAATACAAAACAATAAAACCTGTAATCTAAAAATACACATGAATAAAAAGAAAAATTGGCAGAAAAGAAAGCTTAAGATATATTTTAGTTTGTTTTGAAAGATTATGACTAGTTTTTATTATTTTGCTATATCCTTGGACATCATGACCTTATCATAGGTAACAAGAAACAAATGAAAAAAATTCTATAGGTCCATATTTTTATATTTTTACATAGATATTTAAATTTTTTTCCCCTGCCCATGCTCTGTCTCCTCTATCTCACTTTCTCATGATTATTGTCGGCACTCTACTCCTTCTTCTCCCTTGTTATTATGCACAAGCTCTCTCTCTCTCTGTGCGAAATGATAAAGTGTCAATTTATGACTGTTATTAATTGTTGGCTGGCTAATATGCAACTTTTTGAAAACATCAACATGACCTCATCGCCAAGTGCATGATGCTGGTTACTGCTATATCAGTTCAAACCGTGTATTTTTTACTGATGGCTTTAAACCACTTGGAAAGATTTCTTACTGTAGTGAATACATAAGTTCTAAGTCTTCTAGATAAACTTGGCATATATGCTGGTGAATCGGATCGATCGATCAAAGTGAGCATGGAGAACTATTAGTCAATGTATTCAGGTTTTTCAATTGTTAGAGTTGTGCTGCTGAGAAACTGCCATCTTTGGGTTTGTCTAGGCTGTTAGCACCAAGGTTGCCAAACTAGGAAGCGGAAGTCAGAAATGATATGGGAAGTATAAGCGAAAAGCAATGCATTTTAAAATGTATAGAAAGCGAGAAGGAAAGAATCAATTTTTGTCAACATCAAGAAATGATGGTTACCAATTTAGAGAAAGTACTTGGGGGGGGGGCTTGAGTGGAAAGCACGAGAGGAAATACATGAAAAACATGAAAAGAAACACAATAAAAACATATAGGAAGCATGTATGGAATTATGGATGAAGCATGGGGAAACATAGTAGAAATATGGGAAGATTAAGGTTCCCATCAAAGTTTGAAAATGTGGAGTATCGTGCACTTCCCACCTATCTAAGAAGCTTAGATTGGATCTAAGTGAGATGGTTGTAAAACATATGTGAGTTGGAAGAAGTTGAAGCTATTCCCTCTTGTGATCAAATTAATCTTTAGTTGTTTCCATGAAGGAGGGGGAAACCACCCTCGGGATCAGATACCTAGTCGCGCTAGCTCAGCCTGCCATACTTACGATCGCCTTCTCGATGGTGTAAAACCGTGGCATACCCTTTTCCCCCAGTTAGTCGTCCAGCTTCGGTTGAGCAAGGGCTTATGCCTTGCCTTTATTAATTCAAGCGGTTTGACATTCATGGGAATGGAACCCTGACCACCAGTCTAGTGGCCAAGGCCCCCTCCACTGCGCCAAACCCCTTGGGGCTAAATTAATCTTTAGTTTGCACACTGGATTTACCTATGTACCTGCAGATTCCTTGTAATATCACTTTTCGTCACCTGTTTCATCTTCATTGTTTTAATCAAATATTTTATTTGCTTCCCCCCAAAAAAGATACATTGAAGTGTAACAATAATGTATATGGGTGCATTATGCTCTTATTTGCAGGTTACTCTAAAGAAATGGCCAGATGCAGTTCAGAGCCTTCAACATGCAATTCGAGGCTATCCAACATGTCCAGATTTGTGGGAGGTATGTGAATTCTGTGGATTATCCATTATGATGTTTCCATTTTTATGTGGCAGTTCTTGCTTTATGAAATTTGAACTCTGCATAACATGCTTACGTTTTTAGGCTTTAGGTCTTGGATATCAGCGCTTGGGCATGTTCACTGCAGCGTTAAAGGTGCATTTTGCTGTAATGATATTGTATTCTTATTTTGTTTGTGGATAAAGGATCCTTTGTCACCAAGATGAATGTGACAGTCGTATGGACGTGCTTCTGAGCTGGATAATACTAGAGTGTTTGCATTGCTTGAGAGTGGGAATGTTTTGATGATGCTTGGTTCTTACAGGAAGGTAAAATTTTCCTCCAAAGTGTATGTTCCTTGAGGTCTTGAAAACCAGTTTATTCATTCATATGCTTATATATCTATTTATCTTGAAGCAGTGGAGGCCTATCTTTTAACCTGTATGAGGTGAATCAAATTCTTTAAAAAAAATTCTCTTGACACTAAGCAACACTGGAGTTTGGGCACATAGTATTGTTATATGTTTTAATTTCGGAACTTATGCCTAACCATATTTTCATGTTGTTCTTCATAGGATAGGAGAGCGAAATATTAACATGCAATTCCTCCTTTTTGTAGGCAGTTGATCAGTTTCGTGATGCTGTAAAGATTGCACCTCATAATGTGGCTGCACATTATGGGCTTGCTTCTGCTCTTCTTGGATTGTCAAGGGATTGCATTAATTCTGGTGCATTTGGGTGGGGAGCTTCTCTATTAGAGGTCTGTTCTCTAGGTGATGTTAGCGACCAACTTAATATTCATTTTGTGCTTGAAATTCAATTCGATATTGCTGATATTGCAGGAAGCATCTGTCATTATCAAAGCAAGTTCCTTCATTGTAGGAAATATCTCATCTCTTTGGAAGTTGCTTGGGGACATCCAGGTATGGAGTATAACTTCAAAGACGCTTGCTACCTGTGGTATATATTATTCATGAATGATCCTGCAAAAACCATGAGCTGATGCTTTAGTGCTATTTTATTGTCATGTGCTGTTCAAATATTGAGCTTCCATTAGTGAACCTGGTCTGCTATATGGAGTGCTATGTTACAGAGATACATGTATGACCCAGAGTTACCGGAAATGCTATAGGACTCGAGGAAGTGCGAAATGCGTCGCTTTTGAAATGCACAGGGAATTGACCCTTTTAAATGGGAAGCTCGCTTCCCACTCACTCCTCAATATCAGGAAGTGATTTTTCTTTTTTTAGGGGCTTGGAGCCTTTAACAAAAAATTTTGCCCAATATCGGAAAAACTCTATTCCTATTGGCTTCCCACTCAAATTCTAGGTCGCTTCCTTCTTCGTTTCCTCTTCGATTCTTAGGTTGCTTCTGATTTGCTTCTCTTCTCGCTTTCGAGACGATTCCCAATTTGCTTCTAAGTCGTCCCGCGCTTCCCGTTTCCCGAATCGCTTTTCGCTCCCGCTTCCTCAATTTGCCGCTCTGGTATGACATGATAGGTGAGTTGAGTTTGGCATGCAAGTTCGATTTTTTTTTGAAAAATAGAATATGATGACATAGATTTTTAAAATTTTAATAAATAAATTTTTTGATATTTTTATATATATAATGATTTTTATTAAAATATTATTAAAAATACTAAAAACTATCAAAATATGAAAATAATCTTTGTATGTGTTAGACTCTTGTCATCGGCTCATAGTGTGTCCAGCTCGTGTCACCACCGACACTAAAACGGTATAACACGTGACATTGACGGAGTGTAATCATCTTAGAAGAAATTGTTCCTAGTGTGCCTCATGCATGAACTGTCCAACCCTAGCATTCGTTTGCATCAACATGCACTTCTCGGTGCGTTAGTTGTAACGACCCCAACTCGTACCTATGAAAAAATGGATTTTTTTTTAAACAAGTGCGGAAACATTTTCAGAAACCTTGGGCCTTTACAGTTAAATACAACCACCACCACAAGGGATCTTATACTCATCTTTCAAATTAGACCAAACCATACTTTATTTATTAAAATGCATAGAGTCTGAGACATAAGCAAGTAAAATAATAATAAAGCTAAAAAGAAGAGTTGCACTCTTCCATTTCATCCACCCAACCTTTATCCTATGATTTACATCTCCATCAATTTCTCTATACTTTTGAATGATAGATCCCAAATATTTGAAAGAATCATCCACCGGTATTTCTTGCTCACCAAGCTTCACTACACTCCCATCTCTATTTCGTTGCTTACTAAATCGACATTCCATGTATTCTGTCTTACTCTTACTTAACTTAAAACCTCTTGCTTCCAATGTCTGTCTCCATAATTCTAACTTAGCATTAACCCCAGCTCTAGACTCATCAATCAAAACAATATCATCAGCAAACAACATACACCACGACACATTTTCTTGAATTGATCTCGTAAGTTCATCCATCACTATAGCAAATAAGAAAGGGCTTAAAGCAGATCCTTGATGTAACCCAATCGTTATAGGAAAATTGGTTGTCACCCCTCTACAAGTGCGGACATTGGTTACTACTCCTTCATACATATCTTTAATTATACTAATGTACTTGAGAGAAACACCTTTCTTCATCATTGTCCACCAGAGAACGTCCCTAGGTACTCTATCGTAAGCCTTCTCCAAATCAATAAAAACCATATGCAAATCTTTGTTCCTCTCTCTATTTCTCTCAATAAGTTGTCTAAGAAGATGTATAGCTTCCATAGTAGATCTTCCAGGTATAAAACCAAATTGATTCTCCGATATCATGACAACCTTCCTCAACCTAGACTCAATCACCCTCTCCCAAAGTTTCATAGTATGACTCATGAGTTTTATACCACGATAGTTTGTGCAATCTTGTATATCACCCTTATTCTTATATAGAGGCACCAAAGTACTCTTCCTCCACTCATTAGGCATCTTATTTGTCCGCCAAATCTTGTTAAAAAGATTTGTCAACCATTCTAAACCTTTCTCTCCCAAGCATTTCCAAGCTTCGATAGGTATACCATCTGGGCCAAGTGCCTTTCTTGATTTCATTTTCTTCAAAGCCTCTGCAATTTCTTTCTTTTGAATCTTGCGCATGAAGTCACGATTCATCTCATGAAAAGGAATGGAAAAGTCTCCAAGATCTTGAGCATGACTTTCATTAAATAGCTTATCAAAATAATCTTTCCATCTCTCCTTATTCTCCTCATCTTTGACTAAAACCCTTTTCGTTTCATCTTTGATACATCTAACCATACCCAGATCCCTCGATTTCCTATCTCTCATTTTTGCAATCCTATAAATATCTTTCTCACCCTCTTTGGTATCCAACTTGTCATAAACCTCCTTATATACCTTATCCCTCGCGTTCCGAACTACTTTTTTAGCTTCCTTCTTTGCTATCATATACTTCTCCAAATTCTCATTATCACGACTTTTACTTAGATTTTTATAACACTCTCTTTTAACCTTTGGTGGAGGAAGAGTACTTTGGTGCCTTTATATAAGAATAAGGGTGATATACAAGATTGCACAAACTATCGTGGTATAAAACTCATGAGTCATATTATGAAACTTTGGGAGAGGGTGATTGAGTCTAGGTTGAGGAAGGTTGTCATGATATCGGAGAATCAATTTGGTTTTATGCCTGGAAGATCAACTATGGAAGCTATACATCTTCTTAGACAACTTATTGAAAGATATAGAGAGAGGAACAAAGATTTGCATATGGTTTTTATTGATTTAGAGAAGGCATACGATAGAGTACCTAGGGACGTTCTCTGGTGGACAATGATGAAGAAAGGTGTTTCTCTCAAGTACATTAGTATAATTAAAGATATGTATGAAGGATTAGTAACCAATGTCCGCACTTGTGGAGGGGTGACAACCAATTTTCCGATAACGGTTGGGTTACATCAAGGATCTGCTTTAAGCCCTTTCCTATTTGCGATAGTGATGGATGAGCTTACGAGATCAATTCAAGAAAATGTACCGTGGTGTATGTTGTTTGCTGATGATATTGTTTTGATTGATGAGTCTAGAGCTGGGGTTAATGCTAAGTTAGAATTATGGAGACTGACATTGGAAGCTAGAGGTTTTAAGTTGAGTAAGAGTAAGACTGAATATATGGAATGTCGGTTTAGTAAGCAACGAAGTAGTGATGAGAGTGTAGTGAAGCTTGGTGAGCAAGATATACCGGTGAATGATTATTTCAAATATTTGGGATCTATCATTCAAAAGTATGGAGAAATTGATGGAGATGTAAATCATAGGATAAAGGTTGGGTGGATGAAATGGAAAAGTGCTACTGGAGTGCTGTGCGATCGTAGAATGCCATTGCGGTTGAAGGGAAAGTTTTATAGGACGACTATTAGACCCGCTTTACTATATGGTACGGAATGTTGGGCTGCCAAGAGACATCATATTCAAAAAATGAGTGTAGCTGAGATGCGGATGCTTAGATGGATGTGTGGAAATACAATAAAAGATAAGATTCGGAAATAAGAGATACGTAAGAAGGTAGGTGTTGCACCCATTGAGAATAAGATGCGAGAGAATCGTTTACGGTGGTTTGGACATATTCGGCGAAGGCCTAATGATGCTCCAGTTAGAAGGTTGGAGAAATGGGAAAATATATTAGTTAAAAGAGGTAGGGGTAGGCCTAGGAAGACTTGGATGGAGATGATAGGAAAGGATATGAATGCTTTGAACCTCACCGAGGACATGGCGTTGGATAGAAATGATTGGAGGAAAAGGATTCATGTGGAGGACCCAAAATGAATTTCTTTTTTGGTTCATATCGCTGACCCCAATTGTTTTGGGATGAAGGCGTAGTTGTTGTTGTTGTTGTTGTTGTTGTCTCTTTTAACCTTAATAGCTAATTTGTCATCCTCGTTCCACCACGATGTATCCTTACCTAGCGGTGCACCGCCTTTAGACTCACCCAATACCTCCTTAGCCACCTTTCTCATGCCACCCGCTATCTTATTCCACATAGATTCTGAATCCTCCTCGAGACACCAATCAACTTTCTTAACTACCCGCTCTACAAACATTTCTTGTTTAGCTCCTTTCAGTACCCACCACTTAATTCTAGGATCTATCCTATGTCTATCCCTTTTGCGGCATTGTCTAATTCTAAGATCTAAAATTAAGACTCTATGTTGTGTAGCTACACTTTCTCCCGGTATAACCTTACAATCGATGCAACAACCCCTATCTCTCTTTCTAAGTAGGAAAAAATTTATCTGACTCTTATTAACCCCACTTTTAAATGTTACGAGGTGAGACTCCCTCTTCTTAAACCAAGTGTTTGCTAAGATCATATCATAGGACAAACCAAAATCTAAAATCCTTTCTCCACTATCGTTTCTTTCTCCTATACCATAGCCTCCATGGATACTCTCAAATCCATCCCTACTAATGCCTACATGCTCATTAAGGTCACCGCCGATGAAAAGCCTTTCTCCATAAAATATCCCTTGTACTACTCCATCTAAATCTTCCCAAAATTGACGCTTAGTGGAATCATCTGAATCTACTTGAGGTGCATAAACACTAATAATATTAATAATATCCGTACCTAATACTAATTTAATAAGTAAAATCCTATCACCCTTCCTACGGACCTCAACTACATTATCTATAAACTCACGACTCATAACAATCCCTACTCCATTCCTATTCCTATTTATTCCTGTATACCAAATCTTATATCCCCAAGGTTCCATCACTTTTGCTTTCTCACCTACCCATTTGGTCTCTTGTAGACATAAAATATCAATCTTTCTCCTACACATAACATCTACTAACTCTACCAACTTACCAGTTAAAGACCTTATGTTCCAAGTGGCTAACCTAATTTTATGGTCTTGGACTAACTTCTTTACCCCCACCCGTCCAACAAAGTGAGGGAACCCTTGCCTATTTGACACCACACCCGGGCGCCGGTGTGACGCGTCGCTTCCGGGCGACGACCTAGCAACCCTTGCCCATTTATCACTGCCTCCGGGCCTATAGAGTACAACGCGTCGCTCAGTAGGGAACATCACAAATATTGCTGATATTTTGAAAATATTGCAATATTTCTGCGATACAATGACAAAACGATATTAAAGGTAAAATATCACGATATTTTCAAAATATCGGGAATTTATATATATCACGATAATATCGGGACAATATCAAATATTTTCTCTTTTTTTTTACATTTTAAATATGTTTTTCTTCTTTCTTTTACATTTTTTACTTATTTCTTTTATTATTTATGTATTTTTTTTCTAAACATGATATTTTCTTACTTTTTTTGTTATTTTTTATATTTTTTAAGCCCTTATATTTTCCTGAGATAGCCGATACTGATATTTGTGACTATGATGTATATAGAGTAATCTAATGGTGTGCCCTAAGTTTTGATGTATGTTCAATATTATGGAATTTCATGAATTTTGCAACATGTTACACTGAATTACACACTTGATCCATAGTTTTGTTACTAAATTTAACTATTTATTGTAATTTTTTTATTTTTCTTGATGTTTTATTTTTTTGGTCTTGCTTAGGCCGACTAGTCCCGCCTAGGCCTCGACTAGTCCTTTTAAGGGTCTTCCGCCTAAGCTCTAACTATTTGTTTTGACAACTAAGATTAGTGCCAAATAATTGGTCTGGTTGCTTAGCATATTTCTAATTACAACCAATATTTACAGGATTTCACAACCATAAAGTCATGAAAATGTCTTATTTCTTTGACTTGTGTATTTGCTGACCACTCGTCACCATTTATTTTTCTCTTGTTAAATTTATTAAATTTCCAAAAAAAAAGTTGTTATTGCATGAAAAAGTGCAGGTGGGTATGACATTTCCTAGCAAATAAGTGCATTGGATTTTTTAGAAGGCCCATATCTCTATATATATATATATATGTATGCGCGTGTGTATATCACTCTGTTATTATAAAATGTGTATGTGCGTGTGTCATCTTTGGTGGTGTGCAAGCAATACTATTTGCTGATTTAGTGTCTCATTGCGCAAAAAGACAATAATTACCAGCTTCTGCACCAGTTTTGCTGCTCTTAAGTTTATCACAGTTTACAATATTGTTGAATTAATGTGTGGAGTGCTTTAAAGCAAGTTGCTTCCTCTTTCAGATTGCATATGCAAGGTGTTTGCCATGGTCACCACCAGAAAGTGGATGCTCTGAAATTGATGAGGCAGCTTTTGCAGCTTCCATCCTATCATGGAAAGAAAAGTGTCAATCGATGGCAATTACTGGAAATCGTTCTTATCAAAAAGCATTGCATTTGACTCCGTGGCAAGCCAATATCTATACTGACATCGCGATCTCTTTAGACTACATTTGCTCCTTGAAAAAGATCAAATCAGAGGATCACACCGACTGGTATGTTGTTTTTTATGGCAATCTTTCACAAAGCTTTTGCGAGTTTGAGATAACATTTATTGACTAAATTGATAATTCATTTATCAGGCAGCTGGCTGAGAAGATGTCACTTGGTGGGTTGATGCTTGAGGGTGGCAACAATGAGTTTTGGGTAGTTTTAGGGTGTTTGGCCAATAGTAAAGCATTGCAGCAACACACTCTTATTAGGGCACTGCAGTTGGATGTGTCTCATGCTGCAACATGGGCTTATCTTGGAAAGGTAAGGGAATAAGCATAATTATCAACCAATTCAATGGGCCTTAACCATCCAGGATTGATGCCTGAATATATTTTCACTTTTTAGGCCGCATTTGGTTGACATTTTTGACAAATTAATTCTTATACATTAGTTTCTGAAAATGAATTTACTGAAGAACAAATTTTTATAACTTGATTTTTTATGTTGATGATTCTAATGGTATTTGGATGACAATTTAAACCTCTTCCCTCTTTTTTTCTTCTGCCACGGCACGCATTACTGCCCTTCAAAACCTTACTCACCTTGCAGCCATCATCTGTCCCAACCCTTTGCTGTCTTGTTGTGGCCCTCCTTCAAACCCAAGCCTCTTATGGAGCACTTCATCTTGCCTGCCACTACCACTGATCACAGCTATGTTGGTGCAAAATCCACCATCAGCAGCTAGGGCAGAACCCCTGGCCTTGTCCCTCACCATTGAACCCAGAGGGGTGGTGCAAAAGCCATGGCTACCACCACCAGTGATTTTCTTGCCCCTCATCCCAGAACACAGCTATGCAGAACCTGTCGCTACTGACTTCAGCAATGGTGCAGAAACCATCTTTGTTGGAAACTCCTTGAGGTTTATTTTCTTGATCCTCTCCTCACCTTCACACCTCCACAAAGGTTGGGAGGATGAGGGAGATGGGGAGGGCCAGGAAAGGTTGAGAAAGTGAGTAAGAGGAACACCTCAAAATCTAACCTACATTAAAAAAGAAAAGAAAAGAAAAAAAGGGTTCTAGCTGTTCTTTCATAACATGGTTTTTGGATTTAAAAAAAAAGCATTTTCAAAATGCATTTTTATGGCAAATATCAGGCAAACACATTCAAGAAGTTTCAGGAAAAAGTGGTTCCAAAACTTTATTTTGAGCATCTTCCAAATGGGATGCTATTTTAACATGAAAAAAGTGAAAAAATATGGTGCAAAAAAACAGTCAAATTATAAAACAATTGTAAAAATGTTTTAACGTTGAAGTACCTTTTGATGGTAAAAATCTGGTCTTGCATTAACATCTGAATGTGTCATTATGAAGCAGCTCTATCGTAAAGAGGGACAAGGAGTCATGTCAAAGCAGGCATTTGATCGTGCTAGAAGCATAGATCCCTCACTTGCCTTACCATGGGCTGCCATGTCGACTAACTCTTATACTGGGTAAAATATTTTTCTTATTTTTTATTATTGTTATGATTTGTTGGTTGTAGTTGTTTGGTCCTTGAATGTGAGATATATGTCAACATGTAAACTCAAAAAGTGTTTAATGTTCCTTTTTCAGTGACGTTCTACCAGATGAGGCTTTTGAATGCTGTCTTCATGCTGTTCAGTTATTGCCTGTAAAATCCTATACCTTTTATTGCATGTTAATTCATTGCCTTTACATCTATAAATGGTACTTCTGGTCTTTTGTCTATGGTTATGAATAGTATTCTGGATCCATAGGCAATATGAGGAATAGCATCCACAAGGGGATTTTTTTTTAATCTGAAACGTCTTACTTAAGACCCTGAGTCTATGAATTCAGCTATCACATTAGACCCTGTCCATACAAATATAAGTAAATATTAATGTGCTTAACCAGTTTTCTATATTTTTAGAATTCGTATCTTTATCAATAAAAAATAAATCAATAAAGAAAAAGGTTTGGAAATCTTTGACTGACCAACTAGTGTCATAGACTCGATGTTTTGGCTGCATTTGTATTTTCTGTTTCATTCATTATGACTTATCTTTATGTGTATCTTGGATGACAAAAGATTTTATCCACTATGACTTTGCTTTGGAATTATATGTTTGGTATTGGTTATATTTGGTTAAACTATTGGCCTTCTTTCTCTCATATGTCAGTTACTGTAATGTAAGTAGATTACTTAAATTAGCATGAACCTTGAGAAAAGGTGCTTACTGGTTTTCCCATTTGTAGCAAGCCATATGATCGGTAAATCTTTTGTTGCCAGCTAGCAGAATTCCAACTTGGTCTTGCAAAGCTTGCTGTTGTTTCTGGTCATCTGCAATCTTCACAGGTAGGTTGATGCTGTGACTTTAACAGTTGAAAGTGTTTTAAATAAACTGCAGGTTGCACTTGTGCATGGATAAAATTTGGGAAATGATGGTGCTCAGTTCGTATGAAGCTTTTTCTTTGGAAGGCCATGATGTTGTTTTCTGTTGGTCTTCGTGAAACATTTGGATGCATTTGGTGCTATAAATGTTCTTTTATTGGCATGCATGCATTTTACTGACATTTGGCATTTTTGTCATTTTACTTTTTCAAAGGCATCTCTTGTACTTGCTGCAGCATGATCTTTTATACACATAGCATCAAGCAATTTTGGTTTCTTGGATTTTGCCAGATTCTGTTCACCTGTTGACACTTTTTTGAAATAGGTGTCTTTGATGAAATTCTGGATTTTTTGCAATATCTTTAGCACTCTTATTGTCAATACATGGGGGTAGGCCTAGGACTAACAATCCCCATGTTATCTAAAAGTGCCAAACAATTTCAATAGCAGCTTGTGCTATGGGTCTATACTCTACCTAAATAGTGGATAAAGCTATTCGTTGCTATTTTTTGCTTTTCCATGCAATCATGGAAACCTCAAGAAAAATAGAAAATCCAATAGCAGTTTGCCTATCGTTATGAAATTTTGCAAAGTCCAACTCTTAAGTAATAGGCTCTCAGCTCCAGTGTAGAGTGCCAAGGAAGAAAGGCATAATTCATAGTAGCTCAAACATATTAAATAGTATGCAAAACAATTGCCATATATGTTGTGTAGTCCAAAGTGCTAGTTGGTGCCTAGGCGGCAGATGTCTAACGGGGTGCGGGAGTATGAAGAGACAATACACATACAAGCATAAATACTTTATAAAAGAAGTGCACGAAGACACTCTCACAACACTTGAACAAAATACGCAAAATGCGTAAAAGTAGCAAACATGCACTAGTGCATGTATTTCATAAAAAGATCAAATGCTTGAGACTCTCAAGCTTAAGAATAACAAGGGGGAACACCCCTATTTATACAAGAGCCAAGAGGTGCAAAAGGGGGGCTCCCAAAGGAGTCGTTGGGGAGCCCCCAACGGTCACATTTGTGACCGTTGCCCCCCCCCCCCCCCCCCCCCAACGACTCTATTGGGGGACCCCAATGCACCTTTAAAGAAATAAAAAATAAATGAAAAAATAAAAAAGAAGTACAAAAGAAAATAAAAGAGAAAATTACAACATATTCCAAATGGAATATGCGCAAGATAGGAAATTACAAGAATACCCTTTTTGGGTAATAAAATAAAATAGGTATATAAATATATATATTTATATATATATATAGATATACATATACATATAATATATTATATGTATATGTATCTCTATGTATATAAGTATATATATTTATACTTACAACAAGGATTTTTGGAGATACATTTTAACACCCCCCTCAAACTTACGGTGCGATAACCGCAAGTTTGTCAAGAAGGAAATGAAATCTGGGCGAACATAGAGCTTTTGTGAAGAAGTCTGCAAGTTGATACTCAGATGTCACATATGGTAGATTAATGACCTTCTTCAAGTATTCTTCTCTGACATAATGCAGTCTATCTCTATCTGCTTTGTTCGCTCGTGAAAGGTGTGGTTCTCAGCAATATAAATTGCACTTTTATTGTCACAGCATAGCTTTGTTGGTTATCTGATAAACACTCTCATATCTTCCAAAAGGCGACGAATCCATACAATTTCCATGGTGGTAGATGACATGGCTCTATATTCGGCTTCAGTGGATGACAGAGATACCTTCTGTTGTTTTTTACATCGCCATGAGATCAAAGACTCACCTAAGAAAACACAAAAGCCAGTGGTGGAGTGACGGTTACTAGGGTCACCTCCCCAATCTGAGTCAGTATAAGCAAGTAGTTTTAATTCAGAAGAAGAAGATAGAAATACTCCCTTATTCATTGTCCCCTTCAAATATCTGATGATGCGAAGGACAACATTCATATGAACGGTTGTAGGAGCGTGCTGAAACTAACTGGCGATGTGTATAGCATGTGACAAATCGGGTCGAGTAATGCTAAGGTACATTAAAGAACCCACCAACTGCCTGTAAGGAGTAAGATCAATTAGAGGAACACCGTCGTCAATCTTCATTTTTGATCCCACCACTTCAGGAGTTTCGCATACTTTGTCATCATAAATTCCTGATCTGTCAATAATCTCACAAGCAAGTTTAGACTGAGATAGGAAATAACCACGTTGCGAATAGGCAACCTCAATTCCAAGAAAATATGTCAGAAAACCCCAGTCTGACATCTCAAATTTTGAAGTCAAGACGGACTTAATAGTTAATACCCTTGACTCCTTGAATATTATCACCTGTAATTAACATGTCATCAACATAGAGTAATAGTATCACAATCCCTGCATTAGATTTTCTAGTAAATAGAGCAGTGTCAGTATAACATGAGGAAAAACCATTTTCCAACATTACACTGGTAAACCTGTCATACCAGGCTTTGGGGGCCTGTTTCAAACCATAGAGGGCCTTTCGAAGACGAAGAACTTTATCTTTAGGAATCTTCATGCCTGGTGGGGCATCCATGTATACTTCTTCGTTAAGATCACCATTTAAAAAAACATTTTTCACATCCATTTGAAAAATATTCCAATTTTTAATAAATGCAATAGTAATAAGACATCTAACTGTAACCATTTGGGCTACAGGAGCAAAGGTTTCTTCATAATCAATTTCATACTCTTGCCCATACCCTTTTGCAACTAAGCGAGCTTTATACTTTTATAGAGATCCGTCACTCTTAGTTTTAACCTTAAAAACCCATCGACAACCTATAGTTTTCTTTCCTATGAGTAGAGTTTGAAAATCCCAAGTTTCAGCCTTTCTAAGGGCATTGAGTTCATTTTGCATAGCTTCTTGCCATTCTATACATTTTTTAGCTTCTTCAAAATTCTTTGGTTCAAAACAAGAGTGAATGACACTAAGACAAGCCCTATATCGGGGTGAGAAAGAATCAAAAGAAACGAAACGAGTTGGAGGTCTCCTATTCCTTTCAGATCTTCGGTGATCAAGAGTAGGAACAAACTCACTATATTGGTCAATAACACTCCTAAAGGTGTCTTGATTTCTACGAGAGTAGGTTATTGGATCACTTGAAATTCTACTTTCTTGTTCATTGAGTGAGCTATGTTCACCAATATCACCATCATTTTCCTCATCATGGTTTGATGATACATCTGTTAAAATATATGTAACTCATATATATATATATATATATATATATATATATATATATATATATATAATACCCGATAGGGGTATTTTTGTCATTTCACAAGTACCCGATAGGGGTACTTGTTTTTCTTAGTTTATTTTTCTCTTTATTTTTTGTAAAATGTATTTTTTATTTTTTGTTTTTTGCTCACTCAAAAGGGGCCCCACCATGTAGTCGATGGGGCCTCCAACGGTCACATTAGTGACCGTTGGGGGCTCCCAACGACTACATGGGGAGCCCCCTAGGTGGCTCTCCTTTTAAGGCCTCTTGGCCTTCTCCCTCTCCCTCTCTTGTGTATAAATAGGGGTGCTCCCCTCTTGTATTTCTTACTCTTGAGAGCTCTCTCTCTTTCAATAAGAGGCATTTATATTTTTATGTTGTGTTGTCTCTTGTGGGTTGGGTATTAGCCCCTCTTTGTTTGTTCATTAGTAAATGTTGTAAGTGCTTAGTGCACTCTTTGCTTTTCCGCATATTTCATTACATGGTATCAGAGCCTTGTGTATGCTCTTCTTTTTAATATAGCTAGTGGTGTAGCTATATTTGTTTTCTTTGTTTCTCTCTCCTTGATATTCTCTTGTAAGTGGTTGTTATGGAAGGAGAACAAAAGATTGATCTCTCCTTCAAGCTCAATGGTTCCAACTACATGATGTGGGCCGCCGCCATGGAAAACAACCTCAAAGGGAAAAAGCTTTGGAGATACGTTATGGGCACCATTCCGGAACCACAACTCCAACTAACTAAGATGGAAGGCGATCAAGAAAAAGCTCTTGAAGGAGATGCCCGCATAAAGGCCATTGAAGATCACCAATCTAAAATAGAAGATTGGGAGAGTAAGCATGCCAAGATTCTTGCTTGGTTCATGAATAATGTGGAGCTCAAGATTTGCGCCAACATTGCCAAATTTAGGATGGCAAATGAAGCATGGTTCTTCATGAAAGGTATGTTTACACAAAAAGACCTTGCTCGTCAATTCTTTCTTCAAGAAAAAATCCGGACTATCAAGCAAGGAGAAATGAGTGTTAGGGATTACTTTAGCACTCTTGGCCCTCTATGGGATGAGCTATCCTTACTAGAACCAAAATGGGTTTCTAGTATAGATGTGGAATTAAGGAGAGAACAAATGGAAAAAGAACACTTTTTCCAATTTTTACATGGGCTTAGGCCCGAATATGAACAAGTGAGATCCTCCCTCCTACATAGATCAAAGCCTCTTCCCTTGGAAGATGCCATAGCCGAAATATGCCAAGAAGAAACCCGTCTTGGCATGATTAAAGGAGGAAATGATGTCTTGGCCGTATCCAAACCCGGCAACCATATGAAAACCTACAAACCTCCACATTTTGGAAGACAAAATAACTATAATGGCAACTACAGAAAAGCCATTTGCCATCATTGTCAAGAACCGGGTCATATAAGACCTAATTGCCCTAAGTTGAATGAAGCACCAAAAAATAAAGTTGCTTCCGTTGAAGAAGCTACTCAAAAGAAAGAGGAAGCAATCAAAGGAACGGACTCTTTTTCTCTTGCTCAACTATCGGAGGCACTACAAACTCTACTCAAGATTCCATCAACTTCGGGTGCCGCCGTAGCTTCCTCCTCTCCTCCAGGTATGTCGTTTTGGATCCTTGACTCTGGAGCTTCCTTTCATATGACCCCCCTTGAAAATGAGCTTTCCGATTTATGTAATAACTTTAAAAACTCCTATGTTTCAACTGCCGATGGTACATCTTTACAAGTTAAAAGTCTTGGAACCTTAAACTTTTCAAAAGACTTCTTTGTGCCAAACGTGAGAGTTGTACCTCAACTTAATTTAAATCTCCTCTCTGTTGCTCAAATATGCGATCATGGATGTAAAATCTCCTTCTCAACTAAGGATTGCTCTATACAGGATCTCCGGTCCGGGAAGCTGATTGGGCAAGGCCATAGAAGGGGAGATCTCTATTACATGAGCAACTTGAAACTCCCCATAAACTCTTTTTGTAACCATGTCCAAGATAAAAATATTGATATTTGGCATCAAAGACTTGGACATCCAAGTTTCTCAAAAATGTACTCCTTTCCATTTGGAAAGAAATTTTGTAATGAGAAACATTTTGTGTGCAAGAATTGTATTTTTGGCAAAATGAAATCTACTCCTTTTCCAAACCGGACTTTTGTATCCAAAAGACCTTTTGAGTTAGTCCATTCGGACGTTTGGGGTCCTTCCCCTGTCATGTCTAAAGGAGGGTACTCCTATTATGTCACTTTCATCGATGACTATACTAGGTATGTATGGATCTACTTTCTCAATTTAAAATCCGAAGTCTTTGAGTTTTTTAAAAAATTTCATATGATAGTTAAAAATCAATTTTCAAGTAATATCTCTACTCTTAGATCCGATTCGGGTGAAGAATATTTATTAAATGAATTTCAAAACTATTTAGAAGTGAATGAGATTTTGTCATCAAAGATCGTGTCCTAGGACTCCTCAACAAAACGGCTTGGCCGAAAGAAAGCATAGACATATCATGGAAACCACTAAGACACTCCTTATTTCCAAAGAAATTCCAAAGAATTTTTGGGCCGAAGCGACCTTAACCTCAACTTATTTAATAAATAGAATGATATCTTCATCCTTACAAAATACATCTCCATACGAAAAACTATTTGAAAGAACACCTGACTTCAATAGATTAAGAGTTTTTGGATGTAAATGTTTTGTCCTTACTCATAAACGGGACAAATTATCTCCTAAAGCTATTGAATGCGTTTTCTTGGGTTATGGAGAAAATCAAAAGGGTTTTAGATGTTTTGACTTGAAAAATAACAAACTCTATGTATCCAAAGATGTAACATTTTTGGAAAATGAAAATGGTTTTGTGAAAACTAAAGATATTGACGAAAGTGAATATACTTTTTTATTTGATCTTCTATCTCAAGAAGATGAGACTCCTCAAGAAGAGGAAATCTCTAATGAGTCTTTGAATGACCTAGAGGAAATCCCTCTTGATAATGCTGTAGATGAGAATAATAGACCAATCCAAACATATGTTAGGCGTGGTCAACAAACTCAGATAAGTGCCTTAGAAAAATACTCTCAAGGATCCGACATTGAAGAAACATCTTTAAGGAGATCCAGTCGGATCTCCAATCCTCCAAATAGGTTTGTTTCCTATGAGTCCCTAACTCCTAGATATAGAGCATGTCTAATTGCATTACATTCATTTCATGAACCTTCACACTATAATGAGGCCAAAAATATTTCCCAATGGGTTGAAGCCATGAACTTAGAGCTTAGTGCCCTTGAAAAAGCAAAAACTTGGGAAATAACTTCGTTACCCACTGGAAAGAAATCAATAGGATGTAGATGGGTCTTCAAAATTAAAACCAATTGTGATGGTTTATTAGAACGTTATAAAGCACGATTAGTAGCTAAAGGATATGCTCAGGAATATGGTATACATTATGAAGAAACCTTCGCACCTGTTGCTAGAATGACTAGTGTTAGGACTCTTATTGCTATTGCGTCTGTAAAAAAATGGCCTATCTATCAACTTGATGTTAAGAATGCATTTCTAAATGGCGAATTAAATGAAGAAGTTTACATGGATCCCCCACCAGGAGTATGTATTGGTAAAAATAAAATTCTTAAACTTAAAAAGGCATTATATGGTTTAAAACAAGCTCCAAAGGCTTGGCATGATAGATTTAGTAATGTAATGACAAGTTTAAATTTTCGTTCATGTTATACTGACACTGCTTTGTTTGTGAAAAGTGCAGGGTCTTCTGTAGTTATTTTACTACTTTATGTTGATGATATGATCATCACAGGAAGTGATGAGCAAGGCATTAATGATATTAAAAAGGTTTTGAAAGAAAATTTTGATATGTCTGACCTTGGTTTCTTAAGATATTTTTTAGGAATTGAAGTGGCGTACTCTCCTCGAGGGTACATTCTCTCTCAGATGAAACTTGCTGCTGACATCTGTTCCAAATCGGGTATCTCCGATGACAAGAAGACAGAAACCCCAAAAGTCATCAATGGAAAATTAAGGTTGGAAGATGGAACACCTCTTGAGGATCCTACTCCCTACCGGCAACTTGTTGGGTCTCTAACCTACCTATCCATCACACGGCCAGACATTGCTCATGCCGTCCACTCTGTCAGTCAGTTTCAACATGCACCTACAACCGTGCACATGAGTGCAGTCTTAAGGATTGTCAGATATATCAAAAATACCATAACTAAGGGAGTTTTTCTTTCTTCTGCCTCGTCACTTGATTTAATTGCTTATACTGATGCAGATTGGGGAGGAAATCCCAATGACCGTGTCTCAACTACCGGTTTTTGTGTTTTCTTAGGTGACTCTATGATTTCGTGAAGATGCAAGAAGCAACACAAAGTATCATTGTCCTCGACGGAAGCAGAATATCGTGCTATGACCACTACAACCATGGAACTTGTGTGGCTAAGAAGCCTCCTCAGTGATATGGGCATTGTCATCTCTACTTCTTCGAAGATGTGTTGTGACAACAAAAGCGCAATCTATATTGCAAGCAATCACACCTTCCATGAGCGTACTAAACATATTGAGATGGACTGCCATTACGTTCAGGATGAATTCCTAAGAGGAACTATAGCACTACCTTACGTCACATCAGAGTACCAGTTGGCAGACTTCTTCACTAAGGCTCTTGCGGCTCCTCGGTTTTTGTTTCTCCTTAACAAGCTTTCGGTTATATCCCCGTAAAGCTTGAGGGAGGGTGTTAAAATATATGTAACTCATATATATATATTTATATATATATATATAATACCCGATAGGGGTATTTTTGTCATTTCACAAGTACCCGATAGGGGTACTTGTTTTTCTTAGTTTATTTTTCTCTTTATTTTTTGTAAAATGTATTTTTTATTTTTTGTTTTTTGCTCACTCAAAAGGGGCCCCACCATGTAGTCGATGGGGCCTCCAACGGTCACATTAGTGACCGTTGGGGGCTCCCAACGACTACATGGGGAGCCCCCTAGGTGGCTCTCCTTTTAAGGCCTCTTGGCCCTCTCCCTCTCCCTCTCTTGTGTATAAATAGGGGTGCTCCCCTCTTGTATTTCTTACTCTTGAGAGCTCTCTCTCTTTCAATAAGAGGCATTTATATTTTTATGTTGTGTTGTCTCTTGTGGGTTGGGTATTAGCCCCTCTTTGTTTGTTCATTAGTAAATGTTGTAAGTGCTTAGTGCACTCTTTGCTTTTCCGCATATTTCATTACAACATCATCATCACTAGATATATCATCATTGCTAGACAATAAGTCAAATAGGAAGGAATAATCAAAATTTTCTTGTTGAGAAACATTTTTTTCAAAGCCACTTTCATTTTCTAAAAAAGTTACATTTCTAGAGACATACAACTTATCATTTCGAATATCATAACAACGAAACCCTTTTTGAGTTTCGGAATATCCAAGAAAGGCGCAAAGGATAGCCTTGGGAGAGAGTTTGTCATTCTTATCCGTAAGTATAAAACACTTACACCCAAAAACCCGTAACCTATTATAATCAGGTTCAAGCTTATATAGTATCTCAAAAGGGGATATTTTTTCTAATATCCTAGATGGTAAACGATTTATCAGATAAACAGAAGCAAGAGCTGCTTCTGCCCAAAAGTTTTTAGGAATGTTTTGGGAAATAAGAAGGGTCCTAGTGGTCTCAATGATGTGCCTATGTTTTCTTTCGGCCAACCCATTCTGTTGAGGAGTTTTAGGACAAGACCTTTGGTGGACAATTCCATGATCCTCAAGATATTCTTTAAATTGATTGGAGAGATATTCTCCTCCAGAATCACTTCTAAATATCTTTATGTTACTGTTGAATTGATTCTTGATCATTGAATGAAAGGTTTTAAAACACGAAAAAACTTCATATTTGAACTTAAGAAAATAGATCCACGAATATCTGGAAAAATCATCCACAAAAATGACATAGTAAGAAAAGCCTCATTTTGAAGCAACAAGTGTGGATCCCCAAACATCTGAATGAACAATTTCAAAAGTTTTAGAAGAGAACATAGTTCTTTGCTCAAAAGGTAAACTTTGCATTTTTCCGAGAATACAATCATTACAAGAAAATGAACTTTTACATAGGTCTTTTGCAAAATGTAAATAAGACAACTTGGTGATATTAGGATGACCAAGTCTTTTGTGCCACATTTATATCTTTGTTTTGGGCAACATTACAAAAAGATTTTGGAACTTGAAGAGATTTCATATAGTATAAGTCTCCTTTTCTAAAGCCTTCCCCAATCAATTTCCCGGACCGACGATCCTGTATTAAACATTTATCACAAGAGAATTTAATATCGCAACCATGGTCCGAGAGTTGAGAAACAGAGAGAAGGTTTAAGTTTAGTTTAGGTATAAATCTAATTTTTGGAATAAAAAAGTCTTGAGTTTCAAAATTACCTATTCCTTTAATTTCAAGAGAGATTCCATCCGCAGTAGAAACAAAAGAGGGAGAAACATTTTTTGAGTAACCGAAAAGCGAAAACATGTTTGGGGACATATGAAAAGATGCACCGGAGTCCAAAAGCCAAGAGACTTTACCTGGAAAGGATGAAGTAGACACGGCGGCATCAGAGGTAGCTCCCTTGAGGAGAGGTTGAAGAGCTTCCACTATTTGATTTATAGAGAGTGACCCACTTGATGATGTCTCCTCCTTTTGTGGTACACCGGTGGTAGCCATTGCGAGAAACTTTTTCCATTTGGGACATATGGGTTTGATATGTCTGGGTTCTTTACAAAAATGACAAATAATTTTGCTATAGTCTCTTTTTCCTCTTTGCCCACCATTTTCACCTTGATTTTATGGTTTAAAATGAGGGGGGCGATAGGTTTTTACATTATTCCCGGGTCTTGATACGGCATTGACCTCATTGTTTTCTTCATAATTACAAGGAACCATAAGAACACTTGATCCTTGTTTACATAAACTCATACGAGTCTCCTCACCACTCAATTTGGTGAGTACATCTTCAAGAGAGGGAGGAGTAAATGAGGTTAGAAGAGAAGACCTTATTTGCTCAAATTCAGGTCTTAGCCCATTTAAAAAATTGAAGAACCGATCTTCTTCAAGTTGTTTGTGACGGAGTTCAATTGTCTCTCCACTCCATTTTGGTTCAAGCATGGCAAACTCATCCCAAATGGAGGAAAGATCGACAAAATATTCCCTAATAGTCATTTCACCTTGAGTAAGAGAAAAAGCCTTCTTTTGAAGATAATACTTATGAGATAGATCCCTCGATGTATACATTTTTTCTCAAGATAGTGTCAAGCTTCCGATGCCTTTTTGAACTTAATAATGTTGGCATTAATCTTAGTTTCAACGGATGAAAAGAACCAAGAAAGAATCTTGAAATTCTTCATTTCCCATTCATCGTGCTTCTTAGAATACTCTTCAAGAGCTTTGACCCTTTCTTCTCCTTCAAGAATCTTGATTTCACTTCCGTTTATCACAGTTATTTTGGGTTTCAGTTCCGGAATTGTGCCTTGCACGTATTCCCATAGCCCCTTCCCTTTTTAGTGAGCCTTATAGTTGGACCCATTTAATTTGAAGCCAAGAGTAAAATGAGACTCTTTTTCGCCCATTATGAAGTAAAGAGGAAGAGAGAAAGGGTGTACCAACACACTATTTCAAATTCTAACTTGCGCAAGATCCTTCTAAAATATTTGAGAAGCAAGATCCACCACTTCAACCTCCAAAGATCTGAAGGCACACTTTTCGAGGCACTCGAAAAGAAAAGAATCCCACGATCCTCTATCACCAACCGAACTCTGATACCATGTGAAATTGTCTATGAAGAGACAATACGCATACAAGCATAAATACTTTATAAAAGAAGTGCACGAAGACACTCTCACAACACTTGAACAAAATACGCAAAATGCGTAAAAGTAGCAAACATGCACTAGTGCATGTATTTCATAAAAAGATCAAATGCTTGAGACTCTCAAGCTTAAGAATAACAAGGGGAACACCCCTATTTATACAAGAGCCAAGAGGTGCAAAGGGGGGGCTCCCAAAGGAGTCGTCCCCAATGACTCTATTGGGGGACCCCCAATGCACCTTTAAGAAATAAAAAATAAATGAAAAAATAAAAAAGAAGTACAAAAGAAAATAAAAGGGAAAATTACAACATATTCCAAATGGAATATGCGCAAGATAGGAAATTACAAGAATACCCTTTTTGGGTAAGAAAATAAAATAGGTATATAAATATATATATTTATATATATAGAGATACATATACATATAATATATTATATGTATATGTATCTCTATGTATATAAGTATATATATTTATACTTACAACAAGGATTTTTGGAGATACATTTTAACAGTCATCCTAGTCAGGACCCAAAAAAGATTAAGGAAACACAAAATTTACAATAATATATAATTGTATAAGACTTAATAAAATCTACACAAACATATATATATTTATATATCTAAAAAAACTCTATATATAGTAACTGATATCATTGATATTTTGAAAATATCGTGAGATTTTCCCGAGATATTCCTGAGATTTTCAAAAAATATATTTTTTCAACTTTTAAAGCTTCTGAGATCTTTTTGAGAAAAATCACTTTTTGAAAATATCACCAAGAAAAACCCTTGCAGAGAAATTACCTTGAGGCAATAGTGCAGGGCCCCACACATTTAAATGAATGATATTGAAAGGCGATGATGACAATGTCTTGCTCCTACTAAATGGGAAAGCATGGCTTTTTGAAGCTGGCAATCCTCAGAAAGCACAATTCTATTAGAAACCTTCAAGCTAGGTTCTAGCGATCCAGATGATATCATATACTTGAGTCTTGAAGAAGATACTTGACCTCGCCTATAATGCCATAATTATGATAACTCATTTATGACAAGAAGTCTGTAACACGAGGATGGATAGAAGGTGATGACAAGTACAATTAATCTAGATAATAGAGACCACCCTTTTCGTGGCCTATACTGATTAATTTTCCTAAAGCCAAATCTTACTCTAGGGATGTAAGCGGGTCAGCTTGGGGTTGGATCTAGGCAATACCAAGTCCGACCTAATTGGATTTGACTTAATCGGAATTCGGAGTCAGATGGGGTCAGCTAAAGCCGAATCCAGATCAGACTAACTTAAAATTTAGATGCAAATCTCAATATTGAGTTTGAATCCGATTATTAATTGAGGATCTGACTTTGGCTACCGGATCCAACTAATCGGATTTGGATTCAGGTCAGATGTCGGATAAAATCCTTGGCATCTCTGTCCTGCACATAACAACTAGTAGATGTAAAGAGGGCTTTGCAGTTAGAACTGATAAGCTTGCCAACTAATATGTGGTTCGTAGCCAAATGTGGAACAAGGCATACATTGGGACTAGAACAACCTACCTGAAAAATAAGAATACTCAGTCATTTTACCAAATTTTGTTTCATGCAAAACATTGCCATTAGCTGTTTGAGTATAGTATGAAACAAGAATAAAGTCAAGTATAGACTCATTTGTTGTCACATGACATGAAGCACCTGAATCCGTTAATCAAATAAAGGAATCAAGAGTATCGACAATGGGGTGATCAGAATTGGATCTTGAACATATGGATTTACATGCAATCAATTCATCCTCACTTTGGAATGCAGCAGATAGCATCCCGACCAGAATAAAATAGGCAATTGGATTTAGATATCCTTGTTAGATAAATGGGTGTGCTGATCCATATGGGTGTAAGTGGAAATTGGGGTTAGGATTAGGGATAATTTGGTCTTTTGTAAATAAGGCCAACAAAGGCAATTCAGAGGATATGCAGGGGGCAGAAAAAGCACTTTTTATGACTTATCGAGTTTTCAAGGGGTCTTTCTTCAGGGATGGTGCCCTATCAGGGGAAAATGTGAAGGAAAAGGCGAGGGAATCTCTTCCGTAATCTCATTTGATTTTGACAGGTTTCATCCTTTCTTGGCCAATTGTCTTGTTTGGATACGTCTCCTTCCTAGAAGGAGAAGGCTCTTGAGTGATCAAGAGAGTCCACCTCAGTCGTCTCTCTCTCATGCCCCCTCCTCTCACGATTTCCTAGGTCGATTCTCTGTGATTTTGCATCCTCTGAACCTTGTCTAGCTCCCCCCCCCCCTTGGGTAGCTATCATTTGGTATCAAAGCAGGTTTGACTCGGGACCCCAAAAACATCTCTCAACTCCTCTAGCAAGGGCCCAAGCACTTCACGTATCCGTCCATCCGATTCAACCGCAGCCAAAGGTTATCTGCACCCACCGCTACTAGCTGCATTCGGGTCTTTCTCTTCTGATCGTGCTAAAGAAATCAAATATGCATCTACACGAAGGTATCAGATTCTTCGATTCATATACTTCAAGTTTGAGTTTAGAATCGTTAGAATCCGGTCTCTGGTGACTTCGATCCGACCTTCGGAAGTCGGGCTTTATTTTGCTTATATTTTAGGAAGGATCAACACTGGCTTGCTTATTATTTCGGTCTTCGAAAATTCGTGTTGTCCCTCTAACAATCCAAAAAAAGTCTCAAAAAATCACTGTAGTTAGCCCTACTCGTCCTAGATCGAACCTAATTTATAAATCGAAGAAATCAGATCCTGATCTGTAGATATCTCTGTTTTACCAAAACCTGTCAGATCCAACGTTTGGATCCTGATGACCTAATGTTTTTAAACCTCAAAAAATTCCCTAGGTTTGATCCTATGCCATAAAATCCTGAAATTTTATCCCAGGTAACAACATCCATTAGCTTTTAAACCCAACTTGCAGATCTCAAAAATTGGTTTTGATTGTTGAGATCTGGTTCGATCTTTGAGCCCTGTCCGAACCATGAAAACCAAAGTGAACCTGTAACGCCTTGGCCTGTCCCAGAAATAAATTAATTTCGACCTTTTAAAAACTCTGAAAAATCTAAAAAAATAGTTTTACATACCTGATACCTCTGATCGTAAGGCCAGACCTAGAGCCAGCCTAAAACCTAGCTTAAACCTCTCCACCAACCCATTCCCCGGACCGACAGAATTCTGTCCAACAGGCAGACAACATATTGCATAGAGTCATGGTGACTCGTGGAGCCCAAGAGCTTGTAGACACATTATGGGTTGAGACCCAACACCAGTTGGGTGAGGTGAACAATAAGATCGACAACTTAGCAACCATGATGCAGAAGTTCATGACCAACCAAGTGTAAGAAAGTGAAAAATACGCTACAACAAATGTCTCTCAACAAGTTCTCACAAATACATCATAAGAACCACAAAGGTTCACAAAAAGAACTTAAGAATACACACAACCCGAAACGGGTATAAAAATGAAAAATAAACAATTTTATTGATTTGAGATAAAAACCCAAACAAGAGTGAGTATTTACAAGGGGAATAACCCCATATTTATAGAGAGGTAGAGAGAAGCCTTAAAAGAGAGATGTTGGACTCTCCAACGACTCTAATAGAGCTGTTGGGGAGTTCAACAACTCTTTTTGGATTTACCTTTTTGACTTGGTCAAAAAGGTACCTTTTTGACTAGTCAAAAAGGTAAAGGCCAAATAAGTCCAATGATGGACTGGTTTGGCTAATTCTAGTTGTATTTTAACTAGAATTAATTAAACGAAAAATCCTAACTAGAAAGGAGATAAAACATTACATGTCTATGAGATTACATATGAGATATTATATGAGATTGCATATTTTAACATTATGGGTTGAGACCCAACACCAGTTGGGTGAGGTGAACAATAAGATCGACAACTTAGCAACCATGATGCAGGAGTTCATGACCAACCAAGGGGTTGCTATATCGGGGGGTCCAACCAACACGGACCCGAATTCCCTTACCATCAGTCCGGTGAGGCCAATGGGGGAAACCATATGAAGCAACCCTGTATCAAGTTTCCCACCTTCGCCGACAAGGATTCAAGTTGGATCTTCAAGGCTGAGCATTACTTCTGAGAGATGCTGACCCAGAAGTGGAGGTCTCCATTGCCTTCATTTATTTGGAGGAAGATGCATTGTTATCACTGGTTCGAAATGAACCTGGGTGTACCTACTTGGGAAGCTTTCGCACGTCCACTGGTACTACAGTTTGGTCTTTCGCCGTACGTGAACCACAATGTAATGTTGTCCAAACTCTAACAAACCGACAACTTGATGGAGTACTAGGCCGAGTTTGAAAGGCTCAACAATTTGATGGTCGATTGGTATCAGGAAGCTCTCATTGGGACTTTTATAGTGGGCCTTTATTACGAGCTTCAGATTGAGGTGCATGCCAGCCGGCCCACTATCATTCTAGAGTGCTTTCAGCAAGCACGTTTGACAGAAGAGAAGTTGCAGAAACTAGAATCCAAAGGCACTCGAGCGGGTTCAAATCTAGATCCTAGAACAGTCAAAATGATCCTCCTTTCCAAAGCGGGTTAGACGGATCCAATGTAGCAACTGATACTAGTGGATCCAAACCCACTTTAAACCCTCCTTTTAATTCTTCCAATGCAAAAGCTCTCTAATGATGCCATGGTTGAGCGGCGAAAGAAGGGGTTGTGTTACCATTGTGATGAGGTTTGGCGCCCTGACCATGTATTGAAAACCATGCATCTGTATCTTGTAAATAGTGATAATGAAAATAGTGAGGGAGAGGAAGGAGAGGAAACAATTTTTGGGGATGAGGTTCTACTCGAAAATGAGAGAAATCTCACTCCACACCCTCATAGGGGTGGACATGACCCGATCCATGAGAGTACGTGGCATTCTCTAGGGCACCTCGATATCCGTCCTCGTAGATACAGGAAGCACACACAACTTCATTTGTACTCAAGTTGCTAGAAAGATCAAGTGTCCAACCACAACCCGTTCAAAGTAGTAGTAGGAAACAAGAGCAAGTTGCAGTGTCAAGCGATATGCCCCAATTTGAAAATCAACGTCCAAGGCACCACTCTCAACTTGGATGCCTTTGTGCTTCCTGTCAAGGGAGCTGATCTCATATTAAGGATGCAGTGGCTGCAAAACCTGTGTGCAATTTAGTGGGATTTCTAGAAGTTGACCATGAAATTCAAACAAGGGGACCGAAACATGGAGATCCATGGAGACCAAATTCTCTTCAAACCTGCACTAAAGATGTTCTTAGGGGCACCCATACTTCCATTGTAGGAAAACAACAATAGACACTCCGCAGGAGTATAAAAAACGGAAGGAGCCTTGAAACCTGAAGCAACGTCTGAAGAAGAAACAAAGCCAACACAAAAGGCTCTATTTTCAACTAAAAAATGCATGCAGTTCATATCTATACGGTTTGATTAACACAAAAAGCTCAAGAATTATAAAAATTTAAAGCTTCTATTAGGTGGGAATAGATGCTCCAGGAGCACCCTATTGTTATTATATATATATATATATATATCTATATATACATATGTAGGTATGTATGTGAGGAATTGGATCCCTACTTCCATATGGTATTGACCGTGCTAATTTTGGATGTTCCAAGCTATGCTTTGCAACTATGACCCCAAAAATGTGTTCAACGTGATCCATTTGCTAGGAATCTTTTGTTAGATCATGTTGTTTTGATGAAAAAATACAATTTTTATGAGCCTTAACATTTATGAAAATGTAGTTGAGGTCCGTAGGAAGGGTGATAGGATTTTACTTATTAAATTAGTATTAAGTACGGATATTATTAATATTATTAGTGTTTATGCACCTCAAGTAGGTTTAGATGATTCAATTTTGGGAAGATTTAGATGGAGTATTACAAGGGATATCTTACGGAGAAAAGCTTTTCATCGGCGGTGACCTTAATGGACATGTAGGCATTAGTAGGGATGAATTTGAGAGTATCCATCGAGGCTATGGTATAGGAGAAAGAAACGAAGTGGAGAAAGGATTTAGATTTTGGTTTGTTCTATGATATGATCTTAGCCGACACTTGGTTTAGGAAGAGGGAGTCTCACCTAGTAACATTTAAAAGTGGGGTTAATACGAGTACGAGTCAGATAAATTTTTTCCTACTTAGAAAGAGAGATAGGGGATGTTGCATTGATTGTAAGGTTATACCGGGAGAAAGTGTAGCTACACAACATAGAGTCTTAATTTTAGATCTTAGATTTAAAAAATGCCGCAAAAGGGATAGACATAGGATAGATCCTAGAATTAAGTGGGGGGCACTGAAAGGAGCTAAACAAGGAATGTTTGTAGAGCAGGTATTTAAGGAAGTTATTGGTATCTCGAGGAGGATTCAGAATCAATGTGGAATAAGATAGCGGGTTGCACGAGAAAGGTGGCTAAGGAGGTATTGGGTGAGTCTAAAGGCGGTGCACCGCTAGGTAAGGATACATTATGGTGGAACGAGGATGTCAAATTAGCTATTAAGGTTAAAAGAGAGTGTTATGAAAATCTAAGAGTCGTGATAATGAGAATTTGGAGAAGTATATTATAGCAAAGAAGGAATCTAAAAAAGTATTTCGAAACGCGAGGGATAAGGTATATAAGGAGGTTTATGACAAGTTGAATAGCAAAGAGGGCGAAAAGGATATTTATAGGCCTGCTAAGATGAGAGATAGGAAATCGAGGGATCTGAGTATGGTTAGATGTATCAAAGATGAAACGCAAAGGGTTTTAGTCAAAGATGAGGAGATTAAAGAGAGATGAAAAGATTATTTTGATAAGCTTTTAATGGAAGTCATGCTCAGGATCTTGGAGACTTGTCCATTCTTTTTTATGAGATGAATCGTGACTTCATGCGCAAGATTCAAAAGAAAGAAATTGCAGAGGATTTGAAGAAAATGAAATCAAGAAGGGCAGTTGGCCTAGATGGTATACCTATCGAGGCTTGGAAATGCTTGGGAGAGAAAGGTTTAGAATGGTTGACAAATCTTTTTAACAAGATTTGGCGGACAAATAAGATGCCTAATGAGTGGAGGAAAAGTACTTTGGTGCCTCTATATAAGAATAAGGGTGATATACAAGATTGCACAAACTATCGTGGTATAAAACTCATGAGTCATACTATGAAACTTTGGGAGAGGGTGATTGAGTCTAGGTTGAGGAAGGTTGTCATGATATCGGAGAATCAATTTGGTTTTATGCCTGGAAGATCAACTATGAAAGCTATACATCTTCTTAGACAACTTATTGAGAGAAATAGAAAGAGGAACAAAGATTTGCATATGGTTTTTATTGATTTGGAGAAGGCATACGATAGAGTACCTAGGGACGTTCTCTGGTGGACAATGATGAAGAAAGTTCTTTCTCTCAAGTACATTAGTATAATTAAAGATATGTACGAAGTAATAACCAATGTCTGCACTTGTGGAGGGGTGACAACCAATTTTCCTATAACGGTTGCGTTACATCAAGGATCTGCATTAAGCCCTTTCCTATTTGCTATAGAGATGGATGAGCTTACGAGATCAATTCAAGAAAATGTGCCTTGGTGTATGTTGTTTGTTGACGATATTGTTTTGATTGATGAGTCTAGAGCTGGGGTTAATGCTAAGTTAGAATTATGGAGACAGACATTGGAAGCAAGAGGTTTTGCGTTGAGTAAGAGTAAGACAAAATATATGGAATGTCGGTTTAGTACACAACGAAGTAGTGATGAGAGTGTAGTGAAGCTTGGTGAACAAGAAATACCGGTGGATGACTGTTTCAAATATTTGGGATCTATCATTCAAAAGGATGGAGAAATTGATGGAGATGTAAATTATAGGATAAAGGTTGGGTGGATGAAATGAAAAGTGCAATTGGACTACTGTGCGATCGTAGAATGCCATTGCGGTTGAAGGAAAAGTTTTATAGGACGACTATTAGGCCTGCTTTACTATATGGTACGGAATGCTGGGGTGCCAAGAGACATCATATTCAAAAAATGAGTGTAGCTGAGATGCGTATGCTTAGATGGATGTGTGGAAATACAATAAAAGATAAGATTCAGAACAAGGAGATACGTAAGAAGGTAGGCATTGCATCCATTAAAAATAAGATGAGAGAGAATCGTTTATGGTGGTTTGGACATATTCAGCGAATGCCTAATGATGCTCCAGTTAGAAGGATGGAGAAATGGGAAAATATATTAGTTAAAAGAGGTCGGGGTAGGCCTAGGAAGACTTGGATGGAGATGATAGGAAAGGATATGAATGCTTTGAACCTCACCGAGGACATGGCATTGGATAGAAATGATTGGAGGAGAATGATTTATGTGGAAGACACAGAATAATTTTCTTTGTTGGTTCATATCGCCGACTCCAATTGTTTTGGGATGAAGGCGTAGTTGTTGTTGTTGTTTGTTGTTGTTGTTTTACTTTCTTGATTCCTTCTTTGTCACTACCTGTAATCAACATATCATCCACATACAAAAGTAAAATTATAATACCTGCAGGAGAATTCTTAATAAATAAAGTTGTATCAGTATAACATGGTTTAAAACCATATCTTGTAATAACGTCGTTAAAAGTATCAAACCAAGCTTTAGGTGCTTGTTTGAGACCATACAATGCCTTTTTCAATTTAAGCACTTTACCTAAAGGAATTATCAATCTAGGTGGAACATCTATATATACTTTCTCATTAAGATGCCCATTCAAAAAGGCATTTTTAACATCCATTTGAAATATATTCAAATTTTTAATAGCTGAAATAGCTACAAACATCCGAACAATGGTCCTTCTGGCAACGGGAGCAAAAGTTTCTTCATAATCAACTTCGTATTCTTGAGAATATCCTTTGGCAACTAGCCTGACTTTATGTCTTTCCAAGGATCCATCACTTTTGGTTTTTACCTTAAAAACCCATCTACAACCTATGGTCTTTTTTTCGATGAGTAAATTTAGAATTTCCTAAGTATTAGCTTCTTTAAGAGCATCTAATTCTATATGCATAACTTTTATCCATTCATGTAAATTTTTTGCTTCATTGTAATATGAAGGTTCAAAGTAAGAATGAATGGCTATAAGACATGCTATGTTTAGGAGAGAATGAGTCATAAGACACAAATTTATTTGGGATCCTTGAGGTTCATTCAGATCTACGAATAGTTGATTGTTGTGAGGGAATGTCTAAATCTTCATGATTACTTTGATTTACACCTTCATTGGTTGCATTTCGATTCCTTCTTTGTCACTACCTTAATCAACATATCATCCACATACAAAAGTAAAATTATAATACCTGCAGGAGAATTCTTAATAAATAAAGTTGTATCAATATAACATGGTTTAAAACCATATCTTGTAATAACGTCATTAAAAGTATCAAGCCAAGCTTTAGGTGCCTGTTTGAGACCATACAATGCCTTTTTCAATTTAAGCACTTTACCTAAAGGAATTATCAATCCAGGTGGAACATCCATATATACTTCCTCATTAAGATGCCCATTCAAAAAGGCATTTTTAACATCCATTTGAAATATATTCTAATTTTTAATAGCTGAAATAGCTACAAGCATCCGAACAGTGGTCATTCTGGCAACGAGAGCAAAAGTTTCTTCATAATCAACTCCGTATTCTTGAGAATATCCTTTGGCAGCTAGCCTGACTTTATGTCTTTTCAAGGATTCATCACTTTTGGTTTTTACCTTAAAAACCCATCTACAACCTATGGTCTTCTTTCTGATGGGTAAATTTAGAATTTCTCAAGTATTAGCTTCTTTAAGAGCATCTAATTCTATATGCGTAGCTTTTATCCATTCAGGTAAATTTTTTGCTTCATTGTAACATGAAGGTTCAAAGTAGGAATGAATGGCTATAAGACATGCTCTATGTTTAGGAGAGAATGAGTCATAAGACATAAATTTATTTGGGATCCTTGAGGTTCGTTCAGATCTACGAATAGTTGATTGTTGTAAGGCAATTTCTAAAGCTTCATGATTACTTTGATTTACACCTTCATTGGTTGCATTTCGATTCCTTCTAGTGTATACTATTGGTTTAGCTGTTGTTATATTCTCAATAGGAGGTTCTACATAAATATTTTCATCATTAGACAGCAGTTTAAATAAGAATGAATAATCAGAATTTATGTCTTCCGACATGTTTTCTTCAAATCCACTTTCATTTTCAACAAAATTGACATTCCTTGATACGAGAAGTTTATCATTTTTATATCATAACATTTGAATCCCTTTTGTGTTTCTGAATAGTCAGTGAACGCGCAAGGAATAGCCTTAGAGGATAGTTTATCATTTTAAACATAACATTTGCAACCAAAGATTTTCAGTATTTGATAGTCAGGTTGATATTTAAATAATTTTTCAAAGGGAATTTCGTTGGACAATGTTTTTGAAGGCATCCTATTTATAAGATATACTGAAGTTAATGCAGCTTCTGCCCAAAGATTTTTTGGAACATTTTTAGCAATAAGAAGAGTCCTTGTAGTTTCCATAATGTGCCTGTGTTTTCTTTCTGAAATTTCGTTTTGTTGTGGAGTTTTAGGACACGATCTTTGATGTAGAATTTCTCCTCCAGAGTCAGTTCTAAGGATTTTGAGTTTACTTTCAAATTGATTTTTAATCATGTTATGGAATGTTTTGAAGATTTCGAATACATCGGATTTAAACTTAAGAAAGTAAATCCAGCAATATCTAGTGAAATCATTAATAAATACAACATAGTAGGAGAATCCTCCTTTAGAAGCTACGGGTGCAGGACCCCATACATCTGAATGAACTAATTCAAAAGACATTGAAGAATAAAAAGTTCTTTGACCATAAGGCAAGGCTGTCATTTTACCAAGTAAACATTCTTTACATTCAAAAATTTCCTTACAAATATTTTTGGTAACTGGTACAAAATTTAATTTCTTTATATTTGGATGCCCAAGTCTATGATGCCAAGTCCGTATATCTTTTGTTTGGGCAATATTACAAAATGATTCCTTTGAAATACAAAGGAAATCCATATAATAGAGATCTCCTTGCCTAGAACCTTCCTTAATCAATTTTTGAGACTGGCGATCCTGCACCCAACATTTATTCGATGAGAAAATGACATCACATCCATGATTCTAGATTTGCGAAACTGAGAGTAGGTTAAGATGTAGTTTAGGTATAAATCTTATTTTTGGAATATAAAATTTGCTATTATTTTTAAAAGTTTCAACACCTTCTATTTCTAAAGCAGTACCATCAGCTGAGGAAACAAATGATGTATTTGAATTAGATTGACATTCAGATAATATAGACTTATGTGGAGTCATATGAAAAGAAGCTCCTGAACCTAGAAGCCAATAACACATACCAGGAGTAGAAGATGATGCAATGGCCGCTCCTGACGTAGATCCTTTAAGCAATGGTTATAATGCCTCCGTCAGTTGAGATAATGATTTGGTGAGGTCCTTGAGGTTCAGAGTATCTTCATCTTGTTTTGATGGTGCAGTGGAAACACGTTTTTCTTGAGGCCTATATTTGTATTTAGGACATTGAGGCCTAATGTGATCGGGCTCATTACAGTTATGGCAAATGATTTTTGATTCACCTTTATTCCTATTGAAGTGGGGTGATTTATATGGCTTAATATAATGTCCTGGTTTTGATGTGGCAAGAGCGCAGTGCTCTTCTTGACCATTGATAGAAGTAGCAAGAACACTAACATTTTTACTCATGTTTAGCCTAGTTTCTTCTCCACTAAGTTTAGTGAGAATCTCATGAATAAGAGGGGGTGTTGAAGATGATAGCAGTGAGGCCCTTGTTTGTTAAAATTCGGGTCTCAAACCATAGAGGAAGGCAAAGAGTCTATCTTCTTCAACTTGAACTCTTTGCATTTTTATACACTTACCTCCCCATTTGGGTTCAAATTGGACCAGATGGGTCCAAATTGAAAATAACTCCATAAAGTAATCTCTTACATTTTTATCTCCTTGTTTGATATTTCTAACCTTTTCTTGAAGATAATACTTGTGAGCCATATCTTTTTCGGTAAACATACCTTTAAGATATTCTCACACTTCATTTGTCTTTTTGTAGCATAATAGATTTAAGGCGATTTTTGTCTCAACTCCACTTAGCATCCATGAAAGAATTTTTGCATTTCTCATTTCCCATTCATTTAATTTCTTGTAGTATTCTTCCATGGCTTTGTTTCTTTCTTCAAGACTAGTCTCAACTTCATTTTCACCTAATGAAATTTTGGGAGTGGGTTCAAGAATAGTACCTCTTACGAATCCCTACAAACCTTGACCTTTCATGAATGTCTCCAAGTGTCCCGCCCAAATATTATAGTTGCTTTCTTCAAGTTTGAACGGCGGAATAAAGTTGGAATTGCTTGTATTATGTGAAAAAGATTCACCCATGGTGAATTAAAGGAGGAAAAGAAATCACCACCACGAAATAGAACAAGCACAATTTACGAGGCAGCCCACCGATGCACCGTTGATCATACACCTAGCTCTGATACCATGTAAAGAGCCTTACAAACAATAACTTGACATTTCAAACACAAGCTAGCACAAAGTTGCACTCAAATGTTACACACTATAAAAGCAAGAAAGTGCATAAAATGCACTATTTTATTAACAAGCACAAGGGAATAAAAACCCTTCTTGAATAATAATACAATAGGCTGGGAGGCCCTTATTTATAGATGGGTGAAAGAGAGGGAGTCGTTGGGTACAGTCCCAACGTCTCTGTAATTAGCTATTGACAGACTGTGCTGCACACAATATGTCAGCTATTGACAGACTGTGCTGCACACACTCTCTCATTAGCTGACAATGTTCAGCTGATGACCGATTACATACAAAATAAAAAAGAAAAATTACAGAATTAAAATGTACATATATGTATTATTTTCTAACACTAATGTCGGGATATCAACATTCACAAGTGACACTGTTTTGGTATACTAAAACAATATATGTGTCTACACACCATCCCCAGGCAAAGTGACGGATTCTTCTTAAAACCGTGACTAGGAGAAGAACCTCAATATCGGGTTCTGGGGCAACAACAATGCACACAGAGTTTTAGTATCCTCACGGTTTCTTCAAAATCGTAATGTCCAAGATTCCCACACTATCGAAGGGACATCAAGGAAGTGTAGATTACACTGTTCTTTAATTTCTTTTATCATGTTATCAATTAATCTTCTTTAATTTATAATTCAACATGCAGAATTAATAACACAAGCTTGTAAATCAATATGCGAAGCTTTTCACGGGACCACATCCCGTGGCAACAGAACATTGCAATAAGAACAATAATATTGTAATGAGATATTGCGGAAATATAAAGAGTGCATACAAGCACTTACAACAATGAATAAAAGAGACAATATCACAAGTCCACAAAGGGACAATACAAGCACAAGCCTTTAAGAAGGCAACAATATAAAAAGCCTCTTATTGAGAAGAGAGAAAGCTCTCCGGAATGAAAAAATATACAAGGGGTTCACCCCTATTTATACAAGAGGGGGAGGAGAGAAGGAGAGGCCAAAGGCCTAAAAAGGAGAGCCCAAAAGGGGGCTCCCATAGAGTCGTTGGGAGCCCCCATCCAACGACTCTATAGTTGGAGCCCCTTTTGGTCCTCAAAAATAACAAAAAAAGAATTGTAAAAATAAAAAAGAAAAATTACATTTTATAAAAAATCAAAAATAGTTGTTTTCTAAAACAACTATGTAAAATTACAAAAATACCCCTATTATATATATATATATATAAGATATACATTTTAACAAATATTACATTTGATTTTTACCATGCATATACAAGTAAACAAGAAGCAACACATGCTCAAGGCTCTTACGGCCTACGATGATCAACTTTTGATCATCAATGCATCCATATGCAAAAATCATGAATAACATACCACTATTCATTACTTTCTAATGCTTCTCAATGCACATTCATATATGCAAATTTCAGAGGTGTGAATGAAACAATAATATTCATATGTATGAGCATGAATTCACACTCACATTAAATGCATGCTTTCATTCAATGCACATATTCATGTCAAATGCATGCTCCCATTTATGAATCAAACTATTGCTCATGTGCATGCTCCAATTCACACTCACACTCATGCATTTATTACATGCAAGAACATATCATTTCAAGTGCACACATGTACATGAGACAATTATGCAATAATACTTTGATTATACATGACATAACGAATCTTAAACATGTGCAAACTATTGCTCATGTGCATGCATAACCAAGTCTAATTTCAATAGAGAAAATTTTTGGAATTATTCATGCCAAGACTGCATAAACTCTTTTTTTTTAAAGCATGATCTTCTAAGTATAAGCATGTGAATATCTCATTCTTTTACATGCATAAATTCAAATCCTTTACCAATAGAAAGATTCTGAAATTTATCATGCCTGCTGAAACTTTTTATTCAAGCTCAATTGAGCGCAACTAGTGTACATGGAAAGAAACTTATTATAAACAAAAATCTGAAATCATCCTTTCATAACTGATCTTGCAAGCATAAAAAAAATCTGGATATTCCAACATTCATAAAAACCCTTTTCTTTAAAAATTTTTGTGCTTAAACAAATCTTTTTTTTGTAAGCATATGACCCAGTCGGCTGGATCTTGCACACGACCAAACCCTCCCAGCCGACCCAGTCGGTTGGATCAGTCCCCCACTGCCCCATGACTAAAGCTCCTTTTTTTGTTTTTGTGAAAACAAAACTTTCCTTTTTTTCTTTCCTTTCATTGAAAAACTAAGAACAATAAACAACAAATCCTCCACTTCATGGTACCAATTGTAATTGATGCCCTTTCTGGTAAAGCTCTCATTCTTTTCTTCAATGCTTCTCCCTTATGACAGTATAAGGGCTACTTGCATAATGATTGTGTTTCCCTTTTCTAGCTCAAGGCTCTCTTAGCACATTAAAGCAATAGATGATGGAGGTGAGAGACCGTGAAAGAGAATGAAAGGCTGAATAGAGCATGTGCAATGTTTGAGGAAAGAAAGTTTAAAAAAAAAAATCTAGATCAGTAATCTAATACTATACAAATAGCCTCAACTTAGTCTCTACATTCAGTTAACTTTGTAAAAGAGTAGAAGAAACATCAAGCAAATTAAGTAACTAAGCAAACAGATAAGAGCATTCAACACAGATTAGGATCAACTTTTCAAAAGGAAACTGAAAAGACCAAGAACTGTGACACAAAGAAAGGATATAAAGATGCAGTACGTCCAAATCTCTTAAGGATGTGAAAACGTCTATTAAGGAATGGCCAAAAGAACACTATAAGAGTGAAAATGGATTGAAAACATTTCTAATGATTTTCACTGAGGAAATCACATCACATCACTAGTTTATTCAAATCAATGATAAGCATTCTTTTAGTTTTCCACTTCCGACAGATTGGAAGAGACATGACAAACACATCTTGACTGTTAAGTAATTAATGCTAGATCATTTAATAGAAAAAAAATCAATTCTTGTAAATTACACTGCAGTATGGACTTACCTATTCATATAAATATGCAGATTCATGACACACATGGATCAACACATTTATAAACACAACCCTATACACGCGAATAGGCTCATTAAAAAAAGACATATTTATTTGTAAACAAATCGGTGTACCTGCCCATACCTTTGTATGTATGCCCCCCCCCCCCACACACACACACATATACACACATGCATGCTTGCATGCTTGAATAAAATATGCTTTCAATGCGAAATTCAATCCTAAATCTGAAATATACCTAGCAACCATGAATATTTCGGTTTTTCTCTATTTCATACATAGGAAACCAGATCATATTCATGGTTCCTTTAAAAAAAATATCACCTAAATCAGATTTAAGCTCTTTTCCCTATTCGAATCAAAAGAAAGACCCGTACCTTTACCGTAGATCGAAAAAGAAACAAGATTAATGGTGAAAAACGATAGATGATTGAAGAAGGTGACCTTCTTCCTATTTTTCTAATTTTCTCTCTCTTCCTCTCTTTTTCCTTATCTTTTTCTTTCTTTCCGCTTTTTTGATCTATTTTTTAGAGCTCTAGATGGGCTGGAGAAAAGAGTGCAGCCCTAGCTGAAACTCTCTTCTCTCTTAGAGTTTCGAAAATTTTGAAACTCTTCAAGTGTTGACTTTTCAAATTTGAGTATTATTTAAAAAAAAAATCTTTCTTAAAGCTTCTAAGGCATGAACAAGGGCTCTATAAAGAGTCCTAAACTCTCTAAAAATAAATCTCGGAATTAATTAAAAGTATTTATTTATTTATTATTTATTAATAAATAAATACCTAAAAGCTTTCAAAAATTATATTATTGAACTAGAACACTTCTAAAAAGATTTTATATGGGTTTAAGGGCTCTACTTAGAGTCTTTAACAATTATCAAATTAAATTTTTGGAATTACATTATTTATTTATTTAATATTAAATAATAAATAAATTTTTAGAAGCTTTCAAAAATTATCAAATTAATTTGGGAGGCTTCTTAACAGTAAGTAACTCTAATTTAAAGGTTTCTGATGAAATTAAAGTTGGAAAATCATTGGGCATGGATTTGGATCTGGATTCGAATCTAAGATTCAAATCCATCTCAAAAATCCAAATAGGTCTTGAGTTGGATCAAATCCAAATTAATATGGGTCTTGGATGGAATCCATATTAATTTAAATCAAATCCATCAGATCTGGTCTGATCCAAATCCGGATGTGAACCGACAAATTGCTCATTTTTTTTAAATGTGATTTTCGGGCCAACCGTGGCCCGAATCAAGGAAAATAAAATATCGTTACACAGATTTTTAAGACGCATCCAACGATATATAAATCGAATTTTGCTTCCAAAACTCGCTCGAAAAATAACCGGAATTTCACTCAAATTTCGCATGAATTTAAACGTCGATAATAAAACTTTTCTCACGTTTTGAGTGGCTCGTTTAGGCCTTGACAATGAGACCTGGGCCAAGCCTAGACTTCAAAGCATCGGCCTAAAATCGAGAATTAAATGATTTTTCTTCTATACTTAGCCAAATTTTTGAAAAATCCCAAATTTAACTAAGTGTGAAAATACACGATATTACATATTTGGTTCTTGTGTTGTGTTGGCATGGGATGCATGTTAAATGAAGTGCAGGTTGGAAGGCATTTTGGTCTAAGCACTAGATGTATATTCAGATGTTGAAAATCACATGTTTGGATCTCAATGGAGTGCTGCATCCACATAATTGATTGTGGCAAGAGTTGAGTGCTAAAAAAATGATCAATTAGTGGCATTGATATAAAAAAGATTGCAGATATACCTATGTTTTTCAGCACCTTGAACTTTCTGTAATGGCTGAACAAATTAATCTTTAGTAACTGGATTGTGAAAGCAGTGACGTGAAATCCAACAGCATCAACAACCTCTATTTGGGTTGTTCCTGCTTTATTTGTTGCAAGGTATCAAGCTTGAAAAAATTACTCTAAAGCTATATCCATTAGCCAGATATGCTGTCTCAGCCTATATTCATCTTGAGAAGCATGTGAAAGTACGATGACAGCAGATGAATATAACCTATGATTAGTTAAATTTATGTATGCTATTGTTTTCATCATTGTCTATGGGGGACATATTCTTGTCAAACTTACTATTTAATTATGTATTTTACTTTCAATGCTTATTAAAGTTGACTTCCTTCAGTATTGTTTAAAACCATTGTCTTTCTGGTTATGTAGGTACTTGCAGCAATTGTGCAGGCAGTTCAGCGTGCACCCTACTATCCTGAGGGCCATAATTTGTATGGGCTAATTTGTGAAGCCAGATCTGATTTTCAGTCTGCAATTGCTGCTTATAGGCGTGCAAGATGTGCTGTCAATGTTTTTATGAGGACAGCACCTAGTTCTTGCATATCTGACATAACAGTTAATCTTGCAAGGTCTTTTTGTCAGGTAGTTTTTTGTCAATCAAGGTGATATTCTTCTATTGTTTCTTGTGTTTTCTTGGTTAACCATATAAGGTGATGACTTCTGGTCCAATATCAAGATTCTTGAACCTTTTTAAAGATTATAGTTGCTTATTGTGCATTATATCTTCAATAATTATAAATTTTTTATTTGTCATTTGTTTGTTGTGTTTTTTTATCTCACAGCTATTGCTTGATGCAGGCTAGACATATGCTTGATGCTGCACACGAATGCAAAGTTTTGGAAAAAGAAGGTACATACAGGACTCTGGGCCTGCATCTTTGCTTACTAGGAATATGTATTTTGATATGCGATGTCTCTTGGTGCTTCTCTATGTTGAACACTTTACAATTACTTGAAGCTTTGCTCATAATCTCCTATACTTGACTCTCGTGGGGCGCATTGTTTAACAACAGTAGAATGGTTACTAGTGCAAACCACAAACTCAATAAAGCATTATGTTACTCCCAAATCCTTTAGAACAGTGCAGAGTGCAGAGCATATGTTTGCCTGCATCTCTCTCTCTCTCTTGTTTTCCCTCTTGTGGTGGAAGATTGGAACTGGTCGTCAAGGCTTTATTTGTGTAAACCTTTGCAACTGGACCTATCCATTTAGGATATCAATCTTTCGTTAAATTTTTTTTGAGAAGTTGAAGTCGTCTGACTGTTAAATCTTTTCTTGTAGCTGTTCCTAGTGGGTGGGGGAAAAAGGGACCTAGACATGTTGCTCTCTTCTTTAGGTGTGGCTAATTTAAGACCTGCGCTAGGACATAGGACAAGAATCAGGCATATGTCAATGGCTGTCTTTTTGCCAGAGCGAGCCTATAAAATCATGAGAGTGGATCCTGTCAAAAGCTGGGTGAGATTAGCAATGTCACCCAGCATTCACCACCACAAACCCCACCCCTCTGTGGGTCCCACTTGTACTGAACTACAGTAAATAGGTGTGGGGTTTGTGGTTGTAAACACTGGGTGACATTGCTGAACTCACCCAGCATTTGACAGGATCCGCTCTCTAAAATCATTGCTGTCTTTCCTTATCAGGTGTTTCTAAATGTGTGAAAATTTCTATTGAAAGGTGCAGTAGTTTGGTGCCATCACTTCTATAAGTGAGAATATCAACAATCTCTTGCCATCTATGTAACACAGACTCTTCTAACAGGGGCACTGCACCCACACTCATGCAGGTGCGACACTTGGACACACCTTCCTTTGTGTCAGGTGAAGTTAACTACAGTGAGATCCATTTCTGTCCAAAAGTAGATTCAGTTAACCCTAACCAAGTCCAGTTTTATCTATATTATATATATATGAATACATAAATGCACACACATACACGTAGTGTTAACCTAAAACTCTTAAAAATTATATACATACCCTCCCCACACCCAAGTTTTTTTAAAGTGTCCCATCGCTGCATCCACACCTATGTGACATAGCTTGCCATGAATGGGAGCCCATCTATGTCATAGAGGTGCGGGTGTAGCTATGCAGCACTTTAAAAAAACTTGGGTGCGGGAGGGTATATATATAATTTTTTTAATATATATATATATATAAAGCAAGATCCCAATGAAAAAATCTGTTTTTCACCAGAAATAATAAAAATTAGAATCCAAATTCAGATGCAGAAAATTCATAACGAATCAGGATCCGATTAGTTAATCGGGTTACCAGTAGATTCAGCCATTCAACAATAAAATAATTGCTTGAAATTAGAGCAGACCTCTCCCCATTTAATGTAGAAATCCATTCCAATGCAGTTTTTATTTTTTTTATTAATGCACTTATGACAAAGGTCTGTAAAAAGTATAAAAGAATGTACATGGTTCAACTTTTTATGACAAAGCTGTGTAAAAACAGTAAAATAATGTACATGGCTCAGAGCATTTAATGCACAACATTTTTAAGTGATGCTGGGACATTTTTAAAGTGAAGCATCTTTTATAACTCTCTGTAAAAAGTATAAAAGAATGTATATGACTCAGCTTTTTATGGCAAAGCTTTGTAAAAACAATAAAAAAATGTACGCGGCTCAAAGCATATATTGCATAACGTTTCAAAAACTTTGTAAAATGCATGGTTGATGCTGGGACAAAATTCTAAATATTTTTAAATAATCCTGGGTGTGGGTTGACCGCACCCAGGGTCACGTTGAGCGCATCTGGTGCCGCACCTGCACGCGGACCCGCATCGCGTTGCATCGACGCGGGTGCCGCAGCCTCTATGCCGAGTCCCTGTGACATAGGAGCCCATTAGTCTTTGGTATTTTTTTATTTGTGTGTTGTATTTTGCTTAAATTGCATTGTATTAGATGCATAGAAAGAAAATATTAGTTTCCTGGGATAACCTTCTGCAAGTTTACCAATACAACCACAGCTTACCATTCATTGCATTTATTCAATAGACGCCCCTATGTGTCACAAACTTTCTGGCCTTAGGGGAAATTTATGTTTGAATTGTGGTCTAAGTGCAGATTTATGAATTGTGTCATGTTTGTTGCACAGTAGTCATATATGATGATAGTGTTGATGTAGCATCGGTTTTCTAGGTTGCCTGGATTACAGAGGCTTGCAGATATATGCGGTTGTGCTGTGGCAACTTGGTAGAAGTGATCAAGCTCTCTCCGTTGCAAAGCGTTCAGCTGCCATTGCATCAAGTTTGGATCAGAAAATTGCTGCTGATGCCTTAGGGTTCATTTGCAAATTGCTCTATCACATTTCTGGCCAGAAATATGTCCAAGCTGTGATTTTGAAAAAAAATGAGACTCTATTACGGAGCCCAAGAAATATTTTTCTTGTTGCTTCAATTAATGCACTTGACTACACTGAGAATCTTGAAGCATTTGTTTTGACTGGCATTCGGTCTGTGGTGTGTCTCGAACAGGCTTCTGAACTGCATTCTTTGGTTGCCATGGGGAAACAGGTATACCATTAATTTTGATCAACTGTTAATGCATTTGCATTGGTGTTTAAAATTTATTATCTTTTGGATTGTCAGCTTTCATGTGGATCAAATAGACAATTGGGGATCTCCTATGCGATAGAATATCTGAAGAAGGTCCTTCACATTTATCCTCATAGTGTTTTGATAAGGTAACATTCGGCTCATGGTGACATTCTGAAAGCTAGCATATTTCAAATCCTTGAGTTTCGGGGCTTTCTTCACCATAGACGTTCTTAAACGGGTGAAAATAAAGTCTCTCTTTAGCTTCATCAGTCCATCTATTCAGATGTGCATTTTGTTAGCTAGATAAGTCTATATACATGACAATTAGTTAGGCATCTACAGGCACCCTATCAATAAAGTTTCACTGCAGGAAAGAGTAGAGTTTTAGTTCCAACAAGTTGGTGAATACTTCATTATTCTTGATAATATTTGTATATAGTTTTAGAGTCTTTGACCACTTCTGTGTGAAAGGTAAAACCTTACTCAATGCCAGTAGAGTTTTATGAATGAACTCTTACTCTCCAAAAGTAGGCATGCTTAATGTGATGGATATTGTTGCTGCTTCATATGCAGTTGGCTCCATGGTCTAAAAACTGAAATTGTTGAGACCCATGGGTATTCATGAAGTGACTTCTGTCATCAATTGTCATATGCCAAGTGATAGTCACATGCTTACACAGGTGTGATATTTAGCTTGTTTCATTTGCCTCTTTACTGCAATCTTTTTCATATTTACCATTCAGTCTGCAGACTATTTCAATGATCCTATGTTTGTAATTCAGGTTTGATTGGGTTAACATTTATTTAAGTGCTTCTGTAAATCTTATTTTTGCACAAATAGATTTCCCTCTTCTTCTTTTTGGTTGTATTATCTCTTGTTTCTGATCAGAAATACATAACAGGAACCAACTTAGTTCGCTTTTGTTGCGTGATAAAAACTGGAAAGCTGCTCATTCTGTAACAAAATGCATTGACATGGGCACACATGTGGACCTTGTATCTAAAGTTTCAAAACCTGCATACGAGAGTCTTGGATCTGCAGCAGTTGCATGCTATGCCTGCTGTTCTAGAAGTACGTCTTTCTCTACATGTGAAGATCAGCATACATATGGCATAAGAGCAATACACAAGTTGCAGAAGTATATAGATTCTTTCATTTAAGTTGCTGATTTTATTTTTCCACGAGTTTAGGTTCATGTTGTTTCTGCTATTGATGTTAACTTTCTAAACTTTTCCCAGGTGGTATCGTCAAGAGCCATGGAACCATAAGGCACAATATTCACTTGTACTAACTTTTTATCAGAAAGCCCGTGAAAAGAAATTTCCTCATCATATTTGTTACATGCTTAAACGCCTAGTTCTGTCTTCTCTCTCATGTGAGAGTTATGCTCAAAACTGCCAGCCTTTTCAATATCAGAAGTTTCTGCTTCTCCTTTGTGCTTCTGAGATCTGTCTTCAATGTGGAGACATTTCTGGTTGTCTTGGCAATGCTGCAGATGCATTAGAACTTTCTGTTCCGAATGGTGTTCTTTTCTTTGCACATTTGCAGTTATGTCGTGCCTATGCATCTAATGGTGATTTGGACTCACTTCAAGTTCATTATCAGAAATGCCTGCAGATTGGCACAGACTATGAAATTGGTTGGTTGTTACTCAAGTTCCTTGAGTGTAGATTCAGACTACAGTGTGATTCTAGCACAATTGATCTGAGTTTTGAGGCTTGTCTGAGGGAAAAGGGGAGCTGCTGGGACATGTGGATGTCTCTTCTTGATCTAGTGCGTGGCCAGAGCCTTCTTACAGATCAGGATTTTCCCCTTGCAGAAGCTGCTTTAGCTCGTGCTTGTTCATCTTGGAATGCTGATAGTTGCCTTTTTCTCATTCATGGTATGTGCTTTAAGTGATGAATTTCATATATTGATCTTTCTCTAGATGTACTATTAGAATCTGCCAACAAGAAAAGTTTTTTTTTCCTTGTCTAATTGTTTTATGAATCTGAGTTTACTTCCTGCAGTTGAAAAGACTAGAAGGATGTCATTGCCTTTGTTTCATATAAATATGTTTTACAGTAGATCAGCTGCAAGGCATCTTACTGCTTATCCAATCCGAAAATGGAAGTGAATGGCTTAAGCTAACACGGTGACATGCTAGTAGAGAGAAATAGATGGTTAACAGGGAATATAGATTCATGAAAGCTGTGGGTAGAGTTTGGGGTTCGTAGTTATCACTCCAAAATTGAAATGGTTTATATATATATATACGTGTATGTGTATGTTTTTATGTATTTATTATATATAATATTTAGATAAAACTGGACTTGATTAGGGTTAACCGAATATATTTTTGGACAAAAATAGGCCTTGGTGTAGTTGACTTCACTTGACACAAAGGTAGCTGTGTCCAAGTGTCGCACCTGCATCGGTGTGGGTGCATTGCCCTCTTAGAAGAGTCTGTGCTGTATATACATATATATATTGCTACTGTCGCCATTACCTGCAAACACCATCTTTTTCAATTTTTTAAATTTTTTGGTTGTTTTTCATGAAACCAACCTTACAAATGTGATCTACATGTTTTGTTTAGTGGGAATTGGCTTTTGAATCAGCCTATTACGACACGTCGGCGGGTTTTTTGTAGGGCTTTAAAAATCAACAGCTGACAATGTGCGATACTTTCCCAGGTCATAAAATCATGCTTTTTCATCGAAAAAACATGATCTGGTTCCCACTATTTTCAACATGCTTAATCCATCCATGAGGTTGGATTGGATCAAAACAACCCGCACATGGATCCAGAGACATTTGTACGTAATAACGCTATTACTGTAACATTACCCTATATTTTTTTTCTTTTTTGATTATATATATATATATATATATATATATAGAGAGAGAGAGAGAGAGAGAGAGAGAGAGAGAGAGAGAGAGTAGGTGGTAGCTACGTACCACTTTTCTGGCCTACCGTTTTTTTAAGCGGTTTCCATGTTCTCCTTAAATCTGACTGTATAGATGTGTTCTACATATAGGAATAAACTCTTGGATAGTTTGAATTCGACATGGAGGTAGTTTTTTATAAGGTTTACAAATTGACGGTATAAGATTCTTATAAATATTGAAGGCTTAAAAATTCATGTTTTTTTAATCGAAAAAACATGATCCAAGTGTTGTTTCTTAGCAAATCAACCATGCCGAACACATTTGCAGGGCCAGATTTGCGAAAAACAACTCCAAAACACCTATTCGCTTGCGGTAGGCCAGAAAAGTGAGAGGCAGCTACCACTTTTCCATATATATACACACTTTGTAGATTAGGATCTCTATGCCGTCAGTGGCTAAGAGTTTTAAATGGCAACAGCTAGAAAATCTTTCATGAGAAGTTCAAGTTGGTTTTTCTCTTGCTCTTTTATTTGATTCATGAAAAATTGAAAAGGAAGACTATTCTAAGAATATACTAAAAATAATAATGTAGACAATAAAGGAATATTAGAATGAATAAATTTAACTTGCGTATTTTCTTTTCCTTTCTTCATTGTCCTCCATCTTTACTTCTGTCTTCCATGGTGCAAAAGTGTTTGGCTAAGTTGTTCCGTAGCTTGTTATTCTTTGCTTCATTTTGTTTATTATTTCACATTAGGCAGTTTTTGGTTAGTGTTTAGCAACTTTTCTGTAGGATGTGGTCCTATGACTTGCAGACGATCATATCCTGATTCCTACGTAATATGTCATTGACAATCAAATTTTCTTTTTAATGTGCATATTAGAGTGTCATCATTCTAGCCATGGTGCAGAATGCTAGAAAATAATGGAGCCAATGGGTTTCATACCTTTCATAAACACGTACACTTGTCACAAATGTGGACACTGGATGCATACAAGCGCGTGCATGCACACACACATACACATTTCAAGAGTTTCCCTGTCATATTACTTCAAGTCATTGATGATATGCAATCATAATAAATGTAAGATAAGGTCCCTTTTGTTACTGCTATGCAACTAATTTATCATTGTATTTACATCCAGCATACTAGGAAAGACTAGTGACACTATTAGTTGATTTGGGGATACTGAATGAACTTTTAGATAGATTGGATTTTTGTTTCTTATTTAAGCAATGCTAACTAAAATATTTGGAAAACTCATGTACAAGATATTCTTAAACCCACATCCCCCTCGGGAAGCTGGGTTGTCAATTTCACATTCCTTGTCTATCATACCCCAGTTTCTGGCACCACCACCATTTTACTTTTCAAGGACATCAATCTATGTCACATGGATGCAGCTGCTGAGCGGGGGATACTTCCATTTTTATTAAATTTCTAATATGACTGGTATACAAGGGGATAAAGGAACGGAAATCAAAATGGAGTATCCACATGACCTAAACATCATGTGTTCACGATCCTGTAACTTGCTGATTGCATGGATTTTGACAGGTGTGATCTGCATGGAGCTTGCAAAGAAGCAGTCAGGCTCACACTTCTTATCCCGTGCTGTAGATAGTCTTTCCAGGGCTCAAGAGGTGAACAGTTTCCCCTTGCCCATCGTTTCAGCCTTGTTAGCCCAGGCAGAGGCCAGCCTAGGTGCCAAAACTAAGTGGGAGAGGGACCTGCGTTTGGAATGGTACTCTTGGCCTGCAGGTTGGTAGTGCTATCTGGCATAATCTATGATGTTGGACCTGGTTGGAATTTGGCTTACAGTCGTTCAATCTCAAGCTAGGCCCATGCAAGTGTGATTTTTTCTTTTCTAATTTCTTTTTTCTGACTCATTCAACAGAAATTAGGCCTGCAGAGCTGTATTTTCAAATGTATTTACTTGCAAGACAGTCTAAAGAAGCATCTGGACCCGAGTCAGCTCGAGCTCCATATAAATGGATCCTCCATGCTATACATTTGAATCCATCGTGCTTGAGGTACTGGAAAGTCTTGCAGAAGATGAAGGACCACATCTGAACTTATGCACCTCCTTTGAAAGCCATGTATTATACCTGCAGATGTTCTGCAACTGTTTCTCATTGTTGCTGTTTTTGCATTGTATTCTTGCCTTTAGAACAAATGCTTTACTGATCACACTTAAAGTTGTTTTTTTAGATTGTTATCTTGTATTTATGACCTGTAAATGATTGTGCAAGTGTCCTCGTTTCCATCTACCTGAAAGCTAAGAAACTGCATGGACTACCAATGCTTGTTTCCTTGACTAATCCTCTTTTTCTTCTACCTCTCTGCCTGAAGATAATGCGTTCCAATGGGCCTAGGTTCAATGTTTAGGGCTTAGGTGTGTTAGGTTAGGTTAGAGTTTAAGTCAAAGTCAAAATCAGGTAGTAATTTAGGTTTAGGTCTGGTCTGATAAGGTTTGGTAAAAAAAATCTGGTATGTTCAAATTGTGTGACAGAAAAAATCTAAAAATTACAAGATTAATCTATACATCTTAGTGAATGTAAAAACCAAATTTCAGGGTCAAAGGCTTTGTAGATTGGGAGAATTAATTCGGACAAGTTTCAGGTCGGAATGGGGTTTCTTACAGGCTGGACTGAGTTTAGGAAAAATAGACCCAGTTTGTGAAATTTATATCTCTGTACAGAGATATGATAAAATTGAGATTTTTGGAGGGTCTGAACTAGGGATCCTAAGTTTGGGTCAAAATTTCAAACCCGGATGATTTACAGTTTAGGCTGGGCGACTTTGGCAAGTCTGACAAAATTTCAGCCAGGTTATGGACAAACTTGAGTTTAGGCGGTTCCGAACTTAGGAAAGGCTTAAGCATGAGGTTCTAACGACTTACAAGACTTGGTCCAGGTATGCTAAGGCTGGCGAAGGTCTAGATCGTTAAGGGTTGGCTGGGGTTTTGCGGTTTAGGCTGGGCATGGTTGAATCCTCTAAGTAGTTGATGCAGTCCGCACGCATTGAATGAAGTTGGTTGGTTGCTTGTTCTTGGTCATTAGTCTATTCAGAACTAATGAGGATCTAAACACCTTCAATCGTCAAAAAGAGCCCTTAGAAAGGGTGAGACGAGTCGGGGCAAGGACTTGCAAGGAGGAGAGAGAGAGAGAGAGAGAGAGAGAGAGAGAGAGAGAGAGAGAGAGAGAGAGTCCACCGAGGGGGACATGAACCAAAGAAAGAGAAAAGCGAGAGTGGGAGATGAATTTGAGAGAAAAATTTCAATTCAATTTTTTGTATCCTACACACTACAAAATGAGCCCCTTATATATATACAAAGCATATTAATTTAGAAAACTCCTTAGATGGAACCTCCCTTTGCTCATTCATATTCAGCCCAATTCATAACGTTCACTTGGCTTCCTCAAGTTTCATTAAGGAGAGACCCCAAGAAGTTTGCATGAGTCCCTTAGAGGACTTAAATACCTTGGGGTGCCAAGGGAAGTGGGGCCACACATCCTTCCATGGTGTCTTCTAGAGGGGATGTCCAATGTGGGTCTCACTTGCATTCAATGCACTCATAAAACAAGAGGGCACCTAAGGGTGGGTCCCACAAGGTTGATATGAAAACTTCTTGGCGGGTCTCACTTGGCTGAGGTGACTTAGAGCATTTGGAGCTCGAATCTCGCATCCGGATTGGTCTCACTTGGATCCTTTGACAAGATTTGCACCCTTGGAGCCGGATTTGGGTCTCTCACAACTTGATTAGCATATAGTATTTAGGGCAATGGATCCAAAACAAGGTCTTCAAAATTTGGATCTGGATCAACCCCTCTCCCTTGAGATTTACCTATCTCACTAGGCAAGGTTTCAGCACGAAGGTTGCGGTCCATCTCCATTGTTGGTGCGATCTTTCGCATTGGTTGGTAGGTTGTCTTCCTGCCTTTAGCACCACTCGGCTCCCATTTGCACATGTGAGCCTCTACAGGAGAGAGCTCACTTCGCCGGTGGTGAATCCGTTATTGGCTTCTACCAGGATAAAAACTAGTGTATGGATCCATTCCAAATACTAGGAGCTACGTTCTCATAATACAATTGACCGTTTTCTTGTTGGTGCTTTGATTGAGATATGAACTTGTGTTTTGATGTGTGCTTGCCCAAGTGGAGGAGGCCATGATTGAATCGTTCTCTTATTACCATCCTCATTTTCTCATATTTTTGAGTTATTTCTCATACCACCCATTACTCCAAGCTTTTTAGAGCTTTGGACGCATTCACCATCACACGACCCTTAACGATCTTTCGGGCATCAATTTGAGACAAGTCCTCACCTTTGTGCAACTCATGCTAATTTGAGTTGGGGTCTATGACCCAAAATACCTTCTTGGGCTAGCTGAACTCACCCTTGGCTCCTTGTAGGGTCTTGGGACCCACTTCGAGACTACTCAAAAGGGACGAGTGGTGGAGGAGATAGGTGGCAATCTCGACATTGCTAGGAAGAATCTTCTTGTATGGAAACTCTTTTCACCTAACACTTGGCAATGGGGGTAGGCTTTTGGACCCTCCTCAATGGTCCTCTTCCGCTCTTCTACTTGTTCTCTATAGTTCCTCTTATATGCCTTGCTTCCCAAATTACAATTTACAAAAATTATATTCAAGTCGGCTTTCTCAATTCGTTAGGGTAAGGCATTGGTGACACAAATTCTTGGGCCCTTCTCGTATTGGAATTCAAATTTGTTCGCCATCATCTTGGCGAACCAGTTATGCTGACAAGGAGTCGTAACACCTTACTTCATGGGATGCTTAATGCTCTTGTGGTCGGTGCGGACCACAAAGTGCTTTCCTAGAAGATACGATCTCATTCTTTCAAGTGTCAAATTGATCACTTTTTTCACGTACATCAACAAGGTTTTGGCACTGTTGACGAGGGTTACTGAAGCCATTTAATGGTCTTCTAACATTAAATGGGCTCGACTCCCGATGATACACACATCAGACTCCACAACCAACACCTTGGAGACTTTTGGCACGGTGAGCAAGGAAGCCTTGCATATGGCTTGCTTGAGTGCCATGAGGGTGAGTCTGAATCCTTCCAATCAAACGATGATGTCCCCTTTTATCCTTGCTTCCAAGGGGGCAACATTGTTTCCATTGTCCACTTCACATTCTTGACCCTCCACGATGGGTCCAATGAACCTTCTTCAAGCCTCGAAGGGTGTGGGCTTAGGCCAAGAGGCCATGGCCTCGATCTTCTCAAGATTCACACCTTTGCCTCGTTTGTTCGCAACATAGTCATGATAGAACATTATAGAGTGTCTTAATTTGCAGAAGGTCCATAAGGTCATGAATTTGCGCTCCTCAAAGAGGTTACGAGTATCTTGGGTATCTTGAGGAGGTAATCAAACATTTTTCCAAACCTGATGAGAATATTATTTGTTTTGGGAAGAACCACCACAACTTCTTTGGCACCCACTTGACTCCTTGTCTTGATTACTCAAGATAGGTCCTCTTGTGTAGCTCTAGAGATTCCAAGAGCTTTATTCGATTCTACTTCATCGCTTCCAGCCATTTGGATCCTCTAAGTAAATTTGGGTTTCACCTTAAAGTCGGCCTTTAGATTGGCTTCTTCCCCCTTATTCGATTTGCGGTCTTTTGGTCAATCAGAGGGTCGACTAGGTCTCCTTATGAAGGATGACTTTTCAATCATTCCTCCTCAATCTCAGCCTTAACGAAATCTTCCTCTAGAGTTTGGGAGTCTCAAGCCATGAGCTTGACTCGTACTTCTTCCCTAGTTCCTCCAACTAACGCTTTTATTGGGGTGGTTTTGGACCAGTCATCGCTCTCGATATATGGGTCTTTGTAAATTGAGGGTCCAAACTCTCTTAGCATTCTTTTTCTAGATTAAGCCTAATAGGCATCCCATGGCATTTTTCGTGCCACTGGTCCCACCTTAAAACTTCTTCATTGAGAAATTCCTTGGCGCACCCTAGTCTAAGTTCAGAGGGATTCACTTGGTTTGCATTTGGCTTTTAGGCCTTATGTCTCATCATGTGAGTTCCTTTCCATGAGAATGGGAGCATAAGTTTTTACCATCCTCGGTAGCAGAGTGACACCAATTTGCATGCACTTGTCATTTTCATGCTTATCTAATCGCAATCCATAAATGGGTTCTTGCACCTTCTTCACCTTGGTGATAATGGCAAGATCACTCTATCTATTCACGTATCGAGATTTCAACACACTTCTTGTGGACATCTCCATCACAGGCAACATGTCAGAGTTGCTGATGTGCAACTTGGAGTTCCACCTGCATTTGCTACAGTAGATTCGACATATGTTGGAAGCTCTCTGCAACATCTGTCATACGGTTTCCTATACAAACGAGCTTGGCATTGTCTTTTTTCTTTGGCGACTTGGATGCTTGCGGAATTCATTTTTTTTAAAATAGAGGAACGAGGATCATTCACTCCAATACCACTTCACATGTTCCTATGGGCCTAGGTTCAAGGTTTAGGGTTTAGGTGGGTTAGGTTAGGTTAGAGTTTGGGTCAAAATCAAAATCATGTAACATATTAGGCCGAGTCTGACAGGGTTTGGCACAAAATCTGGTACGCCCAAATGGTGTGACAGAAAAATCCATAAAATTAAGAGATTAATCTATACACCTTAAGGAATGTACAAACTAAATTTCAGGGTCAAAGGATCTATAGATTGGGATAAATAATTTGGACAACTTTCAGGTCGAGATAGGGTTTTCTGCAGGTTGGACTGAGTTTAGGGAAAACATGCCCGGTTTGCAAAAATTATATCTCCATACAGAGATACGATAAAATCAAGATTTTTGGAGGGTTTGAACTAGAGATTCTAAGGAAGTTTGGGTCAAATTTTTAGACTCAGATGATTTATGATTTGGGCTGGGAAATTTCAGCAAGTCTGACAAAATTTCAGCTTTGTCAGAAAACAGGTTATGGACAAACATGGGTTTAAGGGGTTCCAGGCTTGGGAAAGGCTTAAGGATGGGGTTATAGCGACTTACAAGACTTGGTCCAGGTATGCTAAGGCTGGCTGAATTTCTGGGTCGTTCGGGGTTGGCCAGGGTTCTGCGGTTTAGATTGAGCATGGTTGAATCCTCTAAGTAGTGGATGCAGTTTGCATGTACCGAATGAAGTTGGTTGCTTGTTCCTGGTCCTTAGGCAATTCAAACTCAATGAGGATCTAAACACTTTCAATTGGCAAATGGGAGCCCTTAGAAAAGGTGAGATGAGTAAGGGGTCAGGGATCACAAGGAGGTAAGTATAGAGAGAGAAGAATGTCTGGTAAGGAGGGGGAAGTGAACTAGAGAGAGAAGCGAGAGAAACAAATTTGGGAGAGAGAAACTTCAATTTATAATCCCACACACTATATAACGAGCTCCTTATATAGGTTAAGGAGGCTCTACACAATATAAAGCATATTAATTTAGAGAATTCCTAATTAGAGATAAACCTACTCCTTAGGTGGAACCTCCTTTGGCTCATCAATGTAGCGCCCAGTTCACTTGGGCTTTCCCAAGTTTCATTAAGGAAAGACCCAAGAGGCTGCACGAGTTCCCTAAAGGACTTAAATACCACGAGGCACCAAGGGAGGTGGGGCCCAAACATTCTTCCATGGGTCTTCTAGAGGGGACGTCCCTTGTGGGTTCCACTTGCATTCAATGCGCTCACTAAACAACATGGTGCCCAAGGTTGGGTTCTACACGCTGATGTGGCAACTTCTAGATGGGTCCCACTTGGCTAAGGTGGCTTACAGCATTTGGAGCTCGGATCTCAGATTCGGATTGGTCTCACTTGTATCCATTGACAAGATTTGGACCCTTGGAGCTGGATCTAGGTCTCTCACGACTTGGTCTGCATCTAGTATCTGGGGCAATGGATCTGGAGCAGGGTCTTCAAAATTTGGATTTGCATCATCTTGCTTGTGTTAAGCTTCTAGTTTGTTAATTCCAAACCAAGGACTCAAGTTTTGATTTTGAGTATGATTGGTCTAACTGTTAGGGCTGGTAAACAAGTTGAACAAATCGAATGAGACATGTTTGGGCTTGACTCATTTACGAGTGGATTGAGCTCGTGGCTTGGCTCATGTTATTTTTAGCTGGGCCGAGCTCCCTAAATGAGACAAGCCGAACACGTCATGTAAAAACATTCCATGTTATATATATATATATATATATTACACTTAATAGTTCAGATTTTATGTATATATTTTTCATTCATCCTTCTCTTTTTATATATATTTTATGCATTATTCTTTTTTATATTTTACTGAAAATATATATTATACATAAAAAATATAAATTTTATATTTATACGAGCTATCCCAAGCTGAGCCGAGCCAAACACCCTGTGTTCATGCTCGACTCATTTAAGCTAAACAAGCTGCTTGTGGCTCGGCTTGCCAGATATGCGGACCGATCATGAACGAATTCGTGATGAGCCAAACCTAGCCAAGTCACGAGCTGCTCATTTACCAGCCCCACTAACTGTTGAACCTGATGAACCGAGCATACTCCTGAATATCTCTTGAAAATTGTGGGAAATGTTAGTTTTTTATTGTATATCCCATTCACCAATTGAATTCTAAAGTACTTTGTTTGCCCGAATTTAAGACTTATGAACAATTATTTGAAGATCTCTCTCTCTCTCTCTCTCTCTCTCTCTCTCTCTCTCTCTCTCTCTGGAGATTGCAATGACTTTCCACTTTCATTTCAAAAAGAATCAATCAGATCTCCGATGTTGAGTCCAGTTCTCAAAGGCCCTGCTAAGTCATTTTCCAGTTCTGAATGTGCTGAAGTCGATGCTCCACTGGTGTCCCTTGCTTGACCAACCTCAAATGCAATTAGTGTTCATCAAGAGTGGCCTTCCCAAGGGTGGTCTATTTTACACTTCTCGCCCAACTCGATTAGTGGCAAACAATCAGTCACTTGGTTCGACTTCTTTTGGGTTGCAGTTGTATTTTGATTCATCATTTTCTAAAGACCCTGTTTCATGCACTTTAACGGAGCTTATTCACCGGAAGCCAGTTTCCCATATACTGGCTGAGAGGCCAAGTAGGTGTTCGGCATCAGTGGGTGAAGCTCAATTTGGATGAATTTTGATGCAGCATGGGATGGTAGACCTAATGATGAACGGGCTTCTATTTTTGGCAATTTTACAATGTACCTGGGATTATGTATGTCATTGCTCACTCTTACTGTCACTAATTTATGAATTATTACAGAGGTGCCACTCTCATATTGTGCCTTTCTTTATTCTGAACCTTTTATAGTAATATTAGTAGGAAACTATTTCATGTATTCTTGTTTCTACTCTTTCTTGGGGTGTGGTAGCTAAATTAGTTTCTTTAAGTTTATGAATCACAGTCATGTTCCTAAATGTAGTACGGCAACTGCCTTAGCTTCAAAATTTCAGTAAGTCTACTTTCGACTCGTGTTATAAACCTGATACTACAGGTTGTGTACGATATGAGCTTTGAAAAGGCCACCCGCGCTCTAGCAGGGCTTCTCATGGTTTTGAGAGCCTGGGATTCGAGATGGCAAGTATTGGCTAATCTGGTTGTGTATGGGTCCGCAAAGTGAGTTTCAGAAGACTATAGTAGCAGACAAGAAAATGCCAAAGATGACGTCGTTAGACCAAGATTCCGATAAACTCAGATTTTCGGCTAGCCGGGCGTTAACTCTTTCATATATTTCTTGCTGGAAATATCCCTGATCCCTGTCTATAATTTTTTAAGCCTGCATTGTCTTAACAAATTGGAGTATGCTTATTATAGGCATCATACCAGTATAAGTTACAGGTCATTGGTGCCTTGTTATTCTTTTAATCTAGCTAAATTTCCTCCTCTCTGTGTCTAGAACATTAGTTCCCGTAATTGTGTTTGTGCCTTCAACTGTAAGCATCCATGAAGATGGATAAAAAGTGTCAGCACGAATGGAGGGGGTATTTTTTCAGAGTAAATGCTGTGATTACACAAACTGAAACTAAGGTGTCCTTTATTAAAAGTTATAATGAATTTGTATCTTTAACTTTTTTGACAGTTCAGACATCAAGTTTTAAACCCAGCCATATTTGTGACTTTTTTTTCCTTTTTCTTATTGACCCCCATTTGAAATTCGAAATTCGAAATCCGATTTTGCTTTGGGTGAAAAAAAAAAAGAAAAAAGTGGAAAATTTCATTTAGTAGCCAACTTTTTGCCCCTAATTCCAAATATGGGCCATACGTTTCTTAAACATTTTATGGAAATTGTCACATAGGGACCTCAAGTCAACTAACCATCATATTGGAAAACGTGATTGATTTCTTGTATTGTCTCTTGAAAACTGAAAGGTACTTATTCTCGTAAAAAAGAACAGAAAAAGTAAACCGCGTGAACTTAATGATGAAGGTCACTGTTGTAATTTGGCCTATGATTTAACCCAAGTTAAAGGATAATAATAAATTCAGACCCTTGTTTAACAGTTTTCAGGAAAAGTTTTGCCCATATTTAAAATTTTAGAAACGTGTGTCCCATATTTGGAATTAGAGGCAAAAGGTCGAACCATAAATGAAAATTTTCTTAAAAAAAAACTTCCCTAATAGAAAAGGGAGAAACGAAACAGGAAATGCATCGTTGGGATTTTTGAGATCATGCCATGGCAATGCACTCTTTATCGTTTGCGCTGAAAGGAGGTTGGGTATGTTATGATGGAACAATCTATACCCATTTCCACCTAATGGTCCAGTTTCTTTTTTTTTTTTTTTGGTGCATCTAAATCAATCTCTATCTGCTTCAGCATCTAGTAGACGATGCCATATTCGACCAATTATTCAGACATGAGTTTTTGTACTTCCATATAAAATCACAATTTACTTGTGGTCAAATATTGGTTCAGTTTTGACTAGTATCTGTCAGAACCATATCTTCAGCCAGTTCTAAGCCAGGTGGTACATCACATGTTGATATCCTACCCATTTCAATATGGATGTGAGTGTGGGAATTCGTGTCCTTGGAAACGGATATGGTTTCTATGGGTAAATTAATCCATGTCATATCCTTTTCTAGCCAAACCATGGTTTGGGAGCTAATCCGCTGATTGGTTAAAAGCTCTGAACTTAACATACTAGGGAGAGAGGGTTAAGATCAATTAAAATTGTTGCTTAGATGGGACATTTCCTGATCAAAATGAAAGCTGGAACCCAATTAGGCCCTGTTTGGGAGCCGTTGTTGGGAGGGGTGATGACAGGGGAGATTAAATCAGGGATTTGGCAACATCCTTGCAAGGGCATTGCTGAAATCCGCTGATTTTTAATGTGGTCAACCTTCCCAATGCAGCTCTCAACTACGTTTCCTGGTCTCCCCTCTCAAAACGGTGTTCCCAGTCAGGCTCTTTTTGGGAGCAGAGATGAGAGGGCTGACATCTTAGTGAAAATAGCCCATCTCCACTCCCAGCACCATTCTGTGTGGATAGGTGGTGTTAATTACACTCATTAAATCTAGAAATGACTGTATTGTATGACCAAAATGATAGCATTTTTTCAAATGTTTCATAATTTTTTAATTCTTCCCTATCCAAATTTGCAAATTTTTTTTTTGCTTTAAAAAGATCTTTTTTACCTTTTGCACGAGCAAATTTCTTTCAGATATATGAATGAGCAGCTTTGAGTCTCTCAAACAAGACTAGGGGCATGCTTGAACTTACAAATGGCCTAGAGACTGAGACTTCACTGAGTAGACCCAAGCTCAAGTCTTGGATGTTATGTTGCAAACTTGTCCTTAAATTGCCTAAATCCTCAAATCTTCTTCAAAGGAAAGAAAATAATAGGACAGAATATTATAGATACCATCAATCATTAGGTCATGATATTGAAGAATTTATCCCTCTCAAGCACATAATTCATAACCACATTGATAAAGATAAGCTGGTATTTAAAAATATGAAAACTCAAGATTAACTAAGTTTATTCTTTAAGACTCTTTTATGAGATCTTTTATTTTACAATGAGCCTTTTTTCACTGATTTATGAAGTCCTAAGCATCTTCATCTTTTCTTTGTTTCAAGCCATAGAGCTGGCTAATGGTGGGCAATGCATTGATTTTGTATACAAATCTTTCAATGAATAAGTTCATTAGGGTGGTAAAAATTTTTATTTGGTAAATGTCTATAGTGGAGAACAAGGTCAAAGCATCTCCTCCTAAACTCTTAGGGAACCACCTGATCAAGATTTGATCATTGCTTTTATTACTCCTATAAGCATCTAGGAAGAGAGCAACATAAGTTTCAGGATTCTATACCTCACTGAATTTGACAAATTTTGGCAGGACATTAATCGCAGGTTCATTGCTTCAACCAAAGACGAAGTCTTGAATATCGTAAGATCTTCTTTCACCCTTAACACTTCTGATCTGGCGGTTCACATTGCTCAACTCTTCTTCTATCATGTGAACTTCGCCCTTGGTATCACTTGTGGGGGGGTGCGGAGACTCACTTTTGACTTGAGGCACTAAAACTCCCTGACTTGAATAAGTTGACTTTGCTTAACAGGAATTGGCTGATAGCTTGGGCCTACTCAATCGATACTGAACAGCCTTGACTTTTAACTCATTCTCAAATATGCAAAGATGTGAATTTTTTCTTAAATATGTGAATTTCTTCTCAAATATACATTTTTTTTTAAATATGAAATTTTCCTAACAAATATATGAATTTCTTCTGTTATGAAGCGAGATGCAACATTTCAAGGAGAGCAACTTCACATGGGAGTTGTGAAATAGAAAAGATGAACATGTTTGATGTGTAAATCTACTTTGTTAGGATAAAAATCACATATTTAAGAGGAAATTCATATATTTAAGAGAAAATCACATATTCAGAAGAAAATTCGCATATTTGAGAGGAATATCGCATATTTAGGAGAACATTCGTACATACATATATTTTTGACTTGGTATATAATTGTTACATGTTTGATTATTGTATATTTTCCCTACTCAACATGTAATACTTGGGAAGAGACACAAAATTTAATTTTACAGAGGTATATATTTGTATGTCATGTTGTGTTGTATTTTTAAGAGAAAATTTGTATATTTAAGAGAAAAAGTGCATATTTAAGAGAAAATTCACACATTTGGGAGGAAAATTGCAAATTCAAGAGAAAATTTATATATTTATAAAAAAATTCTCATATTTGAAAAGAAATTCACATATTTATGAGGAAATTCACATATTTGATAAAAAAATCATATATTTGAGAGTAAATTCACATATTTAGGAGAAAATTCATATATTTAAGAAGAAATTCTATATTCTCATATTTGGAGAAAATTTGCTTGTGTGAAAGGTAAAAAGGTTCTTTTAAAGCCAAAAATTTATGAATTTGGACATGGGGGGATTTCGAAGATTGTGAGACATTTTAGAAAATGCATCACTTTTGTCATAGAATATGATCATTTTTTTATCATTAAATACCATCTCCTCCTATATCCATCTCCCAAATGCCTCAATGGATACTGGGGATTTTAAGAATCCCCAATCTCTGCTCTCAACTACGGCTCCCAAATGGAGCTTTAAGGTATTCAAAAATTGCTATTTGGAATATACAAATGGTCTGTTTGGGAGAGGTTTAATTATGAAAAATGATTATATTGTACAACAAAAGTGATGTGTTTTTTGAAATGTCTTATAATTTTTGAAATTTGTCTGATATCTAAAATTGTAAATAGCTAACTGTAAAATGACCTTTTTAACCTTTGCACATGCAAAACTCACGAAGTTCATGCGATATATCACTCCACTCATTGGGTATCTCAAACTCGTGCATAAAAGGAGGCCCATACATTTTTTTTTGCAAACAGCATGTAGTTTGTATAATGATATTTGCAAACATCTTATTAAAACCAAACCTTAAAACTTCACAAATACCTTACTAAATTTGCATATATTTTCTCACAAATATGCAAATTTCCTCACAAATATGTGAATTTACTTCTAAATATGTTATTTTCTGCCCAAGAGATCCACAAATACATATCATGGCATGTGAATACCCCTATTAGCCTTAATTATGACACTTCAATATTTAAAATGATACTTTTATAGTAAAAAAACAATGGTTCATATTTTAGGATTTGTTTTCACCTTTAAAAAGCGACAGTGAAAAAGATTTTGGAACAACAAGAGGAGGATGCCATGGCTAAGGTGGAAAAGATTTTGGAGGAGATAGGAGGTGAAGATACTGAGGTGGTGAATGATGTTGATGGTCCTCAGCAAAGAAGGTCTCAATTATGGAGAGTGCACAGAGGAGGCGGTTTCACCTTAATCGTTTGCTTGAGAAAAGAGTGGGTATATGGACAAAAACAATAATTCGACTAGCATTAAGAAGCCAAATATCAAACCTAAAATGCGATGTGGAGCTATGTTAGATTGAAAATAAGCTATCGGAGGAACAAGTACATGCTCCGAGGTCGGATTGCATGATTTGCAGGCTCAAGAGTCAGATTGCAGAGAAGGTAGTTTCGCCTCAATCATTTTCTCGAGAGAAGAGAGGGTCTGCGAACAAAAATAGTAACCCAACTGGCATTAAGAAGCCAAAGATCAAGCCCTCTAATGTTGAGCTATGTACTATAAATATTTGTAACGTTCATTTTTTAAATGAACAAAATAAATATATGTATGAGAAAGTATATTTTCAAATGATTGAAATGAATATATATGTATGAGAAAGTTCATTTTTTAATGAATAGAATGAATATATGTATGTAAATTTTTGAGAGGTTTTAGTTTCAGAAAGTTCACAGATTTAGTTGTGTGAACTTCACACTATGTAATGCAAAGTTAGTTTGCGAAGTTTCAACTACGAAGAAAATCACAAATATTGTTATGCAGACTTCAAACTATATATGGAAATTTAGTATAATACATGCAAAGTTTTTACAATTTCAGTTACTCAAAGTATGCATATTTAGTCAGTTTAACTTCACATATATTTTTTATTTGAACTTTGGGAGGTATATACTGATTATGTAGGATATTTGTGAGGTTACGCAATTTAGTTTAACAAAAAATTTACACATTTTTTTATGTGAATTTTGCATTATATATATATATATGAATTTAGTTAGGTATTTGTGAAGTTTTGAGGTTTGGGTTTAATATGATATTCACAAATATGATTATGCAAACTTTGTGATTCTTAAAAAAAATGCAAACCTCCTTTTAAGTGACGATAAGCGGATCGATATATCGTGCGAACTTCATGAGTTTCGCACATGCAAAGGGTAAAAAGCTCCTAACAAAGTTGGCTATTTATGATTTTGAACATCGACCAGATTTTAAAAATTATAAGTTTGTTCAAAAAATACATTATTTTTGTTGTACAGGATGGTTATTTTTTGCTTTAATTAGAGGTACATTGCCGTTTCCACATTCTGTTGTTTAGAAGTGGTATTATACGGAGTTGTGTGTCCTAACGCCATATTTCACACTACTTACAAGATGTTTTTGTCAGCTCGGTACCTAACACCACACTTTGGCAATGCATGGAAACCGTGTTTCATCCCAATGCAAGGCTCCCAAACAATGTCTTAAGATGCCCTCCGGACCTTGATTGTGGCGGAGATGGATTCCCAGTTAAAATGTTGGAACATTCTAGAAAGTAAGTCCTGGGAAGACCTTGTCTATGCTCTCTTTCATCGCGCTAGAGCACAAATGTGCAGTAACTGGCGCATTAAACCAGCCCACCACTTTGGCAATTCGTTGGATTCTTGTGCAGGAAGATCCTTATATATCCAGCTGGAGGCTCCATTGGTATTAAGTAGAACATGGTCTTGTTTTAACCAAAACTATCTTTTTTTTTCGAAACATGCTGGCACAAATCAAAACGCTGTCGCTCTTAATAGTGATTCCATGGACATGGCGTCCATGTAGCTGTCATGAGGCTAGCAGCATCTGAAACATACGAGACCCACCAGCAGTTTGTTGCATAGACATGAACCAGAAAAGAGGGGACACAGTCATGCAGGCAGGACAGGGCAGTCTTCAGTGGGAACTACACTAGAAAATGAGCACAGGGCTCATGTACATGTAGCCACAGTTCACCGCAGTACTTTGAGTAGCACTGCACAGTCTTGCCCTGCCAAATGATAATACGTCGTGGATCTTAAAAGATCAGACGGTCCAGCATTCTTTCGTTCACTTGGACCATGATACACCCACGATGGCTAGGTGGTAGTACCATCCATGTGAACCCTTAGTTGAAGTTTAGAATAGGGATGGCAGTAGACCAAGGGAATAGGGGGTCCCGCCCTGCCTCGCCCCATTTGGATCAGCGTATGAAAGCAGAGATTGAGGTTAAAATAAAAACCAGCACGGGGATGGACTTACGCTTTTCCTCACCCCGCCCCGCCTCGTCCCGCCCCGCCCCGCCCCGCCCCATTCTGTCATCGATCTCCGTTAGTAAAATAACTAAAATACCTTTTTAAGGATGACAATGGATCAGATAGAAACGGCCCCCCACCCTGCCTCGCCTTATGGACCGAAGATGAAAGACATGAAACGGGAATGGAGGCGAGAACGAAGGTTAAAATCAAAACCCCGAGATAAAGACAGGGATGGAGAGCAGAATTTTGAGACGGAACGAGGGTGAAGACCATGTCCCTAGCCTCCCCCCCCCGGTCCACTGCCATCCCTAATTTAGAATCAACAGAACCATCAAAATGCAGGACAAATTCAAGATGGAAAAGGGCGGGACCCATGCATTCTTTTCTCGGCAAAAGCACCAGGGTGCTTTTTCGACAGCGTCGGAATTCCCACTCGGCTCGGATGAAACGCACCGGCCTCTGACGCGAACATCCACACCAAACAACTTGCTCCCTCTCGCTTTGTTTTTATGTTCCCCTTCGGTATTTCTTGATCCATGCGATGATAAAGCAACTCCCGAGGAATCGATAAAGCTCTCTCTCTCTCAGCACGCTCTCCTTTCACCAAATACTGGGAGACCAACAACCTATCTGGATTCTAGACCCCAGAAGAACAAGTGGGTGCCTGACTTTTCGCCGGAATCTGGTGATCTTTGTATTTTTCCGGCATGGCTTGCGAAGGTGAGGAAGGTGTGGAGGATACTGGAGTAAGAGCCCGAAGCTTTCGTTATGAAGACTACAACAACAGAAGGGTGTTTCTTAGGAGCTACCCTCTGTACTGGGACGAGGAGGAGGAGGTGAAGGTGGGGCAGGAGGTTATAGGGAGCGAGAAGAAGAAGAGCACGATGAGGTTTTTTACTGTGTTTGAGTGGGGAGGGAAGGTTTTCTTGTTGAGGAAGCTGAAGCGCAAGGTCGCTTATTACTTGGTCTCTTGTCGCCCTTTCGGTTATAAGCCGTCCAACCCATTGCTCTCTGTTTGATGATGTTTTTGCCTTCCGGCTCTGTTTTTTATCAGCTTCTGGTTCACTCCCAAGTCCCATCAATGTGGTTGGTTTTCTAGTGGTTTTCACCTTTTTATAGTTCACGATTATGTACATGTAACAGAGCCAATATGAATCTGTTTACATCAATGTCCGAGTTTATTATGCTTCAATACGGTGCTTGTTTGGTATTACTGTTCCATTGTTCATTTGTTCTGTTTATCTGATTTTAGAATGTCAAACACAAACCATAACTCCGCAACGCTGCAGAGTTGAGCTGAGTTGCAGCTTGGTGACTTGAGCAGGCCAAAATCTGTAAAAGTTGGGTTCTGAGGGTAAACCAGACTAACCAAGTTCGAGATTTTTTTTTGGATGGCCTGAATAGCAATTTTTGCAGTATGAAGTCTAACCTGGACTGGTCTTGCTTGAGTGGCCCGAGTCTCAATTTCCTTTGGGCAGTCATAAGCAAGTTTGTTCAAATCATGAATTTGAGTTGAATGGAGCAAAGAACTCTGTTCAATTGGCGTTGAGTTTGAAGGAGTTGGGTGGATTGTGGAGAACCAACAAACCAGATAGGCTGCACTCTGACTTAGGTCTCCCACACTCATCAAGCCTATAATCTAATCAATAAACCAGACAAGTTGCAGTCTGATTTAAGTCAGCCCCATTCAAGTCTGTGATCTGACTGTATAAATAGTTATTCAGGACTGAATTAACTGGGGCCATGATGTTAGACTTTTGGTTGAGAGCCGAAACTGGTGGCCTAGATTTGGTTGAATAGGTGGCTTAGCCTAGTCTGGGAAAACCACTGCTGCATTTCTTCGCATTTCTGGGCGACCACACTTCTTACTTGGGAAAACTAGATCAATAGACTGGCGTAAACTGTGAGATTGCGTAATGGTCACTTGCACCGTTTTCCTCAACCTTTTCTCTTTTTTTTGGGTGGGGGTGGGGGACAGGCAAGCTGGGGGATGATGCCCTGGAGTTCTAATCCCAGACCCTTCACTTAAGATAGTGCGACTTTACCATGCAGATATCTCATTTGACAGTGGACGATTGAGAACATGAAGATTCTCATGCATCCCTAGATTAGTCAATATTGTGGAGAGGGTGGTGTATGTTCGCCCCCGATGATTCACTGAATCCCACGTCTGTGTTCGGGGCTTTGAATGAGCACCACGTATACAAGCACATGGGGCTCGTATTCCTGTGTATGTTGACATAACTTTGCATTTGATTCTGGTGTTGTTGCAAAGACTTAAGTACCCTTTCTTGCTAATAAAGTGATGGTTTGAGAAAATGACAAAAATGTCCTTTATTCAAAAAAGAAAAAACAAACAGTTCAAAAAAAGGACAAACATGTCCTACATCCAGAAAGTCGAGGATGATGTTGACTCTTCAAAGTCTTCTTCTTCTTTCTCTGTTCAAAAAAAAGATAAACATGTACTCTATCCAGAAAGTCGAGGATGATGTTGACCCTTCAAAGTCTTCTTTTTTCTCTGTTCAAAAAAGGACAAACATATCCTTTATCCAGAAAGTCAAGGATGATGTTGACTCTTCAAAGTCTTCTTCTTCTTTCTCCGTAAAACACTGTAAAACCCTCTCTCTCTTTAGAGAAAAAATCAAGGGAGGCAAAGAGTTCTTCCTGGAGAAGGCCATGAACATCAACCCTCTCACTCTCTCTCTACTTCTGTGCACATCCAACAGACGATCCTACATTGCTCCATCGCCATCTTCTTTTTCTTCCTTTTTCGTAAAACACTGTAAAACCCTCTCTCTCTCTAGAGAAGAAATCAAGGGAGGTAAAGAGTTCCTCCTGGAGAAGGTCATGAACACCAACCCTCTCACTCTCTCTCCCTTCTTTCTCTACTTATGTGCCTGATTTAGAGTTTTTGCCCTTACAGGAGGGGGGTCCGGGGGCTCCCCCTGGCGCAGATCTCGCTGATTTGTAGTATTATCGGGTCTTTCCTACAACAATATGTAGTATTTTTGGGTCTCCAACGAAATGCTATAGTGATTTGCGGAAGACACTACAAATCACTATAGCGATTTGCGGAAAACACTGCAAATCGCTATAGCGATTTGTAGTGTCTTCCGTAAATCGCTATAGCGATTTGTAGTGTCTTCTACAAATCGCTATAGCGATTTGTAGATTCTTCCGCAAATCGCTATAGCGATTTGTAGTGTCTTCCGCAAATCGTTATAGCGATTTGTAGTGTTATTCAGTAAGCAAATTGCTGTAAATCGCTACCCGAATTAGGACCAACTTGTTAGGGTCATATCTCCCTAACCGGAGGTCATATTCCAAATCCGTAAAAAGTGGTGTCTTTGTTATTGAGTCTAGTTTATTTCTGTAAATTTTCAGTGATTTCTATTATCATTTCATTCCCCATTTTAACTTCAATAATACATTACAACCACAATCATCAAAAGAAAGATTGCCCAAGCTAAGAGTCTTGAGAGAGTAGAGGAGGGCCTCACCACCCACCGAACAACAAAAAATACAATGACTCAACTTCAAGTGCAGTAAGGACCCAGAGTCGAATAAATTTAGAGGCAGCTCATCAGTAAGGACCCACAACAGTCAATGTGCAGGTCAGTCGGCGCTTGATGGAGCAATGTAGGATCTTCTGATGGATGTGCACAAAAACAGAAATAGATGGGTAAAAACTCTGTAAGGGTAAAAACTCTGAATCAGACTTCATGAACACGTTGGGAGGAGCCCTCAGACCCTCCTTCTGTAAGGGTAAAAACTCTGAATCAGACTCTATAACTCTTCAAGTTGAATGATGCTACCCACACTGGGAGGAGCTCTCAGACCCCCCTTTCTGTAAGGGTAAAAACTCTAAATCAGACTCCACAACTCTTCAAGTTGAATGATGCTACCCATGCTGGGAGGAGCCTCCAGACCCCTCTTCTGTAAGGGTAAAAACTCTGAATCAGGATCTACAACTCATTTAGTTGAATGATGCTACCCACGCTGGGATGAGCCCCCAAACCCTCCTCCTGTAAGGGTAAAAACTCTGAATCAGGCTCCACAACAGTCAATGTGCAGGTCAGTCGGTGCTTGATGAAGCAATGTATGATCTTCTAATGGATGTGCACAGAAGCAGAAATAGAAGGGAGAGAGAGAGTGAGAGGGTTGATGTTCATGGCCTCCTCCAGGGGAGATTTCTTTCTCGGATAATCCTGCAGTGCAGAGACTGGGTCTTAAATAATCATCTTCAGGGCACTTAAGTCTTTACAACCACTCCTTTTCATGAATCGTCATTTTTTTTACACCAATGGAGGAGAGGGTACTTAAGTCTTTGCAATCGCATCAAACTCCAACGCTAATTAATGCTGACAAACATGGGGATACGAGACACACATGCTTACATACGTGGTGCTCTTTGGGACCCCCGAACATGAGATGTAGCTAACTGCCCTGTTTGGGGGGGGGGGGACATATAACCTGCTTTGAAGATTGTGTATTTGTTTTAACTTTCTAGTCATGGCTGCGTGGAACTTCCACGTTTATTTGATGGAATCCCAAGCCTTTCAGATTTGATGAGATCTCATTTCCAATATAATCTTAAATGCATGAGAAAAAACTTGCAAACCATAGGTGATTGCTCAAGAAAAATTCATTATACAAAGGTGCGGTAGTATCATTCTGTCAAATGAAGAAGTATGAAAGAACATATATAGTTGGTCATTGGGCAACCTTTGAGTGAAAATAGTATCTACCGCGTGGATTGTAGGTGTTATTTGTAAATGCTTGTACGATAAGTCAAAAATCACTTTAATTGAAATCATCAATGACATCAATCGCCAAAAAAAATATAAAGGTTAGTTACAAACAAACATGATTTGGATATAAACACATGAATGAATAACTATATAATTCATATGAAGACTCATTCAACAAGCGTAATGCCTATTTGGATAATTTGATGACGAGAAACTCATGAATGGTAATGTTCATTGATAGAAAAGATCAATTTAAGTACATGTTCTTATTCTTTTGTTCATACATTGATGACTTTCTCAAAATGTGTCCTCCAGTTCTTATAGTAAATGATATATTTTCAAAAGAAAAATATGTGTATATTGTTATTGGCTCATAGTATAGATCTGTATGGTAAGATGTTTTTGGTTACATTTGTAATTATAGATAAAGAGTTCAAAAAGTTATAAACATAGTTTTTTAAGTATCTGAAATACAAATTCAGATACTTCGATAAGTTTAGAGAGTGAATTGAATTGACTATTATCTTATATAGGCACCTAGGGTTAAAATATGTCAACATTTCACACATTTTCTAGATGTCATATTAGATATTGCATGAAATACTTAATATAAAACTTTTCTAAGAAGTTTGGTTAACCATTCAATGCACTTTGGTGAAGCGTAGCTTGAGTAGCCACGAAACCATAGTGCAACTATTTTCTGAAAAAATCTAAGAGCAAGATACAGTCACAAATAATTATATTGTCGCCAACGTGAAATCAAAGTTTTGGGCTACATCCCATTTTCAAAAAAAAATATATAGGTATTTGACATCTAATATAACAGAGTGTTTTAATTCATTGATTCTCTCTATATGTGACAAGCCCTTAGTGTCTCTTCCAAAGAGGTTTCATCTCATGATGATGGCATTGTTTGAGAAAAGAAAGAATATCGGACAGAAAATGCTAGGCATTGTGCCTAAGGTAAAAGAAAAGGTAGAAACATAGAAGAAAAATGCAGCACAACTACGTGTAGATGTCATACATTGTCATCGACCTATGTACGAGGCTTGCAACCAATCTCATAGTTACAATGTTGATCTTTAAAAAATTCAATTCTCTTGTGAAGAGTGGCGAGTGAGATTTCATGTGAATATGTGGTTGCATATATTTTGTATGAAGGCAAGCTACTGGATGATTACTATGATGAGTACTTCAAAGTTGAATTGTATCTATGTGTATATCATACATTTTTATTCCTACCGATGTTGGATAATGTCTCACACAACTCTCCATTGACTCTTATTCTAGTCTATCCATCGAAGGCGATACGTAGACCAAGATAACCTAAGATGAACATATAGATAACAATAACAAAAGATGTTGTGTCGTACAAATGCAGTATGTGTTAGAAACTTGATCCTAAAGGAAAGACTCCGGCTTTAGAAAGGCTCTAGCACAGAGAAAAGCCAAGAAATAGAGAAATTTGTTCTTGATCTGGCTACGTTTTGCGTCAGATAGGACCAACAACAGAGCAGAAAGAGAATATTGATCCCTCTAGGTGGATTGCTACTGAGGAAAACGTGAAAGAGGAGAAAGAAATATGTTCTCTTAGAGAACAAAAACAAAAACCAAGAATGAAGCTTAGAGAAATCTCTAAATAAACTTCATTAAGTAAATAACTAAGTTGAGTACATACTTCTATAGAGTTATAGAAGGACAGAAGAGTAAAAGTATAAACACAATGTCATCCTAGATGGGATCCCAGGGGGATGTCCCACCATAGTCCCAGCCTGGGTAGGACAACGGGTTGAGATAAACTTCTGATAAATTCTGCAAAGTCTCAACTTGTGTGGGATAGGCTGTGTAACGACTCCAACTCATACCCGTAAAAAAGTGAAAAAACAAAATTAACAATTGCATAAACAAATCCAGAGACCCGAAGCCTTACAGTCATAACACATCTACTACCACAAGGGATCTTACACCACCATTTTTCAAACAATAATAACTTTATTCATCAATCAGTAATGTTTAAGAACAATAAGTAAAGGAAAAACAAGTAAAACAAAATATAGAGTCACTCTGTCCCAAAATAGAATGTCAAGTAGTCATACGGTCCTCGTAACTCTCAATAACAGTCTGTCTCATCACATGGTATCAGACATTGTGAAAAACATAAGATATACGGTGTTAGAATCATAAATCCTGCATACAAATTCTTCTAATTAATCAAATAAACAAGAAGAACATAAATCATATTTATGCAATATTTTAGAGAAAATACGACAACACTTCCGGTATTCAAATAACTATTCATGCATTAACAACACTACATCACAAACAAGAGAAACAAGTAAATATGCATGAACTAATGTAGAATATGCAATATGTCAATGCACATGCATGAGTAACTTATTATATTTTATCAAAATTCTCTTTTGTATGTATGTCCTTATTAAATGTACAAAATTTTAGTTTTACTTTTCATTAAAATCTACAGATACTCAAAACGGGCACAATAAATTTTTGAAGTTCAAGTTAGGTTCTCAATTATAGAACACAATTTGTATTTTATTACTGGGTTTCACACTTAGACATCGACCGACATCATGAATCAACACCATCCATCAGAACATTAGAAATCAACATTTAATGTCAGGATACTAGAAAAATCAATATTCACTGATGTCACTTTCTTGATATACCAATAACAATAGTTGTGTCTACACACCACCCCAGGTAAAATAGTGAAATCTTCCTAAAATCGTGGCCAAGAGGTGAAACACCTAATTGGGTTCAGAGGCGCAATTGCATACGAAGTTTTAGTATCCTCAAGGTTCCCCAACACCGAAATTCAAGATTCTTAAACTGTGGAAGGGACATCCACTAAGAAACATTAATTACACTATTTTCTTCATTTTATCCTTTTTATTAAAAAGACAAGTTCTTTACAGAATATTTGTTTTGCAAATCAACATGCAAAATACAACACTTGACTTCATCCCATTACAATATTTAAGAGTATAATTTATTTAGAAAACCAATAGATTTTTATGAATTTGCAATGCATTTGACACAAACTTAGAGCAACACCTGCTTGTGGCCCACATGGCCTACAGTGGTTCACATTAGACCATTGATGCATTTTATACAAAAACCACAATGAGTATGCTACTTATGCAATCATTCAACATACTCTCATATGCACATTCATACACACAAAATGATAATGTACATGAATAACAAATTTCATATGCATATGAACACATTATGTTTTATCTTATGCATGTCATTCAAGTATGCACATGATCATATTGAGGTAACATAAACAACTTTCAGGAGTTCAAGTGTTCACAATATGCACATCTATGCCATGATATTTTCTGCACGTATGTGGTGTCTCTATATGACACTCAATCATGTAAAGACTCTTGTAACATTTCATAGCACATGAACAATCATGCAAAAGTATGCATATCAGCCCAATCATGTGAAACACACATAATATGGACCTACATAGACTCATAAATATTCATTATACACCAATCTAAACATTTCACTTACACAAATCTAAGCATTTGTCATGTAAAAATATGAACATTTGAACTTGTATAAACCTAAGCATCGAACATGTGAAAAAAATTGTATATTTAACATGTGCAAATATGAACATTTTACATGTGAAATTTTGAACATTTAACATGTGTAAATCTGAACATTTTACATGTGAAATTCTGAACATTTAATATGTGTAAATCTGAACATTTATCTTATATGAATCTTAGGCATCTAACATTATATATATATATATATATATATATATATATATATATATATATATATATATGGTTGTTGACTATCTTGCCCCGTCGACAGTCGGTCGGGTTTGCCAGACAGGTGACTGCCCAGCCGACAGCCGGTTGGGACCACTAGTCTTTTTTTTTGTCATTAAAATCCTCATTTTTTTTGAACAAAATGCCCAACCGACAGTCGGCTGGGCTTTTCTTAGACTATTGGCTGCCCAGAAAATTCTTTTTTTCAGAATCTAACTTTGCTCAAATTTTTTTTTGTTTACTATATATATATTTGTTTTAGTTCTGCCCAACCAACAGTCGGTTGGGTTTTATCAGTCATGTGACTGCCCAGCCGACAGTCAGCTGGGCTCATTACTTGAGAATCGGCCCAGTTGGTTCTCTTATACTTTATTTTGTTTGATTTTGCCCAGCCGACTGGATCGGTTGGGCTTAGCCAGATTGATTCAGTCCATGTTTTTTTTTTTGCTTCCTGATATTTAACTTTTTATGCTTTTAACACTACACGCTAGGATTGTTGCATTGCTTGATTGAACACACACATGCACAAATAGTTGTGAACCTGATCATGGATATGATTTTGATAGTTGAGACCTTACCACCAGTCTATGTTTGGACCAAATCTGGTCCAAAACCAAACTTTGATGGGTCGATCCTATGTGCAGTCAGTTCCGCGCCAACATATAGAGGGTTATACATATCCTGGACTTGCAGCAAACCTAGTTTGGGTCATATATGAACCCAAACCATGACTGCAACCTTTAGGGATCGGTTCCCATGTGTGTAATGATATATATGTACTTGATATCTTATATTCCATTATATATATATATATATATATGTATATATATTTAAATAAAAAATCAGATTCCCCATTTTCTTCTATCATTCTTTTCTTTTCACCAAAAACATTGCATGAACCTAATCCATGCTAATCCTACCCATTCAAATCGAGAGAGAAAACTTGTACCTTTTTCGAAGCTTGAAAAATGTTTGAATTTTTTTTTGAATGTTCGGAGAGGAAGAAGGCTTCTTCTTCTCCTTCTGTCTCACACAATTCTCTCTCTCTCTCTCGCCTCCTTCTCTTTCTTTTTTTCTTTCTTTTCCCCTTTTTTTGAGTTAATATAAGTGTTCTAGGGGGTGACGCCCCCCCCCCCCCCCTTTCTAGTTTCTTCTAAATGGGTATGGAGATAGGACTTCCCATATGGGAGTCCATCTCCAACACCCCTTTCCCTTTTTCTTAAAACTTCTTCTTTGACTTTTAAAAAAAAATCATATATACTTACTTCTTCCTTTGTTTTCTTTGCTTTCTTTATCTCATGATCATATTGGACTCTTCTAGAGACTCACCATTAGGTAACTTCTTAAATTTGAAATTAATTAATATTTAATATTAATTTAATTATTTATTAATAAATAAATATCCAAAAACTTTTATAGGGTACCTTATCCCTCTGAGAGCCTTTTTAACTTTAAAATTATTTAATTTAAACCTGCATACAAAAATTAAAGTTTTATTTTCATTGGACCTGGATCTGGATCCAAGATCCAAACCCATATCCAAAATCTATTTGGATTCTAAGTTGGATTTGATCCTAATTAATATGGGTCTCGAACTGGGTCCGGATCCATATTAATTTGGATCATATGGGTCAGATTCGATCTGATCCAATCCAGACCTGGTCCTATCGAGCCAGGCTTTTTTCAAAAAAATTAATTTTTGGGCCAATCGTAACCTGAATTCAAAAAAGTAACATATCGTTGAACTCAAAATTTCAAGGGGCATCTAACGGTATATAACTCAAATTTTGCCTCTAAAAATTGCCTGAATTTATCCTCAATTTTGCTCAAATTTTGCTTAATTTTAAAGAGTAAAACTAAAACTTTTTATCACCGTTTAATTAGCTCATTTTGGTCTTGTCAATGAGACCTGAGTCACGCCCAGACTCAATTATCGCACCCTAATATCGAGGATTTTCCTATATTTCTACAATACTTAACCAAAATTTCTTGTCTCTGAGTTTAACTAAGTATGAACAATATATGATATTACATGCTTGAGGGCTCCTCTGGGCCAGACTTGAAGCAGGAAAGGGTCAGAAATGTGGTGGGGTTGGCCATAAGAGGCGAAAGAATGCATAAAAATATGTTTAAGTATCTCTTGTTACGAAATGATGTATGTATTTGTTAAGAATTGATTGCTTATATGTATTTATCAAGTGTTTTTTAATGAACTGCTCAAATATCCTATATCTTTTACATGTATCTTAGGCCTTTCGTGATATGCCACCTAAAGAGAAACGTGACAACGGAAAAAAACCAAACCCCCAACCTGAAACAATGATCCAATTATGGTAAGATGTATAATTAAGCAAGTTATATATGTATACAATTAGTAGTACCATATGTACATATTTATATTCAATTATAATTGATCATGAAAACACATTGATGACAACCAACCACATGGGCTTGAAGTTATAGAGGTGCTCGAGCATGATTTCTTTATGGACACTTTGTTGGCCAGTGATGTAAGTATTCGATTTGCATGTTTGTTGGTTTGTTGCATTTGTATACAGACTCATTTGAATATAACATAAATACATCACATATGATGATTATATAATATCTGTATAGATTCATAGAAAAACTTATTCAGAATCACAATCAAGACATGATAGCAGGAAATGAAAAAACAAAGACCGTTTATCTTACCTCATATTTCTTGATGAGTATTCAAAGCTATAGTCCTCTTGTTTTTCTACTGACTAAGATAAACTAACTGCTTAACATTGTTCACAACAAATGGTTGAATGTCTCAATACAAAAAAAGATGTTCATTCTTTCTTGAAGAATCAAAATGTGTTGTATCATTTTGAGAAATGTGACAAGGCATTCATTGAACATTGCATACTTACATTTACGTTTACACTACATACCACATGTACTTATGTCTTGAACTTGATTTACATTGCATGTTTTAATTCCTCTCAACTGAAGCAATCAGCACTGGGTTCTGTGAGAGATGGCCATGAAAGAAAAAGAGTTCAAACTCTACAATTTCACGAGGACCACATATAATACAAATAAGGACATCAAAAATCTATTATAAACTCATTACTTATTCAATAATATCTTTATTTTTCTCTCATATTTGGTAGGATTAATGTTGGGTTGCAGGTTTACTTTTTTTGTAGAGTGTTTTGGGTATGACGCTCACTTTGATTAGATGTTTTGTCCCATGTATGATATTCCTCAATAAGAGAATAAGTAATTACTTTGCACATGTGTCTAAACTCAATGTGTATGTGTACATATTGTTAACTTTGTATATGATTGTTACATGATGATTATGGTATATTTATTCTCATGTAGATGCTAACTTGGGCAAAAACATAAAACTCAATTTCATGCAGATGCATGTTTATATCCTATTTTATTGTGTTCTAATGATGTAAGTTAATTAGTTGTTTATTTATGACATTTTTTTAGGTTGATACAACAAAGTGCGGGAAGTGTAAGAACCTATACTACAAGAAATTGAGGAAGAAAAAAGAGAAAGATGAAGCTAAAAAAAGGCAGAGTAGGACACAACAAAGCAAAAATGACCACAACACAAAACAAAGAAAAGGGAAGCCACTACAAGAAAACACCAAAAAAAATTGTGACAATAAATTATCATCATCAATAATAATATAATCCCGATGATATTTTATGTTGTAGCAGAAACATCTATTGTTGATGATATTTTATCGTCGCTTTTATCTCGTATGAATAGGAAGATGTGAAAGATGGTCAATAAGGGATATTGTCAAGGATATTATCATCGAGTTTAAATTATGACGATAATCAATCATCTTCAAATATCGTTTATAATTACGCTGATAAATATTCATCACCAATAATCACATGACGATAATTATCATTGATTTTAATCAATGTCTTGATAATTATCATCAGCTTAAAATCATATAGCCGACGAAATTTATTGTCGATTTTACATTAACATAACCGATGATAATTTATCATCGATATAAATCACATAGTCAATGATTTTTATCATCGGCTATGTCCATTTTTAAAAAATTTGAAACTAACATAACCGATGATAAATTATCGTCAATATAAGAAATATAACCAACAATTTTTATCATCGGCTATGTCCAATTTTTTTTTAAACTAATATAGCCAACGATAATGATCGTCAGTAATCAACATATTGATAATAATAATTATCATCAGCAATAATACAATTAATCAACATACTGACGACGATAATAATACAATTAATCAGCATATTGATAACGATAATTATCGTCATCAATATGTTGATCATTTGTAATCTATTGACAGCATATTAACGACGATAATTATCGTCGTCAATAAGTTGTTAAATCCTCAGCATAGTGACAATAATAATTATCATCGTCAATATGTTGATTATTTATAATCTATTGACAACGACAATTATCATCATTAACAGATTACAAATAAACGGCATGTTGACGACAATAATTATGGCCATCAATATGTTGATTATTTGTAATCTGTTGACGATGATTATTATCGTCGTCAATAAGTTGATTATTTGTAATCTACTGACGATGATAATTATCGTCAATCTTCAATAAAAGAAAGATATTCATAGGTTTTTTTATTTTTTCTAAAATTTTACCATACGGATGCAATCTAGATGCATGGTTTTATAGAAAAAGACTTGGATCATCCAATTACGATATATATGAAGGATCTTTTAAGGCTTGAAAATCAATGACTCAAAATTTTCGTAAATATAAGCATAAAAAGTCACAATTTTTAATCCGACTACGAAGATCCAATAGTTGATTCCAAGCAAATGGACCATGGTGAATGCATTTGCAGGGGCAGATTTGCAAAAATAGCTATGAAAATCTTGGTTGATACTAGTTTACATGTTACACTTTTCTTTAATACAGGGTAACTAAAATATCTAAACCAGCCAAATATATAAATTGGTATGCACCAAAATTTCCAAAGTTTTTTTTTATTTCACCATACGGATGCGATTTAGATGCATGGTTTTATAGAAACAACTCTAGAATCATCCGATTACGATGTATATTCAACATACATTGAATGCAAACACATCAATTAGAGCTTGAAGCAGTACCTATTATGAGAGCAACCTGTATACATGAAAACCTGTACAACAAAGTCAGCCAAACCTTGTTCACTTGCAGAAGTTGCAACTTCCGTGGGAAAAGTTGCACGTTCAGTTATACCCTCAAGGCAATACTTGAAAATGGCCAAGTCTGTTAATTGACTTACTGTCCTGCTGAAAGCAGAGTTTTTGGTTTGAATGCTTTCACAACCAGATGAAATATCATCTATTATATGATTTTCAACTCTTGCTTTATGGTTTGCTTTAGATACAGTATCATCCTACATTAGTCCATAAAAACTTTAGAGGCATCTTACTCCAAAAAACAAAAATAGGTCAACTGGAAAGTTAAAAAGATAACAGTAGTGTTAAACATGAACCACTCGGCAGGCATCATTTGAATCTATGTTACAGACATTGCCTTCTTCACAGAGAAGATGATCTAGACCATCGTTTGTGCCCAACCTCCAAGCAATCTTCCAATGTCCTACTTTGACACGTTTTAGAGGACTGTGCACAGAACCTTGCAAACTTGACAATGGAAAGTGTTCATCTCCAGTGCACAGACCCTTGCAAACTTGACAATGAAAAGTGTTGTGCACAACCAAAACTCAATATCTTCTTGTTCAATGGTAGTAATGGAGAATACAGATACCTAGTTTCATCATTAGTACACCTATTCGTTTTATTCATACCTGCATTAGACAAATATATATCATTTCAAATAGGCATTCAACATTCTTACTTGCCAGATATATTTATATGCTACCACATTTCACGGTATATTATGCTCTTCACATAAACAACATCTTTGTATTCATTTGTCTCAAGCGGGTCATCTGTACCAGCACTCAACAAAGATCAAATTTAGCATATCCGGGTTAAGCATTTCTTTAGAAGATCTTTTGCATGTATGTCAATTGCACTTTATTCGTGTGCTTGAGTCCCAATTAAATAGGCAGCCAAGTGCCTGATTAGATACATCTCCTCAACTTTAAAAGTGTTGGTTGACACCCTTGGACATACATGTTTGTGTTGGGGTTAAAACAGATGTATCGGGTCGCCCCACAGGTGTGAATCGATGAAAACAATAAAGCAACGATGACAGTGGAAGAAATAAAACCAAAACAAACCAACAACAGAAACAAAACAACACACAACGGTTTGCGTGGTTCTCTCTCAACTAAAGTACGTCCACGACGACTAATAGGTCAGCAACTTCCACTTTCTTCTAACAAAGATTACAGAGTGGCCAAAAGGCATAATCCTTACAAACACACAAGGTGTAACAAAATGAACAAGAGGATATACCTCACTGAGGAACAAAGAATGAATGATCTGAAGAACCAACTTGATGAAGCTGTCTTGAAAGAAGTGCAACAACACTTCTTGTTTTGTTCTCTTCACACCCTTTTGGTGCCCTAAAAGAGTTTTTCTCTCTTTCCTGCTTTTCGCTCTCTTCCTGGTGCGTCTCAATTTTCTCTCTCATCCATCCCTTATAAAGAGGATGAGACTCGCATTTAATGTGGAAGACCTAATGTCTTATACAACTTATGATGCACCTGAAATGCATTAGCATAAATCGCTATTCATTTGAAGCCATAAATCGCTATCCAGCGATACCACAAATCGTTATCTGACTGAAGCACATAACGTTAACCATAAATCGCTACGCAACGATACCACAAATCGTCATCCGGCTGAAGCACATAACGCTAACCATAAATCGCTATGCAGTAATACCATAAATCGCTATCCAGGTTAAAGCACTCTTCGCCAAATCATTATCGACAAATCGCTGATCCTCAAACTCTGAATAGCTGAATCGTCATTCAGCTTAGAGGACTTCTACAAATCGCTATCCAACGGACACTCCAAATTATCCTCGAGAAGATCACAACGTCGTGCTTGGAATTCTACAGCGATACTGAATGTGCATTGAACCAATGGATCCCACAAAGAAGGGAAAGCCAACAATTCTCCCCCTTCTCGACTTATATAGAAGCTTCTTCCATTCCTGCTAGGAATAAACACTTCTCATACTTGTCCTTGGGCAATGACTTGGTCAACATATCTGATGTATTGTCATTAGTATGCACTTTCTCCAGTTGCAGCAATTTTTGATTCAAGACATCTCGAATTTAGTGGTATCGAACATCAATATGTTTTGATCTTGAATGAAACGAGAAATTCTTACTCAAATGAATATCACTCTGGCTATCACAGTGAAAAACATACTCTTCTTGTTTCAAGCCCAACTCTTGTAAGAATTTCTTCACCCACAACAATTCCTTACTGGCTTCTGTAATGGCGATGAACTCGTTTTCTGTAGTGGAGAGAGCTACACATTTCTGTAATTTCGACTGTCATGAAACTGCTCCCCCTGCAAAAGTAATCAAATACCCAGAAGTAGACTTTCTACTATCTACATCACCAGCCATATCAGAATCTATGAACCCATCAAGAATAGGTTCAACCTTTCCAAAACATAGACTCAACTTTGAAGTGCCCTGAAGATACCTGAGAATCCATTTCACTGTTGCCCAGTGTTCCTTCCCTGGATTTGACAGAAATCGACTAACCACTCCAACAACATGAGTTATATCTAGTCGAGTACAGACCATAGCATACATCAACGAACCTACTACCGAAGCATAGGTTATTTTCTGCATCTCAATTCCTTCTTCATCATTTGCAGAACATTGACTTGAGCTAAGTTTGAAATGGCCTGCAAGTGGACAATTAACAAACTTTGCTTTTTCCATGTTGAACCTCTCAAGAACCTTTCTAATATACTTCTCTTGAGATAACCAGATCAGCCCATGTGATCTGTCATGAACGATTCTCATCCCAAGAATCTGCTTTGCTGGACCTAAATCCTTCATGGCAAAGGTCACACCCAACTCCAACTTTAACTTGATTATTCTGCTGATGTCTTGGCTCATAATCAGCATATCATCCACATAAAACAAGAGAATGATAAAATTACCATCTGAAAATTTCTTCACAAACACACAATGGTCTGTGGAGGTTCTTAAATATCCATGCTTAGTCATAATAGAATCATACTTCTTATATCATTGCCTTGGTGCTTGCATCAATCCATGAAAGCTCTTCTTCAACTTGCAGACTAGGTGCTCTTTAGAAATGTAGTCTTCACATCAAGCTGCTCAACTTCCAAATTCATGCTTGCAGCTATACCAAGCACAGTTCAGATAAAGGACATCTTTACAACTGGTGAAAAGATTTCATCAAAATCAACTCCCTTATTTTAAGCAAAATCTTTCACTACAAGCCACACCTTGTATCTAGGTTGAGAGTTGATCCCATCAGTCTTCTGCCTGAAGACCCACTTGTTCTTTAATACCTTCTTCTCTTTAGGTGTCTTTACCAGATCAAAGGTGTGATTCTCATGCAATGAATTCATTTCCTCTTTCATTGCCTTAAGTCACTCAGTTTGGTTTTCGTCCTTCAAAACTTCTTCAAAGGTTTCTGGCTCACCTTGATTTGTAATAATCACATACTCATTCGATAAGTATTTCTTGGATGATTGTTTCTCTCTGGTAGACCTCCTTATAGAAGTACGAGGAAGTGACTCTTAAGATGTTGGCTCTCCCTCAACTTATGTCTCATCATATCCTTCCTCTGCATTATTGTGAGGAGGTGGCATCTCCTCCACGAAATCCTGAACAGCTGACGCATCAAGGGGATCTAAGTCAACAAGGTCACCTTTAGTGGACTCTGATGGCTCAGACTTACCAAGGTCTTCAATGGTCTGATCTTCCAAGAAGACAACATCTCGACTTTTGACCACCTTCTTATCAACAGGGTCATAGAGTTTGTAGCCAAATTCTTCATGTCCATAGCCAAGGAATATGCACTGCTTGGCTTTTGAATCAAACTTGGATCTCTCTTCCTTTAGAACATGAACAAAAGATATGCAACCGAACACTCTTAAGTGTCCATGGGAAAGTTTTTTCTCTGTCCAAACTTTCTCTAGAACATCTCCCTTCAAGAGAATAGAAGGAGATAAGTTGATAAGATCAACTGTTGTCCTCATTACCTCACCCAAAAAAGATCTTGGCAATTTAGAGTGTGGCAATTTAGAGTGTGACAACTGTTGTCTTTAAGGTTAAATTCAGACGAAATTCGAAGACAGGAATTAGGTAAGTGCATTGTTAGATGCATCTCATAATTTTGAGAATGTTGGCACCTTATTTTCTTAAAATTGAGTTATGGTTGGCCCAAAAATTGTGTTTTTCAAAAATGACTCATGTTTATTTTTACTTTTTTCTGTATTGAATCAGACTAGATCTGCTTTGTTTGGTAGAAGTTAATATGAATCTAGAGCCAATCCAAGATCCATATTGACTAGAATCTAGTCCAGGTTGGATCCATATGAATTTGGATATAGATTTGGATATTGGATTCAAATTTAAAAATGAAATCCATCAATGGCAATTTTAAAACTACTTTGAATTTAAAGTTTTAAAATAACTTTAAAACATATAAGGATAAGCTAGAACTCTAACCCATGTGAGCTTTCAGACCCCCCTTAAAATATTTTTTGATAATATTAATTTAAATAAAATAAAAGAGATAAAATCTAAATATATAAGAAAGGTAGAAGGTAGAGTTCTACATATGGCAGAACTCTACCTATATGAGAGGCCTCTAGAAGAGATGTCACCCCCTCTCTAAAAGACCTATATATAAGGGGTCTCTCTCTAGATCTTTTTTTCTAGATAGAGAGAGAGAAGGAAAAAAAAAAGAAAGAGAGAAAGAAAGAAAATGAAGAAGAAAAAAGAAGAGATTCTCTTTCTCGTTGATTATCTATCATTTTTTTATCCTTTTCCACATCCAATCTAAGGTACGAGTTTGTCTCTAGATTCATACGGGAATAAAGAGTTTAAAAATAAGATTCATATAAAATTTTAGATAAGAAAATAAAATCTAATTTGAAAACATGTATAAACATATGTCGTGATTCACGATTTCATGTATCTTTGGTTTGATGTAACCATGCCAATGATTTTTCATGTTTAAGCATGTGTTCAACATCAAGTTATTCTTGAATTTACATATTATGAGAAATACATATTGTCGATTTCTGCATATAGTCTTTCTTTGTTGAATATATATATATATATATATATATATATATATATATATATATATATATATATATATATATATTGCCCTACCAATTTTTGGCTCATGCTGATTTTATTGTTTATGTTTAAGGAAATGGATTTGTAAACTATGTAAAGATCAATTTTGGCCTTGTTTATGTTGTGATTCCATCATAATAGCACAGATCTGCCCTGTATGCATTATGGGCAGACTGATCGAGCATGTCGATCTGTTTATAGTTATATTTGTTGGTATGCGTGCAGTTTGATCAAGCTGGATCACATACCGTGACAGTGCAGGCTGATCAGGCCTCCTGTAAATATGTTTTGTTTATGACGTTATCAAACCTGTTTAGAGACTGATTTTGTTGGTTGTGATTAAACATATGTTTCGGTTACTTAATTATTACTGTATTGACTATTAGCGGAACTTATCATAAACTGTTTTGATGCTATCATGTTGATTGACATCCATATTGTTTTTTATGTTGTTATATTGACTGTTGTTAGCACTATTTTAAAATTTGTTTTGATGCCGATCAATCCTTATGGTTGTTATCAGTAACTACGTAGTCATTTTGATAGCGGCTATAGGGTGGCTATATATATATATATATATTAATTTGATAGACATTCACCAGATTCACAAACGTGCTGGATTTATTGAGTGTTATAAAATCAGGTTTCCCTATTACTGTATTAACTGTTATCAACCATGATTTCATGTTATCAAATATGATTTTATTTTTTTGATGGTTGTTAGCCGGTCGAGTATACATGTCATCAAAACTGTTTTGATGCCATCAAATATATTTTATTTATGTTGTTAAGTTTGCTATCATCAGATTTATAAAATAGGCTGAATTAGTTGACTCTTGTAAAAAATATGATTTCATTCATTATTATCAGTCCCTTATTGTGCAAGTTTGATGGTGGTCTGCCTTATTGCCTATAAGTAATTTTGGTGGGCTATTATCAAATTTGGTTTATGTCTTTATATGGGCTGATATCAATATTATTGTGGGCTGCTATCAAATATGAGTTATACTTCTATGTTGGTTGTTAAACAAAATTTTTCTTATGTCAATCAAATGACTAATATGGATTGCCTATATATGTGTTCTTTTATGTTCAGGGCAGTACCTTGCTACACACTTGTGCAGCAATACCACACCTATCGACAACATGTTGTTTTGCACATGTTGCAGCAACATGCTGCTGACAACATGTTGTTTCTCCTATTCGAGCAGTAACATGTTGTGATGCTCATTTTACAACATTGACATGTTGACAGTAAGTTGTTGCTCGCTTAAGTGCAGCAACAACATGTTATTGACAGCATGTCGTTGTGCAGTGTTATGTTTTGAAAAATTATATTTTTCTGTCGAGCTCGGTGCGGTGTTCAATCTGACCAAATTTGGCACTGTCGGTGCACATGCAATATGATCAGATTTAATACTAATTGCACATGTGTAATCTGATCAGATTGTCGAGTGGTGTGTTATATGCAATCTGATTAGATTTGATAGAGTATATACTTGTGCATCTCAATCAGATTGATAGTGTGTTGGATGTTGATTATGAACAATGTTGTTATGTTCAGACCTACATTCATGTGGACTACAAAGTGCTATATATATTTTGGATTTGGTTGTGCATGTCTATGTATTCAATTACTATGTTGCAAATGTGCATATCATACACATAAAAGTTTTGAAGTTATTTTGATGTTTGCATAAATATGATCATGTGTATGTTTAGGTTTTTATGCATGAAATGGATCATGACAATGTGTTTTGGAAGCATCTGTTCACATGTGTATGCAATTGGCTTTATGTGCATTCATGTTGTGTGTTTGAATGTGCATTGTGGACATATTTTGAAACAAGGTTTGTGTTGCATGTTTACTAAAATTTTACAAAAGATGCATAAATCACTTTGACATGCTTTTGTGGTTAGATGTGAATCAGTGCAGGTCGTGTGGGCCAGGAGCATGTGTTGCTTCAATGTTATTGATTTTAATTTATGCATTGCAAAATTTATTTATGAAAATTATTATTTTTTTAAAATTAATTACACTATTAAGTTATGTGGGCCAAAGCCTGCAATTAGTTTTGCATGTTGATTTGCAAAATGGTTCTTGTGTAAAGAACCTGAATTTGTTTAAAAAGGAGAAAAAAACCCAAAGAGTGTAATCAATCTCTTCCTTGATGTCTCTTTCATAGTGTAGAAATCTTGTATGTCGATTTTGAGAAAACCATAAGGATACTAAAACTTTGTGTGCGATTATGCCCTTTAACCCGATATAGTGATTCACCTCTCAATCACAGTTTTATGAAGATTCGACTACTTTGCCTAGGGTGATGTTATTGATTCAGCTGTAGTTATTGGTATAACAAGAAAGTGGCGTCAATGAATGATAATTCTCCGGCATTAGATGTTGATTTCTAATATTTTGATGGATGATATTGATTCCTAATATCGGTCGAAGAACAAATATTAAACCTAGTAATAAAATATAAATTGTGTATTAATTTACAACTGAAAACCTAACTTAGACTTTAGAAACTTATGCTCGTTTTAAGTATTCACGGATTTAAGAAAAAGTGAAAACCAAAATTATGTGCATTTAACAGGGACATACATACAAAAACAACTTTGATAAATAATTTAATAAGTTATTTATGCATGTGCATTGAATCATGCATCTTTATTATTCTACATTAATTCATGCATTCATGCTTATTTTGTATTTTGTTTCACATGATAATTGTCATTGTATGATACTTATTTAAATACTTATTTCTCTAAAATCATGAATGAATTTGGTTTGTTTTATTTTCTTACTTTTTGAATTTTTAGAGAAATTCAAATTAAATGTTTTATAGTTCCAAGTGCTTAGTGATGGTTTGACTTGCTAGCCGGAGACTGTGAGCATTGCGTGACTAGTTTAGGATTCTTGGCATAGTGGCTCCTTGTGATAGATGATTTTATTATTTTAGCTTATTTGATATTTAATCAATTGATTAATAAAGTGATTATTCTTTTATTTATTTAATGCACTATCTATTGTGGTTTGGTACATATCAAATCTGTTTTTTTTTACAATTATTTTAAAAAATCATTATTTTTACAAGGATTAATTGAGATCGTTAAAGAGACTTTTGGGAAAAAAGGACGAGAAGGTGGTGAAATAGGATACTAGTTCAGCTGCCAAGGAAAAAGGCTGCAAACGTAAAGGATCAAAAGAAAGAATGCCCCATTCTTTGTTCATGGACAGAGTTTCTCAAAGTCCTCGCTCTTTCATTTTATGTTGTGTATGGCAGGCTGACGCTTGCCACTGTCGTGTACAAAGAGCAAATATAAAATTGCTCAACCACAGCTCACAAACCATCATGTGATTATCAACACCAATCTCAGGTAACATGGTTTACTTGGTAATATCCTTCTTGTAGAATAGATTCCAAAGTTCTCCAACCCACGTATAAATTAATGAAAAGGAACGGGACACACCAAAATTGAAGAGAACAATCATTTAAAAGGCTACCAAACACGCACACGTTTGTGTGGCCAAGATGCGCTCTTGATGTGGAGCCACGAGTGAACCTGGTGATCCTGGCCGTAGGATGGTAAATTGGTGGCGGCCTACGCCGACTCCCAAGTCCCAAGCTTCTTTTGCCTTGTCATCGGCGATCATCATTAGTGTCGTGGTTGCAGCAGCGTGGCTTGTGACTATAATAATAATCGGGAAGGAAGGAAAGAAAGACGCGATGCAAGCGGCGTCGGTTTTCTACACAGCAAAGCCGCTCGCGAAATCGGGGATCGGAGTGAGGGCGCAGGTGAGTGTGGGGGATCGGGTGGCTTCCGACAGGTCGATGGCCGCCAAGTGGTCTCAGAAGACAGTCGTCCTTCCTCCTCTCAAAAGGGGCTGCCATATCGTCACCCCCAAGGTTCTTTTTTTTGTTTTTCCCTCTTCTTCTTCTTCTTCTTCTTCTTCTTCTTCTTCTTAGTAGTAGTAGTAGTAGTAGGAACCTTTTTTCTCACGGTTTCATCCACCTGGTTTTATGGGTGTTGGGGTTTCCTTGATTTTTATTCTTCTTTTGTTGGGTTTGGGCTTGAGCAGATAGTGAAGGAGATTGAGAAGGATCTGTCGGAGTACAAGTGCGGCCTTGCTCATCTCTTCCGTTAGTTTTTCTTTTCTGTTATCTCGTTTCTTAAGGATATTTTTTTCATTTCATATTTTTTCTTTTTGTGGTATGGTCTCTGCGTCTATGGTTCAAGACCGTTGCTCTGAGATTGGGAGTTTTGCCTTTCTGTTAATTGTTGGTGATGGTATTGTTGTTGCTGTATACAGTGCAACACACGAGTGCTTCCCTGACCATCAATGAGAACTACGACCCTGATGTCCAAGATGACACCGAGACGTTTCTCAACAAGATTGTACCGGAGGTTGTCTCTCTCTCTCTCTGTCTGTGTGTGCGTGAAATCGTGATAGTTTTCTCCATTAATGTGAGGGAAATGATGTTAATATTTGAGTCAATACATAGAGCGGCCTTGAATTTGATAGAATAATAGAATTCCTAAAGCCTATAATTCAAGTTAAAGAATTGTGTAGTTTATTGAAAATGATCCGGCAAAATTATTGAGCATTGTTTCTTTTCTTTTCAGTTTTTAGTGAAGATTGGTGTTTGTCTTGTAATTTCTTTTTAGTTTGTCGGCTTTCTTGCGTTGCATCGTTAATCTAATTTGTTCATTTGTTCGTTGGTTATGTTGATTCAGGGTAGAAGTGCTCCTTGGAAGCATACGATGGAAGGTAAGCCTTTAAACATTTTTTACTTTAGTTTTCGAATGGATGTATTCTGAACATCTCATTCATATTTTCATCCACCAGGAAACTAAAGTTCTTAACATTACACCATGGGAAGTGTGTTGTAGTATGCTTAAAGGATATGTTTGCACAATGAGGAATAGCTGTCTAACTAAGATACCTTTTTTTTGGTTATTTTCTTTCACATGTTCATCTCTATGCACCCTTTTAAGAGGTTAATTTCGAGGTGTTATCATCCCAATCCCAAACAACACATTACAAAACAACTAGAAAGGTTGAGGAAGAGGCATAGGATGGCGGGCCCTAAACCTTATTAACACGAGAAGTATTTGATGTTTAATATTTTACAAGATATTGTTGCTTCTTTAAATGGATACAATGCAGCCTATCTGATTGACTCAGGAACAAATGTTTGCATTTATTGCTTGAGCTCGATATGCTTGAATTCAGTAGAAGATTCAATTAAAAATATGTAGCAAAGAATAGCATAATTATAGTCCCAGTGTTCCTACTGCCTGCTAACTCCATGAGGATTGAACACAGCATGATGATGATGATGATCTCCATATACACCAAGATGGGATGGCATCAAGGAATATCAAAGCTATAATCAGCCACTATTTATCAGTCAAATGTGAATGAAATACTGATTTGAAATGGGTGCATTATTAACTATCTTTTTGAGCTTGTATTCGGCCTATTTAAATGAATCTTGTAAAAACTCTACCACGTCATATTATATATTGCTTTTATCTTACTCTTTGCTTACCACATAGTCATTTTTGTGACTCAATATTAGATCTTTTATTTTCCACATATCATGGTTACACATTTTTATGGAATGTCTTATTTATCTTTTTAATGGGAAATTTTTAGGCCATTTACTGCACACATATTCATTCGTCCACTCATTTGTAGAGTCTTTAGTCACCAAGACCTTTAAACCTTATCCGATGTCAACATCTATGTAGTCAAAAGCGCTAGGTGGTGCCTAGTTGGTAGACCCGTAAAAAGATTAGTCAATGACTAGGTGGGACTAGTCGGGACCCCAATTAAAAAACAAAAAAGTATACAAAAGTATACTTAAAAATATGTTTAATTCTTTTAGTAATGAAATGTTTTTATCACACAAGTACAAAATTACACATGTTTTCACAAAATATACACAACCAGAATATATATAAAATTGTAGACACACACATATATATAATTTTAGACACACACACACACACACACATATATATATATATTCAATTATTCATAACATATTCAGTATAACCAACAAAATATGCCTTCATCCTTTCATAGAAAAATTGATTTTAACAGATGTACAAACATATATATTATATTCATACATATCTGGTTACTTGACCTTCATAGGTTGTTGAAGCCTTCCTTGCTTGGTCTTCAGGTGCTGCCCAAGGTCCAGCCAAGTGTGTGCGCCCTAAGCTCATGGAACCGGTGTGATTAAATCGCCCCAAGCCTTCCCTGGTGTGGTGGACCCCATCTAGCATGTTCACCCCTTTTGAAAGGACCCTCACTTGGTCCCTGTGGTCCAAGTAAGTTTGAAACCCCCTGTCCCTAATCACCCAAATCGAGTGTGAACCCTTTGTAACCAAGTTCACCCTACTTAAACCCTGCAATCCCTATAAAACCTGTCAAACTTAGAAAAATTTCCTAGACCAAACCGTAGGGAGTCTAGTCCTGATTTTTGGACCCAAGGTACTTCAGTGTGTCCTTGGTCAACCCTCCAAATTTCAGAGCTAACTGAGTCCCCAGTGCCCAGAACCAAATTTTACAAACTGGACTGCCTGACCCAAAACCAACATGTCACTGTTCTGACATGAATTTTCCTGCAACTTTTTGTATCGCTCTGTTCCCGTGTCTTCAGACCCTCAAATTTGGTCTGAACCTACCTTACGGTGTTTGGAACCATCCCATAAAATTTGGGATTTTTCTGTTGCACCAATTGGGAGAACTGAATTTTCTCCCAGAACCTGTCCGAACCCAGTCACTCTGTCTACCTGAGTTGGCCCAGTTTTGACTTAACCCTGCCCCATATCTGAGCCATTTGAACCCCTACGCCCAAGCTCCCATCACTTTCACATAAAACATCACAGAAGCACAGTAACACATGCATATATAAATAATATATTGCATAATCAGTAGTACTAAAAATGCTTTCAGGCTTTTAACTCACATATATACAAATAAAAATCACACATATATCTCATAGTCACAAATCTAGTTCTCGGGTTTTTTCTCGGCAAGTGAAAATCTCGGGAGAAATTCAAGTTTCATGTTTTTCTCAAAAAAAACTTGGCACATTCATGATCTAAAAACTATGAAGCATATTTAAAAACTTATTAAATACATTGAAATTTAAAAAATATAGTTGCTTACAAATTCATTAAAATCATGATTTGCTTATTTAGGAACAAATGTAAGGTTTTCTATTCTATTATAATCTAACTATGATTTAAGGTAAGACTTTTGCTTTATTAGGATGTGTTGTAGTTTATGTAAAGTGACAAGTTTCAGTCCCATATCGATGAGGGAGAAGAGAGAGCTCCCCATAATGATCTATAAAAAGGCCTCCCAGACCTTCCTTTTCATTCACAAATAGCATGGTTTCCTTTACTGGGAACCATGACAACAAAAAAAAATAAAGGAAAGCTGCTTTTGAATTAATTCAAAAGCTCTTTCATTTTCAAGGCTCTTTATTGAGATCCGTGAAAATTTATGAGTGTTTTTGTCAATAGACAAAGCACCCTTCATGAAAAAATTAATAATTATTTTATCGCATATTTATCAAAAATCACGATAAAATTGCGAGAAATTAAAATGTAGCGATTTTTTAAGTTTTGTGAGGAGAAAGCAACTTTCAAAAAATGAAACCAAACTTGCACAAGCCAAATCTGAAAACTGCGCTCGCAAAGTCGGTTGTTTGATTCAACTGTCCTCTGCTGACAGCTGACAGAAATAGGCACCTCTTCGAAATATGCAGAAATGCATGCCAAAATGCAAGAATTTGTCTGGCACACCTCAGTCAATCTCAAAGTAAACTTCTTACGCAAATTTAAAGTGTGAACACATGAGTTGATTTGGAGAAATCCTTGTGCATGTAAAGAAACAAGAGTCTTCGAATCATACACAATATGTCCTCTAAGGATTCAAGAGAACAAGCACAACAAGTGTCCACATAAGGGCATACTACCAAAACCCACGCTGCCACGCAAGGGGTATTCACAAGAAGACTTAAAAAATAAATATTTTATTAATCATCAAAATGCAAGAAGCATTACATTTGAAGAGGGGGTGACCCTTATTTATACACAAGAGATGAGAGGGAAGAGGAGACTCAATAGAGTCGTTGGAGCTAGTCCAACGGCTCTATTTATAGCCGTTTGACTAGCTCCAACGGCTCAAGACTAGTCAACTTTTAGTAGTTGACTAGTCAGCCTTCTAGTTCATTTTGAACTAGATACAAAAAAGAAAAACTAAAAAAGGTAAAATGAGAAAATAAATAAGTATACATAATATATATTATATGTATTATATACATATGTATAATTTTACACTCCCTTCAAACTTGTAGTATAATTGTAACGACCCTAAAGTGACCCTCTGAAAATGCAGATTTTTTTTTTTTAACATTTGTGGAAAACCTCCCTAGGACCATGGGCACATTACATATTTAATATTCTCAATCCATCAACCAATTCAAACATAGAGTCCATTTAAATTATTAATAAATTTTATTTATTTAATCAAATAAGTTAAGAGAGTTCAAAATTTCAAAATCAATTGTATTCCATCGCATGCACATCAGAACCCGGGCCACCAGATCACAAGCCTCTAGTCCTCCGACCAGCTAGTCCCATCACGGAGCCTCAGTGCCTGAAAAATATTTTTAAAATACGGGTAAGAACCGAAGTTCTCGTACGAAATCCTCTAACTTTCCAATAGTAAAGAAAATAACATAAAATAAATCAAGCACAAGTTTAAGAGGAATCATAAGCAACATATCTTCAGAGCAAATTACCATCTAAGCAATTCAAACAAGCATTCAACAATTTTACGCTAAATCAAACATTTAGAGATGCATGAAATTAATGCTAAACATTTAAGAATGCATGAATTAATGCAACATGTATGAATAACTTTTTAAGTTAATTATCAAAATTGCTTTTGCATGCATGTCCCTATTAAATGCATACAAATTTAATTTTTACTTTCCTTACAGACCCACAAATACTCGAAATGGGTAAAGTTCTCAAGGTTTAAGGCAGTTCTCGGTCATAGCTTAACACACAATGTGTTTTAATTACTGGGTTCCACACTTGTTCACCGACTGATATCAGGAATTCTCACCATCCATCAGAACATTAAAAATCTTTACCTAATGGCTGAACATCAATGAAAATCCACAACCATTGACACCACTTTCTTGGTATACCAATAACTATAGTTGAGCCATCCCCCCAGGCAAAGTGGCTTAAAGTTCGTTACAATCGTAGCCGGGAACATAAACTACACATCGGGTTATTGGAGACAACAATTGAACAAGGTGTTTAGTATCCTCATGCTCCCTTAAGACCGCCATCCAATGTTTCCACCCTTTCATAGGGAGACCAAGGAAGAAAAATTATTACACTGATTGGTCTTTTTTACCATATTAATTAATTAAGAATTCTTTATAAAAGAATAGTTATGCAAATCCACATGCAATAACAAATTCAGGCTCTTGCCCCCATCAAATTTAACCGTGTAATTAAATTTAGAAATAATTTTCCAGAAATCATTTTGCAATGCATTTAGAGTTTCACTGTCTCCTGAGCATGCTCATGGCCTCCAAAGGCTCATTAGTGGTTCACACATAACCACTATTCAATTGAATAACAATTTAAATAACATTGCAAAAATTTCAGGAAACATATATCACACAAAGATATTCAAGCTTGAATTCACAATACCACATCAATGCGTATCCACAACACATACGCGAATGCACATTGAACCAAGCATATCAGAGTTTCAGGTAAATAACCACAACAACCAAATGGCAACGATGGAAATAATTACTTGATTCAGATATAATTAATTATCCAAGGCCGATTGATTTTGTGGTTCCAAAAAAAGTTGAACACCTAGGACAACATAAATAAATTTCAGTGTGTTCAAACCTCTATCAAAATCTGTCTAGTATTTATATTCACGTGTCTATATACCGGTCAATGCATATATATATATATATATATATATATATATATATATATATATATATATATATATATATAACCTGGCCAAAGAATACAAATGCTGCCCAACATATAAATTTTGTATATAAAATTATTTTCAGATCAGTTTATGTATATGCATACTGATCGATGTGCATATATATATATATATATCGATTAGCCCTGTTCTGGCTGATACAATATATGTATATTTATATGTTAACATGTACACTGTCCAGTGTACATGTACAAACGTGTGTGTGTGTGTGTGTGTGTGTGTGTTGGCTGATTCAAGAATCTATCTTGAATCTGTCAGCCCCAAAAGAACAGGATTCTATGATATGATATGACAGAAGAAAAACAGTCTGTACATGCATCATGGTCAGAATAATGTGTATTTGCATAACTCATTTTTTTTTGTTTAAAATAAAACAACAGTCAACGACACAACCAATTATGCATAAGTCTCATGGGCATACACAGAAAGAAAGCACAGGTCGTCTGAAAATATGAGTTTGTACCAAAAAGATCAGATTCGAAACACATATAAACTCAGACTAACATTATCAGGCCCTTTCCTAAGGTTTGTAAAACCCTTATGAAGCTTTCACCAAATCATTTTTAAAAGGGTCCAGACCTGATGGAAAATATCTTTTTGACGTGCATGAAGCATATCATGATTCACAAACTCAATTGTTCAGTAAATCAGATTGAACAAACGAATGGTCATGGTTCACGTTCTTTTTTTTAAAGTTTACAAATCAACAATAAAAAGAAAAACATCTTTAGCGAAATCTGAGCATAAAAGTCTGTTCAAAGATCATACATTAAGTCAATCGATAATGCATGAGAACATTATCAGAGTATGTGAAACTCTGTTCATGTTAGAAAAATCAGCATACACATTAGTTCTAAACATGCAAAAACAGTCTGACCATGTCCTGGACAGGGTCACCCTATTTTGATTTGACCCATTGGTTCATATTAAGTACAACCAGGAACACAAACACGGAATAAATTTTCCAGAGTTCTATTTCAGCTCAGGGTTACTATTTCAACATAAACACGGGAACAATATACCTGTGTATGTTAGAACTTTACTTACAAAAATTAAAAAAACAAAACAAAAACAAAAAGCCCGTCATGAATACAAATCAATGAAAAACGCAGGTTAAGACTGAGTTAATTTAAATCTGTCCCAAACCTAAACATGGGATTCACACATATAATTTTGGGACTGCCGTCACCTACAAGATTGCCCATTCAACATATATATATATATATATATATATATATATATATATATATATATATATATATATATATATATATATATATATATATTTGGCTAAAAAGAAAAATCAACTCAAACAACATGGTTCCAGATTTGATAAAATTGATAAATCCATATGAAAATATACCAATTTGATTTCTCTTCAAAACCACACTTGATTCAATCCACGTAAATCTTCCCACTCATCGGAATAGAAAGAGAATCTTGTACCTTAACTTTAAGATTCGCGAAAGAGGAGTTAGAAGACAAAGAAGAAGAAGAAGAAGTCGATGGTGGTGACGTTGAGGAGGTACACGCTGCACCTTCTCTCTCTCTCTCTCTCTTCAGCACATGATTTTAGAGAGGGGTCTAATCCCTCTCTTTTTATAATGAGCGACTCCCTCTCATAAGGGGGGTTACGCCCCCCTTCTAGACTCTACCTTCTTTTCTCATGTTATTTTATTTTATTTATATTATTATTTTTTTATCTTATCTTGTGGAGGAAGTTTCTAGATTAGGGGGTGCCCTCTTCTAGATAGATATTGCTTGGGGTAGAGGTTTAAATTCATTCTTGTATTTTAAATAAGTTATAAATGGATTGTGGGTTCGGGTTGGACCCATGATCCATATCCATATCCATATCCATATCCATATAGATCTTAGCCCATATATAGCACTAGTCAATATGGATCCTGGACTAGGTTCAGATCCATATTGATGTCAACCCAAATGTAAATGGAACAGGTCGACTCCGATCTAAAACGAAAAAGACCCAAAATAGAGGCCAATCAAATTTGAAAGACGCATTTTTTGAACCAACCCATATCTGAATTCGATAAAACGGATGTCCTACGAGATCTGTGTTCCATAACATATCTAACTACGGTCGTAGATCCATTTCACTTCTGAATTTCGCCTGAATTTAAAGGTTAAAATAAATAAATTTCACATGTTTTACATATCATATTTAAATATCTTCAATGGGCCTTGGACCAGGTCCAGATCCCCATTAATGTCAGCCATATTTAATGAATTTAAGCAATTTTAAAAGAAAGTGATATCTGGGAGCGACAAGAGGTTTGGTGAAGAAATTTGCTAACTGATATTTTGATGTCGCATAAGTCTGATTTATAATCTCATGAAGATACTCCTCTCAAACATAATGACAACCTATTTCAATATGTTTAGTATGTTCATGAAAGTACGATTGCTGGCAATATAGATCGCACTTTTGTTGTCACAACACATGCGTGAGTCACTAGTTATTTGAACTCCCGTATCGGCCAACAACCTTCTCAGGCAGACCACCTCCATGGTTGTAGTTGTCATTGTTCGATATTCAACTTCGGTTGTTTAAAGTGAAACCTTTTGTTGCTTCTTGCATCGCCACAAAATAAGAGATTCACCTAAAAACACAAAAAAAAACCTGTGGTTGAGTGCTTGTTATTGGGATCACCTTCCCAGTCAACATCAATGTAAGCAATTAAATCTAATGAAGATGAATCCGACATAAAAAGTCATCAAGAAAGTAGATTTTTAATATATCTAATAATACACTGGACCACTCTCATGTGAGTAAAAGTGGAAGCGTGCTGAAATTAACTAATTCTGTGTACAACGTGTGTTATATCAGGCCTAATAATCGAAAGATAAGAGAGTGCTCCAATGAGTTGTTTGTAAGGTGTAAGGTCTTCAAGAGGTTCTCCATCATCAATTTGCATTTTGGTGTTGGCAATTTCGGGAGTATCAACTTTCTTATCATCCGTGATTCTAGACCTGTAAACAATATCAAAAGCAAACTTAGACTGAGATAATAAATACTCTTTAAGAGATTAAGCAACTTCAATTCCTAAAAAATATTTTAAAATCCTAAATCAGTCATTTCAAAATGTTTTTGGAGAAGTTTTTTAATATTTTCAACTCCCTGTTTGTCTTCTCCGGTGATGATCATGTCGTCCATATAAAGAAGTAAGATAATAATACCTGCATCAGAAATCTTAACAAACAAGGCAATGTCAGTCAAACAAGATCTGAATCCAATATCAATCATAACATGACTAAACCTATCATATCAAGCTTTTGGGTCTTCTTTAAGAGAATAAAGAGTCTTTTTTGGATGAAGAGTTTTACCCTTCAGAACATTTATACCAAGAGGTGCCTCCCTATAGACTTCTTCAAGTAAGTTCTCATTAAGAAAAACATTTTTGACATCCGTTTGAAATAATGTCATTTTCTAACTGAACTAAAGCTACTAGAGTCCTAGCAGTGGTCATTCTGGCAACTGGGGCAAAGGTTTCTTTGTAATTTGTACCATATTCCTAGGAATAGCCTTTGTCAACCAATCTGTCTTTATATCTCTCAAGAGTTTCATCACTCTTGGTTTTGATCTTATATACCCACTTGCAACCTATAGGTTTATTCCTTTGTGGGATATCTTGAATGATCCAAATATTAACATTTTATAAAGCTTCCAACTCTATCCTCATGGCTTTGACCCCACTACGTGTTCTTTAGCTTGAGCATACGTTGAAGGTTTTACATATGAATGCAATGAATGCTTTGTATTTTGGGAAAAAGGAGTCATAGGATACGATCTTCCCGGGTAGTTTAGAGATCCTAAATGACCTTCTGGTTTGAACTTCATATTGTTTAGCATATTTTTCTATTGCACATGGGTGATTTGAATCCTTACGCCTAAAATACTGCAAATAGTTTTGGTTTCTATGAGAATGCTTTTCATTAATTATAGAACCATTATCAAGATTACACTCATCTATTATATCAATATCGTTATTAAGATTACATTCATGGTCATAATTTGGAATCAAATCAAATAAAAAGGAATATTCAGCTACTTCCTCAACCTTTTCAAAGTCAAAGAAACTTTCCTTTTCTAAAAAAGACTCATTTATTGAAAAGTATATTTTTTTTACTTTTGAGATCAGAGCATCGATAGCCTTTTTGGTTATCTACGTAACCTAAAAAAGTACAAGGAATAGCCCAAGAGGAGAGTTTATCGTTTTTGTTAGTAAAAATAAAACATTTGCATAAAAAAACTCTCAATCTAGAGTAATCAGGAGCTAATTTAAAAAGTTTTTCAAGTGGTGTTATGTTTTCGGAGAAGATGACATTCTATTAATAAGGTATATGGTAGTTAGAGCTGCTTTAGCCCAAAAATTCTTTGGTACTTGGTTTACTATTTAGTAAAGTTCTAGTTGTTTCTATAATGTGTACATGTTTTCGTTCGGTCAAACCATTTTGCTATGGTGTGTGAGGACAATATTTTTTATGTGTGATGTCACGTAGATTTAAATAATGTTTAAATTGTTTTGGTAAAATTTTTTTTCCTTAATCAGTGTAAAAATATAAAGACTTTGGACTTTTGCTTAAGAAAATAGATCCAAGTATGCCTAGAGAAGTCATCAACAAAAATCACATAGTATTCGGATGTATTAACTCAAGCGGTCTAGAGGAAATTAAAGTTTTTTCATGGAATGGTAATCTCTTCATTTTACCAAGGATACAGTCTTTACACTTAAAATTTTTGGAGTTAATTTTTTTTTTCAGATTTGGAAAGTATTGAATTTTGAATACATTAGGATGTCCAAGATGTTTGTGCTATAAATTCAAGTCAATTTTGTGAACATTGCAACAAAAGGTATCCTTAGGTATTTCCAAAAAATCCATGCAGTAGAGGGCTCCTCCTCTATGGCCTTCTCCAATCAACTTCCCTAAATGGTGATCTTGTACCCAACAACCATCAGAATAGAAAAAAACATTAAATCCATGGTCAAATATTTGAGAAACTGACCAAGGATTTAAGTTCAATTTAGGAATATATCTTACTTTTGGAATAATAAACCTTTTAAAATCTTGCAAAGTATTTTCAAAATTTTCAATTCCTTTTATTTCAAGAGATGTACCATTGGCCATGAAAACATTTGATACGCTCGAGTTAATATGACATTCGAATAAAATGTTGTGATTTGGGGACATATTCCTTTAAGAATAGGTTGAAGAATCTCCATAAGTTGTGACATAGATATGGTGTATCATGAGAATTGTTGGTTTCATTTGAGTCTTGAGATGAATAAACCAAAGCCACCTTCTTTTCTTTCCTCTTTTTAAATCTGGACATTGAGGTTTAGTGTGTTCTTACTCATGACAATTATAACAAATAATCTTGTTCTTGTCATATTCATTGCCTTGTTTCTAATAAGGCTTGTTATCTTACTCATTTTTTTTTCAATAAGGTGGCTGGTAAAGGTGCATATTGTTTTTGTGTCTAGAGGTGGCTAAAATGGAGTCTTCATTTTTCTAAGAATAGCCTCTTAGCCTATTTTCTTTGATACTCAACTCTTAAATATACACTTAGCAACTCTGGTCTCAAACCATTTATAAATTGATAGAAATGCTCCGCATCAAGTTGTTTTTGCCAGAGTTCTATATCTTTCGAGCAATGCCACTTAAGTTCAAGAATAGATAATTCTTCCTAAAGTTCGGCCAATTCATTTTAGTATTCTCTAATATTTTTGTCTTTTTGAGTCATTGTTTGAACTTTGTTTTGCAAATTGCGCACATGTGCAATATCTTTAAAGGAATACATAGTCTTAAGGTATTCCCAAGCTTTGTCAGCATGCTTAAATTTTGCGAGACTATAACACTTTTTAATATCTACGCTATTGATTAGCCAAGACATAATCGTGACATGCCCCATTCTCCATTCTTTCCATTTTTTCTTACAAGTAGCTAGTGTTTTCGCCTTCTCACCATCCGTAAGAGGTACTTTTTTTTTGTTCTCTATCTTTATGAGGACTAGTTTAGGCTCTGGATCATAACCATCAATTACCAACAATCTCTTTTCCCATATGTGGTGCTTCATTATTGAAGACCACGTTACAAAATTAGTATCATTGAGTTTCATGGGTACGATGATGACTTTTTCGTTGTCATTCATTCCTTACAAAAAGAGAAAGAGACGAGAGAGATGAGATAAGAGAATAGATAGGAAAAAAGAGAGAACTAGCATGAGCACACCACTACAATCACACAAGCCAACGAACCACGCTTGCACAATTACACGAACACTTGAATCGCCAAGAAAATCTTTTTTGCTCTCACAAGCACAGAAAACGGGGCAACAAACAATCCTCAAGAGTTGAGAGCAACCTTGGTCTGATACCATGTCAAGAAACAAGAGTTTTTCAATCACACACAATGTCTTCGAAGGATTCAAGAGAACAAGCACAAAGTGTCCACACAAGGGCACACTACCAAAACCCACACAAGGGGTATTCATAAGAAGACTTAAAAAATAAATATTTTATTAATCATCAAAATGCAAGAAGCATTACATTTGAAGAGGGGTGGCCCTTATTTATACACAAGAGATGAGAGGGGAGAGGAGACTCAATAGAGTCGTTGGAGCTAGTCCAACGGCTCTATTTATAGCCGTTGGACTAGCTCCAACTTCTCCAAGACTAGTCAACTTTTAGTAGTTGACTAATCAGCCTTCCAGTTCATTTTGAACTAGATACAAAAAAGAAAAACTAAAAAAGGTAAAATGAAAAAATAAATAAATAAATATCATCTATATATTATATGTATTATATACATATGTACAATTTAACAGTGCAAAGTTACAGCAGGATCACAGACTGCTCTGTTCTGCAACTGGCTACTCTGCTCGCCGGAAAATGGTGAAATCTCTCGCACAACCCCCGTACCAGATCAAACTACTACTAATTTGTGAGCTACTGGCCAAATTTGAGGAGCAACACATGAACGGATTGCCAGAATGCGTGCTCCAAAGTGTGCCGACTGTGCTCATTGTGCACAGGATGCAGACCACAGGGAGTCACTGGATTTCGGGCTACTCAACCAATGTCTGATCATGCACACTCAGTTAAACTCTAGAGTGTCTGAGGATCACAATGCACAAAAGTGCGACGGTGGAAGTTCAATGGATTGTCGGAATTATCGCTGGAAAAGAGGATCGGCATACTGAAGTAGCCTGTATGACTGGATCTTGTGGAGAATGCTCAATTGAGCACTCGATCTACTCAATCACAGGCAAATTACCAGGAATTGACCTCAGATCAGAGAAATCTAGGTGAGATCTAGTGAATCCCACAAAAGGAGGGCCGATCTAACCTTATACTCACCGGAATTCTGATTTGATGTCACGATTGGCTGGTGGACCTGCTGCAATCATGATCGGTAGGTGCAGATGGGCTTAGATCGATGTCCACAGCAACTCGATTGTGCTTCTGAGCTCGCAGATGCTTTAGGTTGCATGTTGATTGCTGGATCTAACTGGAGCAGAGCTCAACGACATCAAATTCAAACTCAAGAGGATCAACCAAGGGTAGATCAACTCTTGCCGTGAAATGAGCCACCGGAAATGGAGATCCGGCACCAGAGCACTCACAAGAAAGAGCTCGATGGATTAGCTTGATCTGAACACTCAAGGATGAGTGTGAGAAGTGAGGAAGATCAAGAATGATCTGTGAAAGAAGAGTTTAGAGGAATTAGGAGGATTAGAAGTAGAAGAACTAGAGAAGAGACTTAGAGAGAGCCAAAGTTCAATTCTTTATTTCATCAATTCATAAATGAGTTTGCGCCAACGTGGCCCTTTTATAGCCATTTGGGTGGATAGTGGATCTGACCCAATCCATGCATACTCCTAACCCCAATTGACCCGCATTATACCCATTTATTCTAAAATGAATGAGAAAAACACAAGAAAATACATGAAAGTAGGGGCTCAAGGTTTCCAACCAAACACACTAGCTAGCCCGATCAAGTTGGGTTCTATCACCTAGTCAGCAGAATTGTTACCTTTTAAGGTACCCACCTAGGAATTACAAAGTCTAGGCGTTTTACTTACGTGTAGGCTGACTAGGACTAGTCAACACTTAGTCGGTGGTTTTGACTACACAATACATTGACAAATACCAGACACATCAAAAGCACCTTTTGTTATCACATGTTTGTTGTTCCTGTCTTGATGTGTTTTTTCTTTGTACGTGTTTTTTTATCATTTACTATAGTTATTGTTTTACTTTGTCATTGATTTTATATATTTTAATTTTCAACCTGGACTTATTTTTCAATGTTTATTAACATTAATATTTTTTTTTCAAAAATTTACACTTGTACGATCTTTATTGTTGTAGAATATGAATTTCAAGATAAACATCACATGCACGTGTGCACCATACGGTGTGCACGCACGCACACACACACGAAACCTAGTTCCACATGTCATACCAAGCTTGTCAATGTCATATCTGGTACTTAGTGTCCATGTTTATGTACATAGGCCATGTGTGTGTGTTTTTTTAGAACCCTCAAAACTGATATCAGACAATGTTCTAAAGATATAGCTATGTGAAACCATTTGGATCACTTATTCAGTGTGTAATGATCTTAAGCTCAAAGTTCAATCAAACTGACACGACTCTAGTCAGCCTACTCAGGAATTAGTTGCAGATTCTTTACCGAAGGTGAGAACCCACTACCTGCAATCTAATGTTACCTAGATGCCATGGTCTAAATGTAAATGATCTTGCCTTTAGTGTATGAAAATGTTTTGCTCCTGGTGACACCAAGATGGTACTGTCGACCCTGATCACCGTATATTAGTTTTTATGTTTTCGAAACTTCTCCTCATTGATACTAGGTTTCATAATTTGCTCCGGAAAACTATCATGACAATAGTGAGGATGATTATGTAGTATTGTACAAAGCTATACAAAGCATAGTTGGTGCAAAAAACAAAATAAGCTCTGGATTTTGGCACAGCTATGCAGCGTAGGTTTGGTTACATAGAAAGATGGTGAAGAATACTAATGGCGAAGCCTGAATGAGCACACAGTCTAAGGCGACTCTCCAAGAGGAGCTACACTAAATTGTGAGTGAAAGCATACAACTTTGCATCAACTTGGCCGGTGGCATCCAACACATTCTAAGGATATTGAGACCTTGCCAAATCAATTCCAATTACAAATCCGAGTGTATTGTGCTTATCTGTATGCCTTTTGATATATGCAGTTGTAGAATTTATTATAGCCAATTTATTTTGCATTGATAATATGTCAGCAGATAACGGTGCATCTATATATTTTCTTGCAGGTCCAGATGACATGCCTGCTCACATCAAATCTTCAATGTTTGGCTGTTCCCTGACGTATGAATTTTTCCTTGAAGAATCCTCTTTAAAACATTAAGATATTTGGGCTTGATATCAGCTACCCTTAAGAATTCATGATTACTCTATTTAGATGAGCACTGCCCAATGATTTACATGCAAATCGCTCTTCTAGTTTTGCAACTAACTTTTTATAAGCCTATAAAATATTGTTTTACCTTTTATGATGTTCATTCGGTCTTCTGGTAATCCTTGAAAACTCCCTGGTTACTTGGGCTTCACTTCTCTTTTCCTTTTGTTTCTTTTTCTACTTATTAGTGTGATTGCCACTCACATGCAGGATCCCAATAACCAATGGCCGCCTTAATATGGGAACTTGGCAGGTAATCTGTCTACACTAGACCATCTGGACTGGTATATGATTCTCTCATATGGCAAGGGCGTCTTTATGATTTTCTAAAGATACCTGAGCAGCCTTCATTTATGTTATTGACATTAGTACCTAAGGTGGCCGTTTCTTATGTTGGTTTCAGAGATTGCCACCGAGTTGCCAACCCAAATTATGAGAATCCAAGAATCCAACCTACTACATGGACGAGTGACCTTTTGCCAAGTTTGGGTTGGGGGTTACACTTTAGCATTCTGCTGGACTTTGTTCAAGCTGGCCTTACTGCCTGCATGGACAAAGGCCCTAAAGTTTGTAGCATCTGGAGTAGGCAATAACGAGTGCAACAGCGTTTTGGATAGAATGGGCATCCCTTGCAGAGGGGGGGATTTGCGAGTGTTCATTGCCTAAATTATTGTTTCAACATGTGTGCCACCCTAGATGACAAGTGGGCACTCGCCTTAATTATAGTCTAAGATTCCAGGCAATTGGGATAAACTATTAGGCAGAGTCTAAAGTTGTCCATCTGGTGTTTGAGCAGCTTAACTTTGTAACAAAATGCTGAAGCTTGTAATTGGCTATTTGGTGCAGGGGATATGGCTGTGTGAGCACAGAGACCATGCTACTCCTCGCAAGATCGTGGTTACCATGAATGGTGTGTGAATATGTATGTAGTAATTTACTGGACATGGTATAATGTGGACTGCATTTTAAATCAAAGGCGGATGATTGGTCTAATATTTAAAGAGTTAAGTCATGCTTAAATGATGCCAAAAACTAAAGAGGATTCTGCAGGGCCTTCCATGGCTGGCATTTTAGTTTACCTTTGGTTAGTTTATGGTCACTTGTGTTTTTTTCTTTTCATGCTTGTCTTACCGAAGTTGCGAATGGAATTCTTTCCATAAGAGAGAGAGAGAGAGAGAGAGAGAGAGAGAGCATAAGCATTTGGAGGATGGAAAAGTTTCTTGGTTACATTTTTACGACGTGGAGATTGAGAAAATATGTGGCAATTTTTAGTTAATTTTGTCGACGTTTGAACGCACAAAAGCTTTAGATGATTCGTGAGTAGGTGAGAAAGCAAAAGTGATAGAACCTTCGGGATATAAGATTTGGTATACAGGACTAAATACGAATAGGAATGGAGTAGGGATTGTTATGAGTCGTGAGTTTATAGATAATGTAGTTGAGGTCCGTAGGAAGGGTGATAGGATTTTGCTTATTAAATTAGTATTAGGTACAAATATTTTTAATATTATTAGTGTTTATGCACTTCAAGTAGGTGTGAGTTGGGTATGTAGTATGAATTTATTTTTTATGTTTTTTTTAATGAATGATATTGGGGAAGAGGTCCCCCTTCCCTTTATTGCTCACCGTATGCAAAGAATACAAGAAGGAAACGTACACCAACAGAATTTATTTCTTATTTAACATTCAACAAAGACATACCAACAGCCGCACCGAAAGGAGGAGCCCCATCTTCATGCGAACACGATGATTGACGACAGTGATAGAACTCGTATTTCTATTGAGGCCTGAGAAAGATGAGATCTGCCATCTTCTTCCTAGGATGGGTGGCATGTACGTATGAAGTTTTTTTTTTCTATAGGGAGGCTGGGGTTAGCCCAATCCCCATCAGTTCAACCATACCATTGGGATTTGAGCTTGCAATGTCCTACCACAATGTGACATGCACTACCTCCTACCAGGCAAGCGGAGCCCTTGAAGTAAAATGTGAATTTATATAACTGCATAAGTATTATCTATGAAATTTGGCGCATTAATGCAAATACCTTCTAATTTGCTAAAATTCTCTGTTTATCCAAAAATGTCGATTCTTGGTTTTTCTTGAACCATTTTACCCTTTGTTGGTGTTTTTGCATGGACCTGCGATATTTGCACCAGGATGATGTGAATCTCCTACTCAAAGTAGATTTATTTTTATGAGGAATACCAATGGATGTCTAGAGGTCGGCATATATTTAGTGTGCATCTCCCTTGTGATGTCAGTTGTTGTGCAGATAATGTTTGAATTCAAACTTTTGCGACATTCACAGCTTGTTTTAGCTGATGTTAAATGTTACACAAATAATATTTTAGTACTTACACGACTCTTCTTTGTAAGGTTTTAGTGTGAATGTCGGTAGGTACACCCAAAATAATTGCGAATCTCTTTTTTGGCTGGATCTCATTCTTTAATTCGAGTATGTTGCTAAGTGTATATTTAGTGCATATCTCTCCAAAGATATTCAAAGCTTGTTTCGGCTGATGTTAGATGTTGCATATATAATGTTTTAGTACTTGCAAGCCTCTTCTTTATAGTGTGAATGATAGTATATATCTGCAAAATAACTGTAAATCTTTTTTTTTGTGGATCTCATTCTTTAATTCAAGTATATTAGTCATTCGAGTGATATTTGAGCGAATGTCTAGGTTTCTCTGCAAATCTGTTGAAGATTTTATTTCAACTCCTATCATCTCCGCTTTCTCCCTCTATTCTATTTGTATGAATTGCTCATCGTCAACTGAGTTTCTTGAGTATTCTGCAATGTCAAGAAGTGGTGCAGTGTTAGAGCCGCATGTCTCATCCCATGTCTCTTTGTGTTTCAATAAAAGACACACCGTTTTGCATTTTGGTGAAAGGCATGCCACTTCGTGTTTCAATGAGGCGATTTATCAAGAGGTAGAATCGAGTATGGATTGCTCCATTCGTTCAAGCCCTCCCTGGTTATCCTTTCTTCATTGCTCTCATCGACTCTCCTCCATCAGTTTGTGTTCCCTAAACAATGAATTTCATTCCAACCCTCTTTGATTCAAGGTCATGATCCGACAACTCTTCGTAAAGATGTCACCACCTGTGCAGTGATCAACATCTCATCTCGGTGTTGTTTCGAGTGTGAGAGGAATTTCAATTGTCGTTCACATTCTTGGGATAGGTCCTTAAAGGACTGAGAAAAAGGATTCAACTGCTAGGGGCTGGTGAACTTTGATCTGCAGGAGGACAACCCAATATTTCCAAGCCTCGTTTGAGTACATGGATGACATGGAGAAAGTGAAGGACTTAGTGTGCACGATTAATGATATAGTGTTCCTATTCAAGGACCAAGTGAAGAAATTTGTCTTCGCCTTTTCTCATCCTATGTGGGTGTGGGTTAGTCTTGAGAGAATTTGTTTAAAAGATGACATTTTAAAGCATCTTGGACATGTCATTGATGAAAAATACTTTATTCTCGACGATGACTACATTGACAAGAAGAATGGTGTTAGCGTATATTTCAAACTTGAGCCATCTCTCTATTTCTCCAATTGCGAATTGTGTGAGAGTTGTGAAAGTTTCATCAACGTTCCAATATGGGCAACATAGGGAGACTTAGTTGCCATTTTACGGAGCCCCACGCACAGAAATCGTCCTCCTCCGCTCTCCAACCGCAATTCAAGAGGCAACAACTAGCCTGACCAGGGGGTCATGGGGAGGAAGATATGAATGAGGAAGAGGAGGATGAGAAGGAGGAGGCAGAGAAGGAGGAGAAGGACAAAGGTTATTGTATGGATGTAGATGAGCAGTCTTCGTCGCCCCACCTGACACTAGTCAATAGTAACCGACCCCCTCTAGTAAAAAAAATTAAAAATAATTTGTAAAGTATCATTTTATGTTTCCTAGGTGCATAAGTTTTTAATTTGTAAAGTTTGTGTTTTTTAGGTGTTTTAGTTTTTGTTTTTTTTATGTGATTGAATGTGTTTTGTAAAGTTTTAATTGTTGTTCTGCAAAGTCAAAGATTATCTTTATGAAAATAAAATTTCAAGAAAGTGTTTTCGTTCTGAATCCGAAAGTGATATGTTTGAATAGGAGGTTGGAAACTAATAAACGTATATATTATGAAATTTGCATCTATTATTCTTGAATGTAATGGTATTTAATAGGAGGTTAGCATAATCATTGGATCATTTTGAATCCACTCACTCCTTCATAGGAGGTTAGCAGCTATTAAACACGTAGTTGAGGAGATGCATCTATTAATCTCAAATGTGATTGTTTTTACATCATACTTGAGGAGATTTGCATCTATTAGTCTCAAATGTGACAATATTTAATAGATTAGCTCTCAAAATGAAACTTTCATTTTAATCTGAATGTGAACCCGAAATTCAAACAATAGATTCGAATTCAGAGTGATATCCAAATAAGATTTGAGGAGGTTGTAATATTGGATCCAGAAAAAATGAGAATAAAAGAAGCTATGTACATGTAAAAGAAATGTATTTGGGTCGGATATTGATTTGGATTAAACCCATATCTGACTTGAAATGTAATCTTGAGTCTGAAAGTGATCTGATTGAATAGATCTAAATCCAACCTAAATACACATTAAGATTTGTTATGGAACACCCTAGATCCATCCAGGGCGGACTTGATTTCCATGGTCTGGATCTAGATACACCCAAGAGTCCCAACTAGACAAGGACTGGAGGATGCCTCTCCATTTCTCGATTCTTACTCCTTTTGGATTCTCTCTCTTGGACTCTTTATTTTCTTTGGACTCTTAATTCTTTTTTTATTATGAGGTAGACTATATATAGGTGTTTGTCCTTGATTTATTCTTTAATAAAGTTTATTGAGTAAATCATTATTCTTCGTTCTTGATTATGATTTCTAACCTCGAGGGATTGATATTCTCCCTCCACACGCCCCTACCACTTTCTTAGCGTAGGACGTCGGCCTATGAGGGAATAATTTTCTCCTTCCTCTCTGCTAATGCCTCTTCTGGGTTTCATGCCCAGACCTCTCCTACAACTGGATCTGCAGAACTGTCCCTCCCTGAGGTCGAGTTTTGACAATTAGTATCAGATCATGGATTTTCCCAGGATCAAGACTGACCAAATCTGTGTTCTGAGTTAGATCAGATTTTTTTTCATGTCAAGAAGGATCACACCCTTCTCTGTTCTGACCAGATGAGATCTAATTCTTTTCTTATGATTCTTATTGGGCCTAGTCCTTGGGCGTCACATAGGATTCTTTTTGGGTATCGAACAATGTTTTCTTGGCAGCATACTAGGCATGAGGCTGATTTTTCACAACCTGCACCAAGATCAGATTCTTAGGATCACCAGTGGAATAGTCAACACTTTTGGAAGGGTCTAAGCAACCCAGATGTGTGGCTGAATTCAGCTTGTAGCAATGACGATCAATCTTGCATGCATAATCCCTGCATCTAGTGGGTTGTACGTGTAAGGTGTTATTCTTTGGTTGCAAGTCCCTGATATATGTTTCTTGAATTTGTATCTACCATAGAAACTCCAAGGATGACACAGGCTCAAGATCATATTAGCGAGCTCTGCATGGAGATTCAAGATTGTCGCTTGCGACAATCACTTTGAGGGATCAATAAGGTGAACAAACATATAGACACAAGCAGTTCAGAGACAGTATACACCCAGGGACCCTACTATATCCGCCAACCGCGATTGGATTTTCCAAAGTTCATCGGTGATGATCCCACTAGTTGGGTTTTCATGGTGAACAATATTTCAAAATCGCCAAAATGCTAGAGTAAGATGAGGTTGCCTTTGCATTGATCCATTTGAAAGATGAGGCCATTCACTGGTGCCACTGGCTAGAGACTCAGATGGACATGCTTCCTTGCGAGACCTTCTCTCATTCCATGGTGATACAATTTGTCTCATCTACCTATGCCAACCACCATGTTACGTTGTCCAAGATCCACTAATAGGGTAGCATGATACCAAGTTGAGTTTGAGTGGCTAAGCAACCCAATGATGGGGTGGTCCTAGAAATCATTGATTGGTATGTTCATAGCCAAGCTCATGCCAGACCTTCAAATCGAGGACCAAGCTGCGAGACCCACATCCTTGATGCAAGGGTTCGAGTTGGCATGCATCGCTGAGTAGAAGTTATCCCGATTGAGCTCGTATTGGGTCAAGGATAGGGGGATGTCCAGTTAGAGGTACACATCCCAAGGGAATTAGACCCCTATCAAGCTAGCCTCTGGCTTGCAGAAGAGAGCGAGCGTGAACAACCGACCGAGCGGGCCAACGACCGAAACCCTCTATCAGGGCATAAGTTAGAAGAGCACCCCGCGATGCAAGTGAAGCAGCTCACACGTGAACAAATGAAGGAGCATCGCTAGAAGGGCCTTTTCTATAACTGTGATGACGTGTGGGTGAATGATCGTTAGTGCAAGACCCTCAACTTGTACTTGTGCAACAATGCGCCTGAGAATATCGAGGATAATGATGTCGAGTTAGAGGTAGGGATGGCAGTGGACCGGGGGAAAGCGGGCCCCCGCCTCGCCCCGTTTGGACCGGGGATGAAGGGTATGAAACGGGGATGGAGGCGGGGGTGGAGGATAAAATCCATCCCCGCCGCGGAGATGGGGCGGGGGTGGACGTGCAGTTTTCCCTGCCCCGCCCCATTCCCGCCACGATCCCCGCCCCGACCACTTTTCCCCGCAATATCCCCGCCCCGCCTCATCCCCGTTTGGACCGGGGATGAAGGGTATGAAACGGGGATGGAGGCGGGGGTGGAGGATAAAATCCATCCCCGCCGCGGAGGCGGGGCGAGGGTGGAGGATAAAATTTTGAGGCGGGGCGGGGGTGGAAACCTTGTCCCTTGCCCCACTGCCATCCCTAGTTAGAGGAAGTGGGTGAGGTCATTCTAAAAGAGGTTTCAGAGAATTTATATCATGCCCTAGCTGACGTCAAGGTATCATAATGATGTGAATGCTTAAGAGAATCCTCTAGCTGAGTATCTCGGTTTTGATAGACACCAGGTCAATACACCACTTATTGTGCAAATAGATTACCAAGAGGGTCAAGTATGAGATGACATCCCAATATCCCTTCGAGGTGGTAGTTGAGAATGGAAGCAAGCCAAGATGCACCACCCACTGCCCTGGAATCTAGTTTGAGATCTAGGGAACGGTTTTGACTATGAATATGTACTTGCTTCCCATGAAATGCATAAATGTTGTGTTGGGGATGCAGTGATTACAACCCTTGGGTTTGTCCAGTTAAACATTAAAGACATGATCATGGAGTTCGAGTATGATGGATGACCTATGGATATATGTGTGCCTCCCGCTATGGTCAAGTCTAAGCAACTTGCCAAGGTAGTACGAGACTGTGTGTCCCAAATATACATGTTGATGGCAGTGGATGGGACACCCATGGCTCTTGAGAAAACCTGAGTGGACTCAGAAACCCTACTCTAGGGGTTCAGTGTTGTGTTTGGAGAGCCAAAAGGTCTCCCTCACATGACCATACTATTTTTGTCATGCTGAGAGCCAAAGTAGCAAATGTCTGGTCATATCAGTATGCACATGTTGAGAAGTTGGAGATCGAGCGTCTAGTGAGGAAGATGCTTAACGATGGAATCATCCAGACCAACAAGAGGTTGTATTCTTCTCTAATTTTGTTGATAAAAAAGGACAAATCTTAGCAGTTTTGCATTGATTACAAGGCTTTTAATCAAATCACGGTTAGGACAAGTACCTGATCCCCATGATTGCCAGGGGACGTAGCAGACCCAATGTTGGCTACTTCACACCCATAGGCCAATGACTATGGCAGAAATAATACATCCACTCCATACGCTATGCTGAACAATACCAAACTGCAGGTTGATCTTGATGATGAATGCACCCTCAATGAGAATCTTGATGCTATCAAGCTTAATTTGGGAGCATCTTCAAGTTCTATAATTATTTTAGAATTAAAGACAACAAGGAGGAGAGTTTGAATGAGATTCATGTCAGGCAATTCCACGCGTAATTGATGTAGCTAACTAAGGAAGGAACATTTTTAACATTTGTTGACAGGCTTGAGGCAGGAAATATGGAACACTAGATACACCTAGGCCTCAGGTGGGAGCTAGAGTGATATGGATCTGGAAAAGGGGTCAATCCATGATCCAATATCCAAATGGATCATGATGCACATAAGCTAAAAACAAGACTGTTTGGATCCGACAAGTTTTAGTCCAGGGTCATTTTGACTCAGACGCGTATCAAACTAACAGACAATGCCAAGATGAGATTTGTAAGTGACAGGTTCACCTTTCTAACGAATCCAAATTCATGAATTTCTAACCACAGATGGTCGATATACAATACTGGCACCAAAGCAGAGGATTTGTGTTCACAGGTTGGGATTTCTGGAACTGTCCAGTAGAGATATACCTGAATGGGGATGTTTTGTAGGAATTTAGATAAGACCCATGATCATGCATACATATTCACATTTTATTCATCTTATTTATGCATGATCCATGTTAAAATCATTTTAAAAATTTATTTTTATCGTTAGTTTTGAGAAACCGCGTTGAAATAGAAATTATCAGAAAATCAAGTATTTCAAAGCTTGCCCTGCATTTTTTAGTGTTTTATTTAATTTAGAAAATTTTAATTAGTGTTTTAGTTAGTTTTGAAGAGTTCAAGTAGGAATTGTAATTAGTTTAAAAAATTTACTTTTTGAAAAACTTGTTTTCTATAGGCGACCTCTTTTGGAATTTTTGAAAACTATTTAGACTTCCATAGAAAATGTACAAACCTAATTTTATATTATAAATAATAGTCATTGAGAGCTGAAAAACATTTTTTCCAGCAGTCTCAAGCTCCCTCTCCTTGCCTTTCTCTCTTCTCTCTCTCCCTTGCTCTCTCTCTCTTTCCCGTTTGCCGATTTCTCTCTCTCAACCCCTTCTCCTCTTCTTCTTCTTCTTCTCTTTCCTCATTTTCTTCTTGCTTCAAACCCCTTTCATCATCGACAACTTCTTTCTCTTTGTCGGGGCAGCGTGTGTGCAGCTAGAACAACCACCTTCTCTTCTCAACCCCTCCATCGGAGGCAATCCACGACAGGTCATTTTTTTCTCCCTCTTTTTCACTATAGTTTAGGTTTGCATCGCATAAAGCATTGCATAGCATATAGTTTTAGTAGATTATTATAGTATCTGCATATTTATATAGTTTAGTTTATGTTTTGCATCTAAAAATAAATAAAAAAGGAAAAAATACATAGTTCATTTTTTATAGTTTAGACGCTTCTTGATTTAAGCATTAAATAATCATGATAGAAGTCGATTTTCTAGCTATCATTTTCATGTTACATAGTATATTATAATCTAATGTCTTTTATTTATTTTTTTCAGCCGTGATTCCATTATAGTTTAATATTAGTTAATCTTTGTTTTCTAAACTGTCACATGAGCTATGTTTTTACTTTCCAACAATCAGTTTAGTGGTATTTCTATTTGAATGCCATTAGCTTAGTTTAATTAGAGTAATTAGCTTAAACTAATTTAAGGTAGCCGATTCTTGTTTTCATTCAAGTAGTTAGTAATTAATAATATTACATAGTTAGTTGTCATTTCAGATTTGACATCCGAACCACATGTTTTATTTTGTTGATTGTTAGCCATTAGTCTTGCATATAGTTTAGTAGTTTGTGTTAATTAATTCTTGCTAGCCGATTAACATAGTTTACTCATAAATTTTCTTGCTTAGTTCTTGTTTACTTTTATTATCTTGTTGATATTATATTAATGGATTAATTAGTTTAAATTCTTAGTTCAGCCGAGTTCTTTCTTGATTTTCTTTTGTTTACTTGAATTCTTGATTTAGTTAGATGTTAGTCATTAGTTCGATAGATGTTAGTTTCTTGATTAATTAGTTAGTTGTTATGCTATTTTGTCATTTAGTGCTTTAGGTTGTTATTAGTAGTTCATGGTTAGTTCATGTTATTAGTTTAGTTCATGTTTTTATGATTTTTCTTCATATTTACCTTTGATTTTTTTGTAGATTTCTTTGTCTGCTGTGTGTTTTTTTTTTGTGTTTTGTAGGGAAGTGTTGGAACGTGCGGTAGAGCTCTTTTTGTAACCCTAAAGAGCCCCTTAAGATCCCCTCAAAAGGCCCTTCAGGCTCTTCCAGCCCCTCAAGACAGAACTCTCCCACTAATTTATCAAACCATATAAGAAAGGGACACAAGGACTCAAGCACTAAAGACTCTTGCTTTTATTTTTAGATTTTTTTTTAATTCAATTCAATTCAATTGGGTTTGTAATAAGGCCATTTAATTATTTGTTTAAGCCCTCTGCGTAGGGCAATACTCTCTTATTTATTTTAATTAATTAATTCTTTTATTTTTGGCAATAAAGAATAGTTTAGACTGTGTGTTTAATATAAAGTATTTTCCATTCCCTGATATCGACTCAGACTCCACCACTCGTGTGAGCCAGTTTTAATATTTTTGGTGTCTGGCTTTCACTTGATTTTCATTAAAAATATTGTTTAAAAAAAAGGTTTTTCAAAACTCATACCAACCCAAATACAAAAGTTATAGATATTTTAATTTCAGATCTAGAGAAATAAAAATCACACAAATCGGATGTCGTATGACTCCAATACGATTCGAACAAGAGGATAGATTGATACAATCCTGAACAATCACTCATGTGACTATTCTCTCTATTGTAGGACACTTTTGATAGTCAAGATGATCGATTCATCAAATGTGACAAACATGAAAGTTGTATCTACGTGTGTTAGCTTTTCAATGAGTCATTACGCATGAATTTTTGTTCTATATATTAGAAGATATATAGAACAAAAATATCTTCTAATATATAGAAATGAATGGAGGAGAAGGATTCATGTGGAAGACCCAGAATGATTTTCTTTGTTGGTTCATATCGCCGACCCTAATTGTTTTGGGATGAAGGCGTAGTTGTTGTTGTTGTTGATGTATATTAGAAGATATGTTGCAACTAGTGTGACTATGTCTCACAAACAGACTGTCACAAATCCGAGTTAATGTCATACACGATTCAAACAGTCCTTTTTAGATTAACCAAGTTTTAGTTTTAAGTGTATTTTTTAATCTGCACACACAAACACTTTTGACGTATTTTCTTCAATGAAAAATGTCCCTTCCTCCTTATCTCAACTCTAGTTATACTAGCAAAGACTAAGAAAGAAATCTCAAGCATAAAATCTAACTAGCAAGAATTTCTTTACTCAAGATTCAAATCTCAAGGATGCTAATTTTGATCATACCAGAGGCAAGAACTAATGTAAAATTAAGGTAAGTATATTCAAACCAGATTTGCAGCAAGAAGGAAAAGTTCTTAATCAGTTCAAGATTCACAGCAACATCCATGAGTAGCGTGCAAGGATGACACACCCAAAATGGAAAGAAGGGTGCAAATGATAGCAGAGCGACAAGGAAATCACGAGAAACTTGGACAAGATGGTTTTCAGCAACAACAACCACGGTTATAGGGTCTCCAATGGATTCTTCAGCAACACAAGAGCAATTTCCAGTGACAAAGTTGCACTACCACAAAAATAGCAATGAATTTCTGCAACAATAACAAGCTCACAAATTTTGCAGCAACTTCCTACTTTAGCCAAGAGTTCCACACGGTCCAGGAGGTGTCTTCACAGCTACTGGAATCTTCATAGAGTGGCAGCAATTGAACTTCAAACAGGGGACAGATTCCTTCCTTCTCCAAATCGTCAATGGTGAAGTATGACCAACCTTTCCATTTTCTCTTCTTCCTTTTCTAATTTTTTTTTAGCCAAAAGATTATGCCTTGAACGGATTTTTAGTTCCCTTAAGAACTCAGCCCAGCTGAGTTAAAGTGAGAGAGGTGTTTCCATGACCACCTCTCATGTGGCCAATGGAAATGCAACATTTGAAATTAGCTTTTGCCTCTCTTTACAACAGTAAAAAAAAATAATGGACTACACGTTTTCTCACATACCTTTCGTGATTTTTTCAAAGACTCTAAAGTCTAAACCCTTACACGACTTTTATGGAGCCTTCTTAAACATGCCTTCCACCTCTTGACATTGGTCAACCAAAATCAAATGGGGTCCATATTGGTCCAGCCATAAGGATGCCAATATGGATTCATTTGAGAAGGATTGGATCTTGTACAAGATCCAATTCTTACAAATAGATCTTGAACCTTTGAAAGATGTTAGAGCAAAAATAAAATTGCCAAAAAAAAATAAAAATCTATGGTGATAACCCCATACACCCTCTAGTGCCCTAAAATAATCCTAATGAACACCAGAACTATCTGGATCAGTAAGATCCAACACCTAAAAAACATAAAGTAAAAAAAAGAAAAAATACACAAATGATTCCAACATTCACAAAATGAAATCTCAACAAAAAGTATTTTATTAGAAGATAAAAACAATAATTCTCAGAAAATAAGATATGTTAGATGATATATCTACCCCTGAGATCCATTCGGACCCTAATGAAATTGGATCTTCTAGGATATCTTATCCCAGATTGGGTCTATAGAGTTGGATTTGCATCCAACTCTTCTTCAATGCACTGGTGATCTGGATGCTCTGCATCATGGAGTTTGTAAGCCACTTTTCAGATCTGCTCCAGAATTGGATACAGTCCATAGAATCTTGGGGCAAGCTTGCAATCCCTTGCCTTTCATAGAGAGATCTGTTTATGAGGAGGGGGTTGAGTAAAACCCAGTTCCCTACTTGGAACTCCTTGTCCCACCTTATTTTTTGGAACTCCTTGTCCCACCTTCTTTTGTCCTGTTATAGTTTCATACGGTGCTGAGCAGTTTGCAGCTACAGACTCAGTTTGCTTAGGAGCTGGTCTCGTTCCAAGACATAGTTGACTGACTTCATTCTAGAAGACCCATATGCATGCTGAAATATGGATGGGGGTTGACATCCATGCAGAGCTTCAAAAGGAGTCATTTGGATTGAAGAATATAGGCCTATGTTGTAAGACCATTCTGCCCAGGGTAGAAGTTAGATCCACTGTCTGGGTCTGTCACCAACAAAGGCTCGCAGGTACATTTCCAAACATCTATCTAGGACCTCCATTTGTCTATCTATCTGGGGATGGTAGGATGCGCTCATGGCCATCTAGGTGCCTTAGAGTTTAAAAAACTTCATCTAGAAGGTTCTCAAGAACACTTAGTCTTGATCGCTAACAATAGCCTGGGGCATTCCGTGGAGCTTGAACTCCTGCTTCACGAAGGTGTCTACCATAATTTGGGTCATGTATGGATGAGCCAAGGCAATAATCTGATCATACTTAGTACGCCAGTCTACTACCACAAGAATAGTAGAGTGCTCATTGGCTGGAGGAAGTCTCTCAATAAGGCCATGGATATTTCTTCTCATACCTGTATGGGAATCATAAGGGGATGGAATAACCCTACTGGTGAGGTCATCTCATATTTGGCACCTTAGCAAGTGTCACATTGGTGAACAAACTCCCTCACTGCTTTCTTAATGCCTCACTAATAAAACTCTCTATTGATTTGGTAATGTCTTTTTTAACCCTTCGTGTCCAACAACTAAGGAGCCATGAAAATGCTCCTTGAGTTGGAGAACCAGTTTGGACGTGTTGAACAAGAATATTCAGCCTTTATATAATATCATTCCTCCTTTGACCTCATAATTGGCATTGGACTGGACTTGGAGCTGGTCTCAGAGTGTCGACAATTCCTTGTCCCCAGAGTACTCTTGTATCAAGTCCTCCAAAAAGAAAAATCCGACATGGGTAACCATGCGCATTTCCAGTATGAGTTTGTCTGTACGAGACAAGGCATCAACGATCTGATTTTTAGTGTACTTCCGGTACTGGATCTCGATGTCGTTTTTCAGCAATTTAGAAAAGCATTTGTATTGTGTGGGTATAGAGATTTGTTATTCCAACACGAACTTTAAATTCTTGTGGTCAGTATGGACCACAAAGTGTTGGCCCAAGAGATAAGGCCTTCATTTATTAATGGTCATTATGATGGCCAAAAACTCTTTGTCATATATTGATCGACCTTTCTTACATTCCATCAAGACCTTGCTAAAATATGCTAACGGGTGACCATCTTGGGACAGAACTACCCCAACACCTCCTCCAAAAGTATCAGTGTTCACAATGAAGATTTTGTGGAAGTTGGGAAGGGCCAACACTGAGGTGGAACTTATAGCATTTTTTAGAGCTTCAATGGCTATAGTAGAGTGCTCGTCAAAATGAAGTGTCTTTTTTTAGGAGCCTGATCAGAGGTTGGCTGATATGGGCATAAATTTTCACAGATTTTGGATAGTATTCAATCAGTCCAAGGAATCCTCTTAAGGCTTTGGGATTCTGGGGAAGAGTCCAAGTGTTTATAGCCTCAATTTTCTCAGGGTCGATCTCCACACCCTGTTGGCTGATAATGTGGCCCAGATATTGAATTTTTTGCTATCCAAACAAGCACTTGTACTGTTTGATAAAGAGCTCATGCTTTTGGAGGTACTTAAGGACCATTAAGAGGTGCTCGAGGTGGTTTTCCAAGGTTTTGTTGTACATTAGAATATCATCAAAAAATACCAGAATGAAGTCTCTCAAATAGGATCTGAAGATCACATTAATCAAACTCTGAAAAGTAGTTGGGGTGTTGGTGAGTCCAAATGGCATTAGCAAGAACTTGTAATGTCCATTATGAGTCTGGAAGACAGTTTTTTGAATGTTTTTTGGGGCCATTCAAATATGATAATTTCTAGACAAGAGATCCAGTTTGGTAAAATAGGTTGCCCCATGGAGTTCATCCAGTAACTCATTTATCACTGGAATTGGATATTTATCTTTGATGGTGATTTGGTTCAGGACTTTATAATCCACACAGAACCTCCAAGTCATGTCTTTCTTCTTTACCAATAGTACTGAAGAGGAGAAAGGACTCTGGCTCTGTTGGATGACTCCAAACTATAACATCTCCTTAACTTGCTTTTCTATCTCATCCTTTTGGACGTGAGCAAATCAATAAGGCCTAACATTGGCCTATTGTGCCCCCGAAATAATAGGGATGAGATAGTCATGCAACCTCTCAGGTGGAAGCTCTAATGGCTCAGCAAAAACATCCCTAAAGTGATAGCGGATATGTTTCAAGTGGTATGAGAAGGGTCCTTGGGAACCCCTCTCTAAGGCATGTAGCAAGAAGACTTGTCCCCCCTTGTCGCATGGTTCTGATCATGGACTCAGATCCCACGATCTCTTGGTTAGGTCGAGGTGTAGTGATCTCAACCTATCATCCCTCTTGGTCAAACTTCATGCTCATGGACTTGAAGTCCCATATAATTTATCCAATGTTTTGGAGCCACTGCCTTCCCAAGACTAAATCTGCTCTTTTCATGGGCAAGACAAAGGCATCCAACTGAAGATTGGTGCCTTAGATGCCAATGGTCAACTAAGAACGCTTGGCCTAGCATCAGAGTTTTCTCTCATTGTCCACTATCACATCAAATGGGGTGTGTGGGTGATGGTGCACTTGATTTTCCTACATGTTTGGGCGCATAAGAAATTGTATGTGTTGTCCATATTAATGAGTACCACAATCTGAGCACCTTTGAGAGATTCAGGAACTCATAGTTTGTGGCACATCCACTCCAGCAAGTGCATAGAATGAGATTTCCATGACTTCTACTGGTGGAGGTTCCTTATTCTCCTCTTCTTCCTCCTCTACCTCCTCCTCATTTTCATTTTCACTATCTGACATGTAATACATGTGCAAGTTCTTACATTTGTGGTGAGGGCACCATGTTTCATCACAGAGATAATGTAGCCACTTCTTTCGCCTTTCAATCATTGCGTCATTAGAGTCTTTTTACATTTACTTTTATATTAGGAGAACTAAAGAAGACTTAAAAACAAGTTTGGGTTCACTCAAATTAGTTGCTACATTAGATCTGCCTTATCTGCTTTTGAAATGAGGTTGATTTTGGTCGTTCTTGGATTCGGGTTAGAATCCTGCTCGAAAGCTTTTGGAGCTTTGTTTCTGTATCTTCTCTTTCGTCGGTCGTGCTTGCTAAAAGCACTCGAGGATGTTGGTGGGTTGGCTGGCTTGCACCTTGATCTGGATCTCATAATGAAGGCTCGTGATAAAAGTCTCAATAAGAGCTTCATGGGAAAAATCGACCACTAGATTGTTGAGCCTTTCACACTTGGTCTAGTACTCCATCAAGCTGCCAATTTGTCGGGGCTTGGACAACATTATATTGTGGTTCATATATGATGACAGACCAAATCACGACACTAGTACACAAGTGAATGCTTCCCAACTCAATATGCCAAGGTTCCTTTCGAACCAATGATAACAGTGTACCACATCTTCCTCCAGTGGATGGAAGCAATGAAGGCTTTCTCCACTTCTGATGTATGCATCACCCGAAAGTAATGCTCAGCCTTGAAGATCCAACTAGTTAGATCCTTATCAGAGAAGGTAGGAAACTTGATATGGGGTTGCTTTAGATGGTTTCCTCTATTGGTATAACCAGACTGATGGTCAGGGAACTCGGGTCTATGTTGGTTGGACCCCTCGGATGTACCATCCTCTTGGTTGGTCATGAACTCATGCATCGTTATGGATAGTGCTTTAATTTTATCACTCATCTCAGTCCATAGCACATCTATGAGCTCCATGAGTCACCATGACTCAATATAATGAGTTGTCCATTTGCTGGATAAAATTTTGTTGATCGAGGGTTTGGGTTGGTACTGAGGTTTAAGCTGACTCTAGGTTTGGATTTTTTATCAAGGGTATGAGGTATGTAAAACTAAATTTCTAGGATTTTTAAGGTTTTTTAAAGGTTGAAAATAATGTTTTTTATGATAGGTTAGGTCATTACAGATTCAATTTGCTTTTCTAGGTTCAGACAGGGTTTAAAGATCAGACCAGATCTCAGTAATTCGGATAAATTTTGAGATCTATAATTTGAGTTTGAAAGCTAATGAAAGTAAAAAAAATCAAATTTTAGGGCTTAGGATCAGGCCTGGAAAAATTTTGAATTTTAAAAATGTTAGGTCGTCAAAATCTAGATGCTAGATTTGACAGGTTTCGGTAAAATGAAGATATCTATAGATCAGGATTTGATTTTTTGATCTGTAAATTGAGTTTGGTCTAAGATAGGTAGGGCTATCTATGACGATTTTTTGGAATTCTTTGGGACTGACAAAGGACCAAGATCTATTTTGGAACTTTAGACTAGGATGCAGGCCTGTGTCGATCATTTCTAAGAATAGACAAAATGAGTCTTGTCTTCCTAAAGTCAAATCAAGGTCATCGAAGGTCAGATTCTAATGATTTTAAATTCAAACTTGAAGTACAAGAATCGAAGAACTTGATACCTGTGTGAAAATACAGATTTGATCTTTATAGAACAATCAAAAGAGAGATTTGGTTGCATATCACTATGGTTGATTAAGATCACTGTTGAATGTGCTTGAATCCAATGTATGGAGACGTGAAGGGCTTGGGCCCTTGTTGCAGAAGTTGACAAATATTGTCTGGGGTCTTAAGGCAAACCTGCTCTGATACCAAATGATAGACACTCGATATGTATTGCTTACTCGAACTAGAGGTATTGGGTTTGCAAGTAGAGACGATGACATGAAGGTGGATAGGTAGGCAAGTTAGGGAGGATTGTCGGAAAGGAGGGGCATGAGACAAAGGGAGATAGAGAGAGAGAGGCATGAGAGGGAGAGGGAGAGAGATAGTTGGTGTGGACTCTTTTAATCACTCAAGAGCCTTCTCCTTCTAGAGAAGGTGATCAATCCTACCAAGATAGTAGACCAAGAAAAGATGAAACTTTTAAAAATAGAATTTTATTCAGATCCAAAGCAATAACAATTTATAAGACCTTAAATAGAAAAGAAAGCACATTTGGGGGATCTAGGAGAGATTTTCTCTCCTTTTCCTTCCCATTTTGCCCCTCTTTTGGCGTTGATCATGCATACATTTTACATGTTTATTCATCTTATTCTATGCATGATCCAGTGTAAAATCGCATTAAAAACCCATCTTTATTGTTGTTTTTGAGAAATTGCTTCGAAACCCAATTTCAGAAAAAATCATATTTTTTGATTCGGTCTTGTGTTTTTTGATATTTTTATTATATAGATTTTTTCTAATTCATAATTTAGTTAGATTAGGACTTACTTTATTACTTTGAATTAGTTTTAGAAAATACTCCTTTGAAAAACACATTTTAAAGAGGGGACCTGTTTTGAAAATTGAAAAATATTTTGGACTCCTTTTGAAAACTTTGTTTTTAACCTAATTAGGCTCATAAATAGTAGTTTTGAGGGCTGAAAAAATATTTTTTTTAGCAGCCCTCTTGCCTTCATCTTCCCTTCTCCCTTCTTCTTCTTCATTCTTGGCCGATTTCTTTTCTCCTTCAACCTCTTATTTTTTATTTCATCGATCCTCTAAACCCCGTCTTCATCGGCTTTTCTTACCTTCTTCATCAGGGAGGCGTGAATGCAGCTGGGATCAACCACTTTCTCCTCTCAACCAGTCTGTCGGAGGCCTCCGTGACAGGTCGTTTCTTTCTCTCTTTTTTCACTATAGATTTAGGTTTTGCATAGCATAACACATTGCATCACATATAGTTCCGTAGATCATCGCATCATTTGAATATTCATCTAGGTTAGTTTATGTATTGCATCTGGAAAATAAAAAGAAAAAAAAATTATTTCGTTTTGATAGTTTAATCGTTATTGACTTAAGCATAGAAGAATCATGTTTTTATGGTCGATCGTTATTTTTATTATAGGATTTAGGTTTTGTATTCTTGAATCTTGATTAGCTTAGGATTAGATGTAGTTTAAAATACTCTGCAACAAATTTTTTTTATTATTCTTCATTATTGTTTTAGATCATATAAGCAGAATATATTTTTTTTAGCCGAGTATTGTGTTTATCGTTTTGTTTTTGTGAAATAGGTTTTGACGCCAAAGCAATATGCTATTTGTTTTTAGCAGGTTAATGTTAGTTGTTTTCAGCAACGTTTTAGTCTTTTGTTATTTTTTAATCAGTTGTTCTTCATCAGCATGTGTAGTTATACACTGCCGGTCCCAAGCCCGGATAAAGGAGGAGGGTTGCGGTAGGCCTGTGACAGCCAGCATAAAAACTTTGTCATATCCTATGAAAATGAACCAATATGAGAATTTCGTTGGGGCGTTCCCTACTGAGCGACGCGCTGTACTCTCTAGGCCCGGAGGCAGTGATAAATGTGCAAGGGTTGCTAGGTCGTCGCCCAGAAGCGACGCCTCACACCGGCGCTCGGGTGTGGTGTCAAATAGGCAAGGGTTCCCTCACTTTGTTGGACGGGTGGGGGCAAAGAAGTTAGTCCAAGACCATAAAATTAGGTTAGCCACTTGGAACATAGGGTCTTTAACTGGTAAGTTGGTAGAGTTAGTAGATGTTATGTGTAGGAGAAAGATTGATATTTTATGTCTTCAAGAGACCAAATGGGTAGGTGAGAAAGCTAAAGTGATAGAACCTTGGGGATATAAGATTTGGTATACAGGAATAAATAGGAATAGGAATGGAGTAGGGATTGCTATGAGTCGTCAGTTTATAGATAATGTAGTTGAGGTCCGTAGGAAGGGTGATAGAATTTTACTTATTAAATTAGTATTAGGTACGGATATTATTAATATTATTAGTGTTTATGCACCTCAAGTAGGTTTAGATGATTCCATTAAGCATCAATTTTGGGAAGATTTAGATGGAGTAGTACAAGAGACATCTTATGGAGAAAAGCTTTTCATCGGCGGTGACCTTAATGGACATGTAGGCATTAGTAGGGATGGATTTGAGAATATCCATGGAGGCTATGGTATAGGAGAAAGAAATGAAAGTGGAGAAAGGATTTTAGATTTTTGTTTGTCCTATGATATGATCTTAGCAAACACTTGGTTTAGGAAGAGGGAGTCTCACCTAGTAACATTTAAAAGTGGGGTTAATACGAGTCAAATAGATTTTTTCCTACTTAGAAAGAGAGATAGGGGTTGTTGCATCGATTGTAAGGTTATACCAGGAGAAAGTGTAGCTACACAACATAGAGTCTTAATTTTAGATCTTAGAATTAGACAATGCCGCAAAAGGGATAGACATAGGATAGATCCTAGAATTAAGTGGTGGGCACTGAAAGGAGCTAAACAAGGAATGTTTGTAGAGCAGGTAGTTAAGGAAGTTGATTGGTGTCTCGAGGAGGATTCAGAATCAATGTGGAATAAGATAGCGGGTGGTATGAGAAAAGTAGTTAAGGAGGTATTGGGTGAGTCTAAAGGCGGTGCACCACTAGGTAAGGATACATCATGGTGGAACGAGGATGTCAAATTAGCTATTAAGGTTAAAAGAGAGTGTTATAGAAATCTAAGTAAGAGTCGTGATAATGAGAATTTGGAGAAGTATATGATAGCAAAGAAGGAAGCTAAAAAAGTTGTTCGAAACGCGAGGGCTAAGGTATATAAGGAGGTTTATGACAAGTTGGATACCAAAGAAGGCGAGAAGGATATTTATAGGCTTGCAAAGATGAGAGATAGGAAATCGAAGGATTTGGGTATGGTTAGATGTATCAAAGATGAAACGCAAAGGGTTTTAGTCAAAGATGAGGAGATTAAGGAGAGATGGAAAGATTATTTTGATAAGCTATTTAATGATAGTCATGCTCAAAATCTTGGAGACTTCTCCATTCTTTTTCATGAGATAAATCGTGACTTCATGCGCAAGATTCAAAAGAAAGAAATTGCAGAGGCTTTGAAGAAAATGAAATCAAGAAGGGCAGTTGGCCCAGATGGTATACCTATCGAGGCTTGGAAATGCTTGGGAGAGAAAGGTTTAGAATGGTTGACAAATCTTTTTAACTTGATTTGGCGAACAAATAAGATGCCTAATGAGTGGAGGAAGAGTACTTTGGTGCCTTTATATAAGAATAAGGGTGATATACAAGATTGCACAAACTATCGTGGTATAAAACTCATGAGTCATACTATGAAACTTTGGGAGAGGGTGATTGAGTCTAGGTTGAGGAAGGTTGTCATGATATCGGAGAATCAATTTGGTTTTATGCCTGGAAGATCAACTATGGAAGCTATACATCTTCTTAGACAACTTATTGAAAGATATAGAGAGAGGAACAAAGATTTGCATATGGTTTTTATTGATTTAGAGAAGGCATACAATAAAGTACCTAGGGACGTTCTCTGGTGGGCAATGATGAAGAAAGGTGTTTCTCTCAAGTACATTAGTATAATTAAAGATATGTATGAAGGAGTAGTAACCAATGTCCGCACTTGTGGAGGGGTGACAACCAATTTTCCGATAACGGTTGGGTTACATCAAGGATCTGCTTTAAGCCCTTTCCTATTTGCGATAGTGATGGATGAGCTTACGAGATCAATTCAAGAAAATGTACCGTGGTGTATGTTGTTTGCTGATGATATTGTTTTGATTGATGAGTCTAGAGCTGGGGTTAATGCTAAGTTAGAATTATGGAGACAGACATTGGAAGCTAGAGGTTTTAAGTTGAGTAAGAGTAAGACTGAATATATGGAATGTCGGTTTAGTAAGCAACGAAGTAGTGATGAGAGTGTAGTGAAGCTTGGTGAGCAAGATATACCGGTGAATGATTATTTCAAATATTTGGGATCCATCATTCAAAAGTATGGAGAAATTGATGGAGATGTTAATCATAGGATAAAGGTTGGGTGGATGAAATGGAAAAGTGCTACTGGAGTGCTGTGCGATCGTAGAATGCCATTGCGGTTGAAGAGAAAGTTTTATAGGACGACTATTAGACCCGCTTTACTATATGGTACGGAATGTTGGGCTGCCAAGAGACATCATATTCAAAAAATGAGTGTAGCTGAGATGCGGATGCTTAGATGGATGTGTGGAAATACAATAAAAGATAAGATTCGGAACGAAGAGATACGTAAGAAGGTAGGTGTTGCACCCATTGAAAATAAGATGCGAGAGAATCGTTTACGGTGGTTTGGACATATTCGGCGAAGGCCTAATGATGCTCCAGTTAGAAGGTTGGAGAAATGGGAAAATATATTAGTTAAAAGAGGTCGGGGTAGGCCTAGGAAGACTTGGATGGAGATGATAGGAAAGGATATGAATGCTTTGAACCTCACCGAGGACATGGCGTTGGATAGAAATGATTGGAGGAAAAGGATTCATGTGGAAGACCCAAAATGAATTTCTTTTTTGGTTCATATCGCTGACCCCAATTGTTTTGGGATGAAGGCGTAGTTGTTGTTGTTGTTGTTGTTGTTCTTCATCAGCATACAACATCTTTAGTTTTAAAGTTTTTCATTAGACGTTTTCAACATATAATGTTTTAGTTTCTTTGTTTTCATTAGGAGTTTTTTTTAATCGATTTAGCTTTTGTAAACAGTGTTTCAGCGTCTTCTAGTTTAGTTATTAGTCATTCTAGTACATATTCAATTAACGTTAGTGAATATTTAATTAACATCTTTAATAGTTCAATTAATGTTTTCAATAGGTCTGCAACCCAATAGCTGGGTATTTCATTAGTATTTATGTCATAGGGTTGACTTCAGATTTAACATTTTCTTTTAGTCTTAATGGTTTAATTTTTTTACAAGTGAATCGAGTATAGCGTCATCTACTAATTTGTTTCTTTTATTGTTTTGTTTGTTAGTCATTGTTTCTTCCTTACATTAGGTTGCTGGTTATAATTAGTTCAATCAATTAATTAACTTAGGTTTAGCTAAGTTTCATGTGGTTAATGAGTCAAGTAAAATTATTTTTTTATCATCATACATTCACGACTTTAATGATTAGATAGTTTCTCTCTGGTTTTAATTCAGTTACTTTGTTTTAGTGGCTTTAAGTTTACGTAGTTTGGTTCAGGTAATTAGTTTGTTATACCGGTTAGATCTTTATTTGGTAAATAGTAAGTTGGTTATCAATATTACATTTAGTTTCATAGCTAGTGTTAATTGATTTCTTGCATAGCCGATTAACTCATTCTTTATTGATAGCAGTAGTTCTTGTTAATATTTGTTAATAATTAATTAGTTTGGTATTTCCTTTTGTCATTTAGTTAGGTTAGATAGTTTTAACTCTTGATATACGATTTTCTTGTTCTTAGTTACATAGTTGTGAAGAAATCTCATAAATTGTTTTTATTAGTTAGCCCTTTATTGTTTAGTTGTTAAGTAGTTTCATTATTTCGTCTTTTAGTAGTGTGTCTAGTTAGTTAGATCTTGTTTTGCTGAATTTCTAATTAGTTTAGTTTTCTTCGTTTTGCTGCGCTTTATGTTTTTGATTCTTGCAGGGAAGTATTGGAACGTGCGGTAGAGCTCTTTTTGTGTCCTCGAAGTACCCTCTGAAGTCCCCTTAAGCCCTTAAAAGTGCTCTCAGAGAGCCCTTAATCAAACCATACAAAAGTATTCAACCTGAGTACTTAAAGGGTACACAGAGGGAAGGATAAAGGGAAGCAAATCAATCAAAAAGGGAACACAAGGACTCGAAGTACTGAAGACCCTCCTTTTAGTTTTAGATTAGGATTTTAATTCTTTTATTTATTAATTGGGTCTGTAATAAAACCATTTATTATTCTTTTGTTTAAGCCCTCTGCGTAGGACAACACTCTCTTAGTTATTGTATTTAATTAATTCTTTTATTTTTGGCAATAAAGAGTAGTGTACATTGTGTGATTAAATACAAGTATCTCCCGTTCTTTGAGATCGACCCAGACTCTACCACTCGTGCGAGCCAATTTTTATATTTTTGGTGTCTGGCTTTCACTTGATTTTAATTAAAAATATTATTTTAAAATCACTTTCATAAAACTCACACCAAAATTTTGCATCGTTGCCGGAGAACGACAAGTAATACAAGTATTCACTTTATTGCAGTGTTTGTTCACGTTATTTGGGTTACTAGTTTACTTTCTGTTCTTTAATTAGGACTATTTAGTTTACTTTCCTAGTTAATTACTTAGGATTGCTTAGTTTGCTTTATGCATTAAGGTTTAGAACCACGTGTTTGCACATCATAGAGACCAGCTTACTCTTCCTACACAACCCACCTACTAGGATACCCTTAGAGGTGACTGCGCATGATCAGTACCGTGCTCATAGATTTCATTTTCTGCAAAATCCCTGTTGAGTACAATTGCGTGGTGCTTGTTTATTTCATGCTTTCCTGTTATTTTTCTTTTTACTCACTTTGTGGTTTGTTGTGGTTTGGCTATTTAGCACGTTAGGTAGGTAGAAAACCAATGTCTAGGATGGTTGTTGCACCGGTCTACTCTTTGGTGCATGCAAGGGTGATGCTTGCTTGACCCCGAGCTTGCTAAGTTTGTTGAGGACCCTGAGTTCCTTTTTAGGAGAGCCTGTCGATCCGACTCCATGGCCCAAGATCAATCGTTGACCCATCCTCTTAGGGAGTACTTTACTCTCAATACTTACACTCTGGCCTTCTGCATCGCGAGACCCACTGTAGGAGCACCGCAGTTTGAGATTAAGGTCAGCATAATCCAGATGCTTCCATCTTTCTATGACCTGAACAACAAAGACCCCTACCGTCATCTCGATGAATTCCTCGAGATCTGCTCTATGGTGCAGATCAATAATTTTAAAGATGACACATTGAGGTTGACATTGTTCATGTTCTTTCTCAAGGATAAATCCAAGCACTGGCCAAAGGTCCTCGATACTGTTCAAATTACCACTTGAGAACACATGCAGTATGAGTTTCTTAAGAAGTATTTTTAATTGGTAAGACGAACAAGTTTCATAAAGCCATTACTAGTTTCTCTCATATTGAGGGAGAACAATTCTATGAGACCTGAGAGAGGATGAAAGATCTCCGAAAGTGCCCCCACCACCAGATGCCCCGTTGGCAACTGGTGCATATTTTAGGGTTTAATTCATATTAAGCTATGCAAGATTTCATAGAAAAACGTATTAAAAGCTCAAGTTTGTGTTAGTTTTGAGAAAATATGCAAAAAGGATAAAAATTGAAAAATGCTTGAAAAATTAGTTCTATTTTGTAATTTAGTATAAAGTCTATTAATTGTAATTAATTTAGTAGGTTAAGTTCAAAAAAAATAACATATTTAAAATAACTTTAGTTGTAGTTTTACAAAAGTGTAGAGAAATAGAGGCATTTTATAAATAAGTTCTTGTTAGTAGGGTAGTTTTAGAATTTTCTGAGAATTTTTGGAGTGGTGGTAATTTTACCACAGCCAACTGCCATTTTGCCTTTAAAAACCAACGTAGAGGATAGGAGAAAGGGTTTCCTCCTCTACGTAGCTACCCTCTTTTCTTTCCCTTCCTCTCCATTGATTTCTTATCCTTTCTTCCTATTCCCTCTTTCTCTATTCTTCTCCTTCCTTCTTTTTTCTCTCTTATCCGGTGGAGAATTGCACACCGGCGGCGGCGCAAAGGATGGAGTCCACCTCTCTTCTCAACCCAAATCGGTAAAATCTTCCCCTTTCTTCTTCTTCTTCTTCTTTTCTCTTATCTTCCATTCTCATTTTATGTGATTTTTCTTTTGATTTTCTGTAGATCAAGCATATCATAACATGAATTTTTGCTTCATCGTGCATCTCATTGCATATTTGTTGTTTTGATTTTTTTGCATACATTTGAATCTGCTCTGAGTCGTCATTCATTATTTAGCAGCATCTGGCATCCGCAATTCATTTTCGTTGTGAGATCAGATTGGAATCACTATGATGTCATCGATTTCATAGTGAATTTTGATCTAACTCAGTGAGACCAGAATCCGCGAATCAACCGTGTCATTTTGATCTGGCCAATCTGGTTCATTGATCTCTGCTGGAAGTTCTGTCAGCCGGAAGCTGCAAATCAGATTCGTTGTGAAGCAAGCCTGTCAGAATCCCCTTGTTGTCGAGAACAACTCTGCACGCAAGTCTACCGGATTCTTGCATTAATCGAATTCCATTGCAATTATTGGCATCTCTGCATTAGCCGGATTCCATTGCATTTGCCGGCATCTCTGCATCCTCCGATCATCCTTCGGTCATCATTCTCAGTCGAAATCATCTACTGAAATCCAATTTACCTGAGTATCTTCACGGTTGAGCACCATTCACTTCACGTGAGCATTTTCACGGCAGTTTCTATTCGCTGTGAACTTCTTCACGGCAGTGTGTTTAAAGTTCATTTTCATGGCTTGTTTTTAAAGCGTGTTCATGACAAACTTTTAGTTTTTTTAAATTTTTTTTACGATATTGTTCATTTCGTAGTTCAAGCATTGCATTCTAGTTCTATTTTACGTATTGCATTTAGTTCTATGCATGATCAAAATTAATTTGCACACACATGTATTGCATTCAGTTCTATTTTAGGCATAGCATTTATACATTTTAAGAAATTTTAGGTATTTTAGTCATTTTGACTTTTATGTATTGCATTCTTTCATTTTGTACCGTTTTACAATATTTTTAGTATAGCACTATTTGTTTTGTCTTTCCGCTTTGTGTGTTCGTGTTTTGCAGGAAAGCGCAAAGTGAAGGCAAGCGAGCGAGATACGTGGTGGCGTGCGTCTGACATGCGACACGAGGCGCAAGCATAGAAGACACTTTTAGTTTTCTTTTAGAATTATTATTTGAATTTCATTTAATTCTTGGTTTGTAATAAAATCATTTTAAACCCTTTGCGTAGGGTAAACATTTGATGTAATAGCTAAGTAGTTTTATTTTCTTCTACTTTTCTATTTTGGGCAATAAAGCATAGTTTAGTTGCGTGTTTGAATACAAGTATTCACGTTCCCTGAGATCGACCCGAACTCCACCACTTGTGCGAGCCAATTTTTATTTTTGGTGTCTGGCTTTCACGTGCTTTCAATTAAAAATCTTTTAAAAAATCATTTTATAAAAACTGACATCAAATTTTGGCGCCGTTGTCGGGGAACGGTGAAATACGAGTATTCACTTTATTGTATTTTAGGTTGTTAGTTTACTTTCAGTTTATTAATTGGGATTGTTTAGTTTACATTCTTGTTAATTAATTCGGATTGTTTAGTTTGTTTTTCGTATTTAGGATTAGAACCACGTATTTGCACAATGTAGAGACCAGTTTACTTTTTCTACACATCCCACTTATTAGGATACCCTTAGAGGTGAGTGTGCACGATTAGTATCGTGCTTTTAGTTTGCTTTTTCGCAAATTCTTTGCTGAGTGCAAGTGCGTGGTGTTTGTCTGTTTTTCGCTTTCTACTTTTGTTTTTATTTTATTTTACTCGCTTTGTGGTTTGCGCGGTTTGGCCGCTTAGCATGTTAGTTAGGTAGAAAACTCAAATTTAAGATGATTGCCACATCGGTCTACTCGTTTGGTGCATGCAAGGGTGACGATCGCTCGACCCTGAGCTAGTTGAGCCTATTGAGGATCCTAAGTCTCTCATTAGGAGATCCCCTCGTCCCATCACCATGGTTGACGATCAACCTTTGATTCATTCTCTTAGAGAGTATTTCATGCCCAATCAATACACTCTTGTCTTCTGTATCACAAGACCTGATATGAGAGCGAACTAGTTTGAGATAAAGGCCAACAACATTCAAATGTTACCATCGTTTTATGGCCTTAGCAACGAAGACCCATACCATCATCTCGACGAATTCATTGAGATCTACTCCACAGTGCGTATCAACAATTTTGGAGATGATGCATTGAGGTTGACATTGTTTTCGTTCTCCCTCAAAGATAAAGCCAAGCATTGGCTAGAGGGCCTCGATACGATTCAGATTACCACTTGGAAAAGAATGTAGTGCGAGTTCATTAAAAAGTACTTCCCAATTGGTAAGACAAATCATTTTCATAAAGCCATAACTAGTTTTTCTCATATTAAGGGAGAACAATTTTACGAAATTTGGGAGAAGATGAAAGATCTTCTTCGCAAGTGCCCCCACCACCAGGTGCTTCGTTGGCAACTGGTGCAGTATTTTTATGATGGCCTAACCAAGAAGGACATGCAAATGATTGATTCATCATGTGGGGGTACTTTCATGCTCAAGAGTGAGGATGAGGCGTGGTCTTTATTTGAGACCTTGAGTGAGAACGCCATGCATCATGCCTTGTCTTCATGGCTCGAAAGGACCACATCTCTGCCTAGTGGTCCTAAGAAAGTTGAGATTTCTGAAGCATGGTCCGAGCGCGAATTGCAAACCAAAGTTGGCCTGTTGACTAGGAAGTTAGATCAATTCCTAGCCAATTTATCTTCGAGAATTCCAGTAGGAAAAGTTTGCGAGCTATGCGCTAGCAGTGCACACTTTGTTTTCGAGTGTCCGGTAGCACTGCTATATCCTGAATTCATTCAGGAGCAGATGAAGGTTGTTCAAGGTTTCGCTAGACCCGTGCATGATCTTTTTTCACCTATATATAACCTAGGATGACAAAACCTCCCCAATTTTGACCCACTCCATCAACCCTCCTAAACACAGCATAAACAAAGTAACTTTTCACAAGGTTACTCGCATCCCATATTTCCACAGGTCCACCCCCAGTTTAGTTTGCCTTCTCCTCAAGAGCCCACATCGAGCACATTATTTCAGGAGAAGATGTTAGAGGCCTTTTCTGATATTAAGGTCACTCTTTATTCCAACACATAGTCGATAACCAAGCTAGAGACTCAAATGAGACAGTTGGTTGAGGCCTTAAGCAGGCGCAATAAAGAGAGCCTACCTAGTCAGCCTATTGTCAATCCAAAGGGAAAGGATCCCATGTCATTTGGCTTACACCCCACAGATTCACACCATGAGCAGGTCAACTCTGTTACATCCCTTCGAAGTGGGAAGGCTTCTCACCCCATTCAGGACTCGACTGATGAGCACATTTTCATACCTATTGACCAGTCAATCTCCTCCATTAGGCCCCAGGAGAAGGGGCAAGGCCCGCAACTTGTATCGTCATCATTTATTTCCCAGGCCTTAAGACAACCGATTGCTTTTAGCAAGCAAAAGGCGCGCATGCAAAAGATGTTTGACCTAGTCAAGTAGGATCACATCCATCCCTTGCTTGATGTTTCATACATTGATAGTCGATCGATCATTGACTCTCCTTTTGAGAGTAGTCTCCAAGAGGAGACTAACCTCCTGTCATCCAGTATTGAGAGTCATGATATTACTTTTAGGGGTAGAGTGGGCGAAAACATAGTGCGCAATGTCACATATGATACTCTTTTTCTCAGAGAGCCCGATTAAGCATGACATCATGTCCATTTATCTCATGGACGATGAGGGATTTTCTAAAGATCCGTTTGGCTGGGGATGTGAAACTTAGCGCTTTATGGGAGGCAGTCTATATATTTTTATATTATTAGATTTGCCTTTAGGAATTGTAGATTTTCTTAGGTTGTATTTTTATTCTCATTCATGAGTTTTATGTCATGTTATGTACGCATTGCATTCTGTGTAGTCGTAGGACGTGAATTCATATTTCATGTCAAGTTGTTTTTACTTTTCCCCCTCATTTATTGTGTCTCATATGCATTTACTTAGCTTCATATAAGCATGGGGGAGTGCCATTGGAACAGTATGATTCAAGTATGAGGGAGGGTGTAGTTTGCACACCCTTATATTTGTGTCTACATACTTGCACATGTTTACACATTTTTCATGAAAAGTAGGTCTTTAAAGAAAGAGTTTTAACTTATATGAATGTTATTCAAAATCTAATGTTTTTAGAGGATTTTTAAGCCCCACAATTTTTTTTTCTGACATGAATCTAGAAATCGTGGTTGTTTATGTGGATTTCAAAGAAATGATGATAGATGCATGTTAGAGTTTATTTTGAATCACAAATATGAATATACACAGTTTATTTTTGAAAAACTAAGCAAATGAACAAAAGTACAAAAATGAGCTCATAAGTGTAAAAGAGCATGTGTTAGGTTGTTTGGATATATTTCACAATCTTTAGTAGTTGGACTCAGACGCAAGTTGAAGCGTTTGAGTTTCATTTCGAAAAAGAGAGTGTAAGTCTTCATGATCCCTAATAGTTGAGAGCAGACACAAGTTGAAGTATTTGAATCTCATATCGAAAAGGTGAACAAAGGAAGTCACTTTTGTGTCCTAGTCAATATCTTTGACCTATATTGTTCTTATAGAAAGTATAAAAGATGTTGGCATTGCACATAGCATAAAAGCATACCATACGCAAGTCATAAAATAAAAAGAGTGTGCAAAAAGTGTGAAAAAATGAAAATCAAGAAATAGAAAAGAGCTTAAAAAGAAAGAGTTCACTGCTTAGAAGTATGATTGAGAAAATCTGTGCAGAAAACATAGAAGTGAGGATGAATAAATAATAACTTGTTTTTATTTGATTTTTCAAGAATAAAACATAAATAATTATGATATTTAGAAAAGTGAAAGAAATTCTTTTTATTCTGTGGTGGTATATAAAAGACTCTAATTATGTTTTGATTATGTAATAACAGAAAATATTTGTAAAAACAAAGTCTTTAATTACCTACTACTTATGAGATATGTGATATTATGCATACATGACAAAGATGTTTGTGGGTAGCATCACTGCAAACCCTCACGAGACCTCACTCATCCACTGGGGTAACCGAGGGGCTAAAAGGGTTTGTTGCATGAGCTAAATGCAACCGTGATTCCTACGAAAGTGAGTTAGTGATAGTTTGTATTTTTTGCATTTTTCTAGTTTGCTCGAGGACTAGCAAAAGATAAGCATGAGGGTATTTGATCATGCATATATTTTAGGGTTTAATTCATATTAAACTATGCATGATTTCATAAAAAAAATGTATTAAAAACCCAAGTTTGTGTTAGTTTCGAGAAAATGTGCAAAAAAGGATAAAATTTAGAAAGTGCTTAAAAAATTAGTTTTATTTTGGAATTTAGTCTAAAGGCTATTAATTGTAATTAATTTAGTAGGTTAAGTTCAAAAAAAATAATACATTTAGAATAGATTTAGTTGTAGTTTTACAAAAGTGTAGAGAAATAGTGGCATTTTGTAAATAAGTTCTTGTTAGTAGGGTAGTTTTAGAATTTTTTGAGAATTTTTAGAGTGGTGGTAATTTTACCACAGTCAACTCCCATTTTGCCTTTAAAAACCAACATAAAGGATAGGAGAAAGGGTCTCCTCCTCTACGCAGCTGCCCTCTTTTCTTCCCCTTCCTCTCCACTGATTTCTTATCCCTTCTTTCTTCTTCCTCTTCCCTCTTTCTCTATTCTTCTCTTTCCTTCTCTTTTCTCTCTTCTCCGGTGGAAAATTGCACACCGGTGGCGGCGCAAAGGATGGAGTCCACCTCTCTTCTCAACCCAAATCAGTAAGATCTTCCCCTTTCTTCTTCTTTTCTCTTATCTTCCCTTCTCATTTTATGCATTTTTTCTTTTGATTTTCTGTAGATCAAGCATATCATAACATGAATTTTTGCTTCATCGTGCATCTCATTACATATTTGCTGTTTTGATTTTTCTACATACATTTGCATCTACCATGAGTCGTCATTCATCATTTAGCAGCATCCAACATCCACAATTCATTTTTGCCGTGAGATCAGATTGGAATCATTGTGACATCATCGATTTCACAGTGAATTCTGATCTGACTCAATGAGAACATAATCTGTGAATCAACCGTGTCATTTTGATCTGGCCAATCTGGTTCATTGATCTCTGCTAGAAGTTCTCTGTCAACCAAAAGCTGCAAATCAGATCAGTTGTGAAGCAAGCCTGTCAGAATCCCCTTGTTGCTGCTGTGAACGCAGGTCGGTCAGATTCTTGCATCAACCGGATTCCATTGAAATTGCTGGCATCTCTGCATCAGTCGAATTCCATTGCATTTGCCGACATCTCTGCATCAACTGAATTCCATTGCATTTGTCGGCATCTCTGCATCCTCCGATCATTCTTCGGTCATCATCTTCAGTCGGAATCATCTACTGAAATCCAATTTACCTGAGTATCTTCACGACTGAGCACCATTCACTTCACTTGAGCATTTTCACGACAGTTTCTATTCGTCGTGAACTTTTTCATGACAGTGTGTTTAAAGTTCATTTTCACGACTTGTTTTTAAAGCGTGTTTATGGCAAAATTTTAGTTTTTTTTTACGATACTGTTCATTTCGTAGTTCAAGCATTGCATTTTAGTTCTATTTTACGTATTGCATTTAGTTCTATGCATGAGCAAAATTAATTTGCACGCGGGTGTATTGCATTTAGTTCTATTTTAGGCATAGCATTTTATACATTTTAGGAAATTTTAGGTATTTTAGTCATTTTGACTTTTACGTATTGCATTCTTTCATTTCGTACCTTTTTACAGTATTTTTAGTATAGCACTATTTGTTTTGTCTTTCTGCTTTGTGTGTTCATGTTTTGCAGGAAAGCACAGAGTGAAGGCAAGCGATCGATATACATGATGGTGCACGTCTAACACGAGACACAAGGCACGAGCGCAGAAGACACTTTTACTTTTCTTTTAGAATTAAAATTTGAATTTCATTTAATTCTTGGTTTGTAATAAAATCATTTTAAACCCTCTGCGTAGGGTAAACATTTGATGTAATAGCTAAGTAGTTTTATTTTCTCGTACTTTTTCATTTCGGGCAATAAAGCATAGTTTAGTTGCGTGTTTGAATACACGTATTCCCGTTCCCTGAGATCGACCCGGACTCCACCACTCATGCGAGCCGATTTTCATTTTTGGTGTCTGGCTTTCACGTGCTTTCAATTAAAAATCTTTTCAAAAATCATTTTATAAAAACTGACATCAACATGCCAAAGTTATAGAATGTGGGAGACACCACCTCAGCTTGATACAGACTTCCCAGGTACTTCTAGAACCACCCATAGACTTAGAATCACTTTTTCTAATTTCTGAAACCTGAAAACCAAAATCAAACTTTACTGCGTATCCGATTTGACTGTTTCACTTAAACTGAGCTCCCCTAACCACTTGCAGCTTCTCCCTTTTGTCCAACATATGTCTCGAACCTTTATCCTCGTTCTTAGACCCCCATAGAGCCCCTAGAACAGGTCCTATAAGTTCTAGACCTTGAACCACCTCTGATTTGTCAACCGAGCCTAAACCACATCACCTGAATTAGCTGTTTAGCCCCATTTTCAACTGTATCTCGTCATTCATCACAATGGAGAACCTCCAACCTCTCCCCCACCATATCAACTAGGGTACAAACCCTAGGATACCCAACTCACAAATTTCAAGGAAAAATACTATATGTTCGATCCATTAGACTTTATCGGATTTTGATTAGAGTATTCATCCACTGCAAACTCCATATTCCCAATGAGACCTTTTTCTGATTTCAACACTGGTTCGTCCAGCCTGAAACACAAATTTTTTTAGGGTACTACACATGGGTCTTCCCACATCGAGGTTCTAAACTCCCTTAGGAGTTCCTTTTCGAAGGTGACCCTAGTTGGTGTCTAAGACAATGCTCGTGCCATTGGCCCCACTTTAATTCTTCGCTATTGGGTCATTCTAAGGCACTCCCTAAAGTACTTTCATGAAAATTCATTAGGCTTATACATTGCTTTTTTACATCATACACTTTATCAAAAGAGTTTGGGAGAGAGAAAAGAAGAGTTTGTTCTGCTTGCTGAAGTGAAACACCTTGTTGTGCTCGAGTCCACTTGCACCTCTTCTAGCAGTTCTTTGGGAACCATGTTGACCTAGAGAATGATGGCCATGTTTTTCTCATCGATTTTGTCCATGGGTGGTGGCAACGAGGCTGGTTCACATGTTGAAAATTTGGCTTGCATTTGTTGCAGGACGTCCAATATGAGTTAAATGTTTGCCACAACAGTCACACTTTTCCATCAAGCGCTTTTAAACAACACTGCACTTAGTGTTGAGCTTTTTCTTAGTGAACTGGTTGGTGGTTTGGCTATCAAAAGTGAGATTCATTTTTGGAACTTCAAAGGAATGAGGATCATTCGCTCTAATACGAAGTTTATATGTTTTTGGGCCCACGAGTAGGTTTGGGTTTGAACTTAGGTCTAGGTTAGTTCAGGTAGGCTAAAGCATGTTTAGGTTCGGTTTGGGTTTTGACATGGTTTAGTAAAAAATTTGGTTCTTCCAATTTACAACAAATAAAATGTTGTAAATTTAGGAAGACCTTTGAGACACATTAGATAATTTGGGTAGAAATTTGGAGAATTTGGGATATGTGGTTTGGGAGATAAAATTATTGAAAGTTTTGGGATTTTGGGGTTCAAAGACTTTAAGGTTGTGTTAAAAATTGGGGTTTAGAGACTTTAAGGTTGTGTTAAAATTTGGGATTTAAAGACTTTAAGGTCAATGAGATAAAATTATGGAAACACAAAAAATGGATTTGGATCTAGATTGGTTTTCAATTGAGATTTTGTAAAAGCAGATTACGTGTCAGATTTATTTCTCTGCACTATGAATGAGTTTGGATCTGATTTTTTATGAGTAGCCTAAAAGCATGAGGTTAGTTTAGGGTTAAATGTGCAGGCTTGGACTAAGTGAGGTTTGAGAGAAACGTTCAGATAAAGGTGGCTCATAATTCGCAAATCACAATAACAAAATGTTGAACTTGTAGCTAAGTTAATGGGTCTAGGGAAGGTAAGATCGAGTTATGGGTTATGACTTGGGCTTTTCTGACTTACCAGGATTTTTGGGAGGTTGGCTTTAAGGGTCGTCTAAGGGTCCACGAGTGGCAAACATGGGTTGGTTCCACCGAATTGCTTGATGTTGTTGCAATGTCTAGACTTAGGCTTGCACCAAGTCCCACCGGGTTGAGGTACAAGAAGCCTAAGCTAAAGGAGGGAGCTTACTTGAGAATAGACGAGGGGCTAGGGGCTAGGGGTAAAGGTGATGAAGGCCTAGGGGCTGAGAGAGAGAGAGAGAGAGAGAGAAACTTTAACTTCTAATCTGGTTTTCATATATGATTTGAACTACAAAGGAGCCTCTATATATAAGCTCAAGGGAGAGATATAAAAGCTTTACCTAGAACCCCTCATAATCACCCTTCCACGTCCATGTAGGCCTCTTTAAGAGGGAAGGTCAACCTCTTTAGTGGGCCTCACATAGTTGGATCGTCTTACACTGAGTGTAGCCAAGATTAACAACAAAAGTTTCGATCTCTGATCTGATGCTAGGTCCAACTTCATTTGATATTTGCTGAGCTACCAAATCAAGCTTGAGCTTTCCAAGTCTAGTGATCTATTTTTTGTGACAAGTTGAGTTGTTTCTAACATTTTCACCTCATTTCTTCATATGCAGCCAGTTCTAGACCTTTAAGTGCACAATCTAGGTATGATTACCATTATATAGCTCTGAGATCATTGTTAAATTGGTTTCGAATTTGTTTTTCCCATTGAGTATATACTACTTCTATTAAGGCCTGGTGTCCTGGGTGATTGGTCCAATGAGTGCAACCCAATGCCCTTGGGATCTTTTGACTTTGGGTTGCATTTCATTTTTTTTTTCTTGGGAGCCACTAGCGGATTTTGTTCCTGGACCAACCAATTGGTTGATGCACTATTGGAAATATTCTTCCTAGGTTGTTTCGGGAGACTCGTGGCAGAAGTCTTCTCATATCCACTTGGTCCAACTGTGGAATATGGCTTTTACCTCATTTTTCAAATTGAATTGTCTGGCCCAATTTTTACATCTGACTAAGAAGATCTCAACTTGGGTTAGTGAAATGGAATAATTTGAGCCATCATACTAATCTTCAAAATTAGATTCTTTATCTGGCCGTGATTCCTGAGTTTCTTCTGGATTGGATAGTTCGAAATTTTGGATGTCCTTTACACAAGGGGGTCCCAAAATTGTCATAATGAAACTCATGGAACATGGTTCCTTGTTCTCTTTCTTCGAGGTGAGGAATTCCGTCGCGGGTGCAAGTAAAGCTAAGACATACTCTAGTGGATATGGTTCTTCATCTAACTCGATCATTTTCTTTTGGATTGGGGAAATTCACTATGGATCTTATCAAGGCTATGACATGTTATGTTGTTTGCTGAGGGAGCGGGGGATTTGGAATGGGATTTTCATGTTCAACATATAATTGATAAAACCTTTCCCATAGACAAAACTCCCAACAACTATCTACAGGTTTAGCCCAATACTCTTCTTTTAATTTACTTTCCTAGTGCCAATATTCAATTTATGCCAAATGCCTTTTGTCTGGATTGTTCATCCACTTTGAACATCCTCTCTAGCGGCAGTAGATTTTAATGGCTACTTCGAAGTATTATCCTCTGATAGGTGGTGGAGATGTTTCTCTGCGAAACTCTGCTAGGGTGAAAAACTGCAATCACTTCTGATAATAATGTTCCCAAGCTGAATGAGACATCTTTCTCAAAATCTTCTCTAACTGAGTTTAGCCATTATTGAACGAGTCCTGCTCTTTTTTGTGAAGAGAGTTACTTCTAAATATATTGGGATTGCGCTTGAATCTTTTGGATTGGACTATGTAGCAGGAGAGTCTAATTTTCTCTGCTCATTTAGAAGGATTGTGGCTATCATGTCATCCTGAAGACTGATATCCTAAAATAAAAAAAGTAAGACCTTCCAGCCCCGTCTCTTCTAAAAATTTGGCAGTGTCCTCTGTGATAACTTCAGGATTTATGTTTTCTCCAGGGAAGAATCAAGGTGGTCCTAACTTTTTCTTGGTTTTTACTCTTCTTTTTTTCCTTTTTGTCATATACTATGACTTCAATTGAATTGCTCATCCTTTCCCAGTCCCTTAAAAAGGTAAACATCACAAATTGAGAATTATGGGCCATCCTTTGATGCATTTGACAAAATTCGGATACTCATCATGAAAGGGTGAGTGAGTGAGAGAAAGGGAGCTCAGTTGAGAGAGTGAGGGCTGGGGATGGAGGTGGCTAGAGAGAGAGAGGGTTGACTTGGATGGTGGTCGGAGAGAGGGTCAGCTGATGGGGGCAAGGGCTTGGTATATATATATATATATATATATATATATATATATATATATATAGAGAGAGAGAGAGAGAGAGAGAGAGAGAGAGAGAGAGAGAGAGGGTTTGGGAGTGCAAAGAGAGAGAGTCTCAAAACCGTGAGAGGAACCCTAATGTCGGGTACCCTAATAAAATGATGGCCATCCTATCCGAGTTGATGAGATAGGTCTCAATGGTTTAATCGGTAAATAGGGTTCCCTGTAAACATATTCCAAGGACTCATGTTTTAAAATTCTTATTTTATCTTTATTCAAAATAAATGTTATTGCCCTTTCTACTTGTTATGAACTTGCATTCACCTATCCTTCAATAGGGCTGCACAACAAGTCTAGCTAGCTCGAGCTTGACCCGTTTAACCTTGGTTCAAAGTCGTTCATAAAGTTAAATGAGGAGAGCTTGAACAAGAATTCAGTCTCGATACAGATAAACAAGTCTAACTTGAACAGTGAAGCTCGATTAGCCTGATTAAGCTCGGTCCCGTATGTATATGGAGTCTCATATTTAGTATATATGTAAATTTTTTTTATAAAACTAATAAAAAGAATGTTTCACCCTAATGGGGTAGGTCACTTGGCTTTTACTAGAGGGTGCTTGGATCGAGCTTAACCGATCATGTACAACTTCTTTTCAAGAGAGCTTGAACATGCTGTTTTTTTACGAGCCTAGTTCGAACCCATCCAAGTTAGGCTCGTGTACTGCCTTACCCTTGAATGTTATAAACTTACAAATAACCGAAGAATGAGAGCTCCAAGTCTATGAAATAGATCTTGGTTTCAAACAACATGTATCCAATTTGGGGTTATATCGAAGATAAGTATATTTAACTACAGTAGTTAGAGATATTTAACTCAAGTAAAATAGTTGACGAAAAAGTCGAAGGGTATATTTGATATTTTTAAATATTAACTGAGGTTATTGAGGTGAGAATAAAGGTAGGTTAAAACATAAAGCAGGTCCTTATTTGAGTATTGTAAAAAAATATATCACTATAAGGAATTTTTAGAAAAGTATGACGTTATATGAAATTTTAGATAAAAGTAGGTCTGTGTCAAGAAATTGCCCAAGCTAAACAAAAAGGCTTTCCTTCTATCCACGGAACGTGCCTTGTTATCGCACGCACGCCGCCCTCTCTCTCCGCGAGACCAAAGCCTGGAGCGTCGTCCTCGTAACCCTGTCCTTTGTCTTCGCTCCTCCTGGTTTTGTTCTCTCTCTCTTGAAGATCATCTCCTGGCTGGCTCCATCCCTATCGGGTATTGGGTCGGTCAATCGACCCCGATGGACCCCCAATCCTTTCTCTTGTTTTTTCCCCCTTCCGGAAGATGAGAGGGTGCCTTCCCTGGTAGATCTCTCAGTTATCTATCCATGTGCTTTCCTTAGCTCGGTATGCCTCACGTCGCCCTCGCCTCACGGATCTCCCGCGGCGTTGCTTCCACGGTAATATTTCTTCTTCCGTTTTGACAGATCGATCCTATTCGATTCTTATGCAGCCTCGTCTCACCACTCTTGGTGGAGATTTCCACCCTCCGTCCCTCATGATTTGGTCCGGATTTTGGAAGGTGTTATGTAATTTGAGTTGATGATGAGAGGATTCCTACCTGTACTCGCCGAGATGGATCAAGATTTTCCCGGAATAGTATGTGATCGGCGATCTGGTCCTCGTTTTAATTACATAAAAATCTAGTTTTTTGATATTCCCTTCCATCGTTTTTTCTCTTGAAGAATCAACGATCGGATACCAGAAAGGGGAAAAAACAGATCCTTTTGCTGCACCTGTAGTAGAACGTATTCCAAAAACCGATTGATTGTTTTCAAAATGAAGCAACTCATGATTTGCACGAATCAATGCGGGGCAACTTGCAACTCTTGTTCTGAATATACTTGTGTGTCCTAATTCTGTTGTCTTGATGCTACGTTTGGTTGTTTTCTGCTTAAACGTTATTATTGCTGCCTTAGATTTTAGGTGTGCGTGGTGGGATGTATCTGTTACCTGGCCGTTTCTTCATGTTTTGTTTCTATGGCTAGTGTTCCTTGATGCAATACATGTTTGAAGCTTATTTTGCTTTTTCCATCTCAAATGTTAGAACAGGTCTGGTGTTATTTAGATGAACCCAGCTATCCGTTTGAATGCGATGAGCTCAGATATGGCGGTAGTGAAGTACAATGTGATGTCCCAGATTATCCTGCTTTTCTGGATAAGCGGGTTCATTCACGTATCTGGTTCTTTTTGTAAATCATGTAGCTAGCATGTATTTTTTACCGCAACCTCCAGCATTCAGAAACTTGAGAAAGAAAAACCATCTTATCGATAGAGGGAGTGGGTTCAGAGATCAAAATATAGTTACCACAAGAAGCTCACTTTGGAGGCACGCAATTACACGTTTTCAAAACTTAATGAGAAACTAGATTCTCAAATTTGGAAAGCTTACCTGCCCCTATATAAAAATGAACTTCCTTGATTCTCATGTTAAAAGAATTGTACTTTATGGTAAAAAGAAATGTTTTTATTCATAAATTCTACTTATTTAATGGAGAAGTTTGATAGAAATACTTAAAAACTCATTTCATGTGAAAAATTGTCATGTTCTGTCGTTTTTGTTGTTTTTTTAAGGGGGGGCGGGGGGCATAGTCAGAAATTTTTGTCGTCTTGTGCAAGCTAAAGGGGACGTTCCCTATATGTTGTAATTCTTTCTTTTGAAGTTAACGAAGCTGTGCATATTTCTCTTCTTTGTGTTGTGCCCTCTTTCATTTCTTCTTAAGTTGCATGTTGGATCTAGGGTTTATATATGCACATATGGTATCAAAGCCTTACAGGCACCAAGAGGAAGAAGCTGGGCAGATTGTTAGAGAGGTGGAACCGTGGAAGCTTCATCAGTTTATCATGAGTAGAGCTTGGCTGATGTCAGCAGAGGGCACAACAGTTTGATGGTTCATTGATTTGATGTTGGGTTTTGGTAGATTGAGATTTTAAAAGGCCAAAGAATCAAGAATCTCAGATTTTCAAGGATTTTTGGTTGCCTCCATCTACAGTGACCAGATTCTTTAAATATGTTCACTCTGATCTCACCGGCTGGTGTTTGGGACTGAATTTTGGTCTTTTGAATTCGTTTTTGTGTAAGAAGCCTTCTGAAAGTGATTTGGGTTGATTTGGGGATTTTTTGTTGGAGTTGTGAAGACTTTGTTAAGAGTTACACACAGGAGTTTACTCATGGGTTTATGAATATCAGGAAATGTAATACCTGGTCCGTAGGGGCTTAGTTTATTGGTGTGGCATATCTGATATTGTTTCTTACTGTACAAGGCTGTTTGGGAGTAGCTGTGATAGCTTTGCACACTTTTAATGCCTTGTTTTAGTGTTCTATTGTTCTGTTTTGAAGTCTTGATCAAGGTTGTAAGTATCGTATCGTTACCCGTATCGGTCGGGCCCAAAGTAACACTGTATTGTATTGTAATTTTTTAATAAAAAATCCATAAAAATAAATAAAAATCAGAAAAAAAGCAAAAAATCTAAAAAAAATCATATCACATGAAACAATGATAAATTACACAAAATACAACCATAAAATAACATATGAAGCATTTATGTCTCTATGAGCTGCATAAGACATCATCAAACATCAACTATCTCACAAGAACAATGCAAAATATTTAATATCTTGCAATTAAGAACATGCCACAAGACTCATAATTTCATATTACATAAACAAAAATATTATGGCAATAGTTGCACTCGATTTTCAATAGGATTCCACCCATTACTTGAGTGCTTCATTGCCATGCCAGATCATCTTATGCCATCTTTGTTGGAGTGTGAAGCCTAATTTCTACCTTGATATAAATCTTTAATTTTTACGATGTATTGTACAATGCACCTTCAATGCACTTTAAAAAGCCTGAAAGTTACTTTTTTTTTTTCATTTTGGGAGAGAGTCAAACTGTTTTGACTTTATCCCCAACGGCTAGAAATTCTAGCCGTTGGGAGATTCTCTCCCACTTAGTAATGCTCTCTCTCTTTTCTACTCTCCTCTTGTGTATAAATAGGGGTGTTCTCCCCTTTATAGATATGCTTTTTGTCATATTCTATTCATTGAATAAAATATATATTTTTATATTGTGTGCCTTGTTGTGTATCCCCTTTGTGGGATTTGTGAGTGTTCTTTAGAACACTTGTGTGGTTCCCTTTGTGGCATTTGTGAGTGTGTTCCTTGGAGAACACTTTTGTTATTCACTCAAGTTGAATATTGGTGGACACTTGGTTCGTAATTGAAGACTCCTTGATTCTTTACAATGTTCACTCCTAATGGTTGCTTTGTGCAAGATCGATTGTCAAGGAAGAAGATTGGGATTGAGCACAGGCTATGCCATCTCTATTTTCTTGATCAGTTGGAGCAGAATCCTGAAGGCTTAGTTATACATAGTGCCAGTGCTATAGTATTGGAGCTCTCAGTCTTTTGGCATCAATGGATTGATCATGTGTCTAGTTCTAGGTTGCATTTTATGTTGTCCTCTAGTGTTTTGGGTGAAAGTTGTGCTCGTGATGTGTCTAATGAAGTCAAGTGTTGCGAGAGTTGTAGGTTGTGTCCTAGGGTTATGCTCTCTCGACAGGAGTATGTAGACATAACTTGCAGTATTTCTTGATGGAGAAATGAATGGTGCATCAAAGGTCATGCCCCTATACACCGGAACAAAATGGAGTTGCTGAAAGGATGAACAAACACATACTTGAAACTACAAGAGCCTTGTTGTTTAATAGTAAACTGCCTAAGGAGTTTTGGGTTGAGGTTGTAAGACCCTACACATTGGAACAAAATGGAGTTGCTGAAAGGATGAACAAACACATACTTGAAACTACAAGAGCCTTGTTGTTTAATAGTAAACTGCCTAAGGAGTTTTGGGTTGAGGTTGTTGGAGTTGCAACACACTTAATAAATAGGATGCTGTCATGAATTATTGGAAAGATGTTTCCATATAAGAAATTGTTTGGAAGAGAGCCTGACTATGATATGTTGAGGGTATTTGGTAGTACCTGCTTTGTTCTTATCCCTCCTCATTGTATAGATAAGTTACCAAAAACAATTAAGTGTTGCTTTATTGGGTATCCAAAGGGGTAGAAAGGATATAAATGTTTTGATCGTGTGGGGGAAAGAAAGTTTGGACTTCTAGGCATGTAGAGTTGTTGGAGCACATGCCATATTATAAAGGTGAACATCAAGCTGAAAGTCTTGAGTATGTTTTCTACTTTCTTGTCCCTTTACTAGAAAATCTTGAAAAAGGCAAGGAGAAAGAGTGGATTACCTATAGTAGAAGGTGTATAGATGTTTGTAACCAGTCTTTTCTTGAATAGGGTGATCATGGAAAAATCGATGTCTTATCTGAGCCAAGTCCCAATGTTCTCCAGGTCAATCTTGAAAGCAAGTTCCCGAATCTTCTTTTGTTCCTCTTTCTATTCCTCAGGTGCTTAGAAGCTCTTGTCCTTCGATTCCTCTTTCTCGCTTTGTTTATTATGAGTCCTTTTCTGCTACTCACCAACATTCTTATCTACGATTCAATCATATTATGAATCTAAGTCCTATCCTGAAGTTATTTGTAAAGAGTTAGAGGCACGGGAAATAATGAAGGCTTGGGAGTTGGTAAAGCTACCAAATGGGAAAAACGTGGTCGGATGCAAATGAGTATTCAAGATCAAAACCAAGGCAGGCGAATCAATAGAAAGATACAAGGCTCGCCTAGTGTCAAAGGGATATAGTTAACAATTTATGATAGACTGTGCTGAGACTTTTGCACTAGTTGCTGAACCTTATTTGGCGGTGGCTGCAGTTAGGTGAGACTTGTGGCAATCAGATGTCAAGAATGTTTTCTGAACGGGGATTTAGAAGAAGTATACATGGAGTTGTCTGAGAGAGTGGTTGACAAGGAGGACAAAGTGTGCAAGTTGAAGAGAGCTTTGTATGGTTTAAAGCAAGCTCCAAGAGTTTGGTTTGATAAGCCAATAGAGTCGAATGACAGTTTGGGTTTGTTCAACAACCACGTCGCCCTCACACAATTAGCAAATTTGTCTCACTGCAAATAAAGGATCAGATAAAGGATTACCCCACAATATTCTCCTGTAGGGCCTTATTTTTTGACCTAGGCTGCCTAAGTTGTCCCCGCCTAAGCTGCATGGACATGGTTGTTATTTTTTTTAGTTTTTTGTCTCCCTTCTTTTTTTAAAATTTTTCTTCTTTCTCCTCCTCCCCCCCCCCCCCCCCCCAAAAAAAAAAAAAAGCTTCCTTTTTTTGTTCTCTCCTTTTCTTCTTCTTTTTTTGCTTTTCTTTTTTACCTTTTTTTTTCTTCTTCCTCCTTTCACCCCTCCAACTTTTCTTTTTCTTCCTCTTCCTTTTCCCCTTTTTCTGTTTCTTTTTTTCCCTTCTTGTTTTTTCTTTTTTCTTCTTCTTCCTCATCTCGCTCCTCCACTCTTCTTTTTTTCTTCTTCCCTTTTCTCCCTTTTTATCTTTTTTTTTTGTTTATATGTATTCCTGTGTTTTTGACACACACACGATCACACACACACACATGCATATATATATATATATATATATATAAATCTATTTTTTTAGTTATCAATCTATCTATCTATCTATCTCATAGTTGCAATGAAACACCCCTAGGCCTTGCATTTCACATTTCAGTGGTACCAGTATCAGATACTGGTACGAAATCTGTTTCAGAAACCATAAATTCCCGTACCATAAATCTATGAGACTGGTTTCTCTTGCATAAGAAACTCATCTCTAAGTGCATAGAAAACAAGTTTCTTATGTAGGGGAAACAAGTTTCTTATGCAGTTTCCTTGTATGGTGGTGACAATCATTGTCATGTTATAGTAATATAATAAACAAAAAGTTGTGTTTCCTCTTTTATCTAAGATTCTAATCCTAGAACCAACTACACAAAAAGAAAGAAAGGAAAAGAAAGCTTAAGAACGTTGGATTGGAGGCTTAGAGTCCTTCAATGATGCACTTGACGGAAGGAGGAAGAAGATAGCTCAGATTGTTGGTGTAGGTACAAAACTCTCTCTCTCTCTCAATGTTAGATATGGATTTGTATGAAGGTTAGGGCAGTATCACCTCTCTCTCTCTCTTATAGTGTTAGATATTGATATGCACAAGGTCAAGGTTGTTCTCATAGGGCCATCTTGTATTGAATGCTAAAGAGAGTTATGATTCCGAAAGTAAAGGGTGGTGTTGAATTGATTTCATCAAGATGACGTTGATGGATTGGTTCCATGAATCATTTCTTATTCGAAGCTATACTTGGTTACCATTTTCTGCCTTGCACTAAGGTCTCATGAACTGAAATATCACATCCTTCCATTTTTTTGGGTTTTGTTGTCAATCTGATCCTACAGATACGATCTACATGGTTTCTTTAGTAAAATTCAGCTTTTGGATCATTAATCTGATTAGAAGAGCTTAAAAAACCAATGATTCATAATTTTTTATATTCTCAAGATTCAAAAAATTATATTTTTATTAAAAAAAGAATGGTTCAAAATATGTGAGGTTCAGTTTGTGTATGTCTTGGTATATGAAAGATTAGCATCGTCCGCAGTGTTATGCACAAATTAGCATTGTCCGCCGTCCGCACCGTTATGGATGTTAGAGACAACAAGTTACTTTTTTAAGGCCAAGGAAGCAAATCAAGTTTGCCGAAAAAATTGATCATGAAATCTCTCTCTCTCTCTCTTTCTCTTTCTCTCTCTACAATGACAAACTTGGGAGATTAATAATAAGGTTTTAGTTATTTTTCAAAGATGAGCAAATTATTGCTATGTATGATGATAAGATAAACAAAGGAAAAAATATGGCAAATTTATACTTTTAAAAACTGCCATTTAGATGATGTTTTGGATATGCAAGAGTCCAAGTATATAGTGGAGATTCTTGCGAGTTCTTTTGCTCTTGTTCTTAGCTTTTCTTTTACCTCAATATATAAGATGTTATTATTCTTACAAGGTAAATGATGAGGTCTAATCCATTCCATTCGAAACTCGTATCAATGTTAAGAAAATCACGTACTAGAACCTCGTACCAATGCTTATTAGAAACTCGTACCAACATTTTTTAGAAACTCATTTTATTCAAAGCATACTCAAATTTTTTTAGGGTTTTGCGTACCAATTCCAGTATTCTGTACCCGTCTCTGGCAACTATGTTCTATCTATATATAGGGTTAATCTAACATTAAACTACTTGTGTTTAAACTTTAACATTAGATGAATTCAACCTTATTACAATGATTAAAATACCCTTAAAGGAAGGCAATTTTAAAAATAAATGATTACTTTTTGAGATAAAAAAAGGCGACTTTGATAGCTTCATAAAGTTACTTTTTTGGAAAAGGTGCTTGACTTTTTAATTCTCTCCAAGTTCAAAAGGCCTAATGACCATAAAAGTAAGCATGTATTTAAAAAAATACATTCTTTTAATATTTTTTAGTTTTTTAATAAGGTTGAATCCATCTAATGTTAAATACAACTAGTTTAATGTTAGATTAACCCATATATATATGTATATATATGAGAACGGGGTTTATTCTATCTCCTTTTTCTTTGCGTCACTTTTAAGACCCTTCAAATATCAAAGTTTTAGGTGTTTTATGCTCAATTTGAACCTCTAGATATGTTTATCTATATTTATTTATTGAGAAACAAGCTTTGTTTTAAATTGATTTGATGTAAAAATTGTGAACATTTTATCATAAAATTTTAGTACAATATTAACCGATAATTTTTTTACCTCTTTAAAACAAGGTTGCATGTGTCGTATGTTTACCCGTATCGATCAGGCTCAAAATAAGATACGTATTGTAAAAAATTGTAAACTTTGAAAAAAATAAAAAATTCTAAAAAAATCATAAAAATAATAAAAAATAGCAAAAATTCTAAAAAATCATAACACACAAAGCAATGATGAAATGCACAAAATGCAACCATAAAATCACATGCAAAATCACATGCGAAGCATTTAGATCTCTATAAGCTACATAACGCATCATCAATCATCAAATCTCACAAGAACGATGCAAAATAGTAATATCTTCAATTAACATGCCAGAAGGTTCATCAAAAAGCAAAGAAACCAAGTTTATGAATACTTAACAATTACAAATTACAATACATAACCAAGTTTTTAAGAAGTATACCATCAATCATCATCATCATTATGTCGTGTCTCGGCTAAATGATGCTTCAACTGAGAGATACCACCCCAAAAAATTGTATGACAGTAGTTGCAGTCAATTTTTAATTTGATTTCACTCATTTCACGAGTGCCTCATTGCCATGCAGGATCATTTGAAGCCATCTTCTTCCAAAATAATTCAATAAAAGCAAGAAATAAGGTTTGTTTTTCCTTAACTCACTTCGTTGGGTGATAAAATGGTGAAAATGCACTCTTGACGAAATCACAAACGCCTTCTCTCTAGTGCAAAAACCGGCCCTCAAAACGGTCTTACAACTCCTAGGGTGCTTGAAAAGCTCTCTAGTTTGTTCTATACGAATGAGGGTTTCGGCCCTCAAAAGTCCTTTAAAACCCAAAAAACTAAAACCCTGGTTTTTCCCTTTTTAAAGTTTGATGGTACCAAATTTAAGATATGGCCCTGTATCATATGACACACGTACGATACACACCCGTATCATATCATGCCCTTGCATCGATACAATACGTATTGTACGATACACTATGATACAAACAACATTGCTTTAAATTACACATCTGAGCATAAAGATGCTTAATCAATTACATGTCCTCCATTCAACAATAATCATAAATACATGTAACGGTTAAGATATCTAAAAACTATGATTTTTGGAGGGTCTTAACAGTGACCTAATGAAACAGTGGCAGAATAATTCTCATTCTCTCTCTCTTTCTATCTATATATATGTGTATGCATATAGAGTAAGCGAATGGTGTACCCCAAGTTTTGTTGTATGTTCAATATTATGCAATTTAATGAATTTTGCGACATGTTACACTGAATTACGCACTTCACCCACAGTTACAATCATATGTTTGTTACTAAATTGAACTATTTATTGTAAATTTTTTGCTTTTCTTGATGTTTTATTTTTTTGGTCCCGCCTAGGCCTCGGCTAGTCATTTAAGGGTCTTCCGCCTAAGTTCCGACTAATGCTTTTGACAACTAAGATTATAGAGGGGCATTTTTGTGACATAGTCATAGGGCCAATAGTAATTTTTTTTTATCTTCTTGTGCAAGCTAAAGGGGACATCCCCTATATGCTGTAACTATTCTTTCTTTTGAAGTTAACGAAGCTTTGCATATTCCTCTCCTTTGTGCTGTGCCCTCTTTCGGTTCTTCCTGAAGTTGCATGCTAGATCTAGGGTTTATATGTGCACATAGTTTTTACTTGTATTCTTTTTAAACATTTCACACATCCAAGAATTTCTTAATCACCCACTTGATGCTTCACACATGGCTTCTTGCACCCGCTTCTTCTTTGTCGTCCTTTTCTTGTCTTTTGCTTCAATGAAACAAACATTTACTCTTGGATAATTGCCTAACTTCAGCCTGGTAGCTCCTTGCAGCATGAGTTTCTTTTCTGGGCTTTCTTTGTTTCAGTATGTAGTCTTCTGAAGAATGCTCCTTTTATGTCTGATTATCTTTCAGACCTCATGTGATGAGATATTCAGAGAAATGGTTGCATCAACTCTTTCGTGTTGTGAGGCTAACTCTAATGATGCTGTTAGCTGTTCATACAAAATTGATAATCATCTTGGCTCGAAAAAGAGACTTTTATTGTCAGACGGTGAAGAGTCAACCTCAGAAGCATTTATGTGCTTAGGTGACATCCATGATGTTGATTCATCAGTGCATAGGAACGAAGACGGGTGCTCTCCTCATGGGTAAGGTTTTTACACATCAAGTATAAGGCTCACGAAACAATGACTATTTTTTTCTCTACCTTTTCTCACTCTACAAGGAATTCTTTCGTTTATTCAACATGAAAGGCAAGATAGGATTGACATTTTAAACTGATGTACACTAATTATATGTATCTGTGATCATTTCATAACTTATGGTCCTCCAACCTCAGGCATCCAGCAGATATTCATGATCCTTCATCTGGCTGCGGCCCATTCACAAGAGTAGGTACCTCTGTCTTAGCTGAGAGCAGCTCTAAGTCTGCCACTGATAGCATCAACAATACTCAAGTTTCTTTTACATGGGAAGATGGATCTCTGGAAAAGAGCTACTTTGGACATTCTCCCACAGTTTCTGTAAGTGGGTGGATGTATATTAATGATCGCGGGCAAATGTGTGGCCCATACAGTCAAGAACAACTATATGAAGGCTTGTCAACTGGCTTTTTGCCTGGAGAACTACCTATATATCCTCTTGTAGGCGGAAGTGTTGCATCTCCAATACTGTTGAAATCAATTATTCAACCCCCAACTCATGTGGATTCTGGTTCTCAGTATTTGGCTGGGAATGTGCCAACTGCATTTCAGGGTGAAGGCATTGGTCCCATTGGAGAGTCTTCTTCTCCCATACTGGCTCCTATACCTTGTATGCAGAATGGGTCTGCTGTTACTGCTTCCTTTTCAGTGGAATCAGCTCCACAGTCGGAATTTCAATCACATCTCATGAATGGTGCTTCTGCCTCTTTGGGGCAATCAAGACCAAATTCAGGATGTCAAGTTGCTGTTGTGCAAACCCATTCATCCTCTTCGGTGAAATCAACCCTTGAGGTTGAACATCAGTCACATCATATGCATAGTAATTGTGCTTCCAGGGAAAGCGAAGTCATGAGAACATCCATCAATGATCAATCAGTGGTAAGATTGTGAATGCTTCTGTTTCATGGCAAAGTCCCTTGTTATATGATACGTGTAAACATTTTCTTCCTCTAAAATTGGGAAAAGATCATATCTTTTGCTTTTCTTTTTCGATCAATTTTAACTGATGACTTCTGTTTACCAGATTATATTTCTTATAGATATCTTTTCCCTCTTAAATTTATTCCAGGCTGTTGATGAGACATGTTGGATGCTTCAGGATGGGGAGGGCAGAAGACATGGACCGTATTCTTTGACTGACCTTTATTATTGGCACTCTACAGGATATCTTCAGGATTCATTGATGGTGAGCCTCTAAAGCTAGAGATCAGAAACCACTATCCTTCAGTTTGTTAGGTACTTAGGAAGATGTATATTTGAAAGTAGCTGCTGCTGCGGGTGTTGTGATGTTTCTGTATGATCTGAGAAATAGTATGTATGGATTTGGTGACTGGCTCCTTTTGACATTTACAAGCATTGTGCTTCTGTCTCTGTTTACATTAGCATCATATTTTAGGAGTCAGATATGTCAGGCCTTAATGCAAGGTTTGCCTGGTTGTTTGGGAATTCTGTTACGGTTAGTGTTTGCACATTTTCTTACATGCACACACACACACACACACACACACATCCTCGGACACCAAAAGAAAAACCAGTGCTGTGGTGTTGGAGACCTTGATGTTCAAGGTGCAATGTGATCATTAGCTATATTCAGCCTCTCGGTTGATTCACATGATGGAACATACCTTAGTTGTCAAAGACGGTGCCTAAGCGCAGCCCCACCGCCTGGGCGACAAGGTTTGGGCGGTGGGGCCCCATATTACCGCCTAGGCTGCAACTGCCTAGGCTTTTTCAGAGCCTAGGCTTTTTTTTTGAAGGCATATAATTTGTTTTCTTCTTCGAGGAGGAGAAGGAGAAGACATGTTATTTGTCTATTGCTTGTATTATGTCTATTGTTGTTGTTAATTTTTTTGTATACATTATTTTAACTTTTTTGTATTGTTCATTCATATTGTTAGTTGTATGGTTTGTTTATTCAATTGTTAATTTATTGTTAATTTGTTTGAGCTGGTTAAGGTTATGTAATATAATTGCTTTACAGTGTTCAACGGCATATTATTTGTCTATTGCTTATTGTTGTTTGATTTTATGTTGTATATATGTTTCTTATTATATTTTTTATGTTTTTTTTATTTTTTTATTTGGGGTATCGCCTAGGCTGCCTAGGCCTTTTTAGGGGCTCACCGCCTAGGCTCTGCCTAGCGCCTATGAGTCTATGACAACTAACAGTCTGTAATTAAGCATGAGAAATATCTTGTGCCCATGTCTCTTCACTGGTGTACAGGTGAGAAGAAGAAAAATATTGATTTGGTCTGGGTACAGTATTTGGCTATGGAATACTCACTCGCAGAAATAATGCACTTGTAAAGCATCTCATATATTCGAAGAGTGCTTTCATTATTATAAGCAAGTATTACTCAGGTGATGTAATCATTTTTTCCTGTTGTCCCTTTTTCTGTGAACTGTTTGCATCAGAGTTACCGGAAGCTTCTTAGGTAGGTAGAAAGTGCGCTTCCCGGAAACTCGCTTCGGAAGCGCGATACTCTTCGCTTCTGAAACTTCATGGGAATCTCGATTCCCTCATTCTTCTTTTAGCATTCCCACACACATGGTATATGTTTCCTATATGCTTTTCTCATGTTTATTTTCATGTTTTTCATGTATTTTTTCTCATGCATTTACTCACTTCCCATGTACTTTCTCTAAATTGGTAACCATCATTGTTAGATTTTAACAAAAATTTAACTCTTTTACTGAAAAATCATAAAATATAAGAATAATCAATTTTATTTTAGGTTTTATTTGATTCTTGTACGATTCCTATTCAGATACCATATTGCTTTATTTTTTATTTATATTTCACTTTCAAATTGATACTTCACTTTCTGCTTCCTATAAATTTCAAAATGCCTCGCTTCTTGCTTCCGCTTCCCGTATCGTTTCCTGCTTCCGCTTCCTAGTTTGGCAACCTTGGTTTGCATAGAATGTTCAGGCAGATAGGATGCATCTTTCAACATTACAAATAACCACAAATGTTTGCTGGGAGCATGGATTTAGAGCAGGGAAAATAAATGGTCATTGATATGGCATTGGTAGTTCTTCACAACATGGTGGACCATAGGGAGTTGAGAAACAACTGAGCTTTGATATTGCCAATGAACTCTGTTTATGTTCATGGTTTATGTATAAATTTCTGAATATGAACCGAATTGTGCATTCGAGAATTGGTTTATCCCCAAACACCCAGAGACTCTCAGATGCTTATTTTTGGTTTGGTTTCTTCTTGTGGTTGTTTTGGTTTGTTTTATTTCATCTGGGTTGAAACCTAAGTTTTTTTTTTCTTCCTGACCTTGGAAAGGAAGTTTCAAACTTGGAAGCATCATCTGTTCTCATGTATTGGTTCTTCACTTGTAAATGTGGAGTCATTTTTCTGCTATACACATGCATTATTAGGTTTGCTAGCTGTTAGTATGCTTAGTTGACAAAAGCTGCGCCTAGGCTTATGGGTCTAGGTGGTAGGGCCTTATTTTTTTACTTAGGCTGCCTAGGCTGTCCATGCCTAAGCCGTAGGGACACAGTTGTCATGTTTTTTTATTTATTTTTTGTTTCTTTTCTTCTTTTTTTCCCTTTTTCTTCTTCCTCTCGCCCCAAAAGCTTTCTTTCTTTATTCTCTCTTTTTTTTTCTTTTTTTGTTTTTCATTTTTTTTCTTCTTCCTCTTCCTTTCACTCCTTCGCTTAGTTGTCAAGGGCGGAGCTTAGGCGCCTCCTAGGTGGCCTAGCCGAGGTAGTCTCTCGGTCTGATGTGCAGTTGCACACACATATATATGTTTTCTGTATAATTTTATATAATTATATATATTAACATATATTATAAATTTACAATATTATGTGTTTATAATATATATACATATCTGTGTACTCAATTCATATATAATCTATAAGCGTATGAGTTATCTATTTGACTATTTTTATGTAATATAATTGCTTTACAGTGTTCAACAACATATTATTTGTGTATTGCTTATTGTTGATTGATTTTATGTTGTATACATGTTTGTTATTAATTTTAATAGTTTATTTTTTTTAATTTTTTTATTTGGGGTACCGCCTAGGCCCCACATAGGCCTCGCTTAGCTTTTTTTGAGGCTCACCGCCTAGGCTCCGCCTAGCGCCTTCGACAACTAAGTTAGTATGTATTCCTTTCCTGCTTTTTTTATTGGCATCCAACACATTGCTTTATCTACTCATTGAGTTTTACCCCAGCAACTATTATTTCATGGTCGGTGGAGTATCATTGCTCATTAGATACAATCATCATAGGATGAATCATATAATCATTGGTTAAAGATGGATTATGAGTTGGTGCATTCTAGTGATATATTGGATTCCATTCTTAGTTGATGGAAATTTAAATCTCCAAATGAGGAACATTTCTGAGGATCATATTTAAGTTGTTTTTGACAAGAGGTTGTAGTGGTACTTCAATTTTTCTGCCCAACTGCAAGGCAGTAGGCAAGTAAAACTGAAATATTTTCCACCCAACTGCAAAGTGGTGGACAACTAAAACTTACTTTTTCTTCTTAACTGAAGCTAAAGAAATCTCACTAAAACAACAGAAAAGAACTAGGATCAGTGAGGGGTGTTGACGGTTGAACAATCATTGAGAAAAGTAGAGAAAACACAAGAGGAAAAAGCCTGAGTTTAAACATTTGGCTTCTCTCCATACATGCACATGGCACATCAAGTGTTGCACACTCCATATATGGTGTAATACACTTCAAAAATAAAGAAGTATTTAATATTTTATAAATATAAACTGCCTTTTGTTTTCTCAAGTATTGGCTATAGCGTGAATGGTAGTGGCCTCTAGTACCAAATAACATTTTGAATTCTATTTTTCTAAGAGCACTTAATGATTTCTAAGGATTTTTCAAATTGCATATTTTGTAATTTTTATCATATAAACTTTTTTATTTTCTACTGTTTTCTCTCTCTCTCTCTCATTTGCTTGCTTTCAAATATCTCTATATGTCATGACAAGGGTTTGCTCAATTCTCCGTTGAAAATTAGCAAACTTCCTTCTTTCTCTTTGGTATCACCTCTTTCTACTCTCTCTTGCTGCGTCTTTTATTATCTCCCTTTCCTCTCCTTTTGACCATAAAGTAAGCATAATCCTTAGTCCTTTTTTTACACCCTTTACACATGCACACACACACAAATGTGACACATGTACGGATGTTCACACGCACATGCATGTGCTCACACACACATGCTTATGTCCACATATCTAGTTTTTCAAACTTGAATGTATTTGACACTTCATGCCAATGTCCATCATTGACTCATATCAGTCTTCATGTAACATAGATCTAGGAGCTAGGAAATTAGATGATTTGCCATTTAAGTGCTAGTCATTCTGGTCCAGCCATGTAGCCCAACCAATGCCAAACCTTCCACCTTGTATTCCTGTTACCACTCACAATTCTGGTAGCTAGCATACACGAGGGTAATGGCTGTTCAGGTGCTGCGGCACCCAGCAAAAATGCAGGCCAGTGGGGTGCTTTCAGCTTGTGCTCTTGGTGAAGGTACTACTAGTGCGTGCGTGGGGTTGCAGTGATCCCTAGGCAAAGGTGAATGCCACGAACACGGGCACTGCAGTGTGAAAACACGTGAGAGAGAGAGAGAGAACCTTTCTTAAGAAGTCGGCAGCCTGTTTCTCTTCAGTTGCTGCACTCGTGCCTTTATTAGTATAGGGTTACAATTATAATTTACAGGGACAAAATTGCCCCTTATAAGTAACACAAGTTACAATATAATACAGCTGAAGTAAAACTCGTGGATGGATATGGAACCGATATCGGATCCATATCCAATCCATATTTCACATTCTAATACCCTCCCTCAAGTTGTGCATGGGGTTGAACCATGTGCAACTTGTTCTTCAGATACCAGAAGCGATGACTTGTGAGACCTTTTGTAAACATATCAGCAACTTGATCTTCTGAAGGCACATAAACTGATTCAATCTCTTTGTCGGCTATCTTTTGTCTGATGAAATGTTGATCGATTTCAATATGTTTAGTCCGACTGTAATGAACAGGATTGAATGCAATTTGTATAGCACTTCTATTATCACACATAAGGGTCGAATTTGAGATATCCTCTCCCATCTCTGTAAGAAGATGCCTAATCCAGGTCACTTCTGCTGTGGTAGCTGCCATAGATCTATACTCTGCCTCTGTGCTAGATCTTGCCACAGCCTTCTGTTTTCTGCTACTCCATGAGACAAGATTTCTCCCAATGAAAACACAGTATCCTGAAACAGACCTTCTCTCATCTAGATCCCCTGCCCAGTCTGCATCTGTATAAGCAAGTATGTCACGTTTTGGGGATTTCCATGAAGACTGAGTGTATGCGAGTCCATCACCCACCGTTCCTTTGAGATAGCGAAGGATGCGTTTGACAGCATCCATGTGACCAGTCTTTGGTTCATGCATGAATTGAGATACTTGATTGACAGAATACACAATGTCTGGTCTAGTGAAGGTAAGGTATTGTAACATACCTACTAAACTCCGATACTTGACTGCATCAGGATATAACTCACCATCACAAATACTGAGCCTTTGGTTAACAACACTGGGTGTGGGTAGAGGTTTACAATCTGTCATTCCTGCTTTAGCCAGAAGATCAAGAGTGTATTTATGTTGAGTTAATGACATTTTATCACCTTGTCTATCTACCTCTACTCCAAGAAAATATCTCAGCTCCCCAAGGTCTTTCATTTTGAACCGCATACTCAATAGAACTTTAATTCGCTGAATGTGGTCTGGAGCATTACCAGTGATAACAATATCATCAACATATATGAGTAAGAAAACCACAGTGGTACCGTTCCTATATATGAACAGAGAATGATCAAGTTGGGAACGAAAGAAACCATGTTTATGGATTTCTAAGGAAAAACTTTCAAACCATGACCTAGAAGCTTGCTTCAATCCATACAAAGCTCTGGTTAACTTGCATACATATTCTTTTGGGCTTCCCTCTGCATAACCTTGAGGTTGCTCCATATAGACTTCTTCTTTTAAGTCCCCATGAAGGAATGCATTCTTAACATCAAGCTGACTGAGGAAATGTTCAATTGTCAGGCCAAGTATAATGCGAATAGTTCCCATTCTCACCACTGGGCTGAATGTCTCATCATAATCCTGACCATATTCTTGAGTGAAACCCTTGGCCACAAGACGCGCCTTGTACCGTTCAATGCTACCATCCGGTTTATATTTAATTTTATAAACCCATTTGGAACCAACAACATTTTTATCTGGAGGACGGCCAACTATCTCCCATGTTCGACATTCATGGAGTGCCTCGATCTCCTCATTCATCGCTTCAATCCATTTGTTGGATTGGATAGCTTGATGAAAACCAAGTGGTTCATCGTGTTTTTCAATCTGGGATAGAAAGATCTGAAAGTCCATAGAAAAGTTGTCATAACTAACCCATTTTTCAATAGGATGCTTTATCCTGCCTGATCTTCTTGGTGCTTCTCTGTCATTAGACAACGCAATGTGTTCTTCAGTAGGTACATTCGTTTGCTCTCTAGATCTCCTGGTATACATAATGGTCATTGCTCCCTTCTTTAAAAGCTGAAATTCACGCTTGAGAAATAGTACCTTAGCCTCCGATATCTGAGAGTAGGTTTGAGCTAAAGTTTCCCACAATACTTTAGATGTGCAATCATCAGGGATAGAAACCAAAACTTCTTGCGACAGTGTGGAAGTGATATATGCGACGAGAGCCTGATCACGTTTCATCCAAGCAGTAAATATAGGATTGCGGGTGGTGCTTGACATTGCTCCATCTCCCTTTTCTTCGGTGGTGACAAATTCCGGAGGTATTTGAGTGGAGCCATCCAAGTGGCCTGAAAGATCTTGACTGCGAATAAAAGGGGTAATCTGCCTTTTCCAAGTCAGATAGTTATTTGTATTCAGTTTTTCCGAAACCAGTTGCCCCAGGAAGTTGGAGGAAAGACTAGAACTGCCTGAAGAATCCATTTGTAGGCTTATGACAGAGATGTGGCTGAAAACAAAGAATGGAGTGACGCAGCTTATGACGGAAATAGGTACCAGAAGAAACGAATTCAGCCTTCTTGTGTAAATTGTGAATGAATGAAGAAGAAGAAGTAACCAGCTGTGAATGAATGAAGAAGAAGTAGGGACCTGCAGTGGCTGTGTGAATTAAGAAAAAGAAGTGCAGATGCTGTGTGTGAATTTAAAAAAAAATAAGAGAGATTACAGCAGTTGCTGTGTGTGGATTAAGGGGAATAAAAACAACTACAGCAGTTGCTGTGTGAAATAACAGGATTAAGGAGAACAATAAGAAAAGAGGGTGAAACCAAATCACGGTGAAACCACGAGGAATAAGAAAAATGAATTAGGAATAAGAAAAAAAATGAATTACGGTGAAATCACGACAAATAAGAAGAACTCAGCCTCTTTGTGAGTGAAGGGAACAAACAAATCAAGAAGTGGATGCCTACAGAAAGGAATAATAAAAAAAATATGGGAACCTGATTTACGTTGCTGAGGAAGGCAGATTTACGAGTTCTGAAAACTCGACTTTTGCTGATTTACGTGAACTGGTTCACGTTGCTGAGGAAGGCAGATTCACGAGTTCTGAAAACTCGGCTTTTGCTGCAGCAGTCTTGGCTAGTGCACGTGAACAGATTTGGTAGTTCACGTTGCTGAGGAAGAAGATCCTTTTTCACCCAGGTATACAGCGTGCTCTGATACCATGTGAAAACACGTGAGAGAGAGAGAGAGAGAGGGAGAGAGAGAGAGAACCTTTCTTAAGAAGTCGGCAGCCTGTTTCTCTTCAGTTGCTGCACTCGTGCCTTTATTAGTATAGGGTTACAATTATAATTTACAGGGACAAAATTGCCCCTTATAAGTAACACAAGTTACAATATAATACAACTGAAGTAAAACTCATGGATGGATATGGATCCGATATCGGATCCATATCCAATCCATATTTCACATTCTAATATGCAGGATGCTGACGGCAATGAGATTCACGCACTTGATGGGGCTTATGTGCTGCCCTGTTTGTGCTGAGGTCTGCCGGGTGAATGAAGTGGTGCGGTTAGGCCACAAATGGTCTGTGTGTGCAGGAATTAACCTGCTGCAGCAGATTGGCAGGGAGGAGAGGGCCGTGGATTGGCCAATACTCTGCCTGGGGATGTATGCAGTGATTGTGGGAGGTGGTGATGTGAGGAGGAGGCGGCCAATAATCGGATGAGAAGGGCTGCTGTCACAAGGGGTGAGATAAGGCTGAGAGGGGAAGACAATGGTGAAGGGTCAACAATGGCTGCAGGTGGCTGGCTACCTATTTGTGCAACCCACCGCACCAATGACTGAGCTCCAAATGTGTAGGGGAAGGGGGCATGGATGGGTGAAGGGACCTGCACCCTAGGTGCTGGCTATGGTATGAGAGAGAGAGAGATCTTTCTCAAATTCGAGGGGGAAGACCTCTTTAGTTTCTTTTCATTAGCATGATTTTCTGTTGTCACTCAATTACATATTTATATGAGCCTCTGCCCTTGTCATGGGCATATTTCTTCAATAGGCCAGTGCGGCACGACAATCCTTCCTTACCACCGCAAGCCTTCCGATCGCTTACTTTCCACTACGGAAACTTTGATAGTTGAGAGTGCAAGAAAGCGATAGAATAGAGAGGGAGAGAAATTGCAATCACTTAGAAGCAATCAGGGTGACTAAAAGAAAGTTCTTTGCATTTGCATCCATTCACAATTTTGCCTGCAGGCTCGTTACTGTTCAGATCTACGGGCTAACCCTTCAGGATATTGATCAATATGAACCAAAGTGCAAGGGTGGCCTGAAGAAAGTTACAAGTGACTCGACACTTGACATCAAGACTCAACCAAAACAAAACAGACTCTAAACACAACTGTACAAAGTAGTAGGTTACAGGGGAACATGCTCCCCCTTTCAAATCATGCGTCGCCTTTGGTGCCATCTGCTTCGTGGTAGGCCCTGACTTCGGTTTGATAGTTGCTCTTCATCCGGAATGTTGGCTCCTACGTCGGCTTGACTGTCTTCTCCCACTGCACCAAATACTTTTTTACTTCGCACAAGTAGTTGATCTTCTTGTCCAGCTGCCTGCGCAACTCCTTCAATTCAGCCGACCCCATGCGATAAGGGACCATAGCAGGGGGCTTTGCTCTAGGGGTCAACTCTAACTTGTGGTCGACCTCGCGTCTCGGCGGTAGACGCTTTGACAGTTCCAGGGATATCACTCTCCGAAACTCAGCCAATCTTGGGGCAAGGGTCGACGACACTGCTCTTTCCACATTCCCTGCTTTGGTGCACACGACGACTAGGGATGTCTGATCTCCCCGCTTGACATCTTTCTTCAGTTGCATAGCAGATAACATTGAAGACTTGCTTTCAAGAGTAAGGCACTGCACTATGTATGAAAAGTTTGGCCCCCATGATTGTCAATGAGTTGAACTTCGACCGCATCATCACATTCTGGCTGCGAAGAAACTCAATGCCCAAAATCATTTTGTAGTTGTCTAGGGACACCACTGAGAAGTTGGCTTTGCTGGCCCAAGTTCCCGTTTGTATAGCCACATCCATTGCTTTACCAAGGATTGACTTGGCCTCAGAGTTCACCGTCTTGATGGTTCTTTGCTTTGGCTCAAGCTTCAAGCTCAATCACTCCGCCTCTTCCCACGAGACGAAGTTATGCGTGGCCTCAGAGTCTACCATTGCCGTAGTAGAATTTTCATTTGCAATGACTTCCAGATACTGAGCTCTTTGTTAACCGACACGCTCTCGGCTATGCAGCTTCTAACTGCATTTATTGTCTGCATGGCTCTCATCCTTGGTTGCATGACCTTGGCGTCACTATTTTCTGCCTGCACTGCATTGGCCTGCCTGTCATCCCTCATGAAGCGCTTTGGACATTGCCTGACGATATGTCAATCGCTATAGAACCAATAAGTTACAACCGATCCTTTGTTGCCGTTATTGTTGTGCTTTCTATAATTCTGCTTCTTGTCAGAATGATGCTGGGTCGACGCCTCACCTTTATTGTTGCGTCAATCTTCCTTCTTGCCTTTGTGGTCCGGCTTCTTCTCAGCCTTAGTCGATGGAGTGAAGGACTTGCGTTGTGTATTCACTAGTCGCTCAGCCGTCACATGCGCATCTTCCAAAGTCTCAGGATTGCTTCTTCCCACTTTGGATTGTACCCAAGGTTGTAGTCTCATAATAAACAAGCTGAGTCTGTCTTCATCCGGCATATTGGGTACGTCTAACATGAGCTTCTGGAACGTCCTAATGTAATCTATCAAGGCTCTAGTGTGCTTGAGTTCTGCCACCATCCGATAAGCTTGACATTGTACATTTTTTGGCATAAAGTAGTTTCATAGCTCAATTTTGAAGACTTCAAAGGTATCAATCACGCAGTGTCTTATTTTCATGTCGCTACGTTTTCGTTTCCACCATGCTATTGTAATGAGATATTGCGGAAATATAAAGAGTGCATACAAGCACATACAACAATGAATAAAAGAGACAATATCACAAGTCCACGAAGGGACAATACAAGCACAAGCCTTTAAGAAGGCAACAATATACAAAGCCTCTTATTGAAAAGAGAGAGAATCTCTCTAAGATAAAAATACACAAGGGGTTCACCCCTATTTATACAAGAGGAAGAGGAGGAAAAGGGAGGCCCAAAGGGCCTCAAAAGGGGTGCCAAAAGGGGGCTCCCATAGAGTCGTTGGGAGCCCCCAACGGTCACATTTGTGACCGTTGGGGGCTCCAACGACTCTATGGCTGGAGCCCCTTTTGGTCCTCAAAAAGAAAAAAAAAAGAATTAAAAAAACAAAAAATAAAAAATACATTTATTCAAAAAAAAAAAGAAAAACAGTTGTTTTCTAAAACAACTGTGAAATTACAAAAATACCCCTATCGGGTATTGATGTAATATACATCATATATATATATAATAGGTACATTTTAACACCCCCCTCAAACTTTATGGGGGAATGACGGAAAGTTTGCCAAGAAGAAACTTGAAGCGAGGAGCTGGAAGAGCTTTAGTGAAGAAGTCCGCCAACTGATATTCGGAAGTGACATATGGCAGAGCTATAGTTCCTCGTAAAAATTCGTCACGGCCATAGTGGCAATCCATTTCGATATGTTTTGTACGTTCATGAAAAGTATGATTGCTCGCAATATAGATGGCACTCTTGTTGTCGCAACATAGCTTTGAAGCTTCAGTAATATCAACTCCCATATCTTTAAGCAAACTGTGAAGCCACACAAGTTCCATTGTCGTGGTTGTCATCGCCCGGTACTCAGCTTCAGTGGATGATAGTGAAACTTTCTGCTGCTTCTTGCATCGCCAGACAATCAACGAGTCCCCTAAGAAAACACAAAAACCAGTAGTTGAGACTCGATTATTGGGATTCCCTCCCCAATCTGCATCAGTATAAGCAAGAAGATTCAAAGAAGAAGAGGAGGATAGAAATAGCCCTTTATTGATGGTATTCCGAATGTAGCAGATGATTCGGAGAACCGCACTCATATGCACAGTTGTAGGAGCATGCTGAAATTGACTCACTGAGTGAACCACATGAGTGATATCTGGTCTGGTGATGGTCAAATAGGTAAGAGACCCAATGAGTTGTCTGTAAGGTGTGAGATCTTCCAAAAGAACCCCATCCTCTAACCGCAATTTGGCATTAATAACCTCGGGAGTCTCTACCTTCTTATCATCAGAAATCCCAGACTTAGAACATATATCTGCACCAAGCTTCATCTGTGACAAAATATATCCTCTAGGAGAATATGCAACCTCAATTCCAAGAAAATATCTGAGAAAACCTAAATCAGACATATCAAAATTATCTTTCAACATATTTTTAACATTAATAATACTACTTTGATCATTCTCAGTCATAATCATATCATCAACATAAAGCAACAAAATTATGATACTAGAACCTGCATTTTTAACAAAAAGAGCACTGTCAGTATAACAAGAATGAAATCCTAACTTTATCATGATATCACTAAAACGATCATACCAAGCCTTAGGGGCTTGTTTAAGACCATATAATGCCTTTAAAAGCCGAAGTGTTTGACCTTGCTTAATATTTATTCCGGGTGGCGGATCCATATAAACCTCTTCACTTAAACTTCCATTTAAAAAAACATTTTTTACGTCAAGTTGATAAATAGGCCATTTTTTGGTTGATGCGACAACTATTAAGGTTCTGACACTAGTCATTCGAGCTACGGGAGCGAATGTTTCTTCGTAATCAATGCCATATTCTTGGGAGTATCCCTTAGCAACTAATCTGGCTTTATATCGTTCTAAAGAGCCATCACTTTTAGTTTTAACTTTGAAGACCCAGCGACAACCAATAGGTTTTTTATGTGAGGGTAGATCAACTATTTCCCAGGTATTGGCCTTTTTTAAAGCATTTAGTTCAACTTGCATTGCTTCAACCCAATGAGGTATAGATTTAGCTTGATTATAGTGAGCCGGTTCAAAATAAGAATGTAGAGTTATCAAACATGCTTGATAGTTGGGAGTTAAGGAATCATAGGATACAAACCTATTTGGGGGTATTGTTATTCTAGAAGAATGCCTAACTTGTGATTCCTCAGTGGTTTCAGAAATTTGAGAGTATTTTTTGAGGGCACTAATAGGTTTTTCTTGATTTCTTCTTGAGTAAACATTTATATTGGCATCACTATCATGAACATTTGTATTTGAATTACTATCATTTGAGAGTGTTATGTCAAGAGGGGATACCTCATGAGTATCATCTATGTTTTCAAGAGAATCTTCTTGTATGTCATCAATAAGATCATATAAGAATATATAATCAATTTCATTTGTCTCTTCTATTTTATCAAAACCATTTTCTTCTTCTAGAAATGTTACATCTTTTGAAACATATAGTTTATCATTCTTAAAATCATAACATCTATACCTTTTTTATTTTCACCATATCCGAAAAATACACATTCAATTGCTTTTGGAGATAACTTATCCCTTTTATGTAGTAGGACAAAACATTTGCAACCAAAAATACGAAGACATTAAAATCGGGTGAAAATTTAAAGAGTTTCTCATAGGGAGAAGCATTTTTTAACTTAGAAGAGGGCATTCTATTGATTAGATAGGTTGAGGTAAGAACGGCTTCGGCCCAAAACTTCTTTGGAATATTTCTAGACACAAGTAATGTTCTAGCGGTTTCTATAATGTGCCTATGTTTTCTTTCCGCTAGACCATTTTGTTGAGGAGTCCTAGGACATGATTTTTGATGGCAAATGCCATTTTGGTTTAAATAGTTTTGGAATTCGTGAGATAAGTATTCACCACCGGAATCAGATCTTAAAATAGATATGTTACTTTGAAATTGATTTTGAACCTTTTTATGAAAATCTTTAAAGAAAGTAAATACTTCCGACTTATGACTAAGGAAATAAATCCAAACATACCGAGTAAAGTCATCAATAAACGTAACATAATATGAATAGCCCCCTTTAGACATAACCGAAGAAGGCCCCCAAACATCCGAATGCACCAATTCAAAAGGCCTTGATGAGAGAAAAGTTCTAGTTGGAAATGGAATAGACTTCATTTTTCCAAAAATGCAATCTTTGCAATTAATTTCTTTTTCCTTACAAAATTTGTTTCCGAAAGGAAAGAGATACATTTTGGAATAACTTGGATGACCAAGTCTTTTATGCCAAGTTTCCATGTTTTTTTCTTGGACATAAGAATAAAAAAGGTTTGTAGGGAGATTAAGATGGTCCATATAATAGAGGTCTCCCTTTCTATGGCCTTGCTCAATCCGCTTCCCGGACTGGAGATCCTGCACAAAGCAACCATTAGATGAGAAAGATATTTCACATCCATGGTCGGCAATTTGAGAAACCGAAAATAGGTTTAAATTTAATTTGGGAACAACTCTTACTTTTGGAACACAAAAATTTTGTGAATCTTTAAAAGAGCCAATACTTGAAATTTTCAAAAAAGTTCCATCGGCCGTAGAGACACAAGAGTCCTTTGAATTGGTGCAAACATCACTAAGTGCATTTTCATGAGGGGTCATATGAAAAGAAGCTCCGGAATCAAGGATCCAAGAATACGTACCGGGTGATGATGTTGAAGCAATAGCCACACCCGATGTGGAGGAAGAAACTTTTAGCATTTGTTGGAGAGCCATAGATATTTGCCCAAGAGTTTCTTTAATGTCATTGTTCTTGTCTTCATCTTCTTTGGTGGTTTCTTCAAGAGAGGCCACTTTAGGCTTGAAGGTTCCAATAAGCTTTGGACAAGCGGGTCTAATGTGACCCGGCTCATTGCAATAATGACAAACAATCATTTTTCTTCCTCCATTGTAGTTCCCTTGTTTCCCAAAATGAGGAGGCTTATAGGTTCTAACATTGTTACCCAGTTTAGATACAGCAAGAACTTCATCAACATGCTTACTCATGCCAAGCCTTGTCTCCTCTTGAGTGATTTCGGCAATAGCATCCTCAATAGGAGGAAAAATAGATTTATGGAGAAGTGAGGATCTCACTTGCTCAAATTCGGGACGTTGCCCAAAAAGAAATTGAAACAATCGCTCTTGTTCCATTTGTTTTTGTCTTAAATCAATATCTTCCATAGAAACCCACTTTGGCTCCAGGAGAGCCAATTCATCCCATAGTGGATTTAGGGCACTATAGTAGTCTTGAATGCTAGAATCACCTTGCTTGGTAGTTCTAATTTTTTCTTGCAAGAAATATGCTCTTGCAAGATCCTTTTGGGTATACATACCCTTCATAAAGGACCAAGCCTCATTGGCTCTACGGAATTTAGCTATATTACCACATACCTTAAGCTCCACATTGTTCATAAACCACGCAAGGATTTTTGCGTGATTGCTTTCCCAATCTTCCACTTCCTTTTGATGATTTTCAATGGCCTTGAGGCGAGCATCTCCCTCAAGAGCCTTTTCTTGATCTTCTTCCATCTTCGTGAGCATAAGCTTAGGTTCCGGAACGGTCCCCATGACATAACCCCAAAGCTTCTTTCCTTTGAGATTATTCTCCATTGCCGATGCCCACATTATATAATTCTTTCCATTGAGTTTGAAAGAAAGATCAATCTTTGTCTCCATGATGTTGCCAAGAAGTGAGAAGATGTCCACTAAATATGAGATACACGAACCACACCTTTCCTTCAAGAATCGAGTGGCTCTGATACCATGTAATGAGATATTGCGGAAATATAAAGAGTGCATACAAGCACATACAACAATGAATAAAAGAGACAATATCACAAGTCCACGAAGGGACAATACAAGCACAAGCCTTTAAGAAGGCAACAATATACAAAGCCTCTTATTAAAAAGAGAGAGAAGCTCTCTAAGATAAAAATACACAAGGGGTTCACCCCTATTTATACAAGAGGAAGAGGAGGAAAAGGGAGGCCCAAAGGGCCTCAAAAGGGGCGCCAAAAGGGGGCTCCCATAGAGTCGTTGGGAGCCCCCAACGGTCACATTTGTGACCGTTGGGGGCTCCAACGACTCTATGGCTGGAGCCCCTTTTGGTCCTCAAAAAGAACAAAAAAGAATTAAAAAAATAAAAAATACATTTATTCAAAAAAAAAGAAAAACAGTTGTTTTCTAAAACAACTATGAAATTACAAAAATACCCCTATCGGGTATTGATGTAATATACAGTATATATATATATGTATATATATATATATAATAGGTACATTTTAACAGCTATAACATTTTCGTTAAGTAGAGTTGTTGTTGCCTTTACCTTGAGGTCTTCGGTCAATACATTCCGAATATCCAAGTAGTCTATCACCTGAAACAGAAAGTTTTCTATGGCCTTGTTATCCCTGGAATCATTGGATTTAGTTGGCCTCGGCACATCTATCTTTGATGGCCCATCGCCATTTTCGCCATTGAGGATAACTATTCGCTGCAGAGTGCCATTTTTCAACTGAAGTTCTCCTACTTCAGTATGCAGGGTGGTCACTGTCGTAATCAACTAAGTAACCTGTCTCATCAACAAATTTACCTGATATCGCAAGCTTGTCACCTCGTCGTCCAGTCTTTTGAATGACTCAACTGTGCGTGAAATCGTTTCTTCGTGTGAAGTCACATCAACCACCAGTCTGTTGACGGTCGTGGCTATCTGCTCATGGCCCCAAGGTGAACCCATATCCTCGGCTTTGGCAACTGCTTTTCCTTTGGTGCTACGCAAGTTGTATCGGGGTGCCACGATGTCTTGCTCACAAATCGCGACTTGTCGGCACGTCTCTCGACACCGACTCCTGAGTCCCTTTCCCAGCTCGAGAATGGGCTTTGCTACCACTTGTTACAGGCCTATTTCTTCAATAGGCCAGTGCGGCCCGATGATCCTTCTTTACCGCCGCAAGCCTTTCGGTCGCTCACTTGTCGCTGCAAAAGCTTTGATAGTTGAGAGTGCCAAAAAACGATAGAATAGAGGGGGAAAGAAATTGCAATCACTCAGAAGCAGTCACAGTGAGGGTGAACAAAAGAAAGTTCTTCACATTTGCATTCATTCACAATTTTGCTCGCAGGCTTGTTACAATTCAGATCTACGGGCTAACCCTTAAGGGTATTGATCAACCCGAACCAAAGTGCAAGGGTGGTCCGAGAAAGTTACAAGTGACTCGACACTTGTCATCAAGACTCAACCAAAGCAAAACAGACTCTAGGCACAGTTGTACAAAGTAGGTCACAAGGGAACAACCCTAATGGCGTTCTGTTTTCAATTGTTCCCTTGATTTGGAAAATTAAGTCTCAGCCCTATCTGATTGCATTGCCACACCCAGTTATATTTTTTGCTGCATGGTAACATTTCTCCTATTCCTTGTTTTTGACCCACAGGCATGCATCTGACAGAACTTAGGCATGCATTTTCCAGAACTTCATTCATGTCATCAGTGCATTCTGACCAAAAACTAAGAGGAAGAAGTTTTATTCCCTTCGATTGAAAAGATGAGAAACTGTATTGATTTCCTTGGGACAGTTTACACATGTTGCACAACCACATGATGGTCCAAGGAAGGAGTTAATGCTGTTGGAGTAGCTTTCAGTTCCAAATGGCTTTTATAGAGAGTACACTCAGCCCATGACTCAAGAAGCGCTCTACAACAAGTTTTGATTTGTAACATTCCTTGTACGCTAATCCCTGTTTTGCTACACTTTATGGCATTGGTGGATGCACGGGTTCTTAATTGTATGCATTAGGCTAGATCATGATTTGGAATATTCTACGGCAACAACGATAGATAATCCAATCATGAAGAGGATGGTGGCTGAGGCAAGGGTAGGAAAAGAAGAAAAGGGCATAGTTGGTAGATGTATTCCTTCATCAATCCACTAGTCTAAAAAAGTCAGATTTTAGAGCTTGGCTTGCCTTTGCAGCAATCTACTCCATGAAAATGTTGGCTTTGCATGATCGGTCTCATAACTAAGGTTGTTTTTTCATTCTAAATTTTCTCTTCATAATCATGGCCAATCATTAATTCTATACCTACTAAATATTTCTTCCTTCTTTTGAGATGCTCATCCACCACTTTTGTGCGCACTCTTTAATGAAAAATATTTACTTTTGAGATTTACATCCATCAGTTCCGTACTTGCTCAGCTTCCACACCAAATATTTCCCATCTTTTCAATATTTCCTCACTTTGTCACTAGGACTTCACTTTAGAAGAGTGTAGCAACCTGACATAGAAAAGTATTAGACCTCCAAAAATAGAGTTCTTTGCACACACATTTCTACATTCTCTCAAGGGGGTGCATGTAGAAGCCCTTTGAAAACTGCTAGCCAAGATATTTGTATAGGAATTACTTTCCTTGCAACTGATTATTTGTGAGGCATTTCTAATCCTAGGTAGCTGCACAAGAACTTTATCTAAAGCATTCTCGTGCTGTTCATTTAGAAGTCATCTTTCCTAACCATCATAGAACCCTTTGTGAGGTGATCCAGTTTTAAATGTTTGTACAATGTTGACTATTTTCATGCTCAACGGGTCTCAAATCATTAGAATCTCTCCGTATGCCTTCCTTCTATGATTGCATTGGCTGTGCCTTACATATTTATCTTTTCTGGTTTGAGTTATTTGGCCATATTCTTTTGATTCTTTTAGAGGGCTTCTAATTTGTACTGGGAAGATCCTGCTTTTTAAGGAAAGTTCCTTTTCCTTCTTTTCTTGAAAATATCTGGTCTACCCTCATGTTGTTTGGTATGCTTTTTTTTACAGCAGCTTGGAATTTTGGATCCCTTGCTTATGTTCTATTTAATGTTGTAAAAACAATGATTTCACCAAGACCATTGCCAATGATGAAGAAAAATAGACTTGATTTTACCTGGCAAGTAAAATATTTTAAATACCTTTAAGATCTGCAAAGGGTCCTGCAGTGAGGGAAAAAGAAGGTTGCCGGTGCTTGAGGATTCCTCTATTAACATAGCTGATCAGTGTTATCATTATGTAGCTTACAATTATTGGTATGCTATCAGCAGGATTACGAAGCTTATGTCCACAAGAGTATGATACTAACATAAAGTTTTTCTATTTTTTTTCCTATCTAGAGAGTTTCACAAATCTATACTCTTTGGAGTGTTCTAGGATCTGATTTCCCTTGGGAGTTGAGTATGATGATAAGAAGTAATATATACTAACACAAGAATTTATCATCTGAAATCATAGGGAAGCTCCCTCTTTGTTTGTTTCATTTTTCTTTTGAGCTTAAGGGTGAAACTGAACAACAAGAAAAATAACAGACTTGGTGTCAAAAAAGATTATGACTTGTTGACAAGATTTCTTCTCGAGTTACAACATAGCTCTACAATGTAAAGCATAAATGCGGTCTTGCTTCCCATGTTTCCTGTGAAAACTGGATTTCCTGTAGTTACCTATTTCTTAAGTAACAAGGAATTAGAAAGCACCATGCTTTCATAGATGGTGTCATATGGCCTCTCTTTTTCACCTCAACAAGACATCTTGCGGCCTGAACTTCCTACATCCAAGTGTGGTTCAGCAGTCTTTCCTCCTCCTTAGGCAGCAGACTTGAGGGTTGAAGGGTCAAACCGAAGGGTTGATATGTAGGGCTTGTGCTGGGACTTTGCAGTTTGCACAGCGCCTCCTGATGCCTTGCTGGATTGCTCGCTAAGGTACTTCCCGGTATTACAGTTGGCAAGGTCCAATTGAATACAAATGATTTTTTATGACATCTGAACAACTCCAGTAAGTCTAATATCTCTGGAAGTTTGTGGTATGGGAATTGTACTGTCAGATCCAAAAATCTAAATCCTGGAGATAATCAGCTTGGGTGAATCAGAGTTACCGGAAGCGCCTAGCTAAAAGGGGAAGCGCGCTTCCCCGAAGCGCGCTTCGGAAGCGCGAAACGTCGCGCTTCCGAAGCGTGGGGGGAAGCGTCCCCCTTTTTTGGGAAGCGCGCTTCCCTTTAATGGGGGACGTGTTTCCCTTTAATGGGGGACGCGCTTCCCTTTAATGGGAAGCGCGCTTCCCCATCGCTTCCCCAACGCTTCCCCCCACGCTTCCCCCTCGCTTCCCCCACGCTTCCCCCTCGCTTCCCCTGTTTTTTCAAATTTTTTGTATTTTTTATTTTTTATTTTTATTTTTTTCGCTTCCCCCTCGCTTCCGAGACGCTTCCTAGGTCGCTTCCGAGACGCTTCCTAGGTCGCTTCCGAGACGCTTCCCGAATCGCTCCTAAGTGGTCCCACGCTTCCCCGCTTCCTAAAATTTTGAAAGTGCCTCGCTTCCCGCTCCCGCTTCCCGTATCGCTTCCCGCTTCCTCAACTGGCAACCATGGGGTGAATATAGCAGACCAACAGATCTGGTGATCAACAATCATTAAGTGTGGGTATTATGAGAAGACAAGCTTCTTTGCTTGGTTAATAATAATGAAAGAAAGAGGGAGAAGATCATTAGACTCCAATAAATTAGGTCATGTCTCTCTTCGAAATCCAAGTCTGCACAATGGTCTGCTGAAACATTTTTTTTGTGTGAAGTTTTTCATCTTTTATGCTAGCATCCAAATCTCTCCTGGAATTGTACATGTCGGCCATGACATGTGATCATACCAGATTCATTTTAGATTCTATGAGTAACTTCACACGACTCAAATAATAAAGAGATTCACTTCCACTTTATGTAAATTTATTAAAATTTGTTGGAAACAATGGTTCCTGATTTGAATATTATCCTTGGTGGTGATTATGTAACATGGGAAAATGGGAACATGAACTTCTTGGTCTTGGGGAAGGAGCGGAGTTCCTGCATATGGGATGTAGGGGATTTGGTGTAAATTGTGGTTGTGCAACATGCATATTGGAACTAGACTTTACAGAAAAATTGGGTGCACAGTCAAGGTGGCTTGCCATCTGTTTTTGTTTGGACTTTGCTAGAACTATGTTTTGGTCAAAACACAATTGCTTGTACAGAATTTGCCCGTGGGCCTTATTTATATATTTGTTTGTAGCCTTTAAAGTCCAGCAGCTGTGGAATTTGCATAATAATTTTTAATTCTTTCTGTTTCTTTTTAAGGTCCACCATATATGTGGCCAGTTTGGACCAATGAGTCTTGCTTCAGCAATTAGCAGATGGAGTACCGATAAAACAGCCGGTGATCTTGATCCAGAAGACTTCTCTCAAGAGACAAGTTCATCTATGCACTTCTTAGCTGCCGTTTCTGAAGATATTTCTGCCCAACTTCATGCATTAATTATGAAGGCTGCTCGGCGTGTGTTGCTAGATGAGATAATCAATATTGTTGTCCAAGAATTTATTCTTTCTGAAAAGGATCTCACAAAGAAAAGACCAGAGAGTTCAAACCAGAAAGCTAAAATCTCTAGCACTAGCAACAAAAGGGTACAATCTAATCAAGAGTGTGTCACTAATTGTTGGTGTTTTATGCTTTTCATAACATTTGTTGCTTATCATACTGTGCTAACCATTTCATTAAATCGCTTGCAGCCCAAATTTGTCGGTAAAGCCAGTGCTGCCACATATGCAGATTCAGACAAAGTAACTTCTAATACTCCTCACTCTAGTGGATCTCCTGGGCCCATCAGATCCACTACGAGTATGGATAATTTACCTGGAATATTGCTAATAGCTCGAGAAGTGTATGTTGAAGCATGCAAGCTAGTGCTTTGGGATTCTGTATTTTCTAAGCCTGTTAATGATTATATTTGTGGGTGGCAGAAGAGAAAGCGTTGGTCAGGACCCTCAGTTTTGCCAACTGTTGTGGCTTCTCTTCAATCCAGTCTGATGTGTAGCAGGTCACAGTGCATAGATATGAAGGTTACCACTTTGCCTGTATGTTCTGTTGTGTCTTGAGAAAGTTTATGCTGTTCATTTGATCTAACTGCAGAGTTCAGATTATTCTTTTTACTTTGTTTCACAGGGTTTCAATAAATCACAGCCTTCTGTCTGTACGTTGGACTGTCCACCAGGACTTGAACCAAGTACAGGCACTGCAACATTTCAAGGCCATTCAAATTTCAGCACAGAAGTTGGACCTACCCATCACTTGGTTTGTCCAACTTATATGACAGAATCTTTCTTGGATCATGGCATATGCCAAACGGGCATGAAAAATGTTCAAGAAAATTTGGAAACTGCACTTCATTCATCTGTTATGGAGTCTTTTCATGAGATTTGTCTTGGTCTTGTGAAGGCAAGCGCTATAAACTTATCAGATAACCTGAAGGCTGTGAATGAGGTAATCTCTTCTATGAACTTTGATATAGCATCATTTTGCACTAGTACTGGATATTAAAGTTGAACTTTGTATTTGTTGCTTGAAGGTTGGTGTGCTTACTCTATCATAAGTATTAATATTGGTGGATTATATTATCATTCTAGGATTCTATTGTTGATAATTCTTCCAAGGCTGTTTTTTTGTGTACTTGTCTGGACTATTCTGCTACTGGGGCCATGTCTGATGGAAAACATCTGCCTTTAGTTGTTCAACCAAATACTTTTCCAACATTGAATGATAACTTAAAATCTGCCGCTCTCAACCAACAGGGTGTCTGTTCGCATTTTGTTTCTGCCTTTGGAAAAATGAGTCTGCCTGTAGCTGATGATTTGGAACATGGAGATGCTGATGAGCCTCCTCCCCCGGGACTTGAGGTGGTCTTGAAACCTGTTACTCCACTTCAGAAAGTTAAGTTCCACCCCACGAAACAATATGGGAACTTCTCTAAGATGGACATATATGTTGCATTAGCGTTGTGCCGTCAGAGATTGCATGATGATGCAGTAAAAGAGCTACAAAAAGCTATACTTGATGATGAAACTCCTAATAGTGGCTTTAAGTCACAGGGTATTTTTGGGGAACACACTGAGGTATGGTTTTATCCATATTCAACATGAAGCGTATGTCTGTGTACCTTGGCTTATTCTTCCAGAGAAACTATATATATAATGCTTGAAAGTATGCGTTTTTTAACTGGTTTCTCATTCAATAAATTTCTGTTTATGCTGCCTGCATATCTTTTTGTTCCAGGATCCATCTATCATTCATAAGAAAGGGGAAAGTATTGATGCTTTTGCTCCTATAGAAATACAAAAATCACATCAATTTCAAAGTGCGGTGAGCTTTTCTGGAGCATCTGCAGTAACCAGTACATATTTTCGGAAGAAGAAACTGGCAAAGAAAAAACCGAGTTCCCTATTGCAGGGTATGCCTACAGATAAAATGAAGTTGGAACCAATGTACAGAATGGGAGATTGTAGTCCAAAAGTTCTAAGTGCTGAGCTAAATGAAGTGGATGGTATGAGTCTAGGTGTCCGAAAAAGGAAGGTTGTCAAACATAAAGTTAATTCTGCAGTAACTGTTCCTCTGAAAAGGAGAAGGAATGATGCATGCTTAATGAAAAGGACTACTCATCTCCAGGAGAAGACAGTTTCTTCAACACCTCTCTCCATTTCAGAAGTTGCTGTTTCCAATTCTGGTTCTCTCGCTTTGAATAATGAACCATGCAGTGTTATTGTTGAAGAGGAATCAAGGGGTTCCAGATCATTGAGCTTAGAGGTGAATGGGATTTCATTAGAAGAAAGTGCTGCAAATAAAAAGGATGTTCATGGCAATCAATGCATCAGATCACGAAAAAAACTTGCTCAGCAGGGTACTTGTGGTAATTCCTAATTACATTTTCTTTTGCCTAATATTTATTTGGTCTATTGGTGAAACTGAACTATTCTCGTATGTTGTTTAAACCTTTTTGCCTTTAATTCAGCAATAAAATCATCATCCACACAAAAGAAGGGTTTGGTAAAAGAAGTGTCATCTTCTCTCTCATCAGAAGATAAAAAATTACCTATCCTGCCTGGTCAAAAGAAACAAGAATTATTGGCAAAGAAGGCAAAATTACATAAAGTAAGAAAATCTATTTCATGCCCCCAGTCTGATGGCTGTGCACGGTCTTCCATCAATGGCTGGGAATGGCATAGATGGTCAAGAAATGCCCCTCCTTCTGAAAGGGCCCGTGTAAGAGGGGCAAAGCACTTTGCTCCAGTTCAGAAATCTGGTTTTGAAATTAATGTAAACCAGTGCTCCAATAACAAGGGCTTATCTGCAAGAACTAACAGGGTTAAGCTTCGAAATCTGGTTGCTGCTGCAGAGGGTGCAGAACTTCTCAGAATTACACAGTTGAAGGTACCACTTGTTAAAGCCCTTGCTTGCTGCTTTAACATTTTCTCGAGTTTTTTGCTAAATCTTTGTGTTCAGGCTAGAAAAAAGCGACTTCGTTTTCAAAGAAGCAAGATTCATGATTGGGGATTGCTTGCTCTTGAGCCAATTGAGCCTGAGGATTTTGTAATTGAGTATGTGGGAGAGTTGATCCGTCCTCGGGTATCTCCACCAAACTATTATCTTTCTGCTTCTTGATTATGGATGTTTTAAACCAGTTCTGTGATTCTTTTCTTTGTAGTTTTGTATTTTGCTTCTCAAACAGTCGTTACATGTACTTTTTTGCATCAAATGCTTAAGTGTGCATTATTTTGGAATTTGCAGGTGTCTGACATACGTGAGCGACTATATGAAAAAATGGGAATTGGTAGCAGTTATCTTTTTAGGTTGGATGATGGTTATGTGGTGAGTAAATATCCTCCAATTCTCTCCAAACTTCTTCTACTTAGAGACGCCCAGTCCCATATGTTTTTTTTAATATTGTTTCCCTATCTTAATAATGATCGGTAACAGACCAATCTATTAATTGAAAGATAGGTTATAATATTCCAATATGTGCAGTAACAAGATATTACATTCCCAACAGAAGATTATTTTATATACATTGGAAGCTTGTTCAAGTGCTTTATTCTAAAGCACTAATTGGAGGGGTGCATGAGACAGTAGGAAGTTGTTGCTTCTTACAAAACAAAGGCCTCTTAAGCTGCATGAACATTGGCTGCTGGTTGCCTTCTGCCTTTGAACCTGCTTTGACTGTAAATATAAACCTTTTGAAGCTTTCATGAATTTTTCAAGAGGGAAAAAGTTAAAACATGGGAGCACCACCGACCTTACTTTTGAGCTAGGTTGACCATAACATCTCAGAAAATTAGCAGGCGCTCAGGGTTTAAGAGGCCGGAACTGGTTTGGATATCCAACCCGACCAATGAGGTTTGGGGTGGATATGGGCCATAAATTCACGAACATTATTCATAAACTGGTCAGATATGAAATAAAACCATCAAAATTATCAGATCCAGTGAAAAAACCAGTCATACTGTAAAGTCCAACTGGATCTGAACTAGTATCAAAACAATTCTAGCACGGTTTCTGGAACGATGATCGGGTGGAAGCCTGATTGGGTATTAAACTCTGATTGTTGATAAAAAGGTTTGGAATAGCGGCAGGTGGATTTGTATACATGGCTATTAGAAATGCCCATTTTAACTTTTTGCCAAAAGATTACGTGCCCTTCCCTTTTCTCAGGGCCATCTTAAGTCTCAACCCTAAAACACTACCTGTGCCCTTCGCCATCTCTCTACAAAAGCGTGCATACCCTTCTCCGTCTCACAATAAAGGCCCTAACTTTGCATATCAGTTTGGGGTTGGACAAATGGAGGCTGGAACTTAAAAATTACCGAAGTGTCACACTATCACCAGTTCTCTCTCTCTCTCTCTCATTGGTATATTGGATGGGTGTGTCATTCTAAGTTGTTTTGTCAGCACTTTTGCCAATTTTATTTTGATGTAGAGAAAATTTGATCTTTTGTTCCTCCCTCTTGTGTATTCTTTATTTTGAGATGGATAGTAGTTGATTTTTGCAAACCATGGGTAACCATTTGTAGTAGTCAACCCTATCACAAAGACTTATTGTGGACTGTTTGCTTTTGACTTTTGTTAGGTTATCTCTATTTTAGCACTAATAGAGTTTGAAATCCCTTCTCTATCTTGTTGTAGCACATCATATTCATGAATATTTGGATTGATAAAAATTGGAGGGTTCTTGGCAGTGTTGTGAGAGGCGTACGTCTCAATACCTGAAGCGTACGCCTCATAGGCGAAGCGCACGCTCAAGGTATTGAGGCGTTGCATTGAGGCGTTTCAGGCTTTAAACGCACGCTTCACTCATGTGAAGCGCACGCCTCAAGTCGAAACACTCTTCGCTTTAGAGCGTACGCATCTGTGTAGACCACCCCTTTCCTGCCAAAATCCGCCGCCGGGGACACCCCTGGGCAACCCCTAGGTACCCTCCGAATCCCCGCTGCCTTTCTCTCTCCCTGTTTGCCTGAACCCCCTCACTCTCGAGCCCACCCTGCCTTGAGCCCTCGTTGGAGCCCCGTCTCGCCGGTAGGCTCAATCCGACGAGCATCTCCCCGGGTCCCTGCTTCCACCTCCCTCGCCCGACACCCCATCCGTCCCTGGGCTCCCCCTCGCCGGTCACCTCGCAGGTAACCCCCTCTTCTTGTGTTGTCTTTTCTTCTTCTTCTCGTTCTTCCTCTCCTTCATCCCCTTCTTCTGTTTGCCGGGATCGACGCAGGCAACCTCGTCGACGACCCTCGTCGAAGAACCCTGCGCATCCATCCCTCTCAGGTGACCTCTCCCCCTCTCTCACTCTGTGTTAGGCTCGCAGGGGAGGGGCGCTGCCCCCTTCTCTGCTCCGTCTCTCTCTGGTTCGCCCTGCTTTTTCGGAAGATCGGCTGGCAAGGGCAACGCTTTTTGCCACCTCTGCTCTATCCGTAACCCCCCTCTCCCCCATGGATGTCCTCTTCTTCTTCTTCATCCTTGTCTTCTTCGTCTCCGTTTCTTTTTCAGCAGGCCGGCAGGGGCGACGCCCCCTGCCGTCTGTGTTCGATCGATTCGGCAGGGCGATATAAATACAATTTTATTGTTATTTGTATATACTTATATTTTTTAAAATTTATGCTTGCTGATAAGCTTTTTATATTTTTTGAGAAGTTTTTAAATTACTCAAAAAAATTTCACCCCACGAGAAATTCCTGATAAAAGATTTTTCACGCTGTATCAACCAGTGAGTCCATGCAATGGGCTTATTCTGGGGATGAAAATTTGACTGACCCGACCGAACTTGAACCAATGCTCATTAGAGCCCGATAGACTAGGCCCCATGCCCGACTTAGAGGAAGGATCAAGTGCTATAGTATACTGTTTCACCTGATCAGGTGCAGCAACACACAAAAGTATGCAATCACATTGCACCTGATCTGCTCTGGCCCAACCTACCCAGGATCCGCCCCAAAAGGGTTTGGCGCAATGGGATGGAACCCAAGTTCTACGACTAAACCAAGTAAACCTATCTGACCACTTTGGTGGGTCAAGCTCCAAATCATATGAGAGAGAGACTATATATTATAATTTTGTATTGAATTGGACTCAAATAATAATTTGTAATATATAGAACAATTATAGTTATACGATTACCAATGGAGGGCTCAGTGTCAAGACGAAGGCCCAGGATCAAATCCCCCACATGGGATCTGATAGGGGTCCGCCTAACCCAGCTTGCCTTTAAAAAAAAGTTATAGTTATATGATTAATTTAGTTATAATAAATAATTTAGAAAGAAACATTTTATTAATATTATATATTTTATTATTCTGATCATGAAGCTTACGCTTCAACGCCTCACTTCATAACATGCTCAACGCCTCGCTTGGCCTCATCACATTTAACAATCTTGGTTCTTGGTGCTAATGGTTTGATTTTAGTTAGTTTCAATTTGTTAGACCCATTAAGTGTCTCTATCACTGCTTATTGAAAAAAAAGTAAATAAATAAAGGCCAAGTATTAAGTCAATAGCACTTTCTTAACTCAGATCTGATCCGGATCCGACCTGACCCATATCTTGCCCAATCAGTTCTTGCTGAGGTCGGAATGGTTTCAGACCTTATTAAGTTGGATATGGTTTTGTAATGTGCATTTTGATGTGAACCAGATTCAGTTTTGCATGTCAGCAACATGGTTCGGATATGAGCTTTGAATGTCAAACCCAGTCAGTGGGAATCCAACTCTAGTATAGATGTGTTTAATTCCAATGCAGTCCCTGATTTACCTATATCTGACCCTGATGTGATCCATTTGCAACCTAGGAGGCACAATACTCATTTTGATTCTCTAGTTTGGTTGAGTTGGACCAGATGCAAGATAGTACCTACCCTGATGACTTAATAGTAAAGAGTAAAGACCAATATCCACCAGAGGTTAGCTATTTGGTTCCATTCAACATAGTTGGTACTCTATACAGACCAAATCAACATCAGTTCATAACGACCCTTCTGAAAAAAAATCAACTGCAATCAACTTTTGGTTTATTTACGACAGTTTATTGAATTTAAAATCAATTTTGCGGATAATTTTCTTAGGTGCTTATTAACCATGATTTATTTATATTGTAACGACCTCAACTAATCCTCGTAAAAATAGTGGATTTTTTTTTACAACAATTGCGAAAACAAACCCAAGGATCTAGGGTCTCACAAATTTAATATACCAAACCACAAAAAGACTGCATTGAATCAACGAAGAATATATCAAACTTTATTAATCAATAAATAAATATCAAATAAGCTGAAACAGTAAAATTGTCTATGACATAATGAGCCACTCTGTCAGGGAACCCAAAACTAGTCACACAAGGCTCACAGTCTCCGATTAGCAAGTCAATCCATCACTAAGCACCCGGACCTGTAAACCAATTTTTTTTTCTAAAACGGGTAAGAACCAAAGTTCTTTATACGAATTCCTTTAAAAATTCAAACAGTAAGAAAATAACATAAACCAAATTTATGCATAAATTTCAGAGAAATATCACAATAACAATTTCCATAATCAACTTATCATTCAAGTATTTAAAAAATATCATGCAATAACAAATATCATAAGAAACAAAATAAACATGAATGCATAAACTAATGCAAAACAGTAAAGATATTCAATGCACATGCATGAATAACTTATTAAGTTATTTATTAGAGCTGTTTTTGCATGCATATCCCTATTAAATACGCACAAATTTAGTTTTCACTTCTTAAACCTGCAGATACTCAAAGCGAGTGCAATTTTTTGAAGTCCAAGTTAGGTTCTCAGTTGTAGCTTAACACATAATTTGTATTTTATTATTGGGTTTCACACTTGTTCCTCGATCGATATCAAGAATCAACACCTAATGCCGAGACATCAGGGAAAACAACATCGCCTGATGCCACTTTATTGGTATACCAATAACTACAGCTGAGTCACAACACCATCCCCAGGCAAAGTGTCTGAATCTCCCTAAAACCGTGGCTGAAAGGTGAACAACCATATCAGGTTCAGGGGCACAATCACACACAGATACTCAAAACGAGTGCAATTTTTTGAAGTCCAAGTTAGGTTCTCAGTTGTAGCTTAACACACAATTTGTATTTTATTACTGGGTTCCACACTTGTTTCTCGATCGATATCAGGAATCAACACCATCCAACGGAACGTTAGAAATCATCATCTAATGCCGAGACATCAAGAAAATCAACATCGACTGACGCGACTTTATTGGCATACCAATAACTACAGTTGAGTCACATCACTACCTCCATGCAAAGTGGCTGAATTTTCTTAAAACTGTGGCTGAAAGGTGAACAACCATATCGGATTCAGGGAGACAATCACACAAGGAGTTTTAGTATCCTCACAGGTTTTCCAAAACCGCCGTCCAAGATTTCAACAGTGGAAGAAACATTAAGGAAGAAATTAATTACATTGTTTGGTCTCTTTTACCTTTTTAAACAAATTCAGGTTCTTTAAATAAGAACTGTTTTGCAAATCGATATGCAAAACCAATTTCAGGCCCTAGCCCGCATAACTTAATAGTGTAATTAATTTAGGAAAATCAATAATTTTCAGAAATAAAGTTTGCAATGCATAAACTAAAATCAACAACATTTGAGCAACACATGCTCGTGGACCACATCTGACCACAAAAGTATCTCAAAGTGATTTATGCATTTTTTGCAAAATTTTAGTGAACATGCAAGACAAATCTTGTTTCAAAACATGTCGATAATGCACATTCAAACATACAACATGAATGCACATAAAGCTAATTGCATACACATGCGAAGAGATGCTTGCAACACACATATCATGTCATATTTATGCAAATATTAAAATAAACTTCAAATTCATGTGTAAGTTATGCACATTTGCAACATAGTATTTGAATCTATGTCACATGGGTGCGGGTGCGGGTGCGGGTGCAGGTGCAGGTGCGGGTGCGGGTGCGACACAGGTGCGGCGCAATTTTAAAATTTTTGGACACGGGGACTCGGCTATATATATATATTATTTTATTTTATTTTTTTTAAAAGATATTATTTTATTTTATTTTATTTAAAAAGTGCACAGTCACAACACTGTGCACTGTGCACAGGCACAGCACTGTGCACATCACTGTGCACTGTGCACCGTCTCTTCTTATATAAAAAAATCGTTTTTTTAGTTTTTTCAATAGACATTTTTGGACTCGGTCAAAGTTGACCGAGTCCAAAATGTGGACGGACTCGGCCTCGACTCGGCGTTGACCGAGTCCAGGCCGAGTCCGAAGCCGCACCCGTGTCCGCACCCGTGTCGGGGCGTGTCGACTCGGGTGCGGCACCTCCCTAGCCGAGTCCGTGTGACATAGATTTGAATGCATAAGCATGCTCAATCAAATCACATCAGATGTATCACACTGCAATCCACATGAATACGAGTCTGAGCATGACAACACTATTCCGAATCAATCCAACACACTGCCAATCTGATCAGATTGCAAACATCCAACATAATCGTTTGTCTGATCAGATTGTACATGTTCAGTCCATCGGCAGTCTGATCAGATTGTACATGCTCAAACCGTGACCAATCTGATCAAATTTCACATGCAAAAACAGTGACAAAGCTGATCAGATTGCACATGAGCAAAGAGTGGCAAATCTGATCAGTTTGCACACACATATCATGGTGGCAGATTTAATCAAATTGCACACAAGCAACCTGGTGCAAAGCTGAACAGATTGCCCCTGCACACACTTGCAGTGATCGATCTGATCACGGCCTCGAAACTATCATGCTGAAACTTCAAATAACTGTCATCAAAGAATAACATGTACTCAAGATTGATAGCAGTCAATAAGTTAACACGCTATTAAATCGGCAAGCTTAATAACACCACCAAACATCACATGTATCTACATGTCTGGACAACATCAATACTACATATATGCAAGTCTGGTCCAGGCATCAAATTAGCATGTTGTCGAGTTTGATAACAGTCAACCAGCATAACATACAGTTAAATCTAATAACAATAATTCAATTAACATATAAAAAACTTGGTAACAGTCAAAATAATAGCATAAACTCAGATTTGATGACAGTCATCAAAAATATTCATTGTTAAATCTGATGACAATTATTAATTACAAGTAATCAAATTTGATAGCAGTCATCATAACACCATATGGTTGATGACATTTATCAAATACAATAAATAATCAAATTTGATAATAGTCATCAAATCAGCCTGTAGTTAAATCTGATGACAACCGACATAGAATCACATTTGATAACATGAAATCAAATATGATAACAGCCAACATAATAAACCAAAATCAGGTTTGATAACAGTCCACAAATTATCATATATAAGTCTGTTAATAGTCATCAAATACAACATATTATTGAAATCTAATAACATGCAACAATATAGCATAACAAAAAAAATTAGATTCGATAACAGCCATCAGAAAAATACACAGTCGAATCTGATGACAGTGGTCGATATGACCCATAATTAGATTCGATATTAGTCATCAAGTGACACATTCAAATCTGATGACAGTCATAAAAACAACCCATATGTGCAGGTCTTAAACAACATAACAAAATCACCTGCAACAGGTCTGATCAGCCTACACTAACACGACATGTGGGCCAGTCTAATCTGCACCTACACCCATAGTGCTGATAAGATCAGATTGCTCATGCTCACATGCATCGACAATCTGATCAGATTGCACAACAAAGTAAGGCAGTCTCCTTGCAACACATCGACAATCTGATCAGATGCTGTTAGCATCAAGAATATGTCATCAAGTGGTTTTAGTTGATAATGTTATATATAACCTGACCTCATTTTGAAGTGTTTGGAATCATTCTCGCTTCTTAAGCTTCTTCTTTCATATTATATCGGAACCGCTAGTTTTTTATTTTTCTTCTGTTTGTGGTTTCAATTATCATGCATCCTGTATTGTCATTTGGATCGTCTATGCTTAGGTTCAAACTTGCTTTCATAATGTGTGATGTTTTTTTGTTGTGGCAAGTTCTTAACATGAACGCCACCTTGCGTTGGGGTGTTGCAAGTTCAAATCCCAATGGTATGATTGTATAACTGGTGGGGGTTTGCCTAACCCCAGCTTGCCTATCCAAAAAAAAGTTCTTAATGTGCTTGATGTTATTGTGCATTCCATCCTTATACGTTTTAGCATAAAAAATCGTGGAACATAATCTTGAATTCTCAAAATTTCTTGGATGTGAACATTCTTCTGTTAACTTTGACATGTAATGCATTTTATCCAGAGTATTGCAAAGGACCGGTTTGATCCCTAGGCTAATTTCTGTTTTGCAGTCCATATGTTGGTGTGTTCATGATTTATTCTTGGCATTCTCATGCAACTGCTTTCTCATTCAGGTGGATGCTACCAAGTGTGGTGGAATAGCTAGGTTCATAAACCACTCGTGTGAGGTGATTATACAATTGACAACTTTAGCTTTTTGTTTCATCAATGCTATCTTTTTCATGGTGACAATATAGGCTATATATAGCGATATATCTCAATTTGCTTTAGAACCTATAAGTTTTCCAAAAAACAGCCAAAAAATAGGTACCATGATTTTTCATGATAAGTTTTGAATAAAAACCACCAGATTTTCCTTTTTGTTTTTCTTTCCAGATTTTGTCTTCCAAAATGAAGTTGGATTAGGAAGAAATCAATTTTTAAGATATCATTTGGGAGAGTTCATAATTACACAATTTATTGATATTTTATCACCTACTTTTATATAATGTAATTATATTTTATTTTTCTTATAATATCTTTCTTTTTTTTGTTCTTTATTTTTCCTTTCACTTTGTGGGTTTGTCGTGGTTGGAGGTCTAGTCTTCTTAATTCTGTGCAAATCTTTGCATGTTGCACTCTATTCACCTTTTTTTCATGACATTCCTTTCTATTTAAGCCCAATTCCTTTTAATTCATGATATAATCTATGTTTTGTTTGTGTTCCAATATTTTGGTACTTTTCATTTTTCATTTGTAATTTTCTTAAACATTTGCTGCAGTGAAAATTGCCTTCTAAAAGCATGTTTTGCAGTTTTTTTGTCTTCATCTAAGTTCATGTGGGTTTTGTATATAAACATTCTTTGTTTACATTTTTTTTCTTAAGATTAACTGATGGTTGCAACTAATGGAATTAATTTAGTACCTCAAATTTACAGATTTTCGTGTATTTTTAATAGTAAATAAGTTCTCAATAAATTAACGATATATAGGCTATATCTAACCGATATGCGATATGGGTGGCAAATGATAAGTTGCCGATATATTAACTTGTGACCGAGATCTTTTCAATGTTTTCTTTTCTAATTTTTCTTTTTGTTTGTCAGCCTAACTGCTATACAAAAGTTATAACTGTGGAAGGACAAAAGAAGATATTTATTTATGCAAAGAGGCTAATATCTGCTGGCGAGGAGATCACCTATAATTACAAATTCCCCCTTGAAGAGAAAAAGATTCCCTGCAATTGTGGCTCTAGGAGGTAGGCAATCACAGCTTTTAGAAGTTTACAGTCCCTTTTGGTGTTTATGAGGTGTAGATCTAGTTGAATTTTAAAGCCATGCAACTGCCTGTGCTTGTTTATACTTTCTAATTGCATGAAACAATTTTCATCATTTTCGTGTTAACATATCTTTAAAATCTCATAAAGTATTATTTTATGAAATTTGTCATAAAATATTGTTGATATTTGTTAATAGGTTACCTTTTTTTTTCATTTATTAAGTATTTTTTCCACATTATCCTTTTTTCGGAAGTTTCTGTGATTTCCCACAGATTCAGGATAATAAACTTTTTTCAGTTATGAGAAAATTCTGCCATGTTCTAAATGAAACTTTGGTCTTATGCTTCTCAACATAACAGTGGATCATTTAGTTCATTTTCTCTAGGAGTCTGTTTTTTTTCCAGGAAAACGTTGTAGAGTCGGTTATTTATTAATGTTCTGCTTCTTCAGCTCTCTTTTGCTATTTTTCCTTTTCTTGTGTATTTTTTGTGAACATATTATGTGGAGTATTTTTAGTATTTCTAGGTTTTAATTTGTTTTGTACATTTATGGGCTTAAAAGAAAATATTTTGAAGTCTCTTTCATGCACCTATAGCTCAATTTTTGGCCTTAATCCAATGCAGAAACAGTACATGGTTTAATATGTGGCTGGGGCTATGTTCTTGCCAGTTGATGAAAGACTTCTTCCCATATTCCTAGTTTTATAGCCTGCCTTGATTGCTTTCTTAACCTTCAATTGCACTTCTTTGCGTTTGTGAGTACATCACGTCACTCTTTATTTGATATTTCACTAAGAATATCCCGTTTTGGCTTTTAAGGAATAAAAATAATAGGATCCTTGTTCCCCTGTTTCATGAGTCCATTATCACTTGTATCTGTTGTTCCGCCAGCCCTTTTGTAATATCTCAGAATTTTTCAATGATTTTTAAAGTTGAAAAATATATAATTTAAATTATATATTTTTATTTAATTGATAAAATCATGGAAAATATAATTAAATAGAGGTGACGTCAGATAGGTCTGGGTGTGGCCCAAAGCCCACTGACAAGCTCTAATGAAAATAAGTAAAATTTGAGAAATTTTTAGTTTTTAACCTTTAAATTTGAGCGAATTTCAAGTGAAATTCAGGTTAAATTCAGGCAAAATTGAGGTATAACCACCGTTAGATCCACCTCAAAACGTAGATCTCGTAAGAGATCTGTTTTTTCGAAATCGGATTACGGTTGGCCCGAAAAATGCATTTTTAAAAAATGACCGACCTCTATTTTTGAACTTTTCTGGGTTGGATCGGACTAGATCCGCTTCATTTGATTAAAGTCAATATGGATCTAGACCCAGTCCAAGATCCATATTGACTAAGACTTGGTCCAGGTTGGGTTCCAATTGGATTTGGATCTTGGATCCAATTTTGATTCATGATCCATCCATGTCAATTTTAAAACTGGAATGAATTTAAAGTTTTAAAAACAACTTTAAAATAGACTAAGATCGCCGACCCCAATTCTTTTGGGATGAAGGCATAGTTGTAGTTGTTGTTGTTGTTGTTGTTGTTGTTGTTGTTGTTGTTTTAAAATAGACTAATGATGAAGTAGGGTTCTACCTGGGATAGAACTCTACCCCATGAGGTCCTTCCAGAAGGGGACGTCCCCCCCTGGAATATTAATTAAAATAAAAATAAAATTTAATAAAAATCTAGAAGATAAGGAGGTTAGGGAGTAGAGTTCTACACTTAGTAGAACTCTACCCATATAGGAGAGATCTAGAGGGGACGTCACCCCCTTTCTAGACTAATTCAGAAAATATAAAAAAGGGGGCCTAGAGCCTCTCCCTCTCTAGAACTCGTGTTCTAGAGAGAGAGGGAGAGATTGAGAGAGATATAGATAGAGAGAGAGAGTTGAGAAAATGGAAAATCATTTGAGAGCAAGAAAAAAAGAAGGAAAAGGAAAAAGAGAAGAAGAAGAAAAAAAATATAGCATCTACCAAATTTTCCTCTAGTTTTTCATACTTCAAATCAAGGTACGAGTTTCTCTCTTAATTCGCTCGGGAAAGGGAATCACATAAATCAATTTAAGCATGAGTTTAGAGGAGAAGAAGGAAAATCTGATTTCAAATATATATAGATTTATTCATGATTGTCGATTTTTTTTGTTCATGCAATCTGAATATATATATGTAAATATATTTCAGATTTGTCGATTTTCCTTGTTCATGCATCTGAATATATATATATATATATATGTTTTAGATTTATTGATTTTTCATGCTTATGCATTTGAAAATATGCATGTTGAATTTATAAAGCATGCATCTGAAAGTAGATATGTGGTTCAGTTCTCTTGATTTCGTTAAGCATGCATTTGAAATTAGATAGGCATTTCTGTTTGGTCGATTTTTCTTGTTCATGCATACTAAATATATATATATATATATATTTTCAGTTTTGTTGATGATATGATCATGCAATTGAAATAAATATACATGTATTTCTGATTTGCTGATTTTATACTCATGCATATACACGCATTTCTGATTTGTTGAGTTTTATTGTTTATGAAATATGCATGTGCATTTCAGTCCTGCCGATATTTTCTGTTATGTATATGTTTTTTTTTTTCCAGCTGTTAACAGGTTTAATCAGGTTTGGCCGACCTATACACATCAGACCATCCGAGGGGTTAATTATATAAGACTGGCCAACCCATGTGCATGATTCTGATAAGGTACATGGATCAGCCAGCGATTAATATGATTATTTTTTTGACTGGCCGACCCATGTACATGCCGTGAATGGGTTAACGTATGACAGGACGATCCATGTACATGAATCTGATCATGCACATGGATCAGACCAACTGTTTATAGATTTTATTTTTTTCTGTTCAGCTTAATGCAATTTATTGTTGGCCGATTCATGTGCATGAATCCGTCCATGTACATGAATCAGACCAGCTGATATGGTGATATTCATGTCTGGCCGATCCATGTACATGGACTTGTTCATGTATAGAAATCGGCCCAGGTGATGATATTTAGGACCAGTCTGATCATGTACATGAATCAGATCATCTGTGACTGGTTTTTTGATGGTCGATACATGTACACGAATCTCATCATGAACCTGACCACAACATATTGATATTTTCTGTTTTGTCGATTTGTGCACATGAATTGAGCATGTACATAAATCTGATCGGCTCTTGAAAATTTTTTACATAGCCGATTTTCGTACATGAAGATGGTCATGTACATAAATCTGATCGGAAATTGTATTTTTCGGTTTGTTACATAAATATGATCCTAGACCAATCAGTTTGCAATTGTGCTTATCATATGCATGAATCTAAAAGTAATTAGATGTTTGCATTAATGTGATTATATGCATGTTTGGTTGATTATATGCATGAAATTAATCATGAATGATGGTGTATGTGCTTGGCTAAATGTGCATTCTTTTTGTGTTTTAAATATGCAATGGGAACATGTTTGGAAACTATGTGTGTGTTTCATGTTCATTAAAATTTTGCAATTGGTATAAATCACATTTGAGATATGTTAGTGGTTATTCGTGAACCACTACGGGTCTATATAGGCCAGGAGTATGTGTTGCTCCAATGTTATTTGATTGTTTATGCATTGCAAAATAATTTCTGAAAAATTATTGATTTTCAAAATTTAATTACACTGTTAAATTGTGAGTGTCAAGGCCAGAAATTATTTTTTGCATGTGGATTTGCAAAACGGTTCTTGCATAAAGAACCTGAAATTTGATTTGAAATGGTAAAAGAGACCAAACAATGTAATTAATCTCTTCCTTGATGTCCCTTCTACAGTGTGAGAATCTTGGATGGTGGTTATGGAGGACCATGAGGATACTAAAACTCCGTGTGAAATTGTGTTTTCTGAACTCGATGTGTGGTTCACTTTCCGGCCACGGTTTTAGGAAGCTTTCAACCACTTTGCTTGAGGGTGGCGGTGTTGACTCAACTGTAGTTATTGGTATACCAAGAAAGTGGCATCAATGGTTGATGATTTTCTTTGATGTCCCGACATTAGGTGAGGATTCTTAATATTTCGATGAAAGGTGATGATTCCTGATATCGGTCGAAGAACAAGTGCGGAACCCAGTAAATAAAATACAAATTGTGTGTTAAGCTATGAATGAAAAGCTAACTTGAAATTCAGAAATTGTGTCCGTTTTGATTATCTGAGGGTTCAAGAAAACGTGGAAATTAAATTTATGTGTATTTAATAGGGACATTCTTGCAAAAGCAATTATGATAAATAACTTAATAAGATGTTCATGCATGTACATTGAATCATGCATATTTTACTGTTTAGCATTAGTTCATACATTTTTGCATATTTTATTCAACATGATATTTGGTTGAATGTTTAAATGGTAAGATGATTGTGGTGAGTTATTGCTTGTGATTTCCTCTAAAATTTATGCTTGAGTTGAATTATGCTATTTTTTTACTGTTTGGATTTTTAAAAGAATTCGTACGAGGACTTCGGTTTTTACTTGTTTTCTTAAAATTGTTTTACATGCTCAGATGCTCGGTGATGTCTTGGACTGACTAGTTGGAGAATACGAGATTTGTGATGGTGTTTGGGTTATGACCAAATGACGTGATTTTCATATAGTCGATTTTGATATTCTTAGACTTTTCAACTTTTTTATTTAATTAATAAAGTTCATTTATTACTTAAAGTTGATTCAATGCATGGAATGGTTTGTGGTTTGGTTATATTAAATCTTTGATGTACCCCGGGTCCTTAGGAGGTTTTTCGCAAATGCTTTAAAAAAAATCTACTATTTTCGAGGGTCGGTTGGGGTCGTTACACCTTTATGTTTTCATTTATTTGATTCAAGTGTTTTGGGATATCTGAGCTCTGTTCTTTCTCCAAGAAATTTCATATTTGAATTTTTGGTTTAGCTTACTCTAGTCCTTTGCTTCTTATCGCATGTAAATTGCTCTTTTTTAGACAAATTAAGCAAAAACATTGTCTTCACATTTGTATGTTTCATATATATATATATATATATATATATATATATATATATAGAGAGAGAGAGAGAGAGAGAGAGAGAGAGAGTAATGGGTAGGTGCTAAATGATACGTGATAAATGAGTTTTTTAGGGTTTTTTCATTTTATTTCTAAATTCTGACCGTACGGATGTGATCTATGTACTTGATTGTTTAGGGATCAACTCTTGAATTGTTCGATTCTGACACATGGGTGAGTTTTTATAAGGTTTGAAAAATCAACGGGCTAAAATCTTTGTAAAATTTCGAGGCTCCAAATATAATTTTTTTATTGAAAACACATGATCCAGGTGTGGATTCCTCGTAAATCGACCATGCCCAACACATTTATGGGGTCAGAATTGCGAAAAAAACACCAGAAGAGTAGAAAAACCCATTTAGCATTATCATTTAGCACCTACCCATTTCTCTCATTCTCTCTCTCTTTCTCTCTCTCTCTCTCTCTCTCTATATATATATATATATTGTCCAGGTCCAAGTCCAGCTTGGAAAATTAGAGTAACTTTGAGATATGAATTAAGCAAAGTTTTATTGGAGTCCACTCTGTTGCTTGTTGAAAATAAAATATATCGAATAGAAGCTTGAGTAAGGATAGATTTTGGTGAACAAGTAGAGCATAATTTAAAGGCAGCATTTCTATTCACACAGACATCTAGTGAGAGAAGCATGCAGTGTTGTTAAAAACGCGCCTCAAGGCGCAAAAAGCGTGCCTCACCTCAAGACGAGGACCTTTGTGCCTTGAGGTGCAGTTAAAAAGCGTAAACCCATGTAGGCGTACACCTCTTGTACCTTGAGGCGTACGCCTTGAGGTGTACACCTTGAGGCGAGGCGCGCCTCAGCGTGAGGCGCACACACCTTATTTTGTTGGTCAAATGAGGGTCAAATCTTTCATTTGACCAACAATAACATCTCACCCCCGACCCTAATAAGGGTCGGGAGCCCTAATTTCCCTAATCTCCTCTCTCGCAACCCCTCTCTCCCTCTCGTCTCTCGTAGCCCCTGTCTCCCTCTCGCAGCCCCTCTCTCCCTATCGTCTCTCTCTCTCTCTCTCTCTCTCTCTCTCTCTCGTCTCTCACACTTTCTCGCTTCCCCGCCTTCTCCTTCTCACCGGAAGTAGCTGTGATGCCGGCAACCCTTGCCAGACACCAGGTAACCCTGACCCCCTTCATTCATCCTTGGCTGTTACTACGACCTTTCTTTTGGATAGTGCTGATCAACAGCATAGACAAAAAAAGAACAAGCTTAAATGTTTAAAAGTTGGAAATGTAGTGTGAATGATTACTGATGCAAAAACACTGATTTGGTCCTCTTGATGCTTGCAACTATGTATGGACCAAGCGATTCACGTGCATGGATAGACAGTGAGTATTTGAGCCAGCTGCGCGGATGGTTTTTCAACCCAAAAATTGTTATGTCCAATTGCCATTCACGTGTAGATTTTTTCGGTTGGCTTACTGTTTCAGTGATTTAGCTGCCAAGCCAAATTCCAGATATTGAGGTTTTGCTACGAGCAGTAGCACGGTGTTGTAGGCCATTAAACAGAAAAAGAAACTATTGAGTTACTCTTTAAGAAAGTGCACTGCAGCCATACATGCGTCCGATAAAGATTGTTTCCAACCTCTTTCAATTGTGCCTAACCTTTTTTATGAAATGGAGGTTTTGGAGTTTGATTCAGGTGGAAGTGAATCCATGATCAATCTGGACCATGTTTTCGTATAAAAAAATAAAAACAAAAATAAAAAAAGATGCTTGATAACAACGTAATGTTGTTAGTGCTAATATGCATTTTGTTGTTAATGTTAGTTTTTTATTGAATGAATGTTCATATTTTATTTCTTAGATACTTACATAGATCAAGTTGTTGCATTAATGTTACTTTTACATGTTAATCTCATATTTTTTCCGTATTTATTTGAGATTTTTTATTTCGTGTTGGTTGTTGCTTCATCAATAAAGCATTTCTTATTTATTTATAATTTTAAATAATTTTTATAGTTTTTTTAAGTTAAAATTTTTTTTTGAGGCTTACGCCTCGCCTCAGATTTTGGTGGAGTGCCTCGCTACGCCTCAACACTTTTCACAACACTAGAAGCATGCTTGGACCAGCATTCGATAACTAGGAGTGTATTATTCTTGGTTTGGAACTTACCATGTGGGAATGGTTTTCCCCCATTAATCAACTCGCCTAATTTCTTTATGCTATTTTGCTTGTATGAACAAACACCTTGTCACATGGGTATGGGTATGAAGGATACGACGCGGCACTTTAAAAAAATGTGGGTACGGGGATGTGTATATATATATATATATATATGTGTGTGTGTGTGTGTGTGTGTGAGAGAGAGAGAGAGAGAGAGAGAGAGAGAGAGAGAGATGGTTTTATGGGTTTCAGTCCAAAATCCATGTTTGTAAATATAAAAAGTTGATTTTATTGATGTTTTTAATAAATGTGAGCGGTAAGCTGATATTTTTGATAAAAGAAGGGGTAAAAAAGGTGGGTAGAAAAAAAGGAAGAGGGAGAGGCGGGGGTCAAAACCATTTGCCCCACCACCTCTCTCTCTCTCTCTCTCTCTGGGTTTGAAACTGAAGAAGACGGAGAAAGAGAGAAGTCTGAAACCAAAGAAGGAGAAATTGAGGAGAATATAGAAGAGGTACCTCTCTCTGTCTCTCTCTTTCTTTCTTTCTCTTTGGGCCTCTCTCTCTCTCTCTCTCTCTCCAAGGGAGGGCTCAAGTGGGTTTATCGGTTCAAGGCCCTTTGACCCAAGTCAAATAAGCACACACACACACACGCACACACACACACACACACACACATATATATATATATATATATATATATATATATATATCGGGTCTGTGTTAGTTCAGACTCGACCCACCCGTACCCATGCCACGTCTGGTACCCGTACCCAGGCGTGCTGACATGGGTACGTGTGGTGGTTAGCCGTGTCCCTGTTGCTTAGCTTGTCACCCTCGCCTTTTTGCATTAATAAGGTTTCTCTCTTTTCAACTATCAGAGAAAAATAATGATTATGGATTTTTAATTTATCTAATTTTCCATTTTTTATCAGTAACTAAGATGGTAAGAACATGTATTAGGATTTTTTGAAAAGGATAATAAGAAAATTAAATTAGATAAAAAGTCTTAATCACACAAACCATCAACATCATCAACCATTTATAGAGTATCCTTTTATCAATGGTCTATTCGGGAAAAAAAAACTCAATAGTATCAGCAGTAAGTTATCAACTGTAAAGCAAAGACAAACAGGAGTCCATAGCTATCAACCATAATGACCGGTATCTATGATATATTGACAACATAGTAATACTATCAGTTTTTCTATGTATGCCTATAATATCAGTAAAATATTATGATAATTTTAAAATATCACCCAAAAATATATATTGCAATTTTTTCATGAGATTTTTTAAATTTTTCTTATTTTATATTCTTTTTTCTTTCTTTTGTATTTTAAGAACTTTTCTATTTGTTTCTTTATATTTTAACAAGAAAAATTAATACAAAATCTTTATTTTTATTTTTTTTAGAATAATTTCCAAAAACATGCCTAAGCTTTGCTAAATTACATTCAACCGTCAGACCAACTCCATCAACTTAACCGTAGTTAAATGAAAGTTAACTGTATCAGAACATAGTTTTACCCTTCTCAACCAACTTATTCCTTTGACCCTCTCTCTCCTCTTCAACTGCTGGGGAAAGGAAGAATCTGATGACTGACTCAACAAATACAGATGAGTTAAACTACACAGTAGGAAAAACCAAACTTCCTGGTAACCCATTTGCTGATTATATGCCATTGAGAAGAAAGAATCTGACAATCAATTGAATGGGCTATGGTGCCAAACAACTTATTCTTGTCTCTCCAGCAGAAATTTTGGTCATATGACAAGGGCACAAGGTGCTGAACATCTCATTTATCATTCCCTCAAAGTTCTTCATCTTTTACCAATGGGGGCTCCGCCGGGTTGGTAGGAGCTGTCAATGCATGTCTTCTTGTGGTGGGACGTTGCAGGTTCAAACCCCAGTGGTACATTGAATAATAACTGGTGGGTGTCTGCCTAACCCCAATGCCAAAATAAACAAAATCCCACAAAGAAAAGAAAATATAATTTATATATCACCAGTAAAAGATGCCCACAAATCAAATTTAGACTTTAAAGAGAAAACCCAAATCGTAGCATCAATGAAACAACAAATTGAAGAACAATGAGAATGGCAACAAAAACGATGATAACAAACTGAGGGAGAAGAAATTCTTGTTTCAGTAAAACACAAAACAAAAGGAACATTGGACATTTTTGTCATGGAAGGCTATAAATGTAATTTTACATAATGTAAGCCGCTTTCCATTGCTTGATTTTAGCCAAGCAGTAATTTGAAGTGAACTTTCTTAACTTAGTCGGTTAAATATAATCTCACAAAAGTTAGGCATGTATAAATGAAAAGATAGGTGTGTTTTTGTAAATTGTTCTTTTTTATTATTCTTTATATTTTAAATTTTAGAATCTTTAGATTTTTCCCATGATTTTTTTTAGAACAATCACTTGAAAAAAAAAGAACTCTGGGAAAACCCTCAGTGAAAATTTGCCAAGAACAGTACTGGTGACTGTGCTTACCTGTTGAATAGGAAATACTTGTCAATTACAGTACCAAGTATGTGGTAGTAATCAACTAGTACAACCGTGTATTAAGCTTTGTATGTTCCTAACTTTAACAGCTTTGGCACAGTTTTATGTTCACTTTAGATTGTGAAGCATGTTTTCAGTAATTTTCTTTGCTTTAATTGGCACAGTCAACTTCTTGATTGAAATTACTGCAATACCCATCTTATCTGCTGAAGCTATGTAATGAAGTTTTCCCTTTGTAGTTTTTCTGTTAAGACATTGTATTGATGATATTTTGCCTTTTCTTTTCCACTGTGACTTTTATCTGTTTTCTAATTGTTCATTTGGTACAGGTGTCGCAGATCATTGAATTAACATGCAAATAAATCATGTGGTATGAATCATGTATTTTCATGTCTGGTATAGTTTCTCACTGCTTTGGATCAGTCATTTATTTTGTTCTCTCATACTGTTATCAGATGTCCCAGGACAATGCTTGCCCATGGCTACTATCATGCCAAATTGTTGACTGCAGTGGTATGTGCTTAATGATAAGTGCTTTTTTCTATTCTTTCAGTTGAATTCATGTAAATCTCAATTGTATACAGCTCATCTGACTATTTGCTGCAAATACTTGACGTAGCAATTATAGTTGTTAATTGCAATGGAGTATGTGAATCTTGGTTTACCTTTTCTTCGCCTTCTGTTGTGGTCAGACTTGGTCTTTAGCTTCATAATCCAGTTCATAATAACTGCAGCCTTATATTCTGGGTTTGTTTTCGATATGCTTGTCTGATGTTGAAACAGCCATGATGCTAGTCGTTTACAAATCCTGATCATGTTTCTCTTACATAATATTTAAGGGATGGGTTCTTTTTCACTTTTCTATGTTATTAAATATTACTTAGTCAAATTTAAATATGTTCATGTGTTATATAATCTGGAGAATCTGTACACGTGAACCTTCTTATATATAATTTACATGGTCTTAATCTACTAAATCATGTTTGTTCTACTGATTTTTAAGCATGCAATACCTCAAATAATGTTTTTACAATTAGATGTTAAGAACTTTGCACGGTCCATCACCCTGGTCAGAAACCTGTAACAGCGAAGAGGGAGTAGGGTTTTAGGTTGTGGTTTGGTCCCTGGTGGTACTTCTGGTTCTAGAAGAATCAGGAACCATCTGGATCTGTCCTGTTCGTTACTGATGTTGTCAACCTGCTTAGGTGCATGAATGGAGTGTGCTGCATTCTATTGTGCAGTGCATGGGATCTCTCTCTCTCTCTCATATGCATGTGTGTGTTCTTGTGTTCATAGTCACACACACACACAGACACATGCTGACAACCGTACATGCACAGCGTGCTTGTATCAGTCATGCTGATTTATGAAGTTTGCTTGAGACGTTTTCTGCACTTCACAATTATCATTGATTTGTGTACATGTATCATGCATGCTATGCATATGCTTAGCCATGTGTTTACTTGGCAAGTAATGGGAATGTTTCTAGTTTAAATGCTGCAAATTTATTCAAGTCATAACTCATGTAAAACATCCACTTATTTTAGCATATGGCGCCTATACTTGTAGATTTGATTGGCCTCCTTGTGTACACGTCCATAAAACATTTTATTTTCACAAAATATGGTGGCTTTGACTATTCATGGAGATGGAGACTTGAACGTGTGGAGAGAAATATTGGAAGGATAGCTTACCTGTGCTTTTTAAGTAGAGATTTTGGAATCAGCGGCCTTTTATAAGATTCTGACATGAGAAAAGCATAGCCTTTATTGATCACAAACTTTGTGATCTCTAGAATTTAATTCTAATATGTGAAACTAAAACGTCAATAGTCTAGCATTCTAGCCTTGCTCTTGGAGCTTATAGAGAATGGTCTTTGCCATTGAAAATCAAGTCCTTGACCAAGGAAATGCTTATTTATACAACAAAGACTTCTAAGAGAAGCTAAAGAAGCCAGTATGGAAAATCACAAGATCAAATCCATCTGTATTGAGTGCTATTCTTCCCAGTCTATTGACATTCCAAGAAGCTATCTACTGTAGCTTCACCTGCTTGTTTGTTGGTGTCCTTTAGTGGATATCCCTTGACCAAGATAAATGCTTTTGTTGAGATGATCAGAGCTTCAATATCTGGCAATCAATATTATGAATATCTATTGCTGAGGGCATAGATGTAAAACACATTGATCAATATATGATAACAACCCTATATTCAATGATAAAAAATGTTGCAGTAACATGGAATATTGGAAAATTTATTATACTTAAGTAAATTAATTTCCTTATTATAAATTTTTTAATGGGTAGAAAAGTTTATGTTCCAATTTTTTTTTATCATGGAATCATGAAGCACAGCCTTTTTGGCTAAGTTGATCTACTGGAGATATAAATTCGGTGGGCATATTATTCAGGTCATTGATGTACAGATGTTGACTGCAAATCTATATCATGTCTCTTATCCTTGGATACATGGATGGGCTTGTCCTTCTGCCTATGTCCCAGCTGCATTTTTATGCTGAATCATACCTGCACACTTTTATGTTTGAAAGTTTTGGAATTCAAGAATTGGAGACTATCCTAGTTTTTCCTTCCTACATTTCAACTGCATGCTGGTTCTGAGTGATACATGCGTTATATTTTCAAGGTTTGGAGTTTAAGATTGGGGCCTATTTTACTACTAGCCTTAGTAATCTAGTTCATGTATGACACTTTAGCAGCATTAAGATTTTGAAAATTTACCTATTATCCATGAGTTGCCTTAGAAAAAAAGTGCGAGTTTAACTACCCATTTTGCTATCCCATGCAATTGTTGGTATTGGAAGGCATCTGTCCTGCCTTCATCTCTGTCAATCTATGAATTAGAAAGGACGGACTTGAAGAAATCCTTTGAAGGCTACCCTTTCCAAAGGCTTAACAGGGAACTTTCCCAAGATCAATTCCTAAACTCATGCAGAAAAGGTGGGCTTCTAGATATTGCATATGTATCAATGACAATGTTTATCCGCTATCCTTTGATGGAATGTTATCATGCTGTCTCTGCAAGAAAGAATTCCAGCTGACGAAAATCATATGGATGTTTTTGTTAAGCATATCAGTAGAAACTGAGCAGTATCATCAATTGGGATACTTGGAAGCTAGTGGCCTTTTTGTGCCAGGGATAGTGAAATTCAGAATTCTTGATGTTCTGTAAACCTGCTAATGTCTATTAACCTCCTGCAGATCTGCCAGGTTTTGCTTCCACCCTACTCAGGCTGTTTTTGTGCTTCTAGCCTTCTGTCAGTTCCGACCAATGTACTGTGACTTTTTTTTTCAGGGCTGTGCATGGGCAATCTGCACTCTATACCTTAGTCATTGTCGATTAGTTACTTGAAGCAAGTTGATCAAGAACTTGATGAAAAACAGAAATCAGAGATTTTATGGCCTTTTTCTTTTAATAGGCAAGCTCATGAAACCTCTTTGTGAAGCTAGTGCGACTCTTCTAATCCAATTATTACATGTTCTGTTTCCAACTTTATACTATCTGAGAATATATTTGTTCTCCTGTATATCATTTCAGTCTTGTTACCCTGGCGAACTTCAAGCTGTTGTCTTCTGGTCTGACCACGATACACTTTTCATGGAGTAGTTCACAGATGTGTAAAAATCAAGGCAAAGAATTATGATGTGTTAAAATATGTATATATATATATATATATTTGTTATAATAAGTAATGTCCATCAGGGGCATTTTAGTCTTTTACTTTTGTATATAGGTCTGTTCTATAGGGACAGTTTTGTATTTATTTTTGTTTTGTATATTTTTTGTAATTGCCTTGGTTTTGAGGGTCTCTTTTAGTTAGGTTATTTTTGGACCAGTCAACATGGAGTTGACTAGTCATTAGTGCTTTTGGAACAATCCAACAACTCTATTTCTAGTTGTTGGACTGTTCCAACCAAGGTTGAATGTATTGTATCGTAACTTGCATCGGTCAGGCCCATAATTACACCATATTGTATCGTAAACGTATTGTAAATTTTTCAAAAACAAAAAAAATAGCAAAAAATTTAAAAAAATCATATCACATAAAACAATGATGAATTGCACAAATGCAACCGTAAAATCACATACGAAACATTTATGTCTTTATGAGTCGCATAGGACATCATCAAACATCAACTAATATAGAATCATGGATAATATTGCATACATATCTCACAAGAACAAAATATTAAATATCTTGCAATTAAGAACATCGCACATGACTCATACTTTCATATTACATGAAGAAAAACAAAATAACCAAGTTTATGAACAATTAAGTGTTAAATAACCGTTTTTTTAAAACATATTACATAAAATCTCAATAATCATAATCATTATCCTCTTCTCCTGCTTCGACATGCACATCGTCTCCAAGATACGTGGGGTCTTCGTCTTCTACCTCTTATGCTCCTTCTATTGTTAATCCACTGAATGTCTTCTTCGTTCAAAAGAGTTTGCTTCTTCTTCAACTTATGCATCCAATTCATCATAATGTTCTAATCTGATGGGATCAAATTGCTCTTTGTGCCTCCTTGCTGATAATTTTTTGATTAGCCTAAAAAAATGACATGAAAAAATTATAATTAGTTGGATTTTGAATGAAAAAAACAAATAAACTTTATAATTTTATATACCTCTACCTCAATCGTAAGTTGTAGAGAACGTAGACGAGGCCATTGAGCTTTTTGTGCTCCAATCTATTTCTTGTTTTAGTATGAATTTACTCAAAGACATTCTAGTTTCTCTCGTATTCACTTGCACGAATGTGAAAGACAAACGCTCTCAAATTTGGAATTTTACTTTCAAACCTGTCCCACCACATGTCTAAATAAAAAAGCAAGAAAACGAGAAATCAATAAGACAATAACAGATATACAATCATACAAAACATCATAACTAAATAACAATATAAAATTAAAATCGAAATAGGAAAAATAAATTACCAAGACCCATTGTGCCACGGTTTTACATTGCTGCAGGTCTCCCTATATCAGACAATGCATTATCATAAGTTTTAATTTCCTTTGAATAAATATAAGGGAGTATCTAAATGCAGAATTTAAATAATATGTTGCAGTATGAAGAGATTGATGAAGTTGTTCAATCTACCTATGATCAATGATGTTCTATATAGGTATGCACAATTTTTTCTTCCCTTTCAATAATGACATCTTTTGTCTTATCCATGGCGTCATAGAGATAATCCAGGTATGTTTTCACTGTTAACTAATCGAATTACCTTTCAAAGGTATATTTATTCTCAACAACTTCACGCATGAATCTCAGAATTCACTTCTGAATACAATATCTATATTTTTGTTGAGCTTTATTTGTTGTGCATAGGGATATGCATTCCACTCATCTGATGAAAACATTTTTTAGTGGAGCTCTATTCTTTACTAGACTTTGCACGGTTAAAAAATTCGTAGCAAATTTAGTAACTGCACTATAAATCAACTCAGCACCACCATTGTACTTTCTCATTAGGCTCAAAACTCATTCATAATTATAAATAAATTTAGTAATTTTTTGGCAACATTTAACTGTCCGTTGGACCTCATCCATGTTGTTGATGTCCTCAAGCATGAGGTCTGTGCAACGGGCAACACAACGGGTCTAAAATAATGACCCAAAATTTTTTGTCAATTATTTACCTGTTGCCTTATAATTTGTTGCATTATCAATAATAAATTGCACAAGATTTTGAGGTTCAACCTCCTGTACAACCTGATCAAAAACTCTGAGCAATACATCTATTGTCTTGGGCGTATCGGACAGTTCAAATGACTTTAAAAACATAGTTTTTTTGGGGCAATAAACAAGAAAATTTATCAAGGTTCTTGACTTTCTGTCTCTCCACCTATCTGCCATTCTTACACATTAGTATCTAAAACTTTTCCTCTCAAAGCATGATATGAAGGCATCTTGTATTCATGTCCAATATTGGTTATGACATTTGCCATAATCTGGAAATGTAAGAAATTTGCCGCAATAAAAGGAATACATGCATTATAGAATCATCTCCTAACCGCGACATTAGCCTGCTCGACTAAATGTTGAGGAGTCATAGCAGTGCGAATGTCGGGTTGCCTCCTGAGGCAGTCTTACGAAGGAAAAAACTCATAATAGAGCCTCTAGCTCTACTTCCTTTCGAATAACTCCCTTCTACTCCTCTTTCTCCTGCTCTTCTTTTTGTGTCCGCGAAACTACTACTAGCATCATCTATACCTTTCTTTTTCGCTGTAAAACTTCCTACTTCTAATGCTACGATAGGGGTTTTAGGATCAGAAGTAAAGAGTTCGTCTTTGTCCTCGCAAGGCTCCGCATACCCCATTTTTGTCTCACTCAACATTTTTTCTCTCAAACCAGTAGGTAATTGTTGGCATTGTCATTTTATGTCATTCGACAATTTTCTTGATGTGCAGGCCGCAACATTGAGATGTGTCTCAGCCAGTGTTGTGAAAAGCATTGATACGTAGCGAGGTGCTCCACCAAAATCTGAGGCAAGGCGTAAAGCGTAAGCCTCAATTTTTAAAAAAAAACTATAAAAAATATCTAAAATTATAAATAAATAAAAAATGCTTTATTGATGAAGCTACAACTAGCTACTTTAAAATTTAAAGAAAAAATGCATACCTTAGATAATCATATTGAATCTCAAAACTAGCTAGAGATAATTAATAACGACTTTTGCAGTTTAGTGTCCTGTGGCAGCACCATAGTGCAGCCATGAGTGTCACGGAAGGATAATAGCCCACATCTAGGTAGCAAGTACATTGAAAATTATGAAGGATAAGAACATATAATTGACATTTTCATCATTATATTAAAGATGGATTACAATTAAAACTTGCCTACTCATTATTATGGTCCAAACAAATGAAGTAGGATATATAAAGCAGAATGATAATTCTAATCAGTTTAACAAACATTAACACATGAAAACAAAGCACTGGGAAAAATCTATCAGCAAAAGAAAATAAACAGATACATCTCAATGAAAAGATGGACCAGATAAGTTCAATAAAGATGATACACAAGAGCATAATGGGAAAAGTCAACGCAACAAAAGGGAACAGTGGAACAAGAGACTTTGTTTGTGAAAGTATCTTCAACAAGATACTAAGATCAAGACCTTAATATTCTTGATAACAAATATGTGCACACGTGCACAATAAGAACACTTTGTGCACAAAAGCACAAATCAATCTCACAAATGCACTAAAAGAATAAAAGGCTTTATTGAATGCTTGGGCTTTGACCCAAAGCCATAAAAATACACAAGGGGAGAGCCCCTTTAAATAGAGGAAGTGGAGGCCTTGGAGGGGCTCTACTTCTAGTCGTTGGAGCCCCTCCAACGGTCACAAATGTGACCGTTGGAAGGGGCCCAACGACTAGATGGTGGCCCCCTCCAAGGTACACACTACCTTTTACAAAAAAGAATAAAATAAAATGAAAAAGAAAAAGAAAAATAATTACAAAACATATTAAAAAAAGAATATGTTGTAAAAAGACTAAACTACCCCTATGGCTAATCAATAGAAAAATATATATATATATATATTAGATTACATGGTTGATTACATAATTTAACACCCCCCCCCCCTCAAACTTAGGGCAGGATGACCGAGAGTTTGCTAAGGAGGAAGTTGAAGCGCGAAACACACAACTTTAGTGAAGAAATCTGCCAACTGATATTCTGACGTGACATATGGAAGGTCAATGACTCCTTTGAGATACGCCTCACAAACATAGTGAAAGTCCATTTCTATGTGTTTAGTCCGCTCATGAAAAGTGTGATTTTTCGCAATATAAATTGCACTTTTGTTGTCACAGCACAACTTAGTAGGTCCTTCTATTGTGATCCCCATGTCTTCTAGCAATTGATGGATCCATACAATTTTCATGATAGTGGTCGTTATGGCACGATATTCGATTTCAGTCGAGGATAGAGAAACTTTTTGTTGCTTCTTACATCTCCACGAAATCAGTGAGTCTCTTAAGAATACACAAAAACCAGTGGTGGAGTGACGGTTATTTGTGTCACCTCCACAATCAGAGTCAGTATAAGCAATTAATTTTAAATCAGAAGAAGATGACAGAAAAACTCCCTTATTTAGAGTACCCTTTATGTATCTTACGACTCGCAAGATGACACTAGACTGATGTTGGTGCATGCTGAAACTGGCTTGTAGTATGGACTGCATGAGAGGTATCTGGTCTGGTAATACTCAGATACATCAATGATCGTACAAGCTGTCTGTAGGAAGTAGATTCTGAAAGAAGAACACCATCATCAATCTTCATTTTAGCTCCTACTATAGCAGGAGTTTCACAAACCTTTTCATTTGTAATACCTGACCTGCCAATAATCTCAGAAGCAAGCTTAGTTTGAGATAAGAAATATCCTCTATGAGAGTATGCTACTTCAATACCCAAAAAATAAGTTAGAAAACCCAAATCAGACATTTCAAATTTATTTTTCAAAACTGATTTTATACTCTTAACCTCGTTAGAATCACTACCAGTGATGAGCATATCATCCACATACAATAGTAAGATCACAATCCCTATATTGGATTTTCTAACAAACAAAGCATCGTCAGCAAAACAGGAAGAAAAGCCATTTTCTATCATTATAGAATTAAACCTATCATACCAAGCCTTGGGGGCTTGTTTTAAACCATAAAGTGTTTTTCAAAGACGAAGCACTTTCCCTTTAGGAGTCTCCATTCCTGGTGGAGCATCCATATAAACTTCTTCATTTAGATCTCCATTTAGAAAGACATTTTTAACATCCATTTGATAGATGTTTTTCTTGTTGATTGAGACAACAGTTATAAGACATCGAACAATGACCATTCGAGCTATAGGAGCAAAGGTTTCCTCATAGTCAATCCCATATTCTTGACTATATCCTTTTGCAACCAATCGAGCTTTATATCTCTCACGAGATCCATCACTCCTAGTCTTAACCTTAAATACCCATCTACACCTTATTGTTTTCTTACCTTTAGGAAGGTCTTGAAATTCTCACGTTTTGGCTCTTCTCAGAGCTCCGAGTTCATTTTCCATTGCTACTATCCATTCAGGGCACTTACGTGCTTCCTCAAAGTTTTTAGGTTTTATATAAGAATAAATGACACTAAGACAACTTTATATTTAGGTGAAAAAGAGTTATATGAGATGAACCTAGAGGGAGCTTTTCTACTTCTTTCGGTTCTACGAAGGTTCTCCTCACTTTGAGGAATAATCCTACTAGCATCATCATATCTTTCAAGAGCACTTCTAAAGGTGTTTCTATCTCTATGAATATAGGTGATGGGATCTCTAGGTGGTCCTTCATCAATATATTGATGAGATGGGGAGATCAAAGGAATGATTTCCTCGGTTTCAATATCACTTGAGTCGTTCTGATTTGACTCATCATCACTAGTATCATCGTCTTTATCTAGTAGATCAAATAGAAAGGAATAATCTACATTCTCATCATGAGATTCAAGACTTTTGAAGCCACTAAAATTTTTCAAAAAACTCACATTTCTGGAAACATACAATTTGTCATTCTTAACATCATAACAACGGAAACTCTTTTGGGTTTCAGAATAACCAAGAAATGCACAAGGAATGGCCTTTGGAGAAAGTTTGTCATTTTTATCAGTAAGGACCAAACATTTACATCCAAAAACCCTTAACCTGCTATAATCAGGTTCTTTTTCATATAATTTTTCAAATGGGAAAATCTTATTTAAATTTTTTGATGGAAGTCTATTTATGAGATAGACTGAAGTAAGAGCTACCTCAGCCCAAAGTTTCTTTGGAATATTTTGCGAAATGAGCAAGGTTCTAGTTGTTTCAATAATATGTCTATGCTTTCGTTCAGCTAACTCATTTTGTTGAGGAGTTTTTGTACAAGATTTTTTTATGGAGAATACCAAAACTTTCAAGATAACTCTTGAATTCATTTGAAAGGCACCTCCAGAGTTAGACCTAAGAATTTTTAAACTTTCATTGAATTGATTTAAAACCATCATATGAAAAATTTTAAATGTTGAAAAAATTTCATGTTTATGTTTAAGAAAGTATATCCAACAAAACCTAGTGTAATTGTTCACGAAAATCACATAATATGATAATCCTCTTTTAGATATCACAGGAGCCGGACCCCATACATCGGAATGAACAATTTCAAAGGGTTTTGTCGTAAACATGGATCTTTGAGTAAAAGGTAGACTTTTCATCTTCTCAAGATTACATTCATTACATAAAAAATCTCCTTTACAAAGATGTTTAATAAAAGGCAAGAGATTTTAACAATGTTGGGACGTCTCAATCTCTTATGCCATACATGAATATCTTTGTTTTGAACAACATTACAAAATTGATTCTTGAAAACTTGGAGAAAATCAATGTAGTAGAGGTCTCCTCTCCTAGAGTTTTCCCCAATCAACCTCTCGGACCGGCGATCCTGTATCCAACATTTATTAGACGAGAATTTTATACATGGTTCGAGAGTTGAGAGATTGAAAGTAAATTTAAATTTAATTTTTGGTATAAGACTAATTTTTGGAACAAAGAAATCTTGTTTTTCAAAATTGCCTATTCCTTTAATTTCAAGAGGTGTTTTATTAGCCGTTGAGACAAAAGATGAAAGAGTATTTTTAGAAAAATCGGAAAGACAACAAGCACTTGGAGTCATGTGGAAAGATGCATCGAAATCCAAAAGCCAAGATGTCTGACCGGGAGGAGAAGAAGTTGACATAGCGGCTTCGGAAATGCCTCCCTTGAGAAGAGGTTATAAAGCTTCCACTATTTGTTGAAGAGAAAGAGACCCATTTGATGATGATGGTCGTTCCTCCGATTGGGATGTCATAGCCATCGCAATTATTTTTTCCATTTAAGGAAAATGAGTTTTCCCAGAATGATTTTCTTTGTTGGTTCATATCGCTGACCCCAATTGTTTTGGGATGAAGGCATAGTTGTTGTTGTTGTTGTAAGGAAAATGAGTTTGATATGTCCCGGTTCTTTACAAAAATGGCAATTTAATTTGCTATAGTCTCTTTTGCCATATCGATCGTTTCCTCGACCTTGATTCTTGAAGTGAGGAGGTTTGTAGGCCTTCACATTATTCCCCGATCTTGACATGACATTTACCCCTTCACAATCTTCTTGAGTAGAAGAGGTAGCAAGAATGCTAGGATTATTCTTACTAATCCCCATACGGGTTTTCTCACCGCTTAACTTAGTGATTACATCTTCAATTGAGGGAGATGTGAAGGTGGAGAGAAGGGAGGACCGAATTTGTTCAAATTCGTGTCTAAGTCCATTTAGAAAATTGAAGAACCGATCTTCCTCTAGTTGTTTGTGTCTTAATTCGATCGCTTCTCCACTCCGATTTGGTTCAAGCATAGCTAGCTCGTACCAAATAGAAGATAATTCGGCAAAGTATTCCTGAATAGTCATCTCATTTTGTTAGAGGGTCAATGCCTTTTCTTGGAAATAGTATTTGTGTAACAAATTTCTTGAAGTATACATTTTCTCAAGATATAACCAAGCTTCGGAAGCTTTTTTGAACTTAATGATGTTGGCGTTTATCTTGGTTTCAACGGATGAAAAAATCCAAGACAAGATCTTGAAGTTTTTCATTTCTCATTCGTCATGCTTTCTTGAATACTCTTCAAGAGCCCTTTGTCTTTCTTTCCCTTCAAGGATCTTAATATCTCCCTTTTCAACGATTGTAATTTTTGGTTCGGGTTCCGGTATCGAACCTTAAACATACTCCCAAAGCCCCTTTTCTTTAATATGGGCTTCTATAATACCGGCCCAAACATGATAATTTAAACCATTAAGTTTAAACCCCAAGGGAGAAGTGGGAGTCCTTTTTGCCCATTAGAGAGGATAGAAGTTGAAAAATAATACGTACCTCAAAAGATTTTAAAGTCTTTTTTGACAAAAGAGGCTTCTAAAATATTGCTCGAAGAAGATGATCTACTTCAAACTCCAATAGCTTGATGCACGATTCCCCTTCTCTGATACCATATGAAAGTATCTTCAACAAGATACTAAGATCAAGACCTTAATATTCTTGATAACAAATGCGTGCACACATGTACAATAAGAACATTTAGAACACTTGTGCACAAAAGCACAAATCAATCTCACAAATGCACTAAAAGGCACTAAAAGTTGGAAGGGGCCCAACGACTAGATGGTGAACCCCTCCAAGGTACACACTACCTTTTACAAAAAAGAATAAAATAAAATGAAAAAGAAAAAGAAAAATAATTATAAAACATATTAAAAAAGAATATGTTGTAAAAAGACTAAACTACCCCTACGACTAATCAATAGGAAAATATATATTATATATATAATAAGTAGATACATATACATATATATAATATATGTATATGTATTACCTTATATACATAAAATATAGATATTAGATTACATGGTTGATTACATAATTTAACAGTGAGATCGTTCTTCTTCTTCTTCTTTTGAAGGGCGAGTGAGAGACAAGAGAGTGATGAGTGAGAGACGAGAGAGAGAGAGAGATTGCGTGTGAGAGAAAATAAAACATTAGGGCCCCCGACCCTAAATTAGGGTCGGGGCCCTGTTTTTTAAACCCTAATTTTTGGTCAAATGGGGGCTTTGACCCTCATTTGACCAAAATTTAGAGGCGTATACGCCTCACCTCGATGCGTACGCCTCAAGGTGTATGAGGCACACGCCTCGGGGCTTTTGCGCTTTATACCTACGCCTTAAGGCACAAAGGCCCTTGCCTTGAGGCGAGGCATGCTTTTTGCGCCTTGAGGCGCATTTTTAATAACACTGGTCCCAGCTAAATGATGCTTCAACTGAGAGATACCACCCAAAATAACAGTATGGCAATAGTTGCACTCATTTTCAACCGGTTTTCACTTATTATTCGAGTGCCCCATTGCCATGCTGAATCATTTGATGCCATCTTTCTCAAAAAATGAAATAATAAGGTTTTTTTTACCTTAACCCAATTCCTTAGTAAAAAAATGGTGGAAATGCACTCTTGATGAAATTGCAAAAGCCCTTTCCCTTGCACACAGATCGCCCCCCAAATCACTCTTACGAGTCTTAGGGTGTGTTGATACCTCTCTAATGGCATTTAAACAAATGAGGGAGTAGGCCCTCAAGAGGTCTTTAAAATGAAAAAATGAAAAATTACTTTTTGGCCCTTTTTAAGTGTATCGAGCCTGTATCATATAATACACCCCATGTTGTACAATACGGTATGATACAAACCTATATTGTACGATACATACGATATATGTACGATACACACTCGTATCGTGATATAAGTGTGTATCATATTGTTTTCCTTCATAGTTACAATATGTATCGTACGATATAGACAACCTTGGTTCCAACAACTCTATTGAGACTACCTCTTGTGTATAAATTGGGGTAAAAAAACCCATTTGTTTCCAATGCTTTTCCTAAGCGTTCTACTTAATGAAGATTATATTTTTTATGTTCGTCTTATTGTTTTGACTATTTGAAGTCTTGTATATGCACTTTGTGCTTGTGTAGTACCTTAGTACTTTTGTAACGTTCTTTATTGGACTTGTAATAGTGCTTGTGCACTTTGTACCTTTTTTTTGCATATTTTATTACATGATATCGGAGCGAAGAACTTTTTCTTGGTATTTTGCCTTTTTGGGTCTTGAGATTCTTTGGTTCGAGTTTGTGCTTCATGAAGGAATCATGATCGATGTATGATTTGGATTCAAGGGAGATCTTGACCCGGTATGTATCTTAAATCTTATTTTTACTTGAGTTGTCTATTTCATGCATTTTGCATGAGAAAACATTCATTTCTCTTATCTTTGAAAATTATTTGTTACAACAACAACAACAACAACTACCTTCATCCCAAAACAATTGGGGTCAGCGATATGAACCAAAAAAGAAATTCATTTTGGGTCTTCCACATGAATCCTTTTCCTCCAATCATTTCTATCCAACGCCATGTCCTCGGTGAGGTTCAAAGCATTCATATCCTTTCCTATCATCTCCATCCAAGTCTTCCTAGGCCTACCCCGACCTCTTTTAACTAATATATTTTCCCATTTCTCCAACCTTCTAACTGGAGCATCATTAGGCCTTCGCCGAATATGTCCAAACCACCGTAAACGATTCTCTCGCATCTTATTTTCAATGGGTGCAACACCTACCTTCTTACGTATCTCTTCGTTCCGAATCTTATCTTTTATTGTATTTCCACACATCCATCTAAGCATCCGCATCTCAGCTACACTCATTTTTTGAATATGATGTCTCTTGGCAGCCCAACATTCCGTACCATATAGTAAAGCGGGTCTAATAGTCGTCCTATAAAACTTTCCCTTCAACCGCAATGGCATTCTACGATCGCACAACACTCCAGTAGCACTTTTCCATTTCATCCACCCAACCTTTATCCTATGATTTACATCTCCATCAATTTCTCCATACTTTTGAATGATGGATCCCAAATATTTGAAATAATCATTCACCGGTATATCTTGCTCACCAAGCTTCACTACACTCCCATCCCTACTTCGTTGCTTACTAAACCGACATTCCATATATTCAGTCTTACTCTTACTCAACTTAAAACCTCTAGCTTCCAATGTCTGTCTCCATAATTCTAACTTAGCATTAACCCCAGCTCTAGACTCATCAATCAAAACAATGTCATCAGCAAACAACATACACCACGGTACATTTTCTTGAATTGATCTCGTAAGCTCATCCATCACTATCGCAAATAGGAAAGGGCTTAAAGCAGATCCTTGATGTAACCCAACCGTTATCGGAAAATTGGTTGTCACCCCTCCACAAGTGCGGACATTGGTTACTACTCCTTCATACATATCTTTAATTATACTAATGTACTTGAGAGAAACACCTTTCTTCATCATTGTCCACCAGAGAACGTCCCTAGGTACTCTATCGTATGCCTTCTCTAAATCAATAAAAACCATATGCAAATCTTTGTTTCTCTCTCTATATCTTTCAATAAGTTGTCTAAGAAGATGTATAGCTTCCATAGTTGATCTTCCAGGCATAAAACCAAATTGATTCTCCGATATCATGACAACCTTCCTCAACCTAGACTCAATCACCCTCTCCCAAAGTTTCATAGTATGACTCATGAGTTTTATACCACGATAGTTTGTGCAATCTTGTATATCACCCTTATTCTTATATAAAGGCACCAAAGTACTCTTCCTCCACTCATTAGGCATCTTATTTGTTCGTCAAATCAAGTTAAAAAGATTTGTCAACCATTCTAAACCTTTCTCTCCCAAGCATTTCCAAGCCTCGATAGGTATACCATCTGGGCCAACTGCCCTTCTTGATTTCATTTTCTTCAAAGCCTCTGCAATTTCTTTCTTTTGAATCTTGCGCATGAAGTCACGATTTATCTCATGAAAAGGAATGGAGAAGTCTCCAAGATCTTGAGCATGACTATCATTAAATAGCTTATCAAAATAATCTTTCCATCTCTCCTTAATCTCCTCATCTTTGACTAAAACCCTTTGCGTTTCATCTTTGATACATCTAACCATACCCAAATCCTTCGATTTCCTATCTCTCATCTTTGCAAGCCTATAAATATCCTTCTCGCCTTCTTTGGTATCCAACTTGTCATAAACCTCCTTATATACCTTAGCCCTCGCGTTTCGAACAACTTTTTTAGCTTCCTTCTTTGCTATCATATACTTCTCCAAATTCTCATTATCACGACTCTTACTTAGATTTCTATAACACTCTCTTTTAACCTTAATAGCTAATTTGACATCCTCGTTCCACCATGATGTATCCTTACCTAGTGGTGCACCGCCTTTAGACTCACCCAATACCTCCTTAGCTACTTTTCTCATACCACCCGCTATCTTATTCCACATTGATTCTGAATCCTCCTCGAGACAACAATCAACTTCCTTAACTACCTGCTCTACAAACATTCCTTGTTTAGCTCCTTTCAGTGCCCACCACTTAATTCTAGGATCTATCCTATGTCTATCCCTTTTGCGGCATTGTCTAATTCTAAGATCTAAAATTAAGACTCTATGTTGTGTAGCTACACTTTCTCCTGGTATAACCTTACAATCGATGCAACAACCCCTATCTCTCTTTCTAAGTAGGAAAAAATCTATCTGACTCGTATTAACCCCACTTTTAAATGTTACTAGGTGAGACTCCATCTTCCTAAACCAAGTGTTTGCTAAGATCATATCATAGGACAAACAAAAATCTAAAATCCTTTCTCCACTTTCATTTCTTTCTCCTATACCATAGCCTCCATGGATATTCTCAAATCCATCCCTACTAATGCCTACATGTCCATTAAGGTCACCGCCGATGAAAAGCTTTTCTCCATAGGATGTCTCTTGTACTACTCCATCTAAATCTTCCCAAAATTGATGCTTAATGGAATCATCTAAACCTACTTGAGGTGCATAAACACTAATAATATTAATAATATCCGTACCTAATACTAATTTAATAAGTAAAATTCTATCACCCTTCCTACGGACCTCAACTACATTATCTATAAACTGACGACTCATAACAATCCCTACTCCATTCTTATTCCTATTTATTCCTGTATACCAAATCTTATATCCCCAAGGTTCTATCACTTTAGCTTTCTCACCTACCCATTTGGTCTCTTGAAGACATAAAATATCAATCTTTCTCCTACACATAACATCTACTAACTCTACCAACTTACTAGTTAAAGACCCTATGTTCCAAGTGGCTAACCTAATTTTATGGTCTTGGACTAACTTCTTTACCCCCACCCGTCCAACAAAGTGAGGGAACCCTTGCCTATTTGACACCACACCCGGGCGCCGGTGTGACGCGTCGCTTCTGGGCGACGACCTAGCAACCCTTGCACATTTATCACTGCCTCCGGGCCTAGAGAGTATAGCGCGTCGCTCAGTAGGGAACGCCCCAACGAAATTCTCATATTGGTTCATTTTCATAGGATATGACAAAGTTTTTATGCTGGCTGTCACAGGCCTACCGCAACCCTCCTCCTTTATCCGGGCTTGGGACCGGCAGTGTATAACTACACAGGCGGAGTTTTTGAAAATTATTTGTTATTTTTGTTAAAACTATATCTTTAAATACTTTCCAAATTTATTGTTGGATTTATTTTTATTAAATATTTTGTAAGGTTTATAATATTTATTTGGTTTTGTGAAATGATATTTATATATGTGTATGCTTTTATGAGATAGGGTTTTTTAACTTTCTTTATTTAATATATATGTATATTATCTAGTATTCTTGAGCATGTGTTTTTTGGCACTTAAATGTTTTATTCGAGCACTTCATGGTTATAAATGCCAAAACATGTTTTTGTGTATGACTTCAAATTTATTGTGTTTTTTGTTGGACTTTGTTTATTTTTTTTAATATTGTTAAATATTTTTAAATGATTTGAAATATTTATTTTAAAATGGTTTTGTGTCATTCACAAGTATGATTTTATGAGATTTTGCTTAACTTGTGTTTGAATTTGTTTATTTTCTCTTTGATTTATTCTTATGTGAAACATAGAATACTTTTATATAGTATTAAACATTATATATGGTTAGGGTCTTAGTGGTCATGGATATCTTATTATTTTGAAATTTGAATAAATGATTTTTTCATATTGATATATGATCCTTGTGCACTTGTAATTGTCTTACATACATATTGATGAATGAGTTTGTCTATTCGTGCATAAGGAATTGAGCATGATTTCTTCATGCAAAACTTGTTCTTTTGTGGGAATTATGCATTCATTTATGTTGAACTCCTCGATGAGGTTTATGAATGCTTTTTAAGTGTGCCTTTTAAAATTATTAAAAATATGTATGTTATTGTATGTTCTCTTGTTGGCCCTTGTGACTGTGCCCATTTGGATGGTAGTTTTATTGCACTTGAATGGTTTGTACCTTGTGATTGTGATATTTCTTACTCATGACTCGTTAATAAACATTATCTTACATGTTTTTTCATGTTACCTCACATGAGTTTTAAGTATTATGCTTCTTGCATGCTTGTGATATTCAATAAAATATTATTTTTTATATATTGAGCTTTCTTGTGTATACCCCTTTTTGGGTTTTTGTTAGTGTGTTTCTTGGACATTTTGGTTCGTGATTGAAGGCTTTTTTGTTCTTTACTTGTATTAATAAAATTTGTGATTTTTTAAGAACTTTTCCTGTGTTTTCCCTTTGTGGGTTTTGTAATTGTACCCTTCATAGTTCACTTTTGTTCTTGTTCATTTTGTATCTACTGATGGACATTCATGCTAAAGACTCATTGGTGGACATTTTATCTTTTCATATGATTGCATTTTTTGCATGTTTTTTTCTAAATTTATTTGAGGGTTTCACTTAAATTGGTTCTTGTTCTTTGGAATGTGTCTTTCAAGGTTTGCCTTTTTATTTCTGTATATGGCTTGGTCCATCACTCTTTCAATACATCCATTATCATTTGCTTGGACTTATCGAGGTGTGTTATATGCACTTCTGTGTTGTGGAGCCAAAGTTAGTTGTTGAGGTGAGTTATATGGTCACCTCTATCTTCTTGTTAGTATAGATTGCCAATGTTTTGGCTCCGACTGATAGTTGATTGACCTCTGATTCTATGAGTGAGTTGTATCACTCGACTGTTTTGTGCATCTCGGTTGTTGTGAAGCTAAAATTAGTTGTTGATGTGAGTTATGTGTACATATCTGTCTTCTTATTAGTGTAGATTGTCAATGTTTTGGCTATGACTAATAGTTTATTGACCTTTGGTTCTATGAGTGAGTTGTATCACTCATTTGTCTTTTTGGCCTTTGTTGTTTATTGGATGCTCGTATCGATTTTTTTTTAGTGATAACTATTGTTATTTGCTTATGACCATTTTGGTTCTTATGGATTAAATCTCATATGATTGCAAAAGTTATTGCTTTGATTTAAATATTGTTTTTCAAATCTTCTTGCTTATTAACATCAGTTTGCCTTCATTACAGTATTATTATCTTTCTAGCTTTCTCCACTCTCTTCTTATTTGAGTAATTTTTTTTTATAAGAGTTTTTGTTTTATCAGTGTGATGAGTTGTGTACCCCATTGAAACTTGATGTTTTTTACAGTTTTACCCATTGAAACTGGTGTTGTTTTCAGCTTTACAATCATTTATGAAGTGAGAGATGTGCACCTCTTGTGATTGTAGCTGGTTTGTATTGTCAAATAGCCAGTATTGGTGCATGGTCACTGACATGGTTATTGCTGACATTTGTGTTTGATCTCTTGTCCTATGCGCTGATACACTTGAATTTTGAGGATTTTGAGTTTGAGGTTAAAGAGAGGGTTGCTTGTGGTGAGCAAATTGGTGTTGAGATTTGCAAATATCATTCCTTTTGTTATGTGAGATTTTTAAAAATGCGATTTTTGAAAATCTCTCCATGAACTTTCTAATTCTATCTGCAGCTCATTTTTTTGTTGTATGGAAAATGGTTATTCATTGAAAAAATTTCATGCATTATTATATGCATTGAATATGCTTTAATTTCATGTTTTGTATGAATTTAATTAATTTCTCGTTTATTATAAACTCCTTTGAGTTCTTACATTTGATATACATGTCGTGTTTTGCTTAGTATAATTTATGAGTGATATCTTATTTGAAATGTTTACCCAAGCCTTTGAAACATTATTGCAAAATTGTTTATATCTTATGCGTTTTTCTAAGCATTTTGTTAAGGAGAACATTTTATATTTTGTGGTTGTGACTCTTAGTGAGTTGTGTATCTTCGTGAGGGTGTTCTTGCTCCATAAGTGACCACTTTGCTTTTGTATCCCATTGTAGCCTTTAAAACACTCTCTTGTGTTTCTAATATGTACTTGTTTCTTTAATTTTTAGTGATCAAAATTCTACTATGATCAGAATTTGTGAAAAATATGTTGTTTTTATGGTTATAATGGTCTAAACAAGAAATTCTTAAAAATTGATTTTGAAGTTTTTTCCTTGTGTTTTCCTTGATGGCTATTGCACCTTGCTTGAATTGTTATTAATGTTTCTAAAATCTTAAAATTATTGCTGAAGGTGCATATCTTATTCATTTTTAAAATTGTTCAAGTTTATAGTATCTCTATGTTTTGTTGAGGAACTTAACCATCCTCGTTTCATATATATGAATTAATAAGAGTTATTCTTGTTCAAAATATATATATTTGTTTTGAATCTAAATACATGCATTTTATATCTAGTTTTTAAACAGTTGGGTTAAAAATATTTTTCGTTTAATAACAATTTAGTAAGAACTATGTAGTCAAAAGCCCCGACTAGTCCGCCTAGTTGGTCTAGGCATAAGTAAAATGCCAAGGCTTTGCAATTCCTAGGTGAGTACCTTTAAAGGTACCAATTTTGCCGACTAGGCACTGACTAAGGTGCCTAGTCGGTGACTAAGCTGCCTCCGCCTTGGCAAGATGGCAGTTTAGTCATTTATTATTCCTATATATATTTTTATTTTTTGTATATATAATTATATATTTTTGTGCATGTTTGTGTGATTTGTTCTGTGAAATTATGAAAACATGCTTTATATATATGTGTGTGTGTGTGTGTGTGTGTGTGTGTGTGTGTGTGTGTGTGTGTGTGTGTGTGTGTGTGTGATACTTTGCTTTTGAGAGTTTTTGTGAAACATTGAAAGCATTCACAGTTAATTTTAATTGATTATGTTTTTTTATGTGTGTTGCTTTGTTTCTGATGAATTTTTCTATAAAATCCTGAAAGCATGTTTAGTATTATGAATTATGTAACATGTTAATTATATATGTATGTGTTATTGTGCTTCTATGAAAGGTTGAAATTATATTTTGTTGATTATACTGAATATGTTATGAATAATTGAATATATATATATTGTTTGTGTACAATTATATATATATATATATATATGTATATTCTAGTTATGTATATTAATGTATTTTGTGAAATCATGTGTAATTTGGTAGTTGTGTAATGAAAACATCTCATTAGTGAAAGAATTAAACATATTTTTATGTATATTTTGTGTATTTTTTTATATTTTAATTGGGGTACCGACTAGTCCTCGACTAGTCTTTTTGGGGATCTACAGACTAGGCACCGCCTAGTGCTTTTGACCACATAGGTTTAAAATATATTTCTTTGTGTAGTTGGAACAGGGGCAGAGCTACATACTGGCCGGGGTAGTGCCCACCCTAGAAATCCCCAATAAAGGGATTGGGGTTAGGGTCAGGGTGGATAGTGCTTTCTCTGACCCGAATGTTGTGCGCTTCCCTCTCTCTCTCTCTCTCTCTCTCTCTCTATATATATATATATATATATATATATATGTGTGTGTGTGTGTGTGTGTGTGTGTGTGTGTGTGTGGATTTTTGGCTCCGCTCCTGAGTTAGAACCTTTGTTTTGTTCTCTCTGCATGTTTTTAAGGATGTTATGGGTTGAGAAAGAAATATATCTTTGATGAATCATGCATTTAAAAAAGATTATTATTGAAAACTTGGATCATTATTTTCTTTTTGTATTTTCAAACTTTTGGTGTTTACACCGTAAGTTTGAGGGGGTGTTAATATATATATATATATATATATATATATATATATATATATATATATATATATTTATTATTATTATTGTAATAAATAATGTTCATCAGGGACATTTTTAGTCTTTTTACTTTTTATATATAGGTCTGTCTTATAGGGACAGTTTTGTATTTATTTTTGTTTTTTATATTTTTTTGTAATTGCCTTGGTTTTGAGGAGCTCTTTAGTTAGGTTCTTTTTGGACTAGTCAACATAGAGTTGACTAGTCAATAAAGCTGTTGGAACAGTTCAAGAGGAACCGTTGGACAGCTCTATTGAGACCACCTGTTGTGTATAAATAGGGGTAAAAAACCCCATTTGTTTCCAATGCTTTTCCTAACCATTCTACTCAATAAAGAGTATATTTTTATATTCTTGTCTTGTTTTGATTCTTTGAAGTATTGTATATATACTTTGTGCTTGTGTGCCTTAATGCTTTGAAGTATTGTATATATACTTTCTTTACAATGTTAAGAGGCAGTTATGGAATCAATGTGATGTTTGAGGTGACTTCTGTGAAAGTACAACTATACATGAGTCAATAGAGAATTTATGTAACGCTTTTGAGCATCACTCCATTTTCCTTTTGTAAACATGCTGATTAATTGAGTGCTAATGTACTGAAACTGCTTATGACTAATTACTAATTAGCAACTTTATGCTGTCATAAAAATGAAAATGAATTATGATATGTGCGGTTGAGAGGCAGTCATAGAATCAATGTGAAGATTAGGGCTTTCAACGGGTCGGGTTTACCTGAACCCACCCGAACCAAACCCTATATAGGGTCCGGGTATGGTGATAAATATGAAGACCCGATTAAGACTTGGGTCCAGACCCGAAGGTCCGATTAATACATGGATCCGGGTATAGTTTGTGAAATTTTATACCAGACCCGGGCCCGACCTGATTTCCAATTAAGATCCACAAATTTTCAATGTAAAAATGATAAAAATATTGTTTTACCGGGTATGACCCGGTCTGGTTCATGTAATTCTTATCGGGTCCAGGTATGATTTTTCTTATGGTGGGTCCGATTAGACTTGGGTCTGGACCTGATACCATACCCGAAAATGGGGCCAGGTCTGGTTCTACCTGGCTCTGACCAGTTGACACCCTAGTGAAGATAGAGATGGCTTCTTAAAAGTACAAGTGTACATTAGGTCAATAGAGAACTTACACAAGTTTATTCAGCCTGACTCCAAAAGTGGCTTAATTATTTTGCTTTCGTAAACATGCAAAATTAATTGGACGTCAGTGTGCAGAAGTTATGACCAATTACTGGTGACCAATTAATAGTTAGCAAGTTTGTGTGGCTTACTTTTTATACATGTTTAGTGACAATTATTGTGCTCTGGAGCTTGATTTATTGATTTAAGAGTGGTGCATTACATCAATGTAAAGGGTGGGAGAAAAATGGAAAACAGACATTAAAATGGAAATGTAGTGACATGACTCTTTTTTATATTCATGGCAAAACAAGGCTAACATTCTTATTGTTATGATTTTTGTAGCTGGTTGCTCTAACAAGGAAAGTGTGGGGACACTTGTAGCCTGTGCCATATCCTTCGAGGCGGTTCTCTTTAGCATGCTATACAACGTTTATTCATGGACAATTTTCATTGTTGTGGAGAAAGACAGCCTCAGCCCAATCTGTTCCTTCATCATGGCTGTATGGACCTCTTTGTATGTAACTTAGTCACTTAATATTATTTCAGTGTAAAGTAACATTAAGAAGTCCGAAATTTGGGTTTTCTATTATCAACATAAAGATGTTTACCGATTTTGGTGAATTGGCCTCTCTTAAGATATCAGTTCAAAATCCTGTAAAACTTTCATGGCATTCACCTTGTATAAGGCCGAGAAAGTTTTTCATAAATAGGTAGCCACCATCCAAATATTAATGGAAGGAATTTCAAATCAAACATGATGGTGTCCATATTTTTTTTCAGATTTTGGTTGAAACTAACGTGTGAAAATTTTCAATAAATATATGTTCGAACACCATGTAGTGCAACCTAGACTACTAGCTGTCTTTCTTTAATTGCTTTAATTGGTATATAATCGAGTCACCACTTTCTAAAGATAACATGACATTCGTTATCATGAACTATATCCTCTTAAATTCCTGTTTTTTTTTCTTTTCTTTTTTTGCAATAGTGTATCTCCATTAGAGCCTTTGAACTGGCCAATCGTGCTTAAATCTGGTGACTTGATAACTTGGTTTAGCAAGGTCACATCCGACTGAAGGCATCTATTCCAAGTTATGTCATCCCCTTGGATCTAGCTTCACCAATATTTTTCTCTCTAATAGATTTTGTTTGGGTTTCCAACATTTGTACAGTCTATGCATGGGAGGTTAACATATCATATTTTTCCAGGGATGAAGTTCAGAGTTGGAGATTGTTGGTTACTTAATTGAGATTGTTGAATCTCTACATCAAGTTTGGACATATCCATTGCTTACACTTTGGAGATTTTGAATGGTAATTTAAGTGTTCTTTCCTGGTGGGTCGGAAGTTTGGAGTCATTCATTACCATGGAAGGCTATGTTTGTCAACGACTCCTGCTTCTCCACAGTATTTGGCTTGTAAAGCAAAATGAGAAAAAACAATCTTTGTATGAAACGTGTTAACCTTCAATTCTAAAATAAAGGGAACTAATCCCATTTTATTGTCTGCGGAGGGCTTCTGCTTTGTAGTCCAAAAGCCATCACATGGTTCTCTATTGTATTAATCTTTACAATAAAAAAATATTGCATTAAACTTTGCATAAAACTCTTATTATAATGTTTCGATATCATATATTTCAGTGTCACACACATAATTTATAGCTCGGTAAACTTGGTTATCAATTTTGGGCATTAATATGAAAAGAAATTCCAAAGTCAGTGATGCATATCATGAGCAGCTTACCTCTGTTGATTGATTGGATTTTTTCTCATGATTTCCCGTAGTTGGACCTTTAAAACCATTTTTTTATGTTTACACTAATTTGTTTACCAGTACCGTATCTCTAGTCCAAAGCTGCCTGGAAGAATATACTAGTTAGGTGGTGAATCATTTACCAAATTGCGTTCTCTAAGGAACTTGAATCTTGTGTGTTATATGGAATAATTGTCCATAATATTGGATCATACTGAAGTATCACGCTTTTTAAGTCTTGTAAGATTTTGTTGGTTCACTACCGTTCTCTGAACAGATGTTTCCTATGTTACGTTGTTAGAGGAAGTGAATTATCAAGGAGCAGTATTGGCATTTGTTTTTAATTGTCATAATTACTAAATTACTTGAAATTCCAACATGGCCATCAGTCTCTTATTTCATGAACGTAGTGCCCAAAAATTGCATTGTACGGTGCTCCAGAATTTGTATTTATGTTAGATTTCTTGTATGCAGGAACTATAGGAAGCTCAGTTTGTACAAGATACATGGGCGTATGGGTATGTGCTTCATTGCTTCTCTTCATCTTGTGCTTGCTTTTTGTTTACTTCATTTTTCTTCTTGTTTACCACGATCGAGTAGTTCCCATGCATATACTGAACATAAATGACATTGGGGATAAGGACAAATGACGTCTAGCGTCTGTGCAACCTAGTTGCCATCAGCGTCAGTTGGGAATTGGGTTATCATGTTAAAAATAACCATTCGGGCTTGCAGTGCCTCTGAAATTCACAGCATTCCAGTTCATGACATCATAATTCTGGCCCATTTAAGATGAGATGATAACCGTTCGGAGGCGGCTAAAGCCTTGGTGCCTAGAAAAGGGAAAAATGAAAAAAAAAAGAAGTAAATAAACCACTCTTTCACAAAGAATGAATTGCTCCTTGCATTTCCGTTATCGGTTTTGAAGGTGTAGCGCCTGGTTGTGGGTTTTGATCCATGCACAGAATAGTTATCTTTGGATTCGTGGTGTTGGGGCAATCTGAATTAGTTTACCAACTGGTATCGCTATTCCCTGTTCTATCTTGGAGCTTGGAGAATTTGATGAAGAATTGTTTGTTACCCCTGTTCCATCAGAACAAAAGCATTTTCTTTTTTACAATGTTGGTTGAGGTGTATTCCTATCAAATCCATTCTTCACTGAATTCAAAAAGTCTTGAGGGCGTGATGGGGACTCACAACCTGCCGTGATCCCGTTTGTGAGAAGCCCGTGTTGCTGATATGACTTCAAAAGCAGGTACTTCATAGTTATTCAAGCGCATCTCGTCTCACGGTTAACCTCCAAGTTTTCATACTAAGATGAGGTTTGCAAATCTCATTTCTTATTGACGAAATCTGATTCTAAAATTTCTTCTCGCACTCACAGACTTGAGTCTTTTTACTTGTTTTGTTAAAAACATGTTCTACGGGGAATATGCTTTCCTCTTGCAATAAGACGGAATCACCACAGGGAACTTGGTAAATTTTCATTATAGCTTTCAGCAAATGGTTTTTTCCAATGTACAACAATTGGTTTTGAAATCTGCCCCCTATACTGTAAGAAGGATATGAGAAGGATATATGATTATGACTTGTTTGGAGCTGATGCAATGGCTGCCAATCCCATCATATTTCTCTGCGCTTAGGAATGCTAGGACGATGTGACGAATGGTAACGATATTCACAAGAGGGAAAATCATGGTACATTTGTCACTCTTGACACGAGACATGCTAAAGTTTTTGAGTTCAAGGGCTGGCTGGTGCAGCTGACAGTCTCTACTGTTCATGTTCCTTGCTTGCTACTTAATGTTGACAGCTTCACGTAGTCAGCTAAAACTTTAGCACTTCCTCGTCTTTGGTGGGTGGGCTGTTACGGCTTGCAATCAGCTTGCAATCTACTGTAAGTTTCTAACGAGTCAGTTTGTGATTATATCTGGTTATGCTTAGGGTTGAGTGTGTTTGTGATCCCCTTTGGCCGGGGAAGCCCCATGTTTCAGTGTACAACACCAAGTGATCTAGCCTTTTTAGTTCGTCTTTTATCTCCTAAAAATACCATCTATTTTGAAATAAAACATGTATTGATTGTAAATCTCACTCTCATCAGATCAAGATGTCTGGAAGGCGTTGGATGAACTTTTATAATTTAAAATAAAAAATATATAATTTAAAATAAAAAATCCAAAAATAAAAGAGCATATTTGGCTACATGCTCCTCCCTCGATCCATATATTGTTCTATAAGGTAAATACTATACACACTCCGACTGACCTCTGGACGTCTGATTCAGGAAGTAGCACTGTCCTCGTAGCTTGGACATAGCCGATGCTTAACCATTCATGGTTGTTCAATACATTTAATTTTCTAAATATTGTATGCTATTTTTAAAACCACTAGAGCCATTTGAATGATAGTTTGTCTGATCAGATCCCTAGCCTCATCTGATCTTGCAAATATTGTGGACCCTAAGCCTTATGAAACTTGCAGGACTTGGACAAACAGCTGCTCAAGTGACATTTGAAAAGCGTCATGTTTATAAAATATGTAGTGGTAGTTGTATTTTTATTTGAAGTACCAACTTCTATCATATCAAAATGATTCTTAAAACTACAGATGGAAACTGCTTTAAGCCTTCCTTTTACCTTTATCTTTGTTGTTAGTATTACCATTACTGACTGTTCTGGTAGATTATTTTGTTACTAATGGCATTTTTGGAGGTAGAGTATGTTTTGTTGGTTGTGAGAGGGCTTGGCGATAGTACTGGTTATAATCAGTACCGAATGGCAATGGCAGCAGCACAGCACATTTCCACGTGTGTGGATTTATGTGCTGAGAGTTAGAAAAACTGGATTTCATATGCATGCAAATGTGCATATATCCCATACAAGATTTCAGGTTGAGTAGTTTTCCTACATCATGGCATCTCAAGGATGAAATGGAATTTGCCTACAAGGGCTCCGCTCATCTGATATGGGTAACTTGTGAATGTCACCAAGTTGACAGGATGTCACAAGTTCGAAACTCGTGGGTGACCTTCCTTGCCACAAGGTGGAAGCTTTGGGCAGGAGAGACTTCAAGGGTTTTACCAGCTGGAGGCCAGCCAATGTAAGGTCAGTGATGGGGGGTTTCCCCTTGGATTATAAAAAAAAAAAGATCAAATGAAATTTCGATGTGTATCTAGTTTTCTTTTTTTCTTTCTTTTTTGTCATTGTAATATGTTAAATGTAAATGAAGAATATCATTTCATTAATTAAGGCTAATTTCAGGGCTGTCATAAGTGGGAATGTCAACTTATGGGGTGACAAATTTCTGCTTGTGCTTTTTCTTTATTATTTCCTTTTCTTTGTCGCCTCTTAGTAAAAAATAAAAAAAATCTACACTTTCCTCTCCAACTGAGACAGAGAGAGATGTACATTGCAATGTTAAAAGTGTCAAGGTGAGGTGAAGCGTTACAGCTTCAGTGAAGCTAGGCGTTGAAGAGCAAGTATCACAACAATGAGAAGCACAAGATAAGAAAACATGTAATTATATAATAAAATGAAAAGTAAGCAAATAATTGTGTATTTTATCATCAATAACTTGTGAGAATGTATAAATTTTCACGTAAAAAAAAGATCACATTCGCACACACAAGGTAAATTCAGACACATAGGCATATGAATTTTTTTTTCATCTTAAAAACATAATTAAAAGATCCAACTTGGTTTTGAGGTGAGATTTTTTATGGAAGGGAAAATTGTTAAGAATGTTAATTTTACTCCTCTCTCATTCCTAAAGCTTTAGGTGCGGTCCATCTCAAGGAGTTTTCGCCAATATTTCTTTGCAATTTTATATTCAAAATTATTTCTAAGGTGATGGTCAATAGGTTGAGAAGTATACTGTCATGTTTGATCTCAAGGAACCAAGGGGTGTTCTTTAAGGGCGAAAGATATCCGTGAGAGTTTATTGCTTTCTCACGAAATCATCGACTCTATAAGAAGAAAATTTCTTATCTAAAGTATGAGTGTATACTGGGATTTTTTGGAGAACTCCCCTTTACGCTTTGGCTTTGATCCTTGGTGGGTGCACTTAATTATGGTTTGCGTGAAGATGGCCTCCCTTCGGGTACTTGTGAATGGTAGCTCGAGTAAGAAATTTTCTAGCTTAAGAGGTATTCGGCAGGGAGATCCCATCTCCCCGGGCAAAATCAATTTGAATCTATCCAAATTCCCTTCACCGGTCTACAAGTTTCTCACTTGTTCTTTGCCGATGATGTGTTGTTTTTTGCTAAGCCGGATCTAAGGCATATTTGTATTCTAAAAAATACTTAAAGGAATTTGAGGATGCTGAAGGTATCAGATTAATAACTCTAAATTTGTTATGGTTTCCTTAAATTTAGACCATGATGAGACTAGTCGATTGTCTGCCCTTGTGGACTGGCAGCTGGAAAAATTACCCATTAAATATTTGGGGTTGCCGTTATGTGCTGAAAATTTGAACACATCTATGCGCTAACCTTTTTTTGCTAAGTTCAGCAACGAATTGAGTCTTGGAAGGCCAAATTATTATCGTATGAAGGGAGAATTACTCTCATTCAGAGCATGCTTTCTAGTATTCCTGCCTATTGGTTGATGTCGTTCAAAATTCTGAAAAAAAAAGTTAGTTGCTTAATTGGAGACGTTATTCAGGAACTTATGGCAAGATTATGATTCTGGGAAGAGGCCACGTTTGGTTGCTAAGTAGGTGTTGTGCAAACCCAAGATTGAGGAAGGCATAGGCCTTAGAAGAGTAGAAAAGATAAATGTTGCTTGCTTGGCTAAATTGGCTCTTGTTATTTATTTTGGAGACTCTTAGTGGGCTGAGTTTATAGAGATAAATACTTTCAAAATAAGAGCTTCTGGTTGCCAATCTAGATATGGCGGAAAGGGATATTTTGGGGCTAAAAACAAATTGAAGTGTTTAGCATTTGCAAAGTGGAGAATGAGTCATCTACTCGTTTTTTGGATGTGTAATTATAATGACCCAAACTGACCCTAAAAAAACAGTGAATTTTTTTTTAAACAATTACAGAAAACTTCTCAAGGACCCGGGTTACATCACAAACTTAATATATCAATTCTACAAACCATTTTGTGCATAGAGTCAATTGAAAATAATAAATTGAACTTCAAATAATTAATAAATAAGTCAAAAAGTAAAAAAACAAACAAACTAAAATTGACTTCATCTAAATTCTGCATACAGGTCAGATGCCAAGCCACCAAGTCACAAGACTCGAGTATTCCAGCCAGCCAGTCCTACACATCATTGAGCCTCTGGGCCTATAAAACAGTTTTAGAAAATGAATAAAGACCGAAGTTCTAGTACGAATTCTTCTAAAAATCCAACGGTAAAAGAAATAGCATAAATTAAATCATGCATAAATTTAAGAGAAAAGCACAAGCAATAGTTTACCAAAATTAACTTACCATTCAACAATATCATGCCAAATTCAATATTTAGAAATGCATATAACTAATGTTGAACAGTAAATTATGCATGATTCAATGCACATACATGAATAACTTCTTAAGTTATTTATCGTAGTTATTTTTTCATTCATGTCTCTATTAAATGCACATAAATTTAAAAAAAAAATCTTAAAACTCGCAGATACTCAAAACAGGCGAAATTCTCGATGTTCAAGGTAATTCTTAGTTATAACTTAAAATATAATTTGTAATTTAATTACTGGATTTCACACTTATTTCTCGACTGATATCAGGAATCATCACCTTCCATCGAAACATTAGGAATAATCACCTAATGCTAAGACATTAATAAAAAATTTCAACCATTGATGCCACTTTCTTGGTATACCAATAACTATAGCTGAGTCAATACCACCACCACTCCAGACAAAGTGACTGAAAGCTTCCTAAAACCGTGGCTAGCAACATAAACCTTGCATCGGGTTCTTGGTTACTCAATTGCACACAGAGTTTTAGTATTCTCACGATCTCCTATAATCGTCATCCAAGATTCTCACACTATAGAAGGGACATCAAGGAAGAGTATTATTATATTGTTTTGGTGTCTTTTACCATTTAAATTAATTTCAAGATCTTTATACAAGGATATTTATGCATGCAATAACAATTCTGGGCCCTTGCTCTCAAAATTTAACACTATAATTAATTTTGAAAGACCAATAATTTTTATAAATCATTTTGCTATGCATAAACAACTCAGTAGCACATGAGCAACACATGTTGTTGGCCCACAATGGTTAACACAACCACTAACATAATCTCAAAAAGTGATTCATACCATTGCAAAATTTTAGTGAACATAAAACACACGCAGTTTCATAAATCTATGTTTATAATGCACATTCACAACACAAAAAGAATGTGCATTTCATCAAGCACATACATATACATATAAAAGGCTTGTAGACCTATCAATATATGATCAAATTTATGCATATGATCAGCAAACACACAAACGATCTACTCGATATCAGATTTATGCATATGATCAACTGTCATGCAAACATCTATTTATAATCAAATTCATTCATATGATATTAAACTATAAACTGATCTGTTTATGATCAAATTCATGTACTTGATCAACTAAAAGAATTTCAGCTACCCATGATCAAATTCATGTACTTGATCGGCCAACTGAAATATATACATATTCTAATCAGATTCATGTACATGATCAGCTGACAGAAATATATATATTATCATCAGATTCATGTACAATACAAACATGCATATGATCAACTCCATGTACATGATCGACTGACATAAATTCAGTTATCCATGATCAGATTCATGTACCTGATCAGCTGACAGGAAAGCCAGCTTCTCAAGGTCAAATTCAGGTACATGTTCAACTAACTGAAGAAAAAGAATATACATATTCAAGCTCAGGTTCATGCGCACGATCAGCTAACTAAAACTACATATATGTGCTCAGATTCATGTGCATGATAAGCTAACTAAAAATACATTTATATGCTCAGGTGCTTGCATCAGTGAACAGAAAAATACATATGTATGCATTAAGTTCATGCACATAATCGTTGAACATCGAAATACAAATGTTATGAATAGATTCATACACATGATCGATAAACAGTAAAATACAAATGTTATGAATCAGATTCAGGTACATAATCAACTAAGTGCAAGGATACACATAATCAGATTCCAACACATGATCTAAAATATAATATATATATATATATATCAGATTCATAAAATCGGTAGACTGAATAATAAACATATCTGATCAGATTCATATACATGAATCGTTAGACTCATATATATCAAATTCTTGTACATGAATCGGCATAACTGAAATATATATATTAATCAAATTCAAGAATCAACAAATTGAAAAATACATGGATATCTGATCAGATTTATGCACATGAATCTGCTGACAGAAAAATCAATATGTATATGATCATATTCATGCGCAGAATTGGAAAACAGAAAACTATATATATACTTATGACCAAATTCTTGTTTTTCCTCTAAACCCATGCTCGAATCAATTTACACTAACTCCCTTCCCATTCAGATTTATAGAAAAACCCGCACCTTGATTTTTTAGTTTACAAAAAGGTAGAGGAAGGATAAAAATTTGATGAAGCTCTTCTTCTTCTCTCTTCTTTCTTTCTTTTCTCTCTTTTCTTCTCTCCACTTAGTTCATGATTTTCTCTTTTTCTATTCTTTCTTTCTTTCTCACCTCTCTCTCTTTCTCTCTCTCTAGAAAATAATTTCTAGAGAGAGGGTTCTCAACCCTTTTTATAATTTAATAAAACCTCTGGAGGGGGTAACACCCCCTTCTAGACCCCTTTAGGGGTAGAGTTCTACCTCTAACAACCTTATCTCTTTTAAATTTTATATATTTTTTGTATATTATATATCATATGGAATATTCTAGGGGGGGGGGGGGGGCTCCTTCTAAAAACCAAATGGGGTGCCTCATCCTTAGTCTTTAAAATCAAGTGTCTGATTTTAAAACTTTAAATTTATTTTGGTTTTAAAATGGCATGGATAGATTATAGATCAATGTTGGATCCATGATCCAAATCCTTATCCAATTCAATTGGATAAAAACCTAGACTGGTTCTTAGTTAATATGGATCCTAGATTGGATCCAGATCCAGATTAACATTGGTCAAATAAAGCAGGTCGAGTCCGGTCCAAATAAAAAAAGACTAAAAAATTGAGGCCGGTCAATTTAGAAAAATGCATTTTTTAAACCAATCGTAATCGATTCCGATTTTGCTTGAATTTAAAGGTTAAAAACAAATAAATTCATAGATTTTTCTTAACATATTTAGATCTTGTTAATAGGCTTTGGACCAAGTCCGGACCCAAGTTGACGTCATCTCATATTTAAATATTTTTATGATTTTATCATGTTAAATATAAATATTTAATTTAAAATTATATTTTTAAGCTTAAAAATTATGGAAAATTATGAGATATTACAGTAATAACTATAATTTTTTTGGCATTTATTAAAATTAATAAAGATAAATTTTATGTCTCAATTATGGATTTAATTATATTTGAATGTGCATTTAATATCTACATTAAATTGAATATAAGTCTCAAGTGAATATGAATTTTAATTGAATCTAGTTTGAAATTTGAATTTAATTTCACCAAATTAAAATTTGGATTTAAATAAGGATGGATTCAAATTTTGGATTTAATTAAGTATGTATTTGGCATTTAAATTTGATTAGAAGTATTTTGGTTTTGGATTGGATATTGGATCTAAACTTAAAAGTATTTAGAATTTGATTTGAAATCCAAAATAGAAATTGAGATGGATTTAATTTAGTAAATTAATTAGTATAATTAATCAACTAGGAAACCCAAGAGAGTGGACACCCTCTCTAGGCGGGCCTATTCTACTTGTCTGGAATTCTACCTTCTAAAGTTCTAAATTAGTGAGGAGTCTATATTAGATTAAAAGTCATTAGTTTTCTAATTAAATGGTAGGCTCATTAATTGGGAGTTATAATTTCTTTTTTTTGCTAGATTTGGACTCTATGGTGGGACGCCCCTAAGTGGGCCCCACCTAGGCAGATGGGAGTCTATATGGAATGGACATCATAATGAGAGGAGTTTCTTAAGGAGGTGGGGCGTCCCCACCTTCTTTATCTTAATAGACTTAATAAAATAATAATAATAATAATAAGATAAATAATAAATATAAAACTAGAAAGTTATCTAGAAGAGATGGTAAGGAAACTTACCCATTAATGACATGTTGTGAGCATGTGTTTTGGACTAGAAAGATGATTGGAACATGCACGTGGTACTGGTCAAGTTTGCATACAACAATAGCTACCATGCTAGCATCAGGATGACACCTTTCGAGGATATTTACGAAAGACCTTGTCGATCACCTGTGTATTGGGATGAGGTTGATGAGAGAATTGTAGATTTATTGATCGTATTGTAGCACTACACACAGAAGGTGCAGATGATTTGAGATAGGTTGCATATAGCTCAGAGTCGGCAGAAGAGCTATGTGGATACTTTTGTTGTGAGAGATTTTGTTTTTGTTGGAGTATTTTCTACCAAGAGTGTCTTTCGATTTGGAAAGAAAGAGAAGTTGAGCCTGAGATACGTTGGTCCCTTCGAGATTCTTGAGTGGATTGGCGAAGCAGCATAACGCTACCTTCTTAGTATGCTTAAATCCATAACGTCTTTCATGTATCCATGTTGAAAAAGTATATTTATGATATATCACATGTCATACAATATGAGGATGTAGATATTCGAAAAATACTTGACAGTAGTGGAGAGGCCAATAGAGATTTTATATTGAAAAAAATAGGCGTTGAGAACGAAGACCATTCCTCTTGTAAAAATACATTGTCAACATCATGGTATAGAAGAATGTACTTGAGAACCAGAGACTGGTATATGAAAAAAATACCCCCATCTGTTTGAGTAATATTTGTATCGAATTTCAATAACAAATTTATTTTTAAGGGGGAAGGATGTAATACCCGCAAAAATTTTCAGAATTTGTTAAAATTAATAAAGATAAATTTTATATTTCAATTATGGATTTAATTATATTTTAGTGTGCATTTAATGTATACATTAAATTGAATATAAATCTAAAGTGAATGTCAATTTTAATTAAATCTATTTGAGATTTGAATTTAATTTCATGCAAATTAGAATTTGCATTTAATTAAGCATGGATTCGAATTTTGGACTTAATTAAGTGTGGATTTAGATTTGATATTTAAATTTGGATCTAAATTTGATTTAGAAGTACTTAGTTTCGATAAAATCTTTCAAAAACTTCTTCATTTGGCTTTTAAAATCCCAAAATCTCAGAGTCCTAAAGTTTCAGGACTCTAGCTTAGAGTTTTAGTTCGCTTAGAACTCTATTTTCAAGCCTTTAAATTTTATTTATTGATTTTAACCCCTTTTCAAAGTTATTTTCAGTTTTTATTTCAAATTTTCAAAACTTCGATGTGGGGCCCACCTAGTTGGCGTCATATCTAGAGGAGTTCTGACTCAGTCAAGACACTGTACCATTTCAAAACTTTCAATCTCAAAATCTACTTTGAATATCTTTTGAAAAAAACTCTCATTTTCAAGTTTTAAAATCGTTTTTTGAAAATTCAAGTGGGGCCCACTCTGGGTGGCGCCGCATTTGCAAAAGTCAGGGTTAGACTAAAGTTAGTCATAGTTCTAGTTAGTTTAGAGGTTAGGAATCTATGAGAGTCCAAACTTGATTTTAAAAATCATATTTTTTTACTTTAAATTTTAACCTTGATTTTAAAGTTTTAAATTAGGGTTTTTGAAAAATGCCAAGTGGCGCCACATTTGGGAAGTTCCCTAAAACATTTAGAAGTTTAATTGGGGTTAGTTAGGGTCCCTTTATGGTTAGAAAACTACAAAAAAATCATCCTCCCTTGGTGGTTTTAGATAGAGTTTGAAAAAGTCAAAGTTAGGTATTAATTAGTCCTAATTACATGGATTTTCAAAAATCTATAAAAAGGGGTCTTTAGAAGGGTTAAAGGGGGGTCTTTTTCTCTCCCAATTTCGTAGCCTCTCTCTCCTCTCCAGCACCTCCACCTTACTCCATTGCAGCTGTAGCCTCAAGGTGAGTTATTTAATATTATTTTTTATTAGTTTTTTATGAATTTTTTTATAGATTTCACCTAAGAAACCCTCTTTCATGGTTTAAACCATGGAATCACCATCAAGAACCTCAAGATCAGTCCAAGAAGATGATCTAACCTTGTTCAATGTTGTATTTTGAGATTCCAATCCATTGGAATCATTTACATTGTCGTTTTTCATATTTTTAACCAAGAAAACATGAGATTTATCCGTTAAATGGATTAAATCCAGGATTTCAAAGGTAAAAATTAATTCCAGCCATGAATTCCCTGTTTTATTTTTATTTTTTAGCATATTAATATTTATTACATGTGTTCCAGCATTGAAATCAATTTTGTTTTACTGTTTAGATATTTTTTATGGTTTCTTATTGATTAAATCATGTTTTTTTAGTGTTTCTTAGATTTCTGTATATTTTAATTTTAGATCCATAGAAAGTATGTTGGTTCGTATTGAAATATTAATTATAAATTTCTGATTTTTTTATATGTGATACACGAATATGTAAGTAAGCTTCTGTAAAAAAATTAGAGGTTTTGGGATTCAGAAACTCTGCTAATAAAATACAAAGTCAAATCGGGATTTCTATTGATTAAAATCATTGTTCAAATTCAAGCATAACTTGTAGATGCGTTATTTCTTTCATCCGATATTCGATTTGAGATCTGTAAAGTGCAGTGGGTTTGTGTTAATGTCAGCTATTTAATGTAAAATTTTCATAATTTTTTGTCACTATTTGATATTTTTCCTTTGTCAGAAAGTTAGATCCATGTTTTAAAACTCGTTATGATTTACTAAAACCCTAATTCAACTTGTGTTGATCATAGATCCTTAACCGTAAATCCGATTCATGATCTGTAAAAAGAGAAGTTGATTATTTTTTTGTCTACTATTCACTTCTGAAGTATGTTATTTTTACCTGTATTTGCAATCGGAAGGGCCCAATTTAATCAATTTTATATTCGTTAAATTTAAGTCCAGACTGTTGGAACAATATTTCCCTAATCAAAGATGATTTTTCTGATATGTAAAAGGGAAATTCTGTGTTTTTCTGTCTAGTTTGTCTCTGTAAAATTTCAGGAATTTACATGGTGAATTGACCGATAATTCAGGTTTGGCACTGAAAATGGTACGTGATCGTGGGTAAAAATAACATATTTTAGGGTTTTGATGCAATTTTCGAATTGAAATAATTTCAAAAATATATTTTTCTGATTCCAATTTAATTTTAGTGTAATAACAAGTGCAGAGGACGATTTTTATCAATTTTGGAACCTATTTGATGCTTGGATGAGCAAAATTGCAAAACAAGGTGCTCGCATGATGCCGAAACCCTGCCAAAATCATGATTTTCATGATATTTCTGAATTTTTGTATATAAGTTTATGTTTTTACGGTTTTTGCATGTTTAAAATCATGTTATGACACTTCATGGTTTATTTGCTTATTATTTGATTTTATTTAAATCCTAAACCCAAAGTTTTTACCAAAATATTTTTTGAAAACCCTAATTTCAAGGCCATAGTCTTGCTATCGGGGGCATTTTGGTCATTTTACCTTATTTCGAAATTCCTAACTTGGATTTTCTTATTTACAATCATACCACATTATCTTATGTTTGATTTATTTTCATTTGAATTTTAAAACCTCATTTTACAAAATATCTTTTTGAAAAAAACCTGATTTCAAGGCCATAGTCTTGCTATCAGGGGTATTTTGGTCACTTTGAACCTAATTTCGAATTTTCAAAACTCATTTTCATATTTTTTCAATTTTATTTCATATTTAATTATGTTTATCTCAGGAAATCATAGAAAAAGGCTTATAGCTAGCAAAATCCAGTAATTTCCAGATATTACTGGATAAATCTAGAAAAACTGACATTTCTTCACTAACAAGTTGCTAGTTTTGTCTAGATATTGAAGACTTTATTTTCAGTTATTTAAATTCAATTAGTGATGTAAATTATGGTTAAATTTGGAATAAGAATTTCAATTCTTGCTTAGATTAGGATTTGCATTGCATATAGTTTGAACTTTGATATATAATTGTTATGCTTGTCATTCATGTGCATATTTCTACAAATCCACCATGGTCTACACGAGTGGCATGTGCACTAGCTCTTAGGGAGTTGACAAACTCGGCGGAATTCGTATTTATGGCCATAGTCAGAATATGAATGAGACCCAGATTTGTGATCTTCGTATTAGCCACATTCATCCTACACTCTTAGGCTAACTTTAAAATACACTGCATTTCTTAAAACTCAAAAGAATTTTCTCAATTCCTCAAAGAAATATCTTTCAAATCCATATTCATTCATTTCATTCAATTTGCAAATCCCAATTCCAATTCAGAGAAATCGATTTTCTCAAAATTTTTTAAGTCTTACTCAGAAATTGATTCTCTCAAAACTCTGAGCTTTCAAATGGTATTTTAAGTATTTTTCAAAGTTCAAAATTCAATTTTTTAAGTTATATATTCAATTTCAAAGTTTGAATTCAGAAAAAAACCAGTTTTTCAAAGTTACTTGAAACTCCTCAGAAATCCATTTTCACAAAACACTTGGATTCTTCAGAAATCGATTTTCATTTTCCTCAGAAATATTCTTTCACCATGATTCACGATTTTCCAAGTGACATCTTTTCCAAGAATTTTTTAAGTATTTCAAATCTCAGAAGCAAACATCATGTTTTCAAATCTGCATTTTCAGAAAATTTATAGCACATGCTTGATTCTTTGTGCATTTAGAAAATAGAACATGATCTAGACAAGTTGTGCAAAGTTAAGCACACTTTTGATCCTTGGTTCAATTACCTCTGGTAAAGGCGCCAATAACGGTTGAACCTCGTACCGATAGGCGAGTTTCATTCTTTGGAATTATCCCGCATTTTAAAACGGATGCGAGTTATTTTCAAAAAAAAAATCAAAGGTCAATTTGACTTGCAAAAGTAAAATTTTGCGATGATAACAAATTCTTTGTTGTAAATCGATAATTTTTTGTTGTAATTCTATAATTCTTTGTTGTAAATCTATAATTCTTTGTTGTAATATTATAATTTTTTGTTGTAATTCTACAATAGAAATTATACTACAAATATCATAAAACTTGATATTATAAAACACATAATATCTTACAAATCGATATACAACAATTGAGCATAATATATTACAAATTGATATACGGCAATTCAACATAATAGCTTACAAATTGATATTAACAAACAAAACAATATTTCACAAAAATTGACACTGGAAAACACTTAATATCTTACAAATCTATATACGGCAATTCAGCATAATAAATTAAAAATCAATATTAACAAACAAAACAATATCTCATAAATCGATACTAGAAAACACATAATATGTTACAAATGGATATATAACAATTCAGCATAATATATTACAAATCGATATTAACAAACAAAATAATATCTCACAAACCTGCTTGTTCCGAGAAAACACGTAATATATGATTTGTCGTCTCGGTGAGTTTCATGTAACCATGTGTTTTTATGATTTATGAAGTTACAATATCTCACAAATTGACACTAGAAAATACATAATATCTTATAAATCGATATACGACAATTCAGCATAACATCTTACAAATCGATATACGACAATTCAGCATAATATATTACAAATCGATATATGGCAAACAAAACAATATCTCACAAATTGACACTAGAAAACACATCTTACAAATCGAGATACGGTAATTCAACATAATATATTACAAATCGATATTAACAAACAAAACAATACCTCACAAATTGACTCTAGAAAACACGTAACATCTTACAAATCAATATACGATAATTCAGCATTATATATTACAAATCGATATTAATAAACAAAACAATATCTCACAAATCGACACTAGAAAACACATAATATCTTACAAATCGTTATACAACAATTCAGCATAGTATATTACAAATTGATATTAACAAACAAAACAATATCTCACAAATTGACACTAGAAAACACATAACATCTTACAAATCGATATACGGCAATTCAGCATAATATATTACAAATCGATATTAACAACCAAAATAATATCTCAAAAATTGTCACTAGAAAACACATAATATGTTACAAATCGATATACGACAATTCAACATAATAGTAGAAGAGGTCAAACCCTCTCTTTTGTGCTTGCCATATCGGGAAGCTTCAATCTCAAAAAAGTGGGTTACAGAGGCGGTTTCGCCTCATTCATTTGCTCGAGAAAAGAGAGGGTGTGCTGACAAAAACAGTAATCAGACTGACATTAAGAAGCCAAAGATTGAACCCGCTGATGGACCTTTCCCTATTTCATCAATTAATGACCCTGAAGTTCCCATTTCTAAGAAAGTTGGTAAGAATTTTCACTTCTCTTTGGCTTGGTGTGTAATTTTGGTTTATGGGTCAATACGATTTTTGTACACAGTCTTACAAAATTTGTATACACGGTCTACAAAATATGTTACAAATGTTTGTACACAAAAAATTTTGTCATATTCGGGAAATTGAATGTTGAACCAAAAATTGCTATCTCTCTCTGTCTCAGCGGTAGAACGTAACCCTCTTCACGTTATCCTTGAGAACAGGTAGATATTTAAAACGGCTTCCTCTTACTCCTGGGGGCCTCGCACCCTTCGTTGCTTTCTAGGTAATCTTGCAGTCTAGGGTTTTGTATCTTTCATAATTAGAAAATCTATTAATTTTTTGCATAGTTCTGTGCGGAATCCAAGAATATCATCCTAAAAAAAATGAAAGTCAAACCAATATAGAAATGTAGTCAGCAAAAATATAGAATAATAACACATGTTTAAGTGTACAGCATACAACGGTGAATTCTGGTACTCGTCCATAGTATATTGCTTCAATATACTTTATTACAAAGATATCACAATCGACGACATTATTTTGTAAGGAGTATCCTCTGCGACGTGAAGCCTCCTCGGACCAATGTCGACACCCAACATGTCTCTGAAAAATCTAACCTGTGGTTTATGCAAAAGCAAGTAAATTTCAGGCCACGATAGAAGATACGGTAATCTTATAAATAGAAAATTACCAAATGCACAATGTCACGATCTACACCAATGTTATGGTCCAAGGAGTTGTATAACCATATTTTTTGTTTTTGTACATCCAACAAGTATAAGACCCAATGCTTTTCTGATTTCCACGATGTAGGAATCAATATCTCAAAATTGATATTAAGAATCAGCATATAAATCGATATTAAGAATCAAAACAATATCTTAAATCGATATTAGGGATCAACATATAAATCGATATTAAGAATCAGAACAATATCTTAAATCGATATTGAAATTCATATTGATAGCTTAAAATAGATACTAAGAATCAACATAGAAATCGATATTAAGAATCAAAGCAATATCTTAAATCGATATCAAGAATCAGCATAGAAATTGATATTAAGATTCAGAACAATATCTTAAATTGATTTGGAAATTTGTATTGATATCTTAAAAAATCGATATTTAGAATCAAAACAATATCTTAAATCGATATTAAGAATCAAAACAACATCTTAAATCGATATTTAGAATCAGCATAGAAATCAATATTAAGAATCGAAACAATATATTAAATCCATATGCAAATTCCTATTGATAGCTTAAAAATCGATATTAAAAATCAAAACAAGATCTTAAATAGATTTAACATCTTACAAATTGATATGGTCACAAACCTTTTCACTTGACGAAAAGTCTGCCATTTGGTCATCGTCACCCCAGTATTGTAGTCCATCTACAAATTTAGTCGTATGTGGCATTCGGCGGACGATACTCTGTTGAACGAAACAGTAATAATAGTAAGTTTAAAATACGCAGGTACATTAGTAAATTAAAAAAGGAAATAAACATATAAGATAACTGATATACCATAAAATAAAGGGTGACGATGCAGATCGGCATGGTTAATCCCTTGCTTTGAATATACATAACGAAATCGTCTATAGTCTGTTTACAATGAATATGCATTTGTTAATAAACATGACCACGGCATACGTAAATGTATAACTGATAGTGGTTTCATACATACAAAATTATTGATAGTGTGTCCTTCAATAAATTCATCTCGCATCCGGTCGATGTTGTCTTTGAGCACTTTGCTGAGTTTCCTGGCACCATGTTTTGTAGATGTTGCACTGAAATTAGCTAAATATTCAGTAAAGAAACTACTGCATTATATTTAGTAAGCGAACTATAAACGACATAAAAAAAATGAAGCAAGTTAAAGGAATCAAAGGTACCTTTTTTTATGGATGGTCGACTAAATCGCATCGTCCTTCTTCGACATCGATACAGTTTTTGCGACGACGGTGGTTAACTGAAACATCAGTTTTTCTGTTCGTTGCTCACGAAACATCGATACTGTAAACACTCTGAATTTTCAACCTTTGCTCATAAACCCTTTCCTCTTGCCGCTGGGACCCACTCTCCGCAGCCTTCAGAGAACCAGTTGGTCGATATCTGAGCTAAGGTTGTTAATAGCCCAAATTTTACAAAAAAATCAATATTTTATCCTACAATCAATATTCAATCCTCATTTTGGCTCAATCATAATTATCAGTTCTCATCCTCATATGAGAATTTTCAATCTTTTGTGTCTGCCAGGGGTTCGGGATTTCAAGTTTCCCATCCAGGGTTTACATTTCATGTGTCATTGCATATTACTGTTTGCATTTGGCATATCATCTCATACCATATCATATCTTTTCATGGCATTGCATGTCATTGCATCTCATTTTCGAGATCCAGCACTCCTATTTTTCAAAATCTTTCAGTCCAGATTTGAGTTTTAAAACTTTTTATTCGAAATCAATCTAAAATACCTGGGTTTTAAATCAATATTTTGTCATTTGTTAATCCCCAGGATCTTATTTCAAAATATTTTTTTTACAAGATAATCTAGATTCATTTCAAAAACAATTTTTAACTGATTTTAGTTCTTAGATGAGACCCATCTAGGTGATGTCGCTTCTGGATTCCTTCATTCTTCAAATTTCTCAAATTTTCAGTCATAGTCGGATCAGGACTCTATCTTTTTACCTTTTTCAAAATTCCATTTTAGTTTTAAATCAGAGGTAGTCTTATCCCTTGTCCATTCTTATCATTTTGGCCAAAATCTCAGAGTTTCAGTCGAATTAGGACTCTTTTCTAGAGTTTCAGTCAGATCAGGACTCTACTTTTCACCTCTATTTTTATAAATTATTTTGAGAAAATCTTTCAAAACCTTTTATTTTAACCAAAATTTTAGAGTTTCAATCAATTAAGAACTCTGCCTCAGAGTCCTAATCGAATCAAGACTCTATCCTGATTTCATTTTTTATTTTATTTTCACATATTTTTAAAAGTCTTTTTTTAAATCTCATCGTTTGCTTCTCAGAAAACCAAAAATTCTTAAAGTTCTAGTCGAATTAGGACTCTTCTCCAGAGTTCCAGTCGAATCAGGACTCTGAATCTGACTTCAATTTCTATCTTATTTTCACTTGTCTTCTAAAACCCTCTCATTTGTTTTCTAGAAAACCCTAAATCTTAAGAGTTTTAGTCGAATTAGGACTATGCCCCAGAGTCTCGGTTGGATCAGAACTCTAATTCTGATTTCAATCTTTACCTTGTTTTCATCTATTTTTATGAAAAAACTTCTAAAACCTCCTTTTTGTTCAAAATTCTGAGAGTTTTTGTCGAATTAGGACTCTATCCCAGAGTTCCAGTTGGATTAGGACACTAGTTCTGATTTCACTTTTCATCTTGTTTTCACTTATATTCGTAAAAAACACTCAAAATCTTCTTGTCTGTTTTCAAAAAAATCAAAATTTTTAGAGTTTTAGTCGAATTAGATTCTGTCTGAGTCCTGATCAGATCAGGACTTTGTTCTGATTTTTGTTTTAACTCTCATTTTCACTCGTTTTTAAAATCTTTTCACCTGTTTTTCGAAAAAATCAAATTTTGTAGAGTTTCAGTCAACTTAGGACTCTATTTCAAGAGTTTCAGTTGAACTAAGACTCTGACCCTAACTTCGTTTTTCAGCTGGTTTTATCAAATTATGAGAAAACCTTTTAAAAACTCCTTTATTCATTTTTCAAAAATAGCAAAATTCTAGAGTTCTAGTCAAATTAGGACTCTGTCCCCAGAGTCCCAGTCGGGTTAGAACTCTAATTCTGATTTTAAATTTCATCCTATTCCCACCTGTTTTCTAAAAACTCCCTCAATTATTATAAAAAAAACCAAAAAATCCAGAGTCCCAGTCCAATTAGGACTATGTCTCAAAGTCCTAATCCAGTTAGAACTCTATTCTGAGTTTCGTTTCTACTTCCATTTTCATTCTCTTAACTTGTTTTTCAAAAATTAGTCTATTTTACAAAGTCTTAGTTGATTAAGGACTCTATTTTAGAGTTTCGGTTGAGTTAGGACTCTAACCCTAACTGCATTTTCTGACGTATTTTCACCAGTTTTGATAAAATCTTAAAAAAACTTCTTTATTTGGCTTTCAAAAACCTAAATCTCAGAGTTTTAGTTGGTTTAGGACTCTAGCCTAGAGTTTCAGTTCGATTAGAACTCTATTTTCAAAACTTCTGATTTTCATCTGGTGATTTTAACTTTATTTTAAAAACCATTTTTTAGCTTTGTTTCAACTTTTTCAAAACCCTGGTATGGGCCCACTTAGTTGGTGCCACATCTGAAAGAGTTCAGATCGAGTCAAAACTTCATATTGGTTTTAAAACTTTCAATTTTCATTCTAATTCTAAGCCTCTTTTAAAAACCTTTCATTTTCAAGTTTTAAAATCATTTTTGAAAAATCAAGTGGGGCCCACTCTGGGTGGTGCCACATTTGAATAAGTTGGGGTTAGCTTAGGGTTAGATAGTGTCCTAGTTAGGTTAGGAGTCTAGAAGAGTCCAAACTTGATTTTAAAAGTTACATTTTTACTTTAGATTTTAACCTTGATTTTAAAGTTTTAAAAATTAGGGTTTTGAAGAAAACCAAGTGGCGCCACATTTGAGGTCTCCTAAGTCATTTAGAGTTTCATTAGGCTAATTAACTAGAGTTAGTTTAGGTTAGGAGTATTCACCAAAATCCCCTCCCCCCCCCCCCCCCCCATGTAGTTATCTAAATCCATTTTAGGAAAGTTTTAATTAACTTAAATTCTTTCTAAATTAGTGTCTTAAAATTTTCTATTTAAAGAAGCCAAAGGGGGGGTCGACCCCTAGGCTTTTTTCTCTTCTTTTTTTGTTGCTTATCTCTCCTCCCAGCACCCTCTCCTTCCTCCATTGAAGCTGCAGCCCCAAGGTAAATTTCTTCCACTTTGTTTCATTAGTTTTCTAGATTTTTTTATGTTTATTTCATGTATCTCACCATTATCGCCCCTTGTGTATTGGATTCAAGCTTAGCTTTTGTTTAAAAACCATAAAATCGATTCAAGAAAGCAATCTTACATTGTTGAAGGGCATTTTCCATGATTCTAATCCGTTGAAATCATTTAAATTATTATTTTTTATGTTTATGCCAAATAAAAGATGAGATCTGCCTGTTTAATGGGTTGAATCCCTCTTCTCAAAGGCTAAATCAAATCCAACCATGTATTCCCTGAATTTTTCCATTTTTTTATCGTGTTTATATTTATTTTGGTCATTCAAATGCTAAATCCAAATTTATGATATTATTTTCATGTTTTCCCTATTATTTTTCATATTTAGATTAGGGTTTTTAATGCTTTATCGATAATCCATGTATTTCAATCCAGGGCATACAGAAATTATGTTATTTCATATTTAAGTTTCTGTCAAAGAAATATGATTTTTTTAAGGTTGGTCCACGCGTTTGTCAGTGACTTCCCATAAAAAAAACAAATTATTTTGGGTTTTGGAACTTTGTCAAAAAAATACAAAGCCAAACCTTATTTTTTTAAAATGTGAAATCGCTACGAGGATTCGGGAACAACTTGCTGAGGTGATATCTCTTTTGTTAGAGATCTGATCGACAATCTGTAAGTTGCAGTGGTTTTGTACTGATTTCTAGTATTTACTGTAAATTTTTCATATTTTTAAGCATCTGTTTGCTATTTTTTATCTATCATAAAGTATAATTGGTTTTTCAGAGCTTGTTATACCTTGTTTAAACCCTAGATCAACTTATGTCGATCGTATCTCCCTAACCAGAGTTCTGATTGATGATCCATAAAAAGTAAAATCTTTCTCTATGTATCTTTTGTGCACTGCTAAAATTTTATAATTTTTTAATATGATTTGTTATATTTTTCTGTACCCAAAACCGGATGCATGTATTTCAGCTTGTTATATATTCGTTATAATTGATCGTATATTGTCGGTGTGATATCTCCATAACCGGAGAGGGTTTTTCCAATCTTTAAAAAAGGAAATCTCTGTTTTTCTGTCTAGTGTCTCTCTATAAATTTTTATGAATTTCTATGATGATTTGATTCCTGATTTGGGCCTGACACTGTGATAGATACGTACCTACGAGTAAAATTATGTATTTTAGAGTTTTATTCAATTTTCATATTAAAATAATATCAAAAACATGTTTTTTTAATGCAATTTAATTTTAAGGTTATCATAATTACCCATGTAGATTTTTACTGATTTTTTAGTTTATTTGATATGTTATTTAATTAAATCATGAAAACAGAGTACCCGCGGAGTCCCGATTCGAGTAAAACACTGGTGAAAATCACTAATTTTGTGATATTTCAATTTTTTTATAAAAAAAATTATATTTTTAATGTTTTATCATGTTTATAATCATGCTAGAGTACTTCATATCCGATTTGGCTTTTATTTGAATCTATTTGTGACCTAAATCCAAAGATTTACAAAAATCTTTTCTAAAAGCACTGATTTCAAAACCAGACTTGTTTTTAGGGGTATTTTTGTAATTTCAAATTCCAAATTTCAAATTTCAAAATTGTTTATCTTTATTATTTCTTCAATTTTATATCATATTTTATTATATTTATCTTAGAGAAACATGAAAAAAGGCTTATATTCGGATAAATCCAGTAATTTTTAGATATTACTGGATAAATCCAGAAAAGCCAACATATTTTCACTAACAAGTTTGTTAGTTTTATAGGAACATTCAAGAGTGTATTTTATTTTATTTTATTTTTCTTTTTTATGTAAATTGTAATTGTAAATTTGGAATAAGAATTTACTTTTCGTGCTTAGAATAGGATCGCATTACATATAGTTTATTTCTTTATATAAATGTTAATATGTGATGGATGATGATTCATGCATATTTCAAATTCACCATGGTCTACACGAATGGCACGTGCACTAGCTTCTAAGGAGTTGATAAACTCGGTAGGTTTCGTATTTATGTTCATAGTCAGAATACGAACGAAACCTAGATTTATCATCTTTTTCTAAGCCACAAATGACCTACACTCTTAGGCATCTTTAGAAATCCTTGCATATTTCAAAGTTCTTTTAAATATTTATCCCTTTTAGAATCAAATAAACTATATTAAATACATATTCGTGGCTATAGTCAGGGATATGTAAAGAATTTATTCCATCTAAATTCTATGAGGCACAAAAATCTCTTTTTCAAAGATTTTTCTCAAATTCTTTAGAAATTTTTTTTTCAAATTGCATTCATTTATCCATCTAGGTTTAGATTTCATAGGACCACACGCCCACCCCTTTTGACCTATTTCATAAATTCAATCCAAAAAAATTGATTTTCTCAAAGTCAATCTGGTTTTTTTTCCTCAAAATTGATTTTCTCAAAATTTACTCAGGATTTCTTCAGAAATCGATTTTCTTTTCTTCAAAAATATTTTATCAACATGGTTCACGATTTTCAAGGTATCCTTTTTTCCAAATATTTCAATTATTTCAAGCAAACATCATGTTTTCAAATCTGCATTTTCTTCAAGTCATAGCACATGCCTGATTCTTTATGCATTTAGGAATAGAACATCATTTTAGACAAGTTGAACAAAGCAAAGCACTAGATTGATCCTTGGTTCAATTACCCCTGGTTATGGTTCCAGGAACGGTTGAACCTCGTACCGACAGGTGAGTCTCATTCTACAGAATTTTTTCACAATTTTAAAAACGAAGGCAAGTTATTTTCAAAATCTTTTTCAATGGTCAGTTTGACTCGCAAAAGTAAAATTTTGCAATGATAACAGATACATTTCACATTAATTAAAAAACATCATTTCATTTGCTAGTGTCATCAAAATGACGTTAATATGTGTAAATAAATGACACCTCGCAGAACATAAGTAGTTTGTCAGATGACGTTTACCTAAACTCTAGACCCTAAACCCTAAACTAATCTTATGTGACATTCCTTGCACTTAAAGGAAACGTCATACTAAGTAATCGCTATACTGAGTAATCGCTATCACAGGAAACACTATAAATAATAAACACTAAATCAGTAATCGCTATACAATTTAGCAAACATAGGTACAAATCATGCTAACTTCATAATCTCTATACTGAGTAATCGCTATTACAAGAATCGTTATAAATAATAAACCCTAAACCAGTAATCGCTATATGATTTAGCAAACGTAAGTACAAATCATGCTAACTTCATAATCACTATACTGAGTAATCGCTATTACAAGAATTGCTATAAATAATAAACTCAAAACTAGCAATCGCTATACGATTTAGCAAGCGTAAGTGCAAATCATGGTAACTTCATAATCGCTATACAGAGTAATCGCTATACAGAGCAATCACTATCACAGAAATCGCGATACATAATAAACCCTAAGTCAGTGATTGCTATATGATTTAGCAAACGTAAGTACAAATCATGAAAGAATTATATAATTGCAAACCTAAGTTTATGTATTATTATTGATTTTTCAGTGGCACTTCTGTGTTACACTTATTAAGGAAAGAATAATAGAATTACAACATAGAATTATCAGGACATACAAATCACATATGTTTATTCACTGGCACTTGATGACTCAGATGGACATACAAATCGTCTCTTTATTTGCCTTGGTGGAGTCTCTTTATTCGGTGACCTCTTCATTCCCTTGATCTTATTAAACCCACTGGGAATCATCTCAACCAGTGACCCAATTTGTCTTCCCAAATTCTGCATGTTCTTCTGTAACTCCTTATTCTCCCTCTCAAGCATCGCTAACCTTTTGTCGGACGATACATTCTCCTTTAGGAGTTGTGATTTCTCCTCATCGTGTACTGCAATAGAAAGAATCGCAGGAAGTGCAAAAGGGACACGATAGACATTACGTCTATGCTAGAAGACGACATGATCGGGGACAAGAGTGTCCTTACTTTCAGGTTGCTTCTCCTCAATCTATCGATTTAGTCGCATGGGTTGCCAATATTGTTTGAAATAGTTGGGATCATATTGTCATTCTTTGTAATCATATGGTATGGCACGAACGCCTCCTTTGTTCTAGTTATTAAATTGTTTCCTGAAGCGTTTGTGTCAATTCATGTTCCTGACCCCACCACTATTCATCTTCCTTCTCAATAGCACAGACATTTTTTGTACCGACTGTCCCAAGCCACCTTGTAGGAGTACTCGGCTACCATGATGCAACTCGGCTTCACATTTGCTAAAGAGCCAAATATCCTAAAACGCTGATTACCTAAGAATGCTAAACATTATAACAATTTATGCTAATGAAAGTTAGATGCTAAGGAGATAACGATTTATACTAAGGAAGACAAAATCCTAAAGTAATGATTACTTAAGAATGCTAAACATTATAGCAATTTACGCTAATGAAAGTTAGATGCTAAGGAGATAACGATTTATACTAAGGAAGACAACATCTTAAAGCGATGATTACTTAAGAATGCAAAACATTATAACAATTTACGCTAATGAAAGTTAGATGTTAAGTAGATAACGATTTGTACTAAGAAAGACAAAATCCTAAAGCGATGATTACTTAAGAATGCTAAACATTACAATGATTTACGCTAATGAAAGTTAGATGCTAAGGAGATAACGATTTGTACTAAGGAAGACAAAATCCTAAAGCAATGATTACTTAAGAATGTTAAACATTACAATGATTTTAAACCATTTACTTCATTTAATTGCAATTCATCTAAAGTAAACTGAGCATTTTCTTCCTTGCCATTTATTGAAGCCCACTGGCCCATCTTGGGAAAACCACAAACCGCAGGGCCACACTGAGGACGCAAGGCGACAATATACTCTCACCTCCACGCCTACAAAAATAACATATTAGTAAGATTACAACCTTCAACGAGCTTAGTTTACAAATATTAAATATATAATAAACAAATACCTGAACAAATGGCCAAAACCCCTCAACAATTTTTGTACCCTTACTCGCACGGTAAAGTTGATTGTACAAGTGTGCAAGCATAGCAGCACCCCATGCGCAGTTGTCGACTTCATCTAAGTCTTCTAGGAACTGCAGTCACAAGTAACTTATTCTCGAACCCGAACAATCAAAAAATAAAGTAAGTTCAAAAAAATAAAGAAGGAAGCCACGCAACTCTTGGTCAGCTGCTTCAGATGCACATGCAGCAGACCGACCTTCCCATTTATTACAGAAAAAATGAACTTTCATCGTTGATGAATTGCCTCCACCGGAAATACACTCACGACATTCTTCCATCGACATTCCTATAAGGGTCGTGCAATTGTCCCTTGGGTTATAGTTTGAATCCCTTGTTAGGACAACACTTCCATGACACTTGAGACTCGTAATTTGTGTCATATCTTCTAGGGTCATGGTCATCTCAAAAAACTCAAACTGGAACGTGTTTGTTATGGTTCCACTTATTGACCAGGTGGGTCATGGTGTTCGAGCAATTTTCAAAATAATATTGGTCCAAAAGGCCGCCGAAGTGCATATTTCGTAATCGGTCCTTCTGATATTCACTCAGCTTTCTATACCATGACAGAACTACAGGCCACTGACACTGCCCTTTCAGTTTTTCACCTACTGCATTGCTTCTCTTCTGACCTGCCTGTAACACAAAATATCAAATCATAATTAATTGTTATACATAGTAATCGTTATCACAGTAATCGCTATATATAGTAATCACTATAACAGTAATTGGTATACTGAGTAATCACTATTCATAGTAATCGCTATACATAATAGTGCCTATAATAGTACATCGCGGCATCTAGTAGCGATTAACGCACCTTTGTCACACTTTTCTCCTCTTTATCCCCTCCCTTTCTCTGCTTTTGTACTTCTTTCTTCCTTCGCTCTATCGCGTTCATCCTCTGCTTTTTTTTTCCTTTCTTTCTTTTCCTCCTCCTACTTCTTCCTTTCCCTTTCCTTCTCTTCCCCGTCCTCCTTCTCCTTCCTTTGTCTTTCCTTCTCTTCCTCGTCCTCTTTCTTTTTCCTTTCTCTTTTCTTTTCTTTCTCATCCTCCTTCTTCCATTGTCTTTCCTTCTCTTCCGTGTCCTCCTTCTCCTTGCTTTGCCTTTCCTTCTCTTCATCATCCTGAATCTGCTTCATTTGACTTTCCTCTTTCTTCTTCTTCAATTATCTTTGTTTCTCTTCAGTTGCCTTCTTCTTTTTCAACTATCTTTGCTTCTCTTCCTCCTCCTTCTTCTTCAATTTCCTTCGCTTCTCTTCCTCCTTTTCCTTATCCTTCCTTTGTTTTTCCTTCTCCTCCGCCTCCTTCTTTTGCCTTCGCTTTTCTTCCGCCTCCTTATTCTTTCTTTACTTTTCCCTCTTCTTCTGCCTTCGTTTCTCTTCCTCCTTCTCTTTATTCTTCCTTTGTCTTTCCCTTTTCTCCTCCTCCTCCTCCTTTTGCCTTCGCTTCTTTTCCTCCTTCTCCTTATTCATCCTTTTTTTTCTCTATTGTCCACCTCCTCTTTCTTTTGCCTCGATTTCCTTTGCTTTTTTTCATTATCCTCCTCCTTCCTTTCCTTTTGCTTCTCTTCGTCATCATTCTTTTTCTTTTTCATCTGTACTTCTTCCTCATCATTCTTTGTTGGATTATCATCTTTAATATCTGATGGATTAGGCTCTGCTCTATACTTTACCAGCAATTGCTCCCTTTCTTTATCATTCTCAATCGTCATTATTTTATAGTATTCTTTTAATTGCTCATACAAAGTATATGGTTCGACAATTTCATCAAGAGATTTCCCCTCTAATGATGAAGTGTTTCTTCTCTTACGAATGTAAGTCATTGGTAACCTGCATAACACAAAAACTGACCGAGACGGCAAAGGGTGCTCCGATGAAAGAAGACGAAGCGTTAGATTTTTTTTGGAATGTTTATGGGGTAATATTACAAGGATCTCCTTTTATAGCAGAGGATTTTAATGCTTATGGGACCCGCCAAAGATTTTATAATAAAATAATATATACCTTAAAGTGGTTTACATTTTAGGCGGTTTACGCAGTGACGTCTTTGTCAACCACAAATTGGTATAGAAATTCCTTTTTATAGCTTATAAATCGATATACAAAATCAGGATAGAAATCAATATTAAGAATCAAAACAATATCTTAAATCGATATCAAAAATTAGCATATAAATCGATATTAAGATTCAGAATAATATCTTAAGATATTATTCTGAATCTTAATATCGATTTAGAAATTCGTATTGATATTTAAAAATCAATATTTAGAATAAAAACAATATCTTAAATCGATATTAAGAATCAGTATACAAATCTGTTTAGGGTTTAGGGTTTAGTAATATATTAAGGGTTTAGACTTTCGGGTTCAGGGATTAGGGTTTAGGGTTTAGGGTTAGGGTTTAGGGATTAGGGTTTACGGTTTAGGGTTTAGTAATATATTATGGGTTTAGGATTAGGGTTTAGTAAGATATTAAGGGTTTAGGGATTAGGGTATAGGGTTAGGTATAGTAATATAATAGGGGATATATGTACCGATTTGTAAAATATTAAGTGCTTTCTAGTGTCGATTTGTTAGATATTATAGTATGTAATTGAAAATTGTGCGTGAGGAATTAACATTGTAGCGACATGAGGTGGCCATTTGCGTGTTCAAATCGTTACTCATTTAGAAATTTCTATGGAAATTGCTTCATAGGTTTGTACTTGTAATTAAATAGTTGTTATGTAAATCGCTATCATCAACAAGTATAAATCGCTATTTCAACAAATGTATAAATTGTTCTTGCTTTAAACGTACAAATCGATACTTCAAACAAACAAATCGATATAGAAATCGAGCCCTTCATAAGTACATATCGTTGTAACATTTGGGCTTCAACAGTAAACGTCGTTTCACATCCCACTCATTGTCAAAAATCGATATGCCTTGTGAGACCTGGATTTTGGTTGACGATTTATGTGATTTATGCAATGACGTATATGTCGGCCACAACGATTTGCCTTTGTATAGAAAATATTAGAATAGTATAAAGCAAATTACGGTTGTTAATATTGATTTGTAAGCTATTATGTTGAAATTTTGTATCGATTGGTAATATATTATGCGATATGTATATCGATTTGTAACATATTATGTGTTTGCTAGTGTCGATTTGTAAGATATTTTTATTATGATATTGAAATGTGTGCATGCGGCATTTACATTATTGCGCGATTGTGGTGGCGATTTGCGTATTCAAATCGTTGTTCATTTAGCGATTAAAATTGAAATCGCTTCATAGCATCGTAGTTATCATTAAATCGATGTCATGTGAATCGCTATCATCAACACACATATAGGATGAGTCATTTCTTTAATTGGCACGGTAAATAACAACTCCATGCTTAGTATAGTGCGATGCAACTGACGATCATGACAGATAACATGAAGAAAGATGTGCATTTAAATTTAATTTTGCATGGTCGGTAGGAAGAAATCCTTTTGCCTCATAAGTGTGCATAGTTTTCATTCTCCTCCTCCTTCTTTGTTTGCTTTTCCTTCTCTTCGTCATCCTTCTTCTTCTTCATCTTCAGTTTTTCCTCATCTTTCTTCGTTTTCTTTTCATCTTTAATATCTGATGGATCAGACTCCGCATAATAAAAATCCAATAATTTATTCCTGTCTTTTTCATTCTCAATGTTCATTATATTTTGGTACTTTACATAACCCTCATATATATCAGATTGGTGGATGATTTCTCCAAGAGTCATCCCCTCCAACGACGAAGGCTTTCTTTCTTGTCTTACGAATTCTAGTCATTGCTAACCTGCACAACACATAAATTTAACCGCAAATCGTTGAAGAAATTGAACCCTTCATAAGTATATATCGTTGTAAATCATAAATCGATAATGTAATAAATGTATAAATCGTGGTTGCTTTAAATGTATAAATCAAAAATCATAAATCGGCTAAATCGCTACTGCTTGAAACGTATAAATCATTGCTGCATCAAACAAATCGCTACGGCATTAAATATATAAATCATTGATAAATTCAAACTTACAAATCGTTGTAGAAATTTAGCCCTAATAAGTACATATCGTTGTAATGTTTGTCCTTCATAAGAACAAATCGTGCTAACTATTTTTCGATGCCCAGAAGGTGGATAGGTACAAATCGATTTGTTTCAGTATGAAAATAGGTGTTATTTAGCCAGAATAGTATAACCAGTTGTAAGATTTAGCATTCAGATTTACATAACGAAAATTGATTTGTTTACATAATGAAACCTTACACAAAACTCACTCAAAGGATATAAGTTTTGCAAATCCGACAATGGAGGAGAAATACCTAGAAGGTAGATGCAGCCGATGGTAGCAACGGTGCTTCGACTATGCTCCGATGATAGTAGACGACGAAAAGGGGTGCTCCAGCGGCAGCAGGCGACGTCAAAGGTTGTGTCGTCAAAGCGAGTTCCTATTACAGCAGATGGTGCATCGTCAAAGGGTGAGCCAGAACGTTTAGGGTAACATATTGCGAAGAGCTCCTATTAAAGCATAATCCTTTACTCCTTAGGGTGAAAATGATGATGATTTTAACCCTTTCTCTCTTCTGGTAGGAGGGCATTTTTGTCTTTTACTCAAAATGTTGTTTCATTGCGCTAATGGCAGGAAAGGGTAATTAAGTCTTTGCAAACAAACTAGACTCTGATGCTAAGTGATGCCAACAAACACAGGGAAATGCGCCCCATGTGCTTACATACGTGGCACTCATTCAGACCCGAGAACACGCACCTAAGTGTTCTGGGGGGGAACATATAACCTGCTTCGCCTTCCACCAGATATGCCATATCCAACAACTCTAACAACAAGAACAAAGAACAAATGTTGAAGCACCTGTAAATCAAATGCAATAATTATCCAATCTTGCCAACCCACTTTTACGTAAGCACTAATATCATAGTTGTGAAACCCACTTATGCATGCACATACACACAGAGTCAATAACATACTATGCATCTAAATATAGCAAGAAACACAAACTATGAGTGAGTCCCTGTGTCTCACTGAGCGTGGATCTATTTTGACCCTATGCTAACATTCAACTTGAACAATGACCAGAAACTGCTCCAAACTTGCTAATGGCACAACAACATAGAAACAATAGTGAACATCGCCAATTAACTGCATTATAGGTAACAAAGCACTTTCTAGGACATATTATGCTGGCAAAGCATGGAACTTGGATGTGGTTTTGGTTATACCCTCAAAGATCTCTACCTCATCAAAATAAAAAACATCTTGCAAGTGAGGTTGTACACATAATTATGTTGATTGATATAGTTGCTATTGGCATCTTTACACCCACCCAACTGCACTTGCAGTCTCCATGCCAATGCATATACACATTAACATGCAACAACAACAACAACAACAACTATGCCTTCATCCCAAAACAATTGGGGTCAGCGATAAGAACCAAAAAAGAAAATCATTCTCGGTCTTCCACATGAATCCTTCTCCTCCAATTATTTCTATCCAATGCCATGTCCTCGATGAGGTTCAAAGCATTCATATCCTTTCCTATCATCTCCATCCAAGTCTTCTTAGGCCAACCCCGACCTCTTTTAACTAATATATTTTCCCATTTCTCCATCCTTTTAATTGGAGCATCATTAGGCCTTCGCCGAATATGTCCAAACCACCGTAAATGATTCTCTCTCATCTTATTTTCAATGGATGCAATGCCTACCTTCTTACGTATCTCTTCGTTTCGAAACTTATATTTAATTGTATTTTCACACATCCATCTAAGCATACGCATCTCAGCTACACTCATTTTTTTAATATGATGTCTCTTGGCAACTCAACATTCCGTACCATATAGTAAAGCGGGCATAATTATCGTCCTATAAAACTTTTCCTTCAATCGTAATGGCATTCTACGATCGCACAACACTCTAGTTGCACTTTTTCATTTCATCCATGCAACCTTTATTCTATGATTTACATCTCTATCAATTTCTCCATATTTTGAATGATAGATCCCAAATATTTGAAACAGTCATCCACCGGTATTTCTTCCTCACCAAGCTTCATTACACTCTCATCACTATTTTGTTGCTTAGTAAACTGACATTCCATATATTCTGTCTTACTCTTACTCAACTTAAAACCTCTTGCTTATAATGTTTGTCTCCATAATTCTAACATAGCATTGACCTCAGCTCTAGACTCATCAATCAAAACAATATCATCAGCAAACAACATACACCACGGCACATTTTCTTGAATTGATCTCATAAGCTCATCCATCACTATAGCAAATAGGAAAGGGCTTAAAGCAGATCCTTGATGTAACCCAACTGTTATAGGAAAATTGGTTGTCACCCCTTCATAAGTGCGGACATTGGTTACTACTCCTTTACATATCTTTAATTATACTAATGTACTTGAGAGAAACACCTTTATTCATCATTGTCCACCAGAGAACATCCCTAGGTACTCTATTGTATGCCTTCTATAAATCAATAAAAATCATAAACAAATCTTTGTTCCTCTCTATATATCTTTCAATAAGTTGTCTAAGAAGATATATAGCTTCCATAGTTGATCTTCCAGGCATAAAACCAAATTGATTCTTCGATATCATGGCAACCTTCCTCAACCCATACTCAATCATCATCTCCCAAAGTTTCATAGTATGACTCATGAGTTTTATATCACGATAGTTTGTGCAATCTTGTATATCACCCTTATTCTTATATAGAGGCACCAAAGTACTCTTTCTTCACTCATTAGGCATCTTATTTGTCCGCTAAATCTTGTTAAAAAGATTTCTCAACCATTCTAAACCTTTCTCACCCAAGCATTTTTAAGCCTCGATAGGTATACCATCTGGGTCAACTGCCCTTCTTGATTTCATTTTCTCCAAAGCCTCTGCAATTTCTTTCTTTTGAATCTTGCGCATGAAGTCACGATTCATCTCATGAAAAGGAATGGACAAGTCTCCAAGATCCTGAGCATGACTTCCATTAAATAGCTTATCAAAATAATCTTTTCATCTCTCTTTAATCTCCTCATCTTTGACTAAAACCCTTTGTGTTTCATCTTTGATACATATAACCATACCCAGATCCCTCAATTTCCTATCCCTCATCTTAGCAAGCCTATAAATATCATTTTCGCCCTCTTTGGTATCAAACTTGTCATAAACCTCCTTATATACCTTATCCCTCGCGTTTCGAACTACTTTTTTAGTTTTCTTTTTTGCTATCATATACTTCTCCAAATTTTCATTATCACGACTCTTACTTAGATTTCTATAACACTCTCTTTTAACCTTAATAGCTAATTTGACATCCTCGTTCCACCATGATGTATCCTTACCTAGCGGTGCACCGCCTTTAGACTCACCCAATACCTCCTTAGCCACATTTTTCATGCCACCCGCTATTTTATTCCACATTGATTCTGAATCCTCCTCGAGACAGCAATCGGCTTTCTTAACTACCTTCTCTACAAGCATTCCTTGTTTAGCTCCTTTCAGTGCCCACCACTTAATTCTAGGATCTATCCCTTTTGCAGCATTTTCTAATTCTAAGATCTAAAATTAAGACTCTATGTTGTGTAGCTACACTTTCTCCCGGTATAACCTTACAATCGATGCAACAACCTCTATCTCTCTTTCTAAGTAGGAAAAAATCTATCTGACTCGTATTAACCCCACTTTTAAATGTTAGTAGGTGAGACTCTCTCTTCTTAAACCAAGTGTTTGCTAAGATCATGTCATAGGACAAGCCAAAATCTAAAATCCTTTCTCCACTTTCGTTTTTTTCTCCTATACCATAGCCTCCATGGATACTCTCAAATCTATTCCTACTAATGCCTACATGTCCATTAAGGTCACCGCCGATGAAAAGTTTTTCTCCATAAGATATCTCTTGTACTACTCCATCTAAATCTTCCCAAAATTGATGCTTAATGGAATCATCTAAACCTACTTGAGGTGCATAAACACTAATAATATTAATAATATTTGTACCTAATATTAATTTAATAAGTAAAATACTATCACCCTTCCTACGGACCTCAACTACATTATTTATAAACTCACGACTAATAACAATCCCTACTCCATTCCTATTCTTATTTGTTCTTGTATACCAAATCTTATATCCCCAAGGTTCTGTCACTTTTGTTTTCTCATCTACCCATTTGGTCGCTTGTAGACATAAAATATCAATCTTTCTCCTACACATAACATCTACTAACTCTACCAACTTACAAGTTAAAGACCCTATATTTCAAGTGGCTAACCTAATTTTATGGTCTTGAATTATCTTCTTTACCCCCACCCGTCCAACAAAGTGAGGGAACCCTTGCCTATTTGACACCACAATCGGGCGCCGGTGTGACGCGTCGCTTCTGGGCGACGACCTAGCAATTCTTGCCCATTTATCACTACCTCCGAGCCTATAGAGTACAGCGCGTCGCTCAGTAGAGAATGCCCCAATGAAATTCTCATATTGGTTCATACACATTAACATGCATGAATGAGTGAAAAATATTTCTTTTCTTGATAGCCGTACTTTTCTTGTAATGTCAGGAAGAATTAGCCGACCAACAATGAAAAGTCAACTAAGAAGTTTTGCACATTTCTAAAATTATTGAAATCTAATGTTTTTACGAAAACACGTAATTCATTACTTGATATGAACCGTGTATGCAGCTTCCCTAATTAACAGATCCAGAAGTTCTAATGTAATCAAAATATGTGCCTGGTTGTGATGACAGAAACCAACAAAACAAAAGTCAACTAAGAAGCTTTGCACATTTCTTAAATTATTGAAATCTAACATATGATTCATTACTTGACATGAACCGTGTATGCAACTTCCCTGATTAACAGATTTGGAAGTTCTAATGCAATCAAGATATGTGCCAGTGTTTTTTACATTCGGATTGTAATGACAGAAACCATTAGCCGAAAGCAGTTCTCGCATCAAGAAGTCACTTGAAGCACACCCATGTTTCCACGATGCCTATATCCAAGTAAACGTGTTTCAGGTGAAACAACCATCTACTCCTAAGTGCACATAACCAACAAATAGAGCTAAACAATCATAAATTATTGTATTCCAGAACAAACCATGTATATTCTAAAATTAAATAAATAAATAAATAATATGTCACTTCAAGCTAAACTATTCAATTTATACACTGAAAGTTCTAAGGAATGGTAGATGACACATTAGCAAAATGAAAAGGCCAAAGAAAACATAGTTACTGCACAATAGGTGCTAACATCTAACCATGTATATTGTTCAACTCATGTCGACTTTGTTGCTTCAAACAAAACAAGCTTTTTTAAAGTCTCACAAGCTTCGATGCTTGCCCCTGAGGATGAGAGATCAATGAGGCCACCCGAAAGCAGCTTATGGTTGGTATATAAGGTCTCCTTCGTAAATAGGCTATAAAACATATACCTATTATTATAGCTTAAAATATGCAAACAAAGATGTGATTGCAGTGGTCGCTCGTCATCCCTCAAGGTCATCCCTCCACTGGTTGTCAACTTCCTATAGCGCACTTATATATACGGCCAACCTCAGCATGTGCAAAGGGTAAAAAAAATATCTTAAAAATCCAAGAATCAATGATTTTATATATGCAGTGGATTTTGTCCAAATGCTAAGTATTTCTGGAAGCACAATACTTTAAAATAACAATGCAGTAATTTTCCGCTATGCAAAACTAAAAGAAAAAAAAGAGGGATTCTCTTTTGAAAAGCAGGAAGCATTAAATGAAGAGAGAGTGAAAGGTTGACTCTTGGATGAATAGTGAGTAGGGTCTCTTGAGTGTTGGGTGGACATCAGGTCGGGCGGCGATTTTATTCAGGCATGGTCCTTAAATCGAGGACAGAGCCCGACCCGATTTTAGCCGGGTACCCAACTCGTTGGCCAGCCTTAGTGATTGGGTGTTGAGAGAGAGAGAGATCTCGAGTGTAACTTTTCTTGGTCTCTTTTGGGTTTAGAGAGCGTGAACATAAACACAGTGAATGGATTGACTTGACAACACAGTGAACGGATTGGATTGAACTATATGTGTGGGTGTTTAAAAACAACTGATGTTCATAGTGTTGTTGATTTGATGCTCTTTTTATTCATTTTGCTCTCATGTATTTGCATGTAACTTTATTATTAATGATAATGACTCAATACTCTCCCTGTCAACATGGTATATTGTCTAACTAAGTACATTTTTGTATTCTTGTGCATGATTTGTTTCATTATTAATGATAATGACTAATACTCTCCCTGTCAACATGGTATATTGTCTAACTAAGTACATTTTTGTATTCTTGTGCATGATTTGTTTCATTATTAATGATAATGACTAATACTCTCCTTGACCATGTGGGCATAGGCGATATTGTCCTAGCAAATGACACATTTTTAAAAATGCTTAACAATTTGATGAAAGCCCTTGCATGTCCAAAAATTTGATTATCAACTTTTGTAGAACATTTTTTACCCTTAATAAATATAGCAAGATGTTTCATTGTTGCAAATATTTTTAAAATGTGTAAACCTCCTTTTTATTAAAAAAAACACATATAAGGGGCATGTGCAAGAGGACCTCCTAAAAAATAACATGAGGTTCTCAAGTCATTGATGCGAATGCCTTCAAAATGTGTGAAACTCTTTTAATTAAATACTCACATTTGTCCTCAAACATTTGTAAGTGGCCTCTTACTTGTACCCCCTATGCAATTTTAGTAAAAGGTGGTTCTTATATTTTGGGAACCTTCTCATCTATGAGTTGCGCAGGTCCCAAAAATATGAACCTCTTTTAACTAATACTCCAACATTAGCAAATGTCCAGACCTTCATATGAGAATATGCTCACACATTTGCAAACCTTCGTCCGCCTATGCCCCTTATGTAATTTTAGTAAAATTAGATTCGCCCATTTTTAGAACATTTACTACTATGAGTTGAGTTGTGAATATTCTCAAAAATGTGTGAAACTCTTTTAACCAAATACTCACATTCACGTGCCCCCCTTATGTGACCTTAGTAAAAGCAAGTTCACACATTTTAGGGACCTTATTATATTTTAAAATGACCTATGCCCCTCATGCGTTATTTTTCTTTAGTAAAAGGTTCACACATTTTGGGGAGATTCGTGCAATATTTGTGATGGTCCTCCTACTTATACCCTTATGTGTTTTTTTTTTTTTGTAAAAAGAGATTCACACATTTTAAAAACATTCACCACGATGAGTTGCAAACATCATGCTATATTTATGAAGGGGCAACACTGTCCTAAAAAATCATGAATCAAAATTTTAGACGTGCAGGAAATTTCTTCAAATTGTAGGCATTTTGGAAAGCTAGCAATTTTGCAAGGACAGTGCAGTCATTTTTTATATTATAATTGTATATTCCTTAATCATATCAATAACAAATCCAACTTAGCATGATCATAAGCATGAGCTACAAAATCACGACAGGTCTGTCTTGAGTAAGAAACTCAAGATTGAGTTGCAGCAAAAATCGACTGGGTTGACTAATTGGCTGATTCTTAGCAGGGCTCCACTCAGTGAATTAAAACATGACCGAGCTAACACCAAGTATTCATCGCGTCGGAAGAATGGGCACTGGTAAGACCATCAGAATATCGGAAATGAATCAGCTGTAACAAAGACATTTGCCTGAAACAGACTAGGTTCGACCAAAGACAGGATGTTGGAATTTACATTAAAACACACAGATATCCAGTCCTTGAACTCTCTTTTTTTCGACAGATACCAGTTGTAGGTCCATACCATTTGGGATTCAAAATTGCAACGTCCCAACACAAGGTGACCTGCACTAACTGATCCTGCCAGACAAGCGGAGCCTCCCGTTGGTAAATCCTTGAACTTATGAATTATAACGGTAGGTCTTACGACTTCATTACACAAATATGTGGGCCTAACCATGACATGGGATCGGTTTTACAACATAAGAACTTCAACACCTGCTTCTCTATCATCATTTGCTCTCTATCAGAAACACGTCCGATTGCTTGTCGATTTTCACCCCATAAATAAATAACTCACTCAAATTTCAGCAATGTTAGGTGGTGCAGCGCCCATTCGAAGCTTCCATCCAGCACAGGTCCAACACGACAGGTACTCCATATACAACGCTCAAATTTTCGATAACTTTCATTCGATGAAAAAAACTGAAAATTTTAGGATCATTGGGTTCTTATCCAAAAGTACTTTGAACATTTCGGAATTCTCAATACGAGCAACAAATCTAAAATAGGTTACACCTATAACCATAAATATTCTACAAACAAGTCTTGTGCAGAATCAGACTACGTCAGTAATCAACATTGTGCAAATATAGAGCTCATGCTTTGGTGGTACAGACAAAAACGAGCTGTCCAAAACTGAAGCAGAGGAAAAAGAGATTTCTGCCTTCCGCTCGTACTACCTTATTCAGCCACATTCTTCTGCAGCCTCCCTCTCTCTCTCCTCTGCATAAGCCAGCAAGGAGGCTCTAAGCCCTGAGCTAAACACCTCCACAACTTTTTAAGCCACTGAAAGTGCTTCCTTTCCTTATAGTTACTCTAGGATCACCCTGATATGAGTCGGCAGTTCTAGAGACCATTATTTTCCCAGCTCAAACCAAAAGAACTGACGACAGTCTCCCGGTTGATACCTCAAGAGGCTTTTTCACATATAGCAAAGCTGCAGGGGTTAATGGTAATGCTCTTTGTGCAATTCTCAGTTTTATAGATACCAATCAGTCGATCCGCAAGCTCAAACATGTTATTTCTCAGGCTATGAACAGCATGCACCCAAACAGGAAAAAATTAATAGTAATAATAATAAAATAAAGGTCAAACTGGTGGATAAACAAATGAAAGGATCATGATCTAATGTGAACTGGATTAATGACTGTTTGTGCAATTCTCAGTTTTTATAGATAACAATTAGTCGATCAGCAAGCTCAAACATGTTATTCTCAGGGCATGCACTCAAAATAAATAACAATAACAAAATAACGGCCAAACTAGTGGACAAGCAAATGAAAGGACCATGATCTTACAGGTGGCAATCGGGTCGGTTGGCGGGTTGGGTTGGCATGTCAGCATACCTCAACCCGAACCCGACCTGTTTATTAAACGGGTTAGCTGTAGCAAACACGAACCCGACACGACCCGCCAACCCATTTAATAAATGGGTTGGGTCGGGTAAACGGGTTCCCAGGTTCGCGGGTCAGGTTGGCGGGTCGGGTTGGCAGGTCAGGTTGGCGGGTTGGGTTGGCAGGTTGACCCACCCGCCTAACCCGTTTATTAAACGGGTCAAGCGGGTTGGCAGGTTGGCATAACCCTAACACGAACCCGACCTGTTTAATAAACGGGTTAGGCGGGTCGACCAGTTTATTAAACGGGTTCATTTTTTCCAAACCCGAACCCGCCTAAGAGGAGGGTTGGCAGGTCGTGTCAGGTTTTGCCATCCCTACATGATCTAATGCTAGAGCTAGTTATAAGATCATGACAGCTGGAGACATCTGCTGTTTTTCATCCCAATGAGGCAATACAATCAATGCGGCTTGCTATAGATTAGGTAGTAGGCACTCGTAACCAAGCACCAAGGTACTCAGAGTTGCTAGTAGTGTTAGTGTGTGGTACCTATATCCACCAAAGTTTCTTACATTTTACCATCTCAAGATGTCTCAAGAGTAACTCATTCTTTCTGACAAAAAAGGGATTAGTTGGAAATTTTCAGGAAAATTGAAATGCATAGATAAATTTTGGGTATTAGAGCATCCTCCTTGCTGGAGGGTGGAATTGTGGGGAATTGTATACCAGAAGTCACGAGTTTGAAACCCCAGGGAGGTGGTTCCCTTGCACAGGCCCAAGCAAGTAAAGGCCATGTGGATGGGGGTTCCAGCAACGGAGTTCCACGCATCTGGGCATCTGACGGTAAGCTCAGCAGGTAAATCCAGATCCGCTTTCTCCATGTAAAATATCAAAAAAAAAACTCCCTGACAATAGTTTACAATATCTAGATCATTTTTCCAGAATGTGAACAGGAAAAGTTGAGAAAAGAAGCTTTCCTAGTCCAGATTCCTGCTTAAAACATATCTAGAGACGGATGGAAGGATTGAAGTGGATCCAGCTATACAGTGTCATGCTTTTCAGGTTCAGCAGAGAACAAAATTGAAAAACACAAAATATGCTGAAAAGAAGGGTAATTTACAAACCTTATGATTATGAATTGTGCATCTTTTGTTCTGTCTTTAACATAGTGACCCACTATGGAGACATTCTTGAAATCTGAAAAAGGCTGCAGTGTCACGGTGATGAACTAAAAAAAATTACACTACAGAAGGCAAGTAGTTGTAATTCTGTTGATTCAGGAGATACCTAAGGCTGCATCTATCTCATCCATCACATACAGTGGGGTTGGTTTGTAGTGGTGGAGCGCAAACACCAGAGCTAAGGAACTTAATGTCTAGAAAGCATAGATAACAGAAAGCAAGATATTAATGCATCAGAATCCTGACTGTGGTTATCAATACAACTCACTTGACATGAACAAAATCAAGATAGACCCAAAACTAATCGAGCTGCTTATAATCAACTGAAATGGAAATGTGAAAGAGTTCAACCAGTAGACATCTCACAGAAACTAAGGATTTGAGATAGTTACCTTCTCCCCACCCGACAGATTTGCAATGTTTTTCCAGCTCTTCTTAGGTGGTCTAACACTGAAGACCACACCTTCAGAAAAAGGATCTAAAGAATCAACTAGCTCCAGCTCTGCGTCCCCACCTAGTGTGATCATCTACACCAGCAATAAGAAAAGATGATTTATTGTAACATGTGGGAATAACCAGTTATAAAGAACAGAAAACTTGACAATTTGGCTTTTTTTGAAGGACTGTAATTCAAAACAATGAAAAAATAAATTCAGCAAAAACAACCCTTCGGACTAACCTGATACATTTCTTTTAACTTGAGAGATATGGTGTTGAACCCTGCCATAAACTCATCCAACCTGAAACCACAATTAGTCATGTTCAGATCATTTGAAGGGTCTCTATTCAGTGTGCAAGACTCAAAAGTAATTAATGAAAAGGCAACAAAGCAGATCGTTCTCAACTCCTGAGACTAGCACACTTGCCGTTTCTTCCTTAATTCATCATATTGCCTCTTTACATCATCTCGTTCAAGAGTAACAGCATTCAATTCCTCCACACGCTCATTGTACAAGGATGCCTTCTTCCGGTACCTGTATTCAACTTTTAGCACATTTAGCTGCATTTTGTTGCATTAAATAATGTACGAAACAGAAAACAAAAGCTTCCTACTCTGATAGTGAATCCAGAGATGGTTTCATATCTTTCAACTGTGCTTCAAGCAAAGCCACCATTTCTTGCGCTTTTGGTAAATTACATGAATCATAAAATGACTCTTCATTTATAGTCGCTTGTATCTTTTCAGCTTCTATTCCATCTGACTGAATCCTGTAGGCACACAACTCTTTCAGGAAACACTTGGTCTTTGATGTACTTACAATTCAGAAATCCAATGCTTAAGAATCACTTACTGTTCAAGATGTTTCAAGAGATCCTTTTGTATATCTTCACTTTTTTTCTTATATCCTTTTCCTTTCATTTCCAAATCCTTCAAAAGCTTCTTTGCATCTTGCAATTTAAACTCCACATCAACCTGTGCCAACAAGAGTTGAATCCATATAGCCACATTAAGACTGGTAAGCGCAAAAGAAAAAGCAAATACAGAAACAATTAATATGTCATGTTGGATGCTGGTATGGGTACAAGACTACACAGCACAAGTTGTTCAAATTTTAAAAAGAAAAAAAGCACACAGCAAAAGCTGATATATATATATATAGAGAGAGAGAGAAGGAGGTAGCTGCCAACCACCCAGCTAATCGGAATTTTGAAGGGTCTTTCCATGTTTTCCTTGAATCTAACTGTACAGATGTGTTCTGCATGCTTGATTTCATAGAAATCGATATATATATATATATATATATAATGAGTGTAACTGAGATGCGTATGCTTCGATGGATGTGTGGAAAGACACTAAAAGATAAGATTCGGAACGAGGAAATACGTAAGAAGGTAGGCGTTGCATCCATTGAAAATAAGATGAGTGAAAATCGTTTACGATGGTTTGGGCATATTCGGCGAAGGCCTAATGATGCTCCGGTTAGAAGGATGGAGAAATGAGAAAATATATTAGCTAAAAGAGGTTGGGGTAGGCCTAAGAAGACTTGGATGGAGATGATAAGAAAGGATATGAATGCTTTGAACCTCACCGAGGACATGACATTGGATAGAAATGAGTGGAGGAGAAGGATTCATGTAGAGGACCCAAAATGATTTTCTTTTTGGTTCATATCGCCGACCCCAATTGTTTGGGATGAAGGCGTTGATGTATATATATATATATAGAGAGAGAGAGAGAGAAGGGGGGGGGGGGGGGGGGGGGGGGGGGAGTGGTAGCTGCCTACCAAGAGTGAACAGGTGTTTTTAGGTTGCTTTTAACAAATCTGACCCCACATAGGTGGTCAGCATGGTCAATTTGATAGGAAATGATGTTCTGAACTTGTTTTTCTATAAAAACAGGATTTTTTATGCTTTGAATATTTATGAAAATCTTACACAGTTGATTTTTAAACCTTATAAAAACCAACCTGTGTCGGAATCGGACGATTCAAGAGTCGATTCCTATAAAATCAAACATGTAGAACACATCTGTATGGTCAGATTTAAGGAAAACATAGAAAAAGTCGTCAACCCAATATATATATATATATATATATATATATATGCAACAAGTATAGATCACTGAAAAACTAAGTCACAGGGACTCGGCAAAGCAGGTGGTGCACCCGCGTCGATGCGACGCAACGCAGGTACGGCACCTGGTGCGGTCAACACGACCCTTGGTGCAGCCAATGCACACAAGGTCATTTTCATCCAATTTTCGAACGTTTGTTGCCCGATCAAAAGAGGCTGCAAAAGAGGATTAGGGCAAACAAAAATTGCCCTAATCCTCTCCTCTCCCACGCAGCTCCGCTCTCTCGCTCGCCTCCTCTCCTCCTGACATCTCGCAGGGGAGCTCGATGCCACCTCCTCCTCTCCCTCATTGCAGGTACCCTCTCGCTCTCTTGTTGGGTCGGCAGGGGAGGGCCGAGCCCCCCTGCTCCCTTCGTCTCCTCTCTGACTCCCTCTACTCTCTGCCGACCCCGCCGACAACACTATCGCCGACCGCTCCGTCGTCGTAGACCATTCTGCCGCCAACCGCTCCAAGTATGCCCCCGACTCCCTCTACTCACCTCCTCTCCTCTTTGACTCCCTTTGCTCTCCTCTTCGTCTTCCCTCTCTCCCTCTTAAAACATTGGGGTCTCTGTGCGCACAGCTTGTGCTTTTTTGGGTCTCTGTGTTTGCTTTCCCTTTGCCGCAGTGGAATCGTGTCCCTACTCAGTGCTAACGGATCAACTGCAATGTTCTTTGTGCATCTTGCCAGAGGGCTTGGACATGCGGTTTGGTAGGCCACACTGAAGTGTTCTGACGTTGTTGGTTCCCTTGCCGCTATGTGGGCTTTCAGATGTTCGGTATGTGTTGGCTCAAGTGGGGAGTCGAAACAACTCTCCTTCCTGCGCTAATATTTTCAATGTCGGAATCCTGCCAGTAGTTATATGCTTGTCTCAAAGATTAAGCCATGCATGTGTAAGTATGAACTAATTCAGACTGTGAAACTGCGAATGGCTCATTAGAACATTTTTTTTAACTGATAACTGATAAAACTTAAAAATTATATTTATTTTTTTTTGCCGCATCCCCGCACCCCCGCACCCAAGGTTTTTGAAAGTGTCGCACCCCCGCACCCGCACCCATGTGGCATAGCTGAAAAATGAAGAAAAGAACATTTGCAATATAAAACATGCATGGAAATGTAAGACATGAAGAGATGTATGTATATACATGCCGTACAATGTCTATGTACTTAGCAGCACCTGATGCACCAGTATTGACACGGGCATTTAGGGAACTGTAATGTGCCCATAATACATAGTACATGATAAAGAGAAACAGCATTCATGTGCAAATACCTCAGCAGTTCGCAGAGCATCTGTTGTCTTCTTAAGTTTATTGTATTCCTCTTTGGCTTTATCTAAAACTTCCTTATGCTGCTCTATGAGCTATAATCATTCATCATAAAGCAGACCCATTAGCAAAATAGGCATGTATAACTCAAGACAGATTAATCTATGAAGTAACAACTAGCGAAACCTCTTGAGTCTTTTGGTAGCTTTCTTGCACTATAAAGGCTTTCTGTTCAACCAATTTGAATTCAGCTATCATTTTGTCTTTCTCAGCAATAGTTCTGTCCTTTTCCTTTGTGGATTCTTCTATTGATTTGGCCAACTTCTTCATCATCTTTTGACCAGTCACAATTTGAACTTTGCACCGATTAATTTCTGTGCCCGTTTTGTCAATATCCTGATTTGGAATTTAGAAAAAAGAAAAAACAGCAGTCATTAACAGCAGTATCCCTTAGTATGAGTCAAGTACTTCATGCAACCTATACTTACAGACTGCAACTTCTCAACTTTAAGCTTTTGCTTCTTTAGCCTTTCACCCCCTGCATTCTCTATTTTGTTTTGGAGCTCAGAAGCCTAAAGCAGGGCATAAAAATGTTAGGTCACTCAGGTATGGTAGGTTTAGGTTCAACCTCATCCATATCGATCAGAAGGCCCAGAAATTTTGATATTAACAAACATGCTTACAAGTAGATACTGAAGAGATAAGAGCAAAATCATGGACACGTACAAAGGATAACATGCAATAATGCTCGTTTTTCAAATGTAGATGTTTACCGAATCTCAATACAGCTGTATGTGAGCTACATCAGCTTCAAGAGAGAAAATAAATCATCACTCAAGTACCTTATCTTTGAGATGTTTGGATCCAGTCACAAGCTTGGTAAGTTCTTTTTCTTCATGAGTTGTAATCTTGTCAAGCTCAGCCAGTCTGGTGACTTCATCTCTTTTAGGTACTGACTCATTCTTTAGAGAAGAAAGCTGCTTCTCTATGTCAAAATGTCTGGCGTTCAGAGCTTCCATCTGCTTGGAAAACATATTCATGAAAAAGTGCTTAGCCAATTTAGGAAGTGAAGTCATAAGGAACTGTTTAATGAGAAAACCAGACTAAATTTAAAAGACTAAGTTACTGATAGAATCACCTCCATCCGTCTCTTTGCTAGGTGCATTTCTAGATTGGCCAATTCTTTATCTGAAGACTGATAGCGCTTCACAGCAGCACTAATCTTTTGACGTAGAACAGCAAGCTGTTCCATCAGATCAGCAAGTTCCTTCTCAGCACTTCCAACAGCTTCAGCAGAAACGCTAACCTTGATTGATGTTCCCATCTTACCACCACGTGGCTTCCCACCTCCACCACTCATTGTACCTGACTTTTCAAACAGTGCCCCATCTAGTGTCACCACACGCTTGAATTCTCTGTTTTCACCATATGCAATCCTAGTAGCCTAAAAATTTCCATTAGAAAGGCTCAAATGAGAAATGTTCATCAGAAAGGCTCAAACATCAGCATATGAATTTGATAAAACCTCAATAATAAAAGATAATGTAATTGACAAGATTAAGCAACAAAGAATTTTAAGTCTCACAAATTTTATTGTGTCACCAACTAGGCAAATACTCTTTGCACACAAAATATATCACATTTATTCTCTGTGTGTGCAGTATATGGGGTTTAAACAAAATGTGAATCACATGGGAGGAAACAGTAAAGAGTTTGGAAGATCCACCTGATCCAGATTTTGTGCAACGACTGTGTTTCCAAGTGCCGCGTAGAAAGCAAGTTTAATTCGCTCATTTTGAACCCTGACCAGATCAAAAAGACGAGGAACTCCTTCGGGTGGATTGACCTTCTCTTTCAGTTTAGGCAGATGCTCTTCTTGCTTCTCCTGCAAAAAAAAATGTGACGAAGAATCTTAGTTGTCAAAGGGGGTGCCTAGGCTGCTTAGGAGAGCTAGGTGCAGCCCCACCTCCTGTGCGACTACATCTGGGTGGTGGGGCCCTATTTTAGCACCTAGGTTGGTCCTTTTTTTTTACGTTGACCTTTTTAAGGCCCATATAAAAGGGGAAAAGGGGGCCTCCCCTTATCCCCTTTTCACTCTCTCATCTCTCTCAGGTTTTTGCAAGAAGACAATGAAGAAAGGTACATCTCTCTCTCTCTCTCTCTCTCTCTCTCTCTCTCTCTCTCTCTCTCTCTCTCTCTCTCTCTCTCTCTCTCTCTCTCTCTCTCTCTCTCTCTCTCTCTCTCTCTCTCTCTCTCATTTCTTCCTGTTAATTATTCTGTATTTCAGACATATGACATATAGTGCACTTCAGCATATATAATATAGTATTATATGCTGAAATAAAGTACTATTAACTGTATTTCAGCATATATTTTATAATATGCTGAAATGCACTACTATTAATATTGTATTTCAGCATATTATATACTGCATTTATACATAAACATATCTGTATATGTACTGTAAATGTTATATAATCTGTTTATGGTTGATATTTCTGAGTTATGTTTGTGTCATTGTGAGTTATATTTCCGAGTTATATATATGATCTGTTTTACAGTTCTTTTTCAGAAATCACATTTCACATGCACCCACAGTCCACACACACACGCAGATGCTGATGCGCAGTTGCACACACACACACACATATATATATATATATATATATATATATATATATATATATATATATATATATATATATATATATATATATATATATATGTTTTATGTGTAAATATATATAATTATATACTTTAACACATCCTTAGTTGTCAAAGAAGTGTGTCAGTTATCTATTTGTGTGACTATGAGTAGTTCATATGATATGTTTTATTGTTCTTTTTAAGAATTCACATTTCACAAGTTCACATGCATGCACCCACAGTCCACACACAAAGATCTGATGCACAGTTGCACACACATATATATGTTTTCTGTGTAAATATATATATATATATATATATATATATATATATTATATATACATTGTATAGTTTATGTATTTGGTTTTCACATATATGATATATATTAATATATGAGCTTATGTTATTTGTTGCTTACTCCTTTTAATTTAGTGAATTTACATGTTTCTTTTTTTTTTAGATTCTTAGCATTTTTTAGAACAATAGAAAGGGCTTCGGGTTCACTCCAAGTTCAATATTTCCAGATTTAGAACATATGCAGAACTTCAAGCAGAAATCTAGTGATCCAGCATGGAATTGGGCATACTGTTAGGATAAAAAGATTTGAATTTTGTGACGTGCCGTAAATGTGGATCAACTTATAAAGAAGGCATATATAGTTTAGAGATAAAGATTAGCAGATAAGACATTGGTTAAATGTGATGTTTTTAATTGTCATGAATTCTCTATACTTTAGTTATTGACTTGTGACATTTTAGTATGACTTGGATGTGAATTTAATATTGTTAAGCCTTTAATTGTATTTAAATTATGTAGTTGCTTACTTGCTTTTTATTTGCATTGAGCAAGTTATCAGTTGCATGGATTTTTCTTCTTATCTGTTGATTTTTTTGTATACATGATTTTATTATATTGTTTATTCACATTGTTAGTTGTATGGTTTGGTTATTCAATTGTTCATTTATTCTTAACTTTTTTGTATTCATTTCTTCTTCTTATTTGTCTATTGCTTGTATTATGTCTATTGTTGCTAAATTTTTTTGTATACATGATTTTATTTTTTGTAGATTGTTCATTCACGTTGTTAGTTGTATGGTTTGCTTATTCAATACTTAATTTGTTTCAGCAGTTTATGTAATATAATTGGTTTACAGTGTTCGACATGTTATTATTTGTCTATTGCTTATTGTTGATTGATTTTATGTTATATACATGTTTGTTATTAATTTTAGTAGTTTGTTTACATATTTTGTATGTTTTTTAAATTTTTTTATTTGGGGTACCGCTTAATCGGCTCAGGCCCTGCCTAGGCTTCGCCTAGGTTTTTTTAGTGGCTCACCGCCTAGGATTTGCCTAGCGCCTTTGACAACTAAGCTAAGAATAACCAGGACGTGCTAACATATACCAACTGCAGCACGCGGACTGTAATAGCTTTTTCATTAGAGAGGTAACCCCAAGCATGGCACTGGTGCCAATAGCAGGGGATCTTTGTAGCAATTCCATGTGGATGGGATGATTACTAAGAAAATTTTGCTGAAAATAAAGTTCCATTTTTTCTAGACAAGTTGATAGCAGCAATCAGATATGTTTCAGGCCATGTTACAAGGATAGAAACTTCTAAAAAATATATAAGTTGGAGGACCTTTGGCAACAAAGAATATGAATGGCTGCACAATGTACATCTCATGTGTAAGACCTAGACCAACCCTGTGAGAAGCACAGAAACAGTAGACCAAACGACTATATACCTCTAATATAAATATAAATAAATAAACAAACATATATATAGGGTTAATATTTGATGATATTGGAGGCACGAAACTATTGAGCTAGAAATCACAGGTTCAAGCTTTATCAACTCAATCTGACCACAGAGACATGTTCAGCATGGTTTTTTTCTAAGGATCAAACCTTGGATTGTGTTATTTCTATTTAAAAAAGTGGTTTTTGTTTCATGAAATTTTAGTGCAATGTGGCCCGTTGATTTTGAAGGCGTTAAAAAACCTACTTATATGTCAAAATTCAAAACTCATTTTCGACAAAACAAACCTTGTAGATTACATCCATGAAGTCCAATCTACAAAAAAAAAATATGAAAAATGTTCATCTATACTCAATAGTTCTGTGCATTCAATAGCACCAAAAATAACCCATTATATATATATAGATAGATAACCATTTGTCAACATGCGAGATTTTCAACATAAATGTGCAAGAGAATACCAAAATCATGAAGGTTGCAACACCAAGATTCTTGCTGCGTAGCAACTCAACACAAGCTTGTGCTGCCAAAGTTGTCCCTACGACAATATAGTCAAGCCCACTACATGCTGTTGATATAGCAACATCATACTTTGCTGCAAAGAGTTGAATGTATGTCAAGGAACAAATATTTGGGCATGATATATATAAGAATGAAATATTGACAGATGACAAAAAAGAAATTATTATCGTCCAAAACAAGGAATGTGAGAATATATAACTTAAAAGATGGCAATACTTGTTGACATGAAACTGATTTTGGAAAGAAAAAAAGTCTCAAGAAATATTTATGGGCCGCAGTATGTGATCAAAACTCAATTGCAAACAGAAATAGCAAGCTCACCATCAATTGCACCTAAATCTCCAAGACGTCCATATATCCCCTCAATTTGCATTGATTCTTTTGCATGCAGTATTGCTTTCAGAACAGATCCTTGACTTTTTTCTGATTCCAAAGCTGACAACAGCTCTGTGACTTTTTGCCTTGCAGCTTGCTCAAGTGGTATAAGAGATTCTTCCTTTCTGATCAAATCCTGTAAACATAATTTTCTATGTCAAAAATATAACCAAGTCAACATAAAACAATCAAAGTCACAACAGAAGCAAGAGTGTGAATGCAAACCTGTTCCTCCTTTCGAGCTTCAGATGCCTCATTCTTGTTTTTCTCAATGTCCTTCTGAATCTTCAGAATATCAGCATTCTTAACTTTGATACCATCTGCTATTTCAATCATTTGGCATTGTGCATCCTCAAAAGCAATTCTACCAGCATCATGCTAGAAAAACAGATTTCAGCAAACGTATATGAAAATTATGATAGAAATACCACAATATCTGTCACTTAAAAAAAGAATACAGCTACGCCACATAGGTGTAGGTGCGGGTGCGGGTGTGGATGCGGAGATGCAGCACTTTCAAAAAAGTTGGCTGCAGGAAGGTATATATTTATAATCTTGGACAGACCTGGATCTGTATACCCGGACTGATTCAAACCTGGATTTACTTTGACTCAGGTCTGAATCAGACTGAGTCAAAACAACCCCAACAGGCCCAGGTTCAATTCAGACCTAGGTCTGCTTTAACCCAGGACTGAGTCTGACTTGGGTCAAAATAGGTTTAGGTCTGATTCAGATCTGGGTTGTTTTTACCGAAGTCTGAATCTTGAATCCAGACAGATCCAAGTCAATCACATCTGGATCAGACCTGAGTCTGACCCAATTAACACCTGGCTGCTTGCATGTGCCAGGTGTTGTAAAAGTATAAAAAATATAAAAAGGGAAAAAGGGGAGAATGTGAGAGGGGGCCTCAGCATGGACGCAACAGAGGAGGGGTAGGAAAAAGATAAGCAAAAAGGAGCAGGAGAGGAGGAAGAAAGATGCATACCTCTTCCCCCTAGAGAGAGAGCCTCAGTGTGGATGCAACAGAGGAGGAGATGGAGGAGGAGGGGCAGAAAAAGAGAAGCAAAAGGGAGCAGAAAAGGAAGAAGAAAGATAGTACCAACAACAACTACTACGCCTTCATCCCAAAACAATTGGGGTCGGCGATATGAACCAAAAAAGAAAATCATTCTGGGCCTTCCACATGAATCCTTCTCCTTCAATCATTTCTATCCAATGCCATGTCCTCGGTGAGGTTCAAAGCATTCATATCATTTTCTATCACCTCCATCCATGTCTTTCTAGGCCTACCCCGACCTCTTTTAACTAATATGTTTTTCCATTTCTCCATCCTTCTAACCGAAGCATCATTAGGCCTTCGCCGAATATGTCCAAAACACCGTAAACGATTCTCTATCATCTTATTTTCAATGGGTGCAACGCCTACCTTCTTACGTATCTCCTCGTTCCGAATCTTATCTTTTATTGTATTTCCACACATCCATCTCAGCATACGCATTTCAGCTACACTCATTTTTTGAATATGATGTCTCTTGGCAGCCCAACATTCCGTACCATATAGTAAAGCGGGCCTAATAGTCGTCCTATAAAACTTTCCCTTCAACCGCAATGGCATTCTACGATCGCACAACACTCCAGTTGCACTCTTCCATTTCATCCACTTAACCTTTATCCTATGATTTACATCTCCATCATTCAGGTAGTACCTCTCCCCCTAAAATTTTTGTGTCCCTTTTAGTGACCCCACCATTCAGGTAACTCTCTCTCTCTCTCTCTTCTTTTTTAAATTTTTTATAGTTTTACCCTCACCCCTCTAAAAATTTTTAATGGACCAAAATGGACTCGATCAAAGTTGACCGAGTCCATTTTGGACAAAGCCGCACCCGCGTCGCATCGATGTGGGTGCGACGGCCTATTAGGCGAGTCTATGTGACATAGGAATACAGTAGTTTCTTTGTAGCATTCCAAGCAAAATGTACCAAAACTCTGATTTCAAAGCAATTTTTAAGCAAATATATGTAACAATAGATATTCATTCATACAAAATTGGATACTAAATTACAGTTTAGCTCATAAAATAAAGTTGCAGCGTACCTTTTCTTTTAAAAGCTTGCTTTCAGCACATGCAACATCAAGTCTCCCCCTACATTCAATGAGTTGTCTTTCCCAAGGTTTTAATTCAGCGCGAACCTCTGTAAGTTCTGTTCTATACCTTTCAGTTTCCTCTGTACGTCATTCATTGGGAATGTGATGATGGAAGCAGTCAGGAATATAATAATTGGTGATTGTAAAGCTGTTAGCTAATGAGAAATAATTTATCCAATAAAAAATTATGTGTGTGAACCCTTTCAATGCTAGGGCTTGAACTGGTCAGAAGTCGGTTTACATTCATCCTAACAAGGCTAAATCAAGAATCACTAGTACTAGCATAATAGCTAATATTTGCTGAAGATAACATTATCTGCACATGTTTAGCTGGATTTGTCTAAGTCATTCAAGCTGAAGGACATTGTGAGTTTGATACCCAAGGTGGCATCCTGTGCCAGATGGGTGAAGCAATGGGGAGACTTTCCTGGTGGGCAGTCCGAAGAGTTTTACATTTTTACCCCATGGACAATGAAACAGGACCACGGATAATGTGCCACCTCTTGACCCATATCCAGAATGTCCAAACTCAAAACAATAATGGTGGTTTCTCCTCAAATAATCAAAAGAAAAAGAACTAGATAACTGCATTTGGTAGAAACCATTACATTAAAATTTTAAAAATTATCCAACTATGATTGCTACTGTTAAAAGGTACCAAACTATCATGCTTTCATTCATGGTTATATGTTTGCACCTTATCAATCCCAGATGAATTAGACCTAGTAAGACATTAATAGCAGCATACACTTATGAAGTACATCTTGCCCCAACTCCCTACGTAATTTTCTGGCACTCAACATAGATATCTCAACCGAGGTTTTCTGTACACTGTTCTTCTACAGCACCAGATAGTATGACTAAACAGTAACATGCATAACTATCAACATCTGAAAAATATGAGATATCCTTGAGAAGATTAAATCATACAATCACTACATTGTCCACCAGATTGGCTCCCCCTTTTGGAATGATTACATTAGTGTTTTTTTTTATACAATTTAATAGAAATAGGGTGCCATACAATCACTACATTGTACACCCCAAGGACAAATTTGATACTGATTATTGCCAGAAAACACCCCAAGAACTTGTTTTTTTATACAAGTTCCTCTTTCACTTATTATTTTATTTGATGGAGTTGTACAGTTTTTTGGTTGGTTTTGAAATTGCCCATGTCCGTGTTAAACAATGCTAGGCACATATTCTTGCATCTCGCATGTCTTTCCTTTTTCCCTCTCTCCTGAAGGGAGATTGCAAAAAACACAGATGTAATTCCTTTTTTATTATTTAATTTTGTGGAGTTGTACAATTTTTGATTGGCTGTGACTTGCAGTGAATACATCTTCCTTCTGGAGAGAGAGGCACAGGAAGTGAAACAAGAAGTGCCTAGCATTGGTGAAGACATGGGCCTTCTAACAATCTTGCAATGAAGAAGTGATGGCATCGGGATAAAGGTGCAGGGTGCAGGTCATGGTCATGGAGACTAAGCAAGAGAAGAGAATGCAACTACCTGATTAAGGCAAATCCCAAGATTAAAATAGAATATCCTATTAAAATTTGCAACACATATTCTAGGTGACGTTGTCCAAATAAGATTACTGAATTAACAAGTTGAATATTTAATGATATATTTGGACATATGAACCGAGAAATGTGAGAATGGTGGGAAAATATGAAAGAAAGCAATTTTAAACAACAAATTTTGTTCTACATGGAGCAAGTTCTGATAACTGAAATGAATAAAAGTACCCTTTGACATCTCCTTTATTTCCTCTAGAGTCTTTTCTTCTTCCAGCAAAAGCTGCTGGAGCTGGGATATTTCCTCCTCCTGCTTTGGAATCAGTAGGTTTGATTCTTCAGTCTCTTTTTGTATCTCATCAATTTTAGATGAATCCTATGGCACAAACAACAAAGGAAGGTCACACACACATTTGTGTTATAATTCTAACATCAAGGAACACCCACAGACAGATGAATACTTTTTCTAACTTATCCTCTAATTTCTTGATTTTTTGTTTCATGTGCTTTAAATCCTCCCTGTACTTCACATCTTGCCTTTCGAACTCTTTAAATTCTTCTTTACAAGTTCTCAAGTCATTGTCGAGTTCCTAAACAATGAAAGTTAGCAATCATCAAGACTAGATAATATTTAATACATAGTACCAGAAACAGTACAATACACTAATCACAAATGTATACTGCATTCATAAAGAACAGTAACTTCAAACGCACAACGGAAACAAGGGCATGCATGAAAAGATAAATAAAATATTTTAAAATATAACAGAATAAAAAAGAATCTAATGTTTGGAAAAGGAGAAAAAATGGATACCAACCCATTATCAAGTTAAACATGTGTTTGACTTCATAGTTATTGCAAAGAGACACATATGAGATGAAGGAGACATCACTAGAAATAAATGAGAAGAAGTAATCAAGCCCAGAGATAAATTTCTCAGGTTTGTAGTTACGCCAAAAGGGAGCATGTTTTGTCAAATCGTATAAATAAAGCATCATTTGCATATTCACTTCGCAAGTTATAAGATTGGCCTAACAGCTAAACGAAAAGACAAACTACAAGAAATGACCAAGTGAAACAAAAAGCAAAAACAAAACAAAAAAACATCAATGAAAGCAAAGCATAAGCAAATTCTAGAAATAAAACCCACTGCCACACATGCAAATGGATATTAAACCAAATCCACATCTTCAGCCACAAAATAGACAGAAAGCTGTTATGAATACTAAAGCCAATGCAAAATCAAAGTCCAATATTTATCCTCTGCGAAATGAATGAACATAGAAGCTCTTGTAACATATATTATATACTGAGTTTCCATTCCTATGATTACCACACAAATTTACAGGTTCCATTTCTAAAGGCAATTCATTTGCCTTAACCACCCACAACTAGTACTTTATGGTGATGATTATGCCCTTTAGAGTTCTGAATCTTCTGATGCAAATGTATGCAGCTTGCACTTTTTCATTGCAATTATTGAACACCATTGGAACTAAAAATGCTGAATAAAGGTAGAGTTAGCTCTTTTTTCTTGGAAGACAAATACTTCCACAAACAACAACCACCCATATCCTATTATATTTCTTAATTTGCACGCTTTGTCTATGTGTAATCAGAAATATTCAAATATTATAAACTGGTTCCTTGAAGGAAGGTAACTTTCTGGCACATGCACAGGACAGGAAACAATGAGACAAGCAAAAACAGTCGTTATAAAAAACATTTAGCCCACGATAAGTACCTCTTGACGCTTCAAGTACTTATTATGAATTGCTTCGAGTTCCTTCAATGATTTAATGTTTTGATTGAACTTTTCCCTGAAAAGCAAAAAAGAATCACTTTGCTTCCAAAAGAGAGTAAATTGGTATTAAGTCTTTGGTGTTCCAAAAGAGAGTAAATTGACATTATGTCTTCGGTGGTGCAATATACACCTTTCTTTCTTTAAATTTTCTTCGAGGCTATGAACATTTGCTTGCAAATCGACAACACGAGATGAAGCATCCTCAGAAGCCAACTTCGTTGCCTTCTCCTGCCATTTCAAGTGTGCCAATTCCTTCAACATAAAAGCCTCGGCCTCATTTTTGGCATTCTGCATCGTAGAACCATGCAAAAGAAGATGTTAAGAATGTTTATTCCATGCTTATAAGAGACATGTTGAAGGCAAAGACGTGAATCTGTGAAAACCTCCAAGCTGTCTCTTTCTTTTTCCGCCAACTTGACCATTTGCACAACACCGGACCTCCTGTCATTAAGAGATTCAAGCCTGGACAGAAAAGCAAGATTGTGTCAGCCTTTCTTCTTGGTGTGACTTTTTAACTGGAAGTTGTCATGCAAGCACGTAAGTTTGTTCATTCCAACCACAAATGCCCATTCATGTCAGCTGGTTACTACTAATCTTCATATAAAACTCACCAACCAAAGAGTTGTAAAGGGATCACACGGTGCCAACTACTCACATCTTGCTTGCTTCTTCAATTTTTTCAACATATTGGTTAGTACCAATGATATCCTCCAGGTATTCCAAAAATCCTTCATCATGAGGCCCTTGGGCTTTAGGCTTCATCAGAGAGATCTGTTCTACTTCTCCCTAAAAAACAACCATCGCGAAAGTTTAGAACAAGATGGAACCAAGGCTGCACAGTTCAAAAAAAAAAAAAACAATGCCAACCTGAAGAATCAAGAAGCGATTATTGTCAAGGTCGACTCCTTTTCCCTTGAGTTTCCGAGTAACTTCAGTAAAATTGCTTCCGCGATCATTTATGTAGTACTTTGAAGAATTGTCCCTAAACGCAACTCTTGTAATAACAAAATCGCTTCCCGCAACAGGCTCATAGGTTCCATCAACCTGCATCGTCAGGCAGTTGCTTAAACTCAGCTGCAGCTAAGGACTGTTGAATTGGTATCTCAATGTATAAATATGCAATTTTGAGTTTAAACAATTAGGCCAAATTGATCTTCGTCCACTGCAATCTAAAAATGAAATTGAAGAGATGCGCCCCCGGATGCAATTTAACAATAATGAAGCATGTAAATTATTACCAGATCAATGATCTCCTGGAAGTGAACGGAAACGCCGGCACTGTCCAAATTCTGATGATTGCTAGAATTATGAATCAACTCGGAAACTTTATTCAGACGCATCTGCACAGTAAGCAAGTGAATCACAATCCATCCACTCGCCCAAAAGAAAAAAAAATGGAAATGGAAAATTAGCATAATTCCTCAACGCTTGAAAATTTGTGAAGAAAAAAAAAAGAGATTTGTGGGGTGTGAGAGAGAATGTGGGAGAGAGGTTGGGGTGGACCTGTTTCGCCCGTTTCCCAAAGACAAAGAGCATGGCATCGATGACATTGCTCTTCCCGCTCCCGTTTGGCCCAACTACAGCCGAGAAACTCTGCAGATCCGAACACAAACGCCAACGGGATTAGGGGAGGAAAAACAAAAAGCGCAGAGGGAAGTCGAGAAAGAGAGGGAGGGGGAAAGGCAAAAGGGGGCTGGTGCTAATAATAACCTTGTGGAAGGGGCCGACCCTCTGTTCGCCCGCGTACGATTTGAAGTTCCTCAAGACCATTTCCTTTATGAACAGCCTCGGCCTCCTAGACGAACGGCTCTGGCTAGAATTGTTGGTTGTGGTCGTCGTCGTCGTCGAAGCATCAGATTCGGGAGACACCCCCATCTCCCACCACAGTTAAAGAGAGAGACAGAGAGAATGCCTTGCCAGTCACAAAAAATGAAATGAATGCTTTCCCTCATTCCCCTTTTTCTTCGTTTGACTCTCTACCGGGGTTGCAGCGCGGGAAAACGAAAATCCTATGTTTTATTTTGTTTTTCGAATTTTGAATGGGAGAGTGGACTTTTCTTTCATCCACGCTGCGGGGAACGAGGACGACAACGCCTAAAGTAAAACCCCATTATCTTCTCCTTTTGAAAGGTGGTTGTTTGGATTCTTGGAATTCGATGACCCTCCCAGTTTAGATTGTTTGGGGCTTGGTCCTATACATAGCATGCCAACCTCAGGCTGGCATGAGCTAAGGTAAGTTCAATATAGGTCCGCTCCTGCCTGATGTATATATATATATATATATATATATATATATATATATATATATATATATATATATATATATATATATATATATATATAAAGTACTGCTTAGGTGCATGATCATTTTTTAACATGACCAAAAATGTGCAATGAACGCTCAGCAGAAGTGTTTCTGTGCTAGGACCTTTAGCGGTGACCCATTCCTTTAGCGGCAACTTTTGTCGCCACTAAAAGTCTCAGCGGTGACCTTTAACAGGGACAAAAGTCACCGCCATGCACCTACACATTTTCGTGTATATATATATATATATATATATATATATATATATATATATATATATATATATATATATATATATAAGGTCGATGGTCTTAGCCTTAGCCTTTTTTCATTAGGTCCAGTTAGGTGCTTTTAAAAATGGTACTTTCATGTTTTTTAGGTTGATTAGAATTGTTAGATGTGTTTATCGTTGCTTATGTTTTTTAAAATTGATTTGATGTGAAAATATAAATATTTTATCATTAAATTTTAATATAATATCAACCATTGATTTTTTTTTACTTCTTAAAAATATACATGAATATATAAAAATAAAAATAAAAACTAATCAAATACATGTTCTTTGTTTGAGTAAACAATGATAAACACATCTAAGGGTCTAGATCAAGCAAAAAAATACTTGAAAGTAAGATGTTTATTTTTTCGTTTTTTTGTAGAGCTGTTATTTATGAAATTAAACCCACGGATGTGATAGGCATGTTTCACTTAGTAGGGAATCGGAAACAAGCTTTCTTTCAATTTGATTTAACGTAAAATTATAAATATTTATCATTAAATTTTAATATAATATCAACCATTGTTTTTCCCCTCTTTAAAATATACATATGAGTATAAAAAAAATTTAATCGAATGCATTTTCTCTGTTGAGTAAACAATAATAAACCCATCTAACAGTTCACATCAAACGAGAAATACTTCAAAGTAAGATGTTTGCTTATTTTTTCTTTTTTTGCAAAGTGATTTTTTATGAAATTAACCTTACAGACTTTGTAGGGAATCCGCTTTTGAATCGAAAAACAAGCTTTCTTTCAAATTGATTTGATGTAAAAATGTAATTATTTATCATTTTTTTTTAAATATACACCTGTGTAAAAAAAATCTTAATGAAATACATGTTCTCAACTGAGTAAACAATGATAAACACATCTAACCGTTCTGATCAAGCAAAAAATACTTGAAAGTAAGATGTTTATTTTTTATGAAACTACTAAGTAAACAATGATAAACATGGTTAGTAGGAAATTGACTTTTGAATTGTCTCATTACGATGGATAGACAGGATTTTATAAGGCTTCAAAAATAGATGGCCTATAATGTGTGATACCTTCATGGCTCATAAAATCATGTTTTTTTGTTAAAATAATGTGATCCAAATGCTTATTCCCACTATTTTGAACATGTTGATTCCATCCACAAGGTTGGATTGGATCAAGGCAACTCGTGTGTTGTGTGTTCTCCTCGGAACACAAATTGCGTGTTTCGGTTTGTACGAAGTAATATTTTGGGACCCATGATAATTCATATGCCATTGTTACCCTATGATGACTTTATAATAAAATAACATATAAAAAAGGTAGATATGCTTTTGACGGAAATGTCCTCTCGTAAGATAGATATGTGTTGGACGAAAATGTCCTCCCACTCCACGTAAATAGATTTGGACGTTTCGCCTTTGTTTTTAGCTTTTGTTACAACACATGGTTGACTTCTCATTCCTGCCTTGTGTTAGATAGAAAACTTTTTCGGGTTCGTTCCTACCTCATAAAGATAACTATAAATCGAACGGTCGGTTCGATCATTGGTGGGCGTCATAGGGGGATTTGTCGGCCATCTCTTTTTACAGTATTCTCTTCTTCTTCGTTTTCGTTGTGCAGTATGGAAAAAAGCAATGGCGCACAAACATTCCAACAAGTGCCATTAAGGTCACATCGTGAGTATCTTTCCATGTCATCATGCTATTGTTGAATAATGTATGTCATTGTGAGTGTCATTAAGGCGTTATTTTGTTATTGCAGGTAGATTTTATCGTTTCAACGGTTGAAAACTTAAAGACAGTTGTAAGACGCTGGGACCTGTTGACAAGAATGCTTGGTTACAGATGCGAGCAAGGGTCTCTACCCCATCCGGTATCCTTTATTCACTCAGTATATTCAATGTAACGCAAATCGCAGTTGTAGAAACACGTATATCGATTTGTGAGATATTTTTTTGTTTATTAATATTGATTTGTAATATATTATGCTGAAATATCGTATATCGGTTTGTAATATATTATGTGTTTTCTAGTGTCGATTTATGAGATGTTTTTTTTTGCTTGATAATATCGATTTATAATATATTATGCTAAATTATCGTATATAGATTTGTAAGAAATTATGTCTTTTATATATTCATTTATGAGATATTGTTTCGGTTGAAAATCTTGATTTATAATATATTTTGTTGAATTTCCGTATATCGATTTGTAAGATGTTGTGTTTTTCAATGTCGATTTGTGAGATATTGTTTTGTTTGTTAATATCGATTTGTAGTATATTATGTTGAATTGTCGTATATCGATCTGTAAGATATTATGTGTTTTCTAGTGTCGATTTGTGAGATATTGTTTTTTTTGTTAATCTCGATTTGTAATATATTATGTTGAATTTCCCTGAATTAATTTGTAAAATATTATTTGTTTTTCAGTGTAGATTTTTGAGATATTGTTTTCATTGTTATTATTGATTTATAATATATTTTGTTGATTTGTTGTAAACGTATGTGTTGGCTAACGCAATTTGATGTTTTGCTCATGACAGTGTTGAGCATATCAACTGGTTGCAGTGAAGATGATGTGTCTCAATCACTGGAAAGTCATGGAACAACGGACATCCGTACTATCGACGCACCTGAAGAAGTGAATATGTGCACTATTGATGCACATGATAATAAGGATGCAGGCATTGAATTCACTCTAGACTTGAATATTCCAGCAGACGAAATGCAATTCGATAATGATATTCTATCAGACGAAATGCAATTCGATAATGAGGTAGACGATCATGACAATGCACTTGACAAAGGTGCAGACACCTCAAGTCTACATGATATTACACTTGACTCTATTCCCGTAGAGGGATTGCAGTTTAATAATGAGGAAGCTCCGTACAAATTTTACAATGATTAAGCCTTAAAACTTGGATTAAGTGTCAGAAGATATTCTTGGGCAAAAAATACACACGGTGTCGTGGTGAGAAAGACATATGTTTGTTCTAAGCAAGGTTAAAAGAAGTCAAGTGGAAATCCAACAAAGAGCAAGCCAGGTTCAAGATGTGGTTGTCCAGCGAGAATGGTGTCAAGATGACTTCTGAATGGAAAATATGTACTTCATACTTTAATCAATGATCATAACCATGAATTAGCCCCTTCTTTTTTTACTCCTATGTTAAGGTCACATCGTAAAGCAACTAAAGTGCATGTTGCAGATGTTGAAATAGCTGATAGCACCGACATTGCACCAAGGAAGACATACAATTTGTGTGCGCGCATAGATGGTGGTCGCGAGAATGTATCATTCACACCTATGGATCTAAGAAACCATTTGAGAAGGAAGAGGTCAGACAACATGAAGAATGGAGGAATATGTTCTTTGGTTGATTACCTACAGAAGAATTCAAGCAATGACCCTATTTTTTTTAGTGCAATGCAACTGGATGAAGATGTGTATGCTGTGAATATGTTTTGGGCAGATTCAAAATCAATAGTAGATTATGAATGTTTTAATGATGTGCTTGTTTTTTATATGACAGTGAAGATTAATACAGAGCAATTGTCATTTGCGCAGTTTGTCGGGGTGAACCATCACTCTCCAAGTTGCATATTAGGCAATGCTTTTTTGTATGACCAGACCAAGGAAATCTTTGAGTGGTTGTTCAGAGTATTTACACAGGCAATGAATGGGAAGCACCCTCGAGTTGTACTTATAAATGATGATTATGCAATTGCAGCTCCAATGTCTCATGTATGGCCATATGCACATCATCGCCTATGTTTGTGACATATATTTTAAAATGCAGCAAAAAACATATGACACGTTTTTAATTAGAAGACAGGGTTTGATAAAATGTTTAGAAAGTGTGTACTTGAGAGCATGGATGAGGTCACTTTTCTGTCTGATTGGGAGCAAATGATTCAGATGTACGACCTTGAAGAGTGTGTGCGGTTACAACATTTATATGCAGACAAAGAGAAGTGGGCATTAGCATATGGAAGATAATACTTTTGTACAGGTATTATAAGCACACAAAGAGCTGAATCTATGCATATCACACTTGAAAAAAACCTTGTATTCATGTTTAACAAATTTTCTCTTCATGGAACAATATGAATTATTTGTAGACGGTCTTAGACAAAATAAGCTTGAACAAGATGTGAAATGCTTCAACACCCGCCCTATAACTTTGGACATGAAAATATTGATGCTACATGCAGATCTGTATACACTAACTGTATTTGAATGAACTAAGAAGGAGGTTATGCAGGTCATGAATTACAACATACAAGGACATATGCAATATGGAAATATGCACAAATACCATATTGTATGGGAGGGCAAAGAGCATCAAAAAAGGCAAGAAGCACATGTTACGTACAATATTGACAATGGAACAGTTGAATGTACGTGCAAAATGTTTGAATTCAAAGGTATTTTATGTTGTCATGCATTAAAAGCACTTAATCAAGAGAAGATACAAGAAATACATGAGTCATATATAATGCGAATATAGACGAGACAAGCAAAGATTGAACTGCTGGATAGAAATAATGTCAATCCATCTGGTGTTGATGAAAAGTGACACATAGCCTCTCGTTACCAACAACTATGTCGATCACTTATGCATGTTGCAAATTTGGCATCGAAAAGCGAAGAAACCTATATATGTATGAGAAAAGTGTCAAGAGAATTGCTTAAAAAAGTGCAGTTAATTTACCACGAGTCTGTTGCAGCTTGTGAAGACCAATCTAAGATAACGGGATCGAACATCATAGGTAAAAATCATGTTTCTCCTAACCCATATGAGAAGTTGCGCAGAAGCGTAAACATCATCTTCGACAAGTCAGGAGTAAACCTTGTAGATTATGATGAAAATATTCAAATAACGAAGGATATTAAAAGGAAATCTGCCTTTGATCGTAGTCGGCGGAGAACAAAGGGTTCACTGGAATTGGTTTGTAAGAAAATGTGTAAGAAACGACCAACCCTTAAGCAACCATGCTCTTCACACGAAAATGTATGTAATATAGTATATTGCTTCTCATGTAAATTGTATTATGTGCAACTTATCAATATATAACTTGTGTAATTTCGAACATGCAGCAATACCCTATAGACGTGCATTGCAACGTTGGAACCTGCAAGTCACCCGACCTTTTTGAGTGGAAAGATGACATGAGTTTGAAAAGTTTTTTGGTATGTAACAATTTTGGGATGATGTTTGCATTTCTTATTGAACTTATTGTAGTGCCTGATATCGTTTTGTTTAATGACAAGTTCAGTTTAATTCAAAAGTGAGCAACACAACACAGGAATCATGTGTGGATTCTTCTGCTATAAAATAGTTGTAGCATTTAACTTTTATTAGTGTAAATCGTTGTAATGTTTAGCATTCTATAATTCTTTGTTGTAATTTTATAATTCTTTATTGTAATTCTATAATTATTTAGCGTAAATCTATAATTATTTATTGTAATGTTATAATTCTTTGTTATAATTCTATAATAGAAATCATACTACAAATATCATAAAACTCGTCCCTAGAAAACACATAATATCTCACAAATTGATATATAACAATTGTGCATAATAGCTTACAAATTGATATACAACAATTCAGATCTTACAAATCGATATACGATAATTCAACATAATATTACAAATTGATATTAACAAACAGAACGATATCAATAAATCGACATTACATCGGGAAACTTCATTCTAAAAAAGGTGTGTTGCAGATGCGGTTTTGCCGCATTAATTTCTTTGAGAGAAAAGAGGATGTGCTGACAAAAACAATAACTAGACTGACATTAAGAAGCCAAAGATTGAACCCGCTAATGAACATTTCCCTATTTCATCAATTGATGACCTAAAAGTGACCATTTCTAAAAACTTGATATTCAAAAACACATAATAGCTTACAAATCAATATACCGCAATTCAGCATAATAGCTTACAAAGCAATATTAATAAACAAAACAATATCTCATAAATCGATACTAGAAAATACATAATATCTTATAAATTGACATTATTGCGATTTGCGCTCTTGAAGTGGCGATTTGCGTATTCAACACACATGTGCCAGTGCGTAATATTGGTTTATGGATCAATGTGAATTTTGAACAGTCTTACAAAATTTGTATACATAGTCTACAAAATCTGTTACAAATGTCTGTACACAAAAAAATTCTCCTGTTTGGGAAATTGAATGTTGAACTAAAAATTGTTATCTCTCTCTCTCTCAGTAGTAGAACATAACCCTCTTCACGTTATCCTTGAGAACATGTAGGCGTTTAAAACGACTTCCTCTTACTCTTGGGGGCCTCACGTTCTTCATTACTTTCTAGGTATTCTCGCAGTTTGGGGTTTTGTATCCATTACAATTAGAAAATCTAGCAATTTTTTGTATAGTTTCGTGCGGAATCCTAGAATATCATCCTGAAAAAATAAAAATCAATAGTCAGACCAATATAGAAATGTAGTCAACAATAATATAAGATAATAAAACATGTTTAAGTGTACATCATACAACGGTGAATTCTGGTACTCGTCCATAGTATATTACTTCAATATACTTCATTACAAAGATGCCATAATTGACGCCATTATTTTGTAAAGGAACATTCGTGGCGACGTGAATCTTCCATGGACCAATGTCAACACCCAACATGTCTCTGAAAAATCCAAACTGTGGTTTATGCAAAAGCAAGTAAATTTCGGGTCACGATAGAAGATACAGTAATCTTATAGATAGAAAATTATCAAATGCAAATGTCACGGTCTACACCAATGTTATAGTCCAAGAGTTGTATAACCATATTTTTTGTTTTCGTACATCCAACACGTATAAGACCCAATATTTTTTCGATTGCCACAATGTAAGAATCAATATATGAAAATCGATGTTACGAATCAGCATAAAAATCGATATTAAAAATAAAAAGAATATCTTAAATCGATATTATGATTCATCATATAAATTGATATTAAGAATCAAAACATCTTAAATTGATATATAAATTCCTATTGATAGCTTTAAATAGATATTAAGAATCAACATATAAATCAATATTAATAATCAAAACAATATCTTAAATCGATATTAGGATCCAACATATAAATCGATATTAAGAATCAGAACAATATCTTAAATGGATATGTAAATTCATATTGATAGCTTAAAATAGATATTAAGAATTAACATAGAAATCAATATTATGAATCAAAATAATATCTTAAATTGATATTAAGATCCAACATATAAATCGATATTAAGAATCAGAAGAATATCTGAAATGGATATGTAAATTCCTATTGGTAGCTTAAAATAGATATTAAGAATCAACATAGAAATCAATATTATGGATCAAAACAATATCTTAAATCGATATTAGGATCCAACATATAAATCGATATTAAGAATCAAAACAATATCTTAAATGGATATGTAAATTTCTATTGATAGCTTAAAATAGATATTAATAATCAACATTGAAATTGATATTATGAATTAAAACAATATCTTAAATTGATTTAATATCTTGCAAATCGATATGATCATAAACCTTTTCACTTGACGAGAAGTCTGTCATTTGGTCATCGTCACCCCAGTATTGTAGTCCATCTAGAAATCCAGCCTCGTATGGCATTCAACGGATGATACTTTGTTGAACGAAATAGTAATAATAGTAAGTTTAAAACACGCAGGTACATTAGTAAATAAAAAAAGAAAATAAACATATAAGATAACCAATATACCATAAAATAAGGGATGACGACGCGTACCAACATGGATAATCCCTTGCTTTGAATATATATGACGAAATCGTGTATAGTCTGTTTACAACAAATATGCACTTGTTAGTATACATGACCATGGCATACGTAAATATATAACGAATAATGCTTTTATACGTACAAAATTATTGATAGTGTGTCCTTCAACAAATTCATCTCGCATTCGATCAATGTTCTCTTCGAGCATTTTTTTGAGTTTTCATGCACTTTGTTTTGTGGATGTTGCACTAAAATTAGCTGAATATTCAGTAAAAGAATCGTTGCATTGTATTCAGTAAGTGAAATGTAAAGTACATAAAAATATAAAGCAGGATAAAGCAATCAAAGGTACCCTTTTTTGTGGACGATCGACTGAATCGCAACTTCCTTCTTCGACGTCGATACAGTTTTTGCGACAACAATGGTTAACTGAAACGTCAGGTTTTTTGTTTGTTGTTCACGAAGCGAGAAAATGAAACGACGCATGTTCCTTGCTCTTAAAGGAAACGTCGTGTGTTCCTTGCAGAACACACTACCGAAGTTAATCATTTCACGTTATTTCATGTCCCGCCCATTTTCAAACATAGCGCCTCCAAAGATTATATTAAATAAATTAATTAAATTATGCATTAAATAAAAGACGTTTCATTTGCTAGTATCATCGCAACGATGTTAGTACATGTAAATGAATGACATGTCGCTGTTATCGTCGCAAAATTTTTCCCGTCTTCCCTTCCTTGCGGACGAGAGAGGAAAATGCTTTTGCGATTCAAACTTGACCGGATTTTGGAAATTGTTTTGAAATACTTGCCTCCGTTTTGAAAATTGCGGGAAAATCCATGGGATGGGGCTCGACCTGTCGGTACGAGGTTCGACCGTTCCTGCCGCCTTTAACAGGGGTAATCGAACCAAAGACCAAAATTGCGCTTGACTTAGTAAAATCATCGAAATTGTGTTCTATCCTAAATGCACAGAGAATTCAGGCATGTGTTATGAGAATTTTGGAAAATGTAAATTGGAAAATATGATGTATGATTAGAAAACATTTGGAGTTGAAAAGCATTTCTCAAGAAAAGATGAAAATCAATCTCTCAGGAAAACTCAGACGAAGAAGGTTTGAAATCTCAAGAAAGTTTATAAAGAGTTGGAAAATCAGGCAGAAATGAGAATCCCAAGAAAATCTTGAGAAAGTTTAAATGAGAATCTCGAGAAAATCTTGAGAAAGTTTATAAAGACTGAGAAAAATGAGAAGCTTAGGAAAATTTTGAGAAAGCTTAGAAAGAGTTGGAAAACCATGAGGAAATAAGAATCTCAGAAAAATTTTAAGAAAGTTTAGAAAGACTTGGAAAATCATGAAGAAATGAGAATCTCGGGAAAATAGAAGGAATTCTTGAGAAAAGATGAACATTTGAAAAGGAAAGCACTTGTTGGGAAAAACTCGAACTTTGAGAATTTTCTTAAGAAAAGGATAGAAAATTTATAAGAAAAATTCATTGGAGAAGGAAATTTAGAACTTAGGAGATTGAAATCCTGAGAACTTTGTCTTTGAAATGTCTGAAAATCAACTTTGATTCTTGAGAAAGATGAGAAATTCCTTTTGAAAAGAATCTTAAGAAAATAACATTTCCAAGGAAAATCATAGGAAAACTTTGATTTGGAAAATCCAACTCCGAATATCATCATAGTTTCTTGAGAAATCGATTTCATGAAGTGAAAATCTTTTGAGAAAATCATGAGAAAACAAATGATGCAAATGATTTGAATGAATGAATGCAGTTTGAAAAGATTTTCTGAAAAAATTGTTGGAAAAATGTGGATTAAGCCAAAGTAAATCCTTCACATATTCTGACTGTGGCCATGAATATATTCAGGGTTTATTTGAGTTAATTCATAATATTTTGAAAACATTGGAAATATGAGGTGCATTTTCAAGATAGCCTAAGAGTGTAGGCTCAATGTGACTGGTAGAAAATGATGGATCTGGGTCTCGTCCATATTCCGACTAGGGCCGTAAATATGGACTCCACCGAGTTCATCAACTCTCTAAGAGTTGGTGCATGTGCCATTCGTGTTCATCCACGGTGGGTTTTGAAAATTGAGATATATGCATCATAGAATCAGGATATTACTGAAATCAAACTATATGAGATGCGGCCTAATCTAAGCAGTAAAAGTAAATCTTATTCCAAGGTTTACATTGGATTGTTACATTGCATAACATAAAGTAAAAGAAAATTGAAATGGAGCCAAGGAATCAGCATCTTCTAGATTTTCCTGCAAAATGAGAGTTAGTACAAGATAACCAAGGAAATGTGTATATATATACTATATACAACAAAGATATATATGTAGACATAGAAATATTTGAATTTATGCTAAATGATATATGGTAATGAAGATATATTCATAAAAAGTAAAAGAAAAGAAAAATATATGTGATAACAAATGCACATGAAAGGATATATATATATATATATACATATATACGTATACATATAGGTATATATACATACATATCGATATATATATATACTTATAATAAGAAAATATACATATAAAGGAAAATTCCATATAATGGGTAAAATCAGAAAATACAGGTATATACAGTTTCTGTAGGTGATTTCACACAGCTGTATTTTCCAAATTATAATGTATTTTTCAATAAAAATGGGTATGGAGCTTCTCTATATATCAATAATGAAGCATGCAAAAGATGGCATATAGATCATGAATGGATATGGATATATCCGTTCATGAACATAGCCGATTGTCAAGACTGCATACCTGTAGAAGATGGTAAATACAACATATAATGTAATGTGCAGGAAATGCACTGTGGGAACAAGGGGCTGTTTCAAGGATATTGTGAAAAGGGTATGAAAAGCTTAGTGAAAAGGTGAAGATGTTGTGGAAAGTGATGAAACAATATGTGTAATTGGTGCTGCAAATGGGGTGATATTATAACAATACAGCAAACAGGAATTCAGCATTAAGCTAAGCATGATATCATAAATCAAACGGTGAATGTTCCATAACAAATCAAGCTCATGCTAGATGGTTAAATGCTATGCTGAATATAGAGACTCAAATGCAGTAATTTGAAAAAGATTGGAAACAAACAAAGCACAAAATGAAATTCCGTGAGATACTAATGCCGGATGATGCACTACTGATTCGAATTGCAGAAACTACAATGAATGTTTATACAAAACACAACAAGGGAACAAAACACAACAAGTTAACCATGGTTTGCAGTCAATTGCTGCAAGATTCCCCCAACAGAAACTTGTTAGCTGGAGGATTGAATTTCTTTCTCATCTTAATCCTCCAGCAGTCCCCAAACCAGGAATACAAAATACAATCCCTGTAAGTCCCAAGGCTTCTTTAACACCGGCATCATCAATGTTGATAGTAGCCAAATTAAAGATCCAAAAAGGTGCTAAGCATAACAAAGCGAAAGTGGCAATATGAACATACAGGTTGCTGAAACCAAAACATGTAATGAGTGAATGAGAGTGTAAAAGTAACGAAGGAATGAAATGCTATGCTATGACAAATGAACCAAAGAAAGAGCATGAAATCAAACATTAAACAGAAATTAGGAAAATCAACAAAACAAGCAAATCTCACACAGCAACACAAGGAATTAAATGACTTTGTAGATCCCCTGCACTAAATGAATCTTATAATCAGCAAATAAGAATCGTTCCTTACTGCTGGGCTGAAGAAAGATAGGGAGCAGCTCCACAGGAAACGTCCCACAACCCCTTTAGAATTGAAGGGCTTGAAGCCTTTTACGTTGAGGGACCCCCTGCAGCTTGTGGATTCCCTGCAACTGATGGATCCCCTGTTGATGGGCTGAAAGAAGTGGGACGGCAGCCTGCTGGACTGAAATAGGTGCAGAGACGGCTGGATCTGGCTGGTGGGCTGAAGGTGGGGCAACAACACGCTGGGGCTTTCCTGTTGTGGCTGGACTGAAGAAAGAGAAGTCCTTCTGCTGCAACAAGGGTCGATTTTCAATGGCTGGGCTGGTTCTTCTGCTGGGCTGAAATGGATCTTTTCCTAACAGCTCCCAACATGAATCCCCTTCCAAAAATCATAGTTCACTGTTGCATTTGTTATCTTTTATTTTGCATTTGTTATCTTCCAAAAATCATAGTTCACTGAAGAGAAGTCCTTGTTGAATCATAGTTCACTGTTGTATTTGTTATCTTTTCCTAACAGCTCCCAACATGAATCCCCTTCCAAAAATATGCATTGGGAGATTGGGCCCTCTATTGCATTCTATGTAATGCCCAAAGTTTTTTAGCACTTGAAAAATACATGAAAATTTAAAATTTTATTTTTTTAAATAACAATGGAAACATTTTTAAAACTGGGGTTTAAAAGCTCAGGCGAGTTACATTCTAGAAACCACAATATACAAATCAGAGTATGAAACTGAATTGTGCATTATATACACAAAATCCTTTACAAAATATCTAAATAGTTAAACACTTAGAATTTAAAAACAAAAATCCTAAGATATGCCCGAGATCATAGGAGTTTTGATCCTTAATGTTGCTCTTGTCCGACATCCACTGTCGTGCATGGTGTTCTATACCTGAACTTGCATTTTTCCATAACACAAGGTCAAACTTGTGACATATCAAATTCGAACAATTAAAATACTAAGCATAATCCCAATAATTCATGTAACAAATAAAAATGCATACTTCAATAAGCAATTATATAACTTAAATTATGATTATGTATTATATTAATATGGCATGTTTTTATATTAACACAAGATCTTTGTTTCAATATTTATCATAAACCCTGGTAAATAGGGAGCGACATTCGCATTCAGACAAAGCATTCCATAGTATATTATTCTAGTGTATTTTACTCTGGCACATGATTGAACCAGATCCTAAAGTCAGTGATTGGGAAGAGTTCTTGCTAAGGCCAAATAAGAGAAAAATGCATTCAAACTAATTGTAGTCTGTGAGGTCTATCACCTAGGACATATCAATAGCCTCGACCTCTTAACCCAACTAATAGGAGACCCACTGGGATGCACTTGCTTCCATAATAATATAATAATGTCACTCATGGTTGTACCATCTACCACTTTTAAGGCAGATAAAGTCGTGAATGAGCCTGATGAGTTATAATTATAGGAGTTAACATTTTTTGAGCCTCATATTTATAGGCAAGGACAAGGTTCAATGTCTCAAATACCCATTTTAGGCAAACACTAAGGTCATATGTACTCAGCCCATTCAGTATTGCTCTACAAAAATGAGCACTCACCTATGAAGGCAAACTATATAAATTTATGTATAGACATGACTCATTAAGAAATTGGTGCCCTATTTTCACCTCTTGAGTTTAGAAAACTTGAATAATAATAAATGTTTAAGCAATAACATTTACACATTAATTGACTTGTTTAGTGACATTAAGGGTCGCTTGGACCTTGTCCATAGCTTGGCCATGATATCTTATTTATAAAAAAATTGGATGTTTCAATTCAAGTCCCACAAGGTTTGACTAACCCTTAATCTTATCATTATAACAGGTATTCATTGATGCATGCAAAAACAAGAATTAATGCATATGAGCATGGTTTAGAGTATGTAAACATGAATAAATATTTAACCTAATTATGCATGCATCAATAACGTATTTAGCATTAAAACTATAAGTCTTTGATAAAAAAACTTACTTTAATCTTTGTGTAATCCGATAAGATGTGATTGTCTTGAGGGCTTAGGGATGGAAGTAGGGCAAAATGATCACTGTCTGGCATGCTTCTTAAATTTTTTTATAGAAGCCAATTTATGATGTTACGAAAATTCAGTTAACATTTAATCTGGCTTAAATTTAATGTTTCAAAATTTATTCTGAGGGTTTAAAGAACATCCGTTCTATTTTTATAGAATAATGTCTAGTTTGTTTGTTTTTTAACTCCGTTTGTGTAGTTATACACTGCCGGTCCCAAGCCCGGATAAAGGAGGAGGGTTGCGGTAGGCCTGTGACAGCCAGCATAAAAACTTTGTCATATCCTATGAAAATGAACCAATATGAGAATTTCGTTGGGGCGTTTCCTACTGAGCGACGCGCTGTACTCTCTAGGCCCGGAGGCAGTGATAAATGTGCAAGGGTTGCTAGGTCGTCGCCCAGAAGCGACGCGTCACACCGGCGCCCGGGTGTGGTGTCAAATAGGCAAGGGTTCCCTCACTTTGTTGGACGGGTGGGGGTAAAGAAGTTAGTCCAAGACCATAAAATTAGGTTAGCCACTTGGAACATAGGGTCTTTAACTGGTAAGTTGGTAGAGTTAGTAGATGTTATGTGTAGGAGAAAGATTGATATTTTATGTCTTCAAGAGACCAAATGGGTAGGTGAGAAAGCTAAAGTGATAGAACCTTGGAGATATAAGATTTGGTATACAGGAATAAATAGGAATAGGAATGGAGTAGGGATTGTTATGAGTCGTCAGTTTATAGATAATGTAGTTGAGGTCCGTAGGAAGGGTGATAGAATTTTACTTATTAAATTAGTATTAGGTACGGATATTATTAATATTATTAGTGTTTATGCACCTCAAGTAGGTTTAGATGATTCCATTAAGCATCAATTTTGGGAAGATTTAGATGGAGTAGTACAAGAGACATCTTATGGAGAAAAGCTTTTCATCGGCGGTGACCTTAATGGACATGTAGGCATTAGTAGGGATGGATTTGAGAATATCCATGGAGGCTATGGTATAGGAGAAAGAAATGAAAGTGGAGAAAGGATTTTAGATTTTTGTTTGTCCTATGATATGATCTTAGCAAACACTTGGTTTAGGAAGAGGGAGTCTCACCTAGTAACATTTAAAAGTGGGGTTAATACGAGTCAGATAGATTTTTTTCCTACTTAGAAAGAGAGATAGGGGTTGTTGCATCGATTGTAAGGTTATACCAGGAGAAAGTGTAGCTACACAACATAGAGTCTTAATTTTAGATCTTAGAATTAGACAATGCCGCAAAAGGGATAGACATAGGATAGATCCTAGAATTAAGTGGTGGGCACTGAAAGGAGCTAAACAAGGAATGTTTGTACAGCAGGTAGTTAAGGAAGTTGATTGGTGTCTCGAGGAGGATTCAGAATCAATGTGGAATAAGATAGCGGGTGGTATGAGAAAAGTAGCTAAGGAGGTATTGGGTGAGTCTAAAGGCGGTGCACCACTAGGTAAGGATACATCATGGTGGAACGAGGATGTCAAATTAGCTATTAAGGTTAAAAGAGAGTGTTATAGAAATCTAAGTAAGAGTCGTGATAATGAGAATTTGGAGAAGTATATGATAGCAAAGAAGGAAGCTAAAAAAGTAGTTCGGAACGCGAGGGATAAGGTATATAAGGAGGTTTATGACAAGTTGGATACCAAAGAGGGCGAGAAGGATATTTATAGGCTTGCAAAGATGAGAGATAGGAAATCAAGGGATCTGGGTATGGTTAGATGTATCAAAGATGAAACACAAAGGGTTTTAGTCAAAGATGAGGAGATTAAGGAGAGATGAAAAGATTATTTTGATAAGCTATTTAATGAAAATCATGCTCAGGATCTTGGAGACTTTTCCATTCATTTTCATGAGATGAATCGTGACTTCATACGCAAGATTCAAAAGAAAAAAATTGCAGAGGCTTTGAAGAAAATGAAATCAAGAAGGGCAGTTGGCTAAGATGGTATACCTATCGAGGCTTGGAAATGCTTGGGAGAGAAAGGTTTAGAATGGTTGACAAATCTTTTTAACAAGATTTGGCGGACAAATAAGATGCCTAATGAGTGGAGGAAGAGTACTTTGGTGCCTCTATATAAGAATAAGGGTGATATACAATATTGCACAAACTATCGTGGTATAAAACTCATGAGTCATACTATGAAACTTTGGGAGAGGGTGATTGAGTCTAGGTTGAGGAAGGTTGTCATGATATCGAAGAATCAATTTGGTTTTATACCTGGAAGATCAACTATGGAAGCTATACATCTTCTTAGACAACTTATTGAGAGAAATAGAGAGAGGAACAAAGATTTGCATATGGTTTTTATTGATTTGGAGAAGGCATACGATAGAGTACCTAGGGACGTTCTCTGGTGGACAATGATGAAGAAAGGTGTTTTTCTCAAGTACATTAGTATAGTTAAAAATATGTATGAAGGAGTAGCAACCAATGTCCGCACTTGTGGAGGGGTGACAACCAATTTTCCTATAACGGTTGGGTTACATCAAGGATCTGCTTTAAGCCCTTTCCTATTTGCTATAGTGATGGATGAGCTTACGAGATCAATTCAAAAAAATGTGCCGTGGTGTATATTGTTTGCTGATGATATTGTTTTGATTGATGAGTCTAGAGCTGGGGTTAATGCTAAGTTAGAATTATGAAGACAGACATTGGAAGCTAGAGGTTTTAAGTTGAGTAAGAGTAAGACTGAATATATGGAATGTCGGTTTAGTAAGCAACGAAGTAGTGATGGGAGTGTAGTGAAGCTTGGTGAGCAAGATATATCGGTGAATGATTATTTCAAATATTTGGGATCCATCATTCAAAAGTATGGAGAAATTGATGGAGATGTAAATCATAGGATAAAGGTTGGGTGGATGAAATGGAAAAGTGCTACTGGAGTGCTGTGCGATCGTAGAATGCCATTGCGGTTGAAGGGAAAGTTTTATAGGACGACTATTAGACCCGCTTTACTATATGGTACGGAATGTTGGGCTGCCAAGAGACATCATATTCAAAAAATGAGTGTAGCTGAGATGCGGATGCTTAGATGGATGTGTGGAAATACAATAAAAGATAAGATTCGGAACGAAGAGATACGTAAGAAGGTAGGTGTTGCACCCATTGAAAATAAGATGCGAGAGAATCGTTTACGGTGGTTTGGACATATTCGGCGAAGGCCTAATGATGCTCCAGTTAGAAGGTTGGAGAAATGGGAAAATATATTAGTTAAAAGAGGTCGGGGTAGGCCTAGGAAGACTTGGATGGAGATGATAGGAAAGGATATGAATGCTTTGAACCTCACCGAGGACATGGCGTTGGATAGAAATGATTGGAGGAAAAGGATTCATGTGGAAGACCCAAAATGAATTTCTTTTTTGGTTCATATCGCTGACCCCAATTGTTTTGGGATGAAGGCGTAGTTGTTGTTGTTGTTGTTTGTTGTTGTAATGTCTAGTTTGTTTTTTGAAAATTTGAGTAGCACTTATTCTATTTCTTTTTGAAAAATCCAGAAATTAATTCGAAATTTTCGAAAAGAGTTGTCCTATTTTAACATGAAAATTCTAAGGATTCTTTTAGAAATTTTGACAGAATTTCTACTATTTTAGTATGAAAAAATTTAAAAATACTTTTAATACTTTTGTCAGAACCTCCCCTATGCAGGAGTATAATTAGACTAATATTTTGGCAAAATTGATGTATTTTAGTCTATAGAGAGAATCCAACGGTTTTAGAGGGAGATTAGGAGGTCCTACAAGCACATATAGCAGTTCAGATGAGTTATATGGGTACATACCTATTTTTAGAAAAAATTGGCAATGCTTTTGCAGTGTCAACTTAAAATTGTTGTCGTGTTTGGGCAGGACTCCTGCTGGTGACACTTTAGGGGCCAAATTTGTTTGGGTAGAACTCTCCCAAACAAATTGAGACCATCAAACTGTAAAGGCAAGAGGCATAAAGGTTTTTGGCAAAACAAATCAAAAAATTGATGGAAATTTAGGTTAGAAATTTAGAAAGAGAAATAGAGAATTTAGGAGAGAGAGGGATAGACAGAGAAAGGGAAAGGGGAGGGATGGGTTAGAGAGAGGGGGGGGGAGGGATGGGTTGGAAAGAGAGATGAGGGGGTATTTATATGGGAGAGGGGTCGGTCACCCTCCTGTGTCCATTTCCTTGGAAGGGAGGGGGTGCCTCACCCTCTCCCTTACCAAATGTTAGCAAGAGAGAGAGGGAGAGTAGCACCCTCTCTAGTTTTTTAACACCTAGAGAACATGGTTTTTAAAAAACCATGTTTTATTATTTAAAAAATAAATAAAATATTAAATCATATTATAATACCTAAATTATCCTTAAGCAAATCTCATATAATTAAATTGCCACTTTGGATATAAAAATTACTATTTTACCCTTTAATGGTTCGAGTATTCACCTGAATATGCTTTTGGGATGATAAATTATCATTTTACCCTTGATAATTTTATTAATTCTTTGAAAATACCCTATGAAAATTATCTTTTTACCCCTTTATGTTTTGGGTTTACCTGTATTTGTCACTTGATGACAAATTACAATTTTGCCCCTAATAATTTAATTATTTACTAACATATCTCTGAAATATGGATCCAGACAAATATCTAGATTCGCTTAAAAATATTTGTTTGGATAATATTCAGATATTTTAAAAGTTTGGATACATTTTCGTATTAGTGTTTGAATCTAATAGTTATTCAAATCATGATTTTTAGACTTTGAATCATATCAAGACTGGTTCAAGATTCATAAAGGCTTGATTTTCAGAATTTATTTAATATAAAAAAGTTTGGATATTATATTTTTTCCTTCTTAAAAGAAAAATTATCATAAAAAATTAACTATACGCTCAATCAAATAGATAGAAATATTTTTCCTTTATCTCTCATATCATAACTCTTAAAAAATTCTTGCTATATTTTATGTCTCAATTTCAATTCTTTTTAAGAAAATACAAATTTTAGGTTCTTATTATCAAAGGAGACCTTGAATTTCTCATCATAAACGCAATGGTGCCAAAATTTTCAAAGTAATAATCACGCTTCCACTGCGTGACTCTGATTCTGCTAACTTCAGAATAACCTCAACTTGAATTTCTAACTCAGGTCATAAAGGTTAGGACAATTCATCTAAATTCAAGGTAAGATAAACCCATAAACGCTCATTCTACTTGATGATGTAAATCAATTAATACAAGCTTTTGACTATAGCATAACATGTATCATTACATTATATTCTTGTAGTTAAGGTAACTCGAGCTAACATTTCATGTATCGTACCATCACGGTACTAGTATCTAGGCCAAAACACAACTACCGTACCAAACACATGGCACACAACCACAAAACGCATGGCATACAACCATCACAAATTATACCATCTTGATACTGGCTCTCACGGCCAAAACTCCAATACCCCTAAGCTATGGGCCACAATTACACATGTCCACGTACTTACAAGTACAAACAACTAAGTATCATACTAGTACTTGGGTTTGAGCCAAAATATGATACACACGATGATAGTCAACTCAAATTACCAACTCGGTATCACAATCATATACATACAGGTTAATCATACCCACTAATCAAACTGTTCTGGATCCAGACAGGTAGGTCCAAATCCAGTCAGTCTGTCTTGGATCCAGTCACACAGCTATGGATTCAGTCAGACAGTTCTGGACCCAGATGGGTAATAAATCTGAATCAAGTTGAACTGTATTGGATCCAGATAACAGATGAATCTAGATCGAGTAATTCTGGAGTTGTATCGAAATCCGAAATGACCAAAATACTTATTTGGATACCCAAGATCCATTTCGGTAAAATAGATATAACTTTGCACCCTGAACTCAGAATTGAGTGAGGTTTGGCGCGTTGGACTCGTATTGAAGAGAGCAATCTACTAGTCCATGAAATTCAGTCAAATTTGTGATGCATAAATTGAGGGTTCATGAATAAATTCAAAAGTGGGTATTTTGGTAATTTATTAATAATGTGTGAAGTTTTGTGCATTAATATAAGAATATTGTGTAACCCGATCATATTATTAGAGCATCGTGAGGCTCGATTTGAGGGAGATCACAAGATTCACCGTCAAGGTAAGGGATATTATAAGCAATTCTAGAAGTGAATAAACATTTTACGTTGCATGTTATTGTGATTTTGTGTATTAATATGAGTAGCATGATAGCTTTCAAGTGATACCATGACATGCATAAAAATTATCATGCTTGACATTATGAGTTGATTTTATACATGTGGTTGTGATATCCATGTTAGTTGTGGTGTATCCTGCATGACTGAAAGAGATTGTGTTTGTGATTGCATGTCTAAATGTTCATTAATATCATGCATTGTGATACGATTTTGTTAGATTGAAGTCTCATATAGTCTATTCATGTTGTATGAATAGATGTGTTGAGATCAGCATGCATAACCCCTTAAATCTCGGAAGTAACAACCTTTGAGAAGGGTTACCGGATTAGCGGCCAGAGTGCAGCCACCACAGAGAGTGGGCCATCGGTGATTTAATGATGTAGAGACCTTACATCTTTGTGTGCTTAGTGAGGGATGTGTGAGTCCAAAAGTCATCATGAGATTTAAGAATGAGATCGTTGTAAACAGTTCATAACATTACTCGTGAGAGAACGAGTGTATGACGAGTTTGAGAATATGGTTCAATGCGTTGAACTTAGTTATGACTAAGGGTTGCACGATTGGTAATAATCCCTCATTTACACTATTGAAACGTGTGCATGCGACATTTACATTGTTGCACGATTGCGGTGGCGATGTGCGTATTCAAATCGTTGTTTATTTAGCGATTAAAATTGAAATTGCTTCACAGCGTCGTAGATGTTATTAAATCGTTGTGTCTTGAATCACTATTGTCAACACACATATACGATAAGTTGTTTCTTTTATTGGCATTGTAAATAACAACTCGATGCATAATATAGTGCGATGCAACTGACGATCATGACAGATAACATGAAGAATGATGTGGATTTAGATTTAATTTTGCATGGTCGGCAAGAAGAAATCCTTTTGCCTCATAAGTGCGCGTAGTTTTCATTCTCCTCCTATTTCTTCCTTTGCTTTTCCTTATCTTCGTCATCCTTCTTCTTCTTCTTTATCTTTAGTTCTTCCTTATCTTTCTCATCTTCAATATCTGAAGGATCAAGCTCCGCATAATAAATATCCAACAATTTGTTTCTGTCTTTTTTATTCTCAATGTTCTTTACATAACCCTCACATATATCGGATTGGCAGATGATTTCTCCTAGAGTCATTCCCTCAAACAGCGAAGGCCTTCTTGTCTTACGAATTGTAGTCATTGCTAACCTGCACAACACATAAATTTAACCAAATCATTGTATGTTATAACTGCTTTCCCAAGTATATATTATTACAAATTATCACGTTCGTTAAACAATTACTAACATTACAAGCCGTCATAATATTTGGCTTCATAAATAAACATCGTAGTACGATTTAGCAAAATTAAGTATAAATCAAGGTAACTTCATAATTACACATCGCTACTGCATCAAACATATAAATCATTGCTGCTTCAAACGTATAAATCGTTGTACAAATCACACCCTTCATAAGTACTAATCGTTGTAAGATTTTGGTTTCCTAAGTAAACATCGTAGTACAATTTAGCAAACTTACGTACAAATCGTGGTAACTTTGTAAATCATAAATACACATGACTACTGCTTTAAATGTATAAATCGTTGCTGCATCAAACGTACAAATCGTTGTAGAAATCGAACCCTTCATAAGTACATATCATTGTAACAACTGGTTGGGGCTGAAGGCTGAAGGAAAAGTGAAGGATGGTGCTGGTGGTGGCCTCTCCTACGGCTGGGACTGAAGTGGGGATGCAGGAACTCCTTCCCCTTCAATGGAAATGGCGCTGGTGGTGGAAGACTCTTGCAAAACCGAAAACGCCTCCTTCTTCAATCGGCTCCTCCTCTCCCCTCCCCATCGATCCCTGGCCTCTTCTTCTTAAAGAATTTTTGAATCCTCTTGAAGAAAACCTAAGTTCTCCCTTCTGGGGTTCCGTTATCAATTTTGAAAATTTGTGAAACCGACACCTCATTGATTTTGAAAATTTGCTGTTTTTAAAAGAGGACAGTTTCTTAGCTTTTAAGAAAATTTCGTTCATTTACCTAAAGTCTAGGTACAATGAACGCATCTTCTTCTTTTTAGGAATGTTTGGCCGTGGCACCACCTATGTGTGGGCCCATTGGCTATTTTATAAAATAAATAATATCAAAAATTTAGAGAGAGGAATTTGTAAATTGTCTGGGTGAGCCCCACTTGAAAATAAGAAACATACCTGAGCATTTAAGTGTGATACTAGTTCAAGGCGGGTCCCACACCATTTTTTTTTTTAAATAAAAAGTAGAAGAAAGAACTTCTTTTTGGAATTTTTATAATACGAGATAAAACTTTGTTTATTTTCAAGAATTTGGAAAGATTGGTTTTTCAGGTCAAAAATATGGATAAAGTAAATGTAAAAATTTTTGTAAGAGATTTAAAATCTTTTTACAAAAAGTTTTGAGATAAAATCTTTAAAATCAATATCCAAATATCCAGATTGTTTTTCTTGAGAAAATTTTTGTAATTCAAAGTCCTGGGGGTAAAATGGGAAAATTTGGTAATTTTGAATACCCAGGGTTTTAAAAATAAAAAAAATAAAAAAATAATAATAACATTAAGAAGAATTTGCAAATGGGTTCGATCTCCAGGTGGGTCCCGCTTGAGAATAAGAAATTTACCTGGGAGCCTGAGTATGATGCTAGTTCAAAGGCGGGTCCCGCTCCATTTATTTGAAAATACGAGATAAAACATTATTTGTTTTCAAGAATTTGGAAAAAAATTGGTTTTTCAGGGCAAAAAATATGGATAAAGTAAATGTAAAAATTTTGTAAAGAGATTTAAAATCCTTTTTGCAAAAAGTTTTGAGATAAAATCTTTAAAATCAATATCCAAATATCCAGATTGTTTTTCTTAAAAAAAAAAAAATTGTAATTCAAAGTCCTGGGGGTAAAATGGGAAAATTTGGTAATTTTGAATACCCAGGGTTTAAAAAAATCAATTTGAAAAAGTTTAAAAATCAGATCTGGATTGATAATTTTGAAAATCGGGAGTTCTGGATATGTAGAATGCAAAAGAGATAAACTTAAATAAAAAAAAGTAATTAAAATATGTGTCTGCATTTAAGATTGAGCATGTTTTGGTCTATGTAACTTAGTGTTGGCCTTTTCTCTAAAGTTGAAGTGTTGAGTCAAATCCTATATAGAGATGTGAATATGATTTATATTTATTTTATGAACATTGATATGTCAGTTTGCTTGTAAACCTAGCCATGTTGGCTATGGTGGAATGGGAGATTGATTTACTTGCAGAGACAATTATTGGTCGCAGTCCTACTTACTTTTCTCTTTTTAGGTACCCATGGTTGGCGTTCTTGGTGGCAATGGATGCGAAGATCAAATATCTCTAGAGCTGGATCTCAGATTCTTTTTGTCTTGGGATCGTTTTGTATTTTGAGACTCGCACTTGTATTGAAGGTTGATATTTTGTAAATAGACCGTGTGAATGAACACTTTTAAATGAAATTTAAAAAGCTTAGTTGAAATTCAACTCTTGAGTTCAATCCAGTTTTTAAGAATGTTTTCTCCTGAAATCGGTTTTCTTAAACCAAGTCTCCTTTTGTTGCTTTCAATACTCCTTTTTAATATCATTAAAAAAGTGGTTAAAATTTTGCGAATTTAGAAGGTTTGTTTCAACCTAGGTCTGAACCAAACTTGACTCGTGGACACCTCCTAAGTGTAACGACAATGTTGTGCAACATCAGCCAGACTGAGAAATTGCACTGCGTACTGCAGTAAGGTTACTCAAATTTTTTTTTGAAAGGCAAGCTGGGTTTATAAGCAGACCCCTACCAGTTATGTATTGGGGTTTTGAACATGCAACGTTCCAACACAAGGTGACGTGCACTAGCTGCTCCTACCAGACAAGCGGAGCACCTATTGGTGCAGTTAGGTTACTCATTAGGACAGTAAAATTTTGAGGACCCACATAAGTTAATGAAAAGATACTCTTATTTAGGTAATTGACATATTGATGCAGCTCTCATATCCTTAAGATAATGCTCACCCTTTTAAGAATTTGCTGACAGAACCGCCTCAGTTACTTTATAACCCACCCAATTCTAGGGGTGGCAATCGGGTCGGGTTGGCGGGTCAGCATACCTCAACCCGAACCCGACCCGTTTATTAAACGGGTCGGCTGTGGCAAACACGAACCCGACCCGTTTAATAAACAGGTAACCCGACACGACCCGCCAACCCATTTAATAAATGGGTTGGGTCGGGTAAACGGGTTTTCAGGTTGGCGGGTCGGGTTGGCGGGTTGATGGATCGGGTTGGCAGGTAGGCAGGTTGGCGGGTCGGGTTGATTTTACTTTTTTTTCCTTTAATATTAGTAGTTGAGAGCAAATAAGGTAAGGATGCCAATGAATCAGATTTCATCCCATATCCAACCCAACCGAATTCAATTCCATTTAATTGCATTAAGTTCGAAACCCACAGGTGCATCCTTTGCCGGAAGGTAAAAGCTGGGTGTACTCACCGGTGGACAGGAGGACCTCAAGGGTTTTACCAACAGAAGGCCAGTCAAGGTGTTGCAGGAGATGGGGGCTTTTTCCATTGAATTATCCAAAAAAAAAAAAAGAATGAGCTTGTGAGTGACCACCCAAAACCAAGCCTTGCGATGGCATACTGCATTGTGTCAATTTAACAATTTTGGGGATTTTCATATTCTACTCTAGATTGTTGGTGCCTTTCTACCAAACAAAGCATGTTAAGCACACCTATAAAGTATTTACCAATGGTTGGGGGGTGGTGCAGGAGCAGTCACCTTGTATTGGGACGTTGCAAGTTCAAACCCCAAATGGTATACAGCTGGGAGAGGTCTGCCTAACCCAGCTTTCTCTGTCCAAAAAATAAAAGGTTAGATTGAGCATATATAACTTGCACTTATGATTTTCCAACTACTGTAGACAATAGCATAGTTCACTGATTTTTATTTTTGCAGCAGAAGGACTACTGTAGACAGTAGCATAGTTCACTGATTTTTAGTTCTATGTGTTTTAGGTTTGATTTTTAAACTTCACTGATTGAGGAGATATAGGGATTTAATGGAGGACAATTGAGAGATCTCTACTGTAGACAGTAGAGATCTATATATAACTTGCACTTATGATTTGATTTTTAAACTTTTCAAATTGATTTTTAAACGTCCTCCATAACTTTAGAGATCTAAAAGTTTAAAAAATAAAAGGTTAGATTGAGCATATATAACTTGCACTTATGATTTTCCAACTACTGTAGACAGTAGCATAGTTCACTGATTTTTATTTTTGCAGCAGAAGGACTACTGTAGACAGTAGCATAGTTCACTGATTTTTAGTTCTGTGTGTTTTAGGTTTGATTTTTAAACTTCACTGATTGAGGAGATATAGGGATTCATCTTGACGACAATTGAGAGATCTCTTTTGCAGATATTTAATTACAGCTTCACTGATTGAGGAGATATAGGGATTTAATGGATTTTTCTGTATCATCCAGGATATTTCGACTGCTTTATTTTCCAGGAATGATCTTTAAAAATGTGCCATTGACTGCAATCAATACCGATCACTTATGGCTTTGCAACAACATTGAATTTTCTTTTGCTGGCCATATCGAGGATTTATTCTTCATCCTTTTGGTTGGCCAATAGAAAGAATTTGAATTTTGAATCCTTTTTCACGAAAGCTTTGACCTTTCGGAAGAGAAGTCCTTCTGCTGCAACAAGGATCATAGTTCACTGTTGCATTTGTTATCTTTTATTTTGCATTTGTTATCTTTTCCTAACAGCAGAACTAAAAATCAGTGAACTATGCTACTGTCTACAATTAATCCTATTTTGCTGTTAGACAGGGTTTTAAAAATCAATTAATCCTATTTTGCATTTGTTATCTTTTCCTAACAGCAAAAATCATAGTTCACTGATTTTTGGAATTAATCCTAATTTGAACTTAGGCATAAATTTGCATAGATAAAATCATGTAATAGAGGCATTTCAGCGGCAAATCAGAGGCTCCCAAGAACATTACCATCTACGACTAGAGAAAACAATTTTTAAAGTTAGCATTCATTGCAATAAGGAGTATAGGGTGACAAAATGATTATGAGATAATATATATGAAATGAAGAATCTGCCATTTGGTTGATTAAAGACATCCATAAAGAAACCCTAACAATTTTCACATAAATTGCTAGCAATCAGCCAAAACCAAACCATAATCCACACCACAACAAAGTCCCATATGAAACCCTATCCCTAGAAAGCGAAACACGATGCATCCACCTCTGAAACCCTAAAAAAACACAAATAATCTCAAATAAATGGAATAGCCTATAACTCCATTCTTGCCTCTCTTTTTTTTAGAAAAGCATCAACCAAAATATTGAATTGCACGAGTACTCAAAATATATATATATATATAGAGAGAGAGAGAGAGAGAGAGACTAAGCATCTTACACCTGCAATCGAAGATGAATCATAGTCGAGAGAGAGTACCTGAGCGTCTGGGGCTGTGAATCACAATCGAGAAAGAGGGTGACTACCTAAAGTAATCGCTATTACAAGATTCGCTATATATAAGAATCTCAAAACTAGTGACCAACTATAAGTACAAATCATGGTAACTTCATAATCGCTATACATAGTAACCTCTATACAAAGTAATCGCTACTCTCACAACAAACATAAGAAAATAATTAAATAATTACACTTATTAATCGTTATCCGTGTCACACTTATTAAGGAAAGAATTATATAATTACAACAAAGAATGAATGAATTACAACATAGAATTATCAAGATACACAAATCACATAATATGTTTATTCACTAGCACTTGATGACTGAGATGGACCTACAAATCGTCTTTTTCTTTCCCTTGGTGGAATCTCTTTATTCGATGGCATTTTCGTTCCCTTGATCTCATTAAACCCACTAATAATCATCTCAACCAGCGACCCAATTTGTCTTCCTAAATTATGCACGTCCTTCCATAACTCCTTATTCTCCCTCTCCAGCATCGCGAACCTTCTGTCAAACGATACATTCTCCTTTCGGAGCAGTGTTTGCTCCCTATCATGTACTGCAACAGATAGAATCGCAAGAAGTGCCTGAAAGATTACATGATCGGGGACAAGAGCGTCCTTACTTTCAGGTTGTTGCTTCTCAATCTGTCGATTTGGACACATGGGTTGCCAATATTGTTTGAAATAGTTGGGGTCATATTGTGGTTTTTTATAATCATATGGTATGGCACGAACACCTCCTTTGTTCCAGTTATCTAATTGTTTCCTGAAGTGTTAGTGCCAATTCACATTCCTGCCCCCACCACTATTCATTTTCCTTCTAAATAACACAGGCTCTTTTGGTACCGACTGTCTGTTATCATCGCAAAATTTTTCCCCTCCCTTGCGAGAGATAAACGAATTTGCGAGTCAAACTCGACCAAAGTTTTGAAAATGATTTTGAAAATTTACTCGCCTCCGTTTTTAAAATTTGCGGGAAAATTCCGTGGAATGGGATCCGCCTGTCGGTACGAGGTTCAACCGTTCCTGGCGCCTTTTCAAAAGGTGTACTCTAAGAAATTCAAGTGATGCAAGAAGTTTCAATTGACAATGAGGTACAACCCTGGAACATAAAGCAATGACTTTCTATCCAAGATCCCAAAGCCCAAAGGGGTGGAGAACGAAATGGTTGTCATGCCAAATGCACCATCTCTCCATGCGACATGACCTTTGGTCGATCCCTCTTCCAAGAAAATGAAATTATTGTATAATCACATTGTGTTATGAATCGAGGAGATCTATTAACGGATGCCCGAAGCTGCACATATCTGTTGGAAGGTGAATCATCCCAGACATCATATCCTACACCCATAGGGACATGGATGGAAAGGAGTTGGCTTGAGTCCCGAACTGATGGTTGATAAAAAGATGATATTTCAAAATATGCGAGAACTTGAAAAGGGTTGCCTTTTTCAGTTTGTATTGTTTATTGGAAACCTAATAACTAGGGGTGTCAATGGTATGGCTTTGACCCAGAGCCAACACATACCAAACCCTATAGGGTTAGGGTTTGGGGATAAATAAGGCCATATTAGAATCCATGTTGGACCACAAGAGTCCGATTAAACAATAAAGCCTCTGCAAAATAAAAAATAATAAAACATAAAAAGCTGCCATATGTACCAGGTGAAGTTGCCACGTGTACGAGGTGTCAACATAACACCCATAAACACTATCACTCTTTCTTCTTAGCTTCCACGCAGATACATACACACCACATACTACAACACCATAATAAAGCTTATGCAAAAGAAAAAGAAAGAAGGCAAAAGAAGTTGCCACATGTACTAGGTGTCAACATACCACCTACAATCACTATCTCTCTTAAAAAAAAAGGAAGAGACATTAGTAAATGACAAAAAAAAATCACCAAAGTAAGTGAAATTAAAAAAATAATAACAGGTACTCTCCAAGGACCTAAAACTTGTGCGTGGCACAACAAGAACATGACATGTGATGATGGGCCCACATGAAGGGGCACCTGCCACAAGACAATGAGCACACATATCACCTAAATCTTAAAAAGCATAAAGCTGCTAGAAGACAACCAAGGGAGGTCTCATTAAGCGCACCACATACTAAAACACCATAATAAACCTATTTGTTAGAAGAAAATTACGATTAGCTCTGCAAAAGAAAAAAGAAAAAGATATGTGTACCCTTAAACACATGACGACAAAAGAAAGAAGAGACATCACTAAACAACAAAAAAATTGCACCAAAAGTAAGTGAAATTCAAGAAAAAATAATAACAGGTACCCTCCAAAGACCCAAAACTTGTGCATGACACAACAATAACACGACATGTAGCGATGGGGCCTACATAAAGGGGTACCTGACACAAGGCAATGAACATACATATTACCTAAACCTTAAAAGGCAAAAATCCATTAGAGGACAACCAAGGGGGGGGGTGTCTTATCTAGCCTTAGTTATATTGTTAGATATAAGGGAAATCCTATATTTTAGGTAGCGACGATTTATAAAATTTCATCTTTATCTCAAGTGAAGTCTTTCTCAAATGATAATTGGTGCCAAAGCATGAGACGTAGCAAGTCACAATACACACTCTTGCTTCCTTATCATTAGGGGTGTCAACATATTGGGTTGGGTTTTGACATAGGTGGAACTAGACTTGGCCCTATTTTTTGGGTATGATACCGGGTTGGGAGCTGGGTCTAATCAGACCCACCATACGAGAAACCATACTTGAACTCGATTAGAACTACATGAACAAGACCTTGGCCATACCCAGTAAAAGAATAGTTTTTTTATCATTTTTACATTAAAAACTTCTAGGTCTTAATCCGAACTCGGGTCAGGTATAAAACTTCACAAACTATACTCGGATCCATGTATTAATCAAACCTTCAGGTCTGGACCCGAGTTAGGTCTTCTTATTTATCACCATACCCAGATTCGATAGGGTTTGGTACAGGTTGGGTTCGAGTAAACCCAACCCATTGACACTCCTACTTATCATCCCTTTAACCGTGTACTAGTTGTGTCTCAGATCGAGCCTTCAGAATGGGGCATGTGTAGTGCAAAGCTCTACTGAGTAGAAAATGTATCAAGTGTAGCAACATGCGGTATGCATTGGCTTGATTGGCGATGTGCGATGATAACATGACATGTGATAGGCAATGATATCATTGTTGGTGCGACAGTGTGTGGCGATGCATACATAAAGCATTGTTTGGTTAAACAGTGCCAACATATCAAAGATTATTGCCTTTGGAGATTTGGTTAAGGACTATCGACTTGGATGAGTATCCCGCACGTAGCTTTTGAACGCACATAGGTGAACATGGGTTAGAGCTAATTCCCCCAATGATCACTTTAGGTGGTTCAAACCGAGTATGCTGATTCGAGGCTAGGCAAATGAATACGTAGTCGTCGGTGGCCAATCTGGGGAAGTGTTGCTTGTTATGATGTAACAACTATCAACTGATCGAAAGGATGGGCGGTCGTGAGATTAATCTTTCCCCGTCCGTTATAGACCCACAAGGCCTTCTCAAGTGACGCTCTTAGGAGGTCGCACTGTGGCCTTAAAGGCGTGGCGTTACCATTTGGATTGGTTGGTTGTTCGGTTGAGTGTGAGTGTCACCCCTTAATTGAAACTTGGATGATGACCCCTTTAGTTATTTATCGAGCATGATGACGATGTGCTAAGGAATAATTTATGGAGCTAGTGGCATGGACCATGTAAAATACACATTTGGAGATGCACTTGATCAACTTTCTCTAGACAGTTCTCCACAGGGTGGTGCGCAAGGCGAATGAAATGATAGAAAAATCTTGGTGCGTGGCCTTTGGCGGTTAGGCTGGCCAGACTGAGCAGTTTGGTATATCACGGGTTTGCAAAAAAAATTATGACAAATTGAATGCTTGATGAAAATACACAACGCTTAGCTACTGCACCTCCACACCTTGTGATTCAGCTTGGTCAGCTCTGATGGAATAATCGAGTCTACCATAAATTAAAGTCCATTCCGAAGTTAGAGCCGACATCATCAGGTTGGGTACTCGACCTAAGATGGGCAAAGTTTGCAGCCCAACTGGCGATAAGTGTGGGGTTTGACTTGGCTCAGCTTGTAAATGGGCACGACAGGTTAGGAATAAAGGCAAAACCTCAGGTGCTCAGCTCGATAGTCCAGTCTGGTGATCTGGTTCTTAGACGGATAAGAAGATCAGGAGCGAGCTTTGGGCTTTTTGGTGGGTCTAGGTGTGGGTTGGGCCCTGTTTGGGGCCGGTCACCGCTACCGTCCGAAATATGGCCCGGAGGGTTCGGTACTCAGTCGAGTCTTGAAAGTTTGAAAACCCCAAACCAGAAAAGCACGGACTTCGTCAACCGTTCATTCCCTTCAAACCAATCTCTCTCTCTCTCTCTCTCTCTCTCATTCGTCTGCACACAAAAAGATGGGCAACCAGGGACGCGGCACCACCTTCTTCTTCACCACCATCATGTTTATTGTTAATAATCCCCAAGCTGCTCGTTCGCAGCTCACAGCCAACGACTGTTCCTCCATCCTGCAGATCCCATGGCAAGACAGGTGCAACTTCTCCCTTGCCCACTGCCCCAACAGCCCCACCTCCCTCCTCAACTATTTCACCCTCCACTTCTGCGCCCTCCGCCAATCCTACCCACTTTCCATCCTGATCTTCTCCCTCATCATCCTCTTCCACTTCTACTTCCTCATCCAGACCGCCAACCTCCACTTCTCCACCACCGTCACCCGCCTCGCCTCCGCCATCCGACTCTCCCCCTCCATGGCCGGCGTCACCCTCCTTGCCCTGGGCAATGGCGCCCCTGACTTCTTCGCCAGCGCCGCTGCCCTCCGCGTCGGCCGAGCCCGACTCGGCCTCGGTGCCATCCTCAGTGCCGGCGTCTTCGTCTCCGGCTTCGTCTTTGGCGTCGTCGCCCTCTACGCCGCTCCCTTCGCGGTTCGCCCCTCCCAGTTCTTCCGAGACGGTTTCTTCTACCTAATCGCCACCTCGGGGATGTTCTGCGTGTACCTCACCGGCTCCGTTTTCCTGTGGCAAGCCATCGGGCTCGTCGCCTTCTACTTCTTGTTTGTTGGGGTTGTGATTTGGATGGACTTGGTCGCGGAGGAGGGAGGCGCAAAAGATGGGGAGAGGGCCGTCGCTTCTTTGGAAGCACAAGATCGGAGGCGATACGATGAGTTACCCACTCGAGATTCGGATGTCGACGACTCCGTCACCGCTGCCTGTGAAGACTCCAATCCCGACGGTGGGGGTTTGGTCACGGAGCGTGAGGATGAGGAGTGCCTTTGTTGGGCTTTCACCAATCTAACAAAGGTTCACCTCTCTCTCTCTCTCCCTCTCTTCTTTTAACTAACTAGCACGGAGCTGGCGACATTTAGTTTTCTAATGATTATTTTTAAGTTCGATAAACTGGGGAGAACACAATTGGTGTTGTTTAGATAGGTGATGATGATGACTGTTCTAGTGTGCATCATGTGCTTTATATCGTTAACGTTACTCAGTATTCACATCTTGCGCTTTATATCTTTTAATGTTACTTACCATTCATGCATGAAATAAATGCTTCCAGAGCTTGAATTGGGCATTAGATTTTTTTCTTCTGACCAGAACTATCAGGTAGTTCTCATTTGGACCGTTTCCTGTTAAGATGAGCTTCACTCTCCTTTTTCTGTTTTATTCTTATCTGTGGCTATTACCTTCTTCATAAGCGATTTGTAAAGATCATAGCCAGGGCCATGTGTTGAGGATCCCCTGAGATATTTCCTTGTGCAGATATTAAAAACTCTACATTTATGACAGTTTGTGGTTGTTAAATAACAATAGGTATTCTGGAAATCGTCTGTGCAAGTAGAACCTTTTGCTATATACCTATGAATGATAACCAGAACTTTTGGATTAAGCTGTCTCAATGTAAAACCTTTTTCTTTATTGTGAAATTTCCATGCATTGGAGGCCATTGATTTTTCAAGCTCTTAGGAGACCTGTATACATATTGCAGTTTCATGATCCTGCATATATTTCCTCCTAAACAAACTATTTACACCATATTTATAGAGCTTGATCTGCAAAACATTCTAAAGAGCATTACAAAACCAGTGTAGATTCCTATTCAATACAGTACAAATAACATGATCAAATATCAACCCTTATATAACTGTATCACACTCTCTAGTAGAAACCATTTGTTTTTAGCATTTTCTTGACTCTCTTATTACACATTTCAGTTTCACGATCCTGCACATATTTCCTCCTAAACAAACTATATACACCATATTTATAGAGCTTGATCTGCAAAAGAGTCTAAAGAGCATTACAAACCAGTGTAGATTCCTATATAATATAGTACAAATAACATTGTCAAATATCAACCCTTATATAACTGTATCATGTTCTCTAGTAGAAACCATTTGTTTTTAGCATTTCATTGACTCTCTTGTTGATCAAGTCCCATCTATGGATATGATCTACACTGTTTACTTAGTCCGATCATTTAATTGTTCTGTGTAAGCAAGAATTTTAAGAGCTTCAAAAATTGATGGTACAGTTGGTACTACACTAAAATTTCACAGTTGGGACAAAATGTCATTTTACATTGAAAATATTCAATTCAATGTGTGATTTGATGCAAGGTGCTCCAAAGAGGGATCATAAATTTATGCTATGATCTACACCTATAATATACTAAACTATGAAAAGGCTACAATCTAACGGAAAATAGAAATTAAAGAAAAATACCAATATTTAATCTTCGACGCTCTCAATAGTGTTTATATATGGCTATTTATTGGAAAAGTTAAAAAACCTTGATTTTAATATGAATTCAAGATGAATCCAATACCTAACTGAAATTTAAAAATCCAATTAAAATTCAAAATATAACAAAACTAGATCTAAAACAGGTCCTATGGGTCGTTGTGCATCTTTCACCAATCTGCATCATTCTCCTCATGTTGGAAAATGACACCCTCAAGTTTGAATCATGTGCTTGTTCTTCCAGTTTCCTTCCATCTTTCTTAAGAAATGAATTCATATAGTTTCTTGTTCATAGAGATCAGATGTTTTTGCAAGGAGGATTTGGTAATTTCATGATCCACTTCATAAAAGATCCAAGCATGATGAGTATATGAAGCTTGTTGCTTTTGGGTGGTTGGTGTAAAAAAATAACAAATGGATTTGCATATGTTGTCTGGGCCAAGCTACAAAGATCTATTTAAAGATGCTCTTGGATACAGTTAGGTTTAATTGAACCATGCTAATGATAACTGGATATAGATGGGATTGAGTTGGTCCTGGCAGGTTTGACAAATTGTTTGGATGAAAGGGCCAAACAGGTCAGATCTAAGAGATTCTGGGGTGATGTTTGAGTGCAAAACCAAATTAAAGGGCTTAAGTAAGGATTGGGACTGAGTGTTTTTGGTTTGAACCGATTATAGAAAGGGGTTTTATAAAAGGAGTAATATAGTGCGTTGGGGTTTACCGGTTTATTTCTGAACTAGTTCGCACTGCCCACCATTCGTTACAATGGGAAAGGGGAAGGTTGGAAGCTGGATCACAACTTTATGCACCCTTGGCCATCATCCAACTTCCAAGCCATCTGGAGGGGCTGTTAGCTGGTGGCTAGGGGTGCTGTGATCAAAGAGGGCTGGATACAATCTACCTGTTGGATTTCGGCCAGCACCTGCTTTTTGGTGGCTGCAAAAGAGAGAAAGAAAAAGGGGGTTGGGCAGCTCTGTGGCATTGTTGGGGTGCATTTGACTGATGATAGTCGTTCAGGTGGATCTAGGCAAGCGATTGGTTCCTTTCATGCTTGATGGTAGTGAAAAAGAAAGGGGCAGGCGAATGATGGGTGGAAATAGGGAGAGGGGCTGCAGGTAGTGGGGTAGTGGTTTAATCAAAGGCTGAAGAAAAGGAAGATGAGGTTTAGTTGATGGCCGAGTGTAATGGAATGGTACACAATAGAGAAGAACACAAGTGCCACTTATGGGCAATAACACAAGTGCAACAAAGCACTCACTCACTCGCAATATAAAAATAGTATTTTATTAACTTGAAAATGCATCAAGAAAAATCCACTTAAGGGAGAATAGGGATATCCCATTATATATACAAGAGAGCTAAAAGACTAGCCGTTAGGCTAGTCTATCCTAGCTAGTTTGAAAATACAAAAAACAACAAAAAGAGAAAACAAATAAAAATAAAAATTACATTTATACCTATATACAGTTGACTAAAGAAATATGTATATACATACATATATAATATATGTATATATAATATAAATATATAAAATACAATATTTAACACTCCCTTAAACTTATGGTGAAAGTTTGCTAAGGAAAAAATGAAATATAGGAGAAAGGAGAGCCTTGGTGAAGAAATATGCCAATTGTTGTTTCGAATTCACATAAGGTAAAGAAATAGTCTTCTTCAATAAATCTTCACAAACATAATGACAATCCATTTCCATGTGTTTTGTTCTTTCATAAAATGTATGATTGCCCGCGATATAGATTGCACTCTTGTTGTTACAATACAATTGGGATGACTCCATCAAATAAACTCCGATGTCCTTTAATAGTTGTCTCAGTTATACGAGCTCCTAAGTGGTAGAAACTATAGCTCGATAATCTGCTTCAATTACCTTCTGTTTCTTTTTATACTTCCATGAAATCAAGGAATCACATATAAAAACACAAAAACTGGCGGTTGAGCGTTGATTATTTGGATCACCTCTCCAATTAGAATCAATATATTCTATTAAATCTAAAGAAGAGGTGGAGGGTAAGAAGAACCCTTTGTTAATGAAATTCTTGATATATCTCACTATACGCAACATTCTTCTATATGAACAAAAGTAGGTGCATGCTAAAACTGTTTTGCTGTATGAACTGCATGTGCAATGTCAAGCCTGGTAACTGACAAGTATGTGAGGATCTCAATTAACTGTCGATAAGTGGTAGGGTTTTCCAATGGTTCCCCATCATCACTCTTCATTTTAGTATTTATCATCTCTTTAGTCTTTACCACTTTATCATCAATTACCCTAGACCATACAATAATATCTGCAACAAACTTAGCTTGAGATAACTAATATCCCCGTGGGGAAAAAACAACCTCAATGCTAAATAACGCAAATGACCCATGTAAGTCATTTCAATTTTTTTTAAGAATTAATTTAATATCATTTATTCCCTTGTCTTCTTTGATGATTGATGTGTGCTTGGGCATAGGGGTTCAAATGGTTCGGACACAGAAAATGGTAAGACTGCAATGGGTTAGTATGGTCAACTCGGGTAGACATGGTAGCTGGGTTCAGACAGAGTCTGGGAGAAAAATCGGTTCTCTTAATTGGTGCAGCAAAAAAATCCCAAATTTTGTGGGATGGTTCCAGACACCTAAGGTAGGTTTGGTTCAAATTTCAGGAGCAGATGACATGAGAACATGGAGTTACAAATTTTTAAAGTGGTCAGAATATTCAGGGCTGAGCATGGACAAGCTGGTTATAAGTAAGGCAGTTTGGGTCATAAAATCCAGTTCTCCGCATCCGGGACTTAATAAATCCTAAAAATTGGTGGATTGTCTAAGGATACACTGAAGTACCTTAGGTCCAAAAATCGGGACCAGATACTTCACGGTTAGGCTAGGGAATTTTCTAAAATCTGATGGGTTTTACCGGGTCAGCACTAAGTTACTACGGGTTCACTACGGTTTGGGGGTCTATGGAAAGGGATTCAGACCTTCATAGACCTTAGGGATCACATGAGGGTCATCCCAATAAGATTGAACTTGCTGGAATGAGGTTAACACACCCGGGGCAGGCTTGGGAAGGCTGAAGCACATCGAGACAATGAACTTTGGATACACCGACTTGGCTGGACCTGGGCAACACTCGAAGTCCAATCAAGCTAGGCAAGGAGCTCCAAAGTGTGATTGTGAATCTTTGTTACAATCTGCACCTACAATATGCTAAACTATGAAAAAATTATGTCTAACGGAAAATAAACTTTAAATTGCAGAAATTAAAAAATCCCAATATTCAATCTTCCATTCTCAGTAGAGTTTCTACATGATTATTTATAGGAAAAGAACAACCCTAATTCTAATATGGATTTGAGACATCCAATTCCTAACTGAAATCTAAAATTGAATTAAAAATCCAAACGACAAAATAGGATCTAAAATAGATCCTATAAGTCTTGGTGTTTCTCTCTCTCCTATTTGCATCAGATTCCTAATAAACTAACAACAACAACAACAACAACTACGCCTTCATCCCAAAACAATTGGGGTCGGCGATATGAACCAAAAAAGAAAATCATTCTGGGTCTTCCACATGAATCCTTCTCCTCCAATCATTTCTATCCAATGCCATGTCCTCGGTGGGGCCAGATTTAGCATTAAAGCTTGCAACCATGATTTTCTACTAAAGAGAGAGTAGCATGGTTGAGTGCTCCATATATATATATATATATATATATATATATATATATATATATATATATATATATATATATATATATATATATAGAGAGAGAGAGAGAGAGAGAGAGAGAGAGAGAGAGAGAGAGAGAGAGAGAGAGAGAGAGAGAGAGACCCAAAATGGAAGAAGAAGATGAAGGGGAAGGCTGAAGAATCATTGGCAACCTACATGTTCTGTTCAAAATTCAAATAGAAACATTCAGTAACAGGGAAACAAGGAAATTATTAATTTATATTGGCTGGAAAAAGTGCCTCTCACACTTGGACAATTCATAGTTTACCTTAACAGGTCCTAAAACAGCTTAATAAAGCGAGCACAACTTCGTGCATGCTGGGCAATGTTATATTCTTGCAAATCAAAATTCAGCATGCTGTAGAGTAAACTAAGCAGTCGGAGGGTCTTGGTAGAGCTGATGAATGTCATGACTGTTGGACATCCTATTTGATGTAATAAGTCATGTATTCATTGCTGCATTGCATGAGGTTCACCTTATGATACTATGTATAATCCTTGCTTTTGCTATGTTTCTTTGTTTTACATAGTAATCCTTGTCAAGTGCTTTACAATATGAGCAAAATAAGCTGTTGGAGGTTGTTGAGTCCAAATAATATTCAACTTGTGATGAAGTGATTAAGTTCCTAGCAAGAGAATTAGTGGTTGTAATTCCTGATGAAAGCTATGCTTTAATATATCTACGATTCTACCGTGACCATGTTCACTTCAAGCTACTTGGTAAATGGGTTGATTATTCGGCTCATTCTGTCATCGTGGTGGACCCTTCAATTGCTCCTATGCTCGAAAATCTATCAAGTTCAAACCACTGATATACATTGTCGCTTGATGTTGTTTCACGTGTGAGGAGAAAAGGAAGGGAAACAAAGACTTTTAGTCCTTAGAATTTGTTTTCTGTTTTTTGCAGGCAACTTGTGGTTTGCAATGTTGAAATACCAATCTCATGAACGTTTATGCAGGTCTATGCTTTGGTTTCATTTTAGAAATAGATTTAATACTGATTACTGAGTGAAACTGTAGTTTTCTTACCGAAATCAACCTTGTGACATCTATTGGCATTTGAGACACATGTTTATCTGTGTCAGCTCATATGTCAACTTTGAAATAATTTTATAGATCTTTTTTTGCGTAAAGCAGGTTTCAAGCATCTGGGAGGTTCCAGTCTCCACTATCCTGAAGCTCACAATTCCATCAACAACACCGGCAGAATGGAGCAGATTCTACTCCTGTGCAAACATAGTTCTCTGTCCACTTGCACTTCTATACTCATTCAGCTCCTTCATCCCTTTTCACTACTCCATTGTATTTCTTATTCCTAATATTTACTTTCCCCTCTGGTTGGTTGTCCTTTTCCAAAGCTTTATCCTTGGGATGGTTTACTATGTTTTTTTCAATGATCCACCAGAGAAAGAACAAAAACTGATGCTGATAATGAGTTTTATAATGAGTGTGTTTTGGATATCGTTGGTGGCTGGGGAGCTGTTGGACTGTTTGTCAGCAGTTGGTGTGATACTAAATCTGCCTCCAGCTCTGTTAGGCTTAACAGTCTTGGCATGGGGTAACTCAGTTGGAGACCTTGTTGCTGATGTTGCAGTGGCGAAAGCTGGCCAGCCAGCCATGGCCATTGCAGGGTGTTTTGCAGGTCCCATGTTTAACATGCTTATTGGTTTTGGTTCAGCATTAGTGTTTCGGACAACGCAAGCATTTCCTGAGGGTTATAATTTAATATTTAATGCAAATATTGTTGTTGCATTTGTCTTCTTGTTGTTGAGTCTGATGGGATCATTGCTTGTAGTGACATGGTTTAGGTTTAGGGTGCCAAGGTTTTGGGGGTTTTGCCTTGTTGGAGTCTATGCTTTGTTTATTACAATAAGTCTATTCATTGCAAAAGTTTCAGAATGATTGGATTCCAAATGCAGCATTTTAGGGGAGTTCTTTTTCTCCCCCACTTGTTTATTACATCATTTGGTCCTTAGTTGTATATCTTGAGTTTGAATTGTACAATACCGAAATTAAACAAAAGTTGATGCTGAAAAGCTCACAGTGTTGCACATGGTTATGGTTGGTTGATTCTTTTCCATGAGCAGTCTATGGGAGGCTACAACTTGGTGAATGCATAATAACAGAATTGTTGAGAGTTGGGATGCTGCAACTGTATATGATCTCCATACATTCTTTTGGGGAAACGCCTCCTTTGTGAATTTTGCATATGCCCTGTATCTGGTACATGCAAATTTTTTCATATGATATCTAAGTGCTCCTGCTTTCCAGGTGGATTCCATCTAAGAGTTTGTTAATCATGATATGTGCATATTGAAATTTTATAGGTGATATTTCATATGGTTTCAAAACTGAAGTGGTATCTGCTGTCTGGGCTCACCAAATCAAATCAAAGTCCAGAAGACACTGTTATCTTATTTGTGAAAAGTTGAGCACAAAGATTTCGATAGCTGAAAACATGCACATCAAGTAGGTGCTGTATGCACATGAACACGTTTAAAGAACATTTTGTGCTTAAACCCTCTTGTGTTGCCCCCTTTTTCTTTTTTGTCCCGTAAGGAAAAAGTTCTGTGGAAATAGGCCCCTTACCTTTTCCTAAATGTTAGGAAAGTAAAAGCAAGGGTACCAAGTGCAAAAAATTGGATGCTTTATATTTTTTCCCTAATTGACATTGTTGTCACGTGGGTAGAGTGTAATTAAAACTTTGTATGGGCATTTGCATAGAGTTTTCATAAAAAAGGTATGTGTTACTTATTAATTACTATTTATAATTGCTCCCTCTCCCTCCACCAAAACGTAGTTCATACGCATAAAATAAGTAATTTTCCTCTCTCCAAAACGTTCTTCTCCCTTTTTTTCACTTCCTTTTTTTAGGGAAAATATTTAATAGCCATGAATTGAAAATATTTATAATGGTTTAAATTTATCAATAATATTTATGATTCCATTATTTTTACTTTCAATCTTAATAAACATATATGATGTAAACCTTTTTTACTATTTATCATATAGGGCCCAACCCATTAAGTATAAATATTAAAGCAGGAGCTCTTATACAGAGATTTACAAGGTGACATGTAATATCATGTGTTTTTTCATGATTTTTAATTTAAAAAGTTATGAATTTTTAACTAAGTATTTAATGAAAATGATAAAATTGTGAGAAAATATCTTTAAATACGGGTGATGTCAGCTGGGTTCGGGTGTGGCCCAAAGCCCATCAATAAGACCAAAATGAGATAATAAAAGTTTGCAATTTTTTTTTGTTTTCAACCTTTAAATTTTAACTCTGCCTGTGTATAACTGTTTAGTTATACACTGCCAGTCCCAAGCCCGGATAAAGGAGGAGGTTTGCGGTAGGCCTGTGACAGTCAGCATAAAAACTGTCATACCCTATGAATATGAACCAATATGAGAATTTCGTTGGGGCGTTCCCTTCTGAGCGACGCGCTGTAATCTATAGGCCCAGAGGCAGTGATAAATGGGCAAGGGTTGCTAGGTTGTCGTCCGGAAGCGACGCGTCACACCGGCGCCCGACTGTGGTGTCAAATAGGCAAGGGTTCCCTCACTTTGTTGGACGGGTGGGGGTAAAGAAGTTAGTCCAAGACCATAAAATTAGGTTAGCCACTTGGAACATAGGGTCTTTAACTGGTAAGTTGGTAGAGTTAGAAGATGTTATGTGTAGGAGAAAGATTGATATTTTGTGTTTACAAGAGACCAAATGGGTAGGTGAAAAAGCAAAAGTGATAGAACCTTTGGGATATAAGATTTGGTATACAGGAATAAATAGGAATATAAATGAAGTAGGGATTGTTATGAGTCGTGAGTTTATAGATAATGTAGTTGAGGTCCGTAGGAAGGGTGATAGGATTTTACTTATTAAATTAGTATTAGGTTCAGATATTATTAATATTATTAGTGTTTATGCACCTCAAGTAGGTTTAGATGATTCCATAAAGCGTCAATTTTGGGAAGATTTAAATGGAGTAGTACAAGGGATATCTTATGGAGAAAGGCTTTTCATCGGCGGTGACCTTAATGGGCATGTAGGCATTAGTAGGGATGGATTTGAGAGTATCCATGGAGGTTATGGTATAGGAGAAAGAAACAAAAGTGGAGAAATGATTTTAGATTTTGGTTTGTCCTATGATATGATCTTAGCAAACACTTGGTTTAGGAAGAGGGAGTCTCACCTAGTAACATTTAAAAGTGGGGTTAATACGAGTCAAATATATTTTTTCCTACTTAGAAAGAAAGATAGAGGTTGTTGCATCGATTATAAGGTTATGCCGGAAGAAAGTGTAGCTACACAACATAGAGTCTTAATTTTAGATCTTAAAATTAGTCAATGCCGCAAAAGGGATAGACATAGGATTGATCATAGAATTAAGTGGTGGGCACTGAAAGGAGCTAAACAAGGAATGTTTGTAGAGCGGGTAGTTAAGGAAGCTGATTGGTGTCTCGAGGAGGATTCAAAATCAATGTGGAATAAGATAGCGGGTGGCATGAGAAAGGTGGCTAAGGAGGTATTGGGTGAGTCTAAAGGCGGTGCACCGCTAGGTAAGGATACATCGTGGTGGAACAAGGATGTCAAATTAACTATTAAGGTTAAAAGAGAGTGTTATAGAAATCTAAGTAAGAGTCGTGATAATGAGAATTTGGAGAAGTATATGATAGCAAAGAAAGAAGCTAAAAAAGTAGTTCGGAACGCGAGGGATAAGGTATATAAGGAGGTTTATGACAAGTTGGATACCAAAGAGGGCGAGAAGGATATTTATAGGCTTGCAAAGATGAGAGATAGGAAATCAAGGGATCTGGGTATGGTTAGATGTATCAAAGATGAAACACAAAGGGTTTTAGTCAAAGATGAGGAGATTAAGGAGAGATGAAAAGATTATTTTGATAAGCTATTTAATGAAAATCATGCTCAGAATCTTGGAGACTTTTCCATTCATTTTCATGAGATGAATCGTGACTTCATACGCAAGATTCAAAAGAAAAAAATTGCAGAGGCTTTGAAGAAAATGAAATCAAGAAGGGCAGTTGGCTAAGATGGTATACCTATCGAGGCTTGGAAATGCTTGGGAGAGAAAGGTTTAGAATGGTTGACAAATCTTTTTAACAAGATTTGGCGGACAAATAAGATGCCTAATGAGTGGAGGAAGAGTACTTTGGTGCCTCTATATAAGAATAAGGGTGATATACAAGATTGCACAAACTATCGTGGTATAAAACTCATGAGTCATACTATGAAACTTTGGGAGAGGGTGATTGAGTCTAGGTTGAGGAAGGTTGTCATGATATCGAAGAATCAATTTGGTTTTATACCTGGAAGATCAACTATGGAAGCTATACATCTTCTTAGACAACTTATTGAGAGAAATAGAGAGAGTAACAAAGATTTGCATATGGTTTTTATTGATTTGGAGAAGGCATACGATAGAGTACCTAGGGATGTTCTCTGGTGGACAATGATGAAGAAAGGTGTTTCTCTCAAGTACATTAGTATAATTAAAAATATGTATGAAGGAGTAGCAACCAATGTCCGCACTTGTGGAGGGGTGACAACCAATTTTCCTATAACGGTTGGGATACATCAAGGATCTGCTTTAAGCCCTTTCCTATTTGCTATAGTGATGGATGAGCTTACGAGATCAATTCAAAAAAATGTGCCGTGGTGTATATTGTTTGCTGATGATATTGTTTTGATTGATGAGTCTAGAGCTGGGGTTAATGCTAAGTTAGAATTATGGAGACAAACATTGGAAGCAAGAGGTTTTAAGTTGAGTAAGAGTAAGACAAAATACATGGAATGTCGGTTTAGTAAGCAACAAAGTAGTGATGGGAGTGTAGTGAAGCTTGGTGAGCAAAAAATACCGGTGGATGATTGTTTCAAATATTTGGGATCTGTCATTCAAAAGTATGGAGAAATTGATGGAGATGTAAATCATAGGATAAAGGTTGGGTGGATGAAATGGAAAAGTGCAACTGAAGTGTTGTGCGATCGTAGAATGCCATTGCAGTTGAAGGAAAAGTTTTATAGGATGACTATTAGGCCCGCTTTACTATATGGTACAAAATGTTGGGCTGCCAAGAGACATCATATTCAAAAAATGAGTGTTGAAGAGATGCGTATGCTGAGATGGATGTGTGGAAATACAATAAAAGATAAGATTAAGAACAAGGAGATACATAAGAAGGTAGGCAGTGCATCCATTGAAAATAAGATGAGAGAGAATCGTTTACGGTGGTTTGGACATATTCAGCGAAGGTCTAATGATGCTCCAGTTAAAAGGATGGAGAAATGAGAAAATATATTAGTTAAAAGAGGTTGGGTAAGGCCTAGGAAGACATGGATGGAGGTGATAGGAAAGTATATGAATGCTTTGAACCTCACCGAGGACATGGCATTGGATAGCAATGATTGGAGGAGAAGGATTCATATGGAAGACCCAGAATGATTTTCTTTTTTGGTTTATATCGCCGACCCTAATTGTTTTGGGATGATGGCGTAGTTGTTGTTGTTGTTGTTTTCAACCTTTAAATTTTAAAAAAAAATTGAGCAAAATTCAGGTTAAATTTAGGCAAAATTCAAAGGCAAAAATTATGTATGTATACCATTAGATGCGTCTCGTAATTCTGAGAATGTTGGTGCTTTGTTTTTTTGAAATCGGGTTATGGTTGGCCCAACAGTCACATTTTTCAAAATTGATCCGTCTTTATTTTTATCTTTTTCTGGATTTGATCGGATTAGATATGCTCTGTTTAATCAAAGTTGATATTGATTATGATATAGTTCATGACCCATATTAACTAAGATCTGGTTCAGTTAGGATCCATATGGATTTTGAATATGGATTTAGATATTGGATCAAGATCTAGATTTGAAATCTAAATATGGCCAACTTAAAACTTTAAAATTAATTTAAAAGTTAAATTGAGTAGGTAGAGTTCTACTCAAGGTTGAACTCTATCATAGGAAGACTTCTAGAGGGGGGCAACACCCTCTAGAACATTTCATAAAATATTATATTTAATAATAATATAATAAATTAAAATAATTAATTAAATAGAAGATTATGTAGTTTGGTAGAACTCTACTCTCTAATAGAGAGCTCTAGAAAGGACATCACCCTCTAGATAGACTTTTTAGATAAGATTTTAATTAAAAATAAAATAAAATAAAAATAGGGTCACAGAAAGACTTCTAGAGGGGGGCAACACCCTCAAAAACATCCCATAAAATATTATATTTAATAATAATATAATAAATTAAAATAATTAATTAAATATAAGATTATTAATTAACTCCGCTTGTGAATACCTGTTTAGTTATACACTGCCGGTCCCAAGCCCGGATAAAGGAGGAGGGTTGCGGTAGGCCTGTGACAGTCAGCATAAAAACTTAGTCATACCCTATGAATATGAACCAATATGAGAATTTCGTTGGGGCGTTCCCTACTGAGCGACGCACTGTACTCTATAGGCCCGGAGGCAGTGATAAATGGGCAAGGGTTGCTAGGTTGTCATCCGGAAGTGACGCGTCACACCGACGCCCGACTGTGGTGTCAAATAGGCAAGGGTTCCCTCACTTTGTTGGACGGGTGGGGGTAAAAAAGTTAGTCCAAGACCATAAAATTAGGTTAGCCACTTGGAACATAGGGTCTTTAACTGGTAAGTTGGTAGAGTTAGTAGATGTTATGTATAGGAGAAAGATTGATATTTCGTGTCTACAAGAGGCCAAATGGGTAGGTGAGAAAGCAAAAGTGATAGAACCTTGGGGATATAAGATTTGGTATACAGGAATAAATAGGAATAGGAATGGAGTAGGGATTGTTATGAGTCGGGAGTTTATAGATAGTGTAGTTGAGGTCCGTAGGAAGGGTGATAGGATTTTACTTATTAAATTAGTATTAGGTACATATATTATTAATATTATTAGTGTTTATGCACCTCAAGTAGGTTTAGATGATTCCATTAAGCGTCAATTTTGGGAAGATTTAGATGGAGTAGTACAAGGGATATCTTATGGAGAAAGGCTTTTCACCGGCGGTAACCTTAATGAGCATGTAGGCATTAGTAGGGGTGGATTTGAGAGTATCCATGGAGGCTATGGTATAGGAGAAAGAAACGAAAGTGGAGAAATGATTTGAGATTTTGGTTTGTCCTATGATATGATCTTAGCAAACACTTGGTTTAGGAAGAGGGAGTCTCACCTAGTAACATTTAAAAGTGGGGTTAATACGAGTCAAATATATTTTTTCCTACTTAGAAAGAAAGATAGAGGTTGTTGCATCGATTATAAGGTTATGCCGGAAGAAAGTGTAGCTACACAACATAGAGTCTTAATTTTAGATCTTAAAATTAGTCAATGCCGCAAAAGGGATAGACATAGGATTGATCATAGAATTAAGTGGTGGGCACTGAAAGGAGCTAAACAAGGAATGTTTGTAGAGCGGGTAGTTAAGGAAGTTGATTGGTGTCTCGAGGAGGATTCAGAATCTATGTGGAATAAGATAGCGGGTGGCATAAGAAAGGTGGCTAAGGAGGTATTGGGTGAGTCTAAAGGCGGTGCACCGCTAGGTAAGGATACATCGTGGTGGAACGAGGATGTCAAATTAGCTATTAAGGTTAAAAGAGAGTGTTATAGAAATCTAAGTAAAAGTCGTGATAATGAGAATTTGGAGAAGTATATGATAGCAAAGAAGGAAGCTAAAAAAGTAGTTCGTAACGCGAGGGATAAGGTATATAAGGAGGTTTATGACAAGTTGGATACCAAAGAGAGCGAGAAGGATATTTATAGGCTTGCAAAGATGAGAGATAGGAAATCAAGGGATCTGGGTATGGTTAGATGTATCAAAGATGAAACACAAAGGGTTTTAGTCAAAGATGAGGAGATTAAGGAGAGATGAAAAGATTATTTTGATAAGCTATTTAATGAAAATCATGCTCAGGATCTTGGAGACTTTTCCATTCATTTTCATGAGATGAATCGTGACTTCATACGCAAGATTCAAAAGAAAAAAATTGCAGAGGCTTTGAAGAAAATGAAATCAAGAAGGGCAGTTGGCTAAGATGGTATACCTATCGAGGCTTGGAAATGCTTGGGAGAGAAAGGTTTAGAATGGTTGACAAATCTTTTTAACAAGATTTGGCGGACAAATAAGATGCCTAATGAGTGGAGAAAGAGTACTTTGGTGCCTCTATATAAGAATAAGGGTGATATACAAGATTGCACAAACTATCGTGGTATAAAACTCATGAGTCATACTATGAAACTTTGGCATAGGGTGATTGAGTTTAGGTTGAGGAAGGTTGTCATGATATCAGAGAATCAATTTGGTTTTATGCCTGAAAGATGAACTATGGAAGCTATACATCTTCTTAGACAACTTATTAAGAGAAATAGAGAGAGGAACAAAGATTTGCATATGGTTTTTATTGATTTGGAGAAGACTTAAGATAGAGTACCTAGGGAGGTTCTCTGGTGGACAATGATGAAGAAAGATGTTTCTCTCAAATACATTAGTATAATTAAAGATATGTATGAAGGAGTAGTAACCAATGTCCGCATTTATGGAGGGTTGACAACCAATTTTCCTATAACAGTTGGGTTACATCAAGGATCTACTTTAAGCCCTTTCCTATTTGCTATAGTGATGGATGAGCTTACAAGATCAATTCAAGAAAATGTGCCTTGGTGTATGTTGTTTGCTGATGATATTGTTTTGATTGATGAGTCTAGAGCTGGGGTTAATGCTAAGTTAGAATTATGAAGACAAACATTAGAAGCAAGAGGTTTTAAGTTGAGTAAGAGTAAGACAAAATACATGGAATGTCGATTTAGTAAGCAACAAAATAGTGATGGGAGTGTAGTGAAGCTTGGTGAGCAAGAAATACCGATGGATGATTGTTTCAAATATTTGTGATCTATCATTCAAAAGTATGGAGAAATTGATGGAGATGTAAATCATAGGATAAAGGTTGGGTGGATGAAATGGAAGAGTGCAACTGGAGTGTTGTGCGATCGTAGAATGCCATTGCGGTTGAAGGAAAAGTTTTATAGGACGACTATTAGGCCCACTTTACTATATGGTACGGAATGTTGGGCTGCCAAGAGACATCATATTCAAAAAATGAGTGTAGCTGAGATGCGTATGCTGAGATGGATGTGTGGAAATACAATAAAAGATAAGATTCAAAACAAGGAGATACGTAAGAAGGTAGGCGTTTCACCCATTGAAAATAAGATGAGAGAGAATCGTTTACGGTGGTTTGGACATATTCGATGACGGCCTAATGATGCTCCAGTTAGAAGCATGGAGAAATGAAAAAATATATTAGTTAAAAGAGGTCGGGGTAGGCCTAGGAAGACATGGATGGAGGTGATAGGAAAGGATATGAATGCTTTGAACCTCATCGAGGACATGGCATTGGATAGAAATGAATGGAGGAAAAGGATTCATGTGAAAGACCCAGAATGATTTTCTTTGTTGGTTTATATTGCCGACCCCAATTGTTTTGGGATGAAGGCGTAGTTGTTGTTGTATTATCTACTTTGGTAGAACTCTACTCTCTAATAGAGAGCTCTGGAGGGGACGTCACCCTCTAGATAGACTCTTTAGATAAGATTTTAATTAAAAATGAAATAAAATAAAAATAGGGGATAATAGAATATAAAAGAGCGGTAGTATCCCCCTCTCTCTAGAAACTCGAGTTTCTAGAGAGAGAGAAAGAGTTAAAAAGAAAGAGAGAGAGAGAGAGAGAGGTTAAAGAAAGAAAAGAAAGAAAGAGAAAAAAAAGAAAGGGAAGGAAGAAAAGAAAAAGAAGAAGAAGAGGAAGGAGAGAAAGAAATCCAGCTTCCTCATCAAACATTCGTTGTTTTTTCAAACCTTTTCTACGTTCGATTTAAGGTACGGGTTCCTCTCTAGATTCATACGAGAAGAATTTGTTTTAAATATGGTTTATATGTAAGTTTAGATGAGAAAGGAAAATGTGATTCAAAAATACATATAAAAATATGTATTAAGTCATGATTTCACATATTTTTTACTCAACGTGAGCATGCCATCATTTTTTCCTTGTTTAAGCTATCAATTTCCTCTTTTAACCAAGTATGTTGAATATATATATATATATATGTGTGTGTGTGTGTGTGTGTGTGTGTGTGTGTGTGTCTGTGTCAACTTTGATATTTAATGAATCTTGTTTATGTTTTGAAAAAAAAAATTAGATATACATGGGTTAGAGCCTTGCCTAAGAGCATATGATCAGTCGATGTATTGCATGAGCAATCTGATCAGACTGCTGACATGCACAGGCTATGGAATTTGATCAGATTGCTGAGGTGTTTGAATAAGTGCAATTTGATAAGATCGACACCATATGTGGGTGCAGTCTGGTCAGACTTGTCGTGTGTGCGTAGTCTAATCAGACTAACTGTAGGTGACTTTATTATGCTGTTTAAGACCTGCACATATAGGTTATCTTTATGACTCATCAGATTTGAATGTGTCACTTTGATGACTGTTAACAGACATATATAATATTAGTTGTGAACCATTATCAAACCTGATTTCCAATCATTAGGTTGACTGTTATCATGCTTGATTTCATGTTATCAAATATGATTTTATATCGTTTGTCATCAGATTCAACTATATGATTTTTTTATGATGATTGTTATCCAAATTGATTACACACTGTTTTAATACTAATCAGATTTAACTGCATATGCTAATCGGATGACTGTTATCGGATCTGATTTTTTATGCTATTTTGTAGCTATTATCATATCTAATGACATGTGAATCTATTAGCTGTTATGAGACCATATTACATGTTATCTTGTGGGCTGATATTTGATCTAATTTCATGTTATAGAATCTGATCATATGTTAATTGTTGCCTATTATCAGATTTGAATACATGTTATTTTGTGGACTGTTATTAAATTTAAGTTTCTATTATTCTGATGACTGTTATCAAAGTTGATTTCTTAGGCTTTTATGTAAAGTGTTATCAGATTTGTATATACATGTTTTGTTGACTGTTAGCAAATCTGATTATTTGTTAAAATTATGAACTATTATAGGTTGCATATATATGTGGTTTATGTGCTGTTTTGAGCAGCATATTTGTGCAACAATACCATATTGTCGATAGAGTTGTGCACATTTATGTAGCAACAACATGTTGACAACATGTTGCCGCTCATATTCGAGCAGTTACAACATGTTGCCGCTCATATTCGAGCAGTTACAACATGTTGTTGTACATATTTATGCATCAACACCATGTTGCTACTTTAGTGCATTATGTTAGGCATGGTTATGCAGTAGAAATCAGATGGCCGAGTTGGGTGCAAAGTGCAATTTGATCGGATTTGGGCACTATTTGTGTACAAGCAATTTATCAGGTTTGACATTGATTGCATATGTTAAAATTGTTGGTTTATTTCTTAAAATTATTAGTTTTTCAAAATTAATTACACTGTTAAAATTATGCAAGCCAAGGGCCAAAATTGATTTTGCATGTCGATTTGCAAAATGGTTCTTGTGTAAAGAACACAAATTTGTTTAAAAAGGTAAAAAAGATCAAATAATGTAATTAATCTATTTCTTGATGTCTTTTTCATAGTGTGAGAATCTTGTATGATAATTTTGGAGAAATCATGAGGATACTAAAACTCGGTGTGTGATTGTACCCCTGAACCCGATATGGTGGTTCACCTGCTAGCTATAGTTTTAGAAAGATTTAACCACTTTGCCTGAAAGTGGTGTTATTGACTCAGTTGTAGTTAAGTGACGTCAGTGGATGCTGATTTTTCTAATGTTCTAGCATTAGATGTTGATTTCTAATGTTCTGTTGGATGATGATGATTCTTAATATCGGTCGAGGAACGAGGGTTGAACCAAATAATAAAATACAAATTGAGTGTTAAGCTACAATTGAGAATCTAATTTGAACTTCAAGAATTTGTACCCATTTTGAGTATCTGCGAGTTTAAGAAAAAGTAAATACTAAAATTGTGTGCATTTAATAGAGATATGCATACAAAAGCAACTCTGATAAATAACTTAATAAGTTATTCATGCATCTGCATTGAATCATGCATATTTTCTGTTCTTTATTAATTCATGCATTCATGCTTATTCTGTTTTGCATGATAATTGTTATTGCATGATATTTTGTTATATGTTTGAATGATAAATTGATTAAAAAAATTATTGCTACGATATTTCTCTTAAATTATGCATGAATTTGATTTATGTTGTTTTCTTACTGTTTGGATTTTTAGCGGGATTTATACAAAGGACTTTGGTTCTTACCCATTTTAAAAAATTATTTTATAGGTTTAGGTGCTCAGTGATGGGTTGACCTGCTAGCTGGAGACTGCGAGCCTTACATGATTAGTTCTAAGTTTCCTGACAGATTGACTAATTATATCTTAGACGATTTTACTGTTCCAATTATATGACATTTATTTATTGATGAATAAAGTTGATTCTTCTTCTTCGATTCAATGCACTATCTATTTGTGGTTTGGTATATTAAATCTGTGAGACTCCAGATCCGTAGGTTTGTTTCTACAATTGTTTAAAAAAAAATACTATTTTTACAAGGATTAATTGGGATCATTACATGACATCTACCTCAATAATGACAAGAGTTCTTATATTGTATTGTTGAATGTGATACCTGTAGTTGATAGATCTTGCATGTTACGTCAACAGATGCTAGGCATGGTGGTTTCTAGATCTATCTTCAAAGGTTAATACTTCTTCAAGCAATAATGTGGGTGCACATGTGAAACAACAATATGCTTTGTGACATCAACAGTGACGAGTGAACAATAAACATGTCATTACAATATCTTCGAATTTTCTTTGTCTTTTTTGTATGATTTTAGATGTATGTAATTGTTTTAATGGTCGCCCCTATTTTTTCCCTTCTATGATAAAACTTCCAGCACTGTAAGTCATATCCTGGCTGATGCTGGGTTTGTAAGGTGGCTGGACTTAGCCCAACCAGTGCTTGATTTTTTTATTGCTAGCTTAAAGAAAGATCTGACGATGGTTGTCAATTTCTTGAAACCGAACCTGTTTAAACACCAGATCAGAGAAGCCATAAATGATTGTACATGTAGGAAGTTCTTCTTCCATCTTTAACTTTGGGTTATTTTTTCATTGATTTACTGGGAATGTTTTTTTATAGATGTAAAGTGAGTTTTCTGTTGGGGATCCTTTTTCATAGATGCAAAAAATTGGATTCTTTATAATTTTTTCTTAATTGACATTGTTGTCATGTGGGTAGAGAATGTAATTAAAAATTTGTATGGGCGTTTGCATAGAGTTTTCATAAAAAAAAGAAGTGTTACTTACATGGAATATTGTAATTTTTTGACAAATTAATTACTATTTATAATTGCTCTCTCTCTCTCTCTTCACCAAAACGTTGTTCTCCCACTACTTAATAGGCATAAAATAAGTAAATTTCCTCTCTCGAAAACTTTTTTCTCCCCTTTTTTCACTTCCTTTTTTAGGGAAAATATTTAATGGCCATAAAATGAAATATTTTATAATGGTTTAAATTTATCAATAATATTTATGATTTCATTATTTTTACTTTCAATCTTAATAAACGTATATGATGTAAGCCTTTTTTAACTATTTGAGTTATCTTATAGGGCCCAGCCCATTTAGTATTCCAAAACCGTACAACAAAGTTACAAAAATAATAGAGTAAAGCTCTTATACAAAGATTTACAAGGTGACATCTGCGTCAATAATGACAGGAGTTCTTGTATTGTATTGTTGAATGGCTTACCAGTAGTTGATAGCTGTGGCATGTTGCATCAACAAATGCTAGGCATGGGGGTTTCTTGATTTATCTTCAAAGATTAATATTCTTCAAGAAGTAATGTAATACCCATAAAATTTTTGGGATTTATTTAAATTATCTGGTATTTAATTAGAAATTTATGGAGTATTTGGATCTGCATCTCAATGGAGATCCAAATTGATCAACCCATGCTTTCAGGTTGGGATCTAGTTGGTGGACCCAATCCGAAGTTGAATTGTTGAGATTGGACCCGAGAGAGGATCCGAACTCAAATAAATTCATTATGAGTTTTGAGACTTTGGATCTGCTCTATATGGATATCATAAGGATTCAGGTCAACCCAAATGAGTTTGGGTAGGATTTAAACTAAACATACTAGGGATTTGAATTCATTTGATACCCAAATAGATCTCACTAATTAAAAGGTATTTTGGATCTATTTGGAGACCCAAATGAATCTTGCTAACTTAAATAAGATTTGGATTCAATTGGAGACCCAAACCAATCCTACTAAAGTAAATAAGGTTTTTAGATCCATTTGATACCCAAATGAATCTCATTAAAGTAAGGTGAATTTGTTTGGATCCACTTAAGACCCAAACAATTCTCACTTAAATAAAAAAGATTTGGGTCCGCTTAGGGCTCAAATGAATCCAATTATCAAGAAAATTAATTATTATTATTAGCAATATATAACTAGGGATTTAAAATAACCGCATTTGGATTGAATCCATTGAGTGGATCTGACCCAAATCGAAACCAAAATGGGTTTTGGACCCAAGGCAAGAAATCCAAACTAGGTTAATGGGTATGATCCATTTTGAATCTGGATAAGGATCCAAATTCAAATAAAATGGGTAAGGTTTAAATCCAATTTTGGTTTTTGGGATATTAAAATAAGAGTTGGGTCTAAATCCAAACCCAACCACACCTTTTGGATGTTTTAAAACATTATGGATTGGGAGTAGGATCCAAAATGGACCTAACCTAATCCCAACCAAACCACTGTAAAAAGGTTTAAAAATAGAGTGGATTTAAGTTTATCTAAATTGGACCCAACCCAATCCAACCAAAATCAATACCCTTAAAATGTTTCAGTGTTTTGGATTGGGGTTGGATCCACAAGGATCCAACCCAAATCCAAACTTACCACATCACCACCCTATGCTCTTTCTTCCCTGCACGCCACCTCACCCTCGACAAGCATCAGGAGATGCATTTAAACTCTCCTCCTAATTACCTTAATGACCTCCTCTCATTTGCATTTAAATGAAACCCCCTCTAATTACCCTAATACCTATCTATCTGAGGTTGTACATGTCTAAAATCAGGTAATTCGATAGGACTTGTTTCGAGATGCGGCAAAATCTTATGAGGATGAACAAGTTAAATAAAATAGTTTTTTTTATTATGTTATGAGTTTGTTGTAATAGCTCATTTGAGAAAACTATGGATTTGACTTTCCTTCTATTATGGTAGTATGATTATACGTTAAACTGAAGTGTGAGAATCATATTCTTATCGATTTCAGATTATGGGATGAGGTTATGATTGAAACACTTATGATAGTGTATAGGTGAATAATACATGTTTATAAACGAATATGTGGACTTATTAGGTAAATGACACATCATACATAGTCTTATTGATTGCATTGCGTTTTATCTGGTTAAAATATATCACGTATGTGTACTATGATTGATGTATATTGTTATGTATACCATGATTGATATATATTGTTGAAATCTTCTTAAATAAACTATGTTGTCATTAATATGATATTATCACTACAACAGAGCAGTAGATTAGCGACGACCACCTTTCGTCGCTAATCCGTCGCTAACCATGTTAGCGACGGATTAGCGACAACGCGGCGACAGTATGCTTACGTCGCGAATATTTCGACGCTAACTGGCGACGGAATAATTCCGTCGCCAAGTCCGTCGCTAATTGCGACGGAATAACGAGCGCTATATTCCGTCGCCAATCCGCCGGTACTAAACGGCGACCACGGCGTGGCAACGGATTTAATTCCGTCGCTAAGCCGTCGCTAGATTAATATGAATAGCGACGGAATCATCCGTCGCTAATCCGTCGCAAAAACGAAAAAAAATCAAAAAAAATTTATTTAAAAATTAATTACGGAGAACTGTACAATTTATATTTCCTGTACAATTTATATTTCCTGTAAATAAAAAACAAACCACACAAAAAAATTCATATAACAAGTATCTATAATAATTAATCGTTCCACCTTAAAACTAAGAAGTTTAATTATTTACAATTCAACAATTACAATTAGGAAAAATAAAAAAAATAGAACTTCTTCAACACAGTCCTCTAATCATCGCCAAGATTTTGTGCGTCTTCTTGTTCATTGTCTTTATCTGTCCCTTCAGCTCCACTACCCTGATTATCGCTAGCAGCCTACACAAGAAAAGAACAGTCAGTATTGATAAACAAAATATAATGAAATAAATTACACACTATATGTGATTCTATCATGTGCTCATGTGTGATCTAAGGCAATAAAAAAACTCTATATGTGATTCTATCATGCTCATATGTGTGCTAAGGCAGTCAAAAAATTGAATATGTGATTATAGCATGTTCATATGTGTTCTAAGGCATATAAAAAAACTCTATATGTGATTCTACCATGCTCAGATGTGCTTTAAGGCAAGCAAAAAACTATATATGTGATTCGATCATGCTCGTATGTGTGCTAAGGCAGTAAAAAAATTGAATATGTGAATATAGCATGCTCATATGTGCTCTAAGGCAGGCAAAGCCAAAAATTTTATATGTGATTCTATCATAAATGATATATAACATGTTCATATGTGTTCTAAGGCAGTTAAAAAACTCTATATGTTATTATAGCATGTTCATATGTGTGCTAAGGCAGTCAAAAAACAAAATATGTGATTATAATATGCTCATATGTGTTCTTAGGCAGTAAAAAAACTGAATATGTGATTATAGCATGCTTATGTGTTCTAATGCAATCAAAAAAACTTTATATGTGATTCTATCATGCTCATATGTGCTCTAAGACAGACAAAAAGTTAAATATATATATATGTGATTCTATCATGCTCATATGTGTGCTAAGGCAGTAAAAAAATTGAATATGTGATTATAGCATGTTCATATGTGTTCTAAGGCATCTAGAAAAACTCTATATGTGATTCTACCATGCTCAGATGTGCTTTAAGATAGTCAAAAAAACTATATATGTGATTATACCTGAGAGGGACCAGGAATCGAAGATCCCCTATCCTGAACAGCGGCCTTGATCTCATTTCGGAGAAAGGGGGCGACGGTGTATTGGAAGTAGTTATTCAGTGATTCATTAATGATCTCGCGTACATCATCACCGGAAAGAATAGTCGGCTGCTTGGAGCTTATGTCGGCGCAAGAAGTTGGTGAGCCGTAACTGGAAGAACCAATAACTGGTGAAGTGTTCATATTACTCCCAAACCCGAACACGCGACCTTTTTTGGGTTCACCTGCTGCAGTCACCCATGCTGTAGGATCAAATGATGGATGCTGAGTAGCGTCTTCACCATATCGCTCTACCATTTGTTGCTCATATGCCTCCTACAAAATAATGTTTAAAGTATTCATTAATAATTAATGATAACATTATGATGACTTGCATATATATTGCAATGATTATTAATAGAATTAATACATACCGTTGTCGTTCTCGCCTTCTCTGATACGAAGACTCCCGTGGTCTTCCGTTTATGTGTTTCTACAAACACATCCTTATATGGTACACTGCCTCCTTTTTCTGCTTCCTGCGAAGTTAAATGACAAAAGATTTAGTACACAAATTTGCAACTATACTTATAAAATTAATATTATATATTGATGAGTTACCATTTTCTTTAGGTGGCTCCCAAATGTCTTAGATCCACCTGTGTGTAGATGGGCTTCGGGCATCTTCGATCGATTTTGTGAAGCCTTCGCAGAGTGGCTCATCAGCATCTTTAAGTAAATCATAAAATCTACTAGCTGCATCGTTTGGTGATTCTTCATCTACGACAGTTCTTACATCACTAGAACTCATAGCAGAACCCAGTTCTGTTCCTGCAGCATCAAATATCAAATTCGTATATGGATTATCGTGCACCACATTCACCCGTGCATCAAAATCGTTTCTAAATTCTTCTCCATGAAACGCCCAGTTCTGATAATCACTCACAAAACCCTTCCTGTATAGGTGATGTCTAACGCCATGAGGTTCTACAAATCGATTATTCTTACAAATCTTGCAGGGACACCTAATCCGACCTGTGGGATCTACCGTACTGACACTCGCCGTTGCAAATTCAATAAAACTATCGACACCATCCATATATTCATGCGATAACTCATTGTCCACTATCCTACGGTACATCCATTCACGGTTTGCAGTCATTCTGTCGTATGATGTTACGAATAGTATCCTAACGAATTAAGAAAAAAACAATCAGAATGCGACGATGAAGAAAATATCAAATTTATCATGCAATATACTATGTCAAACAATAACAAGAATTTTGATGCATGCATTGATAACTTAATATTTTCATGTGCAAACTATTAATGACATGATACAATCATTTGAAGCATGCTTTTATTATAAAATTTCACATGGAAGTCAAAATCAAATTGAAAGTAACTACATGCAAGCATGGATACAATTACATCAAACATTGCAATACATCATAATCATTCATATCAAATAAATGGCAAACATGTACCTGCAACAAACACACTTCAATATCTCACTAACTACTACCATGCTTAGCATGGACTCCGTACTCCAAAAATAAGAACACTTCCATATTTCTACATTAAAATCATGCTCAGCATGATCTCCGAACTCCAACAAAGCAGTCCTAGATATCAACAACTAAGTGAGTGTGTGAACAATAAAGTGCTGCATTCAATAAATTAAATAACATGTGATACGTTTGCATCACTTACTCACCACGGGTATTTACCCGATTTGCATTGTTTTTGTCATTTACTTACCACAGGTGGCCGAGCACGAGTTGGTTCCGTTGAAAAATCTGCACAAAAACAAAACAAATTAAGTAACAAACTAACTAATCATGAAACAAGATGAAACACTAACTAAAAAAATCGGGTATTTCTCTCAAGGTACGGGCATTTTCTTATGTGAAACGTTTGAGAAATCGGGTAGAGGTAGGATTTCCATGCATGTTTTGATGGAAATCCATGGCGAATCAGTGGATCTACGAATCCACTATGTTATATTGATATTTTTCCTTGTTTTTCATTTTTTTTTTCAAAAAGAAATCCATGGCACGATCGATGTGGTATGGGTGTCGGCTGACAGACCAGCCGAAGTCAAGCCGTGAACCCTCGTTGTTGGCCCAGCCGAGTGATCGGCTGGGTATGATCCCTTTATTTCAAAAAAAAAAATCTTTTTATTCACGTTGGTGGCTGTTGGCTGGCTGGCAGCCAGCCGAGTAGCACTCGGCTGACTGCCAGCATGCTGGCAGGTGCGCCAGGCCCAGCACCCAGTCGGCTGGGTGCTAGGCGAGCCTATGACAGGGCCATAGCCGGCCCAGCCGGCCCAGCCGGCCCAGCCGACAAAAATTCTTTTCAAAACAGGGAAGGGGGTTAAACCCCCTGCCGGAAAGGCAGTTCCGGCATGGGGGGTTGACCCCCTGCCGTGCCTTTACGGCAGGGGGGTCGACCCCCCATGCGTTTCCGGCAGGGGATCGACCCCCCATGCGTTTCCGGCAGGGGGTCGACCCCCCATGCCTTTCCGACAGGGGGTCGACCCCCCTTGCCGGAAACGCAGGGGGTCGACCCCCCCTGCCGGAAAGCACGGCAGGGGGTTAAACCCCCTCCGTTTCCGGCAGGGAAGGGGCGTACCCCCTGCGTTTAGAAGAAGAAGAAGAAGAAGAAGAAGAAGAAGAAGAAGAAGAAGAAGAAGAAGAAGAAGAAGAAGAACCTGCGCTTCGCCGGACGGTGGCGGGAGGTTGACGGGGAGCGGCAGCTGGCGAGCGCCGGCTGGCGAGCGGTGGACGGGGAGCGGCGGCTGGCGAGCGACGGTGGCCGGACGGTGGCGAGGGCCGACGAGCGGCGGGAGGGTGCAGTACAGCGAAACAGGGAAAAGAGAAAGAGGGATGGGATTAGGGATTTACGCGACATTTAGCGACGGCTTAGCGACGGAAAAATTCCGTCGCGAAGCCGTCGCGAAACCCAAATACCAAAAAAGCGACGGAATATATTCTGTCGCTACTCCGTCGCTAATTAGCGACGGAGTAGCGACGACAGAGTTCCCTCTCTAAATCCGTCGCTAAAATGGTGTTCTTGTAATCAAAAGTAGCGACAAAAACATGCAGTCGCTAATCCGTCGCTAAGTAGCGACAGATTAGCGATAAAAGTCGTTTCCTCGCTAATCCGTCGCAAATTAGCGACAGATTCTATCTCTAGCTAATCTGTCGCTAAGTAGCGACGGGAAAAATCCGTCGCTAATTTCCGTCGCTAATTAACAATTTTCTTGTAGTGTATTAACTTTGTACAATTATCATATGTTCTAGTGTAGACCTATTAGGCTTTCACGAGTCTTAACCATTTTATGAGCGCATGTGAATACAGATAATATCAGAGTTACACAACGGAGCGGATGCAGAATGCAGGGGCGGCGTCGAGAGCCAGTCAGTTTTCTTTCTCAAACACAGAAGTTTTGGCAAATGTTATTTGCCTTAAATTCAATATAATTGTATTGAGTTGTAGATAACCCGCCTAAGATTTAAATCAAAGTAAAAAGTGTTTTTGTTGATGATTATTCAATAATTTTTTTTTTAATTTTTACATGTTTTTCAAAGGTTAAAAAAATCTTGAGGCATTACAATGATTGTGGGTACTGAAACAACAATATACTTTGTGACATCAACAATGACGAGTGAACAATGAACGTGTCATTCCATTATCTTCAAATTTTCCTCGTCTTTTTTGTATGATTTTAGATGTATGTAACTGTTTTGATTATTGCCCCTAAATTTTTTCTTCTATGATGAAACTTCCAGCACTGTAAGTCATATCCTGGCTGATGTCTTCTGCAGATCTCCTAGTAATGTTGAGATAAAAAACACCCAAGTTAACTTGGTCAGGATGCTATCAATCCCACTCTCTTTAAATTACCTTGTCCTCAAGGCTGAAACTTTAGATAATGCTTCAGAAGTTGATCATCGATCTCTCAAGCGACCTCTGTGGGTCTGGACTCACTCCACTAAATCAGGATCTTTGTAGTGATCCCCCGTTGATGCAACACAGTCTTTTCTCTAGAACACGTGTGGAAATGGGCTAGACTAAGTTCCCCATATTTGGCGGGGTGGCTGTCTCCTCTAGAGGGTTTCCTACATATGGTTTGAGGTAAGAAATGCGAAACACTGGATATATCTATACCTCAGGTGGGAACTGCAGTTTGTATGTGGCATTTTTGATCTATTCTAGAATTGGATATGGCCTATAGAATCTTGGGGCAAGTTTGTGATTCCTAGCTTTTCTTAGGGAGAGCTATATGTGAGGAGGGGGTTTAAGTAGAACACATTCTCCTACTTGGAACTCCCTGTCCCGCCTTTTCTTATCCTACTGCTATTTCATATGATGCTGGGCAGTTTGCCGCTGTAGGCGCAATTTCCTGAGGAGCTTATCCTGTTTCAGGAGGATGGAGTTGACTCACTCCATTCTAGCAGTTCCATCTACATATCAAACTATGAAAATTTAAACAAAGCTTGCTTATCTCTTGCAAGCCTAGCTACTAACAGTAGATTTTTCTTCATAGAAGGCACATAAAGTGTAACCCCCAAAACAATATTCTCAAATTTCTGCCCTAAATTTTTCACTAAGCTCTTTTCTTTAAATATTCTTTTATTTTGAAATCTCAGTGGAAGATTTATTAAAAAAAATTCTTTTTCAAAACATATGATCCCATACTAAAGATCCTTTGAAAACAATTGCAAGCACACCAACTGAGCCTCAATGTTCTTAAGTACCTTTTGGACAAAGTCTTTTAAACTCCATGGCTCCCAGCTGGCCATGAGCAGTTCCTGCCATCCACATATAGATGGTCAAACAGAAGCCTTGAATAGATGTTCAAAGACATATCTATAGACCTTTGTAGGTGATAGACCCAGATAGTGGGTCCGACTTCTACCATGGGCAGAGTGGTCATACAACACATGTATATACTCCTCAATCCAATTGACCCCTTTTGAAGCCATATCTGGACAACAATAAAACTACAACTTATCTCATCGACAGGTTGCCTACACCTAATCTTGACCAAATGTCCCCATATGAATTCCTTCTCAAATGTGTCCCTGGGTATGAACATATGAAAATTCTTAGGTGCACGTGCTATCTATATTTGGCCCTATACGCTAAATCCAAACTTGCTCCAAGGTCTAAGCCTTGCATTTTTTTAGGATATGCTTCTAGTTATAAGGTTACCTGTGTCATGATCCAACAACTTGAAAAAACCTCTATATCAAGACATATTGTTTTTTATGAAGATAATTTTCTTTATACTAGAAAAAAAGAGCCTCTCACATATCAAGAAATATCTACTTGGATTCAAAACCAAAAAGACAATTCTCCTAAAAGTCCTACATAAAGTCAGCCTTTAGTCCTAATTTTTTTGCCTAATCCCATAAATTACCATAAAACTATCATTCCTATCCAGAATACTGAAGTATACACTGGCCTACCTAATTAAATGCCAAGGTTACTTCATAGTCCCATGCCTATGTTGACTCCTATCCTTGAACTTAAAACTGAAATCCCCTCGTCCATCTAACCTAGTCAACCAAGTAGATTCAATGAACAAGGGCTATGGTCCAGGACCTCATCTTCAGGTCTAAACCTTATAGTTAACCTCTTCTATCAAGCTCCATCTAAAACACATTACATGATTACTAGAACCCAGGATAAAGCTATTAAACTTAGGTTATTCTTTAAAAAAATATCATATTGCTCTCCTAAGTGAGGTGAGCCAAGAAGAGCAAAAACCATACTCATTTACTCAGACTCCCATTAAACATAAGTAGCGTCAGACAATAAAAGAATAAATTAAGGCCCTGCATCAAAATCAAACCTAAACTCTTGTCTCTCCGGAAATGATAAGCAATCTAGTTGAATGCAAATGGGTTTATAAGATTAAAAGGCATGCTGATGGAACATAGCTAGGTCTAAAACTCATCTTGTTGCTAAAGAATACAATCAACAAAAGGGAATTGATTATTTTAAAACATTCAACCCAATAATTAAACCTACATCATTCAGATTGGTTTTCTCTATTGTAGTCAATTTAGGGTGATCAATCTATCATTTAGATATGAATAATGTGTTTATCGTATACTGTAAGAAGAGGTCTATATAAGCCAACTTTCTGGCTTTGAAAGTAAGAATCATCTAAACTTTGTGTGCAAGCTTAATCATATTCTCTATAACTTAAAACAAGATCCTAGGATGTGGTTTGAAAGACTACACGTCTACTTAGAAAAAACTAAGGTTTATTGAATCAAAGGTTGATCAATCACTTTTCATCTATCATAAAAAAGAAATCCATATATTTGTTTTGGTTTATGTTGATAATATTATTGTCACAAAAAATTCATGTGAGACTATTAAGCACATCATACATGAGTTTGGACGCAAATTTTCTATTAAAGATCTGGGCCTCTACATTACTCCTTTGAAATAGAAGTTATTCATGACACCTTTAGAATTGTGCTCAACAGATCAAATATGCTTTAAATCTTTTGCTCAAAACAGGGTTGATAGATTGTAAACGGTTGCAACTACAGTTGTTTCAAATTAAATGTGACTTTATTGACTTTATCCAAGCATAGAGGAACATTATTGGAAAACACCACCTAATACAACAACGTAGTTGACGCTTTACAATATGTTACTTTTACCAGGCATGATATTGCATATTTAGTCAATAAAGCTTGCTAGTTTATGCATGCACCAAATTAGGATAATGGAGCTCATGTTGAAAAGATCCTGCGTGATCTCAAAGGAACCATTAGTTTTGGTCTTCCTTGTAGCTATCTTCATTTTTTGATGTTGATTGGGCAGAATGCCCCCATAATCGCAAATATATAGGTGGTTATCTGACCTATATGAAAACCAATTTATTGTCTTAATGCTTTGTCAAACAACGTGCAATTACCAAGTCCAGTACAAAGCAGAATATAAAGTATTTACATGTGCTGTGTCTGAACTTGTCTGGCTCAAACAACTAATGAGAGAATTAGACATTTTTTTCTATGGGGTTTCAGTTATATGGTGTGATAATCTAGGTTCTACAATATGGTTGCGAATCCTATATTTTATGCGTTGAGCAAACATATATAAATTGATTATCACTTTGTACAAGAAAAGGTTTTTAAAGAAAAATTAAAGTTTAATTTATTGCTTTAAGACATCCTGACCAAGCCATTGGTTGTCCCAAAGTTTCTTCACTTTAAGAACAAGCTCAACCTCACGAACATTGGCTTGAGTAAGTATGTTTACGGATCCAAGATCAAGTTCAGATCCATATCCCAGATCCGATACAAATCTAAGGGGATGCCCAAGAGTCTTCTTTAAGATGGGGACATCCAAAAGTCCTACATAAGTGTTCTTCCAAAAAGCTTTTAGTTAAAGAGGCTTGTGAAAAGCCACTTAAGTAAGACTCCTACAAGACAAATAACTCATTTTAATTATAATTGTTATGTGTTAAGGATTTAAGAAAATTGAAAATAATAGTCTTTATATAAATAAATGTAACTGTTTTACACTTTGTCTGAATTAAGAGAGAGAAAGGGTGTTTATTGGTGAAAGCAACAGTCTCACCGACGTTAAATATGTGTTTATGTGTTTGTATTTCAAACGTGCAAGCCCTCTTTCCTCTGCCTTGAAAGATGTAGATTACGATATAGAACAAAAGAAAGAAGAAACCACAAACTCTGATCAATCGTAATTAGAGAACTAAGAGATGAATGAAACCATAATAAAACACATCGATCACTATGTTCATCATCTCCCTTGCACGTCCTTAACCGGAGGGAACAATGCAGTTCGAGAATTCTCGTTGCTGGTGCTGCTGTCCGCGGATAATATGTCGTCGATCGGAACAGGAGCAGAATTCTCATGCCGGAGAGGCACCGTCGGCTGAAAGACAACGCCGGCACCATCAACCTGTTTACCTTGGCAAGAAGGGGAAGGGGGGGCAGCAGCAGCAGCGGCCTCCTGCAGCTGCAAAGCATGCTCGAGGTTCCAGAGCACGTCCCCCATGGAAGGCCTGTCCACACCATACTCGGCCAAGCATTTCTCGGCAGCCTCCGCGAACTTGCGGAGCGAGGAGGGAGCCACGGTGCCAACGAGGTGGGGGTCGATAATCTTCTCCAGGAGGCCCTTTCGCTTCCACTGCATGGCCCACTCGGCCAGGTTGACCTGCTCCCTCGGCAACGCCGGGTTGATGGCCGGCCTCGCGCACAGCACCTCGAACAGCACCACCCCGAACGAGTACACGTCCGACTTGTCCGTCAGTTGCTGCCTCCTGAAGTACTCGGGGTCGAGGTAGCCGAAGCTGCCCTTCACCGCCGTACTTACGTGCGTCTGTTCCATGGAAGGCGCCGCCTTCGAGAGCCCGAAATCGGCGACCTTGGCGATCAGGTTCTCGTCCAGCAGGATGTTGGTGGTCTTCACGTCCCTGTGGATGATCCCCTGAGCCGCTCCCGTGTGCAGGTAATGCAGCCCCCTCGCCGCACCGATGCACACCTCCAGCCTCTGCTTCCACAACAGCGGCGCCAGGTTATTCCCCCCGTAGAGGTGATCCCTCAGCGGCCCGTTGGACATGTACTCGTACACCAGTATCATCTCCGAGTTCTCGTCGCAGTAGCCGATGAGCGACACCAGGTGCCGGTGCCTCAGCTTCGACAGCATCTGTATCTCCGTCTGGAACTCCGTGATCCCTTGCTCCGACTGCGGGTTCCCCCTCTTCACGGCCACCCGGGTGCCGTCGTCCAGTTCGCCCAGGTACACGTTGCCGAACCCGCCCACCCCAATGACGGCCTTCTGGTCGAAGTTCTTGGTGGCCGCCTGCAGCTCCGCCAAGGTGAAGTACCTCCCCAGACCCAGTGTCGACGAGTAGAAGAAGCTGGTCTTGTGCGAGCCAAGGTGCGACCCCCCGCTCCTGCTGCTCAGGAAGCTGGAGTGCCCCCCCGCGTGGAGCGGCAGCAGCCACGACGAGAAGCTGTTCCGCTTCTCCCAGTCCCTGGGCCTCCGTTGCCACCGGAGCACCACCGCTCCCAACCCCAACAAACCACCCAGCGCCACAACCAACCCGACGGCAGCGGCCATGCTCCCGCTTCCCTTCTGGCCACCGCCGGCCATCACCATCAACCCGTCAACAGAGAACTCCCCGTCCAGGCTCCCCACCGAGTTGCTCAGCTTCATGATCTCCACCCCGTTGAGGATGGCGTTGGGGGGGCTCGATCCGGACGCGCCGTCCTCCTTCACGGGACCCACCTGCACCACGATCCGTTCTCCGGCGACGGACGCGTTGAGGACGAAGTCGTGGTAGTAGGGGGCGGCGAGCTTGCCCGCGAGGGTCGATAAATCGAGGCCCGAGAGGGCCATGTGACGGTTGAGGTACACGTTGAAGTAGAGCTCGTTGAGGCTCCTGCTGACAATATCGCAGAAGTGGAGGCGCACCACGTAGCTGAAGGCCGGGTCGACGTCGAACTCCCACGTGACGTTGAACCTGTAGTTGTCATTGTTGTTGTGGGACCTCGATTGCACCATCGCGCTGGCCGTGGCGTAGACCCATCTGGGCGCGATCAGGGGGGAGACCCCACCGTCCTGCGGGTCGTAGGCCACGGCGCTCGGCTGCACCGCCACTCTCCGGGCTGCCGCCCGGACAAGGAGGTGCCCCCGGTCATCTCCGGCCCAGAAGCGACCAAGCGTGTCGTTCTCAGGCGACAGGTAGGGACCGCCGACGTTGAGCCTGTAGGCGGTCTGGAAGGCGGCACGGTCCTGGAAGACGAAATCGCCTACTGGGGCCACCGTGGAGGCGGAGGGCGGGACGAGCAAGTCAGGGGCGGAGACGAACTCGACGGCGTTGACGAAGGCGACGGAGTTGCGGAGAGGGGAGAAGGTGAGGGAGAAACGATCGTCAGTGACGTTGACGAGGTACTCGCGGAGCTCCCACGTGGAGGCGTTCGCGAGGTTGAAGGAGTGGAGGAGGACGAGGTCGGTGGTGGTGACGGAGAAGACGGCGTCGGTGAGGTCGAACTCGGAGTTGGTAACGGGAAAGAAGTGGAGGCGGACCCAGTGCCAGCCCCGCCTCGCCACACGGAACGTGAAGGTCGCCTGATCCACGAATATCCGGGCGGTGAGATAGACCGGAGTAGGGACAGCCGGGGAGGAGGGGCCGCCCACTTGGATGTTAGCCTCAGACGACAGGAAGGACGCGGATTCCGGATCGGAGCGGAAGGCACGGCCGTCCGAGAGGGTGGTGGCCGTCGGGGAGCCGCAGTCGATGAGGTAGTCGTCGACGGGGACGAATGTCGGGAGGAGGCCGGGTTCTTGCGCCGACGATGAGATGACGAAGAAGCAGAGGAGTAGAAGGACCAAATCCACCGGCGCCACCACCGATGAAGATGGCCAAAGGGTACCCATCTCTCTGTCTTTGTCCTTGACGAAGGAAAGCGGGGTTATTTGTTGCCCTCCCCGCTCTCCCTCGCCTGCCTCTAATTAATCTTCTTCTTCTTTTTCTTCTACTGATGCTGCTACTACGGCATAAGAACGTCCATTGAAGAAGGGCCTGTTTCTCTCCTTCCTTCTTCCTTCGTTTCTCGATCGGTTCATTCCCCTTCTGATCAGCAGAGCGTGGATTGAGGGAACAGCGAGAGAATTAGCTTCCGAATGAAGGGGAGAAATTGTGGGGTGGGGTGGCGACTCTTAGGAATTAGTAGGCAAGCACGATAGCTTTGACCGGTCGAGCCAATGTGGAACGCTAGCCGTATTCTCCGTGTGCGATAATCTCTCCCCCTCTCTCCCTTGGCAATTTTTTTGGAAAAATTCCTAAAACACAGCTACCATCCTTTTACCTTCAACTCAAAATCATATGCTACCTTTTTCAAAGCTCCTAAAGCTATTAAGTCAATTTTTTTATGCACAGCTACCATACTTTACCTTAAACTCAAAATCATATGCTACCTTTTTCAAACTCCCAAAGCTATTAAGTCATTTTTTAATGCTTTTGTCTCAAAAACTTATCTTTATTTTCTTTTTTAAAAAGAAGTTGTCTTTGTGTCAATTATCTTTTATGCGATTTCAAGCGATAAGATAATACAAGACACTTATTTTGTGACTTTATTCAACAAAACTTTTGACTTAAAATTACTGAGTTCAAGAAAAAGCTCTTGTGTAAAACAATGTACTAGACCAATCTCATTTAGCCAAACCACCTTGCCTATATAAACATGCATTAAAGAGAGACCCTCGTGTTAAGCTATATACATACATTTAACTAATATTGTCGTCAAGCTGTTTGTGTATTTTGTCTTTGTCAAAATCTTTTTTTTGAAAATACCTTGACAGATTCAACTTTTTGATCTTTTAAAAGTTGGTGTGTCTACTTCTTTATTATCGATTAAGCTTTGCACACTCAACAACAAAGTGGGTTATTCTGTAGACACTTTATTTTAGACCAAGATATTTTTCTTATGAAAATTCTTAAATTCCATCACCAAGTTGACTTTAATCAAATTTTGTACTTTCAAAACAACCTCTTTGAGGATTTTGACAAAAAAAAAGTAAAAGAGGAGGTTTTCAGCTTTTCAACAAGCCAAAATCCGGTCAAACCTACATCATAATCAAAAGTTATGACCAAAACAAGTTTTTGAGTGATAATAACACATTCAATTATCATGATCATACCTTAAATTATTGTCACCATACTTTGAATTATCATCACTAAATTTTAAAGTGTTGTCAACCCTTTGAAATTATCATCATCATCAATCGTCTCTCGAGACGTGACATCAACATCTCTTAATGACACATTTCATTGTTGTTAGCAGTTGTCACTCCCCATAAACTATCGTTAACAACGATAACATCCCCATGATTTGTCATCACAAGATGGGTTAATGACACATTCAATTATCATTAATCCAAAATGTGTCATCAGCCGCCTTTTATAATGACAAAATAATTTATCATTATTAGATGCTGAGTATTTTTCAGAAAGTGCATCCAACCCTTATGTGTGCCACTGGCCTTCTAAAATTAAATCAGAATATCCTCCATCTTGAATCCCATTTACAAAAATAAAGTTATATCCTAGGCAACAACCCTTAGATATAATCCTTGCTCTTCATTTCAAACCTATCCCATAGGAATCATCCATCCATTTTATATTATGAATATGCAAGAAATGTATCCAGATCACTAGAAAAATTAAAAATAAGGGGTCACCCCTATAAAAGATTTGGTATTTGTCTCTCCTAGCACCCTTACTTTGCTAGAATCTCTGCAGAATCGAACTTAGCCTAGCCAACCTAGTCTACTTCTAGCCTATATCAAGCTTAGTCTAGAACCCAGATCCTCTATCTTACACCAATTTTGAACTTGAACCAAGCCGAAGTGCCACCCGTTCTCTCACATTCATCAACAGTAGAAAGGGCTACTTAAGCTCGATATGAGATTAAGTTATTTTCAATCTTTATTTCGTTCATTTGATGCATTATTCAAAGTTTTGATAGTCCTAACGTTGGTATATTGTTTATGTCTTTGTGTTTTTCATGAATTTTGGTGGCTCCCACCATCAAACTCATCTTTTTTGTAGGTCTACACCCGAGGTACATACTTTTGCAATGCCTCAGCCCCCAAAACAAAGATTAGAGATCCCTTGTTTCACCCTTTGGAAAAATTCAAATTCGGGTTTGATGCACTAGAGATGGAATCAAAATTGGGCCTAGTTGGTGGATCCGAATGGCAACAAACGTGTTCTTTAAAATGGAGTTCTGCAGACTTGAGCGGATCAAATCTGATGGACCCTCCCACCTTTAACACTTGATCATTAAGCTGAGGACTGAGAAATGTTTGAAAATGTATTTCGTAAATATAGTATTTTTTCAGCAAAGATAACAATATCAACTTCAAGCAAGATAATGCCAAATGTCTTTTGCATTATTTTATCAAAAAAATGATCTTTCTTGTATAAAAAAAATTGACTTAAGAACTTGCTTCGCGATTACCTTGATTAAAATGGGTCAAATCAGAGCATTTTATCATGCATCATTATGTCATATCATATGCATTTTTTTGCATGTTACTAACAAGTTTCTTGTATCTAACATTGTTCATAGGAACTTAATTATCCCATGTTCTATTAAGAAAAGCATACCCTGACGTATCTTAGGATCATCATATAGATAGTTTGATATTTGGTCCATACGTTGCCCCACAAATTGATGGAGCAATCTGAAATCCATTTGACGAGTGCATAAACCATTCTAAACCCAATCCTATTTCTAAAGGCGCATTTCTAAAAGGGCATCATTACATTCTATCCTATCAAAAAGTAAAAAATGTCTCTGTCTTTTTTATGTTTTTCTCTCAAAAGCTTGTCTATGCTTTCATCTTTTAAAAAAGAAGTCGTTGTCTTTGTCAAAATCGTCAATCATCTTTTATGTAATTTTATGCAACAAGATACTTGTTTCGTCTTCATTTGACCTCGTTCAAAAAGACTTTTTGCTCACAACACCGAGTTAAAAGAAAAGCCCTTATCTGGAACAAGGTACTAGCTTAATTTGCAGACCAACCTCGATTGGACAGACCTCTCTGCTTATATGAGTCAGGCACCTTAGAGAGACCTTTGTGTTAAGCTATGTACACATCTTTAGCTAATGTCAACTATCAAGTTGTCTATGTCTTTTATCAAAGTTTTTTTTTCGAAAATGTTTTTTTTAAGTCAATCTTTTCATCTTTCAAAGTTAGTGTGTCTACTTCTTTATTATCGATTATGCTTTGCACACTCGATAACAAAGACAAACATATGTAGACAAACAAATTTTGACTAAGTCATTTCATGTCAGAGTCCTCTACCAAAATCTAGTGTTTTTGACCCATTTTAAGGTTCTATTAACTTCAACTTCATTTTAGCATCTAAAACAACATCCTCAAGGTTTTTTTTCAAAAAATAAAGTAAACTAGAGGACCTCAGATTTTCAATGAATCAGAAATCAGGTCAGTTCGGCAATGGAGCAGAAAGTTATAACAACAACAAAGTGACTTACTTAATAAAAAAGCTATTTTTCAGGTCGGGCCAATTTTAAGTGCACTTTTACTACAAAAATGATTGAATTTGGTCTTTTACTTAAAAATTGTATTAGAGTAGAGGATGTTAGCTTTTTAATGTAATAAAAACCACCTTAAATCAACATTCAGATAGAAAGTTATGGGTAAAACAAGTTAGCATATCGAGCATGTTTTACCCGATTTCGCTGTCGACAATTCAATTGTCGTTAGCAGTTTGCCCAAAAATGCTAACTACAACTAACTTTTTATTAGAGCTTTAAAGGTGTTGTCAAAGGTCAAGAATTGTCATCAAAGAAGTTATCGTTAGAGGACTTGTCATTAGAGGTTTCCAATAACGACAAGTTAAGTTATCGTTAGAGCAACTTGTCGTTAATGTTTTGCTGATACCAACTTATCATCAACCGCCTTTTGTTGTGTGTCTTTGGGATGAAATTTGCCTTCTCAGCCTTCCAAACTCGAAAATAGAAGGCCACCTATTCCCCAAACCCCTTGTTTTTATTTTTCAAAATCCGAGAGGGATCCATAATCCTGACAACACTTGAACATGTAGATCCTTTTAGGACCTCTCTAGACATGCTACACAACTCTGGTAACTGATAATAGCCTTAGCTAAGACTCTACCTACGCCTGGGGCATGAAACACCAAAACTGCACTTCGCTGATTCGACATAATGCATAGTTTTAAACATTTGATGTCACCTGCCTCTTGAATGCCCCAATCTGACCTCTCAGACCCCAACACATGTACCAAACTGAAACACACATCCTTAGACTATCCCAAAACCTTGGGACTAGACCCTTTTAGATTTGGACTAAAACTCGCACTCGAAGGACTCGTCAAACCCAAAACAGTCCTACCTGATTTAGTAAGATTGACCTTGTAGCTTTTTGTACCTCCTAAATTATCACCATTAAAGACTTATAACACTTACCATAGTGTATTAATCAGGGTACAACACCCCAGGCACGACAACCATATGCCCAAGGCCCATGAACCACAGGTATGATCCACTCGCTTCTGTTGGGCCCCAACTGCAATTAATATTCGTCTGTTGCTTGCGTGAAACTCCCTATTGGTCCAAATTTTGAACCTTTTACATTGGACAATCTGGAGGGTGTGCGTATTTATTGAAAGACGTATCACAAAAAAAAGTCACGTCACATGGTGAGCGAGTATGATTTCAGTCGCAACTGTCTTGTTCTCCATGCCCTTTTTGTCGTTACCAATGTGTGTGTTCCCCGCATCCAACAAATATTGTAATTCTCTTTTATAAAGTAATTTCCCTCCACACTGACCCTACCAAAACCGTGCATCTCTCTCTCTCTTATTAAACCGTGTTCCATGGAGCTAACCAATGAAGTTCACCAAAGTAGAGACAATTGATGTCCTATCCCACCATTGTTTCAATTTGAGCTTATCGGCAGGCCATCGACTCCCTATTATGGTGTTGGTATTCTCGCCATCCTTCAAAATAGTCTGCAAACCTATGGATTTCTCAGGGTGGAGGTTTGCCAACTTTTAAAGAATAAAGTTCAACAAGTAATTGGTCTATTTGAACTTTACGGAGATGTGATAAGAGTGTGTCATACCCCAATTGTGCAAATAAGATTAGTCTTTATCTAGTTCTTCCTATAGGAGGAACAATTCCTTTCTAGGAACTTATTACACATTTGTCTTTGTGCCTCTTGCCTGGAAGAATATTGGCAACTTGACCTCTTCTCAGCCTTTAGTGACTCCTTCAATGGTTTATTTCTAACATTCTACTACCTCACTGAAGACTATTAGAATGAAGTTTGCTTCTACTGCAAACTCACTCCTCTATCGACTGACATATTTTTGTCGAGGGTTCATTATGGACCAAGTGACATGAACAACACAACAAATCAAGATGCAAACACGACTTTTAGGAACTAAAGTTTCCAAACCCAAGTAAAAATCTGATCCAAAAAAGGAACATTTTTCTCGAATATTTTTCTAAGTCAAGAAACAACAACATGCATTGCTACTATTTACAACTAAAAAAATGGAAGAATTTGGGGAAAATTCCAACAAAAAAAAGATATAAAATTAAATTATTTTTAAAATAGCATATACCATGCCAAAAAATAATTGGAGGGTGCCGAGATATGGCTCCAAAAGCAATTTTGAAACATGAGCAGAACATGCTTAAAATGCACCTATTTTGACTTAAACTAGTTATTTTTTAAGTACTTATATCAGAAATTGGAAAAAATAGTAAAAAGACACAAAAAATTTGTTATATTTTCAACGCCACCAGAATCGCAACAATTCGATGAGCAGTTGATGAGATAAACCTCTAGTAAGGAAGACTGTCTGACTATTTCACTGTACAGAAAAAATTTGTACCCAATTTTGAGTAAGAAAAATGAACACTCCAGAAGCATTTTTTGCTCATGCTCAAAACTAAAAAGAGTTAGATATATATCCTAGCTTTTCAATGAACATAAAAACGTATTTTTTTTTTTCACTGGATCGCTGAGAAACAAGAAAAAAAAAAGATAGCCCTGATAAAAAATAGTCATACAAATGACTAATTTTCACTGTTCATGCATATTTTTAAAAATTGTAGCAATATAATTTGGAAATGGGCCAAACATGTAAAACAAATCTCTGGTCATCTGCTTTTAAATGAGCCTAAGAATTTGGAAAATATATTGAAAATAAGAGAGATACACTCTGTCACTGTGACAAGGTTTTACAGAGACAAAAACAAAAATGACAGGATTTAGATCCAGATTTGAAAATACAAAAATAACCAAAGTGCACCAACCTCGTAATGCCTATTTTTCAAAAACTCAGATCTTCAAGTTGATTGAACGTCCCATCTTGATCGCCATTCTATGGATTCCTAATTTTTTTAAGAGTTTAAAAATACAAGTTTTATACAGAAAAATATTTTTAGACAAGGTTTGAAAAATCGGATCCAAAATTAAGAAAATATGGGGTACATTCTTCAAGGCAAAGAGTCTTTTCTTCTCCGTTGAGTAGGTATTAGCCTAACTAATAACTCTTCGATCATTGTTTTTTAGAGTGGCGGCGTTGCGGAGATTCGTACCTTATTCGCGAATCCTAAAAAAAAGTGAGTTTGATTGTAGGAACCACCAATGCTCGAAAATCACATAAATCAAATAATATACAGAATGTTAGATTATCAGAATGTAAGAAAATATATTAAATAAACAAAAATCAATATCAAAATAAACTGAATCTCACCTTGGGCATAGGTAGCCCTTTCTACGATTGACGAATATGGAGGGAGCGTAGATGACACTTCAGTTAGGTGCAGGATTCAAAAGACAAGTGAGACTAGGGATCTAGGTCTTAGACTAATCTAGGTTTTGACTTGAGTGACTAGACTAGCTCTTGTAGAGTATAGACGTGAATTTCATATCCTGAGATAGGGGATGCGACTCCTTATTTATAGTTTTCTAGGTAGATCCAGATATGTTTTTTCGTATCTGAGATCCATCTAGATGGATGGTCCATAGATGAGCTATTTTGAATAGACAACTGAGATTCATCCAAGGTTTATTACCTTGGATGGGTGTTTTTCTTAAGAAAAGTGGATTTAAAAAAAGATGGCCTTTCATTTTCGATTTTAGAAGGCTTAGAAGGCAAATTCCTTCTTAAAGGCGTGCAAAAAAGGCGGCTGACGATAAGTTGGTGTCAGCAAGATGTTGATGATAACTTGCTCTGATGACAAATGGCTCCAACGACAACTTGCTCTAATGATAAGTGTCTCTGACGATAATTTTTAAACAAAAAAGAGCTCTAACGATAACTTAAAGAGGTGTAACGACAAGTGCTCTAACGACAACTGACTGTGATGATAATTCATGGTAAAAAAACTCTAATGACACCTTAAAGGGCTCTAATGATAACTTAGATTGTTGTCACTACTCTTGGGAAAAACACTAACGATAATTTGACTTGTCGTAAGCGAAATCGAGTAAAATAGACCCAATAGGCTAACTTGTTTCGGCTATAATTTCCTATATGATTATCCATTTGAGGTGATTTTTATTGTGTTTAAAAGACAATATCCTCAACTTTAATTCACTTTTTAGTCATTTTGGTAGTAAAAAATGCGGTCAAAGTGGCCCTACCCAAAAAAAAAAATTTTACTAAATAAGTCATCTTGTTTTGGTTGTAACTTTCTACTCCAATGTCGTATTGACCTGATTTCTAGTTTCTTGAAAAGCTGAAATTCTCTAGTTTAATTTATCTTTTGGACAAAAACTTTGAGGATGCCATTTTAGAGGCTAAAAATAAAGTTGAAACAAGAAAAACCTTATAATGGGTTGAAAATACTCGATTTTGGTACGCGCCTCATGCCATAAAATGACTTAATCAAAATTTATGTGTCTACAGTACCAATGATGATGTGAGGTTCTCAATCTCTATCATGGTTTGGTCCTCTTTGGTGCTAGTATTTTTTTGGTTGAAACTTCTCAACAAAGTTGGCACATTGCATGTGAGTAGTAACATTTGTTGGTTTGCGATATGATATTTTACGAATAAGTTTTTCTTTTAATTAGTTTCACAATGTTTACTCCTTCGTATTCACCCGACCTTACACAATCCTGCATGTTGCAAGCAATATTCCTTTTTATTTGTTTACTAAATAAACAATAATATATGGTTTTTCTCCGATAAACAATAACCTTATGTTCTATGTAGCTTGCTAAAAAATGTGTTATATTAGGCATTTATAGATCCATGTCATAGGGTCGGATACAACATCATACTCTACCTAAAATATGTTGCATGAAGACGAGTAATTTCGTAACCTAATAAAACCAACCCTTTTTTTATTTTGATATCTTAAATAAGTTTGTTCTAGAGCCCCAAACTCTACTATGAAATTAAATTTTAAAGACTTCGTTCGTATGTCAAATTTATTGTGTAAAAATCTCTACTTTACCCATTCAAATATACCCTTTATCGAACAAGGTAACATCTCTTGCCTGACAATTGATGGTGTAAAAATCTCTACTTTACCTATTTAAATTTATTTTTATTTTTTTTACGGAACAAAAAAGATTAATGTTTTAAGTTTCTTCACGTCTTTCTATAATGTACATCCAATATTACAGGCCTTGCAAATATTTTGCTTCATCCAGTATCATTGATGTTCATTGATTTTATTATTTTCGTATGCTTTTTGCACACACTCTCTGTTCTTGTCATCTTCCTCTCTTGAGTTCATTTGTTTAATGCTTAATGAAAGGGTTTGCTGCAACTATAGACCACTTGCCTTACTGTCCATTTCTTCTTGACCATATGGTGTCCACTGTGTTACATAGGCATGTCAATACATCGTGTTTCACATGAACGCGACCCAGAACAAATTCTATATTCTCTGGGCCTCGTCATAAAACAACCTTGGACTTCCACGTGGGTAGAACATGAGTTTTCTTAGTAAGAAAACTAGTCATATTTTTAAATGCTTAGTAATGGAGAAAATATGAACCAAATTTCCATTGCTAAGTCAACTATCTTGAACCTCTTATTCGATGTAAATTTAAATGGGGTGATTTGAATGTACCTTTCTTACAGGACTTAAGGTTTCTTTGACTCTTCTTAAATGACTTTTGGTCACTTTGTGATGTAATTTTTTTGATAGGAAATAACACTATGAAATATTTTTCTTAAAAAATGATTTACACATAAAAGGGAGATTACACACAGAAATGTCATTCTATTAAGCTATTAACCTTTTTGTATTTAACATTTGTTGAAGCTATTTTACTCGAGGGTTTCAATTTCCACGCATAGAGATTGTGAATTCCAACAATTAAGATTTCTTTTTTAGAAATTAGGTTGCATTGCATTTAGTCTTGCAATCCTATGTACAAGGTTTTCTTTATCACAGGAATCATGATCCTTTTACACAGGAATCAATATTTCTGTCTTACAAGAATGCAATTCACATGCACAACAATCACAAATCCTCCTTGCTTCAGGTTGTAAGCACTTGAATGCTCGGATGCAAAATTACTGTGGGGTGAAGTGTACGTTGTTATGCTCTAAATCGTCAGAAAGGTCCACACTCTCAACACACTTACAAATTGAATGCCTTTCTTATAATCGTATGTTTCCATACTATTCAATTGCATTTATAATCTTGGAAAGAGTTCAAGTTTGGGACACATCCCTAGGAGAAATTTCTTCAGCCTCAAGAGACACGTCTCTTTGCATTTTAAACATAGTGACTGTTGGAATAACCCCCAACAATCACCTTATGGACATATAGGCTTACATCTCCCACTTGCCATAAGAGATATCTTGTATTTATATGCTTGTTCTCAACCAAAACCTTGCATACACACTTTCTGAGTGATCTTTACTCACTCACCACTTAGACATATCTGAGTTCCATCTAACTCACATGTCTAGTAAAAGCATTCTGAGTGACTGCCTTGGTTAGCGGATCTGCTACCATGTCACTTAAAGGAATATAATTCATTGTTATTTCATTTTTTATAAGTATATCATAAATATATTGTTATTTAACTTCAATATGCTTACTTTTAGAGCTATCATCTCATGTTTGTATTAGTCTTATAACAAATTTATTGTTACAATAAAGTTGAACTAGATATTTTAGAATATTCAATTTTAACTCATTTACGAAGCAATTTATTCACACTTCAAATGTGGCTGCCATGTTACAAACATTATACTCAATTCCTGGGATATATTGTATCACACACCCTTGTTTCTTTCATGACTATGAAATTGCCTCACCTCCTAACATAAATACATAACCTGAGGTGGATTTTGCTTCATCTCTATCACTAGTAAAGTCAACATCTGAATAACCTACAAACTTTAAATTATCCGACTGATAGCATAGCTTGAGTTCCTTAGTTTCCTTTAGATATCGAAAAATCCTTTTCACTGCTTTCCAATTAGAGAGCTCATGATTACTTTGATATCTACTCACTAGACTTACAACAAAACATAAATCAAGTCTAGTGCAAAGCATTGCATAAATCAGGCTTTCAATTGCTTGGGCATAGGAAACATTCAATTTTTTCTGTTCATCTTTTGGACAATCATTCTTACTTAGTTTTAGACCTTTTACTACAGGAGTACCCTTTGCCTTGGTACTATCCATTCTAAATTTTTTTAGAAAGTGGTCAAGATATTTTTCTTGACTTAGACATAGCAATCTCGATTTTCTATTTCTTTGTATCTTAATTCCATGGATATATGAAGCTTCACCCATATCCTTTATTTCAAATTGAGAACTTAACTATGATTTAGTTATATTTATCATGTTTATATAATTTTTTGTAATTAATATGTCATCGATATAGATAGATAATACAATAAACTTACTTTCAATATTCTTAGCATATACAAGGTAGTCTAGACTATTTGCCTCATAACTCAACTCAATTATAACATTATGAGAAGTCAAATATCACTGTCTTGCTGATTGCTTAAGTCTATATAAGGATTTATTCAGCTTTTATACTTTATCCTCTTGACCTTAAATTTTAAAACCTTCTGGTTGCTGCATCAAAATAATTTCATTTAGTTCACCATTTAAGAAGGATGTTTTAACATCCATAAATATAGGTCAGGATCAAAATAAGCTACCAATGCCAAAATAATTTGAATAGATGCCAGTTTGACTATAGAAGAATAAGTTTCTTTATAATCAATCCCTTTTCATTGAGAATAGCCTTTTGCTACTAGTCTTGACTTGAATTTATCAATAGATCCATCTACCTTGAGTTCTTTCTTGAGAACCCACTTACTACCAATTGCCTTATATCCATTAGGCAGTGTAGCTAGTTCACAAACTCCATTCTTTTTTATGGAGTCCAACTCATCTTTCATTACTTCCTTCCATAGTTAAGATTCATTTGAAGCAACTGCATTTTCAAAACTCAAGTTGTCAAGAGTTTTATCCAAATGCATAGAATAGTGTAATTCCTCACTCAAGAATGTATAATAATCATTCAAATAGGATGAAGGAGTTCTTGTTTTTTTCTGTCCAATTACTGGTTATGAGTTTTGCTCATTATTCACAACTGGATCATTATGCTCTAACTCTTGAGTAGGTACCCCAAGATCATTTATGATATCTAGAAAGACACCATCATCTTCAGGATCAAAATTGCTTTCTTTTGTTTTCAAGAATTCTACCTCTCTACTCCCTATAAATCCCTTTTAAAGATTATATAGACGATATCCCTTTGATCTTTTTGGGTATCCCATCAAGATGCATTTGATAGTTTTGCTATCTAACTTGTCTCTCATTTGATTAGAAATCAGCACATGAGCAGGTGACCCCCACTTTGGCAAATAACTCAAATCTGGCTTTCTGCCAGTCCGTAACTCATGAGGTGTAAGCTCTATAACCTTAGAAAGAACCTTATTTAAGATATACATGGTAGTATAAATTGTTTCTCCCCAGAATTTATTGAAGAGATTTGCATGTGCCAACATAGATCTTGTCATATCTATTAATGTTCTATTCCTTCTTTCTACTATACCATTATGTTGAGGTGTATAAGGCATAGTTGTATGAAGAGTTATGTTATTATCATTGCAAAAAGTCTTAAACTCTTCAAAGTTATATTCACCCCTTCTATCAGATCTAATAACTTGGATTTTTCTTCCTAGTAATCCTTCAACTTCATGTTTATATACCTTAAAGTTTTTTAGAGCTTCAGATTTTTTATAGATTAGGTATATGTATCCATACCTTGAGTAGTCATCTATAAATATGATTTCTTTTTATGTGTTTCTACTGTTAAGGGTCCACATATATCTGTATGTACAAAAACTAGTAAGTCACATGATCTACTTCTCTTAGAAAAAGGTTTTCTGGTCATTTTACCTGATATGCATGATTCACATATTTCAAATTCTATATTTTTAAGAGAAGGTAATAATCCCATGCGAATTATTCTTTTTATTTTATTGACATTTACATGTTCTAACCTTAAGTGCCATAAGTATGCATCGACATTAATTGTACAATCAATATAACCAAAAATATTTATTTTATTATTTATAAGAGTTATATTTAAATGGTAGAGACCATGGTCAACATCATAGCAACCCCTGAGCTTTACATTTCTATCTTTCTCAATAGTGACCTTGTCATATCGAAAGCAGATTTCAAAGCCCTTCTACTACTAAAAGATTCCTTCTCATGGAAGGTACATAAAGTATATTTGTTAGTAGGAGACTAGTCCCTTCTACTTTGAGCCTATAGGTCCCTATCCCGACCACATCACTATATGTGTTATTTTTTATATACACCTTTTGATCTCCAGGCTTTAGCTCTTTCAACTCCATGAGTTCTTCCATTGACTTAGACACATGTTGCGTCGCCCCTGAATCAATCCACCATTCTAGAAGATCACCATCTGTGATAAATGATTCAAACACAATACACACTATTTCTTGTTCTTTATTTACTTATTTTCTTGGATTTTTTTCTTGATTCTATTTAGGTAATTATTTTTGAAATGCATAACTTTTTCGTAAGAAAAACATGATCCTCTGGTTGCAGACTTGAAGTTTTTGATTTGCACTGGATGCTTCTTTCATTCTTCTTAAATTTTTTGAAGAACATGCCTTTAGGCTTGAACTTATGAGAGGTTGCCAGAAAGGATTTTTTGGTATTCATGACTTCTCTCTTCTTATCTTTTGACATGTGCTTTTGCTCAAGGGCTAATTATAGAAAGAGTTTAGTTAGAGTAAGACTTTTCTGGTTTAATCTCATGGCAATTGACACCATATTTCAAGTTGGAGGAAGACTATTTAGTATGGTGGAGATTTTCATTTGCTTAGGAATATCATTTTTAGCTATGGCTAAATCCTTAGCCATTACCAACATTTGATTCACATTATCAACTATATTGTTTGACTCTTTCATCCTGCATGAGTTGTATTGCTCCAGAAGAAGTTGAATGTGAGTTTCTAAAGTCATATCATATTTCTTTTTAACTTCTCCCATCATTCTCTTTGCATTGTCAAAGTTTTCAAATACTCGGATGAGGTCATTTTGCATAAATGTTAGAAGAGTTGCTCAAGCAAGTTGATCATCTTCAATAAACTTATTATAAGCTTTCTTCTCTTCTTCACTCGATTTATCAGTTAGTGAAGATTTTACATTACTCAATACATATAGAGTCATGTCATGTGTTAATAGATATTTCATCTTCCTTCTCTACATTCCAAAATTTGTCCCATTGAGTTTTTTAATTTTGGACAACTCAACCATGACTATTTTATTTATCATTTTTCTAATTATAAACAAATATTAAAATTAATAAAGCTTATTTCAACCAATATTTATAAATATAACTAGTTTTGATCATTCTAAACAAGTTTAGCATGTAATAAGATATTTAAATATGCAAAAATATATACAAAAAATCCTAAATTCTAAATACTTTTAGCACTAGGTGGTTTCCAGAAACTAATGACCACTTTTCTATAATTTTAGAAAACAAAAGAAGAGGCTTTATGTAAGTAAAAGCACATAAACTTTTTTGTGCAAGTTTATGAGTTAAAGAGAAAGTTTTTAACCTTTTTTTGTAATATCAGAAAAGATTAGATGATTTACTATGTAAAAATTTAATAAAATAGAACACTATCTGAAATTTCTGAGTTTATCAGAAAAGAGAACCACCTTTCTATAATTTAAAAAAAAGCAGAAGTCTTTCTAAGCTAAAACAAAAACATAAATTTTTTTGAGTTTAATAGAAAAGAAGAGAACCACTTTTCTATAATTTCAGAAAAGACAGTGTACTATTTTATATATCAGAACCTTAAACAAAAAATCCATTTTTTTAAGTTGAATTGAAAATTTTAGATACTGTTTAGAAATTTTTGAAAAACAGAAAAACTGTTTTTTAGAAAAGCCTAAATTTACAACCTATTAATGAGTCTTGATTTCGAATTTTCAAAAAATTTCAGTTCCAAACTGAAATATTTTTTTATTTTTTTAAGTAAAAGCTTATAAGTAAAAAAAATGAAAAAGGAAAACCCGATTAGGGTTTCCTTTTCATTTTTTTTTCTTTGAAAGAGAAGAACGACAGCTGGAGCGGCAAGGGATTTTCCGGCAATAGGTGGCAGCCCTATGCTTCTTCCGGTGAGCCATTGCCTCTGGGTTAAATCAAAGCTACCTTTGCTCGGAGGAGTGTCGATGGCAGAGGAAGGTGAGCAACTTGAATTGTGCGAGATTTTTGCTGAGTCACCGACCACCTCTTGCGATGGCAGATGGCAAAGACAGAGATGAGGGATGAGGAGGTTCGACTACCTCCTCTGGTGACTGATGGCAGTCTGTCCAACGATGCCCAAGGATCGAGGTATCATTGACAAAAGTAGAAGCCCTTTCCCCCTTTTTTCCTTTTTCTCTTTTCCACTTTTTTTTTTATGTTCCTCTTCTTTGGCGATGAGTCCCTACCGTGAAAGAGGTGTTTCTGCGATGATGTTTGAGAGAAGGTTCTTCGACCTCCGATGTCCGATCTGGTCACCAACGGCCAGATCTGGTGATAGACTACTACCGAGTCTTCACCATCACCAGCGACCACCATAGGCGTCCGATTCGGCCACTAATCTGACGAAAAAAAAAAGATTTTCTGATGGAGCGTTGTTATTGTTAATTTGAAGGCCAAACCAGACAAAGAAGGCTTTTGTCAAGAGTTTTAACACTCTTGACACACCGATTTTTGGCAACTTCCCCTCTTTCCTCTTCTCCCTTTAAAAATGAGGGTTTTCCCTCTTTTCGGGTAATCAACTACCACTATTCAATTAGTGGTATCTGGCTATCGAGGAAACGAGTTTGAATGTTTTACCTTCTTCGGCAACCAGTGATGAATCCATAGACACTTGGTTTTTCGGTGACACTAGGGCAACCAGTGGTGAGAACTTTTACCACCGTTCAGACATAGTATGTTCTCAAGCTCCCTTTAGCTTTCACAAACATGATTTTTCTTTTCAGTGTTTGTTTGTCAGAAAACAAAATTTTCTACTAACCTTATTTTGCTAAAATATTCTTTCTCTTATTTTTGCCGAGATCGATCGAGTTCGATTCCTGTGTCAATACACACACACACGCTCAGACTGCTTTTGGCATCGTCAGAGATCTGTCGAACCCACTCTGATACCAATGTAAGCACTTGAATGCTCAGATGCAAAATTACTGTGGGGTGAAGTATACACTGTTACACTCGAAATCGCTAGGAAGATCCACACACCTCTACTCACTTATAATTTGAATGCCTTTCTTGTAACCGTATGTTTTCATACTATTCCACTGCATTTATAATCTTGTAAAGAGTTCAAGTTTGGCACACATCCCTAGTAGAAATCCTTTTAACCCCAAGAGTCACATCTCTTTGCATTTTAAACATAGTGACCATTAATAACCCCCAACCATCACCTTATGGCCATATAACCTTACATAGGTTTTGAAGTTTCATCAAAAGTATGAATCATAGTAAGGGTGTCATCGAGTTGGGTTTGGCTCAGATCTAGGTAGAACCAAATGTGGACCAGATTTTTGGGTATGGTATCAAGTCTGAACCTGGGTTTAATCGGGTCTACTATAAGAGAAACCATACCCAAACCTGATAAGAACTACATGAACCAGACCCGAACCATACCCTATAAAATAATATTTTTTTATCATTTATACATTAAAAAATTGTCTTAATCGAAACTTGGGTCGGGCCCGAGTTTAGTATAAAAATTCACAAACTATACTCGGGTCTATATATTAATCGGAACTGTGAGTTCACACCCGGGTCTTAATTGAGTCTTCTTATTTATCACCATACCCAGACCCTATAGGGTTTGGTCTGATAAACCCGACCGCTTGACACCCCTAATTCATAGTAATGCTTGGCACTCCTACTTAACTAACTATGTCTTTAAGTATTAAAAGAGTGAAATAATAAGAAAATCATAAAATCTTTTACGAAAAAAAAACTCAAGATTTTACTTTGGAGAGAGAGAGATATATATGACTTAATTTTTTGAAAGAAGAGAGACGAGTTAATTAGGCTACATGTTTTTTTAATAGTCCAAGGGAAAACCCCATCAGGGACGGACGGAACATTGGCTGACTCCCAATTAGTAAAACCCTCACGCTCACGTAGGAGTACACCCAGCTTCAACCTTGCAGCAAAGGACGCTACCCGTTGGTTTCGAACTTGTTATTTGCTTGGTGTAAGAAATGGGTCGGATCTAGGATGGACTCTTTGCAATTTTTGGCTGTTCTGAATCCGGACTGTTTCCATTCCTAAATAAGGACAATATGGTGCAAACCTCAATCGTAGAGTTTTCTACATGCCCCCATGCGTGAAATTATCCATTTTTTACACCCTAGCAAGATTTTCCTAATGCCTCCATTATTGTCCTTTGCATGCTACAATTAAAAGCAAGCTCTTGTAGTATATATATAACCTTGCCTTTTGATAAAGAAGACCAATGTCGTCAAAATCGTATCGGTTATTGAATTGTTTGGCCAACTATTCATTTGAATCGGCCCATATCAATTCTCAAATGAATTGTTCTGAATCAGCTAAAAAATAATTAAAAATATTCCATATCAGTCAAAACGTGACACATGTTAAAACCATTCAAATAATATTAAAAATTAATTTTAAGCATTTTTTTTACATTTATTAAAAAATTAGCCGATTCAGGTTAGTATCATATCGATTTTCTAACTAGACAACATTGGATGAGACAACCCACCCTCTTTCTTATAGGCGGCAACCCAAGATTAATAACATCACCTTCCTGCGGTATAGACCAATAGTAGAACTTGTTTTTTTTTTTTAAAGGCAAGCTGGGGTTAGGCAGACCCCTACCAGTTATACAACTATACCATTGGGTTTTGAACCTGCAACGTGCACTAGCTGCTCCTGCTAGACAAGGGGCGCCCCCGTTAGTGAGTAGAACTTGTAATTAGCATTTTCGATCACCACTTTTTTAGTATCGTTTTCTTTTGACACGATTTATTGGACTCTTTTTTATCCGGCCAACAGTTCAGATTTTGGATCGCAAAATATATTGAAAAATCGGATCAATTTTAGATCCGATCCATTTGCAACCCTAAGGGCCAAGCTGGGATGGGGCTTACACAGCACTGGAGGGCTCCAGAGAGATGTAAATGCTCTACGGGACACAACTTTTACTATTTCCTTGGATACCATGAGAAAAGGAGGCTCGTCCTGGTGGGGGTGGGGGAGGAGGACGAAAAAAAGTTTAAAAAGAATAAAAATAAAAAGTGTAAAAAAAAAAATATATATATATATATATATAATAAAAGTTCAAAAGTAAAAAAAAAAATGGAATATCGGTGGCTTTGCCTTTTTCTTTTTTTCCTAAAGGGCAAAGATAAGGGCATTTTTGGTATGCCAAAGAATGGGGGATAGAAAAAGAGAACGAGAATAAATAAGGTTAATTTAGTCATTTAAGAAAATGAGAAGATGGTGCTGTAGGGCAGCACGGTCAAGGCGTCAAGCATGTGCACGCACGTTCAGACCCACATGGCTCCTTCTTTTTTATTTATTTAGCTTGCTTACGTGGCAACCACGCTGGCACCCGCAGAAAAGCTAGAGCGTTACGTTCCGCTGACGGACAGTTGAGCGTCCAAAACTGTAACGGGGAAATGTCCTCCACGTATTCAAACTGCTTACACGTGCGTGCAATATGATTGCACAAATATTTGTGCATTAAGCACCTAATCACCCTTCATCATGGTAACAGGCCTGTCAGGTGTTGGACCCAAGACTTAATGGACGGCGATCGAGTGCTTAGTGAATAAATTTTTGTGCAATCATATTGCACCCGATCCTGACTCTCCCCTCCCCCACCTAATTCATTTTTTCGTGGTGAGAGTGTACTCGAGGAGTCCACACACTCCAGGCTTTGATTCTAGTTGGCATTTCGAATGTCATACTTACTAGGCACGAAATGTGTTCAATAAGGTTACGTTCGGGTGCTTCAACTTGAAGGGATTTGAAATCAGGACAACCCGTGTTGGACATGAGATTTCAGGCTTTTAGAATCGCTTTCTGAGGTTATATATGGGAAAGAATCGAACGTCCACTAAGTGAATCCATTTCTCAAAAAAAAAAAAAACGAAGAAGAAGATAAAATCAGTTCCAGAGCGATATTGGTGATTTAAGAACCTTGGTCTATTCATGCTTTTGAAATGACTCCCTAGCTGTTGCCCACCTTTTATGCGGATAGATACTGCCTTCTCTCTATCACAGCTACTGTAATGTAATCCTGGGTTAGTAATGTTGAAGATTTCCATAGCAAAGTAATGTTTGATTTCTCCATAGATTTTATTGTTTCTACTACGAGCTTTGGTCCCTTTTAAATTGTCTGATTAATCATTTTCGTAAGCAACTTTAAATTAAGGTTATTTTGTTTAACAAAGAATCAAATTATCTTTGAAACTTGAAATTGAAAATCAAAGACATGATAAAAGTTTCATTTCATTCTTTAATTTGGTGCTTAGTGATCCATTGCAGGTTTGGATTTGGTTCTTAACATTAAGGTTATGTAAGGTACTACTAAATGAAACGATCATATTACGTCCGTCATGATATGACCCAAACTGTCCATAAGTCAAAAATACGTGAAGTTCCAATTGAAATACTAATTTAACTCCTCTTTTTTTTTTGGTGGACTTGAGAGATGCACATGAATAATTTAAAATAGTAGCTCATGTCATTTCTGGCCATCACGCAAACGGAGATCCCAGATCTCCAATTCCCCATTTTGAAGAATCGTTCTTAACGTGGGATCAGGGATGGTAGTGGATCGGGAAAATGGAGCCCCACCCTGCTTAGCTTTGTTCGGACAGGGGATGGAGGTTAAAATCAAAACCCGTGCGAGGATGGACTTATGCTTTTTTCTGTCTCAATACCCGCCTTGCCATGCCCTGTTCCGTCTCTTATCTTTCTTTAGGAATGTCAGTGGACCGAGGGAAAATCAAGCTTCGCCCCGTTTGAACCTAAGATAGAAGACAGGTAATGTAACGAGGATGAAGGTTAAAATCAAAACCCGTGCAGAGATGGATGGATGGGAGGTAGGGATGGCAGTGGACCGGGGGAAAGCGGGGCCCTGCCCTGCCCTGTTTGGACCGGGGATGAAACGGGAATGGAGGCGGGGATGAAGGTTAAAATCCATCCATGTTCGGGGATGGACGTACCCTTTTCCCCGCCCTGCCCCACCTCATCCCCGTTTGAACCAGGAATGGAGGACATGAAACGGGGGTGGAGGTTAAAATCCATCCCCGCTGGGGATGAAGGTTCTAATCTTGAGGCGGGATGAGGGTGGAGACCTTGTCCCCCGCCCCGCCCCGCCCCACCCCACTGCCGTCCCTAATGGGAGGATGAAAGGCTGGATTTTGAGACGGAGCGGGAGTTGCGACCTTGTCCTCCGCCCCCAGTCCACTGCCATCCCTACGTGGGATCGTAAGATTTCAGAACGGAAGAGAAGAGTGCATTCAAACGCAGGAGTGTCGATTTCACCTTTACTTTTTAGCACGGGACAATTACTTTTAGGGTATGGGCATTTACGTAATTTTATGAACAAGACCCACGAAAAGGGCGTCCCTAGCAGACGGGGCCCTTTCCCATCTGGTGAAAGGTAGGCCTTTGGTAAAACCGAGCCTCGTTCCACGAGCAAACGCACGCGTATACGTGTACGCCTGACATAGGTTCTTTGAGTGGGACCCTGCCAACGGGGAAAAAGAGAAAGGCTCGTCCTTGGTTTCAACGCCCCCAAACCCCAAACGACAACGACCCTTGCCTTTGCGTTCCATCCTAACTGAAAAAGAAAAAACGAAAGCAGAATGAAAATCTTTCGAGGATTGGAGCATTGAGAATGGTTTCGTTTCGTTCACCCTAGTGTGAACATCAGCATCTTGAGATGATGGTGATGCTGCAAATGATGTTCAGAGTGTCCATGCCAAGAAAAGAAATGAAGAGGAGAAAATGATAAAGGGGAAATGATAAAAGAAATGAAGAGGAGAGTGTCGATGTGATGGTACTTGGAGGTACGTACCCGTCCACTTGCATTCGAGATTGACCATCTATGTTGACCACATGTGAAGATTGATGACTAGACACAGTGCGTAGGTCCATGTCCGATTTAGCAATCCATTCAAGCCTTCCAAAGGCTTGTATTGTATGTTACTTGTATCTAAAGGCTCATTGTCCAAATGGTTTCATTCAGTGGCCCTTGTGTTGTTTGGTTCATTCGTGATTCCAGTTATCCCGAGATCTGGAGTCGAGGGTTAGAAACTTAGAGGCTCGGACAGTCAGTGAGGCTGTTCTTGTCATTTGAACCAATGTTAAGGTTTTTTTTAGTAAATATGCTTTAACGTCAATACCACGGCACAACACGAGCGGCTGCTTGCTTAAGAAGAGAGAGAGAACGACGCATTATTAAATAATGAATAATTACAAAATAAACCGAAATGCCCAAAAAAACTAAAAAAGAGTAAATTTTCCCGGTTATGCCACCGTTGCTAAATCTCCTCACGGGGGTGGGAAACAAGGTCTTCATCACCTCTGCCCCCTACTCAAAATCCTATCCTTCGTTCCTGCATGGGTTTTGATTTTAACCTTCATCCCTGTTTCACGTCCTCCATTCTTGATCCAAACGGGTCGACATCCTAGTTTTTATTCGGTCTACTGTCATCTTTAAAGAATGATCGGAGATGGCTTGGGGCGAGGCAAGGCCGGGATCAAAGGGTGGGAAAAGGATAAGTTCATCCCTGCAGTAGTTTTGATTTTAACTTTCATTGTTGCCTTCATCCCCGTTTCATGTCATCTATCTCCGATCCAAATGGGGGACGGAACATGTTCTCCCCAAGGTCCACTGACATCCCTAGATGCGCTTGCTACGAAAATCACTAAGCAAAGCACAAGTAATTGCTAATCCAACATATAGTGACAAATATTATGAGATTTATGAAAAATTTAGCAATAATATTGCAAGAAATTGCCTGAAAGTTTAAAACGATAATTTCTTGCGAGATTTAAATATGATATTTATGTTTTAAACGGCTATTTATCATGAAAAAAACAATGTATTTTTATTTTTAAATAATTTTTATTAATATTATTTTATAAAAAATAATTTCGTATTTTATTTTTTTATTGCCGAGATTTTGCCAAAAAACACACACACCAGATTTATGAGAATTTTTCAATTTCTTGCGAGTTTTTCAAAAAACGAGAATTTGTCGAAAAATACGTTTGTCACTATATGATCCAACGGACCTGCGCTCAGTCATTCACAACTCAACTGCAGAGCTTGCGCTGTACGAGGGTATTTTGGTCATCATGTATTTTTTCTTCCGTAAATTGGAAGGAGAGGCGAGGGCATTTACGGATGAGTGGCACAGGAAAACCCCGACCATGCTCTCCGTGCGAGCAGGGGCGACTGGACACTCGGCGGGACCATGAGCAGCTCATTCGGCATCTTCACCTGTTGAGAGAGAGAGAGAGAAAATGGTGGGGGCACTCTTCAACGAAGAAAGAAAAGAAATGGGAAGAAAGTAGAAAAAGAGGGGCCTGGGGAGGTGGGAGAAAGAAGAACGATAAAGCTCCGATTTAGACGCCGCACCTTCTACTACCTCTACTACTTCTCTCCTCCCTTCCTTCTACGTTTTTCAGTTGTCAGTTCTAATATTAAAGCACTCCTCTCACCGCTCCGACTTGAAGAATCAGACACTCAACCCCTCCCCCACCCCTTTTTTGTTTTGCTTCGGAGCTCAGCTTACTGGCGTTCCTTAAGGCAGAGCAAGTGCGTACATTCTGCTCGAGGCTCTTTAACTCTCTCTCTCTCTCTCTCTCTCTGAGATGTGAAGGGAGAAGGTAAGCAGGCGGAGTGAAGTTAAGATAAGAAGAAGAGATGGGTAGCAATGGCGGAATAATGAGCAGCAGGAACGGCGGAGCAACCTCTATTAGCGCTGCCGCGACGGCCGTTGGCTCGGCCGACACCAGATTCCCATCTCCTCCCCCTCCTGAACGGGTAGGGTATCCTCCTCCTCCTCCTCCATTCACTTATTTCTCCCTTGTTTTTCTAGTTTACGGATTCTCTCACCGGGAGGTAGATCTAGTGTTTCCCCAACATGCTTCTGAGGCATTTACTCCTAATTTTTCTTTTTTCCCCTCTTTCTCTTCTCCAACTTTTTGTTGCATAAAAGGTTGCGTGGGAATGTAGAGGGGATCTGATGTATGCGCCAGGATTTTTAGGGTTTACTTGTGCTGCTTGCCTTCGTCGCAGTCGGTCACGACGGTCTGGCCCCGTGTATTGTACTCCCTCGGGGTCCAGAAACCACAGCTGAAAACATGAAGGATTCGTGTGTTAGGAGGACTAGAATATTTGGTTCTTCTCCTCATTGTCTAATCAGAGGGCATAACGACGTCGAATTTACTGCTGCTTAAACAAAGGCTTGTGCTCTTGATCGAGTAAATTTGGCATATGCCATCCTCTGGATTCTCCACTGTTGAGGAATGCATTTTCGTTCAAGTGGTTGGTCTCAAATCCAGATCTGGCGGTTGTATGGGAAATCGGAATACCATCTGAATCCATTCTATTTCTGTTTTGCAATGGCTTGTGTTGGCCACTGCATTGACAAACCGATTTCTCATCTGCAGATCCGATTGACTTGCCTTCCCTTGAATTACTTGGTTACTGATCAATTTTACCCGAAACTCTTTTAAATCAGCTCCGAGAAACTGTGGCTATGCTTGAATGAAGATCCAAGAAATTCTGCTTCTTTCTTCTTCTTTTTGATGCATGTTTTCTGCTATTCTGCGTTTTTCTAAAAAGATTAATTTCATTTATCTTTTAGCAAAACCCCATTGGATTGTGTGTCTGCTGCTGCTGCTGGTAACTGGTGCTTATCCAGCCCAGTGTTTTGAGCTTAAAGTTATTAATGGGACTCGTATCCCTTTACATTGCTTGGCAGCGAAGGAGATGGCTAGGTTGCTGGGGTGGATTCTCTTGTTTTGGCTCACAGAAAGGAGGGAAGCGTGTTGTTCCAGCGTCTCGCATTCCAGACATAAACTTCTCTGGAAACCGTTCTAATGGGCCTCAGCCTGGAGGCATCTCTGCCCAGTCTACAGCACTGGTGCCTTCTCTTCTAGCCCCACCATCCTCTCCAGCATCTTTCACCAATTCTGCCCTCCCTTCAACCGCTCAGTCTCCCAGTTGTTTCCTGTCATTGTCTGCAAACGTTTGTTCACCTGGTGGACCTTCATCGACTATGTTTACAACAGGTCCGTACGCTCACGAGACCCAGTTGGTATCTCCACCTGTTTTCTCCACATTTACTACAGAACCTTCTACTGCCCCGCTCACACCTCCACCAGAGTTGGCTCACCTCACCACTCCTTCATCTCCTGATGTGCCTTTTGCGCGGTTACTCTCATCGTCACTTGATTTAAAAGGCACGAGCAAGGAAGATGGCATGAATCTTCCATATGAATCAGTGGGCTATGTTTCTGCTAGTGATCTTCAAGCAACTTACCAACTCTATCCTGGGAGTCCTGCCAGCCATCTTGTTTCTCCAAAGTCGGGGCCTTCCACTGATGGGTTATCTTCACCCTATCCAGAACAAGAGTTCCCTCCTCACTGGAGTGCTTTAATAGCTGCTCAAGACATGTTCTTCCCAGAGAATGAGTCCTCCAAGCTGTTTGGGAGCAATATTGCGACATCCAGAAATTTCATCCTATCTCAAGATTCTAGTTTCTTTTGCCCTGCTACATCAGCACAATTTTATCTTGACCAGGCACAACAACCATATTCCTATCCTCACTGTGGAGGGAGGCTAAGTCTCTCCAGGGAAGCAGATGCATACTCTAATGGCGGGAACGCCCACCACAGGCACAGCAAAGCATGCAAATCAGATGTTGAGGAGATTGAAGCATACAGGGCATCCTTTGGTTTCAGTGCAGATGAAATTATTACTGCACCTCATTATGTGGAGCCTTTAGACGTACTAGATGAATCCTTCACCATGATACCCTTTTCTACCAGTAAGCCATATACTAAAGAATGTGCGCTACAAAACATGAAAACTGAAGATGAAGTGATGCAGGTGGCAAGTCCAAATTTGGTGGGCACTGAAATTTGCAATTCATCACAGGACACAAAAGGAGATGGTGGCAATCATGAAATCCAGAACAATTCTGTTTCTGAATGTGCATGTGAGTCTTTTTTCTGATCTTAAAGGTGCCAAAGTGATCTCAAAGTGAGACTATCTTTTTGAGAAAATAATGCTGGTTGGTTAGAAAATGATGTTCTTATTATGATTTACAATGCTAAAGTACCTTTTTCTGTCTTTCTCAGATCCTGGATCGAGCAAACAGATTGGGGATATTTCTGCATCTAACGCTTCAAATAACCAGGCTACGGTTTGCCAAGAAGTATCTCCATCAAAGGGGGGTTTAGACATTGACAAAAGAAACCTGGGAGGTTTATCAAGCCCCAAAACAGAATGCGAACTTGGAGGGGAAAGAACTAAATGGAAGTGAACGCCCTACATGGCAGTGTATCTACTAACCAATCATCACTAAATGGTGTGCTTAGTTGTACTAATTGGCAGGTTACTTTATTTTCAAGTTCAGGATAGTAATCTGTATGAAATTATCTCCAAAGAGTGCAGTAAACTAACCTTTTTCTTATTACTGCAGAAACAACTGGTCTGCATCTAGGGGTTAATTGTATTTTACTGAATTCCTGCTTTTCCTTTTATGTTGATAAGGCTATTTCGGTTCCTTAAGATAGACTATTTGTGGAGCACCTCACTTGCTATAATATGCATTTAGTTGGGGCTATCGAGCTGGTATACATTACTTCTAGAAATGTGATATACCCCATCAAATTTATGGTGTACTCATGCATCTGTACCTTGTTATTCTGTTATCTGAATCCCATGGATTTATTATTTACATTGACATTAGGCCACATGAAGTTTTTATCTGTATGATTACTATGAATCTATACGTAGACTCTTCTTTCTTGGTTGAGCAGGCAATGGTTCTCAGTATGCATGTAGCAAATGATCAAACCAAATGATATGACTGTCTTTAGTAATCTCAGCTCAACTTATCTTGAACAGTCCTTCAAATGAGTAAAGTATATGTTTATCTTATGTAGTTTGGTTACTGTCATGAATAATGACACTTGCAGTTGTGATCTCTTGAAAAAGAGCAAGAACTGGTTGTTACTGGACTTAAAAGTTCCTGCTTGTTATCTTATGAAAATCTCTTGTTTTTTTTTTCAAAGGAAATCTCATGGAATTATGTTTCTGGCAATGCTGTTGGCTTTTTATGATAAGCAAGATTTTGCTTGACTATTGACCTGAGCCCTTCTGTGGATTCTCCGAGCACTTGCTCGTAGTTGGGGTTAAAGGAGAATTTACCAGTTGGAAAATTTTTGAAGCAATTGATGACTTGATGTAGATGCAAATGTGAGAATTATCATGTGATTAGACACTTGATGCTTATCATTCGTTTGTAAATAATTCATAAACTGTTTTTTTTTTATAATGGAGAAGTAGCAGCCTTGAGGGAGTGGAAAACCGTGGCCCCTATTGACCTTCTGTGTGAGGTAACACATAAATTTTCTTTACAGAACTTGGATATAGTACAAAAAATGGAAAAAACTACAGTGTTGCCATCAAATATGGCATCAAACCCATTAGCTTATAAAATGACTACTAACAACTGTACAATGCACTAATTCCAAAATTACCATTAAAATGACGTCACAGAACAAGGACTAACATAAACATGACAGTACACAAATACCTAATACAATTAGGGCTCCTAAAGACACCTATGTAATGAGCCAACAACTAATAAGAACAAAATATAATTCAAATATGGTGTATACAAATTAGGCAAGTGTCCTGTACATGGTCGTTCTACTGGGGACTTGGTCCATAGTGCTGTGTAAAGCATGTGTTTTTACGTGATTGCTTTCCTTTTCCATTTTTCATTCTTGTCTAACATTGGTGACTAACACTTGACCTATATTAGGGCAACCCAGTACTCTACCACAATTGTATTATCCTTGACAAACAAAGGAGAATGGGACATCCAAGTTGCATACATGATCCACTTTCCACTCTAAACATCTTTCTTTTCCAAACTTTATTTTCAATTCAACGTTTCACATAAACCAGGTTACTGGATCTTTGAGGTATTATTAAAGTTGTTTCTTTGGTTGCTTGTTCCTTCCTGATTTTCCCTGTTTCACCATTCTCAACCGTGTCTTCTCACTAATTTGTGTCTTTTTCAAATTAGCCTTGTATCAAAGATCTTATTTATATCATCATCTTCATTGCTGAACCCAGTTCACAGCAAATCTATTGTTTTATTGAATGAAAGAAAGGGGATACCTATATCAGAGAAACAAGTTATTTTGCAGTTGTTGATATTAGGAACGGAACTCAAGGTTTCTACGTTACCATAATTCCTTTAATCACGAGAACAGTTGATCAATGCTTTCTCTATTCTTCATTGGTTCATCCTTGCCCTTCAAAAAAAGGAAAAAAGGAAGAGAAGAAAAGAGAAGAGGGGTTCTGATGAAATAGTTCCCAGTCTGTCTTCTATTCTTTTGTCTTCTATCTGGACATTTGTCAACATGTCATTGAAGTCATGCTAATTCAATAATGTGAGGATTTATTTGTAATCATGATGGTCCCAATCATACAATAGCTGAGTTGATTTATATCGTAGTGCCATATAGAAGGAGGCTATGTAACATTGTTTCAGCTGACAACACTGGTGGTACCGGTACGGGTACAGGTATGGGTGGGGTCGAACCAAATCTGCTCTTGATACTCAGACCCATTTTCACAATTTACTTCAGCAAGAAATTGAAAGAATTTCATGATTTACTTCAAGATTTTATAAGACAAGTTTACAAATTCAAACTGAGTGTTTGTATGGAAGACTAAAACAAGCATTACCATCATACAATTGTTTAGGCCACACAATTTTCTTGGATCTCTTGGTACTCTTAAAAGGGATATTTCTGCTCTAAATTCTTAAGCATTGAAATTGAAATCAACATCAATCCCAGCTGTTACGTTTTTAATTGAAAGCAGCATCAACTCATTCCTTGAGATGGTGCAAATGTTCCATGGATGTCTCTGAGAGCACAAAGACAATGAAATCAAAGATGATCTGCAACATCATCCACTCTTAATGGAAACCTTGCTGCATAATGCACTCCTGAGTCTGGATCAAACAAAGCATAGGAAGCAGCCTTCAGTAATTGATTTTTGACTTGACCTTAATACTGAGTCTTTTTGATCAATTTATCATCTCTGAACTGTTCTTCCATGATGGAAACCTTGAAACAGAATTCTCAGTTATAAAATATTCAGTTTTGTTTTTGATAAGATATTCTACAACAACAACAAACAACAACAACAACTACGCCTTCATCCCAAAACAATTGGGGTCAGCGATATGAACCAAAAAAGAAATTCATTTTGGGTCTTCCACATGAATCCTTTTCCTCCAATCATTTCTATCCAACGCCATGTCCTCGGTGAGGTTCAAAGCATTCATATCCTTTCCTATCATCTCCATCCAAGTCTTCCTAGGCCTACCCCGACCTCTTTTAACTAATATATTTTCCCATTTCTCCAACCTTCTAACTGGAGCATCATTAGGCCTTCGCCGAATATGTCCAAACCACCGTAAACGATTCTCTCGCATCTTATTTTCAATGGGTGCAACACCTACCTTCTTACGTATCTCTTCGTTCCGAATCTTATCTTTTATTGTATTTCCACACATCCATCTAAGCATCCGCATCTCAGCTACACTCATTTTTTGAATATGATGTCTCTTGGCAGCCCAACATTCCGTACCATATAGTAAAGTGGGTCTAATAGTCGTCCTATAAAACTTTCCCTTCAACCGCAATGGCATTCTACGATCGCACAGCACTCCAATAGCACTTTTCCATTTCATCCACCCAACCTTTATCCTATGATTTACATCTCCATCAATTTCTCCATACTTTTGAATGATGGATCCCAAATATTTGAAATAATCATTCACCGGTATATCTTGCTCACCAAGCTTCACTACACTCCCATCACTACTTCGTTGCTTACTAAACCGACATTCCATATATTCAGTCTTACTCTTACTCAACTTAAAACCTCTAGCTTCCAATGTTTGTCTCCATAATTCTAGCTTAGCATTAACCCCAGCTCTAGACTCATCAATCAAAACAATATCATCAGCAAACAACATACACCACGGTACATTTTCTTGAATTGATCTCGTAAGCTCATCCATCACTATCGCAAATAGGAAAGGGCTTAAAGCAGATCCTTGATGTAACCCAACCGTTATCGGAAAATTGGTTGACACCCCTCCACAAGTGCGGACATTGGTTACTACTCCTTCATACATATCTCCATAAAATCAAAGAAAGACATGCATTGCTCTATGTTCTTGGATACTCCATTATTGAGAGAGTATAATCTCCTATTTCAATGACCTTTGCCTAATATGCTATCCCTTTTGAAAACAAACCTTTTTTCATAGGCTAACGGAGTTCTCCATTTCTTAGGTTGAGTAGATTCTTCATGGTTGATCATACTGAAATTATGTTAGTGCTTCTTGTGTTAATACTTAATACTAATTCCATATTTCATGATTACACTTATCATGTTTGGTTTACTACCTGTTCAATGCAGAAGATATTAATGCCTGCTGAATTGAGAAAATTTTGCAAGTATGTTCAATTAGGTCTTTCTTATGACAAACATCAATTTATAAGACAATTTACAAATGCAAAAGGATACAATACATGCAAGGCAAAATTCAAAGAATATGTGCTCAAATACATGTAGGATTGATTGGTCAGTGAATGATTATTTATGCCTATTGGAAAAAAAAATTACTTATAGAGGCATGCATATGCAAGGGCCATCAGAAAGGAAGTCATTACTATTCTAGTCAAAAGTAGAGTTTGTGTTTATTGCACTTCTTATGGTTGGCAAACTCGGCGAGTCAAATCGTGAATCGTCCGAGTTGCCTCGTTCCGGTACCTAACCAAGTCAGAAAACAGTAGGACTCGGTTAGGTCTAGACTCAGTGGAGTCCATATTCTGACTCGTCCGAGTTAGTTGAAACTCGGCTAAGTTGACTGAGTTTTTTAAGACTCCAACAACAAATTCAATTACTTTTTTTAAATATGTTTAGGTACCACCCTTACACCCAATTAGACATACATTCTTTTAATGACTTCACTTATTTCCTTGCATGCAGTCCACACTTTTTAGAAAGTTTGATTTTCTAATTAACTGTAATTAAGTCCAGCTCGATTTAAAACGTTAGGCACTATCCCTTAGGCCCAGTTAAGGATGGCTTTCAACCTTTTTTAATAACTCCAGTTTTGTGGATGCAAGTAGTTGACAACTTTTTAGGTATTTTTTCTTTTTAATTATTGTTTTGAATAAACTTAGTATAACCCAATTAAGCATGCTTCCTTTAATTGCTTCTTAGATATCCACCACTCCATTTGCCAATCACAATCCTCAACTTTAACTCCTTTTTGTTTTCCAATCACGATTTTTCGCTTTTTTTTTTTATCTTATTTCTTACCTATAAAATACAGGTTACTCTTTTTCTATAAGTGAAAAACATTAAAGCTTCTAAATTACATAGTGACTCGTCCCAGTCACTGAGTTGACTTACCCGAGTCGCTGAGTTGGATGTGGCCGATCCGATACCGAGTTCTGAGAATGCCAACCATGCGTCATATTACCAGAATACATGGAATACTAGAGGAAGCTGTCTTCTATTTTGTTCCTCTTGCTTTATCTGGTGTTTGATTTGGTATTGTAAGTTGGTTTTTTAGGAGATTAAGACTTATAAGATTCAATCTGTGCAAGTGGTGGGATGTTGGTATGGTAGAATAATGGTTGAAGTAGGAGAGGATTGTCATGATCACCATTTGTGGAGTTTGATAGCACGACCAACAGATATGGTTAAATGGCTTGACTGGGTCAAAAGGAAGGGGTGATGTTTGTGGTTGCATTCTTCATTTTTTTTTTGTTCTCATCCAGAGTAGATCTAAATATGATAATTTTTGATCTCTCTCTCTCTCTCATAGCCCGCTTCTTCATGCTATCTTTTAAAAAATTCAATCATTGCAAGTTTTAATTATGTTGATTGTTGTTCCCAATTCATATTCATCACAGGTTATTTTTTATTTTTGAAACGCAAACCAAAATAAGGATATGAAGAAAAAGGAATATTCCTTTTTATTATTCTTGCTCTTCCTCAAATTTTAACCCGAGTTAAAATTACATTAATCAAATGATATAATTAGCCAAATTACATTAATCAAATGAAAAATGTGAACAATGTTTCGGGTCTGGATCCTGTACTAGACCCGAGTTCATTCATGTATAAGTCTATATTCTTATTTGTATCCGGGTTCGGATATTACACCAGATCCGACCTGACCCACAATGTAAACTTAAGTGTATTAATATAGCCATTAGGTCACGATTTCTAAAATAAGAAATCGTGACAGTCGTAGCCCCCCTCTTGTAATCTTTTCTTCGTCTCTCTCTCTCTCTCTCTCGTTTTCTTAATACAGGTACCAAGGTGGAATTCTAACATGATATCAGAGCCGAGATCTGTCTAAGGGCTAGAAAAAGTTTCTGTCAGGTGCGACAATCGGAGTTTAGCATGTCTTCATCTTCTTCCTTCAGCGAGTCCCCTTCATCTTCTTCAGCCGAACCATCAAAGGCCGGGATCCTTCAGCGAGTCCTCTTCATCTTCTTCAGCCGAACCCATCAACAACCCAATCTGAAGCCCTCATCTCTTCTAAACAGGAGTTCTGACCTCCAATCAGAATTTTGAGGTTTTTTTTTTCGCTTCTCCCCTTATCTACTCTTCTTCTTCCCTCATTCTTCTTCTCTTTCCTGAATTATTCTATGCACCCACACCTCAAGTGGGACTGTTTCTCTCTTGGATCTGAGGCTCACGTGAACCCAGACCGTAAAAGGAGTGGCTGTGTTTCACGTGAATTGCTGAAATCGACTCACGTGAAACACCAGACCAATCATGATCCCTATTTCATTTTATTGATATTGCCTGTTTGACATTCCTTTATTGCTTGTCTGTTCGATCTTCCTGTGTCCAACCTTATCCTCGTACTTGCACATTCAAATACATGTTTATTGTATAGTTTGCTTCCTGATTCTTATTTCTGCAAATATATTTAACGTGTGAAGGTGTTTTTCACATGTCGTTGAATAGCAGTTTTCATAAGTTGAACATTGGTTCCTGCATCCTCCGATTCTGACAATTTACGACCCTCTGTTCCAAAAAAAAAGGGGGGGGGGTTAGAATTTTTTGTGGATGCTCCTGTTGATTCTCATTCTCAATGGATTCTTATCACTTTCAATCAAACCTTTCTTCAAGTTTTCTCAACCTTGAAAAGTTAAACACCTCAAATTTCTTGATTTGGAAGAGACAAATTATTCCTTTCATAAGGAGCCAAGGCCTCTTAGGTCACCTGGATGGAACCACTTCAGTCCCACCAGAATTTATCCCGAGAGAAGAAAAAGATGACCAAGGGGCGAGTTCAATCATGTATGTCAAAAATGTTGAATTTCTCAATTGGGAAAGGAAAGATCAATCAATTGTTGCATACATCACATCAACTCTGTTTCAAGAGATTCTCGTTGTCATTCCTGATAACTGCACAGCGCTACAACTCTGGGAACGACTGGTTCAGACGTATTCACAAGTTTCTCAAGCAAGGGTGTTTTTTCTAAAAAGGGAATTTTAGTTGCTAAGAAAAGATTCTATAACCATCATGGAATATTTGAACAAGATAAAGACCATCACAGACTAGCTTGCAGTTATAGGGTGTGCCGTTAATGATAATGACATGGTGCAACAAACTTTGAGTGGATTGGGATCTGACTACAATATGATAGTTACGTCACTATTATTGTGCCTTCTTGTTCTTCCTACCTTCGATGAGCTACGAGCCAAATTGATCCAGTATGAAATGACTCTGAAGGGATTCTCAGAAGAAACTCATAATCATCCAAATACTCAAGAAGTTTTGACCACAGGAGTGACCTATGGTAGAGGACGGGGACGAGGAAGACAAGGCGAAGTGGACATGGAGGGCATGGTTTGTTTCCCACTCCAAACATGTCAGCTCATGCGCAGGGACCAAGATACATTCTTACTTGCTTCTTTTGTAACAAGGGGCATATCAAGGCGAATTGTTGGCATAATCCAGAGAATAAAGGAAAGGGTCCGCAGACAGAAACCAAAAGAAAGTTCACAAATACCAGAGACAATGGAGAGATTAAAGATTTGCTGATATCTGCTTTGTCAGAGTTAAAATTGAAGCAGAGTGATGAAGGCACATGGTTTGTCGATTCAGGGGCAGCAACTCATGTAACCGGCGATGCAGGTAAAATTTCTAACCTGTAAGATTGTCACTGGAGACGGATCCCACCATCCTGTTTCTCATGTTGGAAAGACTGTCATTCCCATGTTACATTTCACTCTTATTCTTTCTGACGTTCTTCATGCTCCTGACATTAAGAAAAATATTGTCTCTGTCTCCAAACTTATTGATGATAATAATGCTTCAGTTGAATTCACTCTCTTCTTTGTGCAGGTCAAGGACCTATGCACGGGGGAAACATTCGCTGAAGGAAAGAGACAAGGCAATATATATGTCTTTGAATAAGCTCCATGTTATGATGTTCACCCTGCTCACCTGATTTCGAAGCCTTCATTAGAGTCGTGTTCATCCCCTTCTGCCAGTGTTTTTAGTATCTCTGAATGTAATAAGCCATTCTTATGGCATAGTCGGTTAGGACATTGTGAGAGTCATTTTATTGAGAAACTTGTTTCTAATAATCTCATTCCAAAAGAAAGTCTTAATGGGGATGAGAGTAGTCATAAATGTTCTAGTTGTTTTTTATGCAAGAGTCATGTATTGCCTTTCCATTCCATTAATAAGAGAGCTTCAAAACCTTTTGAGATTATTTGTTCTGATGTGGGGACCTGCCCTAATTGTCTCTGGGTCTGGAAGCAGATATTATCTAATATTTGTTGATAGTTATTTTCTATACACTTGAATATATTTCATAAAAAATAAGTCAGAAGTCTTCTCTTTGTTTCAAAGTTTTATTTCCTTGGTCAAAAATCAATTTTCTGAGTCCATTCAATTTTTCCAATGTGACGGAGGTGGGGAATTCTCATCCCATGATTTTATTTCTTTTCTTCGAAATAACGGAATAGGAAGAAGGGTGTCCTGCCCTCACACTCCTCAACAAAATGGGATTGCTGAACGAAAACATAGACATATCGTTGAAAGTGCCATGAGTATGCTTCGTGACAGCAATCTTCCCATCAACCTATGGACAGAAGCTTTTCATTTTGCCGTGCATGTGATAAATAGATTGCCCATGGTCGTTTTGGAAAATAAGTCTCATTATCACTGTCTCTTTGGAGCTCATCCTAGTTATCATGATCTGCGTGTTTTTTGATGTGTTTGCTATGTGCATATTGATCGGTCCCTGAGAAACAAGTTTTAGGACAAAGCCCAAAAGTGTAGGTTTGTGGGATACGCAGATGACTACAAAGGATATAGGTGTTATCCCACCAACAAACGTATCAGAATCTCAAGAAATGTCTTTAATAAACAAAATTTTGATGAGAGAGCTGATGCAACGAATATACCAACTAAAGTTTACTATTCTTGGTTGAGTTCAGAACTTTTTGCTGGCTCCAATGAAGTATGTTCATCAGATTATGTGCAGCAAGAAGAAGAGATGTCTGAGAACACTGAGACGTCGAAGATCTACATTAGGCTCACTGTATATTGTGATGCAGACTGGGCCTGACGAACGAAGATCTACATCAGGATATTGTGCCTTTATTGGAAGAAATTTAGTCTCTTAAAGCAGTAGAAAACAAAAGGCTATTGCTAGATCAAGTACTGAGGCTGAGTATAGATCTTGCCTAAGCCACATGGATCAGACATCTATTAACTGAAGTAGGAGAAAAGATCTCCCACACTATTTTGCTATGTGACAACCAAAGTGCTATAAACATGTCATTCAATCCAGTACATCACAGTCGTGCTAAGCACATTGAGATTGACCAACACTGTGCGACAAAAAGTTGAAGAAAAAGAGATTGAGCCTAAGTTCGTCAATACTGAGAGACAAGTTGCAGACCTATTTACGAAAGGGTTAACAAAGGATCATTTTTGGATGCTTAAAGGCAAGTTGTTCATGGTCCATAACCATGATCAACTTGAGGGTGGGTGAAAAAGGTGAACAGTGTTTCGGGTCTGGATCCTTTACCAGACCCGAGTTCATTCATGTATAAGCCTGTATTCTTATTTGTATTCGGGTTCGGATATTACACCAGACCCGACCCGACCCACAATGTAAACTTCAGTGTATTAATATAGCCATTAGGTCACGATTTCTAAAATAAGAGATCATGACAGCCGCAGCCCCCCTCTTGTAATCTTTTCTTCGTCTCTCTCTCTCTCTCTCTCTCTCTCTCGTTTTCTTAATACAGGTACCAAGGTGGAATTCTAACAATACATAGGGCTTAAGTAGTTATTAGCTTTTGATATATATCATGCGGTCCACAAATAACTTTACCCAACAGAATCTAATTACTTTTAACTAAATTAAATTTCAGTTGAAACTGATTGATTGGATTCAACCAGAACTTGTGGAGTGGTTGGGGGTGGGGCTTGGGAATTGTTACGCATACTGAAATTCAGGTGCAGCTGAGTAGTTTGTGGATGGTGCTACTTTTTTTAAAGAATTCTTATCCATTTTTTTATCAATAATAGATAAATGCAAGAATACATTCCCGAAAAAATTTAGAGCGGAATGCCATATGTTACAGTTTTGTGACCTCTTCCAAATATGAACTGATTTGGAGCTTTGGTTGAATATGGATAAGATACATATGCAATTGATTTGAATCATGCAAATATGCATATGCTATAAGTCTTGAAACTCCCTGATCTTAGTGGTACATACTGCTAACTATTTTTCGTTTGCCAGCACACTGGCCACATATTTGAATCTGTGGCTCTTAAGAGAGTAATCTAACTAATCTCATTGTGTTGACTCAACTGATGATTGAAGTTCAATTCTCTAGCTCAATAAATGATTAATTTTTTCATAGAGATTGTATAGATTTATTATATGTCCACGTATGCCTGCTATTTTTATTTAAGAATCTTGACAACAGAAAAGGTTAGTAAATTATTTCACGGCCATCAATCAGAAGCTCCTGTCAACACCATCAGATATGAATTCTTCCATCGTTTGGCATTTTGACATCTTCATCAGTGTTATGTTTTTACACACTGTTAGCTCAGTATGTGGCTATTGATGTTAAATTTCAGTTGTCTTTCTATTTCTCTAGCATGATTACAGTAACATCGGGTTTGTCAAGTTTCACATCAAACTGATGGACGTAATGTAGCTGCAATTGACACTACACTTTGGGGTTTTTAGCTGGATGCTTATATAGATTTTCCGTATATGCCGGATTTTTTGTATTTTGGCATGGGCAGCTTGGATTCAAAGGGGGGTACTTTTGTCCATTGGTCATGATGCAATCTTGATGATTCTCTTTTTGATCAGTATGATATTGAATCAGGATTTAGTTAACCTGAAACTTTTTAACTTAGCAACCTTCGGCTTCCTGATCTTGCCTTCTCGGACTGATGTTACTTTTGCAATTTATGGTGCTTGATGTTTTAATGTCTAAATGAGCACGGATTTGAGTAAAGAAAGAAATTAATTACGCACTACACATGATTTAACGTGGTTCTGATCTGAATGATCTTCCGTCCACGACCCTTCACCTCAACGTTTTCTCTTGGGTGAGGGTAGAGCTCTATTGATATACATTTATATAGAATACACGTACAAGATGACTATGATTCAAGACTTCACGTTTCGGAGGAGTCTCATTGGGACCCAACTTCTTGGACGAGTATCATTGACAACCGATTTCTCATGTGGGAGATCTCTCTTATGTGAGAGTCCCATAACATCTTTGATATAATCTTGAGTTTTGTGTCAAGGATACTGTGTGTTAAGGATGCTTCAGATCATATGAATAAGGAAACTGGATCTAGATAAGGCCAGCATAGATCCATATCATAAGGACGTTGGGATACTCATCTAGCACAAGGGGGAAACTAGATCTGGCTAAGATCAGCTGAACTCAATCCAATAAAGGCAAAGCCGATCCTGCAAATTTACATACAATGAAATGTAATCCAAATGTTAAGTCAGTTCCTATATTCAAGGAGATTGTTAAGGTATACTACATCCCATCCCTACTATCATGTAACATAATTTTATATATCAAATGGAGCCTAGAAAAATAGAGATTGAGAGAAACAGTTCACTGCTACGAGTTGAACCATGTTACATTGATCTTTTGAGTGTTGTGACTATTTAAGTTAATAATTTAACTTGGTACCAGAGAGTGCTTATTCATGGTGGCAGACGACTCCAACAACAATAACATCATGATGCAGGTTTGGGTTTTGTTTTTCCCACACTTCATGCGCCAACTAGCCTTCTAACATTTTTTTGCGACAACTTTCTTTTTATGGGCGGCATAATTCATCTCACTTTTTAAAAGTTATAATTTGATGGGATATGTAGATCTGCCTGAATTTATTTATGAACTGATTAAAAATTCTACTTATCTGGATTGGTAGAGGATGAATCAACTTCTTTTTAGTTGGATCTTATTTTCTCTTACCAATACAGTTTTTGGCTAGACTGTGGGCTTAAACACTTCCTTTCCTCGAGCGCATATCTGCCGCACACTCAAGATCTCGTGTTCAACAACTAAAGGCTCAACTTCAGAAATTGAAAAAGGAGAATAATACTATATCTGCCTATTTTTACAAGGCAAAATATGATGATGATGATGATATGATGTTACGTATCTTAGCTAGTTTACCACGAGTGAATACGGGGCTTAAAGAATCTCTTGAATATGGGGGCTTTCAAAACCTTTTTGAATACTTGGTCCCAATCGTATCAGTGGCGGAGCCAGAAGTTTTTTGTTGGGTGGGCAGACCTCGGGTGGTGATCATCGACCTCTGTCGGTGGTGCAGTGGCACGAAGCTTCCATGGTGGTGAAGATCATACATCGAGATTGAAAGCCTGTTTCGGTAGTTGAGCCACCTCCTTTTCGGTGGTGATCCAGCAGCAAGCCGAAGGTCTTCCAACTGAGGTGCCTCCTCAGCTCTCTCTCGAAGGGGACGGTCCTCGCCACAGCATCGAGGCAGAGCAACTCCCTCGGCTGGCTCTATCTCATGTCCACCATCTCCTGCGTCTGGGTGCCATAGGGTACTCTGTATCGCAGGGAGGCGTGATCTCCACTCCTGCACGACCTTGCTCTGATCTTCTTCGACAAGCATTCACAAGGAAAGAATGCAACCTCCAAATCGGAACCAGGACAAGGCTTCTCCTTCAAGGCTTCTTGAGAACCATTGGATCAAGGCTTAGTCATTTTTTAGACAATCAGAACAAGTGTCTAGGAATATTGTAACACTAATTTTTGAGGGCCATATTGTCCATCACAAAGTCTTTTTTTTTTTTGAAAGGCAAGCTGGGGTTAGGCAGACACCTACCAGTTATACAACTATACCATTGGGTTTTGAACCTGCAAAGTCCCAACACAAGGTGACGTGCTCCTACCAGAGCCCCCAATGGTACCCATCACAAAGTTGACGTTCAATATTGTCAGATGATTACTAGGTCTCTCTCTCTCTCTCTCTCTCTCTCTCTATATATATATATATATATATATATATATATATATATATATATATATATATATATATATATATATATATATATATATAGTAGGTAGCAGCTGTCTAACATTTAGTTTTTTCCATGTTTTCTTTATATCTGACTGTACCAATGTCTTCTATATGCTTTATTTTATACAAATTGATTTTTTTATTTTCTGATCAGACACACAGGTAGGTTTTTATAATATTTAAAAAAGACAGTTTAAAATTTTCATAAATATTTAAGACTTCATGTTTTAAAAAAGATATGATCCAAGCAAATTGACCATGCCGAAGATATTTGCAGGGTCAGATTTGTGAAAAACAACCCCAAAATGTGTGTTTGTTTATGATAGGTTGGCCAGTAGACCAGAAAAGTGGTAGCCAACTATTACTTTTCTTATATATATATATATATATATATATATATATATATATATATATATATATATATATATATATATATATATATATATATATATATATATATATATATATATAAAGAATATGGTTCTCTCGCTACATGGTCTACCCATCTGTCTTCACCTTCAAAATTATACATAGATGTGTTTTTCAGCAAATCTGGTCATATGGATGTGATCTCCGTGATAAAAAAAACCTTTACACAGATTCTTGAAATAACTTTTAGATGTGTATGTATGAATTTATAGTACAGAAAATTCTAAAAATGTTAGAACCATTGATTTTTAGGTCTTCATAAAATGTTATCCATACATTACAAAGACTTGATCAAAGTGTTGGTTTATATGTTTTTTTATCACAGTTTCTTGGATTAAACTTTTAGATGTGTATGTATGAATTTATAATACAGAAAATTCTAAAAATGTTAGAACCGTTGATTTTTAGGTCTTTATAAAATGCTATCTATACGTTACAAAGACTTGATCAAAGTGTTTGTTTATAGGTTTTTTATCACAGAGCACATACAATTTCTGAAGGTGAAAACAAGTGGATGATCCATTTAGTGGAAAAACCATCCCCTTCACACACACACGTACACATATATTATAATGCCAATACCAGAATCTTGATGATCATCCCGGTCATTATTAAGGCAATGTCCAGGAATAGAGCAACACAATTTTTTTGGGGATGAGCATTATCTTAGCCCAAAATAAAGTCCTAGATTTCATAAGGGCTTCTTTCTCATTTGACATTCCTTATTTGCCGGGTCATGCGCCTTAATTCTTCTTTTAAATTTTGGACTCGTATCTCATATTCATTGGGTTGAGCATTCGAAATCCTGACTTCGAGAAGCTTGATAGACTTAGCCCTCTTATGCTGTACCGTTTGAACTTTCTGCTTATGATTTTGCTTGAACAGTCTCAATTGAGCCTCATTTTATAAATAATTTTTCTATATCATGGCTCTCAAGGTAGCATTGAAGCTCTCCATTTTTTTTAAGGCGACAGCGAATCTGTTTGGGACTTCACGGGCTATCACCTTGCCCTTCTCTGTTTTCACATGCTTGACTTCATCCACTTCTTATTCCTCTTCTTTAGGATTTGTTTCTTTTCCTTATATCTGATCCAGTTTTGGATCCATGAGATGACTGAAGGATCCGGTCAAGACGAAGTCCGCTGGTCGTTGGACCGAATCTCCTTCCAGCAAGGATCATAATTCTTGAGAGCCTCTAAGCGGGTTTTTAGTGTTCTCAGGTGGAATTAACTCAGGTTGGTCAGGGTTACAGGAACCTTGGCCCATCTCAGTGTTCAGGTTCATGGCAGGATTTATGGAATCCTTTTGTAGAACCTTGACTTAGGTTTTACAAACAAACAAGAGCCTAAATCAAACAAGCAACACACATTTCAAAATTTTGAAAACAGGGTTTCCTAAATCTCCTAAAAAACTTCACGAATCTGAGGTTACTTAAATTGGGTTTTAATAGGACAAGCTTTCTCTGTATCAGACCTTTCGTGATATACCCGAACTAAGGTTCTTGGTAATGCGAGCAGGTTCAAGGTCTCCTTATTCCACCATCGTTGAAAGATTCTAGAGTTTCAATCTTTGTGAAATTAGATTGGTAGTTATTGAAGCATAAGCTTATATATATATATATATATATATATATATATATATATATATATATATGCTTCTATAACTAATTGCTTCAAACTTTCAGGGTCACACAAAAGATTTATTCTAGTGAAAAAATTTGAGTTGTTTATTTTATGACGACTTTAATTAGAGAAAAAGGCTGGAAAGTGAAGTCAGATCAACATTGAAAAATAATCAAATTGTTGCTAAGTAATATAAGTTGTACACACCCATTTCTGCACTCGTTTTTCTCATGTTTGCAACACTTTTAATAACATATATCCAGTTAGATGAAAATTTTTATTTTCAAAATTTGTTCTAAAAAATTTAACCAGGGGCAATTCTTTTAAAAAAAAAAATTTAAAAAATTATAGCATCATTTTTAGACTTAGGTCATTATATGCATCACCATGACACTTAACATTATATCATGCACCATTGTCAGTCATAAATATCATATTTGTCTTGTCATTTGTTTATTGTGAAATTCTCTAACATCATGATTTGATTGTCTCGTAAATAACATTCATATTACAGTCATTCATTTCATTTGACCCACAAAGGCCTACAACAAGATTTGTTTTGACAATTTTTTTTGTCATCTTTTGTTAGTTTCATCAAAAATGAGTTTTTCACAATACACGGATCGTTGTCATAACTTTTGCAAGAAGTTTCATTTCAAGTCAATCTTTTAAAAAATATATCTTTATCTGGCTACATTTTTGTCTTGCTTGTTTTGTCTTGAGACCGATAGTTCATCGTCAACAAGACCTCCCACTTTGCATGACTACTCATTATGCCAGAGAGAGCCTTGTGTGAAATAAGGTTCTTATTTTATCTTAGGACCGATGATTGGTCATCTACATGACCTTCCCAATTTGAACGATTGATCATCGAGCTAGGGAGTGAGGAACGTTTGAAAATATATTTTTGTCAACATAATTTTTTTCATCAAAGATGACAATATTAACTTCAAGCAAGTTAAGATCAAGTATCTTTTGCAATGTTTTATAAAAAAATTGATCTTTCTTACATCAAAAAATTTATCTTAAGAACTTGATTCATGAATAATTTGATCAAAATGAGTCAAATTAGAGCATTTCATCATGCATCATCATGTCATGTCATATGCATTTTGCTCCTTGTTACTTACAAGTTTTTTTCAACTAGCATAGCTCTTAGAAACCCAATTGTCCTAAGTCGCATTAATAAAAGCCTACCCAATCTTATTTTAGGAATGTCCTGCAAATAAATGGACATTAGGTCCATAGGTTGTCCTATTGATTGATGAAATAATCCAATAACCCATTTGGTGAGTGTATAAATCATCTTAAATCCAATCTTATCTCTAGAGGTGCATTTTTTAAAAAAGACCATTCCATTTTATTTTATGAAAAGTCAAAATATCTCCTCCTTTTTTTTATGCTTTTGTCAAATTCAGATCCGTATTTTAGATCTATTTTATAAAAAAACTGCACTTTTTGTGAAAACCTTTTTGTTATTTATTTTCAAAAAACAAGTAGAGATCAACACATCATAGTGCGAAAGTAAAAAATATTCGCAACAAATATTTGCGAATGTCACACATATTTGCAGAGTTCCTTGAAGAGTATTTACTCATGTGAGGTTCAAGGTTATATTCACCAAAGCCATACCGTATTTGCAAATTTTTGCTAAATCATCTTTTTATTGAAAGGTTGCAAACTTCCTATAGCATACCTATATATCGGGCAGGATATTCCCATATGCTAAGGGCAAAACTAGCCTAAAAGAGTTAGGCACAGACAATTTTGGATATGAAGAGGATTTTGTCAAATTGATACGTATTTCAGAAAGCATACCATTTTGCAAGATCAGTATGATCATTTTTCATAAGTTTTTTACCAGTGTACATGAAAAGTTTTCCTACTAAAAAAGGTGGCAAAAATTTTCTCAACCGTTCATCGCATGCTTTTTCATATGAAAGGAAGATTTAATTTTTGTATGAAAACTTTTACCATTTCCAAACGTGACATAAAACCAAAAAGACAAAAGGCCAAGCCACCTATGATTCTAAATTAACCAAAATTTCAAAACCCAAAGAAACAAAGCCTCCCGTAAAGGTAGTGAACAACTAAACCTAATTAGGCAAACCCCGCAGCTAAGATTTGTAAAAACAACCGTCAGTTCGCTAATTCGGTTAAGATTTTTGTGTTTGTTCCATTTAAGCTTAAAAATAGTTACGGCAACCGATCAAATAAGTGTTCTTTTATTATTCTTTTCCATCTCAGAATCAAGAAATAAGAAAAGAATGAAGGATCACTTCACTCTTGTTCATACAGGCAGGCCAAACCTTTTTCTCTGTGGACCGACCGATGAATGAAAGAGAATGGGTGGGTAGGCTACCGAATACAGGCAGTCGCAATCCCATAAGCAGCAAAACCCAGTCCGAACACTAAAATGAACACATCCAAGGCCTTCCTCCCGAACCCCAACACCGGACCCACGAACCTCAGGTGTAGCGCCACTGGCAGCACGAACGAGAGCAGTGCGCAGACCGTGCTGCCGACCAACGACGCGAACGCGCCGAACCCGGGAACGAAGGACGCCACGACGGCCAGAGCCACCACGCCCAGCCCTCTCACGAACCCGTACACCCACCAGGCCGAGCCGCCGCGGACCCAGACGCACCCGGTCTCCCTCAGCTTGGCCTCCACGATGGCGTGGATGGGGTACATCATGACGGGGAAGGTGAAGGCCAGCGCAATGCAGAGACCCAACTTGACGGCGGTGGCAGTCCAGCCGTCGGCCAGGTTGAGGGTGACGATGTCCATGGTGGAATCGCCGTAGGCCGCGTAGCCGAAGAAGCCGAAGCTCACGTAGATGAGGGTGATGCCGGAGAAGGCTCGGGCAAGGCACGTCGGGAACCTCGCCGGGTCCGCCATGGAGGCCTCGAGCGGCAGCGTCATGCAGAAGCCCTCGAAGCAGAATACGGCCATCCCCAGGGCGAAGGGCAGAGCCGACAGGGTGGTGGTGGGCCTGATGAAGGGGAAGCCTCGCAGGAGTTGGAGGTCGCGCTTGACGACCATGGCCATGGCGAGGACGTTGCAGAGGTCGGCGAAGGCGCTGAAGGGGGAGAGGGCGGAGAGGGATCGGATGAAGGAGAAGGCCACCTCCACGGGCGTCAGGCAGAGGATGAAGAAGGAGGATCCCATGTGCGACCCGAAGATGGAGGACAGGTTCTGCCCGATGAACACCAGGTATGCGACGGACCCACCGCATTGGGAGACGAGGATCAGGAGCTCCGTCGAGTACCGCCCGATTCTTCCGAACGCGAGCCCACCAAGATCCCCGTAAGACGAGATCTCGGAGATTCCCTCTTCGTGTAGCCTCTTTCTGCACTCTACCTATAAATTGAAAAAAAAAAGCATGAAAGACCTCTTCAAGTTATTCGTGTGATCGAGAAAACCCTTTTTCTATGTTAGTATTTACAGATCTCTTTGATCGACTCGCCGTCAGGTTGATACGGTGGACAAAATCAAAGACCCATCAGCGGTTTTTTTGATGAGAAGTTGTCGAAGATTTTGTCAATGCGAAATCCATAAGATTGATTCGAAATAGAAGATTCTGAAGCACTCTGCGGGTCGGAATTAGGATGAATTCCTCTGTAATTGGACACATAGCAGAGGGAAGAAACGAGAGAACCCAACAGAGAGAGAGAGAGAGAGAGAGAGAGAGAGAGAGAGAGAGAGAGAGAGGCGAACCAGGAGGAGCATGCAGTAGAAGGTGGAGACACCGGCAAGGATGATGGCGAGGGAGCCGGCGAGCCAACCGGCGGTTCTCAAAGCGAAGGGGAGGCCAAGGACCCCAGTCCCTACGATGGAGACGATGATGTTGAAGAGGGTCTGGTACACCGTGGCTGTGCCCTTGGGAGAGGGTTGCAGAAGAGGAACCCCTGAGCTCCCTCCTTCCTCTTTTGACATATTGCTCCAATTTTCTCCGCTTTCAATTGCGCCTCTTGCTTATGCGTCGTTGTTTCTCGGTGATTTTTTACCCTTTATCTCACCGTCCGTCAGTCGGTCAGGCAACAAAGGGTTCGTTCATGTGAATCGTGAATCCACGGAAAGCCACAGCAAAAGGTGGCTCAGATTTGTCCGTTTCACAACATTGGACCATCAGTATCATTCATATTTCAATGTAATTTTAGCTCCGCCCCCCGTAAGAATGAGAAAAGGGGGACAAAAAAAAATTGTAAAATGTTGCTCCCATCCCGTTCTCATTGCCTCTCTCCCGAACCCTCTTGCTGTCGCTGCCTCCCTCCCGACCCAGCGAGCGACTACCACCGCTCCTTTGACGAGCGACTACCGCAGCATCCTGCTGTGGCAAGGCGGCTCTGCCCTCTCTGCCCTCGGGGCGAGGCTCAACGAGGGGTGCATGATCAGGGTGCTGAGGGCGTAGCGCGAGGTCCTCCCCGCCCTCCAGTTCTTTGACTGGGCTGGCTGGCAGCCCGGCTACCGCCACACCCACGCTTGCTACCACGCCATCTTCAAGATGCTCTCGCCTGTGAATCTCATGACTGTCATGCTCGAGCGCTTATCCAGCCACCTCCGCCTCCTTTGTGGCAGCGTCGTCTTCATCAACCGGTTCCACGACAACCTCGTCATGGGCTACTCCATTGCTGACCGCCTGGACGTCGCCCTCCAGATCTTCTCCCAGATGGAACCAGTTCCAGGGGCTTGACTTGGACGCCTTCCTCCAAAGTCCTGCCCCCCAAGAGGGCGCCTCAACTGTCCAAGTTATCCGTATATTGTCATCAAACTAAGGACATTTAATTGAAACACAATATCTAAGTGTCACGGGCTTAGAAGCGAAGGTCCACGTGACATAGCTTCGGGTAATCACAAACACTAAAGGCAGGCCTTCCGAGCGCACAAATAATGCACAACATACGTGCACGAGCCGAAGCAAGAGTACGCGTACACAAAGAGAGCAAAAAGACAAGGACGTAAAAAGCTTATTTATAGATACTTGAAAGCAAAGCACATCAAGAGGGAAAGAGAGGGTCCGAATACACGGGGTTCTTAGGCCGTAAGGCACTCTAGAGTGCCAAAGAGGTATATACATCAGAGCAAAAAGTGAAAAACATGGCGGTCCGAAACACGCTCCCCCGCTTAAGTTGGCGCCGTCCTCGACGTCAATTGTTCATGGTAGCCTTCTACAAGTTGTCGATGCTGAAACATGTTGTTGACCTTCTCCCAGGTGACTTCACATTTTGGCAATCTCTTCCACTGCACTAAGTACTTTTTGACCTCCTACATAGTTGTTGGAATGGTTGAGGATGACATCTGACTCTCTGCCTGGTACACTGACTGTTGAAGGAGCCCGCTGCGGGATCCGAGCACATTGATGCATGCTTCGTTGAGGATCTCCTTTATCTTCGTGGAACAACTTCAAATTGCATATGTGAAATATCGGATGCACTTGAAAGTTTGTTGGCAAGTTCAGCTGGTACGCCAAGTTTCCCACACGTTTGACAATGCTGAAGGGACCATCATACTTGCGAATAAGGCCTCGGTGGTGGCCCCGAAAGATAGCTGTGCGGTCAGGAAAGAGCTTGGCCAACACTTTGTCTCCAACATGAAATTCTGTTGGACGACGCTTCTCATATGCCCATTTCTTTATGCGCTTGGTTCCCTTGTTTAGATATGCCTTCGCCAACTCTGTCTGATCTTGCCAGTTCCTGACAAACTGGTATGCATAAGGTGCTTTGCCACATCCTCGCGTAGCAAGGGAGTGCGGAGTCTGTGACTGTTGTCCGATTGCGACTTCAAATGGATTATGGCCGGATGACTCGCTCTTTTGAAGGTTGTAGCAGAATTGAGCCACATCAAGTAAATCAACCCAATCCCTTTGGTTGGCACTGACAAAGTGCCACAGGTATTCCTTCAGCATGCCATTTATTCTCTCTATCTGTTCGTCGGTTTGGGGGTGGAAACTTGTGCTGAAATGCAAGTTCGTCCCCATTAAGCGAAACACTTCTCGCAAAAACTTGCCAGTGAAGCATGCATCACGATCACTGACGATGCTCTCTGGAATTCCCCAATGCTTAATTACGTTTCACACAAATAACTTTGCAGTATCTGTAGCTAAGCAGGTGGCAGGGGCATGCACGAAGATAACATACTTCAAGAACCTATCCACAATCACATAAACCGAGCCACAACCTTGTGCTTTCGACAAGCTCACAATGAAGTCCATGGTTATGCACTTCCACGAATGACTTGGCACAGGTAAGGGCTCCAGTAGTCCACCGGGTCTCTAATTGATGGGCTTGTCTTGTTGGCAAATGAAGCAAGTCTGCATATAAGCATCTACGTCATCGCGCATCTGTGGCCAATAGAATGCACGTTCCAACAACGCCAAGGTCCTCTGTTGCCCTGGGTGACCCGCCCAGGTAGTATCGTGGCACTCGTGCATCAAGCGCCTCCTCAAGGTATCTTGTCGCAGAATGTATAGATGATCGCCCGCAGCACGAAGCAAACCATCATCTAGCCAGAATCTCCACGTCTTTCTTTCCTTCACCAATGCGATCGATTGTTGAGCCATTGGGTCACTTTTTGAAGCTTCTCGCACTTGTTCAAGAAGATCGCTCGTCGGTTGGCTCACACTGCCATCCCAGGCGAGTAAAGCTGCAAGTTCTGTCTTTCGACTCAAGGCGTCGGCCACAACATTGGTCTTGCCTATCTTATACTCGAGGACCATATCAAATTCTGCCAAAAAATCCTGCCAACGCGCTTGCTTAGGACTCAACTTCTTCTGAGTTTGGAAGTAGTTTGCCATAATGTTGTCAGTGCGCACAACGAACTGCGACCCCAAGAGATAGTGTTTCCATGTGCGGAGACAATGCACGACCGCCAACATCTCACGCTCGTGCACAATGTATCAACATTCAACATCGTTCAACTTTCTACTTTCAAATGTGATAGGATGTCCTTCTTAGATCAACACCCCACCAATAGCAAAATCAGGCACATCGGTCTGCACTTCAAACAGTTGCTGACAGTCAGACAACTTCAGCACTGACTCCTCCATTAAGGCATGCTTCAACCCATCAAAAGCCTTTTGGCAGGCATTAGACCATAGCCATGGTTTGCCTTTCTTCAATAGATTTGTGAGTGCGACAGCAATCTGAGAGTATCCCTTGATGAAGCGTCAATAATAATTTGTAAGCCCCAAGAAGGAGCAAAACTCAGGAACCATAGAGGGCGGCTCCTATGCTTGAATAACTTCAATCTTCTTATGGTCCATTTTAAGAGTGCCTCCTCCCACAATATGCCCCAGAAAATAGACTTTTTTCTGGCCAAATAGGCACTTGTCTCGCTTGACATACAACTCATGGTCCTTAAGAGTCTGAAACACAATATGAAGGTGCTGAACATGCTGCTCCATCGAGTCGCTATACACCACTATGTCATCTAAGTACACGATGACAAACTTGTCAAGGTTCGAGTAGAAGATCTTATTCATTAAGGTCGAAAAGGTAGCGGGCACGTTTGTCACACCAAAGGGCATGACACGGAATTTGAACGCCCCATATCGTGTTACACAGGTAGTTTTTGGCTCATCCCCCTTTACAACTTTGACTTTCCAGTAGCCAGATCTCAAACCCAACTTAGAGAAGACCTTTGCCTTTCCAAGTTGATCAAACAAGTCCACGATCAAAGAAAGCAAGTACTTGTTCTTTACCGTCGTTTTGTTCAGTGCCCTATAGTTGACACATAACCGCTTCGACCCATCATGCTTTGCTTGAAACAACACAGGCGCTCCAAAGGGAGCTTTGGATGGTTGGATGATCCCCGCTTCGAGCATATCATCCAGTTGTTTGCGTAATTCCTCTAGCTCAGAAATTGTCATGCGATAAGGAGCCATTGCGGGTGGTCGTGCACCCGGTACTAATTCAATCTGATGGTCTACCTCACGCCTCAGAGGCAACTTCTTCGACATCTCGGCGGGCATAACATCGCCAAACTTCTTTAATACTGGCGCTAAGGCCCCTAGGACATCTACAACTTCTTTTGCCTCGTCCGTAGCGCATATTGTGACAAGAAAAGTCTCATTATCGCTTTTTATGCCTCTCTTTAACTGGAGCACAGACACCAAGCGCTCACAGGGCTTCCCTGCCATCGCAGTAACCATGCAGGGCTGACTCTCACTCTCAAAACTGACAACGTTGAGGTGGGGCATGGACATTTCCTTGTTGCTTCTCAAGAATTCCATCATAAGGATGACTTTAAAATCATTCATAGGTGCAACTGATAATGTGATCCTTCTCGACCAGTTATGGATCCGCACAGGTACATCACGAGCGACGTCGTAGATGGCCTTAGCCTTCGAATTAACCGCTTTTATGCAGCTCTCTTTCTGTCCCCACTGTAATCCCAACTGTTCTGCTTCTTCACGCGAGATGAAGTTGTGCATAGCACCAATATCTATCAATGCCTTGGTAAGTCTTCCGTTGAACAGAAGTTCCAAGTACATCAACTCTTTGCATATTATCGGTTCCGCAACAGTTGCAACCTTTACTGCATTCATCATCTACATTGTGCCAACTGTTGGCACCTCTGCAGGTTGATCCTCTTCCTCACCCTGAACAACATTCGCAACTCGGAGTATGCGGTTATCTTCATTCCCTTGACCGCAGTTTCTATTGGGACATGTATCCTCCCATTGATCCCCATGACAGGTATGACAGTCACGACGATGATAATTGTTGCCTTGAAAGTTATTCCAATTTTGGTTATTATTTTGACCATCTTGTCGGCCATGATTATGCAGGTTTCCTCGGCCAGCATTTTGTCCTTGGTCATTTCTTTGGTTGTCCCTTCGATTGTTGCGATCATTTCCTTGTTGTCTGCCTTGAAATGCAGAGTCATTCCTATCAAGCTCGACAAGTTTCTCTGCAACCACAAGCGCCTCAGCTAGCGTTGCAGAGTCATGCTGAATGAGTTCTTGGTTTGCCCACCCTTACAGCCCATTGCCAAAATAGAACAACTGATCCTGATCATTCATTCTCTCCACTTCCAGCATTATCTAAGAGAATGCCTTGACATAGTCATGCACTGACCCTGTCTGTTTCAATGCCAGCAACCTTTTGTATGCCATTTTCTCTTGATTTTTAGGTAGAAAATAGTCTCACATTTCCTTCTGGAGGTCCTCCCACAAGACTGTAGCAACCAATCCCCGTCGAACATCACCCAAGTGACATCTCCATCAGAGAGTCGCTTCATCCGCAAAGTACATTATTGCATTCCGCAGCCTATCTGCGTCCTCCTCTATCCTCACAGCTTCTAAAAACTGGTCCATCTCGTAGATAAAATTCTCGAGATCCTTTGAGTCTCGTGTGCCTTTATACTTTGCGGGCTCAGGTAACCTGTAAAATGGTCTATCCACGTATGTCGCAACGCCGCCAGCCGGGGTAGTTCTCAACTACCACTCCAACTGTTCATTCTTTCGTCGGACAACATCCAATTCAGCAGTCGTGATATTGAACTGACCCAATAAATCATCAAATCTGGTGGAAAAGTCCTCCACCGAGTAGTTAAGTTTAGTGGCAAGACTTTCCACTGAGTCTTCTACTCCCTCTACCATTGTTTTGATCTCTGTATTGAGATCATTAAAAGCGACACAAGTTCCATTAACAAACTCCTCCATGTTGGTCACCGACCCAGTCAGCTCCGCAACATCGTGCGAGATGGCTGACACCCGATCATCGGCTATAAAATCCTCTTCAGAAGGAACCATACTGCCTGAAGGGGTCATGGCATTCTTCTTTGGTGTCATTGTCACTCCCAATGTCGACAAGGCTCTGATACCAACTTGTCACGGGCTTAGAAGCGAAGGCCTTCGTGACGTAGCTTCGGGCAATCACAAACATTGAAGGCAGACCTTTCACGCACGAGCAGAAGCAAGAGTACGCGTATGCACAAACACAAAAAGAGTAAAGAGACAAGGATGCAAAAAGCTTCTTTATAAATACTTGAAAGCAAAGTACATCAAGAGGGGAAGAGAGAGTGCGAATACACGTGGTTCTTAGGTCGTAAGGCCTTGTGGAGCACTCTAGAGTGTCAAAGAGGTATATACATCAGAGCAAAAGGTGAAAAACATGGCGGTCCGAAACACTAAGTACGGTCCAAATAGGCATTAGACTTGGTACAGAATAAAACAAAAGCGATATTTTATCCTGCCTTTTTTTTGTTCATTTCGTTCAACCCTGAACAAGCCATCAAAAGTCTGGTTAAGCCCATGGATGTAACTCTCGCTCTCAACAAGAAACAGTGGAAGGGTAATCCAAAGAAATGGTCATTTTTAATGCACCAACGCTGCATGTGAAATGCTTATCTCAACATTTCTCGACATAAACACCACACCCATCTTGATAAATGCCAAGACGGGTGGTTGCCAAGCTGGTCGCTGCATGCCCATCATGCAGTGATGCTTCATATAATGTCGATATATTTTGGAGATATTATGATTTTATAATGATTTATTAGAAAATGACTAAATCTTTTATTTCTCTCCTAAAAAAAGGAGGAAAAGATAAACAATTAAGAAGTTGTTTTCTTATTATTTTCTATCAAAAGTATTAACAATAAAGAATGGTCGAGTTTGTGGGTATTAAAAAAGATCTTTATATTTCCAAAATAATGCAATTTTATCATCACATTAGTATGTTTCAATTTTATATATTTTACGAGATATTATTTATGTTTTTATGTATTTTTCTTATAATTTTATATTTTATATTTTATATATGCCAATATTTTCTAAAGGCTTTTACCAGAAGATTAAGATTATGTTTGGTTCAGTCTCATGACATTTGGACTCTCATGCAAGTGAGAGAATGAAACATCTCTGAAGATCATGTTTCATACGAAAGTACCCCCTCAAGAAGGATTTTCCCATGCAAGGGAAGTTTTTAAGCGACTCTCATTTCGAGCAATTCGCTTATTGCTTGACTATAACAAACACCCTCATGACAAAAGGGTGCACTTGCTTCACCCTAAACTGTACGAAAAGGTCCATTTTCATATGAAAATGGCCCTTTTCCCATCAAGATTGAAACAATCACACCACCAACGGGCTCAAGTGTGACCTGCATTTTACATACAAATTGATGTACATTTCATATGATAACGTGGTCCAACCCTTCTCCAAGGAATGACTTTCACATGAAAATGACCTTCTAATGCGAAAGCCATCTCCCCCAAAGCCTCTTGGTCTTTAGTATGGTCGTGGGTTGAGGTTAACTGTCTTCATCATGGGGTATATCCACGACCTTCCGAGGCTCACTATGGAAGGGATTGAGGCTAGATACATGAAAAACTGGATGAATCTTCACCTCTCCAAGGGGTGCCAATTGGTGGGCAAGTTTTCCTACTCGCTCTTCGACTCGGTATAGACCGTAGTACTTTGGCAAGAGCTTATGGTAGTCCTACCCTAAAAGAGTATTTTAACCACTCTGTCTCCGCTTCAACCACACCCAATATTCTACCTCAAAGGTTCGATCATAATGACCCTTGTTGTAGATCAGCTTCATACACTATTGGGCCTTGGAATATTTTGCCTCAAGGTGATGAGAATCTCATCTCGCGTCCAAAAGTTTTAGTCAACCTTGAGAGATGCAACACTCTCGTGCTCATAAGCTACCATTGATGGGAGAGAAAACCCATACAATTCCTCAAACAAAGTCATCTCGATGGAAGAATGATATCTTATATTGTAGGCATATTCCGTCCAAGGTAAGAAGTGGAGTCATTTGTTCAGGCGGTCTCCCGCAAAACAACGAAGATAGGTCTCAACTACCTTATTCACGATCTCCGTTTGGCCATTTGTTCGTGGGTGATGAGAAGTACTATAATTCAGTTTAGTCTCACTCAACTTGAAGTAGGTGGTGGAGAACTGACATAGAAAAATAGAGTCTCAGTCACTTACAATACTCGGCAATTCGTGGAGCTTTACTACATGGCTCACGAATTACTTGGCCACCAACTCTAGAAAGTATTCTCAAGAAAATCCAATAAAATGAGTGTACTTCAAAAATCTTTCAACCACAATCATGATGACCTCCTTCTGCTTGCTAGAGGGCAATGATTCCATAAAATCCATGGATATGTCTTGTTAAACTTGCTTGGGAATCGGCAAGGGATGTAGCTTCATGCCCTCATACTTATTGGTTTGATAGACCTAACATTTATGCACATACTCATATACATATCCTTTAATGCTCGGCCAATAAAAGAGAACTTTCATCCTTTGATAAGTCTTAAACACACCCTCGTGTCCACTTAAAGCATCATGCACCTCATAGAAAAGATCTTGGATCACATCACTTTTCAGCGATAAGTAGATCTGTCTTTCATAGAACATAACCCCACCTCTAACTGTGTGGTTAGGGTGACTCTCTAGGTCTTTACCCAACTCACACATAATTTTTTGTATTCTACTATAGCTCTTTTGGGCGTTACATGCCTGGCACTATACACGACATTCAATAGTGGTGAGAATATAAAAGTTCAATGGCTCCTTGAATAGTTCTATGCACTTCTTATATTGGACCTTAAAGCTATATCCCATGAGCTTCACAACCCACCTTTGTTGGCTGATAGTGGGGATTCAGTGCCCCAATAAGTACTTGAGGCTCTAGTGGTCGGTACATAAAATGAACTTGCATTCGAGAAGGCAGGAATGCCACTTCTCTACTGCTAGCACCATAGCAAACATCTCCTTATCGTAAGTAGACAAGACCTTGCTCATGAACGCAATGGGGTGTTCCTCTTAGGAGAGGACAATACCTACCCCATTGTCACACAGTCACTTATTCACTCACTCTTCTCATGTCTACAACATTTTCCATGGCATGTATCCAGTATGATAAAAATCTTTATTTTTAAAATTTGTTCAAAAAAATTAGTAAAGGCAATTTCTTTTTCTTAAAAAAATAAAAAATAACAATAAAATATTGGAGCATAATTTTCAGACTTAGGTCATCATGCATATTACATTTCATAAGTCTCACTATAGTACTTAGCTTTATGTTACACACCATTGTCATTCAAAAATGTCATCTTTGTCTTATCATTTATTTTTTATAAATTTCTTTAACATCATGATTGTCTCATCAATAACATTTATATTGCAGTCACTCATTCACATTATCTCATTTGACCCACAAAGGTCTATAAGATCCTACAATAAGATTATGTTGGTAATTCTTTTTGCAATCTTTATCAATTTTACCTAAATTGGGGTTTTCATAATGCACAAATCATTGTCATAGCTTTTGCAAGAAGTATCATTTTGAGTCAATCTTTTAAAAATAACTTTGTCTCACTGCATTTTGTCTTACTTGTTTCATCTTAAGACTAATGGTTGGTTGTTGGCAAAACCTCCCACCTTGAATGGCTACTCACTACACTGAAGAGACCCCGTGTGAAACAAGGTCTTTGCTTTGTCTTAAGACCGATGGTTGATCGTTGGCAAAACCCTACCACCTTGAACGGATGATTATTAAGCCAGAGAGTGAGGAACGTCTGAAAATGCATTTTGTTAATATAATCCTTTTTTTTATCAAAGGTGACAATATTGACTTCAAGCAAGCTGGTGTAAGTTTTATGAAATAAATTTTTAAAAGATATTTTTGATAAAAACGTTTTGTGAAAGCAAGACACCAAATAATAAAAACTAGCTCACACAAGAGTAAGATCGGGGTCAAACTCAGGGAACGGGAGAAGACAAGCTTTATTGCCTTTAAAAATAAATAAGTAAAAGTAACTAGCTATTACAATGAATTACCCTCTTGCAGAGAGCTCAAAAAGAATAATAAATAGCCTTATTACAAACCCAATTAATGAAATGAATAAACCTATTTTTTTTTTAAAAAAAAGGGTCTTCAGTTGCTTGAGCTCTAGTCCCTTTGATCTTTACTGCTTCCCTTTTGACCAGTAGGCTTATAAAAGCTACTAATATTTTATTCTGAGGGCTCTTTTGAGGGCTCAAAGAGCTTTTTTATGGAACCTTTTGGGGGCTTTAGAGGGATTTTCAAAGGTACTTTTGAGGGTTTATCACATGCATCACCGCTTCTCTGCAAAATAAAAAGACAAAATGAGAAGAACAAAGCGAAGAAATTATACCAAAATCTAATATTCCAAACAAGAAAAGCAAGAATTTAACAAAGTAATTTAACAAACTATAACAAATAACTAACATGTAACAACTAAAAAACTAACATGTAACAAATAAATTGACTAAATAACAAACTATATAATAAACTAACTACTTGAAACAAATATAAAACTAACTAATCTTGAAATAACTAAAACAAACTAACTAATTTAAAACAAGATAGAAACTAACTAATCAATAAAAAAGTGAATGTAAACTAACTACAAATTGAATTGACTAATTAAAACATGAAACTTAACTAATCCTAATCTAATTAATTAATTGATTAAACTACTTTTAACGAGTAAACTAGTTAAAGAAAGAAAAGAAAACACAATCTAAGAAAAGAAAACCATGACTAAGCTATACCCAAATTATTTGTAAAAAAAAAATTATAAGACTGTCTAAAGAAACAATCCTAAGCTAAACTACAAACTAATTAAAACAAAAACATGATGAAGAACAATGAATTAGTAATCTAACTTTGAATAGAAATAACTCAATGCAGCCTAACAAATTACTATCAAAAGAAGATTAGATCGAGCCCAACTACTAAAAAAAAACAAAAGATCAAACGAAACAACTAGAAATACAACTAAGAACTAATTAACTACAACCTTAAAACAAAACTAAACAATCCTAACTAGATCCTACAACACGATTTCATAGTTAACCATGATGTATTGATGGTGACAACATGAACCCACAAAAAACACTCGATCGTGCCCAGAAAATTTTGATAAGCTCACTCGTTTGGACTCATGTTGCCAGTCGGATGCTGGGCTGACTGCTGCGGCCAATAGGAAAAAGGGTTGGTCTTGGCTGACCAGATTACGTTGTGGTATGGTCGCAATCAGACAGTCAAAATCGGTTGGTTGTAGGCTGGGCTTGAATATGAAGTGTTGCGGCTCAGAACTGTGTCAGCAGACCGAGCTGCAGTTCTGGTTAAGTTTTGCAATACCCTGTCTGCAACCATGCAGCATGTACCAACACAAATCTGGTTCAGAAATGAGCTCCGATCAGATTTGTGTAGACATATAAAACGATGCTACGAGATCATGTTGGAGCATTCAATCCAACAGACTACGATGGATCAGCATGTTCTAAAATCACTGCAATGAAATCAAACTTCAAGGAACCACTAAACTACACAACGACTTCAGGCTATATTTAGTCTAAATGCAAAAACAAACATAAAAAACAACTTATCATATATGCTATGTGAATAAAAAAAAACAATATGATGTATGCAATGAAAGAAAACAAATGTGATGATGTATGCACTCAATGAACAAAACAAAAAGATCTAAACTATGCACATGAATGTAAAGAGAAGAGGGAGAAGAGGCAAACCTCGCAGTTTACCTCCGATGGAGGGGTTGAGAAGCAAAAGTGATAATTCCTCTGAGTTGCACGTGCCTCTGACGATGGGGACAAGAAGAACCGACGCCAGAAGGAATTAGAAGCAAGAAGAACATGAGGGAGGAAGAGGAAGAGAACAGGGAGAACCAGTTGGGAATGAAAAGGAGGAAGAAGAGGGAGAGGAGGCTGCATTTTTCTCTAGAGGAGAAGACTTCCCTCTCTACTGAAAATTTGGTTTTTATATTACAAATCTAGGTTAAAACTAAAATTTCTACAAAGTCCAACTAAGTTTTAAAAATTTTAAAAACTACAATCCTCTAAAAACTTGTTTCATAAAAAGATACTTCTAAATAAAGTAAAACACTAGTTGAAATTCCTAAACTAATTAAACTACAATTGAAAAAGATTTAAACTAATCAAAACACTGAAAAACACAAGGAAGACTTGAAAATTGATAATTTTATCTTTATTTTGAATTTCAAAGCAGTTTCTCAAAAACATTGATAAGAAAGAGTTTTTAATGCATTTTTTGATGCATCATGCAATGAAATATATGTATAAAATACAGAATTTATGCATGATCACAAACAAATGCCAAGTGTCTTCTACATTATTTTCTCAAAAAGTATCTTTCCTGCCTCAGAAAAATAGTCTTAAGAGCTTGCTTTGCGATCACATTGATCAAAATAGGTCAAATCAAAGTATTTTATCATGCATCAACATGTCATGTCATGTCATATTCATTTTTTTGCATGTAACTAGCAAGTTTTTTTGCAGCCAACATAGCTCTTAGAAACCTAATTACACCATGTCCCATTAGAAAAAGCCTACCCAATCCTATTCTAGGATCATCCTACAGATAGATGAACATTAGGTTTATAGGTTGTCCCACAAATTGATAAAGCAATATGATAACATATCTGATGAGCATATAAACCCTCCTAAACCCTTATCCTATCTCCAGAGGTGCATTTCTAAAAAAAAGCATCATTCCATTTTATTCTGTCAATAGTAAAAATGTCTTAGCCTTTTTTATGCTTTTACCTTAAAAAGCTTGTATCTGTCTTCATATTTTTAAAAAGAAGTCTTTGTCTTTGTCAAAATCATTAGCCGTCTTTCGTGTGATTCCAAGGCACAATATACTTTTTGGTCTTCGGCTGACCTCACACAACAAGAATTTCACTCACACCATCGAGTTTGAAGAAAATCCCTTATATGAAATAAGGTGATAGCTTAGTCTATAGATCAAACTTGATTGGTCGAACCTCTCAGCCTATATGAGTCAGGCACCTCAGAGAGACCCTCGTGTTGAGCTATGTACACGTCTCTAGCTAACGTCAACCATTAAGTTATCTCTGTCTTTTGTTAGAGATCCCTTTTAAAAAATGCTTTGTCAGAACTAATCTTTCATGTTTTTTAAATGTTAGTGTGTTTACTTCTTTGTTATCGATCAAGCTTCTTTGTAGACACCAAATTTTTGACCAAAATATTTTTCATACAAAAAATATATATCTTTATATGTTTCTTCTAAAGCAAGATAACTGCAATTTAATTTTTGGCTTTCAAAGTTCTCTTTTAAATTTCTGACAAAAAAGTGAGTTAAATAGGAAATTCTTAGTTTTCTAACTAGCCAAAAATCAAGTTTATCCAACATCAAGATCAAAAGTTATAGACAAACTAACTTTCTAGTCTCTAATGACAACTCCCTCTTTGGTTGCTTGCTTGGTGCCTTGCCTCACCACCTTGTGTGCTTGTAGGTTGCTCGTGCTCATTGGTGAATGCCTGCCACACCGCTTGCCTTTGTGGCTTCGTGTGTGGTCGTCCCTCCCAGGTTTTTGCTTGCCCACAAGCCTCTAACCTCATTGGGCCTCACAAGTGTTGTGAGCACTGATTGGGCATTCATTGCTACATGATGGTCCACACTAGCTGTCTCCCAAGTGTTGTGAGCAATGATTGGGCATCCGTTGCTACACGATGGCTCGATCACTAGCTGCCTCCCAAGTGATTTGAGCACTGATTAGGCATCCGCTCCTATGTGGTGGCCTTAAAGAGTTGTCACCTATACTTCACTTTTGCTCTGCATCGCTTTGCTCCAGTGTGCTGCTAACACTCTATAGGCTTTCCTAGTCCACATCCTAGGCATCACACGATCCTTAACAAAAAGATCATGACAACTAAACTTGTTGTCAGCCCTATCTTGTATTGTTGTCATCACCCTTGGATTGTCACCATTATCTTTAAATTATCATTAGGGTATTTGAATTGTTATTAGTGGAACTCTCCTTTTGGGAAGGTAACATCATCCATCCCTGATGACACCTTAAGTTGTCATCATAACCCTGCGTAACTTACGGTCTGTCATCCGTGACCATGAGTTGTTGTTAGCGCTCACCTCTAAAGACAACTTAACTTGTTGTTAGAAGAACTTGTTGTCAGTGGAAGTTGTCATCAACCACCATTTTTCTTGTCATCAACCATCATTTTCTTATTGTCAACCACCTTTTTCGCGTGCCTCTTGGATAGGATTTGCCTCCTTAGCCTTCCAAACTCAGAATTGAAAAGCTTCCAACTCCTAAAAACCCCTTTCCTTAAGAAAAATCCTCATCGAAGACAATAAACCTTAGAAGAATCTAAGTCTTCATTCAAAGATAACCCATTTAGAAGTTGTCCATCTTGATGGATCCTGAATACATGTGATATGTTATGTATACCTACAAATTTTCTATCATTTTGCTTAGTTTGAATGTAACTCACATGTATACATAAGAATTTTTCATCCTTTTGTGAAAATGAAGTTGATCATACATTGCATTCATTTCATTCTTTAACAAAATGATGTTGCACATACATTGCATTCATTTCATTTTTTTACAAAATTAAGTCGCTCATACATTTAATTCATTTAATTCTTTCACAAAACGAAGTTGCTCTTGCATTGCATTCATGCCATTCTTTCACAAAATGAATGAATGGTAATACATTGCATTAATTCTATTCTTTCACAAAATGAAGTCGTTTGTACATTGAATTCATTCCATTCTTTCATAAGAATTTTGCTTCTCACTGACTCTTTGAAGGAGAGAAAACAAAGTATATGTAGAGGTACCTCCATCTCTTGTGCCTCAAGAATGTTGCATATCACTACATCTTTGATAGAGAGAAAATACAATATATTATCATTGATTCTACATTGTGTTGTTCTCCTAATTTTTTCTATCCCACCCATACCATGTGATTGAACATTGACTATGAGATACATTGAGTCTGTGTTGATAAAAAAATATATTATACCATCGATTCTACATTGTCATCATCCAACACATCTATCCAGCTATCACAATTCGTTAAAGCCATAGACCCCCTATTGATTATATATCATCATCATTTAGGTTTCCTATGATAAAAACATGTTTTCAGATGATCAACTACAACACTCACAAACAACTTGCGGTCTTTTTATTTTATATCCCACCCATACCATAAGATGAGCTTACCAAAAAAACTCATCGTCGATAATTTTTTGCTGCTGAAGTGTCACTGATCTTCTGACCACCGAGGCTTGGCCCTGAAAAAATGACCATAATTTTTCACTGGTTGGAGACTACTAAAATCCTAGTTTCTGTAAAACTCTAGCTTTGCTTTTATACTATGCTCATATGAAAACATCGCTTTAATTATTGCAGAATTCTCACATTGAAAAGAAATTTTAAGAATTTCATAATATTTAAAGAATTTTGCAACCACAAACAAAATTTGATTGAAGTTATCTTTCTTTGGAAGCTAAAACGGAATGAATGCAATGCTTGTAGAACTTTTCACAAAATTTTGCTTTTAATGCTTGCATAATTCTCACACTAATCACCTATATATATATATATATATATATACATGTAAATTCGCACACTAAAAAGGAATCTCACATCGCTTAAAGTCGATAGCATACGGAAGTTTATGAATTCAGCAAACTTTTTATGAATTTTACATCGAACGTAGACTTTCTCAACCACCAACGTGACACTCTTGATGAAATTTGTGCTCTAATCGCCTATATATATTCAGGTAAGTTCACATGTTAAAACATAATCTTGCATAGCTTAAAATTGACATCATGTGAAAGTTCATAAATTCTGCAAACTTTTTGCAAACTTTTTATAAATTATGCATCGAAAGACAGACTTTTGTAACCAATACAAAACTCTTTACGAAATTCACAAGGGATTTTCACAAACAGTATCACAATTTTTATACTATAGATGCAAAAATCGTGGGGCTTTTGCGAAAGTAGCCATTTTCCATAGTATATTGTGTGAAAATATCATGCAAATTTTGTTTTTAGTGGCATTTAGCGAGACGAGAGAGCATTGCGACATAACGTGCAAAAATCAGCAAAGATTCACACGTGCTAAGGGTAAAAAGGTCATTAAAAAATAAAAAACTTGTGAAATTGGACATCAGGCGGATTTCAAAATTTGTGAAGCATTTGAGAAAACACGTCAAATTTGTCAGTCATTTTCCATTTTTTATTGCTCGCTATATATACTGATTGCATAAAGGAGAAAGGGAGCATGATGAATGATTATTAATGGTTTTAATTATTTTCCTTTAATTTCTATTAATTTTTCTAATTTTCAGAGTTCTTAGTTTTGTAACTACTTCAGGGTGCTGATCCTTGAGAGGTTCAGGAGCGATCCTCCTGTTCCAATGCATCAACTCTAGTTTAGATGCAAAAAAAAAAAAAAAGATGGAACGCGTCGATTGACAAAAGGCACCGTTCATCTTCTTCTTGCGACTTGAATGCGTCCTCCTTTGGACTGTGGTATATTGGGCCATAATTTCTCTTAAGGGTAACAAATAATAACAGTAATAATCACAATCTAGCAATTCAATAAGACTTCCATCGTCCATCTTGACAGTGTTCCTAACATAGACCAAGTCTAACAATGCTGGATGATCAAGACATCTCTGGTGCAATTGAAGATGATTTTGGTACAATGTCCTTTTATATATGCATTTATGTTTGAAGCATTATAGGTAATATTTTTTTTTATTTTTTTAAATATAAGTGATGATAGTGCTACCGAAGCTTCAGATAATTCCCTTCAGTTTGATCACTATGAAGAACGAAACAGTATAGCAAGGTTTGAATATAAGATGCCCCTCATGTTGTTCTGAGGGTGTTGTAAAAACTTTGGTGGGTACCCTTATCCCCTAGGCTTTAAAGTTTATACACAAGTGATGATTCATTATTAAAAAAAAATATACGTTGCTATAATTCAGCTTTTTGTTTTACTTCATTCCATGCAAATATTGACATGAAGTATTCAACTAAAAGGCACGGGTTTTATGCTTTGCTTGTTCATAGGGATGACAGTGGACGGACACAAGGTCTACACCCCCACCCTGTATCAAAATCCGGACCTCCATCCCGGTACGGGATTGGATTTCAACCTTCATCCCTGTTTCATGTCTTCTATCCTCCATCTAAACGGGGCAAGGCGGGGCAGGGCCCCATTTCCCCTCGGTCTATTGCCATCTCTAAATAAGGATTGGGAACGGGGCGGGGCAAGCCGAGGATCAGGACAGGGCTGGGCGGGGGAAAGCGTAAGTCCATCCCCACCTCCATTACCATACGGGTTTTGATTTTAACCTTCATCCCCGTTTCATGTCCTCCATCCCCGGTCCAAACGGGACGAGGTGGGGAGGGGCCAGTTTCACCCCGGTCCACTATCATCCCTACTTGTTCAAGGAGCTGTCTACCATCGGCAAACAGAAGAACCTTTAGTTAATGGTAAACCAAAGTTTTTGCAGTTGAGAGAAAGAGATTATGAATACAAGAAGTTTTTTTAAGGATAAAAAAGAATGAATTAAGTGATGAAATGTTAAAAATTCCAAACTTCCAAAATGTCAATGCCCATCATTGGGGATTTAGTTACCAATGGAATGGCGATGAGAGGGTGGCAGGATATCTTAGTAAAGTGGCAACTCTACCGCGTCTCCACATTGCCATGACCCGTCTGTTAGTTTAGATTGTCGTTACAAGTATGTAAAATGTATCTTTTATATTCAAAATCTATAAAATATACATGGTTCATTGTGATAATTCACAGTTTTACGATCAATTTACAAAATTTGACAATCAATGGCATGGTGCTTTGGTGCAGTGGGATGGGGCCTAGGCCTTTAGGTAGGCAGGCAGTCTAGGTTCAAATCCAATGGGCGTCACCTTTTGTGCAAGCGAAAGTATCGTGACATCTCCTTAGGGGCATGGAGTGGGCGCTGTCAAGACAGTGATAGTAAGTACGTCAGACAAAGCCGAATGATGCCTGAAATTATTTAACTTTTAAAATATACGTACCACATACACGTACTATAATCTTCTTTTTCTTTTAAATGACAAGCTGGAGTTAGGCAGACCCCCACTGAACTGTACTACTAGGTTGTGAACTTGCATCGCCTCCCCCACAAGGAGACGTGAACTGCCAGAGCCCCTGTTGGAATGCATATAATACAATCGATTGTTCTTATAATCTAGTTGAAATCTCATTAGTGTAGATATATTTAGCATGGTTGATTTATTGAGAATAGACCCTTGATCATATTTTTTTTTATGAGTAAAAAAAATAAAGGATTTTTACAATCTTTGACTTTTTGTATGGCCAAAAAAACCTATATAAAAGTCAGATTCTTGCAATTCAAAAGCCGGTTCCTACTAAAAAAAGATGTAAATCACATTCATAGAGTTTGTCCCACAAAAACAAAAAAAAATCATAATAAAAATTCAAATTTGCTTAGTCGCTTGTATACAAACAAACAAACGATTGTATGATCAAGTTTTTTTTAAAGTCCGCTGATTGCATGAAATCTTGAAACACGGGAAAGAAGTAAAGGAAAATTTTTGTGCAATCATATTGCACCCCCGATACTCATTTTTTTATGCACTGGATAATTCTTTGGAATCTAAAAAGCTTTGGAAAGAACAAAAGGAATGTTTATCCTATATTTTATAAAAATTGTAGGCGTTGGAGGGATATTATATCTAAAATTTCTTGCGAGACAGCTTTGCATTTTTTTTGGAAGATTTCAGAAATTAGGGTGGATCCACGTGCCACCCGCTGTCCAACTTCACATGAGAAATTGATTTTCACTTTACGTTCTTACACCGTACGTCTACCGTGAACATAGTCAGCTTGCTCATCCGCGTGCGGGACCCGCCAATCAAGACGACGCTCAGGTAACATATTTTCCTTTAGTTTTTTATTATTTTTTCTAATTTTCAGAGTTCTTAGTTTTGTAACTACTTCAGGGTGCCGATCCTTGAGAGGTTCAGGAGCGATCCACCTGTTCCAATGCAACAACTCTGCATTAGATTAAAAAAAAAAGATGGAACCCATCAATTGACAAAAGGTACCGTTAATCTTCTTCTTGCGACGTCTTGATCAGTTCGGTCTTTGGAATATGGTATATTGTGCCATAATTTTTCTTAAGGATAACAAATAATAACAGTAATAATCGTTGTCACAGGTTTATTTTTTTTTTTAATAAATCAGTGCGATGTTATGATTCTTTCTAAACGCTGCAAGCCTTTTTATCGCTCTGTCATAAGGGCATAGAATACTTAGCAAACCTGCAACGTATCAAGCTGCTCAGCCTAATGGCTAAAAGCCGCTTATCAACATCTTTTCATGTGCTGAATCATTTTCATTAACCCTGCACATCATTCCGTGCGCAACTGCCTAGCAGAAACGAATCAAGCGTATTTTCAAATGTGCATTTTATATAGTTCATGTTGCTTAATAAATAACCGTCTCATACCAACTATCGCTTTCGAAAAAGACTCAAACTTGCCTTAGCCTTGCATGCCATGAAACGTATCACGACTCTATGAGCATGACATAGCAAAACCTCATCATCGAAGGAACAAGACCTTGCAACCCCCAATCCGAAGACCAGTTGATGATTGAACGCCATAACGAATAGCTCCACTTAGACTTATTCACTGGTGCCTAATTAAGCATTCACTCGCCTAACCCCGAGTCACCATACTCGATTGAAATCACCTAATTTGATACCTGAGAGGAAGTAGCCCTAACTTACACACATTCCCGTGTATTCAACCGCTACGCGTGAGACATCTTGAAAGGTGAGAGGTTCTTAACTAAATCTTCAAAGGCAATATCCTTTGATCCGTTAGTACTACTTAACCAAACAATGCTCCACGTTTGTGCCGCCATACAATGATGCACTAACGATGATATTGTTGCCTATCATGTGCCATGTTACCAACACACACCACACGTTCTTATAGTCGATGCATTTTCCACTCAATAGAGCTCTGTATCGCACATGCCATATTTCGAAAGATCGGTCTGAGACATTCTCCTCACCCAAAACCATTATTGTCATCGACAATGCTGGTGTAGGTAAAAATACAGTCTTCACTAATATGTCAGTTTTCCTTTATACTTATCTTTAGTTTGTTATTTTTCTTCAGCTTACTCAACTTGTTATGGTTTACATCTATCATCGCCGCTACCTTTAACATGCCAAGTCCTATACCTTTAATGCATCTTCGATCACTTAGACAACGGTCTTCTGCTTCATCAATATTGAGCATTTTTTGCTCGTGAGACCCCAGTGCAGTCTCATACATAAGCAAGTCATCCTCGCCCACATGACAAACTTGTCATCTTTATGCTCATGACTGAGGTGCCTTTCAACCCCAACAAGGGCAATTTCAAGCCCTTCGTGTTCCTCGCAGAGAAAGACGACCACCAATGCACGTTGTAGGGATATCAACTCCCTTAAGCACCAACTTGCGGTTTTTCAATGATCCAAACTAGTTTTTAAATGGAAGACGCCTTCTTGTGTATCACCCCAAAGTGGTCCTTCAAAGTATCTTTCTGAGCACTCGTCCTCACATGGGGACCTTTGGCCCAACGCTGCAACTCCTCTCCTGAATCCATCATACTCTAACTCTCTCTTAGAGTCAACAATACATTCTCGCATGAACCAGTGAGCTACGAACAATAACTTTTGCCGCACACACAATTCATAGAGGATATGCCAACTCAAGGGACCAAAATAATGAGTATTTTGCTTAATGTGGGTACTCTGCTAACCCACAAATTTGAAAGAGAATCTAAAAGTTTAATTGAGTCTTCCATACCTAAAGGTGCAAATTCATCCAACCAAATTCAATATGCATTCTCTGCATGCACAAGACAAACATCACGCTCTGCCTGTGAGCCTAATGCACAACTGGTAGGAATATTTGGCTTATCTATATTTCCTTAGCCAATTGAACAACAATCTTATACTTCTGCTTATCATGGTCAAGATGTTTCATACCATCTTTCCAACATCTTGCTTCTGTTCTCGAACGACCATACTTCAGCGGTGTAAATTTTTGTAACCAAGATAAATCATCTATGTCATCTTCAGTGTCGTAAACAATGAACAATAAGGTCTCCGTAAATCTTTCTACTCTGATATCAAATTTTCACAAACTTACTTTTTTTTCAATAAGCTAGTACGGCACGATGAACCATTCTTACCGCCGCAAGCCTTTCTATCGCTCTGTCACAAACATAGAATACTTTGCAAACTCACGACACGCCAAGCTGGCCAGCCTAACGGCCAAATACCGCGTATCAATACCTTTCCATATGTTGAATCATTTTTATTGGCCTTGCGTATTACTCTGTGTGCAACTGCCTAGCGAAAGTTGATCAAACACATTTTTCAAATACACATTCTATGTAGTCTATGCCATTTAGTTCATAGACATCTCATACTAGCTATCACTTTCAAAAGAGACACAAACTTGTTTTAGCCTTGTGTGTCATGAAGCGTATTGTGACTTCATCCGCACGACACAACAAAACATCGTCACCAAAAGAACAAGACCTTACGACCCTCAATCCAAAGACCAATTGATGATTGAATACCATAGCGAAGAGTGATACATTCGTTGACGCTTAGGCATTCACTCGTCTAGTCCTGAGTTACCATACTCAGTTGAAATCACCTATAGGTTTTGATTTTAACCTTAATCACCGCCTTCATGTCCTCCATCCCTGGTCCAAATGAGGCGAGGCGGGGAGGGGCCCCGATTCAAGGAGCTGTCTACCATTGGCTACCTGAAGAACCTGTAGTTAGTAGCAAACCAAAGCTTTTGCAGTTGAGAGAAAGAGATTATGTATACAAGAAGCTTTTTTTAAGGATAAAAAGAATGAATTAAGTGATGAAATGTTAAAAATTCCAAAATGTATGGGGATTTAGTTACCAATGGATTGGCGATGAGAGGGTACTTTTCGTTGTGGCAGGATATCTTAGTAAAGTGGATCAATTTTCAAAATTTGACAATCAATCACATGGTGCCTTTGGCGTAGTGTGATGGGGCTGCTAGGCTGGCAGTCTAGGTTCAAATTCCATGAGCGTCACCTTTTGTTCAAGCCAAAATAGCGTGACAACTCCTTAAGGGCAAAGAGTAAGCCCACGGAGTGTTACGCTGTCAGGACAGTGATAAGTAAGTATGGCACACAAAAAGCCACATGATATGATGCCTGATATAAAATATAAACGATTAATGCATGTACTACGATCTTCTTTTTCTTTTCAAACAACGCCTCACCACATTGACAGCTACTACCAACCATGTGGAGCCCCTGTTAGAATTTATATAATACAATCGAATGTTCTTATAATTTAGTTGGAATCTCATTATCCAAGTTGTGTACATATGTTCATCATCGTCTATTTAGAACTAAATCGACCCATGATCATATTTTTTTTTGACGAAAAGCCATGCATGTATTTTACGAGTCAAAAAATAGATGTTTTTAAAATTTGTATCGCCAGAAAAACCTATAGAAAAGTCAGATTCCCGCAATTCAAAAGTCGGTTCCTACTAAAAAGATGTAAATCACACCCATCCATAGAGTCGATTCCACAAATTTATTTTTTATCAGGAGCAATATGATTGTACAAATATTTGTGCATTAAGCACCCATGACCTTCGGAGCGGGGGACAAGCTCTCTACCTCCATCCCATCCCAAAATTCTGCCCTCCATCCCTGCTTTCATTTCTGCACTGATTTTGATTTTAACCACCATCCCAGTTTCATGCCTTCCATCTCCGATCCAAAGTGGAGTGGGGTCTTATTTTCCTCAAGTCCACCGCTATTCTTAAAAAAAAAAAAAAAGGTTGAACTGTTGAAAGGTATTTTAATGCAAGTTGTTGATATCAACTATGACCCACTCATGGATTTGGCAGTAATCAATCGGTTGATTGTTTTTTTCTTTTTGTTTTTTTATTCAAGCATTTTTTAACCATTGATTTTTTTTTTTTAAATGGGTAGAAAATCCCACAAACATGTTGGATTCTAGAGATTCAGATGTAGATATTCAATAAATATACCATGTAGATCATGTCTACAGGGTTATGTTCAAAACAACTTAATTTTGCTCAAGTGAGATCTCAAGATTGGGGTATGATGATGAGGAAGGCATGAGGGATGAGTGAAACCGAGTTGCCTAGCTAAGACCTATTTTGATGAATTCAGTTCCGCTCTAGGGATAGCAGTAGATGGGAGGGAAACTGGGATCTACCCCGCCTCACCTCGTTTGAATCGGGGATGGAAGATATGAAATGGAGATGGAGGTTAAAATCAAAACTCATGCGGGATAGAGTCAGAGATGAACTTACGCTTTTCTCCATCCCCGCCTCCATTCTGATCTCCTCCTTGCACCGTCCCATCTCCTTCTCAATCCTTCTTTAGGGATAGAAATGAACCGATGCCTTGCCCCGTTTGGATAGGGGATAGAGGACATGAAACAAGGATGAAGGCGGGGAATCAAAACCCGTGTGGAGTTGAAAGCAAGAATGAAAGGTAGGATTTTGAGACGGGGTGAGGGTAGAGACCTTGTACCCTGCCCTCGCCTCGGTCCACTACCATCCCTTCTTGGCTCTATTTGCAACCTGGAGCCAATTTAATATGCTACCTGCACCCACACATTTAACATGTAAATTTTGAAACATAACAAACAACAACAACTACGCCTTCATCCCAAAACAATTGGGGTCGGCCTTATGAACCAACAAAGAAAATCATTCTGGACTTAAAAAAAAAAAAGGATATTTGACACGTAAAAAAAAAAGACTTAAATTATTATTTTATGTTTCAGGGTCTGTCATAATAACTGACGCGACCATTGTTGGGCTTGGATCTGACAGCTCCAGATTCGATCTAGAAAGCCCATTTGTATGCATTTCTCGGGCCAGTACGTAGTCCAGAATATCATTATACGACAATTTTTTCCAGTGACGTGTCAAGCCCTATTAGCTTCTAGGCTGGATTGGGTTCTGGATTGCACATTCAGCCCTAGCCCGTGCTTGCCCCATGGGCCATGGGTAGAGATGTCAATGGGACGGATCTGCTTCAGACACAGGTAGGTTCAAACTCCCAACTGATTTTGAGGTGATGGTATCGGATCTGGACCAAGGTTCAATCGGGTCTACCGTAAGAAAAACCACACCCAGGTCTTATAGTTAGGATTAGATGACGGATCCAGTCGTGGTAAAAAAGTATTTTTGAACTTTTTTACATTGAACAAACACAGATCTTAATCTAAACTCGGGTCACACCTGGGTCTGGTATGAAATTTCACAAACTGTACCTGGCTCCATATACTAATTGCGCCTCCTTCTTTATTAGAAAAGCTTAAACCTATAGAGTTTGGTACATGTCAAACCCGACCCATTGAATGCCCTAGAGCCCATGGGGTATATCTCGACTTCTTGTTGTGCTGGTCCAAGTAAGCCATTGGACCCATTTGAAAAATCTAAGCTTCAACCGATGAGATGATGCTTGTGTGTGTGATCGGGACGTAATGCCAACGTGTGGCTGTGGTGCAATATCCTATCCATCCATCAATCTTTATGCTATTAATTCTTCTTCGACAAATGGGTCACTGAAGGAAGCAGATCAGGTCATGCTGAAAATGAGCGTTTTTGCTCATGCGGACATCGTGGCCGTCTGTTTGCATTTTGGATGAATGACACGTGCTTTTGTTGAACTTTTGAGTTTTTTAAAATGCAAATCGGATGGCCACGATGTCAGCATGACCTGATCTGCTTCCGTCACTGAAACATCTCAATACTATGTGCGCCCCTACTGAGTCCTCAACCCAAACATAAGGTCTCCTCACTCGCCAACTTAGCGTGTATTATTATGTCCCTTTCTTAAGTTCTTATCGTGCACAACCCATAACCCATTGTTGGTGTAAACCGGAACGTAAAAACAAAAACAAACACGTACGGGTAGCTGTCACGGTGAAAATGATCGAAGGGAGCCTTGATGCAGGTGTTCGACGTTCTGCTCAGCTTATCGATGCCTATAGTGAGCTCGGGCCGTCAAGTGGATGGTGAGCAAGAGCCTAAACCCAATGATATTTGCATATGTTAGCCCTTCACATGCCATATTGAATCATATTCTCTGGGTCACTCACGGTTAGACTCGATACAAAAATTTTAACATTAGATCTCTTACCACACATAATGATGAGTCATCTTTTAATAACCTTTTGACTAAGTGTGCTGAAGAAGAATAAAGATTAAAGGGTAAGAGACGGCCGAACGTAAATACGACCTTTTATTAGAAAAAATATAAGCCTAAGCAAATAAAAGTTTCTTCAAGAAGAAGAACAAAAAAAAAAACTTTGAGGAACATTTAAACTCTTATGCGAAATCCAAACCTCCATCCTAGTTTCATATCTTCCATCCCCCATCTAAACAAAAAGAGGTGGGACGGGGCCATGTTTTTCCTTGGTCCATTGCCATCTTTAAAGAAGGACTGCGAATGAGGTGGGGGCGGGAGACAAGGTCTCTGCCCTGTCTCAAAATCTGGACCTCCATCCCCCCACATGTTTGAATTTTAACCTCTATTCCCGTTTCATGTCTTCCATCCCTAGTCTAAATGTAGAGAGGCAGGGCAGGGCGAGACTCCGTTTTCCCTTGGTCCATTGCCATATCTAAACGACGTGGGGTGGGGGACAAGGTCTCCACCCCCACCCTGTCTCAAAATCCTGACCTCCATCCCCGCCTTCGTCCTCACACTGAGTTTGGATTTTAACCTTCATCACCACCTCCATCACCATTTCATGTCTTCCATCGCCGGTCTAAACGAGGCTAGGGGGGTGGGTCTCAGTTTTCCTTTCGATTTATTGCCATCTCTAAAGAAGGGGGGGAGGGGGAGAGAGAGAAAGGTGGAGATCGGGTCGGGCCAAGGCAGGAGAAAGTGTAAGTTCATTCCTGCCTCCATCCCTGCACATGTTTTGATTTTTACTTCCATTCTTGCCTTCATCCCCGTTTTATGTCCTTCATTCCCGGTTCAAACAGAAGGGGGGAGGGGCTTCATTTTCCCCAAGTCCACTGCCATCCCTACTTGTTCAAGGATTCGTCTACCATCGACTACCTGAAGAACCATTAGTTCGTGGTAAACCAAAGTTTTTGCAGTTGAGAGAAAGAGATTATGAATACAAGAAGCTTTTTTAAGGACAAAAAGAATGAATTAAGTGATGAAATGTTAAAAATTCCAAACTTCCAAAATTCAATGCCCATCATTGGGGATTTAGTAACCAATGGAATGGCAATGAGAGGGTGTACTCTTTCGTTGTGGCAGGATATCTTAGTAAAGTGGCAACTCTACCGCGTCTCCACATTGCCATGACCCGTCTGTTAGTTTAGATTGTCGTTACAAGTATGTAAAATGTATCTTTTATATTCAAAATCTATAAAATATACATGGTTCATTGTGATAATTCACAGTTTTACGATCAATTTACAAAATTTGACAATCAATGGCATGGTGCTTTGGTGCAGTGGGATGGGGCCTAGGCCTTTAGGTAGGCAGTCTAGGTTCAAATCCCATGGGCGTCACCTTTTGTGCAAGCGAAAGTATCGTGAATTTTACGCTGTCAGGACTGTTGACAGTAAGCACGTCAGACAAGGCCCAATGATGCTTGAAATTATAAAACGTTTAAAATACATGTAGGACATACATGTACTACAATCTTCTTTTTTCTTTTAAAAGACAAACTAGGGTTAGGCAGTTACTGAACTGTACTACTAGGTTGTGAACCTGCAACGCCTCACCACAAGGAGACGTGAACTGCCAGCTTCTATGTGGAGCCCCTGTTGGGATGCATATAATACAATCCATTGTTCTTATAATCTAGTTGAAATCTCATTAGTGTAGATATATTCAGCATGATTGGTTTAGTGAGAATCCACCCTTGATCATATTTTTTGATGAAAAGCCATGATTTTTATGAGTCAAAAAATAAATGTTTTTTTATAATCGTTGACATATTTGTATCGTCAAAAAAAACCTATATAAAAGTCAGATTCCCGCAATTCAAAAGCCGGTTCCTACTAAAAAAAAATATTGTAAATCACATCCATAGAGTCGGTTCCACAAAAAAAAAAATTTAAAATTTGCTTAGTCTCTTGTGTACAAACAAACGATTGTAACAAACTTTAACTTTAATCCATTCTTTTAACGATGATCAAGCATACGTTTTTTTTTTTTTTAAGTCCACTGCTTGCATGAAATCTTGAAACAAGGGAAACAAGTAAATGAAAACTTGTCCAGTAAAGGAAACTGCTCCACTCAAGTCATTGTATCTCTTTGAAATAGGCTCAAGCATTTTTTTAGTGAAAAGACACAAATATTTGTGAATTAAGCACCCGATCACCCTCTAGGTGGATGTGAGGGATAAGGTCTCCACCCCTCTCCCATCTCAAAATTCTGCCCTCCATCTTCAACACAGATTTTGATTTTAACTTTCACCCCCGCCTCCGTCTTCATTTCACACCCTCCATCCCCGATCCAAACAAGGCGAGGCGGGGTGGGGTTCCATTTTCCTACAAATCTACTGCCATTCTTAAAAAAAAAAAGGAGGTTGAACTGTCGAAGAGTATTAATTTTACTAACGGGGATCATGAACATGGTGGGAGAATGTGTAACCCAATCTCTGCTTTCATTCTCGCACGGGTTTTTATTTTAACCTTTATCCCCACCTTCATCCTCATTTTATGTCTTTCATCTATGGTCCAAACTGAGCCAGGCAGATCCCATTTCTCCCCGATACATTGTCATTCTTACCGCCGTCTTGAGGACAGAGTCAGAGCCTATCAGGTGTGAAGCCTAAGACACCTGCTAGAAGGCGATGAGGTGATTAATAATGCATAAATTTTTGTGCAATCATATTGCACCCCGGATTGGGACTTATTTTTTTTATGCACTGGATGATTCCATGGAATCTAAAAACTTTGGAACGAAGGAAAGGGATGTTTATCCTACGAAGAAACTTATTCATTTTTTAAAAAATTGTAGGCGTTGGAGGGATATTATATGTAGAATTTAGTGGGCTGATATGATACTCTGGGAAGTTTCTTGCGAGCTTATCATCATGACAGCTTTTCATTTCTGGAAGCTTCCAGAAATTAAGGTGGATCCACGTGCCACCTGCGTGCCCTCTCCAACTTGACATAAGAAATTGATTTGCACTTTCCGTTCTTGCACCGTGAACATAGTCAGCTTGCTCATCCGTGCGCAGGACCCGCCAATTAAGATGAGGATCAGATAACGTAGTGTTACGGGATTGACAAAAAAAAAAGAGGTCATGATGACAGCAATGATCATAATCGTTTTAGCAATTTGGTAATCTATCTTTTCAAAAGAGACCATCCACTTTAAGAGCTGCAACCGTGACTGTAGCTTGTACTTGAGTAAGCGATGGGGATAGGTCGATTGTCACTTTATCTGGTTCTAGTCACTTGAATACACCATGGACATGGACCAGTTTGGACTGTCGTCGGTTGCGTGATAGTTTTCTCTTAATAACATAAGTAATTTAGAGAATATCTTCGATCTTGAGAGTTTTACAGACTTTTTTTTTTGTTCTTTTTTTTTTTTTTTGAAAGAAGAGAGTTTTACTGACTTTTGACCAGGGTTACAGAGTCAAACGGGCTTAGAAGCGAAGGCCCCGTGACGCAGCTTCGGGCAATCACAAACACCGAAGGCAGGCCTTTTGAGCGCACAAGAACACACAACACACGCACATAAGTGAAAGCAAGAGTACGCGTATGCCCAAACACAAAGAGAGCAAAGAGACAAGGAAGCAAAAAGCTTCTTTATAGATACTTGAAAGCAAAGTACATCAAGAGGGGGAGAGAGGGTCCGAATACACAGAGTTCTTAGGTCGTAAGGCCTTGTGGGGCACTCTAGAGTGCCAAAGAGGTATATACATCATAGCAAAAAGGTGAAAAATATGGCATCCCGGAACACGCTCCCCCACCTAAGTTGGCGCCGTCCTCGATGCCAATTGTTCATGGTAGCCTTCTACAAGTTGTCGATGCTGGAACATGTTGTTGGCCTTCTCCAAGGTGGCTTCACATTCTGGCAATCACTTCCACTGCACTAAGTACTTTTTGCCTTTCCCTACATAGTTGTTGAAATGGTTGAGGATGATATCTGGATCTCTGCCTAGTACACTGACTGTTAAAGGGGCTCGCTGCGGGATCGGGGCATGTTGAGACATGCTCCGTTGAGGATCTCCTTCGTCTTCGTGGAATGACTTCAGGTTGCATATGTGGAATACCGGATGCACTTGAAAGTTTGCTGGCAAGTCCAGTCGGTACGCCAAGTTCCCCACACGTTTGATAATGGTGAAGAGACCATCATATTTGCGAATAAGGCCATCGATGATGGCCCCGAAAGATAGCTGTGCGATCAGGAAAGAGCTTGACCAACACTTTGTCTCCAACTCGAAATTATTTTGGGCGACGCTTCTCATCTACCCATTTCTTCATGCGCTTGGTTGCCTTGTTTAGGTATGTCTTCGCCAACTCTGTTTGATCTTGCCAGTTCTTGACAAACTGGTATGCATAAGGTGCTTTTCCACGTCCTCGCGCAGCAAGGGAGTGTAGAGTCTGTGGCTGTTGTCCAGTTGCGACCTCAAATGGACTGTGGCTGGATGATTCGCTCTTTTGAAGGTTGTAGCAGAATTGAGCCGCATCAAGTAAATCAACCCAATCCCTTTGGTTGGCACTGACAAAGTGCTGCAGGTATTCCTCCAGCATGTCATTTATTCTCTCAGTCTGTCCGTCGGTTTGGGGGTGGAAACTTGTGCTGAAATGCAAGTTCGTCCCCATTAAGCGAAACGCTTCTCGCCAAAACTTGCTAGTGAAGCGTGCATCACGATCACTGACGATGCTCTCTGGAATTCCCCAATGCTTAATTACGTTCCGCATAAATAACTTTGCAGTATCTGCGACTGAGCAGGTGGCAGGGGCAGATACGAAGATAGCATACTTCGAGAACATATCCACAACCACATAGATCAAGATGCAACCTTGTGCTTTCGGCAAGCTTACAATGAAGTCCATGGTTATGCACTCTCACGGATGGCTAGGCACAGGTAGGGGCTCTAGTAGTCCACCGGGTCTCTGATTGATGGGCTTATCTTGTTGGCAAATCAAGCAAGTTCGTACATAAGCATCTACGTCATCGTGCATCTGCGGCCAGTAGAATGCGTGTTCCAACAATGCCAACGTCCTTTGTTTCCCTGGGTGACCGACCCAAGTAGTATCGTGGCACTCGTGCATCAAGCGCCTTTTCAAGATATCTTGTCACAGAACATATAGACGATCGCCCGCAGCGCGGAGCAAACCATCCTCTAGCCAGAATCTCTGCGTCTTTCCTTCCTTCACCAATGCAATCAATTGTTGAGCCATTGAGTCACTTTTCGAAGCTTCTCACACTTGTTCAAGAAGATCGCTCGTCGATTGGCTCACACTGCCCTCCCAAGCGAGCAAAGCTACAAGTTCTGCCTTTCGACTCAAGGCATCGGCCACAACATTGGTCCTGCCTGACTTATACTCGAGGACCATATCAAATTCTGCAAAGAAATCTTGCCAACGCGCTTGCCTAGGCACTACAAGAAACATGTGGATTAGCGATGACCTAAATCCGTCGCTAATCCATCGCTAATTTGTCGCTAAACATTTTAGCGACGGATAACTTTCATCGCGATTTCAACACAAGTTCCATTAACCAACTTCTCCATATTGGTCACTGACCCAGTCAGCTGCGCAACATCGCGTGAGATGGCTGACACATGATCATCGGCCATGAAGTCCTCTTCAGCAGGAACCATACTACATGAAGGGGTCATGGCAATCTTCTTTGGTGCCATTGTCACTCTCAATGTCGACAAGGCTTTGGTACCAACTTGTCACGGGCTTAGAAGCGAAGGCCCCCGTGACGCAGCTTCGGGCAATCACAAACACCGAAGGCAGGCCTTTGGAGCGCACAAGAACACACAACACACGCGCACGAGCGGAAGCAAGAGTACGCGTATGCCCAAACACAAAGAGAGCAAAGAGACAAGGATGCAAAAAGCTTCTTTATAGATACTTGAAAGCAAAGTACATCAAGAGGGGGAGAGAGGGTTCGAATACACGGAGTTCTTAGGCCGTAAGGCCTTGTGGGGCACTCTAGAGTGCCAAAGAGGTATATACATCATAGCAAAAAGGTGAAAAACATGGCGTCCCGGAACACAGAGAGTGCCATGGTATATGAGGAAGTGCTTTTCCTCAAAACGCATTTCGAAAGCTCAAAACATACATAATGCTTCTGAAATGTGCGAGAAAGCGTCAAAAAAAATTAGGAAGTGCACTTTTTCTTTGTTTCTCTTTATTTTTTTAGTTTTTTTGTGTATTTTTTTTATATTTTTTTCTTACTTTTTTTCTCTTTTTTAGCTTCTCCCTCGCTTCGTATGTTGTTTTCGGTTTGCTTCCTAAATCGCTTTCGAGACGATTCTTAGTTCGCTTTTGCTTTCTAAAATTTTAAAAATGCTTTGCTTTTTTGTATCGATTGACAAGTCTGCTTTTGACAAACAAACCATTTTTGTTGAGATGGATAAACCATTTTTTGCTATGTGAAGAATCTGGTTTTGGAAGCCAAATTCTTTGCTTTCCCAAAAAGAGGAGAAGCTTTGGGGAATGATAAACTCAATTCCCTTTAGTTGGAAGCCCACTTCCTCTTCATTTCACAAATTGACTCTCTTGGGCTTTCTTAAGGGTTTTCTCTAGCTTTTGTTACTTTTGACTTGCTTTCACCTTTTTATATTTTTTTATTAGAAAATTATTATTTTTTTGTAACAAGCTTACATGTTGGTTTTATATAGCTTTATCGTTTAGGTCATTTCTTATTTGTTTATGCAGCTGCTTCATATTTGTTTCATTCCCTTGCATAATCGCTTCGTACTACTTTTCAACCCTGTTTTTCTCAGCTTCTACTTCACGCATAGCTTTTGGTATCCATTTCATTTCTTGGTAACTATGAGATTGACACTGCGGTGCGCAGTTGACAGTACAAAACGAGATTAGTTTCGTACGAAATCGAACAGGCCGTCGCCGACTGAGCTTCGTATATATATATATATATATATATATATATATATATATATATATATTCCTCCCTGACTGCCCTTCGTGTGTCAACCAAATCCAAGGCTCTCGATCTCTACTCACTGCGTTAAGCAAACGCGTTTGTCGACGAGCCATGACGATAGGTCGATGACGCATCATCTCTTACATCAGGAAATTAATGCCCCCCCTCTCTATTCTTCTAGATCCTTTGGCCCTGGTGATTTCCAAATGGATATCATTCTTTAAAGAAGAAAGGGTATTTCTACGAACACATAAGGAACGCGGTATCTGGTGAGAAGTTGACCCTGGTGGTTTGAAGAATGAAAAGTCGGTTGGTCGTTGGGTTGACCAGTCTTTCCCTGTTTCCTCCTTGTTTCCCTAAACGTACAGAAAACTGGATACAAAGGCTCATACATATCCCCGCCAGCACTCACAGATAAACAAACAGGCAACGAAAGCACATACGTACGCTTCTGTCACGGCGGCAACCTCTCTTATATTAGGAAGGCCTTGTGTCATTGTACTGCACATTCCCAAACCAATTGAGAGACTTCGATTATTGCCTTACAATCCTGATAGCCAATAACATCACTAGAGGATATACCAAATAGATCAGAGCTTCGTACTGCATCTTCTTCACTTCGCCGGAATTAATAGTGCCAACAGGTCAGAAGATAACAGCGAGATAGACCTTCTTCTTCTTCTTCTTCTTCTTCTTCTTCTTCTTCTTTACTTGAATCTCCAGAAGCGAATTAGCAGACTGCTTCGCAACCTTTTTCGTTAACAATTTCTATTACCAAGAGGGTGATAGAAAGCAGTGAGCTTGTTTTCCACACAAATTTCAACTCTCTCTATCGCTCTCTTTCTCTGTGAGACAACAAAAAAAGAATGCAAGCTGAGCAAGCAACTCCCAGCACCAGCAAGCCCAAGTCGCCGATTCGACGTCTCTACCAGAAACTCTTTCCCAACGGCGCCAAAACCGATACCTTAGAGAAGACGGGCGTCCTCTCCATCTCCCCCAAACATAGTGATTTCTATCCATCCGAGAGAAGGTCCGAGGAGCTCCACCGCGTCTTCGGCTTCTTCGATAGCGATGGGGATGGGAGGATATCCCCCGCAGAGTTGAGAAATTGCATGAACACGATGGGGGAGGAGTGGTCCGAGGGGCAAGCAGTCTCCGCCCTCCAATTCATCGACTTGGACGGAGATGGGCAGGTGGGGTTCGACGATTTTGTGAAGCTGATGACGGGAGGGGATGAAGGTGGGGAGAGGGAGAAGGAGGACATAAGGGCGGCGTTTGGGATGTACGCCATGGAAGGGACGGAGTGTATAACCCCCAAGAGCCTCAAGAAGATGCTCAAGAGGTTCGGCGAGTCCAAGTCCACGGACGAATGCAGGGCCATGATTCGCCACTTCGATACCAATGGTGATGGCGTGCTTAACTTGGAAGAGTTCAGGCAGATGATGGTGGGCTCCTAATTCCCCGCCCTCTCTCTCTCTCTCTCTCTCTCTCTCTCTCTCTCCAGTTTCTCACTGTTTTACAGCACCATGTGGGGTTGCTTATGTTTGTTTAGGGAAGGGAAGGACTGGGTCAGGAAGGGGAGGCGAAGGATTTCCGTAACGCGAGCTGTCGAGGGGAGAGGGATACTTCCTGTTCAACGAATTACCACATTCTATTAATATGATCATTCAGCGGCACGGAGACGTTACCACATTCTTTTATTCGTTTATATTAAACCAATAAATTTGGTCAATGCCGTGTATCACCCATTGTATATATAATAATAGACAAACAATTCATTGTACTCTCTCTCTCTCTCTCTCTCTCTCATAAAAAGCTGCCTGGATCAAACTGGGTATGCTCCGATATGAGCTTGGATTCTGAGATGTTATTCCAAATCATCCGTTGTCATATGGATCTCTATATTGATTTATTAAATGGATCAAATGCCAATTTGATTCGGTGTGGAAAAGTCGATAAGCAAATAACCTGAATCCTTAGCTCTATCATGTCACACTCCGTATGCGGCTACGTAGACACCCAATTTCGGACCAAGATATTTGTCATATCAAATTTTTTTATTTTGTCACTCAAGTTTATTTCAAACTGATTTTGTACCTTTAAAATTATTTTTTAAATGTTTTCTACCAAAAAAAAAGCTAAAAAAGAGATTCTTAGTTTTTTCAACAAGTCAAAAATCAGGTCAAACCGACATTGAAATCAAAAGTTATGGCCAAAACTAATTTTTGAGTTCTAATGTTAATACTTTTGAATTATCGTTATTATTTTTTGAATTGTCCTCATATCTCATTTCAAAATTGTCGGTTTCTAGTCATGTGTTGTTATTAGATATAACAATACATTCATTTGTCATTAAATCTTTAATGGTTTTCATGTCAGCAGGTTAAAAAAAAAGGCATTGCACTCATTTTTAAGCATTTTATCCAACCAAGGACACCCCTCTCACTTAATGACATTTATTAAACCTAGATCTTATCCTTAAATCACCTCCATAAGATCAAATCTAATCCTTCGATTTGAATTCTTTTAATTTCAGCCATAGATCCTTCTTTGGATCTGGATACACAAGAAATGTACTCAGATCAACCATAAAAACTATAAATAGGGAAACATCCCTATTTCAACATCTGAAATCCGAACAACTATATTTATACACGAGCTAGCCTAGCCTATCTAACCTAGATTACGTAACTTAGCCTAAGGTCTAAATCACCCTATTTGAAGCTCAAACCTAGCTGAAGTGTCATCTGTACTCCCCCGTGCTCATTGAATGTACAAAGGGCTCCCTAAGTCTGAAGTGAGATTCTGTATTTTATTTGTTTTATACATTTTCCTAAGTTTTAATTATTCTAACGTTCGCATTTTATCTATGTCTTTGTGTTTTTTTTTTTTGAGTTTTGGTGGCTCTCGCCACTGTACTCATCTTTTTCATGGAAATGAACTCGAAGTATGTGCCATTGTAACGCATTCATCCCAGCAACGATGATTGAAAGTCTTTGATTTGGCTTATCCTTGCTCAACAGAGGAGGAAAGACGTGAAGTCTTTAAGAAAACGGTTCCCATTATCTTCTCAAATTTGAATGAGGATCTCATATCCATTTCAAAACAAAATTTTCAATGTAAAACCTTTTTTAGCTTTTAAAAAATTGAGGATCCATAGAATGGCGATTTGGAACCATTATGTGGATCATGATTCAGTTCTGAATATGGGTCAACATACAGTTCAAGAGGAAAATATCATGGACTTATCCTCCCAACACCTACAACATATTGTTGAGGCAGATCTAAAGTGCACCATGTTCTCTACATTGGGTCAGGTAGTTAGAGAAGGTAAAACTGCACCACCAGGATCTGTGAATGAGTTGTCTGGTTGTAATACCTGTGAATTTTCTCCCAATTATTTAATGAATAAAGAAGAATTTTATGTCTCACTTGTGTGTTGAATTTTTATTTGAAATAGAATTTAATTTGAATTTGAATCTCAAATTAATCAAATCTAAATTTGTTTTGAATTTTATTTGAAATTTAATTTCAAATTGGAGTTGAATTTCATTTGAGATTTAATTTTAATTTGAGTTTCAATTTAATTTGAAATTGAAGTTCAATTGAATTTAGATTTAATGAAATGTGAATTTGGATTGGTTATGAAATTAACTTATATAAAATTAGATCTAATTTGGATTTGGATTCAATTAGAATTTTGAAATTAAACCTTTTTTAAGTAGGGAAGTGGATCTCAAGGGTGGGACGCCTCCTTTTGTGGGCCCATCCTACTTGTCCAAGGTCTTTTACGTTCTTATTTCCTAATTGCCTCAAAAATTTTACTTCATCTAAAGGCAAAATGTCTAGTTAGTTTCCTAATTCAAATATAAGCTAGTTGGCTAAGATATTTAGAAGTTTCCTATTAACTTAGGAATCAAATGTAGCTTAGGATTTTTAGTATACATGCATATGGTAATTAAAGAAAAGGTGCTAGAGGGTTTTCTATTAAAAATAAGAAATATCTCATGAATTTTTATAAAAGGGATACCTCAATTCATGCCCACCTTATATCTCTTTCTACTCCTCTTCCATCTCACTTCCTTCTCGCTAATCCACACCTCCCTCAAGGAGTCTTGGAGCTTGTGTGGTTGTTCTCCCATCGACGGTGCAGTTAATATGAGGAAGGTGATCAACAAGGATGGTAGTTCACTATTGAGAATAAGAAATATCTCTTGAATTTTTATAAAAGAGAGACCTCAATTCATGCCTCCCTTATCTATCTCTTTCTACCCTCTCTCTCCATTATCTCTTCCTTTTTCTCGCTAATCCACGCCTCCCTCAAGGAGTTTTGGAGCTAATGTGGTTGTTCCCTCATTAGCAGTGCAGTTAATAGGAGGAAGGTGATCAACAAGGAGGGTACTTCACTAGTCTATATGGTTTTAATTTTTGGTTTTTGGTTTTTTGGCTTTTGAGGTAGATACACTCTAACTATGACTGTATATTTAATGCTAAATAGCACGATCATGTTGAGATATAATTTTCAAATGCATATTAATATACATATCAACCATAATTGATGTACGGACTGATGTTATATAGTTCGTGAAGTATTAAAATATTCAAAACCATCTTTACCAAAAATTATTTTCAGAGTTGTGGCTTATTTTAAGTGTTTCTTTGGAAAAATCATTTGGTATGATTCTTGAACTATGTTATGTGTTAGATTTATTCTTGAACATCATGTATTAAATTAGGTTCATGCTAAATCCGATAGTCATTGTTCATGACTGATGTAAAAATTCAAGAATAAGATTTATCTATTTGAAAATGATTTTTTTGGAGAAAAATATATTTTCCTTATATAAATATGTTGGATCTTGTATTTGATTCATTTTACGAATTTGAACTATGTGATTTCACCATACCTGGATGTGTACATGCATGTATATGAGGTGTTTATGTTGAATCAAAATTATAAGATGCATGTATTTGGTATTTTCATTATAAAAAAATATGAAATTCTTTATATGCTTCTTAAAAATACATGTTGTCATGTCACGATAAAAATCTTGTGCACTAATTCATTACGATTAGAAAATTAAAAATCACAAAATTTTGTTCTAAAACATAAAATTTTTGAAACACAGTCTGCCTAAGAATAGAAACAAACAATAGTGAGTGAATTTAAATTCTCTATTGGAATGGTGTTTACACCCAATTTCTTTTAGAGCTTATGTCAAACACATTAAGCCAACTACGATAAAAATTATAAAATTTATTTCATTTGTAAATTTGTTGGCTGATGTTTTTTCAAACAGACCAAACCAAATAGGTCTATTTTGTGAACAGAAAGCAAATTTTAATTAGAGATTTATTATTTTATGATTGAAAATGAGTTTGAACCTAGGTTTTTAGCATGTATATAGCTAACACATATATGCATATACAGTAAAGATCTTATATTTAAATTCATTATATATAGGTCATGGCAAAATTTACACTGACTGATAAAATATGTTCATGCAGTTCTGAATTTGGAACTTTTGTTTTCATACATGTCATGGTTGCGAAAGTAGACCGGTTGAACATAATTGGGTTTCAGAACTGGACTAGATAGATACACACCTTGTTAAAGTACAATGTATAGGTTTAATGAGGCTATTTAGTTATGCCTTTACTGGTAAGCATGTGTTGATTCATATGCAGTAATTTTTTATTACAATGCTAAAAAGAATTACATGCTATGTTAGTATACTTGTATGATAATATGATATGTAATATGATGATATGACTTGCAACACAAGGTTATGATATACAGTATAATGTCATGGTATGCATCTTGATGATTTATGTAGTTCTTATGTGCTATAAGACATGTAATGTATGCATGCACTTATTGATGCTCACGAATGAGCTTGTAGTTCAAGGAACCAACGTGGAGCCATAAGTATTCAAATAAGATGTGTGACATGTTGGTGAGCAACATGTGGGTCTATTAAAGCGATGTACTAGTGCATTACTTTATAAAAATCATGTAATTGCATTATTTAAATTATTGTGATGATGCACGTGATTAATTGCACATATTGGTACACGATGAGTACATTGTTGTGTTTGAATGGGGTGATTGCTCAGTTGGATGATGTATGGCGATGTGCATGTTATAACTCAAAAATGATGGATGGTAATATGCATGTTTTAAATGATGAGTACACTATATTACCATATTCAGGTAATGAGTAGAACGCTTGAGCGATGACGGAATGTTACAGATGGTGCCAATGGTTATTTCTTATATCTAGGATTTTTTTGTGAAGAATTTATAAATTCACAAGATTTGTTATTTTACATGATTATATTTTTCAAATAATTAAATTAAATTCATGAATGATATTGCTTTATTGCTAATTGGATAGCATATTCATGAGTTGGAACTGAATCATGAGTTGGACCTGGACCAAAATCCAATACAAAAATTGGATTCAATGCCATGTTGAATTATCATGCTTGTAACTCGTTCAAAACTTTTAACCAAAATAAAAATGGATGTTTCCGTCGTATTTTGGTTTTCTTTGATAAATGGTTCTTATTCTTGGATGTCTCTTACTCAAACTTGGTTCTAGTTGGGTTTCTAGTGCTTAATCTGATTAGAGCAATGTCATAGATAAAGCCTTGTGTAAAAATAATATGTATTTTCGGTTTAAAAGTATGTTCTAGCACAGTTGTTTGACTTTAAGATGTGTCATGATTACTTTTCTTATGCTTAACTTTGTGTGATTGTTGATATAATATAAGTAGTCTAAGCTTTTTGGGATCAAGCTTAAGAGGATAGGCTTCACCTAAGGGTTAATCGAAATGGGCATTTTTGAGTTGATTCATAGATGTCACATCGTGCGAATAAGTGGAAGGAGCAGATGGGCTTCATAATGAACGCCCTCAATAACCTGGCCCAAAACATGAATAACTATATCCAAAACCAGAATGCTCAACCCGTCGGTGCAAACCATAATCCTAGTGCGGTGACCTACAAGAAGTTTTTGAAGCTCAACCCTTTGACTTATTCTTGAAAAACTGACCCTGAAATTGTTGAAAGCTGGATTGAGAAAATTAAGTGTGTGTTCTGAGTGTTGCCAGTACCTAAGGATAGGCAAACAAATTTTGACATATACCGATTGAAAGATAATGCCAGAAAATGGTTAGAGATATTAGATTCATTGGGAGAGACTATATTTTCTGAGGAGTTTTTTGAGAAGCATTCTTAGAAACCTACTTTTCTCAGCATGGTCGTGACAAGAAGCAACAAAAATTCCTTGAATTGACTCAGAAGAGCATGAGTCTGGTGGATTATACCACCAAATTTAGGAGTCTCAACCTTTACTGTCTGAACTTGCTCGCTAATGACAAGGTTAGGGCGACAAGGTATGTTCAGAGGACTTAAAGATTGATTGAGATATCGATTAATGACTAGTCGACTGACGACCTTTTCTCTTTCGCTCTCTCCCTCTCCTGAGTTTAGGGTTGTAGAGACAATCTCATAAAAATATTTAGGCTCATTTGAGTTCTGGGTTGGAAGATACGACCTCTGCAAGTCAGCACCAAATTTTTATCTTGACAGAAATTCTGTGATGGTTGTACATTTTTGTAGATTTTATTTCTTCCAAACTATTTAATATATATAACCAATATTTTTGTGTATTAGTTTATATAATGAAAAACACAAAATAAAAATCTTGTGTACCAATTCATTACGATTAGAGAATTAAAAATCACAAAAGTTTGTTCTAGAACCTAAAATTTCTCAAACATAGTCTGTCCAAGAATAGAAATAGGCTATAGTGAGTGAATTTTAATTATCTGATAGGATGTAGTTTATACCTCATTTCTTTTAGAGATTATGTGAGACACATCAAGCCAATTACTGTAAAAATTACAAAATTTATTTCATTTGTAAATTCATTGGCTGATGTTTTTTTAGATAGACCAAACCGGACAAATCTGTTCTGTAAATATAAAATAAATTTTAATTAGAGATTTATTATTTTAAGATCTAGAATGAGTTTGGGCCTAGGTTTTTGCCTATATATAGTTAACACATATATGCATCTATATTAAAGATCTTAAATTTAAATTCATTGTATACAGGTTATGGCAGAATTTACACTAACTAATAAATTATGTTCATGCAGTTCCAAATTTGGAACTCTTGTTTCCATACATGTCATAGTTGTGAAAATTGACCGTTTGGACATAATTGGGTTTCAGAACTGGATCAGGTAGATACACACATTGTTAAAGTACAATGTATAGGTTTAATGAGGCTATGTGGTTGTGCCTTTACTGGTGAGCATGTGTTGATTCATATGCAGTAAGTTTTTGTTACAATGCTAAAATGAATTACATACTATGTTAATATATTTGTATGATAATATGATGTGTAATATGATGATATGATATACAACATAAGGTTATGATATACAATATGATGTCATGGTATGCATCTTGATAATTTATGTTGTTATTATGTGTTATAAGACATGTAATGCATGCATGCATTTGTTGATACTCACTAATGAGCTGTTGGTTTAAAGAACCAATGTGGAGTCATAATTACTTAAATAGGATATATGACATGTTGGTGAGCAACATTTGGGCCTATTGAGGCGGTGTACTAGTGCATTACTTTGTAAAATCATGTAATTGCATTATTTAAATTATTGTGATCATGCATATGATTAATTACACATATTGGCACACGATGAGTACACACTATTGTGTTTCTAGCGAGGTGATTGTTCAGTCGAATGATGCATAGGGATGTGAATGTTATAACTGAATAATGATGCATGGTGATGTGCATGTTTTAAACGATAAGTACACTATATTATCATATTTAGGTAATGAGTAGAATGCTTGAGCGATGATGGGATGTTACGAATGGTGCCAATGATCATTTCTTATATTTGAGATTTTTTTGTGAACAATTTATAAATTCACAAGACTTGTTATTTTACCTGATTATGTTTTTCAAATAATTAAATTAAATTCATTAATGTTATTGCTTTATTGTTAATTGGATATCAGATTTATGAGTTGTAACTGAATCATGAGTTGGACCTGGACCCGAATCCAATACAACAATTGGATCCAGTCTCATGTTAAATTATCATACTTGTAACCCGCCTGAAACTTTTAAGCAAAATAAAAATTGAAGTTTTCATCGTATTTCGGTTTTATTTGATAAAGGATTTTTATCCTTGAATGTCACTTACTCAAACTTGGTTTTAGTTGGGCTTCTAGTGTTTAGTTTGGTTAGAACAATGACATTGATAAAGCCTTACGTAAAAAAAATATGTATTTTCGGGTTAAAAATTTGGAGTGTTACAACTTTAGTATCAGAGAGTAGGTTAAGAAATTGGTTTATGGCCCATCCAGCAATCCGACATCGCCAAGTAAGTATGTTCCAGTATAGTTGTTTGACTTCAAGATATATCATGATTACTTTTCTTATGCTTAACTCTTTGTGATTGTTGATTTAATATAAGTAGTCTAAGCATTTGGAATCAAGCTTAAGAGGGTAGGCTTAACTTAAGGATTAATCGTAATGGCATTTTTGGTTGATTTGTAGATGTCACGTCGTGCGGACAAGTGGCAGGAGCAGAAGGGCTTCATAATGAATGCCCTCAATAACCTGACCCAAAACATGAATAACTATATCCAAAACCAGAATGCTCAACTCGCAGGTGCAAACTATAATCCTGGTGTGGTGACCTACGAGAAGGTTTTGAAGCTCGACCCTCTAACTTATTCAGAGAAAGTTGTCCTTGAAATTGTTGAAAGCTGGATTGAAGAAATTGAGCGTGTGTTTCGAGTGTTGCCAGTACCTGAGGATAGGCAAACAAATTTTGAGGAGCTTTTAGGGAGGCATTTTTTGGAAATCTACTTTCCTCAGCATGTCAGTGACAAGAAATAATAGGAATTCTTGGAATTGACTCAGGATACCGTGAGTCGGGTGGATTATACCAGCAAATTTAGGAGTCTCAACCATTACTGTCTGAACTTGTTCGTTAATGACAAGGCTAGGGCGGCAAGGTATGTTGGGGAAACTTAAAGACGGATTGAGATATCGATTAATGACTAACCGACTAACAACCTTCTCTCTCTCTCTCTCGTCATTAGGGTTCGACATATGACCTGATCTGGTTCCCAAAGGTTTGCTGCGGTCTGCTAAAATTGTCCCTACCGTGAATTGGGTTAGCTGAAGATGTTTTGTGCTTTTATTTTACTGTGATTTTCTGGTAATTATTGTGCTAAGCCTCTTAATTTATAACCGTCAATTAGTTATCTTTGTCAATTTATTGCACGATAAGTTGAATTAGATGTTTCGTGTGGGTTTTTTATGCGGATTTTGTTGGTTAATGAGTTAATCCTTGTGTTGTGTATGTTACTTCTGTTTGCTAATATGGTGAAACTGAGATGGCTAGTGCTCATTTTGCCAACCCAAATTTATGACTGCAAGTTTTCTCAAGGATGAAACATCTAATCTCAACTTATTAATGAGTTAATCCTTGTGATCTTAATTAGAGATTATCCATGTAGATCTATAATTAATTTGTGAAGTTTGAGTATTGTCAATGAGTTAATCCTTGTGATGTATAGTTCTCTGATTAATATTCTTGTGAGTCTGAGATCGTCCATGTAGATTTAGGTGAAATTTGTAAAATATGAGTACTGTCAAGAAGATCTGCTTCACTGATCCCTAGGCTAGTTCATATATCATTTACTCTCTTCAGGTAATGGATTCTCTCATCTTTGTGGCAGAATTTATTGCCATGTAGTTAGTGGACATGTTACATTTTGGCATCAATTGATGTTTTCTATTTCATACCGACTGGGGAATCTTCGGCCATTGTCTTGATGATGGAGCTTGTAGCTCCATCAATATTTAGCTTTTGGTTCAAATCTTGCATTCTTAGTCAATGAGGGGAAAACTGGACAGTTGGATTATGTAGCTGTGTTTTGTTTCTCCAGAGTTGGCAATTTGTTGTCATCAAGTTTAGCAGGAGTATGTCAGTTTGGTTTTCTTTCTTTTCTAAGAAAACAGTACTTCAGCCTTTCTGATCCCAGGTTCTGGTTGTCTTTGCAATGTGTTCTTGAGACTCACTGCCTGCAAGCTGATATGGTTTAGGGGCCTTCTACAGGTCAGGGGATCAATATCACTTAGGAGTGTCAAAAGGTTAGACCTTCACTGGACCCAGGTGGACTCATACCTGGATCTGACTGAGGTGCTGGTACCAGGTCTGGACACGGTCCTGACTGGATCTATCACAGGAAAAATCATTCCCAGATCCTTTAATAATCATATAAACCAGACTGCTGGAAACATAAATCATATGCACATCCATTTCAAAATTGTCTCTAGCTCCAAAAGATCTAGAGAAAATGTCTTGGAAGTGAGCTTCCTGCATACAATATTAACTCTCTTCTGAATATGTCTTAGGCCAGGTGCTTCATTATACAGCTGGAAACTAGCATAATCCATGACAAATTTCACAGAGCTATGCAACAGATGTCAGTAAAACTATTTTTTGCAATGTTTGTGGAGAACTTTTATTCATTATTTTTTATCACAATTCGTACCACTTTGAGCCAACATGTTTCACCTTTTCTATTTTGCAATACAAAGCTATTTTCCTTTCTGCATTACAACAAGATATCTCTCAAGCTAGTAATGTCATCGACTTACTCAAACTGAATTTATTATAATGCCATCAACTGTTGAATAATGAATGAGTCAGACACCACATATGGATAAACATGCTAAAGAAAATATTAAAGAAAAACAGCAAAATGCCCTTCAAACTCTTCGGGGAAAATTCAAACCTTTTATGAGTTTTAAAAGAATCCAAATCATCAGAAAACCCTTAAAATTGGAAGCATGAATTATAACTGTCTCACAATAATTAGCCTAAGCATGGCTTAATATTTCTGTACTGCATAAATGTTATCATATGCTGCTGCAGTTTGATACATCAATAGCATACTGAAAATTTTGTAGTATAGCAGTGCTTCTAAATAAATGTTGACAATGTGCTGGGATTAATGGTTGAAATAAGAAGTCTATGAACACTACAGCGCTAGTGTTTGCATAATGTGCCAAGACTAGTAGACATGTATTTATGTACCTTGAAGTGGATATTTTTGTAGTCACTATTTTTGAGAAGATAACAAATGGGTCTGTTATTGGATAGTGTCTCTTGCCTGCAGAACATTTTTTGCCAATGATCATGTCTCTCAGGGAGATCTGTCAGGGATAATTCATGAAGGACTGCATTTTCCTGGCCTACAAGGGCTCCACTAACCTGGCTAGGTGGGTCAGCTTAAGATATTCAAGTTGAAGGACTTCACGAGTTTGATAGATGGAGTATGCATCTCTTGCCGCAACGTCCAAACCAATGGGAAACCATCCCCGGCGGGGAGGGGGAGTACTCGTGTTGTTCTACACCGCAAACACTGAATTATGGTTACAGTCAACGTGGTACCTCTTGGCCCATAACAGGATGTCCAAACCATAACGTTTTTTTTTCATTTCTTCTAGAGATGTCCATTGAGGTTCATGGACTTCCGGTATGTAGCCATATGAGGCCATATAGATGTTTAATATGTTTTATAGGTTATTCAATCTTCGTGATCTTATCTTTCTTTCTTAGCATGATTTTCTTTCTTATCTTTTGCTTTATTAGCTTTGGCCTGTGTTTTTAGCACATTGAAGCAGTGACTGCAACTCATATGTTTGGTTACAATGCCTAGGCTAGGCTTGTTATTTCCGAGAGTTGCCGCATAGTACCACCTCTGCAAATGAACCCTACAGTTAAGTCATTTGTTCTATAATGTACTTTCAGAAAGAGAGCGAGTTATATCTGAATTTGATCCAAGATTCAACTAGTTTTTCTTGATAGGCAAGCTGCCAATTACTGTACCGCCTCTGCAAAATAGAATCCCTTGATAGGTATGAGATTCTATTTTTTTTAACCCGAACACAACCCAAACCCAAGAAATAATTTGGGATGCACCCCGACAGGTGGATACCCGAAGCATTGACAGCCCTACTAACCAAAGACAAGTATGGCAAACATCGACTTGGCATGGTTGTGTGCCGAAGGGGATGTCACATGGCAGGTTTTGTGCTTCATTCGATGAGTGTTCTATCCTTTACGGTTAGGTCAGTGGCTTTGTGGCAGGAAAAACAATGTTGATACTTTTCATTAACAGCAAGGGATGATCCGAATGAAATTCCTGAATTCAGAGAAAATAACACTGACGCATAATCAAGCCATGATTATCAAACCACACCTAGGTTTTGCTATTGCATGATAAGGGAGAACATGGTTGGCGGTTCTTAGCTCCTGCTAGCCATTGCCTTCTAAAAAGCAACCAAAATGCATTATTCAAGCAAGATCAGAGAAATTCAGTTAGGACACTCACAATTTTGATTTTCTTAAATCATGAGAATGATTCCTCTTAAGAAAATTACATGGAACTCGGAGGAGTTGCTGCAAGCATGCTCCCTGTTTGTCACAGGCAACAGACATCTCCAAGCTACAGATAAGGAAACAATATACATTAAGGGAGAAACAAATGCACAACTAATGATACACTAAACGATATGGTCATCAGTGTCATCATCTGTCTCAAGTACAGCTTGAAGCGGCCCATTGTCAGACAAGAACATGCTGGAAGATGGATCCATAAGCCCATTAGTAAATAGGCATAGCTGGGGCTCTATCCTGTTCAGCTGCGCCCATGCTTAGTCTGAGAGCGACCAATTGAATATGTCTATGTTTCTTCTAATTCGCTCTGGATTTAGGCTGCAAGGCAAGACAATGGTACATCGTTGCAATCCCCACCGCAAGATCACCTGAAAACATGATCATAGCAATGTAATCACACAACCTTATCAGTTATCATTCCTTTGAATGTTGCCACAGTATGAAAACACATTGTGCATTGTCAATTTGAGCAATGAACATGAGCCTTTTTTTAAATATCTTACAAAATTTATAGCAAAAAATTGCCGGACTGTGCTAAAGTGATACATAATGACATTACAATTTCTGACGTAACTTTGACACTTAAGCTGCTGATAGCCAAAGAAGCACGAAACAAATGGCTTTAAACAAGCTCGGATTGAGGGGCATCTTTTTATTAGGCTGGCAGGATCTTTTCTATGATCAATGGTACAAGAGAAGAAAGCGCAAAAGATGGTTGTGATTCCCTTTGCTTTTTTTTCTCTAGAATGGTGGATCTCATATTAATATTAAGACAAGCTTCGGTGTCTTATGATACTAAGAAGAATAAATTAACCAATTTACTTGTATTAGTTACATCAAATGGTATACTTGTTTAAGCAAAGTATCAAACAGAAAGTTTGTATAAATACAGGGTCAAAGACAAGACCTAAGCACCTAATACTATTCACACTCTACATGCTAGAAACATCAAACCACACGAATGAGGCCTGCATGGCCTTCAAATGAATTTCTGGGAATTCTGGTTATTGAGTTTAATGCCTTTCGTCAGTGCTGTTCATGAAAAGGCTGAGAACTGTCTTCAAATGAAGTCTTGATGTGTGTTACTGATAGAATCAGTAGTTTGCACTGATGTGTTCTCAGTGTTTGCAAGAAGCATATTGCAAGAAATTGCAATTGGTTGTAAGAGACTTCAAATTACTGAAGATTCATTGTGTATAAATAAATGCAAGTAAACATCACTTTTTCATTGGGAGTTCATAAGACTGACATGGTTTTACAAAAGATTCAATATGCAACCATGGAATCATCGGAGCTACTTGTGGTACAACATTGGATTTACTCTTATTACATTGTTCTAGAAAAAACCTGTACATTGAGATCCTTCTTTTACTAATCACTTACAATTTTTTTAATGTCAGAATAATAAGTGTATCCAAGTTTATGATGATTCCAAAAGTTCGAAGGTTCCTATGTGCAACATGTAGTATCAATTCATTAGTTGGACAAGCCATAAACTTATCAATCTGCTTTCTGTTCAACAAAAGAAGGTGCATATGTGCATCATGGGTTAATAAAAACAAATAATCACCACTAAATTGTGTTAAAGGAAAATGGTAGAACATGCTTTCAACAAAAGAGGAAATACAAGAGGGTCATGAACACCAATCTCCACTTAAAGCCTTGCGACTTTGTCCATTAAGACAAAATGAAACTTGATGACCATTGTATAGGAACATCTACCATAGAAACAAAATGAAACCGGTTCAACCAAAATTTCCACCATTGGAACTTGAGATTCAAAAAGTAATGAAAGGTTCAAAATATAATGAACATCTCAATGAGGGAGGCAACAAAACACTGGCTATGCTAGGATCGTAACAAATACTAACAAAGAAATGGAACTTCAAAATGAAACATCTTAGTGATGATACTTGCACAGTAGAGTCAAAGATAGCTGAAGACACAAAATACAATAAGCAACCAGGAATTGGAATAAAATTCTAAGATTTTAAAGAGATGGTCATGATAAGACATTATGCATAATAAGCAGTTAATTGAACCATCAATGTATAATCAATTTGTCAATCAGAACAAGGGCATCAATTACAATCCAAAGATCAATCAACTTCAATGCTGGAAACTGCTAGTCAATCAAGTGAAAAAATGCAGTCACTTCAAATAAGAAAAAACATGATTTGTGTTCTCATGCCGCAAGTACTTCTCTAGAACCTAAAATCACTGCAGTTGCATTGAGGACAAATACAATCTCCTAGAGGCTGTCACATTTCAACAATTAGAAAATCAACAAAATAACAGCCTACTACAGGTAATCCACAGTTCATTTTGAACACATTCATCAGCATGTAAATAGCATAATTCTTGTGTTCAACAATAACGCTGCAGAGCCGACTTAAAAAGTGTTGGTACTTTGAATAACAAAAGCAATCTCTTAAAGAGGGCTTCCCAAAACACATATAGGGATTATATCAACCAAGATGGTTCCCAAGGGGCCGATTCAAAACACAGAGAGAGATTATCATGGATGATTCAATTCATTTTTTAAATATTTGTTGAAGGGGTAAAAAAATTTAATATATTTTATGTTTTTAATAATTGAAACCCTGATAAATACTTTTATATTTTATGTTTTTTGGGTTGAAAAATCGAAACCCTAAAAAACAGAAAAAACAAACAAAACCAAAACAAATAATCTGCTAGTTATAAAGCCCCATCACCCATGCCTAAATCAGAAATCCTCAAGGCAAATGGAAAAATTGAAACCCTAAAAAGCACAAAAAACCCCAAAACATGTTCTGCCCTTTTTACACGAGAACCCCATCAAAACGTAGATCTACCTCAATCTGCCCCTTTTACACACAGAGCGAGAGATGCAGCCCGTGTTACTACTTGATTGCTTTCACTGGTTGGAGAGATGGAGCAGAGGTGCCGCTGTCACCTTGCCTGTTATTCACCTGTGGGAGTGGTGTAGCAAAGGTGTCGGCGGTGAAAAGGGAGGGTTGGAGCAGAGGTGACAGAACTGGTGAGGTGAGGACGGCGATTCTAAGCGGTAACACCGGCTACCCTAAAAATGGCGAGGAAGGCGAAGAGAGAGAAAGAGAGCTGCCCTGAAAATAGCGAGGAAGGAGAAAATGAAGAGAGAGAGAGAGAGGGACATAATTTGCCTTTCGGGTTTCCCGTTAATGGAGAGAGAGAGAGAGAGAGAGAGACTTTTCCGGGCTCCGATAGATATTTTTTAATTGTTTTTTTCGCATTAAAAAAAGTGAACAGTTGATGCAGTTAACCAAAAAGCTAATAGTGACGTGGCATTCATCCGCAACAGTTAAACGGACGGCCCCGATGTTTGGATGATAAAAAATGCTTATTTTCAAAATAACCTGATCTACCTCACTTGTGGACGCCTACAGCTTCCTGTGCAAAGCTGAAGGCCCAGGTTCGAATCCCTCTGACACATAGGGCTTAAAGCGATATCTGTTAAGGGTCTGCCTAACACCAGCTTGGCTATTAATGGTTGAGGGTGGTTTCCCTGCACCACCGCATGTGCGTGAGATAGACCAAACGCCTCAACTTGGAGCTCTACGTACATCCGTACGTGTCAGCCTCATCTGGCATGTCCCACGCCAACCCTCCCCTTGTCATGTGATGCAACGGTCCACATTTATGTCCTCCTTAAATACACAAGTTGGCATCTCTTCCCTAAGTTCAGTAGTTAGTTAGGTAGGTTCCTCATTTCATTTGGGATGACAGTGGGTCGGGAGAAACGGGTTTAGTCTGGTTTGGATAGAGGTTAAAATCAAAACCCATCATGCAGAGATGTACTTACGCTATTTTTTTAATAAATGTAAAAAAATTATTTAAAATTATTGTTTTAATATTATTTTAATAGTTTTAACACCTGTCAAGTTTTGATTGACACAAAATATTTTTAATTATTTTTTAGTCTATTCAGAACGATTCACCTGAATCGTTGGCCAAACGATTCATGGCCAATACCTATTACTTACAACATTGGTGTATGGACCGTAAGGTAAGGACAGCAGGTCATACGACGGAAGGTACATTTGGACTAAGATTTGAAATATAAGGATAATTTTGAAAAAACAAACATGGTACAGATGTTTTTTAGGTGTTGTCCATAAGGTAGAGAGAGAGGAGAGGATTGTTTTTTCTTTTTGGTTAGGTAAAAAAAAACGCAATCACGCTGTCAAGTCTACATCCAACTTTGATCTATTTTTTTTTATAAGCAAGCTGGTCTCTCAACTAGCAAAGCCTAACACTTAAGCTTTGTGACTCTTTAATCGCAATCTTCTCCATTCAAGAAAAACTGTTTTCAATTAAGAAATAGATATACCAACTGTTGTGATCAATCAGCTTCAAGTGTGACTTAGGACTTTCTATCTGCATCAATAATTACTACACAAGATGGGGGGAGGGGGGGTTTGGTTCAACCCAAAATAGATCTTCTTTCTCAAACAAATCTTTTTTCGAAAACAAGGGTTATTAGGCAGACCAATACTAGAACAACAGCAGCCCCATGTTGCAGAAGGATTCAATCCTGGGCCTTCAGCTTGACACGGGACCCCGCTTTACAACATGGGATACCACCTCGTTGGTACATCCAACTTTGATCTTACGACAAAGGAATACCGTTTTAAACCATAGTCTTCTCATGTTAGGTGGCAAACTATAGCTGCCTCTAGTTAAGATATGAGAGCCCCTGTAGGGGGAGTTGTCTTTCTTTACTCTTTTCTTTTTCATTTTCATTTTCATTTTCTAAACTTTTCAAGAGAATATGATTATGGCTAGGAATGGGGGTGGGGAACAAGGTCTCCACTGCCACCGCCACCACCACCACCACCACGGTCCCCGTCTCAAATCCCTGCACGGGTTTTAATTTTAACCTCCATCCTCATTTCATGTCCTCCATCCCGGGTCTAAATGAGGCGAGAGGCGGGGTAGGGCAGGGCAGGGCCCCAATTTCCCCAAGTCCACTGCCATCCCTAATTATGTCTCTCACCTTTGAACCTAAGTCAGTAGGTACCAATTCTTGGCCAGCTGTCTCCGCGGTGGAGGGTCTAAATTATCATCACCCTCTCTGTGGTATCCTTGATAACTTTGTTAATGTTTCTGAAAAGAGCCCAACTTTGAACTTGCCTTTATTGCTTTCATAGATAGGAAGTTATTTGTTGTCATACTCATTATCGTGGGGGTTAAGAAGCGTACATTATAGTGGGCCCACATGCAACCCTTCTTTCTTTTCCACTTCACACCTATCTCTTATTTCCTACTACATTATTACAAGCGAACAGCATGTGATATACGTATAGTCAAACAAGTAAAACGTTCGATGAAAATCAGACGGCTTTCTGCAGTCTCTAAACGCTGTTTTATTTTTATTTTTTTCTGATTCTTCCTTGTTTGGCTGCATAATTTGAAGTGTTTTATGATAGATCTGAACCGATTTTTGAAGGAGCATAAAAGGGCAGAACGAGAGCATTACGGTGTTATCTGTCAATACAGTGAACCGTAAAACAATAAAGCACCTCTCATCAACGTTCTAGGAACCAAACCATCCCCACCCCTAAAAGGATTTTGTTTTATTCTGCTTACAGTTGAGATCAGTGGAGATGCGTCCCTTTTCTTTATAGGAACGGTTGAAAACTAAAAGCTAAGAAATAATGATAATAATAGGCAAGCAGACAGATATCTTTTACGGTGAAAATAAGAATTTCAATGGGTTCGCTGATACGAGTATAGATTGTTTTTTCCTGTAAAAGTGGTCCGGCATCAGTTTTTAAACGAAATGAAAAGCAGACTCTCAGGTTCTCTGTCTCGGTAGAGATGCTTTTGAATGGTATTTAGGTGAACTCCAATTTCCTAAAACAATCACAGTTTTTCTCCCAAAAGCAATTGCAATTAACAGGAGTCATTTTCATGAAGCTGAAAGAACCTTTGAATCCAATGGTAATGTTGTATAACTGGTAGGGGTCTGCCGCTTTCTCTGTGGAAAAAAATAAAAAAGAAAAATTACCGGCAACAAGACAAGTTGCAAATCGGACCACCCCTTGTCTTTGTAGGTAGGATTCCCTGTGGTAGATGGCTCATTAATGAGGCGATCAAAGAATAACAGAAATCGAACATGAAAACAGTTGGAACATGTATAATATCATATATATACCCTTACATGGTTTATGACAATGGGAAGAATAGCAGCTTATTACACACACACTACATTTGGAGAGAGAGCCACCGTAAAACGAATATAACTATGGAGCCACATTTAGCAAGATAAAACACAAAACTTGTCCTGATTTTAGCTTTCTGGCAATGCCATGTGTAGCTACAAAATAGCAGGAATGATGACTAGAACACACCAGCTGATCTAAAAACTTTTTTAAGTCTTCTTCTCAGCGTTCCAACCAGGGCAGGATTTGCCCTTATTCCCAAGAAATCAATATAAAAGAGATCAACAGCAATAATACATGAACAACGTTGACCCTTCATCTCCCATCACCAACTAATAAAGAATTAAGGAGCTGCACACAGTAAACATACATGTTTCTTACAGGTCCCTCCGCTGAAAACTACCGTCGGCTGCTGAATTTGATGGACTGGTGCTATCTGAGCCGGACCCATAGGGAATGCAAAATATAGCCTGATCATTTATATCTACAGCTGCAGATTCCCAACCACATCAATGGAAAATAAATCAACTACTCACTTTGAGTGAATAAGGAACCGCACAGAATGGCTTGTGATAAGCTCCCGCTAGCCCACTAGTTACAATCTAATCCACACTCTTCCAACACAGGCCCATTTGATTTGGCAAGGAATGGGTCGATTCGAACCCACAGGAGGGAGAAAATTGAGGCAAGAAGAATGGACCAGACGATAATGATCGTGGGTGTCCTGTTCTGCCGGCCAAGTAAACCTTTGAGGAAAGGGTAGAGATGAACGATCACCCAGAAGGAAAAGAAGAGCCTGCCAAAAAGAGGCCCCCATGACTCGTACCCATTGTTAATAGCGTTCGAGATACCGGCAACAACACCAATCAAGTTTATTATGAGCAGCGTAGTCGGAGGGATCAGCAGAGTAGTCCACTTGAATGCGTACAGCTCCGAGAACTCTTCATCGTCACCAGCCTTTGACGTAACAGTAAAATTGGTGTCGATACCGGCAAGCACCTTCAGCAGACCTTGGAAAACAGCAAACAAGTGAGAAGAGACGCCTCCAATAACCCAGAACTGCTCATTTCTCCACCAGTCATCAATACCAACACCACTCCACCGCATTTCCAGAATGCCAGTGGCAAAAATGCAAATGAAAAGCGACAGATAGCACAGGCCAGCAATGTTGCTGAGCTGCAAAGAGTAGAAGAAAGAGCATTTAATACACAAATCCTACATTATTAAGCAGGATAACAGTTGGCATCACTTGGAGAGTTAGTTTTGGTGATGTTTGTACCTCTGGAGTGATGAACTTCCCAGTGAGGAGGCAGATGGCAGGCAGTGTACAGTACGCCAGCAAAGGAATTGAGGTCCATGGGTATACCGTGGCGTTTATGTAAGAAAGTCTCTCCAGCCATTTCAAGCCACCACCATATCCATACCAAAGAGGGCAGTGCCTGCTCAAAAATATTTCTACGGATCCAAGGGCCCATCGAAGCACTTGATGCAGACGATCTGAAAGGTTGATAGGTGCAGACCCCTTAAAAGCAGTCCTCGATGGAATGCAATATATGGATCGCCATCCATGGCAGTGCATCTTAAAACCTGTCAAGATATCTTCTGTAACAGAACCATAAATCCAGCCCACCTAGACACAAGGTGCATGAAATGCTTGGTCAATAGAGCTTAATTGTCAAAAAAAAAGGACATAAAACTAATAAATAGCTGCATGGATGGAGAAAATCATGTGGAGGCTTACCTCTTTTCCCCAGTCCGTCTTATCTTCATAGCCACAGCTAATGACATGAATGGCTTCCTTCAGCAGAGAAGCTGCGGAGGCACCTTTCAGGGCGCCACCATCTTCAAGAAGAGTAGATGCAACAAAAACAGAAGACTGACCAAACTTCTTCTCCAACTTCTGCTCCATCGCATGAGCTGATTTCTCACTTTCGGTGCCTAATCAAATGTTCAATTTAGCAAAGTACATTCAAAATCGGAAAGTAAAGATCATCATCTAATTATGATAAAAAACGAAAGCAGCAAGGACCAGCATCCGATACGATCACCATATAGAGGTCTATAATCTGATAAAAGCATCCGTGGAAAAGAAACTTATACATGTGTATATTACCTCTATTCTAGTACAGGTTTTTGTTATATAAATTATTTGAGCACGACTGAATTAAAAAAAAGAAAAGAAAAAATGGAGACACAAGAAGAGAAATGGGTCATGAATCATCTGAATTTACAGAAAATAACTAGATCTGATAGAAACAAAAAAGAACGAGATTGCCACTTTATAAGATCTGATCATGATGAGCATAACTTGATCTAAAAGAAGAGCGCACCTTCAATCCCCTCCTCAATGCCCTCTAACTTCGCCATTGGCACAACTGCATCACCTTTCCTGAAAGTCTTCTTTTTCTTGTCTTGTTTTGCCTTTGTAGCCTTCTTCTTCTTCCTTCCTGAGCAGCAACAGCACCACTTTGGCAAACAATTACAAGTTCTTGTGGGTGGTTTCTTCGATTTGGGAGCATCATGTCCATAGAGTGCCTGTCTTCTGAAAACACAGCCAGTGCCAACATAAATAGGACCTTGAATTCCATCCAGACCTTTCATATTGATCTGCACCACACATTGAGGTCATTTTGCTTGAGTCAAAAGATTCAAAAAAAAAAGTGAAAAAATCAAAGAAGTGACTCAAGTTTTCATCCAAAGGATGCTTACATCAAAGAACACAATGTTTCGATTTGCATATCGATCATGTCGATCAATACCATCGAATCTCTGGGGGAACTGAACATAACAAACCTTCTTTCCCAACAATGGGTCCATCATGAAACACATAGCCTCTCGAAGAGCCTTGCTGTTGTTGATGTAGTGATCACAATCCAAGTTCAATAGGTAAGGTGCATTGGTGAGCACAGCAGAGACTCTAATCTATAACACACATTGCCAGTAAAATAGTCAAAAACAGAGGTTTTGTCTTCTTGACTTGAAAACAAAAATAAAGCACCTCTTATTTACCAGAGCATTCATGGCACCAGCCTTTTTGTGGTGATTAAAGCCAGGCCTCTTTTCCCTAGAGACATACACAAGGCGTGGCAATTCATTTCCTTCTGTATCACGCCCCCCGCTCTGGCCTAGAAAAACCTGCATTTCTCCATATCAAACAAGTTAGAAATATAGAACAGCCAAAGAGACGAGCACTACAAAACTGTTTTATTTAGACCACAAAAATGCACACCTGAATCATTCCAGGATGATCTCGGACATTGTTTCCAGGCCAAGGAGTTCCATCCTGCATTGTCCATCCTTCTTCAGGAACCTTCTGTGCTTTTGCAACCAAAGCATTGATCCGAACCTTGAATTCCTCATATTCTCTCTGCATATCCAATCAATCATTCAGTTCTTCAGCCAAAAGAAGAGAAACAAAACTACATAGGACCAAAATTGTTTTACAGTACCTTCATAGCCCTTCGTTCCTTAACAAATGATGGCAAGACCTTATCCTTTAGATAATCAATTTTCTGTGCAAAGTACCACTCTGGTGCCCGTGGCTCGATATTGAATTTTTTGCAGAAAGGGACCCATTTTTTCGCAAACTCTGATGTCTCTGATAATGCTTCAAACGTTAGCATAGCGGCACCATCATCAGAAACATAGCAGGATACTTTGTCCACCGGGTAGTCGGCAGCAAGAATGGACAGAACGGTGTTTGCAGTGACAAGAGGTGGCTCCTTTAAGGGATCCACAGTACTCACAAACAAGTCCACTGGTGCAAGCTGAGAAGGCCGGCCTTCTTTCTCGTATCTAAAGAAGGGAATCAGTCAGAAACGGAGACCAACCTAACCAGAAAAGCAACAGGAACATGGCAGTTGCTTTGTGAAACACTCACCTCAAAGACAGCCTATCCAGATAAGTTTCCCTGTCAATTGGAAGCCACTTTGGGAACTGATCAAGAATCCAAGAGATGGCAAACCAGATCTCACATATCACTGATATCAGCCACAACGCATAAGCATCTGGCACTGGATGAGTGACTCGATAATGGAAAAAGAACCCAACAACTACAAGCCGAATTATGACAATCATCCTGTAGGGATTAATCCGGCTGGATGGAATAGGAATCTTCCTTGATAAGGGCTGTCTAGCTTCATCCATGCTGATCAAAAAGTTAAATCAGGTATCAGAAAAGCTGAAACTGTATGCCTTTTCCTAGTTCTAAAACTAATGGCACTTCAATCCAAACATGGAACCGCTCAGTTAAGAGAACGTTCTGCTAGGAACGTTCTCATGGCTTTAGAAAATGATCCGTCAAGGAAATCCATTTGAGAGTAGAAATGTCGAGTGCACGACTGTGAAAATAAAGGAGTTGTTCTATGCTCACCAAGTATTTAAAGTTTGGAAAATGATCTATGCAAGGAAATAAGTTCAGGAAGACTATCAATGCCAAATGCATGATCACAAAAAATAAAGGCGTCGTTCTATGCTTTCAAGGTTTCGAGGTCCTTACAGTGGTAGATCTGGTCCATCACCATCGGGATCCCAGTCCTTGCCACCATTTTCATTTCTCATGACCTGTAATTTCTCTTGTTTTTGCTTCCAATTCTCCACCCTTTCCTTCCAGGCGACACTCCCATAACCGTATGCAGCCAAATCTTTGGAAGGATCCATGGATCTGGGTTGTACTGGAGAAGAAATTACACAACTGCCTCAGTAACGACACAGAACGCTTTCATTTTACTAATAAAAACGATAGGAGGGGGAGAAAAGAAACGTATGGGATGATCTCTGATAGTATGCATACCAGGAAGATTAGGATCTGCAAAAGGAAGAGGGTGGATTCTTTTGCCCCCGACTCCCATGAACGAAGGAACCAATGCGTGTTGCTCAGGAGGAATGTCATCAACCTGAAAGCCACAACTCCTCAATTGCTCAAAACCCACTTAACCCAGAAGGTAAGTAAGAAGGAAAAACACTTGTTTTGTGATTACCATCTGCCCATTGGTAAGCAGGGGAACTTGTGGCATTGTATGAACCACTTGTGGCATGTCCGTATCTCCACCTCTACCATAGCTCATGTGACCCTGAAGCATAGCCTCCGCAAGGTACTGCATATCTTCCCTACCCCGACCATTAAAATTGAATTCGTTTTCCAAGTCATCGACATCATCCTCTTCCTCATCACCAGCAACTCTTGCACTTCCTGGAAAAAAAAAAGAGAGAGAGCGCAAAACAGCATCATTTCCGTCATCTAAAGAACATCTACTCTTAGGGGGAGGAGAAGAAAAAAAAAATCACCTCAAAAAGAACAAATCAAAGTCTGAAAGCCACTTACCCTTAAGGCGCTTAAACCTGGTCTTGCATTGAGGGCAGACCTGACTCCCCTCCCTTCGCTCATACTCGTAACAGGTCCTACAAACCGGGAAGGCGCACTCGTTACAGGCAACAAAGAGCTCACCGTCCGCAGTTAGACCAACATCATCTTCACAAATCTGACAGATTTGCCCACTCAACTGTTGCAGTGGCTTGGGCTGCACCCACGTAAATGCAAAACAAGAATCCACGAAGCATAAAGACTCAGTTTATTCAGAAATCCCCACAATGCTGGCTACCCAAAAGCCGTAACTGATAAAACCCAAAAAATAAAAAATAGGGGGAAGAAAAACAAAAAGACAGACAGACACAGAGAGAGAGAGAGAGAGAGAGAGGAAAAGGTGAAATGGGGTTGGGAGGTTGGGCTACTTACGCCTGATTCGCCTTCTTGACGGATGACAACGAGCTCATTCCGGTTGTGAGACCCTGCAACTAACCCAGCACTCGCCTCCATCGACTCTGCTCAACCAATCTCCCTCCGAAAAATACGCTAAAAATGGAAATGCAAGGGGGTTTCCTTTTATTCTCTCACCAGATCTGAGCAGCTCCAACAAAAGCCATGTCGGAGAACTCCAGCTTTCAACATTCCAGAGAGGAAGCTTTTCTTCTGTGATCTGAATGAAACCCTCTCTCTCTCTCTCTCTTCTTCTTCTTTTGCAACTCCCTTAATAATAATGGAACATCCCCATTTGGGTTTCACCTTTTGGGGATGTCGTCTTCGAAGCATAACCAGAAGCCCAATCTTATTCCTTGCTTCTTATCTTAGTCCCTCAATGGAAGGGAGAAAAAAGTAACTCTCTTTTCACTAACCATATCATACGCACCCACCATCTTCGTTACCGAAGATCCCTCAGTAAAAAAAAAAAAAAAACATCAATAATAAATGAAATGGAAGAAACAGAAAACCCGCAACTAAAACCCCCCAACAATGTTATCATTATCGGTCTGAATCGCCCGATACATATCGTATCGGTGGAAAATCGTGACACAAATAACCTGAACCGACTATTTTCTAATAAATGAAAAAAATGCCAAAAAGTAGTTTTAAATATATTAAATTTTTAATATTTTTCCACACGTGTCTTACTGTGATTAAAATTTAACCGATTCAGTACCGAATCGATATCGCCCGAGTTAACTGATTCGTTAGCCCCCGCCCCATCTCTTCCTTGCGTGATTGGTGTTGCTCTTATTTTATCCCCCGCTGCTATTTCCCATATTGACCTCTGCCGACACTTCTCATTCGTTAAAGAGTCGCCCTCTTAAATAATTGATGACGTATGAGAGAGAGAACCATGCTGGCTCTGAGACTGAGTCAGGAATGGATGCAATCACATTGCATAAAAACAATGTGCTCCCGCACCAAAGACAGCGCCCTTACTGTAAAGATGACCGACTAACGACGCTCAAGTGCAATGGCACAGTTGCTTTTGTGTTTTCCAGTGCAACCCGAGACCTAGTATGACCCACGCCTGCAATGGGATCGGGTCTGGGTTCCAAATGGGTTTTTGATCGACCCAAGCCCACCAGGGTTCAAACGAACGCCCAGGCTCCTACCGAACCCGATAGGCGTCGGGTGGGTCGGGTCGGGTCGGGTCGGGTCGATACCCACTTTGATGCAACACTCATGAATCATAATGCGATCATGGTAATAATTTGGTAATGAAGAGGTAACGGGTTAACGGATTTTTAATCTTTTAAAATAAACGATGTCCTTAGCCGTAGTCCAATAGTTTAAGTAATCATACGTTAAAACTCACACCACAGTACGCTGGGAAAAGATCAATAATGGCAGAAGAAACGGTCGCGCACATGTGGGTTTCAGCTATCACATCGGTTCCCGAGCAAAAACAGCTGCCCGTTGTCCTCTGCTTTTCATGGAGTCCGATCCGGGTGCAATTACATGGCACAAAATTTGTGCATTAATCATCTGATCGCCCTCCATCAGGCCTTTGGCCCACAGCAGTGGGGCCTGTTCCCAGGATGGAGGGTGATAGGTGGTTATTGCACAAATAGTTGTACAATCAAATTGCACCTGATCTTTCCCTTTTCATGACCCCCCACCGACCCATCATCTCTCTTGGCTTTTCCCTGTAATTTACAGCTATCCCAACTACTCCAGCCACTTGAGCTTGGCCACAAGGCCGATAAAGTATAACCAATGTTGTCAGTATCGGTGTGTATTAACTTGAATCGGTCAATAAAAAATCGATACACTTCACCCCTGAATCGGTTATATTTTAATAATAATAAAAAAAAACTACTTAAAATTATTTTTAGTATTGTTTTTATAGTTTAACATGTGTCATATTTTTTATTGACATGTAATATGTTTTAATTATTTTTTTGTCTATTCACTTGAGTATCGGGAGCCCCCAAACGATACTGGGTCTCTACTATTACTAGTAACTAAGACACTATTTGCTTACAAATGCATCCACTACTGTTCATATGGGATTAGGCTAAATCAGCCTCTAACCTAATTAATTTCTACTGCATCGTTCTTATACAATTAACCCTTCAATTCATACATGTAAAAGGTTGGCTGACACTTAGATTCTAAAGAGTAGAAGAAGGGCTTAGCCCATTTCAGCATTTTTGCGGTCTCATTTACGAGACAGTCTGACTTCATTCTTAGATGTGTGAGCTAGCCTTTCTCGTGAGCTGTTCCATAAGGGTTCTGCTCATTCCTAGGGGTGACTTGTGAATGTTCCCAATAGTTGACGGGATGTCATAAGTTCGAAACTCATGGGTGGTATCCCTTGCCACAAGGTTGAAGCTGGGTGTACTCTCCGGTAGGCATGGAGATAATAAGGGTTTTACCAATCAGAGACCAGCCAAGGTGCTGTCGGTGAGGGAAGGGGTTCCCTTGAATTATCTAAAAAAAAAAAGTCCAAAATATAGAGGGTATGGTGTTTGGCTGGAACGTTTCTTCTTCTTTTTTTTTAGACAAAGAAGACAATCCAGGTCACTTGATGAGCTGCCTTTCTCCATGGCGAAACTCCAAGTGGAAGACACGGCCACCTAGACTTACATTGCCCAATGGTAGGGGGGGGGGGGCGTTCCTTGAACTGAAGAGTGTTTGACTATAGAATTGCGGATCGAGTGCAATCACATTGCACAAAATTTGTGCATTAAGCACATGATTGCCCTCCATCAGGCTTTGGGCTTCACAGTTGTGGGGGCTTGTTCTCAAGATACGAAGGGTGATCATTACCTTAATGCGCAAATATTTGTGCAATCATATTGCACCTGATCTTTTCACTAGAGAGACAGATATATTTTGAAATGACTGGGGAGTATGATCTGCCCTTTTTTTTTAAATATTAATGTTTTTTTATTATGTGGTGGTGATGAGCTGTCACTGCATTATGTAATCAAATATGTGTACTGCCAGTTTTAAGTCCATAAAATTTTCACTTATTTTTATTTATTTTTTTTATTAATTTCATAAGTTGGGTAGCATGAGGACAAAAGTGAGCGTAGCTGTTACCGAGTAATGCGAGGGACCCACAACTCAAAGTGATTACGCATATGTGACAAATAGGTGTGACCCCAGCAGCTCCACCAACACGCGTTAGGGCCTATGAGTGGTCAAGGCCATTGCTAATCACAACTTCTCGAGGCCGGATCAGGTGCAATCGAATTGAACAGTTAGAATGTGCTGCTAACTGACGGCCCTCCATCTCTAGGGCATAGCATGGGGCCCAACAGAAGATGGAGGGCGGATGAGGTGCAGTGGCACAGTAAAATGTGCAATGTGATTTCACCTGATCCGCCTTCCAACTTTATCTGACCCCTCGCGGGCATTCCTAGCTCCGAAAAACCCGCCAGCCCAAAAGCCTTATAGCACATTGTAATGCTGGAACTGTACCTAACCTATGTGACAAATATCGCGAGATTTATAAAAAAAAAATATCGCTATAATATTGCGAGAAATTGCTTGAAAGTTTAAAAAAGGCAATTTCTTGCAAAATTTTCAAAGCATGAAAATTTTTATGAGATTTACGTTTTAACAGATATTTATCGTGAAAACCCTCAAGATTTTTTATTTTTAAATATATTTTATTTATATTTTCTTATTAAAAAATATTTTTAAATTTATTGTTTATTGCCAAGATTTTGACGGAAAAAATGCAAGATTTTATGAAAATTTTCAAAAATCTCTAGAGTTTTAGACTGCAAATATTTTAACGTTTTTAACTTTTGTCACTACTAACTGTACCCATTAAATTAAAGTTCATGGATGATGCAGGTTCGATATTTTAAAGCAAGCAATACCAAAGACTTAAATTTAAGTCCGTGGCTGAAAATGAGTTTGGAATTATATAACTCTCAACTTATGAATGATTGAAACGTAAAAGCTTAATGAATAAAGTAATGTTATTTAGGCATTATTGCATGTACTTGAAGTATGAGTGAGGTGAGATATCCCCATCTTACGATTTGTGCTTGCATGAGAGAGAGAGAGAGAGAGAGAGAGAGAGAGAGAGAGAGAGAGAGAGGAATTCTTAATACTTAAAACGATCCGATTGACGAGATACTCTTTATTGAGTAAAAGGAAAAAGTTAGGGACCGGTTTTATTTATTTTTTTGCTTTTTTGAGAGAGAGAGAAAGATCAAACTACCTCTCTTTTGATGCTAATAGGGATGCAAACTTGGGGGATCCATAATAGCCAAGTACAAGGGGGAGGATTTGATGGGTTATGCCGAAGGTTGCCAAACTAGAAAGCAAAAGCGGGAAACGAGAAGGGAAAGCAAGAAGCGAGGCATTTTGAAATTCATAAAAAGCGAAAAGCCAGATATAAATAAAAATAAAGCAATATGGTAACTGAATAAGAATTGAAGAAGAAGCAAATAAAATTTAAAACAAAATTGATTATTCTTATATTTCATGATTAAAGAGTTGAATTTTTGTTAAAATTTAACAATGATAGAGTTACCAATTTAGAGAAAGTAATTGAGAAGTGAGTGAAAGTGTGAGAGAAAAAAACATGAGAAAAGCATATAAAAAATATATACCATGTGTATGGGAAGCATAAAAGAAGCGTGGGGAAATAAAAAAAAAAAAAAATCATAAAATTTCAAAAGCCAGGAGTATCGCATTTTCTGAAGCAAGTTTTCGAGAAGGGTGCTTCTCACCTACATAAGAAGCTTCTGATTGTGTCGCACAAGGCCTTATTTCTTCTAATATTAATTATAAAAGCTTTATTTGGAGGCGTTGCATTAAGATGAAAATGCCAAAATATGGCGTTGAGAATAGAGTTGTCAAGCCAGTAACCCGATCCAAAGGACATTCACAACCAAGTAAAAAATAAATAAAATCAACCCTAGCCTGTGGATATGATCACCCAGGTCCCTTGACAGTTGTTGCTGCGGTAAAAGATCAGTCAATCAACAAAACCAACTTCTAGATGAGAGCGGATCCTGTCAAACACTGGGTCTGGGTTAGATCTCTCTGTGGGGTCTACTGAGCTACAGTAAATAAGGTTGGGTTTGTGGTTACAAAGGCTGAGTGAAATTGCTAATGTTTGACGGAATCCACTCGCAGGTAGGTCGCTTAGATGACAATCCTTCCACGTGTGAGCACAGCACTTAGGGATATAGCAAGCACATGAAACCTAGAGATCACAGGCATGTATGATGACACATAGAATATTAAGAGAGAGAGAGTAAGATACGGTAAGTCGAAGGAGGGAGAAGGAAATTAATGAACTAAAACAGTTGGTTCTCTCTTGGTCCACCCAATAGCTGGCTTCCTTCACATGTAATTATACTTTTTGGGGGTGATGTACAAATATACGTACCAATCCAAACGGGGCAAGGAAGGACGGGGCTTCATTTTCTCTTGGTCTATTGCCATCCCTAAAGAAAGATTCAAGACGGTATGGGATGGGGGGCGGGGCAAGGTGGGGATCGAGACGGGGACGAAGCGGAGCGAGGGAAAACTTAAGTCCATCCCCGACTCCATCCTCGCAGCGGGTTTTAATTTTAACCTCCATCCCGGTTTCATGTCTTCCATCTCCATTTCAAATCGGGGCGAAGCTGGGCGGGACCCTGTTTCCTCCCGTCCACTGCCATCCCTAAATATTCTCATAAAATTGAACTGATATTTGTGAATACGGGATACATTAGTTGGTATGGGTAAGTTGAATCTTTTGTTTTTTTTCCTCTCTCACTAAATATATGAAATGTACTCTCACACACCAACCCTCATTAATCAAGATTTGTAAAATCTCGCTCACTCACTCTCTCTGTCTGACAAAAAACGAATAAATAAAATTTTCCCATTTTGAACTCCTGGTCGTCATTTGCCCTACTTTTCAGTCACATCATCATGGAATAATGAATACTATTATTAGCCACAGCTTTTTCTCTTTTATTTGCGTCACCAATCATTGTGTGAGAAAAACCATTTCCCCTTGTTACCAGTTTTCTTATTGTTATTGGTTATTTTATTTTTTTCCCAATTAACTAATTGTCATTTATTACTCATGTGGGCGTGGGCGTCCCGTCTTTTTATGAAATGGGCAGACCCATTTCGGGCAGCATCGTTCTAAAATTAAAGCCTTATTATGTCCATGGACTCTGGATCAGAGAGAGAGAGACTGACACAGACTTTCTCTCTCTCTCATGAATGAATGAATGAGCCAATCAATTCCTTCACTTTCTTTATAATATTCGTTGAAGAATAATGAACAAATACAGTCCCGCCAAAGAGCACGGTACGCTGGGTCCCGCACATAGTAGAGATCCAGCTCATCATGGCCCGAAGACAGCCGTCCGATATGGAATCATGCGGTCAAGATGGCGAGTACAGGCTGGCGGTGGTCTATGGTCTCTGCCGACAAACATAGTTAGTGAAAAGAATAAGTAGGACAAATAAAAAATATATATATATATATATGGACCATAATGAAGGAGAGGTGAGGGAGGGCTTTATGTTTAAGTGCAATACTTGGGGATGGGGGTATTTGTCTACTTTACTCTACGACGACTACGCGACACAGCAGGCATAAATGACGGAGACCGGGCAGCAGTCACGGGCAGCGGTCAGTGTCGGTAGCGGGCAGCATGACGGAAACTCGCTGGTGACGGAAAGGCAAAGGCAAAGGCACGAGACGAGTTTTGCCAATCAGCTATCGAGAGCCGTATACTTGGGACGACGACGTCCGTGATCGTCCGTTCATGTGAATCACGGGTCTGTGGGCCCGCGAAGAGTGTCGGTGGTGGCACGAGATGGTGTGTCCCAGCACGTGTTTGGTCACCGCCAAAAGTCTACGATTCAACCAAGAGAGAGGCATAGTGACAAATATCGCGAGATTTATGAAAATCTCGCGATAATATCGTGACAAATTACATGAAAGTTTAAAACGGCAATTTCTAACAAAATTTTCAAAATATTGCGAGATTTATGAAAAAACATAAATACCGTGATTTAAATGCAGTATTTATGTTTTAAGCAGGTGTTTATCGTGAAAAAATTGTGTATTTTTTAAAAATAATTTTATTAATATTTTCTTATAAAAATTATTGTTTATGTTTTTAAATTTATTTTTTTATTGCCAAGATTTTGCAAAAAGATGCAGGATTTATAAAATAAATTCAATTTCTCATGAGTTTTTTTTTTTTGAAAAACAAGTTTTTGCCAAAAAAACATTTGTCAATGTGAGGGAGAGGAGGAGGGGAGCAAGTAGCAATCAATCGGGAAATGAGACAACTACTTTCCAGTCGATGTCAATGGATCCAATTTCATCCTTCCATCTTTGGCCGATAGTCTGTCAGTTGTGATGCCCAAATGCAGATGGAGGGCAGCCAGGTCCAGAGGCACATTCAAAGTGTGTCATGTGATGGCACCTGGTCATGGCTCGATTTCTTTTGTCCCAATAGATATGTTTTTTTCTTTTGCTACCAGATCAAATGGATATTTAGATTTGGGGAATTTTCCTATCTCATTACATGTAAAAATTGAATTTAACCTTAAATTTTCACTATTGGAGGGATATGATATTAACTTCTCAATCTCTCATCAGTCAAATAAAGAAATTACCCTTTTACTGGCAATGCAGCGTGCCACTAATGAATCATGCTTACTGGCACATATATAGGGGTGGCAATCGGGTCGGGTTGGCGTGTCAGCATAACTCAACCCAAACCCGACCCGTTTATTAAACGGGTCGAATGTGGCAAACACTAACCCAACCCGTTTAATAAACTGGTTAGGCGGGTCGACCCGTTTATTAAACGGGTTCATTTTTTCCAAACCCGAACCCGCCTAAGAGGCGGGTTGGAGGGTCGTGTCAGGTTTTGCCACCCCTACTGGCACGCAATAAGCTCGTGTCAGTAAAGAGGTATGTTATACTCTTTTCTCCCTCTCCTGCCCTCTGTCTGTCGCCCTTCGCCCTATCTCTCTCCCCACCACCGCAAATGCCTCAAGCTGAAGCGCCTCAAACTCCTCCCTTCAGTCCTCACCAAACGAAAAATGCATCAGTAATAACATCTTTACTGGTTCAAAAATTCCATGCGTAAAAAAATAAATTTTCTGGCAAAAAATAAAATATAGAAAACTCTCTTTACTGGTGCCGCATTTTTAATGGCACAAATTTAGCTACAGAAATAACATTTTTACTAGTGCAAAAATTAAGCCAGTAATTGATTTTTTTTGGCAAAAAATAAAATACAGGTAAAATCTCTTTACTGACACTAAAATCACACCAATAAAAAATTTTTTATTGGCGCTAATTTACTGCCAATAAAAACAGCCTTTAGCATCAGTAAAGGCTTTACCGACAAGACTTACTATGGTGCTGTCGATACTTGGGAAAGTCTTTACGACACCAGCACCAGTAAAGTTTTTTAATTGGATTTCTTTCTCTCTCTCTCTTAAACAAATGAGAATCTCTCTCTTCCTACCTCCCCTTAAAATAACTCCATAAATCGCTCTTCTCTCCTTTCTCATTGGATATAGAAAAAGAAAAAAAAAAAACTTATGAGTGGGGTTGGGCAGCCCCCATACATGACGTTCGTTTGAAATGCATATGTGTTTATTCGTCCTATTTTTACCATAAAAATATTACCTTAATATAGGCAATTAAGTTCATATGGACAGGCCATTATGTTTTAATTTAAATATATATTAAGCTATATAAAAGGGTATTTATTTTTTTAGTTATTTAATTATATATTTTAAAAATAAGTTGTAATGTGTTTTAAACATATAGATAGATATTTTGTATGTTTTTATTTATTTATTTATCATAAAAAAGTTAATATAAATATTATTTATCTAGTCTCGACCATATGAAAGGGCTGTTAAGTATCTAGTGCGACGTAAAACTGCTTAGAAGCTGCTAGGAGCACCAGTGCACGTCACCTTGTGTTGGGAGGTGGTTGCAGGTTCAAAACCCAATGGTATCGTTGTTTGACTGGTGCTTAACCCCAGCTTGCCTTTAAAAAGAAAAAAAAAAAACAACCTGGTTAGAAACTAATAATTCTGGCGCTCTTTAAATTGGCCCCCTGCTAAAGATCTGGCTCATTTCTGTCTATTGAATACCAATGAAACTTAAAAGGTCGTCGAGCTTGAGTGCGGGTTCGTATCGTACGTGCCCGCAAGTGTGTGTCGATGCACCCATATCAATAGGGTAGAGGAGTGCAAAGAGCACAAAGCACAAAAAAGAAAAAAGCCAGCCATGGCCAGCCACGTCATGTTGACTCATAGAAGTCATCGCTGCAGGTAGTGCCCGTTTCAGGACCTTCTACATGATTCCTATGGGTCATTACCAAAAGTTGATCGCACTCACATCATTTTTGCCTAGCTCGTCGCGCCACCTTGTCCTGCAGATCTTTCTCTGCGAGGCTCTCTCTCTCTCTCTCATCATTTCTTGCTTTCTTGATCATCGATGCAGGTAGTGCCCTTTTCAGGACCTTCTTCATGATTCCTATTGGTCATTACCAAAAGTTGATCTCACTCACATCATTTTTTTGCCTCATTGCACCACTTTGTCCTGCAGATCTTTCTCTGCGAGGCGAGCTCTCTCTCTCTCTCTCTCTCTCTCTCTCTCTCTCTCTCTCTCTCTCATCATTTTTTCTTGCTTTTCTTGATATATCCTGAATTTCAAAAGGGAAAGCCTTGATTGCAATCTACAGTTTCAGCCCTTTAATCAACAAACTTCAACCAGATGCCTTATTCCTTCCTTTTGACCCAACACAAATGAGGGATGGCAGTGGATCGTCGGAAAACGGAGCTCCGCCCGGCCTCATCCCGTTTAGATCGGGGATACAAGTTAAAATCAAAACCCATGAAGGGATGAAGGCGGGGATGAACTTACTCTTTTCCCCACCTCACCTTGCCCCGTCTCTCCAATCCCCATTAGTAAAAATGCTAAAATGCTTTTTAGGGATGATAGTAGTAGACCGCCTCATCCTGTTTGAATGATGAATAAAGAACATGAAACAGAGATAAAGGTTAAAATCAAAACCCGTGCAGGGAAGGCCGAAATTTTGAGACACATGGTTGATTGTTTTTTTTTTTTTTTTTGTCCCTTCATTTGCTGAAGAGAAAAGGCATGGCTGCTGACATGTTTATTAGTAAAGGCCATGTGGCAAAAGAAAGAATGATAGCATATAAATGGAAGCATTCAATCTGGGTGGTGGTTCATATCGTAGAACAAACTCTTTAACTTCACTCTTTTTCTATATAGAGTAACCGACAAAGCGCTTCAATTAAAACTGCATCCTGTATTTTTAATCTCCCTGTAAGGGTAACATGAATGTGTGAGCTGTCCACCTGTGTCAACAGCCTTTTTAAGCTTTTCACCAACTATTTCTCAAGTTGTACCACGAAAGAAGCGACTTCTCACCACGTACGTCGTCCGTGCCATCGATCGATCGCTCGCTCGCACCAGAAGTTGTACAAGCACATCCAGGACTACCACACAAACAGACTTGATAAGGAAAATCGCCCATCACCCACAGCCAGCACAAAAATAGTTTTTTTTTTTTTTGAAAGGCAAGCTGGGGTTAGGCAGACCCCTACCAGATAACTCTTAAGCCCCATGTGGCAGAGAGATTCGAACCTAGGCCATCAGCTTGGCACAAGACCTCGCTTACCACATGAGATAACCACCTCGGTGGTTGGTCTTTTTCTTTTTTTCTTTATGGTGTTGAGATATTGTGGATGTTGGAATATAAAGCAAAATGATATCTAGCTGAAAACCCAAATGAACGGAACAACCACACGCATAAATGGGATGGGACGCAAATTACGCGTGGTTCGGTTAATTCGGTTCTCACGAGGAACCTACATCCACGGCTCAACACACTCAATGTCACTCTTTATTATTTAGCCATGAAGGTATATATATATATATATATATATATATATATATATATATATATATACATGAGCATGAGGATATTTACACGGTTTTGACTGCCATGCTTTCTTCCTTACCTTTCTTTTTCTTCAAACTCTCTTTATCTATCCTTCTTACATGTTGAATTTTTCACATTTGTGTAGGCTGGATGTGTTGATCCTTATCACCAGGAGGCTGGATGTGCCACATTTGTGTAGGCTGAACATTTTGATCCTCATCACCACGCGAGACATGTTGATCCCCTATAAAAAAAATTATACTAAATGCTGATCAAACTTCACAAGTCTCCGTAGGAAACATTTTTCAAGAAATGCAAATAATGAGACAATGTACAAGATCATGTAATATTTGGAATTGACATTAAGATCAATAAAGGCAAGTGTAAATAAGCACAAAGCATATCAAGAATTAACAGTAAAGCATGAATAAATAACTAATTGTAGTAAGGTAATGTTGTACATATATTTTTATGTTTCACTTGGTTAACTCCTGTGGGTATGCACAGTTCAAATACGTTGACACAGATGAGACCACCCAGGAGGTTTATTATAATTGGGTGTTTTAATACCCCGAATGACTTTCTAAAGAAAATTTCAAAATGAGCAATATAATGACTGAGAGAAAACCCTTAAAAGTCGAGCTAAATAAAAATGCATCAGACTTCTGCAGAAGGCACAAGACCTACTCACCTATGACAAAATTTGGCAGTCTGAATCCCCTAATTATGTGGGCAGGAGACCATCGAGCCATTATCGCTCATAGCATAATATCAATAACCAAAATAAAGTTTATACCACCTACCTTCTCTATGGTAGCCTGAGATTTGATGGGTATCCATCTTTTTAAGTTATTTCATAATATTTCATGTGATATCTCACCCGCACCTACCTCACATGGGCATTCAGGGCTTTGAGATCCCATGTACCTCTCTAGGGTACACAGCATGCCTACCTTTATAGCAGGGCAACATACTACATGAGTGTGGTAGTCAAACCATTTATTTTAGGTATATTACGATAACCCATCTAATAAAACTCATGATGCATTTAAACCAACTGAGTGCTAAAAGAGAACTTCGAGATCTTTAAACCAGCCAAGCATTAATTTAGGTTATGTGTATATGCAAATTATTAATTCTCATAACTTGGGCATACATATTGTACCATGTTGATCTTTTTCAACCACATGCCTAATCCTTGGCAAACAAATAGGTGTGCATGTCACAAAGTAGCATCAAAATGCATTCATAGCATGTCACACACAAAATTTTACAAGTGCTCGTGTGGCACCACAAAGGTTTTGCTGAACTTGCATGCTTAGTTTTGATCCTTTGCATAATCATGACCCTGCAATTTTCACAATTGGGCAATTATCAAGAATATGCATTTAACAACAAGAGGTCCATACACTAGACATGGTCATGACATTTATACGTGAAACAAATTACATTGATGATATTTCATTCTTTCGCAAAGCTTAGTAAAAACATAACATTCTTTCATGTGATAAAATTTGCATTTTTGCGAAAACAATCACATGCACTCTCATTCAAATATCATAATGGCCAGAGCAATAAAGTAATCATTCCTTTATCATTTTACTAGGTCTCCAAATGAAACAACCACCTGATTGAGTGCATGACAAAATATTTGAGAATCCAATCATGCTACCAAACCATACTCGCAATGAGCAATCGAATTCAAGGGTATTATTTTATTTTTTTACAAGAATCCTGTAATTAAAATCAGTGATATATATATATTTATACATTCTTCTCTTCTATTTTTTTATATTCTAACTACAGTCGGGCTAAGGCAGACCTCTGGCAGGTCCACAGCCCGTTGCTATCACGGTTGTGGCACACCAGCAGGGTGGTGTACCCTGCTGGTCACCCGGGTAAATGAAAGGTGAGTTGCGGTCGAGCTGACCCCAGCTTGCTGCACACTGCTAAACACAGCAGGTCGGGGGCTTGGTTAGACCCTGGCCTACAACATTCAACAGGGCACAGTGCATCAAAAAAGGGCAGCTGGTATGGGGGTCGTCTGACCCCAATCGGTTGTGCTTGATTAGGACAACGAACAACAACAGGGTGCGACACGTCGTGTTGCACCCTGATCAAGGTGAAATGCACAGTAGCAGTGCCCAGAAGGGTGTGGCACACCCTGCTAATCACTGATGCGCCCTAAGCAGGGTTGGCTAGAACAAGTCATGTTGGGTCAAACCAACCAGATGGGTCTGGTCTGACCGGTAGTGACCCAAGGACACCCGAAGGAAGTGGGTTGGGGTTGCCTGCCTGCTCCCAAACACCCCACAACACATGCACACACATTTTTTTTATGATAGAAACTAAATTATAAATCCATGCATAAATAAATAAATATATATATATATATAGAAGAATTAAAACTAGAAAATCCTACCAAATCTTGCATAGTGAGAATGGGTGTTCATAAAATCAAAACGGTATGCACATTACAAAGAACATGAGATTATGTATTTATTTATTTTTTCTACGTTCGAATAGATAATACTAAAACATGCAAGATCTAATACATGGACTTGATAATCATGTATGAAATTCTATTTCATGATTTAAAAGGCGTGGATACAGTATTCTAACATATAATATATATACATACATTCTCACACAATGAATCATATGATGAGTGTATGCATCCAATAGATTAGCACATACGTATATGGGTATAAAATATTTTTTTTCACTTTTATTCAACTTGAATCACCCGCATATTAGTGTGGTTCAATCGCATGTAATATGCCATTGATCTCACCGATAAAGGTGGATTGATACACATATCGATATGCATTCCAGCATGATCCTACATGTCGGCCCAATGCTCATGCACGATGGTTAAAGACCCTGCCTTGTAAACTGATTGAATTTAGCAATGAGAGAACATAGTTTGGTCGAGTCTCAGACGTGCACCTTTCTTTGGTCAACTCAAGCTCCATTAATGGAGTCTCCACACACTTGTTGTGTGGAGGGAGAATGAGAGGGAAGAGAGAAAGAAAAATGATAGAGAGAGAGGGATTGAGATAGAGAGTGTGTGTGTTGGGCGTGTGAGGCTCCCTACCAAGTAGGTCCTCACACGAGAATGGAAAGGAGAGAGGGGTGCACCCCCCTTCCTTTCTGGTGCTCTTCCTCTCACAAGGTAAGTGTTCTAAACCCTTATTCATTTCTTATAGTGTTTCTTTTTTTCTCATCTTACCTTTGTTTTTTATTTTATTTACTTCTTGTTTTGGTTTACTTTCATAGAGAAAGGTGGGGGGTTGATCCTCCCTTCCTCATTTGTTTGGGAATCCCCAAGAGGAGGAACAACTTGTTCCCTTTAGGTAAGAGGGGCCCACCAGAAGGGGACACTCACTTGCCTTTATGAATTCTTACTTCTTAAATGCTATGTTTTGTGCTTAGATGAGTAATTAAACCCAAATTTTGTTTTAAAAAACATAGTATATAGATATTTTATTTAAAATTTGGATAAACTTTATCATGGTATGTGGGCCCATAAGGGAGAGACAAGACACCCTGCCTATTATAATTAATTAAATTATTATTTAATTCCAAAAGTCTAATTAAATTATAATCTAGACTTTCTTTTTGGTCTTGGATCCAATTCTATTGAAGTAGATACTAATCCATATCTAATCCCAAAATGGATTCCAGATACTCTCGAGATTCAGATTCAAATACCAAATCCAACCACTTTCAAAATAGATTTTGGATCTACTCAAGAATCTGATCCAAATTAATTTGATTGGGTCCAAAACCAAATTAAATTAAATTCTAATTTCTCATAAAATTCAATTTTAAGTTAAATTCCTCAAAACCTTTAAATTCATTTGAATTTGTATTTTGAATCCTTATTTGCTTCATACTATATTTAATAAAAATTAAAATCTGACAATTTGAATAAAAATTCTTCTTTATTGATTTAAATGATTATAAAAAATTTATAGGTCTTACAAAATGATTAGTCGGGTTCCCTATTAAAAAGAACTTGAAAGAGTGATTTTTTTTTTGTTAAAGGAAGGTAAACAATTAATAAAGTAAACAATGGTGAGGAAAGCATCAACCCAAAAAGACATCGGCAACTAGAGCAGGACAATAAGCCTAACCCTGTCTCGACAATATGTTTATGCTTGTATTCAACAAGACCCTTTTGTTGTTGCGTATGGGGGGCAGAGATACGATGGATTATGCCACATAACTGTAGGTACTCTTGAAAACATTTACCAGTAAGCTCTCCCCCACCATCACTTTGAAAACATTAAAAAGCAACCCCCAATTATTTTTTCACAATAAGTTTAAATTTTTTAAAGCACAATAATGCATCAGATTTTTGCTTTAATGAAAAAATCCAAGCAAAACAAACAAAATTGGTTGTGCCATTGCTCCAACGACACACACACACACCAATGGTACCAAAAGCTTGAGTTGCTAGCCGACCCTTGTTCATCTCTCCAATTTTGATTGGGTATAGGTCATACTTAATCAGCCCTCTTAGAAGTACCTTCCCTGTCAACCGGTCCTTAACCACAAAACCCATGTTAGAGAAGGTAAACATATAATTATTATCTTTCATAAATTTTTCAAAAGAAAAAAATATTTTCATTATGATAGGAACATGAACATCACGAGGAATAAACACATGTTTGGGATTAGAGATAGTGATGCTACCAGTATTGGTTATAGGAAGATGAAAAACCATTGCCAACAATTATGGATTCAAGAGTACGAAAATCAGTCTTCCCTATCATGCTTTGATCATCCGTGGTCATGTGAGGTGTAGCACCACTATTATGATACCACAAATTATCGGATACGAAGTTTAGGGCAATAGCAGAAAAAGCCTTAACAATATCAAAACATTGACGAGTTGTATGATTATGCCATCCGCAATATTGGCATATGATCTACCCACCTAAGAAATTGCTATAACTCAAAGCATTATGGTTGGTGCCACCATTATTGAATCCCTGATCTTGACCACTACGACCATGGCCAACCCTGTCGCGACCTCTAAATTGATTTCTACCTCATCTTCTCTCACCAAAAAAGGTTGTAACTATGGCATTATTTTCAATTGCCTGACTTTGTTTGGGTCGAAGCAAGGCAAACCTATGTTCTTAATTTAATAGCATATCAAAAATATCAATGAATATAGGTAAATACTTAGATGCAAAAGCAGTGATCGTGGTTATTGTTACAATCCAGAATATGATGGGGATCCAGATCCAAATGCCACATATAGAGACCCATGGGGGTTGACCAATAGTATCTAGGTCTCAGGATGGTGACGTGGAAGCTGAAGTGACTTCTTCAATTAAGGAAAGACATTGATTTAGAATCTTAGTCAAAAGAGAAAACGCCGAACACGTGGCATAACAAAAAAGCAAGTCAATTAGAAGAGGTGGGTCCACATGTGAGGGGGCATGAATCCAGAGAGTTCGAGAGGATATCCCTCCCTTATTTCATTGGTAAGTCCCATAGATCAAACTGTGTATTCCTTCTCTCGGTAAGTCCCTTATTTCAAAAGCTTGAGTTGTAACACAATATAGGAAAAACAATTTATTTGTAAAATCAACCAAAAATTACATGGAAACGAATATCAAGGTTATTGAGGCAAAAGGGGGCACACATAACTCTCTCCTATGAGACACTCAATTATGACTGCCTCAAGTGTAATAGTCATTCAAAAGGCCTCCAATTTCTGCAATTGCAAGTTTTACCACACAAATTGAAGGGTCAGAAGAAAAGATCCATGACCTTTTCTAAAAATAAACATGCATGTTTGGTTGCAATATTTCTAACAAAAATACAGAATTCCAATTAGCCTGTGAGTGTGTGCAATCATTGGCTTGGCAACTGCCATATAGTTTGATCTTAATAATCACAATCCTCATTGAATGTTTGGTTATGGACGGGATTTAGATTGAGTAATGAGGATGTTGAGATAGATTTAAGAGAATAAAAAGACCGTCTCAAACTATTTGACAATAATACTATATAGTTTCATTGTTGGAAAATGAAAGCAAAAGTTTGCAGCATAATAGTTAATCAAAACACAAAAGTTTAAAATAACAACAAAATCAACATCTAATTGGGCAATTCATTAAAACCTCATTATGAGATGGGAAAGAGTACCATTTTTGGATACAGTGGATGATCATGTGTCAAATGAACTAGCTTCTGCTTTGTCACGATAACAAATCAAACATGGCTACAATTAGATGGCAAAAGAGAAAAGCAGTTGTAAATAATGAAGCAAGACAATATGCTTATACAGTTATACTACAGTACCAACTTATCCTCCAAAGAGCACCATCTACTGTGAGATAAAAAGCATCCTTCATCCTCCTCAAGCCGGCGGAGCTCCTGTGCCTTCCGTAGATAATCTTCAGCATCAATTCATTCACTCTATCCCCAGTGAATTCTCATTTGTTCTTATGACCAGCAGAACATCGGTGATGTTCAGACCATTCTATACCACCTCAGCCTTTGGTACATGAATTGAGAAGTGGTTGTACTCTTCATCAGACAGATACCATGTGAACGAACGGGAAGATGAGCAGTCGATGTTGGGGTCGTCCGGGATTGCCTCCTCTGTTGATGTCGGTGACCCTGTACTATGACAGAAAAACAAAGACACGCGACAAACACAAAGGCTCTTATGTAATCAGCAAAAGCACAGGGGAGGTGCTGCGTACTTGAGACAACCATTGATGGGCTGTTGTTGCCAAGAATCGGAGGTCGCTGGAGCAGAGGATGACGAATCAGATTATGATGATCGATCAGGCCAAGGGGATTTGTCTGCTCAGCCAGGTTGCAACCACCACAAGCGCATGCTTTCGAATGCAACCAATGAGTCGACCTCTTCCCGCTTTAGTTTGCACACACGCACTTTTCTGATAGCAGATGCTTTTTGAAAGGGTTGCTCATGACACCCTTATATAGTGCATAGGGTGGGAACAGTTTGCGTAACCGTTCTCCCATGATGCTATGCTGGTTTATCAGAAGAGATTATCCCAGATGTGGGGATGAATCCACATCATGGATAACCACCACGTAAATCATTGTGGTTAATCCGACATTCTCCCACTTGATCCGACGATAAACCCTTTAACCGGAAAACCTTATGGGAATAACTTGATGAATAGAATGGCCTTTTTATTCTATTCTATAGGTCCTTAGTTGAATCTCTAATCCTTATGAGATTAACAACAAAAATAATGAGAATCAAGAACTGAAAGTGATCACTTTATTTATATGCATATGTCAAAAAGAGTTTAACAAGCTCATCCTCATTACATGTTCAAAATATAATCCTCGTGCTAGCCCTTTAGTAAGAGGATCAACGATCATCTCTTTGGTACCAATATTAACAATATGCACTAAATGATTCTTCGTCATTTCTTTAACAATAAAATACTTAAATTCCATATGCTTACATGACGTAGTACTTTTGTTGTTGTTCGAAAAGGACACTGCAACTTCATTATCACAGTAGACCTTCAGTGGCTTCCCAATAGAATCAACCACCGTTAACTGTGATATGAAGTTCTTTAACCATATAGCCTGCGATGTAGTCTCGTATAATGCTATGAATTCTGTCTCCATGGTGTGGGCAACAATGGTCGTCTGCTTCCCACTCCTCCAAGAGATCACGCCCCCAGCAAGTAAGAAGACATACTCAGTAGTAGACTTTCTACTATCAAGGCATCCTTCTAAGTCCGCATCTGAGTAGCCAATGACCTCGAGGTGATCAACTTTATGATACGTCAACATGTAGTCTTTTGTCCTTTACAAGTACCGCAAGACTTTCTTGGCAGTCTTTCAATGGGGTAAATTTGGGTTAAACTGAAATCTGCCAAGAACCCCTACTGCAAAAGAAATATCTGGTCGAGAACATGTCTGCGCATACTGTCAACAACTGATGCATATGGATAAGCACTCATCTATACTTTGTCAATATTGTCCTGTGGACAATCCTTTAGGCTCAACTTGTCACCTTTTGATATGGGTGTTGAACTAGGAGAACAATTCTCCATCCCATATCGCTTTAACACCTTATATATATAAGATCTTTGAGAGAAGCCTAGAAAACCTTTTGATCTGTCTCGACGAATCTCAATGCCAAGAACATAAGCAGCCTCACCCATATCTTTCGTATCAAAATGTGATGCAAGAAACTATTTTGTCTCTGAAAGCAACTTTATATCGTTGGTTGCAACTAAAATGTCATCCACATACAACATTAATATAATGAACTTACTCTCACTTTTCTTAAGGTATATACATTGATCAATAATGTTTTCTGTAAACCCAAAAGTCATAATAACTTGGAAAAATTTAATATACCACTGTCGGGAGGCCTGTTTAAGTTTATATATTGATTTGTTTAGCTTACAAACCAGACAATCATTTTCAGAGAAACCAAGTGGTTGATCCATATATACCTTTTCATTCAGAAACCCATTGAGAAACATTGTTTTCACATCCATCTAGTATAGCACCAAGTCATAATGAGCTACAAGGACCAAAATTATACCCATTGACTCTTTAGTTGAGACAGGAGAAAACGTCTCATTATAGTCAATGCCCTTCATCTAGGTGAATCATTTAGCAACCAATCTTGCTTTATGTCTCTCTATGTTACATTTGGAGTCCTTCTTGGTCTTAAAGACCCATTTACACCCTACGGACTTTACTCCCTTAGGTAACTCGACAAGATTCCACACTTGATTTTTAGCCATAGAGTCTAACTCTTCTTTTATGACTTCTATCCAGTGTGTAGATTGTTTGCATTCCACAGCTTCCATAAAAGTCAATGGGTCATCATCTATATCTATGAAATCATCAGGCTCCTGAAGGTACACCACACAATCAGGATGTATGACAGATCTCCTAATCCTTGTGGATCTCCAAACAGGTCGTTCTTCAGGTTCAGATTGAGCCTGATCATCCTGTTCGTGCTCTTTCACATTGTTCATAATATGTTCACTTTGGATTTGTGCATCAACAACCGAATGATCAACCACATCATCATTATGAAAAATAATGTGATATCTTTCAGTGTTTTCCTTAACAGGTGACGAAACTGGATCCTGTACGTCCTCAAAACCAAGGTTTTGAAGTGCACTTAATCCTACTGAACCATCTTCAAGAAATTTTGCCTTATCCATTTCAACAATCTGTGATGAATGAGATGGGTAATAAAATATGTACCCTTTTGATCTTTCTGGATAACCAATGAAATATCCACTAGTTGTTCTTGGATCAAAGACTTTAGTGTAGGGGTTATACAACTTAGCCTCTGCAGAACATCCTCATATGTGCATATAAGACAACGATGGTTTTCTACCTGTCCACAACTCATAAGGAATTTTAGGCATAGATTTTGTAGGTACCTTATTTAAAATATGCACAGTTGTCCTTAAGGCTTCACCCCACAACTTAATGGAAAGTGTTGAATAATTCAACATAGCTCTGAACATTTTCTTAAGCGTTCAATTTCTTCTTTCAGCTACACCATTCTGATAGGCATTACCAGGCATAGTATATTTAGGCACAATGCCTTTCTCTTTGAAAAATCGTGATAATAGACATTCTCTTTGCCCCATCTCAGTAAACCTACCATAATATTCGCCACCTTTATCAAACCTGACTATTTTAATAACTTTATCGATTTGTTTCTCTACTTCTTTTTAAAAAATTTTGAACATTTAAAAAATATTAGATTTTTCAAAGATCAAGTAGAGATACATATACCGAGAATAGTCATCAATAAAGGTGACAAAATATTTTTTGCCTGTATAACAGGGAGAAAAAGGTCCACATACATCTATGTGAACTGTCTCTAATATCTCACTACTGCGTTTGACATCCTCTTTATATGTGTTTGTATACTTAGCCTTTATGCAATCAACACATGGATCATTATCGGTAAAATCTAGAGATTTCAAGATCCCTTCATTTACGAGTCTCTTTATTTTCTTTTCAGAGATATGACCCAACCTTTGATGCCAAAGCATGTAATATTTATCATTTATCAAGCTATGTTTATTTTCAACCAATGCGTATTCAGAAGTCAGGGACTTCTGAGTTTGGATTTTCACGTTCAATCTATACAAACCATCATAAACTGATGCAGAACCAATTTCAATTGAATTTTTATAAATGAACAATTTAGAATTTTCAAACTTAAAACAATATCCAAATTTATCCAATTTCGAAATTAAAATTAAGTTTCTACTATAAGATGAAATATAAAAGACATCATGAAGATCCAAAACTACGCCTGTATCTAGAGTTGTCCTGCAGGTTCCAACACCCATCACATGTGAACACATCTTGTTTCCCAAATAGATGCTCTTCTCATGCATTGTTGGTTTCCTTTTGCTCAGGAACAACTGTAGACAGCTGGAAATCTGAACAGTAGCATCAGAATCAATCCACCAGCTATTTTCAGGAATTTATAATAAATTACATTCATGAGAAAAAATGACAAATTATCACTCTTTTCCAACCACTTTTTGTACTTTATGCAATATATTTTCTTGTGTCCCTTCTTCTTGCAAAAGAAGCACTTTATGAGATTAGAGTCGGATTGCTTGCCTTGGGATGTCTTATCCCCTATTGGCTTCTTCCTAACATTTCTCTTAAATGCATTCTTCTTTGGTCCTACCTTAGATGCATGAGAAGCCATATGTGCACTCTGCACTTTCTTCCCTTTCAACCTCTCTTCTTCTTCAACACACTTGGACATAAATTCATTGAACGTTTATTCATCATTATGTGTGTTGTAAGAGATTTTGAAAGGTCCATACTCTAAGGGTAAGGATGCTAGAACTGAAGAATCAGAGATGGTGAGCTTCATGTCATTTAGCTGAGACGCTATGTTCCTCATTTCCAAAATGTGCTGACGAATGTTTTCTCCTCCAGTATATTTCATAGATATGAGTTTAGACATCAGGGTACTGACACTGGCCTTATTTGAACTCACAAATTGTGCTTTAATATCACTTAAAAACTTTCTAACTATCCTACATTATGGTATGACACTATGAATATTCTTAGCCACCTTAGATTGCAAAAATAATAGGCTAAGTCTATTTGAGCACTCTTACTTCTCAAAAGCAGTCTTTTGATCAATAGTGCTTTGATTAGTTAGAGCAGCAGGTTCTTCTATCCTTAGGGTCAGATCCATATACCCTAATGTAAAAAGTACAGTCTCTTTTCAATCACTAAAATTTGATCCATCTAGAAAAGGTATACAGCTAGAGCCATCTAAAATCACAGGACTAGAAATTGCACGACAAAAGACATGTATCAAGAAGCATTCGTACGAGACTAAAACTTTAATGAAAAAAGCAAAAGAATAAAGGCCCTTAATATGCTTATTTTTAGGCGAGTGAAGGGGGTCATCAAAGTTCTACTTTGGTAAGAGCTCTGACACGCAAAACCACTTCCCCTACCGACCATATTCGGTAAAACTAAGGTTCTTGTGAAGTTAGACCATCGACACAAGGTACCTTTGGATACACATGTGTGATGTATCTTGACACATTTACCTTATTCTACCCTACTTAAATCCCAAACACGATAAAACTACTTTTGAGTCATTTATCGTTTCACGAATCTAAGTACAATGTTAATATCAGCTTAAACAGTATGATAGTATTGAAATTCTTTGACGACATACGTGTATTCAGTCACTTTGGTGACGTGAATACACTAAGTCATCTAACTATTCTTAATGCCAATATTAAATAAGCATTTATGCATGCATAATTTCAAATAAATGTATGAACAATAACAAAAACATGCTTAAATGGGTAAAACCCTGGGTCCTCAGTCACGAACCGGTCTGAAAACATCCTGAATCGATCTGAAATAGCCTCGAAACGATCATCCAAGGGTCCAAACCGGTTCTGGACCTTATGAATCGGTGTCAAGTATGAACAAAAGTTCATAAAACCCTATGAGTGTGTGCCAAAAACCCTGTATTTTCTTTTATTCGCTAAAACAGGATCTCAACATCTCAGAACCGGTAAAAAACTTGAAAGAACCGATAAAAAATAACTCTGAATTGGTCTCGAAAAGGGGCCAAATCAGTCCCTGATTTGGTTCAGGTCAAATAATACCTGAAGCTTACTGGATCCAGATCAGAACTAGTTCAAACTGGATTCGGGTCAGACCCAACTTGAACTGAATCCGGGTCAGACCCGTCTTGAACTGGATCTGGGTCTGACCCAGCATATAATTGGATCTAGGTCTGACCTGATTTTAACTTGATCCGGATCAGACCCGGTATATAACCAGATCCGGGTTTGACCCGATTTTAACTTGATCTGGGTCTGACCCGGTATATAATCGGATCCGGGTCTGACCCAGTTTTAACTTGATTCGGGTCAGACCTGGTTCCATCCGATTAAAACCAAACCTGTAAAACAGAAAACCTGAGGGTTTTCTGTTTTCTAAAAAAGGGGGTTAGGGTTAAGCTAAATCGTCGTCGGTGACCCATGTCACCTTTCGGTGATCAATGTCGCCTACCGACGACCAATGTCGCCTGCCGACGACCAATGTCGCCTGCCGACGACCAATGTCGCCTGCCGACGACCAATGTCGTCTGCCGACGACCTCCACAGGGCCCTGGGCGGTGCAACATCTTTCCTCGCCTAACGATATAGGAAAAGCTTCAGCGGGACGCCAGACAAAGCATGACATCGGAGAAGCATCCGACGAAAAGTTGCTACCTTCTGACGGCAGAAGCTTCTACAGCCCAACCTTCACAGGTAAAAACCCGAAAACCCCTCCTTTTTTTTTTGTTGTTTGTCGCCCTACGGCGACAGTCGCCAGTGCCGATGACCAGCTGTAGCATCACCCCCTGGCGACCTACATATCCGGACGACCAGGACACACCCTGCGCAGCGGATGCGGGTTGTGGGCCCATAACCCATTGTTGGTGTCGTTCGGGATCGCCTCCCCTGTTGATGCCGGTGACCCTTTACTGTGATAGAAAAACAAAGACACATGACAAACACAAAGGCTGTTATGTAAACAACAAAAGCATAGGGGAGGTGTTGCGTACCTGAGACAACCATTATCGGACTGTTGTTGTCGAGAATCGGAGGTCGCTGGAGCAGAGAAAGACCAATCAGATTCTGATGATCGATCATGCCAAGGGGATTTGTCTGCTCAGTCGGGCTGCAACCACCACAAGTGCAGGCTTTTGAATGCAACTGGTGAGTCGACCTCTTCCCGCTTTAGTTTACACACACACACTTTTCTGATAGCAGATGCTTTTTGAAAGGGTTGCTCATGACACCCTTATATAGTGCATAGGGTGGGAACGGTTTCCGTAACCGTTTCCTCTTGATCCTATGTTAGTTTATCGAAAGCGATCATCCCAGATGTGGGGATGAATCTACATCATGGATAACCACCACATAAATCATGGTGGTTAATCCAACAGTCGAACGATACAGAAGGATCGAATCCGATGGAGGTCTGTGCCGATCATGAAGTTCGAATTTGTGACGTGTTCTGGGATCTCAATCAAAGCCCCTTGCTAATCGAGAGATTCTTGGGTCGCAGTCGAAGCTCCTTGTGAATCGAGAGAGAGAGGCATGGCGTTTTTTTTTTTCATTCAAAAAGAAAAAGATGTGGACCGTTCGATTTTTTATCCAACGGTCACATTTACATCTATTTGGGCTGAATGAAAGAAGGGGGTGGGGTGGGGGGCAGAAGGCACATTACTCTGTATAAAAATAATATATATATATATATATAAATAATATATATATATATAGTAATGGATCGGTGTTAAACCACATGTTAAATAGGTTTTTAGAGTTTTCTTTTATTTTATTTTTAAATTCTATAGGGATCAGCTATTAAAAGAGTTTGATTCAAATACATGAGTGGGTTTTTATAAAGTTTAAAAAATCAACGGTCCAAAATCCTTGTAAATTTTTGAGGTTCCAAATGTTATTCTTCTTATCTAAAACACATGATCCAGGTGTGGACTCTTAGTAAATTGACTATGCCCAACACATTTAAGGGCAGGAACAGCATAAAAGGCACCAGAGAAGCTGAAAAACCCATACTCATTTGGTGCTAAACCGAGTGCTAAATGGGGTTTTCAGCTTCTCCGGTGCTTTTTATGCGGTTTTGATCCTATAAATGTGTTGTGCATGGTTGATTTACTAAGAATCCACACCTGGAACATGTGGTTTTCATGAAAAAAATGACATTTGAAACCTCAAAAATTTACAACCATTTTAGACTGTTGATTTTTTGAACTTTATAAAAACCCACCCATGTGTTGGAATCAAAATCTTTAATCCCTATAAAATCAAATACATAAACCACATTTTAACGGTCAGAATTTAAAAAATAAAGTGAAAAAAACCCAAACTCCTATTTAGCATGTGGTTTAGCACCGATCCATTAGTATATATATATACATATATACTAATGGTTGGAAATGTGCACAAGCTTGAGGTGGTGTCATTTTCATTTCATGGACCACTTTACCATAGTCAATGTTTGACCATGATTACTTTAGGTTGAGGTTTACATAAGCATGAAATTGTCCTAAGCTCCTAGCAGTGAAAAAGGTAAGGACGCTTTTGAAAATAACAATAAGACATGGATGATTTTTGAAAGACACATTATTATATTAGGGCATGCTGTCGGTGGAGAGAGAGAGAGAGAGAGAGAGAGAGACTCATTATTATAGGGTCATGCTGTCGGTGGACCAATAATAATGCGATTTTAGTTTGGTAAAAGTGCAAAAAGAAATTTCTTGATTTGCATAACAATAAAAGGTTCTTTGCTTGCACCTCTATACTTGGCTGTCAACAGAGGAATTTATTTGGAAAACCCTAATGCTTTGTGGCAGAACAAGGCATATACCCGCCTTTATTTTCACAATCGCCCAACTTTTTTTTATTAAATTCGTGTAGCCTTCAAATCAGCATTGTTTACATAGCAAATTTAAATTTAGCTGCTTTAGTTTTCAAGTATTATATTTAACTCTAATCTTACAAGATGGTCACCATAGTGACAAATATTGCAAGATTTATGGAAAATCTTACGATAATATCACGAAAAATTGCTTGAAAGTTTTAAAACGGCAATTTTTAGTGAGATTTTCAAAATATCATGAGATTTATGAAAAACATAAATCCCATGATTTAAACACAATATTTACATTTTAAACAGCTATTTATCATGAAAAAACCATGTATTTTTTATTTTTAAATATTTTTATTAATATTTTTTTATAAAAAATATTTTTGTATTGCCAAGATTTTGCCGAAAAAAATGCAAGATTTATGAAAATTTTTCAATTTCTCACGAGTTTTTGAAAAAAAGATTTTGCCGATAAAAACGTTCGTCACTATGAAGGTCACCTAACTCAAGTTAAATATTTGACTTTGTTTTTTTATTATTGAAACGTTACGTTTGTAGTTTCTCGTTTTTAAGGTACCGAAACCTAGAAATTAAGTAATTTTAATTGGCAAAAAAGTAACACAAATGTTTATTTGAAAAAAGGTAAATATGTATCTCAAATATTCGAAAGCCTAGGCAGGTAGCATGCATTAGCCAGTATATATGTCAACTATCAAGTATTATGTGTTAAATAGGTTTTTTCGCAGTTCTGATCACATAAATGTATTGGGCATAGTCAATTTACTAAGCATCCACACCTGAATCATGTATTTTTCATGAAACAAAATGATATTTGAAGACTTGAAAATTTACACTGTTGATTTTTTGGACCTTATAAAAACTCACCCATGTCTCTAATCAAATACTTAAAGAGCTGATCCCTGTAAAATCAAGTAAATAGATCACATTTGTACTGTAAAAACAAAAAAACAACAACCATGTAACAGTTATCATTTAGCACCTACCCATTACTCGTCAACTTCTAGAACTTTTTATCGTAAATAAAAAAAATACCGAGGCAGGTAAACTTAGATTCTCGATAGACTGCCATTTCTGTGTCAATTATCGTCGAAACTTTTTACCGTGACAGTGACAACTATCGAAAATGAAAAATTAAAAATAAAAAGGTGGAAAGAAAAGAACACGTATCCCATCATTTGAAATAGGATGAGTTTCATCATACATTCAATCTTAACCATCCAAGAGATGGTTAAATGGTTCTGCTGGATGGCTAGGATTGAATGTACGATAAAACCCATCTCATTTCAAATGATGGGGTCCGTTTCCTGGAAAGAAAGAGAAGGGGGGGGTAAAGAAGTAACGTAAAGGAGCCGTGAGTCGGTTGGGGGATTCCTTTCTCCGTGCAGCCAGCCTGTTGAACCATAGACATCCACTGATCCATCCATCATCATCTCTCTCTCTCTCTCTCTCTTGGCGTTCCAAGGGACCCAACCTCCCTCATAATTGCCACTACCTACTACCAATCACTTTCTCTCTTTTACAGACACGTCGTTGCATCCTCACCGTTCAAGCGCTCATCAAAGTTGGGATCTGGCTTAATGGGGGGTGTAGGTGTAGGGTTGTCATTGATTCATCAGCTGGTGTGGGGGGGTTTGACTTACCTTGTAAACTAAGCAGAGAGGAGAGGAGGAACCGGGGGGGTTCTCTTCCTACCTGCTTCTACTCCACAAAGGAAGAAAGCAAAAAAAGAGAAAGAGATTTTAGATCTACCATTTCTCGTTTCCATTCCTTGTTTGGATCAACCTTACCGTATCTGCCAGGTAGTCCCATCCTCCATTTATATTCGCCCCCCTTCCTATTCTTCATTCTTCGTTCTCATATTTGTCCTAAATTTTTGTTCTCCCCATAATATTTTTCTGCATTGAGATTTTTGAAACAAAGGATTTGTTGCTTGTGGTGGCAGCAGCAGCATTGAGGGGTTGAGCGAGATGGAGACAAGCAAATGGTTGGTCATTTTGATCTGTGTGGGGGCGTTGGTGGTGGATCTGGGGATGGCATCCAAGTCCTCATCATCAAAGCCAAAGATCTGCGACAAGGGATGGGAATGCAAGGCGTCTATATACTGTTGCAACGAGACCGTCACCGATTTCTTCCAGGTCTACCAATTCGAGAGCCTCTTCTCGAAGCGAAACATCCCCACCTCCCATGCGGTAGGGTTCTGGGACTTCCAGGCTTTCATAACCGCGGCTGCCGTCTACGAGCCCTTTGGATTCGGCACCACTGGTGGCAAGCAAATGCAGATGAAGGAGATCTCTGCCTTCCTCGGCCATGTCGGCAGCAAGACTTCCTGTAATCTCTCTCTCTCTCTCTCACACACACACACACACACACAGTGTCTATAGATCTCTGCTTCTTCGTCACGCTTATGCTCCATTGCGTTCTTTTCGTGCTACAGTACGGATTGATAGCTTGTTTCTGCTTTCACTTCTATTGACATGCCTGTGCAAATTCTTGTTCATTGCTTATGATTTGGCCACCGTCCTCTGTTTCTAGAGAAACAAATGTGCATGGATTTTTTTTCCCTTTTTGTTTATATAAACTAGCTGAAAGATTAGGGCCACCTTCTTGTATTGCAGAATTAACGGTTTACAATAGGTACATCATCAACACTCACAATGGGGTCTCCCAACTATTATCCACATGACTAAGCGATAGACGGACTGAAATGTAAAGTCTTCTTTGGTGCACATTACACCGGTGTAGGACTGGTCGGACCTTTCAGTAGCATGCGAAGCAGCCTCTTGTTGGTCCTCAGGGACAGCCTTAAACCAGTAAGACCATATCCGATTATCGGAGCAAATTTGAACTGGGGCATGAACGGTGGATTACTTCATTTAAAACAATGTTAAGCACAGAGTTTTCTGGCGCTCGGGGCTTCCTAGGTCCTTACTCTAGGCCAGCGTCCAATTGTTTTTCCTTGGGATGCACATTTCATTTGATGGTTCAAATGGTAAAGTTATTGGCCAATTGCTCTTCCTGAGGTAACACCCAAAGGACGACCTAGATTCTTTCCATCTCATCCATCCCCAAAACCTTCAAACCTTCCAAAAGAAAAATAAAAGAAAGCATTTTCTTCCCGATATTGGTTCCTCAAAGTTCAATTCGTGTAACTTTGCATACCTGCATGTCCAGTGTAGGGTCTATCTAAAAGGGGATTATTTCAATCATATGTGCTTGATATGATCTATAAGCAGTAAACAGTCAGATGGAACCCAACTCAGTTCCTTTTATTGCCCAGGGGTTGGCATGTCCTGCCTTGATCGAATGAGCTTAGCAAAATATTTTCATACAAATGTTATATAAGTTGCTCACAACTCGGTCAACTCGATTGTTCTCTTTTCTTTTCCTTAATTCCCCTTTATTACTACTGTCTGTGTAAGCTCTAATCCATTCCCACTTGTTTTCAGGTGGATATGGTGTTGCAACTGGTGGTCCTTTCGCCTACGGGTTATGCTATAACCATGAACTGAGCCCAAGCCAATCATATTGTGAACCTAACTACATCTACCCCTGCTCTCCAGGAGTTGAGTACTATGGTCGCGGCGCAATTCCTATTTACTGGTATGCAGTTTTTGCTTATTCCTTTTACCTGCTTGTCTCCTAAAGAAACTTCCTGTTTGTTGTATTTGTTAGTAATACTTTCATTATTAATTTCTGGACAAATGAAATGCCAAACCTCATCTGTTTGTTAACACGGGTGATGTTACCTAGGAACCACAACTATGGAAGGATTGGTGAGCAATTGAAGGTTGATTTGTTAAACCACCCTGAATACATAGAACAAAACGCAACTCTTGCTTTCCTAGCTGCTATGTCAATGTGGATGAACCCGTTGAAGAAAAAGCAGCCTTCACCTCATGATGCGTTTGTGGGGAACTGGAAGCCCACAAAGAATGATACACTTTCTAAGAGGTTGCCTGGTTTTGGGGCTACCATGAATCTCCTTTATGGTGATCAGACGTGCGGTCAGGGCTTTGTTGATTCCATGAACAACATTATCTCGCATTACCAGTACTATCTTGATCTAATGGGAGTTGGTCGACAGTTTTCTGGGGATAATCTGGACTGTGCTGAGCAGATTCCTTTCAATCCTTCCTCCAAATCTTCATCTTAATAAGTTTATCCTGCATTCTAATCCTCTTTGATCATGATCCTTTGCGAAGGGAAGCAAGAATAAAGAGCTTGTTTGGCTCCGGTGTAAGTTTGATTCATTAGTTTATGTGTGAAGATACATGGACCTTCTAGGTTTTGGGGAATCAGTGTCTTGGTGATGGCAATGTCTGGCATCGTCTAGCTTTGTTTATAGCAAAATATAGGTGGCTGTTGCCGCCTTTGTGGTTGATCTGTTGGAATTTTTAAAAACACTGTATATTTCTCAATCATGACACTCGTATTGTATAAGAAATACTCCTTGCATTTGCTTCCTGATGGGTTCTGTTTGTTTCTTCATTATCTAGACTAGATGTGCTACAACCTTTTACTTGATTCTTCTGGTTATCATTTCGGAATGCTTCCCTTCATGGCCAGCTTACTAAGCCCAAAAAGACTCTTTAATTGGGAAATGACAATTGCATTAGTGGAAGCTGCGATCGTGGTACTTCTTCCACTGATAAACTGTGGCGAGGAAGATGCAAACAAAATGGTAAAAAAGGAATTGTCTTGGTTATCAAGATAATTATTTCTTGTGCATTGGTCAGCATCATTAAGCAATTTCCCTTTAAATTTGTTTCTGTGAGTCTGTCCATTGTATTTATTTCCACTTAAATCTACCTGGCAAACTGTTCCAACTTGCCCTCTGAGCAAAATAATCTTCTTTTTCAACCCTCTTTTTTATTGTTTCGTTAAGCAAAGGAACCACCAATACACGGCAGTGAAGGTGGTTTCACGGTCTCAACCATCCCTTCGTCAATATTCCTTCACCCTTCGTTAATGCAAAACCTGCAATTTCTTATGTCTGTCCACCGGGATCGTTATTTCTTATCATTCTAGATGTCTCTGTTAGCCTTTGCTTCTACTTTGTTAGTGTTTCTTTGTCACCTTGAGTTCTTCCCTTTAAAGCTCATAGGCACAGATGGCGTCTTTTAGAACACTTCAAATTTGAAAAAGCCTTTTGCTTCTACTTTGTTGTTATTGTTTCTTTATCACCTTAAGTTATGCTCCTTGCAAATCTCTAGTTACAGATGGCTTTTATGAACACACTTCAAATTTGAAAGGCATTTTGGCTCTGTATGGGTGCTGGTGGGTGTCAAAGCTGGTTCGGATGCCCACAAGCATTTGGGAGCCAGGATATGGGCATTTGGCAATGGTGATAGGAATGGAGTTGGTAGCACCAAATTCCTTTCATTGCCCGATTTCAACACCCACCTTGAATAGGTGTTTTTTATCACAAACCAAAACCAATGCCCTCCAGCATCTTTCGGACAATATCTACTTTTTTTTGTGTGATTGATATCAGTGGTCGATCCTAGGTACTTGCAATACTTTGAATCACCTAAATCTGTAATGGAATCAGAAAGCACAATAATGGAGGAAAAACACCTTATGTTTTCATTCACCACTGAGAGAATATACGTACATGTAACGCTGTGGTTAGATGTTATTTGCTAGCATGGTTGCCTTGTACCATGAGGTATAGAGGTCATTTATGAGTTTACGAACGTGTTATTCGAGGACTTGTTTGATTTACTTGTCACTGAGAGACACGGAGTTCTCGATAGATTTGGTGTATGGTACAACTCTTATATCCAAAATACCATACCATATAGCGGCAGCCAAGTTAGCTGAGTTAAAGAAGTAGTTGGAAGAGTTATTGGAGCTAGACTTCATTTGGCCGAGTGTTTCATCTTAGTGTTCCCGTTCTATTCGTCAAGTCAAGAAGAATAATAAATCTTTATGAGACCGTGCATGGACTAAAGGATAAGAATAAGTATTCATTACCTAGAATCAAAGATTTGTCCAATCAGCTTAAGACTGCCAAAGTATTCTCGAAAATAAAAGGCCCCAAACAAATGGTGGAGCCATTTCTCTGGTCAGAATCAGCTTCAAGTGCCCCCAAACAGATGGTGGTTTCTAAAACTCATGGAAACGGCAATGCAGCCCTAAATTAGAGGGCCCCAAACAGATCCTTATTGACCACACGCGGAAGCACTAGTCATCTCTTTTCCACCTAAATTCTGTTGGTATTTTGACAATTTTGATATTTCTGTTAAATGGAATTATTGCCAATTGTCTCAATGTAGTTAGAGAGCAAATACTGCGATTTCTCCCAACTGTACTCATCCGATCATCTCAAATTGGAGGCATGCCGGACGGTGGTCACCCATGAACTATGGATGAGAGCTGAGGTAAAATTCTATAGCCTGATTTCCAACGGCTGGCACCATTAGAGGTGAAGAAGGCTAGTTGGATCAAGGAAGGGCACTCTTATTATGAGACAATGAGATTGTTGGCTTTCAGGTATCAATCAATTTGATTCCTCAACAAATATCATAATTGAAACATTTTGAGGGATCTTGAACCAGCAGTTGGAAGGGAGATAAACCCTGAGACTGGGTTCCAGACATCCTTGAATTGTAATTGCTTGCATTTTTTTGTATAATATTAAGCTGTCGGGGCTCGCCTAATCCCAGCTTGCCTTTAAAAAAGGGGAAAAAAAAAAACTTCTCAATGTAAGGTGTACCAGTTCCAATTGTGTGAGAACATCCAGTTAAATAGCTAGACAAGAATTTCAGTCCTCCAAGGGGGCGTGCGTTTGATTTACACACAATGCTGGACAAGGATACTATGTTCTGTCCAGTTCTGAACTGACCCTGTCCAGGGCAGTTACATGGTATCTTTGTTTAAAACACTACTGTCCATATGTCCCGCGTTTGATTCATGCATGAGGTGAACCCTCAAAAGTCCACACAGCTATATCCATTAGTCGAGGTTCACATCAGTTTGGACTCCTGGATTTAGATTGCAATGAAAGCGATCCCGCTTCTCTGAAAGAGGAATGAAGGGGGGGTGCATGTGAATCCTTTTGGATTTCTAAGTGGGTTTTATTGAATCTGGCATGGGGCCAACGCTCTCAGATCCAAGTAGAACAGGCCCTGAATCTCAAAATCCACCATAAAAATGGGGAAGTGAGAATTTTTTTTTTTCAGTAGAGATTCATCAATGCCTGGCCTTTTGGATTTTTTAGTGCCGCGGCCAGAGATTCAAATCCCAATCCCAAACACACACGGCTTGAGATCCAAGCCCTCAAAAGCACCATCTAAATTGTGGTGGGACGCAGATGCGTTAGGGTTGATTGTAGGAGGGAAAGGGGGATTGGATGTTGTGTTGTGGGAGAGGAAGGGAATTGCAAAGGTTGAATTGAATTGGTAGGGGACAACATCCCTTACCTTGTCTTGGTGTCACAAACTGAATTACAAGATTCATGGGTACCGCAGAGAGGAACGCAAACAGCAGCAGTAGCATGTTGCGACTTACTCAGGAAGCCAATGGATAGGGGAAAACGGGTTCTACTTCGCCTCGCCCTGTTTGGACCAGGGATGGAGGACATGAAACGCAGATGGAGGTTAAAATCAAAACCGGTGCGATGATTGAGACGTGGATGGACTTACGCTTCGCCCCACCCCTTCTCGATCCCCACCTTGCCCCGCCCCAATCCTAATCCTAATCCTTAAGGATGGCAATGGACCGAGGGAAAATGAAGCCCTGCCCCGGCTCGCCCCGTTTGGACCCAGGATGGAGAACATAAACTGAGGTGGAGGTTAAAATAAAAAAGGGCTGGAGGGCAGTATTTTGAGACGAGACTGGGGTGGAGACCTTGTCCACCCCCGCTCCGGTCCTGCCATCCCTATAAGCCACGGACACACAGTGAATGGAATCTGAAAAAACGAAGACATCAGATTTGAAGTTTTCTCTTTTTATTTCTATCTTCGCGATTCAGTTTCCTCAACAGAAAAGAGTGGAAAACATCGTCCTGGAGAGAAGAAAATAGCGTCTCAAAAGAGACAAATACATTTCTTTGATGTGTCTAATACGAGACTTAGGTACAGAGATGTGGATATAAGCAGTCGGGCGCCTCGTATTCTATTAAGAGGCGGCGCTCTGTTCAAGTAGTGGTGATGGTGGTGGTTTGATGATCTTTTGCAACACGACTGCCCTCGCTTGGACGACGTCTCTTCTACACCGACTCACGTGGTCACCGAGTTCACCCATTCTATTCATCAGCACGCCCAACTTATTCAGCAGGATCTCTAGTATTCCCAACCAGCAGCAAGCGGTGTCGCCATCGTCTCCCGCTGCTGCCAAGCTCGCCGTCTGAGCCAGCGAACCCATGTCCGCTTCCGTCTTATTGATCAGCGCCCTGATGGTGTCCAAATCACCGATGACAAGGGAGCTTCCGGCCCACATGGCAGCAGCCACTTCCTTCTGCTCCTGGAGCGCATCTTCGTAGCTCCTCCACAGGCGGCCGAACCATTTACCGGCGGCACCAAGGGGAGCGGATCCGGCGGCGCTTGCAGCTGCCGCAGACACCGCTGCCACCACGGGAGGGGCAGAGAGCGCCGCTACCACCACGGAGCAGAGGATCACCGCAGCAAGAGCCGCCGCGAAGATCACGTTGGCCACCTTCCTCCAGGTCTTGACCTGCTTGATCTTCTTGCCCAACAGTTTCCTGTGCTCCTCCAGCTTGAGCAGCATCTGCAGCTGCCGGGCGTGCACCGATTGGAACAGCTGAAAGAATTCGTGGGTGAAGGGGCTTTCAGCCGAGCCGAACGCCCGAAGCTCCTGCAGGGCCGCCTCGACGGATCCAGGGTCGCGAAGCGAGAAGCGTTTCATGGCAAGCCGCAGTATAAAGAGGCTGTCCCCGGCCTTCCTCAGGCACCTCTCTAGGGCCGTGCAGAAATCAAGCGTCTGGAGGCTGGTGTCCAAGTAATCCTTCACGAGGGAGAAGAGTTGGGGGTTCTTCCAGACGTCCATCTTGCAGGCAAGGATGACGCTGACGGCCCGTTGATCGATGTCGAGTAGGCAGGTAGTGACCTGCCTCAGAGATTGGAATGAAAGGGAAGGCGGAGGAGGATCCATGTTACGACCATAGCCATTGGGATCGACGACACTGTCGACGTGGGGATTGTGGGAGGAGGATGTGGCAGCCGCCGATGAGGCGATGGCAAGCCCGTCGATGACGAGGTTGAGCCTGGCCTGCAGATCCTTGTCGAAGTTTAGGAGATCGGGATCAAGTTCACAGGCCTTCTCGTAGCAGTTGAGGAGATCCGGCGACCACCCATCGACCCTCGAATCTCTATGAGATGCTGCTGCTGCTGCCTCATTCGCTCCTCCCCTAGTTTTGCCGAATCGGTTCCCCATCATGTCTTCAAACTATCTGAGTCGGCTAGCTAGCTAGCTAGCTCGAGGAGGGGCCGGGGAACTATATCATTATGGGGGAGGGATGCCTCCACCGCACTGGAGTCACTGGCTGCAACGACGTCTTCGTTTCTCCTCCGCGTTTTTGCTCTGGTAAAAGGAAGGGACAAAGTAGCAAACGATGTGAGAGACCGAGCGGCAGTGGTCAAGAAGAAGATGAGGGTCAACAAAAGGGGGAGGAAGGAACCAGGTGGCATCGTTCAGCTACAAAGCACTGCTGGAGAGAGACTTTTCAGTAAAAGATTCCTGGTCTAATGCTTGCTAAAATAGCTTCCATGTGATCAGAACAGTCAGCAACATTTCTACTGTTATTAAAAAAGACTATCATCATCATTATTATTGTCAAATATGTCTCACATTAGGTGAATATAAAATTTGAAAGCATGCATATTCTGGAATCTCAGTGACAAATATCGCGAGATTTATAAAAAATCTCGCTCATATATCGGGAGAAATTGCCTGAAAGTTTTAAACAATAATTTCTCAAGAGATTTTTCAAACTGTGACAAATATCGCGATATTTATAGTGAAAACCCAGGAGATTTTTTATTTTTAAATGTGTTTTATTTATATTTTCTTACAAAAATTATTGTTTTTTAATTATTTTTTTTTCTTGAGATTTTTGCCAAATAAATGCAAGACTTATGAAAATTTTTAAATTCTCCCAAGTTTTTGCCTGCCAAGATTTTTGCCATTTTTAACTTTTGTCAATATAGCTGGAATGACCAGTAGTTCCAACTGATCAGACCAATATTTTCCGCTATGCTAGTTTGTAAGGTTATCGCTGGTCTCCGGCCCTCCAATACTTGGCCAAACTAATGTCCTTGCCTTCACATTTGCCCAACGGCAGCCTTTTGCATAATGGCTTTAAAACTAGTTGACTTTGCTCATCCTTGAGTGACCCGTGACTTGGTTGAGTCAGCTCGGTAACTCAACCGAGTCATGTTAACTTTATATTTTATATAAAATATATAAATATATGTATAAATTATATATATTTTATAATATTTTATCAATATATTATATATAAGATATTTTTATCATATTGAATGTATAATTTTATTAGTATATATATAACCACATTTTTATATATAATATACATATATTTATATTAGATTTTATATAAATATATATGCATGACTCGGTTCACTCGGTCAGGTCAACTCGGTGACTCAGTCAAGTTTTGTACAAAACGAGTTTGTATCCATTTTTGACCCAATGACTGACTGGCAATCAAGACCGAGTCAACTGAGTCATTGGGTTGATTCGACGAGATTTTTAAACTATGCTCCTAGACTCCTAGTTCATTGATTCTATTTTATTATAACAATTAGGAAGTGTTTGATTCACGCCCAAAGGCTCTACACCCGCTGTGAGGTGAATCCAACTAGTTCCCTTCTTTTTCTTTGCTTAAATTTAGGATCCTCGATCTCTCTTAGCGGGCATTTGCTTCACTCCTGAGAAAGAGAAAACCATTTCATGTGAAACTCAAAATAATATCAAAATGGTATCATTTGTAGTGTTTGTTTCAATGAAAATCTAACTGACATGTTTGTTTCATGTAGGGGAAATGTGGCGAGAATCTCACAGATGTGATGTGAATGGGTTGGACTTATGTAAATGGATCAGACTTGGGTCAGATGTACTCATTGCTAAGTCCGACCTAATTAGGTTTGGACTCATAATCGGGCCAACAAGCCCAAATCGGGATTCAACTAGCTTAAAATCGAACAATTACATGCACATATTTGTATTCAGATTTACTTGTATTTGGATGCAAAACTCATTATCGAGTCTAGACCTAACTGATAATTAGATCCCATCTGGGTATTTAATCCATAGTTACTAGGAAACAAAATGGATATGAGAAGTGGTGCATGAAGCGGAAGCAAGTAGTGATTATGCAAGTGTATAAAAAATAAAAATAAAAAACACATAGAAAACAATATTAATCCCACCCTGAAGCAAATAAGCAATAACGTAGACACAAATATAAAATGATATAAAAACCAACACGTAAGTATGTTATAAAAAAGTAATAAATTTCTAACATGAAAAATGTAGAGAGTGAGGAGGAAGCGAGTGGAAAACGACAAGAAGCGAGAGAAAAATGTTACGGAAGCACAAGAAAATCAATTTAGGAAATGAAAAAAAGAAGCGGTCTTCCTCAGTGTTGTGAGAGGCGTACGCCTCAGTACCTGAAGCGTACGCCTCAGAGGCGAGGCGCACGCTCAAGGTAGTGAGGCGTTGCTGTGATGCGCCCCTCATCAACCTCCGACCAGTTGTGACCACCGACCACCGGAGTTGCTGTGCTGCAGCTGCTGCTCAGTCTTCTCCGACCACCGGACGACCGGCATATCCCTCGCTTCCGTACCAGCTGGGCGGTGGTCCTTCTCTTATTGCCTCCCCTCCCACAGCTTCACTTCCATTCCAGTTGTGAGAGGCGTACGCCTCAGAGGCGAAGCGCAGGCTCAACGCCTCGCTTCGCCTCATCGCATTTAACAACCTTGGTCTTCCTAATAAAGGGAATCAAGTTTCCCATATTTTGGAAGCAGGTTTCCCAAAGCTTTCCCTCCTATTCGGGAAGCAAAGAGTTTCACTTCTGAAGCGAGATTCCAGGGAAACAAGCTTCCTTGGTAACTATGATTCAATCTAGCTAATTGGATTCAGATTCGGGTCAAATGTCTGATAATATATGACAATTGACATATCAACTTAATCAGATTCGGGGTTGGATAAAAAAAAACACTGATGCTGAATCTAATTAGCTAATCTGATTAATTAATTCAAAAAATAACATTATTATACTATGAAATGCCCATAATTTCTGAAATCAGCCCCTTGTCTAAATTCGCAAATGACTAACTTCTTTAAAATCTTTTTACCCTTATCACGAGTTGTTCCGAGCTGCCAAGCTTTTTGTTTTTGTTGCTTGATGCAGTTATCTCTTTTGTTTTCTTGTAGTGCATGTAATGACCTTTGGCTTAAGAACCCTCGAGTACAAGGTGATTTCGGGATCCCTCTGTACTCTAATAAAAGTCTTTGCTTTCTTGCCTTCTTCTGTGCTCTCTTGCATCTCTGCTCTCTTTATGTGATTGTGTGCTTGTATTATTGCGTTCACGCGTTTGACGGGCGATGCTTAGCTCAATTTTCATTGTGCGCCTGAAAGGCCATTCCGGTGTTGGGGTACACTGGGTAACATCACAGGGGCCTTTGCTTTTAGCCCGTGACAAGGCGGTACCAGAGCTTGTTAAAGTTTGGGACAACGATTCAACATTCTTCGTTAAGAATGCCTTCGAAGAAGCATAAGGATATTCCTTCGAGTAGTTAGGATCTTCCTGAAGACGAGTTTATGGTTGATGATCATGTGACAACTCTCATGCATGATGTCATCGAGTTGACATAGACTGTGACCAATGTGAAAATGTTGGCTAATGACACTAATACTGCTTTTGGAGTGCTTGATCAAGAAATCAAGACTGCAGTAGAGGGAGTGGAAGATCTTGCCACTAGATATGAAGACTCTATTGAGAGTCTTAATACCAAGTTTGATGATCTGATGAAAAGGTTCAACATCTTGACTACTAAATTGGATGTTGTCCGACGAAAAAATGATCAATTAGTGTGATAGTTGAGGAATGCCTCAACTGGTGGAGTAGTGGCATATGTGGTGCTGCATATTAAGTTGTCTGAGTCTGCAAAGTACAAAGGCACTCGAAACTCAAGAGATCTTGAGAACTTAATTTACTTGATGGACCAATACCTCGAGGGTGGAGGTATGACAGAAGGTACAAATTCATTGTGCACTGCAACTATGTATCTTACTGATGATGGTATGCTTCGATGGAGATGCTGCAAAGGCGATGTTGAACGTGGGCATCCTGTTGTAAACTCATGTGCAGACCTCAAGAAGGAACTATATGACTTATTTTTGCCCAAGAATGAGAGCAGAATTACCCACAATAAGATATTGGTCCTAAGCAGACTGAGTCAATTCATGAGTATGTCAATGCATTCACCTCACTGATGCTAAACATTGAGAATATGGGTGATGTAGACCAGTTGTTCCACTTCATGCATGGACTGCAGAGTGTGGGCAGCTATAAAGCTTAATTGACAAGACCCTCAAACTCTTGTCGCAACACTTACTGATGTTGAGAAGCTCACTGAGATTGATAGGCAAAATACGACATCTCAAGGAAGACAATTTGGGAATGATCATAACAATAATAGAAGGGACAATCAAATAAATGATAAAAGGAACAATGCTGGTAATGGAAACCAACAGGGTGATAACCAATAGAATCGTGGCCAAAAGAAGGGACAACATAATAACCAGTAGAAAAACAACAACTACCGAGGGAGAAATTATCATCGTCGAGGTTGCTACATATGCCATGGTGATCACTAGGTAAATCGTTTTCCAAGCAGGAATCGTGGTCTAGGGAACGGAGGTAACCACGAGCCTAGAGTTGTGAACACCGTCCAAGCTTAAGCTGAGTGTGTCGTCGATTGTTGGGGCTATGCAGATGAACACGGTAAAGGAGACACTTGTTGGTGGACCACTCGTGAGCAAAGAGTTGATGTACTTTAAAGTTATTCTAAATGAGCGACTCACCAAGGCATTGATTGACTTGGGCACTACGCATAACTTCGTTTCTCTTGAAAATGTAGATCAATTGTTGCTACAATGGGAAAAGAAAGAGAGTCAAATGAAGGTGACCACTCTGAAGCCAAGCCTATTTATGGAGTTGTCCACGGTGCATTAGTGAGAATCTGGAGCTGGTTTGGAATGACCACATTTTCTATAGCACTAATGGATGATTTCAAGGTCATCCTAGGTATGGAGTTCCTTCGAAGCAACAAGGTTGTGTTGGTGCCTCATCTAAATCTTGTCAGTTTTGAGAACGAGAAGCAGCCTTGCACAATTGTCGCCTATGGTGAAGCCTTGTGAGAGCTTTGTGTATGCGCTCCAGTTAAAGAAGGATCGCAAGAAAGGGGATGAGACCTTCCTCATGACTATTCGCGAGATTGAGAAAAGAGGGAGCATTGCTGACGTCTCAATGGACTTAACGACAATATTGAAGAAGTTCAGTGATGTTATGCTCGTCGAGTTGTCGAGGAAGCTACCTCCATAGAGAGAGGTAGATCATGAGATTAAGTTGGTGTCGGATGCAAGGCCACCTGCTATGGTATCGTACCGCATGGCGATTGCCGAGCTAGTGAAGTTGCAGAAACAGTTCGCTGGCATGTTGAAAGTCAAGATCATTCGTCTGTCCAAAGTACCCTTTGGAGGGCATGTGCTATTTTAGGAGAAGCATGACTGGTAAAAGCACTTGTGTGTGGATTACCGAGCATTGAACAAATTGACTGTAAAGAACAAGTATTGCTTCCTTTGAACGTGGACTTGTTTGGTCACTTGGGTAAAACTCGTATTTTCTCATAGTTAGATCTACGATCAGGTTATTGGTAGGTTAGAATTGTCGAAGGGGATGAAACCAAGACCACCTGTGTGACACAGTATGGGGCATTCAAGTTCCTTATTATGCTATTCGGCTTGACGAACGTGCCAACAACCTTCTCTAATCTAATGAATAAGATATTTTACCCGCACCTTGACAAGTTCATCGTTGTTTACCTAGATGACATAGTGGTGTATAATAATTCTATGGAAGAGCATGTTCAACACCTTTAGAGTTTCAAACTCTGAAGGATAATGAGTTGTCCATGAAGTGACTATTCAGTAAGAAAAAAGTGTATTTTCTTGGCCACATTGTGTGAGGATGCATGCTAAGGATAGATCACCAGAGGGTCAGAGAAATTCAAGAATGGGAGTCACCTGCTAAGGTCCCAGAATTGCATTCTTTCTTGAGGCTTGCCAATTATTATCGATGATTCATTCAAGGACATTCTTTAATCGTCACCCCGCTCACAGATCTGCTAAAGAAGGATAGGCCATGGGTGTGGTCTGATTCTTGTCAAGAAGATTTTGACAAGCTAAAGTGTGTATTGACTGAGAAGCATGTGCTGAAGTTGCCTGACTATCACACCATTCGAAGTGTAGACCGATGCATCTGACTTCGCGATTGGAGGGCTGTTAATGCAAGAAGGACATCCCATTGCTTTTGAGAGTCACAAGTTGAAGGATGCCGAATCATGCTATACTGTACACAAGCGGAAAATATTGGCTATCGTGCATTGCCTCCATGTGTGGAGACTATTTTCTGGGGTCGCAGTTCGTTGTGTGCACTGACAACGTGGCAACAAGTTACTTTCAGACTCAGAAGAAGCTGAGTCTGAAGCAAGCTTGTTGGAAGAAAATTCTTTTGGAATTTAACATGATTCTTGAGTATAAGCCTGGTAGGACCAATGTCGTTGATGATGTCCTAAGTCGGAAGGCGAAACTCGCAACATTATACAATAAGGAAGGTAGTACCAACCAACTGATAAGTGATCTTCTCTAACAGGTTCCAGAAAGATTGAAGAATGATTTGATGGCCCAACAAATTATCAAGTTGGCAAATGAAGGGAAGACTCAGAGATTCTAGTTAGAGGATAATCTGTTTCGCACCATTGGGGATCGTCTACATATCCCACGGGAAGAACTCTGCAAAGGCGCTTGATGCAGGAGTGCCATGACACACGCTGGGCTGGTCACCCAGGGCAACAGAGGATGTTGGCATTGTTGGAGTGTGCGTATTATTGGCCACTGATGCAGGACAACGTAGATGCCTATGTGCAAACCTGCTTTATTTGCCAGCAGGATAAAGCCATGAACCAGAGATGAGGAAGATTGTTGGAGCCATTGCCTGTGGTGAGTCGTCCATGAGAGTGCATTACCATGGACTTCATTGTTAGTTTACCAAAGGCACAGGGTTGTATTTCAATTCTTGTGGTTGTGGACAGGTTATTGAAGTATACTATCTTAGTACCTGCCCCTGCCACATGTTTACTTGTCGACACTGCAAAGTTATTCATGCAGAATGTGGTAAAATATTGGAAAATCTTAGAGAGCATTGTCAGTGATCGAGATGCTTGCTTCACTGAGAAGTTATGACATGAGGTATTCTAATTGCTGGGGACAAATTTTCATTTCAGCACCACCTTTCATCTCTAGAATAGGGGGCAGACAAAGGGAATTAATGATATCTTGGAGGAGTATCTTCGACACTTTGTGAGTGCTAACCAGAGGGATTGAGTGAACTTGCTTGATATCACCCAATTTTGTTACAACTTTTAGAAAAGTAAATCATCTGGCCATAGTCCAATTGAAGTTGCAATGGGGCAACAACCGCAGACTCCTCACTCTCCAGCTGCACATGGACATGCGAAAGCGCCATACACATACCAGTTTGTCAGAAACTGGCAGGAACAAGTAGAGTTGGCAAAGGTCTATCTGAACAAGGCTATGAAGCGCATGAAGAAATATGTGGATGAGAAGTGTTGACCTGCAGAGTTCAACGTTGGAGATAAGGTGTTGGTGAAGCTCTACCCTGAGCACATTGCTTTCTTTCAGGGTCACCACTGAGGCCTCATTAACAAATATAACAACCCTTTCACCATCACAAGATGAGTAGCCAAGTTTGATTTGCCAACAGACTTTTAGGTTCATCCAGTCTTCCATGTGTCCAACCTGAAGTCGTTCTACGAAGATAAAGGAGATCGACAATGAAGCATATCTCATCATCCTCTGATCCCATAACGCACGCCTTTAACAACCAGCATCCCAGGTAGAAAATTGGGAGTTATCCTCAATCACTTCAATAATTATCTTGGTGAGGTGAAGAAGTACCTGGTGCAATGGAAAGGTCTACCAGAGAGTGAAGCTACTTGGGAGAAAGTTGTTAGCATCTGCAAGCACCATCAACTTGTAGAGGAGTACCACTCACGATGTTGCCGAGGATGACACCAACTTAGTCGGGGGAGAGTGTTCCAAACTGCCAACTTTTTTGCTTTTGTTACTTGATGTAGTTACCGCTTTTGTTTTCTTGTAGTTCATGTAATGGCCTTTGGCCTAAGAACCTCTGGATACAAGGTGATTTTGGGGTTCCTCTATACTCGTTAACTTGCTAATAGAACTCTCTGCTTTTTTGCCTTCTTTTGTGCTCTCTTGACTCTCTGCTCTCTTTATATGATTGTGTATGCGTGTGCTTGTGCTATTGCGCTCGCATGCTTAACGAGTGACGTTTAGCTCAATTTTTGTTGTGCGCTTGAAAGGTCGTTCCGGTGTTGGGGTACACCGAGGCACGTCACGGGGGCCTTCGCTTTTAACCCGTGACACGAGCAAACCTCCAGAGGTTCACACAATATATAGGTACGTTGTATCGATCTCACTTCTCACTAAAAAGTATATTCACAGGTTGATTTTGTGGACCTCACGAAGTGATAGCATAACGCACAAAATTTTAACCCAAAAATCATGATTTTTTTTATCAATACAAAATTTGATGTGAGATCGTATTTATGACATTTCCTTAACCGAATTAAGCTCTAAGAAGTCAGCCTGTGGGCGTTTAATAACACCTTAAAATTGGATTCAAGAAAGCCGTTCATTGGACAAAACCCTTTTTTAAATAATTTAAAAATCATAACGAAAATCATTTGCTAAAAATTGGTTCAACACATTAGGCAAGTTACAAATTGATCAAGCATTACAACTGAATTAAAATGTGAATAACATTTATAAAAATTTAATTCAGTCCCATCAAATTAAAATAATAGTAGAGTCGCTCAATGTACATCATAAACAAAATATAGTCTATCCAAAAGATTTTTCAAAAAAATAAAAGATTGGATCTTGACACTACCGCAATACCTCGTCATCGTAGGACACCTCAATCAATACCTACATGTTGTATTTGAGGTCAGACTTATCGAGTCTCGGTAGGAAACACTAAAACACAATACATGTAAACAAAACCAGGTATACATGACACATACTTTCATTTTATTTGGAACAATCAATTAAGCATATATTCATCAAGAGTCGGATTTATAGATTTAGTTATTGCAATGTTGGATTTGGGTCAAGATTATTTGGATTGTGTTATAAAAGGGACATATTTCAGTCAGGCTTACTATGGCTCAGGTTATGTTTCTGGTACAAATTTAAAATGTTGTACCAATCTGTTCCAGGCACATTTGAATGTGTGTCCCGCACATCGAGGGGGACACCACGGATGCACGTGACACACCCGCAGTCAAACTAGGATGCGCATCCGCAGGATGCCTTTTTTTCTGTACTGACCTCCTTGAGACGAGACAGTTAAAAAAATTATCCAGGGCAAACTGCACAGTGTGTCTGGGCAAGGTGTTCTGTCCTAACCTGGACAGGGAGTCAAACGCCCCCTTATAACCCATAACTAACGGCCCTTGATACATCAAGTTGAATGTGCAGCTGCATATTGGACAGACGTGCAAAACCCGTCAGAGATATAAAACAGACTACTTTGAGGCCAGGCATATGTCTTGCTGTACCTGATTTGTGCATATTGACACACAAGCATAGAATAAGCATTAAGCATGTCCCCAGTGAAGACCCAAAACTACAGGGTGGTAATCTAAAGGTACAAATATGCACCAACAATCATAGGTACGCAAAAAATGGACTAAAGCATCTTGGATCAAACTTAGCGTCATAAAATACCAACACGAATGTGATACAAATTAAAGATATTCAAAGACAAGCTGGTTTGCAAGAGACAACCAATTTATGAAGGGAGATGAGTTCAACTATTTGCAATCAACAATAGGAGGGAAACCTTGCAAGCATGTAAGCTTGGTAACTAGACTAAAGCCAAGTCTGAGACATTGCATACAACTTTAGGGGCCTTAATCCCCCAGCTTGATCATCAACAGGAAAAAAGAGACCTTGACCAAGAGTCAAAACCAAAAGTCCGTTCTTTCCGCCATTGCCAATTTCCCGCATAGCATCTTCTTTCATAGTTTGAACACCCCAAACAATTCCTTTCCATATCCACGAACCATGAGAGTTTTTCCAGAGAAACTACACCGAATCTTTGACTATATACTTTGCTGTCATAAGCTGTACCCAAGGCTTAACCTCCCGTCACTGGGGGTGTCAACCTGTCGGGTTTGGTTCCAATCCAGGTGGAACCAGTCTTGGACCCAATTTTTGGGTATGGTATAGGGTCCAGACCCAGGTCTACTATAAGAAAAACCATACCCAGACCCGATAAAAACTACATGAACCAGACGTGGACCATACCCAGTAAAACCATATTTTTTTATCATTTTTACATTGAAAATTTGTGGGTCTTAATCGGAACTCACGTCAGGTATAAAATTTTATAAACTATACCCGGGTTCATGTATTAATCAGACCTTCGGGTCTGGACTAGGATCTTAATGGGGTCTTCTTATTTATCACCATACCCAGACCCTATAGGGTTTGGTTCGGGTCAGGTCCGGGTAAACCCGACTTGTTGTCACCCCCTACCTCTCACCAAATCTTACCTCGTTGATGTGATTTATATGATTTGCTTTCATTAAACACACGATTATCCAAAACAAAAACAAATACAAAGACCAAAGCCAAAAATATCAAAATATGAAAGATATGGATCTAAAATGGTCCAGTAAACCGGAACTAAGATTCACTGGGCTCCTACATCAATTTCTATCAAATCAATCATGTTGAATTCATCTATGGGTCAGATTTAATCAAAACAACTTATAACAATAAGATCCCTGGATGATAAATCCCCTTTCAATAGCCGTGAGGAAGTTGAATAAAACAAAACAAGAAAAGATGGGGAGTAGAGTGCCAATAAGCAGCCTTCAACCTGCAGCAAGTACTTCATGTGCTATGCACCACAAACAGCACCTAATTGCAGTAGCTGATAACTTCACGTCAACCACTAGACTATTAACAGTCTCTAGATCATCAACTACCTGCCACAGTATATGACAAGACTAATCATTGATTGATCAGATCACCTGCACAATTTTGACATACAAATTCCAGCATCATACATAGACAAGTGCAATAATGAATCAATAGTTTTAAGTGATCATCATCGTACCTGGATAAAAAAATAAATACTATAAACGAGTTCATATATATAGTGTCTTGGAACAAAGCAATACAAACTACAGTGATTGTTGTTAAAGGAAAGAAATCATAGTAATTAGAATATAGCTGTAATTAGATGATTAGGTGATAGCTGTATTTTTTTCTATTTTAGATTCTTTTCTCTATATATCTATACAGAATTATTGATTATATAACATTTAGAAATTTCAATTTCCACTTACATGGTATCAGAGCCGTATCAGGCCTCTTTTACCCTAGGCAGCTAGGGTTCCGTCACATCCACCAGCAGGTGTTGCTCTGCCTGCCTCTGTCTGCTCGGTGTGCTCCGCCTCTATTTGTCTGATCCGCGTCGCCTGCTCCGTGCACGCCGCTCCACTCCGTGCTCCGCTCCACTTCACTCTATGTACACTGCAATTTCTTCTCTAGATAGCGATAACACCCAGATCACAATTTTCTTCATAGGCACCCTCTCTCCTGTGCGTCCTGGTGAGCTGCGTTAGACCAAGTAGGTGCCCCATTTTGAAAAATTATTTTACAGTTCTGACCCCAAATAATTATTTATTTTTAAAATGGGGACTAATCAAGTACATGCCACTCAAATCGTACCCATGGTTCCACAACCTACACAGCAACTAAAAATTCCTATTAACCTCTCTAGCTCTAATTGGGAACAATGGTTCACATTTGCTGAGACTGGGTTGGATTCCCTTTGAAAGGGAAACTATCTGACAGAAGAATCACAAAATACTGAGGACTGGAAAGCTGAGGATAGCTCTATTCGCATGATCCTGTGGAATGCGATGGAGTCTGATATTTTGTCCATTGTACACACCTTCAAAACTACTAAGAAAATGCAGAATCATCTCCAAGCTACATACTCAAAAAAGACAAGCATGGCACATGCATATGCAGTTTCTCAAGCGTATGCAAGGTGTGAACAAGGTCATGCAACTCTTACCGAGTACTTCACCAAATTCAAGAAGATATCTGATGAGACGAGGGAATTGTTTCCTTTTGGTACGGACTCAGCCACTCAATGGATTCAACTGAACACTCTCACTTTTATTGGGGGTATGTCATCTAGATACTCCTCAGCACGACCGATCCTTCTTGGTCAGACAACCATACCATCATTGTCTGCCACTTATCATCTCCTGCAGGAGATGTTTCCATCTGATGGGAGTGTTTCATCACCCATTACTGAAAACTCAGTGTTGGTGGCCAACACTTACAATGGTAAGAGCACAGGTCAGTCATTTGTGAAAACAGGATGACAAGAATGTGCAATGTCATTATTGCAAGGAGTTGGGTCACATGAAATGGGATTGCCCGAAGCGCCCTAAGGGTTCAACACGCCCTCCTCGTGCTCAAGTGGCCACTGTCGAACAATCACCCAGCGAACGCACCAATTCAGATGAAGTTGCTACACTTGTTCAGCGACTTGAGCAGCTGGGCTTCTCTCGTGCCGACATGACCTCTCAGCCATAGACTCCGAGGGCTACTTTAGCCCACCCAGGTATGACTTTCAACTGTTTTATAGCATCAAAACCATCATGGATTGTTGATTCAGGTGCTACTGACCACATGACTGGTAACAAAAGTATACTATCAGGACTTGCCACTACCTCACAACCACCTGTCCAAATAGCCAATGGCTCTACCTGCAATATAGAAGGGATTGGATCCACCCAGATTTCACAAAACATGCCCTTATCATCTGTCTTATATGTCCCTTCTTTTCCTGAAAACCTTATGTCTGTAAGCAAAATAATAGAACAGTTATATTGCTCAGTTACCTTCACTCCAACTAAATGCACCTTTCAGGAACTGGGGACGAACAGGTTCATTGGCATTGCATATAAGGACAAAGGGTTGTATTGCATGGAGAGCTCACCTCAGCGAGTGGCATACCTGAGTACTAGTAGTGCTAAGGAGGTTCATTATCAGTTGGGGCATCCATTTCTCCAGGTGTTGAAGAAGATACGTCCTGAATTTCAGTCTATTTCAGAATTAGTTTGTGAGTCCTGTATCCAGGGAAAGCATGTTCGTGCTTCCCATCCACCTAGAGTCATTAGTCGGTCTGACAACATTTTTGCTTTAGTGCATTCTGATATATGGGGTCCTTGCCCAGTTAAATCTGTATTAGATTTCCTATATTTTGTTACTTTTGTGGATGATTTCTCTCGTACAACTTGGATCTTTGTTATTAAATCTAGACAAGAAATCTTTGCAAAATTTTTAGCTTTTTATTCTTACTCAGTTCAAAACCACTCTTAAAACTCTTCGTAGTGACAATGCAAAAGAATATTTTACAAATGAATTTATGCAATATACGACTGATAATGGTATCATCCATGAATCATCATGTGCTTATACACCTCAACAAAATGAAGTAGCCGAACGAAAGAACAGACACATTCTTGAGGTGGCTTGCACTATGATGATTCATGGACATGTTCCTCATCGCTTCTGGGCTGATGCGGTTTTAACTGTGTGTTACCTGATAAACCGCATGCCATCTTCTGTACTTGATGGTGCAATACCATATAATGTCCTGTACCCGTCTGCACCTTTATTTTCTGTTCCACCTAAGATTTTTGGTTGCGTCTGTTATGTGTATGATACCCGACCAGGCCGAACTAAACTTGATCCTAAGTCACTACGATGTGTCTTTGTGGGTTATTCTGGGACTCAAAAAGGTTATCGATGTTATAGTCCTACTAGTAGACGGTACTTTATATCACCTGATGTTACCTTTCTGGAGTCTGTACCATTTCTGGTACTTCTTCCACTCTTGCATCGGTCTTGTCTATTCTGCAATATCCTGAAATTCTGATCAGTTCTTCTTCAATTCCTGCGAATGGTGGGACACTGACACCTCCTGCGCCTGCTACTAAGGTATATACTCGAAGGGGTCAGCAACACCATGTTGGTACTAACTCTGTCCAGCAACACGAGACTTTTGCATCTCCCGTAACATTACATATACCTCCTGACCCAACCACCGACTCTGAACCAGACCCAACCACCAAATCTGAACCTACATCATCTAGTCCACCAATTTCTGCTTTTAGCCCTCCACCTCATATCTTAGATCATGATCTTCCCATTGCCCTTCGCAAAGGATCACGCAACTGTCCCAGTACCACATATCCCCTCGGTCGCTTCTGTACCTATGCAGCCTTATCCACTGATCACCGCGCCTTTACTACCCGTCTTGACAGTTACTTTGTTCCTAAAAATGTGACAGAAGCTCTGCAACATTAGGGTTCGTTTAGTGCTATGCAAGAGGAAATGTCAACTCTGTGGAAAAATGAGACTTGGGATCTCTGTTCTCTCCCTCCTGGAAAACAGGCAGTCGGTTGCAAGTGGGTCTTCACAGTTAAGGTTCATCCCGATGGATCGCTTCATCGACTTAAAGCTCGATTGGTTGCAAAAGGTTACTCTCAGTCCTATGGCATTGACTATGATGAGACCTTCTCTCCTGTTGCCAAGATGGCATATGTTCGCATCTGCATGGCTTTGGCTGCCACTCGTCATTGGCCACTATACCAACTCGATGTCAAGAATGCATTTCTCAATGGCATCCATGAGGAGGAGGTATATATGACTCAGCCACCTGGGTTTATTGTTCAGGAGGAGGTATCCAAAGTTTGTCGCTTGCGAAAATCCTTGTATGGTATCAAGCAATCTCCTCGGCCTTGGTTTGGTCGTCTATCTCAAGTTCTCAGTCATTTTGGCATGACCAGAAGTGCCAATGATCACTCGATTTTCTACAAGCACTTGAAGGGAATATAATTCTAGTCGCATATGTGGATGATCTCATCATTACTGGTGATGATGACGGTGGGATCTCTGCTCTGAAGAAGTTCTTGAGCGAGCAATTTCAGATTACCGACCTTGGCAAACTCAAGTACTTTCTCGGCATTGAGGTATTACGGTCTCGTGGCAAGCTTTTCATCTGTCAAAGGAAGTATGTACTGGATATGCTCTCAAAAAGCAGGTTGCTTGGATGCAAACCCGTTGATTCGCCGATGGTCCCTGAGGCCAAGCTTATGCCAGAGGTGTTAGGAAAAACCACGAGCAAGAGACAATCAAAAGGAAACAAAGAACAAGAACGATCAAACAAAACACAAGAAGAACACATATTTACGTGGAAAAACCTCTCCTCAAATCCGAGAGAGAGTAAAAAACCACGGCCACCCAGAGAGAAATTTTATTACTCTTAACAGACAGTTACAAGTTCGGGAAAGAAAAGCGAGAATATAAACAAGGCAAGGGCGACAACCCTAACCCTAACCAAATCGGGTCGGATCCACTGAAAACCGGGTCCCAAAAAGGGGGACCCGCGCCGGGGGGAGCCCCCGGACCCCCCTTCCCGCAGGGGCAAAAACAATGAATCAGGCTCCACAACTCATCAAGAGGACGGAGAGCTACTACATGATCCTGAGAGATATCGAAGACTGGTTGCAAACTGAATTATCTGACAGTTATTCGGCCTGACATTTCTTATCCGGTGAGTGTCGTCAGTCAGTTCATGTCAGACCCTCCCACTACACATTGGGATGCTGCTGTTCGGATCCTCAGGTATCTCAAGGGATCTCTAGGAAGAGGGTTAGTATACTCTGACCAAGGACATGACAGGATAGCAGGCTTCACCGATGCTGATTGGGCAGGCTGTCCTACCAGTCGGAGGTCCACTACTGGAGTTTGTGTCTTCTTTGGTGGGAACCTTGTTTCCTGAAAGAGTAAGAAACAAACTATTGTGGCTCGATCCAGTGCAGAGCCAGAATACCACGCAATGGCCAACACTTCTTGTGAGCTAGTTTGGACGAAGCGTTTGCTTAATGAACTAGGTGTTCACCACGATGATTTGATGACACTACACTGCGACAACCAAGCAGCAATGCACATAACCAAGAGTCAGGTCTTTGACGAGCAAACCAAACACATCGAGGTAGATTGCCACCTTGTTCGGGATTTTGTCATAGGCACAACTTCTCACCCTCCATGCATCCGACTGATGGATCTTCAGCTCACAGACATCCTAACCAAGCCACTCCGAAAAGCACAAATTGAGAGCATATGTAACAAGTTGGGCATGTTAGATGTATATGCTTCAACTTGAGGAGTGTTAAAGGAAAGAAATCATAGTAATTAGAATATAGCTGTATTTAGAGCTGTAATTAGATGATTAGGTGACAGCTGTATTTTTTCCTATTTTAGATTTCCTTTTCTCTATATATCTGTACAGAATTATTGATTGTATAACATATATAAATTCCAATTTCCACTTACAATTGTTAACATTGTTCACAAAGCACATAAAGGCTTCAAACCTAGTTCATACTGATACAGCCATCAAGATATAAATATAGTTTTTTATGACACCATTATCAGTGGATTGTTCTTAGTCACCACACTAGACCATCATTGTTAACGCCTAAGTGCTTCAACCATGAGATTCCGTACATCTTCTGGATCACTATACATATCAAATGATTTTGACATATCTTCAATAAAATCAGGATTTTCCTACAAAAAAGAAGAAACAATGAGCTAATATTGCTAAAATAAACATAAGACATTAAGACAACAGTATTTAAAGACGTTAAAACACAATGATAAAGACAATAACTAGCATATGCAATATGACATCACACACGAGAGAGAGATACTGTGGTGTTCATGCTAATAATCATGCCATAATATTGCAGCAATTTCCAATCAAAGGGCATCATTGATTTGGTATTGTCTTGCCTAACCAAATACAAGAGTGATTTCATCATCTTAAGCTCTTTCTTCATTGATATCCATCTCACTTGCTTCATTTTCAACCACACTCTAAATTGTCATGCTTCTGGATTTGTTTCGATGATGTAGTTATGCAATACAAATGCAGCAAGTACTATTCTTGAGTTTTTATTGGATATTGTGGTTGCATTTTCAGTATTGGAAAGCAAGCCTTTAGCAATTTAAATCAGTCACAAATGTAGTTCTCGGCAATTTGTCAGCACTGGAATATCTCAGGAGATTTTAAACCTTTTTTCAGAAAAATCACGGGAAAATATCGATTAGTTAAAAATATTATAAATAAAAATATTGAGAAGAATAATTAAACAAACAGAAAACACGATAGGAATGATAATATATATATATATATATATATATATATATATATATATATATATATATATATATATTAGCTTTTTTTGGTAGGGTAAGATATCATTTATTAAACGTACTTTGGATGGGCGTCTTACCAAGTCACCGTTGAAGCCCCCCAAAAAATAGTCCCATATCAAAGAGGGCAACAGAAGTCCCCTTTTTCTATTTAAGAGGTCCTTTGTGCCTCTAAAAGAGGCTCACTTGTGGGATTACGAGTTGCCCACATGAACACCTTTTGAATGCTTTTGAATTATGAGTTGGCAGTGGGCTAATGTACAATTATGCCCTTGCTAACAATAAGTATTTAAGTCATGATAATATCGAGGTATTTTCATAGTGAGCGAGATTTTGAAAATCTCATGATAATACCATGATTATCACGGGTTTTTAATAAAACGTGATAATATTGCTAGATTTTCAAAATCTCAGTGCTATTTTTAATAAGGCTGTCCATATTGTACGATACGATACAATACATATTGTAACTATGAAGAAAAATGATACGATATGCATTCGTATCGCGATACAAGTGCATATCATACCTGTATCGTATTGTATCGTAAGATACAACCTATATCGTACGATACAGCTCGACACACTTAAAAAGAGCCAAAAAGTAATTTTTTCGTTTTTGGATTTTAAAGACCTATTGAGGGTAGACTCTCTCGTTTGTGTAGAGGCCATTAGAGAAGTATCCACGCACCCTAAGACTCGTCAGAGCGATTTGGGCGCCGATCCGTGTGCAAGAGAGAAGGCTTTAGCAATTTCATCAAAAGTGCATTTTCACCAATTTTCCATTTCAAAAAGTGGGTTAAGGTGAAAAAACCCTACTCTTTCCTTTTTATTGAGCTTTTTTTGGCGAAAGATGACATCAAATGATCTGACATAGCAATGGAGCACTCAAATAATGAGTGAAAACCGGTTGAAAATTGAGTGCAACTATTCTCATACCATTATTTTGAGTGGTATCTCTCGATTGAAGCATCATTTAGCTTGAATACATCTCAATGTTGTGGCCTTAACATCAAGAAAATTGTTGGATGTTGTTAAATGGAAATACCAACAAATAATTACTGGTTTGAGAGAAAAAGACAAGAAAAAGAGATGAGTGAGGCAGAATGGGGTATGCAGAGCCTTGGGAGGACGAAGATGAGTGTCTTCTGATCTTACAACCCCCTAATGTAGTATCAGAAATAAGTTCTTGAGCGAAAAGAAAAGGTGTGGCTGGTGCTAGTAGTAGTATCGTGGGCATAAAAAGAAAAGGAGAAAGAAGAGTAGGAGGAAGTTCTTGAGAAAAGGTAGAGCTAGAGACTTTATTAGGAGCTTTTTCCCTCCTAGGACTGCCCCTGAGCACAACCCGATATTCGTACTACTATGACTCAGCATTAGTCGAGCAGGCGAACGTCACAGTTGAGAGATAGTTTTATGATGTTTGAATTCCTTTCAATGCAGCAAATTCATTTCATTTTCAGGTCATAGCAAATGTTATAACTAATATAGAGCCTGTATACAAGATACCTTCATATCATGCTTTAAGAGAAAAAAATTTAAATGCTAATGTGAATGAAGTGAAGGCTTATTGTGATGAGATGAGACAATCATGGAGAGAAACTAGGTGTAGCATCATGGCAGATGGGTGAACAAACAAAAAGTCGAGGACCTTGATAAATTTTCTTGTCTATTTGTGACGACCCCAAGTCATACAAAAAAAAAAGTGCAGAATTTTTTTTTTTAAAACCATTGCAGAAATCTTCCCAGAAACCCGGGGCCTTTACAGTTCCATCACAACTAGGAAACTCGACAAACCACAAGGGATCTTACACTCGTCTTCCAAACCATAGCAAACCGACTTTATTAACTAAGAAATTGTAGAGTCATGAGACAATTGCAAAATATCAGAGTGCATAAAAATTAAATGAAAAGAAAAGAGTCACGATGTCCAAGAGAGCGTGTAAAGCAGTCATGCAATCCTCTCGTAGATCCTCTCATGAGCAAGTCAGCTCACTGATCCTCTGAGACTGCGAAAAACACAAAAGTAAGAGTGTCAGAAATCCAAAAAATTGTGTACGAATTACTTTAATGAAACAAAAGCATAAAGAATACAGATAAGATTCATGCAATAATTTAGAAAAACACTACTAGAAAAACTTTTATAATTTCATTTAAGCAGTAAAGATATTTAGCATGCAATATCATAATGTCAATTGTGTATCATACGTAAAAAAATAAGTAAATATGCATGAATAAATTGTTGTCTTTATTAAGTCATCTTATTATATGCATGCCCCTATTAGAATGACACATTTAAGTTTCTCTTTTTATTACCGTTGCTCGTGAATACACCAAACAGGTAAAAATTTTCGAGGTCAAGTAGGGTTCTCAGGGTAACTTAACAAACAATTTATATTTTATTACTGAGTTCCAAACTTAACCCTTGACTGAATCAACCTTCGGAACATTAGACCTCAACATCTAATATCGGGACACCAGGAACCTCCACATCCACAAGTGACACTTTCTTGATATACCAAAATAACAGTTGTGTCTACACACCACCCTGAGGTAAAGTGGTGGACTCTCCCTAAGACCGTGGTCAATAGAAAGAACCTCAATATCGAGTTAGGGGTAACAATAATGCGCACAGAGTTTTTGTATCATCGCGGTTCTCCAAAACCGCAACTCTAAGAATCTCATTCTAACGACGAAAAATCTTAAAACATATATTACACTATTTGTAACGGCCCAAAATTTTAACCCAAATTTTGAAAAAATTTATATATATTTTAACCACTCGGCTGAGGTCGAGGTGACCCTGCACAGGCCGGGCCTGTGCAGGTCTGGCAGGGCCCCTCATGCGTCACTTAGAGGACTGTCAGGCCAGTCAGGGCCTGTACATAAGACTGTCAAGGCAAAGGATTTTCTATGACACCCAAACTCATTCCTATATTCAATTGTTCAATTCCTAATACTATAATAAGATGCTATAAGGATGTTCTTCATCATGTTCAACAACAACAACTACGCCTTCATCCCAAAACAATTGGGGTCGGCGATATGAACCAACAAAGAAAATCATTCTGTCTTCCACATGAATCCTTCTCCTCCAATCATTTCTATCCAATGCCATGTCCTCGGTGAGGTTCAAAGCATTAATATCCTTTCCTATCATCTCCATCCAAGTCTTCCTAGGCCTACCCCGACCTCTTTTAACTAATATATTTTCCCATTTCTCCATCCTTCTAACTGGAGCATCATTAGGCCTTCGCCGAATATGTCCAAACCACCGTAAACGATTCTCTCTCATCTTATTTTCAATGAGTGCAACGCCTACCTTCATATGTATCTCCTCGTTTCAAATCTTGTCTTTTATTGTATTTCCACACATCCATCTAAGCATACACATCTCAGCTAAACTCAGTTTTTGAATATAATGTCTCTTGGCAGCCCAACATTCCGTATCATATAGTAAAGCGGGCCTAATAGTCGTCTTATAAAACTTTTCCTTCAACCGCAATGGCATTCTACGATCGCACAGCACTCCAGTTGCACTTTTTCATTTCAACCACCCAACATTTATCCTATGATTTACATCTCCATCAATTTCTCCATACTTTTGAATGATAAATCCCAAATATTTGAAACAGTCATCCACCGGTATTTCTTGCTCACCAAGCTTCACTACACTCCCATCACTACTTCGTTGCGTACTAAACCGACATTTCATATATTTTGTCTTACTCTTACTCAACTTAAAACCTCTTGCTTCCAATGTCTGTCTCCATAATTCTAACTTACCATTAACCCCAACTCTAGACTCATCAATCAAAACAGTATCATCAGCAAACAACATACACCACGACACATTTTCTTGAATTGATCTCGTAAGCTCATCCATCACTATAGCAAATAGGAAAGGGCTTAAAGCAGATCCTTGATGTAACCCAACCGTTGTAGGAAAATTGGTTGTCACCCCTCCACAAGTGCGGACATTGGTTACTACTCCTTCATACATATCTTTAATTATACTAATGTACTTGAGAGAAACACCTTTCTTCATCATTGTCCACCAGAGAACGTCCCAAGGTACTCTATCGTATGCCTTCTCCAAATCAATAAAAACCATATGCAAATCTTTGTTCCTCTCTCTATTTCTCTCAATAAGTTGTCTAAGATGTATAGCTTCTATAGTTGATCTTCTAGGCATAAAACCAAATTGATTATCCGATATCATGACAACCTTCCTCAACCTAGACTCAATCACCCTCTCCCAAAGTTTCATAGTATCACTTATGAGTTTTATACCACTATAGTTTGTGCAATCTTGTATACCACCCTTATTCTTATATAGAGGCACCAAAGTACTATTCCTCCACTCATTAGGCATCTTATTTGTTCGCCAAATCTTGTTAAAAAGATTTGTCAACCATTCTAAACCTTTCTCTCCCAAGCATTTCCAAGCCTCGATAGGTATACTATCTGGGTCAATTGCCCTTCTTGATTTCATTTTCTTCAAAGCCTCTGCAATTTCTTTCTTTTGAATCTTGCGCATGAAGTCACGATTCATCTCATGAAAAGGAATGGACAAGTCTCCAAGATCCTGAGCATGACTTCCATTAAATAGCTTATCAAAATAATCTTTTCATCTCTCTTTAATCTCCTCATCTTTGACTAAAACCCTTTGTGTTTCATCTTTGATACATATAACCATACCCAGATCCCTCAATTTCCTATCTCTCATCTTAGCAAGCCTATAAATATCTTTTTCGCCCTCTTTGGTATCAAACTTGTCATAAACCTCCTTATATACCTTATCTCTCGCGTTTCGAACTACTTTTTTAGCTTCCTTTTTTGCTATCATATACTTCTCCAAATTTTCATTATCACGACTCTTACTTAGATTGCTATAACACTCTCTTTTAACCTTAATAGTTAATTTGACATCCTCGTTCCACCATGATGTATCCTTACCTAGCGGTGCACCGCCTTTAGACTCACCCAATACCTCCTTAGCCACCGTTCTCATGCCACCCTCTATCTTATTCCACATTGATTCTTAATCTTCATCGAGACACCAATCAACTTCCTTAACTACCTGCTCTACAAACATTCCTTGTTTAGCTCCTTTAAGTGCCCACCACTTAATTCTAGGATCTATCCTATGTTTATCCCTTTTGCGGCATTGTCTAATTCTAAGATCTAAAATTAAGACTCTATGTTGTATAACTACACTTTCTCCCGGTATAACCTTACAATCGATGCAACAACCCCTATCTCTCTTTCTAAGTAGGAAAAAATCTATCTGACTCGTATTAACCCCACTTTTAAATGTTATTAGGTGAGACTCTCTCTTACTAAACCAAGTGTTTGCTAAGATCACATCATAGGACAAACCAAAATCTAAAATCCTTTCTCCACTTTCGTTTCTTTCTCCTATATCATAGCTTCCATGGATACTCTCAAATCCATCCCTACTAATGTCTACATGTCCATTAAGGTCACCGCCGATGAAAAGCTTTTCTCCATAAGATATCCCTTATACTACTCCATCTAAATCTTCCCAAAATTGATGCTTAATGGAATCATCTAAACCTACTTGAGGTGCATAAACACTAATAATATTAATAATATACGTACCTAATACTAATTTAATAAGTAAAATCCTATCACCCTTCTTACGGACCTCAACTACATTATCTATAAACTCACGACTCATAACAATCCCTACTCCATTCCTATTTCTATTTATTCATGTATACCAAATCTTATATCCCCAAGGTTCTATCACTTTTGCCTTCTCACCTACCCATTTGGTCTCCTCTAGACATAAAATATCAATCTTTCTCCTACACATAACATCTACCAACTCTACCAACTTACCAGTTAAAGACCCTATGTTCCAAGTGGCTAACCTAATTTTATGGTCTTGGACTAACTTCTTTACCCCCACCCGTCCAACAAAGTGAAGGAACCCTTGCCTATTTGACATCACACTCGGGCGCCGGTGTGACGCGTTGCTTCCGGGCGACGACCTAGCAACCCTTGCCCATTTATCACTGCCTCCGGGCCTATATAGTACAGCGCGTCGCTCAGTAGGGAACACCCCCAACGAAATTCTCATATTGGTTCATATTCATAGGGTATGACTAAGTTTATGTTAGCGGTCACCAGCCTACCGCAACCCTCCTCCTTTATCCGGGCTTGGGACCGACAGTGTATAACTAAACAGTTATACACAGGCGGAGTTGTTCTTCATCATGTTGGTTATATCAATTCACTTTAGTTTAACGAAGTTGGGATCCTTGTATTTAAGAAAACAGAAATATCGTAGGATGGGTGCTCTTAACTACTAGCAACAAGAAACCATAGGCTAAAGCCAAACTGTCTAACACATTGCACATGATGATCCAGTGCCTAAGAGAAATTCCACATCAGCACACCCATATATAACCATTAACCTGGGAATGACAAAAGCATTCAACAAGTCATCTAGGAGATCAATCATTTTATCCTAACAGGTAACTGATTGAGACTACCATGAATATAGCAACAGTCAACTTAAGGCAGGGAATATAATTACTTAATTAGCATGAAGCCCAAAAATAAAATAATGAACAGAAATTTTTATGTGAGGAAGGACCGAACAAATCACAGGTATCCATGGAAATCGATATCCCCCAAAAGAAGCCTCTAAATACGCACATCTACTACCAATAGAAATTTTGTTTTAGTATATACAGAATTTTTATTGCATGAAAAAATGAAAATAATTAAGAGTACAAACATGGAGGAAGATCTATGCATCATACTCCACGTGTTTTTGCAAAAACAAAGATATAAACATTTTTTGCATGGATTTCCATCAAACTATTGCATGAAAATCCAATCTATATCAATTTATCACTTGATTCAAGAGAGAAAACCCATACATTGACTATCCAATGAAGAAAAAATAAGGGTGAAGGTTGAAAAACGTGGGTGGTTTTGGAGAAGATGCTTCTTCTCCTCCTCTTCTTCCTCTCCTTCTCTTTCTTTTCTTTCTTTCCTCTTTCTTTTTTTTATCTTAAGTAGGCCAAAGAGGGAGTGACGCCCCCCCACCCCCCCTTCTCCAGCCCTCTCTAGATGGGCTAGGAGAGTTTCCCCCTTGGGACTCTCTCTCAACTCTTTCCAATTTTTTTTCCAACTCTTTTAATACTTGACTTTTCAAAGTTTCCAAATTTTTAGAAGTCCTTTCTAAAACCTACTCTAGCCTTGTTAGGCATGTACAAGGACTCCATTTAGAAGTATTTCTCAACCCTAATTAAAATTCAGAATTAATAAAAATTCATTAATTAATAATTATCTAAAAGCTTTCAAAAATAACCAAATTAACTTAGGAGGCTTCTTAACCTTATTTAACTCCAAATTAAAGCTTTTCATTAAATTTAAAGCTAGAAAAAACGTTGGGCATTGATTTGGATCTGGATCTAGATCCAAGATCCAAATCCATCTCCAAAAATTCAAATAGATTTTGGACTGAACCAAATCCAAATTAATGTGGGTCTTGGATAGAGACCAAATTCATATTAGTTTGAATTATATCTATCAGATCCAGTCTGATCTAGATCCGGATCTGAACTGACAAACTGCTCATTTTTCGAAAAAATGTGATTTTTGGGTCAACCGGAACTCAAATTCAGAAATGTAACATAACGTTGCGCTCGGCATTCCGATATGCATCCAACGATATATAACATGAATATCAAATTCTGAATTTCATCCAAAAATAACCTGAATTTCGCTTGAATTTAAAGGTCGAGAATAAAACTCTTTCCTACGTTTCGATTGGCTCGTTTTGACCTTGTCGATGAGACCTGGGCCACACCCAGACTCATAAGCATTGGTCTAATAACGAGGTTCAAACGATTTTTCTACTATACTTGGCCAAATTTTCGAAAATCTCAAATTTAACTAAGTGTGAAAATACGCGATATTACAAAGACTTATTTTTATTGTGTCCTTGTGAGATTTATTCTCTTTGTGAGATTGTATTCGGTCCATTAGAGGTCATATTGTGATTGTGCACTTGTGTAGCCCTTTGTTGGCATTGTGATTGTGCACTTCTTGTTTCATTTCAAAAATCAAGACCATTCTTAGAATTTTGACACGAATGAAATCACGGGTTCAAAACTCATAAAATAGACCTTCAAAATTATGATTTTACCCTTAGTGTTGTCGGGCATGATTTGAGCTCGTATGAATTCCGAATTAGATGAAATCACTTCCGTTCGTTTTTATTTTTTGATGTGAACACAATCATGCATTCAAAAATCATAGAATAAGTCATCAAAATATCTATTACTTAGATATTATAACTGATCAGGAATATTAAAAGTTGTCAGGTGTTACAGAGGGCCAGTTACATAATGAAAGTTCATTGATACCAATGTCTTCCACTTGCAAGGGAGAGATGATGATATCCCAATTGACTAGGATGAATGCACTACCATGCCATAAAAAAACCCTTATAAATATTAAAAACACTTTTCAGCTTTTATTAGGGATCATGAATAGCACTACGTGTATAGCGACATCAATGAGTGTTGTTCAACAGCATGATTCTACAGGGTAAAGAAACATGTTATGCCAGACCTGAATCTAAGATGCCATGAGATCTTTTAGGGACATAAGAAATGCACCTACAGTTCCTCTTTCCAATAAAGATGACCAACTTACGGTAGTGATCCAACCATGAATTGCTTAGTGTCTAATACACATGCAATCTGTGTAAAAACTATTACTCCAAAATACAGAATATAAAGCAAATCGTTCTTTGGAACTGACTGCTCAGATATTTGTCATGATCTGAAAATGTTTGAATGCAAAAAGCTCAGATGATGTCCACATCAGTCAAAAAAGGTTAGTAAGTGATCAGTGCACAATCTATGAAGATAATACTAACTCTTTTGCGTGCTTGTGATATGGTTGAGATGAAGACTACCAAAAAAACTTCACATAAAATGCATGCCAGAAATTCAGCGAATTGTCAGTTTAGATTGCATTCATGATAAGTGATAAAGGTTACCTGTTAATTGCAGTAAAACTTCCATTCACATTCCTGCCTTCTTCGAAAGATATTCTCTTGATCTCATATCAGCCTGCATACTACTTGAAGTTAGCTGCATAAGCATGTATACATGCAAGTGAACACAAAACCTGCCAATAAATTATGCCTTAGTCCAGCAATATGTTGAACCAGAGTTACCAGAAGCTTCTTAGATAGGTGGGAAGCCCGCTTCCCGGAAACTCCCTTCAGAAGCGTGATACTCCTCACTTCTGAAACTTGATGAGGATCTCGATTCTCCCACACTTCTCCTATGCTTTTTGCACGCTTCATCTATTCTTTTCATATGTTCTCTCACTCTACTTTTATGTTTTTTGTGTTTCCTCTCACGTTTCTCACTCACTTCCATGTGCTTTCTCTAAATTGGCAGGCATCAATTTTAGATTTTGTTAAAAATTAAATTCTTACACTAAAAATCATGAAATTTAAGAATAGTCACTTTTATTTTAGTTTTTATTTGTGTTCCATTTCGATTCTCATTCAATTCGTATATTGTTTTTTTATTCCTTGCTTCCCGTTTCTTATACATTTTAAAATACATCGCTTCTTGCTTCCGCTTCCTAGTCGGGCAACCTTGTGTTGAACAAGTAATATAGATTTGAAAAGTTGAATATGCAATTTTCAATAATGATATTAAATGCAACAATAGTGAAGACCAACTAGCAGGAGGTTTGACCTACATATCAGAGTAACAGTAATAGTTTTATAATTCTCTGGTTGCCAGCACAATAGTCTTGGTTTTCCACAGCTTTACTGTAGGAAACAGGCATGTCAGTAGACCAAAAAAATCCACGAAGCTGCTACAAAACTTCTCAAAGCCAACTAATATTGTCCTTCGCAATTTCTTAGAAACGTTTTTCTCGGGAAAATCTTGGAAGTTTTAAAAACTGAAAAAATACAAAGAACAACAAAAAAGATAAGGACATTGTTCTAGTATTTTTCTTGCAAAAATATAAAGAAACAATTAGAAAAACTTTTAAAATATAGAAGAAATAAAAAATAGATAACATATTTTTAAAATATATGAAAAATATTTTTTTGAAAATCTTGCAAAATGTTGTGATAATATCACAATAATATATGCTTTGGCGGTATTTTGAAACTATCACAATATGTTAATGTTTTCTTGGCTGTTCGAGGAAAACTTTAGGTTATGTCTATATAGGATTTATATATAGATATAGATATTTGATCATGAATTCATGTACCAAATATTTCCCTATTGATGCATCCGAAGTTTTGGTTACGCCAATGGCGAATAAATCCGAATCATGAAAAGGAACGTTCATTTCTAGTTTCCTATAACGGACAAAAAAGAAAGAAGGGAACATGGAAGATGCAATGGTTCTTGTCAGAAATCCAGAGTACACTCCATGGTTCAAGAATGATCAGTCAGTTGTTGTGTTCATTATGGCAACGTTATCCAAGCAAGTTCTTATTCACACTCCCACTACTGTGACAGCATATGAGTTATGGGATTTTCTGTACAAATGGTATGAACATATCACTTTCTAAGATCTGCTATCTTAAATCAGAATTTGGTGCTTTGAAAAGAGGAAATGGGAACATTGTGGATTTTTTTGATAAAGTGAAGCACATTGCTGATCAGTTAGCTGTCATTGGAAGTCCTCTACCAGAAGATGATGTGATTACTCAGACTCTTCAAGGTTTAGGAGAGGAATATAATTTTTTCATTGCAAATTACATCGTTTTAGAGAAAAAGGGGACTTTTGACCAACTGAGAACCAAACTGCTTGAATTTGAGTCTACCTTCAATATTTCCTCCAAAAAGGAATATTCATCTCCTCTGCATGAAGTTCTTGTTGTGACTAATTTGTCACATGGTCATAGACGTGGCCGTAGTTTCTTTGACCCTAGGGGAGCTGGTATTCTGCCCAACCTGAATCAGCCTAATGGAGGTCAGGGACAAAATGTTAACTACCAGATATGTGGGAAGCGTGGACACGTTAGTTCCAATTGTTATTGGAGGTTTGTTCCTACATATTGACCACCTACCTATGTCACAGGGATTCGGCTAGGAGGGTGCCGCACCCGTGTCGACGCGACTCGACGCGGGTGCGGGTGCGGTCAACCCGATCCTGGGTGCGTTGACCGCACCCAGGATCATTAAGGTCTATTTTTTTAAAAAAAAAAATTGCCCAAATGGGCTTCTCGAAATTTTTTAAAAAAAAAATTATGCCGAATCAGCTGCTGACAGTCTGTCAGCTGCTGTCAGCAGCTGTGCTGACAGCTGCTGTCAGCAGCTGTGCTGACAGCTGCTGCAGCTGTCAGCAGCAGCTGTTCTGTCAGCTGCTGACAGCAGCTGACAGCTGCAAAATAAAAAAAAAAAAACCTATTCCCCGACCCCCTTTATATATATATATTACGTTTTTGCCCCTGCCGCACCCCCGCACCCACGCCCGCACCCATGTGACATAGCCACCTACTATAACTTATCCAATGCATTTTAGGCAGTTTGCTCCCCCAGGCAACAATGTTGGAAATCCCAAAGCTCCTTGCATTCAATGAAGGTTTTCATCCAAGATACCCTACTTCAGCTGGATCGTCTATTTCTGCCATAAAGCATCAAAATCAAGGTGTGGATGCCCTGAGTACTTCAGTCAAATGGGGTGCATCAAAACACCCACACGTATGGAGGTGCTCCTACTAGTCCGCAATGGCCTATGAATTTCAATCAGCAATCATGGATGGCACCTACTCCTCAACCTTCTTCCTCCAACAATACATGGTTTATTGATTCTGGTGATGCACATCATGTCACAGGCAATTTAGGTAACCTCACAAACCTTATTCCTTATCACAGTAATGGTAAAATAGTCACAGGAGATGGGAAAACTCACTCCATTACTCGCGTAGGCACTACCATCATTCCTACATCTTTTGGTTCCATTTTTCTTCCTAACACCTTTTTTGTTCCTAGTATTAAGCGTAATCTTATTTCAGTTTCTCAAATTGTTGATCAAACTAATTCTTATGTTTCCTTTTCTTCTTCGTCTATTTCTGGGAAGGATATTCACACGAAGTGCAGCCTTGTTGAAGGGAAGCGTTGCGGAGGATTATATGTCGTAGATGAAGCGCTTGTCAGTTGTCCTCAAGTTTTTGTTTATGAAGTCCGTGTTAATAAAGATGCGAATTATGGCACAAGCATCTTAGTCATTGCAATTCAAAGTTTCTTAAAATTCTATGTAATAAAAGTCTTATTACCATAAATGATAAGACCCCAATTATGTCTATGTCTTGTTCTCATTGTCGAGTTTGTAAGGGTCGTGAACTCACTTTTAAAAAATCTAATAAAAGAGCTTCATTTTCTTTGGAATTGATTCATTCTGATGTGTGGGGACAAGCCCCAATTTTATCCTTGTCTAAATCAAAGTATTATGTTATTTTTGTTGATGATTTCACGAGATACACCTGGATCTATTTCTTGAAATCTAAAGACCAGGTGTTGTCTACTTTTCAGAAATTCAAAGTTCTTGTCGAAAATCAATTTTCTCGCAAAATTCTTCGTTTCTGTAGTGATGGTGGTGGTGAGTATCTCTTTGACCTTTTCTAATTACCTTAATGAGAATGGAATAAAGCGTGAGCTTTCCTACCCAAGAACCTCTTAACAAAATGGTGTTGCTGAGAGAAAGCACAAGCATATATCAGAGACAGCTCTCACTCTGATTATTGAGTCCAAGATTAGATTGGATCTGTGGACAGAAGCATATCACACAACAATGTTTTTAATAAATTGTATGCCTCTTACTTCCGTTGGAGGAAACACACCATATTTTATGCTTTATGGACAGTATCCTGATTATTCCATTCTAAGGACTTTTGGCAATAGGTGTTTTGTTCATATTGATAGTTCCCTGTGTAACAAGTTCTCTCGAAAGGCACATGTTTGCAAATTTGTTGGCTATGATGATGAATACAAAGGGCATCATTTTTACAACTTGGCTACAGAAAAATGATGATATCCAGCCATTTCACCTTTCATGAGTCAGAGCTTGATGGTCATGATCATGGAATTGATAAAGTCGCTGCCGTCTCTTCCTTCTGGCTGAGTATTGAGCGTGACCAGCATGTTATGAATCAAACAACTCATCAGGCAAATGAAGAACAAACAGTTTTCCAAAACACTTCTGATGAAGATGCCGTGAACAATGAAGGACAGATAGAGATTCCAGAAAAATCTTCAAGCTTCCAGTACTATGATCAGGTTTATCATAAGCACAATCAACCAGAGGTACATCCAACATATCAGGAAAATAGTCAACAAGCCATCTCAACAGTGCAGTCTAGAAATGACATTGTTGAAGGAATCACAGAAACAGCCCAATCAGGTGAAGTTAGAAGATCAACAAGAATTCGACATCCTATTCAGAGATGGGTTAGTTATGAGACCTTTTCGGCTGATTTTCAAATTTTTGCCTCTTCCATGGATGTTAATCGAGAACCCAAATTCTATAGTGAAGCTAGTACATACATTAAATGTGTTAATGTAATGCCCAAAAATTTTTCAGAATTGTAAATAAACTATCTTGGCATAATGCAATTAATTATAATTAATTGTTAGTATCAAATTATTTATTGATAATATTCTGATATTTATTAAAGCTATTAGATCATTGAATTTCGAATATATAGTAGTTATAATTAATATTATTTTTTTATTTTCGTAAAAATTCAATTATCGAAGGAACTACTAAATTATTATTTTATTTAACTAAGGATCTAAATATTGTATTTTTTATCAAATCCATTGAGTAGACCTGATCTATATTAAAAAGCTAGATTGAGTTTTTTTGAAGTAATGGCTAAACCGTAATTTATATTTTTAAAGATCTAATCTATGTTACCCGAGAGTACAGTGGCGTTCCTATAAAAAAATTGAAGAGAACGGAAGTGATTTCATCGAAATCGGAGTTGAAATCCATTTGGAGCACTCTCGGCAAGTTTTGGGGCATAATGGTAATTTCAGAGAATTTCAAGGACTGATATGACCTGGGGGTCATAGTCATCCAAGCCCACGCTGATCAATAGTCAACCATTTCTTTTGTAGATAAATAGCAAAAAAAAATGTTTTATATAAAATACTTTATTGCATTTTTCCTTTTTGAGAGTCTCTTTCTAGAAATACATGAAAAATAGAAAACCTAGTTTCACCAATTTGGCTAAGACAGTGAAACCAGCCCCTTAATAAACTAACTAAATGGATCCAGATTGAATCTGGATTGGATTATGGCCCAGATAGGATCTAATCCAAGCCCATGAAACCCACTCCCAAAACCGAACACAGTTTTGCCCCATGGTTTTGAAAAGAAATGAAAACACGCGTACACGTGAAATCAAGTTCTCCTCCATGTGTTTTTAAAACACCCTCCACATAAAAACTGTGTTTCCCTCTACTTGGCCTCACACTCTCACCACGTGTAACTCTCCCTACGCCCTACCTTCCCTATAAATACTCCCTCACACTTACGTTTTTATTCACTCCATGAGCTTCACCCTTGTTTTCTCGGTGAGACCCTCACCACCCGAAGGTCCTCCACCATTGTCCCTTTCGGTTGCAGCCCAGCCAAGTTCCTTCCTCAGCCACCTTGCCACCTCCTCTCCTATTCTCATTCCGATCCTTCCCTCTCGGTAACCTGAATTCACCTCTGTCATTTGTTTTCTTTCCTAATGATTCTATGCATTCATATGTTTTCTGATTTCTTCTTGTAATAGTTGCATTTGTTTTCAGGCTCAATAGTTTAAATGTTTTTAACAAGTAATCACCACAAAAGAAAATAGATTGGTTTGTCTTTCAATAACTCTTTTCTGCTTTGAAGTGAAGGACCAGATGTCAATTTCTGAGTGTTTCCTTAGTATCTGTCTTTTGATTCTAATGACAAACATGATGCCTTAATTTTGGTATGAATTGCTGTCACCAAGCTCTCATGATAAATGGTTACTGTATCATCAGCATATACCTTTCAGATTGTCAAATATTCTGGAATTGTAGAGAAGGCTGTAATGGGTGGAATTATAGATGATATCTTCCAGTTAAGGAAATGCTGCCATTCATTAAGGAAAGTTTGGTGAATATCATCCCAATGCTCTATAATTCACCAAACTTTCCTTTGGCCTTTGAGACTACCTTATGCTTCCAATCCAATGAATGCTATCCACCTTTGACAGGATTTCGTGGAAGCAACTTGCAGCCTCCTCTTTGACTCTTAAGTTGTTGCCTTGCGTTGAGCGTAGGCTTTTTACTGCAACTGAAATCTTTATTTTATTTTTTTATTATAGCTTCCATCTTCTTAGACAACTTATTGAAAGAAATAGAGAGAGGAACAAAGATTTGCATATGGTTTTTATTGATTTAGAGAAGGCATACGATAGAGTACCTAGGGACGTTATCTGGTGGACAATGATGAAGAAAGGTGTTTCTCTCAAGTACATTAGTATAATTAAAGATATGTATGAAGGAGTAGTAACCAATGTCCGCACTTGTGGAAGGGTGACAACCAATTTTTCGATAACGGTTGGGTTACATCAAGGATCTGCTTTAAGCCCTTTCCTATTTGCGATAGTGATGGATGAACTTACGAGATCAATTCAAGAAAATGTATCGTGGTGTATGTTGTTTGCTGATGATATTGTTTTGATTGATGAGTCTAGAGTTGGGGTTAATGCTAAGTCAGAATTATAGAGACAGACATTGGAAGCTAGAGGTTTTAAGTTGAGTAAGAGTAAGACTGAATATATGGAATGTCGGTTTAGTAAGCAACGAAGTAGTGATGGGAGTGTAGTGAAGCTTGGTGAGCAAGAAATACCGGTGAATGATTATTTCAAATATTTGGGATCCATCATTCAAAAGTATGGAGAAATTGATGGAGATGTAAATCATAGGATAAAGGTTGGGTGGATGAAATGGAAAAGTGCAACTGGAGTGTTGTGCGATCGTAGAATGTCATTGCGGTTGAAGGGAAAGTTTTATAGGACGACTATTAGACCCGCTTTACTATATGGTACGGAATGTTGGGCTGCCAAGAGACATCATATTCAAAAAATGAGTGTAGCTGAGATGCGGATGCTTAGATGGATGTGTGGAAATACAATAAAAGATAAGATTCGGAACGAGGAGATACGTAAGAAGGTAGGTGTTGCACCCATTGAAAATAAGATGCGAGAGAATCGTTTACGGTGGTTTGGACATATTCGACGAAGGCCTAATGATGCTCCAGTTAGAAGGTTGGAGAAATGGGAAAATATATTAGTTAAAAGAGGTCGGGTAGGCCTAGGAAGACTTGGATGGAGATGATAGGAAAGGATATGAATGCTTTGAACCTCACCGAGGACATGGCATTGGATAGAAATGATTGGAGGAAAAGGATTCATGTGGAAGACCCAAAATGAATTTCTTTTTTGGTTCATATCGCTGACCCCAATTGTTTTGGGATGAAGGCGTAGTTGTAGTTGTTGTTGTTGTTGTTGTTGTTTTATTATATCTGCAATCAAGAGATCATCAATTATCAGGCATCCTTTCCTTTTATTATTTGGAACAGCCCCATCTTTTGTTTTCTTTAGTCCATTTTCATTGCTGGCATTGCATTTCTGTACCTTCACAGCTTTGCTGCTACCATGCAGATCAAAAGATAGATCAATGGGAAACATAACTGGATTCTTCCCTTCATCATCCACAATGATTTCTTGTTTCTTTAATGACCGGAATTCATGTTGACTTATTATTCACTTACTGGCATCTTGATGCATAAAAATTGCTGCAACAGAAGAAATTGTATCATCTATCTTCTCTAAGGTAGAGATCAAAACATAATGGGTCAGAAGGGTTTTCTTTATTACCGAGATCATTATTTTGTGTCTTATACTTGGTAAGTCAGAACGGGGCTTAGTAACCCTAGTACTCTTTTTTTGGGTGATAACCAAGTCCTGCGTATCTGACTCAATCTGTAATTGCTCTATATACACGAGCACTTCGCCAGTGAGGCGGATCCAAAAAACTTAGGTTTGTGTATATGCATGTTTTACTTATCAGATAGTGCTTTATTTTGTACTTCAAGGGTTCGTATTGACCTTCAGAATGTACAAACGAGACTTGACGTCTTACAGTATAATATCAGTTATAAGCCATACTCAGAATGTACAAGTGTGTCTTGACATCTTACAGTACAATGACAGACATAAGTCATACTCAAAATGTACATGTGTGTTTTGATGTCTTATAGTATAATGACAGTCATAAGCCATACTCATAATATACAAGTGTGTCTTGACATCTTATAGTACAATGATACTCATAAACCATACTCAGAATGTACAAGCATGTCTTGACGTCTTACAGCACAATGACAGTCATAAGCCATACTCAGAATGTACACGTGTGTCTTAACGTCTTACAATACAATGACAATCATAAGCCTTACTCAAAATGTACAAGTGTGTCTTGACGTCTTATAATACAATGGCAGTCATAAGCCATACCCAGAATGTAAAAACGTGTCTTGACGTCTTACAGTACAATGGTAGTCAAACACCATTATGCTCTTAGGACACCAAAAAGGTTTCTTAGCCTCTTCCGGGCTGCAAGTGTTTATTTTATACAAAACATCATTTTGCACATAAAGCGATCCATGCAAATATCATTTTTATACGTAAATCGATGCATGCAAATCAAATATCAATTTGCATGTAAAGTGATGCATGCGATAAACAATTTCTTTATATGTAGCGAAACACATGCAAAACCAGTGTTTTTACATAAAATGATGCATGTGATAAACAATTACCTTATGTGTAGCGAAACCAGGGTTTTCACAAAAAACGATGCATGTGATAAGCAATTACTTTATGCGTAGCGAAACACATGCAAAACCAGTGTTTTTACAGAAAATGATGCATGTAATAAACAATTACTTTATGTGTAGTGAAACACATGCAAAACTAGTGTTTTACGAAAAATGATGCATGTGATAAACAATTACTTTATACATAGCGAAACACATGTGAAACCAGGGTTTTCACAAAAAAATATGCATGTGATAAACAATTACTTTGTGTAGCGGAACACATGCGATATTGAAATATCGTCAAAAAGCAATGGATGTGAATGAAATATTATTTTATGAAACACATGCAAAATGAAAATATATATTTCTCGTATCATGAGGCGTGCAGACAAAATATGATTTACATGTGATATTAACATATGAATTACTCGAAATACGAAGCATGTGAGATACAACATGATTTAATCATAGCGAAACTCATGCGAAACTATTTAAACATAATTCACTTGTAAACGAGCACATGTGACATTATATATATTTTAATTGTAGACTAACACATGCCTCCAAAGAATGTATTCCAATATTAAAAGTTACGAGCATTTGGTATATGTAACTACCTCGTAGAGCGCAGTTAAAAGCAGAAAATTCCCAATGGAATTTTCCTCCAAGACGAATCTCCGACGATCCTTAAGCATATTGATTCATATCACTTAATATTTCATTTAACATGAACTCACATTATAAAGCATAATTCATGTGCATTCAAAACATACAAGTCATCGCTTAAATATATACATGCATCTAAGACATTCAGGTCATTGCATCATTTTCATATGCATTCATAATTCTTATAAACATTTTCCAAGGGTTGAAAATCATCTTCTGGGGAGTTACAGTTGAAGCCATAAATGAAGAAATCTTTGTATTACATGAATGTGATACTTGGGAAGTTGTCCCAAGACCCAAGGATAAAAATGTTGTAGGGTGTCTATGGGCATACAAAATTAAATATAAAGCAGATGGGAGCATCGAAAGATATAAAGTCAGGTTGGTGGCAAAAGGATACACACAAGAGCATGGAATAGACTTTGATGGAACTTTTAGTCTTGTTGTCAGAATGGGTACTATACGAGTTGCGTTATCAATGGCAACACATGGATGGAGTCTTAACCAAATGGATGTAAAGAATGCATTTCTCCATGGGCATTTGAAAGAGGAAGTATATATGGAGCATCCACCAGGGTATCCAGAATCAGATGTCCAAAGCACAGTTCTTCAGTTAAAGAAAGCTATTTATGGGTTAAAACAAGTGTCACGCGCAGGGTTTGAAACTTTCAGCAATGCAGTTCGCTCTATGGGATTTGTCAAAAGTCAGTGTGATTATTCACTTTTTACTCATCATGATGGTTTGCACATCACCATAGTCCTGGTTTATGTAGATGATATTGTTACCACAGGAAGTGACCCATCAAGGATACAGAAATTGAAGAACATGCTTACACAAAAATTCTTCATGAAAGATTTGGGCACTGTAAGGTGTTTTCTCCGCGTTAAGGTTGATCAATGACGTGATCGTTTAATCCTCACACAACATAAGTATGCATTTGACTTGCTTACTTGTTTTGGCATAATTGAATGCAAACCAGTTCAAACACCTGCAACAATAAATGTAAAGCTATCTCATGATGCCGATGGGGACGAATTACTGTCAGAATGTAATATCGTGTGTTTTTCCATGGCTTTTAAATTCAAAAACTGTGAAATTTGGCTAAGTGTTTTATAAAGTTGATAAAAATCATAGAAAATAACTTTGATTATAGGTGACGTCAACTAGGTCTAGGCGTGGCCCATGGCACACTGACAAGACCAAAACGAGACGATTAATATTTGTAAAAAAATTCGTTTTTAACCATTAAATTCGAGCGAAATTCAGGTTAAATTCAGGCAAAATTCAAAGGCGAAAAACAGGTAAGTATATTGTTAGATGCGTCTCATAATTCTGAGAACATTGGTATTTCATTTTTCTGAAATCGAGTTACGATTGGCCTGAAAATTGCGTTTTTCAAAAATGACCCGCCTCTATTTTTACCATTTTTCTGGATTGGATCGAACTGGATCTGATCCATTTGATTTGAGTTGACATGGATCTGGACCAAGTCCAAGACCCAAATTAACTATGATCTGGTCCAAGTTGGGATCCATATGGATTTTGGATAAGGATTTGGATCTGGATCAAAGTACAACCAATTTAAAACTTTAAAATCAATTTGAAGGTTAAATTGAGTAAGAATTTTGCTATGAGAGGACTTACAAAGGGGGGCGACACCCTATGAAATATTCTTAAAATTTATTATTTAATAGTTAAAATATTAAATAATTAATAAAAATATTAATTAATTCAATTTCGAAAATTTATTTATTTAGATAAGGTAGAGTTCCACATGGAGCAGAACTCTACCTAGAAAGGAGTTCTAGAAGGGGCGTCACAGTCTAGATAGATCTCAAATTAATTAAAAAAATAGAGATAAGAAGATAATAAGTAGTTAGTGAGAGATAGAGTTCTACATTTTTTAGAACTCTATCCTTTATAAAAAAGAGGACTCTAGAGGAGGCGTCACCATCTAGAGGATCCTATTAAAAGATAAAACAAAAAAAATAAGGAAGTAAAAAAAATAAAAATTCTAGAAAGAGTATTTAAGGGGTTGGATTTCCCCTACTCTCTAGAATCGATGTTCTATAGAGAGAGAGAACCCAACTCGTGGGAGAGAGAGAGAGAGACAAGAGAAAAAAAGGAAAAAAAAAAGAGGAAGGAAGGAGGAGGAGGAGGAAGATCCATCCTTTTCACCCAATATCCGACGATGTTTACAATCTATTTCCGTTTCTAAACTAAGGTACGGGTTTCTCTCTAAGTTTTTACGAGAAGAAATAGGTAAAAACTTGATTCATGTATGGGTTTGTGGGAAAAAGAGAAATTGGAATTAAATACAATATATATCTATAAACATGTATAATGTCGATTATATATATATATATATATATTGGTTGAATCCTTGGTGGAAATCAATTTCCCTAAGTGCGCAATCTGGAAATACATGTGAAAATATTTTCAGATTTGTCGATACTTATGTTTTTAATTTTTTTGAGAGTAAAACAATAAAGGAAGCATGTAAATAGATTTTGTTTTTGTACCTTGTTTATGTCCATGTAAGTGTGCATGAAATCTGTCCATATATATATATATATATATATATATATATATATATATATATATATATATATATATATATATATATATATATATATATATATATATATATATATATATATATATATATAGGTGGAACTCTGTTGATTTATCTAAAATATGTTGGCTGATTTAGGGAATCGGATTTCTTGTTGTTCATAGATTTTTCAAGATTATAATTATGATATTTCTTGGACTGTTATTGTATTCAATTCATTGGACTGAAAAATCTGATTTTTTTTTACCATGCTCATATGTGGATTGATTTTACACTTATTATATTTCTCTAACTGGTAATCAGTCTTAACATGCTATTTTAAAGATTGTTATTAAACCCAGTTGTTAGATTAAAAATCAAATTCAGCATGCCATGTCGTGGACTGTTATTAATGTTTTCCTATTCTGGCCGACTGTCACAAATTTGATGTCATGAAACTCTGTTCCGACGCTACTGTGTGGTTGTTATCAGATTTGTGTTTACTAGTTTAGCAGCCTATCAAAATATATAGATATATCTATTTTGTCTTTAAAATAGTCACTGAACTTATTCTTACTTCTGGTCAACTGGCATGAACATGTGATTGTCATTTTTTTGACTTCACATCACAAAAAAAAAAAAGAAATTCTGTTTTGACCCTACGCAATGGGCTGTTATTAGCCCTGGTACTACATTTTCAAAACTGGTTTTCATAGGGCTGTTAGCAGGCTGAGTTTGTGGTCTGCAATAAAAATAATCAGGTTTGATAATAACTCACGATAGACTGTTACTGATTTGGTCTTATTTCTGGCCGACTGTCATATGCCCTGTCATCAGCTAAATTCACAATTTAACAAACTGTTTGATGTTTTTATGCATAATTAACTGCGTTACTGATATATATAATCATCTACTTTACTGCTATACACATCAAAACAAGTTTTTTGTTATGCACAGCCAAACTGTTTTGCAGATTTGCATGCAAAACTGTTTTGTTGTGATGCCAAACAAATTTGATTTGCCAAATGCATACCGAACTGTCTGGCTATTTTTGCTTATCAAACTGTTGCGGTTATGAATATCGTGAAAAATTTGTTTTTGCTGTTATTTATAACAAATATGTTTTACAGATTGCATATCTTAATGATTGGTTGTTATGCTCATTAACTGTTTTGCGGATTTTGCATATCAACTGTTTTGATATTATGCATACCCAAAAATTTGTTTTGTTTATGTTGTGTTTGTGCTGCCTATAACCTTGTTAGATGCGGCTTGTTTTTAGCTACATTTGGCAGCGGTTAGGGGCAGCAGTGTTGCACCCTGTGTGCAGCTACATGGTGTTGTTTACAGCACTTTGATGTGCACATTGGCAGCATGTTGTTGCTTGCCTTAGCACAACAGTGACGTGGTTGATGGCATGTCATGGTGCAGGATGAGATAAAATGCATTCACATATGTTGAATGTTAGTTGTGTATGTTATCCATTCAATTATATGATTGCAAGTGCTCATGTCATATACATTGGAAATTCTGAAATTTATTTTGATATTTGCATGAATATGATCATGTGCATGTTTAAGAGCTTATGCACGAATTGGATCATGTTAATGAATATTGTAAGCATCTGTTCGCAAGCGTATACAAATTGATTTATATGTGCATTCTTGTTCTGTGTGATCGAATGTGCGTTGTGAACATGTTTTAAGCAAGTGTGTGCATGTTCACTAAAAGTTTTGCATGAGATGCAGATATCACTAGAGATGCTTATGTGGTCAGTCGTGAACTATGTCACATAGGTGCGGGTGCAGGTGCGGCGATGCGGCACTTTAAAAAAACTTAGGTGCGGGGGTGCGGAGAGGGTATATATATATATATATTTTTTAATAGTTTTAAGTTAACACTACGTGTATGTGTGTGCATTTATGTATTTATATATATAATATAGATAAAAATGGACTTGATTAGGGTTAATTGAATCTACTTTTGGATAGAAATGGACCTCAGTATGGTTGAGTTCACCTAACACAAAAGAAGTTGTGTCCAAGTATCGCACCCGCCTGGGTGCTGGTGCGACGCGGGTGCGGTGCCCTGTTAGAAGAGTCCATGTGACATAGGTCGTGAACCACTGCAGGCCATATGGGCAAGAAGCATGTGTTGTTCCAAAAATTATTTATGCATTGTAAAATTTGTTATGGAATTATTGGCTTTCCAGAATTATTGCACTGTTAAAATGTGACGAGTCAGGGCCTGAATTTAGTTTTGCATGTTGATTTGCAAAACAGTTCTTGTGTAAAGAACTTGAATTTGTTAAAAAGTTAAAAGAGACAAACAGTGTAATTAATTTTCTTCCTAGATCTCTCTTCCATAGTGTGGGAATCTTGAATGGCGGTTTTAGGGAAACCATGAAGATACTGAAACTCTGTGTGTGATTATGCCCCTGAACCCGATGTGGTGGTTCACCTCCCGGCCATGATTTTAGAAAGATTTCAGCCACTTTGCATGGGGGTATTGTTGTTGACTCAGTTGTAGTTATTGGTATACCAAGAATGTGGCATTAATGGATGTTGATGTCCTTGATGCATTAGGTGTTGATGCCTAATGTTCCGATTGATGGTGTTGATGTCAGATATCGGTTGAAGAACAAGTATAGAACCCAGTAATTAAAATACAAACTGTGTGTTAAGATACAACTGAAAACCTAACTTGGACTTCGAAAATTGTTGTACCCGTTTTGAGTATCTGCGGGTTTAATGAAAAATGACACTAAAATTGTATGCATTTAATAGGGATATGCATACAAAAGAAAGTCTGATAATAACTTAATAAGTTATTCATGCATGTGCATTGAATCATGCATGTGCATTGAATCATGCATCTTTACTGTTCTGCATTAATTCATGCGCTCATACTTATTTTGTCTCGTATGAAAATTGTTATTGCATGGTATTTGTTTTAAATGCTTGAATAGTAAATTGATTATGAAATTGTTGTTATATTCCTATGAATTTATGCATGAATTTGGTTTATGCTCTTTCATTTCTGTTTGAATTTTTAGAGGAATTCGTATAAAGAACTTTGGTTCTTACCCTATATTTCAAAATGTTTTTCAGGACCGAAAGCTTAGTGATGGAGTGACTTACTACATGGAGTCTGCGAGTCTGCGTGACATGTTCTGATGTTCTTGACAGAGTGGCTTTATATTATAGACTATTTATTTATTTCTGATTTTTATGATATTCATTTTATTAGTTAATAAAGTTGGTTATTCCTTTGTTGATTTAATGCACTATCTCTTGTGGTTTGGTAATTATTAAATCTATGAGACCCTGAATCCTTGGGTTTGGTTTCTGCAATTGTTTTAAGAAAAAAAATACACTTTTCACGAGGATAAGTTGGAGTTGTTACACAAAACCTGAAAAGTTTAGAAGTCTAGTTGGAGCTTTACGGTATCTTACATTCACTATACCAGATTTGATCTTTGTTGTGAATCAGGTTTCTCAATATATGCATGCTCTTAAAATTAGCCACATGGAGGCAGCCAAAAGACCGCTCAAATATATTAAAGGTATCATTGGATATGGTCTTGTGGATAAAAAATATGATCCAGGTAAATATGTGAACATGGAATTGGTGGTTCTTGCATATTCAGGTCCAGATTGGGCAAGTGATATATCAACCAAGAGATCAATAATAGGATATGTTGTTTTCATGGTTCCACACTCAGTATCGTGGTCAAGACGAAAGCAAAAGACTATGGCGAGATCTAGTACAAGGGCAGACTATAGAGCAATGGCATCTTTTACAGCAGAGATTCTCTGGATGAGACATCTATTAACTGCTCTTCATCATAAAATATCCCAATCACTTCTATTTTGTGACAATCGTAGTGTAGTATCCATTCCTACTAATCGTGTACATGGTAAGATGAAACATGTTGAGATAGATCAACATTTGGTGCGCGAAAAGGTTGAAAGTCGAGAACTACAACTAATTTTTGTTTGTAGAGAAGATCAAGTTGCAAGTTTGTTCACCAATCCTTTACCTATCATGAGACATTGGTTTCTAAAGTCCAAATTATCCATGATTGTTAAAGACCCATGTATAGTTTAAGGGGTCGTGTTGGAACGTATATATGTTTCTAACTTAAGGGCATTTTGGTCCAGCTTTGTATTTTATTCATTAAGGACATGTTTGTAAATAGTGATATGTTTTCTAATATAAAAGAAGGGATGTCCCAACATGTTAGGGCTTTTCTCGTAAATTTTTCATAATTTTTAAACTCAAAAATATAATTTTTAAACTCAAAAATATAAGTTTTAAACTCAAAAATATAATTTTTAATTAAATATTTATAGTTAATATGACAAAAATATGAAAAATATTTAAATATGGGCTGACATCAACATGGGTCTGAACATGGTCCAGGGCCTATTGACAGAAGTCTATATGATAAGATAAATCTGCAAACTTATTTGTTTTTAACCTTTAAATTCAAGCAAAATTCAAGTTAAAATCAGGCTAAATTCAAGCGAAATTCAGGAGCGAAATAGGTCTAAGACCATAATTAGATCTGTTTCGGAATGTAGAACTCGTAAGAGATCTATTTTATCAAATTCGGATATCGGTTGGTTCAAAAATGCATTTTTCTAAATTGACCTACCTCTATTTTTGGGTCTTTTCGGTTTGGATCGAACTCGACCCGCTCCGTTGGGCTGATGTTAATATGGATCCAGACCCAATCCAGTATCCATATTGACTAGTACCTAGTCCGGGTTGAGATCCATTTAAAATTGGATATGGGTTTGGATTTGTTAAATATGTATATGTAAATGAATATACTACTGTATTGTATTGTACTGTATTGTACAGCATACTGTACTGTATTGTACTACTGTACTGTATTGTACAGCATACTGTACTATATTGTACTATTGTACTGTATTGTACAACATATTGTACTGTATTGTACTATTGTACTGTATTGTACCACTCGTACAACATATAAATATCAATGGAAAGGGGAGAAGACATTACGCCCAACATTTTTTCTCTCTTCCCTCTTACCTCTCTCTCTATCTCTTGCTACGATAGTAAGGTGACTCCCACAACTGATTTCTCACATGGTATCAGAGCCAAGGGCGTGGTAATCACGATCATCTGGAAGGCCCCTAAGGACCTTGACGTGCGTTTTTTGGCGTTCTCAAGGAAAGTGTTTTTTTTTCATCTTTTCTCTGTTGTTTCTCCGTTGAATCACTATATTTCGACGTCGTTTCTTCATTTCCTCATATCGTGCATCTTTTCCTTCTTACATATTCTGTTATCCCCAATTTTATCAACCCTAATTTCTGTTTTCCCCAAATTTGGGAACCCTCATTTCTCAAAAGTGCCTCTTTTCTCAAACTTCTTGTGATTTCTTATCTATTTCTTGCAATATAGTTGATAAATCGTACATTCTGCACGATTAACTAAAAAAAAAAATCGTGATTTCCAAAACTCAAAAATTTCTGTCCGTACGGTTCTGTCCGTACAACCTACGAATTTCTGTCGTGCTGTTTGATTCATCTTTGATCTTCTTCCTTATGGATTCTAAAATCAGCCCCGGATTTCTTTCTCAACTTGTTTCTCACAAATTAACTCATGATAACTACTTACTTTGGAAACACCAAATTCTGTCGTTTATCCGAAGTCATGGTCTTTCCGGGCATCTGGATGGGGGATCACCCGCCCCACCTATGACTATTACGCAAGAGGTAACTGGTAATGATGGGAAGGTGAGTTGCTTTGCTATTCCAAATCCTGCGTATGATGTTTGGTTTCAGAAGGACCAATCTGTGGTTGCCTATTTGACTGCCACGTTATCTGATCGTATATTACAAACTATCTCTGACCATTTTACTGCTGCAGAACTATGGAGACATCTTGCTCACTCTTATTCACAGGTTTCTGAATCACGTGCACTTCAACTGAAATGGCAGTTCCAATCTATGCGAAAGGGAACTAAGACCATTACTGAATTTCTAGGGGATATCAAAATTATCATTGATCAGTTGGCCGCTATTGGATATCCTGTTTCTGACAGAGATGTTGTTCAGCAGGTATTGGGAAGCCTTGGGCCCCAATATCGTATGTTTTGCACTGCATTACAGGTTGCCTCTACACTTCCATGCTTTGAGGATTTACAGGCCAAACTCCTACAGTATGAAGTTAGTTTGACTCAAGATCATCTTATTGATGATCCTCATCCTGTCATGTTTACATCTGGGTCTACCTCATTTCGTCCACCTGCTGCTCATATGGGCCGTGGAGGACTCCTTCCTACTCCTACTGCTCCACCTGCCACTAGAGGTACCCGTGTCCCTACTTGCTTCCATTGCAACAAGCGTGGCCATGTGAAAGCAGATTGTTGGCACAACCCACAGAATCGCAACAAGGCAGGGAGGCCAGGACCAAGAGCTGGACATATGAATGTTAGACAGTTTCAGGGGCAGCCGCAGGAAAATTTTTGAGCACATCAGGGTACTGATCAGGGACAGAGTGCAGGGTTGCCACATGATGTGCAACAAATTCTGATGACTGCATTTAACAACATGAATTTGCGTCAGAATGATGATGGAGTTTGGTATATTGATTCTGGAGCAGCCGCACATGTTACTTCTGATGCAGGTAAACTTTCCAACATGGTTCCTTATATTGGCACTGGCACTATTGTCACGGGAGATGGTTCCCACCACCCTATTTCTCATACTGGAAATGCATCTCTCTCTTTGTCACAATCTACACTACCATTGAAAAATGTCTTACTCCTGCCATTGAGAAAAACATTTTATCTGTTTCTAAATTGGTTGATGAAACAAATTCATCCATGGAATTTACTCCGTCTTCTGTTTGTCTTAAGGACCTTCGAACCAAGAAGATGCTCGCTAAGGGTGAACGACGTGGAAACATGTACGTCTTCGAAGCAGCCCCCGGGACTTTGAAGACGTCATCTACCGTGTCTCCATCTTTTCCTGCTTATTTGAGTCAGTCTTCTTCTGTTATGCAATGTAATAAGCCAGTTTCTTGGCATCGTCGGTTAGGTCATTGTAGTCAAGGGTTCCTTGACAAATTGTCTTCTCAGGGTTTTATTCCCAAAGTCAAATTAGATCATAAGTGTCCTAGTTGTAATGTCTGCAAGAGTCATGTACTTCCCTTTCAAAGTATCAATAAAAGAGCTTCCAAGCCATTTGAAATTATTCACTCTGATGTTTGGGGCCCAGCTCCTGTTTCATCTCTATCTGGCTCTCGTTATTATGTGTTATTTCTTGACTCTTTCACTCGTTACACTTGGATTTACTTTATGAAATCTAAATCTGAAGTGTTCAAACTTTTCAAACAATTCCATGCTCTTGTTCAGAAGCTTTTCAATTCAAATATCACTTATTTCCAGTGTGATGGTGGTGGAGAATACATATCTCATGATTTTAGTGAATATTTAAAGGACCATGGCATCACACGTAACTCCTCTTGTCCTTACACTCCACAACAGAATGGAGTAGCAGAACGTAAGCATCGGCATATTGTTGAAACCGAGTTAAGTATGATGCACAATATTGATATTTCTTTCTCTCTTTGGACCGAGGCCTTTCACACTGCAGTGCATATCATTAACAGGTTGCCTATGGAATTATTAGGAGATCAGTCTCCTTATTATTTGCTTCACGGTTCTCACCCTTCTTATGATGATTTGCATGCTTTCGGATGCATTTGTTATGTCCATGTGGATCATTCTTTACGTAACAAGTTTCAGGACAGAGCAGTTCAGTGCAGATTTCTGGGATATGCCGATGGGTATAAAGGATATAGATGTTATGATCCTATTTTGGGTAAGATTAAGGTGTCTAGAAATGTTGTTTTTGATGATGACCATTTCAGCACTTGTGATACTTCTCAGGTATATGAGCAAACTACTTATGATCCATGGCTTTGTGATACTTTGCTATATGACTCTATCAGAGATCCTGTTGTTGATGAACCAATTCAGTTTGAAGCAGACAACTCCATCATCCAGGATGCACCTTCACGGTTTTCAGGTTTGGTTTATGCCCGTCGAGGAGCCCCTTCAACTCCATCTCACGAGGCTCCCCCTCTTCGACGATCCACACGTGAAAGGCATCCTATCCATCGTTGGGTTAGTTACAACAATTTTTCTCTTGACTTTCAGTTGTTTCTAACCAATGTGGCCAAAGAGAAAGAGCCGTCTACTTTCCATCAGGCAGCCCATTCTCGAGCTTGGGTTGAAGCTATGAACGAAGAAATGGCAGCACTTCATGAATGTCATACATGGGATATTGTTCCTCGACCTGTTGATAGAAATGTTGTTGGTTCCAAATGAGTTTACAAGATCAAGCGTAAACCAGATGGTAGCATTGAAAGATATAAAGCTCGCCTTGTTGCACGCGGATTCACACAACAATATGGGCAAGATTATGAGGAAACTTTTAGCCCTGTTGTCAAAATTGGCATCATTCGTGTGATCCTCACTTTGGCACTTCAGCATGGTTGGTCTCTTAGCCAGTTGGATGTCAAGAATGCGTTCCTACATGGGGACTTGAAGGAAGAGGTGTATATGGAGCAACCTCCTGGATATAGTGAACATGATGCGGCTACATGGGTTTGTAAATTGAGAAGGTCTCTTTATGGTTTAAAACAGGCATCTCGGTCTTGGTTTGAGAGTTTCTCCATGGAAATTCAGCAGCATGGCTTTTCTAAGAGTATACTTGATCATTCTTTATTTATGTATAAGAATGATCATGTTACTACTTGGGTTCTTATATATGTTGATGACATCATTATCACTGGGAGTGATGATGCACATATTGCCTTGGTCAAGTCTTTACTCATGGCCAAATTCAAGATGAAGGACTTAGGCCCATTGCGATACTTCTTGGGAGTTGAAGTCGATAGACAAGATGATCGACTCACTCTAAGTCAACACAAGTATACTCTTGACATTCTTCACACCACTGGTATGATTAATTGTAAACCTCTCAACACCCCATCTGTCTTAAATCATAAGTTTAGTGCAAAAGAAGGCCAATTATATCATGATTTCACTTTATATCGCCGCATTGTTGGTATGTTGCAATATCTTACATTTACAAGACCTGACATTGCTTATGCTGTAAATCAAGCATCTCAGTTTATGCATACTCCCACTGATTGTCATATGGAATGTATTAAGTGTATTCTCAGATATCTGAAAGGGACTATTGGAGATGGATTGCTCTATCACAAAGATGAAAGCTTCACTACAGGACACCGTTTACTTACATATTGTGATGCAGATTGGGGTGGGGACCCTGATGAGCGTAGGTCGGTTTCAGGATATTGTGTTTTTATTGGCCCAAATATTGTCACTTGGAGTAGTAAGAAACAAAAGGCCATTGCTAAATCCAGCACTGAGGCAGAGTACAGAGCAATGGCAGCAGGGACAGCTGATGTCACTTGGGTACGACATCTTCTTCAAGAGTTGAATGAACCTATCTCTTCCTCTCTGCTTTTATGTGATAATCAAAGTGCCATTAATATTTCTTTTAACCCTATTCATCATTGTCGCACGAAGCACATTGAGATTGATCAGCATTTTGTTAGACAAAAGATTGAAACAGAAGAAATTGAGGCTTCGTATGTCAGATCAGAAGACCAAGTAGCAGACATCTTCACCAAAGGATTGGTTAGTCATCAATTTTGGTTACTTAAGGGCAAGTTGAGCATGATTGAAGACCATCCTCAACTTGAGGGAGGCTGTTAAATATGTATATGTAAATGAATATACTACTGTACTGTATTGTACTGTATTGTACTGTATTGTACAGCATACTGTACTGTATTGTACAGCATACTGTACTGTATTGTACTATTGTACTGTATTGTACAGCATACTGTACTGTATTGTACTATTGTACTGTATTGTACCACTCGTACAACATATAAATATCAATGGAAAGGGGAGAAGACATTACGCCCAACATTTTTTTCTCTCTTCCCTCTTACCTCTCTCTCTATCTCTTGCTACGATAGTATGGTGACTCCCACATCTGATTTCTCACAGGATTATGGGTCTAACCCGGACCCATAATTCATCCATACTCTTTTTAAAACCAATATGAATTTAAGCTTTAAAAACAAAATATGAATCTAAAGAGAAAGGATAAGGTAGAGTTCTACCTGGGGTAGAACTTGTAATGAGATATGCGGAAATACAAAGAGTGCTATAAGCACTTAGAATGTCCACCAATGGACAAACAAAAGAGATAATAGACAAGTCCATAAATGGACAACACAACACAAAACATAAATGCCTCTTTATTGAAAGAAGGGGAGCTCTCAAGAATGAAAATATACAAAGGGGTTCACCCCTATTTATACAAATAAAATGAGAGAAGGGGGAGGCCTCATGGCCTCAAAAGGAGAGCCACAAAGGGGGCTCCCATGGAGTCGTTGGGAGCCCCCAACGGTCACAATTGTGAAAGTTGGGGGCCCAACGACTCAATGGTGGGGCCCCTTAAGTGGGTAAAAAGGAGAAAAATAAAAAAAGAAAATAAAAATAATTACAAAAATAAAAAGAGAAGAAAAACAAGTACCCCTATCAGGTACATGTGAAATGATTAAAATACCCCTATCGGGTATGATTGAATATATATATATATATATATATATATATATTGATTACATGTATTTTAACATAACTCTACCCCACTTAATCTTCCAGAAGGGGGTGTCCCCCTAGAATGGAATATTCCAAGGGATAGGATTTAAAACAAAAAAAAATATGAGATAAATAAAAAAAAAGATAGAGGTTGGTTAGAGGTAAAGTTCTACATGGGTAGAACTCTACCCCTAATCCTCTAGAAGGGGGCGTCACCCACTCTAGAGGCCTCTCCTATTATAAAAAGTGCAAGAGAGCCTCGCTCTCTAGAAACTGTCCCTTAGAGAGAGAGAAAAAGAGAAAAGGAGAAGAGTGAAAAACGTGAGTTGAAGGAGAGAGAAGGAACAACAACAACAACAACAACTACGCCTTCATCCCAAAACAATTGGGGTCAGCGATATGAACCAAAAAAGAAATTCATTTTGGGTCTTCCACATGAATCCTTTTCCTCCAATCATTTCTATCCAACGCCATGTCCTCGGTGAGGTTCAAAGCATTCATATCCTTTCCTATCATCTCCATCCAAGTCTTCCTAGGCCTACCCCGACCTCTTTTAACTAATATATTTTCCCATTTCTCCAACCTTCTAACTGGAGCATCATTAGGCCTTCGCCGAATATGTCCAAACCACCGTAAACGATTCTCTCGCATCTTATTTTCAATGGGTGCAACACCTACCTTCTTACGTATCTCTTCGTTCCGAATCTTATCTTTTATTGTATTTCCACACATCCATCTAAGCATCCGCATCTCAGCTACACTCATTTTTTGAATATGATGTCTCTTAGCAGCCCAACATTCCGTACCATATAGTAAAGCGGGTCTAATAGTCGTCCTATAAAACTTTCCCTTCAACCGCAATGGCATTCTACGATCGCACAACACTCCAGTAGCACTTTTCCATTTCATCCACCCAACCTTTATCCTATGATTTACATCTCCATCAATTTCTCCATACTTTTGAATGATGGATCCCAAATATTTGAAATAATCATTCACCGGTATATCTTGCTCACCAAGCTTCACTACACTCCCATCACTACTTCGTTGCTTACTAAACCGACATTCCATATATTCAGTCTTACTCTTACTCAACTTAAAACCTCTAGCTTCCAATGTCTGTCTCCATAATTCTAACTTAGCATTAACCCCAACTCTAGACTCATCAATCAAAACAATATCATCAGCAAACAACATACACCACGGTACATTTTCTTGAATTGATCTCGTAAGCTCATCCATCACTATCGCAAATAGGAGAGAGAAGGAAAGAGAGAAAAAAAAGAGAGAGGAAGAACAAGAAGAAGAAAAACATCTCCGCCTTCCTCTAGATTTATTTTTACTAATCTTCGAATCTAGGTATGGGTTTCTCTCTTTTTCAGATAAAATAATGGTTTAGCATGTCTTAAATCACATGGGTTTAAGGGCAAATTATATCTGAAAATTTTTGCATGCTTATTCTATGTATTTTTTATGTTCTTGATGCTTAAATCCATGTTTTTGCATCCATGAACATGTCTGAAAATTTCTGCATGCATATTTCATGTATTCATGATGTTCTTGATGCTTAAATTCATGTTTTTGCATCCATGAACATGCCTGAAAATTTCTGCATGCATATTCCATGTATTTTTTTTGTTCTTGATTCTTAAATCCATCTTTTCGCATCCATGAACATGTCTGAAAATTTTTTGATGCGTATTCCATGTATTTTTTATGTTATTGATGCTTAAACCCATGTTTTCGCATCCATGAACATTTCTGAAAATTTTTTCATGCATATTTCATGTATTTATGATGTTCTTGATGCTTAAATCCATGTTTTTGCATCCATGAACATGTCTGAAAATTTTTGCATGCATATTCAATGTATTTTTTATGTTCTTGATACTTAAATCCAAGTTTTCACATCCATGAACATGTCTGAAAATTTCTGCATGCATATTCCATGTATTTTTTATGTTCTTGATGCTTAAACCCATGTTTTTACGTCCATGAATATATCTGAAAATTTCGGCATGCATATTCCATGTAATTTTTATGTTTTTGATGCTTAAATCTATGTTTTCACATCTCTAATTATGTCTGCAAATTTCCAGCATGTATGTGGTTTATATTCACGATATCTTGATGTTTAAAAGCATATTTTTTCTGCATATGTGATCATGCCTGCGTTTTCAGGCTAATTATGTGGTTCACATGTGTTGTGACAGCAACATGCTGCCAGCATGTTGCTGATCATACAGGTGATGTTGATATGTGTAATAGCACACGCATATGATTGTTTATGTATGTAATAGCCTATGTCACATGGGTGCGGGTACGGGTGCGGCACAATTTCAAAAAATTTGGACACGGGGACTCGGCTCTATATATATATATATATATATATATATATATATATAACAATAAATTAATAATAAGATTGTAAATTTTAAAGCAAAAATAAAAAAGTAATGACCAATATAACAATAATAAAAAAGCAAAAATAAAACAATAAACATTTTGGATCTGGGTCGGGTTTGGACCCGAGCCGAGTCCAAAATAAATTTTAAATATGGACAACAATAGGCTCGATCAAAGTTGACCGAATCTATAAAGTGGACGGACTCGACCCCGGTGCGTTGACCGAGTCCGACACTTGTTGACCAAGTCCGCCCCGTGTCTGTCCGCACCCGTGTCGGGGCGTGTCGACACGGGTGCGTCGACCTCCTAGCCGAGTCCGTGTGACATAGGTAATAGCACATGCATATGGTTCTTTATGCATGTAACAACACACGCATATGGTTGTTTATGCATGTAACAGCTCAGGCATATGGTTGTTCGCACATGTATCGTGACAGCAAACATGCTGTCAGGCATGTTGCTGGTCATACAAGTGTGGTCCTACAAATTTATATACATATATACACGTCAACCAGTGTATATATACTTATGTGTATACTTATATATAGTGTTGCATTTAATACACGCAAGAATCTTTTTGTTGAATGGTTCTTTATACAAAGAAGTGGTTATGCATGTCATGTTTGACTTTCCATTTTTATCGAGTCATGCATAAATTCAGTCATGTGAATTACTATGTTGTAAAATCTGATTTCTATTGAAAATTGTAGAATCTGATCGGTTTTGTATATTCATCTAAATCAGAGATGAATAGATGTTGAAAACTGGTCGATTCTAAAAGTTGAGTTTTTGGCTAATGTGATGAATTTGAAAAGATTGCATTCATTCATTTTCCATAAATATGCATTGATGATTATGCATTGTGAACATAAATTGGTATATATGTGTGTGGTTTATGTTCACTGAAATTTTGCAATGACATGAATTATTTTATGAGATTGATTAGTGGTTGTATGTGAACCACTTATGTGCATGTTTAGGCCAGGAGCATGTGTTGCTCATGTGTTACTGAAACTGTTTATTTATTGCAAAATGATTTCTAAAAATTATTGGTTTTTCCAAAATTAATTATACTATTGAATTGATAGGGCAAGAGCACAAATTTGTTATTACATGCTGATTTGCATAATTTTTCTTATGTAAAGAACTTTTAATTGATCAAGATGGTAAAAGAGGCCAAACAGTGTAATAATGTTCTTCCTTAATGTCCCTTTGATAGTGTGGGAATCTTGGCTGATGGTCGTGGGGACCGTGAGGATATTAAAACTCCGTGTGCAATTGTTGTCCCCAAGAACCCGATATGAGGTTCATGTTCTCGGCTACGGTTTTAGGGAGCTTTCAGCCACTTTGCATGGAGGTGGTGGTGTTGACTTAGCTGTACTTATTGGTATACCAAGAAAATGGCATCAATGGATGTTGATGTCCTTGATGTCCCAACATTAGGTGTTTATGCGTAATGTTCTGATTAATGATGCTAATGTCAGATATTGGTCGGAGAACAAGTATGGAACCCAGTAATTAAAATACAAATTATGTGTTAAGCTATAACTGGGAACTACCTTGAACCTCAGGAACTTAAATTATTTTTTAGTATCTGTGGGTTGTAAGGAAAAGTGAAAATTAAATTTGTGTGCATTTAATAGGGACATGCATGCAAAAGCAACTCTAATAACCAACTTAAGAAGCTATTCATGGATGTACATTGATTCATGCATCATTTATTGTTCAGCATTAGTTTCATGCATTCATGAATATTTGATTTAGCATGATATTGTTAAATGCTTGTTTAAGCTGCTTAAATGGTAAGTTTTTTCTGATAAATTATTGCATGTGATTTCCTCTTAAATTTGTTCATGATTTAATTTATGTTATTTCCTTACTGTTGGATTTTTAGAGGAATTCATCAGAGGACTTCGGTTCTTACCCATTTTCTAAAAAAAAAAATCAAGCATGGAAGCTCAGTGATGAGGGACTAGCTGACTAGAGGACTCGAGGCTTTATGACTCGGTAGCTTGGTTCTGGCATCTGTAGATTGGATGCAGTCGATTTTTGAAATTTAATTCATTGTTTTAAATTGACTCTATGTTTGAAATGATTGATGGACTGGGTATATTAAATTTATGATGTGCCTCTAATCCTTGGGAGGTTTTTCGCAAATGTTTTAAAAAAAAAATCTGCATTTTTTGAGGGTCAGTTTGGGGTCATTACAACGTTGGGGCTTCCCAACGTCTCTATGTGGGAGCCCCCAATGGTCTCTCTTTCCTCACTTTTGAAGTGTATAAATAGGAGTGTTTCCCCCCTTATTCCTTTAATACTTTTTGCTAAAGCATTTGCTCAATAAAGTGTATCTTTTTTATCCTCGTGTTGCCCTTTGTTGACTAATGTATTGTCCCTTAGTGGACTTGTGCTTGTGCACATTGTGATTGTAATCTTGTAAGCCCTTAGTAACATTGGTTCTATATTTTCCGCTATTTCATTACAATATTTTCAAAACATCAGTGTCATTGGTGAGCATGGTTTAAGCTAAGATCACCATGACAAGTATGAAAGCTTGGCTATTATATGAGTTTCTAAATATTAAAATCAACCTAAGTAAAGAAATAATGTTACCTGTCTAGTGGGTTCCGGAACACGGTATATGCAGCACTTTTTGACAATTTTGATGGCTGTTTCAAGTGAAATCCGATGCCCAATAGATATATATATTGGCTTCAGAGAAGATGCAGTTGAAAGCATTGCCTGTAAGAAGCTTCAAGCATAACCAGGTTACACTAATGCACATCTTATTGAGAACTTAAGCAGTGAATACTGAAACATATGTGAACATGCATGTCTAAATATTGCATATCTTATTGAGAACCTAAGCAGCTCTCAATAATGCACATCTTATTGATAACTTAAGCAGTGAATACTGACTTAAATATACGTGAACATGCATGTCTAAATATTACAATAATAATGCACCAGAAAAACCTTCAAATAATACAAAAGCTATCACTTAATTCATATAGTAAAATCTCAACATAAAGACAATAGGAAAGTATTGCAAGCATATAGTAGGAAACAATAGATAGGCTTATCTTTATTGAGCATCATAATCATCTAAAAGAGAAATACAATTCAAGACAACTGGAGGTGCTAGTAGAACCCACTCAAAGTCAAAATTAGGCATTATTTAGTTAGCCAGTTTGTACCATGCTTAGCAATGTCCTACGTGGAAAAGATGAATTTGATGATGGGAAAGTTGACTTTTGGGTACCATCCTGGATCAAGGTATCAACATAACAGTTCTATACAGTAAAGTATTTAGCCGAAATTGGATATAAAATTTCTGAAGAATAAAGCTGCTAAATTCGATAGTGTTGTGTGTATTCATTGCTAAAGTTTATAATGCCAACTTGTCTCAAAAAATGGGGAAAAAAAGGAAAATGTGAACTGTAAAGTATCAACTAGGGCTGCACATGAGCCGAGTTTGAGCTGAGCTTAAGCTGGCTTGGCTCGGCTCGTTAAAAAAAAAAAACAATGTTCAAGTTCGGCTTGAGCTCGAGCTGAGTTTGAACAGATTTTGTCCGAACTTGGCTCGGCTCAGTGATGAGGGTGGGTTTCCAACTCCCCACCTCTAATGAAAAGGCTTAATGTCTTACCCATATGAGCAAGACCTTTTGCATCTATTTTGTCAACATATATCTATATATATATATATATATATATATATATATATATATATATATATATATATCATATACCAATATTAGGGGCCTTAAATAACTACACAAACCGAGCTTAATTGGGCTAACCAAGCTTGATAATCTGATCAAGCTCGGCTCGTTTATCGACTCAGATAAGTTCGAGCTGAGCTTAAAGAAGTAGAGCTTGAGCCGAGCCCGAGCTAGCTCGGGTCATTGTGCACCCCTAGCATCAACATCCAGAGGAGATACGCTCAGTGTTTTTCTATTCTACTCACCAAAACAGACATAAAAAGCAAATATTCCAGTTTCACATTAGGAATTAATGAAAACATGAGCATGATAAAAATATATTAAAGCAATTGCCTCAAAAAGCTCTATTAGTACAAAAAAATTTACAGCCCCCCATATCTGCCCAGAGTCACCAGTCAACACTAGTACTTCGCTGCTGGATTTGCCTTGTGATTTCAGAAGTTGTCTCACTCCAGATTCTGTTAGACCATCCACATGATGCAACTGGCATAAGTCAAGTTAGCATGTAAAAATTATATATCTGGTAAGAGAAAAACGCATTGTAGAGTAAAAATTAATACATAAGGATGGAGGAAGAATTTACATAACAAAACAAAGTTTACATGAAGCTTAAATTGAGCCACTACATTGTGATGTTAGCAAATTACAACTCTAGAGTAAGGATTTAAGAATGGTTATCAGTTCCTTAAAGAGTAACACTACCCAGGGAAGTGAGTTCGCAAACACATCGAGATAGAACTCATAAGCACCAAGCAAAGAACAAGAAGCACTAAGACCTTATTAACATTATGCGTTGTCACTGTTGTCACTCGCATGTCCACATTTTTCGTTGACATTTAGATGGATTTGCATTAAAAAAAACTTGAAAAAGAAAAACTTCCTATACATATGATTAATTGAGTTTGAACTTTGAGCAACAATTAATAGGCACTATAAAGTTTACAGCATCCTGATAATTGTGCTTCTTGGTCTGCACATGACACATTTTAGAATAGAAGTCGACCAAGTGAACAAGGTAAGCAAACACACTATCTAAAAATGCAAACATTACATGAGTTAGAACTCACATTTTTTCCAATGCCAATTGTAGGAAGATCTGACAGAACACCAAGATGACAAGCTAACCCAAAACCTATGAAAAGATCATGCATTAGCCTTTTACATACAAAAACAAAGTAAAAAGTAAACCATTGATCAGTCATACATATAACTGAGAAAATTGAAGATTAACCAGAAAAAATATATGCGGAAAAAGGTGGACGACACAGGAAGGAATATGGGCTGTAACTTGCACGAATTCCCAAAGAGGGAGAGTGCCCTATATCTCTTCTTTATATATTAAGAACAAAATATTTTACATACCAATAATACCCTTGTTTAATATACAAACAAGACAGTTATATTAGGGACATTTAATGGAAACAAATAACAACACAAATATGGATCTTGTGGATTGGATATGGACCCAAACCCAAATCATGTCAGATCAGGTCACTTCCCAATAGCCGCCATCAAGTTGTACATGTTAAAAATATGGATCTAGGACCCGAGTCAATGTTATCAAAAATGCGCCTTGAGGCGCAAAAGGCGCGCCTCGCCTTGAGGCATGGCCCTCTGTGCCTCAAGGCGCAAGCCTGAGGCACAATTTTTTTTTTTTACAACAAGAATTCTGAGACATGATCAATAAGATTTTTGTAGGTTAATCTCATATATTTTTCAGTCAGTTATGTAATCAGTTTCTTAGTATATTACTATATTTTAACTTTTGTTGGTTAATCTTGTATATTTTTCAATTATTTCAGTTATGTAATTAGTTTCTTAATAGATTTTAACTTTTGTTGGTTAATCTCATATATTTTCCAGTTATGTAATCAGTTTTTTAGTTACTTTTATATGTTAATCTCATATGTTTTAGAATAATCTCATATATTTTAACTTTTGTAGGTTAATCTCATATATTTTCCAGTTATTTCAGTTATGTAATCAGTTTCTTAGTATATTTTAACTTTTGTTGGTTAATCTCATATATTTTTCAGTTATATAATCAGTTTTTTAGTTACTTTCTCATATTTTTTAGAATAATGTCATATATTTTAACTTTTGTTGGTTAATCTCATATATTTTTCAGTTATGTAATCAGTTTTTTAGTATATTTTATCTTTTGTTGGTTAATCTCATATATTTTCCAGTTATGTAATCATTTTTTTAGTTACTTTTATATGTTAATCTCATATATTTTAACTTTTGTAGGTTAATCTCATATATTTTTCAGTTATTTCAGTTATGAAATCAGTTTCTTAGTATATTTTAACTTTTTTGGTTAATCTCATATATTTTCTAGTTATGTAATCAGTTTTTTAGTACTTATTTGAGATTTTCTATTTCTTATTGGTTGTTATTTCATCAATAAAGCATTTCTTTCTTTATTTATATTTTTAGATATTTTTTTATTATTTTTTTTAAGTTTTCAAAAAAAATATTTGAGGCTAAGGCTTTACGCCTCGCCTCAGTTTTTGGTGGAGCGCCTCGCTACGCCTCAACGCTTTTCACAACACTGACTCGAGTTCAGATCTGCTTTATTTGTGAAAGACGTCATGCATTTATTACTTAAAGGGCAGTTTTGTAATTTGTTTATAATATTAATATATACACTAGATGCAAGCCCTAAGGAAAGCTGTTGGAACATCACTTTTGTTCCAAGTCTTCCTCTCTTTCTTTCTCTTTAATGCTTCATCTTCCACAGCTGCAATTGTTCCAGCAGAGCACGTGTTCCGAGGCAATTCTTCACATGGTATCAGAGCCATCAAAGAGGTAGGCTCCATTGGACTGTGGCTGCAATCTTCTCCTTTCTTCCTTCCTTTCTTATAAGATCCTTTTCTTTCTTGTTTCTCTTCATCTAGCCCTCTTTGAAATATTCCTAATATCCCTAATCCTTCAAAATCTCTCGTTCCTTTTTCTCTTTTAAATCTTAAATTTCTGAATTTCAATTTCTTTTCTTTAGTATCATATTACTGCAGCCTTTTGTTCATATTTATATTCAGAACTGCCCCTTTTACTGCAGCTCTATTCAAAAAAAAATCTTCATCAAGTCTTGGATTGGCGTCCTTTAAAAAAAAGAAAAACAAAAGAGAAACGAGACACATCAAGTGCAAGAGATTGTTCTCGTCTTTGGTCATCCCTTTCTGATTAGAGTAAAATGCCCCCAAAAAAAGATGATTCTGCTTTTGAGTGACACGTGTTATTGACATCGTCTTATCAGGGCTTTTTGTATTTTCCCTCTTTTTCACCTATTTTCTTATCTCTACTCTATTTAAATTTCCTTATGGCTTCTTACTCTCCTCTAAATTCCTCCTTTCTCAGTCATCTAGTTACTGAAAAAGTAGATTCTTCCAACTTCATCACTTGGAAGAAACAAATCATTGCCTTTCTTTGCAGCCATGATCATTAGGGTCAATCGCACTGCCTTCGAAATATGTTGCCCAAACGAACAAGTCACAGGAAGGCAAGAAAGATGGAGGCTCGAGGTCGATGTCCAAGGTTCGCAATCCAAAGTTTGCTTCTTGGTGTAAGAACGATCAATCTACAGTGGCTTTTATCACAGCCACCCTTTCTCGTGAAGTACTTTTGCATATTCCTTCCAGAGTCTCTACTAATGAGTTGTGGGATACTTTGCACACATGGTATGAACTTGTAAAAGTATCTTCAACAAGATACCAAGAACAATATTACAATATTCTTGGAAACAAATGTGAACACACACGCACAACAAGAACACTTGTGCACAAAGAGCACAATACAAACTCACAAATGTGAACCCAAAAGTCATAAGTTCCACTAAAAGAGCTTGGGCTATAATCCCACAAGCTTACAAATACAAGGGAAGAGGCCCTTATTTATAGGGCAACAGAGAGCCTTGGGAGGGGCTCCACACATAGTCGTTGGAGCCCCTCCAACTGTCACAAATGTGACCGTTGGAGGGGTCAAACGACTAGTGTGTTGGCCCCCCCAAGGTAAAGTATATTGTACTAAAAAGAAATAAAAAGATTTAAAAGAAAAAGAAAAAGAAATTGCAAAAATAAATTACAATCATATTCAAGAAATTGAATATGCATAAAAAGACCAAACTACCCCTATGACTATTATTAGAAAATATATATATTTTATATATATATATATATATAAAAAGTAAATACATATACATATATATTAATATATGTATATGTATTACCTTATATATATAATATATATAATAGGTTACATGGTTTGAATACATAATTTAACACCCCACCTCAAACTTAGGGCAGGATGACCGAGAGTTTTCTAAGGAGGAAGTTGAAGCGCGGAGCACACAAAGCTTTAGTGAAGAAATCTGACAACTGGTATTCTGACGTGACATATGAAAGGTCAATGATTCCTTTGAGATACGTCTCACGAACATAGTGGCAATCCATCTCGATGTGTTTAGTCCGCTCATGAAAAGTGTGATTTTTGGCAATATAAATTACACTTTGTTGTCATAACACAGCATGGTAGGCCCTTCTATTTTGATTCCCATGTCCTCCAGCAACTGATGAATCCATACAATTTTCATGGTAGTAGTTGTCATGGCACGATATTCAACTTCAGTCGAAGATAGGAAAACTTTTTGTTGCTTCTTACATCTCCACAAAATCAGTGAGTCTCCTAAGAACACACAAAAATCAGTGGTGGAGTGACGGTTATTTGGGTCATCTCCCCAATCAGAGTCAGTATAAGCAATTAACTTTAAATTTGAAGAAGAGGAAAGAAAAACTCTCTTATTTAGAGTGTCCTTTATGTATCTTACGACTCGCAAGATGGCACTCATGTGGACTGAAGTTGGTGCATGCTGAAACTGGCTTGCAGTATGGATTGCATGAGAGATATCTGCTCTGGTAATACTCAGATACATCAAAGATCCTACAAGCTGTCTATAGAGGGTAGGATCTAAAAGGGGAACACCATCATCAATTTTCATTTTTGCTCCTACTATAGCAGGAGTTTCACAAATATTTTCATCTGTAATTGACCTGTCAATGATCTCAGAAGCAAGCATAGTTTGAGATAAAAAGTACCCTCTATGAGAGTAAGCTACTTCAATACCCAAAAAATAAGTTAGAAAACTCAAATCAGACATTTCAATTTTTTTTTTTAAACTGACTTTATACTCTTAACCTCATTAGTATCGCTTCCGGTAATGAGCATATCATCCACATACAACAGCAAAATTACAATTCCTGCATTGGATTTTCTAACAAACAAAGCAGTGTCAGTAAAGCAAGAAGAAAAATCATTTTCCAACATCACAGAATTAAACCTATCATACCAAGCCTTAGGGGCTTGCTTCAGGCCATAGAGTGTTTTCTTAAGCCGAAGCACTTTCCCTTTGGGAGTCTCCATTCCAGGTGAAGCATCCATATAAACTTCCTCATTCAAATCACCATTCAGGAGGGCATTCTTAACATCCATTTAATAGATGTTCCAATTGTTAATGGATGTAACAGTGATGAGACATCGAACAGTGATTATTCGAGTCACAGGTGCGAAAGTTTCTTCATAATTAATCCCATACTCTTGACTATAACCCTTGGCAACTAATCGATCCGTATATCTCTCAAGAGATCCACCGCTCTTAGTTTTGACCTTGAAGACCCATCTACACCCTATTGTTCTTTTACGCTTAAGAAGATCTTGAAATTCCCATGTCTTTGCCTTTTTTAGAGCTTTGAGTTCATTTTCCATCGCAACTATCCATTCAGGGCTTTTGCTAGCTTTCGCAAAGTTTCTAGGTTCTACATAAGAATGAATAGCACTAAGACAGGCTCTATATCTGAGTGAAAAGGAGTCATACGATATAAACCTAGATGGAGCCTTTCTGTGTCTTTTGGTTCTACGAAGGTTTTCCTCTTCATGAGGAACAGTCTGACTATCATATCTTTCAAGAGCACTTCTAAAGGTGCTTCTATCTCTATGAATATAGGTGATGGGATCTCTAGATGGTCCTCCATTGATAGGTTGTTGTGAGGAGATTTTCTCAATATCAATATCACTTGAGTCATTCTGATTTGACTCTTCATCACTAGAATCATCATCTTTGGCTAATAGTTCAAATAAAAAGGAATAGTCAACATTTTCATTATGTGATTCGGAACTTTCAAAACCACTAAGATTTTCTAAAAAACTCACATTTCTGGAAACATATAGTTTGCCATTTTTAATGTCATAAAACCCCTTATGGGTTTCTGAATACCCAAGAAAGGCACAAGGGATGGCCTTTGGCGAAAGCACTTACATCCAAACACCCTTAACCTGTTATAATCAGGTTCTTTTTCATATAACTTTTCAAAAGGAGAAAGTTTGCTCAAATTTTTCGATGGAAGTCTATTTATGAGATATACCGAGGTAAGGGCGGCTTCAGTCTAGAGTTTCTTTGGAATGTTTTGCGAAATAAGCAAGGTTCTAGTAGTCTCTATAATATGCCTATGCTTCCGTTCGGCTAACCCATTCTGTTGCGGGGTTTTTGGACAAGATTTCTGATGGAGAATACCATAACTTTCAAGATAACTCTTGAATTCATTTGAAAGATATTCACCACCAGAGTCAGACCTAAGAATTTTTAAAATTTCATTAAATTGATTTAAAATCATCATATGAAATGTTTTAAAAGTTTAAAAAAGTTCATGTTTATGTTTAAGAGAGTATATCCAACAAAACCTAGTGAAATCATCTACGAAAATAACATAATACGAGAATCCTCCTTTAGATATTACACGAACGAGACCCCATACATCGGAATGAACAATTTCAAAGGGTTTTGTCGAAAACATTGATCTTTGAGAAAAATGTAGACTTTTCATTTTCCCAAGAATACAATCATTACAAACAAAATCTCCTTTACAAAGATGTTTAACAAAAAGCAAATAAGAGATTTTAACAATGTTGGGATGACCCAGTCTCTTATGTCATACATGAATATTTTTGTTTTAAACAACATTACAAAATTGATTCTTGGGGACTTGAAGAAAGTCAATGCAGTATAGGTCGCCTCTCCTAGAGCCTTCCCCAATCAATCTCCCGGACTGGCGATCCTGAATCCAACATTTATCAGAAGTGAATTTTACATCGCAACCATGATCCGAGAGTTGAGAGACCGAAAGTAAATTTAAATTTAGTTTAGGTATAAGACGGATTTTGAGGATAAAAAAAATCTTGTTTTTCAAAATTTCCTATTCCTTTAATTTCAAGAGGTATTCCATCCGCTGTTGAGATAGAGGATGGAATAGAACTTCTAGAAAATTCGGAAAGGGAACAAACACTTGGGGTCATATAAAAAGATGCGCCGGAATCTAAAAGCCAAGATATCTTACCAGAAAGTGAGGAGGTAGACATAGCGGCTCTGAAAGTTTCTCCTTTGAGGAAAGGTTGCAAAGCTTCTACAATTTGATGAAGAAAAAGAGACCCATTTGATGTTGATGGTTGTTCCTCAGGTTGAGATGTCATGGCCATAGCAAGAATTTTCTTCCATTTAGAGCATATAGGTTTAATGTGCCCCGGTTCTTTACAAAAATGACATGTAAGCTTGATATAGTGTTTCTTCACTCCTTGACCACTTGAGTTTTGATTCTTGAAATGAAGAGGCTTGTAAGACTTTAAATTACTCCCTGGTCTTGATACAGCATTAGCACCTTCATTCTCTTCAAAGTGAGGAGTAGAAAGAACACTTAGATGATTCTTGCTAATCCCCATGCGAGTCTTTTCCCCACTAAGTTTAGTAATTACATCTTCAAGAGAAGGGGAAGTAAAAGCGGATAAAAGGGAAGATCGGATTTGTTCAAATTCGGGCCTAAGCCCATTCAAAAAATTAAAGAACCTATCTTCTTCCAATTGTTTGTGGTGAAGCTCCATTGCTTCTCCACTCCATTTTGGTTCGAGCATATCAAGCTTGTCCCAAATAGAAGAGAGCTTGGCAAAGTACTCTCTTATAGACATCACCCCTTGTTGAAGCATTAGCACCCTCTTTTGAAGATAATATTTATGGGATAAATCTCTAGACGTGTACATCTTCTCAAGATATTCCCAAGCTTGAGAGGCCTTCTTGAATTTGATGATATTTGCATTAATTCTTGTTTCTACGGAGGAAAAAATCCAAAAGAGGATCTTAAAATTCCTCATTTCCCATTCCTCATGTTTTTTTTAATATTCTTCAAGAGCTTTGATTCTTTTTCTTCATCGAGAATTTTGATTTCACCCTCATTAACAATGGTAATTTTTTGTTTCGGTTCGGGGATTGTGCCTTGCACATAGCCCCATAGACCCTTCCCCTTTACGTGAGCCTCCATGTTCCCGGCCCAAACATGATAATTGGATCCATTTAGCTTAAAGCCGAGAGCAAAATGAGACTCTCTTTCACCCATTAAAAAGTAAAGAGAGAGGGAGAAATACGCACCAACACAAAATTTAAAGCTCTTTCTTGTACAAGATTCTTCCAAAATATTTGAAAAGCAAGCTTCACCACTTCAATCTTCAAATATCTGAAGGCACGCTTTTTGAGGCACTCAAAAATCAAACAAATCCACGATCCTTTATCACTAACGTAGCTCTGATACCATGTAAAAGTATCTTCAACAAGATACCAAGAACAATATTACAATATTCTTGGAAACAAATGTGAACACACACGCACAACAAGAACACTTGTGCACAAAGAGCACAATACAAACTCACAAATGCGCAAATGTGAACCCAAAAGTCATAAGTTCCACTAAAAGAGCTTAGGCTATAATCCCGCAAGCTTACAAATACAAGGGAAGAGGCCCTTATTTATAGGGCAAGAGAGAGCCTTGGGAGGGGCTCCACACATAGTCGTTGGAGCCCCTCCAACGGTCACAAATGTGACCGTTGGAGGGGTCCAACGACTAGTGTGTTGCCCCCCCCCCCAAGGTAAAGTACATTGTACTAAAAAGAAATAAAAAGATTTAAAAGAAAAAGAAAAAGAAATTGCAAAAATAAATTACAATCATATTCAAGAAATTGAATATGCATAAAAAGACCAAACTACCCCTACGACTATTATTAGAAAATATATATATTTTATATATATAAAAAGTAGATGCATATACATATATATTAATATATGTATATGTATTACCTTATATATATAATATATATAATAGGTTACATGGTTTGAATACATAATTTAACAGAACCATAGTCACCTATATCGTTCAAGGTATTCTATATCGTTCAAGGTATTATCTCAGTGGGGGTATTTTTCAGAGAGATTTTCAAAAGTTGAAAAGTCTTGGAAAAATCTTGGGTTCAAAATTTTTGAAAAAATATAAACAATAACCAAAAATATAAGAAAATAATAAGTTTTGCATTATTTTTTTTTCAAAAATATAAAAAAGGAAATGCAAACTTAAATTATAAAAAGAGAGTTTTCTCAAAAAATATTGTGATATCATTGCAATATTTTGTTTTCTTATGATATTTTGAAAATATCATGAGATATTTCATTTAATATCGACTACCTTAAAATATCAGTATTTCATACAATATTTTTAAAATATCATCGATATTGGTGATAGTGGTATGAACAAATTTCTACACCAAAAGTTTATCAATTGAAGACAAAGTTTGTTGATCATAAAAGAGGGGATTCTAATATTTTGGAATTCCTTAATAAAGTCAAGATGGTAGTTGATCAACTGGCTGCGATAGGATCACCTGTGTCCAATGAAGATATATGTATGAAGACCATTTGTGGATTGGGCAGCGAGTATAATATGTTTGTCGCGATGTTTTCTAGTTTGTCCCCTCAACTGAACTTTGATCAATTGAGAAGTATCTTGTTGGAGTACAAAGTTGTGTTTGGTTTATCTTCAAATCTACGAAAAAAAGTCAATCATGATGTTATGGTTGCTGCCCAGTCTTTCAATTCCTTTCGTGGTAGAGGTCGTGAACGTGGTTGATCCTCTTATGGTGGTCGTGGGGCAAGTATTTTGTCCACTCCTTCAAATCCTAATCAGGTCAATGTTACATGTCAGATGTGTGGAAAGAAGGGACATACTTGTTTCAATTGTTACTGGAATTATGTTCCCACATATCGACCACCAACTATGTTGATTCCGACTCGCTTCTGTGTTATGGCAGTGGTTGCTCCTCCTTTTGCCGGTGTGCCTCAGAATTATGTACAAGTGTCATCTAGTACATACTCACCATCAGTTGTTGGTTCCCACGATGCAATACTCTCAATACTACTTTTGGGCAGCTAAATATGCATCACAATCCCATTGGCAATACACGGGTTGCGAACATGACAGCCAACATGCGTCCTCAGATGTCACCAGGAGTGCATTCCTTGTCAGGGAAGCATCTTAATCTCAAGGGCCATTATTCATAGATTCTGGAGCTACTATAATGTCGCGTATTTTTTTACTTAGTCATTTTATGATTTTGTCAAAAAATTGGCTAAGTCTGGGAGAAAAATCGTTTGAGCCTCGAATTTAGACCAATGTTTTTTAGCCTGGGCTTAGCCCAGGTCGAGGCGGGTCAATCGAAGTGTGAGAAAGGGTTTTATTTTCGACCTTTAAATTCAAGCAAAATTCAAGCGAAATTCGAGTTATTTTCAGGCAAAATTCAGAATTCGTGTAATATGTCGTTGGATGCGTCTCAAAATTCTGAGCGCAACGATATTTTACTTTTCTGAATTCGAGTTCTGGTTGGCCCGAAAATCGCAGTTTTTCAAAAATTAAACAGTTTGTCGAAATTGATCCGAGGTGGAATCGGGTTGGATCCGATGCATATGATCCAAATTAGTATGGGTTTGGATCTGATTCAAGACCCACTTTAATCTAGGCCTGATCCAGATTTTGATCCAATTTTGTTTTGGATATGGGTTTGGATTTTTGGATCTAGATTCGGATCCAAATCCATGTCCAAAAACTTTTTTGCTTTAAATTCAGTTAAAGCTTTAAAATAAAGTTAGTTAGGGTTAAAAAGACTCCTGGAGTAATTAAACTAACTTTGGAAATTCGGAATTTATTTAAATAATTAATTAATTATTAAATTAAATTTTATTAATTCCGAAAATTGGGTTTAGGGCTGAGTAGGAGTTCTTAAAAGAGTCCTCCTACTTACCTAAGAAGCCCCAAAAGGAATTAAGGACTTCTAAAGGATTTAGAATGTTTTGGAAAAAAAAAAGTCAACATGGCAATTTTTAAAATTTTGGAAACTAGAGAAAGAGAGAGTTTCACATATTGGAAACTCTCCTTCTCCAGCCCTTTTAGAGAGGGATGGAGAAGAGGGGGCGTCACCCCCTCTCACTCGCTTTATATAAAAAAAAAGAGAAGAGAAAGAAAGGAAAAAAAAGAATGAGGGGAAGAGGAGAGAGAGAGAGAGAGAGAAGAAAAGAAGGAAAAAGAGAGGAAGGAGGAAGAAGAAGAAGGATCTTCTTCTCCAGCCACCCAACTTTTATTTCCTTGTTCTCTTCCAATCATTATAAAGGTACGGGTCTCCTCTCTTGATTCGGGTGAGTTATTGAATACGGCTGAGATTTCCATGAAATATTTTTGCTGGAAATCCATATAGTATGAGAAAATATGGATGGATCATGTTGTAGATTAATTTAGATATATATAAAAAGATGTTGAATTAAGATTGTTTGTGTGAAGTCATAAATCTGAATATGTATGATTCGGTTGTTATTCCATATCCTTTACATTCATGTATTGTTTAGTTAGGAGACCCATGTGATCGATATTCCATATGTATGCATCCATCCTCTCAAAAAAAAAAATGCATAGTGATGAATCTGAATATTTGTGGGGCTGTTAGTATGGGTACGCTTTCACATGTGTTGCTTAAATATACATATTACAGGTATTAAAAGTTTATGCTCATGTGTATGCAAGAACACATACATAAGTATATGTTTCGGAAACTCTGTATAAGCATCTTCCTTATGTTTATAAGATGTTGCAGATACACGCATGTTGGGTGATCAGAAAAATTATTTTATATATATATATATATATTTATATTTATATTTATATTTGGAGGCCTCAGGGTTGGGTCACTGGACCAGCCGAGTTGGGATCGGCTGGCCAAGTCTGGCCTGACCTGGCAGGCCTCCAGTTGAACCGGTTCAGCTGGCCTGGCTTAGCCTGCCTGGCCTGCTGTGCACACAAGGGCCCAGCCGAGAGGGCTCAACTGGGCAAGCACCTTAAAAAAAAAAGCGATTTTTGGAATAAAAATATTTAAAGTATTTTTTTTTAGCTTTTGGGGTTGTGTCATGCCCTAACAGCACACACAGAGGCCCGGGCCGGGTCTGTGTATGGGGCTGTCAGGCCCAACCAATAGGGTCAACTGGGTTGGCAGGGGCCTGCCAGGCCCAGTCCAGCCTTGGGCAGGGCAGGCTTGGGCAGAACACCGTAAATCGCGTACGATTCCCCCCCCCCCTTTTTAACGATCTGCAGATCCGAGGCAGAAAATCAGGCGATGCAGTAAAATCTGTTCTGAATGAAGTTAACCAATAAGAGGCACGTTATTGAAAGTAACGTGTTTTCATTTTCGGAATGGCAAGGAAAGAGACTGATGTTCCAAAGGATGAATCCGATCCGAAAAAGATTCAAAGATAATATCAATCAATTAAAAAATAGATCTGCGTTCACGTTCAGATCACAATTTGATCTGACGTTAATTTGAAAACGATGAGAAAACAAGATTGACGTGATTTCAACTCTAGAAATCACGCAAAGATCAAATATGATCTTGCATGATTATCGAAACTGCTATTGGGGAATATTGTGTTCAGCAATGAGAAAGGAAGAACAGAAAAGCAGAGAAAAGAAGTAGATGAAAAGAAAAGTTGACGTGAACAAATCCAAAACTCGGATTTTAGAGGAAAGGAAACATGTTAACTTGAATAGATTTAAGAATGGGTTTAAGAACAAGACAATAAAATGGAGAATAGATGAAATCGGATTGAGAGCTACCTTAGAAAGAGACAGAAAAACTCGGTTTGAGGCTCATAAGGACACGATCTTCAAGATTGGATCTTCTGCTCTGATACCATGTTAGAAATCATGGGTTTTGTCATTCAATCACAAGAACGAATAAAGAATAGAGAGAGAGAACGTGGTGGCCGCAGAAAACCCCAAATTAGGATCTGCGGTATCTGGCTTATCATTATATATAGGTTGGTACAAATATTAAGGTACAAAAATATCCGTTACACAACAAGCAAAATTACAATAGGCCATTAATGAACATGAGACTAGTCATTAATAAACATGAGACTAAATAAACTCGAGTTTAGTGTGATCTGTGATCCGAGATCTAAACCCAATCATGAATGACTTCTTTTCACCTATTGCATGATAAATGTTTTTATTGCTTAATTGATGTTTCATATTGCTTATTAGTTGTCCCTATTGTTTAGCAATTGTTCTTTATTGCTTGAATGATTAATTGGATTATGAATTTGTCATAATTGCATCCCTCTAAAATGTTACATGATTCTTATTTATGTTCTTTTTACTTGTCTGATTCATTAAAAGGACCTATACGCAAAATCTTTGATTTTGACACCCTTACTTCTGTGTTTTTCGCAGCCTCTGAGGCCCAATGAGAGGACATACTACTTGGAGAGCTACGAGTGATACACGACTGCTTGACAACTTTACTTAGGGACAGCGTGGCTCCATATTATGATTCATTTATATTTCTTTGCGCATGTTTTGAAACTATCCTTTTAATTAATAAAGTTGGTATTTTAGTTTACATGATGAGTGTAAGATCCCTTGTGGTTGTGGATGTGTTATAACTGTAAAAGCCCCGGATCTCTGAGAATGTTTTTGCAAATGTTTAAAAAAAATATATCACTTTTTAACGGGTACGAATTGGGGTCGTTACAGTAAATCCTATCCATCGTGGGAAGACGAAGCATATTAAAATTGATCAACATTATATTCATCAGAAAGTGGAGGATTAAGAGATAGAGACCCAATATGTCCAAACTGAAGAACAAGTTGTTGATTTATTTACAAAAGGCCTCACGAAGAATAGATTTTAGTACTTAAAGAAAAAAGTTGCCCATGTTTGTTAACCATATACAACTTGAGGGAGGCTATTAGCATGAGGTCCAAATTCAAGCATGAGGGGTCCAGATCCAAATCATGTTAGATCCAAATCACCCAACGTGATCATGCCTCTTGTGTTCACGTCTAATGTGATTGTTGTGTTTCCTTAAATGCCCTTAATTAATCTCTTTTGTATTTTATGTAAATGAGGGTATTTTAGTCATGACATATCTTAATTGTAAAGTTAATATATAGTTACAAGAGAAACACGATTTTCCCTATTGGGAATCGTGTGTTTAGCCCAAAACCCTGTTGTCCTCTCCTCTCTGCAGGGAATTCAAAACCCTAAATCTAACTCATATTTATTTGTGGTATAAAAATGCCTTTTTTATAACATTACAATGACATTTAAGTCGAGCACATAACAAATGACATAAATGCCCCCAATCTACAACACAACCACCACGTGGTCTGCTTTGTGCTAATGATGCTACTACAGTAGGTCTTAGATCCTTGACATTGGAGTTGGAATCGAGTTCCTACCAACCAAAACCTACAACCTCCTTATGAAATTGTACAATGGTGCAAACAACTTACAGCAGCAAAAGGATAAGATATCATTGACTATTTATTCTCAACAGGCGGAAAGCATCTCACAGTGTCATCATTGGTAATGGCTTCACAAATGAAACATGGATTTGGTTCCTTAAACAAAATATGATTTCTTTTAAGTTTCTCTTCATTTAGAATTTTTCTTTACATGGCACTTTCATAAAAAGGCTCTAACCAGAACAACAATTTTACCTATGAAAAGTTTCAAACTATTTGGTGTAGAATCATCACAAGCACTAATTCTCTATTCAGCATATTACAAAATAAGATGGCGCAAAATGGGAGAATTTTCATATGATATTAAAGTGTAATATCTCACAAATTTAGCCTAATTTTAAATTTTAATAAATGTAATTTTTATTAAATAAATATATTTTTATTATTTAAATCGATATAATATATATAGTGGCTGACGTTAATTGGATCGTGATATGGATCTTGGACCCATTGCCAAGATTTGTGATCCAATTGCAATATGGATCTTGGACCCATTGCTAAGATCTGTGATCCAATTGCAATATGGATCTTGGACTCAATGTCAAGATCCATGATCCAATTATAATATGGATCTTGGACATGTTGCCAAGATCCATGATCCGATTGTAATATGGATCTTGGACATGTTGCCAAGATCCATAATCCATTTATACTATGGTAAATTAAGTTTATTTTTTAAACTAGATTAAATTAGTGACAAGATAAACAACAAAATAATATATGAGTCCTAGTATAGAAAGACTTCTATTTCCATGAGGAAATAGAAGGCTTTCTATTTCTAAAACACATGGGACGTCCCCCCTTAGTGGAGTCCCATGTGCTCTATAAAAACTATAGCAGCCCTCTCTCTTTATGCTGATTTTGAGAGAGAGGGAGATGGCTGGACAGAAAAAAAAATATAGAGGGAGAGGTTGTACCATGAGGCTGAGAAAGAGAGAAGAGAGAGAGAGTGAGAGAGGCTGCAACGTCTCCCTCTTCTTCATCGTCTGTTTTTTCTTCCTTTTGCGAAGCTACAGTAAGGTACGGGTCTTTCCTCTTGAGATTTGACAATCAGGGATCAGCCTAAACCATGTCAGGCATGGGTTTGAGAAGAGAATCAAATTTATGTATTTATGCACAGATTTTTTACTCCTCTTAAACCCTAGATGTCCCTACTGATTCGAATATTAGTTTTGAGCACAGTTCAAACTCTCATCACTATAGCATCTATTAGAAAATGACCTATCTTTCAAATCGATGTTAAAAATATGTTTTTTAAATGTTCTTCGGTTGCGAAAGGCTTTGTATGATCTAAAACAAGCTCTTAAGGCTTAGTATGATCATTTTAGTGATGTGATTGTTCAATTAGGATTTGATCGTTTTAGTGATGTGATGGTTCAACTAGGATTTAGATCTTGTTATACTGATATTGCCTTGTTTATTAAGTCCTTTGATGCAAGTATAGTTATCTTACTTATCTATGTAGACGATATGATTATCACAAGAGGCAATAAACACGAAGTTAGTCATATCAAGGATGTTCTCAAAAGGAACTTTAATATGACAGATTTTGGTTTTCTTCGATATTTTTTTGAGATAGAAGTTGCTTATTCACCCTGAGGGTATTTTTTGTCTCAAACCAAGTATGTAGCCGAGATAGTTAAAAGGTCATGTCTTACGGATGAAAAGAGAGTGGACACGCCAAAGGTCATCAATGCATAAATGAAAAAAGATAATGGAGAACCTCTGAAAGATCTAACTCCATATCGCCAAATAATTGGCGTCTTAACTTACCTTTCTATTACTCGTCCTGATATTGCTCATGTTATTCATACTGCTAGTCAATTTCAACATTCTCCCACTACAGTACATATGAGCATTGTAATGATATGTTAAAATACTATTAATCATGGTTTATTTTTATTATTTTCATCCCCATTAGATGTTATTGCATATACTGACTCTGATTGGGGAGGAGATGTAAATGATTGTCGCTCAACCACTAGTTTTGTATTTTTATAGGTGATTCCTTGATATCTTGGAGGTGCAAGAACCAACCAAAGGTATCCCTGTCCTCCGGAGAAGCCGAATATCATGTCATGGCCACTATGACTTCTGAATTGGTGTGTTTGTGACAGTTACTTGAAGACTTGGGGATTTTCATATTCGCAAAAGCAATCATACATTTCATCAACGAACCAAGCATATCAAAATGGATTGTCATTATGTCCATGAAGAATTCCTGAAGAAGACCATCACTTTACCATATATGTCATATGAGTATCAATTGGCGGACTTCTTTACAAAGGCGCTACCATCTCCCAGATTCTACTTTCTTCTTGGCAAACTCTGGGTTGTCATTCCGTGAGTTTGAGGGGGTGTTAGAATATGGGTTATATATATATATGACTGTAATATGTATTACAGTTTAAAGGTATTTTGGTCTTTAATTCTATATATTGTTATAGCATTTTTGTCCTTGACAATATAACATATTTATAGCTGTTGGGAGCTCCCAACTGTTAGATTTCTAGCCGTTGGGGACAGCCATATCTTGGGAGCCTCTCACTCCCTTCTGTCTATAAATATGGGCCTTGAGCCCCTTGTAATTTAATGCATTTTGTGTGCATTTAATTCTCAATAAAGACCTTATTTTTTATGTTGTGATTCTCTAAGCCCCTAAGTGGCTTTTGTGTTTGTGTTTACTTCCCTAAGCCCCTAAGTGGCTATTGTGTTTTTTGCCCCTTTGTGTGGGTTTGTATTTGCCTCTTGTTTAAGGTGTGTGGAAAGTTCTTGATTTCATTACATTAAATTCACTAGACCTACTTTGATTAATCAATTGTGACAATGCCCAAGAACCAAGTACAGGTGATAATGCCAAAAACTTCCTGATAAGCAGCACAAAATGTATGTGAAAAGATGTACACAAAATGCATGTGAAAAGATGACAATGCATCTTGTTTGAGGTGTGTAGAAAGTTCTTGATTTCATTACATTAAATTCACTAGACCTACTTTGATTAATCAATTGTGACAATGCCCCAGATCCAAGTACAGGTGATAATGCTGAAAATTTCCTGATAAGCAGCACAAAATGCATGTGAAAAGATGTAAACTAAAACAGTTTGTTTCTGAACATTAATATCATGTTTTTAGCTCATAGAATATTGAATGGAAACTGTCTACACAAACAACAGTTAGTCATACCAGTCAACAACTAATCAGTTAGGAAGTGGCAATTTATCTTTGATAATCAAGAAATTTTTCAACCGCTAGTTGAAACATATGAATTCCATTATCAGCATACCTCTAGGATGAAGTAGTCCATTTCCATCGACCATCAACAGCTGTAGCCATCCACCAAGAGACACACATTTAGAAACCTAATGAATGAAATGTCAATAAAAGTAAAAGCATGAACTTGCAAATGATGCATCTTATGTCCTATGATGCATCTTATGTCCTCATGATGAACTCAAATCAACTTAAGACAGGATCGTACTATTCATTATCAACAACATAAATTATCAATAAATGAAGGTACTCTTCCTAAATTACTAAGCCATTTCTTAGTCCACAATAATTCAAATAAACTGCATTATACTCCTTTTGACCTGATGACTGAATCTAACAGCATAATCATAAGTTCCATCAAGCTGAACACATGAATCTGCAGAACAGAAGGGGGGGGGGGGGGGGGGGGGGGGAAGAACCTGAGGATAGAAAGGATTTTTCTCACTCCTCATTTTCTCAAGCAACTCTAAAATAATTGGACCCTGATAAAAAAAAATCCAATACAAATCAATACCAGCAGTTGATTTCTCATAAACATGTACCTAAAAGCATAGAAGAAAATGACAAGCATCAAAAACTAGGATCTAAAACAAAAAAGCATTTACATATAACACATTGCATTGGCACTTGCACTGCTAATTGTGCATGACAAACAAAAGAACTACTAAAAATAAAATTATCATGGAAAGAATCACAGCTATTCAAGAGCTAGACCAACAGCATAATAAATGAACTGATACACCGGATCATCAACCGATCATGCATTAACAATTCATATGATACCAAAGTGCAATCAAAAGGCATTATATAATTCAGTCAACAATAACCTCTTGCTACATAGATATGCATAAAAAGACTGAGCTGTGAAACAAATCCATCCTAATGAGAGGAGAAGAAAGATGTGGTGTAGTTAAATCTAGCAATTTGCACAGAATCAGTTGTCAGATCCACAGTCCTAGTAGAGCAAATAAAAAACAATAATTAGAAAGAATGCCTGAAGAATTGCCACAGGACAGGATGAAATAAGCAATGAAGACAGGGCAACAGGAAAAATGTGATTATAGAGGGAAGAAAATAAAACAAAGAGAAACAGATATTAGTTTCCTTTGCTACTTTTTCTCAAAAAGCATCAAGCGTGATAATAGGGGAAAGAAGTAATATATTGGGCTTCAGGGCCAGAACAGTTTCTAACATGTAAAATCAGGGAAACAAAAAGAAAACATAATGGCAGAAAAATCCTTTTTTATAATTTTGTGATTCTTTTTCCTCTTCCTTTTTTTATCTTGCTTTGTTCGGTTACTAGTTGTTTAATTTCCCCTTGAAGAGATGGTGCAAGAAGCACTTAGTTTCTCTTATAGATGAAACGTTGTGAATCTGAACCTTGTCAATTGGAGAATAAAGAAGAAAATTGGAAAATATTAATAGGAAAATGGGCATGCACTTTCCTAGCAGATGTTCAATGTGTGAACAAACCAAGGAAACAAATGAGCACCACATGATACATTGCCCAGTTGCTAAACAAATCTGGAGGGAAGTTGTCTAATTTCTTTGTAAGCAATTGGTCCCTAATTCAAGTATTGATCTTTCTTTGAGTTGATGAGGTAGCCAACACTTCAACAATAAATCTGTGAGCAAAGACGGGATAGTTGCCTTTCTTATTATTAGGAAATCGTGGGAATTGAGGAACAAAAAAATTTTTGAAGACACAAGCATATGGCGGGAGATGGTGATGCAAATTGTTCTCAATGAGGTTCATTTAAATGTGATTCAAATATGCAGCAATATTGATTATGTAACAGTCAGGAATTGGTACTATGCTGGTCGTTGGAAGCCTTCTAATGAGGGATGGGTGAAGATTAATGTTTACTGCTTATTTATCCGGAAATCCAACTCATGGCGGGTGGGCTTCACTCTAAGGGATCATGGAGGATGGAACCTATGTCACCTGGGTATGGGTACGGGTACAGAGGGTACGACAATGCAATTCCAAAAAATGTGGGTACAAGAACACAGCTATATATATACATATATATATATATATATTAAATATCACATAAATACAAAATAAATTCAAAATAAACTGAATATAATCTAAATATATATGTTATATGTAAAATATATATCATAGAGTAAAAATATAAAATTAGACTGAAACTATAATTATAAATTATCAATTAAATACAAACTTGTATGTACGGAGGGTAAAATGTGTTAAAATACAAGTAATCAATATATATATATATATATTCAATCATACCCGATAAGGGTATTCCTGTAATTCAGTCCAATAGGGACATTGTAGTTTTTTTTTCATTTTTGTTTTTCTTTTCTTATTTTCCTTTTTCTTTCTTTTATTTTTCTGTTTTCTTTTTCCTAAAAATGCATTTAATGCATTCACATTGGGGGTCCCAACTAAGAGTCGTCTTACTAAGTGTGGAGGCTTATAGCCCATTTTATATTTTTAATTTAGTAATATTTTTTATATTTTTCTGGAGCTTCCTTTCATATGACCCCTCTTGAAAATGGGCTTTCTAATTGTGTAATAACTCTAAAAACTCCTATGTTTCAACCTACGATGGTACATCTTTACAAGTAAAAAGTTTTGGAACTTTAAATTTTTTCAAAGATTTTTTTGTGCCAAACGTAAGAGTGGTACCTCAACTTAATTTAAATCTCCTTTTTGTTTCTCAAATATGTGATCATGGATGTGAAATCTCCTTCTCAACTAAGGATTGCTCCATACAGGATCTCCGGTCCGGAAAGCAGATTGGGCAAGGCCATAGGAGGGGAGATCTTTATTACATGAGCAACTTAAAACTTCCCACTAACTCTTTTTGTAATCATGTCCAAGATAAAAATATTGAAACTTGGCACCAAAGACTTGGACATCCAAGTTTCTCAAACATGTACTCCTTTCCTTTTGGAAAGAAATTTTGTAATGAGAAACATTTTGTTTACAAGAATTGTATTTTTGGAAAAATGAAATCCACTCATTTTCCAAATAAAACTTTTGTGTCCAAAAGACCTTTTGAGTTAGTCCATTCGAACGTTTAGGGCCCTTCTCCGGTCATATCGAAAGGAGGATACTCCTATTATGTTACTTTCATTGATGACTACACTAGATATGTGTGGATCTATTTTCTCAATTTAAAATCCGAAGTCTTTGACTTCTTCAAAAAAATTCATATGATAGTCAAAAATCATTTTTCAAGTAATATCTCTACTCTTAGATCCGATTCGGGTGGAGAGTATCTATCAAATGAATTTCAAAATTATTTGGAAACAAATGAAATTTGTCATCAAATATCATATCCTAGGACTCCCCAACAAAATGGTCTAGCCAAAAGAAAGCATACACATATTTTGGAAACCACTAGGACACTTATTATTTCCAAAGAATTTTTGGGCCGAAACCGCTTTAACTTCAACTTACTTGATAAATAGAATGATATTTTCATCCTTGCAAAATACATCTTCATATGAAAAATTATTTGAAAGAACACCCGATTTCAATACATTAAGAATTTTTTGGTGTAAATGTTTTGTCCTTACACATAAAAGAGATAAATTATCTCCTAAAGCTATTAAATGTGTTTTCTTAGGATATGGAGAAAATCAAAAGGGTTTTAAATGCTTCGACCTTAAAAATAACAAACTATATGTGTCTAAAGATGTAACCTTTTTAGAAAATGAAAATGATTTTGAGAAAACTAAAGATATTGACGAAAGCGAATATGCTTTCTTATTTGATCTTCTCTCTCAAGAAGATGTGACTCCTCAAGAAGAGGAAATCTCTAATGATTTGTTGAATGATCTAGAGGATATTCCTCTTAACAATATTGAAAATGAAAGTGATAGACCCATCCAAACCTATGTTAGGCGTGGTCAACAAGTTCCCATGAGTGCCTTAGAAAAATACTCTCAAGAGTCCAACATAGAAGAAACCTCTTTAAGGAGATCAAGCCGAATCTCCAATCCTCCTAACAGGTTTGTTTCATATCTATGTCACATGGGTGCGGGTGCGGGTGCGGGTGCGGGTGCGGGTGCGGGTGCGGGTGCGGGTGCGGGTGCGGGTGCGGGTGCGGGTGCAGGGGTGCGGCACTTTCAAAAACCTTGGGTGTGGGGGTGCGGCAAAAAAACAAATAAATATATATAAGGGGGTCCAGGGGGTCCCCCTGGTGCAAGTCCCGAGACACCCCTTCGGATCTTATTTTAAAAACACGTCTCTGGAAATAAAGTGTGATTCGGATTGGAGTTTCAATCAAAGCCAATCTGTTTGCGCCCCTAATCTGATCTGACCTGTTCACATCCCCTCTAAAAAGTTAACTGGATCTGGATTTGAACCTCTCCCTAACTGGTTCTGAATTTTCGGTTATATTGTATCCAATTTATGTTTGGTAATCACCACGCATCACTGATTCTGATCCACTTATATCCCCAAAGCCTTGGAGACAACCAGATATCCTCAAGCCAAATTCGAATTCAAGAACTGAGACCCAATCTTATGGTCCAGACATCACTTTGAAGTTTGGACTCAAAACTCAAGTATATCCAATCTGAAGTGACGAATTGAACTGGTTAGATCTTATCTGATTGTTATAGACCCATGGGTTGGTGGAGGCCAAGATATGAACCCCAACCCAAATTCGAAACTAGAGTAGATCTTAACCAATTGCTACCCAACCGATACGGACCTGAGCATTTATTTCCTAACTCAATTCATACCGGAACCGGTAAAGACCCAACCCACTAAACCCCGACCTGACACACAATACGAGTCTGAAATTATTTTCATATGCAGAACCGAAAACTGAAGCCGTTTTTATCATTTGGGTTTTTTGTCTTGTCTGACCCGACCCATTTTCACCCTGATTGTAGAAAAAATATGAAGCAAATCAGGTCATGCTGAACATGAGTGTTTTTGCTCATGTCGACATCGTGGTCGTCTGTTTGCATTTTGGATGAATGCCACGTGGTTTTGTTAACTTTTGAGCTTTTTAAAATGCAAATCGGATGGCCAGCATGAGCAAAAACGCTCATGTTCAGCATGACCTAATGTGCTTTCGAAAAAATATGGTGTTTTCACTTCTTTTTTTGTTTTTTTATTTCCTTGCAAATTCAAATATTCCAAGGGATTCTGCCATGGAAAACTCTGCCCACCATGGACGCAAATATCTCCTCTGAAACCCTACACGCCGACGATGCCAGAAAATTGTCGACGGAATCCGAAAATACGGTCATCCCCAGCAGCGTCCCGGGTACGGAGGCGGTCGGAGAAAGTGTCGAGGTGTTGGGGAGAGGGATCTTGTCGATGCTGGAAACCCTAATTAGGGTTTTCGAAGATCGGTCGGAGAGGGTGGGGCAGAGCCAGGATCAGTTGTCTATGAGCATCGATAGGCTCACTCGAGGTATTTTTTTGTTTTCGATCCTTCTCCTTTTCTTTGGCGTGTTTTCGTCCGACCCCATTCCTGTTTCGTTTCGCCTTTTGAGATTTCCCTTTACTCAGGTTTATGTGATTGAGGGTTTTTCTGCGATTTGGTTCCGCAATTTAGGGTTTTGAATTTCTTTGCTCAGTTTTCAAAAAATGGGAAAAAATGAACCAAAATGAGCCTGGGTGCGTTGACCGCACCAGGTGCCGCGCTCGCGTTGCATCGCGTCGATGCAGGTGCGGCACCTGTCTGGCCGAATCCCTGTGACAGTTTCCTATGAGTCTCTAACGCCAAAGTATAAAGCGTGTCTAATTGTGTAACACTCTTTTCATGAACCTTCACATTATAATGAAGCAAAAAATATTCCTCAGTGGGTTGAAGCCATGAACTTAGAACTTAGTGCCCTTGAAAAGGCAAAAACTTGGGAAATAACCTTTTTACCCACTGAAAAGAGATCTATTGGATGTAGATGGGTCTTCAAAATTAAAACTAAAAGTGATGGGTCATTAGAACGCTATAAAGCCTAGTTGGTAGTAAAAAAATACGCTCAAGAATACGGTATAGACTATGAAGAAACCTTCGCTCTCGTAGCTAGGATGACTAGTGTTAGGACTCTTATTGCGGTTGCGTCAATTAAAAAATAGCTTATTTATCAATTAGATGTTAAGAATGCATTCCTAAATGGTGAATTAAATTAAGAGGTTTACATGGATCCTCTACCAGGAGTATGTATTGGTGAAAATAAAATTCTCAAACTTAAAAAGGCATTATATGGGTTAAAGCAAGCTCCAAAGGCTTGACATGATAGATTTAGCAATGTAATGACAAGTTTGAATTTTCGTTCATGTTATACTGACACTGCCTTGTTTGTGAAAAGTGCAGGGTCTTCAGTAATTATTCTACTACTTTACGTTGATGATATGATCATCACTGGAAGTGATGAGCAAGAAATCAATGACATTAAGAAAGTTTTAAAAGAAAATTTTGACATGTCTGACCTTGGTTTCTTAAGATATTTTTTAGGAATTCAAGTAGCGTACTCTCCCCGAGGGTACATTCTCTCTCAGATGAAACTTGTTGTTGATATTTGTTCCAAGTCTGGCATCTCCGATGATAAGAAGACAGAAACCTCTGAAGTTATCAATGCAAAGTTAAGGTTGGAAGATGGAACACTCCTCGAGGATCCTATTCCCTACCGCCAACTTGTTGGGTTTCTAACCTACTTATCCATCACTCAGCCAGACATAGCTCATGCAGTTCACTCAGTCAGTCAGTTTCAACATGCACCTACAACTATGCACATGAATGCAGTCTTAAGGATAGTAAGATACATCAAAAACACCATAACTAAGGGAGTTTTTCTTTTCTCTTCGTCATCACTTGATTTAAGTGCTTATACTGATGCTGATTGGGGAGGAAATCCCAATGATAGAGTCTTAACTACCGGTTTTTGTGTTTTTTTAGGTGACTATGATTTCTTGGAGATGCAAGAAGCAGCACAAAGTATGATTGTCCTCAACAGAAGCGGAGTATCGTGCAATGGCCACTACAACCATGGAGCTTGTGTGGCTTAGAAGTCTTCTCAGTGATATGGGCATAGTCATCTCTACTCCTTCGAAGATGTATTGTGACAACAAAAGCACAATCTATATCGCAAGCAATCACACCTTGCATGAGCATACTAAACACATCGAGATGGACTGCCATTACGTTTGTGATGAATACCTAAGAGAAACCATAGCACTGCCTTACGTTACATCCGAGTATCAGTTGGCGGACTTCTTCACTAAAGCCCTTGTTGCTTCGCGTTTTATGTTCCTTCTCAACAAGCTTTCGGTTATATTCCCGTAAAGCTTGAGGGAGGGTGTTAAAATACATGTAATCAATATATATATATATATATATATATATATATATATATTTTTATATTTATATTTATATATTTATATATATATATATATTCAATCATACCCGATAAGGGAATTCCTGTAATTTTGTCCAATAAGGACATTATAGTCTTTTTTCATTTTTGTTTTTCTTTTCTTGTTTTCCTTTTTCTTTCTTTTATTTTTCTGTTTTCTTTTTCCTAAAAATGCATTTAATGCATTCACATTGGGGGTCCCAACTAAGAGTCGTTGGGCCCCCAACAGTCACAATTGTGACCGATGGGAGCCCAACGACACCTTGTTGGGCCTCCCAATGTGGTCTCTCTCTCTCTATCATTCTTTCTTGCCTATAAATAAGTGGGATATCCCCCTTTGTAAAGTATTGGCTTCTTCAAGCCCTTTCTTGCATTTATAAGAATTTATGTTTGCAAGCCATTGTTGGCTTTTGTGTATGTCCTTTTTTGGACTTGTTCTTTTGCTTTTTATACGTGAATGTCCATTGCAGGACATTGTTTTTATTTCTGCATATTTCATTACAAAATGACGTGTCCAGGTGTCGACACATGTCGACACAGAGATAGGCGTGTCGACACAGGTACGGAGGGAAAAATGGAGCGTCCGCGTACCATAGGATGGAACTTATGTATGGGATGGCTGGCACACAAAGAGGATGACTAAAAGAGGGAGTGGTCTGCTTGGGAAGAGGTATGGGGCCTGATACCTCCTAATAATAAGTTGATCATTGAGTCTGCTCATCGTGACATTTTAGCCGCTACAAACAGATTGCTGGAAGGTAGAGGCCGACCAGAATATATGAAATCAGGAATTGCACATACGCTATTAAATTTCAATCATATTAAATGTGTCCACATTAACAAGTCCTGTAATTATTGGGCTGTTACTCTGGCTCGTATGGATATCAATCATATCATTGGTCAAGATAGGGTCTGGAAAGACAAGCCACCAGATTGGTTCCTTATATCTGATTTGTAATGTTGATGAACTTTGTAACTGATAAGAGTCTGCCTAACCTCAGCTTCCAATAAAAAAAATGATATATTTTGCTAGTACTATATTGATGGGTGTCTTTTCATGTGTTTTTATTGAAATGATCAGAATGTGCTTACATAGAAGTCCACCATTATCCTCTTTATTTTTGTTGGCAGCTTCATGTCTTACACGAACCGGTTGATTCAGTGACCTCCATGTTAAGATGTATATATATATATATATATATATATATATATATATATATATATATATGTGTGTGTGTGTGTGTGTATATATATATTATTTATAATAATTTAATAAGTAAATATCCTCTAGGGGTATTTTCATCATTTTACTCATGTAATAGGGATTGTTCATTAGGAACAGTTTTTCTCTTTTTTATTTATTTTTTCTTTTTTGTAATTTGCCCTTTTAAGCAAGGGCTCTATGGTCTTTTGACTATAGAGTCATTGGAGGCTCTCCAACGGTCATAAATATGACCGTTGGGAGACTCTATTGAGAGCTCCCATTTAGTCTCTCTCTCCCTTGTAATGTGTATATAAAGGGGCTTTGTTCTCCCTCAATTGTTAATGCTTCTCTTAGGCATTTATGCTCAATAAAGATGAATATGTTTACATTTTGTGTTTTTCTATTTAGTCCCTTAATGTTTTATATGCACTTAGTGCTTGTGTTGTTGCCCCTTGATGGCTATTGGTTTATCCTACAGTGGACTTGTGCCTATGCACATTGTGTTGTGATCTTGTAAAGCCCTTGGTGGCATTGTTTTTGTATTTCATTACACTCCATTCACGGTCAGTTCAATTGGTTGAACAAAGACAAGGTTTGGGAATGAAATAAACGTCAGGACCTTAATCAAATAACTTGGAATGGTACCAGATAAAGTCTCAAAGTAGCCTATCTCAGTTTGTTTAGGCCAAACGAATGACAACTAAAACTTTAGGTAGCTTAAGCACTTTGGTTGCCATCCAACGACAATCTTGTAGGCATTCATATAAAGAGCACGGTTACAAGCAATCTTGAATTTTCAAAACAGGGGTGTCACAAGATTTCCAAAGGAAGCAGAATCAATGGGGAAGCAGAAGCGAGAAAAGAAGGCCTTTTAGGCCCATGTGTTGTTGTGGTGTTATCAAGCATCATGATGTCATTACTACCCACATTAAACCACACATGGTTATGATAGATAATCCTCTAAATGAATTTAATGTCACTTAACATAAATTAAAATAGCAAAATCACTTGCATGGACTATTTTATGGCCCATATATAATCCCCAGATTAAAACAGCAAGCACGGTTCCAATATTCTCTGTCATGCTGTTAATATGTAACAGGATGCTTGCCATATATAAATTAAGCATAAGATCCACTGGACTTTGTTTACGTGCTGCTAACACCCAACAAGAGAATGAACTAAATCAAAGCACAGCTGCAAACAATATAAACGTATAATCCTTCCAAAGCACATAAAAAGAACATACGATTCACAAGCACTAACAATCTTTCTGGATTAGAGTAACATTACCCAATGCAACAAACATCCCTACTTTTAAAGAAATCATCACATTTTTAGCTGATTAGCCAATATCTAGGTTTTTCCAAGATTTTTAAAACATTACAAGACATTTAAATTCCAGAAAACTTTTTCATCATCAAAATATTGTGTCCACTCCAATTGCTTAAAACAAAGCACTTAACTCTATTTAGCTTGTAACATAAACATCCACAGCAGTTGTGAAAACACATATAACTGTAAGATTATGGCAGCAGGAACCTCTCTGAATGCAAGAAAGCCTGGAACATATGGATTTTGAATTCTTGAAACATTGAAACTTTCATAAATAACATTCATAGTATTTAAATCCACAATCACAAGTGCACCACAGGCAACAGAAGGATCATCCTTGGAGAAACTCAAATCAACTCCTCCAACATATCGTAGTTTGTTCTTTTCAATGCAGATGTCTGTGTTGCCTTCTTTTTCAGCTATCGTCCATGCAAAATCATCCTCTATAATCACCCTTCTTTTAAGCGAATCCTGTATTCTGAAGACCAAATTTTCCTCAAAAGATCAATTATATAGTTTTCATCCTAAGTTTCTAAAATAAATAGAATAAATTCAACTATGCACAACACGCACACACGTCTGCATGCACGAACATGCACACGCACACACTCATGGGGAGAGAGGTTTTATTACCAGTTTTCCCATTAAATTCATTAAAGCTAGGTCATTTCAGAATTAAAATATTCAAGTCAATAGCTCAAAAATTAACAGGCTTAACACTTATAAACCATCTGGTGCTTGTTTTCATGCAATATGCATGTATGTCAACTAACTGAAATCATGTTTGGTAGGTGTCAACCAAGAATTGAAAATGGTGCTTGACAATACATGTTTGACATTCGTAAGGAGGAAATTTTGAAACATCTATCTGTCAAACCAAAGTTCAACTACACTGCAGTTCACCATATCCAAATGTTGATTCAATGTTTCTCCTTCCCCTCATCCACGAGACTAAAAATGAAACTCTTTAAGGCTCATCCCTACAATGTGGTTGTATGTAAATATAAACAAGCTAAAGAAAGAAAATCACAGAGTTTAACATCTCCTAAGGAAGTGAAGCGATCCTCATGTGTGATGACACTCCTTTAAGATTATTATTGCAAGAGTTTCATCTCTAAGCACCAGCAGTGCAAGTATGCTTAAATGTTAAACACAGTAGTTTGGTAAATTATGCATTCTTTCTTAGATTTCATTTCTATGATCCATCATTTAACAAACCTTTGCAGGTGTGTTAGCTTTGCAAAGAATTCTTACCATGTTTTTGTAAGTCAATTTATAGTTGAAACTTGAAATATAAATACTTAATACCAATGTAGTCAAAAGCGCCAACTAGTTCGCCTAGTAGGCCTAGATGTAAGTAAAATGCCTAGGTTTTGCAATTCCTAGGTGGATACCTTAAAAGGTACCAATTTGCTGACTACGTGTCGGCTAGGGCACCTAATCAGCGATTAAACTGCCCTCACCTAGGCATAAGGGCAGTTTAATCATTTTTTATTATTATTATTATTTTTAAACGTACGAAGAGAGGTGGTTAATACTAAATGATTATGTTTTCTTACATATGTGTATGTTAATTTGTTTCTGATGAATTTTTCTGTTAAAGGCTGAAAGTAAGATATATGTGTGATTTTTGCAAATTTTTCTATAAAAGCTGAAAGCATGTTTTTAGTATTACTGATTATGTAATATGTTATTTATGTATGTGTCTTTCTTCTTCGAATGGAGGAAAGTATGATTTTTTTTGTGTATATATACATACATATTTTGATTATTCTATGAATAAAATATGTGTTACAATCAATTTTTCTGTGATAGCCTGAAAGCATATTTTGTTGATTATACTGAATATGTTATGAATAATTGAATATGTATATTATGGTTATATATATCATGTGAAGTGTAATTGGGTATTTGTCTGATGAAAACATCTTATTACCAAAAGAATTAAACATATTTTTATGTATGGTAGTATATTTTTTTATTTTTTAATTGGGCTACCAACTAGTCTGACTAGGCCCGCCTAGTCCTCAACTGTCTTTTGAGGGGTCTACCAACTAGGCACCGCCTAGGCTTTTGACTATATAGCTTAGTACCTTGAATGAAACAACGAATTCATGAGTATCTTTTCTGTTGATAATACATGTCAATGAGTTTGAGAAAATAAATAAATAGCATTGAAACTGAGAATGTATCCATGTAAATAACACAAGAAAACCAATAAATACCTTATCCATTCATCAAGTTCCAATGAAAGATGCATCTTATCACTCTGAATGAAGGAATCACCCATAGACTTCATAAGGAAATTTTTAACGCAAGAGATACAATACAGCCAGAAGTGTAATGCGAAGAAACCTATTAACATAAAACCATGTTATTGCTTTATCAACTTAAACACAAATTCCTTTTCAAACCAAGTACCTAAAGTAGTATAAGTGACTCTCATACAAATATTGAATATGCATCATACGTAATGGACGCTCCAAAGCCAAAGTTCCAAAGCAGCAAGCAACCAGAAATTCTGCTATTTTGAGTACCTTTTTCTTACAATCTCTCCCATGATTTTCAAAAAAGAAATGTGTTTACAAGCTTGGTTTTAGCATGTTCTTTCAATTTGAACTTTATTTTCTTTGCTTTATACTCTCCATGAACTTCTTCAGTGTTTTATAAGCACGACAGAACTACATGGAGGGTACGAGGCAAAGAGCACTAAAGAACTTCTTTGGTGCTTGGCAATGTGACCTTTTATCTGTGACATTGATAACCACGTTGGCTGTTCAATCTTGGTAGACTACCATATGGTTGGGAGCATGAATCAGCATTGGAACCATGGGTTGAGATTTTGGAGCAAGGACTGACAAGGGGAAGAACCCAGTTAATATAAGGGTCCACAACCTTACATTTTCTATCTTTTGTAATGCTGAAAAGTTAAATTACTGGAAAATTACACAAACACTTTTCTTGGGAGCAGTAAAAATTAAGAGAATAATGATAAATTTGCATAAAAAGATAAACAAAAACCAACAGATTATGAAAGAGAATATATTGAAGGAAAATAAAAGCAGAACATACTGATGAAAGAAGCCTTTCAAAGGAAGAACCAAAATGATACCCAACATATCCAAACATTCTTTGCTCTAATAGCATGTTGACTTGATTCAGAAAAGCAAGATAAGGCATGGCAATCAGCACCAACTTATGTGATGTCTAATCAATATGAATGTACATCCAAACAACACTGTCATACAATCATATGATTAAAGTTGAACCAATTACTGTCAAAACCTTTTGTAAGTAATAACCATCACCAATATATGCACTGCATTATGAGTACATTCATAGAATACCAAATAAACACAAACCAACGGTTCCATTCATACAAATGGACTCATGAATAAAAGCCAGTACACTGAAAATCTGGTTGGAAGAGGTCAATTTCAATTTAAGTGTATGGTTCTAAAGCTGGATGTAGGAGCCTCCACTAGATTTCTGCTAGAATCTTGGAGAAAAAACGTTCCTTTCCATCTATATGCCCAAAAACTTGTTGTGGCCACCTGATCCTAAAAAGTGAATGCCATTTGACCATTTGTTCTTTTTTCTCCATGAGGAACAGGGAAACCACCCCCAGGATCAGAGACTTAATCGTATTGGCTATGCCTGCCATACTTATGATCGTTTTCCGAATGGTGTAAACCCGCAGCACACCCCTTGCCCCCAGGGAGTCGCCTTTCTTTAGCACAAGCAAGGGACATAATGTCCTTGCCCCTTCTTATTTGCAAGGGGCAGACACCTGTGGGAATGGAACCCTGACCACCTGTCTGGTAGCCAAGGCCCCCTTCCACTACCCCCAAACCCCTTGGGGCTGACCATCTGTTTTCCAAATTTCATTCTAATTAATGGCAGACTATGTTTAGAAAAGAACTGAAAAGCAAGAAATTTTATATTCAGACCCTTCTAGTAAAAAATATATCACACAGAGATCTCATTTGTGAAGACATAATGTGAAAGGGTACTCAAATGTGATTATTGTCTAAGAAACTGCTACTGACCTTGTCAGCATAGTTGCTTCTTCCAACTATATATTTTATTATCACTAACGCCCATGATCTACCTCTAGGTGACAAGGGTATAGCTTCTGGTGATGGCTGTAGAAAATGTTTAAGGACATCTGAGAGGAAATGTTGGCTTGTCTGGACATGTTGTAGTCTAAGACAGTAAGCAATAGTGCACACAGATTTTGTAATTCAACCCATGCTCGATCACGGTTTTTTTTTTCTCATCTTCAAAAAAAATTAAAAAGAAAAAAGATTTTCACAATTAGTTTGTCTTAGGCTCACCTTAGATCGGTTCAACATCCAGATAGCAATATTTCTTTTTTTTGTTCTAACGAAGATTTTATAAATAGACACCATGAGAACCGACCTCCCATAAGCATTACAGCAACAAACACACTAGAAATCTAGCCACATTAATGGCCTCAAAATGTGAATTGACACCCACGATGCCTAAACCAATCTGCAATTTTCTCATTCCTCGCGCAGGTTTCTATCTTTCAAATCCAAAACACAGATCATCAAGTACCTGCGTCTGATTAAGAAACTAGCAAACACCAGTGAGCAGCCAAAGTGAATTTACCAAGAACAGAAGTTCCTCCAGCAGAAAATAGCAAACGAAACCTAATTGATTCATTGTTTAAAAAAAAAAGCCAAACCCGCCGCTCTCTTCCAATTGACCTCTTCGACAAAAATATTAGAACTGATTCCACCGATTGAATCTAAGGCTATGTTTGGGAACCTTGCAATGGGATGGAAACACGGTTTCAGTGTGTTGCTAAAATATTGTTTTGCCAATGTGTGATGTTGAGAGATGGAGTTGCAAAAGCATCCTCTCGTGAAAGGTGTTGAAATATGGTGTTGGGGCAGCCAACACCATTCCCAATGCATTGTTTCAGCAACGTCACTGCTCCCAAACAGCAAGAGAGTATGAGAGCACGGCGGAAACCACAACACAACCTCCGATTCCAGGCTCCCAAACATGGACTAAATTTCTTCACTTTACCACCCAATAATTCATTTAGCAACAATCAAGACATCCTAGTTTCACTACAAACACAACCGAACCCGTAATTTTCTTCTACGCAAACAAAAAAGAAAGACGTCCTCAGAGAATCAACAGTTCCCTTGCAGAAATGGAAAACAAGACCACGAGTTCTTCAGAAAACGAGAAAGAGAATCACAAAATGAACATTAAGCAGAACTTAGACTTCAACTCCGCCCGATTAACATCAAATCGTCGAGAAAAAAGGACCAGAATTTGTATAAATACCTAATAATTCGGCGCCCACACGATCGGAAGAGCGAATCTGGAGATCATAGCGGACCTGTCTAAGCCTAAGAAAACCATCAATTTTCGGGAGCCGAAGGAGGGAAAAGAGGGGGCGGAGGTTAAAAACAAAAAAAAGAGGAGGGAAATGAGTCTGGACGGAGTAGATTCTGGATTATACATTAATGTCCTCGGTAGTCTATATTTCCTCTCACGGTTTGCCACACGTTCTGCCAATTGCCCATACGACTCATTGCCACCAGTGCTACGGATGGCAGTGGACTTGAGGAAACGGGCCCGGGCCCGGCCCCGCCTAGTTCCGTTTGGACCGGGGATGGAGGATATGAAATAGGGATGATGGTTAAAATAAAAACCCATGCGAGGATGGACTTACGCTTTCTTCTGCCCATCCTCAATCCTTTTAAAAGATGGTAATGAACCGAGGCAAAACGGAGCCCGTCCCATTTAAATGGGGATAGAGGTTAAAATCCAAACCCATGCAGGAATGAAGGTCTGGATTTTAAGACGGGGCAGGGGTGGAGACCTTGTCCCCTTCCCCGGTCCACTGCCATCCCTAACCAGTGCTACTGTTAGTTGGGGCCAACCATAACCTTTAAACTTTCAAGCAATTTCTCGCAATATATCGGCGATATTTTTATAAATATCGTGATATTTGTCACAAAGCTTCCACCTAACACTCTTGGGACTCCGTCTAAACTAACGTTGTTACTTTCGGTGGTTTTTTTTTTTTGTCGTGTCTTTGAGTCGACCTACCTTGTAGGTTTCTGTCTGCTGGGCCCTGCGTTGGATCTACTGCGACTGCATACACTTCCTTTCACATGCATAGGGCATTAACAATCAGGTTCATCATAAAAATGAATTTAAAACAAGAGTTGATTTCGAAATGACTAGCGAAAGAACTCTGTGTGCGAGTGCATCGTGTCATTTTGGTTATATACATCATTCACTTGTTATTTAGAGTTTCGCTAATCAATTTCAGTTGCACAAGGCTGATTTGGTTTACCATTCATTTTTAGTGTCATATTTCCATTTTGATCTTCGATGCACATGGTTTTTGTTGGGATGTCATTTCGGTCTTCGATGCACATGCTTTTTGTTGGTACTTCTCTATGGTATTTCCATATAAGAATGCCATTTGGAGAATACCAAGAAGCTGCCAAATCTCTATGTAACATTCACTAATACCTAAAAAGAAAACGGAAATTTATATGATAAAATACAGAAAAGTACCTATTGCAGTTGATGTAGCTGGGAAATCTGTCTGTCAGCACGCCTTCCACAGACAAGTCAACACCCATAACTGTAACTGTCCATGGTGATATCTAGGTATTTAACAGGAATGGCAGTGGAGCGGGAAAATAAGGCCCTGCCCCCCCCCCCCCCGCCTTGTCCTGTTTGGACCGGGGATGGAGGACATGAAACATAGATGGAGGTAGGGATGAAGGTTAAAATCAAAACCTGTGTGGGGATGGACTTACGCTTTTTGCCGCCCGGCTGCGTCCTCATCTCCAATTCCTGCCTTGCCCCACCCAGCCCTATTCCTGATTCTTCTTTAGGGATATCAGTGGACTGAGGGAAAACGGGGTCCCGCCCTGCTTTGCCCCATTTAGACTGGGGATGGAGGTTAAAATCAAGACCCGTGCAGGGATTTTGAGACGGGGAGGGGGGTGGAGACCCTGATTTGCACTGTATGTAGGGGCAAATCTTCTCTAAGGGGAGTACTTCCGTACGCCTTAGCCTGTTACATAATCTAAACATGCTTCTATTGTTTTCTTTATGTTCTCTGCTTTTGTTTGCTCTTATGTTGTCGTCTGGATTTTGGTCTAATGCGGAAAATGCCATGCTTGCTCCTTGTTTTTGCTTCGATTGTCTGTTGATCATGTATACACTGTTGTATTTACTGTTTTCTATCGTGTATTATATCATGATGACGATTGTGAAACTATGTGATCTGAAATATGATCCAACATATGCATGCACAATAATGTTTGCATGTTGATCCTGATGTAAGTTCTATTGTTGGATTTATTTTCTAATTGGTTCTTCTAGTTCTGCAGATGGGGTTGCACATATGCTAGTAGATTCTAAGGTCAACCTGGACTCTACTGTTGCCACTCTAATATTGCTGAACCTGACCATATTGTGCCAATCAAACCTGATCCTGTGCATGATTCTTCCACTGCAAAAGAGCTTCTCAATGACTTCACAACTGCTGAATAGTGACACCATCAGCTTCATTAATTTCTTTAAATTTGTGTGCTTTTCAGCAGTAATTTTTGAAACTCAAATTCAGAATTAGCTAGCTTGCCCATTTTTGTAGCATTAATTTCTTCATTATGGTGCTTATAATCTATTTATTTTATGGTTAAGAGTTCATAGTCGTTGTAAAGAAGCATTATGTGCTAGTTGGTGAACTAGAACATGCGGTGGTTTTGCTTGTCTCAGGTTTGCTGTCTTTGCCGATTTGTTGTCATATAATTTTGTAAGGTTTGTTGTCTTTTACATAAGAAATTGTTGATTTTCATGTGAAAACGGATCAGTTTTTCTCTTTCTACATGCCATAATGTAGGAATCTGTGGTTATTGTGGGCCTGAATCTGCATTGATTCAAGCAGGTTATTGTGCAGTGAAGTGAGTTTAGAATCAAGAGTGTTTGGTCGTACTCCTTGCTGACGTCCTTACGTTTAAGCCAGATAATTCAAATTGCTGTTTAGCCATTTGATCGGAGGTTGGAGGCTGCTGCTTCCTTTCAGTTTGCATCATTAGGAGGTTATAAACAATCAAGCCAGAGAAACATGGAGTAGGAATGGTACTTAACAGTAGTTGACAGAGCCTGTTATGCCTGCTTCTATATTTGTAATATTACAATTGATTATCAGATCATTTTAATCTAGCTAGTCTTGTTATAAACTTAGTGCTACTTGAATGATTTTTATCTCCTCAGTTGGCATTTGCCTCTGTTTAATGCTTTTTGAACTGAATGGTCTTCATCGGATTTGAGGAGTCTTTGTGTTCCAGATTCCTGTGGTATCGAATGTCATTTGTTGGCCTTTGGGTGGGACGCTACCTACGTGCAGTGAATGCTATTATCGATGACTAAGTCAGAAAGTTCCACCAAATTCACACTTGAGAAATTGAAACTAATAGACACTCTATATGGCTAAAAATTACCGTAACCCTCACAGTAATTTTCGAAATTTTCTTTTCCAGTAGTTAACTGGAAGATTTGGGTGCTTTCTTGGACTTCATTGCTCCAGTCTATATGAACTGTGGTGAGAGTGAAGGCTCTCTGTCTCGGCCCATACAGAGACCAACTCAGTCTAGTGAGAACCATACCGAGTCTGACCTTATGAGGAAATGAGACAGATTTTTTCTTACAGTCTCGGCCTGTTTTATTATATATATTGATTCATGGGGGTATACATATATAGAGAAAAGCTAAGACAGTAATTATCTCGATTTTCTATCTTGAACTGGATATGGATTTTGATTAAGTTGCATCAAACCTATAACAGATCGGATTCGGATCTGTTGGACCAAACCATAATTGAATAAGGTTTAGATCCAATTATCAAAACTAAATCAAAATTGGTCAGGTTTGGATCCAGTTTGAATCCAAACCCAAGCTGAATCAAGTCTGGTTCCACTTTGTACCAAACATAGAATGAACCAGTTCTAGATCTCTTGCATTGGATCTAGATCCAGTATGAAAATCAGAGATTGGATATCTATCTAGTTTGGATCCATAATAAAGTAGATTTGGATATGGATCTGAGTTGAAAAAATAGGATCTGGACCAGGAAGGTCTAGTTTAGATTGCACCTAGGCCAGACTAGGTTTATAAAAAGGGCAGGACTGAACCCAGCTCAGGATGGGTCTCGGTTAAGTTCAGTGAAAGGTTAGGTTTAGCTTTGGGACAAAGCCCTAGTTGATATTTTTGCAGTGGTATTTTTAAAACATATTTTTTAATAAAAGATTTTGGAAAATTGTCAACCAAAAGTATAAAAACGGACTTTCCACTCTCTTGGCGAGTATGGGTCGAATCCTGAGAGAACAGGATGATATTCAATTTAAATCTAAAAATTTCACTTTATTAATATAACAGATGTTTGCAATAAATTAAGACAACTATAATTAAATTGCACACTAAAAATTAACTAAAACAAATCTTAAATGAAGTTGCTCAAGCCTTCTCCAGACCGTAAGGGCATTTCTGTCATTTCATCAATTCAACTTTCTCGCGCTTGACAAAATTCCTTTTAACCTTTAGTAAGCTTATCAACCTAAACACAATAAAATGAAAAGTCAGTAACAAATCACTATAATTAATGTTAAAATATAACTAAATCTAATTCTGGAAATAACTAATAAATCAGAATTGTAATTTAAAAAAAAAAAACTAAAATACGACATCTAATTAAACTAACTAATTTATGTTAAATTGAACTAGCTAACTACTATAATTACACTAACTATCATGCAGAAAAACAAGAAAAATTATTGAAAATCAATTAATTAGTGAAATATCTATTTTGCCCTCAATGTAGCACAAAATTGAATTTTGACAAGTTTTCAAAAATAAACTGTTTGGAGGGGCAAACGAAGTCCAAAATTGCTTAAATTTATTATGTTATATTTCTGACACATTCAAGAATCTGTCAGATTTTACAGAACTGAAAAATTCATCCTGAAGCTTCGAATATAAGCATCTCAAAACCAAGAGAATTTTGGAAATCGCTTGTCCCGAAATTTAAAAATCTGAAAAATCTGTTTTTGAAAAATGCTTAAAACTGTGACCAAATCAACTTCAATTGAGCTGATTTTCGGTATGTTGCTAGTTAACACACAAATGAACATAACATAATTGATTTTTTAGAAAAAAAAATCACATAAAATAACGAGTGCAATACGCGGTAATTTTTGGTTCAACAATTCAATTCACTATTCAATTGAAATTAAGGTAATTCATGCACTGTTGAATGAAACACATGTAACAACAGACAGTATCAGATCTAAATGCTGCTAAAAATATTAAATAAAACTAATTTTACTAAAGAAATTAAATCTACAATTAACCTAAATTACTTTATAGAAACTATGAATTAATTCTAAAACATAAGTGGGTAAAACACTAGATTAACTACAATGATAAGCTACTACTAGTGTATTTAACTTTTAGGTGAGCTAACTGACTTACGTAATTTTAAAACTTGAATTTGGCAAATTGAATTTAAGCTAATGTAACTTACTTAACAAAAGCTAACTAGAAGTAACCTAACTCATTAATTAGAGTATCGGGGGCAGATTTGAATTGATTTGAAATGAGAGACTCACTCCCCCTAGGTATACCTACTTAGTAACTATATGAATGAGATGATAAGGCATTAAACACTATAAGAAAATTGCGTATTAGCGACGGACGCTAGCCATCGCTAAGCCATCACAAATCCATCGCTAAAGACATTAATGACAGATTTTGCGATGGATTAGCGATGGATAACGTCCATCGCATAACCGTAGTCGCTAAACTGCGACAGAATTTATCTGTCGCTAAGTAGCGACAAATTAGCGGTGGATCATGTATGTCGTTAATCCATCGCTAAATAGAGACTAATTTGGTTTTGCGCTAGAATTTAATCCGTCGCTACTATCTAACGAGGGATACGTATCCATCGCTAATGTCTGCTGCCAAATTGGTGACGGCCATTAGCGATGGATTAAATTCCATCGCAAACTGACGACTGCTTCAAATTGGCAACGGAGTAGCGACGAATAATATCCATCGCTATTTTTTTTTTTAAATTTTGTTTTTTTGAAGTTTTCTAAAACTCAAGAAAAAATTCTCGTTATACAATTCATATAACTTGCTTATAAAAAACAAAATACAAATAAAAAATACATATACAGGTATAACAAATTTAACACAAGTTCTAAGTTAAGCAAACTTTAACAACCAAATACAGTCATTACCAAGTTATAATTAGTTATAAGTACATCAAACAAATTAAACAAATGAATCTAATCCTCGCCAAGATTTTGGGCACCATTCTCTTCATTTTGTCGATTTGCCCCTCCCTCCATGCCTCCATCAGCTCCTCTACATTGATTATCTCCAGCATTCTACAAGCGAACAAAAAATGTTAGTATTTATAAATAAAACATAGTGAAATACATTATATGCAATGCACCTAATCTAATGCAACAAAGTAAATGGCTGAATGACACAGAGAATAACAATAAACTGAAGGACATTAACATAATTCAAATATGTGTTTAAGACTGGAAAAAAAATGTATAGTGACTCAATCATGCAGATATGTGTTCCAAGTTTGTCAAAGAATTTCACAGTGATTCATGCATGCATATATAGTTTATAAGCCTATCAACTAAATGTGTTATATATCACAATCATGCATATATGTGTTACAAGACAGTAAAAAAAACTTTCATAGTGATGAAATCATGCTTATATGTGTTCTAATGTTGTAAAAAAACTTTCATAGTGATTCAATCATGCTTATATGTGTTCTACAACAGTCAAAAAACTTGCATTTCGATTCAATCATGGATAAATGTGTTCTACGAAAAATTGTATAGTAATTCAATCATGCATATGTGTGTTCTATGGCAGTAAAACAATTTCATAGTGATGATAGCATGCTTGTATGTGTTCTAAGGATGTCAAAAAACTTCCATAGTGATTCAATCATGCATATATGTGTTCTAAGGTTGTCAAAAAACTTTCATATTGATTCAATCATGCATATATGTGTTTTAAGGTTGTGAAACAACTTTCATATCGATTCAATCATGCATATATGTGTTCTAAGGTTGTCAAAAAACTTTCATATGTGCTAATATCATGCTCATATGTGTTATAAGGCAGTCAAAAAACTTTCATAGTGATTCAATCATGCTCATAATTGTTCTAAGGCAGTTAAAAAACTTTATATGTGATTCAATCATGCGTATGTTCTAAGGCAGTAAAAAAACCTTATAGTGATTCAATCATGCCCATATGTGTTCTAAGGCAGTAAAAAAACTTTATATGTGATTCAATCATGCGTATCATGTTCTAAAGCAGTCAAAAGAATTTATAGTGATTCAATAATGCATATGTGTTATAAGGCATTAAAAATCTATCATATATGTTAATATCAGACTCATATGTGTTTTAAGGTTGTCATAGTGATGAAAGCATGCTTATATGTGTTCTAATCGTGAAAACAAGACTATGGCATTGAAATCAAGGTTTTTAGAAAATATTTTTGTAAAATTTTTAATTTAGGTATCAAACAGATTCAAATCAATACCAAATCGGGTGTAGAGAACCCTAACATGATCATTAACATGATTAAACCCTAAAAATATAAAACTTTTCATGAAAAAATCAAAATATCATAAAAATATCAATTTTTGCCCGTGTTTTAGTTGAATTAGGACTCTATGGGCATTCTTTTTTATGATTTAACTAAATAATGTGTCAAATGAATTCCAAAATCTATAAAAAACGACATGGATACTTCTAATAACCCCAAAATTAAAATAAAATAATATAATATCATTTTTAACATTATTTTGATATAAAAATTAAATAAAGAAAAGAAAATATACGATTTTGCCCGTAGCCACGAACCTGTTACAGTGTCAGACCCAAATCAAGTATCAAACCACTATAGAAATTTAAAAAAAATTACAAATAAAAACTAGACAAATTAACAAAAAATTATGTTTTTATATATCTGAAATACGATTGTCGGTTAAGGAGATACAATTCTGGCAACATGCGCTTGATTCTGGCAAATGGATAACGGTTCAAAAACTGATAGTTCTGATTCGGTTTAATTAAAAACAGCAGACAGTGTCAAAAAATTAGCAGAATTTCATTGATGTAACTAGACATATAGCTGAATCTATGGATTCTTATGGATCATGAATACGATCTTTGGTTAGGGAGGTACGAATCCTGCAAGTTGAATTAAGGCTTAAACGATATATAAGGGTTACTGTGAAATAGATTCTGATTTTTGACAGCGGAAAAATAGCAAACGATCATAGAAATATATGAAAATTTCACAGGAAATACTAGACATCATGACAAACTTAATGTTTATTATAGATCATCAATCGGATCTTCGATGAGGGAGATATAGCCTTGACAAACTGTACCTGACTTGGTATAACATTTTCACGGTATAGGAACCAGGATTCGGTTTTTTGATGTTTTTAGCAGAGTTACAGAACCCAAAATAATCCAATTTTTTTGTGGAAAGTCACTGACACATGCATGATTCAACCCTAAAAAAAATGAATTTTATTGACAGACAAATACACATTAAATAGCATTGTTCCTGTGTGGCCAGAATTAAGGTATGTGCATTATCGATAAATGCATGAAATACCCTAATCTAAATATGCAAAATCATAAAAAATGCACAAATGACACATGGATCATGGTTTGATATTTAAGTTACTGAAATAAACATGACCAGGATAAAATAAATACATTTTTTTTAGGGTTGCATGATTAAAAATTTGGTTTGGCCTTTCAAAGAGGGATTCGATCCATAGAGGGATTAAATATCATCCTTTCTTTGACATAAACGTAAAAAGCAATACTCCAAGTTATTTTAACGGATGAAAAACATGAAAATCACCCTCACGCAAAATTAGATCATTTTCTTGACTTGCCTTCACGGTTCTTGAGGAGAAACAAAGCTAAAACCCAATCTCAAATGGGGAGCCAATGGCTAAAATAGCAAATAAAACATCAAAACTAAAAAAATAACAAAAAAAAACTAGAAGAAATCTCAACTTGGGGGAGCTGCAACAATGGAGGAAGGAGAGGCTGCTGAAGGAGAGAGAAGAAGCAAGAAGAAAAGGAGGAACACCATGAGAGGGTCGACCCCTATGGTCCCTTTTATAATTATTAATTAGGGTAGAGTTTTGCTTTCACAAAACTCTTCCTAATTAGCTTAATTAAGGGGGGCGATTTTGGTGGAGATATCCTAACCTAACAAGGCACTAATTAATTAATTTAATTGTGTTCTAATTACTATAAAACAAATCTAAATGTGGCACCACCTATTGTGGGCCCACATTTGATTATAAAAGCTATTATTTTAAGGTTTAAAACAAGATTTTAAAAAGTGAAAATAAAAGTTATGTTTTAAAATCAATTTTGATTTTTTTGAAATACTAACTCAATTAGGACACTAACCGAATTTGAACTAGCCTAGACTTCTTCAAATGTGGTGCCACCTACTGTGGTCCCCATTTGATTTTTCAGAAAATGATTTTTAAAACCTGAAAATAAAGGGGTTAAAAACAAGATTTTCAAAAAGGGTTTTAAACAAAAGGTAAAAATCAAAATTCTAAATCCTATAGAGTTCTAGATAAATTAAAAAACTCTTGAATGTGGTGTCAGGTATGTGGGACCCACATTTGAGTTTTTTAATAGGTTAAAATAAACATGAAAATAATTTTTTAAAACAGATGGAAATGAAAGCAATGAACAATTTCAAGAAAATTAGAGTCCTAAACCAACTAAAACTCCCGATTAGAGTCCTAAAATTTTAAAATTCTTAAATTTTGGTTTTTGAAAGACAAACGAAGAGATTTCGAAAGATCGTCTTAGAGACTAGCAAAAATGAACAAAAAGATGAAACCGAGGTTAGAGTCTTAATCAACTGGGACTCTAGAATAGAGTCCCAAAATTTTGAAACTCTTAGAATTGAATCTGTTTTCAAAAAATAAGTAAAATAAAAGTAAAAATATGAAATCAGAGTAGAGTTCTGGACCGACTAAAACTCTGGGACAGAGTCCTAAAATTTTGAAACTCTACAATAAAGTCCTAAAATTTTGAAATTTGGTTTCTGAAAAGATAAATAGATTTTTTTTTGAAAAATTCTTTCAAAATTGAAGTAAGGTTTAGAGTCATAATCCAACTGAAACTCTGGGACAGAGTTCTGATTTGACTAAAACTCTAGGATTTTGACTTATTTTGAAAGGTTTTGAAAGATTTTCTTGAAAATAGGTGAAAATAGCAATGAAAAAATAGAGTTCTAATCCGACTGAAACTCTAAATTTTGTGTCTTTTTGAAATTCAGATGAGAAGGTTTCTGAAAATAAGTGAAAAACAGGAATGAATGATGAAATCAGGATAGAGTCCTGATCCGACTGAAACTCTGGGATAGAGTCCTAGTCCGACTGAAACCCTGAGATTTTGGCCAAAATGAAGAAAATGGATAAGGAATAAGACTACCTCTGATTTAAAATTAAAATAAAATTTTGAAAATGGTTTAAAATGTAAAAAGATAGAGTCCTAATCTGACTAGAACTCTTAAATCTGAGTAATCTGGATAAAAGAAGGGATCCAAAAGCAACAACACATAGATGGGTCTCATCTGAGGATTGAGATCAATTAAAGATTGATTTTAAAACAAATCCAGATCGCTTTCTAAGGAAAATATTTTGAAATAAAGATCCTGGGGGTTGACAAATGGTAAAATATCGATCTAAAACATATGTATTTGAAATTAATTTTGAAAAAGAGGCTTTAAAATCGAATATGGATTAAAGATTATGAAAAAACAGAGTGCTGGATCTCAAGAATGTGATGCAATGCGATGAAATAACCTGAAATATAATAAAATGACATGAAATGATATGAAACGATATATAAAGATTACAAAATGTAAACTCTAGATGATGGATTCGAAGTCCCGGGCCCCTGAGAGAAACAGATAATTAAACATTCATGTTCGAGGATGAAAATTGATAACTGAAATGGAGCCAAAATGGAGATTGAATTTTGAAATATTTAAATTTGGGGCAAAATTCGAGCTCTGAATAGCCCTGACTCAGATGTCGACCAATTGGTTCCCTGAGGGATTTAGAGAGCGGGTCTCAGTGGCAAGAGAAAAAGGTTTTGAGCAAAAGTGAAAAATTTGAAGTGTTTACAAAACAATTTTGTGAAAACCAGACACCAAATAATAAAAATTGACTCACCATAGGGTGAGATTTTGGTCAAATTTAGGGAACGGGCAAAAACTTTGTATTCCACACAATAACAAGCTTTATTGCCTTTAAAATAAAAATAAATGAAAATAACTAACTATTACAATTTGTTACCCTCTTGCAGAGGGCTCAAAAAGAATAATAAATGATTTTATTACAAACCCAAATTAATGAATTAAATAAACTTAATATAAAAGAAAAGAGAAAAAAGGGTCTTTAGTTGCTTGAGCTTTAGTCCCTTTTATCTTCACTACTTCCCTCTTTTGCTTATTGTTCTCACATTTTATTGATTTAGGGCCTTTTGAAGGGTTCTTCTGAGGGGCTCTTTTGAGGACTCAAAGGGCCTTTTGGGGACCTCAGAGGGCTCTTCGATAGTACTTTTGCGGGCCTATCGTACGTCCGACCACTTTTCTGCAAAAAAAAAAATACAAATTGAGCAAAACAATGAAAATAAACGATATCGAAAACTAATATTTCAAACAAGAAAAATAAGAAACTAACCTAACAAACTAACTATCATGTAACAAACATTAAACTAACTTGTAACACACTAAATCACTAAATGACAAGATGATAAACCAACTAACTAAATAATAATAAAGAACTACATATAAAAACTAAATTAACAATCTAACTAACTAAGCAAGAAGACAAACTAACTGAATATCAAGAATCAATTAAAACTAACACATTGACTAAACTAATTAGCTAACAACATGTTGTACAATGTCTAACTAATTAATTAACAAAATCTGGAACAAAACTAACTAAACCATATAATCTAAACTAATCAAACGAATACTAGTTGAAATAACAAGAATCAATTAAATGCTACTTTGATAACTCACGAACTAATTAGAAGACAAAAAAATACAACCGACTAACAAGAATAAAAATTAAACTTGCCATGCTCACTAACAAACCAATAACAAAGATGTTGTACAATACTTTAAACTGATTAACAAAATACGAAACAAAATAACGACTAACTAAACTATAATTAATTAAAAAGAATAGAACAAGAACAAGCTGATGTTAATTAATTAATCTAAACAGGGTAAACACTAAAACTATTCTAATAATAAACTGACATAAATTAAGTTAAAACTAAGCTAACTAATAACATAAACTAAACTAATATGTAGCTAATATGATTGAAGGCAAACAACAATAACTAACTATTTTATTCTAAAAAATGATAATTCAAACAAAGCCATAATTCGGCTACTATTAATTTACAATTAAACTAATTATGAATTATTCTAATCTAAACTAATATCATTAAGTCAAAACTACATTAATCTAATTGTTGTGAGAATAAAATCTGATGTGAATTAAAAAGTGTAAAATAAAATTAACTATAGCTATTTAATCGGCTCATAACCGAATCTATCTAAAAACGATAATTGGTGATTTTAAACAACTAATTCTAATTGAATTAATAGATTAAAAATTTCTACAATTAAAAGAATAACTATCTAATTGATAACAAGAAACAGAAATTAAATCTATGCTATTCAACTGAATTAAAAAAACTAAAAGAACTAATTATTCTCTATCAATTAATCTACTTTAATCTAATAATTAAATAAAACTAACTAAAGCTATTAATAAAAATCAAGAACATGAATTAGACATTGAATAAACTAACCTAATACTGAAAATAACCAGAAAATACTTAGATCTTATTGTGAAAATTAAAAAGATTATAAAACCCCTAAATCAATTAATTTAGAAATATAAATAAATTAAATCTAATTAATACCAAAAATTTAAAACTTAATCTAAACTAAATCTAACTTAGTTCTAACATGAACTGAATTAAAAATCACTAAAATATAAAAAATACTCTATGCTAAATCCATCGATTTGAATAAAATAATATTAATCTACATAAAAATAAAGAAAATTGGCTAAACGAAATTAAGTTATTTTACTTTTTTCTTTTGAAATGAATAAAAAGCAAGTAATCAAAACTAAATGCAACACGTGAAGAGAGATTAAACTATGCTATATGCCATGATGCATGTATTCTACAAAAAAAAAGAAACTAATCTATATAATAAACTATGGAGAAATGAGGGACAAGAAACAAACCTCACGATCCATTTTTGATGGAGGGTTGAGAAGAAAAATGTGGTCTTTCTCCGGGCTTCACGTAGCGTTGACGATGGGGACAAGAAGAAGTCGGTGAAAGCAATGATTAGAAGCAAGATGAAATAGGGGGAGAAAGGAAGAGAACGAGGGAGAACCAATTGGGAACGAGGAGGAGGAAGAGAAGAGGCCAGTGATTTTTCAAGAGGCAAAAACATCCCATATGGTTGAAACAATCCTATTTATACTAAAAATTAGGTTAGAAAATGTATTTTCTAAAAGCCCAATTAATTTTTAGAATTTTCAAAACAACACCTCAAGAAAAACATGTTTTCAAGAAAAATACTATTCCAAACAAATTAAAACTAATCAATACACTCCTAATCTAGTTAGACTACGCATTAGAAAATTTTAAACTAACTAAAACTCTAAAAAAATGCAAGGAAGAACTTGAAATATGAGATTTTACCAATATTTTTAATTTTAAAGCAATTTCTCAAAAACACCGATAATAATGAGTATTTAATACGATTTTTCATTGGATCATGCATAAAATCGTATGAATAAAACACAAAATATATGCATGATCATTGACACCCCCCTGTCAACATCCCCTTTCTTCTCCCCTATAAAAACCTCGCCTACAGGGGGGTTTCTTTTTATGTTGCTCCCTCTCTCTCCCTGCTCACCTCCTGGCAAGCCATGCCAACCTCCAACTAGGCTGTATGCTTGGCTTTGCCGAGCAGAGCTCGGCTGGAACTGAGATTTGCTTGGTCCATGTTTTCATAATTAAGCCAACTCAGCTAGTAAGTCGAGCCCAACTCAATCATGTCTTTCACCTTTGGCCTAAGCCTGACTCGATCTTCTTAAACCGAGTCCAGCTCGGTCAAGAGGCAATAATAGGCTGCCTCTTTCTTGGATCAACCAAGCTAGGTTCGACAAAAGCCGAACTCAACTCAATATATTTTTGGTACCAAGCCCAACTCGATAAAACCAAGTATGGCTTGGTCAAACCTAGTCAACACAATTCGTTACCAAACCTAATTGATTCTCTTGATGTCGTCTGCCCGACTCGGTCTGGTCTGCCCAAACTAGGTTCAGGTTCAACCCCTACGACATGATCGTTGCTTCATCCACAAGTATAAGAGATTTAACCTCGTTCCTTATGCAGCATGATAAAATCGTTTTAACATACCACATTGACACAACAAGCAAGACTCTTAACCTTTGACATGCATATCGAGGCACAAACAAATTGATAACCTACACTCAAAATCATCAAAGATTTGGTCTATCTCCGAGGTAGGAAAAAGTTGCACCCGATGGCTATGGCGATCAAATATATATATGTACACTTTTAACTCAAGGACATAATTTTGCGTATTCTTATCCCATTTAAATTATGTTATTTACATTGTCGTCACATTGTAATATGTACAGACTTCTGCTTTACGCAATTTACTTAGCCTGATGCGTGGTGTCATACACCAGGCCCTGCTTACACAATTTACTTAGCCCAATGCATGGTTTCACACATCTGGTCATATTTTATGCTATTTACTTTGTTGTCGTACTGTTATATGCACATGATTATGCTTTAATATATATTGATCATATATGCATATATAATTACTCATAGTACACAATTTTTTGTACTTTTGCTCTATTTCAATTACATGCGTATTTATTTAGAGTACACCGTTTTGCATACTCCTGCCTACTTTAAATTATGCCACTATTTATTTAAAGATGCATATTCATGCATCCTTGCTTTAACTCAATTTTAAAAGGATATTCATAAGAGTTTTTAAGTTCACATGCTCTGATGTCTCATAAAATAAAACAAGTATTTTATGCTCGCATGTTTGTGATATTCAGCGTATATAGACACCACTTATACTATGAATAAAATAAGGCTCTCATGCTTGCGTGCATTAAGGTTGTTGCGTCTGTTCTTATCAGACATATTCCCAAATGTTAGCGTGTTCTTCGAAAACACCTTTCCAACCTGGTTCAAATTTTAACATAAGTGAAGATTGACATGACTCGGGCATTCACAACTGAGTCTTCTCTTTGAACCAATTTATTATATATCCTTCAATCGTACGTACGTCAGGTCCTTCTTTTCTATATCTGAAATGACTCAGATATTCCCCCAGCCTAAGGCATAAAAAAACATGATTTTTGTTATTATGATTGGGGGTCCTTTCTGAGAAACCAATATCATTTTTATCTTTGTAGTACTACGACAATGAATGAATTGGAGGTCTTTTGGGGCAGATCCAAGTTAGATCCAACCAGATTCAATCTAGATCCAAAAACGAATGCCGACACCCCCTATCAACATCCCCTGTCTTATCTCCTATTTAAAAGCTCCCCTAGGGGGGGGGGGTCTTTTTATGTTACTCCTTCTCTCCGAACTCTCACGCTTCCTGTCTCTGATATCGCTCTCTCTCCTCTCTCCATGCCCACCTTTCGACGAGCCACACCAGACGTTGGCCTCCACAGGTAAGCTCTCTCTCTCTCTCTCTCTCTCTCTCTCTCTCTCTTAGTTATTTTCCTGCAAGGAAGTACTACTTCCCTGCCTCCTCCCCTTCTACCTCTTTTTTACTACAAACGTAGGTGGATGGTGCCACTACCAGCCAATCGACTATCCCTTTTTGCTGTGAGCCGCATGGCCACCCATAGTCGGGTAACCCCTGTGCCCCCCTTCCATGTTTGCTGACCAACGATAGTGGTCAGAACCACCGTCACTACCATATGATCCTTGTTGTAGTTGTAACACCCCAAAATTTTAACCCTTAAACTTTAGAGATTTTTTTCTTTTTAAAATAACGGAAACAACCGCTTTCTTTGGGTTAAATATTCTGGGTGGGTTACAGTATAATCAATTATCATAACTGAATTAAAATATGAACATTGAGATTTAATTCAGTCTCAATAATTTAAAATATATATCAGAGTATTTTGATGACAATAATTAATTTTCCAAAACTATCCTCGGTAAAGAAAAAGACTGGCTCTTGATGCCGCCTAAGCATTCTGCATCCGCTCCGCAGTTGCTCATCATAATCTAGTTAAAACCCCATAAAATGGGTCAGAGTCATGAAAGTTTGGTAGAAAATAACATACTTGCAATAAATGCACGATATCATAATATATTCAAACATGACCTCATATACATGTAACACATATCTTAGCAGACAATAAACATAAAATCATGCTAGCAAGTCAATTTAATATACATTCATTTATGTTAAGATTTGCATCAATACAATAAATTATACACATGTATGAATATTTACCAAATGCATAAACATATACAATATGCTTGAACTTACCATTTCAGTATTGTGAGTCCTTCCTGCATGAATAACTTTTTATCTTCAGTTATTGTTTTTTTCCTTAAATAATGCATGTCATGTTCTATCTATATGCAATTCACACTCATGTTTCACTTGCAAATATCGGTCTGTGGGTACAACACAGACTCTCTTATATGGTGGTAGAACCCAAGTTTGTGTTTTCAAGCAATTTTGTCTTATTAACCTGCGTGATGCCCCAACTGTGACTACTTCAGAGAGAGAATACAATTTTATAGAGAGAGCTCTCAACTTTTGCAACCCGATATATCAGATTTTTCTTATGAGTCTTACTTACCACACTGCGGATAAATCATGATAGTTCCCCCAGTTACGGATCCTGTAGATGGGGGATAAAAATAACCTTCCGTGCTAAGCGAATATTTCACAGAACTGTCCGTACCAAGCTTACTCTCTTAATAAGCCGCAAGAGAATTAATTTTATTTTTGATTTCTTAATTAACTCCTTTGTTAATAGTGTCAATGCAAACATGCAACCACATTAATGGTTTATATGCAATAATATTTATGGCACTCAATGCATGCTTTCTATTAGTCTCTACCATAAAATTAATACAATAATATAATCAATATGCACGTACACAGTCAAGGTAGGCTAATCATTTATATTTATGCATGCCTAATAAAATCAATAATGAAATGCATTCAGTTAACGTGTATATCAGTTAAATATCTCATTTAAACATCAATAACATGCTGCACAAAATAAAATACAACCTCACATCAACACATGCCATACGATGCAGTTCATATCTCTATTAACCTAAATTTGAAAAACCCACCAAAAATCACAAGAACTGAATTTAACTCTCAAAAGTTTACTGGAATTGTTCCATCATCTTAAGAACATAGTCTATAAAACATAATTGCAAAATTTGTTATAATAAAATCAGGAAAATTCAGGGACTGAACCCTATTCAGAAAAAATATTAGACAAATCCTGTCAATTGTAGAAATTTATTTCAGTTTGCAAAATTTATGAAGATTTACAGAAAAATATTTTGAAAATGTCCTTTTTATAGAATCATATTATGCATGTTAGCTTTCACCCAGATTTTACACAATTTACTTTGATAAGTTTTGATTGAGGTTTTAGAACTTTCAAAATCATTGGTTGGAACACTCATGCTGACAGAGCAGAAAACCTGTGCTCTATTGCAATTGATGTTTTGGCATCAAAACAGAACCAAACGGGATGAAATACGATTCTAAATTCAAGCCCTAAATGTGTAGAATACTCTAGTATTTTTATTTTTATTTATTGACCTCATTTTTATAGACATATTAATTTTTTTATAAGACTGATCAGAACAAAAAATTAGGACAAAATAACCAAGATCGAAACTCATGCAAGATCTATTAAGCAAAAACAAGAAACATGGTGAAACTCATATAATCATAAATTTTGGATGCTTTAAACACGTTTACAATATTATACAATACATCTTTGATCATATTTAGGCTAATCTTACTAAAATATTAAGAAACATAATCTAAAAATCACAAAACCTTCATGAAATATCTCAAATACGAATTCATCTATGCAAGAATCACAAGAGACATAAAAAAACATAGAATCATGAATTATTTATGCAATAACATACTGTATAATCATGCTATATATGTTCTAATTCACCATATATTTTTGGATTAACTTTCTTTATCATAAAATAGCAAAACCCTAAATTGTTTTTGGCAAAACCTTCTTCGAAATAATTTTCGCATATTTTTATCCAAGAAATATGCAAGAGACATATTTATAACATCAAAATCTATGGAAAAATACTCAACAACATCCTTCTATATTCATTATATATGCTAAAAAATATAATAAAATACAGATCTAACTATTCACATGACTTTTGCTTTTTAGGGTTTCAAAACTAGTCTTTTTTAAATCATTTTCTCAAAATCGTTCTTTCAAAACACCGTTTTGGGTTTTCAAAAATCTTTTTCATGTAAATCTAATAGTCATAGATGTTCCAAGTATAGATTATATGAAGATCCAAGCCTTGTAGAAAAAAAAGTATGCTAATACATCTCGAAACCGAACATCATAAAACTAGAGATTTTCTACCAAAAATGTGCTTCTCACAACAACATCGTCGCTTTTTTCTCCACTCGTAGCTCATTCTAGACTTTCACCAAGGTGGTTGCAGGTCTCTAATAGAGGTCTAGACTTTCCTAATGGCTTAGAGGAAGGATATATGAGAAAGAAGGAGAGATGCACATCCCTATCATGATGACCTCTATTTATAGATGAGCTTAGGCAAGAGTCTCATCTCTAATATAAAAGATTAATATCTATTAATTTTTTTATTAATAAAATAAGTAAATAAGTTATGGGTCCTAACTTATTAAATTCTGAAAATGATTAAGCTAGTGAAGAAATGTGGGGACTTTTTATTCTGCCTTGGGCTCTAGTGACATGGTAACCTTTCGGGAGCTATAAAGACCCAAAGACTGAATAGAATTTAACGTTTAAATAGTCGATTTGATAGCCTTTGAAACATAAATCAGTGTGATGGTCTTAGATTTAATCGTACGCACATGGATCATCAAGAAAATTTAGTTGATGTTGAAAAACATTAATTTTTGACCTACAATTGGGCATGAACTTCGGTCGATGATAAAATGCTCAAATCTATACCAATTTGGGTGTGTAAATAGTCGATTTCGATGCTCTCAAAATGAGAAACGTCGAGGTTGAGTTTGATTTAATAGGTGAAGCATTTGATTAGCCATTTTTTTGTCAAAACAATAATAACATTATTATGAGCGTCCCACCCTATGAGTCCAATCTAATGAAATTGAATCCAAATATCATGAGTTATATCCAACCCAATTCATTCCTAATTAGATCCAAATGTCATATATTATATCCAACCTAATTGGGTTAGATTCAAAATACAGTCTGATCAATTTTAAATAACCAAAATTTGAACTTTATCCAAGTTGAAAAACACAAAATAGATCCCAATTAATTTTAAAAAACATATTTTTTAAAGCTACCCATAACCAAAATCACTAAATATGATCTCCTACAAAATCTACGGCTCACAACAGACCTAACTAGAGTCCTAGTTTAATTTAAACTCTTAAATTTTGTTTAAATTTGACTTGATTTTAACTCCAATTTTGTTCAAATTTAAAAGTTAAAACAAAATTCACTGATGTCAACCCTCAACAAGTGAAAGGTTGACCATCACTTTCTTCTTCCTCTCATCTCTCACTATTTTTGGCAGGAGGGTGCCACCCTCCTGTCTCTCTCATTTCTCCCTACTGTGCCGGCAGAGGAGGGCAAGGAACCTTGGTTGACCATTGCCTACGGCAGTGGCCTCACCCCCTTCCCCTGGGCTTACTGAGCTGAGCTCGATTTAAACCAAGCCCAACTTGGTTACCTCTATAGGAGGACTGAGCCCAAGCTTAGTCTTGTCTTATTGAGGGCCAGACCCAGTCAACCTGGCCACTAAGCCCACCTTGTTTGCATGAGCATCATAAATAACTATTGTTGTTGCATGTTTGGCTCTACCGAGCTAAGTTCGGCTGGAACCGAGCTTCGCTCGGTCGATATTTTCATAATCGAGCCAGCTCGGTTAGTAAGCCGAGCCCCGCTCGGTCATATCTTTCACCCTTGGCCTAAGCCTGACCCGGTCTTCTTAAACTGAGCCCAGCTCGGTCAAGCGGCAACACGAGGCTGCCTATTTCTTGGCTTGGCCAAGTTGATTTCGGCAAAGGTGGAACTTAGCTCGATCCATTTTTGGTACCGAGCTCAGCTTGGTCAAACCAAGTTTGATTCGGTGAAACCTAGTCAACACGGTTTGTTACCAAACATAACCGACTCTTTTTATGTCTTGTCTACCAGGCTTAGTCCGATCGGCTCGAACTAGGTTGAGGTTCGACCCATGCGATACAATCATCGCCTCATCCACTGGTATAAGAGATTTAACCTTGTTCCTTATGCAACACAATAAAATGTTTTGAGCGCACCACATCAATGCAATGGGGGGATACTTATACCTTTGACATGCATATCGAGACACAAACATATTGATAACCTATGCTCAGAATCGTCAGAGATTCAGACCATCTTTGAGGTAAGGGAAAAAGTTATACCCAATGACAAGGATAGAACATTTACGATATATATGTATTATATTTACGTCATATATATATATATATATATATATGTGTGTGTGTGTGTGTGTGTGTGTGTGTGTGTGCGTGCGCGCTTTTAACTTAAGGACCTAAATATGTATATTCTTGTCCCATTTAAATTATGTTATTTATTTTATCATCGCGTTGTAATATACACAAACTCCTACTTTATGCGATTTACTTAGCCTAATGTATAGTTTCATAAACCAGGCTCTACTTACACAAATTACTTAGCATGATCCGTGGTTTCACATATGAGACCCTGATCTACACTATTATGTGCACAAGCTTCTCCTTTAATATATATAGATCTTATATATATATAATTATTCAGAGTATACAATTTTGCATACTTTTGCTCTATTTCAATTACATGTGCATTTATTCATAGTACGCAATTTTGTGTACTCCTTACTACTTTAAATTACATCAATATTTATTTAAAGACGTAGATTTGTGCATCCGTGCTTTAACTTAATTTTAAAAGAATCTTCATGCGAGTTTTCAAGTTCACATGTCCTGATGTCTCATAAAATAAAACAAGTATTTTACGCTCACATGTTCGTGATATTAAACATATACATGCCGCTTATACTATTAACAGAATAAGGCTCCCATGCTCGCATGCATCAAGGTTGTTGCATCCATTCTTAGCGAACATATTCCCAAACGTTAAAGTGTTCTCCAAAAATACCTTTTCAACCTAGTTCAAACTTTAACATAAGTAGAGATTGACATGACTCAGACATTCACAACTGAGTATTCTCTTTGAACCAATTTAACGCAAAGACTTCAACTACGCAACCTTCGATCGTACGCACGTGAGGTCCTTTTTTTATGTATCCGAAATGACTTGAATATTTCCTCAACCTAAGGCGTGGAAAATCATGATTTTCAGTATTGTGATTGGGGGTTCTTTATGAGAAACTAATGCCATTCTCATCATTGTAGTACTATCAAACATGCACGACATGCTCATACAACGATGAATGGATTGAAGGTTTATGACAAAATTTATTGTGTAATAATACACCATTTTATAAGAAAACTATGTAAATAAAGATGATCGTATTCACGTGCAAAATGCTCGATTTGGTTTAAAAGACTAGATTTTATTGAATAAGTTGTCAGATAAAATAAGACCTAACACACTCATTCATCATTTGGTTCTGTCAAGAGCAATGATAGGAGGTACAAGCTTCGATGGATAAGTTGTTAATAACTATGCTCATCGAGTGACAATGGCTCGACATCTTTAGTCATCGAAGTTAGGAGACTGGGTACCAAGTATTATCCTAGGTGGTAGATCTTATAACTTTTGCAGAAGTTTGGATGCATCTTCCGTTTACAAGTGACCTCAGAGAAATTCTCTTTCGTTCATTATATTGTTCCCTTTAAAGCATATTCAACTAATCATTTAGGGTATCAAAATTCATGAAATAATAAACCCCCGAATGATCTTATTGTTTCTACGTTTGTCTTGTGAGTACCCAAAAGTCGTTAATTATCAAAACAACATTATGATGTTAACTTTACTTCTCTTGAAACTAAATATTGTGAAATATGATAATACATATATTAGTCTTATTCTGTTAACTGACATTGATGCACCTATCAAGATTTAATGAGTCTGACCCATTTTATGAGATACAGGTGGCGAATAGACGGATGCTGCAGGCTATGACATGATGATATTAAGAATCCACTCTCTCTGTTGTTCCCTCTTGAGCTCGTTTTCTAATTTTGTATAATGACTTTTGTATAAACTCTTTCTATCTAAAATCTCGTTTTGAATCTTCATGGTTTTGAATGGATGTATGAAAATGCGGACCTAAATCCATGACATTTGGAAACCCAATTTATTGGATGAAAATTTTGACTGTAATCCACCCAAGGTTCATCGACTTATTTTTTCTAAACATTATTTTCATTGAACTATCATTTTTAACTCTGAAAAAGAATTGGTGGTTAAAATTTTAAATTTTTCTTAAAATTTAAGAATTCCAGATTTTGAGGCATTACAAATAATCTCTTATATTAATTTAAAATATTGATTTGAGGGTAAAGATTTCACTTTTGATGTCACACGAGCCTGTAAAGTCTATCATAAATCTAATTATTTTTTATAAAATAATAAAAAAAGAGATGTGATTGTTTTTCATCGAAAACTGATAAAATAATAATATATAAACTTTATTCGTTTAAAAGTTATTCTTTAGTATCCTGACCTACCTGTTTTCCAACAAGTAAGCTCATTATTAGCGGAAGAATATTCCCATGCTTTCATGAGAATCTACGAGGCTCATGGAAAAGATGTTTCCATGGAAACAATAACTTTTATGCGCTACCAAAACGAGCCTTGAATTTGGGGAGCTTCCCGAGGAAAGGCTCCTCCAAGTTTGAGTACACCTGTAGGGCTAAAGAAAGATTCACTGGCGGATGCTCGTATTCGAAGAAGTGGATCCATCATTAGTCTGCTTCAATGATTGATTGCCATGAAGTAGATCTATATTCGGATTTGGATCCAAGATAAAAAAAAGAACTTCAAATTCTGGACAAAGCCGTGCCTTGTCAAAGTGGCACAAACCCGGTTCTTTTTAGGTAGGCACAATGTAAACCGGTTTAGATTACCTTGGATCTACTCCATACCATAGGATCCGAGTCTCCGATCCGTAAGCCCATAGTCACCCCCCTAACTGGGATCCGGGACCCCACTTTGGCCCCTGTCAAAACCCTAAACCCTTCTGGTCCTCCTCTTCCCCAAACTGGAGCAATTCCAAGCTTCCATTCTTCCTCCTCATCTTCTCAGAGAGAGAGTGAGAGAGAGAGAGAGGCCAGAATGAAGCCGGTGGTGGGGGTGGTGATGTCGAACAAGATGCAGAAGTCGGTGGTGGTGGCGGTGGATCACCTCTTCCACCACAAGCTCTACAACAGATACGTCAAGCGGACCTCCAAATTCATGGCCCACGACGAGAACAACGATTGCAACATCGGCGATCGGGTAGTTATTACACTCTCTCTTATAGAGATTTCTTCAGGTTTTAGATGTGCAATTTATGGGTTAACAAGGAAAATTTGGGCATTTGATTTACTTCTGATCGCGACCACCGTCGCCAAAATCAACCCCCGTTCTTGTTTTACTATGATTGAAGAAAATTGATCGTTTTAGTTTTAGGACGTACTTGTTTTTGCTTCTGGGGTTTCCTCATATGACGGGAATTGGTTTCTTTCCTTTAGTCGTTGACAATGCGGTGTCACCATCATGTTAATAGTCACTGATGCCATCATTTCCGTGCTAGAGGAATTGAAGCAAACGGAATTTCTTTTTTTTTTGGTCTTTGCGGTTTTCCTTTTGTTGTTGTTGTTGGGCTGTTCTATCAAGTGAGAAACGAGTATTCTTTATTCTTATCACGCTTTTCAGGTAAGGCTTGATCCTTCAAGGCCTTTGAGCAAGAGAAAGCGTTGGGTTGTTGCTGAGATATTGAAAAAGGCTTTGATTTACGTCCCTCCCACAGCAGAAGCACTGGCAACCACCGGTCCTAAGACGAACTAAGGTTCAAACGACGCATCTAAATCTGGTGATTCTGTTGTTACCGAGTTTTTGTTTCTCTCAGAACTTTGTATCATAGTTGTGGAATTGCTTCTTTAGAAATCATGTTCTATCTTTGCTGTTTTTTTTAATCCAGAATTTGCAAGTGATGCATGAGGGGTAATTCTGTGCATGAAAAACTAATGTGAATACTCTTTCATGGTGGAGAATTCAGAACTTTAATCCCTTTTTAATTCCCTTTGTTGGTAATTGTCTTTGAGCATGTTGATAAAACATTGGCACGTTGTTAGTGACATAATAGCATGAAATTCCATGTGTTTTGAACATTCCTTTCTCACATCTTTTTCTTTGCATGTTAAAATATGTGTAGGATCATCTCAGGCTGTGTTGAATCCACATTCCCGGTTATGTTTGTGATTTGGGCATTCTTTCTCACGTCTCCTTCTTTGCATGATAGAATGCGATGGATAAGATCATCTTATGCTGTGTTGAAGCTACATTCCTTATCATGCTTATTACATTTAATGCCAAACATCTGGCAATTAGGGCATATCTAATCCCCATCGTTGTGCAGTTATTTGGTCTATGATTTCTATCCAAGTTTAATGCCCTGTTCTAGCCGTTGCCACGTTCTGCTCATTGATGTCATGAGATATTCTCATGTGGGATCGGTTTGGGCATACATTTACCTGCAACAGTGGATTTGAAATTTGTCTCCAGGTTCTAATTAATCAAGACATATTGTTTCTTTATCACGTTCATCTCCGAGTTAACCAATGGGTGTTTTGGTCAGACCTATCTGTTGCAGAATGCAATCCTGTGTTTGGACACACACACTTACCCAGAAAAGGTGGGAATGGATATAAAACCTTGCTACCATTGAATTCCAAAAATATATTTATCCATTTTGATTTTTCTCGGTTATCAGTTAGTGAACTCTGCAACTTTAACATTGAAAGATTTAAAATCGCTTGTTCTCTGTTCCTGGTAATGTGGCACATTCTGGTCTTGATTGTTAGCATGAATTTCACATTTGTATGTTCACATTCCGACATACTCTGGACACCAAAAAAAAATGTTCTTTCCATTCTGTGTAATGAGATGGGGAAGATAATGCAGTCTAGCCTACCTTTAATACAGACTATTCTGCAATTTTCAAGCCACTAGCACATTTTTCTTCTTTCAAGATTTTGAATAATGAATTGTTTGAGAAATACAATTGGGGCTGAAATTTTAGATGGAACCGTAGAGGGACTGGAAGCTACTTGTGCTGAAACCATACTTACTAAGAATTTAACAATGTGCAATAGACAAGTGACTTCGTTGGCAATACCAATTTTCTGTGGAGATAAAAATTACTCGGTGAAGTGATCTTTTTTCCTATTGATCTCGTGATTCAAAGGCTTGCGAATTTTCTTCAAGATTTTTCACAAGAATTAGGCAAACAATTTCTGAAAATTAAGGTTTTGAACATAAAAATAGTTTTTGATATCACAGATTTGCTTTGTGTAAACATTATTAAAGAGTTCGTAAAAATAAAGCATTAAAGAAGTTACAATTTGAAAAAGTCATTCGAGAAGTTAGGCAAGTATGCGAAGTAGAAAGCTGTCTTGCCACGAAGGTAAGAACATGACACTCAACTCAAGTATGTTATGGTCAAATATGGGAAAAGCATCATGATTTGTGAACATATTCTCACTGTTATGGAATAAGACAAGCAACTTATCTAGCAAACTTATGAGATTGTATTCTAGTATGAAAAATCACATTCGAGTATTTATCAGAAAAATTTAGCAAGAATACTAAATGTGGGATTTGATTAATGAGCGAACATGGACTTTGGTCCTCACGGAAACTTCTAAACATTCACCTTCTTCATCAATATAGGAAATTTGGTGGCTTAGCTGCAGTGGATTGGGTATATATGCAAGATGAGAAATAATTAGAGAAAGGTAAAATTCTGTCAGTTGTTTGAAGTGTGTATTCTTTGCAAATGGAAGTTGACTCTGGAGAAGAATGAGGAAGAGCGAATTACTGATGGAATGTTTTAAAACGAAAATATAGAAAAACAGTGCGTACCAATTTTCGATTCATTAATTTTTAGTCTTAGATTTGAGGACTAAAACAGGGAAGTAGATTGTAGACGTTAAAGAGTCCTAAATCAACTAAAGATAGCAAAGTTTTTTTTTTGAAAGGCAAGCTGGGGATAGGCAGACCCCTACCAGTTATACAACTGTACCATTGGGTTTTGAACCTGCAACACCCCAACACAAGGTGACAGTGCACTAGCTGCTCTTACCAGACAAGCAGAGCCCCCTTTGGTAGCAAAGAAGTATTTTGTGGAGTCTAATTGTCATCTTCATGGCATTTTCAGGTATTTTTAAGAGTTTTAAAACCCATGGTCAAGTTAAAGATGTCCCTTTCTTCACTCTCTGCGTTTGACATTTCTTCAGTATATCTTTTTTCTGATAAGTGCCATCGATGTCACCAAGAAATCAGCCAAGTTTTATGGAGCTCGCCCTCGATCATATTTGATTTGGACCAGAATGGGATCATGCTATTCTGCTTGGATATCAGTCTGATCCCACAGATTCCACCTAATGCCATCATATTTGATTTGTATGGTGAGAGTCTAGCACATGAACGCATAATTTGGATTCCACGATCGGTTGACACTAAGATTCAATTTCATCTGAATATGAATGGTTGAATGTTAGTGGGGTCATTTATGATCTGACAAGAACCTCTTTATATCTGTCATCCTTAGAGATAAAACACATGTTTCAACTTTTTATATTTTTCATATAGGATTAAGAATTTCAGAATCTGCATCAGCCAATATATTCCATCACTCCATCAAAGGAAATGGTCTTTCAAACCAAAGCAAAAGGGCACATGTTTCTAAAAACTCTTGCCAGCTCAGCTGTCCTGCGAAAGTCTTTTCGGGGAGGTATGACTTGATTTATACATGAAAAGAGGAAGGTGGTACCGACGGGTGCTCTGCGTTGTTGGTAGGAGCTGTCAGTGCACATCTCCTTGTGGTGGGAAATTGCAGGTTCAAAACCCAGTGGTAAGTTGAATAACTGGTGGGACTGTGGGGTCTGCCTAACCCCAGCTTCCCTTTAAAAAAAGAAAGAAAGAAAGAGAGAAAGGTGGTGTGAAAAATGGTGCCTATTTGGCCATCTTGTCACTTTTGAAGTAAAGGGATGCCAACTCAACTAGTTCCCATGAAAACTATATGAAACAAACAGGCCTTGAGGAAATGATGTCAAACTTGACGCGTAGGGGGTGTTTGATTATACAGAGCAGCACCATCTGTCACTGCTGTCCATGCTCCACGTACCCGACATAAATGGTAGATGTGTGGGACACTTGGAACACTAGCGGGGCACCTTTTAGGTGTCCCCTTCCCCTGAAGCAATGTTGTCTGGGGCACTTGGGACCAAAACTAAAAAAAGAAAAAAAAAAGGAGTGGAAAGGAAAACTCTTGTCCAGAACACCTCCTTGTCCGACCTGCAGTGTCCAGTGAGGCTTGTTCTACACAGTCCTGTCTATGCAATCAAACACCCCTTAGAAGTACATAGAGCCACGGGATTCAAATTCGTGAACCAGGATCAGATTTTTTTCCTTTTGCTGTTGCTGTTTAAAAATATACCTACAGTGAACTGGCATCCAGAATGGATCGGGATCCTTTTCTTTTTGAAACCAGGTGATGCCTTCAATGAGACTTGAATCCAAGACCTCTTGTATGGATGGTGAGTTCGCAAGTCTAGAGGTCCCGTTGTCACATTGGATATGGATTTCGATCTTACTGCATTTGTAAATTTTCCTTTGGCTGTTGTTTGAAAAAGTAACTTTAATGGCATCTGCAATGGATCCGAATCCTTTTCTTTGTCAAAGCCTGCTGATGGCCTTCAACAAGAATCGATTCCGGGATGACTCATATGATGACCAAGTTTGCAAGTCTAGTGGTCCGGCAGTACTTTTGGAATAAGCCCATTAAGATCTAATTAAATCTCTTAAAATGCTGACCTCTTTCCTTTTGCTAGGGCTTGGGCTCAGTCATTGGTCTTGAACCCGTTTCTGCATGGCTCAGCTTGACTGGATAGATAATTGGGCCAAACTTGGGCCCATGATCCAATTTGTCCAAATTGGCATGGTATGGTGAAAGAAGAGAATTGCTTGTTGCAATGGTTTAGTGCTCAAGCTGCCAGCATTTTGAAGTTTGTTCGAGTCTTTACCTCAGCCACACTTGTATGAAAATTCAGAGGCAAACCAGATTTTTCAGAAGCATTCAATACACAATTAAAATCTCCAGATTTTTCAGAAGCATTCCATACAAAATTAAAATCTCCAATCATAACCTAGGGCTGAACATGAGCTTCCATAATAGCAACCAGGACATTAAATTGGACCAGATGAACTCCATAATAGTTGCTCAAATAAACACTGGCCACCAAGAAGGAGATATGTTTAATCTTGTCTCTCACCGAACACCAAATAAAGCCATCGTTCACATGCATATGAGAACACTCAACTGTCTTCGTGTCCCAAAAACACATGATATACATGCACTCATCTTCATTTAAAGTATCATGCACAATATTAAAATTCACATACCTATGCTTGAAAGAATAAAATATGTTGAACGAGATCAAAGGCTCTATAATAAACATCATCTCCAGTCTATGAGTAGGAATGAAGTTTTTAAAGCTTGGGCAGATGCCTTCGCAAAGCCTCTTAAATTCCACGATAAAATCTTCCTTTAGCTTTGGAACTTTCTCCCTTCGAGGGTCGGAGATTAAATCCCAGAAAATGATCATACTATATTGAAAATATGACTTATTTTTATAAATGCCTTACAATTTTTGCTATTCTCCTGATGTCCAAAATTACAAATACCCAACTTTACTATGACCTTTTTAACCCTCGCATGCACGAAACACACAAACTTTGCTAGATATATCGCTTCACTCTTCTACTTAAAAGGTGTTTCACATGTTTTTTCTTATGAACATTATGGTCATATAAAATTTATTTGTGGTGCGAACTTTCTATTAATCTTGAACTTTGAAACATCGCACATATGTTACGAAGTTTGTACATATGTCATGAAGTTCACAAATAATTTTATATGCAAACTCAAGCTTCAGAACATCACACATATTTCACAAAGTTTGCAGATAATTTATGTGTGAATGTCATTAGTATATAAACTAAAACACTCTAACCCAAAATTTTTAGGGTTATTTGTTGTCTCCAACCAACGGTCTCCAACCAGTGGTCTCCATCACGCTTCCTTGCAGCGACTTTTCTGGCAACTATTTCAGCATGACTTCATCATCAAGTATTCCAGAATCTTCGATGGTGTTTTTTTTCTGGTAAGCACATATTTAACTATTGAACCAACTATTATTTTTTAAACACAAATTTTTTGAAACACCATTTAACAATGACATGTTGTGTAGATGTTTATATGTATATATTTTTTGTTTTTGCCATTTAAGCTTTACTATGTTTATGGTTATATATATATATATGAATATCCTTTTTCTCACATGCTAGTTCATGAAGATAAATGATATATGTTGTGTAGTTGTTATAGACATATAACAATGACCTCTGAAAGGGTTAAACTATATTACTGTAGAAATGATCACCTTACTTGAAGATCTATACTAGTCTCCAAAAATCTTAGTTATAAGAAATTTGTAGCTTTGATGTTTTTTAAAATCAGATATATGAAAAAGTCAATTATCCTTAAGTATAAGAGAGATGCCAAATTAGATTGCAAACATTTATGGATGAGTGTCGTGGATGACGATGATGTATAATCCATATTATTTAGTGACGATGTTTACGTAGTTTCTTACAAAATTGAAGAAAAAGTTATTGCTTTGGGAGTTGAACAAGTAACAGTTAATGAATGAAATGATGAAGACCATTTGGAGGACATATATGTATTTCAAGCACCATCGATCGAGCTTAGTCCTTTAGAAAATATGGATCTTTGATGTATAAACAATGAAGAACAAACAATTGATGTTGTGCACGATCAAAGGATCACTGCAGAGGATAGAGAACCATATTGGCAAGCCAACGCCAGTGATAAAGTTAGGCGTAAGTTTTAATTTATGCTTGTGATACATGTACAATTATTGTATTTTTGCATAATTGTTTAATCTTGAATGTTGGAAATGTAAGAATGTTGAATGCATGGATATGTTGAAAGCGATAGTTATGATGAATCTTGACTTAGTTTGTGCAAATGAACAATCAATTAGTGATAGTAGTGGAGAATAAGATGATATTGATGATAATTAATATATCATACCGATGAGAGATGACAAATACAATGATGACATGGGTAAAATAAAGGTGGGTGAAAGCGATGCACGAATGACATTTGAGAAATTGAAATGAATTTTGGGTTATGACAACATAATGTGAAAGATCTCTTAACCCAACAAGGGCTAGTTAAAGCCCCTTATGTGAAAGATAACAAACTCAAAGATATGTGTGATGATGTTGAGACCACATATATGAAAGAGCGATTAGTGCTATTCAACTTAATCTTGCGGATAATGTCTTATATAATGTCATGAAAATAGATTCTACCCCGAAGTTATGTTTGAAATTAGAGAGTTTATACATGACGAAATCATTGACTAATAGGTTTTATTTGAAAAGGCAAATATATGCTCTTTATATGGTGAAAGACTCAAATTTGCAGGATCACTTGAATGGCTTTAATAGGATCTTGACTTGGTTGTTGAGTCTTGATGTAAAGATTGAAGAAAAAGATCGAGTTTTGTTATTTTTAGTGTCTCTTCCTCCATCCTATGATCACATGGTGACTATTTTCTTATTCAAGGAGACTATTGAGTTGGACGAGGTTACTGCAACTCTTTTATCGAATGAGATAAAAAAAACTGGCACTGACTGACCTCAAGGAAAAGGGCTTTTAGCAAAAAGTGATTCAGGTCAAGAAAGAGGAGATCGAAGTCACGTGGTCTTGAAATTAGGAACTAGTCGAAGTAAAAAAGAAAAACACATTTAGTTGCTATTACTGCAAGAAAGAGGGACAGTTGAAGATGGACTGCAAGAAGCACAAAGAGGACATCAAGAAGAAAGGTAAGAGCTCATAACAAAGTCTGGCAACCAACGTAAATGAAGGTGATGGTGCAGATCTTCTTTCAGCTTATGAAGGTATGAATCAATTATCATAGCACTAGATTTTGGATTTTAGATGTTCATACCATACATGCACGCACAGTGATTGGTTCGATACCTATCGGGATTATGATGATGACTGTGTTTTTATGTGTAACGATGTTGTGTGTAAGATCAAAGGAATATGAAAAATAAAAATCGAGATGTTTGATGGGAAGATAAGAACCTTGATTGATGCAAGATATGTGCTTACACGTAAGAAAAGTTTAATCTCTTTAGGTGTTTTAGATGAAATTGGTTGCAAAATTGTAGAAACATATGAAGTTCTTAAAGTGATGAAAGGAGCTTTGATAGTCATAAAAGGCCATATGAAAGAAAACTTATAAAGGTTGATAGGAAACACAGTTTTAGGTGAAGCTATGACCATTAATAAAGAGGTTAGTGCATATTAGACCACTCTTTGTCATATGTGACAGGCATATGAGTGAAAGGGGTACGATGAAACTTCATAAAAGAAACTTGTTAAATGGTCTTAAGTCATGCAAATTAGATTTCTACAGATATTGTGTATTGAGAAAGCATTATAGGGTGACTTTCAAAATTGCAAATTATACGAGATGTGACATCATAGACTGTGCATATAGATATATAAGGGGGCTGCAACAGTTAAATTTAATGGTGGGGCTGAATATTTCATTACTTTCTTAGATGACTACTCAAGAAAAGTTTTGGTCTACTTCATAAAGAACAAAGCAGAAACATTCTTGAAATTCAAGCAGTGGAAGGCAGAAGTAGAAACAAACAAAAAAAATACTTGAGGTCAAATAATAAAGGGGAGTACAAGTCTAATGAGTTTGTAAGGTTATAAAGATTCCAAAATATTTGATATTAATTTCAGTTTATTTCTAGTTTCTTTTATTTTTTGTTATTTTATGCTTTCATAAATTATCTTAGATAATTTGGCTTTAGAGTTGCACTAGGATTAAGGAGCGATCCTCCTGTTCATTCCATCACTTCTAGAGTTTTCTCACATTCTGCTTTAAGTGCTTCGTCAAACATTGAAGGACTATCATACATTGGATCTACAATTATTCCAGGCATGCTAGCACTTTTCATTGGTGCAAGAGCTGCATCAGTGAAAGTAAACTTTAGTGGCATAGGAATTGCACCAATAAAACACATTTCACTAGCGCTGAATTTGCTCCAATGAAATGTTTTCATTCGCACAAGTCTAGCACCAGTGAAGAACTTACACACATGAAAACAATGTTTTCACTGGCGTCATATTTGAGCCAGTGAAAATGTTTTACTGGTGCTAAAAATGCACCAACAAAAAGTTTTTACAGGCGCTTATATTGCGCCAGTAAAAAGGTTTCACTGGCTCTCACTTTGAGCCAGTGAAAACTGGTTTCACTTGAACAAAAGCTACGCCAGCGAAAGTGTTTTTCATTGCCGAATATAAATTGTGCTAGTAAAAGCTTTACCAGTGAGGCTTTTACTGGTGCAATTGTTGCATCAGTAAAGGGGTTTATTGTTAGTGACTCAATGTACTATTGCCACATCATATTTTTTTCTCATTAAATATGTGGAAGTTCCTCTCACACCAAATGGCCCACCAAGCTGAGGACACCCAACAATGCACCAATGCTTATTTTTCATGAGTCCCTCATGCCCGAAGCATAGATCTCTTGCCCATGATTCTTCACTAATAATTAAGGTGGGTGGCTTCTATTCAAAGGTAATCTTTTAACTAGATATTTTTGAATAATGCAATTTGCATAGTAAACAACATAAAGAGGTATATTAAAACATAGTTTTGCAAAAATTGGGGTTTTGTAAAACTTGGGTTTGGTGGACCTAAAACAGATCACTAAACCTAGTTTTAGAAATGAAAAATGACTATATGGGAAAATTGACACGCTTTCTCAAATGCCTCAAAATTTTTGCTAATCTTCCCATGTCCAAAATAGCAAATACCCAAATTTGTGAGAACCTTTTTACCCTTCACATGTGTGAATGATGGAGTTTTGCGATATATTGCTCCACTCATCGGCTAGAGAAAACTCCCACTTAAATGTACAATCACGTTTTCTTATAGAGACCTCACAAATATCCTACCTAAGTCACATATATAGTATGAACATCACATAAATTTATTTGCACACATTCGGTTAGACGACTGAAACCACTATCATCACAAATATCCTACTAATCCACATATACTTCATGAATTCACGTAAACATATGTGCAAACCTACACTTAGACCGAATGTCGCACCATCACAAATTTTCTACTTATTCTTTATATACTTCATGAATTCACATAAAAATATGTGACCCTCTACATAAATTGAAGGTCACAACATCATAAATACTAGCTAAATATTTGTGAATTTACGATATATATGCATTCATCTCTATATACGTGTGGATTTTTTGACAAATATGCAATTTTTTTGATACATCGAATATGTTTGGGATGAATACTATGTGAGTTTTTTTTTTGCAGAGTTCCGAATCATATATATTTGTGAGGATGAGGAAGTTTGCATAAAATATAGGCGAGATGAGGAAGTCCACATATATTTTATGAGGAAGAACTCGCGAAGCTTGCAAAAAATATACATGAACTTTCTCATCCTCACATAAAATATATGCCGACTTCCTCAACCTCACAAATAGTGGTCATTTTTTATAGTTTATGTAACGACCCCATCTGACCCTCGTAAAAATAGTGACTTTTTTTTAAACAATTATGAAAACAAACCCAATGATCCGAGGTCTTACAAATTTAATATACCAAACCACAAACTAAACTGTGCATTGATGTAAAGAATAAATCAAACTTTATTAAGTAATAAATAAATGTCCAATAGACTCATAACAAAAATTGTCTATCACATAAGAGCCATCCTATCAGAATACCAAACATCGGTCATAAAGTTCGTTGTCTCCAACTAGCAAGCCAAGACATCACTGAGCATACAGAGCTGTAAAATAATTTTATGAAACGGGTAAGAACCAAAGTTCTTTGTATGAATTTCTCAAAAAATCCAAACAGTAAAGGAAATAGTATAAACCAAATTCATGCATAAATTTCAAAGAAATATTATGATAACAATTCACCATAAACAAATTATCATTCAAGCATTTAAGAAAATATCATGCAATAACAAATTTCATGCAAAACAGGATAAGCATGAATGCATGAATTAATGTTGAACAATAAATGTGCACGATTCAATATACATACATGAATAACTTATTAAGTTATTTATCAGAGTTGCTTTTGCATGCATGTCCCTATTAAATGCACACAAATTTAGTTTTTACCTTTTCTTAAACCCGTGGATACTCAAAACGGGCACAAATTCCTAAAGTCCAAGTTAGGTTCTCAGTTGTAACTTAACATATAATTTGTATTTTATTGGTAAGTTTCACACGTTCCTCGACCGATATCAGAAATTCTCACCTTCCATCGGAACATTAAGAATCCTCAATGCTGAAACATCAATGAAAATCCTCAACCATTGGCGATACTTTCCTGGTATACCAAAACTATAGCTGAGTCAACAACACTACTCTCCAGGCAAAGTGGTTGAAATCTCTCTAAAATTATGGTCGAGAGGTGAACCACAAAATCAGGTTCAGGGGCACAATCGCACACAGAGTTTTAGTATCCTCATGGTCCCCTAGGACCGCTATCCAAGATTCCCACATTATGAAAAGAACATTAAGGAAGATATTAATTACACTATTTGGTGTCTTTTATCTTTTAAACAATTTCAAGTTTTTTTACACAAGAACCTTTTTGCAAATCCATATGCAAAACTAACTTCAGGCTCTGACCCAAACAAATTTAATAGAGCAATTAACTTTTGAAAAACCAATAATTTTCAGAAATAAATATTGTAATGCATAAATAAAATCAACAATAATTGGAGCAACACATTCTCCTAGCCTACACGGCCCGCAGTGGTTCACATCTGACCACCAACACATCTCAAAAGTGACTTATACATCATTTACAAAATTTTAGTGAACATGCAACACACTCATTGTTTCAAAACATGTTCATAATGTACATTAAAATACACAACATGAATGCATATAAAGCCCAACACACACATGTGAACAGATGCTTGCAATACATATTATCATGATCAATTCTATGCATAAACACCCAAACATGCATATGATCATATTTATGCAAACATTAAAATAAACTTTAAATTCATGTGTGTGATATGCACATTTGCAACATGTCATTTGACTGCATGAGCATGCATAACCAATCAAATATGTAATCAAATACATATGCTTGCAGCCAACATGAATGTCAACCTGCACGTGATAAACCTGTTCAGATTTACATAGCATGAAATTCAGCAAATATGGTCAGCTTTATAAATATCTAGGATTTAACATATCTGATCAGATTTGCACACAAGCGAAACTTTTCCAGTTATATCAGATTGCATACACACTCTATCAGCAAATCTGATCAGATTGCTCACAGACAACACACTATCAAATATGATCATATTGCAAACCCAACACACTAGCAAATCTGATCAGATTGTAAGCACATAACCCACTAGCAAATCTGATCATATAGCAAACCCAATACACTTAGCAAATTTGATCAGATTGCAAACCCAACACACTAGCAAATCTGATCAGATTGAAAACAAAGCACACATTGACTATGATAAGATTGCACATATATACACACATTGACAAATCTGATCAGATTGCACACATAAAACACATTATCAAATCTGATCAGATTGCACGCACATAGACATCGACAAATCTGATCAGATTGCTCACTCACAGAACATTGGCAAATTTAATCAGATTGCAAGAACACTATACATCTGCCAATTTGATCTGATTGCTCACACACAATATATCGATAATCTGATCAGACTGCACACACACAAAATATTAGCAAATCTTATCAGATTGCACATGCACACACATTGGCAAATCTGATCATATTGCATACACAACATATCGATACTTTGATCAGATTGCACATTTTATAAAATATTGGCAAATTTAATCAGATTACATACACAACATATCAGCAGTCTGATTAGATTGCACATGCATAACTTATCGACAGTCTGATCAGATTGCACCTACACAAAATTTTGACAATGCTGATCAGATTGCACATGCACACACATTGGCAAATCTGATCAGATTGCACACACAATACATACAGGCAAGTTTAATCAGAATGTACGCACACAAAATGTAGGCAAGTCTGATCAGATTGTACGCACGCAATCAAAAGGCAAGTTTGATCAGATTGCACACACACATAATATATTGGAAAGTCTAATGAGACTACTCACGCATAACATATCGACAGTTCTGATCAGACTGCTCACACATAACATATTGGCCGATCTTATCAGAAAATAATACATTCTTATGTGAGTGTACATGACTCCATAAAAAATCTGAATTAATAAGAGAAATCAGCATATCTGGGCCAGATCTTTACATATATACATATATTCTATAGATCTATACCAGATTTGCATATACATATATGTATGCTACATATATGTACCAAATCTGCATATACATATAGCTATGCGGTAGATCTGATAACAACATCAAAAATTTAGTTCAATGACAGGCAAATACATGAAAATTAAGTTTCTATGTATCACTGAAGATAACAAAAACATCAACACATGTATATTGAGTGCAAATTTTCAGATGCATCAGCCAAAATTATTGCATGATCATAGTTTTGATGCATGAACCAAGGAACTTGGTAATATGCATATAAATAAAATCGATGGCATGCTTAAATCAAGAAAATCAGCATCTATGGGGATAAATAATATAGATATTTTAGGATTTCATAGTCTAAGGGAATCAAAATCTTTAGAAATAATCATATATATCTATACCTATATGAAATCATCACTTTGTATATGTATACATATATATTTTTAATTAGATTTCCCTTTTCATCTAAACTTACACATAAAATTAGATTTATACCTACTTTTTCTTGTAAGAATTTAGAGAAAAACCCATACCTTAATCCTAGCATAGAAAAAGACCGGAAAGAAATTATAGATGTATGAAAAAACTAAATTTCTTCTCTTTTTCTCTCTTTTCTTTCTTTTTTTCTCTCTTTTCTTTCTCTCTTCCCCCACACAAGTTTGGGGTTCTCTCTAACTCTTTCCCTCTCTCTCTCTAGAATATGATTTTCTAGAGACAGGGGGAGACTATCCCCTTTTATATCTTATCTTCCTATTTTATTTTTTTATTATTTTATTTTTATTTTATTTTTATTTGGATTAATCTAGAGGGAGATGTTCCTTCTAGATAAAGCCTTTCTTAAGTAGAGTTTACTCATTGTAGAACTCTACATCAACTCCTAGATTATTCTTTTTTTATTAATTAATTAATATTTTATTTGATATAATATTCTGAGAATATTTCAGAGGGTGTTGCCCCCCTCTGGAAGTCTCCCTATAGTAGAGTTCTACTCCAAGTAGAACTCTACCTACCCAATTTAAATTTTAAATTGATTGTAAAGTTTTAAATTTGTCATGAATGGATTTCAGATTCAGATCTGCATCCAAGATTCAAATCCATATCCAAATCTATATGGATCTAATCTGGACCAGATTATAGTTAATATGGATCATGGACTAGGTCTAGATCCATATTAACTTGGATCAAATAGAGTAAATCCAGTCCGATCCAATCCAAAAAAAGGTAAAAATATAGGCAAGTCATTTTTGAAAAATGTGATTTTTGGGCCAATTGTAACCCGATTTCAAAAAAATAGGTTACCAACATGCTCAGAATTATGAGGTGCATTGAACAATATACATACCTGATTTTCGACTACGATTTTTTCCTGAATTTAACCTAAATTTTGCTTGAATTTAAAGGTTAAAAAAAAATTTCAAATCATAATTGGCTTAATTAGGTCTTGTTAGTAAGCTCTGGGCCACACCCAGACCCAGTTGTCGTCACCTATAAAATAATATATTTTTTTATGATTTTTATCATTTTAATTAAATATATAATATAAAATTATATTTACCGATTTTAAAAATCATAAAAAACTACACGATATTATATTTTATGCGGACTTGGTGAGGTCCGCAAAAAAAAGCGTATGAATCTACCTTTTAGTTATAGAGTGCGATACATCCGAAAGTTTATCTTCTAGAGGACGTTTCTCTCAAAATGCACATGAGATCAAGGCGATCTTACTGACGTTGAAAAACTAACACGCTGATCTGTCTGTCATTTTTATTGTTTTTTCTGGATTTTCGGTACAGTTGGCCAGAAAATATCATAGAATATTCAGGCTTGGCGGAACCACGCATGTTCTTCTTTTTTCAAAACACTCTCAGGGATGTTTCATAGCGCTTGTTCATCTTTTTCTAGCGATTCAAATATCGTTGGAAAAATATTTTTGCCGAGTTTTTTTTTGTGTTTTTATAGAATCCTTAAATGTCTTAGTTGAAAATCAATAGTAAAATCAGTTACAGAGGAAATTCACATATCCTCAGGAGGTCCACACATGCAAAGGTTAAAATGGTTATTTAAACACCAAACATTTGTGGTTTTGATCATCGGGCAGATTTTGGCAAATTGTGGGGTTTTTAGAAAACACATCAATTTTTTCATAAAATATGATTATTCTTTGTTTTAAAAAACTAACCACGTTTTTACCCAAAACTGAGTTTTTAACTAGGTTTTGGGTGTTGTCATTCAAACAAACCCTAAAGGGGTGTTTGTATCATAGACAATAGTGGACAAGGCAGTGCAAAACTTTTTGTTCTTACAAAATAGTGGTAGACATTGTTTCTACATCCGCAAGATGCACCAGATTAGTGTCCACACATCCTGTGTTTGTGTGGGCATGCAGACGCACGTGGAGCCATTGCTCTTTGGTGAAGACCTGACCCGACTACGTGATGTTGGTCTCGCGAATGCACGTACACGCCAAGTGTATTATGTGGAAGCGACTAACCCTAAATGGAAAATAAAATTTGAAGAGTATTTTTGTTGTTTTTATTGAAAAATAAAACACTAACTATGCTGGACTCACTAGGACCTATATACGTATATCAACATATATATATATATATATATATATAGTTGTCTATATACATGACACCAAGGGACCCGATAAATGATACTAACACCCAATTTCATACCTATATCGATATCGGTAGGTGTTGGTTCCGGTTTTGAGCAACTTAACAAGTTGGTTTTGAGTCTTTTGACACCTACAAATGACAGTCCACACTACTTGGAATTCAGCTCGGGCGTCTCCCACTTAACTATTTTTCGCGCTTTGAAATTCATTTTGTCAGCAAAAACAACATTCCTTCACACACTATGGATGCAACGACTACAACAGAAACTACAAATAGTTTAACAACAAAATAAACAGGGCAATAGTGAGTTCTGTTTCGGTTCAGACCAGACAAAGAAATGCTGACAGGAAAATAGAAACCGTCAATTTAGAACAAATTTCAGTTTTTTTTGGAAACAGGAAATCACAAGTTGATTCAATCATTCACTCAATAAGATGTTAGCAATTACAGATTCAGTGGTTCAAGAAACACATTAACGCAAACATGTGTAATACGCTGAACAATAAATTTAGTTTAGGCTAATGAACATGATTCTGGTCTAACGCAGAACAATCACATGATTTAACATTGAATAGGCATGAAATCAAATTCTTCTCAAGGATTCCAATCTTCATGAGGAAATCAGTTCCAATAATCTAATACATGCAGCCTCACAAATTTGAAAGTACGCAAATGCAGTTTGTGTCCCATGAGGAGGACTCACACAAGAAACTAAACAACTGTTAGAAAATCGTGTGGGCCTATATATGCTGAGCCACACATTGTAAGTCTGTCTTAAGTTCAGGCCCGGTTCATGTGGTCTAATTTGGATGGGCCCTGTGGTATCTCAAATGGTATGGAACACTACGTGGCGACAACTCTATAATGGGTTGAGTTGAGACAGAGTTCTAAATACATTAGGTTATGGTCTTCAAACCTTATATTAAGGCTCTCCCTCCTCAGACTCTCCATTGTCAGAAAGAGATTTAGTTTCTCTCATCAGGTTTAGAGAAAAGAAAAAAGCCAAATATATAGGTTCTGGAAGATCATACCCGTCAACGATCAACCAGAGCGCTATGAATTTAGGTATAGCTTTCACTTTAAGTTTGATTTCTGTTTTTTATTTCAACGGTTTGTCGAGAGCATGCTATCAATCCTGTTTTAGTTTTTAGTGGATTTATGATCCAACAAATGGTATTAGAGCGCATGTTCTCGTTGAATCGTTGAAAATATATTATTTAATATGTTTTGTATTTTTCCTTATTTTCTCGACGATGATCCATTATGATTGTGGATCATCGCCAAGCGACATAGGGCTCTATCTCATTTAGTTTTCTAGGCAGGAAGGGCCATCAAGCCCTTCGTATGACTGCCAATCAAACAGTAGGGCTATTCGGCTTTTTTCGACAATAAAAAAAGGTTTTTTTTTCTTTATCGGATGGGAAGGGCCGAAAGGCCCTTCCTCTTTTGTTTGACCAGACAGAGGCAAAGTCGTTGGGCCCTTTCTCTCCGTAAGGCCCGACGGGAGGGCGGATCGACCCTTCCCCGTCTTCTTCTTGCTTTGTCGAGAAGGTCCCGCCATCCGGTTCATCATCTGACTAACGACAGTTGAGGCTCCTCCTCCATTTTTTTTGGGTTAGCCGAATGGGGTGTCACCTGTCCGATTTTGCCAGAAGGGTTTCATCCGACCTCACTGCCGGATCGGAACCACGCTGCCAAGGTCGCCGGACGGTGAAAGGTTGGATACCTATTTAGACTCGGGTTCACTGGCATCCAGGGTCGATTTTGACCATTGCCAGATATGCTTGGCTCGTCGGTCGTTCAGGCCATTTTTGGTATCATTGGGTTTTACTTTCACCCTCTATCGGCGGCAGTGAGGTTCTGGTTTCGATCCCTTCGCCGGTGGTTGTTCTTTGGCATTACGTTCTGCCATTCACCGGTGTGTATCGGGGTCCATTCTAGACCTTGAGTGGTTGAATCAGGTGAGCGAACTGGTTTAGTCCTAAGGGATCACAGTGATCCAGGCGTGTCGTCGTTTGGGGATGGTTCAGTGCACCATCGATTTTGTATGTTATGAAAACCGGTTAGGCTGCTCGTCCCAGGCCGGTTCAGCCATTAGGCATGGGACAGGGTGATGAGCCGGTCCGGTTAATGGTTCAGGTGTTTTGGCTTGGTTCAAAAAAAAAAAAATTTGGTAGACTCGACCATTGCTGGGACCGGTTCAGTTCCAAGTAACTTTAGTTGGAACAGGGCGGTTCAGTGCCCATTAAGATGTTCTAGTTGGAACCGGTTTGACAGCCTGTTTGTTTTCTTTGCCGGTTTGATTGTCCGTCCCAGGCCAGTTCAGCCATTAGACATGGGACAGATCAACAACTTTTTACCAGGACACTGTGTAGGACTAGTTCAGTCATGCCCATTATTGGACTCTGGCCTCTAATGTGACCCAAACCGAGTTAGATGACCAGTTAGGTCGAACCGGCTCAGTCCTGTTCGATCATGGGGAGGTTAACCGGTTCAATTCCCATTTTGTTTTAGGGGACTGAATCAGCTCAAGATGCACCATTATGTGGGTCGGGTATGGTCAAACTCGACCCAGCGGTGCAAGCTTATACCCGGATTTAGCCAGAACCATGCACTAGCCAAAGTAACCTCTGTTGTGTAGGTTAGTTCATTTTGAAATATTATGATATTTATATGTTTGTGGTTCATGCGAATAATGATCGGCCCAAAGGAAGATTACTATTTGAACCCAAATGTATATTTTCAGTAATAAATATAGGATAATCATTTGGTTTTCCATGTGAATAACGTGTCGGTCCAAAGAAAGGTTTGTTGTTTGACAGGACTGACTGTCCATATTTTGATTACTGTATTGAGAGTATCACTTACAAGTTGACACTTCTGTCCAAAGACTATGTATCAATGTTGTGCTGAGTATCTTGTGATGGGGTTCACCATTGTTTAAATGTGTACATTTTATGTTATTGCATATGAATATGAATGTTGATCGTGAGCTTGTTTGTTCTTTATTGAGTTAATATACCTGCTTCTATGAGATCGGCCAACATTAATTCTATCCCTATTTTGAGCGGTTCAAATTTCAAGAACTGAAAAGAAAATATAATGATTGTGCTTGGTTGTATGAATTTGGATCTTGCACTACAAGAAGATCAATCACCTGCTCTTACGGATAAGAGTTCTGCTGAGGATAAAAAGAACTCTGAGCGGTGAGATCGATCTAATTGCATGAGTCTTATGATCATGAAATATGTGATTCTAGAATCCTTCAAGGGCACCATGTTTGAAGAGGCCAATGCCAAATATTTCTTTGAAGAAATTGGAAAATGTTTTGCGAAAAATGATAAGGCTGAGACTAGTACTCTTCTTTCGAGTCTTGTTTCAATGAGGTATAAGGGTAAATGAAACATTCAAGAGTACACCATGGAGATGTCTCATCTTGCTTCAAAACTCAAGGTACTAAAGTTAGAGTCGTCTGAGGACTTACTCGTGCACTTGGTTTTGATATCTCTTTTTGCACAATATAGTCAGTTTAAGGTCAGTTATAACTGCCAGAAGAAAAAATGAACTCTTAATGAGCTCATTTCACACTGTGTGTAAGAAAAGGATAGGATGAAGAAAGAAAAGACTGAAGTGCTCATCTGACAGTAACCTCTAAGAACAAATTTAAGAAAAGGAAAGGACTAAGGAAGTTGCAGTTGACCCTCAATCACAGAAGAAACAAGAAAGACACCAGGACCCAAAGTCTAGTTGTTTCTTTTGCAAAGGAGAGGGTCATATGAAGAAGGATTATACCAAGTATCATGCTTGGCGTGAGAAGAAATGTACACTCCTCACTTTGGTTTATTCTGAAGTTAATTTGACTTTTGTGTCCGAACACACTTGGTTCATGGATTCTGGTGCTACCACTCACATAAGTGTGTCCTTACAGGGTTGCCTAAGTTGTCGACTGTCAATTGATACTGAAAGATTTATCTATGTGGGCGATGACAAAACAGTTGAAGTCGAGACAATAGGGACATTTAGGTTGTCATTAAAGACTGAAATTTTTTTAAATTTGAAAGAAACATTTATTATGCCATCTTTTAAGCGGAATTTAGTTTCTATTTCCATTTTGGACAAATACGATTATTCTTGTCTATTTGAAAATAATGAATTTAAGTTGTTTATTGATTCAAATCTTATTGGGACCTGCTCTTTATCTAAAATTGATAACCTTTATATGCTTGATACTATTGTCTCATTTAATGAAACCTTACAATGAGGTTCTCGTGGTACAAAACAAAAATTAACAAATGAGAATTCTGCTTTGTTATGGCATAAATGCTTAGGTCATATTTCTAAACAAAGAATTGAAAGGCTTGTGTCAAATGAGATTCTTGGTTCCCTTGATTTCACTGACTTTCAGGTTTATGTTGAGTGTATAAAAGATAAACGAACAAACATAAGAAAATTAGGTACCGAAAGGAGAACAAATGTCTTAGAACTAATTTATACAGATATTTGTGGACCCTTCCTTACAACTTTTTAGAATGGTCAATAATATTTTATTACATTCATAGATGACTATTCTCGTTATGGGTACCTATATTTAATTCATGAAAAGTCTCAGTCCCTAGATGCATTCAAATCATATAAGGCCGAAGTTGAAAACCAACTTGAGAAAAGAATTAAGGCCGTCATATCTGACCGTGGTGGTGAGTACTATGACAGATATGATGGATCAGGTGAACAACGTCCAGGGCCTTTTGCTAAATTCTTAGAGGAATGTGGGATTGTCTCTCTGTATACCTTGTCAGGCACTCCTAGAATGAATGGTGTTGCTGAAAGATGAAACATGACTCTTAAGGATATGGTAAGGAGTATGATTTTTCATTCTACCCTACCAGAGTCTCTCTGGGGTGAAGCATTAAAGACTGCAACCTATGTTTTGAACAGGGTACCCTCTAAAGCAGTAATCAAGACCCCATGTAAATTATGGACAGACTGAAAGCCTAGTTTAAAATATTTTCATATTTAGGGATGTCCAGTTGATGCTAGGCCGTACATGCCATATGAAAAGAAGCTGGATTCCAGAACGGTTAGTTGCTATTTTGTTGGGTATTCTGAAAGGTACAGGGGATATAAGTTTTATAACCCTGCGAATAAGCCCTTTTTCGAAACAGGAAATGCTTGTTTCTTTGAGGCTACTAAGTTGGGGGGGAGTGATAAAGTAAAAGACATTGCCTTTAAAGAAGAGTCTCTTTCTCTTCCTACAATTATGGATGGCAATGATCAGATTCTCATTCCTGACATTGTTTCCACAAATTTGGATCAAGGTAATGTTTCAAATCTCTCTGTGCAAAATCAAGCTTTTACTTTTGAAGTTCAAACTCAACAACCTCAAGAAACACCTCAAGAACCAGTGCCATTAAGAAAATCCACTAGAGAAAAAAGGACACTTTTGAGTGATTATATTGTCTTTCTACAAGAACATGAGGGTGATACTGGCCTAATGGAAGATGATCCAATCAACCTCCATCAAGCCACACAAAGTTCTAACTTTCAAAAGTGGATTAAAGGAATGCATGAAGAAATTAAATCCATGAATGACAATGATGTGTGAGATCTTGTCCCATTACCTGAAGGTGTGAAACTCATTAGTTGCAAAAGGATATTTAAAACCAAAAGGGATTCAAAGGGTAATGTGGAAAGATATAAGGCCCGTCTTGTTGCAAACAGGTTTACTCAAAGAGAAGGCATTGACTAAACAAAGACTTTCTCTTTGATTTCTATGAAAGACGCTTTTAGGATTATGATGGCACTTGTGACTCATTATGACTTAGAGCTATACCAGATGAATGTTAAAATTGTATTTCTTAATGAGGACATCGATGAAACAATATACATGATCCAACCAGAATATTTTATCTCAGGCGATGCCAAGAAGATGGTTTGCAAACTAAAGAAATCCATCTACGGACTTAAGCAAGCTTCCCGTCAGTGATATTATAAATTTCATCAAGTTATCCTCTCGTTTGGTTTTGAGATGAATGTGATTGATGAATGCATATACTATAAGTTTAATGGGAGTAAATTTATTTTCCTGGTTTTGTATGTGGATGACATATTGCTTGCCAGTAATGATATAGGCATACTGTACGAAATCAGGAGATTTATGACAAAGAAATTTAAAATGAAAGATCTTGGGGATGCCTCTTTTATATTAGGATTCAAATATATTGAGATCGTTCTTGGGGTATTCTTGGATTATCACAAAAGAACTATATCGAAAGGGTTCTGAAAAGGTATGGCATGAAGGATTATAAACCAGGGGATACTCCTGTTGCTAAAGGAGACAAGTTTAGTCTCGCTGAGTGCCCCAAACACTAGTCTAAGGCTATGAAACAGATTCCCTATGCATCTACTGTGGGGAGTCTCATGTATGCTCAGGTGTGTACGTGTCCAGATTTAGCATACATTGTTGAGATATTAGGCAGATATATTAGTAACCCATGTATGGATCATTGGAAAGCAACCAAATGGGTTATGCAGTATTTACAAATAACAAAAGGTTACATGCTCACATACAGGAAGTCAGATCAGTTGGAGTTCATTGGGTATTTTGATTCTGACTTTGCAGGATGCCAAGACAGTCACAGATCCACGTCAGGCTATGTTTTTCTGTTAGCTGAAAGAGCTATTTCCTAAAGAGTGCCAAGCATACACTCATTTCTTCTTCCACCATGGCAACAAAATTTGTAGCTTGTTATGAGGCATCCAACCATGGGATATGGCTACATAATTTTGTCACAGGGCTGTGGATTTTGAATAATGTTGAAAGACCGCTAAAGTTATTTTGTGACAATAATTCAACAATGTTATATTTCAATAACAACAGGAGCTCGTCCAAGTCAAAGCATATTGACATTAAGTTCCTTGTTGTTAAAGAATGAGTACAGAATGGTTAGATATCGATAAAACATATTGACACAAACTCCATGATTGTGGATCCGCTTACTAAAGGTTTGCCACCCATGGTCTTTCACAAGCATACTAGTCGCATGGGTGTTTTATCATTTTATGATATGCTGGTTTAGTAGGAGTTTATATTTGGACATTCTATGATATAATAAAGTTTTTTTTACCAATTTGGCATAGAGTTAAAGGTTCAGTTTCATTTTGTACTCATTATGTTGTGATCTCACTAAAGTTTTCAGTAGGACCAATTGGAAATAGGCATGTTTGATCATATTGCATGTAATTTCCATGCTTCACATCCATACTTGATCCATGTCATCTGGTTATGTCAATATACGTGATCATTGATGGGTCCAATTACGTTATTTGCAATGAAAACCGCTTTGGTTTTATGTTGACATGATCAGTGAACCAGATTGGTAGAGATATCAATTGATAATACAGTGTTTTTGAGCTCATAAGGTTACAATGTGTGATTATAAGGTTATGTATGTGGCCCAAGTGAGAGATTGTTAGAAAATCGTGTGGGCCTACATATGTTGAGCCACACATCGTAAGTTTGTCTTAGGTTCAGGCCTGGTTCATGTGGTCTAATCCGGATGGGCCCTGTGGTATCTCAAATGGTATGAAACACTATGTGGAGAGACCTACCCTGTCTATAACTCTATAATGGGTTGAGTTGAGACAGAGTTCTAAATACATTAGGTTATGGTCTTCAAACCTTATATTAAGGCCCTCCCTTCTCAGATTCTCTCCCTTCTTAGACGCTCCATTGTCAGAAAGAGATTCAGTCCCTCTCATCAGGTTTAGAAAAAGGAAAAAAAGCCAAATATATAGGTTCTGAAAGATCATACCCGTCAACGATCAAGTATAACGCTATGGATTCAGGTATAGCTTCCGCTTTAAGTTTGATTTTTGTTTTTGATTTCAACGGTTTATTGAGAGCATGCTATTGATCCTGTTTTAGTTTTTATGATCCAACAACAACTTCTCACAACAAAAATTTCTATTGCTCAAATTCCTGAACAAAATTATAAATATTAGAGTTAAATAGTCCAAGCAATTTCAGTTTGAACAGATTTCCAAGCAACACGATTTTAACAAAAGGTGCACTAAAATTTTAACATGCAACAATGGACAGATTTAGAAAATGTATATGGTATAACTTTGCCTCCCACACGATTTCAACTGCGAATGCAGAACACGGGCTGGTACAATGGTGGTTCTATTCACACCTAGCCACATGTTAAAAAAGGTGCCATAATGTCGGAGCAACAACTGGTTCCGCTCACGCCCAACCTCCTGCTTGGTTCAGCAATTGATGTTCATATGTCGGGCAAGACAAAAATCACAAAAAGAACTTTAATTTTAACAAATGTTGGACGTGGCGGATGCACGGAATGCCATCCACCGCATCCATAAAAATGTGTTATTTTTGTTTGACCCCTGTTATAAAACGAACTCTGACGAGGGGAACAAATAAAAAAAATGCATTGATGGACGCACCTGACTCTCTCTCCTATGATGTGGCCAAAGGGGCGACTGGTGGAGGTGAGGGTGGTCAGGCAAAGGGGCGGAGGTGAGGGTGGCCAGGTCGTTCGACTTCAGGCAACACTCTCCTCTTCCCGCCTCAACACTCTTCTCTTTCTCCTCGTCTCTTCAGGCAGTCTCCCTTAGACATGTTCTTACTTCTTTCTGCTTTATTGAACTCTTTTCTTTTTTGTGCTTCGTTTTCTCTCCCGTTTTGCTTTTCTGAAAAGTTCCTCATAGGGATAGAAAATGGCCGGTGGTGGGTTCGTCAACATCAGCGAGGTGAAGAACTACGCCGAAAATTGACTATGTTCATCATCTTCACGTGTATTGTGGCTGCCACATGTGGTCTCATCTTCGGATATGATATCGGGATTTCAGGTCTGGATCTGAGATTATCCTGATTTTTTGTGTTTTCTGTGGCTCGCCTTGTCTGATTTTTGGAAAATCTGGTCTATTGTTTTGGTTGAAAAAAAGAAATAGGTAATTTTATCTCTAGAACACATAGATCCCGTTTCACGTAGAGATTTGCAAAAATTTTCTTTCCGAATTTTTTTGTAAGTATTCTGGATTTGTTGTTTTGGGAGCAATGTGGAGAAGAAATCTGTTATTTCTAGTTCATAGTTGCGAAGAGAGACTATTTGTAAAGAATAGTGATTTATGAGGATTTCTTAAAATTTCTCTCTTTTACAAGAGCTAAATATCAACAAATAGGGGATCAAACTTACTCTTTATTTTGATGTCATAGTTTTTTAATCTCCAAGGAGTCGAAAAAATTGTTTTTCATTCTTTTATGATTTATTTTTTTGCATTACCTAAATTTAAAACATTTTTTAGGTTTTATATCCAATCCGATATCTATATACGAAGTTAAAATCCATAATAAACATGTTAGAACACTCATATGGTTGGTCAGATCGGGTCATACGATCCAAAACGAAGTAATCCAACCCATTATCCATGACTATTCAAGTTGTCCGTGTACGTGTCACTCAAGGCTGTACCATCACTGTCATTCCACAGTGAGCATAATTCCTGAAGGGGTCTATCAGTCTTACAATTACTTGGACAGATATAAGCATGCCATTCAGGCAGCCCATGCTTCAGCACTACGGGAGTATGTACCCGACCCCATTCAGTCCGCCCCAACTCAGTCATTAACTGAGGGGGTACCCCTAACACGATTTTCAACCGCGAGGTAAGTGCGACCTTAAGTCTTATTCATATGCATGCAGAACATCACTCTTGGCACTGCGGCCACCGCGAGCATCACACCTCTTTGGGTGAAAACAACACACTCTGGCTCTTCGGCCCTTATGAGTCTGGTTGCGTAACCGTTCTTAATGAGCATGCATATGACTCAATCTAAATAGATCAGCTATTCGGCGTATTTTCACGCAACGAGTCCAAACCTATCCAAGGCGCAACCTCTACTCCGGCTCAGCGGCCCTTACGAGCAAGGTGCTCTTGTAGGCACAGGGATACGAGCCGTTCTGACATCGTTCCATCAACGGACATCATTATGCCGTTCCACTGGTTCCGATAGCTCTTCTGCCAACCATTTCGTCAGCACCTCCCATGCTTTATCGACAACGGTGGGACGAACCCTTCTACGTTGTAGAAGGCATTCCAGGAACTGGGTAGCACTCTACTGTATGACAGATTATCCTGCTACGTTCTTTCTGAGCTATTCTTAGCTTCTTTAGAAATTTCAGCAGCACTTCCTCTCTTTTACGGAGAAAGCGTGTGTTTCTTTTATCTATTTCTTCTGCATCTCTCTTCTTTAGCGGAAAATTGCTACGCTTAACTCGAGAAATGGATGCGTACCGTTGTGCGTACTTTGCATCCATCAAGGTTGCAGGAACCCTGGGCCATAGCCAGACCATACGTAATTGACTTAGTCTTTACGTAAAGAGCATTTTGCCAAAAAGCGAAGCCTTTCCAATAAAGGATTCATTCGTTAAGCAGAATCTTGAACGAGGAGCGGTAAGAGAATCACATTGGCGATTTGGAGTTGATCTCCATTTGAACGCTCATTTACGCGCCATATAAGTAGTATAAGCAGAAGTTTGTGCTTTATACAACGACGACATAAAGAAATGCACATACTATTGTTCAGGGTGTTTAACCGAATGAAATATTCTACATATATATTTGCAGAAAGCAGGAGCCTTGGTGTTATTCAACACGACGACGTAAGTAAATGTATAATCGGAAGTGCATTAATCGGAAATTGCAGAAAGCAGGGAGCCTTGGCATCATACGACGCGACGGCAAAGATAAATTACATAGCTTGTGCGATATAGGACGCGTCGGCAGAATCAGCAGATATACACCTAGATCTGCATCCAACGATAGTTACGAGGCGAGCGGGTGAACACCAAAGTGTTCTAAAGAGCTCAACCAAGAACTAAAGCGAGATACCATTTTGAAGAACGCATATACTGCGTATTTGAACATATATATCCAATGATAGTTAGGAGATGAGCGGGTGAACACCGAAGTGTCCAAAAAAGGCTCAATCAAGAACTAAAGCAAGATACTACTTTAAAAAGTATATGCTATATACAAACAATCAAATACTTGAGAGAGATGGATCATTTGTTCATTTTGTCCAACCCTAAACAAACCATCAAACCTATCCTAAGGTATCAACATTGACAAATGCACATGAACAAGCAAGACTAACTTGTGAATGCTTGCCACAAGATCCAATTGTGATGAGTTCAAGAACATCTAGCTGTCTTAGTTAGGGCTACATATAGACAATCGCTTGAAACGGCCATTGCTTGCTCTTCAATTTCTAGTGAAACTTTAAAATATTTTATCAAGAAAATCTAGAAAAAAATAAACAATTATAAATTATAAATAATTATAGGCAAAGGCTAACAAAAATGTGAAAATTCAAATGAAATATTTTTGTCCAAAAAAATATATTTCCACAACAAAATTCTGTGCATTTAAAGGGCAATGCTGAGGCATTTGTGTAAATTTTATGACGTTTTTTTTATGATGAGGAACCTTTGCCGAAGCGCTTTGATTTCAAGATCATAATTAAGGCACACACAAACAGGTCTTTGATTTCAAGAGTGGAGCCTTGCCTTTATTGTATCAACTTTGCTTAACTCCACGCCATTATGAAATCGCCCTACCCTTGAGTCCAAGGGCAACTAATCCTACCTTTTTGTATTCATAAACTTATATTTGTAATGCGAGTTCAAATACTTAATTGAATCCAAATTTAAATTTAAAAAAAAAAAAATTTACTCATGAACTCATTTCCACCCTCTAATACTACAAAAAGGATCTTACAGAGTACTAAAACTAAGGCAATGGATATAAGCACTTCCTCAACAAATCTTTGTGGGCAAAGAGTGCGACACGGGGTTACACAGTCTGGACAGCTATCATAATTAAGGCACACGCAAATAGGACTTTGATTTCAAAGAGTGGTTTCCTCGCCCTTCATAAAAAAATAAAGAAAAAAGGTAAAAAGGGCTTGGAAAATAACAAGATTATTTTTTCACCTTGAGCAAACTAAGGTCTGACCATTGTGAAAAGGTCAGAGTTAGCTCAGGCAGCTTTTTGTGAATTATTTACTTAATTTAGGTGCTCACTTGTAAAATAAAAAAAGTTAGGCAGGTCTTTGTAAATAAGTAAAAAGTTAAGCGGCTCTTTGTAATCTTCTCAAAATGAAAACACAAAAGTCTTCGAATTTTCCGTCCTAACAAAACAATGCAAAATTCTGCACGAGCCGGCTTGGGATCGTTTAGGTTCTCGTCCCCAGCTGGGTCTAAAGGTAAATGAGCCAAGCCCCAACACCTTCTGAACGGTTTCATCAGTCCCAACGATTGGCACCCCCTCTAATGCACCTTACCCTTTTAATAGTATATCGTTGTTGCAGATTTTGCTTAGTCCTTGTAATAGTGTTCGCCATGGTTTGTAAAGTAAAAAACACTCGATCCAATTCGAATGCTCAGTTTACATTTGTGAGGTCTAGGTTTCTAACAATCTGTCGTATTCTTCATAGATCAGACCTTACAGATGTAAGTATTGTATGCCAAAATGATGCTCCCAATATGCTCTATAATGTTCGAAATTTGCTGGATGTTTAAATTAGCAAATTTTTTACTGTAAAATAACCTTTTTACGCTCATGCTAATTTCTTTCTGATATGTAAACTTCCTCTCAAATATCCAAATATGTGATTTTTTTTTCAAATATGTGAATATATGAATTTTTTCTTAAATATATGAATTTTCTCTCAAAGGTTTTAACAACACTTTTAAAGCATCATTAAAAGCTTTTTTTACTTTTAACGATACTTTTGCAAATATCATACATAAAACCCTTTAGCAAATGTGTGAAGACATTAGTGTGCAAAGCTCAAGACATTTGCAAATGTGAGTATTTAGTTAAAAAAGATGCATACATTTTGAGAACCTTCGCAACTCATGGTTGTGAATGTTCCCAAAATATGCAAGCCTAGTTTTAATAAAATCCCACAAGGGCCACGAGCAAAAGGACATCCACATATGTGTAGAAGAAAATTAATATATTTAAAAAAAAAAACATATGTAGATATTTGAGAGGAAATTCACATATCTAAAAAAAAGATCACCCGTACAAAAGGTAAAAAGTCTTTTAAAAGCCGAAAATGTGAATTTAGGTGGATTTCAAAATTTGTAGGGATTTCTAAAAAAATCTCATCGTTTACAGTAACACTATTTTCTGTTTTAATAACATTTAAGAATCAATAGTTCACAAATTGTACAATAAGAATCGAGTTTATATGTTGAAACTCTATCCAAGACCCAGCTAAGTATGGTGTCACGAGAGAGAGAGAGAGAGAGAGAGAGAGAGAGCAACTACAAGAAAATCTGATTTCATATATTCCTAAAGATTGACACCTGACATATCAATACATGTTCATGCGCCAATAATCTAGTTCTACAAGCTGTACAAAATGGGCATTCCCAAGGAAATTTTTTATTGAATAGAGAAAACGAGAGGTCACTCTTACGTTCTTCAATAAATATACAGAGCTCTTTCATAGATTACAGGAAGAAGAAATACCAGCAGCAGCAAGAATTAACTAGGGTGTCACGAACCTGTTGAAGACTAGCTTAAACAGCTTCAGGCCAGCACCTATCACGAATATCCATACTATGGCCGCCATGGCCACCAAAAAGGAAATAAAGAAAAGGCCTCTTCGCCCGCCACCAGGATACAAAGGCCTACCAACAGCACCCCCAGCACCACCACCACACGAGCATCTGCAGTTCAGCGAGGGATCCACCATGCATCTACATGACGCAGCAGCTCCTGCAGTGCTTGATGCCCGAAAGCTTGACATACGCTTCAGCAAGGGATGCTCCGATGCAGACGCGGGGAGAGTGGGGATTGAGTCTAACAAACCTAAAAGAACAGAGTCGTACCATGATTCTGTGGAACTAGGGGTCATGCCTCCTCCTGGCTCCGTATCTTGGTTTTGATTGATTATTGTAGCAGTAGCATACACTAAACCTGTACATCAGTTTTTAGAAGACAGCCATGAGAAATGGGAACAGAAGTCCTCGCCATGGGAAGTGGAAACAGAACTTGGCAAGGTGCCCAGCGTTTCAAAAGCATCACAAGGAAGGTATCAAGCAACCCACTGCCTACCTGATGGAGGAGCCATAACCACATGACTCTGCTCATGTGGCGCCATCATGCTGAATTGTTGATCCATAACTTGCTGACCTTCACCAGCAAATGAGGCTGAAGCGCAATAGCCTACCCCGCCAACCATTTGATGGTTGATGGCACCCCCGTAGGATTCTAACGCATAGGTTGCCCTTGTGAGATCAGGAGGAGGGATCGCCAACTGAGAATCATCAGAATACCCATTTTCATTGAGAAATGCTGATGCATCAAAGTAAAGATCAGCATCATCCAACCCGCCAACATGCACATAATCATTGTTAGCATCTAAAATACTCGGAATGGGAGGCAAGCACAGTTCGTCGATGAAATCATTCAGTTCCAAGAAATCCTTGTCATCCTGTTCATCAGGCAGGTTCTGCAAAAATTGCTGATTTTGTGCAGCTGAATTTTTGACATGGAAGCTAGTAATCTCTGCACCATTCCCTGGATCATTGAAAAGCCATGGCTTTGGTTGAACTGACTCATCCACAGAAGATTGCTCTATTGGAAAGCTATGAGTCTTCTCTTCAGCAGCAACCTGAAAATGGAGATGGAATCATAATATAAACAAGATACCAGGAAAGACGACAACATCAAAGACGGGGAATAACCCCCTCAACATAAAACACACACACAAACACAAACGTCAAAAAAGCTTGGAAGTCTGAAAGAGGCAGAAGGACCCCCATTCACCAACCGATCTAGTTTTCATTCAGAACGGCCAAAAAGATTTGCATGACACCCAGCACACTAATTAGTTTCAATTGGTTCCTCTTCCTTTTTTACCAGTCTCACCAAGACAGAGCAATGAAACACATAATCAAGGTTGAGGGAAGTTGCTAGTAGGGAAAAAACAAACTGCTTCCAGATAAGAGTTCGTTATTCGATGCCTGGCTATTCAAAGAAGCGAAGCATCAAACAGCCACCAATACTTATTATGAAGAAACAAAAGCTAAAGAATTGATGAAAAGAACTGATAAGAAAAAGGTACAAGAAACCATCTAGGCCATTATACAAGGCACATTGCTTGCTGCTTGCTCCTAAAAATAAATGATCTTATGATCCGTATCACTTTTAATTGAACGTAAAACATCAGAGTTCACAATCTGCTTGTAACAGATGATGGAAAATGAATTGAAGGCTAGATAAAGCGCAAAAGAAACACATGCATCTTTCTAGAACTAAGCACGATCACAAGCCATTCAAAGCTTAAAAACAGTTAATTATACCTGCAATTGAACAGAATTATCCGCAGGATTCTGACTGTCAAAGTCAGGTACATCAAGCATCGACCACAGAAGGTCCTGCAGAATGTCACCACAACCTTGGTCTTCAGGAGAGATGCCATTTGATGAATTTTGCTGTATTACTACAGGGCAGAAATTTTCAGCACCACCATCACCACGACCACCAGCAGCAGTAACAACAGGAGATTTGCACTCCAGCACGCCCAATTGCTCAACAGTGTCATTGATGTTGTCATCCTCCGCTTCTGGCCATTCTTCCTCTTTAAATGGCGCCCCATATTGTTCCCCATTTTTAGGTCCAGGACCGCTCTTCCTGTAAATCTTATAGAGAGCAAAAGAATGCTGCAACAGGAAAGGAGAAACACTAGTCAGATTCACATTGAGATGCGAAAGAACACTGCCAGGTGAATCCCAAGCAAAGAAAGAAACTACCTGAACGGCCTTGCAGTTCTTGAGCTCCTCCTCGTCCATGGTGTACTCATGCATCACCCAGTCGGTGCGCTCGCCCTTGGGAGCACGACCAATATAGTAAATCAGAGTTTTCTTCATACCAACCGTTCGAGAGTTGAAAGAGATGACCCGATCTTTCCCAGTGGCCTTCCAGTAGCCAGATTTTGTGGCCCGGTTTGATCTCGCACCGTTTGGATACTTCCTGTCCCTAGGGCTAAAGAAATACCACTGCCTGTCGCCATTTCTTATCAGACATTTATCTGTGAGATCGAGAAGCGGGAAACGATTCACAACAAAGAAACAATAGCATTCAAAATAAAGGGAACAGGGAAAGAAGAAGGGGAGAGTTGGTGGGAGATGTTACCAGGCAGGTCCCAAGGTTCAGATTTGTAGACATCGATCTCGGCGATAACGTCAAGCTTGAGTCGCCGGTTGCAGATCTTTCTCTTGAGATAGTACTGGACGAGCTCCTCGTCCGTCGGATGGAACCGGAAGCCAGGAGGCCACTCAGCCGGGTCCATCACGATTCGATTCCAAGACGCCCTCTCCCTGATGCACTCTTTCACTTGCATCACCATCTCTCTCGATTCAGATAACCGATGGAAGCAAGACACCAACCAATCACGGAGAAGATCAATCAAGTGGGAAAGGCGATCGATGTCGAGCGTTGATCCAAAAATCGGAAGATTAAATCTGGCCGATTGCTCTACCGCAGAGAGAAGATCCCCTTCGCTTTAAAAAATCCTCCCTACTTTTCCATCCCCAGTTCCCCTCCTCTCTCAACAACAAGAAAGGTGTGGGGAAGGAAATAGAAACCAACCAAGTAACCCAACCCCTGCACAGGAAACACCGAAAAACAACTCGAATCAGAAGACGACTTATTTGCTGTAACCGAAGCGGAAAAAGAGAACTACGCTCAGGCTGACTCCCGATTACAAAGACAACCCGAAGAAAAAGCAGAGGATGAAGAAGATGTATGCACCTTTCCTGAAGACCGGAGCAGTTGGTAGATCGCCTCCCCCGTCCCACCCTCTGCAAAACCCAACAGCCACGGCCAGCAGCAGCAGCAGCAGCACCACCACCTCGCTCGCCGCCACCTCGTCTGCTTTGCGCGGCTGCGCCTCCCTCCCCTTATGCCCTTCCTTGAGGACCAAGCCTCCTCTTAACCATGGTTAACAGGACATAACAGCCAGAGGCTCAAAGTGTAAGGCCCCTAGACCCTAACCCCAAGTCTTACCACCCACCATGGTTAAACTTCAGCATGAAGTTTCAAGGTAGCTTCTCTGACTCGCCCTTCGTGGCAGTTGAGCTGCCTTTTTTTTATTTAATTTTATGACGAAAACCAGGGATGGCAGCGGACCGGGGATCCACGGGAGCCGTGACTCCGTCCAATTTGGAGCCGGACGGAGAATGAACCGAGGATGAGGTGAAAATCAAAGCCCGTGTGGATGGAGTAGGGTTAGACTTGCTCACACTTCACACTGACCAGCCTTTGATCCATATTAGTAAAATTATTAATATCTTTTTAATATTTTATAAAATAACATTTAAATCTCTTATATATATATTTGTTTTTTTAACCCTAAGTGTAATACATATAATTTTTTTATAATTATTAAATAAATAAAAAATAAAATATATGTTCAATATGATTTTAAAATTTTAATTTATATTTAAATTTTAATTTTAATTTGAGTCTAAATATGTTAACGGGACCTAATGGAACCAAGCTCAAATGAAGGGTGAGCTCAACACTTTTTTGGGGAATTAAAATAAATAAGATTTGATATAGGAAGCCCTAAATATCGTTATTATTGTTCTAACAAACATTCTGATCGATTGGTGGCTCACCGATTAAATCGTAGTTGATCTTGACGTTCCTTATCTCAAGGGCATTGGGATCGACTACCTATACGCCCAAATTGGTGGTGATTTGAGCATTCTATCATCGATCAAAGTTCATGCCTAATTATAAGCCAAAAATCAGTATTTTTCAGCGTCGACTATTTTTTTCGGTTGATCTGTGTGTGTACTGTAATGCCTTCAAAATTTTAACATTAATTATTGTTCAAATATTAAAAATTTGAGATCATTTCTTTTTTATAAGTATAAGTAAATCAGATCTTATAATATAGAAATGATTTTAAAAAATAGTTAAGACTTTGAACGAGGTTACACTAAAAATAATAGTCAAATCAAAATGTATGGGATATACACATTTCAAACCACGTACAATATAAGATTGAAATATGAAGAGTTTTAATTTCATTTTAAATCAAAGTATAAAAATAATAGTTCAGTCTCTACATAATTAAGTACTTAAAACGAAAAGATCATGTATACCAAGATCGCAAGGTAAGAGTGGACATAAAATGAGTTCAGACTCGCTAAAGTTTGGTAAAGCAACCCAAACTCAAACTTAAAAAAAAACATCAAGCAACCCAAACTCAAACTTAAAAAAAAACATCAAGCATTTAAAGGTAAAGACATGATATATTATTCATCAATCGTCAACCATCAGGTGATAGACAAGTGAACAACATCCTATGAGTCATTCATTTCAATCATTCAAATATAAAACATTTAAAAGTATTTCATCATTTAATATTTTATTCAACCTTAACTCACATAATAAAGCATAATCTATATGCATTCAAGTCATACAAGTCATCACATAAATATATATTTGCATTTAAGACATTCAAATCATTGCATCATTTTTATATGCATTCATAATTCTTATAAACAATAAGTTAAATCACATTTGACCATTCTAGCGTAAAACACACGGATAAACCTTCTAAGTAATTTAGTTAGATATTCATGATATACATCAATCATGATACAAAGGTGTGATATATTCATTCAGATAATCATAATGCAATCATTTGCAATGAAACTATGTAGGCATGATGTATTATTCACCTAATAAGTCAAAATTAATCATTCACCTATACGCTAACATATGCGTCACAATCATAACCTCATATCAATATCTAAAATCAATAAGGATATGATTCTCACATGTGAGTTCAGTATATAATCATGTTATAACAGAAAAACCAAATCTATAGATTCATAATTGGCTATCTTAATCAACTCAGCAGATCATCATAATTCATCATAACATTTCATTTAATCATATAAATATTCACAAGATCCACGCCAGATCGTCTGATCTGAAAAATGTATAACCTCATAAGGAGTTACTGCCCTAAACAGATGATCTGTCTGGTCTTAGACAATGCACTTTCTCACAGGAATATATTGTGTTCGCAGGCTACCTGCTTTTGGACAATGCACTTTCTCACAGAGTCTTACCGTTATAGTCGGATTACCTAATTTGGTCATGCACACCCTCACAGAGAATTCTTTGGGAACAGTTCCTTAACGGGTACCATATCCAGTGAAAACTATTGTCATACATGCATCAATATAATTGACCATTTACAGAGTCGATAGCCACTAACACGGGCACAAACATGTATACAATTAATATGCATCACATCATTTCATATGGCACTTAAATCATAAAATTACACATTTAACCAATATGGTTCCATGAACCATAGTTTACTATTGAACTTAAACATTTATCGTATGTATTTATAATTTCATATCACGTGGCATTTAAATTATATCATACAGAAGTATATTATCCTACACATCATATTATCGCCACAAGAAACATTGCATTTCGTAAATTGAATCTCGAAGCATGCATAAACAAAACATGAGTTCTATGCATGCATACATGAACATGTGCATTTCATAATATGAATCAACTAAATCTCAACATATGTAACTCTTACGTAGTTCGAGTTATGCACACAGGATTTAAGTTATATATGCATTGTTTCACCACATGAATCAATATGCAAAGTAAGCATTTCATGCATAATGTGTCTCATAAATAATATATATATATATATATATTAATAGCATTCACACAAATTATGGTTCATTCATGAAAGCACGATACATATTAGTCCATGCATAACAATATTTGCACAATCCTATCATGAACATGATTCTATCGCTCATGCTTTCATGCTTGATTATATAATTATTATTTCACACTACCATTCAATATGGTCATGTTAAACACATCAATTTATACAACATTCATTCACATAAATGCATGCTCAAACATGTACCTGCAACAAACACACTCCATATTTCGCTATCTAAAATCTTGACAAGCATGATCTCTGAAACTACGACAAGAAAATCACTTATATTCCTATATATTCAAATCATGCTTAGCATGATCTCCGAACTACAATCGCAACAGTCCTAAATATCTACAACTAAATGATGTGTGTGAGCAAAAAAGTGTTGCATACAATAAAAATAAATTTATTGGGTGATGCATTTGCACCACATACTTACCACAAGCATTTACCCGATTTGTATTTCGTATTACATTACATTCAATTTACATTAGCTTATGATTATTTTGATACTTAGCATAAGTATAACATTTTTAGTATATCCTGGACTCAAATCAGTTAAACATATAGGCAACCATAGCACCCCTAGATACCCACAACCTTGTGCGGTGTGTGTGCATAACTTGTACTTGTAATTCAGTGAAGTATTTAGCACAATATTATGCTTATGCAATTAGTGCATAAACATGTTCTCTACAAGTTCAGTTAAGGAAACTTACTTTAACAATGTGAAGAACAACAAATCGAAACCCAAAAGATTGAGGGGTTTTAAAATTCGTAAAGACCGCTCAAGCAACGATGCACCAAACACTTGGTGCGCGATCAAAAATGCCAAAAGCTCTAAAAATATGAAATCTCAAAAAATCTAGAAAGATAGGGTGAACCACCAATAAATATTAACTGCTAAGCAAAAAATACTGCATACACCAACATCTCCATCTCACCAAATTTGGTTGCTATAAAATATAGATTAAATTTTTAAATAGTACTTTAATTAAAATGACCAAAATACCGCTTAATTAAAATTTAAGATTTTTAACTTGTTAAATTCATCTAGTAAATTTCAAAATTCAATGATATCACACAAATATTTTATAAAACTCTTAAAAATATGTTTTTGATCAAAAGTAATATAATTGATTGTTAAATATCTAAAATAATTTTAAAAATACCAATTTTACCCTTGTTAGCCAGAAATGAGTAATTGAGAATTTAAACACCAATAAACAAGATTTAAATGATAGAAACACATTTCTAACTCAAAGATAAAGATAAATTATTTATTTATTAATAATATCCAAAATTTACAGGTTTTACACATACAATTAAATTAAAGACCATTACGATAATCTACATTTTGAGGGTTATCGAGTCAACTATTTAAATATCAAATTCGATTGAGTCTTCATGTTTGTAGGTCTCCTACAAGATCACCTTGTTACTAGAACTCCAAGCATGAGACGCCCATTTGGATTTGGATTTTATCTATTGAAAATGAATATCCAATATGAGAAGGGACTTTAAGTGAAAATAAAAAAAAAGTGAGACTCATGCCTAGGGCAACCCTATAAAATGAAAGAAAGTTATGTGTGAATGCATCCCTCTCTAGCTGCCCCTCTCTCTCTCTATCTCCTCCCTTTCACATATTCTCACCTCCCTCAATTCCTCTAATCTCTCTTCCATTTCCCCTCTCTCTTTAACACCCTTCTCACTCCCTCAATTCACATCTCTCATTCATCCTCATCTCCAACAATTTTGAGAAACTCAAGTTTAGCGATTTTAAAGGACTCCATTAACGATTTTGGTGAGAGCTCTATCTCCAACGATTTTGGTAAAACCTTATTTTCAACGTTTTAAAGCATTCTTTATTTCAATGATTTTTGTGAGGTAGGGTACATTATAACTATTGTGTGTAAGTATAGTGTTAAAATACCAAAATTTGAAATTAGGTTATGTAGATTTGAGTTTTTCTCAAATCTAAAATTTATTTAAGTGATTAGAATTGATGTTTTACGCAAATCTGAAATTTATTCATGTGTTAGAATGCTATTTCATGCAAATCTGAATTTATATTGTTGTTAAATTTGAGTTTTTATCAAATCTGAAATTTATTTATATGTTGGATTGATGTTCCATGCAAATCTGAATTTATATTATTGTTATATTTGAGATTTTCTCAAATCTATAATTTATTCACGTGTTGAAATGATATTTCATGCAAATCTGAATTTATATTGTTGTTAGATTTCAATTTTTCTCAAATCTAAAATTTATTCATGTGTTGAAATTGTGATTTATGCAAATCTGGATTTATATTATCATTGGATTTAAGTTTTTCTCAAATCTAGAATATATATGTATGTGTTGGATTTGTGATTCATGCAAATCTAAATTTATAATTATGTTGAATTTATGTTATTTAAATATGAAAAGTTGTGGGTGTTGAACATGACATTTATGTGCACATAAAGTGTTTGTGTATAGGTTTATGTGCACATGAAATATGATTTTATAAAGTGTTTGTACAAAGGTTTAAGTGCACATGAAATTTGATTTTATAAAGTGTTTTGGTGCACATAAATTCAGTTTTGCAAATGTACATATATATATATATATATACACATAATTTTCATATTTAATAGTGTACATATGTAAACAAAGATTTTAAATTTAATGGTGTACTTACGTGCACAAAAATTCCAGATTTGAGGATGTGTTTATCTGGACAAAAAATTCATATTTGAGGATGTGCATATATGCACAAAAAATTCAAATTTAATAGTGTACATATGTTCACTAAAATTTTAGTTTCAATTATGTGCACAAAAAATTCAGTTTGACTAGTGCACATATATGCATAAATTTTTTAATATGAATGGTGTGCATATGTGCATGAAAATTTTAATTTTAACTGAATAATTTATATGTAAAAAAATTTATATTTCAATGAGTTGCATATGTGCACAAAATTTTTTTAATAGAGTGTTTATATATAAAGAAAATTGGGTTTCATTGAGTTGATATGTGCACTGAAATTTTAGTTTCAATGGAGTGTTCATATGCAAATAAAATTTTGTTTCAATAGGTTGCATATGTGCACATAAATTTCAGTTTTAATGGAGTGTTTATATGCAAAAAAAAAATTGTTTTAATGAGTTGCATATGTGCATAGAAATTTAGTTTTAATGGAATTTTCATATCTAAAGAAAAATTTGTTTCAATGGGTTGCATATATGCACAAAATTTTTAATTTTAATGGAGGGATCATATACAACAACAACTACGCCTTCATCCCAAAACAATTGGGGTCGGCGATATGAACCAAAAAAGAAAATCATTTCGGGTCTTCCACATGAATCCTTCTCCTCCAATCATTTTTATCCAAAGGCATGTCGTCGGCGAGGTTCAAAGCATTCATATCCTTTCCTATCATCTCCATCCATGTCTTCCTAGGCCTACCCCAACCTCTTTTAACTAATACATTTTTCCATTTCTCCATCCTTCTAACTGGAGCATCATTAGGCCTTCACCGAATATGTCCAAACCACCGTAAACGATTCTCTCTCATCTTATTTTCAATGGGTGCAATGCCTACCTTCTTACGTATCTCCTCGTTTTGAATCTTATCTTTTATTGTATTTCTACACATCCATCTAAGCATACACATCTCAGCAACACTCATTTTTTGAATATGATGTCTCTTGGCAGCCCAACATTCTGTACCATATAGTAAAGCGAGCCTAATAGTCGTCCTATAAAACTTTCCCTTCAACTGCAATGACATTCTACGATCGCACAATACTCCAGTTATATTTTTCCATTTCATCCACCCAACCTTTATCCTATGATTTACATCTCCATCAATTTCTCCATACTTTTGAATGATAGATCCCAATTATTTGAAACAATCATCCATCGGTATTTCTTGCTCACCAAGCTTCACTAAACTCCCATCACTACTTCGTTGCTTACTAAACCGACATTTCATATATTCTGTCTTACTCTTACTCAACTTAAAAATCTTGTTTCAAATGTTTGTCTCCATAATTTTAACTTAGCATTAACCCCATCTCTAGACTCATCAATCAAAACAATATCATCAGCAAACAACATACACCACAACACATTTTCTTGAATTGATCTCGTAAGCTCATCCATCACTATAGCAAATAGGAAAGGGCTTAAAGCAGATCTTTGATGTAACCCAACCGTTATAGGAAAATTGGTTGTCACCCCTCCACAAGTACGGACATTGGTTACTACTCCTTCATACATATCTTTCATTATACTAATGTCTTGAGAGAAACACCTTTCTTCATCATTGTCCACCAGAGAACGTCCCTAGGTACTCTATCGTATGCCTTCTCCAAATCAATAAAAACCATATGTAAATCTTTGTTCCTCTCTCTATTTCTCTCAATAAGTTGTCTAAGAAGATATATAGCTTCCATAGTTGATCTTCCAGGCATAAAACCAAATTGATTCTCCGATATCATGACAACCTTCATCAACCTAGACTCAATCACACTCTCCCAAAGTTTCATAGTATGACTCATGAGTTTTATACCATGATAGTTTGTGCAATCTTGTATATCACCAAAGTACTCTTCCTTCACTCATTAGGCATCTTATTTGTCCGCCAAATCTTGTTAAAAAGATTTATCAACCATTTTAAATCTTTCTCTCCCAAGCATTTCCAAGTCTCGATAGGTATACCATCTGGGCCAACTACCCTTTTTTATTTCATTTTCTTCAAAGCCTCTACAATTTCTTTCTTTTGAATCTTGCGCATGAAGTCACGATTCATCTCATGAAAATGAATGAAGAAGTCTCCATGATCCTGAGCATGACTTCCATTAAATAGCTTATCAAAATAATCTTTCCATCTCTCCTTAATCTCCTCATCTTTGACTAAAACCCTTTGTGTTTCATCTTTGATACATCTAACTATACCCAGATCCCTCAATTTCCTATCTCTCATCTTTGCAAGCCTATAAATATCCTTCTCGCCCTCTTTGGTATCCAACTTGTCATAAACCTCCTTATATACCTTATCCCTCATGTTTCAAACTACTTTTTGAGCTTCCTTCTTTGCTATCATATACTTCTCCAAATTTTCATTATCATGACTCTTACTTAGATTTCTATAACACTCTCTTTTAACCTTAATAGCTAATTTAACATTCTTGTTCCATCATGATGTATCCTTACCTAGCGGTGCACCGCCTTTAGACTCACCCAATACCTCCTTAGCCACCTTTCGCATGCCTCCCGCTATCTTATTCTACATTGATTCTGAATCCTCCTCGAGACACCAATCAACTTCCTTAACTAACTGTTGTACAAACATTTCTTGTTTAGCTCATTTCAGTGCCCACAACTTAATTCTAGGATCTATCCTATGTCTATCCCTTTTGTGACATTGTCTAATTCTAAGATATAAAATTAAGACTATATATTGTGTAGCTACACTTTCTCCTGGTATAACCTTACAATCGATGCAACAACCCCTATCTCTCTTTATAAGTAGGAAAAAATCTATATGACTCGTATTAACCACACTTTTAAATGTTACTAGGTGAGACTCCCTCTTCCTAAACCAAGTATTTGCTAAGATCATATCATAGGACAAACCAAAATCTAAAATCCTTTTTCCACTTTCGTTTCTTTCTCCTGTACCATAGCCTCCATGGATACTCTCAAATCCATCCCTACTAATGCCTACATGTCCATTAAGGTCACCGCCGATGAAAAGCTTTTCTCCATAAGATATCCCTTGTACTACTCCATCTAAATCTTCCCAAAATTGATGCTTAATGGAATCATCTAAACCTACTTGAGGTGCATAAACACTAATAATATTAATAATATCCGTACCTAATACTAATTTAATAAGTAAAATCCTATCACCCTTCCTACAAACCTCAACTACATTATTTATAAACTCACGACTCATAACAATCCCTACTCCATTCCTATTCCTGTATACCAAATCTTATATCCCCAAGGTTCTATCACTTTTGCTTTCTCACCTACCCATTTGGTCTCTTGTAGACATAAAATATCAATCTTTCTCCTACACATAACATCTACTAACTCTACCAACTTACTAGTTAAAGACCCTATGTTCCAAGTGGCTAACCTAATTTTATGGTCTTGGACTAACTTCTTTACCCTCACCTGTCCAACAAAGTGAGGGAACCCTTGCCTGTTTGACACCACACCCGGGCGCCGGTGTGATGCGTCGCTTCTGGGCGACGACCTAGCAACCCTTGCCCATTTATCACTGCTTTCGGGCCTATAGAGTACAACACATTGCTTAGTAGGGAACGCCCCAACGAAATTCTCATATTGGTTCATATTCATAGGGTATGACTAAGTTTTTATGTTGGTTGTCACTGGCCTACCGCAACCCTCCTTCTTTATCCAGGCTTGGGACCGACAGAGTATAACTGAACAGTTATACACATGGGGTGTTCATATGCAAAGAAAATTTTGTTTCAATGGGTTGCATACATGCACATAAAATTTTGTTTTAATAGAGTGCTATGTGTGTAGAAATTTGTCTTAATTGAGTGCCTATATGCACAAAAATTTATGTTTTAATGTTGTTCTTATGTAAATAGAAAATTATGTTTTATGGTGTGCTTATGTATACAAAAAAAAATTGTTTTTGTGGTATATTTTTATGCATAGAAAATCTGATTATATACGTTTTTGTGTTATGGTTTTGAGGCATAAAAAATCTGATTACATATATGTGTTTGTGTTATGCTTGTGTTACCCAAAAAATTTGATTTTAGCAAGATATATGTCAAGGGATTATGTACATAGAAAATTGGTTCTAAATATCATGATTGTGTTGAAGTTATGTGCATAAAAAATTGTTTTAAATATCATGCATGTGATGAATTAATGTAAACATGATATTAATATATTATCATGATGTTAAGCATAATGTTAACATATTGTCATGATGTTAAACATGAAATTGATATGTTATCATGATGTTAATATGTTGTCATGATGTTAAGAATGAAATTGATATGTTGTCATGAAATTAATATGTTATCTTGATGGTAAGCATGCAATTAATATGTAGTTATCATATTGATATTCATAATGATATCTTGATATGCAACATGATGTTATATATTGTATGTAGTGCTATAAGACATGAAATGCATGAATGCATGCACTTATTGATGTTGATTAACGAGCTTGTGGTTTAAGAAATCAATATGGTACTATAAGTGCACGAATATGATATGTTGCATATGATTACGTTGATGTGCTATAAGGGGTGAAAAGCACACATGCACATGAGATTGCTTATAAATGAACATGAGGTTGAGAGAACCCATTGGGTGTTAAAAGTGTACAAAGTTGTGAAATGAATATGCATGTACACATAATAGAAAGTTAATTGAGCTCGGATGTGGGACTATAATTGTAACGCCCAAAAAATTTTAACCTTAATTATAGTTCAAATATTGAAATTTTGAGACCAATTTTTTTTAATAAGTATAAGTAAATCAAATCTTATAATGCGGAATCAATTTTTAAAAACGGTTAAGACTTTGGGCGTGGTTACACTAAAGATAAGAATCAAATAAAAATGTACGGGATATATACATTTCAAACCACGTACAATATAAGACTGAAATATGAAGAGTTTTAATTTCATTTCAAATCAAAGTATGAAAAAATACTTTAGTCTCTACATGATCAAGTACTTAAAACAAAAAGATCATGAATACCAAGATCGTAAGGTAAGAGTGGACCCTCGAGGATGCAGCTCGACCAACCCTTCGCTCCAACTACTCATCATACTTTACTTGCATTACTTGTTCCCCATAAAATAAGGCCAGACTCTCTAAAGTCTGATAAAGCAACCCAAACTCAAACTTAAAGAAAACATATCAAGCATTTAAAGGTAAAGATATATTATTCATCCATCGTCAAGTGATAGACAAGGGAACAACATCCTATGAGTCATTCATTTCAAGCATTCGAACATAAAGCATTTAAAAGCATTTCATCACTTAATATTCTATTCAACCTTAACTCACGTAATAAAGCAATATCTATATGCATTCAAGTTATACAAGTCATCGCATAAATATATAAATATATATATATAAGACATTCAGATCATTGTATCATTTTCATATGCATTCATAATTCTTATAAACAATAAGTCAAATCACATTTGACCATTCCAACGTGAAACACACATACATACCTTATAAGTAATTTAGTTAGATATTCATGATACACATCAATCATGATACATAGGTGTGATATATTTACTCAGACAATCATAATGCAATCATTTGCAATAAAACTATGTAAGCATGATGTATCATTCACCTAATAAGTCAAAACTAGTCATTTGTAGGTGTGATGTGTTATTCACCTATACGCTAATATAAGCGTCACAATCATAACCTCATATCAAGATTTAAAATCAATAAGGATCTGATTATCATATCTGAGTTCAATATATAATCATGCTATAATAGAAAAGTCAAATCTATAGATTCATAACTGGCTATCTCAATCAACTCAGAAGATCATCACACTTTATCATAACATTTTATTTATTCATAATAAAGATTTACAAAATCCACGCCGGATCACCTGGTTTGGGAAATGTACGACCTCACAAAGAGTTACCACCCTAGACGGATGGTCTACCAGGTCTTGGACAATGCACTTCCTTACAGGAATATACCATCTTTGTGGGCTACCCACTCTTGGATAATGCACTTCCTCACAGAAACTTACCGCTCTAGCCTGATTACCTGATCTAGTCATGCACACCCTCACAGAGAATCCTTTGGGAACAGTTCCTCAACAAGTACCATATCCAGTGAAAACTATTGTGATACATGCATCAATACAATTGGTCACTCTCAGGGTCGATAGCCATCAACATGAGCATAATCATGTATACAATCAAAGCATCACATCATACATCACTTCATTTGGCATTAAAATTATAAAATCACATATTTAACCAATAAGGCTTCATAAACCAAAATTCACTATTGAACTTAAACATTTATCGCATGCATTCATAATTTCATTTCACGTGACATTTAAATCATATCATACAAAAGCATATTATCCTACGCATCATATCATCGCCACAAAGAACATTGCACTTCGTAAATTGAACCTCGAAGCATGCATAAACAAAACATGAGTTCTATGCATGCATACGTGAACATGCACATTTCATAATACAAAGCAATTAAACCTCAACATACATAACTCCTACGTAGTTCGAGATTTGCATACACGATAAAGGTCATGCATTTTTTACCACATGAATTGATATATCACCTTAGATATAATTATATAAGGGTTGGTTAAAATCTCATTGACCATCCTACCGTACATCATACGCATATATTTCTCAAGCAAACAAGACATACAAGTTCAAAACAATTTATAACATTCGCATGCATTCTTCCATACAAGAATAAATGAGTTCATCATATGACAAGACAATATATATAGCATTCACATTGTGCATCGAACATAACTTATACATATCCATAGTAGTTATATGTGCACCATGTATCAAATGCATACAAACACACAAAGCAACATAGTATGCGCAAACCAAAGTATGATGGCACACAATACATATATATTATACATTCATAAGTGCACGGGCATTCAAACCTACACACATGTGTACCTGCAACAAACACACTCCATATTCCGCTAACTACAATAATGACAAGCATGATCTCTGAATTACAATCACAAGAGTCTTAGATATTCATAGCTAAGTGAAGTATGTGAGCATAACTTATATTTGCAATTCATTTAAATATTCAGTGCAATGACATCATGCTTACACAATTAGTGCCTAAACATGCTCTCTACAAGTTCAGTTAAGGTATCTTACCTTAATAATGTGAAGAATAATGAATCGAAACTCAAAAGATCGAGGAGTTTCGAAGTCCGCAAAGACCGCTACCCAAGCAATACAACAAACCCTTCGTGTGCGATCGCAAATGTCAAAAACTCAAAAAATGTCAATTATAACAAGATTAGATAAAAATAGCAAATTATCTTATAAATCATTACCAAGAGCCAAATAACACACAAATACACTCTAATAATTTATAAACTCTATCAAAAATATGTTTAAATATAATATATATAGTGATTTATAGCCCAAAATAGTTCTATAAATGCAAATTATACCCTGATTGGCTTGAATGAACAACTAAATATGTAATAAATAAATAAATAAAATTCAAAAGCTAGAAAAACATTTCTAATTTGGAGATAAAAATGAGTTCTTTATTTATTAATAATCCTTAAAAATTACAGGTTTTACAATAATTGCTCAAGGTCACTTTTGAGGGAATGCGGGGGTGCGTACTGCCAACATTCTAAATGGGTTATCAACATAAATGAATAAGTAAAAACTGTGTAAATATCTCAAAGCATATATGGGGGTATAATTGCTCAAGGTCACCTTTGAGTGAATGCAGGGGTTCATACCAAGATCATTCTAAATGAATGAGCAAATTAAACTATGCAACTACTTTATAGCGTGAAGGTAAAATGCTCTTGCTAGAAAGGCAATTTTGGTAAGTTACTTCAGAGTAAATACATAAGTACTTGTCCATATTTAAGAATTACCTCAGAGTGGATGTGGGGGTAATCAACTATGGTGGGCCAAATTGTAAATGTCATATAAAAAAGAAAAAATACACATATATGCCTTGACCTATTACCCTTATTAAAGATAACCCTATTTAGCAGATCTGGGTACACTTAGAGGGTGTGTGTTACTGGATATTTGTGAATTCTGGGTATACTTGGAGGATGTATGTTACCGTATATAATGAGATTCTGGGTACACTTGGAGGGTGTATGTTATTGAAAATCCTTGGCTTACCTTGAAGGGAGTAGGTGGTACAATCCCCAAGTGACCACATAAGATATTTTTTTATGAGAGCGAGGTGTTAAACACATTTGTTTTGTGTTAAACATGTATTGAAAACATGACCTAATAATGCAAACACTCAATTATAAATATTTACATGATGTTGGATGGCATTAAATGAAAATATGAATTGTTGAGAAAGCCATATGTGAGATTATAGATTTAACTTTGGTTAAAAACTGGTATAGTATGCTTCTATATTGAACTTATGTGTTGAAAGCATGCAACCGATTATTCATATCATGGTTATATGCTTATTTTACAAATTGATGCATGAGTATCTATTATAAATGCCTAACTAATGCATTATGATTATTATGTTGAAATACATGTGACTTGAATGAGGGTAGAATTATGTGTATTCTTAGTGTTGTACGAGCATGCAATGTTAATATGTTCTTATTGAGACTCAATGAGTTCGACCCCATATTGTAATCAAGTAATGAGTAGTTCTGGAATGATGGCGGGATGCGATAGGCGGTGCCAAGAACCCATCATTTTTAGATCCTAAGATTTTTTTTAGCATTTAATTATGATTTTATGATTGTCCATTTTACTTTGATGTGTTAGGACTATTAATTTTTAATTTAGAGTTAGACAATTATGTTTGCTTAATGAATGGTTTGAAATACAGTTTATGAACTATAAGTTATCTTTTATGTTTCAGATTCAGATTCTTTAGTTAAACTGAATTACGAGTTGGACTTGGACCCAAGTCCAAAACAGGATTTGAATTCAATCCTACGCTTTGTTCAAATACTTGTAACCTGCCCAAGATTTCTAATAAAAAACCAGAATAAATGTCTCTATTGTATTTTGGTTTCTTTGATGAAAAATGTTTGTGTGTTTGATTGCCACTTTCTCAAACTTGATTCTATTGGACTATTAATCTTTAGCACGTGCATACAAGCTGGCCTTTTAAAGCTTAGTTTAGTTAGAGAAATGACACAAATAGTTTTTTTTACTTTGGTTGTTGCTTTCTTGAACTCGGTTCTATTGGATTATTAAATGCTAGCACTTGTACATAAACTGACATTTTAGAACTTAGTCCAGTTAGAGCAATGTTATAGATAGGGTTCTTGTCCTTGGTTATCTTTTTCTCGAACTTGGTCCTAGAGCATTATTAAATGCTAGCATTTTCTCATAAACTGACTCTCTAGAGCATAGTCTGATCAGAGCAATGTCATAGATAAGGCATCACATTAATTGCTTTAAAAAAATACTAAAATTGTTGGGTTTAAATTTTGGTATTAAAGTAAAATAAAAATTTTGGTTCATGGTCCATCCAGTTATCCATTACCACCAAGTAAGTATAATTCAACTTTATTGTTTGATTTTGATATGTATGTGTGATATTAATGTTGATTGATTTGTGTATGAGAACCTAGAAAATAGATGTGTACATTACTCGATAGATATGACTAATGGAATGCAGTCGAGCTAGACCTAGAAACTTATTGTAATGACCCAAAATTTTAACCCAAAAATCATGAACTTTTTTAAAATAATCATAGCAAAAATTATTTGTTCAAAACGGTTAAACAAATTGGGCAAGTTACAGATCAATCAATCATCACAACTAAATTAAAATGTGAATAATATTCATTAAAAATTTAATTCAGTCTCATTAATTTAAAAAATAACGGTCTCTTAATGTCCATTATAAACAAAATATAGTATATCCAAAAAGTATTCTTAGGAAAGAAAAAGACTGGCTCTTGACTCGTTGTTGTATTCTGTCTTCGTAGGGCTCCTTAATTAGTACCTACATGTAATAATTAGGGTCAGACTCATCGAGTCTCAGTAGGGAATACTAAAACACAATATATGTAAACTAAACAAATATATATGATATGTACTTTCATTCACTTATGAACAATTATTTAAGCAGATATTCATTTAAAACATGCTTTCAAGTATAATTGCATATCATGAATAGATTCAAAGGCAACCACCATAATTATGCATGAATAGTTAAATAATTCATGTACTTACCAATGTGAATCAAGTAACTCTTTCATGCATGAGTGACTTTAACTTCTTTTATTTATATATTTTTTCTTAAATGATGCATGCAATATCTAAACTAATACACATATAATTATTATTTTGATTCTTAGCCCTATAAGTACTAACATGGGTTTTACCAAGATTCGGGCAACGACTCAACAAGTGGTATATTCAAACAAGTTGTGGCTTAACCCTGGTCGGGCACCAGTCACCAGTCCTGGGTGAGGGACGACCTTGTAGAAAGAGCTCTGAATATCTCTATCTTAATATATAAGATTTCACTCATGAGTTTCATACTTACCACATCGCGACTACTGTGGAAGTTTCTCCTATCTCCGTGGCTTGGGAGAAGTAATCTTTTGTGCTTTAAATAGTGTCTCACATAGCTGAAAGTACTACTTACCCTTTCGTTATAGGCATCAATAGAATTAATATTCACATTTGATCTTTTTATTACAATAATTCTATTGTCTTTCATGCACAAACACAATTAACCTATCTCGAGGTTACATGTCTTCATTTCGGGTACACTAATGCATGATTTCAATGCCTTCTTAACACACACGCCAAGTGTATGAATCATAACGCATTAACATTATTCATATATTTTATATTAGGCATTGTCTTATCAAACATTTCAGGTATTGAATATAACTAATATCATGTATTCACATCATTACATTCCACACATTAGCAGTCATGCATTACATAATTCAGTGACACACATTCGCATGTTTCAGTGGTATGCATTAGCATCGATCATTGGCATGCACTAACAAAATATTCAGTGACATGTATTATCAAAACCTTGGGACATGCATCAACATAATTTTATAACATTCATTTGCATATCCCACTGTAAATAGCATGTTAGCATTCACAAAGGCATTCAATATACCGGCTCATTCCCAATTAAGGGTTTGGTTGAGTAAAAAATATATTATTGTTAGAGTAATTACCCCATAATGTACAGACTGAGTTTGGGTCTTAATTTTCTGTCAGAGGTACCCTTACCTATCATCTTTCAAACCCCATAAACCATTTGTAAAAACTTCTCATAGTTTGGGAGTTATGAACAATTTACTAAAGGGTGTTTGGTTCCCAACTACAGAGGATTGAACATGTTCTCAGCACTAGACTGCCAGAAAGGTTTGATCCATGTGCTCTGATTAAACAATAAAAAAGTCCAAATTTTTATCATAAATAACCATGGATGTTAGCTTTGAGATGCCATAAACCTTGTCTCAAAATTCAGTGTAAAAAAATCTCGAAAATTCTAAGAACAGACCTGTCTTAGAATTTTCTCAGAAGTTTTGGCAGAAACAGTTTTCTATAATTTACATAAAATTGTAGAACTTATGTAAAATTTTGGGAATTACTGGTATAGAGATAAATTTTAGAATTTTTATCATATGGCACATCACGTGTAAAAATTTTGTCCCCAGATTTCATGTATATTAATTAAAAATCAGATGTTAAGCTACATTCAAAACAGTCCTGCCAACCTGAATAGATTTGCAGTCTTGGTTTGCGGTGAACGTAGCTCGCAAACCTTACCACCTTTGGCCCTCATTTTCGTTCTAAGACTTCTTCTACATGTGTAGAAGACCCCCAAGAAATTTAGCAGCCTTCGGGTTCACGATTTCAGAGTTACGAGCCTCACAAGAAAATCAATTATGTCTCATTTACAAACAAATTTTCAATACATAGTTCAAAAACATAAAAATGCATGCTAAATGAACATCAGAAATAACATGACTCATATGCATAAAATTTTACTTGCTCAGACATGATTCAATCATAAAATAACTATGAATGATCAGTACATGTTCATGCTGAAATTAAAAATGCGAGCATTGTAGTCCCCGTGTTACCCGATTAACCCAGGTTTGCTCATTTATTTAAATAAATTAGTATCTAATTATGAATGCATATCAACAACTATTAAAACACAATGGTAGACTTAAGTACGACTTTCAAATTGAATGTACAATATGATGCACACTCTGATTTCAAAATTTAAAATGAGAAATTTAAAGAACATACTAGTTGATCCACTCCCTCTAGGCATTTTCTATTTTTTTTTTAAAATTGATTTCACCAAACCTCAATATTGATCAGTCCATGTGTTATTACGGACCGACATCACCCTATTTGTCTAGGGTTTCACCCTTGATCCACTCTTGGATCAGTTTTTTCGAAATTGTTTATGGGAAACCCTTGATCTTTCATAAAAACCACCCTTTTTTAAAATGAAACATATATATATATATATATATAGAGAGAGAGATAGATAGAGAGAGAGAGAGAGAGAGAGAGAGAGAGAGAGAGAGAGAGAGAGAGAGAGAGAGAGAGTCGATCAGTCATTGCTCAATCAAGGACTGATCTAAACCAGTTCTAATCAAAAGTCAATGACTGATCCACGTGTGGATCAATCCCTCAAATCAATTTCGAAAACAAATTTCAAAAATACTAATTTTGGCGGATTTACCAAGAAATCTTTGTTTTTAAAACCATAATTCGATCAGTTTTAACTTTGTTCAGGACTGATATGGTTCGGATTCATAGGGTTTATGACTATTATAGGCATATATGTCAAATCCCCAAAATCATTTTTTAGAAAACCTCTTTGCTTTGCCAAAATTGGGTCTTTACTCAAAATCATGTTCGGGTTCTCGTATTCCTGAGACTCATATCAGTAATAACAGGTTTATGACTGATATGAAATCTGAAATAATAGTCTCTGAACCCTTTAGTATGCTCATGCATACTGATCATAGCCTACATATATTGGTTTTATAACTCCTATCTCATAAAAGCCAAAAATCAAACTTCAAATCGTACGGGCACACGGTTTGCACGGGCTGGCCAGATCCTTCGGTCTGGATCGAATTTGGGAGAGAGAGAGAGAGCTTAGAAAAAAAGAGAATTTAAAATTCTAAATAGAGAGGCTAAGGGGGGTGTGCAACCCTCTTTTATAGGTTAATTGAGATTTTTCAAATCCCAATAAGCCTTCAATTAGTTTCCTTTTTCTCACTCAGATTTCCATCCCAAACATTTCCTAAATCCTATTTGAACAAAATATCCTAGGTCTATTTAATCCTCTACTAGTTTATTGCCATCTTTTCTTTTCTTTTCTTTTTTCTTTTTTCAAAATGATCAATATCTCGTCCATGCTACCTGGACTCCCTCGTATTCAAGAGGGACCACTAAGAGGGTCATCCCATCTTGATTCCAACTTACTAATTAAATCAATTAAGAAATCTTAGCTTCTTAATTTCTAAGCCTATTTTAAATTTTGGGAACTATTGATTTTATTTCCCTTATATGTATTCCTAAGTTTTAAATTTTGGATGTAGAAGTTCAGCCACCAAAGAGGGCCCACTAGGGTGGGACGTCCCACCCTAGGGATGCCTCTTTCTAATTTACAATCTTTAGAAAAAATATCTAGTTATGTTGCTATTACTAAGTAACATATTTTTATTTTAGAAAACTTTTAATTTTCCATTGACTTTGGTTCAAGGAGGTTCCTATTAAAAATTTCTAGATTTTTACAATGTAGGAAGGCTCATCTAGGTTGGGCCCACATAGGTGGGGGATGTCCCACCCTATTGGACTCCTACAATTTTATTAATTGTGATTAAGTTTCAATTTTTCATTCCATTATGTCACTTAAATTAAATCCCATATGGATTTCCCTTTTGGATTTCAATTCTAATTAAGATCCGATTCAAATTAAGTAAGCTACATCACATCCATACCCATACCCAAATTAAAAGTCCATATCCAAATAAAAATCCAATTTCACCTTAAATTTCACTCGAATTAAATTAAATTCTAACTGTAAATTAAATCCAAATTAGCTTGGAATTTAAATTCAATTTAAACACCAATTAAATTATGATTCAATATAACATGTAAATTCAATTTCAAATTGGTATTAATTAAGATTCTAAATTTTACCTAATTTAAATATAAAATTCTTGTTTTAATTATTTATTAATTACTAAAAAATCACAAGTATTACATTCAAATTTAAATTAAACTCTAAATTTAATTTCAACAAAGATTCAAATTAATATATAATTCAAATTTTGAATTGATAAAAAATATGAATTTAAATTCTCAAATAAAACTCCAATTTCAAATGCACACTCAATTCAAATCCAAACTAATTTGAAACTCAAATTCAATTCTCAATAATCTCTAAAATTAAATCAAAATTAAGTCCAACTTAAATCTAGATTAAATCTAATTTAAAAAATCAAAACTCTATTCAAAATAAATTCCCAACTTAAAATTTAAATAATATTTTAACTTTAAATTCATCTTTACTTCCCATAAAATCATCATAATTTCTTGAGTTTTACACTTATACCAATTTTTTTCAGATAGATGGTGTGGTTGACTAAGGTGCAACTCATTCATTTATATCTGAGGGTGCATATTGAGTCATTGAACCATGCATTAGAAGTGTACAACCCAGTTCGTTATAATTCATTGTGTGTAAAGTACGTACTAAACATAGACATAAAGTTAGATGGATAAGGTCTACCCGTTAATCTGATGCTACTTGATATAACTGAGTATAATGTTATATTGGGCATGAAATGGTTATATGAGCATTATGCTCGTGTTCTATGCCGGGAAGGGAAGGTTATGTTATCTCGACCAGGATTTCCGAAGATTGAATTCAAAATGTCTAGACTCATTTTGAAGGATCTTAGAGGGTTAGAGGGATCTGATCTTATCATAAGATCTTGGATTTTATGCTCGAGCCATGGATTATGATTTGATGTTATTGGAAATTTTGGATCTTGTAGTGATCCAGACTTGTGTGTTAAGATCAATGGATTTGTTACCTGATCCTGTTTTGATTCATAGATTGGTGCAAGAGTGCACTGAATGCAGGCGTGGCGTGTTATCTTGCTATTTATTTTGATAGTTACTGATTATGGTAATGGGTTGTGATGCATGATCTATAGATGAGATAGCACATCACAGGTGTTGACTCGTATGTGTGTTTGATTTATGGGTATTGACCCAATGTACCCAGAGAGTTGGTACTATGTTATGGCACAATGAGTATGTGTGTGATGACTTTTGTACATCTATATCATGTATCATATATCGCATATGTCGTACATGAAATTCTAATACTACGACTAGCGTGATGACCCCTCTTTTGTTTAGTTGAGGATGACCAGGATCGAAGCATGATAGATATATGTGTGTGATCATGGTATTGTACCGAATAACTATATGGAAAGATTGAATAATATATTCATACATGTTAGTGTACTCAGAAAGTGAAGAGCAACATCAAAACCACTTGAGAGTTGTATTGGAAACTATCAGGGAACATCGGTTATTTGCAAAGTTCTTAAATTATGAATTTTTTGGCTTGAGAAAGTCATGTTTATAGGATATATTATCTCGAAGGATGGAATATTTATAGACCCTACTAAGGTGAAATTCGGTCTTTCTAGACCCACCCTGAAAGATTGGATTATTTATATATTAAAAGTTCAGAAGTATTTGGATGAAGGAATGACTTTGGGTGCCCAACGACTCTAAGTTGACGAAAGAGCTACTAGATGAGGCTTAGAAATAGAGAGTGCATTTTTTATGTCAGAGATTTGGGTTTTTATCAAAGTGCATTAGCAACACCATGGTACCGAGGAGTATACATGAAAACCTGAGATTAGTATGAAAGAGAAATACCTCAGTTTGTTTGAGTAGTTCTTGTAGCGAGTTTCAAGAATGAGATTCTTTTAAGGAGAAAAGGATGTAATACCTATAAATTTCTCGTGGTTATTAAATAAATAAAAATAAAATACATGTCTTAAATGTGGTTTTAAAAATTTAATTTATGTTTAAATTATATTTCAAATTTAATTTTGGTCTAAATATGTTAACTGCACCCAGTGGGACCAAGCCCAAATGAAGGGTGGGCTCAATACATTTTTAGGGAATTAAAATAAATAGGATTTGATGTGGGATGCCCCAAAAATCATTATTACTGTTTTGGTGAACATTTTGGGCGATCAGTGGCTCATCGATTAAATGAGTCAACCTTGACATTCATCATCTGGAAGGCATTGAGATTGACTATCTATAAGACCGAATTGTTGGTGATTTGAGTGTTCTATCCTTGACCGAAGTTACTAAAAATTAGTGTTTTCGGCATTGCCTATTTTTTCATTTGATTCATGCACATATGATTAAATCAAAGACTATTACGATGATCTATATTTCGAGGGCTATTGAATCAACTATTTAAACATCAAATTAAGTTGAGTCTCTACGCTTGTAGGCATCCCGGAAGGTCACCCTTTCACCAGAACCACAAGCCTAAGTGGGATGCCCATTTTGGATTTTGGATTTTATCCATTGAAAATGAATATCCAATGTGAAGAGGGACTTTAAGTGAAAATAAAGAAAAGTGGGGCCTATGCCTAGGGAAAACCTTTAAGGATGAAAGAGGGCTATGAGTGAATGCATTTCTCTCTCCTTCTCTAGACACCCCTCTATCTCACTATCTCCCTCTCCCTTTCATGCATTTTCACTTCCCTTATTTTCTCTAATCTCTCTTCCATTTTCTCTCTGTTTTTAATGCACATCTCACTCCCTCAATTTACACCACTCATTTTCCTTCATCTCCAACGATTTTGGGAAAATCGACTTTAAGCCCCATTTCCAACATTTTAGAAGATTCTCCATTCCAACAAATTTTTGGAGAGTGTGATTCTAACAATTTTTGTGAGGTATGGTACATTCTAACTATTGTGTGTGAGTATAGTTCTAAAATACTCAAATATGAAATTAGGTTATGCGAATTTAAGTTTTTTCCAAATCTAACATTTATTTAGGTGATTAGAATTGATGTTTCATTTAAATCTATAATTTATTCATCTGTTGGAATGATGTTCCATTCAAATTCAAATTTATATTGTTGTTAGATTTGAGTTTTTATCAAATTTGAAATTTATTCACGTGTTGGATTGATGTTTCAAGCACATTGGAATTTAGGATGAAATGTAATAATTGTAACACCACATTTTATTATGAATGTAGAGCTCTTGAACTCATGCACAACCACATATATTTCTTGAAAGACGAATCATCACGTCGCATGGTGGGCAAATGTGATTCCCATGGCAACCGTCCACGAAAGTCATGACAACGGATGGCATACGCCCTCATTGTTTCAATTCAAGCTAATCGGTAGGCCATCGGCTCCGTGTAGTGGGATTGGTCTCCTTGTCGAGCTTTGAAAGGTTTGGCGAATGTTTGGCTTCCGCAGGGTATAGATCTGACAACTTCCAAAGGATAAAGTTCACCAAGTAATTGCTTTGTTCGAACTTCACAAGGAACTAAGGAAAGCCCAAGAAATGTTTGTTGTGAAATTGGGTCCATCATTATCCATCCAGTTTGTGTCATGGTAGGAAGAGTTCATTTCTCATAGTTCATTACCTGTTTTAGTTCGGGTATCTTGCCTGAAAGAATACTAGAAAGTCGATCTCTTTTAAGCATTGGTTAAGTCCTTCGGTGGGAGATTCCTAATGTTCGACTACCTTACCGAAGATTATTGGAATAAAGTTTGATTATGTTGTGAACTGATTCTGTAAAACCCGCAAAAATTCCGACAATTATCAAATTTAAGAAAGGTTATAATTATTGGAAATGAATACGATAAAAGGATGAAGAGTCGATCCAAATGGATCAAGCGGATTCAATAATCAGATTCAAATAGTATATAGGGATTTGGATCTTGGATGGAGTCGAAACCCACTTAAAAATCCAGCTTTAAATTTTTAATTTCAACTACATTCGCAAAATATGTCTCGAAAGTATCACCTCTTGCGAATATCGCCATCGTCAGGACCGTACCCGACTTAAACATGCTTTCCAGTAATTCACATGAAATAACAAGATTTTTTTTCCTCGTCGGGTCTCAAATTTGGGGAGTTACTAGTCATATGTATTTTGAATGTTGATTTATAATTCTCGGGACTCGATTCTTCATGAATAGTGCGCTCGCCAATTTGTATGTCATGCTTACGCGATTTAGAACATCGCCCATCACTGAAGTAGTTTTTAGTTGAAAAGAAGTACAACCAAGTAAGAGTTTGCACACTGGCATGGTGGGTTGCCTCAACAGAAAGAGAGTGTGGTTCGAAACTCCGTGGACACCCGATAATTTTTAGAAAACGTTATTTTTGTAAAATGCGTCAAAAGAGGACAAAAAGGTTATCGTTACAAGGTATTGCAACGAAACACAACCTGGTGCAATGGTGGGGCTCGTTACCCCTTAGGATGGAGACCTCAGTTCAAATCCCCAGGGCACCAATAATACAAAGCATTCTTTTTTTGAAAGGATTAATGATTTTTTTTCTCTCCTCTCTCAAATTGGGCGTTTCAACTTCCCATTTAAGGTGACTTAAATGGGGAAAGGGTGACGCCCACAGGAAAGAACGGCTGGGCGTTTTTCCCAACTGGGAAACCCAACCAAGTAACAAAAATAATAATAATAATAATAAATAATAAATCAAGGTGTAAATAAATGAGGAATTTAATTCTGAAGAAGGGGCGATTTTTTTTAGGAAAGGCTGAACGTTGGGCCACCTTGGAAGCCCAACAGTCCATCAATTGGGAAGGCTGCAATAAAAACCATATTGATTTTACGTTTTTTTTTTTAGGAAAACCCTACAACAACTAACGAGGTATCTTGGAACCTAAGGCCTCTTGCTCTCACGCCCCCTTCAGCCCAAACGTGTGACCCTCCTTCCCTCTCCCCTTCAGTCCAACCAGCTGAACGATTTCCCATATTGAGTACCCCACCATTGATTCCGGCGAGGAGCTCGCACGTGGGTATCCAACATCCGCGAGTAGGGCGAACATTTTTTCCGGTGGATTCACGCTCACACGAGGTAAGGGATACACAACTAAGTACATTATTTGCAATGTAATGTGTTCCTAAACCATATAATGGATTTGTTATTCGGTAGTTCAAACACTCCCATTAAACCGAGTAACCATTAGACCTAAAAAGAAAAAAAAATAATACTGCATTGACATTGAATGATATTGAGATCTAAGTTATTAGAGGAAATATAAAGATATATCCTGTGAAAAGATTGTTTAAACATGTTATACACAGGTCCTGAACATAGATTTAGACGTTAGGGAACAAAACACACCCAGCGTGATCTGTTCAATTGGTTGGACTGCGTGTGAGGAAATGAAAACGAAAAAAAAAAAAATTCTGGGTAGATTTATTAGCCGTACCTAATCTTTTGTTTCTTCTAGTTGTTGTTCCATATGCCTCTCACGTTCATTGAGGGCTGCCAGCAAACCAATGATGTAATGGGTCTGTATAATCAAGTCTGCATATCCCTAAGAATTTCCTTTTTAATTTACACATCTTTGAAACTATGGTTATAGACGTGCATGATGGCTGCTCTCTAACTAGGTGAAGGCACAAATCAGACCAATCAATCTACACACTTTCAACTATAGATTTGCACCCACCATCATGAGACCTCTTATTTCAACGTATGGAAGAGGATTGTAATTGGAATATCACATGCTTGGACTACGTAAACTTAGTCTAATTACATAATGTTCATAGATTTCATTGTGATAACACCATTTAGCAAATAAATGAGTTCATACATATGGATCTGTACCATGGTGGGATGCTTCATACCACATGTCAAGTCACCTAATTAATCCAGCAATTTTATATATATATATATATATATATATATATATATATATATATATATATTGGTAGGATTATTGCATAGGACTCACAAATAGGTAATTACGTAAGCAATGTGTGTATTATTGTTCAAGCATATGATTATACACGTTCAATTCTATGAAAAAAAAATGTTGGATCAAAAATGGATTGGGGTGTCGACTCGACTTCAATTCATGTTTCCCTTTTTGCTGGGACATTTGGTGATCATATCTGATTATGAGGGTCGATCTAATCCAGCTTGAGATCAGCAAACGCTGAACTAACGATAGTGGTTATAGCAGGGGATGCTACATCTTATCGATGCTTCAGTTATGGTTCGTTGGGTAGTACAGGAGACTAGTGTCTGTTAGCCTCTTGCCTGTTGATGCCACTAGTGCAAGGCCAATGGCCATGGTGTGTGGCAGGGCACCTTGCGCTCTGTTGAGCCTAATCGATTGGGGGGTCATATTGACTTCAGCCATGGCATATTACAACTGTCGATGGGGTACTGCACGACCAAAACAAAAACATAGGGGCATAATCTAGCCGGATTGGACTAGGGCGTTGGATAGGGTAGTAGTTGCTACTACCATGTTGTGATTGGTCCTGACAATAGTTAGTAGATAGCACCTTTTAATAAGAAAAATTTCATGTGAGTGCCATTATGGGGATTCGTTGCATAATCACCAATAAATTTTCTAGTTACGCGTCATCACTCACATATGAAAAGAATATTCATGGCAACAGTTGAAAATTTAGCACTCAAGCTCACTACAGTAGATTAGTATGACCTGTCATTAATGAAATTAATGAAGAAACACACACACACACACACACACACACACACACACATATATATATATATATATAAAGATATATGTATATATATATTGGGGTGAGATCTAGGGATACCATGAAAAGATATATGTTACCAGCTCTTTCCGAAATTTGGGCTCAGGTTGGAGCTTGAATTATATGTCGAGAAAAGACATAAGAATCATGACTACAGTGTGTATATCTCGAGTTAGAATTTTGAATTATATGCCATGGGAAAGATAAGAATTTTGAGAACCAACTAACACAAGAAATCTTGGTCGGGTCAGCTGAGCATAGAATAAAGGTGAGAAAATAAAGAAAGATAATAAGTGTGAGAACTGGGTATACCAAAAAGGGTATATGTTACCGATTTCTCAATGGGTTTCTGGGTACACCACGACGGTGTATGTTACTGGATTCCCGGGTTCTGGGTACATTGGATCACAGTGTATGTTACCAGACCCATGGTCCACTTTGGAGAGAGTGGATGGTACACACTCCGTAGGACATACCTGTATTGTGAGAGCGAGGCGTCTCACCCGGTCCCCAGTCCTCGGAGTTAGGGGACCAGGACCACCAGTGAGTCCTAGGTGGTGAGTCCAAGTCTTCTGCAGAAGAGTTATGGGTGCATCCAATGTTAGTCTTGCCAATTGGGGATCTCTCTCGGTCGAGCACCGCGCCCCTTTTGGGTATCCGTACGGCTAGTTATACGGATCGTATGAACCTCCGTATAATCTCGGTCCGCTACGATGTCGAATGCCTGTGCGTACCCACAGGGTAAGAATGAGCTGAAAATTTAAACCAAAAAAAAAATGTGGTATTAACTAATGGGACCGATAGGAGTTCTTGTGAAATAAACATGGAAAACTAAAATCATAGAATTCTCTTACTCAGAAATCACTTCAGACATGATGGTCTTAAAAAGAAAAGCATGTTGACATAAGTACTAAATTTCGGTTAAATCAAAGTTCATACATACTTGTTCACATGACACTGCACATATGTAATTTAGTCTGTATCACTTACTCAGACAGTGGTAGTCTGATTCCTTTGTGGTTTACTATTTTCAGGTGAAGACATAAATGCACAATCAGAGTGAGGGCGGTGGCATCGTCAGGCGATCATGGCACTACTACTTTTCTGTTTAATGTTTCTGGATATTTCAACTTGATGTAATAAACTTTGTTATGATGGAATAAGATTGAAGTTCTTAGTAGCTCCTCATTTATCTAGTTAAAGGTTTAAAAAAAAAATTAGAATTTTCATTAAAAATTAAATGGGGTGTTACAGATTCCCCCTCTACTGGTTGTTGTATTTTTGTTAAGGGTTCATTAGGGATGGCAGTGGGGCAGGGCGGGGCTGGGGACAAGGTCTTCACCCCTGCCTCAAGATTAGAACCTTTGTCCCTGCCTTCATCCCCGCACGGGGATGGATTTTAACCTCCACCCCCACCTTCATCCCCGTTTCATGTCCTCCATCCCCGGTTCAAATGGGGATGAGGTAGGGCAGGGTGGGGTTATTGCTGGGAAAAGTGGTAGGGACGGGGTGGGGCGGGGAAAAGTGTATGTCCATCCCCGCCTCCATCACTGAACGAGGATGGATTTTAACCTTCGTCCCCACCTCCATCCCCGTTTCATACCCTTCATCCCCGGTCCAAATGGGGCGAGGCGGGGTGGGGCCCCACTTTCCTCCGGTCCACTGCCATCCCTAGGGTTCATCGTAGGAAAATTATCAGGGACCCCATTTGGGATGATGCAGGCTGCCCACAAATATACCAGCTTCAGAGTTCTTCGGCCAACAAGAAGAGAAACATTATGCTAGTGATGCTACTCCAATGTACTGCTTCTCTATTGCATTTGTAGCTAGCAGGGATGGTAGTGGACCAGGAGAAAATGGGGTCCCACTCTGCCTCGCCCTGTTTGGACCAGGGATGGAAGACATGAAATGTGGAATAGACTGGGGATGGAGGTTAAAATCAAAACCCATGCGAGATGGAGGGGGGGATGGACTTACTTTTTCCCCCGCCCTGCCCCACCCCATCCCTGATCTCCATTAAGAAAATTACTATTATACCCTTATACATATTATAAAATTCTCTCTCTCTCTCTCTCTCTATATATATATATATATATATATATATATATATATATTCCTAACTCTAGCATAAAACTCTTTCTCGAATCTCTCCTCTCTCCTTCATCTAACGAGTCACACGAGCTCTCATTTCTCTCCTTTCCTTTCTCTAACAACGAAAAGCGAAAGGCGGCAGCAGCGAAAGAACCGGAGAAATGGGGCCTTGCCCCGCCTTGCTTCGATTGGACCGGGGATGGAGGACATGAAACGAGGAATGACAGGTTAAAATCAAAGCCTGTGCGGGGATGGAGGAAAAAATTTTGAGACAAGGCGGGGGTGGAGACCTTGTCCCCCACCCCTGCCTCGGTGCACTGCCACCACTAGAAACTGGGCCTTTAATAGCAACAAGGAAGCAACAATGATACGGGTTTTTTGATATCTCCTGCACCTTGCTTCTATTTCCTTCGAGTATCTGTTTGTCTAAACATTGTCCAGTTTAGCGTGTTCCATGTACTTGTTTATTTGATTAAATATCGCACAAAAAAAGTTTTTTTCTTGTCTATTACAAGATTAGTGTGAAAGATTGTAGCAACAAAATTGCACTTTCTAATCATGGATTTATATTAATAAGAGTGTTAAGTAGTTCCTAAACTGTTTTAGCAAACCATCTTAAACTACTTCAAGGAAAAAACTTTGAGTGTATGCTTAATCCAAGCTCATAAGCATGTTCGCTATAGCTTACTTAGTAGAAAATATATATTATATTAGTCAACTTTTGTGGTAGGATGCATGTTAGATCAATCAAAAATCGGATCATATTCTGATACGGATCCGAATTGGCAATGATTGGTATGGGCCCTTAAGAACTCGAACCCAAAGTGGCATTGGACGGAGCAGAGCAAGATGGAACTAAACCTCACTTGAAAGGACCTATATCCAAGAAACCTTGGAAGGACCAGTTGTCCCTAGTGGGACCCATCTAGAATTCGGCATTCCTTTGGGAGACTTGGTGGTCGTGTGAGGGAAGTAAAGAAGGGCTGAAATTAGAGTCTCTATAATTCTAGCCAAGTCAAATAGGTGGTACCTAATTGCGGAAGAGGTCTTACCTATTCTTGGGTAGGATCTTGGGAAGTGTTACCTAAGAAAGGCTAAGTCTTGAAAATGCCTACCTAGATTTAAGTTTTGGTCAAGTAGTCTCCTTCTTGTTTTAAGGTCTCTTTTATTATGAGTTTGTAATTTGTGTAAAGGTGTAAATACTCCCTCTACAGTCTATATAAACCTCTATTTAACCCAGTAGAGAGATCTGATTTTTCTACGGAACCCTACCGGACCCAAAACACAATCTAGACCCAGTCGTACCCAATTTTCTGCAACCTGATTCCAAGCTCATAAATCCCAAACCCAGCCGAGTTTGGTCCCAAAATTTTTTCAAGACCTACTTCCACGTGTCCTAAGGTTGTTCCTAAGTTTTTAGCATTTTATTTAATGTAAATTGGGTGCATTGCATTTTATCCAAAAACCTGTCATAACCCAATCTAAACCTAACATTGTTTCTAACCTAGTTCAAAACTGCTGCTAAATCTCCGATTTTCAAAAAAAAAAAAGATGCATGGTGCAAGACTACACGTTTGACGAAAGGGGGTCCGATGATAGGCCCCTTTCATGTGTGTGTGTGTGTGTATATATATATATATATATATATATATATATATATATATATATATATATATATATATATATATATAGAGAGAGAGAGAGAGAGAGAGAGAGAGAGAGAGAGAGATGGGTGTGTGCTAAATGAAATATGCTAAATGAGTTTTTCTGCTCTTTCAATGTTTTATTTTGCAGTTCCAACCCCATAAATGTGTTGAGCATGGTCCATTTACAAGGAATCCACACATGGATCATGTGTTTTCAATGAAAAAAATAATATTTGGAGCCTCAAAAATTTACAAAAATTTTGGGCCATTGATTTTTTGAATGTTATAAAAACCCACTCCTGTGTCGGAATTGAACACTTCAAGAGCTGATCCCTATAAAATCAAGTACATAGATCACAACTGTACGGTCAGAATTTAAAAATAAAACGAAAAAACCTAAAAAACTTATTTAGCATGTTTTATTTAGCACGAAACCATTACTATATATATATATATATATATATATATATATATATATATATATATACACGAAAATGGATGCTAAACCCATTGGTGCTAAACCACATGCTAAATGGGTTTTTCAGCTTCGTCGATGCTTTTTACATGGTTCCGGACCTATAAATGTGTTGGGCATCGTCGATTTACTAAGAAACTACACTTAGATCATGTGTTTTCAATACAAAAAATGATGTTTGGAGCCTCAAAAATTTACAAAGATTTTGGACTATTGATTTTTTGAACTTTATAAAAACTCACCCATGTGTTGGAATCAAATGCTTCAAGAGCTGATCCCTATAAAAAACAATGAAAAAAGCCCAAAAAACCCATTTAGCACCAAATGGGTTTAACACCGACCCATATACATAGACATATGAGGATCAGTGAGGGATAGACTTTGATTTATGGCTGTGATTTGAATCTCCTTTACAATAATATGAAAGCCGTGATAGACTTTTACAAGCTTATGCTATGAACACCGATCATGTATCAGAAGGGAATGAGGAACATCGAGATGCCTACATGGAATCTTTGGCTTGTTCAGCGTTTGAGAAGGAAGAATCAGGTTTTGAAATCCCAAATATACATTCTTCAATGGATACGCAGGACCCACGGCTGGAAAGTTCGAAATGCATCAGAATCTTTCCTGGAAGAGGATATGGCAAAAGCCTCTTAACGGTAAAGGACTCCAAAAGTGGAAAAAAGGAGTGGGTTTGGCAAACCCTGGAAGCCTTCTCTATTTAATTTTATCTTTATTCTAAATCTCCTTCTCCAAACCTCAATTGCTTTTGGAAGTCTTTGGTTCAGAAACTGCCTCCATGTCCTTGGATAGTCTCCTACAACCACATACCAAACAAGGCCTTTGATTCTTTTATATCAATTCCATACTGCAAGTGAAGCTTTTGGTAGCTTAATCCCATGCTTTTACATTTGTTTGTAATATTGGCTCAAGCCGCTCAACAGATACATGTCATCTGTGTTTCACATCCCTCCCAAAGAACAATTGGTAAGTGGAAGAATACTTTAACAAAAATAAATATATTAAGAAAATTCCATCTTTGCACTGTTTGCTCCAAAATAAATAATAAAAACATCACTATTGTCATCATCAATGAAAAATTTTGAATTACGAAAGGACATTGAACGGATAGATTTATAGAAATACGGGATTATACAGCATCCAAGATCCCATGTAAAGCTCGATTTTGCAATGAAAAAATTAGCATTTCAAGGCAGGCTTTACGGGATGGACCTGTTCTAGACTATTGCTCCATGATCAATCAACTTGGTGCAGCGCCAAAAAATGAGATTACACAGCCAACAAGTAGGGTAGGTCTAAGCTTTGGCTTCACCAAGCTCGATATCTTTTACAGGGGTGTTCTCAACTCCATCCTTTAACAGGCTCACATCTTCTTCTGTTAGGCTCTCTTTGTACTGTGAAGCCTTGGCATTTGCTTGTTTTTCTTTCTCAACTGCCCAGCTATAAACAACCATGCCAATGATAGCAAGGGCCATGCCAAGTATGTTTTTCAAAGTTAGTTCTGAATCAAATAGCAGCCAACCTAGGGTCAGAACACATACTGTTTTCATGTGACCCAACACCTGGAATGAGACAGCAGAGAAGCGGCCAATGCACAGATACTGGCTCACGTTACAGAATACGGCAAGGCCACATGAAAGGAGTATGAAGAACTGCAGATTTTAGAAGATGGAGGTCTTAGTCGTCACAATAGTGTTTGAATAAAGACACTTTCTCTCTCACACACACACACAGATTTTATATATATATATATATATATATATATATATATATATATATATATATATATATATAGAGAGAGAGAGAGAGAGAGAGAGAGAGAGAGAGAGCTTACAATGGCACCATAAGACAAGCGATATCTGAAAATAAATTGACCACTAAGTAAGTAGTCAACAATAGGACCGAACAGAAAGAGTGAGACAGCCTGGATGGGAGCAGTCTTGCTTAACAGCTCAAAAGACCCGATTGAGTACTTTTTCTGTAAAGAACCAATTGACTGCAAGACAAAACCTTGTCAGTAGGCAGAAGTCTGCAATAACAGAACAAATATCGAGCTTCCATAAACAGTGGACAAACAGTATCAATTCAATGTCTCAGAGAATGTAGCTAGTCCTGTCAAGAAGTCCACAATAACAGACCAAAAATCAAGTTTCCACAAGCAGTGGACAAACAGCGCCAATACAATCAGAGAATGCAACTACTATGGTTAACTGGCCATCTGTCCTAACCCATTTAGGATGATCATTTAGCTTTGCACCCAGGGAGAAAAGCTAAACATGACCTGTGTAAATAATGCAGGCATGAGTATTATATCCAGGACTGATATAATCTGTTCCACCCTGTTTTCCTAATTCACTGTGTGAAAAGATGAAGCTAGCCCTGCCTAACCCATTTTACTAGTTTTGGTTCCAACAAGTTGGAAAGCAACCAGCGACAGGATCAAGATTTCCATACCCAATCAATCACACATGGACGTATATTTTGCTGAACCTGGCAGGTCCAAGCAGTCAACTCAAAACCCAGGTTTTACCTGGGCCAACCCAGATATAACCCCCTGTCATGCCCAAATGAACTAAAACACGCCACTCACTAAACTGGACCACAAAATGGACACAAAGACAAAAGACCAATGAAGAAATGAATGAAATCCATGCTTCAATGAAAATAAAAAGAAGAATGAAGGCCTCTGCAAGCATGGATAACTGAATAGCTCCACAGTTTTCTTAAAACACGTGGCAAAATCTTAAAACAGGTTTTATTACAATAAGGGATGACATGCCGCATTGCACAGACTGTTGTTAACAAGCAAATAAATGAAAACTGCTCCTAGAAACATGTGCACAGCAGTGCCATGAGTATAACTGATCCAATAAATGCTCAAGTCTGCAAAGCAGTGCCAAAATGGATGAATATTTTCAATTACCTGACACCTTGAACCAATCCTAAATAAAAAATTACAGTCTTTCTGATTGGGTAGGAAGTTGGCATTTCCTGGCTCATCCAATCTCTATGCCCATAAATTTACAATTATACTGATAAGCAGCAGGTTTGGCATTTCTTTTTCACTGCCTATGCACCATTTACGCAAAGACGCCCTAATTCATTGGAAGTCCATGAACAATTTTGGAGTTCATGGCTGGAAAAAAGAAATGCATCAGCAAACAACAGTCAGCAACGTCCAACACAGTTACCGAAATCTTCTTAGGTAGGTGGGAATCACACTTCCAAGAATCTCACTTTGGAAGCGTGATACTCCCAGCTTTCAAAACTTCATGGGAAACTCGATTCTTCCACGTTTCTCTTATGCCTCGCACACACTTGGGTCATGCTTCCCTACAAGCTTCCTATATGTTTCTCTCACATTTTTTTTCATGTTTTTCATGTGCTTCCTCTCACGCTTCCAATCATTGTTAGATTTTAACAAAAATTTAATTCACTAAAAAATTATGAAATATAAGAATAGCTTTTTTTATTTGCTTCCTGGTTGATTTCTATTTAGTTTCCATATTGCTTCCTTGTTTATTCCTATTTCGCTTTTAAATTAATTTCTCGCTTCTTGCTTCCAAATTTTAAAATGTCTTGTTTCTCGCTTCTGCTTCCTAGTCTGGCAACCTTGGTCCAACATCAATCCACAATAAACAATTTGCACACAACTGCCACAGCAGTATACGACATGCTGTAAGCAATGTGAGAATTCAGAGTTCCAGCCACGTCTTCATTATCAGCAGAAAGGTAGATGGAGGGAGACAAGGGGCTGCGCAGAAAGGTCATATCGTGACCTAGAAAAGTTGTGTTAATATACAGTGACTTACAAATACAATGGATGATAATGTCCTTGATTATAAATACAAAATACAAAATGTGCACATGTGCAAATTAGAATTACTAAAACATGTGATATGGATCTGGACCAGACATAAATCCAGAACCATATCACATCTTCTTTAACAGCCTCCCTCAAGTTGTGCATGATCTCGAATCATGGACAACTTGCTTTTTAAGAACAAAAAATTATATTTTGTCAACCCTTTTGTAAACATATCAGTCACTTGATCTTCAGTGCGAATATAGTATGGCTCAATTTCTCTCTTCAACCTTTTGCTTGACAAAATGTTTATCTATCTCGATATGTTTGGTGCGACTATGATGGATGGGATTAAAAGAAATATTTATCGCACTTTGATTGTCACACAATAATGATGATCTTGAGATAGATTCTCCCAATTCTGTTAGCAAGTGTCTAACTCACGTAGCTTCTGTTGTGGCCGCTGCCATGGAACGATATTCAGCCTCAATACTAGATCTGGCAACAACCTTCTGTTTTCTACTACTCCAAGACACAATGTTGCTGCCAAGAAATATACAATAGCCTGAAACTGACCTTCTCTCATCTAGATCTCCTGCTCAGTCTGCATCTGTATAGATAAAATTTTTATGAGCCCCATTATCTATAAGATTCCTCTTATAAACAAGTCCATCTCTCACCGTACCCTTTAAGTATCTCAATATTCGTTTAACTGCATCCATGTGCCCAGTTCGAGGTTCATGCATAAATTGAGACACTTGATTTACAAAATAGACAATGTCAGGTCTAGTGAAGGTAAGATACTGGAGCATTCCGACTATACTTCGGTATCTGGAGGGATCATCATATAAGTCTCCATCGTGGGAACTCAACTTTTGTTGTAAAACGCTCGGAGTAGCTAAAGGCTTGCAATCTTTCATTCCCGCTCTACTTAACAAGTCAAGAGTATATTTATGTTGTGTCAGGGTCAACACATTGTCTTTCCTGTCAACTTCTATTCCAAGGAAGTATCTCAGTTCTCCAAGGTCCTTCATTTTAAAATTATGACTTAAGAATTCATTGACTTTCTGAATATGACTGCAAGAGTTGCCCGTGATAATTATGTCATCTACATAAATCAATAAGAATGTGATGGTATGCTCGTCCCTGAAGATAAAGAGTGAGTGATCAAGAGTGCATCTGCAGAAACCAAGATTTTGAACTTTGAGAGAAAAACTATCAAACCAAAACCGTGATGCTTGTTTTAAACCATAAAGAGCTCTCTTCAATTTGCAGACATACGCGTTAGGATCTCCTTCTACATATCCAGGTGGTTGTTACATATAAACTTCTTCGTTAAGGGCCCCATGAAGGAAAGCATTCTTCACATCCATCTGGCTCAATGTCTATTTGTGATGAACGGCTAGAGATAATATGATACGAATTGTCCCCATCTTGACCACAGGACTAAAGGTCTCACCATAATCCCGGCCATATTCTTGAGTGAAACCACATGCAACAAGTCTTGCTTTGTGTCGTTCAATGCTCCCATCAGGTTTATCCTTGAACTTATAAACCCACTTAGACCCTACGATATTTCTATCATTGGGTCTGGGAACAACTTTTCATGTTTGACATTCATGTAACGCTTCTATTTCTTCATTCATTACCTCTATCCACTTGGGTGACTTGACTGTCTGATTGAAGGTAGTAGGTTCATCTTGCTTTTCAACCTGTGACAGAAATAACTGAAAATCCAGAGTGAAATTATCATAACTAACCCATCTCTGAATTGGGTGTCAAATTCTTTCAGATTTCCCGACAGAGGAATGATTTTCAGGTTCATCAACAATCATATCAGTAATGGTAGGAGTGGTTTTTGTTGCTCTTCTCGTATAGACTAGTCCTGAAAACATCTCAATCTCCTTGGGCGGCAAATTGTCAATCTCAACTTGAGTTGTGCAAGAGGTTTCATCCAGAACAGGAATAGGCATGGGAGAAACACTGAAATCAGATGAACACTCTCCATTGATGTTAGCAAACAACTCGATATTCAACCATGGAGAATAAACTTCAACACAATGACGCGTATTTTGAAAAGAATGCCCATCTTCAAAATTCTACTCATCAAAAACCACATTTCTAGAGATCTTAACACGCTTGGTCAGAAGCTCGTAGCAACGATATCCCTTATAATCATTCGCATATCCCACAAATATGCACTTAGAAGCTTTATCCTGAAACTTATTTTTTAATGATTTGTCAATGTGCACATAACAAACACAGCCAAAAACTCGTAAATTATCATAATCCGGTGCTGCCCAAAAAGAGTATAATAAGATGATTTATTGGCTAAAATGACCATAAGCAAACGATTTATAATATAAACTGCCGAGTGAAAAGCTTCTATCCATAACTCGATAGGAATATAACTGTCATGCAACATGCTCACCGCACTCTCAACAATGTGGCGGCGTTTCCGTTCAGCCACACCATTCTATTGTGGTGTGTGTGAGGAGGAAACTCTGCGACTTATACCATTGTTTCGAAGAAAAGCAATAAAGTCATTTGAAGTGTATTCACCTCCCCCATCACACTGAAAATTCATAATACTTGATGAAAATTGAGTTTTAACAAAGGCATGAAATATTCTAAACAATTGAGGAACTTCAGATTTATGTTTCATAAAGTATATCCAGCTATAACGAGAATAACTATCAATGAAAACAACATAGTATCGGCAACCCGAAGGAGAACAAGTAGGTGCAGGTAGGGGTGGCTAAACCTGACACGACCCGCCAACCCGCCTCTTAGGCGGGTTCGGGTTGGGCTTAAGCCAACCCGTTTAATAAACGGGTCGACCCGCGTAACCCGTTTATTAAACAGGTCGGGTTCGGGTTGAGGGTATGCCAACCCGCCAACCCGGTTGACCCGTTTAATAAATGGGTTAGGCGGGTGGGTCAACCCGCCAACCCGACCCGCGAACTTGAGAACCCGTTTACCCGACCCAACCCATTTATTAAATGGGTTGGCGGGTCGTGTCGGGTTACCCGTTTATTAAATGGGTCGGGTTCGTGTTTGCCACAGCCGACCCGTTTAATAAACGGGTCGGGTTCGGGTTGATGTATGCTGACCCGCCAACCCGTCGGGTCGACCCGCCAACCCGACACGATTGCCACCCCTAGGTGCAGGACCCCATACATCAGAGTAGATAATCTCAAAAGGTCTTGAAGTTCTTTTATTAATTGAATTAAAAGGAAGAACATGACTCTTGCACAATTGACAACTTGAGAATTGCTCATTGCCAAAAGGAAGACTCAAACTAGATGAGGAGATAAGATTATCTCTTACAAGCTTTTCAACAAAAGAGAAACTACAGTGACCAAGTCGATTATGCCAAATATTTGACTTATTACATTTAGACAGACTAAGAAGACATTTAGAAGAGAATTCATCGAACTCCAACGAAGGCTTCAAGACGACAGGAGCAGAAACACGAACAAAAGGATCTTTCTTGAAGATATACATATTTTCTCGTCGCTCCCCTTTAACGAACGTCTCCCTCGTTTGAAGGTCCTTGACATACACAGAAGAGAGAGTAAATTCGACAGAAGAATGTGTATCAACAAGTTTGGAGACAAAAATAATGTTCTTTTTTATATTAGGAGCACGTAGAACATTGGACAGTTTTATGGATGAATTTAAGAAGGGTATTATGGCATTCCCAGTGTAAGAAATAGAATGCTGAGTTCCATCTCCAGTGACAATAATGTCGTTATCGAAATAAGGAGATAAGTTCGAGAGTTTACCTGCATCTCCCATGACATGGGTGGCTGCCCCAGAGTCTATATACCATACTCCCTGGTCATCTTGTGCTATTGTCATCTTTGAAAGGGCTGCCAATAAAAGTTGTTGCATATCTCCACTAGATTTACTCCCATCAGTCTGCCTGTTTGACTGAATAATAGAATTCTTGCCTTTGTTCTGAGGGTTGAACCAACAATCAGCTTTAATGTGCCCCTTTTTATTACAGAGGAAGCATGTGGGAATATTTCTTGGATTTCCTACATAAGCATTAGGAGGCATGTTTGGGGTAGGAAGCAACCCACGTCCCCTTTGTCCACCATATCGTCCTCGAGCTCTACCTCCACAATGATTATTTCCTCCACCACGACCTTGTCCATAAACCAGCTCAGTAGCCAAAACATTTTGTGAGTCAAGTTGTCCACCATCACCATTAGAAAGGTTCTTCAAACTGATCTCATAATGTAGAAGTTTAGCCCGTAAGTCTTCAAAACTAGGTAAAACAGGTAAGCATGTGAGAGACGTGACAAGAACATGATAATTTGCTCCCAATCCGCTTAAAACTTGTTGCACCTTATCTCTCTCTGAGACTGCACATCCAACAAGAGCCAACTGATCTGTGATACTTTTTACCTTGTTTAGATATTCTATAACAGACATAGTGCCCTTCTTTAATGACTGAAATTCTCGCTTGAGATATAAAACTTTTGCTTCCGACATTTGAGAATAGGTTTGAGGCAACATATTCCATAGTTCAGTTGCTGAACAATCGTCTGGAATTGCAATTAGTATTTTCTGGGATAAAGTAGAAGTGATGTACATGACTAGTGCTTGGTCTCTTTTCATCCAAACTGTGAAGTCAGGATTTTGAATAATCCAAGATGAGACAACCCCTTTATCATCCTGTATTTCCTGTGTGATAAATTGAAGCAGGCCTGAAATTGATCCATCTAGGTACCCAGAAAGATCTTGGCTTTGTATGAAGGAAATTATTTGTCTTTTTCAGGTCAAGAAATTTGAATAGTTGAGTTTTTCATAGACAAGTTGACTCAAAAAGCTAGAGGAAAGACCAGAATGAGTAGAGGACGAATCTATATCTTTCAATTATGGATTGAAAGAGAGAAGAGAAACTTTCAGATGTCTTTAATTTCGGACCCTGTGCTGCGCACCTTTTTTTTTTGCGGAAAATGAGTTCTGGTTACTGGTTATGTACCAGAACCGCAGCATAGGTCTTTATGAAGATCCAATATGCCAGGATAATCGATGACGTGATTCCAAAACAAAAATAATTGACGTCAAACTGAGAAAATTCCACCCAACAGTAATAATATGCAGAATCAAGATTGTTTATATGAGAAATATAAAGGAAGAAATAATGAATCAAGATAAAAGATGATTATGAAGGACAAAAGATGATTTGAGAAGAAAAAACAAAACAGATTTAACGTGATCCGATTTTAGGATTAGTTAGAAAGAATAAGGGTGATAACAGAAAACAACACCAGATCTGACGTGATCTGTTCTTTAGACAGAAAATAGCACGTCAGATCTGTTCTTTAGACAGAAAACAGCACATCAGATCTGTTCTTTAGAAAAAATAACGAGAAGAATGAGAGGTAGATTAGAAGGGACCCAGATCTGAAGAGAAAACAGATCTATCGTGAAACAGAAAAGAAGATAAGAGAGGAAGAATAAGGAATAGAAGAAAAGAAGAGAAAATATAATGAGAGGTAGATTAGAAGGGACCCAGATCTGAAGAGAAAACAGATCTGTCGTGAAACAGAAAAGAAGATAAGAGAGGAAGAATAAGGAATAGAAAAAAAGAAGAGAAAATATGAAACCAACCTTCAATGGGCGGCGTAGATCGATTCAACCTGGCTCTGATACCATGTGAGAATTCAGAGTTCCAGCCACGTCTTCATTATCAGCAGAAAGGTAGGAGGGAGACAAGGGGCTGCGCAGAAAGGTCATATAGTGACCTAGAAAAGCTGTGTTAATATACAGTGACTTACAAATACAATAGATGATAATGTCCCTGATTATAAATACAAAATACAAAATGTGCACATGTGCAAATTAGAATTACTAAAACATGTGATATGGATCTGTACCAGACGTAAATCCAGAACCATATCATGTCTTCTTTAACAAGCAATTAGTATCACAATAAATGAACTATTTCAACTCCCCCCAAAAAATGGCAATGATTCAAAATTTCAGGTCAACAAGCAAAAAATCCAACACTTTAAGTACATCTTTGCCAGCTCCTTGACAGCTGTTAAACTTAACCATTTCATAGGGAAAATTCAGTTTAAGCACCATTATTCAAAATAAGATCACTTCTCCTAACATTCCCTGCTTTATAGGGCAAATTTTTCCATGGAAAAGTTCTTGTAGTCAGGAAATGTGACAAGATACAGAAATAGAAAACTTGATAGAATGTAAAAAAAGAAAAAGAAAAAGAAAAACCTGTGGAATCACCCTATACTACAGAAGTAAATTTGAAGGTTGAAATGACTTAACAAAGTTGTGGAGAATGGATGCTAAGTGAAATCAGATATCTTTACATATAAGGAAAGGTGTCATTGTGCACAGACACAACACACAGGCCCACATGTGTGTGCTTGTGCGCGCGTGCACACACACAAAACAAATGAGCAATTTCAGCCCCAATAACATTTCACATTGCTAAAATAAAACAAGCAAACAACACAAGGTGTCATGTAAAGTGAGCATGCAGACACAGCACACATGCACATGAGCGCGCACAGAGTAATTTCAGCTCTAAAACAGTTCATATTGTTCAAAATAGTACAAAAAAGAACAAGTGTTGAATGAAATTTTTGTATAAATGCAATTATTAGTCCCGCATTGATTCACATACACCCTAACTTTTCATGAAGTTGGTATGCATTATACATATGTATCATTTACTATTTATGTTTATAGTACATGAGGACGTTAACAATCATTTACGAAACAGTAAAAAAAGTCAATGAATTTAGACATGAAAAACCCTGAGGCAGCATTCTGATATGCTATGCTTTTGCATTAGATGTGTCCTTTTTAGGGTTAAACAACATAGCCTGTGTTATTTACAAAATTATAGGGACAACAAGTTATAAAGCTTCCAGAAACCAAACGTACAAGTTCCATATGCAGCTTCCCTCAGATGAACCATGTTACTAACACCTTGTGATATTGTCAAACGATGATAAACCAAATGATAATTTGAAAGAAAATAGCATACTCACGCATAAATATGAAAACAGTGTCACCAAAAGCAAGTAATCAGATGTGGAAAATTGTTCTAAAAAATTTTTCCTGCCATTCCCAGAGGCTTGTATACTAGCCTATCTACTAGAGATATGCAACTTTATTTGTTCAACAACATTGCTCACATGCACTTGATTATTATTTCAAATGTCAAAGAAGAGGAGAATAGATATGTAGTTGCTCATTCAAAGAAATGAAGAACCTGTACAGCCCATGTAAGGGGGCATAAGCCACATGAAGATAATTAAACAATGAAAAATATAAAAAGCCACCGACATAGAAAGTGTTTTAGATGACAGAAAACACTGAAAAGATGGAACCCTCTAGATTAAAGAACGGTAAAGAAGCCTTGCCTTGGTTAGATGTATTAGTTACATGCTTCCACTTATCAAGAATATATACAACTCTGGGCAAGCAAAGAAAGGATCATAAATATTTTTTTGTCCATATGTATCTCTTAAGAACATTGATGCCATGTATAAATTTCTTGTCGATGCGTAGTTTAATTAATGTAAGAAACATGACTGTTTTGTTAGAGCTGATCACAGACATATAACCCAAAGATCTTAGTGTACTGTGACATCTGAACAAGCTATGTTGTGAAAGTGCATCATGGAATCAAAGGTTGAATTAGGTTATGATGTATTTGTTAGAATATATATATATATATATATATATATATATGTTTTTCTTCTTTGTAATAGCCTCTAGGGGTATTGTGATAATCTTGTACATGTAATAGGCTATGCTCATTAGGGGCAGAATGGTAATTCTGTATATGTAATAGGCTCTGCCCTTTAGGGGCAGAACTGACTTCTTCTTTTTTTTTATTATGTCCTTTACACTTTTGTAAAGGACAGTTTTGTCTTTTAGTCAATATAGATGTTGGGAATCTCCAACAGCTATATTCAGTTGTCTTTTAGTGAATATAGTTGTTGGGAATCTCCAACAGCTATATTTCTAGTTGTTAGAGCCTTTCCCAACAGCTATCTGGTCCTCTTGACCCTCTTTTTTGTACATAAATAGGGTCCTCTTGTCCCTGTTAATATATATATATATATATATATATATATATATATATAAATTGTCATAACCCTTAGGGGTATTTTTGTCTTTTATCCTATGTAATTAGGTCAGTCCACTAGGGACTGTTTTGTAATCTTTATTTTATTTTATTTTCCTTTTTTTCACTTAATAACCAAGTGTTTTTGGACCCTCAAGATAGATTCATTGGGACCCTCCCCAACACTCATAAATATGACCGTTGGGGGGCTCCCAACGATTCTATGGGAGTCTTCCCTTGGTCCTCCATTGTGTATAAATAGGGGCATTGCCCCTCTCTTCCTTACCCTTTTTAGCACTCTCTTAATAAATACATTATTTATTTTTATGTTTTTGTGTCGTGATCTTGTGCTTAAGCCCTTAGTTGGCTCTTTGTATCTTGCCCATTAGCGGCTTTGGATTTGTGTGATTGTGCACTAGCCCTTTGTGGCATCTCTTGTACACTTAAGGCTTGATTATAGTCCCATTAAATGTTATGCATTTTCTTATTGCATATTTGACAAATAAAAATTACTTTTAAAGATTGTGTTCTTCTGTTGGATTTGTGAGTACCCCCTTTGTGGGTTCTTGTGCTCTTGCCTATAGTAGGTATTCTATATTTTAATCCTTGAGGATTCATTACATGGTATCAGAGCCTGCAAAATAGTGATTCTTGTAAAGCTTTTGTTCATGTGGACGTGAGATCGTGGAGTCCAAAAAAACTCTGCTTTTATTATTATCTCTCTCTCCATCTATACATATATAATCACTAGAATGTGAGAACTGAAATATGAGAACCAAAATATGAGAACTAAAAATATGGGCATTTCCAACACTTTTTTTGCAAATCCAACCATGTGGATGCGCTTGGCATGATGAATTTGATAGGAATCAACCATTGGATTGTATTTGTTATGAAAAAATATGATTTTTGAATGCTTGAATATTTATGAAGAATATGAGCCATTGATTTTAAAGCCTTAAAAAAATCTCATTTATGCATCAAAATCAGATGATTCAAGAGTGTATTCTTATGAAACCAAGCATGTAGATCACATCCGTACAGTTAGATTTAAGAGAAAAGAATAAAAAATTCATAAAAATTACGGTTCACACATTAGTTCTCATATTTTCAGTTCTCATGTTCTAGTAACTATATATATAATGCATTTCTTAGGCCCCCTTTTTTGTTAGGTCTTGTTAGGCCCCTTCAAAAATCATATTTTTAATTTTTTTTTCACTTCTAACACCATAGATGTGATATATAGGTTTTGTTTAGTGGGAACCGGATTTTGGATCACTGGAATTTGACCTGTATACAGGTTTTTCCGGTGATCCAAAATCAATGGCAATGAAGGTACCAGTTTTTCTCGGCACATAAAAATATGTTTTTTTCGTCAAAAAAACATGATCCAAGAGTCGATTCCTACTAAATCGAGTATGTTAAACACATCTAATGGTCCAGATCTATCATAAAACACTTAAAACCTATGGGGCAAAACGAGAAATGGGGCTTAATATGTTCATCTCTCTCTCTCTCTCTCTCTCTCTCTATATATATATATATATATATATATATATATATATATTCTTTTATATGGAGGAGGAACGAGAAACCATTGTCACCATTCTCGTGAGACTCAATAACATCAACTATGTGATGTGGGTATCTATAATGAAACATCAAATTTGGGGAAAGGGTTTATGAGGCTTGATGGATGCCACCGAGAAAGAGCAAGAATGACAATGGCAAGTAAGTGGCGCCTCAAGGAGATGATATGACTAGAACCATTGTCGATTACAAAAAGAGATGGAAAGAGTGGAAGATGGGTCATTCCAAAATTATTGGGTGACTCGTTAATAGTGTTGACATAAAGTTCTCTATTTTGGCAAAATTTGATTTTGCCAGTGATGCTTGAAAATTTCTCCAAGATATGTATTGTTTAAAAGATATAACCTATATATGTAACCTCCAAAATAAAGTGAGAACCATGACCCAAGGAAACATGAGCATAAGAAAATATTACAATGCTCTTTCTCTCTTTTGGGACAAGTTAGCCCTTTTAGAGCCTAGTGAAAAAAATAAAATAAAATTGAGCATTTGTACAAATTTATTAATAGGCTTTAGACCCGAGTTTGAGGGGACCAAGTTGGCCCTCTTTAATAGAAGAGGTGTTTCTTCCATAGTTGAAACTCTAAAAGAATCCACTATGAAAGAGAATAGATTAAAGAAACCTTCATCCACCAAATATGAAGAATTGGTGCTTGCTATGTCAAGGTCCGAAAATCACAGAGTCTACAAGCCTCCTCACTTTGAGAGGAATGCAAATGACTATGATTCCAAAAAGAAAATCATGTCATTTTTGCGTAAAGAAGAAGAGAAAAGATAGTGGCTTCTATGGGGCCATCATTCGAGAAAAGTGGTATAGATGAAAGCTCCAAAAGTATTGGAGTCATGTCATTTGCTCAACCTATAGAGGCACTACAGCCACTACTCAAAAATCAAACCTCTTTCCTTTCCGGTGCAACCATTTCTACATGTGTCGACCCCAATAGGACTTTCGATTCTTGATTCTGATGTTTCCTTCCATATGACTCCTAATGAATCTGTACTATCTGAATGATTCCTATGTTTCAATCGCCGATGGGACCTCCTTAAAAATCAAAACATTTTGGTACTTTAAAAAACTCTTCTAAAAATAATTAAAAATTTTATGTACCAAACATCATAGTACCAAAATTGAATTTAAATCTCCTATTTGTTTCACAAATTGATGACCATGGATATAGGATCTCTTTTTCATCTAGTGGTTGTTTGGTGCAAGATCTCCGGTATGAAAAGTCGATTGGGTCAGGTCATAGAAAAGGGATCTCTACTATATGGATAATTTAGAATTATCTAATCATTTTTTTTGTAATTTTGTTGAAAAGAAGGATATAGAAAATTGGCATAGGAGATTAGGACATCCAAGCATGTCAAAATTGTATTTGTTTCCTTTTCTTGAAAATTGTAATGGAAAAGGCTTGGTTTATGAAGGTCGTATTCTATGAAAAATGAAATCTTTACCTTTTGGGACTAATCATTTTGTCTCTAAATAACCATTTGAGTTAATACATTCGATGTATGAGGACCGACACCGATTATGACTAAAGGAAGAGTATCATATTATGTCATATTTGTGAATGATTATAGAAGACACACATGAATTTACTTTCATATACTCAAATCTGAAGTATTTGATTATTTTTAAAAATTTCATAGTTATGCCAAAATTAATTTAAAGCTACTATTAAAATTCTTAGATCTGATTCCGAAAGAGAATTCTTATCAAATGATTATCTTGACCATCATGAAATCATTAACCAAAAATCTTGCCCATATACCCCACAACAAAATAGTTTAGCCAAAAGAAAAGATTGGCATATTATTAAAATAACTAGGACTCTTCTCATATCCAAAAATGTGCCAAAAAATTTTTGGGTCAAAGTCACCCTTACAGCGGTCTATTTAATTAATATAATGCCTTCAACTATTCTTGAAAATATTTCTCCTATAGAAAATTTGTTTAAAATTTCTCCCGATTATAAAAGGTTGAGAATCTTTGATTGTAAATGTTTTGTCCTTACTAACAAAAATGATAAGTTTCTGACCAAAGTCATTCCTTGTGTTTTCGCAGGTTATGCCGAAAACCAAAAAGGATATAGGTGTTATGATATAGAAAAAGGGCAAACTTTATATTTCAAGAAATGTGACTTTTCTTGAAAAGGAAAATGGTTTTGATAAAATTGAGTTTAAGAAACATTGTGAATACTCATTCTTGTTTGATTTAATTAAAGAGCATGATAATGTTAATCATATTATTGATGATAATATGGACGATAACAATGATATTCATGATGTGCATGAGAGTGACAATGATGACTCATGATGCACATGAGAATAACAATAATAATCCAAATAATATAGTTGAACGTCAATGAAATGCAAGACCATCCTCCATGTGCATTAGAAAGGTATTTTCAAAGTCAATATATAGACTAATTTAGTATTAGAAGATCTACGAGGATATCTAAAGCACCTAGTAGGTTTGTATCCTATAAATCATTTGAACCTAACTATAGAGCATGTCTTATGATCCTTCATTCCTACGTAAAACCATCTTCCTATAATGAGGCTAAAAATCATCAAGAGTGGATTACAACTAAGAATAGTGAATTAGAAGCTTTAGAAAAAGCAAAAACTTGAGAGATTCAATCTTTATCTATAGGAAAGAAAACTAAAGAAAACTATAGGATGTAGATGGGTTTACAAAATTAAAACCAAGATTGATGGAATATTAGAAAAATATAAGACTAAGCTACTGACTAAAGGGTGGTACCAATAATATGAAATAGATTATGAAGAAACTTTTGCCCAGGTAGCTAGGATGAACACAGTTAGAACTCTCATTAATATAGTGTGTATTAGAAAATGACTTATCTTTTAAATGGATGTTAAAATACATTTCTTAATATAAGTCTTAATAAAGAAGTCTATATGGAACCTCCTCCTAGATTAGATCTTACATATGAAAAAGTTCTTCGCTTGCGAAAGGCTTTGTATGATTTGAAACAAACCCCTAAGGCTTGCTATGATCATTTTAGCAATGTGATGGTTCAACTATGCTTTAAATCTTATTACACTGATACTATAATGTTTGTTACGTCTTCTGATGCAGGTATAGTCATTCTACTCCTCTATGTGGACGATATGATTATCACAAGCGGTGATAAATTGGGAGTGTCATATCAAAGATGTTCTTAAGGTCAACTTTGATATGACAAATCTTGGTTTTCTTCGTTATTTTCTTGGAATTGAAGTAGCTTATTCACTCGCGGGTATTTTTTGCCTCAAACTAAGTATGTAGCGGAGATAATAGAAAGATCGAGTTTATTGATGAGAAGCGAGTTTATAGGCCAGAGGTCATCGATGCAAAAATAAACCTGTGAAAGATCTAACTCCGTACCGTTAAATGATTGGGGCCTTAACTTACCTTTCTATTACTCATCCTGCATGTTATTCGTACTGCTAGTTAATTCCAACATTCCCCTACAGTACATATGAGTGTTGTAATGAGAATAATTACATATGTTAAAAATACTATTAATCATGGTTTATTTTTATTATCTTTTTTCCCGTTAGATGTTATTGCATATTCCGACTTTGATTGGGTAGAAAATGTAAATGATTGACGCTCAACCACTAGATTTTGTGTTTTTATAGGTGATTCCTTGATATCCTGAAAATGAAAAAAAAAAACAGATGTCCCTATCCTGTACAGAAGTCGAATATTGTGTCATAGTCACTACGACTTCTAAACTAGTGTGGTTGAGGCAATTGCTAGAAAACTTGAGAGCTCACATAGAAGAACCTTCAAGATTCCACTTCCTTCTAGGAAAACTCTTGGTTGTCACCCCCATGAGTTTGAGGGGGGTGTTATAATATATATATATATATATATATATATATATATATATATATATATATATATATATATATATATATATGATTTTGAAAACCTCCCTAATGAAAAACTATCTCAGACCTCTCAAATGGATGTTTTATTGGATTTTTGGTATTTTTTTCAAAATTCCAACCATACAGATGTAATCTATATGTTTGTTTTTATAGGAACTAGTTCTTGGAGAATTTGATTCTTATGCATGGATAGGTTTTTATAAGTTTCAAAAATCAAAGACATATAATTTTCATAAATTTTTGAGGCTCCAAATACCATTTTTTCTATCCAAAATTCATTATCCAAGTATCGATTTCTAATAAATCAATCATGCTGAACACATCTGTATGGTCAGAATTTTGAAAAAAACACCAAAAAAATTTCATTTGGTAGGTTTGGGACCGTTTTTATTAGGAAGGTTTTCATTCCCCCCCCCCCACACATACACACACACACACACATATATATATATGCTTTTCTTCTTTGTAATAGATAATACCCTCTAGGGGTATTATGGTAATTTTGTACATGTAATAGGCTCTACCCATTAGGGGTATAATGGTAATTTTGTACATATAATAAGGTCGGCCCTTTGGAAGCAAAACTGACATCTTTTTTATTTTATTTTTATTATATCCTTTATACTATTGTAAAGGGCAATTTTTTCTTTCAGTCAATATAGTTGTTGAGAATCTCCAACAACTATATTCAATTTTGTCTTTTAGTGAATATAGTTGAGAATTTCCAATAGCTAGTTGTTGGAGCCTCTCCCAACAGCTATATGGGTCCTCTTGGCCTTCTTGGTTGTATATAAATAGGGACCTCTTGTCTCATTAGATATGTATTTTCCTAATGCATATTTGATAAATAAAGATTATTTTTAAAGATTGTATTCTTGTGTTGGCTTTATGAGTGCCCCTTTGTGGGTTGTTCTTGTACTCTTGCCTATAGTAGGCATTCTATATTTAAACCCTTGGGGATTCATTACAGTATTATTTCAAAAACCTTAAAGTCACATGTAATGAAACAAGCGAAAAGTGAAAGTACAATGTGCACAAGCATAAACATAAATCCACTAAGGGATAATACAAAGGCACTAAGGCATTGGGAATATTTTTCATAAGTAAATTGTTGATTTCTTTCTTCACGTCGGTTATAGACTTGTATATTTTGAAAAGAGTTATCAACTAAATTGTCATAAGCAAACAAGAAAGTGTAGTCTACTTATTTATTCCTTTATCAAAACCATTTTTATTTTTAGAAACATAAAGTTTATTGTTTTTAGAATCAAAACATGGATAACCTTTTTATTTTCTCCATACCCAATAAAAACATATTCAATAGCCTTTGATGATAGTTTATTATTTTTGTGAGAAAGCACAAAACACTTACAACCAAAAATCCGTAATCATTTGAAATTGGATGTTATTTTAAACAAATTTTTGAATGGGAAAACATTTTGCAAAGATGAAGGCATTCTATTTATTAAATATGTTGAAGTCAAAACAACTTTGGCCCCAAAAAAAATTGGAATATCTTTAGAAATGAGTAAGGTTCTTGCACTTTTCATGATATGTCTATGTTTTATTTCTGCCAACCCATTTTGTTGAGGAGTTCTAAGACAAGATCTTTGATGAACTAATTTCATTTTGCTTTAAATAATTTTAAAAATCATTTGACATATATTCACCATCCAAATCAAATCTGAGAATGAAAATATCACTTTGAAATTGATTTTTGATCATCACGTGAAATTCTTTAAAAAAGGAAGACATCTAGTTTGAAGTTAAGGAAGTAGACCCAAGCATATCTAGTAAAGTCATCAATGAATACAACATAACATGAATAACCACCCTTTGATATGACCAGAGAAGGACCCCATACATCTGAGTGCACCAATTCAAAAGGTCTTTTTGAAGCAAAAGTTATATGAAGAAAAGTGATAGATTTCATTTTTCCACGGATACTATCCTTAAAAATAATATTCTTTTCATTCTAAAAAGTTTCTGCAAATGGGAAAAGATACATCTTTGAAAAAATTAGATATTCAAGTCTTTTATGCCAAGTTTCTAAGTCTTTTTCTTGGACATAATTACAAAATGACTTGGAAGGAAGAGACAAAAAACCATGTAATAAATATCTCTTCTATGACCTTGCCCAATCAGCTTTCCAAACTGGAGAACCTGCACGGAACAATCCTTAGATGAGAAAGAGATTTTACATCCATGGTCAAAAGTTTGAGAAACTGAAAAAAAAAATAAGTTAAGTTTAGGAACAATTTTAATTTTTGGAACAAAAAAATGTTGAGAGGTTATAGAATCCAAGGTTCCAATACTATTAATTTTTAAAGAGGTCTCATCGACAGTGGAAACATAGGATAGATTTGAGTTAGTGCATATATCGGAAAGAGTGTTCTCATGTGAAGTCATATGAAAGGAGGCCCCTGAGTCGAGAATCTAAGAGCACATACCTTAAGGAGAAGAAGAATCTATAATGACACTGATGGAGATGAAGATTTGAGTAGTTATTAAAGTGCCTTAGTTTGATGAGAAATAGTTTCTTTGAAATCTCCTCAACTTTTGCTTGCATCTTCCTTCTTAGGTGTGGATTCGCCCACGAAAGCAACCTTATTCTTAAGCTTTGGACAAGCCAGTTTAATATGACTCGGTTCATTACAAGTGACAAATAATCCTTCTACTACTTCCACAATTATTTTGTCTCCCAAAGGGTTTAGGCTTGTAGGTCCCTTACATTGTTGTTGGGCCTACACACCGCCAACACTTCATCTCATCCTCTTGACATGCTAAGATGAGTTTCTTCTTGGCAAATTTAGGCAATGGCATCCTCTAGTGGTAATGGAAAAAATCTATGGAGAAAGGAGGACTGAACTTGTTCATATTCAGGACGTAGACAATGCAAAAATTGGAAAAAGTGTTCTTTTTCTATTCGATCACGCCTTAGTTCCACATTTTTTGTGACAACCCATTTGGGTTCAAGAAGTGCTAACTTATCCCATAGAGGGGATAAGGCACTAAAGTAATCACGGACACTCATATCTCCTTTCTTAGTGGTTCTAACATTTTCTTGCAATAAGTATGGTCTCGCAAGATCCTTTTGAGCATACATGCCTTTCATAAATAACCAAGTCTCGTTTGTCTTTCTAAATTTAGCAATGCTGGCACATATTTTAATATCAACGTTGTTCATAAACCATGCAAGAATCTTCACATGATTGCTCTCCCAATCTTCTACTTTGAATTGATAGTCATGAATGGCTTTAGCACAATCATCTCCTTCAAGAGCTTTTTCTTGATCTCCTTTTAAGCTTAATAAGTTTTAATTGCGGCTTGAAAACCATGCCCATCACATAACCCCAAAGTTTTTTTTCCCTTGAGATTATCTGTTATGGTGGTAACCCATATCATGTAGTTTGAAGAAAGGAACTATCTTAGAATCATACTCCACACTTGAAGATGAGAGAGAGAGAGAGAGAGAGAAGAAGATGGCAAAGGCACGTCCACCACAATTTTCACAAGCACACGATCCTTGATCACCACAAACAACTTGTTCCAAGGTCCTTGCAGAAAGCGAAAGTACAATGAGCATAAGCACAAATATAAATCCACTAAGGGATAATACAAAGGCACTAAGGCAATACACAAGCACAAAGTGCATATATGGCTTCAAAGAGCCAAAAAGAGAAACATGGAGTTAAAATATAAATGATTATTGAATAACAAAATGCTTTAGATAAGCATTACAAAAGGAGGGAACAAGAGGTCCCTTATATACAAGTAATGAGGCCTAAGGAGCTCCCGACAGCTATAAATATAGCCGTTGGGATGCTCCCCAACAACTCCATGGACAAAGACCAAAGAGGCCTTGGTCTTTAATAAAAAGACCAATACAATAAAAATAAAATAAAAAACAAAAAAACTGTCCCTAAAGGACAGAACCTATTACAAGAGTGAAATGACCAAAATACCCTTGAGGGGGCAATACAATTTACATTTAAGATATATATATATATATATACATATACACACACACATATATATAACTATATATGACTGCATTTTAAGTTTTTAACATATCCTAACCAAAATAAAAGTTGACACAACCATAAGAAGCCAAAAGATGGATGGTGAGGGTGCATACCACACAACCATCTAAATCACCTGAATGAATTCATATCATAAGTCCTAAAATTCCTGATGATAACATGAATCAGATGGAATGTAAACATTACGAGGACCATTTAAGTTGCGTAAACTCAATTATCTGTTATCAGAGATGTAGAATCCAATCTAACCTAGTTTGATTTAAATGCTTCTTGGTTGACAGACATCCTCAACTTTTGGATGTATGGAGCAGTGTTGTGAGAGGCGTACGCCTCAGTACTTGAAGCGTACGCCTCACAGGCGAGGCGCACACTCAGTACCTGAAGCGTTCTGGAATTGCTTTGAATACATAATTATCTAAAATAATTTCAAATATAACACTGTTTGGATTGCCCTCACTATGATTTCAGCTAAATGTTTGATGCAAGTTTCAATAGCATTAATAGCTCCCGATTAATTACGTGGTGGTAAACCACTAAAAATCTTGCATTAGTATAACTAACTTAAATTTGCATATACCTGTATATAAGTAAGAGATGTGCGCAAAAGTGCATTGCTGAAAAACTATAGTTTCATGATAGTTCTATTGCATGTATGCATTTGATATGTCCAAGAAAAAAATATTTATATGCATCACTAAGATTTTTTTTTTGTTTAGGCCGTTTTTGATGGAAACAAATTCAAGGTTATAATTTAAAAAATTGGGAGCTATTTATTTTTCAAGTCCTTCAAAAACCTTATATTTACTAAATCAACCATCAAACAAACTCATATATGTATGTTTATATTAAAAAACCATTTACCAGTGCTATTTTATTAATATTATATATTTTATTATTTTGATCATGAAGCTTACGCTTCAACGCCTCGAGGCTTACGCCTCGCTTCATAACATGCTCAACGCCTCGCTTCGCCTCATCGCATTTAACAACCTTGGTATGGAGAGTAATAACTTCCTATATGAACGAAACCCAAAAAACCATCAGTCAGCTTTATCAAGCCATCTTTTGACAAGGTGATGGCCAGAATGGCGAAGATAGTGCCATCCATGGCATGTGGCAGCCTTCCCACCATTACCAACCCGCCACTGCTGATGAAAAAGCAACCTGCCTCCATTCCATTTATAAGCTGGTAAAAACTAGGTTGGCAACCAAACTGGTTGAGATCTTGAACACAAAATACAGACCTGGGTGAAGGACACAAATAAGCTTTCCAAACTGACAGCTAGGTAACAGCATAACTCAAGATGGTATTATTCAATAGAATGAAAGTAATCATCAGGAGATCAGAAAATTGGTTCAGTTGGGACCAGTTTGGCACCATCATGGAAACAAAATGCAGACCTGCATCAACCGCTGCATTTCAGCTTTCCAAGCTGACAGCTATGTTAAAAGCACAACTCAAGTCAGTACCATTCAATAGGATGAAAGCATCCAACAGGTAATCAGAGAACCGGGATAAAGTGAAAAGACTACAGTATAAGAAGGCTAATTCCCTGCACCAAATATTGGGGACTTCACAATGAAAAGTATGCTTCAAAGTTAGGTACAGAAGACATGAAGCCATGTCAATAAAACAAAGAAAGATATAGATACCAGACCATGACTTAGACTTAGTTGTCAAGGGCGGCGCCGCCTAGGTGACCTAGGTGCAGCCCCACCGCCTGGGCGACCAGGTCTGGGCGGTGAGGCCCTATATTGCCGCCTAGGTGCTGTTAGAATTTCATGTCATTTCTTGTACATAGTATACGCTTGACAGTATAAATATATTCTCAAATATATTTCGTATATAGGTGGTTGTAATCTTATCCTTTTTTTGTAATTTTATTTTTTATTTCTCTTCCTTTTTATTTTTTCTCCTTTTTGACCAGGTTGACTAGCCGTTAAGCAGCTCTCAACAGCTCTATTTAGAGCCATTGGAAGCTGGCCCAACGGCTAGCCAGCCATCTCTAGTGTATAAATAATGGGTTGATGCTCCTTTGTATTTTATGCTTTTTTAGAGCATTCTTCCTAACAAAAAGTTGATATTTTTATGTGTGCCTTAGTGCATTTTGTGATATTTATGTCCCTTAGTGCACTTTGTGAGTGATTACTCTTATCAAGTCCTTAATAGACTTGATTGTTACCAATATTCGAGTGCTTCTTTACAGGCGCCACCTAGGCTGTCACCGCTTAGGCTTTTTTTTTAAGACATATCATTTGTTTTCTTCTTCGAGGAGGATAAGAAGAAGAAGAAGAAAGAGAAGACAATATACATGTTTCTTATTATGTTTTTTATGATTTTTTTTTATTTTTAGGCCCCGCCTAGGCTCCTCCTAGCACCTATGACAACTAAGGACTTAGAACACACATTGATCTGCTGTCCAAAGTATTGCAAGCACATGTGCACTAAGGCACCCTTAGGGAGCCGTAGATGAGAAGGGTGATGGGAGTGGAGAGCAAAATGGGTGATAGGAGTGGAGTTGTCAACTACATGCTTTACAGGATGTAGTTGAAATGGGGACACAGGAGGTCATCTCCACTCCTGGGCCAACACCACTTTCATCACCAAAATCCAAGCTTCCAAACAGCAGCTTTGGTAGGTCGTGTAGGTGGGATTTACTAAATCCCAATCTCCCCTCCCATCTCCAGATCCCAAACAGAGCCTAAATGGATTTCAATAGAGAAACATGAAAAGTTAGGCGAAAATGAGTAGTGTGATACCCAATGGTGCCGCTGAGTGAAGGGCCACACAATCTTTGTCATAAGACTAAAAATTGAAATCAGATCCAACAAAAGAAAAAATGCTTCAAAAATTCCACATATTCAGATGCCAAAGATTTATACGGAACTCCCCCAAACAGAAAATAAGGGAAACATAGTATTTGCCTTCATCCAGTCAGAAGAAAAAAGGAATTGAAGGCACAAGCACAGAACATCATTCTCCTCAATGTCATAATTAACGAGAGAGAGAGAGAGAGAGGAGCACTGCTCAGTCGCAGATAAGGTATAACACCAGCACGAATCGACTGCACAACACCCACCAGTGGTGAGCAATTCTCAACCATGAAACTGCAATTATTAGAGGCCAAACATAAAATATCATGAGAACAACACATGTCCCAACAGAACAGCAAACCGGATTTTTTAGAGTAAAGCAACACTCGGTGAAATTGACTGGACGTGAATTCAGCAAATCACAACATGAAAAGAAGCGTCGATCATGCCTAACCATCCAATCACATCAATTTCCAATCATTCCGAGCTCACACGAGGCAGCATTCGAAGCAGAATACATGTATCGGAACGTAGCGGAAACAAAGGTCACAAATAGAGAGGAAAAGAGTTCTGAGAAGCCACCATAGAGGGGCGTTTAGCATCAGAATTGGATATATGCAGAAGGAATCCAGGAAAAGGAAGAGGGAGAAAAGAAAAGCTCACAATTTGCTGTAGGGAGGTGGACAAGACGGCAATGCAGGCACAGAGGAACCCTTTAGCGTTCACCTTGACGTCAGTGACGGTGCACACCCCAACGCCCAACACCACCACGAAGACGGCCATCTTGACCTCCCTCGTGTAGCTCTTGTTATGCAGGATCCACTCCATCACACAAACCACCGGGATCATGCTCAACTTCGATATCTGCATGCATCACAGAGAGGGGGGGGGGGGGGGACTCATCAGATCCGGTCCATCAAGAAGCGAATTCGTCGAGCAAAGAGAGAGAAGGAATAAGGGAATACCTGGTAGAAACCAACGGAATTGAGCATAAGGCTGAAGTTCATCCCGGCGATCGACATGTTAGCAACGATCGAGAACCAAAGGAGCTCCCAGAAGGGCACGTGCTTGGACGCAGAGTAGCCGGTGACGTTGGAGACGAATCCCACCAACGCCGTCACCGCAAAGTGGAATCCCGTGAGAGATGTGGCTGCAAGAGAAGAAGGGGGGAGAACCATTCGTCACCAAAAGGCAGGAGATCCACAGCTCTTCTTTTCAATCGGATCGAAGAAGGCAGATCTGAGAAGAAAATTTTGATAGTGGGAGAAGACAAGGAGGGGGTAGTTACCGAAGTAGAAGGCGTATCCGCTGCGGGACATCAATTGCTTGTTGGCCATGATGATGCCCACTGAACTCACCACATTCATGGCCCATGCCCCCACATCGGAGACCGACGACGTCTTCTTCTGATCGGCTTCCATGGCCGGCAGACCACCACGGTGAATTCCGAAAGAGCAAGCAATCGAACCGGAAATCAGCAAAGGCGTAGGATAGGCTTTTCTCGTTTCTCCCCTTTTTGCACTTTGCTTGCTCTCCCCTCTTGCGCTCGCTCTGGAGCATCAACCCTTGACGTACCAAGGAGAGCAAGAGAAAGAGGGGGATGAAAAGGAAGAAGAAGCAAGAAGAGTCCTCTCACCCTCTCCCTCTCTCCCCTTTTTATCTCTCTCCGTTCTACAGGAGTATTTTTTATTATTGACAATTCATGGTTTGTAGGCGAAATCAAAATGTTTCTAAGAATAATTCAGTGAAAACCATCACAGCCCTTCACTTCTCTCCCATTTTTATATTAAAATAATGTAGAAAAGAGAGCAGTTGATTTTCTTTTATTTCAGTTCATGCCAAGTAAAACAGTTAACATGAAACAGAAAAACTTCTATTGTTTTTCAGGTACAGGGTCACTCAGAGTGAGGATGATGCAAGAAGTATGGTTGGCATTCTCCGAAACTCTCAGTATCGGATCGGCTGCAATAGGTTTGGTGATTCGGATGAGTCAACTCGGTAACTTGGGCGAGTCAAGGTTTTTTATTAAATTTATTAAAATTCAATTATAAACATATGAATTATAAATTCATTTTACAAAAATTAAATAATTACCAAGTACGATTCCTATTTAGCTAAATTTAACATAAAAATATCTATACATGAATATCATACATTTAAATATTTACTAAAATTAAATAACAAACATACAAATTAATTATTTTGTTTGCTTTGTAAATAAATTTGTTCAACTAGACTGCGAGCCGCCAAATATTTACATGTGAAACGGCCCAATGGGAAGGAGGGGGCCAAGAGACATTTTGCCCAAGGACGCCTTAGACTAGACATCACTGTCTACCGACGGTCCTCAAGCTGCAACATCATTGTCGGTTTCACTCATCCCTTATGTCATCCCCATGTTCATACCCCTCTTCAATCTAATCTTATCAATCTTATGTCATCAAATTTGACCTTATAGATGGATTGAGCATGGTCTATTAATAAGAATTGACCATTAGATTGTATTTTTTTAAGAAAAATTATGAATTTTTAAATCGCAAAAATTTTGTTCTTTATTAATAGTTGATTTATGAATCGCAAAAAAAATCCTGTATACTAGTTGGATTTCAATGACTTAAATATCGATCTTCACTAAATGAACGTTGCAGATCACATGTCCTGTTTGATCCAAACGACTTGCATCAATCAAATCCCAAAGAAGGGTAAGAAGATGGGGGATGACAGAGGGGAGGAATAAAACCCAACTCCTCCCCTTAAAGAAAATTACTTGTAAGTTATTACATCAGACAACTTAGCCACTTTTCCGTACAATGGACGTTAAACTTTTTATTAATAACTGCGGGAGTCAAACACGTTTACAAAACAATGACATTATTGCAAAACAAAAAAATGGTGAAACCGAGGGGCCATCCGACCCCTCGAAGCTCGTCGGTTAGCTACTCGAGCTTCCTTAACATGAAAAGATTTCACAATATTTGGTTATTAAATACCTGATCACCCTCCATCTTGGGGCCAGGGCCCGTCAGGTATGAGGCCCAAGACCTGATGGAGGGTGATCGAGTGCTTAAATGCACGATTTTTTGTGCAATCATATTGCACCCGATCCAGACTCTTTTCCTAACAAAATTTTATCAACGTCGTTTTACTGTTACAACCCCAAACCATCATATTAAAGATTATAAAAGAGTTCATGAATTTTCAAAATTATACTTGTACAGCTGGCCCCCTTTTGTCTTCCTCTATCATGTGCATCTAATCGTTCGGTAGAAGGTTATGGGCTGCACTTTCCGCTGATCAGGAACATTTGTTCCTAGAGTTTCGCCTATCTATGTTTACCGGTGGTGGTGGTGGTGGTGGATAGGCTCCTTACAGTTGTTGTTGTAGGCAGGATGATGATGCTAATAGTTGAAAACCCAGATGGCTGACCTAGTGACTTATCATCAACCCTTTTACTGATTGAAGTCAGGCCGGCCCTACAATAACACATTTTTACTTTTAATTTTTAAGTTCTTAGTTTCGTTACACATGAATATATAAGAATTATGATTACCAATGTATATTTGTATTTGTTATATTTGTGCATGAACCTATTCTCATGTTAATTTTATTAGGGTATAGTATTTTTTGCTATTTTGATTAATATTATTTACCATTTTTATTTTTTAAGATTGGTTTTACATTGTAAATCTTGATTACTTTATCAAGCTCGCAATATCACAAATAAGTTCTTTTTATGACATCTAATTAATAAATTGGATAATTTATACATACCAATTCATTGCGATGGAAAAGAGCGAAGAGAGAAGCTCTGCTGGGGTTTCACCCCTCTAGGGCTCTTTTTCCTACCAATCTTCCTACGAGATCATCGGCCTAGCGATCTCTATCAGTCTATTGTTATGGGCATGCTCCTTCCTATCGGCAACTTCCTCATGCAAACCCATTTCCTGCAAACTCATAACTAGGTCTGAGTTTAGTAGTCCAAGTACTTGATGCAGACCAAGTTATGGCAACGTCTAATCCAAATTCAAAAGCCCAATCTCCTCATATGGATCTAATAGTGACAAGTTCTTATTCAAGATCCAAGCTCCAGTTGTTCCAAGTCATGGGATGCCACTACAACAATGAAAGTTAAGTCGGACCCACCTGTGGGTGCCCCCTCTAGAATTTGGCATTGGTGGCTTAGTGGGACCCACCTCCTTAGTTCCCCCACCTCTTTTATTAGGCCATAAAAGTCTTGTGAAGGGCCTTGAACTCTCTCTAAAAGTGGAGAATAAAAGTCTTAAGATAGAATCCTATTTTTGGACTAGAAAACTCTAGTTTAGGGTTGGTCAAAATATGCTTACCTAAGGTTAGCCTAAGCTCTCATGGTTTATCTAAAAATAGGTTTTTTCCATTTATTTTATGTTGTAACTTATGTAGGACTTAAATGCCCTACCTAGGCCTATAGATAGGCTCTCACTTGTAACATGATATGATTCCAATCTCTGAGACCTAGCTACTGATCCAAATAATGTGGACCTAGTCTCGGGTGAGAACCCGAATCTATGCTATGTGGTTTAGGCAATTAATGGGGACCCTTTTCCTCATATCCAAATCCATATGTAATACACCAAGGGACTTAGATGGAACCAGTTGATGCTACATATCCAGAAAAAACCAGTTTTATATTGGCATTGGATGGAGCAGAGCAAGAAGAGACCTAACCCAACTCGGCTTTTGGTGGAGCAGAGTAGATCATCAAGAAAGGACCCAGATCCAATGAAGATATGGAAGAGCATTCTTGGTATTTTGGAAAATTTATGGACCCACATTGGAGGGTGCCCAAACCTCTTGAATGTGGCCTAGGTAGCCATGCAAGGGTATTTAATAAGATCCTAGGTGATGTTCCATACATATCTAAATTTATATTGTTGTTTGATTTTGGTTTTTCTCAAATCTGGAATATATATGTGCATTGGATTTGTGTTATACAAAATCTAAAATTATATTGGTGATTAGACATAGAAATTATGTGCACATAAAGTGATTATGCATTGATTTGTGTACACATGAAATCTAATTTTTTGGTAAAGTGTTATTGTGCACTTAAAATATATTTTGATGTATTTATGTGCACACAAAAGTGTATTAAACATGTGCTTATGTGGACATAAAAATCTGTTTTAATGATGTGCATATGTTCACAAAAAATTCAGATTTGATGTGGTGCATGTATGCATAAAAATTTCATATTTGATGTGGTGCATATATGCATAAAAAAATTATATTTTATATGGTGCATATGTGCACAAAATTTTTAGGTTTGATATGGTGCATGTCTGCACAAAAATTTCAGATTTAATGTTGTGTATATGTGCATAAAAATTTTAGATTTGATATGGTGTATATATGCATAGAAAATTCATTTTGAATGGTATGCATATGTGCACAGAAATTTCATGTTCAATGATGTATACATGTGCACAAAAAAATCAATTTGGATAATGTATACATGTGGACAAAAAAATTAGTTTGAACGAGGTATATATGTGCACAAAAAATCATGTTTTAAGAATGTGTTCATGTGCACAGGAAATATGAAAATATCATGTGCAAGTGATGGAAAAAGATATGCACCAAAATTTGTTTAAAATACCATGTTTGTGTGGAATTTATGTGCATAGAAATATGTAAAATATCATGATTATAATGAATTAGTGGTAAGTATAATATAATATGTAGTTATGTTGTTAAGCAAGATATTGTCATAATGTTAAACAATATGTTAATATGTGGTCATGATATAAAAATATTGTCAGGATGGTAAGCATGAAATTAATATGTTGTTATCATGTTGATATGCAAAATGATATCTTGATATGCAGTATGATGTCATATATTGTATGTAGTGTTATAAGATATTAAATAAATGCATGCACATGTTAATGTTCATGAATGAACTTGTGGTTTAAGGAACCAAAATGGTGTCATAAGTGCACGAATATGATATATTGTGAAAGTGTTGTAGGATCGATGCAATGAGCACTAGAGGGGGGGTGAATAGTGCTTTTAATCTTCGTCTTTGAATTTTTAAGAAATTTGAATACTGCAAAACAATCACACAAAAAAAAAAACACAAGAATTTTATCCCAGTTCAGTCTTCCAGACCTACATCCATTTTCCAAGCAAAACCCGCTTGAGATTTTCACTATCACATTTGTGTCACCACAAGATCAAACAGACCAAAATCAGTCTCACTTTCAGCAATAATCCTGCTAAAAGCAAACACCTCCTTTAAACCAAGGAGACTTTTTTTCCTTTTACAGAAAAATTGAAATAACCAACTTACAATCAACCTTCGAGCCTTTCTTATAAATGCAAATGGAGTGAAATAAGCTTTTAAGGTTGCTGAAATACTCAACTCACAATTTTACTAACTCACAGAAAAAATTGGAGTGAAAAACTAGAGTGAAAATACTCAGTGAGTGAGAAAATGAATACTTGAATGAATAAGACTGAAAATAAAAAAAATTGATGTTTTTCTTGATGATTTTGAGTGTAGATCTCATTCTTATTTATAGCTAAAGAGTTCAAGATGTTGGTGGTACGAAGAGGTGTCAAACTGAGGTTTTTGAACAATACAAAATGTTTGAAAAATGAAAGAATATAATTTCTAAAAGTTTCAAAAAAATAGCTATATTAGTCAACTGGAATAGTTATTAGTCGACTGAAATCAAATATTAGCAGACTGACTGTTACTGTCGATTGACTATTGTATCTAGCCATTTAGTTTTGAATTATGGATTTCGAAACTTAGTTGACTAAAGAAAAGTTAGTGGACTGATGAAAATCATCAGTAGATTGAAAAAACTTTTAGTCAACTTCTGCTAAATTTTCTAGAAAATCAAACATTCTATCTGGTCGACTAAGAAAACTTTCAATTGACTGTTGTTAAACTTTTCAGAAATCAAACTCTTGGGTCGGTCGACTAATCAGAAAATAGATATTTGGTTTTAAAAAAATAGGCGTTAGAAAATTGGTCAATTGATGAAACTTATTGGTCGACTGATAAACCTGAAAATATGGGTAAATAGTTTTTTGAAATGATTTTCGCCAAGGGTTCTTTTAGAAAAGTTTTTTTAAGTATTTTTAGGTGTAATGCAAGTGAGATATGCAATCAAATGAAGGCTCTTACAAGAATCTAAGATTTTTAAAGAAATTTACATTTACACTCTTGTCTTCACAGATTCTTTAACGAATTCTTCAATTCTTTTCATCTTTCTTTATTGCCTTAGCATAAATTCAGTTGTTTCAGTTGTTCATCATTAAAAAATCTTGTACTTGAAGTGTCGTGTACAACTTCTTTGTCGTAACAATCTCCCCCTTTTTTATGATGACAAACTAGTCACAGATAAAACATTGATAAACAAATAGAGAAAACTTAAACTTACTCCCCTTATCAATATATTGTCAAAACATAAGAAGTTAGCATATCAAATAACATATATCATAATAACCTATATCACACATGCATATTATTTTCCTTCTCTCCATATATCACATATTGTCGTTCTTCTCCCCCTTTGTCATGATCAAAAGGAGTAGGTGGAGTCATAGTATCAAAAGGATACATGCAGATACAAGTTCAAAAGAAAAATATTACAAACCAAAATGTTGTCAAAGCAATATCAGTAAACAAAGTTCAAGAGAAGTGTTGTTTGAGCATCTTCTTGATTTCAGCTATGTCAGACTGATTAGATAAAAGTTGTTGAGTAACATTTTCATGAAATGTATGTTGTTGAAGTTTCAAAGCTTAAAGTCGTTTCAGGATTTCATCATCTTTTTCAGTGGAAAATTTCTTCCTTTTGCCTTGAGATGGAGAAGATAGAGGAGATGGTGATGGTTCAGAAGATATAGCAGATCCAGATGATGAAGGTTCTAGATGGGAAATTTTCATTTGTTTAAGAATAGTTTTATCAAAGATTTTCTTTTGAGAAACAAATTTTTTAGTATTCAAAGGCACTTTGAAATATTTAAAGATTCGAGTAAGAATACAACCATATGGAAGAAAAGGTTTTTGCTTCCATAAAGTAGTAAAGAAGACATGTGCCCAATTTACAGAAACATTTCCAAATAGAACATAGAGAGCAGTAGAAAGATCAGTGGAAAAATAATCAAAAGAACCTGTTTTTGGAAGAACATTATGAGCAAGAATTCAGCCTGCAATCCGTGTGCGAGGTTGAAGATTAGTATTTTTGAAAGGAGAACAATGAGGATTAAGAAGCATGTCCGAAGGCGGTATAGAAAATCTTTTCATCCTCAAGTTCAATGGAATTAAGAAGAGTGCCAGTATAGAAAACATTAAGAATCTTTCCAAGAAGTTTGTAATCAAATTTGATTTCAACATCTCTAACAAGAGAAGATATAAAATCTGTATCGTGATCGATTTGCAAATTTGTGTAAAACAAATAAATCAATAATGGATAGTAATCACGATCAGAAAAAGGATCAAATAGATGTGAAATACCTGTAAACAATTCCTTGAGATTATATCATGCATAGGCATGAAAAAGAATGATTCTACTGGGTAAGATTGGAAGGGCAGATATAGAGCCAAACGTATCATAAAGAAGAGGATTTCAAAGAAGGTTAAGAGAAAATCCATGTTGAGCCTTGGTTGTGGGTGTGGATGAGGAAGGGGAAGCATGTCCGAAGACGGTTTTCTGACGAGGCATCATCGTCAAGAAAGGGGCAAAGAAACTGGAACCTGTCAAAGATGGTGTTGCCGTAGAGAGTGATGAGACGCTGCAAGGAATCCGGCGTTAAAGTGGTGATGTCTGGCGAGTGGATGGTGGATTATTCGGCACTACAGAGGTTGTTGTCGTCCGACAAGTGGAAGAGGGATGCCGATTCACCAAGGGTTTTTAGAAGGGGGAAAGAGGCGGTAGAGAATAGAGTTCGGCTGCTGCAGAGGGTAAAGAAACACACGGGCAGGTTTTTTGAAACATAAGTCGACTGACCCCTTTTTAAAACACATGAGTTATCGGGTCTAAATTTAAAAAAAAAAAAACTAACTATCAGTCGACTAATCGACAAATGTCAGTCGACTGAAAAGTTCTGTTTTTAAAAATTTTTGAAGAAAAACAAAAATTGTAAAAACAAATTATAAATCTAATAATGAGCAAATGCCTAGTTCTCTTCTAATTCTCATAAAATCTTCATTTTTGAGTGGTTTAGTAAAGATGTCGGCATGTTGTACATTTGTGGGTATAAAATTTAAAGAAATATCAACTTTTAAAACATGATCTCGTAAAAATTGATGTCTTACTTCAATATGCTTAGTTCTTGAGTGCTGAACAGGATTTTTCGAAAGATTTATAGCACTAGTGTTATCACAATAAATTATTATTGTGGAGTAATTCAAACCAAAATCTCTTAAGGTTTGTTTCATCTATAGTACTTGTAAATATGCTAAACTAGCCGTTATATATTCTGCTTCAGTAGTTGAGAGTGATACTGAATTTTGCTTTTTACTAAACCAAGAGACTAAAGAATATCCTAAGAAGTGACAAGTTCCACTAGTACTCTTGCGATCAGATTTGCTTTCAGCAAAATCTGCATCACTATATGAAACTAAATCAAAGAAAGATTATTTCAGGTAATACAAAAAAAAGTATGAAGTATCTTTCAAGTATCAAAGAATTTGTTTTACAACAATTAAGTGAGATTCCTTCGGATTAGCTTGAAATCTAGCACACATATAAACGCTAAACATTATATCAGGTCGACTAGCAGTTAAGTATAATAGAGATCTAATCATACCTCTGTAGAGCTTAGTATCTACAGTTTTACCATTTTTATCTTTGTCAAGAGAGGTAATTGTGCTCATAGGATTTCTTCTTGATTTAGATGAGTCCATGTCAAATCCTTTAAGAAGTTCTTTTGTATACTTGGCTTGGTTAATGAAGATTCCTTCTTCTGTTTGCTTTATTTGAAGTCCAAGGAAGTAGTTCAATTCACCCATTAAGCTCATTTCAAACTCTTCCTGCATAGCTTTAGCAAAATCTTTGCAAAGAGAATCATTAGTAGAACCAAATATTATATCATCAATATAAATTTGCATAATAAAAATATCTGAATTTAGATTTTTAATAAATAGAGTGGAGTCTACCTGACCAATGGAAAAACTAGATTTTTCTAGAAAACTTCATAGTCTTTCATACCATGCTCTTGGTGTTTGTTTGAGTCCGTACAAAGCTCTTTTTAATTTATAAACTCTTTCTGGATATTTCTCATCTTCAAAGCGTGAAGGTTGTTCTACATAAACTTCTTCATTGATGTATTCATTCAAAAATGCACTCTTAACATCAATTTGGTATAACTTAAAATTTATGTAGCTAGCAAGAGCAAGCATCATTCAAATTGACTCCAATCGAGCCACTGGTGCAAAGGTTTCATCAAAATCTATGTCTTTTTTTTTGTTGTAGCCTTATGCTACTAGCCTTGTTTTATTTCAAATGACTTCACCGTTCTCATCCAGTTTATTCCAAAAGACCCATCTTGTTTCAATTACTGGATGATCCTTTGGTCTATCAACTAGATCTCATACAACATTCTGAGTGAATTGGTTAAGTTCTTCAGACATGGTCAAAAGCTAAAATTCATCATCACAAGCTTCATAGATATTCTTTGGTTATATTTTTGATATGAAAGGAAAATTTGCAATATATTCTTCCCATTGTCATCTAGTTTGGACACCATTCTTTATTTCTCCAATAATCTGCTTATGTGGATGATTAGGAAGTTCTTTCCAAACCGGTGGAAGATTTTGAGAAATGCTTTCTTGTGAAGTGCTTTCTGTCAAAGGTTTACCTTGAGGTATGACTTCTTCTCCTTCGCTTAGAGGTATAACCTGCTCACAATTCTCATCAAATACAATATGTAAAGATTCTTCAATGCAAGAAGTTCTTTTATTAAAAACACGATAATCTTTGCTTCTATAAGAATATCCAAGAAATATTGTTTCGTCTGCTTTTGAATCAAACTTATCAAGATTATCTTTGGTATTTAGCAAGAAGCACTTACTACAAAAAATTTTGAAATATGAGATCTTTGGTATACGATCATAATACAATTCAAAACATGTTTTATGTAAAAATGGTCGAATAAGAACACCGTTTAAAATATAACATGTTGTATTTACTGCTTCAGCCCAAAAGTATTTTGGTAAATTTTTATCTTGAAGCATGGTTCCAACACACTCTTGCAATGTTCTATTCTTTCTTTCAACAATTCCATTTTGGAAAGTTGCTCTAGGAAAAGAAAAGTTGTGAGATATTCCATATAAATCACAAAACTTTAGAAAAGAATCATTTTCAAATTCTCCTCCATGATCACTACGAATAGTAATAATAGAGGTAGATTTTTCATTTGTAATTCTTCTACAGAGTTTAAAAAATTCAGAAAAAAGCATCATTTTTGCATTTCAGAAAAATCACCCAAGTAAAACAAGAATAATCATCTACTATAACAAAAACATATTTACTACCATTTAAACTTTGAATTATAAATGGTCCAAATAGATCTAAATGCAAAAGTTTGAGAGGACGATTTGTTGAAACTATATCTTTTGCTTTGAAAGAACTCTTGATTTGTTTACCTATTTGGCAAACATCACATAAATAAATTTTTTATATTATATTCTAGGTAGGTCTCTAATAAGATCATTCTTGGATAACTTAGAAATTAATTTAAAGTTAACATGTTCAAGTCTCTTGTGCCATAACCATTGAATTTCATTTGAAGCGATAAGACACTTTTTATTGAAAGTTGGTAACTCATTTAGATAAAGTTCATATACATTGTTCCTTCTTTTTTCTTTAAAGATAATCTTTTTTGAATAATAATTAGAAATTAAGCAAAAATCAAGTTCAAAAGAAACGAGAAAACCTTTGTCACATAATTGATTAATAGATAACAAATTATGCATTAATCCATCTACTAAAAGAATATTTTTTATCAAGAAATTTTTTGGATTATCAATATTACCAATATCGATTACCTTTCCCTTACTATTGTCACCAAAGATGACGATTCCTCCATCCTTACCTTGAAGGGTGAAAAATAACTTCGGCCTTCCAGTCATATGTTTGGAACAACCGTTGTCCAAGATCCACTTATTTCTTATTTTGTGTAACTACAACAAAATTGAAAGACAAAGCATTTGACCCCTTTTTATTTTTGGGTCCATGAGAGTTGGTCTTAGAAACCGAAATCCATTTGGATATTGGTTTCCTTTGAAAATAATCACTCTTTCTAACATAAAATGTTTTAGCATTTCTAGAATTATAGAAGGAAGCATGATAAGATGGATAAACATGTCTAGGCTTATATGCATTGGAAGTATCATGATGTGATATGTTTCTACCATGATATGCATGTCTAGAAAACTGAGTCATTTGAACCAATGATTGAGAATTTTGACTTTCATTTTTTACCACATAGTTTGGTCTATTTTGAGTATCAAAGAAACTATATCCCAATCCAGTTTTGTTAACTAAGCATCTTTGAGAACCAAGAAGTTTTTCTAGATTTTCTTGACCATTAGTGAACTTAGTCACTATAGAGAGAAGACCATTAGATTTTTCTTTAAAACTAGATATCTCTTCTTGTAAGACATTGGTTCTAATGCCGATTTCTTTTATCTTAGATGCTTGAGAGAAGTTTTCCTTCATGAGATGTTTCATCTCTTGAAGTAATAAATTGTTCTTAGAGTCAATAGTCAAATTTTCTGTTTTCAACTCTTTGTTTTTAGAACTTAGACTCTTAAATTTAGCATATAAATCATTGAAAGCTTCTAATAAGTCATCATAATCAACTTGACTTACCGAGTCTTCTTGTGCTACAAAGCACATGTTGGCAACTTCTTCATTTGATTCTTCGTCAAAAGAGAAATCACTTTCATCCCAACTTGCTTGAAACACCTTTTTCTTCTTGAATTGGTCCTTAGGCTTGATTTCGAGAAGAAGACAATCTCTTTTGATATGTCCAGCCTTTTTGCAGTTGAAACACTTGACTTCATTAGGATTTAATGGTTCAATTTTCTTCACCTTTCTTTAAAATCTCCCCTTTTTTATTAATCTTTTGAATTGCTTAGTGATAAGGGCAATATCTTCATCTTCATCTGAATCTTTAGAGTCTGGAGTGACTTTGAATGCAAGAGATTTCTTCTTTGGTTCTTCTTCTTGTATATCTTGAAGTTGAACTTCATATGCCATTAAATTACCAACTAAATCTTCAAAAGAAAGGGTGTTTAAATCATTGGTTTCTTTTATTGCTGTGGTCTTTCTCTCCCATTCAAGAGTTAAACACCTCAGAACTTTTCTAACTAAATCCACTTGTGAATATTCTTTCTCAAGGGATTTAAGAGTATTAGTAATATCGGTCATTCTAGTTATCATGTCAGAAATTGACTCATTTTGTTTTATTTTAAATAACTCGAATTTATGAACTAAAGAGGCAATTTTAGATTCCTTTACCTTTGACGTACCTTCATGAGTCACAAGAGGAGTATGCTAAATTTGATTTGCAGTAGAACATTGAGAGATATGATTGAACTCTACATTATCAACAGCACAATATAGCGCATTCATAGCTTAGGCGTTGAGTGAAGCAGTCTTCTTTGTTTCATCGGTCCATAGGCTAAAATTAGTTGATGGTGCTTGGTATTTTTCTGAAACGACTCTTCAAATTTCAAGATCTATGGATTATAGAAATATTGTCATTTTTACTTTCCAATAGCCATAGTTTGTTCCATCAAAGAGAGAAGGACGAACTGAAGAGCATTCTTCTTTGTGCTGAGAAGACGATGTTGTTGCCATGCTAGATGATGGTAATATCAAAAGATGACAAACCTTGCTCTCATACCAAATGAAAGTGTTGTAGGATTGATGAAACGAGCACTAGAGGAGGGGGGGAGGGGGGAGGGGTGAATAGTGCTTTTAATCTTCGTCTTTGAATTTTTAAGGAATTTCAATAATGCAAAGCAATCACACATAAAGAACACAAAATTTTTATCCTGGTTCAGTCTTCCAGACCTACATTCAGTCCCCAAGCAAAACCCGCTTGAGATTTCTACTATCACATTTGTGTCACCAAAAGATCAAACAGACCAAAACCGGTCCCACTTTTCCTGCTGAAAGCAAACACCTCCTTTAAACTAAGGAGACCTTTTTCCTTTTACAGAAAAATTGAAATAACCGACTTACAATCAACCTTTGAGCCTTTCTTATAAATGCAAATGGAGTGAAATAGGCTTCTAAGGTTGCTGAAATACTCAACTCACAATTTTACTAACGCACAAAAAAATTAGAGTGAAAAACTAGAGTGAAAATACTCAGTGAGCGAGAAAATGAATACTTGAATGAATAAGAGTGAAAATAAAAAAAATTGATGTTTCTCTTGATGATTTTGAGTATAGATTTCATTCTTATTTATAGCTAAAGAATTCAAGACGTTGGTGGTACAAAGGGGTGTCAAACTAAGGTTTTTGAACAATAAAAAATGTTTAAAAAATAAAAAAATGTAATTTCTGAAAGTTTCAAAAAAAATAGCTATATTAGTCGACTGGAATAGTTATTAGTCGACCGAAATCAAATATTAGCAGACTGACTGTTACCGTCGGTTGACTAATGTATCTAGCCGTTTAGTTTTGAATTCTGAATTTCGAAACTTAATTGACTAAAGAAAAGTTAGTCAACTGATGAAAATCATCAGTAGACTGAAAAAACTTTCAGTCGACTCCTGCTAAATTTTTTAGAAAATCGAACATTCTGTCTGGTCGACTAAGAAAACTTTCAGCCAACTGCTGTTAAACTTTTCAAAAATCAAACTCTTGGGTCGGTCGACTAAGAGTCGATTAGTCGACTAATCAAAAAATAAACATTTGGTTTTGAAAAATAGGCGTTAGAAAATTGGTCGACTGATGAAACTTATTGGTCGACTGATAAACCTGAAAATGTGGGTAAATAGTTTTTTGAAATGATTTTTGCCAAGGGTTCTTTTAGAAAAGTTTTTCTAAGTATTTTTAGGTGTAATGCAAGTGAGATATGCAATCAAATGAAGGCGCTTACAAGAATCTAAGATTTTTAAAGAAATGTACATTTACACTCTTGTCTTCACAGATTCTTCAACAAATTCTTTAATTTTTTTCATCTTTCTTTATTGCCTTAGCTGAAATTCAGTTGTTCCAGTTGTTCATCATCAAAATCTTGTACTTGAAGTGTTGTGTACAACTTCTTTGTCGTAACATATTGCATATGATTATGTTGATGTGCTATAAAGCATAAAAAGTACACATGCACATGTGATTACTCATGAATGAACAAGGGGTTGAGAGAACCCATTGGGTGTTAAAAGAGCACCAAGTTGTAAAATGAATATACATGCACACATAAAATAAAAATGTACAAAGTTACCCTAAAGCGGTATGCGATAGTATACTAAAATTTACCTTGGAGCAGTATAATGGGATATGATACACATAACTGAGCATAGAAAACTGTGTAACTATCTCAAAGCAGTATGCGGGGGTGGAATACATATAAATAAACATATAAAATCGTGTAACTACCTCAAAGCGATATGTGTGGGTAGGATACACATAAATGAGCATATAAAACCGTGTAACTACCTCAGAGTGGTATACAAAGTAGGATGCACATAAATAAATATATAAAATTATGTAACTACCTTAGAGCGGTATTCAGGAGTATGATATACATATATAAACATATAAAATTGTGTAATTATCTTGGAATGGTATGTGGGCGTAGGATGCGCATAAATGAACATATAAAATTATGTAACTACCTCAGAGCGGTATGTATGGGTAGGATACACATAAATGAGCATATAGAACTATGTAATTATCTCAAAGCGGTATGTGGGGGTATGATACTTATAAACAAGCATATAAAATTATGTAACTACCTGTGAGCGGTATATGGGGGTAGGATGCACATAAATGAACATATAAAATTGTGTAACTATCTCAGAGTAGTATGATCATAATTAATCAAAATCAAGAATTCACAATATTGTCATAAATGCACCAATAATTTATCATTTATTCATTTTAATTACCAAAGAAAAAATCTCAAGTTTTACGTCCTACTCTCCTTAAAAAGAATTTCATCCCCGAAATTCGATATAAGCGAGACTTGAAACAAATGGGGATATTTCTCCCGTATACTAGCTTCAGGCTCCCAAGTGCACTCTTCGATACCATGATGCTGCCACCGTACTTTCATTAGGGGAATAGTTTTTTACCTTAATACCTATTCTTTCTTATCAACGATCGCTACGGGACTCTCTTCAATGATCAAATCTTTTTTTATGCTCACATCTTCGTATTGGATCACGTGTGAGGGATCCAGAACATATTTTCTTAGCATAGATACATGAAAAATAGCATGAATCTATGAGTACTAAGGAGGTAACACTACTCGATATGTGGTCTCGTCTATCGGCTCTAGAATCTCAAACGGTCTGACGTATCTGGGACTCAACTTCCTTTTTTTTCTGAATCAAAATACACTTTTGGTAGGAGACACCGTGACAAACACAAAATCTCTCACCACAAAAGTGAGCTCCCTATGATACCTATTTGCATAACTCTTTTGTCGACTATGGGTCGCGCGTAGTCTGTCGTGAATCCTCTGAACATGCTCAGTGTAATGCTATAATATGATGGGTGACTCCACTGCATGCTCACCAACCCCATCCCAGTAAACTGGAGATCGACAAGGTTGCTCGTAGAGAGTTTCCTATAGAGTCATCCCAATACTAGCGTGATAACTATTGTTATATGCAAACTCGACTAGTGCTAGATGTGTGTCCCAATCACCCTTTCAATTGAGAGCGCAAGCTCACAACATATCCTCAAGGGTCTGTATCGTGCACTGCGACTCTTCATCAGTCTGAGGATGGAAAGTTGTACTAAACTTTAGCTTCGTACTCAAAGCTTTCTGCAACTGTTTCCAAAAATAAGAAGTGAAACAAGGCTCTCCGTCAAATATAATCGATAAGGGAATATCGTGCAATCAAACTATCTCTCGGATGTATAATTCGGCTAAGTTGTCTAATGACTGACTGATCTCAATAGGTAAAAAGTATACCGATTTGGTAAGTCTGTCGACAATCACCCAAATCACATCGTGCTGACATCGAGTCTTGGGTAAACCTACAATGAAATCCATCGTGATCTTCTCCTATTTCCACTGCAGAATCTCCATCAACTGAATCATACCACTGGGTTTTGATATTCAATATTGACTTGTTGGCAAGTCAAATATCTCGAGACAACTTTACGAAAAGAAACAATGACAAGGTCATATAAATCCATAAAATATATTATAAAGTTATTCATAATCTACTAAAACTACCTACCTTACGATTTTTTGCTTCATTCTATTCCACCAATACCTCATCTGCAAGTCCTTAAACATCTTAGTGCTACTCAAATGTATGGTGTGCTTGGCTCTATGAGCCTCCTCCAGCAACTCTTCCTTAAATTTGGGATCGTTGGGAACCCAAATACGCTCTTTCATCCATATACTCTCATTTTCTCTCTGCTTAAAGGATTAATGCTCCAACCGATCAAGCGCATGCAATCTCTCACACTGGGGGTCTTCCTTTTGAGCTTCGATGATTCGAGCAATGAGATCAGACTAAACAGTCACTCTGGATAACTGAATTACCCCTGCATCAACCGTAAATAGCTGCCATGCCATAAAATCTTCCAACAATTTCCACCTTGCTCCCAACAAACTGGCCAAAATACCTCTTGTCTTTCTACTGAGTGCGTCAGATACCACATTGGCCTTCCCTATATGGTAAGAGATAGAAAAATCATAGTCCTTAATGAACTTCAACCACCTTCGCTGCCTCATATTGAGCTCCTTATGAGAGAACAAGTATTTCAGACTCTTATGATGTGAGAATGCTTCAAATTTCTTTTCGTATAAATAGTGGTGTCATATTTTCAATGCGAAGACAACTGCCGCCAATTCTAGATCATGAACAAGATAATTTATCTCATAAATCTTAAGTTGATGAGACGCATACACAATAACCTTCTCATGCTGCATAAGAACACATCCTAAGCTAGTGCCTAAGGCATCGCTGTAGACCATGAAACCTCCACTGCCAGACGACAAAGCCAAAATTGGGGTTGACATGAGCTTCCTCTTCAAAGTCTGAAAGCTCTCCTCGTACTTGGCATCACACTCAAACTTAGTCCCCTTCCTCATAAGCTTAGTCATCGACAAAACTATCCGTGAAAAGTCTTAGATAAAATGTCTGTAATAGCATACTAATCCAAGAAAACTTATGATGTAACAGACGCTCTTCGGTTGCTCTCAATCTAAGACTACATTCACCTTCAAAATCATCCAAAATTATATAGTGAAAATAAAATTTTATGAATTTGTTACATCAAAACAACAGTTAGAAAAACTTGATTACCTTAGCAGGGTCTACGATAACACCATCCTTCGAGATCACATGATCCAAGAACATAACCTCCTTGAGCCAAAACTCATACTTAGAGAACTTGACATACAACTGGTGTTCCCTAAGTGTACTGAGTACAATCCTTAAGTGATTCAGATGTTGTTCTCTACTCTCAGAGTATACCAAAATATCATCTATAAAGATAATAACGAAGGAATCGAGGTAGGGACGAAACACTCGATTTATCAAATCTATGAATGTGGAAGGGGCATTAGTAAGCTCAAATAACATCACCACAAACTTGTAGGGTCCATATATTGTCTGAAAAGCGATCTTTTGGATATCATTATCCTTCACTCAAAGTTGATGGTAGCTGGAATGAAGATCGATCTTCAAAAATATCTTCGCTCTGTGCAACTGGTAGAATAGATCCTTAATTCGAGGCAACACATATTTATTCTTAATGGTAGCTTGGTTAAGCAAGCTGTAATCTATGCACAACCTCATCGAACCATCTTTCTTCTTAACAAATTAAACTGGTGCTCCCCAAGGCGAAACACTCGACCTAACAAATTTGCGATCCACCAACTCCTGTAACTGCTTTTTGAGTTCTTTGAATTCAACTGACTCCATACTATAGGGTGATTTAAAAATTGGCCTTGTCCCGGGCAATAAATCAATATCGAACTCCATCTCTCTAATTGGCAAAAGTCCCGGTAGATCTTTAGGAAAAATATCTGAAAACTCCTTGACTATCTTGAGGTCTTCTATCAATGAAATGTCAAGCTCTGTCCCAACCACACTAACAAAAAATGTGATGTGTCCTTCATCCAAACATCTCTAAGCCTTCACTGCAGAGATGATATGACCATACAAAGTAGGTCTCGATATCTTGAACTCAATTTCTAGGACATCTACCCTTGATATTATAACCTTTCCTTTTTGACACAAAATACTGGCAAAATACTCGAACAATCAGTCCATTCCCAATATGATGTCATAATCTTTCATATCAAGTAGGACTAGGTTGACAGGTAAGACCTACCCCTGCAACTCTATACATACATCCCAGATATGAGAAACACACAAAAAATTATTCTCAATCGGGGTACGAACATTAAGAGGATATATAAGTGGTTCTATAGGCAATCTCAACTGATTAACACAATTTACTGAAACAAAGGAATAAGTAGATCCACTTTAAAAAAAAACTAAATAAGCTTGTCTCGCCACAAAAATTGTACCTTATACCAAATCATTTGACCGCAACTGATCCATCGTAGTGGTTTACACACGTCCTGACACCTGTTGTTGCTGCTGGTATTGTTGTTGGTGCTATGGAGGCTGTTGCTGGGTCTGAGTCCTCCCAAGCTGTTGTCGCCCCTCACCACCTTGCTTCCTGAAACAGTCTTGAGCAAAGTGGCCTCTCCCGCCATAATAGTAGCAGACGGTGGTATCCCTAGGGCACGTCAGTCCACTGTGCACCCTGTTGCACTTTTGGCACCTCTGCCTAAACCTTTATTGCGGCTGCTGCTGCTAACCTCTCTCTGTTTGCTGCTTCTGCTTTTTGGTAGGAGGAATAAACTTCTTTCCACTTGTAGGATACTGTCTGCGATGATCATCGGTCTTCGCGGGCGGCTACTTAGACAATTCCTTCTTTCCTTTCTCCCATTCAGTTGACAAGGTTGTAGCAACCTTAATCGCATAAGTGAAGGTTACAGGAATGTTGGTCATGACCCAATACCTAAGCATGTTTTTTAGACTCCTGACGAACTTAGTTGCCCTGGCCTCGTCATCCATAAATAGCATGGGGCAGTACCTCTCTAGACACCTGAATTTGGTAGTGTAGTCTACCAAAATCATGCTCTCCTGCTCGAGATCTAAAAACTCATGTTGCATCCTAATCGTGGCATACTGAGGGAAGTAAGTCTTCAAGAACGCTCCTCAAAAAATCTGCCATGAAATATCGACCGCTCTCACAAATCGCACAGTGCGAGTAGTGTCCCACTACTTCCTAACATCACCCTTCAAGCAGTAGGTACCAAAATTTGTCTGTCTGTCTGTCATCAGAGACAAGCAGAACTCGAAAGGCTCGCTAGATCTCCTCGAGCCAATTATTCGCAGCTTTGGGATCAACTTTCCTCACAGAAATAGGTGGTTCCAACTTAAGGAACTTCTCATACGCCATTAGTCCTGGGTTTGAGTTATGCTGCACTACCTGCACTAGAGGAACAAGACGGTTTTGGTTATGCGCTAGTGTTTGAATGGCCTGACCAATGTTTTGAAGGGTGTCCATGACAAAACTCTTCTGAGTCAAGTCAATGTCAATCATCACTGGATTTGGTTTCATTGGAAACATTTCCACTGGAAGTGTTCCCATGATGAGCCATCTATAATTAATTAACCACAACTTAGCTACAGTGTAAGGTATTAAATTTAAATATTTTTTATTTTATATTATTCTCATAATAACCACAAATTTAAATACTTTTTTTATGCAAATACACGGTTTTGATGGAGCATACAACGATATACCAGATTGCTGGATGGCTGTGAACCAATGATTTTTTATCCCTGGGCTCTCATACCAACAGTAACGGCCCGACAAATTTTAATCCAAAAATACCAGTATATTTTTTTCCAAAGGTAACACATTGATTTTCTTTTTCTTTTCTAATATGTAATAATGCAACGGTCTCACCAATGGACATGTTCCAACCATACCAAGTACTAGACGATCTGCTGGAGTGCAAGCGCAAGTGTGTATTAGCCTTTTAGTATCAGATCCAGTATGAAATCATTGTTAACAAATACGAATTAAGACTAGTCAGCTATTTCACAAAATAGGGAAGACATTGTAGTCGAATTTTGGATCAAAAAAACGATAGGCTCAAAGACACTTTCGGCTCTGACTCAAACTGGATGAATATGGATTTAAGTCGCATTTTTTCATCAAGCCAAAAAACATAAATTTTTGACATTGGGATGCTACGATACAGATTAAAGATCAAGTATTTCTAGCAAAATTAGTCACCAAAATGATTGTTTTTTACTATTCGAGTCCGTTTTCATAGTCCGTAGAGACAAAATCTAAAGATGGTATGTACATGAAACAAGTAATATGTGAACCTTAGACAAATATAAACTTAATAAAATGCATAAAATATGAATAAAAATAAGAGTTGAATCTCACATCGAGCTTAGGTAACCCTTTCTACATTGTAGACAAGCGTGGGGAGCACGGAGACACTTCGGCCAAGCACAAGCTCTAAAAGGGATGAGACTCGGTTGATCTGCACCCTAAGCTAGGCAAGTGGGCTAGGTTGGCTAGGTCAACTAGGCTTGGTGGGCTAGGCCTAAAGATTTGTGCAGAGTAACAATACTAATTTTAAATGAGATCTACCTCATCAATAGGGAAAATGCCCCCTTATAGTTTTTTAAGAGGATCTGGATACATTTTTTGTGTATACGGGATCTATCTAGATGGATGGCTACTAGATGGGGATTTGAATGAATGGTTGAGATTTGGATAAAGGGTTTATTGCCTTGATTAGTTTTTTTTGTTTAAGAAAAGAAATTTTGAATAAGATGACTTTCCATTTTCGAGTTTGGAAGGCTGCAAGGGCAAATCCTACCCCAAAGGCGTGCAAAAATGGTGGCTGAGGATGAGTTGGTAATAACTTGAGTGCCAACGACAAGTTAGGTTGCTGTTAGAGCTAGTCAGTGACGACAATTTATGACTCAAATCTACCATGATGGCAATCAACGTGACTCTAATGATAACTCAAGGTGTGGTCAAGGAAAGATGATGTTATCTTTCTGTAATGAAAGGTCTTCTGACGAAAACTTAAGAATGATGATGACAAGTCCCAGACTGTGATATTAGCAAGATGATTGTGATGACAATTCAATAGGCTCTGACGATAATTCAGCATGGGCTAACGACATTATAACATGTCATTAGAGACTGAAAAATTATTTTTGTCATAACTTTTGATTCTGATGTCAAATTGAGGTGATTTTTAGTTCACTGGAAAGCTGGGATTCTCATCTTAAATTGATTATTTTGGAGGCCAAAATTGGATTAAAGACACCTTTGCTTGAGAATAGTTGAATTTTTTAAACAAAACATTTCGGTCAAAATTGAGTGTCTATAAATGTACGCATGAATGTTTGCGTAAATGGTATTGTTTATGTATGTATAACAGTATGCATAAATTGTATATTTATGTGTGCATAAAGGTATGCATAAATTGTATGTTATATATACACATAAATATATGCGTGAATTGAATGCCATAAGTACACATAAATGTTTGCGTGAATTCTATGCAAGAGATATGCATGACTATATGCTTAGATCATCACAAGATAATATAAGGTTACATAAGTTAAATCATAATGGTATAGTTTAGGTATTATGCATTTTAGAGACCTAGTAAGGGTTCGTTTGTCTTGAGACATAACATGTTTAGTGCTTCCTAACCAAGTGCGTAGGCGGGTAGTTGTTGCAGTACATGGAGACTTCGAGGTTTTAGAATGGATTTTATTAGAAGTTATTTATCATTTTGGTTGTAAACTTTAAAATTTCATTTATGGAATAAATCAAATTTATTTTGATGTGTTGTATTGTAAATGGTTTGATTCTAAATTTGTCACGTGACCGAGTAAAAAGAAAAATAAAAGAAACCCTAGATCTTTAGGAATGAAAGTTGGGCGTGACACAGCGGGTCTGGAAAACCCCGATCCGTTGATAACGATCCCATGATTCCTTCCTTTTGTGGTATACGGTATACCTAGGGAGAGGGGTTCTCCTCTCTTAACAGAGGAATCGATCTAGGGCCTTCTCGAGCTCTCATTTTTGTGATTTGGGACTAATAGTAAGTTTTTACTCTACCCCATCTCTCACTTTCTCCCTTTTCTTCGCGAAAACTTCGGATTAATTATCAGTAAATTGATGGTTATATGTCAATTTCGATCACCATCTGAATAGTTTCTCCGAATTTCTGTTGTAGCTGATTTCTGTGAGCAATTATGCATGTTGGCCATTTTATTTTCTCACTGTTTGCTGTTTATGACCCTTTTACCATGCTCAATTGGGTTTTTAGTTGTGAAAATTTTGGTGTTGACTCATAGTTTGTGTTGGTTTTTCCATTTTATGAATGTGGTTGAGATGTTTTGATGCTGGGGATCGTTTCTTGGTTGCAGGAAGATGGCAGAGGAGCCTAAAGCAGCAACGGAGGAATCCAAGGTCGATTTGTTCGAAGACGATGACGAGTTTGAAGAATTTGAATCAGAAGGTAGTTAGATTCGCATGCGTTTCTTTCCTTTCTCCACCACCTTTCTGTTGATTGGTATGTGTGGAAATATGATAGGTTGGATTAGTTTGCCTTAAATTGATTGGGCCTGAAATTGTTTTTTCCATTTCTTATTCGCTCTTTGCCTTGGAGTCGATATTTGTTTCATTGACATGAATTCTTTGGGAGTGTGTGTAGAGTTGCTGAAGTTGCAGCTCTCTCTCTCTCTCTCATGCGCGCACATATGCGAGTGTGAAGAAACACATGAATATTGATTAAGCACCAAAGACTTTCATCACTTAATGGTTGATTAGTATATTGCTGTACATTGATGTTCTAAGTGTTAAGGTCGTTGATATTTTGATGTGTCCTAAAAAAATTGGTATTTACGGCATCCACAGTTCAGTTGATTATTGCTTTTACATGTTAAGATGGTGGTTAAATTTATGTTAGCATGCTGCCATTTAGTTTTGAGTGGTGGGAGCCCTGAGTGGGATGTTGGGCTGGACAGCTGATTCAATTTGCAGTGTTTCCAGTTTGCATTATTTTCTTGTAAGATTTCTTTAAATGATTGTTTTTTTAATATCCATGATTAGAGGTGGCATAATTTTGTTTTCATTGAGCAATAGAATGCTTAAGGTGTTTCACTAAGGATTACAGATAATGCATATATTAGATGCTATCTCTTACTCAATGAGAAAGCTCGTAGAGGGTTATGTGAAATTTCAAAATAAAGGCTTGCTAATGGAAATAATTTATTGATACAACAAAGTTCATTCATTCATCTCAAATTACAAATAATATGAAAAGTTTGTTAATGCCGGTTCTTCTTTCTGACATTCTTGAAAAGAACAAAATGAACATGCAATTGGTCGTAATTTGACCAATTGAGATATTTGAGGATGTTATTGAATTAGCTCTACATTCGAAATGTATTGTGTTACGTGTCTGAGCTCACAGAGTAGGTCTAGGTGGGTTGGCTAGGTTAGAAACAGGCTTAGGTTCAGTTTGGATTCTGACATGTTTTGGGAAAAAGTTCAGTACGCCCAAATTACAACATATAAAATAGTGCAAATTTAGGGTGAGGTTTAAGACACGTGGAAGTAGGTCCTGTTAAAATATCAAGGTCAAACTCTACTTGGTTCGAGATTTATAAGCTCGAGATGAGGTTGTAGGAAACTAGGTCTAGACTGTGTTTTGGGTCTGGTAGGGTTCAATAGAAAATTCGGTTCTCTCTACTAGGTTGGGATATAAGGCTGATTTTTGGAGGGTTGGTTGGGGATACGTGAGAACACCTATGGTTAAAATCTCAGGTTTAGATAAAGTTAGGTTAGGGAGATATGACTTAGGGGAGTCGAATCAGATTCTGCAATTCACAAGCAAAATATGTTAGGTTTCTTGGAATCGGTGCAGATGTGGGTTTGGGCTAAGGTGAGGGCTGGTTCGACTTAGAGGGACCTTATAAACACTCTTGGAGAGTTCTACTACAGAGCTACAAGTTAGGGGGGTCGTTTGGATGCAGGTTGGTGCAACAAGGATTCGGCCAGTGTCGAGCTTGAGTCTACCACACTTGGCTTGGGCCAAATTTTCAAGTTCTTGACCTACTAGAGGTCTGAGCTTTGTGCAACAAGAGTGAACATGAGAGATGGCCTAGGGGCAAAGGAGAGAGAGAGAGAGAGAGAGAGAGAGAGAGAGAGAGAGAGAGAGAGAGAGAGAGAGAGAGAGAGAGAGAGAGAGAGAGAGAGAGAGATTCAAACTTCAATTCATTTCATTTCATGATTCTCAACACATTACAAGGAGGTTTATATAGAGTCTAGAGGGGGTATTTACACCTATACACAAGTTACAAACTCATAATAAAAGAGATTATGAAATACAGTAATGACTACTTGACTAGAACTAAAATTAGGTAAGCCCTCTAAGACCTAGTCTATTCTTAGGTAACCCTCATTTTACTTGGTCAAAACCTTAACTCCCTTGTCACATCCACCCAAGCTCTTAAAATAAGAGAGGTTTACCCCTAGGTGTCTCCTTTGGATCTGGGTCCCTTCAATGTTGATCTAATTACTCCTTGCTCTGATCCGTCCAATGTCAAGTTGGGTTGGATCTCTTATCGCTCCACTCCATCCAATGCCAATTTGGATCCGGGTGCCATTGGATTTGTATCATGTGCTTGGACCAATGAACTTGGATTTGGGTTCACCACCACCTTTACAAGGTCTTCAACATCTGAACATGTAGCATCAAGTGGATCCATCCAAGTCTCTTGGTGTAGTGCATATGGATATGGATTGGAGTAGGCCATACTTAGATCTATTTGGGCCAATGGATGTGGGTTGAAGTCTTTCACACTGGAATCCGCTTTGACTGACTGAGACAATGGGTCCTCCAAGATTTGAACCGTATAACATCGTGTCGACAAGGGTTAAACTAAACAAATTACACAATGAGAAATAGATATGTGGATGTCAGAACTCATTATGGAACCCGTGCTTCATATATCATAAAACTATCATATATTGCAAAAAAATAAACCAGGATGAAAAATAAAGCATTGACTACCTACCTGATGCGGTGCGGAGGCGATGTTCTCACGATAACGGGTGCTCCCGCTCCTCGATGAAGCCACAGGAAACAAACCACAACGTAACGGGCCTGACGCTGTTATAGTTCTCCCACGCACGATCAGGCGTGCGACAGTAAATAACACAGACGAACTGCACTTGATGCAGCGAACATGGGAAATCACAATGGTCATGCGAAGAGGGGCTGACGCTGATGGCTTCGTGCGATGCACAGTCGTGCACCGTGAATAAAGTAGAAACACGTGAAACAATGACAAAAAAAATAAGAAACTGGGAACAAGGAACCCAACACTACGTATCTGAAGGAAGAACCCACTAATGATGCCCACAGAATGGGTTTGCTAACAGGGAGTAATGAATACAAAAAAAACAAAAGACTGACTGAACCATAACACTGTATTCAGACTTGATCAAAGAGAACAAAAATAAAAGACAAAAAAGGAACAGTAAGAAGTGTGGCTGAAAAAAATAACAGAGAAACTCAAAACCCAAAGAAGCAAAAGTCTCCTCAACCTCTTTTTTTTTAATCCACCCCTTGCACGCAACCCTAAGTTGGGTTATTTAAAGGCTTCAACCGGGTCCAGGACCACTTCTGAGTGCTGCTGGATCTGGGGCGTCCCGGCCTGTATTCTCGGTGCTCGTGGACGTCCCAGACCTGCTCTGCATCATTCTCACCTGGTTGGGAAGAAGTCGGTCTGACGACTTGTTGTCACCACGGTATGCATATAAATCAGACACATTGACGATAGGCAACATGTATCGATATTTCAGGACGATTCCAACTTAAAGCCTGTAGATTGGTTTTGAAATTGACCATTTATACCATTTGCTATGGCATCCCATGGAAGCACAAGCTGAATTTTTGTCCCTCCAGCATGCGGTCTTAAGGGTTTGGCTAGAATCCCAACAATACAAGCATGCTTACCAAAAACTGGACCACCTGCTGGAAACTTCACTATATCTGCCCTGAATGCATAGTGGCTCTGCTCACCGTCCATAGAGAAATCCCTGCTCAAGATCTTGTTCCCAAAAGCAAACCCAAACGACTTCAAAAGATCAATTATTGCTGGAATGTTCAATGTTTCGTAAAGAGGCCCGTCATTCCTCATTGCCGAAACCATAAAAATATTATTTGCAGTCAACTCCCAAACCGTTTCGACCAATGAAAGGTCTAAGTAATCAGGTCCACAAATACGCAAATTTAAGACATCCATATTTGTTGCAATGGCATAATTGAATGCATCAAGAAACCATGATGGATATGACACCATCTGCTGGATGGTCGCGCTGCCGACATCCCTGCACAGGCCCACCTCAATGTCATTCGGTTGCACGTCGAAGCCCTGCAAGCCCCACCCACCTTGTGGTGCGAGCTCCCCAGCCCGAGGCCACGAGCCCAGGCCTGGGACAGGACCCAGCGTAATGCTGTGGTCCTGCAACTCAGGCCCAGCCTGCGATGCAGTCGTAGGGACTCGCTGCCACTGCTGGGGTGCATTCGCACCTTGATGGTTCGGTTGGAGGGTACATGGACATGGGCGACCCAGGGTTGCTGCTGATTCGAGATGGAGGGAGAGTACCGGATGGGGAGAACTGCCGCAACCTGCATCCCTGTGCAAGGTTTCCTCAACGCCTTCTCATCGCGCCGTGTGTTGGAGCGTCATTAGGGTTGGATTGACGACGATAGTATCAACATGGTTAATCGCGCGCACGCCTAACTGATTCAATTTCACTGTGTGCACATCCACCTTGGATTCAAGCGCATCCATCCGTGCTTCGACCCCATCCATTCGCTTCGACAGACCGACTACCTCCTTTTCTAGGCATAGCATATCTTCTTGCATCTCCATCAACTTGTTGAGCATCCGCTTCATGGTCTCCTCTCGCGCCTTTCCGCTCGTAGGACCGTTCCTCGCTTATTTTGTCATGCTGTTGACGAAGGAGGAGGGGCTGTGCTTTGATACCATTTTGATGCAGTGCGGAGGCGATGTTCTCACGATAACGGATGCTCCCGCTGTCGCTCCTCGATGCAGCCACAGGAAACAGATCACAATGTAACAGGCCTGACGCTGTTATAGTTCTCCCACGTACGATCAGGCGTGCGACAGTAAATAACACAGACGAACTGCACTTGATGCAGCGAACAGGGGAAATCACAATGGTCACGCGAAGAGGGGCTGACGCTGATGGCTTCGTGCGATGCACGATCGTGCAACGTGAATAAAGTAGAAACACGTGAAACAATGACAAAAAAAATAAGAAACTGGGAACAAGGAACCCAACACTACGTATCTGAAGGAAGAATCCACTAATAATGCCCACAGAATGGGTTTGCTAACAGGGAGTAATGAATAAAAAAAAAAACAAAAGACTGACTGAACCATAACACTGTATTCAGCCTTGATCGAAGAGAACAAAAATAAAAGACAAAAAAGGAACAGTAAGAAGTGCGGCTGAAAAAAATAACAGAGAAACTCAAAACCCAAAGAAGCAAAAAGCTGCTCAACCTTTTTTTTTTAATCCACCCCCTGCACGCAACCCTAAGTTGGGTTATTTAAAGGCTTCAGCCGGGTCCGGGACCACTCCTGAGTGCTGCTGGATCTGGGGCATCCCGGCCTGTATTCTCGGTGCTCGTGGACGTTCTGGACCTGCTCTGCATCACTACCATATTGTGCCAATTCCCTGAGTTTCCCTCTACTTGTGCCTTCACTGCCGTACAGATTTGCAATATCAGACAAAACTATCTTAGAGCACAAGCCAGGCTCATGATAGGTGAAGAATCATTCCCTTGTTTTTTCAGTTCATTGTGTTGTTTAGATGCAACCCCCATTCACTTCTAAGACTAAATACCCCTGCAGAAGACGAAAAAGGTGAACATTGACATGAGAAAGGTTTTCAAATGAAAGTGCTTAGAGTCTGCAGGCGTGCTCCACCTAGCACAACACAAAGAAATGTTGATTTGGTATATGCCTTCTTGCCTGGTGGAAGAAGGTTGGGTAGCACCATTCACGATGGCTTGTTCTTTTCAAGTTGCAATTTGCAAGGCCTGTGTTCACTAATGGGTAGGGAATAGCTGATAACCAAAATAGTTTCATGCCTTTTTTGGGATTTTCCAATTGCATGTGTCATTTTTGGGATAGGGAGTTGATGGAGCATTCCCTCTAGTTGAAGTGATTGATTATCCATCAACTGTTTTTACTTCTTAGTGAGGTATGCCTTCCTCGAACAAAAGAATATCTTAAATATTTCACAAAACAGGCTCTTATAAACCCTCAATCACCAATTCTTGGATGACTTGCTAGGCCAAAGATCTAGATGTATACAATATAAAGGGATTTTAGGGGTGGGCAACGGGCCGGGCGGCCCGATGGGCCAAGCCGACCCAGCCCGCCATGGGCTAGGTTTGGGTCAAGGATCTAGGCCTGGGCCCATTAGCTACCAGGCCTAAACCCAGCCCATTATATACGTGGGCTGGGTTCGGGTCTTCCCGTGGGCTACTGGGCCAGCCCGACGGGCCTGGGCTATTTATTAATTTTTAATAATATAAAAGTTAAAAAAACAATTAGTTGCATTAATTTTATGAAAACTAGAAAAATAATTAGTTGGGTACATGGGAACTTGTTAATTATTTATTATTTACCTAATTAGTTGCACTAGTTAGTTGGGTTTGGGCCGGTCCGGCCTGGGCCCAGCTTGCTTCACATTGGCCCATTCGGCCAATGAACTGGGTAATTGGCTGCTTTTCAAACCCGAGCCCATTAAGAACCAGGCCAAAGCCCAGCCCGTTAGTAAATGGGCCCTGGCCATCTCCGGGCCGGGCCGAGCTCTAAACGGGTCCGGGCCGGCCCGATGCCCACCCCTATTGACGAGAACTTTGTCCTAGCTCCTACTTCAGTTCAATAGTTGTTGCAAGTGTTAAGAGTTAAGTGATAGTGTGTACATTGATAATGTGTGAAAATGTTATCTTCTGTGGAATGCTGTGAGTATATTATATGCCACCTTTTGGGTTTCTAAGTTATCAGACTGTTTGTCGACCATGGAGTTCAGAGGGCATTATATACACTGAAACATGCCCCATCCCCATGTCTTGGGTTCAAAAAATTGTTAGTGTTAATTTACTTGAAGCAAATGGGACTGCTCTAGGTGCATCATACTCTGGTTTTCTCACAGGAAACTGATACATTTGTTCATTTGGAACAGATATAATTGTTATAGGTGCATCATTTTATGCTTTTCTTATAGTGTCATAACCCCTTTTAGGTTTTGATATTTTTTTGTTGTCCATTGGGGGCAGTTGATAGACTAAAGAACGTACTATCTGCTTGAATTGGACAATCAATAATTTTCTTCTTTTCTTAAAAGAAATAGCATTCTCATTGGTGCATGGCATTCTCATTCCTACGGTGAGGTCTGAGGCAATCAAACTTTGAAACTCAGGTCCCCTTAAAATAGGATTTAAGATTCACATTTTAGTTAAGATACATGTAGATTGCCTGGACTTTGGGGTTCACTATCCAGAATCTAGTCATTTAATTGAAAGTGTACATGAATCTAATTAGTTTGATTATTGAATCACATGAGTGACTTCTTTTCAATGCCTTTCTCTTTGTTTCATCTAACTATTTTGCAGTGAAATTATGTTTGCTTTTGACTTCCGAAAAAAAGGAAAGATTCATTGGCAGATAACATGCTTAGTTGTGTTAAACTAGAGCTTCAAACCTTTTACTGAAGAGGATACCAAGTTTCAGCATAATATCATTGTGCCATGGTAGCAATTCCATTAGTATTTTCTTTAACCTGCTAGGTCATCGCCCAGAAGCGACGCGTCACACAGGCGCCCGGGTGTGGTGTCAAATAGGCAAGGGTTCCCTCACTTTGTTGGACGGGTGGAGGTAAACAAGATAGTTCAAGACCATAAAATTAGGTTAGCCACTTGGAACATAGGGTCTTTAACTGATAAGTTGGTAGAGTTAGTAGATGTTATGTGTAGGAGAAAGATTGATATTTTATGTCTACAAGAGACCAAATGGGTAGGTGAGAAAGCAAAAGTGATAGAACCTTGGGGATATAAGATTTGGTATACAGGAATAAATATGAATATGAATGGAGTAGAGATTGTTATTAGTCGTGAGTTTATAAATAATGTAGTTGAGGTCCATAGGAAGGGTGATAGGATTTTACTTATTAAATTAGTATTAGGTACAAATATTATTAATATTATTAGTGTTTATGCACCTCAAGTAGGTTTAGATGATTCCATTAAGCATCAATTTTGGGAAGATTTAGATGAAGTAGTACAAGGGATATCTTATTGAGAAAAACTTTTCATCGGCGGTGACCTTAATGGACATGTAGGCATTAGTATGGATGGATTTGAGAGTATCCATGGAGGCTATGGTATAGGAGAAAGAAACGAAAGTGGAGAAAAGGATTTTAGATTTTGGTTTGTCCTATGATATGATCTTAGCCAACACTTGGTTTAGGAAGGGGGAGTCTCACCTAGTAACATTTAAAAGTGGGGTTAATACGAGTCAGATAGATTTTTTTCTACTTAAAAAGAGAGATAGGGGTTGTTGCATCGATTGTAAGGTTATACCGGGAGAAAGTGTAGCTACACAACATAGAGTCTTAATTTTAGATCTTAGATTTAGAAAATGCCGCAAAAGGGATAGACATATGATAGATCCTAGAATTAAGTGGGGGGCACTGAAAGGAGCTAAACAAGGAATGTTTGTAGAGCAGGTAGTTAAGGAAGCTGATTGGTGTCTCGAGGATGATTCAGAATCAATGTGGAATAAGATAGCGGGTTGCATGAGAAAGGTGGCTAAGGAGGTATTGGGTGAGTCTAAAGGCGATGCACCACTAGGTAAGGATACATCATGGTGGAACGAGGATGTCAAATTAGCTATTAAGGTTAAAAAAAAGTGTTATAGAAATCTAAGAGTCGTGATAATGAGAATTTGGAGAAGTATATGATAGCAAAGAAGGAAACTAAAAAAGTAGTTCAAAACGCGAGGGATAAGGTATATAAGGAGGTTTATGACAAGTTGGATACCAAAGAGGGCGAGAAGGATATTTATAGGCTTGCAAAAATGAGAGATAGGAAATCGAGAGATCTGAGTATGGTTATATGTATCAAAGATGAAACACAACGGGTTTTAGTCAAAGATGAGGAGATTAAGGAGAGATGGAAAAATTATTTTGATAAGCTATTTAATGAAAGTCATGCTCAGGATCTTGAAGACTTCTCCATTCTTTTTCATGAGGTGAATCGTGACTTCATGTGCAAGATTTAAAAGAAAGAAATTGTAGAGGCTTTGAAGAAAATGAAATTAAGAAAGACAGTTGGCCCAGATGGTATACCTATCGAGGCTTGGAAATGCTTGGGTGAAAAAGGTTTAGAATGGTTGACAAATCTTTTTAACAAGATTTGATGGACAAATAAGATGCCTAATGAGTGGATGAAGAGTACTTTGGTGCCTCTATATAAGAATAAGGGCGATATACAAGATTGCACAAACTATCGTGGTATAAAACTCATGAGTCATACTATGAAACTTTGAGAGATGGTGATTGAGTATAGGTTGAGGAAGGTTGTCATGATATCGGAGAATCAATTTGGTTTTATGCCTGGAAGATCAACTATGGAAGCTATACATCTTCTTAGACAACTTATTGAGAGATTTAGAGAGAGGAACAAAGATTTGCATATGGTTTTTATTGATTTGGAGAAGGCATACGATAGAGTACCAAGGGATGTTCTCTGGTGGACAATGATGAAGAAATGTATTTTTTTCAAGTACATTAGTATAATTAAAGATATGTACGAAGGAGTAGTAACCAATGTCCGCACTTGTGGAGGGGTGACAACCAATTTTCCTATAACGGTTGGGCTACATCAAGGATCTGCATTAAGCCCTTTCCTATTTGCTATAGTGATGGATGAGCTTACGAGATCAATTCAAGAAAATGTGCCGTGGTGTATGTTGTTTGCTGATGATATTATTTTGATTGATGAGTCTAGAGCTGAGGTTAATGCTAAGTTAGAATTATGGAGACAGACATTGGAAGCAAGAGGTTTTAAGTTGAGTAAGAGTAAGACAAAATATATGGAATGTCGGTTTAGTAAGCAACGTAGTGATGAGAGTGTAGTGAAGCTTGGTGAGCAAGAAATACCGGTAGATGACTGTTTCAAATATTTGGGATCTATCATTCAAAAGGATGGCGAAATTGATGGAGATGTAAATCATAGGATAAAGGTTGGATGAATGAAATGGAAAAGTGCAACTGGAGTGTTGTGCAATCGTAGAATGCCATTGCGGTTGAAGGGAAAGTTTTTTAGGACGACAATTAAGCCCGCTTTACTATATGGTACGAAATGTTGGGCTGCCAAGAGACATCATATTAAAAAAATGAGTGTAGCTGAGATGCGTATGCTTCGATGGATGTGTGGAAATACAATAAAAGATAAGATTCGAAACGAGGAGATACATAAGAAGGTAGGCGTTGCATCCATTGAAAATAAGATGAGAGAGAATCATTTACGGTGGTTTGGACATATTTGGCGAAGGGCTAATGATGCTCCAATTAGAAGGATGGAGAAATGGAAAAATATATTAGTTAAAAGAGGTCGGGTTAGGCCTAAGAAGACTTGGATGGAAATGATATGAAAGGATATGAATGCTTTGAACCTCACCGACGACATGACTTTGGATAGAAATGATTGGAGGAGAAGGATTCACGTGGAAGACCCAGAATGATTTTCTTATTTGGTTCATATCGCCAACCCAATTATTTTGGGATGAAGGCGTAGTTGTTGTTGTTGTTGCTGGTCCAGCCAGTGTGGTCAAGAAGAAATTTGCTTACCAATTGACTACTTCGACTAAATTGTGGAAGAAAAAGATGTTAGGTGTGTTTTGCGGGGGTGTTGTGGTGTCTCTGGGCATTGTAACTGTGGTTGCACTTTTTTTTACTTTGCTCCTAGGAGTGTTATTTTTGGAACTTTTAGCAGCTTTTAGATGTTGCACATCTTCTAGTTCACTTGTTCACAAGTGCACATCAAGATTGGCATGATGATATTAGAACTTAGTTTGCATGTGCGTGTGTGTGCATGCACACACAAAATGTGTATTTCAGGATTAACTTGGTGTATTCGATAATTCAAGTACTTAAGCAGTGCATTTCTTGTATTGAATTGTAGAGTGGGACAATGACAAGGAGGAAGGGAAAGAAGACACTCATCAATGGGAAGATGACTGGGACGATGATGACGTCAATGACGACTTCTCTCTGCAGCTGAAGAGGGAACTAGAAAGCAATGCAGAGAAGAAGTGATTGCTCTTGCTCTCTCCTTTTTGGCCATTTGAATCTCTATAACATAGTGGACATGTGATAGTTGCAGTGGGTGCCATGAATGATCTTTAGAGCTCATAGCCCTAGTAGCTTGATGTACTTGAATTTCTCTCCCTTTGTCACTATAATGTCTAGCCTGATTTACTCTCACGAGACCAGACCCATATCTATGCTTGTGGAGCGGCTCTTCTGTACTTCACGGGCCTGTGCACTTCATATTTTTTCTTTTTTGGCATAAGGGTGTCTTGAATTCAGTATTATTCTGAACTCTCTCTCTCTCTCTCACACACACACACACACACACACACACACATAGACGCACATGCATGTGTGCATGCACACTCACAATTATCTGGCACTATAAGCGAACTATGTGTCCTAAACTAGGCTTGGACTTAGAGGGCATATCTGATCGCAGATGGGCTCGGCCTCAAAGTTGGTTAGGACGGACTGTAGGATGACTAGTCTTAGTTCTTTACTACCGGACTTTGATTGCTTACCTTAGTCAACTTTGTCTAGCCTTTTGCCGTACCAAGTTTCTTAGTGTCCCTTTCCACAAGGTCGAAGCTGGGTGTACTATCTGGTGGATAGGGGGACCTCAAGGGTTTTACCCACTGGAGGACAGCCAATGTGCAGTCCGTGATGGAGGGTTTTTCCCTTGGATTATCCAAAACAAGTTTTCTACTTGGGCGCACAACAGCTTGAGTTGGGTTGCTCAAAATCCTCTGATTGGAAACTGACCATTGGCGTGTGCTGAGAAGAAATGGAGAATTCTCAGTTCCCAAATCAGTTTCGGGGAGGATTTGTAGGAAAACATGAAAATAGCACGTCATTTACTGACTCCAGTTCCTCAAATCGTTGCCCATTAGCATGAGGTGATAGTTTTTTTTTTTGAAAGGCAAGCTGGGGTTAGCCAGACCCCAACCGGTTATTATTCAACGTACCACTGGGTTTTGAACCTGCAACGCCCCTCCACAAGGAGACATGCACTGACAGCTCCTACCAACCAACACCGGTGCAAGCTACTCATCCAATCGAAGCTAGCTTTCCCTCCGGTGACCTCAGCTACTTTATGGTTACGTTTCATTCCCATGGAAGGGAAGGGTCTTTCTGGGGAAAGCTTCTGCTAGTCCACCCTTCTCGTAAAGGTTCTTTGATAAGGCAAGATAGGGATTTTCTCTCAAAACAAAAGGAAGATAGGGATACAAAGGGATTTACAAAAGAAAAGAAAGTAGTGTGGAAAATTGGGGTCCACTTGAGCATGGCATTTTCCTACAATGATTGTTGGGTGTTTGTTTCATCCATGGCAAATGGAGAAAAGGGGATGTCAGCTCAACAATTTTCTATGAAAACTACATGAAACAAACGGGCCCTTATGTGTTTATTTGTTTAGTCTGAAAGGTCCACGCTAAACATGTAGTGGAAATGGTAAGTATCTGGCTGATACTTTGAGGCTGCTACCAGTCCTTAGTGTTTGACCTGAATGAACACTATTGATTGACTCACTATAGGTACAACAAACTTGGGCATGAAGCTGGACTTGGTCAATCAGTGACTACTCAAACTTGACTCAGTTGGCTGGTTCATTTACGACCACTGCACCAGCATATCACCTCAAAAAAGCTAGAGTCTGCCAGTGTCTCGGATTTGGTCTTCTCTGAAGGTCATACTATGAGACAGACCAGTTTGCAGCTGAGCTAGTCAAGGTGCAGTGTGAAAAGCCTTGCTTTTAAAACTTGACCCATTTTTTCATGACAAGGCCAGTGAGATTTGGTTAGCTAGCCAAGCCACTTGACTGATTCTTGACTAGGCTCCCTTTCTTTGTAGCCTAACCAAGTAGTCAAGAGATTAAGTTTTTCCTGAGCCATAGTAGTACAAACGTTGGCTGAAACCATGTTGGGCTTGGTGTTTTGACTGACAACTCGAGTCTCAAGCTTGCTGGGCTAGGACCTAGTCAATTCCTAGCTAGCTGACTTGAAGGTTGAGTTCTAGATGGTCATTCACTCCGAGATTCTTCAAGTCAAAGGTTCCCTATTCTTGGCTAAGGCAAGACTTGGGCAAGTCTTACTTCGGTCGTACTGATCCGCATCAATCCAATCAACTAGAGTCGGATCACCTTGTTCTTTCTTAATAAGACACATTAGTCTCAGGAAGGAGCTGACTGACTCATGAGGGTTCCTTGAAAGTTGTCCAGATTTGCGCCTGAGTCAGTCGGATCAAGCCCACGTGGTTCTTTCCATGTCTTCTCAGTCAAACTTAATGCATCCAGGAAAGATCCAGGTGAAATCGTGGGGCTCTAAACCCGATCTGGATTTTGAGGGCACATTTGTCATTCTAAACATAGTTCAAGGGTAGATTAGGTGGCAATCAAACTACCAATTAAGAAAGAAATAGTTATCATAAATCTCACGGCAATGCAATTAAAAAGCAAGTCAATCTTAACGTTTTAACAACGTAAAAATATCTTTCTGTATATAACTGATGTTGTTTGGCTCAAAATTATGCCTACTTAGAACAAAGCTTTTTGGCAAAATAACCTTTTCTTTTGTCTTGTTGTTTGAATTTTTTTTGAGGGAAAAACTTAATTTATGAAAATGTTTAGTCTCATATTGATCATCTTTGAAAAACTCTTTGAGTTTAAAATAAGAGGAGTTGCTTTATAGGGCAAGGCCCTAAAGGGGCATTAGATCTTGGGATTGTCAAATGAACTTTGAATATTAATATTGATTTGGATTTGGGGTTTGGTCTTGGTCTTGGTCTAACTATGATCACTCTTTTTGGACTTGTGAAATTCCGCGTTATATGCGGTTTTCTTTTTGTGACCTATCTTATTACTTGTGACTTTTGGTCAACCTCAATGTGTCAACATGTTGGGACGGTAAGTGCATGTTGCACCCATGTTTGGTCGATGGCCGCTCTTGATGGGATGCTACAAGGTCAAGTTTTAAGAGACGAAAGTGCGTAACTCTCTAATTTTTTTGTGGGTTTTCTCATTCTTCTTCTCCCTCGTTGTGAAGCTGTTTAGGGTAACTATATGGTGGTGACTAGCCTACCTAGTACTAGGGGTGGTTAGTATTGCACAAGAAGGTACATGCTTAGTTGTATCACAAAAGTGAAGTTGTGTACAACCGTACTTCACTCGAGTTTATTCATAGTGGGACAATTGTAATTTTTAAAAAAATATCTTGTTATGCGCCTTCAAGCATCGTTCTCATCGAACAGAGTAGAAATGGTGCTATATAGATTGTGCATAAATTTTCAACAATTTAAAAGCGGCATCATGCTTCAAGGTGCCCTTGTATGTAGATGTTTGATCAATCATAGAAAATTGAATGAAATAAGGTACACTATTAATCTTATACTTAGTTTCGTCTTCTTGGCAAAAAGCTATAGCCTATGCTTTTTGGACCAATAGGATGCATGCTCAAGCATACTTGAGCCTACCTATGGAGGAACTATGGGATTTCTAGTGGGTATTTGCTAATCTCTTGGAACCACTTTTATATAGATGGATTATATTGGTGTTTTTCATCATTAGAATGTACAATATTGATGCATGCATAATTCTGTTTTTGGGCCCTATTTTTTTATTAGAATTTGTGTTTTTTGATCTACATTGTGATCCATTTTCTTATCCTAATTTATTTTAGGATTTTTATTCTTGTGGGATCCATTAAGTTATGGGATTCTTGTGATCTGAGTTTTATGATTCACTTAAGGTCGTATATTGAGTCTTTTTCTACATGAAGCATGTTTCTCATGATATTAGATCTATATCTGCTTTCATGTTTTAGATCCATTTGAGATTGATGTTCAATTGTTTATACTTATTAACCATGCAAGCTGAATTTTAATATGTTGTGATGATTGAAAATTATTATTATTTTTTTATCGATCTTGTTAGTAGCATGGTTTATACGTTTTTGGTATTGGATCCATATTAATATCCACTATCATGCTTTGTATTCTTTTGAGTTCAATGATTCATATCCATTCAAACCGATTTTATGTAATTATATGCTTATTATAGTTGAAAATAAATCTTGTATTGGGCCTATCTCGTATTTGTTGAGTTATGTGTTTGGATCCAGACTTATTTCTATTTGATGCAATTATCTAGACCATATTGTTGTTGGTGTACCTAAAAGGGTTATATGCATATGTTGATAAACTTTATTATTCTGGAGGTGGTCCAGACCCTTCTAAACCAATTTTTGTTTAGGCCCCTTTTTTGTTATATTTGAATTTTGACCTATATTTGAATTTGTGGATCAAAGTGTAGTTTCAAATATATATTTGTGAATTAGATCAATCTGTTTATTCCTTATGACTATTTTTTATCATCATGTATCTTGACTGATAAATGCATGTCATGTGAGGATTATTTGGGTATGGATAAAATGAATGCTTTCACCTTATTGTGTATAGATAATACCCTTATTATCAATGAGAGAGACCTTTATTTTATATTTCAAGTATTCTTTGATGTGTATATCCAAAGTTTCTCTTGAGTGATATGATGATTAACTCAAGAGTTCTTTGATGTAAATACTTAGAGTTTCTCTTGATTGACAAATGACATTGTGGATTCTTCTTTAATCCAACTATATGAATCTAAATGAGACTCTAATATGCTTATGTTTTAATCCAAAGGAAAATGAGATATTTATTTATTTCATGAAAAGTGATTCATGATCCTAGTATTGGGTTTTCAACATTGATTCTACTTTGAGAATATGAATCTTGACGTTCCTTGTGTTGTAAATTATCTTTAAATTTTTAAAAAAAATCTCATTTGTCCAAGATAACTTATTGGCCTACTATGAATTAAAATGAGATTGTTTGAGAGACACATACACTACGAGAAAAATGCGTATTGGCGACGGATTCTATCCATCGCTAGTCCGTCACTAATCCGTCGCTGTACATGTTTATGACGGATTTTGCGATGAACTAGCGACGGATAGCATCCGTCGCATAACCCTAGTCGCTAAATTGTGACAGAATTTAGCTGTCGCCAATCCGTCGCTATGTTGTAACGGCTTAGCGACAGATTATATACGTCGCGAATTAATCGTTAAACGAAGACCGATTTGGTTAAGCGACAGAATTTAATCTGTCGCTATTTTTGTCGCTACCATTTATTGACGGATGAGTATCCGTCGCTAATTGACGATGGACTAAATTCCATTGCAAACCGACGACTGCTTCAAATTGGTGACAAATAATATCCATCGCTACTCCATCGCTAATTTGTAATAAAAATTTTATTTTTTTTTAAATATTTTGAAAATCGAGAAAAATTTCTCGTACAATTCATATATCATGCTTATAAAAAAACAGTACAAATAAAAAATGCATACAAATTAAATAGAAATGCTAAGTTAAGCAAACTTTAACTACTAAGTACAGTCCTTGCAAATTTATAATTAGTTACAAGTTTGTCAAATAAATTAAACAAAAAAATCTAATCCTCGCCAAGATTTCAGGCATCATCCTCTTCATTTTTTCAATCTGTCTCTTCCTCTATGCCTCCATCAGCTCCTCTACGGTGATCATCTCCTTCATCCTACAAAAGAGAACCAAAATGTTAGTATTTATAAACAAAACATAATGAAATAAATTATATGCTTTCCACCTAATCTAATGCAACAAAGTAAATGGCTGAATGACACATAGACTAGTAATAAACTGAAGGACATTAACAAAATTATAAGAAAAAATTTATAGCAATTCAATCATGCATACTTGATGAGAACTTGAGCTCATGTTGAATGTAGATGAAGTTCTCCTATATTGAAAAAAGTTGCACAACTCATTACAGACAAGGTTGAGAATGACTTTGTTTAAAAAGTGTTGCATTTTGTCCTCAAGACACTGACAAACACCATCCCAAGACATACCAGGGTCAATAGGACGTTGGGAGTTGATGCTGGCGAGAGAACTCTGTGAGCCCGGGCTGCAGGAGGCAACGACTGGTATGGTGTTCATGTTACTCTCAAACCCGAACACACGACCCTTTTTGGGTTCACCTGTAGCAGTCACCCATGCTGTAGGATCAAAAGACGGATGCTGAGTGGAGTCATCGCCATATCGTTGTATCATTTGCTGCTCGTATGACTCCTACAAAGTAATAATTAGAATATGAATTAATAATTAAGAATTACAATATTTATGATAACATAATTCAAAGTAACTTGTATATTACAATGTTTATTAATACAATAAATATATACCGTTGTCGCTCTCACCTTCTCTGATACAAAATCTCCCATGCTCTTACGTTTATGTGTTTCAACAAACACATCCTTGTAAGGCACAATGCTTCCTTTTTCTGCTTCCTGCAATGTGACATGATATAAAAAATCGATTAATAAGTATGCAGAAATACTTACAAATTTGACAATATATATATATATATATATATATATATATATATATATATATATATATATATATATATATATATTGATAACTTACCATTTTCTTCTGGTGGTTCCCAAAAGTCCTAGATCCACCTGTGTGTAGATGTGTATCGGACATCACTGCTCGGTTTTGTGCAGCCTTTGCTCAGCAATTTTGAAAATCATTGCTCGCCCACTTGTCGCACATGCCCTCCCAATAATCTCTCCTGACAGTAGCTGACCCATGACCCTTCCACTGCAGTGGATCATCTATCCCACCAGCTATTTTTTTTGTTGCAGTCTTCATATTGTGCAACATGTCGGCAAGTAAATTGGCAGCCACCTTCTGTCACACTACCCTCGCGTCCTTCTCCTCGTTTGCACTCGCGAAGCGATAAGAGACCTACAAATACTTTCAGAATGTTAGCACACATAAATATAAAACACTGCTTGTTATGATAAATGATTGCATACCATGAATGAGGAAATTAAGTTGTCCAACACCTCTCTCGGGTACTCTTTTCATTGCGCTACCGATCCTGGAAGATGATGCAGTAATGATTTCGTAATCCCTCATATTACTTCTTGCTGCTCAAACCTCGCACTGCACATGAAAAGATATACATTAACAATCGATCGTCAATATACATTTTTTATAAGTTAAATATTGAACAACTAATAATGAAATACTTACGGTCAACCATCGATATACACTATTTGAATTACTTGTCGTAGGTCACACTGAGAAGACCCTACATCTGGCGTAGGTGGGTCATGTGTAGGCGAAACAGCACCTACAGAACAATGAGTTAAAAATTCATATAATGTAAATTTCAACTAATCAAATATACAATTATTTAAATGATATACCTATCGAAGGAGCCCGTGAAGATGAAGGCTCAGACTGACTACCACTGGGTGCTCGACGACTGTGTCCTTCATGAACCATATTCTAACAAATAAAAATGTACTGGCAATACATTCAAACATGGCAATGCATTTCAATATATTCAAATCAATACAATACATTTCAAATCATTCAGATCATTCAGATCAAATTAAAAAAAAACTTCATTCAAGATATTTAAACATTGCCATACATTTCAATATATTCATATCAATATAATACATTTCAATACATTCAAATCATTCTAATCATTCAGATCAAATTGAAAAAACCTTCATGAAAGACATTCAAACATTACAACACATTTCAATATATTCAAATCAATACAATACATTTCAATACATTCAAATCATTCAGATCAAATTGAAAAAAACTTCATGCAAGACATTCAAACATTGCAATACATTTCAATATATTCAAATCAATACAATACATTTCAATACATTCAAATCATTCAGATCAAATTGAAAAAAACTTCATGCAAGACATTTAAACATTACAATAAATTTCAATATATTCAAATCAATACAATACATTTCAATACATTCAAATCATTCAAATCAAATTGAAAAAGCCTTCATGCAAGACATTCAAACATTGCAACACATTTCAATATATTCAAATCAATACAATACATTTCAATACATTCAAATCATTCTAATCATTTAGATCATTCAGATCAAATTGAAAAAAACTTCATGCAAGACATTCAAACATTGTAATACATTTCAATATATTCAAATCAATACAATACATTTCAATACATTCAAATCATTCTAATCATTCAGATCAAATTGAAAAAAAACTTCATGCAAGACATTCAAACATTGCAATATATTTCAATATATTCAAATCAATAAATACATTTCAATACATTCTAATTATTCAGATCAAATTGAAAAAAACTTCATGCAAGACATTCAAACATTGCAATACATTTCAATATATTCAAATCAATATAATACATTTCAATACATTCAAATTATTCTAATCATTCAGATCAAATTGAAAAAACTTTCATGCAAGACATTCAAACATTGCAACATATTTCAATATATTTAAATCAATACAATACATTTCAATACATTCAAATCATTCAGATCAAATTGAAAAAGCCTTCATGCAAGACATTCAAATATTGCAATACATTTCAATATATTCAAATCAATACAATACATTTCAATACATTCAAATCATTCTAATCAAATTGTATTACAAGTTTTATTTCACTAGCTCATGAATGACTCATCGTCACTTGTCTGACTTTCATAGTCTTCTTCTTCCTCCTCCTCTTCGTCATCATCTTCTTCTTCTTCATTTAGTGCCCATCCACTTCGTATATCATTTGGATCACATTCTTCTATGCATGTGCCATCAACCAATGGAGATATGACATGCATACCATGTGCGACATCGTGACCATAAGAGACGTCATACATATCATCTGATTGATAGTATTCACCCTCTTCAACAATCTTGTCTTCCTGTAACTGATCATACTCGGAGTATAGTTTAGACTTCACCTTACAAACTGCCCACCATTCATTTCTATCTGACTTTCTTGTACTCGGATATGCAGTATAGTACACTTGTTGAGCTTGCGAGGCTAATATGAATGGTTCATATGTTCCAAACCTTGACTTACCATTCACCTCCACAATGCCTGAGACTTTGCCGACTCTAGTTGCTGTGGGATCAAACCTAAGAATGTTACGCTTATGTCTTAAGAGAGGTATTGTAAGTATCGTGACTTAATGGGTTGATTCTGTGGTGGGATGTTATCCTTAGATATATGACATGTGCCTACATATTAAAAGTAGTTAGTGGACATATATTGATGTTTGTATAAGACACTAACGTTAAGAAATTAAAGTTAAAAGAATAATGTGCATAGGATCTAGTAAGTGAGAATGGTCTAGGGTATTGTTTGGGGTGTGTATCTCATTTATACTTCGGAATTTGCTCAGAAATTTCTAGGTGACCCTTATGGATTAAAAACATTTCCCACTAGATGCATGTAGGATGTAACATAAACCACAAAACCTTGGGGGTAGGTTTAACCTCTCGAGCTCTTCGGCTAGCTACCGATGATTACTTTGTGGCTCTTGGCTTGCAACCGATGAACAACTGTTGCATTTATGAGTCCATAGTTTGGTCCGATTTGGATTATGTTGTTGTAAGTGGTTCATACATCTGGCCAATGTCTTAGACTTTGAGTTGTCTACATGTATTGCCACGCCCAATGAGGCTATTTCTAGAATAGCCAATTAAAGTAAAACATGAATGTCTACTTTAAGAATGATAATAAAGAACAATAAAAGGAGGTAAAATCTATAAACAATATATGTGTTTAGTTAGCAAACTAAAGTAAGATTAGCTCACTACAGTTGTAACGATTATGTCTAATTTGTAAATGAAAACTTACTTAGTTGTAGATTCACCCCCTCTCTTGATTGCAATTGTAGGTTCAATGATTGCTGCCAACCGAAGGAATTGATTGTGAACTTTGATTTAGCTACCACCAAACTTCTCAGCATTTGAAGTACTTATGAAATTTGGATGATAATAGTTGTTGTTGATGGATGTATGAACCTTGAATCCTTATAATAAAAAAAATTCTGACATGGTTTTTAAGATTATTTTTTATAATTTTTCTCTGAGAACTGATATTCATGCACTCGGGCTGAGGAGGCCCCAATTTGGGTCATTACACCAACACAAAATTATCACCCAAACCCAACCCTCATATTACTCGGGTCAGGTTTGGATTGACCCTAAAAGTACTTGGGTCGCCATTTTTTATGCCCATACCTGGGTATTTGGGTTTGGGTTGGGTTCGGTAACCGATACAAACGATACCCGTTGACAGCCCTAAATTTGAGTTGGCTGACGTGCATTCTATAAGGCAGCCAAGAGATGGCTCATACATAAGGCTGCAATAGAGTCCAATCAGCAGCAATATCATAACATGAAATCACACGCCCCTATTACATGTGCACCAAAACATTTGTGTGCGGGCTCAACTCTTGCCTTTGCGATTACTCATGTTTGGATCCCAATTCTCTAATGCTGACGCTCCTCTTTTTTCTCATACGTGACCTTTTAAGAAGTGGTAATTGGTTAAGATGCATGTTGGTAGAAAAAAGGGATGATAGCATTGGTGACTAAAGATCTCTGAACGGCAACAAAACGGCAGTCAATATCTCGTGTGAAATTGATTCTTTTTTTTTTTATTTTTTAACTGCAAAAATATTTCTTGAAATAAATAAATTAAAAATAATGCAACGATATATGTAAAAGTATACCAAATGAGATTATAAAAATGATATTTTTTGAAGATATAACCAATAATCATTCTAAAAAAAAGCTATAGCCAATAAAAACACAACTATCAAATTAAAGTTGTGATGTCTTATAAATTAAAAATATCATGATATTTTCAATGTACCCCTTATGTTTTGGCTATTTTAAGCGATTGGCAAAATGTTTTGTAAAAGAGAAAATTCCATTTAGGGTCCAACATTTGGACCATAATTCCAAGTATGAGCCAAACTTTCAAATAGGGACCTCATGTCAACACCCATGTTATTGGAAAATTTGAGTCGTTTTTTGGTTTCTTGTATTATCTCTTGAAAACTGAAAAGTAGTTATCTTCATTAAAAAAAAGTCAACTGAACTTTTGTCATTGTTGTAAAATGGAAACCCTTGTTTAATAGTTTTCAGAAAAAGTTTGGTCAATATATGAAACTTCATAAATGTTTGGCTCATATTTGAAATTAAGAGCAAAAGGGTAGCCTCTCAATGGAATTTTCCCTTCAGAAATTTTTGTAATATGCTGTCAATTCATGGGAAACAATTATGGCCACCCATTTTCATAGTGGTTTGGAATTTGAATTATTCATCCTAATGTTCCTCCAGGCTTTTTTTTTTGTGGCTACACCACCGACCTCACATGGGCTGGCCTCTGGTTGGTGGGGAGTACACTCAGCTTCGACTTTGCGGCTTCTTTCACCAACAGTATTTGAGTAGGACCAGTTCACACTGTTGTTCACTGACTTCAAATTGGACCAGGCAGGCTGCCATCCGATTCATGTTGGTTGAACCATGACCCAGTCAGTGGAATCTTATGAAAAAGTCTTCCTTCTAGATCATCAGTGACCATACTTGGCTCTCAATTAATTTGGACTGTGCCATTATGAGTATATAGAGCATATTTTAATTAATTTCTTTAAACCCTAAATTCTGTAAATTTGCAAAAACCCCATTCTGAATTCGACCAGTTACAACCCTATCTTTGAGGTACTTAGCCTGTCAAATGGTAATCACATTGCACCTGATCCTCCCATCTTTGTATCTTGGAAGTAGAGATCTTGCCTAACTAGGTACACTAATCTAACTATTAATAAACACAATTACCAAAAAGGAGTTTTTTTTAAAATGCCCAAAAGGATTTTAACATTGGGCTATATTCACCAAATGTGAAGTTCCAAAATTCATTGAAGGTGAGTTTGGATACTAAGTAATTTAAGAGAAATGGAATTCTACTATATAACATATTTCACTTGTTTTGATTCACTTTTGTGCTTATTAATTAGAATTCTAAATCTTCTAAAATCTGTCATTAGAGGTCCCAACTGAGGAGGTGGGAAGTCTAATTGTCAGAGCCCCCGGGACATCCAGGCTTCTTCTGTGAAGCTTCGTCCTCCTCTTCTCCTTCTCCTCCACCTCCTCCTCCTCTTCTCCCATCCGCCTCCACCACCACCTCCTCCTCTCCTCCCCTCTCCATCACCACCACCACCGCTTCCGCCTCTTCTTCTCCCCATCCACCTCCACCATCTCCTCTCTCCCCTTGTAACCACCACCGCCTGATGGAACGCACGCCTCTCAAGCTGAGCACAACTGGCCTTATGCTGGCTATCTAATGCCGTTTTTTGACGGAATCTGGTGCATGCATACTCGCTCGTCCCATCTCCGTCCACACCGTATCCCTTGCCCCTCTCTGTCGAGAGAGAGAGAGAACAAAAAGAACTTATTTTTAATAAACATGAAAAAAAATTTTTATTGAAAGCTTGAGGGTGGGGCCGATGTGCTCATTTTGTGCTGCAAAGGATCAAATACAGGTTGTACTGATCCAAATCCTAATCCAAATTTTATGATTCGAATTAAAACTAGGTAGAATGGCCTAAAATTGGATTCAGATCCAAAATGTATATAGTGATATTGAATCTGGTAAAAAAATTACCTGAATCAAGGTTTTCACATGTACAATGTTCAAATGAATCAGATTTGATCAAATCAAAACATGGATATGATAAAACATTGATTTGAATACAAAAGTGATCCAAAAGTGTATGAATCTTAATCTAAGTGTATGAACCATTGGTTACAACCAGTTTGTTACTAAAAATTTTAAAAAACATTTTTATACCCATTTTATAAATAAAAACCATCTTAATAAGTGAGGATTTTTAAAAGAATTCATTTTGCATACGAGAGCTATCCAAACAATGGAAATCTAAAGATTGAGAATTATCTTTCTTGACTTTTCCTGAAATCACTTTCTATGAGAATTTTGTTTCAAAATATCCAAACGCACCCTAAGTTTCCATTATGAATATGCACCACTTGCGACTCGTGAGACCTTCATACCACAAAACCGAATAACACTTGTCTTTCTGTAATTGATCATACTCGGGGTATAGTTTAGACTTCACCTTACAAACTGCCCACCATTCATTTCTATCTAACTTTCTTGTACTCAGATATGAAGTATAGTACACTTGTTGAGCTTGCGAGGCTAATATGAATGGTTCATATGTTTCAAACCTTGACTTACCATTCACCTCCACAATGCCTGAGACTTTGCCGACTCTAGTTGCTGTGTGATCAAACCATTGACACTTGAATAAAGTTAAGCTATTATTTGTGCCTAAGTAAGTCAACTCCATTATTTCTTCTATAACACCGTAATCCATTATTACTTGAATAAAGTTAAGCTATTGCTGTGGGTTCATTTTCACCATAGCTGCTACCCTTGACGCACACGCTACTATTTATCATTGACTTATTGACACCGTAGTCTTTTGTATGGAAACAATAACCATTTACGATGTACCCGTTGTAACACTGCATAACTTTAGATGAACCATTTTGTAAATCACATATTCCTAGATCATTAACATCACCATGACGGACCTCCAAGCACAAACAAAGACTATGATCACGACAAATTAAGTATCTTATTGTTGTATAAAGAGAAAAAATATATACAATCGTCCTTACCAACTCTTTCAACCATGCCACAAATTTATTTTCACGTTCTTTCTGTACTTCTGCATCAGTGAGTTGTGGAAGTTTTCTTCGCAACTTCAGATCAAATCGTCTACACTTAACATAAACTTATTTTACCGAACCATGTATACACGTATAGAACTTAATGTTACGTATTAACTATACTTACTCAATGTATGGGTCGATTGCTGAGCAATTGAAAATGATTTATATTTGTGCTGCGTATTGCTCTCGATCTTCCAAGAGTCTTGACCGACAATTGCCAAATGCATGTCCAAGTGGTTAAAATATAGACAATTTGTCAGTTATAGTTAATTGTTCTTCATCATCATTACGAGGTGGGCACGTGTAACGTGTTGGAATGTGAGGTTCAAAGTACATAGATGAGAAATTTGAAATCTCTTCCAAGGTGTACGTCTCACAAATAGAGCCCTCTACTCTTGCTTTATTTCAAACCTTTTTTTTTGAGGTCAAACATGCATCTGTCGATAATATACATCTCGAATTACAATAAATTTTTCAATAGTATTGAAAAGAAAAATTTAAATAAATATATACCTTTCAAATGGGTACATCCACCGATATTGCACAGGTCCACCAACCCTAAGTTCATATGACAAATGTATAACCACATGTTCCATAACATCAAAAAATGCTGGTAGAAATATCTTCTCTAATTGACAAATAGTAGTTACGAGAGATTTCTCGAGATTCTTTACCTTAGATACTACAACTTCTATTGCGCACAATATTCTAAAAAATCTACTCAACTCGGACAATTACTCCCATATAGGTTTGTCTAACATATCATGGAATGCTAGGGGTATCAACCGTTGCATAATGACATGACAATCATGGCTCTTCAACCCATATAACTGTCCCTCGTCTATCTTCATAGCCCGAGCAATGTTAGAAATGTAGTCGTTTGAAAATCTTAATTGTCTCAACCATTGACATACCAACTTTACTTGATCTGGACCAAGCACATACCCTGCCTTTGGTTTCAGTACTTTGTCATTGTACTCTTTGAGTTCCAATTCTGGTTTACATACCACTTTTAAATCTATACGTGCCTTCAGATTATCCTTCATTTTTCTTTTCACGTTCATTACTGTATTAAACACATTATCGAACACATTTTTCTCCATATGCATGACATCCAAATTATGTCATATCAATAAGGTTGACCAATATGGTAGTTCCCAAAATATAGAATTTTTTTGTCTAATTATGATCCTTCTCAAATCCAATAAAGGGTGTTATCCTACGGGCATCTGTCAGTCCACATGGAAAGTATCTCAATGCTCTTAAAATCTCTGTGCCAGACAACCTTGTTGGTGGACCTTCCATTTCAGTTATGCCTGCTCGAAACATATTCTTTTGTCGTCGGAACGGATGATCGCTGGATAGAAATCGACAGTAACAATCAAACCAGCACGACCTCCTTCCATGCGTCAATCTAAACGATTTTGTATTCTCCATGTAGTACAAACATGCTAACCTCCCATGTGTGCTCCAACCAGATAACATACCATATGCAGGGAAGTCACTGATTGTCCATAGAACAACAACCTTCATATTGAAGTTTTGTTTTTTGTGGGCATCGTACGTGAGAACACATCATCCCACAGTATTTTCAGTTCATCAATCAATGACCTCAAATATACATCAAGATTTTGGTCGGGAGACGTCGGACTAGGGATCAATAGAGACAAGAAAAGATTTTGACGCTTCATACACAAGCTTGGAGGAAGGTTGTATGGGGTGACAAATATCGGCCAACACGAGTATGTGGTTGATCTACCCTCAAATGGATTAAATCCATATGTACATAAACCTAGCCTAACATTTCTCACTTCTAAAGCGAAGTTCTGATGAGTACGATCAAAGTGCTTCTAAGCTTCTGCGTCAACAGGATGTGTGATCTTGTCCTCATCATGTCGAACTTTATTTGCATGCCATATCATTTGTTTAACTGTCCTCGAAGACATATAAAGACGTTGCAATCTAGGGGTGAGAGAGAAGTAGCAGAGTGACTTATATGACACTTCTTTTGATCTTGTGCTACCATTTTCTTTTGTCTTTGGCTTGAACCGAGGATGTCCACATGATGGACATGATCTGCTTTTTTCTTGATCTTTAAAATACAATATGCAGTGATTGAGACAAGCATCTATCTTTTGATACCCCATACCTAGAGCATTGACCATAACCTTCACACGATAGAGATTTTGTGGCAATTTCTCATCTTTGGGTAACATACTCTTCGCAATAGAGCACAGACGATCAAAACATGATTGACTCAAATTAAACTCGCACTTCAAATTCAGTAGTTTAAGAACCGCGGACAGGATAGTGTGACTCTCGCAACCATTCCACAGTGGTTCATCAACATCTCTAAGTAAGTCATAGAATATACTAGCTATATCGTTTGTTGCTTCTTCCTCTACCCCAGTTGGTGCATCACTATGTCCCACAGCAGAACCTATTTTCGGTCCTATGGCATCCAATATCAGGTCCACATATGGATTATCGTGCACTACATTTACCATTGCGTCATAATTATTCCAAAATTCTTCACCATGAAGCGTCCAATTTTGATAACCACTAACAAAACCCTTCCTATATAGGTGATGTCTAACGCCATGAGGTTCTACAAATTGATTGTTTTTACACATTGTGCAGGGGCATCTGATCCGACTGGTGGGATCCACTATACTGACATTTGCCGTTGTGAATTCAATAAATCTGTCAACACCATCCATATATTTATGAGACACCTCATTATCAACCATCCTACGATACATCCATTCACAATTTGCAGCCATTTTGTCCTATAATATTATAAATATTTTCATCACCAGTTAAAAGAAAATCTTAATAATGCTATGATGAAACAAATATCTAATTTATCTGTTAATTATCAAGCGAGGCATGGGGGGCGACCCCTTGTCAACATCACCAAGTTGATGAACATAAATAGACTGATAGAGATACTGAAACAAACAGATATCTAATTCCTACGCCCAAGAGGGCTTAAAATATTGAAACAATGTTATTAATTTTGTAAACCTACAAAATGAAAACCTATAAAATGGGCTGGTTGTTAAATTAAACATGCTAATAGATTTTTGATATATTTTTTTGAAATTCTGACCCTATAAATGTGTTTAGCATCATCAACACTTGGATAATGCTTTTGGATAAAATAATTGGTATTTAGAGCCTCAAAAATTTATAAAAAATTGTATGTCGTTGATTTTTGAAACCTTATAAAAATCTTATTTATGCATTTAAATCAAATGCTTGAAGAAATAATTTCTAAATAATTGTTTGTGAGTAATTTTTTGTTTAAACTTTCATGTGAAATACACCATCACATCATATTTATACACATCACGAGGATATTTATAAATTTGAAATCAAATTACATAGAACGATACATTCATTTGAACAAAAAATTCATAATACAATTTCACATGAAAGGCATAATCAAATGAAAAATAACTTCATGCAAGCATGAATACATACACATCAAATATTATAATACATTCAAATCATTCATATCAAAACAATATCAAACATGTACCTGCAACAAACACACTCCAATATCCCGTTAACTACTACCATGCCTAGCATGAAATCCGTACTCAAAAAATAAGAACACTTTTATTCTCATACATTAAAATCATGCTCAACATGATCTCCAAACTCCATTGAAGCAGTTCTAAATATCAACAACTAAGTGAGTGTGTGAACAGTAAAGTGTTGCATCCAATAAATTAAATAACATGTGATGCGCTTGCATCACTTACTCACCACGGGTATTTACCTGATTTGCATTATTTTTGTCACTTACTTACCACGGGTGGCGGGGGCACAAACGAGATCCGTTGAGAAATCTACAAGGGACACTGTGTTAAAATGAAGCCACCCTCTGCCGAAAAGAAAAAAAACCAGTCAACAAGACACTTAATCGTGCACCAACAACTTATCTAGAGCTCAAAGCTATAAACTAAATATTGAATAGGATTCACAAGCAAACCAACATACTATATCGGGCCCTTGGTTCTTGAAATACTTTATCAAAACAACAACCAGTCAACCATTCAATGAAGAATAATTTAAATATCACAAAATTTTGATGCAGTGTGAGGATACTTTTATAAGAATGCTGTTTGAACATCAACATAACATTAAACAAGTCAGAACTTAGTAATACAAAAAATTATTAGCATATTTACCTTTTTACCCATTTAAATTCAAATGTTTTCTTATTTGTGAAAAATCAAAACGCTTCACCCCTGAATTGGTTTGGTGCCAACATGAGTCAATTAATTAACTCGAGTCACAAGTTGACTCACTGAGTTTTACAACTATGCTTGCAGGTGTGGTCACCATGGTTTGTTTAGTAGGAAAGGACCTTTCAATGATCTAATTACAACATATGAGCAGGTTTTTATAAAGCTTAAAAAATTAATGGTCCAAAATTTTTATAAATTTCAAGACTTATAGCAAAATCACATTTTTCTCATAAAAAATACATAATTCAAGAATCAGTTCCTAGCAAATAGACCATGTTAAACACATATATTGGGGTCTGATTTAAAAAAATAGAACCTGAAACATAAAGAATTAGCACCTTAAGCACCTTGTGATGCTCTAAATATCATTAGTCATTAAGATAATAAATACATAAACGGTAAATGATTAACTTTTAATCCTATTTATTTTCAGGAAATACGCTGGTGGCTCGAAGAAAAGAAAGGTAGATTTAAGCTTTAAGGTGAGATTTAGGACAATGTCTGAGGTCGAAATAATGGACGATGGCTACAGATGGAGGAAATATGGAAAGAAGTTTGTAGATATGGAACTTAGTAACACCAATGAAAAATCACAAAATAGAGAAGAGAAACCAAAACCTACGAGAAATTCCCATGTAAATAAATCAAGATTAGGTTTCTTACCTTATGCAAATCGTCAGTAATTCCACCACCACAACCACCTATCAACCTTAGACTCAGGAATGAACTCCGCACCTCTCTTCCCGGCACAACAACCTAACAGGCACCCAATACAGGAGTCAAAATAAAACCCAACCTTAAAACCAAAAAAAGGGAAAAAAACTAAACAGAAGGTGGAGCCATCTTCTGCAACCAATCACTAGCGCCATCGGCCTCGTCGGAGCCATCTTATGCAACCGAGAAGGCGACGACTCTATTTTTACAACATCAAAAGGGGATTTCTTCCCTTTTGCTTTTGCTGAGAGGTCGGTGGTGGCTAACGGCGATTGTCGTCGCTATCGACCGACCGTCAGGGCCAACTGCCCAAGTTGACGACCGACAACCATGATCGATCGTCGGTAGAGGGAGCAACCCCAACGAAAACAAAAAAAATATGCTAACCCTTACCTTTGCTGGGGTTTCTATCGTGGTTCGTCCTCCAGACAGGGGGGTGACCTTTGTCGGGGGCCGCCGATCGATTCACTAGCAGCCTAGAGTTTCGACAGAGAGAGGGAGGGGGCGGTCGACGAAGAGCGGCATGGGTGAGAGAGAGAGAGAGAGAGAGAGAGAGAGAGAGAGAGAGAGAGCAGCGTGGGTGAGAGCAAAAAAAAAATATGAATTCGTGCCCTAGGGCGTTTTATATCAACATTTAGCGACAGATTGTTTTCGTCGTAAATGCCGTCACTAACTAGCGACGAAAATCAATCCATCGCTAAGTGCGCCAGGTTTTGCGACATAAAACTTCGGTCTCGAATCCGTCGCTACTTAGCGACGGATTTGGCGACGGAATGTTTTTCGTCACTAATTTCATAAATATTTATGCAATTAGCGACAGATGGTTTGCTCTCGCTAATCCGTCGAAATGTTGCGATAAAAAAAATCCGTCGTAAAGTTCCATCGCTAATTAGCATTTTTCTTGTAGTGATATAACATGTGCATATATTGAAACATGATATAGCTTAAATTGTGCAAATGCATTGAAACATAAGAGGGTTTATTGCCATGATCCAACTTCAATTAGATTAAGAATGTGATATCTTATCATGTTTCTTATGTTGCTCTCATTTTCTGGTAAGCTAGGTAGCACTGATTGGGAGTGCCAATTCAGGCTATATTTATGTGACATTATACTCAATTACATATTAATGGTAGAAATGAGTAAATATGTTTTGATTCAGATAAAGGGTGAAGCATGGGTTTGGATAATTGATTCAATCCTACATGTCTAAATTACACTTTATCATGGGGGTAGACATATAGTCTTAATGAAGACTATTATGGAGCCAAGTGATGGCAATATGGGTATTAAATTCTACTTATGTAAATGACTTACCCTATGAGATTTGTATTGTGTATTCACCGTGGCGAATCTTCACATCTACTTATTATATATGGTTAGTAGGTTAAACCTACTCTTGATATTTTGATATAACTAATAGTTGGGGGTTAGTATGACTTTGTGAAATCCTATTTAAATATTAAGTTGATGATATTTTGCTTTCATATTTAATTTGAAAAATTTCTTAATTGCTGATATGAGATCCTTATATGCTTGGGAACATGAGTATATTATGATTTGTGTTTGCATCATTATCAAAAATGGAATTACATATGTGGGACATCATAGACAAAGTCGTAAAATAATTTCTCAATTATAATTGGTTTAATTTTTTGTTTGGTTGTTAAATGAGTTAAATAATATTTGTCATACGCTCCAACTCGTAGGGGTAAAAATTGATTTGATAAGATTTACAATCAATTTTTTTTTTATATCTACCATGTTTGAAATTCTAGAGGAATCTTAATGCTCATATTTTTCTTTAAAAGGAAAAATCTTCCAAAAATTATTTTATGAGCTATTAAAACCTAAAGAAGGGTAATTTATTGATCTCTAAAAAAATATTTTTTAACATTGAAATATCCATTATATTTATATAGAGATGAATTTGAGAATAGTTCCTATAAAACAACTATATATCACTTCAAAAATTGAGTTTTGTATCTTAATTAAACAAACTTTACAAATAATATATTTCATAATCCTAACATGCTATGCTTGAATTTTAATACATTTTATATAAGTGATATGTTGTTTATGAGCAATAGAATGTATTACAATATTGCTTATGACCAAATTTTCATGTTATGAGATTGATTTAATGTGTGGTGTTATAATTGTTTTATCATACAGTGAATCATAATCCATTCATATTGAAAGACTTTAGAGAAAAGTCTAATCCTTGATGTATGGTTTGATCCTAGTGTTGTTTTATACTAAATGATATTGGTCACAACTAAAGTGTGTGGATATCATTGAAAATTTTACTTGTGCTATGTGTTGGAACTAAACCGATCATATCTTAAGTGAGATCAACCTAATAATTGATAATCTAGGGAAATAGTAATATGGAATGCTATTCTTGTTATGCCCTGAACAATCTTGAGAATTTAAGATTATAAGACAAGTTATACTTAAAAGTACAATGATGAGAATGATAATTCTAATCCAATTTTATTGGATATATGAGTGAATGAATTTTACTCTTTTATATCTAGATGTTCAAGTATCTTGAACATCTAAAAACATGACGACAACTCACTCGATTCCATGAATTCAATTGAGGATATTAGTTTTGTTAATATGAAAGTCACATTTTATATGGTTTAATATAAAGATGGAGAAAATTGAACTTGGGAAAATCTAGACTTATAAAGTCTAAAGCACGTGAATCATTACTTAATCAAAGAGTAATGTTTGTTGATTATGAAAAGATCGTGTAAAAACTAGGCAGATCTATAAATGAAAGGCCTTTCACAAAAAATCATTAAAAATACATATGAGAGAATGAGATAAAACCTACTAAAGAGATTACTCGTGATGAGAACCCTACCGAGTGACTTGAATTGCTTGAGTTCTTGGTTCAAAGTGAAGAATAAGTCATTGGAGTGATCAGGTGAGCAGTAAAAATATATATGAAGATAGAGTATTATCTTCATGTCCCATTCTGATATAAGTGATCGGAAAAACTTGTGACATAAAGATAAGTCTCTTAGCTCTTAATGACATCTGTAGGCCAGATTCATTAAGGTGGTTGAAATATGTTTTCACTTTTGACACTCACCTATATGAGTGTGAAGGTGTGGTTGTCCTCTATGAGATTGAGATTGCCTCTAGAGCACTAATGAAATAGGATACTACATAGGATCTTAAATAAATACAACCTTTATAAATTGATGACACATATAGTTACCTGAAAGAAGTATGCATGTGAATAGGCTTAAGAAGTTCACATTAGGGACTAAGTTCAACGTTGTTAGCTACTTAGTTTTTAAGTCTGTCTGAATCTTGTTCACACTAAGTGTAGGTTCAAACCAAAAGGTATCTTCACATATGCATATGACTTTCACGAACATCTTCACTCTTCCATTCTATCCTAATTTTGACCCATGTGAGGGATTGTTGTTATTTAGCTCAAAATTATGCTTACATGAAACTAAGGTTTTTTGGCAAAATATTTTTTTCTTTTACCTAGTTGTTTGAGAAAGGTTTTTTGGAGGAAAAAACCTACTTTATAAAAATGTTTAGTCTCATATTGATAATCTTTGAAAACTCTATGAGTTTAAAATGAGGAGAGTTGCCTTAGAGAGCAAGGCCCTCAAGGGGTGTTAGATCTTGGGTTTGTCAAATAAACTTTGAATATCAATATTAAATATTAATATTGATATTGATATTGATATTGATATTGATTCAGGTTCAGTTTGGTTCGATCCTAGACCTGGACCCAGACAATGCGATTTTTCTGTGTGACTTGCAAAATTCCTTGTAATATGCGATTTTCTTTTTACGACTTTTTTTATTACTTGTGACTTTTCGTCAGCCTCAACATGTTAACGCGTTGGGACAATAAGTGCACGTGACACCCATGTTTGGTCGGTGGCTGCCCTTGATGGGACGCTAGAAGGTCAAGTTTTAAAAGAAGAAAAAGCAAGTGTGAAACTCTTTGATTTTTCATGTGGTTTTCTCCTTCTTCTTCTTCCTTACAGTGAATTTATTTAAGATAACTGTGTCGTGGTGACTAGCCTACCTAGTGCTAGGAGTGGTTAGTATTGCATGAGAAGGTACAAACTTGGTTGTATCTTAAAAGCAAAGTTGTGTACAACCCTACTACACTCGGGTTTATTCCTGGTGGGACAACTGTCATTTTTAATAAAGCGTTTGTTGTGTGCTTTCAATCATTGTTCCTATTGATCAAAGCAGAAGGGGTGTCATGCAGATTGTGTAAAAATTTTCAACAATTTAAAAGCGACATCAAGCTTCAAGGCAGCCTTATATGTAGATGTTTGATCAATCGTGGAAAATTGAATGAAGTACAACCTCTGGTTTTTAACTGTGTCGTGGTGACTAGCTAACCAAAAGTGAAGTTGTATACAAACTTACTGCACTCAGGTTTATATTTGGTGGGCAACTGTCGCTTTTAAGAAAGCGCCTTGCTGCATAGGGGTGGCAATTGGGTCGGGTTGGCGGGTCAGCATACCTCAACACAAACCCGACCCATTTATTAAACGGGTCGGCTGTGGCAAACACGAACTTGACCCATTTATTAAATGGGTAACCCGACATGACACGGTTAACCCGTTTAATAAACAGATCGGGTCGGGTAAACGGGTTGGCGGGTCGGGTTCGGGTAAACAGGTTGGCGGGTCGGGTTCGAGTAAACGGGTTGGCAGGTGGGTCAGGGTCGGGTAAACAGGTTGGCGGGTCGGGTAAACGGGTTGGCGGGTCGGGTAAACGGGTTGACCCGCCCGCCTAACCCGTTTATTAAACGGGTCAGCCGGGTTGGCATACCCCTAACACGACCCCGACCCGTTTAATAAACGGGTTAGGCGGGTTGACCCGTTTATGACACGAACCCGTTTAAGCCAAACCCAAACCCAGCTAAGAAGCGGGTTGGCGGGTCGTGTCAGATTTTGCCACCCCTATTGCTGCATGCCTCCGAGCATCATTTTTACCGACTAGAGCAAAAAGGGTTTCAGATCTCCTATAATGGTTGCCATACAAATTGTGCAGAAATTTCCAACATAAATTTGAACCATAACCAAAGCCACACCAATTTGGAACAGTAACGTTGTTTTGAGGTGCATCTTAAATTGTTAAAATGGAAAATAGCACTTTAAAATGCGTAATCTTGTTAAAAAGCTTATTTTTGAAAGCAAACTACCAATTAAGAAATAAACAGATACCATAAGCCTCACGGCGCTGTATTAAAAAAGCAAACCAATTTTTAGCGCTTCAACAACGTCAAAATATCGCCCATACGCAAAAAAGAAAATCGTTATTTTGAATGCACACCACCAATTAAGAAAGAAACAGTTTCCATTATTATTATTTTTAAAGATAATCCAAGAAAAAACTCCAGACTACACATTGGTTGGTAAAACTAGGAACCGGTGGACAAACTCGTGCCCTAGACACCAACTAAGCAAATTTAACTTCGTTTTAGGCTTCATCTTAACTTGTTAAGAGAGTTCCCGAAAAATAAAGGGGCCCTACTTGTTAATAACACCATCTGGAAATACCGAAAAGAACACTTTAAGATCACGTTATTTTGAGGGAAAGCCGGAGTTTTGGGTAGCGATCATTTTCTGCAGCTGATTTTCCTCACTTTATAAATAGAGCGATCGATTCACACACACACACACACAGATAGAGAGAGAGAGCAATGGCGGAGGAGGAACACAACGCATGGAGCTCCGAGACGAATTGGAGAGTACTTTCCGGCGATCCCCGGAGATCGATCCTTCTGGAAACTTCCGGCGGAATTCTTCTCGGAGGTGACGACCGATCGGGCGCCGCCGGGCCTCTGCTTCTGGCGCCGCCGATGATCGAGGAGTCGGAGCCCTGCGAGATCACCGGTGAGTTTGGGAAACGCTTCCCTTTGATTACTCCTTAGAACGGGATTTCCTGTGCATCTGATTCCGTGCTTGTTAGGTTTTTCGATTCGTGCTGACTGAGTTCGTTTGGGTTTTCCGGTGGTTATTTGGTTTCCTCTCTCGTTTAGTCGGTTTTCTGGGGTTTTGGTATCTGAATGAGAATTCCTTCGGACTTTTCTTTTCATCTTTTTCTTTCTTTTCTTGGTGGACTTAGTCGTCGTGAGACGCTTGTGTTATCTGATAATTACCGTTGTTTGTTTTGGACGAGACGCTTGTGTTACTGTTTCGTCATGGAATTCTAGCGTTTCCTTATCCGTTTTTCTTTATGGAATTCATGCTTGAATTCTAGGGTTGTTGCGTTTTTCTCCTCTTTTCTTTGAAGAATTCGTGTTTTTTGGATGTTTGACTGGTTGCGATCACCTTTTGATTTTGCGGAAACTCTCTCTCTCTCTCTCTCATATGAGAACTAGAGTGTGAACTAGACACTTTCCACTCTTTTTTGCAAATCTGACCCTGAAGATGTGTTTGGCATGCTCCATTTGCTAGGCATCGACTATTAGATCATGTTACGAAAACTTAGAACCATCTATTTTCAAGTCTTAAAAAAAACTGCTTATGCAAGATAATCCAAGAGCCCATCCGTATAAAACCAAGCATGAAGATCACATCCGTACAGTCAGTTTTAAGGAAAAAAATCCTGAGTATGCGTCATAATCAGATGGTCCAAGAGTCAGTCCCTATAAAACCAAACATGTACATCACATCCGTACGGCCAGATTTAAGGAAAAACAAAATTCATGAAAATCTGGGTTCACACTCTAGTCCTCGTGTATATATATATATAAGATTTACATGAAATCAAGGATATGATTATCCTTGATTACCGGCAAGGACTCTCTCATGTCTATTAGCCTGTAAAGAGTCTATTAGCCTGCAAAGAGTCCACCTACTTTGCAATGATAAGGATAAGGATAAGGATAAGGATTGTTAAGAGTCCGGTCAAAGGTTGTGATACCAGTGTCATCCCGGGATTGTCTGAATGATGGAGAAAAAAAAGGCTCTCCATCCGGGTGTAGCCTTTGGCCATGAGTTGGGCTTTGTATCTTTTAATGGAACCATCAACACAATATTTGAGTTTGTAAACCCACTTGCAACCAACTGGATGTTTTCTCACGGGCAAGTCAACAATCTACCAAGTGTGATTTTCTTCTAATGCCCTAATTTCGGTAGTCATAGCCTCACGTCAGTCCTGGGACTTCATGGCATGGGGAAAGGTTTTGGGTTATGTGGTTTGAAAGATGGCACTTAATGGAAAAACGATCATACCTTAAAAATTGAGAGAGCTCATGATTGGATGTGGGGACCGCCTCTCTTGTCGCGGTCGACTGGAGTATGGGAGCAACCGTGTAACAACTGTAGTCCTTGAGATGCGTAAGGTTTGCAGACTACACAAGTCGCTGTATGGTCTGAAGCAATCATCTAAAAACTGGTTCGCCAAGCTTTTACGCAATCTAAGGCCGATTATTTTCTTTTCTTCAAAACCACTAATGGGGCACATATATTTGTTCTAGTCTATGCGGCTGACATCATCATTGCAGGCGATGCCATTCAATACATCAAGCAACTTAAATTTAACATAAATAAACAATTTTGCTTGAAAGACCTTGGTTGCCTGAAATATTTTCTCGGCATTGAAGTTGCACAGTCCGAAGCTGGTATTTTCTTATCCCAGCGCAAATATGCTCTTGATATTTTGCAGGACATGGGCCTCCTTGGAGCCAAGCCCAAACAGTTCTCTATAGAGCTGCATGTCAAACTCAACAATGATGATGGTGTTTTACTCGAAGACCCAGGGATGTATAAACGCTTAGTGGGCCGGTTGTTATATCTTACCATAACCTGCCTTGACATCCTCTTCACAGTCAACATTCTAAGTCAGTTTAGTAGTCAGCTGCAACAGCCTCATATGGATGCCACCCTTCGAGTACTTCGATATCTCAAAAGTTGTCCAGGACAGGGTATCCTAATGTCCTCTACCAGTCAGCTCCAAGTAGTTGGTTATTATGACTCCGACTGGGCCTCTTGCCCCATCACTTGCTGCTCTAGATCAGGATATTGCGTCATGATCAGGGATAGTTTAGTTTCTTAGAAGACCAAAAATCAATCCACTATCTCATGGTCCTCGGCCAAAACTGAATATCGTTCTATGGCCCTCGCTTGCTGCGAACTCATTTGGATGAAATATTGCTACTAGACTTTGGTATTACTCACCTTCAACCAATGATACTGCATTGCGACAATCAAGCTGCCATCCACATTGCTGTCAATCCTGTTTATCACGAGCGCACTAAACACATCGAGATAAACTGCCATCTCGTGCGTGAAAAGATTCAAAGTGGTCTCATTGCAACCCGTTTTACTCTTTACTAAAGTGCTAGCCACTGGACATTTCTATCGTCTCAAGTCCAAGTTGGGTGTTCTTAATCTCCATGCCCCAACTTGAGGGGGAGTAAAAGATTTACATGATCTACCGGTAATCAATGCTGTGATTATCCTTGATTATCGGCAAGGACTCTCTCACGTCTATTAGCTTGCAAAGAGTCCACCGACTTTGCAATGATAAAGATTGTTAAGAGTTCGGTCAAAGGAAGAGGTTTATTAAGGACGTCGGTTTATCTTTATTCGTTGTATTTTTTCCTATATATATGCATCGGCTATGCTCAGTTGTATTATTGATTTTTTAGTAAGGAATAATACATCAGACTTCTATATTCCTTGATCTCGGTTTTTATTCAATATATATATACACACACAAAATGGGCACAATGTTAAATGAAACATAGTATTGGATTTTCGGTGTTTTTTCGAAATTCTTACCATACAGATGTGATCTATATGTTTGTTTTTGTAGGAATCACTTCTTGAAGCATTACATTCCAATGCATGGATAGGTTTTTATCAGGTTTAAAAAATAACGACCTACAATTTTTTATAACTTTTTGAGGCTCTAAATACCATTTTCTCTTCCAAAATGCATGATCCAAGTGTCAATTTCTAATTAGTCAATCATGCTGAACACATCTATGGGGTCAGAATTTCGAAAAAAAACATTGACAATCCATTACCATGTTTCATTGAGCACCGTGCCCATTTTGTAGGTTTTCATTTTCCTATATATATACACCGTATCATCAAACATGTAAAGTGTTTGATGACGGTCAGATGACTATCTGTCGCTGATCTGTGTGCTCTGCGGTAGAAAAATGCTGTTTTTTTATCAAAAAGTGTCTTTAGTGGCGGTTCCACCACTAAAGACCAACAAATCAAAAATAAAATAAAGCAAAAAAATGTTGTGACCCTACATCCAAGGATTGGGTGTTCGACGTGTTATCATATATATATATATATATATATATATATATATAAGTAGAGTAATGTCGGACAACATTACTTTGTTGAATGAGCAAATGCACGGTCACGCCCAACGCGTCTGCTCAAAAGGCCTTTAGCGGCAGTGGTGGTGGTCACTGCTAACGGCCCTGTAGTTATGTTAGAAAATAAATGTAGGTTCTTCAGTGGCAGTAAAGACCGCCGCTAAAGGCCCTTTCTTGCGCCTTTCAGCTTGCGTTGTTGATCTCGTGCATGATCGATGGCATATGCTCGTCCGACAAGGGCGTCCACTGTTTGGGCATCCACCAATACCTCTCTCTCTCTCCCTCTCTCTCTCTCTCTATATATATATATATAAGAAGAGGGATCATCCAACCAAAGAAAGGTCCAAAATCTACAACCGATGATGATCGACGGTGTTCATTCTTTAACGATTAAGATTTTCATCGAATAGACTTTATATATTGGATTTTATCATTTATGTAGTAAGCAAGATGTTTTAGATTATGAATTTTTGATATTTAGATGTTTTTTTTAAAGCATTAAAAAATGACCCAGAATATTTTTTATTGTAAAGTTTAACCCCCCCCTCTCTCTCTCTCTATATATATATAAATAAATAAAAGAAGAGGGATCATCCAACCAAAGAAAGGTCCAAAATCTACAACCGATGATGATCGACGGTGTTCATTCTTTAACGATCAAGATTTTCATCGAATAGACTTTATATATTGGATTTTATCATTTTTGTAGTAAGCAAGATGTTTTAGATTAGGAATTTTCGATATTTAGATGCTTTTTTTTAAAGCATTAAAAAATGACCCAGAATACTTTGTATTGTAAAGTTTAAATGCATTGTGAGCCATCGATTTTTCATGTTTGGAAAAACATTAGATGTCAAAGTCTTTGCGTAAAGCATGTTTCTTAGTAAATGAATTGTAAAGAACAAATATATAAGGTACGATCAATGTTGTGAAAAGTGTTGAGGCGTAGCGTTGTGCTCCACCAAAAACTGGAGCGAGGTGTAAAGCGTAAGCCTCAATTTTTTTTTAAACTTAAAAAAGCATTTAAAAATATCTACAAATACAAAATGTGTTCAATTGCAAAAATTACATATAAGAAAAGACAAACAAAGAATCAATTGCAATTTACTGTTATAAAAACTAACAAATGAACAATCAATTACAATTACGTATAAAACACAAATAAGGAGATGTGAAACCTTTTCCAGCTTACGCATTTTACTACTTTATACTATTGCTTGCAGGAGATGCAGAACAACAATAAAAAATTTGCAAATAGCCTCAATCAACTCATACGAAAAAATAAATCCAATAGCCAGGGAAAAGATTGATGACTTTCAGGACTAAAACTTTAGTTACAGATTTGCTAACCATAATAGCTGTAACAGAAAATTAGATCCTCACATTTTGTTGGAGTATAGGAAAATTCTATAACCTTAGCATCAAATGAAAAGTTACTTCTCCAGGGTCCAAACAATAGAAGATGTCATGTTAAATGCTTCCAGAACTGAAAAACTCAGTTGCACTTAAGACTAACCTAAATCGGTACACAAAAGAAATGGCAATAACGACACACAACAATAGCTAAAAAATGCGCAAGGATCACACACAAAATTTTCCTACATATCACATGCTTTTACAGAATTATTCAACAAAAATGAAGAGGGGAGAAAGAAGAAAGGAGAGGAAGAAGAGGGAGGAGGCGAGTTGAAGGGAGGAAGAATAGGAGAGAAGAAGAAGAAAAACAAGGGTGAAGAGGGAGAAACAATGGGGAAAGAAGAGGCGGAGAAAGAAGAAGAGAAAAATGAAGAGGGGGAGAAATAAGAGAGAGGAAGAAGAGGGGGGCATACCTTCTTTTTCTTTTGTTTCCTTTTCTTCAGCTGCTTCTTCCTCTTAGAGACGAGACACGAGAGAGAGAGAGAGAGAGAGAGAGAGAGAGAGAGAGAGAGAGAGAGAGAGAGGCGAGAGAAAAATGAGAGGCCCGACCCTAATAAGGGTCGGGCTCGCCCCCAAATTTGGGTCAAATGGGGGTCAAAGCCTGCATTTGACCTAAATTAAATGAGGTGCATGCCTCAAAGTAAGGTGCACCTCACCTTGAGGCGTGCGTCTCAGTACTCTATGTTAGTGTGCCTCAAGGCAAGGCGTGCCTTTTGCGCCTTGAGGCACATTTTTAACAACACTACACCCAAACATCCAACCAGAGAAAGAGAGTCACTAGAATATGAGAACTGGAAATATGAGAACTAATGTGTGAACCATGATTTTCATGGATTTTTTATTCTTTTCTCTTGAATCTGACAATATGGATGTGATCTACATGCTTGGTTTTATAAGAAAATGCTCTTGAATCATCCGATTTTGATGCATAAACGAGATTTTTTTAAGGCTTTAAAATCAATGGCTCATAATCTTCATAAATATTCAAGCATTCAAAAATCACATTTTTCATCGAAAATACACGATCCAATGGTTGATTCCTAGCAAATTCACCATGCCAAGCACATCCACATGGTTGGATTTGCAAAAAAAGTGTTAGAAATACTCATATTTCTAGTTTTCATATTCTAGTGACTATATATATATATCAAAAACCAATTGGGTCTTTGTTTCTACATGGCTAGCAAAAGCCCCTTAGCACAAAGTGCGAACATATTGGAGGTTCTATTTCTTTTTTTTCTCTAACATGCAAAAATGTCCCCAGAATTTATCCTTAATAAAGAAATTTCAAATTAGTGTTAAGAAATTCCTTGTCAAGAGTTTCATGACAACCATCTCTCTCTGTGTGTGTTTAACTCCTGTTTTTCTTGTAAATAATGAGTAGAAATTTCTTTCAGATTTTCAGCCAATCTGACTCTTTTCGCATGAATGTTTTGTGTTGCGATCCACAGTTAAGTTCGACAAAATGCATGAGATCCACAGGGTTTATGTTCGGAGCTCAGCTCGTGTCTATGAGATGTACTATGCAACCGAGCTTCATGGTGGAAATGAGTATCTATGCACAGTCCGTTGCGGACCTGCAGAGAGACAAGATCAAACATCTCAATCAGATGGTTCTGCTTCACTCAATGAGGCTCCCAAGAACAATCTCACCCATAGCAGTAGCGATGAAGATGGCTGGGTTGAAGTGAAGGTTCCAGGTTCTACTGTGCTGGATGAATCACCCCTGTCCCGAAAAGCATCTGGGGTTAAGAAACAGGAAGATAATTGCATGTTTTATGAAGCCACAGCAGAGATTTCAGATGCAAACCCTTGCGTCTCTCTAACAATCCGTCTGCTCTCTCTGAAGACCAAGGAATCTGTTTGTGTAGATGAGATTTATATACTTGCTGACCCCATCGACAACTCTGAATTCTGTGAACCATCCAACCCAACATCGAGTTCTGGAAATGCCTCTCTGCTGGCTTTGCTTGTCCCCAGTCTTATTCAACTTTGTAGAGCAGGCTCTGGGATGCAGGAAAAGCGATCTTCTGATGGTACGAAAGCATGGAAGGGACCAGATATGGCAACACAAAACAGAATTCAGATGAAAAAACCCATCGAAGGAGAACTTGGCAAAGTTGAACAAATGCAAAACAACTCTGCCTCAAAATGTATCGATGAGTCCATACAAGTAGACGATGATATCATCAGGATTCCTGCTGGCAGATCTGGAAATACATCCTGCAGTTGCAGGTGTGAAGAAGCATTGCAGCAGCTGTCACAGAAGATGGACAAAATAGTTGCTCACTTTGTAAGAGTTGAGGAAAGCATTCTGGGACCTCTTGTTACCATGGAAACAAGACTCAATCAACTGGAAAAGAAACTGGATATGACTCTTAGTTCATTTGACTCAAATATGTGTCTTAAAGATAGCGTTTGTGACAGGGGGCATCCAGAAGATGAGGATGATGAAAGTAAAGATAGTGAAGTCACTGAAACAATGCTGGCTATGCTTATGACACCCAGCAAATTAAATAGATGCCAGCCTCAACTTACTGATGACAGTGGTGATTCTGTTGATGAAAGCGATGGAGATAACCGTGAAAAGGAACTCAAAGGAAAATTGGATAGATCTACAAGAGAAACATCGTCTGAATCAGATAGCTGCTCCCATTTTAATAGTGAAAACTGTGGCAGTTCTGATGATGTTGATGAGAGTGAAGATGAGGATGATGGAACTGAGGAATCTGATAGTGATGATGAAACTGAAGGGGAGGAAAACTGCAGAAGTGGAGAAAATGAAAATGATGAAACTGAAGAAGATGAAAGTAACCATGATAATGAGGAGGAAGATGGTCACCTTGCTTCAACTAAGGAAGAGGGTCGCCTTGGTGCTCCACCTGATGCTAAAGATGTGGTTGCCCCTTCTTCACATGTTGAACCACGGTTGCTCATTGATGAAATATTAGCCTCTGCACTTTCTGCATTCCTATCCACTGCTTCTACCACTGCTGGTGCTCCATGTAATGAACAAGCAATCCTTTCTACCGGGAACAAGAAGAAAGAAAGCTGGAGACTTGATTCAACCGAAGCCAGTTTTGCAATTCAATCGGTTAAAGAAGTGCAACACCTTTCTTCCCTGGACACCGACATGCAAGACCAGCTTCCCATGGCAGATCCCAGGAATGATGATGCCACAACCAGTTCATTCTCGACCAGTTCCAGAGAAGACAGCACATATGAGCATGTGCTCAGAGATATCCAGGAAGACCAATGGGAGCCTGAAAATGAAATGGAAGAACGCTTTACACTCAAACCAGTTTCGACTCCTGAGCCTGAAAACGAAATGGAAGATATCCAAGAAGACCAATGGGAGCCTGAAAATGAAATGGAAGAACACTTGACACTCAAACTAGTTTCGACTCCGGAGCCAGGATTTGGAATCCTTGACTATTTCAAGGAACAGACTGACCTCGGCAAGGGAAGAACTTTCAAGGTTACGTCCGGCTCCGAAGCTTCTTCATTGTTGGATGTAAACTTTGTCATAGACAAGAATTGGCAATCTGGTGTTCCACTCGAAGCTCTTCTTGGAGAAACCCCTGCTATTGCAGCAAGCTCAATTGATCCTATGGAGCAATCAAGCAATGATGATCGCCTGTTATCTTTTTAAGGGACTCTGACTTTTAGATACCATACAAATTTGGTCGATCAAAACGATTACTCGTCCGGATGTGAAGAGTTGGATTAGATGGATTCTGGCTTTGATGGATCAACCATTGGATGACGTGCAGATTATTTTGTAAATAGCTCCTTGCTATTTATTTTAAATTGCATGTTTTGGTGTTATAAACGTTTTTTTTTTAGTTCTTTTAATATTTTCTTATAAATTTAATGACAGACCATCCTGTTTTTTTACTGCAAAGACCTTTTTTTTTGTTACAACTAATTATTTTCTTTTATTCCACTTTTACCACCAATGTCACCACTACCATTATCCCCTCCACCACCACCACCACCACCTCTAGCACGGGCACGGCTTTATTTTGAGCCCCATCGAGCATATTGGATGACATTTTCACTCATGCGAGTGATTTGTTTTATCTAAGAATGACGGCAACTTCGTAAGATTTCAGTTGATGAAAGAGAGAACTTTGTGCCTGCAGAGCAGGGGCAGTAGCGTTGAGGCATTGCTCATGTAAACGGGCAATCAGGTTGCTGCACTGATAATGTTTCCAATGGATCTTTATTAGGCTTTGAAATGTAAATAGTTAGTTTTTTGTTGATAAGTTTCATACAATATATAAAAGAAGAAGCCCAAGTATTCGATGCTAAAATTTGGTTCTTTATGATCTTTTTTAAATGACTCTCTTGCCATAATTTTTTAGTATGTAATTTTCAAAACATTTATATTTTTTTTAACAAAAAAAAACAAGTGTTTTTTTTTGAAAGACAAGCTGGGGTTAGGCAGACCCCTACCAGAACAACAGCTACCCTCATGTGGCAGAGGGATTCGATCCTGGGCCTTCAGCTTGACACAGGACCCCGCTTACAACATGGGATACCACCTCGGTGGTAAAAAAACAAGTGTTATATACATGGTACTTATGTAATTTTTTTAAACAATAAAAGTGTCATTTAAGTAGGTAAAAATAAAGTTACTTTTTCAAACAATAGAAGTGTCACTTAATTAGGTAAAAATAAGGTTACCTCTCTCATAGGTAACTCATTTCTTCTCCGCCCCCACCCCCCCTCTAATTATCATTTTTACCATTTAAGTGGATAAGCTCACCCCTATGTTCTACCTCGTTTATATGAAAAAATTGAACAGTTAACAATATTGGGTATATCACAACTTAGATTTAAACTTAGAATTTTCTAAAAAAATAGGCAGAAAAATAGGTATCCTGATACAGTTTGGATAGCAAGTCAAGACAAAACCATGACATTTGCCTTTTTTTTTTCTTTAGGTAGGGGTGCACACGAGCTGGGCTCAGTTCATTCAAGCTCGAGCCTGGCTTGGCTCGGTTCGAGTTGAGTTGTTTTATTTAAAAAGAAAAATAACAAGAATGAGTGCATTATGTGTAGATCTTATGAGATTTAAACCCCAAACCTTACACGCAAGTCCCAAACACCCTGCCTACTTGAGTGAAACACCTTCTTGTACTTGTTATTGGACAAAAAATCTACATATCTTAAAACTGGCCACTATATGACTATTAGCCGATCAAGCTCGGCTCGTTTACTTACTCGGATGAGTCTGGGCCTGAGCTGGGCTCTCGTTGTGCAGCCCTGCTAAGAGGATCACGATTCCTCAATTTCTGAGCATTTTTTCATCAATTTTGGACTAAAATAATTAGTCTTTCTGTTTTCTCTTTGATTTCTTCTTTCTTTTTCCGTTTTTTCCTTTATTTTTTCTTTCACTCTATAGCACTTTTTGTTTGCGCTCCCTCTTGTTTAAGTTGGGATCCTTTTATTTTTAAGTCTTGGGGTTTCAATATAGCAGTCAGGAGTTCACATAGAGGAGACTATCTTTCACAATAAGTTCGCCAATAACCTTGAAGATGAATAAAACTTGATTGAACGAGGCTTAAGGGCAAACATGGTTGATTACCACATTCTCAAGCTACAGCTAGCCTTCAAGTCAATTTCAATACCATGGTGAGGGCTCTCTTAGTTTTTTTTTTTTTTTTGAAAAAAATGACCCTCCTAGATTCAAATGAAGTCAGGTCTAATGATAGGTTATTAGTTATGACCTTTCTGTTTCTTGGGTTTCTCATCACCTTTTCTTTTGTATTGAGACTACGCTTTTGTATGATATATGCATAGTGTTTGTTTTTTTTCCAATGTTAATACGAGTCAGATAGATTTTTTCCTACTTAGAAAGAGAGATAGGGGTTGTTGCATCGATTGTAAGGTTATACCAGGAGAAAGTGTAGCTACACAACATAAAGTCTTAATTTTAGATCTTAGAATTAGACAATGCCGCAAAAGGGATAGACATAGGATAGATCCTAGAATTAAGTGGTGGGCACTGAAAGAAGCTAAACAAGGAATGTTTGTAGAGCAGGTAGTTAAGGAAGTTGATTGGTGTCTCGAGGAGGATTCAGAATCAATGTGGAATAAGATAGCGGGTGGTATGAGAAAAGTAGCTAAGGAGGTATTGGGTGAGTCTAAAGGCGGTGCACCACTAGGTAAGGATACATCATGGTGGAACGAGGATGTCAAATTAGCTATTAAGGTTAAAAGAGAGTGTTATAGAAATCTAAGTAAGAGTCGTGATAATGAGAATTTGGAGAAGTATATGATAGCAAAGAAGGAAGCTAAAAAAGTTGTTCGAAACGCGAGGGCTAAGGTATATAAGGAGGTTTATGACAAGTTGGATACCAAAGAAGGCGAGAAGGATATTTATAGGCTTGCAAAGATGAGAGATAGGAAATCGAAGGATTTGGGTATGGTTAGATGTATCAAAGATGAAACGCAAAGGGTTTTAGTCAAAGATGAGGAGATTAAGGAGAGATGGAAAGATTATTTTGATAAGCTATTTAATGATAGTCATGCTCAAGATCTTGGAGACTTCTCCATTCCTTTTCATGAGATAAATCGTGACTTCATGCACAAGATTCAAAAGAAAGAAATTGCAGAGGCTTTGAAGAAAATGAAATCAAGAAGGGCAGTTGGCCCAGATGGTATACCTATCGAGGCTTGAAAATGCTTGGGAGAGAAAGGTTTAGAATGGTTGACAAATCTTTTTAACTTGATTTGGCGAACAAATAAGATGCCTAATGAGTGGAGGAAGAGTACTTTGGTGCCTTTATATAAGAATAAGGGTGATATACAAGATTGCACAAACTATAGTGGTATAAAACTCATGAGTCATACTATGAAACTTTGGGAGAGGGTGATTGAGTCTAGGTTGAGGAAGGTTGTCATGGTATCGGAGAATCAATTTGGTTTTATGCCTGAAAGATCAACTATGGAAGCTATACATCTTCTTAGACAACTTATTGAAAGATATAGAGAGAGGAACAAAGATTTGCATATGGTTTTTATTGATTTAGAGAAGGCATACGATAGAGTACCTAGGGACGTTCTCTGGTGGACAATGATGAAGAAAGGTGTTTCTCTCAAGTACATTAGTATAATTAAAGATATGTATGAAGGAGTAGTAACCAATGTCCGCACTTGTGGAGGGGTGACAACCAATTTTCCGATAACGGTTGGGTTACATCAAGGATCTGCTTTAAGCCCTTTCCTATTTGCGATAGTGATGGATGAGCTTACAAGATCAATTCAAGAAAATGTACCGTGGTGTATGTTGTTTGCTGATGATATTGTTTTGATTGATGAGTCTAGAGCTGGGGTTAATGCTAAGTTAGAATTATGGAGACAGACATTGGAAGCTAGAGGTTTTAAGTTGAGTAAGAGTAAGACTGAATATATGGAATGTCGGTTTAGTAAGCAACGAAGTAGTGATGGGAGTGTAGTGAAGCTTGGTGAGCAAGATATACCGGTGAATGATTATTTCAAATATTTGGGATCCATCATTCAAAAGTATGGAGAAATTGATGGAGATGTAAATCATAGGATAAAGGTTGGGTGGATGAAATGGAAAAGTGCTACTGGAGTGCTGTGCGATCGTAGAATGCCATTGCGGTTGAAGGGAAAGTTTTATAGGACGACTATTAGACCCGCTTTACTATATGGTACGGAATGTTGGGCTGCCAAGAGACATCATATTCAAAAAATGAGTGTAGCTGAGATGCGGATGCTTAGATGGATGTGTGGAAATACAATAAAAGATAAGATTCGGAACGAAGAGATACGTAAGAAGGTAGGTGTTGCACCCATTGAAAATAAGATGCGAGAGAATCGTTTACGGTGGTTTGGACATATTCGGCGAAGGCCTAATGATGCTCCAGTTAGAAGGTTGGAGAAATGGGAAAATATATTAGTTAAAAGAGGTCGGGGTAGGCCTAGGAAGACTTGGATGGAGATGATAGGAAAGGATATGAATGCTTTGAACCTCACCGAGGACATGGCGTTGGATAGAAATGATTGGAGGAAAAGGATTCATGTGGAAGACCCAAAATGAATTTCTTTTTTGGTTCATATCGCTGACCCCAATTGTTTTGGGATGAAGGCGTAGTTGTTGTTGTTGTTGTATGCATAGTGTTTGTTTTTCTTTTGTCTCTTATTTTATTAGTAACTATATTTATGGTTTTGATATTTGTGGTTGTTGTAGAGTTGTTCAGTGGATTTTGTTTAGGAAACAGTATTGTTAAAAGCGTGCTTTGAGGAGCAAAAGGTGCGCCTTGCCTTGAGGTGAGGCTCTCTGCACCTCAAGGCGCCAGCCAAAGGTCGGAAGAAGAAGAAGACGTTTGAGATTTATTTATAATTTTAGATATTTTTTATAGTTTTTTTTAAGTTTTAAAAAAAATTGAGATTTATTTATAATTTTAGATATTTTTTTATAGTTTAGAAGAAGAAGTTTGAGATTTATTTATAATTTTAGATATTTTTTATAGTTTTTTTTTTAATTTTTCAAAAAACAAAAAAATTAAGGCTTACGCCTCGCCTCAGTTTTTGGTGGAGCGCCTAACTTTGCCTCGATGCTTTTCACAACATTGGTAGGAAATATACATTGGGTTGAGTTGCTTTGTTTAAAACCCTGATTTTTTTTTTCTTTTGTCATGAAAGTTTGGCACATTGTATATCATTGATTTTTTAAGCTCTTGAAAAACTTATTTACATATTGCAATCATGCAATCCAAAATGTAACTCTTAGTAAACTAACTGTGCAGGCAATGCCTGTCGGCTTCATCTTGGGAGTGATATAATGAGCTAGTTATGCATGACTGTAAGGTGGCAAATAGGGGTCTAACAAGCTTTGTTAGGGTACATTAAAATTTTAGACCTGAACCTAAACCAGTTTAGTTTGGGTCTGGCTTTTATTAAACATGCAGACCCATATATAGGTAAAGGGGTTTGAGCTTAGATCTTTTGGATTTTAAACACATTTTTTTATTGCGTATAAAAATTAGATTTTAACCTGTTGCAATTTGATTTCAAAAACGATTAATCAGAATGAGTTAATAAGTTTGAACATGAGTTAATACGTTTGGATATAAATCGTATTAGACATAAACAAGTCAAAAAATTATATCAGTATGGGTTAAGAGGTTTAAGCAAGTTTTGGTGCGTCTTCTCAAGACCAACCATATTGAAGTCTGTCGTAACCTTAGTGACGGCATTTTAATGGCAAATTATCAACCAAGAAACTATTATAATATTTGTATAGTTTTTGCATTTTTACCAAGAAAATATGAGAAATATAAAAATCAAACTATAAAAACATGAAAAAAAACATACTTTCCTAATCTTTTGTCATTACAAATCCAGATAGCATGACAAAATTTATTTAAATGATAACATCATTATATTTTTAAAATAATTTGACATATGGAACTGAGGGGGTCGCCCTCTTGGCCAACAGGGTGATTGTGAAGGCGTTGAGTTGAAGATGCAGGATCAAACCCCACTGGTGTGTCCGTAGCTTTCAGAGGTGGACCACCTAAGGGAGGTTGGTCATAGGGCCTCACCCAGGTTTTTCCTTGCTTCGGTACAGGTTCCTTGTAATAAAAAAAACATTGTTTGCATTATTTTCAGCACACACACACACACACACACACACACACACACATATATATATATATATATATATATATATATATATATATATATATATATATATATATATATATATATATATATATATATATATATGGTTATTAAGGCTGGTTTGGGTCTCAAGTTGGTTAAGGTTCAAGTTCAGTTGGCTTTGTGTGGGTTTGGGTATAAAAACAGGTTTTAGGTATGAATTGAATAGAACCGTTTGGGTCAAGCATAAATCAAGCCAGACTCATATGAACTGGTTGAAGTCGATATCTTTTACACCCAAGAACTAAACTATTTTTTAAATGAATCTACATTTTAAACCAGACCCAAGCCCATGGGTCTGTCAAGATGGGGTTGTATTGTGTCTAATGAGTTTGGGATATTTGAGCATGTCTGGGCTCTGGATGGATAAAGTTTATATTAAAATATTTATTATAATACAAATATTATTACATTTTTTATTTATGTAGTTTCTTATGCATTAGCTATAGTGCTTGTGTGTTTTCAATTTAAAATATATATGAGAATTTATTGAAGGCCACATTGAAGGGATGTAAGGGTCGGCAGTGGGTTGAGAGAGAGAGAGAGAGAGAGAGAGAGAGAGAGAGAGAGAGAGAGAGGCAGAAGGCCGAGAATGATCTGAACCGTCCAATCGGACAGTCCGAAATTTGGACAGTCCATGTGCTAGACCTCCCTTCCCTAGTACTTGTACGGTGGTATAGATCTAAGCTCCAAATGAAAAATCTAACCTTTGGATCATGTTTAGTATATTCTATTTATTATTCTCATGTATTAAAATTTACTCAAATATCTCATTTTATACCATTTTTAAACCACCCTTATTTTCATGAATTGTGAGTCATTGATTTCACTGTTTCAAAAATAGAATCTTATGGTGTATTAAACATGATAAAACCTTATAATATACTAAACAAATCATACTAAACACAAACACATCTTTACTATTTGGTAACTGGAGATATATGGTGGATCTGTACCATGATATCATACTGTGGTACAATTGTTTGCATAGATCTAACCACTAAATAGTAAATCTAACCGATGCGTTTAGCATGATTTATTTAGTACATTACAAGGCTTTATCATGTTATATATATATATACATTCTTGTTAGTGCCGTTCTACTAGTCTCAATAAAAGCAAGAAAAGCGACATGAAAAGAAAGGCCTAAAACCCATCTAAACTATAGGTTTTCTGGCGAAAACTAAAGAGAAAATCATAAGCACTGAGTTTCTCCTCTAAAACAGATGATTACGCACTCCCTCTTCATGTTGCCCATACATCCCTTTCTCGTTCACTGGAAGCAAATACGCAGTCCAAGCTATTGGAAAACTAGTTCACTTGGATGTTGAGACTTTTAACCATCTAGCCATTGCATCCATCATGACACGAAAAGGAGAATTAAGGGAAAAAAAGACTTCCTGGTGATCTTGGAGACACCTCACTGAAACCGTTAACAAATGTTAACGGTTTGGAGGAAGAGAAACTACCCTGAAGGCGGTAACTCGCTCACTACAAGAAAATTGTTAATTAGCGACGGAAATTTACGACGGATTTTTTCCATCGCTAATTAGCGACAGATTAGCTAGAGATACAATCTGTCGCTAATTTGCGACGGATTAGCGAGGAAACAACTTTTATCGCTAATCTGTCGCTACTTAGCGACGGATTAGCGACTGCAATTTTTTGTCGCTAATTCTTATTACAAGAACACCATTTTAGCGATGGATTTAGAGAGGGAACCCTGTCGTCGCTAATCCGTCGCTAATTAGCGACGACGTAGCGACGGAATATGTTCCGTCGCTTTTTTGGTATTTTGATTTACGACGGCTTAGCGACGAAATTATTCCGTCGCTAAGCCGTCGCTAAATGTCGCGTAAATCCCTAATCCCATCCCTCTTTCTCTTTTCCCTGTTTTGCTGTCTTGCTCCCGCCCGCCGCCCTCTCCCTCCCGCCGCCCGTCGGCTCTCGCCACCGCCCGGCCGCCGCCGCCCGTCGGCTCTCGCCACCGCCCGGCCGCCGCCGCCCGTCGGCTCTCGCCACCGCCCGACCGCCGCCGCTCGCCAGCCGCCGCTCCCCGTCCACCGCTCGGTGCCACTTTTTCAGTTTCCGCCATCTTTTTTTATCGCCTTTCTCCCCCACCAGTTATGATATAAATATCATTTTCACCCCTGTAATTACCCCCACTCACTCCCTCTTCTTCTTCTTCTTCCTCGTCTGCGAGAGGAGGATCTCTTTCTTCCCTCTCTCCTCTTTACTCTGACCTACAACAAACCAGAGGTATATCTCTCTCCCTCTCTCTCTGATCCGTTGCACGCCGTTGCTATTATCGATCTCCTTTTTCGTTGTCTGAATCTATAAACTTTTTCCCGCTAAAGATTGATGGAAGTTACCCTAAGATTTGGTAGTGTTTTTCTTTATAAGGTTTTTAGCCCCAATATTTTGATCAAAAGCAAGGTTTTGGGGTTAGATCTACTGTCTCGTTCATGGATGCGTTTCGTTTGTTATGCATTCTGTAGATTTCTTGTTTATGAGTTGCCTGCAAATGGATTTGAGGTTTCTACTGATGGGAATGCGAGATTGAGATTTTTTGGGTTTTTAGTGTTTTTGGTTTCTTAATGCTTTTCTTGTTGATATTGATGTTGTGATGATCTTCGTGAATAATTAGGATTTATTTTATCTGGAAGGGATCTGGATCTAGGGTTTCTCAACAAGAGATTTTCCTGCCGAAAATTGGGAGTTTTGCTTGAGAGCGTGAAATGTATTACATTGCTTGCTTCTTCTTTTCTGGGTAATTTTTGTTATCTAGTGGTTACAAGTATACGAGGTTGGATGGCTTTTAAGACTTATTGTCAGAGCTTCTTTTTTCTCTACTTGAGATGGTGCCCTCCTGAATGTTGTGGCATCCAGGGGAATGCTAATGTGATGTCCTTTTTCCCGTTTGTGGCCTGTATAGCTATTGAAGGATCTCCTCTGTCGTGAAATTCTGCATTCATTGTATTGATCTCTGACTCTTTGGAATTATTGATATAAAACCTTTGGTTCCGATACCTTGGCCCAGTCAAAGCGGTCATTGTGAACAGGGTCTGCATACTGTAAAATTCTTTGTTCTTTGGTTCCGATAACGAGTTCTTTTTCCTATTTTTTCTTTGTTCTATTTTTCTTTGTTTAGTCTTTTTGCTTCCTTTGCATAAGTGTTTGTGTTTCCCTAATTAGCTTCAATATTCATTGCAGTACATTACTTGCACACTTTATTTCATCGCATTTCATCATTAGATATATCATCAACAGTTTAGTTGTTTTTTGCATTGCATAAGTGTTTGTGTTTCCCTAATTAGCTTCAATATTCATTTTAACACAGTGTTTTTTGCAGATTTCTCAACAGAACTCGCTTGTGCCCCGCCACCCGTGGTAAGTAAGTGACAAAAATAATGCAAATCGGGTAAATACCCGTGGTGAGTAAGTGATGCAAGCGCATCACATGTTATTTAATTTATTGAATGTAACACTTTATTGTTCACACACTCACTTAGTTGTTGATATCTAGGACTGCTTTGTTGGAGTTCGGAGATCATGCTGAGCATGATTTTAATGTATGAATATGGAAGTGTTCTTATTTTTGGAGTACGGAGTCCATGCTATGCATGGTAGTAGTTAGTGGGATATTGAAGTGTGTTTGCTGCAGGTACATGTTTGACATTTGTTTGATATGAATTATTTCGATGTATTGCAATGTTTGATGTGATTGTATCCATGCTTACATGTAGTTACTTTCAATTTGATTATGTCTTCCATGTGAAATTGTATACTGAAAGCATGCTTCAAATGAATGTATCGTGTCATGAATAGTTTACACGTGAAAATATTAAGTTATCAATGCATGCATCATAATTCTTGTGATTGTATGACATCATATATTGCATGATAAATTTGATATTTTCTTCATCATAGCATTCTGATGGTTCTCTTTTAACTGGTTAAGATACTATTCGTAACATCATACGACAGAATGACTGCAAACCGTGAATGGATGTACCGTAGGATAGTGGACAATGAGTTATCGCATGAATATATGGATGGTGTTAACAATTTTATTGAATTTGCAACGGCAAGTGTCAGTACGGTAGATCCCACAGGTCGGATTAGGTGTCCCTGCAAGATTTGTAAGAATAATCGATTTGTAGAACCTCATGGCGTTAGACATCACCTATACAGGAAGGGTTTTGTGAGTGATTATCAGAACTGGACGTTTCATGGAGAAGAATTTAGAAACGATTTTGATGCACGGGTGAATGTGGTGCACGATAATCTATGTACGAATTTGATATTTGATGCCGCAGGAACAGAACTGGGTTCTGCTATGAGTTCTAGTGATGTAAGAACTGCCGTAGATGAAGAATCACCAAACGATGCAACTAGTAGATTTTATGATTTACTTAGAGATGCTGATGAGCCACTTTGGAACGGTTGTGAGAGTCACACTATCTTGTCTGCAGTTCTTCAACTAATGAATTTTAAGTCCGAGTATAATTTGAGTCAATCATGTTTTGACCGTTTGTGCATGATTGTGAAGAGTATGTTGCCTAAAGATGAGAAATTGCCACAAAATTTCTATCGTGCGAAAGTTATGGTCAACGCTCTAGGTATGGGTTACAAAAAGATTGATGTTTGTCCAAATCACTGCATGTTGTATTTCAAGGAGCAGGAAAACGACATATCATGCCCGTCATGTGGGCATCCTCGGTTCAAGCCAAAGACAAGAGGCAATGGTAGCACGAGATCAAAGGAAGTTTCATACAAGTCGCTCCGCTACTTTCCTATCACTCCTAGATTGCAGCGATTGTATATGTCTTCAAGGACAGCTAAACACATGAGATGGCATGCAAATAAAGTTCGACACGATGAAAACAAGATCACACATCCTGTTGACACTGAAGCTTGGAAGCACTTTGATCATACTCATCAGAACTTCGCAATGGAAGTGCGAAATGTTAGACTCAGTCTATATACAGATGGATTTAATCAATTTGGGGGTAGATCAACTCCATACTCATGTTGGCCAGTATTTGTAACTCCATACAACCTTCCACCAAGCTTGTGTATGAAACGTCCAAATCTTTTCTTGTCTCTGTTGATCCCTGGTCCGACCTCACCTGGCCAAAATCTTGATGTATATCTAAGGCCATTGATTGATGAATTAAAAGTACTATGGGATGACAGTGTTACCACGTATGATGCCCACAAAAAACAAAATTTCAACATGAAGGCCGCTGTTCTATGGACAATTAGTGACTTTCCTGCATATGGTATGTTATCTGGTTGGAGCACACATGGGAGGTTGGCTTGTCCGTACTGCATGGAGGATTCCAAAGCTTTTAGATTGAGGCATGGAAGGAAGCCTTGCTGGTTTGATTGCCATCGTCGATTTCTACCCAGCGATCATCCGTTCCGACGTCAAAAGAATGCATTTAAAGCAGGCACAACTGAAACAGAAGGTCCATCCTCAAGATTGTCCGGCATAGAGATTCTAAGAAGATTGCGATACTTTCCAGATGTATTAACAGATGCCCGCAGTCCTACACCCTTCCGTGGATTTGGGAAGGATCACAATTGGACGAAAAAATCTATTTTTTGGGAACTATCGTATTGGCCGACCCTATTGATACGACATAATTTGGATGTGATGCATGTAGAGAAAAATGTGTTTGATAATGTGTTCAATACAGTAATGAATATTAAAGGGAAAACGAAGGATAATCCGAAGGCCTGTATGGATTTAAAATTAATATGTAAAAGACCAGAATTGGAACTCAAAGAGTATAATGGCAAAGTACTGAAACCAAAGGCGAAGTACGTGCTCGGACCTGATCAAATAAAACATGTATGTCAATGGTTGAGACAACTGAGATTTCCAGATGGATATGTCTCTAACATTGCTCGGGCTGTGAAGATTGACGATGGACAGTTATATGAGTTGAAGAGCCATGATTGTCATATCTTTATGCAACGATTGATACCCCTAGCATTCCATGATATGTTAGACAAACCTATATGGGGGGTATTGTCTGAGTTGAGCGGATTTTTCAGAATATTGTGCGCATCGGAGGTCGTTGTATCAGATGTAAAGAATCTCGAGGACTCTGTCATCACCACTGTTTGTCTGTTAGAAAAGATATTTCCGCCAGCATTTTTCGATGTTATGGAACATTTGATCATACATCTGCCATATGAACTAAGGGTTGGTGGCCCTGTGCAATATCGATGAATGTACCCATTTGAAAGGTATATGTTTTTTTATATTTGTCTCTTTAATGACAGATATTTAAAATTTGAAATGTATATTCTTGTCAGATGCATGTTCGACCTAAAAAAAAGGTTCGTAATAAAACAAGAGTAGAAGGCTCTATTTGTGAGGCGTACACTTTAGAAGAGATTTCAAATTTCTCATCTATGTACTTCGAACCTCATATTCCAACACGTTACACATGCCCGCCCCGTAACGATGATGGAGAACAAGTAACTGTAGCTGACAAGCTGTCGATATTTCAACCACTTGGGCATGCATTTGGTAGTTGCCGATCAAGGCTATTGACAGATCGAGAGCAAGATGCAACACACATCTATATTCTTTTTAATTGCTCAGCGATCGACCCATACATCGAGTAAGTATATGTATATGCAACTCAATTATAAATCCTTTTATGTTCTATATGTGGATACATGGCTCGGTAATATAAGTATTTGTGGTTTGCAGACGATTTGATCTGGAGTTGCAAAGCGAAGTTTCACATCTCACTGATGCAGAAGTACAAAAAGAACGTGAAACTAAGTTTGTGGAGTGGTTGAAACAGTTGGTAAAGAAGCTAACATAAATTTTGTACTTATAAACAACACTAAGTTACTTAATTGATCGTGATCACAATAATTGTTTATGTCTGTGCGTAGGTTCGCCATGGTGATGTTAAAGATCAAGGAATATGTGATTTAGAAAATGGTCCGACCAAAGTTGTGCAATGCTACAACAGGTATATCGTAAATGGTTATCGATTCCATACAAAAGACTACGGTATAAACAAATCAATGATAAATAGTGGCGTGTGTGTCAAGGGTAGCAGCTACGGTGAAAATGAACATGATTACTACGGTGTTATAGAGGAAATAATGAAGTTGACTTACTTAGGCATGAATAACAGGGTTACGATATTCAAGTGTCATTGGTTTGATCCAACTGCAACAAGACTCGACAAAGCTTCAGGCATTGTGGAGGTGAATCATAAATCCAGGTTTGGAACATATGAACCATTCATATTAGCCTCGCAAGCTCAACAAGTTTATTATACTTCATATCCGAGTATAAAAAAGTCAGATAGAAATGAATGGTGGGCAGTTTGCAAGGTGAAATCCAAACTATACCCCGAGTATGATCAGTTACAGGAAGATGAGTTAGCTGAAGACAGTGATTACTATCAATCAGATGATGTCTATGACTTCGCTTATGGTCACGATGTTGCGCATGATATGCATGTCATATCTCCATTGGCCGATGAAACATTCATAGAGGAATGTGATCCAAATGATGTACCAAGTGGATGGGCAAACAAAGAAGAAGAAGAAGAAGAAGAAGAAGAAGAAGAATTCTCAAGCTAGTGAGCAAAATCTTATACTACAAACCTCTATTTAAATGCATTGTAATACTTGATGTGAGTTGTATTGCAATACTTGGTGTGAATGATTAAAAATTTTATTTGAATGTATATTAATACTTGATACGAATGATTCGAATGCATTGTAATACTTGATGTGAATGATTTCAATTATCTGAATGTATTATAATTTATGCAATTAACGAATGATTTGAATTAGTGCAATACTTGATGTCAATGATTTGAATTATTTGAATGCATTGCAATGCTTGATGTGAATGACTTGAATGCATTGTAATACTTGATGTGAATTATTTGAATGTATTGTATGACATATGTTATTTGTTAGAATATGGTTCGTGGAGGTTATAGTGGTTGCTCATCCAGTAGTAGCCAGGCTCAGCCTTCATCTTCACGGGCTCCTATGATAGGTATATCATATAACTAATTAGATGCTTGATTAGTTCAAATGCACATTCTGAGAATTTCTAATGTATTTTTTTACAGATGATGTTGCGCCTGTACACGACCCACCTACACCAGTTGATCACACAAGTCAACAGCCAACACAGGAAACAGGGTCTTCTCAGGCTGGCACAAGAAGACTCATTCGAATAGTGTATATCGATAATCGACCGTAAGTATTTTGTTTTCAATTATTGCATATCTTTTAAATATTTTATATTGATATTTACTGTGTAACAATTCATGTGCAGCACGAGGTTTGAGCCACAAGAAGTAGTACGAGATTAGGAATTCACTTCTTCAACATCTACCAGGACCAGTTGCTCAATGGAAAGAGTACCCAAAGGAGGTGTTAGACAGATTGTGGTCCTCATTCATGATATACAGTTGTTCCTCATAGTTAATGTGTTTCATATTTAATTTATTTAAGCAATGTCTACTAACTTTCTGAAAATATTTGTAGGCTTCGAATCGCTTCGCAACTACGGTGGAAGAAAATGATGCAATGAAGGTGTGGCAGAAGGTGGCTGCCAATCGATTTGCAGACATGCTGCACACTATGAAGACTGCAACAAAAAAAGCATCTGGCGTAGTAGATGATCCATTACTGTGGAAGGGCCATGGTCCTATTACTATCAGGAGAGATTACTGGGATGAAATGTGCGATAAGTGGGCGGGAGATGCATTTAGAAATCGCTCTGCGAAGGCTGCACAAAATCGATTGAAGATGCCCGAAGCCCATCTACACACAGGTGAATCTAAGACATTTCGGAGCCACCTAAAGAAAATGACAACTCATCAATATATAATATTAATTTTATAAGTATTGTTGCAAACTTGTGTACTAAATCTTTTGTCATTTAACTTCGCAGGAAGCAGAAAAAGGAGGCAGTGTACCATATAAGGATGTGTTTGTAGAAACACATAAACGGAAGACCACGGGAGTCTTCATATCAGAGAAGGCGAGAACGACAACAGTATGTATTAATTCTATTAATAATCATTGCAATATATATGCAAGTTATCATAATGTTATCATTAATTATTAATGAATACTTTAAACATTATTTTGTAGGAGGCATATGAGCAACAGATGGTAGAGCGATATGGCGATGACGCTACTCAGCATCCATCATTTGATCCTACAGCATGGGTGACTGCAGCAGGTGAACCCAAAAAAGGTCGCGTGTTCGGGTTTGGGAGTAATATGAACACTTCACCAGTTATTGGTTCTTCCAGTTACGGCTCACCGACTTCTTGCGCCGACATAAGCTCCAAGCAGTCGACTATTCTTTCTGGTGATGATGTACGTCAGATCATTAATGAATCACTGAATAACTACTTTCAATACACCGTCGCCCCCTTTCTCCGAAATGAGATCAAGGCCGCTGTTCAGGATAGGGGATCTTCGATTCCAGGTCCCTCTCAGGTATAATCACATATTCAGTTTTTTGACTGCCTTAGAGCACATATGAGCATGCTATAATAACATATAGAGTTTTTTTATTGCATTAGAGCACATATGAGCATGCTATAATCACATATAAAGTTTTTTTGTTTGCCTTAGAGCACATATGAGCATGATAGAATCACATATAAAGTTTTTTTGACTGCATTAGAACACATATGAGCATGCTATAATCACATATTCAGTTTTTTGCCTGCCTAAGAACACATATGAGCATGTTATAATCACATATTCAGTTTTTTGACTGCCTTAGAGCACATATGAGCATGCTATAATAACATATAGAGTTTTTTTATTGCATTAGAGCACATATGAGCATGCTATAATCACATATAAAGTTTTTTTGCCTGCCTAAGAACACATATGAGCATGATAGAATCACATATAAAGTTTTTTTGACTACATTAGAACACATATGAGCATGCTATAATCACATATTCAGTTTTTTGACTGCCTAAGAACACATATGAGCATATTATAATCACATATTCAGTTTTTTGACTGCCTTAGCACACATATGAGCATGCTATAATAACATATAGAGTTTTTTTACTGCCTTAGAACACATATGAACATGTTATATATTATTTATGATAGAATCACATATAAAATTTTTGGCTTTGCCTGCCTTAGAGCACATATGAGCATGCTATATTCACATATTCAATTTTTTTACTGCCTTAGCACACATACGAGCATGATTGAATCACATATATAGTTTTTTGCCTGCCTTAAAGCACATCTGAACATGGTAGAATCACATATAGAGTTTTTTTAGATGCCTTAGAACACATATGAACATGCTATAATCACATATTTAATTTTTTGACTGCCTTAGCACACATATGAGCATGATAGAATCACATATATATATATATATATATATATATATATATATATATATATATATATATATATATATATATATATATATATATATATATATATATATAACTTTTTGTCTGCCTTAGAGCACATATGAGCATGATAGAATTACATATAGAGTTTTTTTATTGCCTTAGATCACACATGAGCACATGATAGAATCACATATAGTGTGTAATTTATTTCATTATATTTTGTTTATCAATACTGACTGTTCTTTTCTTGTGTAGGCTGCTAGCGATAATCAGGGTAGTGGAGCTGAAGAGACAGATAAAGACAATGAACAAGAAGACGCACAAAATCTTGGCGATGATTAGAGGACTATGTTGAAGAAGTTCTATTTTTTTTATTTTTCCTAATTGTAATTGTTGAATTGTAAATAATTAAACTTCTTAATTTTAAGGTGGAACGATTAATTGTTGTAGATTCTTGTTATATGAATTTTTTTGTGTGGTTTGTTTTTTATTTACAGGAAATAGAAATTGTACAGTTCTCGGTATTTAATTTTCAATTAATTTTTTTTATTTTTTTTTCGTGTTTGCGACGGATTAGCGACGGAACCATCCGTCGCTATTCATATTAATCTAGCGACGGCATAGCGACGGAAGTAAATCCGTCGCCAAGCCGTGGTCGCCGTTTAGTACCGGCGGTTTGGCGACGGAATATAGCGCTCGTTATTCCGTCGCAATTAGCGACGGACCTGGCGACGGAATAATTCCGTCGCCAGTTAGCGTCGAAATATTCACGACGTAAGCATACTGTCGCCTCGTTGTCGCTAATCCGTCGCTAACCATGTTAGCAACGGATTAGCGACGGAATGTGGTCGTCGCTAATCTACTGCTTTGTTGTAGTGACTCTTGCCGTTCTGCTGCGATGTGACATAGTTGCGGATGACTTCCATAGCCAATTGATGGACATTCTTGTTCTGCAACTTTGCTAGAGAATCCAACGCTTCATACGTATCTCTGTCTGTGAAAAGCTTTAGGTTGTGCTGTGTGCGGCCCGGCTCTGGGCCCTTCCAGTTCTCTACTATCCCTTGCAGTTTGTCAAAGCCCTGAGGTTGATCAGTTCAATTATACTAGCCTTAGGACGATGGGCATAAGCAAAAGTACAGAGAGAAAAAAGGCAGTAGATCGCTGCAGAGTTCTTACCATTCGGATGGTGAAGGCACCAAATGATTCACCTCGTTCACGTTTTCGCTTCCATGTGTAAAAGAGCGGCTCAAAAACTTTCTCCAGATCTTGAACCTTCACTTTGTTCATGAAGCAGTTTGCCAGGGTTGTCTGGTTGGGCGATCCACCAAGCCAGATCTGTTGAAAACAACATAACATTCTTCAGTTACAACATCTAAACTCTGATATAAAATATACTCGTTAGTGGTTAATAAGCTAAAATACGAGCCGAGCCAAGCCAAGCCAAACACTCACTGTTCACATTCAGCTTGCCAAGCCTATTTCACGATTTAGAAGGAGCTCTTTATGAGCAGAGCCACGAGCGGCTTGTCTCATTTCCCAGCCCTAGTGCAAGGTCAGGAACACCAGTAAATAACTCATTGGCAAACTGACCTCGTGCTAACTCCACCATGACAACAACAAACAGAAAACATAGGAAAGATACAAGTGCAGTCTTCCTTTCATGTAAACTGGTGAAGTGGATTGTCTGAAATACCTGGTAGCTATTAGGCCCATCACCGACCAATCCAAGCTCAGCCATGTAAGGTCTTGCACAACCATTGGGGCAACCGGTGACCCTGACAACAATTGACTCGCCATATTTGAGACCGACCTGAAATCAGAAAATGCTATGGCTCAGGGCCTTTCTTTTAATAAAAATGACACAAACAAAGAAATAAAATCTATCTGGTTCCTCACCTTCTCAAAAACTGCACGAATTCGCTTGAGAATGTCAGGTATCCCACGCTCTGCCTCAGTGATAGCCAAAGGGCACAATGGTAAGGCAGGACACGCCATTGCTGTTACGTTCAGAGGGTCTACGTACCGAGGATGCTGGTTCAGATACAAAACCCAGTCAGCATCTGTTTCCATGTGTGAATTCATGGAGACCAAGGACAACATAAACCACACCAAGCAATAACAATAACATAATCGTGAGAATGCATCAGGGACTAGTAATAACATTTTCAGTTGCATACAAAAGGAGCATAAACACTGGTGGATCAGCCAAAGATGCAGTGACGATATTGCAGTATTTTCAATAATGTATTTCTTCCATTCAAATTGGTGGTTCAGTGGTCCTCAGGTGCCTACCGAAACTCAAGTCACAGAAAACCAAACTGAAAAGAAGGCATCAAGTCCACATATTCATAACTGATAAAACCGTTATACATCTAGCCATCAAAAGTTTCATTTTCAAACCAAGGAAAAAAGGAAGCTCCTGGTGGATATACCTGCCTGGAGTGAAATTGAATCCCATTCCCTCTATAATGTCAACAAAAAAAGAAAATACTATAGCGGAAGTCGAGCTTCCTTTGACCTTACACCATCAACTTGCCAGAGATTGTGATGATTTCAAGGATTCATGAATTGAAATGAGATAATAGGTAAGCCTCAAGTTATCACTTATAATTTTCCAATAGTGTAGGACATCAAAAATCTCCAAAACATATTGCCTAATTGAGTCACTCTTCACAGTTCATCTTAGGCTATACAAATCATAAATTAGGTTCTGTTCAGGAACAGGTCGACAGAATGGGACTTTATGCATTTGAAAAGAACTTGATCAAACTACCCTGATGATGGATGTTTGGAATAATGACGCTTAGGCGTAGTTGTCAAAGGCGCTAGGCAGAGAGCCACTAAAAAGACTAGGCAGGGCCTAGGTGGATTAGGCAGTACCCCAAATAAAAAATTTAAAAAACATACAAAATATGTAAACAAACTACTAAAATTAATAACATGTATACAACATAAAATCAATCAACAATAAGCAATAGACAAATAATATGTTGTCAAACACTCTAAAGCAATTATATTGCATAAAAAAAGTCAAATAAATAACTCATACACTTATAGATTATATATGAATTAAGTACACACACACACACATATATATATATATATATATATATATATATATATATATATATAAACACAATATTGTAAATTTATAATATATGTTTATGAAATGTTAATATATATAATTATATACAATTACACAGAAAACATATATATGTGTGTGCAAATGCGTATGAGGGACTACTTCGGCTAGGCCGTGCCTAGGCTCCGCCTCTGACAACTAAGCGGAGGGATGAAAGGAGGAGGAAGAAGGAAAAAAAAAGTTAAAAAGAAAAACAAAAGAAGAAAAGGAGAGAATAAAAAAAGAAAGCTTTTTGGGCAGGAGAAAGAAGAAAAAGAAAGAAAAAAAGAAAGAAAAGAAAAAAAAAATAACAACTATGTCCCTGCGGCTTATGCATGAACAACCTAGAAATACTTGGTAAAAAACAGGGCCCTACTGCCTAGACCCATAAGCCTATGCAGTGGCCCTACACCTAGCTAGCCTAGGTGGAGCCTAGGCACAGATTTTGACAACTAAGCGCTTAGGAGGTAGTTTATGCATTTGAGAGAGGAGGTGAGACTGTCTCCTCTTTGAATTTGCACTAAAAACTGGATTTGGTAACTACCACCTCCTAGAGGTGGTAGCTGCGAATCCAGGAATTGGCAGCTGCAACTTTTCCAAATGCACACATTTCCTCTGACTGCCAGTTCCTAAAGAGACTTAGCAGTTGGACGAACCACATAACATAATTAGAAAGAAAAATAGATGAATATATTAAGAAAATAGAAAATGAGTCAAAATAATGTTAATCATGAGATATTGGTAGCAATTTTATCGGGATTTTTACATTTTTGTGCATTTATCACACAGTTCAATTCAATGCAAATTTTACGCCTGGTTTCCATCAGAAGGGCTGCCAAAATAGATAAGAGTGGCAAGAATGCACAAAAGTTCAGTGGCAAAATACAATGAACCACAGAACTCTGAAATATTCTAAACCTAGTTTTCCAGCACCAGCTCACCTCTTTATGTTGATGAATAACTTGTCTTCCAACATTAGCTCACTTAAACATGCTGGAAGCAATGCATTTTTTTTCGGACTTATCCACAGCGACCATCTTATAGATCACATCTTAGCGTGATCATATTGTACCTTAACACCTCAATATGACCTGCTTCTGAGTGAGAAAATAGAGAACTTGCGGATGTGTAGTAGCTGATTCTCAAAGTACAACAGCATAATCACTAGTTTTTAGTACCAATCCCTCAAACAAGTTCTTTCAACTAAAAAGCTTAGTGTGCAGCCACAAAGAACTTCAGCATACTCCATTGTAAACTCAAACATTGTTTTTCTAACTTATCTCCTCTTTATCAACAGTGAAAAGATATTTGTTTGCCAAACTTCTTGAATTAAAATCTTCCACAAAATTGAAACCAATGAATCCCAGTTAGTCTTTCCACCATCCTGTCTACAAACATTTTTCTTAACGATTATTAGAATAGAATTGGAACCATTATCCAACATTACAGCTTGAGTCGATTTTCCATAACTTCGCTTGGGACATTTATAGCTTACATATCCACACCCCAAAAAAATAACAGAAGGGATAAGGGGATTCCATCCATTACATAATTTACATTCCATTCAGCTTCTAATGTACCAGGGTAGCAACAATGAGATGAGTCTCAACTCTCATCCATGTGAAATTCAATGAGCACAGCCTACAACTCCAGCCTTAATCTCTAACTAACATTTTGCTTTACTTTTCCATTTTCACAAATACCAGGATCAATGTTGTTAAAAGTGTGCCTGGAGGCGCAAAATCATGCCTCAAGGCGCACTGGAAAACCGTGAATGCCATGAGGTGTGCGCCTCATATAATGAGGTGCAACTCATGCCGAGGCGTGTGCCTCATTGACCCCCATTTGGCCCAAATTAGGGGAGGCCCCGATTAGGGCACTCACCTCTCTTCTCTCTGCTGAAAGGAGAAAGAAGAAGAAGAAGGTTCTCTCTCTCTCTATTCTTCTTCTTTCCCTGTTTTTCTTGAACAATCGGGCTTGTTAATCAAAAATTTACTTTGTTCTTGTTAATTAATTAATTATATATTCATTGATTTGTTGCTTATTTGTGCTTTTTACGAACAACATATTATTTGTATTATGTAACTGTGTTTATTATGTATAACTATGTATGGTGTATAGCATTATGTTGTCCTGTATAGCATTATGTTGTCCTTTATACAAATATGTAGAGTGGTTCTTGCTCGTTATTGTGATTTTCTTGAAGATTGTTTATTAAAATATACAATTATTTATTAATAATACATAAATGATGCATCTTTATTTTTGTTTTTTTATTTGGTCAAATTTTTAATATTTTTTGTGGGTCTTACGCCTCGCTACACCTCAACATTATTCACAACACTGACCAGGATCTTTCATCAACCCCCCCCCCCCCCCCTCAAGTAGAATTTTTGTGGAAGATTGGAAAGAGGCCCCCATATAAGAACGTGACATCCTAAAGATTGATCCTTAATAAATGTTGCTTTGAACAAGATATTAGCTAGACAAGAAGCCAAGGCAAGCAACTCTTCAAAGAAGACAATCTATGTGAATATTTACGTATGACATCCATGAATTGCCTGTTGGAATAGGAAAATTGGAATACCTTATCTCCATTCTTTAAAATATGACAATTTGTTCCACATGTATTTAGGAAATTGGTGCATCAAAGGGCACCCTGAAATACCAATTCCCATCATACCTTTCTCTAAGAAATTGAATGGTTTATTATTATCTTTTCAGTGTATAGTGTATACCCACCTTAAATAATTTACTCTCTGTCACTTTCAACCTCACATAATCCCCTTTCAATATATTATCTTAATGCTGTCAAGCAGAGAACAATGCAGAAAACAGAGGGAAGCATGGGGCTTTAGGGGAGCCAAGAGGAAGCTCTGAAGAAAAAGTAGGGATGTAACAAAAATCTCAGGAACTCAAGGATACGGGACTTAAACTCCATGAGCATACTCAAGTGAACAGGGACAGACAATTGTTAACTGGGAAGGTTCTTAAAACCCTTGAAAGATGCCTGAAAACTCTTGACATCCAATCCACTATTAGATTCTGGTCACAAGCAGTCCTAAGACATCATGGTCCATGGATAAGGTGTTCTTTGGTGGCATCAGTATTAACATTTAAAAACAACAAACACTTTCAAACTATACTTGCAATTTTTTTATTAAATCCAAGTAAGGGTAGCACTGTTGCAGGTGATGATCGAGATTAAACAAAGCACCAGCCAGATAACCGAGGACAGTAGTAGAGTTTGAAGTCTGAAGAAAGACACTCGGAAAGGATACCTCCTGCAAATATTTTGTAATAATGGGTCAAGAATTTAAAAGCTGAAAAAGAAAAAGAGGACCCAAGAGATAGAGAATTGAAAGACACCTACAAAGAGCAAGTTTCTTTGTTGAAATGGCAAGTAAACTTCATTAAAATGAAGGAAATAATGGGTTGAAGCCTGAAGGGGATCCAAGAAAAACTACCATATAAGTGTCTCCTTTGATAGTACTTGAGAAGATACCCAAAAGAGGAAAAAAAGGCTTAAGGTCACAAAAGTCAAGTTAATCACCTCAATGTTCTTCTATGGCATCCATCTCTCGATCAAAACATTTTTACAAACACATGATTATTGGTGAAATTTCGCTATAACTTTTCAATCTTATAAGGACAAGGAAAAGTTAACTTACCAACAAACCAGCCTGTGCAAGATCTGTACTGATGGACCTTCAGAATTTGGACATAGTGGTCAAAATGGAACAGATTTGGTGTAGGACCTTTGATCATAATCTGATATGTTTCTCTTGGATATTAAACTAACATCTCAACGTTTGTTCAGGTCGAGTTCGCATTGGTTTGATCGCACTTTGATGGATCTGGATATGGACTCAGAATGATGATCTCTAATTGATTTGTGTTCGGATCTAGATATGATCCAGTATGTACTTTTTTACATGCTAAACTCTTGATCAAACCTATGCCCCTAATCTGACTTGCTATTATTGTATATAAGGTCTTAAAAAACTGGGCATGTATTTCAATGGGATCCGGTCTTGTTTGATAGCACTTTTATGGAATGGGATATGGAATTGGATTTTTTTTTTATCTATCTGGAAAAATCTCTTATACCCCTGAGTTTTGAATAATTATGAAAATCACCTCCAGGTTTGACAATTCACAAATAACATAGCATATATTGGCTCTGGTCATAGTTGAGAAAGTAGAATCAAAAGGTTCACTTTATAATCTACTTTTAGAAGATTCAAGGCAAAACTGAGCAAAAACAACTTACTTTTTCATGTTCTCCTAACTTTGAAATAATATGGAGATTGTGATTTATAATCACATAATCAAAGAATCATAAGGCATTGCATGCTTTTCATTTCATACTCTCCCTCCTTTCCTAACCTGATAACATGGTTTAACTTGGGTTGGCTATAGCCAGCCATGTCAACCTGCACTTTTAACCAAGGTCAAGACAAAGAGATTTACTTCCAATGCAGGTGTATCAAAATACAACGTAATCAGATAAGTGTTTGAATCTCAACCCAAATAGAGTCGATCCATATCTATGAGAGACTTCTTGGCCTACATAGATCATAATCACATAAGTGTTTCCTTTTCTTCATTCATGGAGGATAGCAAGGATATAAATTGTTTAAATTCGATTCACAGTCTACTAATCAAATATTGGCTAAATGGATTATGATGCGCTCTGATACTAGTTGATGTGTTTGAGTGTGCCTATATTTAAGGTTTAAGGTTTAAGGTTTAAGGTTTAGGTGGGCTCAGTTAGGTTTGGGTTTAGGCCAAAGACAAAATCGGGTAAATATGATTTGATATTTTGATAGGTTTTCGTAGAAAATTCGGTATGCTCTGTAACGACCCCAACTCATACCTTTGAAAAATGCGGATTTTTTTTTCAAAGAGTTGCAAAAAACTTCTCAGAGACCCGGGGTTCTTACAGTTCCAATTTCAGTTGGAAAACCACACACCACAAATAAATTTATATTTATCATCCATAACCAACCAACTAAATTCTTTTATTAATGAATCAATAAGTGTCTCATACTCAATGTCAAAAGTGAAATAACAACTGCAGAAAATAAGAAGAACTAAAAGAAACAAAAATAGAGTCACTCTGTTCGTAAGTGAAGCAGTCTGAAGCAAAAGTGACCCTCGTATCCCCTCAGAAGCGAGACGATTTCACTGATCTCCAGTGTCTGGGAAAAACCAATAAAAGAAGAGGGTCAGAAATCCGAAGAATTCTGCGTACAGATTTCGCTAATGAATCAAATAAGAAAAAGAACATAAATAAGATCCATGTAATATTTTAGAAGGATATAATTACAACCAAATTATAAGGCAATTAACCATTCATGCAGAATTAAACATTGAACATGAGGAAACACGAAGTAAGTAACATTGATCACAATTTAATCAATAAGGCAATTAAATGCAAAAGAGATCAATATCATGCAATGATTAATATATAACAACCAAGTGAACAGGTAAACATGCATGAACTAATGCATAGCAAGAATATGCATGATTTATGTGCAATGCATGAACCCTTATTATCTTTCATTTAAGCTCTCATCTTTCCATATGCATGTCCTATTAAATGCACACAATCTTTAAATTTCTCTTCTAAATTTACCATTGCCCGTGAATACACCAAACGGGTACAGTCCCCGAGGTCAAGTATGGTTCACGGGGTAGCTTAACACACAATTTGTATTTTATTACCGGGTTTCAAACTTAGCCCTCGACCGATATCAAGAAACAACACCATCCATCAGAACCTTGGAAAACAACATTCAAAGTCGGGGACACCATGAAAAACAGCATCCACTGACGCCACTTTATTGATATACCAAAACAACAACAGTTGTGTCAAAACACACCACCCCCAAGAAAAGTGGCGAACTCTCCCTAAAACCGTGGCCAGGAGAAGAACCTCAATATCGGGTTCAGGGGCAACAACACACACGAAGTTTTTGTATCCTCACGGTTTTTCCCAAACCGCAATATCCAAGATTCCCACGCTAAAGCAGGGACATTAAGGAGAAAATGAATTACACAGTTCTTTACTTTCTTTTATCTTGTTATTAACTCATCTCTTTTACATTTGCAATTCATGGTGCAAAAATTAATAACATAAGCTTGCAAAACAGCATGCCAAGCTCTTCGTGGGACTATAGTCCGTAGCAACAAAGAACAGTGCAGTGAAAACCATAATATAAATGTGATTTTTGCGATACATTTTAAACAATTAAAGAAGGAGCAATACAAAGCTCAAGGCCCATCAGGCCCACGATGATTCCTTTCGATCATCGATGCACCATATGCAAAAATCATGAATAGCATACCACAATGCATCACTTTTGAATGTTTCACAATGTACATTTAATGCACACAAAACAATGATAAGCATATGCATGCATATGAATTCACAATCTCATATCCATTGCATGTTTCCCTCAGATTTGCATATTCATGTCAAATGCATGATTTCCTTTAGTATTTGTATGCATGATTTCCCTGCAATACACACGTACAACAGCTATGTGCACACTCATACAACCACTCGCATGTAGACATACTTCAATTCCATGTAGACTCATGCATGAGAAAACAACCAAGTGTTACCATTTGTAACGCAGCATAAGCTATCCTATGTATCTTGATCACAATGTAAATGGGCATGAACAAAATACATAAACATAACTCAAGATAGATTTGGTGTCCTAAGATTGCCCTTTTTTTTTATTATGATAAAAATGCACAACACTTGCACCAAATAGATAGCATTAGAAGTGGATCACAATTTACAGATGGATCTAGATTTGTGCCGTGTGTGTAAAATTTTTGAAATAACCATATATTGCCTGGTGGCATAAATTGTCTCCACTAATGGAGACAATCTAAAGAATAATCAGTTCATTTGGGCCTTGTTATCTGTGTCATACCATGTTTGCAGACAATCTGTTTCCAAGTTCAATGTCCTAGAAAGATTGTACATGGTTTACTAAGATTGTGGTGTATGATTGTTGATTTGTTGACTCGTGCCTTGGGTGACTATCCTACACAACTTTTTTTTTGTCCAGTAACCAGTGCTAGAAGCTTCTGTTTGGTAAGCCAACATGGTCTTGGTCCGGGCCGCCTAGTGTTCACCAATGCTACTTAGACCATGTGCCTAATATTCATATTATTGTCAACCTTCAAAATTCTTGGAAAATGTTTTGGTACTTGAGGAGTTTTCTATTTTGTTCTTCACGAGCAGCATTTTAACTATCATGCCAATACATCTTTGAAATAAGCCATAGATCGACATGTAGGTTTTGAAATGAACGAAACTTGAACCAACTGTGTGGACTCTCATAGTAGTACCAAGAATATCCTTGTAGCATTCTGTTTTGAAAAGATGGTTAATATGCACTACTCCTTGGGCTTTGGGAATAAGCATGATCAAGGTCGAATTCATATTTTTTATAATTTTTTCTTTGTGAAAAAAAATCTTTAACAATTGCAATGATGTCTCTTCCTACAATATCCCAACATCTTTGAAAGAACAACCTTGAAAAACTGTAAGGACCAAGAGCATTGTTACTCTTAGCTTGAAAAACAATGGATCTTACTTCTTCATCCATAACAGGAGCTAACAAAGACTCATTTTCCTCCTGAGTCACACACAACCCATCCCAAGCGGAGGAGCTAGCTATATTTGTCCTCATCCTTCGAAAGCAAATCTTTATAGAACATAAAACACTCATTATGTGAGTGTTTCAAGACATGAGAGCCATCAATAACGATGCATTTTGGTGGCCTTGGGTTCAAGGTTTAAGGATTAGGTAGGCTGAGTTAGGTTTGAGTTAAGTCAAAGGTCAGGTTTGGGTAACAGATTTAGGTATATGTCTAACAAGGTTTAAAAACAATTTGGTTTCTCCTAAAATACAACACAATAAATAATAAAAAATTAGGAGATGGCTAAGGACACATCAAGAAAGCTTGGGTTAAATTTTTAGGTTTACGAGATTCAGGGTTGGAGAGATAAAATTTCTAAAAAATTTAGGTTTATTAGGGACGAGATTATGTTATGTTTCTGCCAGACTTTGAGACACTACAAGAAACCTGTGGATTAGCGACGACCTAAATTCATAGCTAATCTGACGCTAATCCGTCGCTAAACTGTTTAGCGACGGATTAGCGTCTCGAATTTTTCGACGCTAATCCGTGCCAGAACTTATCCACCGCTAAGTCCGTCGCTAATTTGCAACGGATTAGCGATGGATATGATCCATCGCGAGTCCTTTGCTATTTTAAATTAGCGATGGATAATATCCGTCGTTAAATTTTTTTAAAAAAATTTAAAAAAAATTGCTCGCTGCCGGCGCGTTCTCTGGCAAGGAGCAATTTTTTTTCACAGAATCGGCGCGTTCCGGCAGGCTGCGACTCTGTGAGGATCCGGGGGAAGCTCCTCTTCAAGTTCCAGGTCTGCCACGAGAACCAACCGAAGAGCTTCACGGCAGTGGCGCGTTCCGGGGGGAGCTCCTCTCTTCAAGTTCCAGGTTTGCCACGAGAACCAGCCGAAGAGCTTCACGGCGGGGGCACTCAGCTTCAGCTGAGACTCTGCGCGGATCTTCGCGAGCTGCAGGGGGAGGAGCAACGAGTACGACATCTTCGCAACTCTGGCAGGCTCTTCGCGACTTCGCGCAGATCTTCGCGACTCCGGCAGGCTCCAATGGCTCCCCAACAACAGCCACCTCTTCGTCGCCACTCTCTTAGACTCTGGCAGGCTGCAATGGCTCCCCAACGCCTCCTCTTCATCGCCCCCTTGACGTCTCGGCTCCGACGAAGCCACGACGGCTCCATCTGCAACTTCTCATGGGGATCGACTCTTTGTGCGTATGTCGTCAGTGGAGCTTCGGGGATGGTTTAAATTGAACGGGGGGGGGGGGGGGGGGACAAAGGGCGGAAAATTTTTGAACGGAGGGAGGGAAAATTTCGTGCCTCAGGTGGGACGAAAATTAGCGACGGAATTAGCGAGAGAATTTTTTCGTCCCTAATCCGTCGCTAATTAGCGACGGATTAGGGACAAAAAAATTCCTTCGCTAATTCCGTCGCTAATTAGCATTTTTGGTAGTGTTTTGGCGACGAAAAAATGTTGTCGCTAATCCCTCGCTAATTAGCGACGGCTTTAGCGACGAAGATATTTCCTTCGCTAATTTTGCAAATATTTCAAACGTTAGCGACAAATAGTTTTCACTCGCTAATCCGTCGCTAATTGGCGACGGAAAAAATCCGTCGCAAATTTCCGTCGCTAAGTAGCATTTTTCTTGTAGTGAGAGAGTGAGTAATTTCTCCCATAATAAAATTCAAAAAAATAACAAAAAATAGGGTTACTCTAGGAACAGGTTAGAGAAGGTCTTGGTCGGTCTGGTTTGAGGATTAAAAATAGGCAAAACCATGATACAATTTTGGGTCAGGCGTATTTTTGGACTGGGAATTATACAGAACAAGGTTCAATTTTTGAATTAATTATCCTCAATGGGGAAGAATTATGATATGATATTTGGTATATAGATTAAGGACATGAGGGGTAACTGGGTCTAATTTTGGAGGTCTAGACTATGAACGGCTTGGGAAAAACATTATTTTTTAGTTGGGTTAATTTCAAAAAATCACAGCAACAGAATGTTATTTTTTGGTTTTAAATTTAACGGGTTTCTGGGAGGCTAGGATGGTGAGGGGCTTTAGGGAAAGATGTCCTAAGGCTGAGAGAGGGTTTGATCTATCAGGGGATGGCTCATAAACCATGTTTGATGCAAGGTTGGTCCGAGTTCATCAAAAAGTTGATGTAATCCACATAATCACTACACAGAATTGGTTCTACATAGTACTTAAGCAATTTCAAACCTTGGAGGACTGATATTACCTTACGTAACCTGGTGATGAGTCCTTATAGAAAGGGTGAATGAGTCAAGGGGGTAGAGACTCACAGATGTAAGAAAAGAAGAGAGTGAGGGCCAAGGGAAAGTGAGAGGATTGTTGAGAGAAAAACTTTCTGTTCCATTACATATCTTAATTACACCACTTTGATCCCCTTGTATAGGCCAAGAGAGCTCATACATAATTACAAGAATTAAAGCAAATAACCTACTACTCTAAGCACTAAGTAATTTTACCAATTGAGAATCAGTAAGCTATGAGACTCTTGTGCTCCAAGGCCATAAAGGAGAGAGGCCCAAGGATCACACATTTTTAGAGGGCCTTGAAGGCCTCTTGAGAGGTGCCATCTAGGTGGGGACCCACTTGTTATTGATGAGGGCTTCTAGAGGGGATACCCCCATGTGGGTCCCACTTGGTATTAATGAAGCGAGGCACCCAAGGGAGTCCCTTTCGAATGAGGTGGCGGTTGATGTGGCGATATGACTGAGGTGACTTGCATCATTTGGAGATCAGATAATGGATGTGGGTCAACTTGGATTGGACCCATCTAATTTGAATTGGATTTGGCTTTTAAATACATAATGAAGTGATGCCTCAAATCAAATGCCTCTTTTTGTTAAGGATTTTGCAAATGCTGATGTGGCACCTTAGGGGTGGGTCCCACACATTAATAGATTTTGGATCTAGATCTGTAGGAATTGAGTCCTCAATAATTGCTTGGCCTTTGAAACTTGGATTTGAGTCTTTCTCATCTTGAACCAGATCTTCGGCTTTGTAGCAATGCTTGGATCCCCTAAATCCCTTGATATAATGTATTTGGATTTGAGTACGCCTTACTTACATCCATTTGGGCCACTGGAAGTGGGTCAGGGTCTTCAACATTGGGATCCATTTTGCTTGTCTGAGGCAATTGATATGGAGTGGGTCCTCTAGAATTTGGACCGTATCAAATGAGTAAATGGTTGATGATATTATGTTGTCTTTTTCCCTTGATAGAAGCCATGAAAAAGTTTGTATTTTTTACTCCTCGAAGCCAAAGGACACAAGATTTTTGCCTCCACTGAGATTCCTCCTGCACAAGGGCCTCTCAAGCTCTCTCTAGAGATTAAATTCTATTTCAATATCCTTATGAAACGGAGAGACACAATTCATTATGTGTTACACATCAAGGAGCTGGTTTCGTAAAGCTTGAATTTTATATTTCAGAATCCTTGACTTCCTCTAGACCAGCAACTTCGATCTCACATCATCCAGCTTGTTCAAGATACAAACCATAGGACAACCAAACTGCGGGGTGCTCCAACAATCTGATATAATTTTCCAACACTTCGGCTCTGACAACCACCACTAAAAAAATTTGAAAGGGTGTTTTACACTTTTACTCACAACTGACTCAGAGTCGAATACAAGCAAAGAGTGATCACCCATCAATCTCGAGAAAACCTTCAAAGAGCTGCCGATACCAACATTGTCAAACCACTGATAGTTTATGAAGCATCTATCTAATTTGCATTGCATATTGCCAATGCCTTTTTTATTATTTGTCCACATGAAACTCGCCCCCATATCCCCAATTTCGAATAGGCCTCCAGCTGAAATGAAGTCACGAAGGTTTGATGGATAATAAATATTTGGTGGGAGCCCCATCTTTTCTGAATCGTTGAGCACATAATTGAAATAACTGATAAACATCTACAAATTTGGCTTTGGTTCCATCATGGCTATGAAATTTCTAAACTGCATTGCACGATGCCCAAAATGGTTGCTAAGGTACACTCCTGTAACTTTGAAACACTTATTATTGCAATAATAGAAAATTGAGCAACCGATTACTTCATCGTTGATCTAAAATCCGAGCACTCCACCCATCACTGGTCCCAAAAGCACATGATATATATTCTATCAGTCTCACATAATGCATCATGAATAACTTTGAAATCATACTTATATTTTAAAGATGCAAAATGGTTAAAAGAAATTATTGTCTCAATAATGCAAAACATTCAAGGATGGTAATTCCGAACAAAAGATTGAAGTTTCGTGTGTGCGCTTAGGGTTTGATGAAACCCTTGAAGTTTCATGTAAAGATCTTCATGGAGCACGTTTTTTTATTGTGCATAGAATAGCATTAGTTTAGTCAAATCGGTATATTTAACATAGCGTCTTCTTATATTTTCTTGAATTTTAATTTAGTTTAGGTTAAAGTTCGGATCATACCCTTTTGATTTCGGTATATTTTTTTTTTATTAATCGATTCTTTGCAATTAGTGAACTCGACTTTTCTAATTAATTTTTATTGTTTTAATTTTTGGTAGTTTAATGCTGTTATTTCTTGATTAACTTACTGGAAAAAGGTTAGTTAGGTTCAGATTAAACCATGTGTTTCTTGCTGTTTTGTTAGAATTAAGTTAGTCGTAGTTAGATTAGTTAGATTAATTAAAAGCACATTAGCCGATTCCCTTTCCCAAGTGCTATTACCTTTTTAGTTAATTTTATTCATACGTGATTAGCTGTAGATCAACAATAACTTTAATTCACATTCAGTTAGCTTAAATCCAGGTTAGGTTAGTCAGCGTTTGATTTTATGCTTCTTCTTTTTTTCTGTGTATTTTGTCAAAGTAGTTAGATGAATAAGTAGCCGATATTTTCTTTCTTTATTCATTGCTTGATTAATTAGCTTAGACTGTTAGATTAATTGGTATCAATGTCAGATTTATTGTTTAGTTAATTCACGCCAATTTGGTTCAGTTTTTATTTAAAGCTTGTAGTCAAATTAGTTTAGTCAAATAGATGAATAGATAATCGAGTCTTCCCGTGTTCTTTTAATTCATTAATTCAATAGGGTAGATTGAATAGCTTAGGTAGTCAATGTTATTTCCAGATTTATAATCCGTGATATTAGTATTTTCATACAACACTAGTTATTAATTAGTTAATCTTTTTTTGAATTTTAATTATTGAATTTGTGTTACTCAATTAGTAATTTCCTTAACATTTTATTTGGTTATTGATTAAGTTAGATAGATTGCCTAGGTCAATTTTTAATTTTTTAATTATATTAATTAATTCTGGCATATAGTTCATGTTAATTTAGTTTAGTTTGTTATTAGTTCTTGGCTTTTAATTAGTTAATCATTAGTTTGTTACATGAATTGGTTTCTTGATAGTTAGTTTATTTTACTATTTTGTCATTTAGTGTTTAATTAGGTTGTTCATATTAGTTCATGTTTGTTTCATGTTCAGTTAGTTTATTTTTAATAGTCATATTCTTGTTTTTGTGATTTTCATCAAGCGAACATTGCACTTTTGTTTAGTTTCTCTGTTTTTTGTTTACATTTTATATTTTTGTTTTGCAGGAAAACGTTCAGACATGCAGCGAACCCTCAAAAGTACTTCCGAAGAGCCCTCTGAGGTCCCCTCAAAAGCTCCTTAGGGAACCCTCAACTCTATTAAATAGTTAAAACACCAAGGGATAAGAAGCTCAAGCACTGAAGGCCTTTTTTTTAGCTTACGCTTTTATTTTATTTAATTCAATTCAATTTGGGTTTGTAATAATACACTTTATCTTTATTTGTTTAAGTCATCTCCAGGAGTTCGTACTCTCTTTTATTTAGTTAATTAATTTTTATTTTCAAGGCAATAAAGAATAGTTTAGCTTTTCGGTGAAATACAAAGATTTTTTTTGCGTTCTCTGAGTTCAACCCAAACTCCACCACTAGTGCGAGCCAGTTTTTATTATTTAGTGTCCGGCTTTTACATTGTTTTTACATAAAATATTATTTTAAAAATAGTTTTTATAAAACTTACATCAACAATCAAACAATTCAAGCAAAAAAAGGTAAATCATACTAATAAAAGGAGGAGGGGATGGGAGGGGGCTGGCACTGTTAGAAGAGTGTGGAGCCTTATTTCTACCTTGATATAAATTCTTAATTTTTGAGGATAGTTCTATAATTTTACCTAAAATAGGTTGCCCTAGACTTCTTGTATTATGGTTGTGGATTATCAGGACTCAGGCCTGCAGAATAAATCTGCATCAATTGATTCACATAGAATAGATAGTTTGTGGATTATCAGGACTCAGGCCTAAGGTTGTTGGTGATATTGGTCTTGAACAGACACACACACGCACATCATTTACCTACCATTTACTATTTACATGAGGCCCATGTTTATGGTTGATATGCTTGCATGCCCTGATGGTTGGTTATGGTGCTTGACTTCCAGGTTCCGATGATAGCTTTGCCCATGAACAACCTATGTAGATAGAGTACCTTGCGCCACACATTAGCTGCCTTCCATTCTTAATGTTAGCTACAGGGGATGAGGTAGAGTTGCATCTCTGGTATCAAATTCATTACAAATTACTGTTCTAAACACTAGTAATACATGAAACTGACACTAAAACAGTTGGGCTTGTTGGTTCCTTTTGGCATTTCAATTTCTTTTTTTTTTTAAATAGGGAGAAAACTTTGATTGTTTAACATTGGTTGCCCGAGTGGTTGTGGGACTGGGGAGAAGGTGCTGACCCCTTCAATCCAGGTTCGACTCCCACCAGGCGTGCGGTTGCCTTTCAGTGGTGGGCTCTGTAAGGGCTTGGATGTCGGTGACCCCACCCCGGAGATTACCTGCTTCGGCAGGGGAACTTTGTCAAAAAAAAAACAAAAAACAAACTTTGATTGTTTAGATGGGCCTCTGAAATCTTTGCACCTGTTTTTGCCTTGATTGCTGCGTTACCTTCATGAATCTTGTCATCAGCATGCGATGAGGAGAGCAAGGGGCTATGGAGGCTGTTTTCTCAACAGGAAGAAAAAAGATGCAAGTTCTGTTCAAACCCTTCCTCGAAACAAAGACGAGGGTTTGGCAGGGTCCATTTCTATGCAGTCAATGAATTCATCAAGTTCTGAGCTATTGGCCTCTGAAACTAGAATTTAAATTGCTCTTCTGGGCAAGAAGTCAAACGACCAGCTGCACGCAACATTTGTGAGCAGCATGGTTACACCAACTGCAGTGGATGCTACGAGCATGCAGGTTTCCACCATACAGCATTCCATCCCCTATCAAGTGATAAGGATGATGAAAGAGGTTGTGCAGCGTAAAGGGGTGGAATCTTACCAATGGAGCTCAGCAGAGAGCCCTCACAATCCAGTGGCTTAGAGGCAAAAGTTAACTGCAATTACATGATGATCCTGGTTTAAGGGGAATTCATTCTTGGCTGTTTGTAGTATGGGGATGTTAGGTGGATGGGCCATGGCATATAGATTCAGCATGTGGCCCTTCTCATTTCTCTCTGTAAAAATGAAACAACGAAGTTGATGAATGTAGTATGTATGCAATAGGGGGGAGCGTATGCGAATGCGGTTTCTCAACATTCAAAACCTCTTTTACAACTTGGTATTTCGAGTTTGAAATGTTATCCAGGTTTATGTCTGAATTGTGAACCCTTCATCCTTGATTAGTGTAGAGGTTTCAAGTCCTAGATTGGGCCATTTTGGTGGATATTACTTGGCAAAGTTGGCGTTCAAATTGATGCCTCTGAAAGATGCATCTGCTACGGTTCTGCGTAACCTCAGCTTGCCTATCCACAAAAAACAAAAAGGAAAAAGTTAACTGGCGTACTCGTGAACTTTAGTGGTAGTATGTATGCCTTGGAGGTTCATCAAGGTAATCAAAGTTCATCTTTTCTATTGGAAACGTTACACGATTTTTGAGAAAAATATAGTAACCATAGAACCTCTCTTTGAAGGTCATTGCCTGATCCATTGGTGAAGTCAGAAGGGCCTTGGGCTAGCGGGTTAACTGGGCCCACTTTTTGGTCTGGTCATTGACCCGGAAGGAGAATATTGGCTTTCAGGATGACATCCCTAACAAGTAGCAGGATGAAGTGGGGGGGGGGGGGGGGGGGGGGGTCTAAATTCAACTCCGTTTCGTTGGATTTATTTGGATTTGGATCTAATGTTTGAACTTTGGATTCAGATCCAGCTTGTCTGATCTGTATGCACCCCCCTTTCCTGACAGAGACGTTTTTCCATGATAGGGAACAAAGAGAGAATCCTGTCTGGATTTGGATACAATGTTTGAACTTTGGATTCAGATTCAAGCCAGCCATGATCCAGCTTGTCTGATCTGTATGCACCCCTTTCCTGACAGAGACGTTTTCCCATGATAGGGAACAAAGAGAGAATCTTGTGGGGGTGTTTGCATCACACGGAAATGGGAGCGTTTCTGCAGAATGGATGGAACCCGCAATGGGTGCAAAGGTGGCAGAACTTTTCCTGGGAACATGTCTCGCAAGAACAACACACCCTTATTTTCCACCGAATCAGTTCCCATGGGAGTGGTGGGGTGGGGTCTAAACGTCCTTTCTGCTAGAGGGCTTCGGCCGCAGAATCTTCTTCCATGGGATGCAAAAGCGTCCTAAGCAAGGAAACTTGTTTTCCTTTCTTTTGAGCAAAATGGGTAAACTGGATGAGAACATCCCTTCAAGATGAAAACCTTTTCATTTTAGCAGTGACCTGTTTCCCCCAATTATCTGGATTAGCGGGTAGATGCGAACATCCCTTCAGGAAATCTTGGATGAGTAATTCTTGTATGAAATCTAAAGCTGTTGATATCAATGCAATTGGATGGCCTTTGAGCATACCGATTCCATCATTACTTTCTATTTTCTGATAGGATGCCAGCAGATAGATAGCTGTGTGCTTCACATCTGATGAGACCTGACTTAATTACTTCGAATGGCTAGCCGACACACAGCAATGGGTGAAATTCAAGGTGCGGTTGCTACCACTGTTGCATCATCAGATCCAAGCCTAACCCCACCTAGCTCTTCCATTTTTTTTCTTTTCCTTCTGGTTCTTCCTTTCGTTGTTATTATTACTTTTTTGTAATACGTGGCAACATCAAAGTCTGCCCTAGTTAAGCTGAGGTATTATGAAAAAAGTGTTGAAAAAATAAAAGGATTTTTTTGCTCTTGTTGGTCATGAGTGCCAAATTTCTTAGTGTCCATTTTTGCTGTATCAACTCCTAAACATTTTTTGTACCAAAAGACCTAAATCAGAATATGTAAAATGACCTGCACCTTATTATTTGTCCATCTGCTAAACATTTTCTACCAAAAGGCCTAAATCAAAACATGCAAAATGACCCTGCACTATTTTCATATTTCTCCACCTAACCTCTAGCCAGTACATATCAGAGTCATTGCAAACCTGAAGCACTTGTTTTAGAGAGATTTTACCAACACTAAATTCAGTTACTCTATTCTTGCCATGGCATGCACCAGATATCAGACCAGAAAAGGTAACAAGGCTTGCATTTTCTGTGTTTCATCTGCTTTTACGTATAAAGATAAACGGTCCTTATTACAGGCCTCGTGAAAACAAATAAAAGAATGGAAATTGAGCTTCTCATTCTAACCACCACAAGAAAACCAGAGGCTCCCCTAGTGGCTCAGAGAAGGTCACTTCCAAGAAACCTGTCTCCCCAGATGCATGCTTCCCATACATAAACATTCTGTTTTCTCCTGCAACCCTGATCTATACTTTGTGTGGTAATTCCCTATTTCAGTTTCTCTTTCACACAGGCTTTAATTCATCCTGAGGAACCATGCTTCCCCGCCTCCACATACCGTATTGCTTCACAAAACACTAGCAACTATTGATCAAACTAAAGGGCACAAACAAGATATCATATTAAGCTTAAATTTGAATGATCTAGAAATCATCACCCCCGTGTCAATCCAAAATTTTTGTTCAAGTTAGTAGGATGCCATATCATTGGCCCTCCATTAGTATGCAGAACCATCAAGACGCTTGTTCCCATTCTGAACCTCTGCAAGTGGGCCAACCTCATACAGTTTCAACCCCCTTGTCCGGCCTGGGGCACCACCTTTTAGTGTTGATAGATCAAGGATATATCTGCCAAGACAATATAATGCAATCCCATAATGAGTATATCAGGGCCCTCTTACAATGTAATGCAAGCCCAGAAATGAGTACATCAGGTCTCTTGTTGTAACCAAGAGAATCTGCATGAAAGGTATACACTTACAATCCATTTGATGGTTTTCCTGATTCGGTTGTTCCACCATATATCAAAACCTTCTGTTCCAATTGCAATACTGAATAACCAGTAGGTAGCTCAATGTTCTTCATTGCTGCATGACAAGGTCACTTGTAAAGCATAAGTCTCACTTAAAATGAGTGATAGTTTCATACTAAGAGGTTGCTTCTTGGATGAGGCAACTAAGATGCTCAACCAATGTACATGAATCAACGAGTGGAGATTTAAGTATAATTCAGTTTGAATCCTTTATCTATCTTAACTCTAAAACGATTGAGACACATTAGCTGCCTAATCTCATGTACTTACTTGGTTGATTTACTTCACCAAATCCATGGTTGAGTCCCAAGATTTTCTACACATCAAAGTCTCCATGATCAATACTAAATCTTGGTACCTCTGTAAATCAAATGAAAATGTAACTCAGAACAGATGGATTGGGTACCTTGAGATTTTCATAACAGGTTTCAAGATCATCATTGACTAATATATGTTCAAAGATACCGGAGGATCTACCCTGCTCAAGCTCTGCTTTTGCATTTCTAAGACGCTTCTGGATTTGTTCTTCTGTTTCGGTTCCCCTGTTTATAATCAGCACAATTGCATTCAGCTTGATGAAGATAAATAACTGGACTAAGCTTAGAGGTTTAGATATTCAAAACTACCTTTCACGAAGACGCTTTTCAAGCTCTTCAAAGCTTGGGGGGCAGATAAAGACAAATACTGCTTCAAGGGAACTCATCTTAACAGATTTTGCTCCTTGAACATCAATGTCAAGAATGCACCTCTACAACAAAACCAAAGATGTCCAGTGTAAACTGAAACTTCATGGTTTAAAGGAGAGAGATTGCTCACAAAGGAACAGCTTGTGTGCATACCTTTCCAGCATCTGCTACGGCCTCCACGGCATCAATACTTGTACCATACAGATTCCCATGCACAGAAGCTGATTCAAGAAACTTCCCTTCTTTTATATCATTCTCCATCTTATCTCTCTCTGTGAAGTGATAATGAACTCCATCCTTCTCCCCAACTCTTGGAGATCGAGTAGTATGGCTTACAGAAAACCCAAATGTTGATGGGAATTCCTTCATAAGTTTAGAGATCAAAGTTCCCTTCCCTACTCCAGAAGGACCACTGATCACTATTGGCTTTGGGCAATCAGCTTTGACCTCTTTACTCCAGGCCACCACCTCAGTTTCTAATCTTTTCCTCTGCTCCTTAATAAAAGGGGTGTCCACCTATTCATTCTCAGACAAAAGACAATATCAATATGAATGTTTCAACTTTAAATTAATACTAGAAAACTAACTGAAAATACAACTAAATTTACATAATTGGCTTCCACTAAGCAAGTACTACTGATAATTCGTGTTTGCTACTGCACTCACACATTCTGAATAATCAGGATCAAATGTTGTATACACAAAAGGTATGAGAACGTGAATATATACTATAACTTGCAGAATCTTAACCATTTTGGTAGTCGACAGTGGATTAGCAAAAAACCATGTGAGAGAAGAGATGCACAAGTCAAGATTTAGCGACAGAAGCCTTTGCAAAGCAAACTATTGAAACACAAAATTTTAGAAACCCAACAGCCCCTAGTCTTCAGCTGTTGGATGGCGCTTTTTGCTTAAAAGAAAAGTCAGTTAATACAGATGATTGTTGATTACATAAAATCTTGTAATCATGAATATACACAATGTTTCATCAAAACAAGCAGGAACATGGAAAGTAGATCTAACTGATTTAGCAAAGTTATACCCCTTAACAACAATAAATTCATGATACATTTCCCAAGAACAGTAAATTCAGTGTCCAAGGAATGAAAAGAATGTCAGATCAACTAGTTAGACAAATATCCAAGACTCAGCTTAACCATCATAAATTTGGATGCAGCAGAAACAACAAAAATTTAAACACCAAACCGATGATTTTCTCAAAACAGTAGGTCTCTTGCTTCTCAAGATTTGTTTCATCACATGGGATCTATTAAAGCATTGAGTTGCTGAATGAAGAATTCAAAGGATCAGGATTCATGGCCATGTCACATGTAATCCATGAAAGACATTTCCCAGGCATAGCAGACAAGGTTTTTTGGTGAGTCATTATGTGAGACAATATCACTGGCTACAAATTTGTTCATCACATCTTGTTGTGAAGAATATAGTTCTTCCCTTGTCAATACGACAGAACAAAAAAAACAGAAATAACAATCTATCAGTCAATAGGTAAATGGCATATCTTCCAGAAAAGGCTCATCAAAGAAAGCCTACGAAGATCAAGTGAATCATCTTTCTAGGCATGAGAGAGAGAGAGAGAGAGAGAGAGAGAGAGAGAGAGAGAGAGAGAGAGAGATCAAATTCAGACCTCAAGAAACCAAGTGAAATCATCTGTTGGAGAGTCTCGCATCAAGACCAATATCCTCTCTTTGTTCAAAAGCGCAGCATAATGGCCTTTTGAATGTTCTGGCTTTGTTCCCAATACAGTTGGAGTCACCCTACACCACCATGGACAGGCATCAGTAATTTCAATTCCAGGGCAGTGAGTTTGAATATAAGAGTTTAAAACTTTCTACAGGCTCACCACTTCCCGATCGACTTGTCAAAAATCCTTACACCACATGAAAAATTTCCACCATCAGACCCTCCGATAACATACTGAGAAGGCAACAAAGATGCAGAAGAAACTTAGCTGCGAAACAAGCACTGAAGACCAACACGATCCACTTCATGAACAATGAAGATGGGACAAAATATATGATCAGATTCTCTCACCAATTTGTCATCGACTGCAGTGGTGGTCTGGCAACCTCTGAATTCCGAGTTGAATTCCGTTGGGAGAACATCCTGCACGATTTCAGGAAAGAAATTCTGCACTTCTCCCTGATCATAGAAGAGAAAATCAATCAATCTTAAAAACCACTAATCCAGACAATGAACACAACCCAAAATCCCATAAAGAACGGCTTCTGAATTCAATAGTTGAACTTAATGCTAGTGAACGGGAAATACACTTCTTTTTTTCCTTTTCAAGTATGCATTTTTTTCTATTTTTCACAAAAAACTACTTTAGACCAACAAAAAAATAAACATATAATTGTAAAAAGCAGCTTGCCCTCACCATCAATAATATCACACTTCAGGATCAAAACTTTGTCCTGCACAATACAGGCGGAGAAAAAACTCAAAAACCAAAACACCACCAATCTGATCTAGCTACCCACAGTCCTATAAAAAAAAAAGAGCAACTATAGCTAAATATTCAAGAACAAGCAACGCCTATCTTTTCTTTTTTCCCACTAAACCAGAACGTTTAAGAAACAGAACCCATTCATCATTTTTAGTGAAGGAAAATTTAAGGCCCATCAAATCAGAACATTGGTGATTCCTCAAGCATTCTTTTTCTATCCTAAAGGAAGGAAAAAAACTAACAGAATATGTCAACAGCATAGAAATCATACCACAGCACCAAAAGGCCAAAGCTTTTCCTTTTCTTTTTCAAATATGGAATTTTCTTTCGTTGGAGAGAGAGAGAGATCTTGGTCTTGTTTCTCAAGAATACTTGGATCTAATGACTGGTATAAGGTAGCAAAGAATCACAAAAATTGGAAATAGGCGTGAGATTTGTACCGAAGATCCTTGTCTTCAGGGATTGACCAAAAATGGGTCGTTTCTTACCTTCTTTTCTTCTCCACCTTCCTTTTTCTTCTCGTTTTCCCTGAGCTCCTTGCGCAATTCCTAAGCCCACAATGTTGAGAAGACAGCCTGACCCACCAAAAATAAGAAAGAAAAAGGCCCAAATTTTCAACTAGGATTCTTAGAATGAAGTCATATATATAGAAAACGAGAGAGAGAGAGAGAGAGAGAGAGTTGTTTGATGAAACAGTTGGAAATGGGGTTGGCATAAAGTCACCCGTTCAACAAACCAACGCTGATTCGAGATTGACCAAAACCACTCGGGACACCAAAAAACACGGAAAAAACAGTGGGTTCTGAAAAGGGCAGCAAACCAGAGAGAATAGGTCCACAAAACCGCCACCACTATGCCACATTGAATGCCTTTCTTGGCTTCCAAGCCCTGAATTTTTGTTGGTGTGCAATTTTGTTTTTATTTTCTTTAAAAACAAAGGAAAAAATTCATTTGAGGACACAAATTTTATCCGATATTTAAAAAGCACCCTTGTTTTTTGGAAAAAGGCATTTTGTGAGCCATATATTCTACAAAACTGGCTTACATGGAATCTTGGTTGCTTAACAAAGGTTAATTGTGAGTTCAATATAACAAGATAGCATAAACAAAATGCAATTTTTTGAAATTAGGTTAAAAGAGATATTTCAGTCGCATATTACTATGAAATTAACGTCAAACCCCTATTTGAGAGTTTCACTAAAAAGATGGTATTCATTTTTTTTAAATTAGTACCCTGTTTTCGCAATATAGGGCAAAGGATGTGTGGCTAAATGGAATTTTTTCTATAAACAAATACAATACATGGAGTTTGTAGCCCGTGAACAAATGCCCAAGTTGCCCTTACCCATGAACCATGAGGGCAACTTATCTGAATACGTGGCAGAAGAAGACTGTAGGCTTGATTTGGTCGTTGAATTCTGTTTTACACCATCATCATTTCATATTTTTTAACAAGGGGAAAACCCTATCATCCACCAAAGGTTCGTAAGAGGAAGGATCAAGCACACTTTTAGTGTGCTGCTGCATCCGATCACCCTTCATCTTTTGGAATACAACCTGTCAGTTGTGAGGCTCCAGCAATGATGAATGGCGATCAGGTGCAGCAGCACACTCAAAGTGCGCAATTACATTGCACCTCATCTCAGGGGTGGAGCAAGGGTTCTAAGGCTGAGAAATGAACAACTTGACATTTGGCTCGACTTAGAAATTCAGCATAGTGAGCTAAGCTATTAGCTAGCTCATTTAGGTAAATGAGCTGAGCACAAACATGACAAGCTCGATTAGCTTGACTTGTACAGGTCATTTTACATATATGTCAAAACGTGTTTTTTTTAGATAGGGTTCACTTTGAGTTTAATTTTAACACTCAAATAAACCGAATTTAGGAATTTACACAAATAATAATTTAAAGTAGACGATGCCTCACCCAAAAAAGTGCATATTTAAAAAGATATGACATGTTGAAGCAGTCCAAACCTCTCTATCTACCAAAACAATTATCATCATACAACTTGCTGTTAGACCTCGATGGTCTTTAAAGGTCTCCCAATTATCGTAAGACCTAGCCCAAAAACCCCACTTGTCGTCAGATAAAGTTTCTCGGTTTGGCTCAGGATATGCGAGAATGAAGACAAGCCTTGCCAAAACCTTCCTAAATACTTAGATTTTGTGATAGAACCTTCCATAAGCCAAAACTTATTCTCTCGGCCTACCAAAAAGTCTATTTTTTATCCTTTAATAAATCCAACAACCAACCACCTTTTTTTTCTGCCAATCAGAATGAGGCTACTATACATCAGGTAGATTTGGATATCTTAATCTAGAATCTCAACATTTAAGATCCAGATTCACCTAAATACCTATAAATAAGAGTCATTTTCTCCCCTTTCAGCATCTAAGACCTTTGATTTAGCAATTGGAGTATGATTTATGAAAGTGAGTGTTATAACTGTGAGAGCAATCTAGCCCTGTGCCCTCATCCTACTGCGCCTACTAGTTGTCCCTGTAACACTTGTGGATTTTTCTAATATTTGCTAAATAAAAAAATGAAATTTATGTCTCATATTGGTTTGAATTTCAATTTAGAATTCAATTTCATTTATAGTTGAATTCCATTTAAGTTTGAATCTCAAGTTAATTTGAATTTCGGTTTGAATTTGAACTTTAATTTGAATTGGAATTTAGGATTTAATTGTAACATGAATTTTAATTGAATTCTAATTCATATTTGGAAATTTAATTGGATCTAAAGTGGTTATTGGATTCAGTGGGACACCCATTGGATTTGGATCCTTTTGGAATAAGAATCCAAGAAGAGGGGAGACAAATGAAAATAAATGGGAAGTAGGGCCCACACCCAAGCCAAGGTAGGATGCGCTACCTTCCTTCTTGACATTATCAACTTGGTTAATTTATTTGAAGCCCTAATTAGCTAAGTTAATTAATAATTTTAACTAATTATTAGTTAATCTAGGGTTACATTTATATTAGTAACCTACTTAAATGAGGATTTTGGTTAAGGTAAGTGTGAAAAACCCTTCCCTCCCACACATTTTTGGAAGAGACCATATTGGGAAGAAGAAATGAATAAGGAAGGTTAGTAGGCTTGATACTCTTCCACACATTTTTAAAGAGACTTGCCTAAATGTAAATGATCCTAATCAAGTAAGGAATAAGAGAGTTATTAAACTTCATATTTTTTTCTTGAGATGAGATGTTGACCTCTAAAAAAAGACCCTCACATGCTTCCCTTAACAACCTATTTTCTTGTTATCTCTCTCTTCACCTTCTTCATGCCCATTAGGTAGGAAACTCCATTGATCCTGGAGGTTGTTGTTGATCTAATGGAAGTACAATAATTGGATGGAAGGAAGTTCCAATGATTTGAAGGGTGCTTTGATCCAATTGATTGATCAATCCAACATTTTCAGTGTTCTTGTTCCAACATTGATGTAGAAACATTCTAACATAGTGTGTGCATAGTGCTAAGGTGCATATGCATACATTAATATACATATATCAGTTATGTTATATGTCAAACTGATATTGTATTGATTTTGGAGGTGTATGAACTCCAAACGATTATTGAGAAAAATCGGTTTTGGAGAAACTAAGTTCTTTCTTGAAAAATATTTTGATGAGTGTTTAAGATTTATATTATATGAGGTTTGTATATGAATTATATATATTATATCGGTCTAATGACATACAAGGCTGATATGATATTGATCATGGTGGTATTGGGCTCCAAAATGATTTTTGGGAAAATCGGTTTTGGATAAACCAATCTATGTGATTTCTTGAAAAATATTTTTGTGTTCAGATATATGTTATGTATGATCTGTATGTATTGAATCAGATCCATATTGAATATGATATCAGTTATGCATGAATGATTTAATATTTAAAAGCCATGGATGTGAAAAACAGTTTTGGGTTTATGCATGCTTTCTTTTAGAAAAAAACGGTTTATGCTATGCATGAGATTTGGAACTTTATGTATACATCATATTATATGTTAATCAATGGAGGTACAACATCTATGAAACCATATCTATGTTGTATATAATGTTAAGATGTGTATGGATATATTTCTTGATACTTTTGATAAAGAACAATGTTTTTTATGGATTCTTGAAAGAAACAATTCATATAGAATAATGCTTCATGATAGATATGGATTTTTTGTATGACCAACATGCTATGAGTAGTGTTTAGGTTATGAACAACATGATTACAATGCCTATGCATGATTTTAATGTAAATTCATGCATCTAATATTTGTTGGATTGCTTTGTTGCATGTTGATATTGAGAAATCATGTATATTGTTTCTTTGGTGTTTGGGATCTGACCAGACTTGAAGAAAAATCTAGTTCTCTCAAATAAAGAGTCACAAAATTTTGAGATTTTATGAAATGATTGTGGACACATTAATAAAGCTCTAAAAAGAAATTTGGGGCTAAAACTAGTTCTAAATTGGGGAGATATATTATCTGCAATCCAGTACAGAGTTTCTATACTGACAGTGAACTGTTTAGGACATTTGAAGCTTTGTGCAAATTATATCCCTCAAATGTTTTATGATTTAGAGTTGAGTTTTTTATGAGAGTTAGTTTTAATACCTAGGAATACACCATAAAAAAACTCAGAGTCTGAATCTTTATGTTTTAAAAGTGAAAAATCCCAGAAGTCAGGTTCAGAACCTGAAAGTTTCTAAATTTGACTGATTAAATGACAAGAACTAGCAGCTGTGACAATATTTTTAATTCTCTGCTACGACTAAAATTAAGTCTAGTTTTAGCTGGACTGATACTAGACATATCAATATGCTCATTATAAAAGTTAGAGAATGTTATCTATTATATACAATTCTTGACTACCATTCCATTTGGAGGGACATATTTGACAAGTTTGTTCCAAGAACATAAATCAACAGGTACTTATAGAATTTACAATTCCTAATCCACAAGTCATTTAGGGCATAGTTTTATTCTATATAGTGTTAGTAGATTTATGAATATCCAATAAAAATCTTGGAATTTAATTTGTTTTGAATGAACTATGATTGATTTTTAAATGTCATGTAAAGTTCTGAAAAGAACAGTTTTGAAATATAAACTATTTCAGTTTGGATGTGTTGGAATGCACAAATCTCTATATTATTGTGTGATATTATATATGTTGATGTTATGCTTGTGATATTATGAATATGAGGCTATGATTATAATGTGAAATTCGTCCATGATGTGGAGTGCATACATATGATACCTGCTTGCTAATGATTTGTGCATGTTAATGTTATGTGTATTATGCAAGTGATATGTGCACCATGTTAATGACAGGTGCAATATGCTATTTATATTTTCAACATGCTAATGACATGATAATAATATGCAACATGTGGATTGATATATATACATGTTGTTATGAAAAAAATTATACATGCACAGGTATATTCTCATAAGTGAGCTTGCGGTTCAAAAGAACCATTGATGATAAGAGGGTACTCCACTCATTTCCCTTCTTTTTCTTGTTTGACAGAGCATCCATATAATGGTGCTCATGGTAGGATTCATTTATATTGGTAGCAACTTTTCATAATTGTGGGTCTCAATATGCATGGATAATATTTTCATGTGTTTTGGATCTTAGTTGCACTAAAGATCTGAAATCTATTTCCTAGTAGCATAGAGTGGACTTTGCAAGCTCATATCTTCGCAATCATGAGTCTATTTTCGACATGTTTGATGTCATTGGAATGCTCTTTTCATCAAGCTTTCATATTATATTAGGACTTTTTCGATATTTATAGTACAAGTGCCTAAAAAATCTTGTTTTCTTGAGGTGGGTACTAGGTTGTCTACTTGACTCCTGACATAGCTATCTTTCTTGGGCTATATCTTTTTTCCTTTGTGTCAGATCTCAATGATTTTAGTTTCATTGAAAAAAAAAAGCTTAGGCAAATTATGTGATTGTGTGCTACATATTATTAAAAAAATAACTTAGGGACCCTTATTGAAGAATATCATCTCACGTAGATTCTTAGCAAAATATCAACCTCCAACAAGTTAGGCAAGTCGTTTTGTGTGGGATATTGTTTGCTTCACAATTTATCCTCTCAATTGATCCTCCTTCTTATGTCTCTTATTGGGACTCTCTGTTTTGCTTGTGTGGATTTACAGATTTTTCTTATCCTATTATTTGGATCTTTGAATCCCTCCATTCTTACCAAGAGTGCTAACTCAGATATATTGGTGGTGGACCATGAGAGTTGGATACCTTGTTTGTCTGTACCAGGAATGCTAGATTGGGTATACATGTGAAAGGTTTTGAAGGAGAAACCCTCCCTTATTAGAACCCAATGAAGTGAACTCATAAGTTTTAAGGAGACCTAAGAAGCCTAGCTTTTGGAAATTTGGATTTGTGTACAAGTTGCTCTTGTCTAGAATCTTGTGTTCTTATAGAACCATGCAAGATAGGCCAAGATTTGAAGAGGTATACCTAGTCATATCCTCCCAAGAATTCTAGACCACTTAAGGCAGATTTAGGATCCACTAGTATGGACAAAAAATCCAAATTTGAAACCAATCTTCAGAGTCCGAGTTGACTTGTCACAAATCAGATTTTTTTTGATGAAAATATCTTAGCAATGAAGAAAGAAAGTCAAAAAGATATCTAGGAATTGCATTTTGGCAGATCTTGAAACAACAATGGATTTGGGATCAGATTTGTGATTTTTAGTTCACTGTTAAAATCAAATTTAAGTATAGAATTTTGTGAACTTAAATCAGACATATCAAGCCATCTATAGTAAAAACTCTAACATGATTTTACATTGGAAAGATAGAATCAGACAAGACTATTCTGTGAACAGAAAATAGTTTGTTCTTTCAGAATTTCTAATTCTTAATCTTAAGGCATGTGTTTTTTTACTATATGCATGTAACAAATGTGAGAATCTTTTGTGAAAATCCTAGAGCCTAAATCACCCTGGATGATTTATGACAAAATTTATAATGACAAGTAAATTTTGTGTTAACAGTCTCAAATTGGGGAGTTATGTTTGAATGATTAATATGGTTCCAAAAGTGAACCAAATGAACATGACATGATTCCATAAGTGAACCAAATGAACACATGATATATTGATGAACATATGTGAGTCTATTGAAACAACATGATCGTGCCATCACTTGTAAATATCTTTTGAATACTATGTTGTGAATATATGTCATAATGTTATAATGTGAAGCATGATGCCTTAATGTATAAGATAAGGTTATGATTTACAAATGATGTTATATTGTGTTATGATGTGCCATAAGGCATGAAAATCATGCATGCATATGCGAATGCTCATGAATGAGTTTTTTGTTCAAGAGAACCAATGTAGTGTCATAAGTGTACAAATATGTTAGGTGGCATTTTATGATTTATTGTAAGGCATGAAAAGCATGCATGCACACGAGATCACTCAAGAGTAAGAAATTTATTGAAAATAACTAATGTAATGCTATAAGGCATAAAGTATAAAAAAATATACATGCATATTTAACATAATTGCCTCAAAGCAGATGCAAGAGGTGAATGTTCGACTGATTTAAATGTACCAGAGGCATACAGATTGGGTCATCATTATAAATGAGCTAATAAACTGTGTAACTACCTTAAATAGGTAGTATGATGCTCATATCATGAAAGACAATAAGAAAAGTTATCCTAGAAGGGTACTTGGGCTATTAAGCTATGAAGTGCTGAATAAAAAAAAGCACATGTGATAAAATGCAATGACACTTAGGCCTTAATAAAAAAAAAACTCAATAATCCATTTATATTGTGGCTTACCTTAGAGAGGGTAGGTGGTAAAAAACTTTATTGGACCACATTAAATTCTTTTGACAGCAATGTGTCTCACTCTCTAATCCTCAAAGTGAGAGGGGCAGACTACCAATGTGTCATAGGTGATATGCCCATATCTTATGCAGAAGTTTAGGATGCATTCTATTTTTATACTGCCACTGGTGGATTTCTCTTGTTCAAGGACCACCCACAATAGAACCGATTCGATGAGGCACTTAGGTAATTAAAATACATAGCATAATAAACCCCTAAGTGGGCTATCTGTCTCGACGTCTAACCTTGTGAATACTTGCAATGATACATGCATGAGAGAAATAAAAGCCTTACACTTGAGCATATTTATTTTGTGTGAAAACTTGTATTGAAAACATGCTCTAATAATGCATATACGTAATTTATGGATATGATATTGTTTTATGACATATAGCATAAGTTTATTTGCTATAGTTATTCAATTGAATGCTTCATAGTGATATTGTTTTGCACATGTTCAAAAGGAATGTTTGATCTCATTTGTTCTTGTTTCTGTATATATGTGCATTGTTATTGTATTCCTACCGAGACTTGATGAGTCTGTCCCCTACATCATACACATTCAAGTAATGAGTAGGGAGTTGAAGCGATGGCAGAATGTTGTAGGTGGAGCCAAGAACCAACTATCTAGATCAAGGATTTGTTTTGAAAACCATCTATGACTTATTAAGACTTGTCATTTTTATTAATCATGTTTCCAAATAATTCAATTAATTAATAAACAATAATGTCTTATTTATATCTTGGATTCAGATCTTTGATTTGGATTGATCTATGATATGGACCTGGATCTAAGTCCAATATGAGAATTGAATTCAATCCCATACTGAGTGAAAATACATGTAATCTGCCTGAAATTATGACCAAAACAAAAATAAATGTTTTCCGCTATATTTTTATTTTTCTTGATGAAGGGTTCTTGTCCGTAGTTGTCTTTTTCTCGAACTTAGTTCTAGTGAGCTAATATATGCTAGTGCTTACGCACAAGTGATCCTCTTAGTGCTTAGTCGGGTTAGAGCATTGCTATCGATAAGGCCTTGCATCAATTTAAAAAAAAATATTTGTTATATTTTTTTATTTAAATTTTGAGGCATTACAGTGAGAATATATGCAGATTCATATTAGCAAGATGGCTCTTCTTATTCTTTCGGCTGCTCCGAGTTGAGCTGGCAGGAGGCTACTCACGAGAGTGGGTGAGTATTCTCAATTGGCCCATAGACAATCCTTGGATTCTCTAGATTATTCTCAGGTATGAAATTTTTTCTTTCGCTTTGATTCTGACATCTTATTCATCCATTTTTGCTCTTTTGATTTGTCTTTTCTGCTTTTGGGTGGTTTAGAAGCCTTACACTTTAGAGGAGGAGCAGTCCTTGGGCACAATTGCTTTGCTGGATTGTGCTCCTTGCATGCTCCAGTTTGAAAAGATCAGAGAGCCTTACTATCTCAGCTAAGTTATAAGGAGTTTAGACTTTCAAATGGAATGAAATTCGCTTACTTGCTTTTGATTGAACTTTTCATTCTTGAAATTTAGGGATTTCTCGACTAATGTGTTTGTTGTTTCAGAGAAAGAGAAATGTGAATGAGGAGATAGTCACTTCGATTCTTGAACCTTTCTCACCTTGAAGTTCTGTGGTTGGGTCATCCATGAGAGGGTGCTGTGTGTTCTCCCCAAAACACAAATTCGCGTGTTCTTGTGTGTACGGAGGAATATATTGGGACCCACAATAATTCATATGCCAATGTTGCCCATGATGACTTTATAATAAAATAACATATAAAAAAGGTAGATATGCTTTTGACAAAAATGTCCTCCCATAAGATAGATATGCATTGGACGAAAATGTCCTCCCGCTCCCTGTATATAGATTTTCACGTTCCACATTTGTTTTTAGCTTGTGCTACAACACATGGTCGCTTTCTCGTTCCTGCCTTGTGTTAGATAAAAAGCTTTTCCTAGTTCGTTCCTACCTCGTGGAGATAACTATAAATCAAACGATTGGTTCGATCATTGGTGGGCATCATAGGGGGATTTGTCAACCATCTCTTTTTACAGTCTTTTCTTCTTCATTTTCGTTAGGCAGTATAGAAAAAAGCAATGAAGAACAAATATTTTAACAAGTGCCATTAAAGTGTTGTGAGTATATTTCCATGTCATCGTGCTATTGTTGAAGAATGTATGCCATCGTGAGTGTCATTAAGGCATTGTTTTGTTATTCCAGTTAGATTTTATCGCTTCAACGGTTGGAAACTTGAAGACATTTGTAAGACGCTGGGACCTGTTGACAAGAATGCTTGGTTACAGATGCGAGCAAAGGCCTCTACCCCATCCAGTATCGTCCATTCACTCAATATATGCAATGTAACACAAATTGTGGTTGTAGTAACATATATATCGATTTGTGAAATTTATTTTGTTTCTAATATATTATGTTGAATTATCATATATCGATTTGTAAGATATTATGTGTTTTCTAGTTTCGATTTATGAAATATTGTTTTGTTTGTTGATATCGATTTGTAATATTATGCTGAATTGCCGTATATCAATTTGTAAGCTATTATGTGTTTTATAGTGACGATTTGTGAGATATTGTTTTGTTTGTTAATATCGATTTGTAATATATTATGCTGAATTATCGTATATTGATTTGTAAGATATTATGTATTTTTTATTGTCGATTTGTGAGATATTGTTTTGTTTGTTAATATTGATTTGTAATATATAATGTTGAATTGCCTTATATCGATTTATAAGATATTATGTGTTTTTTATTATCGATTTGTGAGATATTGTTTTGTTTGTTAATAGTGATTTATAATATATTATGTTGAATTATCATATATCGATTCGTAAGATATTATGTGTTTTCTATTGTCAATTTATGAGATATTGTTTTGTTTGTTACTATCGATTTGTAATATATTATGCTGAATTATCGTATATCATTTATAAGATATTATGTATTTCTGAGTATGGTGTTGTTTGTTAATATCAATTTGTAAGCTATTATGCTTAACTAATCAGTAGCCATTGTTATATGCATCTTGAATAAATCGTAGTAAACGTATGTGCTGGCTAACGCAAATTGATATTTTGCACATGACAGTGTTAAGCATATCAGCTAGTTGCAGTGAAGATGATGTATCTCAATCATTGAGAAGTCATGGAGCAACAGACATCCGTACTATCAACACACCTGAAGAATTGAATATGTGCACTAATGATGCACATGATAAGAAGAGTGCATGCATTGGATTCACTCTTGACTTGAATATTCCAGCAGACAAAATGCAAATCGATAATGAGGTAGATGATCATGACAGTGCACTTGACAAAGGTGCAAGCACCTCAAGTCTACATGGTAGTACACTTGACTTTATTCCCATAGAGGGAATGCAGTTTAATGATGAGGAAGCTGCATACAAATTTTACAATGATTTTGCCTTAAAACTTGGCTTCAATATTAGAAGATATTCTAGGGCAAAAAATGCATAGGTGTCGTGGTGAGAAAGGCATATGTTTGTTCCAAGCAAGGTTGGAAGAAGTAAAGTGAAAATCCAACAAGGAGCAAGCCAGATTCAAGATGTGGTTGTCCAGCGAGAATGGTGTTAAGAAGACTTCTGAATGGGAAATATGTAGTTCGTACTTTAATCAATGATCATAACCATGAATTAGCCGTTTCATTTATGACTTCTATGTTAAGGACACATCATAAAGTAACTGAAGAGCATGCCGCAATTATTGAAATAACTGATATCACTGACATTGCACTAAGGAAGATATACAATTTATGTACGCACGTAGATGGTGGTCGCGAGAATATATCATTCACACCTATGGATCTAAGAAACCACTTGAGAATGAAGAGGTCAGAAAATATGAAGAATGGAGGAATATATTTTTTGGTTGATTACCTACAGAAAAAATCAAACATTGACCCTGGTTTCTTTAGTGCAATGCAACTGAATGAAGATATATATGTTGTGAATATGTTTTGGGCAGATTCAAAGTCAAGAGTGAATTATAAATGCTTCAATGATGTACTTGTTTTTTATACGACAGTGAAGTTTAATACGGAACAATGGCAATTTGCGCAGTTTGTCAGAGTGAACCATCACTCATGGAGTTGCATATTAGGCAGCGTTTTTTTGTATGACCAGACCAAGGAAACCTTTGAGTGGTTGTTCAGAGTATTTACACAGGCAATGAATGAGAAGCACCCTGGAGTTGTACTTACAGATGATGATCATGCAATTGCAGTTGCAGTGTCTCATGCATGGCCATATGCACATCATCGCCTATGTTTATGACATATCTTTCAAAATGCAGTAAAGCACAAGGGACATATTTTTAATCAGAAAACAGGGTTTGATAAAAAGTTTAGACAGTGTGTACTTAAGAGCATAGACAAGGTCACCTTTATGTTTGATTGGGAGCAAATGATTCAGATGTATGACCTTGAAGATTGTGTATGGTTACAATATTTATATGTAGACAAAGAGAAGTGGGCATTGGCATATGGAAGATAATACTTTTGTACATGTATAATAAGCATATAAAGAGCTAAATCTATGCATGTCATACTGAAAAAAATATTGTATTCATGTTTAACAATGTTTTGTTTCATAAAACAATATGAACTATTTGTAGATGGTCTTAGACAGAATGAGCTTGAACAAGATGTGAAATGCTTCAACACCCGCCCTGTAACTTTGGGCATGAAAATATTGGCGCGACCTGCAGATCTGTATACACTAACTGTATTTGAATGAACTAAGAAGCAGGTTATACATGTCATGAATTGCAACATAAAAGGACATATGCAATATGAGAATATGCACAAATACCATGTTGTATAGGATGACGAAGAGTATCCAAAAAGGCAAGAAGCACATGTTACGTATAATATTGACAACAGAATAGTTGAATGTACATGCAAAATATTTGAATTCAAAGGTATTTTATGTCATCATGCATTAAAGGTACTTAATCAAGAGAAGATACAAGAAATACCTGAGTCATATATAATGTGAAGATAGACGAGACAAACAAAGATTGAACTGCTAGAGACAAATAATGTCGGTCCACCTAGTGTTGATGAGAAGTGCCAGATAGCCTCCCGTTACCAACAACTATGTAGGTCACTTATGCATGTTGCAGGTTTGGCATAAAAAAACGAAGATGCTTATGTATGTATGAGAAACGTGTCAAGGGAATTACTTGAAAAAGTGCAGTTAATTTACCATGAGTCTGTTGTAGCTCGTGAAGACCAATCTAAGAAAATGGGATCGAACAATGTAGGTGAAAATCATGCTTCGTTTGACCCTTGTGAGAAGTTGCGCAGAAGCATAATCATCATCTTCGACAAGTCAAGAGTAATCGTTGTAGATTATGATGGGAATATTCACCTAGTGAAGGGTATCAAAAGAAAACTTATTGCTAATCGCAGTCGTCAAAGGACAAAGGGTGCACTGGAATTGGTTTGCAAGAAAATGTCTAAGAAACAACCAACCCCTAAACAACCAAGCCCTTCGCATGAACAGGTATGTAATACAGTATATTGCTTCCCATGTAAATTGTCTTACGTGCAACCCATCAATATCTTACTTGTATAATTTCTAACATGCAACAATACCATACAAACGTGCACTATAATACTAAAACCTACAATCCACCCGATCTGTTTGAGTGGAATGATGGCATGAGTATGACAAGTCTTTTGGTATGTAACAATTTTGGGAGGATGTTAGCATTTCTTGTTGAACTTAATATAGTGTCTGATATTGTTCTGTTTCATGACAGGCGCTGTTAATTTCAAAAGCGAGTAACACAACACAAGAATCACGTGTGGATTCTTCAGCTTCAAAATAGTTGTAGCATTTAACTTTCATATCTTACAAATCGTTGTAATGTTTAGCATTCTATAATTCTTTGTTGTAGTTGTATAATTCTTTGTTGTAAATCAATAATTCTTTGTTGTAATTCTATAATTCTTTGTTGTAAATCGATAATTATGTGTTGTAATGTTATAATTCTTTTTTGTGGACATTCGACTGAATCGTAGCGTCCTTCTTTGACATCGACACAACTTGCACTTAGAAGGAGGTTAGAGGAAACGTCGGTTTTTCTGTTCGGTCCTCACGAAGCAGGTTATAGGAAAGGCTCCTTTTCTTCTTTAAATGAAACATCGCTTATTCCATGCTATTAAAGGAAACATCTTGTGTGCCTTGCGGAACACGATGATTCATTCATTTATTGTTCACGTTGTTTCACATCCCGCCAATTTTCAAAAATCATGCAAAAAGAATATTAATAAATAAATAAATAAATTACATTGCGCATTAATTAAAAGACGTCGTTTCATTTCTAGTATCATCGACACGATGTTAGTACGTGTAAATGAATGACACCTAGCATAACATCAGTTGCGTGTCAGATCCTAAACCCTATACTAATGTTATGCGATGTTTCTTGCAACTAAAGGAATCACTATATATAATAAATTCAAAACTAGTAATCGTTATAATTGCTATCACAGGAAGTACAAATCGTGGTAACTGCATAATCGCTATACCTATTAATCGCTAAACTAAGTAATTGCTATCACAGGAAACGCTATAAATAATAAACCCTAAATCAATAATCACTATACGATTTAGCAAACATAAGTACAAATAATGTTATCTTCATAATCGCTATACTGAGTAATCAACATATTAAGTAATCACTATCACAAGAAACACTAAAAGTAGTAAACCCTAAGCTAGTAATCGTTGTACGATTTAGCAAGCGTAAGTACAAATCATTGTAACTTCCTAAACACTATACATATTAAGCGCTATACAGAGTAATCGCTATCACAGGAATCATGATACATTATAAACCCTAAGCCAGTAATTGCTATATGTAAGTACAAATCATGAAAGAGTTAGTGGCACTTCTGTGTTACACTTATTAAGGAAAGAATTATATAATTACAACAAAGAATGGCAGAATTACAACATAGAATTATCGAGATACATAAATCACATATGTTTATTTACTTGTGCTTGACGACTCAGATAAAAATATAACTCGTCTCTTGCTTGCACTTTGTGGAGTCTCTTTATTCAGTGGCCTCTTCGTTTCCTTGATCTTATATAACCCACTGATAATCATCTCAACCAGCGACCTAATTTATTTAGTCAAATTCTGCACGTCCTTTCGTAACTCCTTATTCTCACTCTCTAGCATTGCAAACCTTTGGTCGGACAATACCTTCTCCTTTGGGAGTTGTGTTTGCTCCTTATCGTGTACTGCAACAAATGGAATCGTAGTATCCGCCAAATGGACACGATAGACGTTACGTCTATGCTAGAGGACGACATGCTTGGGGACAAGAGTAACCTCACTTTCAGGTTGCTTCTCCTCAATCTGTCAATTTTCATGCATGGTTGCCAATATTGTTTGAAATAGTTGGGGTCATATTGTCGTTCTTTATAATCATATGGTATGACACGAACACATCCTTTGTTTCAGTTATCCAATTGTTTTCTGAAGCGTTCATGCCAATTCACGTTTGTGGCCCCACCACTATTCATCTTTCTTTTTAATGACACATGCAATTTTGGTATCGACTGTCCCAAGCTAGCTTGTAAGAGTACTCGACTACCATGATGCATCTCGGCTTTATATTTGCTAAAGAGCCAAATATCGCAGACAGACCATCTCGTAGCCTCGGCAACAACCTCGTCATCCTCATCCTCCCCATCCCCATAAGGTCTACACACAACCTGTACAATCGAGATTAAGGTTTAGATATAGACATAATTATTCATGCAAAATGTTGAATGCAATAATGATTTATACTAAAGAAGACAAAATGCTGAATGTGATTATTAGTTAAGAATGCTAAACATTACAATGATTTACGGTAATGAAAGTTAGATGCAAATGCGATAATGATTTGTACTAAGGAAAATGAAATACAGAATGCGATGATTACTTGAGAATGCTAAACATTACAACAATTTACGGTAATGAAAGTTAAATGCAAATGCGATAACGATTTATACTAAGAAAAATGAATGATGAATGTGATGATTACTTGAGAATGCTAAACATTACAACGATTTACGATAATGAAAATTAGATGCAAAGGCGATGACGATTTATACGATGGAAGACAAAATCCTAAAGCGATGATTACTTAAGAATGCTAAACATTACAATGATTTACGCTAATGAAAGTTAGATGCAAATGCGATAACGATTTTTAATAAAGATGACAAAATCCTAAAGCGGTGATTACTTATGTATGTTAAACCATATAACGATTTACGCTAATGAAAGTTAGATGCATAGGAAATAACAATTTGTACTAAGAAAGACAAAATCATAAAGTGATGATTACTAAAGAATGTTAAACATTACAACGATTTTAAACCATTTACCTCATTTAATTGCAGCCCATCTAAAATGAATTGAGCATTTTTGCACTTAACATTTATTGAAGCCCACATGCCGATCATGGGAAAACCATAAACTGTAGGGCCACATTGAGGATGAAAGGCGACAATATGCTCCCAAGTCCAGGCCTACAAAAACAATATATTAGTAAGACTACAACCTTTAACGTGCTTAGTCCACAAGCACTAAATATGTAATAAACAAATACTTAAACAAATGGCCAAAACCCCCCGACGGTTTTCGTACCCCTACTTGCATGGTAAAGTTGACTGTATAAGTGTGCGAGCATAGCAGCACCGCATGCCCAGTTGTCAACTTTATCTAAGTCTTCCAAGAACTGCAGCCACAAGTAACTTATTCTCGATCCAAAACAATCAAAAAATAAAGTAAGTCCAAAAAAATAAAGAAGGAAGCCGCACAACTCTTGGTCAGCTGCTTCAGATGCACATGCAGTGGACCGACCTTTCCATTTATTACAAAAAAAATAAACTTTCATCGATGAGGAATTGCCTCCACCAGAAATACACTCACGTCATTTCTCTATCGACATTCTTAGAAGGGCTATGCAATTGTCCTTTGGGTTATAGTTTGAATCTCATGTTAGAACAACACTGCCATGGTACTTAAGACTCATAATTTGTGCCACATCTTATTGGGTCATGATGATCTCAAAACTCCCAAACTGGAACATGTTTGTCTTATGGTCTCACTTTTTTACCAGGTGGGTCATGGTGTTCCAGCATTTTTCAAAATAATGTTGGTCCAGAAGACCGCCGAAGTGCATCTTTCGTAATTGGTCCTTCTGATATTTACTCAGCTTTCTGAACCACGATAGAACTACTGGCCGCTGACACCGCCCTTTCAGCTTTTCACCTGCTACTCTGCTTCTCTTCTGACCTGCCTGTAACAAAATATCAAATCACAGTTAATCGCTATATATAGTAATCACCATCACAATAATCTCTATATATAGTAATCGCTATACATAATAATTGCTATCAAAGTAATCGCTATCGCAGTAATCGCTTTAAAGAGTAATTGTTATACGTAATAATTGTTGTACATAGTAATCACTATACATAGTAATTGGTATTCATAGTAATCTCTATACATAATAATACCTATAGCAGTGCATCGTGACGTACAATAGCGATTAACGTACCTTGGTCATACTTTTCTCCTCTTCATCGCCTCCCTTTCTCTGCTTTTGTACTTATTCCTTCTGTCCATCGTTTGCTTTTTCCTTTCTCTTTCGGTCTCTTTCTCTCGCTTCTTCCTTTCTTTTTCCTTCTCTTCTTCGTCCTGCTTCTTCATTTCTCTTTCCTTCTCTTCCTCATCCTCCTTCTCCTTCCTTTGCCTTTCCTTTTCTTCCTCGTCCACCTTCTCTTTTCTTTGTCTTTCCTTCTCTTCCTCGTCTTCCTTCTCCTTCCTTTGCCCTTTCTTTTCTTCCTTATCCTAAACCAGCTTCATTTGCCCTTTTTCTTCCTTCTTCTTCAATTGTCTTTGCTTCTCTTCTTCTTCCTCTTTTTTTTTTTAAACTGTCTTTGCTTCTCTTTCTCCTCCTCCTTCTTTTTCAACTATCTTTGCTTCTCTTCCTCCTCCTTCTTCTTCTTTAATTGCATTCACTTCTCTTTCTTCTCCTTGTTCTTCCTTTGCTTTTACCTCTCCTCCTCCTCCTCCTTCTTTTGCCTTTGCTTCTAGTGTTGTGAGAGGCATACGCCTCAGTACTTGAAGCGTACGCCTCACAGGCGAGGCACACCCTCAAGGTACTGAGGCGCACACTCAGTACTTGAAGCGTTGATATTTCTTTTAGTCTTTTTATGTTTCATTTGTTCATAAGATGACTTTTATGACCTCCTAATACTTTGAGAAATCTATGTCACAAGGACGAAGACATGACAAGGCCTACAGAGACACTATGTATAATATTTTAGTAGATTTTCATAATAAAAAAGATCAAAAGTTATATATTAAATTTAAGGAATATATAATTATATATCATCAATGTGTTTGACCTTGCATAAAAATCATATAATGTACTCATGTCTCGAATCCATATATCACATCCATGTTTGTATATTGTATACGTATCCATGTGACGTCACCTGAGATATAATAAAAAGAACAAAGTGTACTTGATTACCGATATGCTAGCATGCACCCGTCTGGATGTGTGTGTATTCCATAGTCATAAATCTAATTAGCGATTTTCTTGACAAAGGAAAATGTCATGATAATCTGTAAAATTTATTTTCGTCAGGAAAATCTTAAAAAATAATGGTATATTTAAAATTTTAATATATATCAGATAAACTATGTAGAAAAATATAGGCAAAAAATATAAAAATGCCAAGATCACATTATAACAAGAAAATATTGTGATAAAAGATGTGATATTTTCAAAATTGGCGATATTTTGAAATATCACATTTTTCTCGAGATTGTGTCAGTTTTTTAAAATCTCACAATAAAATCACAATATTTAAAAAAATGGCCAGTATTTGTGACTATGGTGTGCACTTAGTTTGGCTATCAATGCAAAATCCTCTTGCTGGATCCATATTAAACTCTACCTTTATCAAATTTTGGATATGGATTTGGGTTGGGATCTTGTACACAAAAGTCAGATTTGGATATGGATTTGGTGTGTTTAGTTAATGGCGGACACAAAGATTGGTGATGAATTTTTATTTTATTTTCTTATGATTTTGTACTAAAATAACTAAAAGCAAATTAGTAGTTCTTATTTAAAATTTCCATTATTTTTATTAATATTATATATTTTATTATTCTGATCATAAAGCTTACGCTTAAACGCCTCGAGGCTTATGCCTCGCTTCATAACATGCTCAATGCCTCGCTTCGCCTCATCGCATTTAACAACCTTGTTTGCTTCTCTTCCTCCTCCTTATTCTTACTTTGCTTCTCCCTCTCCTCCTCCTCCTCCTCCTCCTCCTCCTTTTGCCTTTGCTTCTCGTCCTCCTTTTACTTTGTTTTTCCCTCTCCTCCTTCTCTTTCTTTTGCCTTTGCTTCTCTTCCTCCTTCTCCTTATTCTTCCTTTGCTTTTCCCTCACCTCCTCCTCCTCCTTTTGCCTTCACTTCTCTTCCTCCTTCTCCTTATTATTCCTTTGCTTTCTCCTATCCTCCACCTCCTCCTTTTGCCTTGATTTTCTTTATTTTTTTTTATTATCCTCTTTCTTCCTTTCATTTTGCTTCTCTTCGTCATCCTTTTTCTTCTTTTTTGTCTGTACTTCTTTCTCATCTTTCTTCATTGGATTATCATCTTCAATATCTGATGGATTAGGCTTTGCTCTAAACTTTACCAGCAATTGCTCCCTTTATTTATCATTCTCAATCTTCAATATTCTGTAGTACGCTTCTAATTTCTTGTACAAAGCATACTATTCAATGATTTTGTCAAGAGATTTTCTCGCTGACGATGAAGTGTTTCTTCTCTTAGGAATGTAAGCCATTGGAAACCTGCACAACACAAAAACTTACCAAGATGACAAAGGGTGCTCCGACGAAAGAAGATGAAGCGTTAGAATTTTTGTGGAACATTTAGGGGGAAATATTGTGAAGAACTCCTTTTATAGTCAAGGAGTTTAATGCTTATGAAACCCGCCAAAGATTTTTTGTTTGTTCACATTTTTGGCGGTTCACGTCTTATAATAAAAGATTTTAAAATGATGTCATTGTCGGCCACAAAGATCTACCTTTTGTTGCAAAAATATTGTCATAGTATAATGCAATCGGATAATCAAATATCATACAAATTGATATGAAAATTACTATTGATAGCTTATAAATCGATATACAGAATCAGGATAGAAATCGATATTTAGAATCAAGTCAATATCTTAGATTGATATTAAAAATCAAAACATCTTAAATCGATAAGGAAATTCCTATTGATATCTTAAAAATCGATATTTAGAATCAAAACAATGTCTTAAAATGATATTAGGAATCAAAACGATATCTTAAATCGATATTAAGAATCAACATAGAAATCGATATTAAGATTCAGAATAATATCTTAAATCGATTTAGAAATTCGTGTTGATATCTTTAAAATCAATATTTAGAATCAGAACAATATCTTAAATCGATATTAAGAATCAAAACAACATCTTAAATTGATATGTAAATTCATATTGATATCTTAACAATCGATATTTATAATCAAAATAGTATCTTAAATCAATATTAAGAATGAAACAATATCTTAAATCCATATTAAGAATCAACATCGAAATCAATATTAAGATTCAGAACAATATCATAAATCGATTTGAAAATTCGTATTGATATATTAAAAATCGATATTTAGAATCAAAACAATGTCTTAAAATGATATTAGGAATCAAAACAATATCTTAAATCAATATTAAGAATTAGCATAGAAATCAATATTAAGATTCAGAACAATATTTTAAATCAATTTGAAAATTCGTGTTGATATCTTTAAAATCGATATTTAGAATCAAAACAATATCTTAAATCGATATTAGGAATCAAAACATCTTAAATTGATATGTAAATTCCTATTGATATCTTAACAATCGATATTTATAATCAAAACAGCATCTTAAATTGATATTAAGAATGAAACAATATCTTAAATTCATATTAAGAGTCTGCATAGAAATCAATATTAAGATTCATAACAATATCATAAATCGATTTGAAAATTCGTATTGATGTCTTAAAAATTGATATTTAGAATCAAGTCTATATCTTAAATTGATATTAATAATCAAAACAATATCTTAAATCGATATACAGAATCATTATAGAAATTGATATTATGCTGAATTGTCGTATCGATGATTAATATATTATGTTTTGTCTATTGCGATTTATACATTGAATATCCTATTGCAATTTGCCTTTATGAGCTTTGTCTAAGTGATTTGCTTGATACCGATTGTCCTTTCGCGAATTAATTTTATGAGCTTTGTATAAGTGAACATGTCCTACCGCGATTTATACAATAAATGATTTATAAAAGGTAGAAAGGAAAATACAATAAACAAATCGACACGATGTTTAGGCATAGTAAACTATAAATCGAGTTAACTTCAATGATATATTACAACCACATTCATTTACAAAATATATGAGTGCTGCACATTCTTTGCTTCTCATGCAAATATCCTCAGCTGAACATTCTTTGCTTTCAGAGTGTTGCATATTCTTTGTTTTCAGAGATCCTCCAATGTTATCACTTCTGGCATAGAGTTCATATTCCAGCTAGCAAGAGCTCTAGAGAGAGATATATGCGATCGACACATAGAATCGCTTTGCAGTAGGATATGAGCCCACTCTTGAGAATATGCTTCACAAACCAATGCTCAGGCACTCACCGCTAGAAAGAACCGATACTATGTGCATATTTGTCATGAAGTATATCGAAGGTAGTCAAATATTTTTCCAACAATGAATTATGGTTTGCGAACAATGGAGTGTTCGGCAGTAGGAATAGATCAAATAGATGAACATCAACATCACCTCCTGTCTATCATGCATAATATTTGTGCTTGCTTCGGTATGATGGCAACGATTGATGATGATTATGGTCGTTATATTTTGTGTAAGCTTCAATATACTTCACGACAAATATGTCATAGTCATATGTGTCATGAATATATCGATGTATACACAAAGGATAACAACCATAATCATCATCGAAGAATATACAGATCTTTCCTCACGGAGTGAAACAACTACGTTATCAGCATCAAAACCCATCTATCAAGCACAGGTATAAGGAACACAGGAAAACAAAGAAGAAAGAAAAATACAAGGGAGAAGAAGAAGAAGAAGGCGGAGGAGAAAAAAGAAGAAGTTGTGCTGCCGCAGAAAAGAGGAAGAGAGGTTAAATAGATTAGGGTTTTAGACATGGACAACAGGTCGGGTAGGGTTTTACATAGAATAGGATTTTACACAGATCTATATTAGGGTTTTACATAGAATAGAGTTTTACGCACGTGTACACAAATCAACATGATGTTTAGACTTAGTAAAGTACAAATCAATTTACAACTTGATAACTATTAAAAAGTTGTAAATCACTATCACTGTTATATAGAAGAAGTGTTATATTATGATCTGTACAACAGACATTAAGTTAAAGTTACAAATCGTTATCATTGTTTTATAGAAGAAGTGTTCTATCAAGATTTGTACAGAAACAAACCTAAATCGTTAACGATTTATGCTATCACGATTTGCGTTTACCAGCTTTGTCTATATGAACGATATCCTATAGCGATTTCCTTTTACGAGCATTTTCTACGTGAACGATATGTTGTATCATGATTTACCTAATGACTGATTCATAAAAGGCGGAAAGGAAATAGCTGTAAACAAATCGCCACAATGTTTAGACTTACTAAAGAACAAATCGACAAGATGTTTAGGGTTTAGGGTTTTGGGGTTCGAAGTTATGGTCTAGGTTTTAGGATTTAGGGTTTAGTAATTTATTAAGGGTTTAGGGTTTAGCGTTAGGGTTTAGTAAGATATTAAGGGTTTAGGGTTTAGGTTTAGGGTTTAGGGTTTAGAGGTTTAGAGGTTTAGGGCTTAGGGTTTAGGGCTTATGGTTTAGGGTTTAGGGTCTAGGGTTTAGGGTTTATGATTTAGGGTTTAGGGTTTAGGGTTCAGGGTTTCGGGTTTAGGGGTTATGGTTTAGGGTTAGGGTTTAGTAATATATTTAGGGTTTAGTGTTTAAGGTTTAGGGTTTAATAATATATTAAGGGTTTATCGTTTAGGGTTTAGGGTTTATGTTGTAGGGATTGAGGTTTAGGGTTTATGATTTAAGGTTTAGGGTTAATGATTTAGGGTTTCGGGAAAAGGGTTTAGGGAAAAGGGAAAATGGTTTAGGGTTTAGGGGTTATGGTTTAGGGTTAGTGTTTAGGGTTTAGGGTTTAGGCTTAGGGTTTAGTAATATATTAAGGGTTTAGTGTTTGCCGTTAGGGTTTAATAAGATATTTAGAGTTTAGGGTTTAGGGTTTAGGGTTAGGGTTTAGGGTTTAGATTTAGGGTTTACGGTTAGGGTTTAGGGTTAGATATTTGTAGTATGTAATTGAAACCTGTGCGTGAGGAATAACAATTGTAGCGACATGAGGTGGTTGTTTGCGTGCTCAAATCGTTGCTCATTTAGCGATTTCTATGAAAATCGCTTTAAAGCGTCATACCTGTAATTAAATAGTTATCACGTGAATCGCTATCATCAACAATTATAAATCACTATTGCATCAAATGTATAAATCGTTCCTGATTTAAACGTACAAATCACTGCTTCAAACTTACAAATTGATGTATAAATCACACTCTTCATAAGTACATATTGTTGTAACATTTGGGCTTCAACAGTAAACCTCGTTGTATGATTTAGCAAACTTGAGTACAAATCTTGTTAACTTTATATATCATAAATCACTATTGCGTTAAATGTATAAATTATTGTTGTTTTAATGTATAAATCATAAATCGTGTTGATTTGGCTTTGTTACCAAAATATGTGTCATTCATTTATAAAAGAAACATTGTTTCACATCCCGCTCATTGTCAAAAATCGATATGCCTTGTGAGACCTGTATTCCGGTTGACGATTTATGAGATTTACGCAATGACGTTTATGTCGGTCACAACGATTTGCCTTTGTATAGAAAATATTGGAATAGTATAACACAAATTGCGGTTGTAGTAATATACTATTGATTTGAGAGATATTGTTTTATTTGTTAATATCGATTTGTTAGCTATTATGCTGAATTTTTGTATCGATTTATAATATATTGTGAGATATGTATATCGAGTTTTCATTTTCCTCCTCCTTCTTCCTTTGCTTTTCCTTCTCTTTGCCATCCTTCTTCTTCTTCATCATCTTTAGTTCTTCCTCATCCTTCTTCGTTTGCTTTTCATCTTCAATATCTAATGGATCAGGCTCCACGATTTATATTTATGATTTATGAAGTTACCACGATTGCTATTATCTAGGGTTTGTGAGGCATAACAGTACTTACATTTATCATATCGATTTGTAATATGAATAAGCGATTATGCTGAATTGTCATATCAATTTGTAGTATATTATGCGATATGTACATCAATTTGTGTGTTCAAATCGTTGCTCAGTTAGCGGTTGCTATTAAAATCGTTGCACATTATTTGAAGTATGAATTGTTATAAATATATATTATGTGTTTGCTAGTGTCAATTATTACAATATTTGCCATATGAATCACGTCAAAACATGCTAATACTATAAATCGATACTTTTATTGGCATGATAAATAATAACTCGAAGATCATTACCAATAACTGAATCACCTTTCCTTTGGCAGGGTCAACCCATTCTTTGTAAAGATCATCAATTATTTCTCTTCGATGAGTATGTACAACCATCAATTGAAACATATTTGAACATAACAAACATCTGAGAAACTGTATCGATTTGAATGGTGCAGTGGGCTGCCATTACGAATGAGTTTGTTTGCTTGCAAAGGATATGTGGGATCTAACCCCTGATACAGAGTTGTTGTCAGAACTTTTGCAGAAGAACATGGAGCTACCAGTATCAGCTGCAGAGTATACTTTTGAATCTGCTCTTGTTGATTTAATATCTGATAGATCCTCAACGGCATGACAAAGGGTGGTTCGACAACAGACGACGGTAAAAGGTGCTCTGGAAACAGACGACAGTAAAAGGTGCTTTGGAAACAGACGACGGCAAAGGGTGCTCCCGCAGCAGCAGACGACGACAAAGGGTGCTCCTTCGAAGGTGTAAGAGTGATCCGGAATGGAAAGGGTGACATATTTCAAGGTTGAGACTCTTCAAGCAGAAGTGTTTACTGCTTAGGGCAAAAACAAAAGGTTATCCTCCATTTTTTGACTGGAGGACATTTTGGTACATTACTCGAAACATCGTTTCATGGCGCTAATGGCAGAAAAGGATACTTAAGTCTTTGCAAATGCACCAGACTTCGATACTAAGTGATGCAAACACACACTGGGAAACAAGCCGCATGTGCTTACTTATATGACGCTTATTCAGACCCGAGAACACGCACCTACGTGTTTCGGGGGGGGGGGGGGACATATAACCTGCTTCTATTCCAATAAGAACTAAGACATCACATTTGGGTGGAATAAGGGTAAATAAAGACTATATGCTATGGATTAGGAAGAAGATCCGCGCCACCTTTTTTCGTTTGTTCGACGGGGTGTTCCTACTATACTAGAACTGTAGTGATTGTTAACTTCTCCTTGGTACGAAGTCAGGGGTTGAGAAGATATGGGCAGCGGGGAATGCTTTTAGGGCTTGGAGTAGTCAAGTACTTCAAGTGGCACCATGGGAACGACCTGAGGATGATGCAGAATACATAAAGTGTTATTCAATGGTACAATTGGGTCATCCTTGTAACAGGTTGGTCTCAAGCATCGCACAGGCAGGACCAGGTGTAACAGTTCTAGAGCATGACACTATGACTTTGCGACTTTTGATGAGGCTTTTCTAGAGGAGGATCATGGAGCTGGTTTATCCTACAATGATTTGGTAGGCTATCCTATTCCAAACCCACAACCTTCTCGAGGATTTAAGGTATTGTTCTATTTTTTACCTTTTTGCCTTTATTTCTACTCTTTTGATCCTTGCACTGACCTTTCTGACAATTCTTGACAGGATGGGAGATAGATGTATAAAGAAAGGATCCAAAGCTTAAAGAATGCTTTGTCTGAGTGGACCACTTCTTCGGAGAGGATTCAGTCTAGAGGTGGCAAAATCTAATCCGACCCGCCAACCCGCTTCTTAGCTGGGTTAGGGTTTGGCTTAAACGGATTCATGTCGTAAACGGGTCAACCCGTCTAACCATTTATTAAACGGGTTGTGTTCGTGTTAGGGATATGCCAACCCGCCAACCCGTTTAATAAACGGGTTAGGTAGGCGGGTCAACCCGTTTACACGAACCCGTCAACCCGCAACCCGTTTATATATATATATATATATATATATATATATATATATATATATATATATATATATATATATATATATATATATATAAACTTATTGTGTTACTCAGGTCGGTTATCGTGTCTATGTTATCGAGTTACGAGTTACTCGGGTTGGTTATCATGTCTACGTTATCGGGTCGACCCGTTTAATAAACGGGTCGTCGTGTCATGTCGACCCGTTTATTAAACGGGTTAACCGTGTCGTGTCGGATACCCGTTTAATAAATGGGTTATGTTCGTGTTTGCCACATCCGACCCGTTTAATAAACGGGTCGTGTTCGTGTTGAGGTATTCTGACCCACCGACCCGACCCGATTGCCACCCCTAATCCAGTCCATGCTAGTGGAGACCCAGTGCAGAGGTTGAGCTGAGGTTGACTAAGCCAAAGAAGAGAGATGCTTTAGAGGAGAGGCTGACCTTGTTTGACTTTGAGCTGACTTAGCCTTTGAAGTACTTTCTTTCTCCTTTTTCATTCTTTGTTTTTGTTATTTTTTTATTGAAATGCAGGTGTTTAGAGGTTTAGGATAGTGATATTAGAAATAATACCTTGTTCATGCTGAAGTATAAATTTTTTTTGACAAAAACTCAATATTTTTTTTTTAAAGTTGCTGACACTGTTTTTTTTTAAATCTTTCTTGCAGAAAGGGAAGCATAAGGAGTATCGCGAGAAGCAACAGGCTCTCTTGAAGGAGCTGACGTTGATTGAGGAGCTGCACTCTCAGACAAAGGTTCCGATAGCATTCTACCAGGAGAAGCTAGAGGCTCACATAATCAGCAAGTCAGAGGCAGCCGAAGACAGTAAGGGGACAACTCAGTTTCTCTTTTGCTCTCTTGTACAGAACTTGATGAATGTAGATGAAACTTTTTTTTCACATGATGTGCTGTTTTTTTCGTTTAGTCATGAATGGATGGATGTTTGTGTATGTGTGACGGTGAAATGGAAGGCTCCTAAAATCACTGGTTTGTATTGGGTACGGTCTCACAGTCATTTAGGTCCATACATGGATATAAATGCATGAAAGCCAACATATCAAGATCCAGACCTAGTTACAAAAGCAGGGAAAAAATCTGGGTCAATCTGAGCTCGACCAGGGTCTACCAACTGACAAGCCTAGGCTCAATCACTCACCATATGCACATAAGGTTCATGTTCATGTATTCACGACTCTTCGAGGAATTTGAAGCTTCTATTGCACCGACAGAGGACAGGTTATTTTATGTGCACAATGCTCACTGAGCTTGGTCAAGCTCCATTTTTTAAGCAATTAAAAGCTGACAAGTGGCATCAAAAGAGAAAAAATAAAAGTATGTGGAACTGAAGCCTATAAGAAAGGCAGCTCAAGCAAAAGAGGAAAATCAAGACCGTGCAATTTTCAGGATCAAAGGCTCTAAATCATGGAGTTGTCTCATTCAAATCAAAGGTATATGAGCACCCCGCTCATGTTAACATCATGCAGTCAAAATAAATTTAATATGGAAGTTGGCAGTCAAAATGAAAGCCCCACCTTGTGCCGACAAGATCCACCGTACACGTGTGTCGCTTTACGTGGGCCGTAAGGCATGTTCGTTGTTCCCATTGCATGTGATGGGTTCGTGGTAATGAATCGTATGGAGTTTGGAGTTTGGAGTTTGGAGTTTGGAGTTTGGAGTTTGACCGATTTGAAAGCAACAGTTTGTTTGATTATAAAAACTTGACCAGCCAATCAAACCTTAAAAATAGCATGTCAACTTAAATTTACTGCCATCTTTGACATTGGTGTTTTATATGTGATAACAATAAAGTTGCTAATCCATAAAAAGGATATAATAAGTCACAATTATTTTTCTTGGTTTTATATATATATATATATATATATATATATATATATATATATATATATATATATATATATATATATATATATATATATATGAGAAAGTGGTAACTGCACAACCCTTAGGTGGATGGCCAGCGCAAAATCACTAAAAAAAATTTAAAACTCGCTTTTTGCGTGTTTTAAAGTTTCTAGCCGCGGTCAAAGACCTAAAACTTTTTTTTTTTTTGCATTTTGATGCTGCTTTCAGCATTTTTTGCAGAAAAAAATGATGAGCGTCCATCACTCCCATGAGGCGTGGTTTCACTCAGGGTTGCACTCATATGGATTGCGCAGCTACACCCTATAGAGAGAGAGATGAGTGTAACAGTGGATGCACAAATCATTCACTGTTATGTCATAAGAATGAGCACACAAAACAACCTTTAGCATGCTCAGTTAGTAGTGCAGTTTTTTTTTTTTTGCACACAAAACAACCTTTAGTTTTTTGTTCAGGTCTTTAGCTGCGGTTAGCGACCGCCACTAAATCATTTTTTTTTACCCATGGTGCACAATCGTGCATCCAATGGTTTGTTCGGTGCTTGTCCATCCACTATTACTCTCTTTATGTGTACGAATAATGCTATGGAGCTCCAAGAGTACCTACTCTCACATACTAGAAATCATAGTTGTATGTTGCATTTTCTCAATTAAACCTTATGGATGTGCTCAACATAGTTTATTTGATAGTAATCATACTTTGAATCATGTTTTTTTGGACATAAAAATAAGATTTTTTAAGTCATGAAATTTTGATACATTGCTGACCATTGACTTTTAAAGTTCTTGAAAAACATACATCTATGTTATAATCACATGATTCAAAACTTGGTAATAATATTTATAGGGTGTTATCAACAAAAAAAAGTTTAAGAAATTTGAAAATATAAAGCTTTTATGAGGTGGGAGTAGGTACTCATATAAAATGGCTAAAATATTTTTAAAAGCATAACATTTTTTACATGATTACTTTTTTAGGTATTATAATTCTTTTGGACTTGAGTAATTAAAAGCCAAATACATTTTTCATTTTTTTTTTTAATAAAGTTACTTTTTTTTACCACAAAAATAACCATATATTCATTTTAGTCATTTTTAGTAAGGTTGAATCGATTTAATATTAAATAAAACAGTTTAATGTTAACCTTAGGAGGCTGCCTTAAACAAGCATAATTTGCAATTTTGCATTTCCTTTTGACATTTTTTGTGCATTGTTTTAAACTCCCTCTCCTTTCTAACACGCATTTGCAAGGTTGGGAAATGAAGTCCAGTCGATTCTACTCATTTATCTCTCTTTCTCTCTCTACAGAAATGAAGTCCAACAGCTGTAAGGAGAAGGCTGCCGTTGTAAGATGGGGCTCTATCCTTCCCTAAAGAGACTCCCGTTTTCAATGGTACCGACTTTTAGGCAGTGTTTGCATCACAGGACAAATGCCACGCTAACAGCACACACAGCGTTTGTCCTGAACTTACCAGTCACACCTCCAGCCTGTGCAGGATGCTCTTTGTGCTTATCAAAAGGGGGACAGCGCCAGAGCACACAGACCGAGTAGCACGAATGTGTGCTGCATATCAAACACACCCATAGGGCGCGTTTGCTGCTGCAGAAATACGTGAAAATTTGTGGGCTTCCATGGACCCTACTGCAAACGACTGCTTCCCTTTTCCCCACGGAAGGGGAGCTACGCTGGGTTGAACGAAGGGAGGTTTGACTGTCAGCAGAAAGCAGCCACCGTCACGTCACGTGGGTTGCCAAGTATCTTACTTCTTTGATAAGCAAACATGCCCGCAAGCAATGAGAAGAAAAATAAAATCCTAAAGACCTAGAAATGGCAAAGTCATGGTAAATAAGTCGTCTAACTAACCCATATATGAATTGGTTCTGCTCACTTTTTCATTCTGCATTCTCAAAATCAAAATGGCAGTTTTTTGGTGCTTTTTCTTACATTTAATTTTATAGATTTGATATATAGGTTTTGTTTAGTGGGAACCGGCTTTTGGATTGTCCTTTTGAATTTATGATGATAAATTCAAAATATTAGTGAGATTTGTAACATGGCGGGGGGAGGGGGAATGAAGGTGCAAGTGTTTTGAGTCTAATTAATAATGATTATCGCACAATAGGTGCCAAATTCAAGAACCTTCAATGCTTATGTCGTACAGAAGCAGGCTCTTTGTCTAATTAATAATAAATAAATAAAAAATCATGTCAATAGAAGGTTTTAGGATTGGTTTTAAAACTCGTTACTAGGTTAGGGAATCATTTTCTCATCAAATTGGTTTACCCGGTATGCTCATTGGATCACATGAGATAATTTTGGGTAGAGGAGTGTCACAACTAGGTATGCAAATGGATCCAGTTTAGTTCAATATTCAATCAGAAGTTGAAACGTTATTTCTACGTATTGAGCCTTTAAATAAGATCCATTTGCCCAACTAGATTGGATTTATATTGACAATCAAATTTAGTTTGGATTCAGATATATTTTTCTATTAAAAAAATAACCGTACTGTCCTTGCAAAATGGCATGCTTCACGAAATACCTAATAATTTGACAAAATCTCTCGCATATCCAAAATCGCCGATTCTTGACTTTTTAATCGACTTTTTGAAGATATTTTTTACCTTTAGTGGTATATTAGTACGTTGCAGGAAGTTCACAAACCTTCAATATAAAGAAGATTATGTGAAAATCCACAAATATAGTATGAACTTCACGATTATAACTTGTGAACCTCCTTTTTAAGTAAATACCCTTCAAAAAGATCCACAACATTCACAAATACTAGTGAATGTCCTCAACTTTCACACTATGATGAGACCTTCGCAAATCTAGTGAGGCCTTCACAAATATAGTACGAATTTTGTGAATATAACCTGTGAACCTCCTTTCAAGTAAATAATCTTTGAGTGACCCACAAATGTCTACTGGCATTCACAAATTGTGAATGTCCCTGCACTCTGATGAGACCTTTGCAAATATAGTACATTATTCGCAAATACAATATGAACTTCATGAATATAACCTATGAATCTCCTTTAAGTAAATACTCAAGAAAATCAACAAATGTTTGTTTGTGAATGACATCTGCAAATATAGTACGAACTTTGATAATATAACCTGTGAATCTCATTTAAGTAAATACTCCTTAAGGAGATCCACAAATACCAATTGTGAATGTCTCTAACTTTCGCACTCTAATGAGACCTCCTCAAATATAGTACGGCCTTCGTGAATATAACCTATAAGTAAATACTCCTTAAGGAGGTCTGCAAATATCTGCTTACATTTGAAAAAACATGTTGCGAATATACTCGATTTTTGCATGATTGTTGATTCACGTATAAAGTCATTGTAATATATATACATATTTCACTTTTTGTTTGTTTCACATTGGAACCCTAACCCTTTTCCCTCTAAAATCCTAACCGTTTATTCATCTCCCTCTCCTCTTGGTGATGATTCCTGTGAAATCATCTTGCAGCATTTCAGTGAGATTGCGACATCCTTTTGGTCAACTTTCTCATATTTCGATTGTCTTAAATTGAGTTCTTTCTCTTTCTCTTTCTCTTTCTCTTTCTCTTGTAATCTTAAGTTATTTTTTTATAGATATTTATATATTTAATATGATGTATTATTTGTGTTTGGTTATTGTCGTGAAAGATTTGTGTTTGTTTGCTTGTATTTTATTTAATATTTTACTATTTTTAGGATATACAAATATTTATATTATAAACTATTATGATTTATGTTTTTTTATTTTTTATTTAATATTTATGATTTTCTCTTAAGATAATGGGGTTAGGGTTGATTGTGCATATGTATTCCGTTAGTGTTAGTGTGATAGAGTTGAGGTTGACTGTGCACAAGCATTCAGTAAAGGTTGAGGTTTTTATTGTTAATTAAATGTATAAAGGATATATGAATGACCTTTTGTCACATGCTATTTCCATTAGATGAATGATATATTATGTGGTTGGTGTAGGTAATTAATAATAGTTTATAAAACAGTTAAAATACAATATCATTGCACCGATCATACTAATTAAAGGTATATAATAGTCTTAAAAAATAAAAACTTTAAAGAATTTATGGCATTGATTTATTATAAAATTAAATATGTTGAAGAGTTGTTAAGCCTCCAGTATAGTTATTCTCCAAACGTAGACAACCAATAAATATGGATAGATCTTTTGAATAAAGATGATATAGAATCAATGTTATTTAGTGGTGATGTTTATTTGGATGCTCGCAAAGTTAAACAATGAGTAGTAGCTTATAGGAATCCCATAGAGAATGTGCGTCTATCTCATATACCATCTATTGAAAATAGTCTTTTGGTGAACATCTAATTATCCCAAACAGTAAAAGATATTGATTGTTCTTAACATGCATGAACAAGACATGCAGTTTCTCAAACCAATTAGAGATATAGATGTTCGACGTGCAAATAATAAACAACCTCCATGAATAATTGATGTACATAATGAGACAATCACCACAGAGGATGCAGATGACATGACTAGGTACAAGTTATTGGACTTTGTAATTTATGCTTGAAATGTTGGTGTGATGATAAAGATATTATTTTTATGGTTAATCATGAGATTTGGAAATGCAAGAATGTTGCATGCATGAAATAAAATAAAGTGATAAATATGATTTTTAATTTAGTTTATGCATTCGAACAATCAATTAGTCATAGTAGCGATCACGCTAACAATAAAAAATTGGATGGTGATGACTATACCATGTCGAATGAGGATGACTCAGAAAGGATAGGAGAGGATAAAGACACTGATGACATAGAATAATTAATGGTGGACTGGTGTAAGTTTTATGAAAATTATTTTTTTAAATAATATTTTTAATGAAAACGGTTTATGCAAGCCAGACACCAAATAATAAAAACTGGCTCGCACGAGTGGTGAAATTTGGGTCGATCTCAAGGAATGAAAGAAATACTCTGTATTCCATAGAAAACTAATCTACTCTTTATTGCCTTGAAAATAAAAATAATTAATTAAATAAATGAGAGTGTGGTCCTCTGCGGAGGGCTTAAACAAATAAAAATAATTAAGTGGCCTTATTACAAACCCAATGAATCAAATTAATAAAATAAAATCCTAAGCTAAAAATAAAAAAAGAGGGTCTTCAATGCATGAGTTTCTAGTCTCTTTGATATTCACTGCTTATGTTTCTCACACATCTTAATATGATCAGTACTTAAGGGCTCTCTAAGGGGCTCGAAGGGCCTTTTGAGGAGGCCTTTTAGGGATCTTTGAGGGCTCTTCAAGAGTACTTTTAAGGGCCTACTGCATGTTCAACTGCTTTCTTGCAAAATAAAAACACAAAACAAGAACAAAATAACAAAAAACTAGACAAAATTAAAGGTTAATTTAAAAAAAAATCACAAAAAACAAGAATCTAACTACCTATAACAAACTAACTACATATAACCATTATGAACTAACCTATAACAAATTAAGCACTAAATGACAAAATAGCAAAATAAACTAACTATCAAGAAACTAATTTATGCAACAAATTATGAGATTCTACAACAAACTATGTAACTAAATAACTAACTTAAAACAAACGAAACAACTACTTACCAAAATGTGAATTAAATTAACTACTTGAATTAAATTAACTACTTGAATTAAATAAAAACCAATTACTTAGCAGAGCATGAAAAGAACATGAACTTAAACTAACACTTAATGAAATCTAACTTTAATAACAAAACAACTAAACATGATCTAATTACAAGAACACATTAATTTAACCTTAACTAGTTGAGATTATGCGACTAGAAAATCGAATCTAACTATTTAATAAAAAAACTAATCTAGCAGTTCTACGCAACCTAATGATGGATTCTTAAATACGCTAAATAAGGGATAAAGGAAACACAAACTAAAATATAACTAAGTGACAGAGCATGCAAACAAAATAAAGATTCAAACAACTCGACTAAACTAAACTACACTGCAGCTAAATAGATCACACATAAACTAATCCAACTATGCAGGGCTGCCAGTTGATCACCATCAATCACGTTGATCTGTGGCTTATGCTAAACCGAAAATGTCACCATGTTAATTGTTGTTCTACTGCAGTCGTGAAACATGCGATCTCCAACGTTTCAATGATGTTCACGTCAAGGATCAAGATGATAACTACGTAATTATGAATCTTACATCGATCAACGTGATCAAAGAGCTGCTTTGCTATTGAAGTTTCACACAATATGTGAGCGAGACTAAAAAAAAAAAAAGAAGAAAAAAATGAGATGTAAAGCAACACAATAATCTAACAAACTCACCATTGCTGCAAATGAAATTTTTGAACTATACTGGCTGACACAACCACACAAGAACCGATTTATGCTTGAAAAAATAAAACTAACGCTATTTATTAAATTTAAACAATCGAGAATAAATTTTATCTAAATGTAAATCACACAATAAAGCAAACAAATAATGATCTATCAATTCGCTATTGTTCTATGCTAAATTAATTGATCAAATAGAAAACAATTTACACTAGATATTATGCAAATGCAGAAGATAAAATATTATGTATGCAATGATCCTAAATACTACAAAAAAGAGGGAGAAGAAGCAAACTGTGTGATTTACCTTCGATGGAGGGGTTACGAAGAAGTGATCTTTTCTCTGGGCTGCACGTACCTCCGTCGACCAAGGTAAGAAGAATCGGTGATAGAAGAACGTTAGAAGCAAGATGAATCAAAGGGAGAAAGGAAGATATCGAGGGAGAACCGGTTGATAATGAAGAGGAGGAAGAGAAGAGAAGAGGCTTGCATTTTCTCAAAAAGGAAAAACACCGGGTGTAGGTTAAAAAATAATATTTATACTAAATATTAGGTCAAAACATGATTTTCTATGGAAGTCCAAAAAAAAATCAGAAATTCCAAAATAGGCCTTCCTCAAAAAAACATGTTTTTCAAAAGAAATTTTGCTAAACTAATTAAAATTAGTAAATACAGTCCTAACCTAATTAGACTATGAATTAGAAAATTCTAAACTAACTAAAATACTGAAAAATGCAGGGCAGGTTCTGAAATGTGTGATTTTCCTATATTTTTTATTTTAAAATGATTTCTCAAAAACAAAGATAAGACTAGGTTTTTAATGCAATTTTTCAATGGATCATGCATAAAATAGTATGAATAAAATGCAAAAATATATGAATGATCATGCACACAAATGTTGCACAAATGGCAATTAAAAAGTTGAACCTTGATATGTTTTTTGTTTTTATACTAATAAGACGTGATTGAATATATTTTCATTTAATGAATTTTTATTACTTATTCAATAGTATCTTTATTTTTCTCTCATATTAAGTAGGATTAAATTTAAGTTATAGGTTACTTTTTTTGCATAGTATTTTGACTATGAGACTTACTCTGATTGGATGTATTCTTCAACAAGGGAATAAATAATTATTTTACATGTGTCTAAACTCAATATATATTTGTACATGTTGTTGACTTGATTTTACTATGACACTTACTTTGATTGGATGTATTTCTCAATAAGAGAATGAATAATTATTTTGCACATATGTCTAAACTCAATATATGCTTGTACATGTTATTGACTCTTTATATGATTGTTACAACACATTGTAATATATTTATCTTGATGTACATGCTATACTTAGGCAGAAACAAGACATTTCTAGCAGGTATGTGTTTATATGCCTTATTTTGAATTGTTCTTATGAAGTAAGTTAATTAGTTGTTTGATAATAACTATTTTTTAGCATGATGCAATAAAGTGCATGAAGAGTATGGTCAATTACTATAAGAAATTCATGAAGAATAAGGAAAAAGAGGCATCCAAAAAGAAGTAGTAGAGGAAACAACAGAACAAAAGGTCCAGAGGTATGAGGAAGTTGAAATGAAGCAAATGTGGGATTTTCTGAGTCATTGACAATATTATAATCGAATTTTTTGTAAATTACTTTGATTACAGAGTTATGCACTTTTACTATTTAGTGTTACCTTATTGTCAAATTTACTTTGATTATAAAGTTATGCAGGTTCATTTTGAATGAATGAAATGAATATATGTATCAGCATGTTTATGTTTTAATGAATGAATAATTATGCGAGCAAGTTCATTTTTTAATTAATAGAATAAATATATGTATGGTTAGGTTCATTTTTAAATTAATAAAATGTGTATATATATACATATATCAAGTTCATTTTTAATGAATGAATGAATGAATATTTCTATGAGTAGGTTCATTTCGAATGGACGGAATGAATGTATGAATGTAAATACATATCACAGTGTGCGAAACTATAGACATTCGCACATCAAAGTTGTGAACCTCAGGTCATTTGCAACTGAAGACAACCTTATCAATTGAACGACATTCACACAATAAAATGTGAAAACCTCAGGTCATTCGCAATTGAGGACAACCTTATCAATTGAACGACATTCACATAACAAAATGTGAAAACCTCAGGTCATTCGCAACTGAGGACAACCTTATCAATTGAACGACATTTGCACATCAGAATACTGGAACCTCAATTCAATTGGATGACATTCCCATATCATAATATGTGAACCTCACAACATTCACAATTAAGGAGTTAACCTTATCAATTAAATGATATTCACACATCAAAATGTGTAAACCTAAAACCATATTTGCAAATACGATCATATATTTGCATATGTTCATCTTCAAGAGTTATGAGATCAACATAAAACTAATGTGTGAAGGTCCTCACAAATGCAAATATAGTTTCAAGTTCACAAAAATATGTTGATTGTATGTGAATCTCCTATCTGTTATAAAATAATTTCCACACACTCTTATGTGTGAATGTTATATGTGAATGCCATCTAATTGATAAGGTTAAGTTCTCAATTGTGAATGATAGGAGGTTCACACATTCTAATATACAAATATCGTTCAATTATCATGAGATTCACACATTTTGATGTCTAAATGTCATCAAATTGATCAGGTTAATTCCTGAGTTGCGAATATCATGAGGTTCAATGTCATCTAATCGATAAGATTAAGTCTTCAGTTATAAATGTCATGAGATTTGCACATTCTGATATGCAAATGACATTCAATTGTCATGAGGGTTGCACATTCTGATGTGCGAATATTATCCAATTGATAAAGTTATTTCGTTTGTTGCGAATTTTAAGTGGTTCACATATTCTGATGTGCGAATGTCATTCAATTGATAAGGTTAATTCCTCAATTGTGAATGTCATGAGGATTGCACATTCTGATGTGTGAATATCATTGAATTGTCATGAGGTTCACACATTCTAATGTGTGAATGTCTTTCAATTGATAAGGTTGTCCTTAGTTGTAAATGACCTGAGGTTCTCACATTCTGATGTGTGAATGTTGTCCAATTGAACCTGCTCATATACATATTCATTTCATTCATTAAAAAATAAGCATGCTCATAGATATATTCATTTCATTCATTAAAAAAATAAACTTACACATACATATATTCATTCTATTTATTAAAAAATGAGCATTCTCGTTCAATCAATCGATCATTCATTCATTAAAAAATAAACCTACTCATACATATATTCATTTCATTCATTAAAAAATAAACTTGCTTATATATATATATATATATATATATATATATATATATATATATATATATATATATATATATATATATATATATATATATATATATATTGCATTTATTAAAAAATATACCTGCACATACATATATTCATTTCATTCATTAAAAAATGAGCATGCTCATACAATCATTCATTCATTCATTTATTTGTTTAAAAATAAACATAGTCATACATATATTCATTTTATTCATTAAAAAATAAACCTGCTCATACATATATTCATTGCATTCTTTTAAAAAATGAAACTTCTCATACATATATTTATTTCATTTATTAAAAAATGAACATGTTTATACATATATTTATTTCATTCAATAAAAATAAACATGCGCATACAATCATTCATTCATTCAAAAATGAGCATGCACATACATATATTTATTTTTTTTATTTATAAATAAACTTGCTCATACATAATAAATATGTTCATTCATACCTTCATTCATTTATTCAAATTGAACTTGTTACATTCATAGTAAATATATTCATATTACAAACATTCCTAATATATACATTCCTATTACAGATAGTATATAATTCTCACATTTACAATAAAACAAAAGTATACAAACAAAATAATATATCTATACATTATATATGTTTGTGAATGTACTATAGAACAAAAACAAATAGAGGCACCATGTTGTAGAGGCTGCAACTACTGTCCTTGTGCTCTTAGCTCCTTAATCTCGCTATCCTTATTAGAGATCTCTCTACCCTTGCTAGAGATAATGAGGTCCTTTCTAGAGAGCAGTGTTGTTTGAGTTTGTGAAATTTCTTATAGACTATATATAATGAGGTCATTGCTAAAGAGCTTCTTATCCTTTGCTTCAAGTAAATTCTACGCCTACAAATTTTAGTTTTTACAAGAGCTAAATTTACACTCTCTCTACTTGCAGTCCTTTGTTGCTTCTGTCTCATCGCCACTATTTGCTCCTCTTTTCATTTGTAATCAAATAATGAATAAATTTATAAACAAAGTTAAATATGTATATGTACATTACCATCTCAATGTTCCTCTTCATCATGGAATGGCTTGGCGATTGTAGGGTGTTAGCAGGTATGTTCTCATGATAAAGGAGCCCCAAGTAATACAAGTTGATACCATCACCGCTGTTGTGCCAATTTTTCAGTTCAAAAGAGAATGTGAGGTAATAATTCTACGTATCTTTTAAACAAGTTGACACACTTTTGCTAATGATGAGAGGGTGATGGGGTCGTTGCTAAGCGTATCCAAATTGTGCCATTTAGTTTTTAACTTCATTCATGTTGTGCAACCAAAAGTCTTTTCTTGCGAGGTTCATGGCTGAGACAACCACATTCTCCTCTACTACATCTTCTTCGTAGGGGCACCACGTTAACTATAGAATGAGGTTTAATTCATGGCTAGTCCTATATTGTATTATTTATAAAAATATAACCATTTTTTAATGTATATTTATATGTGCTTCGGTTAGCATGCATAACTTTTTTTCCTCCTCTTTTTCTCTAGGGCATGACTTGATCCACATAGCAATACGTGCAAATTGAGAGATTGGATCACGTCCAAGAGACCTTTTAATGGATATTGCCCCCATTGTAACACCCCAAAATTTTTATCCCGAAAATCGCATAAATTTTTTTTAATAGTTTTATAAAATTATAGCAGAAATCCGAACAGGATAAAAGCTTTAGCGTACTACATATCGATCACATCCTTTTCAACTACACTTCAAACTTAAAATTCAACATTCACACATAATTAAATGTCTATTACAACTTTGAATTAAATAACATTAGAGTTCTTTCAAATTAAAATTTATCAAAGTCTTGAGCACTATTAATTGCTCGTAATCCAAAATAAGTCTAAAAATGGAAAAGTCCTGGCTCAATCCCCGTCGCAACCTCCTGCCATCGCATGGTCGTCTATTAGCTACCTAAAAACATTAGATAATAATAGGGTCAGACAATTAAGTCCTCAGGTGGGCAGAGGTACATAAATTAAAACAAGCATGCAAGGGTATATTTCAACACTCACATATGTTGATATCAAATACCACATTAAGCTAAAGTTAATAACATGCTCACACAATTTTTAATCAATCACATTTGTATATTTCTTTCAATCAGAAGCATGTACATATTCAAAAATATTTAAACATGCATGAACAATTAATAACGCATGCACTTACCCTTATCGAATTCTAATTGTATGCGTGAGTGGCTTTAACATATTTAATTAAGTTTGCTTTTAAAATGATGCATGTTATGCCTAGTTAAATACACATTTACTTTATGTTTCAATTCTTATCCTTATGGGTACAAACACAGGCAGTAACCTAGATCAAGGTCATAGCGCAGATGATGTTTTCAAACAATTGTGGCTATGGCCTGGTCGGATACTATTTACTAGTGTTGAGTGAAGGAAGACAAGAGCGAGAAAATCTCCCAACACCACCATCCTGATGCATCAGATTTTACTTATGAGATTTTGTTCCTCCATAATGCAGTCTAATATAGAGGGTTCTCCTATTTTAGTGGCTGGAAAAGAGTAACCTTATGTACTCAAATACGCTATCCACGGAGTCAAAATTGTATCACTTACCCTCTCCTTGTAAGCATCAATATTTTCATTGATTTCATGCAACACTCAATTGAATCATATTTACATAATTTGACCCCTTTAGGGCTCATGGATGCACATGCTTTAAATATGAGACAATACTTATGTATCAACACAATTTTTAACTTCACATTCATTTCTAAACATATAGCGATCATACAAAATTTAGCATCCACACTCATTTACAATACATGGTCATTTCACACAGTTCAAAGGTAAATAGATAAAGCCAATTCGTGCATAACTACTTCATTCAACTTTTCATAATCATTTCATTCAATTATGCATAATTATTTTATTCAATTCATGCCCCATGTTTAGTACTCAATCCCTGCATAATAATTATGTTAATAGTAGATATGCAGCATGATATGATTTGCAAAAACATACTTGAAAGTCATATTGGTATTGCACGTATTTGCCAACCCAGCCTTTAGTCAGTTCAGAACCCGCCAGACCTCAATTCTTTTTTACTATTACAACTATTACAGAAAAATACACAATCGTCAAACAAAGCTAAAGTCGTTATAGGTTGTAGATAATTTTGTTAGCTTTACAATGCTACAAATCGTTTCTAAAAATTCCTTCAGATAAAGGAGATACAATTGGTTTAGTGTATGCGTGTACATTTATGATCTGACTATCACGATTTAATGCTCATTCTGATAACATAGCTCAATATTTTATAGATTCTGTAAAATTTTGTTATTATTCCAACACAATAAACTGTTCATAAAAACTCTTTCGGACGAAAGAGATACAAATGATTTATCAGTCGGGTGTTAGGTCAAAAATACAAAATAGCAGAAAATATGCATTTAGGTGAGCAAAAATAGGCCACCCGAATTGATATTTATGGATTTTTTAACAACAATGCACATAATACTATTTCAAAAATCTTTATTTATGATGTTACATATTTTATTACATAAAAGTCTCATTCTCACAGTGATTAGGCGGGGAAATCGATCCATTTTCCCAAAAACTCTTTCCTTAGAAAAGTTTTGGTGTTATCCCAAATTCAAGCATAGATATATATATTTTTTTCATAGCAAAAATAATAAAATCTCAATTAACAGCATACAACATGAATGTGAATATTAAATCAAACAATCTAACTAAATTTTTCATAAGAAATCAATATATGTTGCTCTATTGTATTTCGAAAATGATTTTTATTTCTGAAAAACCCATAACATCAAATTTTGTGTTTTTATTTTAAATAAAATATTTTTTCTAGGGATTTAACCAATTTTTCTCTGGGAAAATCAGACCAAACCCTTCTTCGCTAACACAATTAAAAATTTATGAAGTCTACTTATTTGAACAATCCTAATATTTTGAATCTGGGCTAATCGGTTAAGCCTATTTTGCCTGTATTCGAACCCAATAGTCGTTTCGTATATTTTTTTTAGGGTTTAAATCATAGTTTTCCTCACACGCATATACATGTGTACAACTCTGATTCAGAGTATATGCATGCATATTGGTGTTGAACTCAAATTTTAATTAGGTTCCAAGAAAAACCGATTTTTGAGAGAGATTTTCTTCAGAAAACCCTCTCTATTCTAATTTTGATGAACCAAACACCAAATCTTTGCATGGGAGGTTTGGTACAGTGTTCATCTAATTAGACATCAAAATAAACATGTGCCTACGAGTTTTAATCTACGTGTATCGAATAGAACCCCTTACCTTTTTTGCAAAAATGCCCACTTCTAGCCGAAAGACCAAATTTTCCAAGTGAATCGGCTCGTCTACTTTGTGTGGTAGCTACAACTCAATGCTCAGCCTAAGTCCAATATGGGGTCTGAATCCCCTTGCTTAGTGAAAGAGGAGAAAGAAAATTCAAAAAAGAAGAAGGGAAAGAGAGAGAGAGAAAGAGGCAAAGAAAGAGAGAGATAGAGAGGGAACTAAAAAAATCCAGCAAATAGGGGTTGGGGGGGGGCATGAGCCCCTCCCCAGCCCTTATATGACCTAGCTTAATCCCCTTGTTTCCAAAAAAAAAAATCCAACTGAAGTAGGTTTGTACCTTCCTTTTGTTTTTATTCTTTTTCTTAAATCCATCTTTCTTTCTTTCTTTGTTTCTATTTTATTTTATTAAGTTTTAAATATGGCATGGTAGGGGGCGTCCCACCTCCCTGGCCACCTTTTCCTTGATTTTCTTGACTTTTTCTGGATACTTCCACTTTGTCTAGCTTGTCGTCTTGACTCAACCTAATTGGTAAGTTCATTTGAACTATAATTTGCAGGTATTTACTATTCTATTATGATTGTTTTATCCATATTATAATGGAGAGACTTTTTGTATGGTCTACTGTTGTTCAAAGGCAATTTCTTCTTTTAACGAGGCAATCTCACATGTGTTAGATATGAAAAGGCACTAGGAAAGAGAAGAAACCCCCTTTTTTAACACGAGTTGCTTTGGTTGTACGTGGACCAACATTGGATAGATTGGACAAAAATTTTATTATGAGACTATGCAGTTTTTTCTTTCTAGTATAAAATCTCAAGTATGGTATGAAATCAATTGTGCAACAATCCCTCCAAGTTTAGGTCGTTTGAAAGCATGTCTCTAGGGTTTCCAATTTGAGTGACAACATGCCTAAAGAATTGAGACATTGAAATAGGCATGTCCCGAGAGTTTACCAACTATAGATTAAACCATAAAATCTTGCCAAAGGCATTACTGCTTGAAGAGACTAGGAGTTGAATTTTGAACTGGGCTGTCCAAAAGCAGTCACCAACATATCATCTATCATGTTACATTCCATCACCACCACACATCTCACTTGATGGAGGTGTGCACAATGGACGATCAGCAAGACCAAGTTTAAAACTCTAGATGTATTGTTTATACTTGTAAGATCGAACCCAATATACTTCATCTATCTACATGTTGCAATCCCTTACATTTATGTCTTTTCTTTCCTTATCTTTGTTTTTTTCTAGCTTTTTTTTCTTTCCTTATCTTATAAATAAATTTTAGTCATGGTAAAGGGACCCACTAGGGTCGGACGTCCCACCATAGGGATGCCTCTTTCCCATTAATGTAACCTAAAAACATACCTAAGTTATCATATATCACAAAGTAGCCATAGTATTTTATAAGGAAACCTTTAAAATTTCCATTGACTTTAGATTTAATGAGGTTCATCCTCAAATTTCCAGATTTGCTTTTTCAATGTAGGAAGTTGCCACATAGGATGGGCTCACGTAGGGGGATGTCCCACCTATGGACTTCTACAATTTATAAATTTTGGTTAAACCAAAATTTTCACTTCATAAAAAAATTAATTTACTAATTAACATATTTTTCTAATTTGAATTTCAAATTCACAAAACTAAATTCTAAATTATTGAAATTACATTACATTCATATCAAATTATCCTAAATACATCTGAAATCATATTCGACTTTATTTCAACAAAATTTATCAATTATTTTATTAAATTTTACCTTGTCATAAATTTGATTCTGAATGCGAATTTCATTAATTTCAACTTTAATTTTTTATAAGATATTTCTTTTAATTCGTCTTAGGCTAATTTTTATTTTTACACTTTTTTTCTCATAAAATTTATCATTAATATTATTATTCATTAAAAATGCCTTAAAGAATCACAGGTATTACCTCTAAATTCAAATTAAAATTCCAAATTCAATTTCAATGAATATTCAAATTATTGCATAATTTATATTTGAATTGACATTTAATTAGGTCTTGAATTAGATTCGAATCAAACTCAAATCTAATTATAATATTTAAAATATATTTATTAAATCTAAATTAAATCAAAATCTGATCTGAATTCACTTTCTCAAATCGAAATTTAAATTTGATAAAACTCTAAAAATTGAAAGTGAAATCTAATTAGATTCCAAATTCAAATACACACTCAATTCAAATCCGAACTAATATTGAAATTCAAATTAAATTCCATTTAAGCTCAACTTAAATCAAGATTAAATTCGATTACAAATCAAAAACTCGATTCAGAATAAATTCTCATCTTGAAATTTATTCTGAATCTTAGTTAATGCTCAAATTATATTTTAAATGTCATCTTAATTTCAAATAATATTTTAGCCTTAAACTCAAAGTTATTTCTTATAAAAATGTCAAAAATTTGTGGGTTTTACATCCTTCCCTCCTTAAAAAAAAACTCTCTCCTCAAAATTTAACTAAGGTGATTTATCGTCAAGATTCTGGATATTTTATTTTTATCATTTATTTGTTTAATAACTATAAAAAATTTATGGGTATTACACCCATGTCTAAACTTGCAAGGATGAATACACAGATTAATACACAAGTTAGAAAATAATGATAATACAATCATATTTTCATATGTCAAATTAAATTAATATTCGTACCTTTAACAACACCAACATGGTGGTTAGGTTTTTTTTCCATGCTTCACTTGACTTAATGTTGCATACAAGTGTGTAAGTGAAGTTGCGCCCCACGCAAATTCATTCATGTGATCCAGGTCTTGCAGTAGTTGCACATATGATGCATGGATCGATTTCTTATCATTGTCGATGAATAAACAAGTGCCCAAGAAGTAGAGCAAAGATGCTCTCAACTCCTTCGTTGTCCTATGATTAGCCTTCCCTCCAACACAGAGTATCCTTTTCTTCATTCTTTTAGCCTTTATGTTGTCATATATCATTCTTAACTATGACAACTTCAACCATTCACCTTCGAATGCATTCTTGGGTACTCCCAATAAAACTTTGCATTGATGCTTCAAATCTCTAAATTGAAGTGTATTCACTGACACCCCATGGCACTTCAATTCGGTGATGCATGTTACATTTTTCAAGGTGATGGTCATCTCAAAATTTGAGATCTTAAATGTGTTTGTTGTCAGGTTCTATAATTGCACCATGAAATCTATAAGACTATGATAAATTTGTCATGTTGTGACCTCCAACTATTTTTGAAAATGTATCAGTCATTTGCTTTCTCTAATAGTGTTAAAAACCAAGAATATGCATGCACTAGTAGAACATCTACATAAGGGGTTTTGGATCTTTTGACTCTTGAGTGCGTGAATCATGCAATCACAATGAAATAAGTATAGAATCAATCAAATATCATAATTCATAGGAAAACATATAACTTAAAATTAAAATTTTGATATAAAATCATATTTCAAATTCAAAACCGAGTACGTAATTGAAATTTAAATTTACATCCAAATCTAAACTCACCATTCAAATTTTGTACCAAGTTTAAAATTTATAATATAATTAATATTTAAAATTCTAAATTAAAATACAAACTAATCTAGATATCCTTTTTGTACAATTCAATTTCAACACCAAATTCATAATTCAATTCTAACTCGAACTTAAAATTTTAATCTTGCAAACTAGTAATCTTACACATTCAATTCACAGTGTAAAATTCATTTGAAATTCAAATTCAAACTTAAATTTACACCCAAATTAATCAATAAATTACAATAATCAAACTAGATATCTTAATGAATGTATGTTGATACTAAGACTAGTTATCCTAAAAAATATGCTTCACATGTATATGATAAATTAATCAATAAATTTTTTATTCAAAATAGTGATCTTTGATATATGTTTAACACGTATGCCTATAATATTTTAAAAATTATAAAATCGACATAAACATACATATATGATAATTTAATGAATGATTGAATGTAACAATAAAATTAATTGCAAACATCTTACAAACATATTGTACATAATAACTTCTAAAGAAAGTACTTGACCATAATAACTGGACCTTTTTTGTCGTTATGACCTCTTTATCGAAGCATGCACTTGCTCCTCTAAGAGCACATCTTCCACATTCTTAGACTCCTCAGTCTTCGCTTGTGCACTCTTCATAACTAGGGACTTCTCCTTTTGTTGAGGTACATCATTTGCAGAGGAACCCTCACTCTCCTCCTTCGGGTAAAAACTATCAACATCATTCACCACCTCAACATTTTTACCTCTTATCATCCCCAAAATTATCTTCACCTCAATCGTGACATCCTTCTCTTGCTAAGGTACCTCCTTCTCTCTTCTCACCCTCACAGTGTCCACAATATCTCTCTGCATCTCATCACTACCACTGTAGGTAGTCACATCTTCTGCTTCTTCTAGTTGGGCATTGAGGCTAGCAATAACCTCATACTCAATCAATGACTCCAACTTCTTCACCATTGACTTCACATATAAATCTTCTTCCTTAGATGGTTATGGGATGAGCAACATGGTTTTAGCCACAAGTTTCTCAACCTTTTCTTTTGCAATAATTTTGGCCATTGAAGGTGTTGACTCTTTATTTGAACCCAACTTTTTAAGTTTTCTCTTATTCATGTTACATTTATCGTGGTATATGTTGATCACCCATATTTTTTGTTGTAAAGCAGGTTTCTTTTTTATCCACATGTCAAGCCTCAATCGTACTTCAGTAAGTGGGTAAGGTATTTGTTGCTCTCATTGCTCAGTAGGTATTGGTGTAGGTGTTATTACCTTCGTGACAGTCTTTTCAATTCTCATTTTATAATCAGTAATTAAAGAATTTTCTACAAAAACAAAATAAACAAACTGTGATTGACACTTATCTTTACGTATTTTTTTATAGGCGCACTTTTTATGTTATGTCCGCTAGATAATCTATTTTTACTGGTGCACTTTATTGCGCCAGAAAAAAATTCACTAGCGCAACTTTTTAGTCTGACAGAAAAAAGTGCCAGTATAAGTTACCTTTTCATTAGCGTATAAAAAAATAACGACAGTGAAAATGCACTTTTATTAGCGCACCAATAAAAGATTTTTTTCTTATAGTGAAAGCTGACCCCGTATAGCTGGAATGTGACATGACTATGATGATGAGATGGCGCTCATATCCCATCTGTTGGCCTCCTAGTCATAACTTTATACATGGCGAAGGTATCAGTCTTAAGGTCTTGTACTCATTGGGTCAAAGTTCAAGATATAATACAAAAAATTTTCCATCCCTTTTAACTAATATGAAAGGATCCTACCCCAAGGAATGATAAGATTCAGGTGGTGGGTTTGGGAGAGATTGATACTCTACCATATAGCTCACCTAGAAGTGGTTAAAACCCCTCGGCTACCTCCCTCCCCTAGTAGGGAGCCTGCTGCTTTAGCCATACATGTCTCAGGTATTGAACTCATGACATTCTTTAACTTCAATGCCTTGATTCAACCCACTTGCCAGATGGGAAGAGCCCTTCTGGGCTTAAAAAAAATCGATTTGCCTAAACTACATACCCTTCATGAATACAAGGATATGGGAGCTCTACAACTAAGGTGTGCTCTTATAAAAAAGAAGAGCAAATTATCCCATGAATCCAGTCACTGTCTGTATACTCCACTTGCTAGGGTAGCCTTCATCTTTATTACTAAGTGAACATGGCAATGAGCAGAGGGTTAAGGGAAATCATGTCCTCCCCAAATGGCAACCTACATTCGCTGATCTAATAACTCATCTCCTATGTTTGCAGGCCTAATGACATGACAGCATTCCATAGGCTCCACAACAACAGAATAACTTGAGATATAGGGATCTCTTAAGTGATCGCTTATGTGATGAAGCCAATCACATGACAGCAGTTCAAAAGAGGTCTGTATTCTGTTCCTGTGGGGCCCATGAAAGGTGGCCACGTGATTGGTTGGGGGCACATAAGGGATCACTTCCTTACATACACTCTAGCAACAGAATATAGGACCCACTCAAATTGGTGCCAAGTTATTGGCTGTGCAATGAATCTTAATGTGTGTGAGAGGGTTTCTATATCTGAGAAATAGTTACATGTGCTCCAAGTTTGCATGTGCCCCTGTGCAGCGGAATCAGATCAGGTCATGCTGACATCGTGGCCATCCGTCTTGCATTTTAAAAAGCTCAAAAGTCAACAAAACCACGTGGCATTCATCCAAAATGCAAACAGACGGCCACGATGTCGGCATGGGCAAAAACACTCATGACCTGATCTGCTTCCCTGTGCAGCAGCCTGAGGCCCTGAAACGGTCCAAACAATTAATAAAGAAAGCCTTGCACCTGTGATGATGGTCTTTTTCAAGCATTGAATCGTATCATTGTGATGTGTATGGATTCTTTTAAAGCAAATCCAAAAAACATTATTATCAGAAAGGATTTGTTCCTCACAGAACATGAACATGAACATATGAATATATATATATATAGAGAGAGAGAGAGAGAGAGAGAGTTTCAATGATGATAAGTGTTTGCCAACAACTCAAAAAGTGGTGGTCCAGGAACATATGAATCTTGGCTTGAAGATCACCAAATCTCTCAACGGCACTTAAAGTACCTCTAGTGGACCAAATTTGCTGCCCTGTTCCTGAGCGGCAAAGGGAAAATAGGAAACGTTAATGGGAGAAAACCAATCCCTCATTCAAAGAATGATAGTCAACTAACCATTTGGTCATGTCTTGCTCCTTAACTCTATGGAGCCAAGGATTGCAGAAGGCTTCCTGTTTCTCAACTTTGTTGAGGCAATTTGGCCGACCACAAGAGACCTTTATGGTAAACAAAATAATATAGCTCACAAGTATCAACTTACCCAAGAGATGGTTGAGTTCAAAAAGTTTAATTGCCCATTCAGCCTTTATCTCGGGACCCTTCGCAGGATGTGGGGTGAGCTTGATTCCAATACTCTCACATCCTACAACCCCATGATGATTCAAAAGCATTGCGAGCAAGAAAAAATCTTTCAGATGCTTGCCGGTATGGGATTGGGCTACGAGACGATCTGAAGTCACATGCTTATGTCTTATTTACCTTCTTTGAACTCCGTCTACTCCACCATCATGAGGGAAGAAACTCACCATAAGGTCATGGTCGCACAATCCTCTAAGATCACGTTAGATTTTTCTGGTTGATCTTGGTGAAGAACATGAAGTTTGTGGCCTATACCTACTTAATCAGGATGGTAAAGCCTACATGTCCAACTGCCAAGGCACTAATGGAAAACTGTGGCACATGAGACTCAGGCACTTGTCTGGCAAAGCCCTGAATAAGCTTCTACCTAATGCTTGTTTGAACTCTAACTCTTGTGATGTCTATTGTTATGCTAAATTAACATGTACTTTCTCTCAATCTGAAAGTATCTTGAGAAACCCTTCGATCTTGTTAGTGTGGGGCTCTGTCCCTTCCAAATCATATTCAGGATTTAGGTATTATATCACTTTCATTGATGACCACTCCACCACTCCAAAGCAACATGAGCATGTATTATGTCATCTAAAGAGTAAATCTTAGGGCACTTCAAGGACTTCCATGCCATGGTTGGCACTCAGTTTGGCTCAAAGATCAAAACCTTGAGAACTGATAATGACATTGAATACATCAACTACCACTCCACCACGTCAGTCTGTGTGTTGGTACTCCTCAGCAAAATAGAGTTGCAAAAAGAAAAAACAGGTACCTCTTGTCAAATATGCCCATAGAATTTTAGAGTGATACGGTCCTGACTACCTCATAAATCGTATCTCAAAGGAGAAGCTCAACATAAAGTCTCTACTAGAGGTCTTAAAAGGGAGAAAAACATTTCTTAACCACCTAAAGTCCTTCAATTGTGTCACTTATGTGCTTATCATCGCTCAAAATTGTGATAAACTGAGTTATTCGGCCACCAAGTGCATTTTCTTGAGATACTCATCCACCAACAAGGGGTACAAATGTTACAATCAAATTAAATGATAGATGTACATTTCAAGGGACGTATGCTTCGAAGAAAGCACACCCTACTATTCAAACCTGGATTATCACAACTACGACTCAGGGGGAGACATATTGTGTAACGTCCCCTTAACCAATTTTTCGAGAATTTTTTTTTTAAACACAACGAAACTACTCAATCCACTCTTGAGTACATCACAGGGAAATCAAAGCAACACTATCCATTCTATCACTAATAAAATTTGACATTAATCAAAATGTTAAGATCATAAACAAAGCAGAAATGAAAATAACTAAGCTATTTCAAATTATCCCGAGAACATCAAAGATTCTTGCATTATGGTCCCTACATCATCCCGCAATTACTCTGTTATCTATTTTTCACCTGAAAATGGTAAAATAATATGATCAGACTACAACCAGTTTGAGCAGTAGGATTACTAAGATTATGCATGTGTACAACATAACAAGGATGTGCAATGCTACTGGTTATTCAATGAATTGTAAAGCTATGGCATAACATAAGGTAATTAAATGAATATCATAAGAATCTTTTAATAGCATTAACTCTTTTCTGACATATGAATAAGCACAAATAAAGGATAAACAATTTCAAGCACAGAATATCATGACCTCCATATAGATAAAGAACATAAAATAATTAATTTAAGTTTCTCTTTAATTATCTTGCGGGTACTTGCAGGCAAAGGCAACCGTAACAGAAGTAAACATTCGGGAGTTCGTTATGCATTGTGTTTTATTAAACCGAATATCTAACTGAAACTGAAATCCTAAGAGAGCAGTTTAATAACTGAGATAACCTCCTGAAGGTCAAACAAACAAGATGCATCTATAACTTCTGCAGAAGAACTTGAACCTACCACGTAGGATAAATTGGTAGTCTGGGTCCCCTAACTCAAAGGACTGGGGACCAACGAACCATTGTCGCTCGAAGCTAAATAACTCATGTTCCCAGAGTTGTGTACCACTTACCCTCTCCAAGGTAAGCCCAAGTATGAGTGGGTTACTTATTTTATAAATTTGTTACCTGACTTCTTAGGAGTTCTACATTATTTGAACATAGTAGCTCAATGTTACAGGTACACACATGAGTAACGAATCATACCACCGTAGTAGCATGTTCCCGAATATTCTCACATTAGGTAGGTAGGTTGCCAAATATCAATTTATTTGTGCAATCTCACTCAGTGTGCTACAGTACCTTTAAATCGTCAAGCATGAGAGCCCCAGTACCTTTAAACCAGTCAGGATAAATATTAAAATTATATTTACTTGTGTATTTATTTTATGAAAATTGAGATGCCCATGCGGAACTCTCAATTCCTTGGCTTGGCAACTCATATGCTAGCACCAAACCGACCCGCAGGCTCGGTTATGAGTTGACTCTTTGAGAATTGTAGGTAAGTTATACTTTCAAGTCAATTACCTAAAAGTAATTGTAAAACTTCACACCAAGAGTCATTTTATAAAACACAATTCTATGATTACTCAATCTTGGACTTAACACTTATATGAGCAGGTCACATACAGTGAGTCCTTTGCATTAAAGTATTTATAAACAGGATTTTACCCTTGGTATAGTGTACAATGTACAAGTTTTATAAGCAAGAGCTAAAAAATTGATTATGCAAACACAAAGTTTTAATTATGGAGTCCAATATTAAAAGCACCAAGTTTTTCAGCTATGCAGACAACGATTTTTGTCATTTGACTCAACACAGAATACATTTTGTCATTAACCTAACACAGAAATCATTTCCAGTCAGGGTATTTAACGTAGAAATTCAAAAAATCATTGAACTAACTGCATAAATTAGTTCTTGAAAATAAGTTTTTGTTATTAAAACTAATACATACGTCCAAACTGTCATTGTCCAAGTACTTAACACCGAATTTCAAAAACCCATTATTTTCTCAACACAACAATACGCTGTCATTGAACTATATAAAAATAAATTTTTGTAAATACGTTTAAGACAACAAATCACCTAACACATAATTCCAAAAAACTATTAGGGAACTTAATATAGAAATAAAAAAACTATTAGGGAACGTATATAGATATAAATTCCAATCAATATCTTTAACATAGAATTTCAAACTGTTATTGAGATTAACAAAACAACATGCTAAAATTAAAATTTGCATCGGAAACTAACTACTGCGACTAGCAGACGCTACTTCCTATTATCCAACTTACACAAACACTTGATACTAATTTTGATTATTTCTCTTTCAAAAAATAAAAAAACTAATATTAGCTAATATAACAAGCAGATTCTGAGATAAGTTTGACTACTGTACTTATTCAGCAATCGATTCTTGGTCATGGTGTGAAAAATGCAGATATATTTTTCTAACATCAAAGTTAATCACAGAAATTTCAACCAATGGAAACAGGCAGACCCCTTTTTCAGAAAATATGTAATAGCCGATTTCACCTTAGAATATAACAAAAATAAATAAATATACTATAGTAAGACCCATACATCAATTTTTGTTATTGAACATGATACAGAAAAACACCCAAAATGGACACGCAACTCAGGAATTCTAAAGTATATTTCAAAGCTAAACCCATAGATTAAAAGTTCTAATAATTTTTAGAATATTTTTTTTATCTAAACACGCATAACAGAACGATTTTTATTATGGAAACGATTTTTATCATGGTAGAACTCAGAACACTCAACAACAACAACAACTACTACTACACCTTCATCCCAAAACAATTGGGGTCGGTGATATGAACCAAAAGAGAAAATCATTCTGGGTCTTCCACATGAATCCTTCTCCTCCAATCATTTCTATCCAATGCCATGTCCTCAGTGAGGTTCAAAGCATTCATATCCTTTCCTATCATCTTCATCCATGTCTTCCTAGGCCTACCCCGACCTCTTTTAACTAATATATTTTTCCATTTCTCCATCCTTCTAACTGGAGCATCATTAGGCCTTCGTCGAATATGTCCAAACCACCGTAAATGATTCTCTCTCATCTTATTTTCAATGGGTGCAACACCTACCTTCTTATGTATCTCCTTGTTCTGAATCTTATCTTTTATTGTATTTTCACACATCCATCTAAGCATACGTATCTCAGCTACACTCATTTTTTGAATATGATCGATGTCTCCTGGCAGCCCAACATTCCGTACCGTCTAGTAAAGCGGGCTTAATAGTCGTCCTATAAAACTTTCTCTTCAACCGCAATGGCATTCTACGATCGCACAACACTGCAGTTGCACTTTTCCATTTCATCCACCCAACCTTTATCCTATGATTTACATCTCCATCAATTTCTTCATACTTTTGAATGATAGATCCCAAATATTTGAAACAATCATCCACTGGTATTTCTTGCTCACCAAGCTTCACTACACTTTCATCACTACTTCGTTGCTTACTAAACCGACATTCCATATATTATGTCTTACTCTTACTCAACTTAAAACCTCTTGCTTCCAATGTCTGTCTCCGTAATTCTAACTTAGCATTAACCCCAGTTCTAGACTCATCAATCAAAACAATATCATCAGCAAACAGCATACACCACGACACATTTTCTTAAATTGATCTCGTAAGTTCATCCATCACTATAGCAAATAGGAAATGGCTTAAAGCAGATCCTTGATGTAACCCAACCGTTATAGGAAAATTGGTTGTCACCCCTCCATAAGTGTGGACATTGGTTACTACTCCTTTATACATATCTTTAATTATACTAATGTACTTGAGAGAAACATTTTTCTTCATCATTGTCCACCAGAGAACGTTCCTAGGTACTCTATCGTATGCCTTCTCCAAATCAGTAAAAACCATATGCAAATCTTTGTTCCTCTCTCTATTTCTCTCAATAAGTTTTCTAAGAAGATGTATAGCTTCCATAGTTGATCTTCCAGGCATAAAACCAAATTGATTCTCCGATATCATGACAACCTTCCTCAACCTAGACTCAATCACCCTCTCCCAAAGTTTCATAGTATGACTCATGAGTTTTATACCACGATAGTTTGTGCAATCTTGTATATCGCCTTTATTCTTATATAGAGGCACCAAAGTACTCAGAACACTCATATTAGGAAATTTTGAGCAGTCTAAGTTATGCATATTGATCATTGGGCTTAACATAAAAATATCCAATGGCAATACATCAAGTTCTACCATGATTGCCAGTTAGCATATTTCAGGAATTATAAATACGCATACACAGATTTTGTCCATGGAAACAAGATATATTCTACTGAAATTACGCAGTTCAAAATACTTCACACATGCAGGACAGAAGTTTCACAGTCTAATTTCATGCATGTATATTCAGAAGATTATCTATTACCCATCACACAAAAATTATGCAATTCAAAATACTTCACACATGCAGGACAGAAGTTTCAGAGTCTGATTTCACGTCGATGGATTGTGAGCCAACACATTGCATGCTTGAAACAAAATACAATGCAAAAATTACAAGAATCCTACCTTTTTCTTTGTTTTTCCTTCCCCTGCAGAGATTTTGTAAAACCTTCACGTTGGACCGTGTAAGAGAGAGTTAGAGAGAAAGAGAGAGATGAGAAGTGGTTCATGCATGCTCAGGGTTTCTCTTTAAAGAACTTTTATGAGAGGAAGTTGGAGAAGAAAATGGGGAAAGAAGAAGAGTCGTGGGTGCGAGGTGGGGGTGGGTTTTCCCCCTTTTTCTCCCCACTCTACGTAGGGGTTTTCATGCCCCCCACTTTCCCTTTCTTTTTGGGTTTCCCATTTTTTTTTAAGTATCATGTTATTAGGGTTCAACAATGAACCCTTTCACGTATAATGCCCCATTATTATTATTATTATTCAATTTTGCCATGCCCCTCATGCGTGATAGTGTGAGCTTTAAAAAAAAATCGTGAGTTTGGATCTTCTATACCGGGGCCCATGATCCATTACCTTTTTTTTGGTTTCATATATGGACCATCTGGGTCCATCCAAAGATTTGAATCTTCCAATATTAAATTTAAAGGATTCAAAACTTCTGATATGGATACAAATAAATTACTATGGATTCAATATAAAAAATTTAATTGGACTCTTACGATTTTGATGTAAAATCTACATTAAGATATCATAAATCCGATGTCAAGGATCCAAACAAAGCATTTTGGATCCAAATGTTTTGGGTACTAAATTTTGAGAACCAAGCATCCGATAAAATATTATGGGTACAAATACAATGTTATGGATTCCATATTAAATTTTTTCAACTAAGATTCAATTTAAGATTCGTGGATCCACATAATATACTATGGATCCAATATCAAAAATCTACTTGGACTGTTGTGAACCCACTGTAAATCTACTTAAAATATCTAGGATCCGATATTAAGGATCCAAACAATTATCTGGAATCTACTATTAGATATCTAATTAAGATATCTGAGATCCAATATCAAAGATCTAAATAGGATATCTGGGATCCAATATCGAAGATCCAAATAGGATATCCAAGATCCAAATATATCAAAGATTCGAACATGATATCCTAGATCCCATTTTGATGATTCTAAATAGGATATCTAGGATCCAATATCAAAGATGTGAACAAGATATCTGAGATCCAGTTTTAAAGATCCAAACATATCCAAGATCCAATATAAATCAAAATAAAAGCAATGAACATACTCTGGTACCACATTTTGGTCATGAAATTCAAGTCTATTTAGGTGATAAAATTTACAAGTGTTACATCCTTTCTTCCTAAAAAGAATTGTCCTCGAAATTCTTATTCAAGGACTACTAAAAAAGATTGGGGTACTTTTCTCTCATACTAGCCTCTAGTTTCCACGTACTTTCTTTGATGCCATGATGTTGCCATCTAACCTTGATGAGAGGAATGGTCTTGGATCTGAGTACTTGTTCTTATCCAGATACTGCCATCTTCTATGAGTATGAATGAGGAGTCTTCATGTTGAGCAAGTGACCTAAGTTTCTCATATTGGAGATCCTCTTTCTGACTCTCAATAATTCTTGTAATTATTTCAGGATGAGCGGACAGACTGGACAACTTGATAGTCTCACGTTCATTTTCAAAGGGCTTCTCGTTCATAAATCTTTCACTAATTTCCATACCTTTCCAACTAAACTGGCTAAAGTGCCACTCACCTTGCAACTAAGAGAGTATGCTACGATGTTTGCTTTTCCCAGATGATAGAAAATAGTAAACTTGTAGTCCTTTATGAATTTCAACCAATGTCATTGTCGCATATTCAACTCCTTCTGTGAGAACGGATATTTAAGACTTTTATGATCTGTGAATACTTCAAATTATTCTCCATACATGTAATGTCGCTATATCTTTAGAGAAAACACTACGACTGCCAATTCTAGATCAAGAGTCAGCTAGTTCCGCTAATGGATCTTTAGTTGACAGGATGCATATGCTATAACTTTACCATTTTGCATTAAGACGCACCCCAACCCTAAACCTGAAGCATCCATGTACATCACAAAACCACCTTGACCAGACGGCAAGGTTAAGATAAGGGCGGTTGTAAGCCTCTTCTTTAGGGTTTGGAAGTTTTCCTCACATTTATCGGTCCACTCAAACTTTACTCCCTTTATAAGGAGTTTAGTCATAGGTAGGGCAATCCGTGAAAAGTCTTGAATGAACCTTCGATAATAACCTGTCAAGCCGAGAAAACTCTGGATATCTTCAAATTTTTTTGGTTGCTCCCTGTTCAATAGAGCTTTCACATATACATTCAACACCCATTATTACAGTTTCTCAATAATTTATTACAAGGATTATATATTATTTTCTGGCATAATTATGAAAAAAATTAGTTACCTTAGCTGAGTCTACTAGCACTCCATCCTTCGAGATCACGTGGCCTAAGAATATGACCTTCCCAAGCTGAAATTCACATTTGGAGAATTTAGCAAACAACTCATGTTCCCTAAGAGTCTCCAAAACAATCCTCAAATGATTCTAATGTTGCTACATATTCTCAGAATATCGTCAATAAAGATGATCACAAATGTATCAAGGTATGGTCAGAATACCCGATTCATCAGGTCCATGAAGGCGGTGGGAGCATTTGTGAGTCTGAACGACATTTCCACAAACTCGTAATGTTTATACCTTGTTTGAAAGGTCATCTTTGAAACATCATCATCCTTTATTCTGAGTTGGTGATACCTAGGTCTAAGATTGATTTTAGAAAAAACCTTGGCTTTTTGTAAATGATCGAACAAGTCTTCAATACGAGGTAGTGGATACTTGTTTTTAATGGTTGTTTGATTTAGCATTCGATAGTCTATGGATAATCTCATAGACCCATCCTTCTGCTTCACAAAGAGGATTGGTGCTCTCCATGGCGATATGCTTGATCGAATAAAGCCTCGTTCCATTAATTTTTGTAATTGTTTCTTTAACTCCTTGAGTTTCACATGTGCCATGCAATAAGGTGCCTTAGGGATTGGCGCAGTTTCGGGCACCAACTCGATACAGAAGTTCACTTCACATTATGGAGGAAGCCCAGGAGGTTCTTTCGAGAACACGTCCAAAAATTGATGAACTCAAAATTCATGAACTATCTCAAGTTCATCAATTAGTGTGACCTTTGGTTCTATCAAGGACACATTAACTAGAAAAGCATGACATCCTTGTCACATGTATTTCTGAGCCTTCAACGCTGAAATTACTCGGTCCTTCACAGCAGGTCTTGAGAGCTTGAATTGTATTTTCGGCAATCCAGGTCAGGATATCATCACTTTCCTTTGACGGCATAGAATGTTGGCGTAATATTCATACAATCAATCCATGCCCAGTATGACATCATACTCAGTCATGTCGAGTAGGATTAGGTCAGTAGGTAAACTCTGTCTGTCCAAAGATATTTCTATGTCCAGTATATAATTTACACAAATAGAGTTAATAATCGAAAGGGTTATACATATCTAGTACATGTTTTAATGGTTCAATGCTCACACCTAATTATTTAGCAAAGTCTATGAATATAAAAGAATGTGTGGCACCACAATAAAAAAAAGAATAAATGTAGCATGACCATCAACCAACACTATACCTTGCACCAGGTTACCCTTCTCTAAATTCTCGGCAGTGGTGGCATACACGCATCCTAGCACCCTCCTCTGGACATTCTGTTGTTATTGAGGTTATTGTTGTTGTGGCTGTCTCGCTCTATTTGCTCGCCTTTGCATATCTGTTGTCTTTTTGTGACATTAGCGGGCATAATTCCTCATCTTCTCGCAGTCCAGACATGCACCTGTATCTTTAGGGCAAGGTTGCCCGTTGTGGAAATGATTGTATTTTTTGCACACTCGATTCTGATTTCGGTTCCATTGTGGATGATCTCCCTCGTATTGCTTATGCTTCTTTGAGGGTGGTTGATGCCTCCTACCACCTTCGTATGACTACTTGTGGCCTCCACCCTTACTCGAGGACCTATTTTGATCCTTCCTGGACCTTTCTCATTCTTTATTCAATGTAGTGGCAGATTCAATGGCATCATGGAAGGTCGACAGTCGACTAGTTCTCATCTGATATCTCAGATAGTCCTTGAGCCCATGAACGTACTTGATCACCCTCGCCATGTTGTTGGCCAACAAGTTTGAGCAATACCTCCGTCGGGTCCGAAACTTGTTTGTATAGTCCACCAGGTTCATGTTTCCTTGTATCAACTCCAGGAATTCTTGTTATTTTCAGTCACGAGAATGCTGGGGAAAATATGTCTCCAGGAATATCTCCTTAAAGACTCTCCAGGGAACAAGATCCATTTCGGCAAAATTGACAACTTGAACGATATCCCACCATTTCCTTGCATCACCCTTCAGTTGATAAGTGTTGAAGTCTGTCTACCTATCCTCAGGTACAAGCAGAACACGAAAGGCCCATTCAGTTTCTTCAATCCAGCTCTCAACCATTTTTGGGTCACCCTTTTCAAAAAAGGTCAGCGGGTCGAGCTTTAGAAAATTTTCATGTCACAGGCCCAATATTTTGATGTACACCGACAGCTGCCACTTGCTCATTCTGGTTACACAATTACGTATTTATCGCTTGAGCTAAGTCATGGAGGGCTTTCATAACAAAACCCTATGTTCCTGCCATTCGTTGGCCGCACTCGCACTGGTATTGGCTTGTCGATACATCTATGAATCATTTCATCAAAATACACACTTTATAATGTATGAATCTATTTAATTGTAATATTCCTACAACTATTACCAAGTATGTATATCTATATATACATTTTAAAATAGCACCAATGTAACATAAATAACTGAGATGAATTATACTCACAAAGAGTTTTTCAGGTTGTTGTATGACCATGATTCATTAATTTTTGTTACCAGGCGTTGTTACCAAAACTCTAACATTCCGAAACTTGACCAATTCTTCGAGAATGTTTTTATTTTTTTTAAACATAGCGGAACTACTCAATCCACTTCAGGTTAATCATCTCGGGTGCGTCATAGGGAAATCAAAGCAACACTATCCATTCCATCAGCAATAAAATTTGATATTAATCAAAATGTTAATATAAAAAACATAGCAGAAATGAAAATAACTAAACTATTTCAAATTGTCCTAAGAACATCAAAGATTTGTGTATCATGGTCCCCACATCATCCGACAATCACTATGTATCATCTATTCTTTACTTGAAAATGGTAAAATAATAGGATTAGACTACAACCAGTTTGAGCAGTAGGAATACTATCATTATGCATGTGTACAATGTAACAAGGATGCGTAATGCTACTGGTTATTCAATGAATTGTAAATATATGGCAAAACATGAGGTAATTAAATGAATATCATTGGAATCTTTTAATAGCATAACTCTTTTCTGACATATGAATAAGCATAAATAAAGGATAAACAATTTCAGGCACAGAATATCATGACCTCTATATAGATAAAGAACATAAAATAATTAATTTAAGTTTCTCTTTAATTATCCAGTGGGTACTCGCAGGCCAAGGCAACCATAACAGAAGAGAACATTCGGGGGTTTGCTATGCAGTGTGTTTTATTAACCCGAATGTCATACAGAAACTGAAATCCTTAAGGAGCCGTTTAATAACCGAGAGAACCTCCTGAAGGCCAAACAAATAGGATGCATCTATAACTTCTGCAGAAGAACTTGAACCTACCACATAGGATAAATTGGTAGTCTACGTGAATAGGGGTTTTCATGCCCCCCACTTTCCCTTTTCTTTTTGGCTTTCCCATTTTTTTTTCATTTAAGTATCACGTTAGGGTTCAACGATGAACCCTTTCACATATAACGCCTTGTTATTTTTTTGTCAATTTTGCCATGCCCCTCATAAGTGATAGTGTGAGCTTTTTTAAAAAATCGTGAGTTTGGATCTTCTACATAGGGACTCGTGATCTATTACACTTTTTTTTTGTTTCATATATAGACCATCTGGGTCCATCCAAAGATTCGAATATTCTAATATTAAATTAAAAGGATTCAAAACTTCTGATGTAGATCCAAATAAATTACTATGGATCGAATATAAAAAATTTAATTGGACCCATACGATTTTGATGTAAAATCTACAATAAGATATCAAAAATCTGATGTCAAGGATCCAAACAAAGCATTTTGGATCCAGATTTTTTGGGTACTAAATTTTGAGACCCAAACATCTGGTAAAATATTATGGATCCAAAAACAATGCTATGGATTCCATATAAAACTTTTCCATCCAAGATTCAATTTAAGATTTGTGGATCCACATAATATGCTATGAATCCAATATCAAAATTCTACTTGGACCATTGCAAACCCTTTGTAAAATCTACTTATGATATCTAGGATCCGATATTAAGGATCCAAACAATTATTTAGAATCTACTATTAGATATCCAATTAAGATATCTGAGATCTAATATTAAAGATCCGAATAGGATATTCGGGATCTAATATCAAAGATTGAAACAGGTTATCCATGAACCAATTTCAGAGATTCCAAATAAGATATCTGGGATCCAATATCAAAGATCCAAATAACATATCCGGGATCCAATTTTGAAGATCCAAACATATCTGGGATCCAATATAAATCAAAATAAAAGCAATGAACATACTCTCGTGTCACTTTTTGGCCATGAAATTCAAGTCTATTTAGGTGATAAAATTTACAAGTGTTACATATTGTGATCTCGTGCTACCTAATCCTTCCCAACTGTAAACACCCCAAATTTTCACTCACCTCCCCGACATTTCCACCAACCATTGTGAACCATCCCTTAAGATCACTAGAGGGCAAAATGGTCATTTTCTGAGCTTAAATCCCGTAGGAGTTCAGATTTCACTCCCGATTTTCAAAGTATCTCTATTTAGGCTTAAAATCATCTCCAGTCACAAAATCTCAAAGTCTTATTCATACCATGAAATTGAAATCTCCAATTCTCCATGCAGCATTGAATTCCCTGAGACATGTCATTGCACATCATCGCATGAGCATATCATATCACTGCATAGCATGTCATTTCGAGGTTCAAAACTCTTGATTTTTAAAATTTTCAATCCAGATTCGAGTTTTAACTTTTTCAAAGTTGATTTCAAAACCCTGGGTCTTCAAAATTGCCAACTTCTCTCATTTTTAAACCCTAGATTGTGAAAAGTTTTCTCATGAAAACAATCTGGACAGTTTTTAATATCAATTTCTAAATTTTGTCAACTGGACCGACCTTGCCTGAAGAAGGAAACGAAGCTTTGAATTTAGCAATTTTATCTCAGATTTTACACTTTTTTCAGCAATTTCAAAATATCATTCTTTTACAAAATTGCCCTACAAGGGCCACCTTTCTTTCAAAATTTTCGCAATTAGGCCAAATTTTATTTCTTATTTGCCAGTTAGTCTAGGTTTTTAAGAAAATTCCAAAAATAGAAGGTTTTATTTTTTTGCTTTTATTTCAATAAGCAGCGAGGTGGGGTCCACCCTGAGGTGGCGCCACATAGGCCCTCCTTTTGTAAAAAATTGGAAATTTGAAAATCCCAAAAATATAGGAGCCTTGTCTGTGAGGTGGCGCCATTTGGTGCTTCATCTCTCTCTTGCCACATGGCAGCATGGGGGCCACCCAGAGATGGTGCCACCCTTTTCTCTCTCCTTCCACCCTCTGCCATGTGTCATTCTCTCTCCCTTTTCATTCATTGCCATTTGGTAGTGTGGAGTCACCCTAAGGTGACGCCACATGTCCTTCTTTTCCTTATCTCTCTCTCTGCCACATGGCAATGTGGGGTCACCCTGAGGTGATGCCACATGGCCTTTCTCTATCATCCCCAGCAATTGCCATGTGTCTCCCCTACTCCTTTCTCTTTTAATCACTTGCCATGTGTCAATGTAAAGTCACCCTGAGGTGGCGCCACATGTCCATCTCTACTTCCTCCAAAAAAGGCAAAAGTTCAAAATTAAAATGATCTCAAGCAGAGGGGTGTCCCCTCTGAGGTGGCGCCATCCCTGGGGTGAAAATCCCTTGTTTTTAGGAAAGCTTTCAACAAATTTCAAATTCCACACTGAGGTGGCGCAAATCTAGAATTTTTCTCCCTAATTTTAATTTTATTTACTTTACAAAATAACAAAGTGGGTCCACACATAGGTGGCGCCACACTAGAGCTCCCTGCAAAGAAAATCAAGCAAAATTTATTTCAAAAATTTTCAAATTCAGCTGAGGTGGCAAATTTACGAAAACTCAATTTATTTTATTTCAAAAAAAAACAAAGTAGCATCCTCTAAGATGGCGCCACATGAAGGGTCCAGATAACCTCCTGTTTGAATTTCAAAACTCTCCAGAAAAACTATAAATCCCCTAGCCCACGCCCAATCAAGGGGATTTTTTTTTCAGAGAATTTAAATTTCAAAACTGAGTTTTTAATTTCAAAGCTCCTCTCCTCCTCTGAATTCACGCCCTCTTTGGACTCATCTGAAACCTTGCATCTATCTAGCTCACGCCACTCCCAGCCAGGCTCTGAAGCAAGGATCGACCACCATTGGTGTAGTCGAAGCTCAGTTTGGAAAGCAAGAAAACCCACTCGTAGTCGCTCATCTCTGAAGCTCCAGAATCGTTGGAAGAACACAAGGTGGGTATCTATATGAGTTTTCTTTACGTATGATAGCATGCGTATTATGAAATCATACTCATATATATTTTAATGGGCTGAAAATTCTATATGATCATGCAAATTGTCATTTTAGAGAAAGGGTTCGTTTGGATAATGGATCGAACCATTTTCGTAAATGATATATACTAAACACAAATATACTTCCTTGATGAATTTTCGGTAGTATATTATCATATTCATGCATCCAATAAAGTACATCCATATTTTATTTCGTTAAAATAAGCATGTTCTAGGATTTAATTAGGCTTTTCATGCATTTGCTATAATTCTGTTTTATTTATGTCAGTCTCTGCTTTTAACAGTCAGTCCATGCATCATTTTATGTTTAGATTTTCTTCTAAAAATGCCAAAAAAATCAGATTGTGTGCGGGTTTATGTCCATGATATTCTGCAAAAAAACTCAGAATCATTTGATCCTGTTTACTTTACTCAAAATTCAAAATACTGAACTGTGTTTTAAGACCCGGGAAACGTGAATGATAGTGGGTCTCGATTTGTAAAATCGAGATATCCCTCATGGGAAATTCGATTCTTGATCCGAAAAATGTCATGAACTCGGAATTGAATCTGGTATTTAATCTGATTTTATCAGATTTTTAATAATGTTGTTTGCTACCGGTCAAAATACGAGACCAGGTGACACGTGTCAGAGCCCAATATGAGCTTCTGAGACTCTGGGTCGATTTGAGTTGGCTAATTCTCTCTGGATATAACTCCAAATCTATATTTGTAAAAGGAGAACTTCATGTGCTAAGGGTCCACTATTTGATTATGGAATTTTAAAATTTTTAGAATAGTCATCAGTTCTGTAATTTTAATGTCAGACTATTGTTTTGACACCCATATCTGCTTTTTCAAATTATTCATTTATTAGCATATTTTTATTTCTCTATCCGTTGATCCAATGCCAAGACCATAAACATGAAAGTTGTTTGTATATGTGTTAGTAGTATTCCCTTAAAATTTTTGGGAATTTTGATGGCAGATTATTATTTTTTGTCTGTTTTGTAGCAATTTCTATTAATTCCATGTTTATCAAAAACAAATCCTTGCTACTGAATGTGTCGTGAGTCAAATCCCAAAGTTGTAAAAGCCAAAGTTGTTCATTTTTATATTTTCTAATACCCTGTAAAATATCAGGCATTTCTATGGCGGATTGCTCCATTTTTGTGTAAAATACCGTAGTTGGCTCGCGCCCGCATGCGAGATTTGCTTATTTTAGAATTTTATTTGAAATTTGGCATCTAGGTCATACCATTTCATGCATTTTATCATTTTATATTGTTCCTAAAGGTAAAAAAATTCTCTCTGTCAAATTTGGCACAGTTTGAAGATCGTTTGATGTTCAGATTAGTCATATCATCAAAACATGGTTCCCGCGGGATCCTGATCCAGGCTAAAACGAGCAAAATTCACCATTTTGGCCAAAATTCCGATATTATTTCTGATTTCATAGTTCCATCATGTTTAGCATCATGTCTCATCATGTATTCCATCATCATTTGGTCTGATTCAAATTTCAAAATCTCAAATTTCATTAAAATCCCTTCAAAAACCTTGATTTCAAAAAGATATAACCTCAATATTAGGGGTATTTTGGTCATTTTGACCATTATTCCAAATTTCAAGTCTTTATTATCCTATTTGTCTTGCATTTCATGATTTTCAAAATATAATCATATCAAGGAGGTATTAGATTGGGTTTATGTCTAGATAAATCCGATAATTTCAAGATATTATTGGAAAATCTTGGAAAACCCCACATATTTGAGTTAACCCCATTTTAAGCTTGGCAGGGATATTCAGAGGAAGGAGCTGGAGTCCATCATAAATCTACAATTTTTTTTCTTTCATTTCATTTAATGATGTAAATGTAACTTTGGAATAAGAGATTTAATTTTCTGCTTAATTTAGGAAGCATTGCATATAGAAGTGCATTTAATATTGTGATTCATGCATTTTATTTAAAAAATCGCTGTGGATGAACACGAATGATACGTGCACCAACTCTTAGGGAGTTGATGAACTCGGTGGAGTCTATATTTACGGCCCTAGTCGGAATATGGACGAAACCCAGATTCAGCATCTTCCTACTAGTCACACTGAGCCTACACTCTTAGGCTATCTTCCAAAATTCACTGCATATCTTTGATTTTTGCAAAATATTTTACAATTAACTAAGTAAATTACAAGCATATTTATGGCCGTAGTTAGAATATGTGGTAATCTTACCTTAGTTTAATTTTAAAATTGCATATTTTCCTGAAAAGATGTTTTCATAAAAAGACATTCATTCAATTAGGATAGTTTGCATCATTCCTTTTTCCATGGAATCAAGAAAATTTTCATTCCAAGGAAATCGATTCCTCAAGGATACTCTAAAAAATTTTTAAAGTTTGATTTTCCCAAGCTAAGTTTTCCATGATTTTCCCAAAAAATATTTCTTATCTTAGAATTCATTTTCAAATTTTCAATGAAGTTTTCCATCATTTTTCAGAGTCAAAATCGATTTCCAACTCCTCAAGGCTAGGATTCCTAGAATTTCAATTTCCTAGGATTTGATTTCTTTTCTCAAGATAGTTTTTCTTATGAATCTTCAATCAATTTCCAAAGATGATTTGCAAAATTGGAGTTTCCTTGGCAAATATTTTCCCTTCAAAGTGTTTTTTTTTCTCAAGAATTCACATTATTTTCTAAGGATTCTCATTCCTTCATGATTTTCCCAAAATCTTTAGAGACTTTCTTAAGATTTTTAAATCTTTTCATCAGGGTTTTCCTGAGAAATCGATTTCCATCTTTTGCCTTAGAAATATTTTTTTTACTCCAAAACATTTTCTAAGTAAACATCATGTTTTCCAACTGACATTTTACAACATTTCATAGCACATGCCCGAATTCTCTGTGCATTTAAGATAGAACATGATTTCAATAATTTAGCTAAGTCAAGCATACATTTGATCCTTGGTTCGATTACCCCTGGTAAAGGCGCCAAGAACGGTCGAACCTCGTACCGACAGGTCGAGTCCCATTCTTCGGAATATTTCCCGCAATTTCAAAATGAAGGCGAGTATTTCAAAACAATCTTCAAACTCTGGTCAAGTTTGACTCGCAGGATCGTTTCCCCTCTCTCCAGCAGGGAAGGGAAAATTTTTGCGACGAAAACACCAACCCATTAGGCAAGGTTTGAATAAACACAAAGAAGGGTCTACTGGTCTTGAAATCCAAAGCAACCTCACAACTTTTGTGATAAATGGCATCCCTCTCATGCGCTCTGAGAGACTCACCACACCTCCTCAAAGGTATGATGACTTCGTAACTTTTTGAGCATGTAAGTACCCTATAGAGAAGAAGATATTCTATGGCCATATGCTAAAAAGATTTGTACCCTTTCTTAGCTCCATCTCCTCTCACTAAGAGCCTAAGAACTTTAAAGAGGCCATTGAATCTCCCAAGTGAAGGAAAGCCATGAAAGAAGAGCTATCTACTCTTAATAAAAATCAGACTTGGGATATTGTCATTATGACAAAAAAAAAGAGGCTAGTTGTATGTCGATGGACTTACAAGATAAATTATATGAGTAACGGTACCCTCGAGCGATACAAAGAGAGATCGGTTGCCAAGGGCATCACTGAGTCCCAAGAAATTGACTACCAAGAAACGTTTGCACATCTTGTCAAGATGAGTACTTTACGTGTCCTACTATCAGTAGCTTGCAATTACAATGGGGACTTGTATTAACTAGAAGTGAAAAACACCTTCTTACAAGAAGATCTCAAGGAAGAAGTCTATATGAACCTATCTTTAAGGCACCCATAAGAAGAAAACCCAAATGTTGTATGCAAACTCAAAAAAACCATATAAGGCCTAGAATAGTATTCCCCCCCCCCCCCCACCACGCATGGTTCACCAAATTGATCTCAACCCTCAGCAAGAAAGACTTCCACAATACCATTGCTAACAACACCCTGGTTGTCAAGATAAACATATCATCCACAGTCATGATACTTGTCTATGTGGACGATATACTTATAATCGGGAATGATCAACTACAAATCCATAACCTCAAGAATTACCTCAATCAGGTCTTTGACATAAAGTACTTGGAGAAATTGTGATACTTTCTGGGCATCAAAGTCGTCCACTCTAAGAAAGGCTTGTTCTTCTCTTAAAGAAAATATGCCCATACGTCATCTAATAGACTGGTAAGACTAGAGTCAAGCCCATCGACACCCTCATTGAATCCAATCACAAACTCGATGGTGAAGGAGAAGCTCTCAAAGATATTGAGAGTTACCAAAAAATCATTAGCAAACTCATCTATCTTCCAGTTACCTGGCCTGATATCACTTGTATCATGAGCATGCCCCAAAATTGCACCACATGAATGAAATGGAACATATACTAAGATATATTAAAAAGACTTCCAAGCAAGGGATATGGATGAAGAGAAATGGACACCATGAAGTTGAGAGATACTCATATGCAGATTGGGCTAGAAGCCACACGTACATAAAATCTACCATCGGATACTATGTACTGGTATGAGGAAATCTAATTTTCTGAAAAAGCTAGAAGCAAAGTGTCATCTCCTCCTCTAGCGCTCTCATATGAACAAAATTTTTACTTAAAGAGATGATTTGAGATCAACACGCCAATGAAAATGCACTGTGATATTCAAGCAAGCATACAGATAGCTGCCAATTCAATTTTTCACCAAAGAACCAAGCATGTAAAAGCAGGTTGTAATTATATGAGAGAGAAAGTCCAGGCTAATGAGATACGCACTCCGTTCACTAAAAGTTCACACCATCTTGCTGATATCTTCGTAAAAGACAGCTTTTAAAGCTCAACTTTATGATGTCCTAACCAAGTTGAGTTTAGTTTCTATTTTCTCTCTAACTTGAGAGAGAATGTTGGATAACTCAATCAACCCCACCTCACCTCGCAAGCTATTCTCCTACTTTGGCAAGTGATTCCCCATAACAAATCTTTCTCTGCTTATCCTCCATCCAGAAAAGACCCCATGCTAGGAAAATGAATATCCACTTTTCCAGGCAAGTCTCCATCCAAGAAATCCAAAGAAATTCAAGTAAGGAGGATACAATTATTTTCATGCCAAGCATGATATTTGGTACAGTCCTTCTTCATGTGATCCTCGCATTTGCAAAAGAAATAACTGGACTTTATATTCTGATGTCTCTTCTATTTTTTTTGTGATTAAAGGTCCATTGCAACTTCTTTATTCTTTTTCCTTTTCTTAAATCTATCTTTAGAAGTAACCACCAAGTGAGCATTTTTAGTCTTTTCTTGCTTCATCCTTTTCTCTTCTTGCACACAATACGAAATAAGTTCATTAAGAGTCCATTTATCTTTTCGGCAGTTATAACTGACCTTAAATTGACTATATTGTGTGGGAAGAGATATCAAAACTAAGTGCACGAGTAAGTCCTCAAACAACTCTAACTTTAGTGCCTTTAGTTTTGAAGAAAGATGGAACATTTCCATAATGTTCTCCCTATTGTTTTCTTTACCTTTATACCTCATTGAAACAAGACTCGAAAGGTGAGTCTTTGTTTTAGCCTTTTCATTTTTAGGAAAACGTTTTTCAATTTTCTCAAAGAACTTCTTAGCATTAACCTCTTCAGACATAGTGCCCTGAAGGTTTCCAAAATTACATGTTTCATGATCATAAAACTCATGTGATTTGATCGATCACACCGTTCATGGTTCATTTTATCCTCAGCGAAACTTTTATCTATAAGAGCAGGTGGTTGATCCTCTCGAAGTGCAAGGTCCAAATCCATACATCCAAGAACAATCACAATGTTCTATTTCCAGTTTTTGAAGTTAGAGTTATTCAAAACTGAGATCGAATTGATATTTGTAGATATCGTAGAAGCAAAAATATTAACTGAATCATGAACAAAATAAACCACAACAAGCTCACAATTAACATACAAATTTGCATGCATTAACATAAACTAACATATTTAAACTATGGTGAACCCTATCACAAAATACCCAACACAATATTGACATTTAGTCTTTGGACAGAAATGTCAACTTATAAGTGGTACTCTTTATTACAGTAATCAAACATGGACAATTAATCCTGTCAAACAACAAGTCTTTCTTTAGACCGACTCATTGTTCACATGAAAAACCTGATAATCATCCCATACTTATTATTGAAAATATATATATATATATATATATATATATATATATATATATATATATATATATAGGCTCAGCCAAATAGTAATCTTTCTTTGGGTCGATCATTATTCGCATGAAACCTAAATATATAAACATTGTAATATCCCAAACAAGTCAAACTACACAAGAGAGGTTACTTTGGTAATATGTTGTTTCAATCAACTCATTTTAGAATATCAGACCTTTATTCTAAAAAGAATATCACGGTTCAAATATGTGAATACATGCATATGAACAAAAGAAAATATAACCATAATTCATATAGGGTTGAAAAATAACTAAAGTCAACCCTCTAAAGGGACCCAAAATACATACTTAGTGGCTCCGAATTCAATAATAAAATCCTTTAAAAAAATTATTATGAGTTTCAAGGCACATGCGAGGGTCCGGCCCATGGGATCAGGCTAGACCCAACTGGTCTAAACATGCCTGACCTGACCCAGATCAGACCCTAATACACCATAGTCGGGTATGGCCCCAAGCCATCGGGTCAGATATGACCAGGCTTGACCCACAAGTCAAGTCAAACCTGACCCGATATAGGTCTAGCCAGGCCCGACACAGTCCTGTTGAGAAACTATATTTTGATGACACACAATATGATACACTTTCATATTTGATTTAATATGATATGATAATTTGTCTTCTTGAAAAATGTTATATTATGACTGGATATGCTTTGCCATGTGTCTAACGAGTATTTGATGCAAGGATATCTCACCCAAAAGGATGGAGACCTCCTGTTCAAGTACAACCGTGGTGCAATCATACTTCTTGAAGAAAAAGCTTGATGAGTCATGCATTCTTAAAGATCATCTAAAGAGATCGGCTTCCTCAAGATGAAGACTTTTTTCTTCTTTAGAGTCATATGTAACAGAACCTTCAGAAGCATGCATATTGCATATTACATATTTTATCATAAAAGTCACTCATTCCCAAAAGCTATATTTCATAAAAGTATACGATAGTTTCAAAAAGCACGTTTTTGAAAACCAATAATTGTACCTTCTTACAAACCTTTATGGAAAAGGTATTTTGACATGATATATTAGCTCATGATTTCAAAAAACAATAATTGTACCTTTTATCATGTATAAGACAACTTGAAAAGAAATAAAAAGAAATTATTTCAAGTGTGTAAGAAAAAGACAAAACATAGAAATCGGCTGGACAAAGAAAAACAAATATAATATGTTTAGAAAAGACTTTAGTTACCTTTTTACAACTCAAGAATGTTGACTTACTTAAAGTCATCATTCTCTTTGTAAAACATTAAATACTTCCTCTAAAAATCTTTTTTAGAAATAACTATTTTAATCTCACTCAAGAATGTCGACTTGCTTAAAGTCTTCATTATCTCTGTAGACATTAAATAGTACATCATAAAGCAATTCTTGATATGACTATTTACAAATAAAGATTTCAAAGCATTTATTGTACTTACACTCATTTAAGTAAAGAAGTGACAATTTCTAAATAAAATACTTAAGTACTACAAATCATTAATTAGAATAAAGACAAAACTACATGATGGCTTACACATCCAACATTCAATGTACTATTATAAGAAAAAAACTTTTTACATAAAATATATCATACCTAATATATTACAACGACTAGTGTACCCCAAATACTACTTTTATGGAAAGAAGACTTTTTTGAAAATCCATAAAGATATTTTTTAAAATGACTTGACATCTCACATCCCAAAAAGACTATCATTTCAAAAAGACAACGACTATTTTTCTAAGGCTATATAAACACAATCAAATTACTTATTCAAACAAGGACATGTGAGCTTACAACGAGAAAAATTCTTATTCGATATTTGAAAAAGAGCCTTGAAAAAGAAAAAGAAAAGAAAGAGAAAAAATCAAGAATAACTCTTTGACAAAGAGTATCTTCTGAGTGAAAAGAACAGAACATTCTGAGAATCCTTCATTCGTGCATTCATATCATTATGAAGGTTCTATAGGAAGTATTGTAAACTTTTTGTTATTCATTGTATTCCTTCTTTGTTGAAAAAAGTAGACCTCTGTGAAAGAGGGTGTTTTCCTTCTCTGTTGAAAGAAGAAGACCTATGTGAAAGAGGGTGTGCCCCTTCTCTGTTGAGAGAAGAAGACCTCTAAGGAAGAGGGTGTTGTACTATTTATCCGGTAACTCGGATGTTATAGTGGAAAGCTCAAGTGGTTTGCTTGAGGACTGGATGTAGGTCAGGGTTTTGACCGAACCAGTATAAATTTTGTGTTTTATGTGTTGTGCCTTATTGCATTCTATTTTTAATTTATCGATCTATTTAGAATTTCACTATTCACCCCCCCCCCCCTCTAGTGGAATTTCAAGTCCCCGTAACTAAATGGGGACCAAACTGGGTCAGTCACCCCCCGAATGAAACTGAAAGCCAGTCTGGCCCTAGTTGGAGGTCGAACTAGCCTGGGTCCCCGAATCGGCTGAAGGTCGAATCGGCCCACCCGATTGCTGCGGTTGAAGGCATAACTAGATGTTGATTGTTGTTGGTGGAGGGTCGAACCAAATGTCGACTGTCGCTGACCCTCGAAACACCCAGCGACTGCCGAAAATGGCCCTGGGTTGCCACCGATCCTGAAACGTCTGGTCTGAATGGATGTTCACCCCCATGCCATTCGGAGATCACCCGTCTGACGTTCAGAAGAGTGTGAACCCCTTGTCGGCAATAAGAAGAGGGGGAACCCTCTGTCGTTTGATAATCTGAAGAGGGGAAACCCTCTGTCGTTCGTTGATCTAAAGAGACAGAAAGGGGAAGGGCTGATCAGCCCTCCCGTCTGTCCAATAACCCTAAGGGGAGGGTTGAACAACCCTCCTCTGCCTGTGCCTCGACAACGATCAGAAAGGAACTCGAGAAAAAAGATCTGGTCCTTCTTTTTTCCTTGAGAATCGTGCAGGCACCCAATGGTGCTTGCGCCAAAAACCAACCACAACAGATCGTCGAACACAATGAGAAGCATAATGGCAAAACATAATATTTCAATGATTCAACAGGAACAAGTTACTCTGATACCAATTGTTGGATTTAAAATCTGAGAAAAAACTTTATTTGATCGTTAAACTTGTTTGTGCTAAATCATTGAAAGATCAAAAATAAAACTTAATGCAGAAGCGTACCTGAATCTATTGATACTCTGGTAGATCTTTCACGAGTTTGATCTTCGAGAACCTCTATATGTAGCCTTTTCTTCTTCTCTAAACCTTATGAGAGAAACGATTTTCTTTTTTGATGAAGAGGCAAAAGAGAACAACCATTATATATGGTTTGGGGGACCATAACCTAATCGTAACCACCCTATAGTCCATTTTCAATTTAACCCATCATAAAATTAAAAATTGATAAATGAGGGCACATGAGATTTCTATACATAATATAGTCATACCATATAAAATATCATATGACCCAATTGTATCACTTTATATGGGCTTTTAACCTTAGACAGTTTATAACGTGTGATTAAACATACCACATGATTTATCTAACAAGTGCAATCCTAAGAAAGTTTCCATTCAAGTAAGGTTTAGTCATGGCTTCCATCTTCAAGACTAGATTTTAAGAAAATTTTGTAAGGAAATTTGGAAGGTTAATCAAGGCTATATATACGTGATGTATTATCAGCCTCTGTGTATCATTGTTTTTTCCTGCACATCAAAGAAAAAAAATAGCAGTTGTCCATATCCATATCCATATCCATATGACGATAAGGCAAGGTGCAATGCACCAGTCTTTATTGCACCAAGGGTCATGCTCAACTGGTCCTGCTTGTCATGTTAGGTTCATCTCATATTGTCCCCACCACAATAGCCCTCTTTAATTAGTTACCACCGCGGGCAGATGCTAGGATTGATTCTAGCATAAAGTGATTTTTTTTTTTCATGGGAAAACCGGCATCGAGTGGGGTTCCTGTGTCGTGTCCCCTTGTATGCTGTTTTTAGCATCGAGGATTCTAGCAGAAGGTTTATGAGATTTAGCAAAAAAAAAAAAAATTAAACAAAAGGATTAGGTTTCCAAGCTCTGTCGAAGAGATACTCCAACGTTACCTGTGTCGTGTCACCTTGTATACTGTTTTTAGCAAGAATTCTGTGTTGTATCCTTTTTGTCATGTCCATGTGAAATGCTGAATACATAAGAAAGTTGGGAGTATCAATTCTTGAGATGTGTGCTCCACATCACATGCTGAATGCGGATGCATAGGCTAATAACTAAGGGTGTCAACGGGTCTGGTTTGGGTCCGTGTATCATGACAAATAAAAATGATTAAGACCTGGGTCCAGACCCAAAAGTTCAATTAATACATGGACCTGGGTATAGTTTGTGAAATTTTATATCAGACCCGGACCCGACCCAAGTTCTGATTAAGACCCACAATTTTTCAATGTAAAAATCATAAAACATATTATTTTACTGGGTATGGTCTGGGCTATTTCTTATGGGATCCAAGTATGGTTTCTTTTATAGTAAACTTGATTAGACCCAGGTCCAGACCCAATACCATACCCTAAAATCTGGTCCAAGTCTGATTTCATCAAGGTCCAAATCAAACCCAATCCGTTGACACCCTACTTATAACCCGGGATGGCCAGAACAGCCATATAAGTGCAAGCTTTCATAACAAACACGCATTGGTGCATATTTGCAGATCCACACACGTGTTACGGTCTATGCGTTTAGGCTTTTAAAGCGAAAGGATCTTTAAAAGGATCATGATCGTATAACCCTATACTTTCAGAGCTGCCTTTGGATGCAGTTCATCCATGTGATGAACGACAACCAGGACACCATGAATAAATAGCTTGCTGCTTTAGATGGTTCTCAGTAGTATACCTCGTTTTCTCGCTCTGCCTCATTAGGCCCATTCAAAAAACTATAGTTTTTCGTATTTTTCTAACATCTAACACTGTAGATGTGATCAATAGATTTTGGATGGCCTAGGTTTTTCCAGTGATTCAAATAGCTACAAAGGCATCAATTTTTCTCAGCTCATAAAAATACATTTTTTTGTCTTAAAAAACATGATCCAAGAGTCCATTTTCACTAAATTAAGCATACTAAACACGTCCAATGGTTCAGATCTATAATAAAATACTTTAAACTATGGGGCATAATGTTGCAGAACGAGAAAACAGGGACAAATATGTTCAGTTATCGTGTGTCGTGTTTTTTTTTTTTCAGTTTTGACCCATAAATGTGTTGGGCATGGTCGACTTATGAAGAATCCACACCTAGATCATGTGTTTTTCATGAAAAAATGATATTTGAAGCCTCAAAAATTTACGGACCGTTGATTTTTTTAAACTTATAAAAACATACCCATGTGTCCTAATTGAAAACTTCAACAGCTGGTCCCTATAAAATCAAGTACATAAATCATAATTGTACAGTCAGAATTTAAAAATAAAACAAAAAAACCCTGAAAATTTCATCTTGCACATACCAATCTCTCTCTCTCTCTCTCTCTCTCTCTCTCTCTCTCTCTCTCTCTCTCTCTCTCTCTCTCTCTATATATATATATATATATATATATATATAGCAACACCCAACTCATTTTTTCATCAAATACTTGAGTGTTCCTATGAAAATTTTTTCTCCCGTGAAAACAAACAACTCATTTTTTTTAATTCTTTCAACATGGCTGCGCATCCAAGCTTCTTTCGACGCTTCACCCATTCGATGATACAAATTTTTGTATATATATTAAATATTTGAAAGTTTATTTCAATAATTAATGTATTTTTAATATTAAAATAATAAAAAATATTTATTAAAAATATAAAAAATTTGTGTCCTCACTCCCAATATTCTTAAAAGAAAATGAACTTTGTGAAATGAACCCGCATCATACATCCTCAAGTCCATGTGTCTTTGTGATAGCTGAAAAATAAACTATCCAACCATGTTGTTTGGGTTGATGTGTTGGGAAAATCGTGTGGGCCTACATATGACAAATAGTACATTATAGGTTGTCTATGTTTTAGGCCCTGTTTATATGATCTGATTAGGTTGGGCCATATGATATCTCATATGGTATAGACTTCTATGAAAAAACCTCTTATTATCTATCTTCTTCTGATTCTATGATGGGCTTAATTGGAAAGGGACTCTCAGGTGGTTAAATTAGGTTATGGTCCCCAAACCATATATAGTGGCCTCCTCTTTAGACTCTCCATCAGGAAAAGATAAATAAGTCTCTCTTATAAGGTTCGGAGAAAGAAAGAAGGATGGAGTATACAGGTTCTGCAAGATCATACCCGCCAACGATCTATCGAAGCACCAATGGATTCAGGTACGCTTCCTTGTTGAGATTCGGTTTATGTTTTGTTTTAAACGATTTAGTGTGGACATGAACATCGATTCTTTTAGTTTTTTTGTGGATTCCAAATCCAACAATTGGTATCAAAGCAACATGTTCCCGATGAATCATTGAAAATTTGATTTTTATTGCATAATTTTTTTTATATATATTTGGCGGTGTTGATCTGGTGTGATCGGTGGTTGGGCGTTTCAGTGGCACCCGGTTGGATCAAAAGGGTCATTCGGCCCTTTTTGCTTTTGGAACACTGGATTGCGTAAGCAGAAGGGTCAACCCCCCCCCCCCCCCCTTGGTTTTAATTGAATGCCAGATGGTAGATTATCATCATTTTGTTCTTCTGGACTCCAAACAAAGGGAGATATCGCCAATTAACCCTCCGGTCGTCGAACGGGGTTGTCACTAATCAGATCTCAGGATGCCGGACAAGAGGGATGTTTCTCGCTCAGGCCATCTGGCAGGATAGCGTTCTCGTCGCCCAGAGGGCCCTCCTCCCTCAGGTCGCCAAACGGTGGGAGTGTAGACACCTTTTTTTTTTACCGAATGTTCCTGGATTTTGGGGGCAATCCAATGCCTTTTTCGACCATCGTCGGCCTCTTTCGAGGGTTGGTGATTGTAGGCATTAAGTTCAGCCTTCTGCTGACAGTTGACGGCATCCAGTTTAGCCATCGATCAGCGAGAACCGACAAACTTTCCCAGATCCAGCAACTGCAGTTTTCGCAGGGCCAATTCGTGCTTTGTGCTAACCCATGGGTGATTCGGGAGTCCTCTGATTTATCATCTCAGGCTGATTTGGCCATTCATTGTGGGATGATTCGATGACTCGGGTTTGGCCAAAGCCAATTCAACCTTGAATCAAACCACCTTACCCAGGATGTTTCGACGTGCGGCCTGTTTTGTCAGCCAGGCCGATTCGGGCATCCTATCCAGGTCGACTCGGCCTTCAACTGACAGAAACCAAGCCGGTTCGGTCGCCATCCGAATGAGTTCGGATAGGTTTAGCCCCCACCTACTGATTCATTCAGGCAGAGCAATTCGGATGATGGTCTCGGGTCGGGTCGGACTTTCATTTTAGGGCAAGTTCGGCCATATGGTTCTAGCTGATTTGGCCTTTGTGCACAAGACCGGTTTAACTATCCGGTTCTGCCCTCTGTTATGCATTCAGTGCCCAGTCAGGGGTCAAACCGGCTGAAGTTGCATTTGGAAGGTGACAGGGTTTGATGACCCATTTCAGCCCCATTCAGTTGTGGGGAGCAACCGAGTCAGATGGGATACTCTATGGGTCAGGCCTAGTGTAGACCCGACCCACTGCACGAGTCAACACCCGGTTGTGGATTTCAAGGTCTGATCTGATCCGAGTGAGACCAATTTTTGGACCTGCTGCTGGGTCCGGCCAGGTCCGATTGGTCGGACTCGTGCACTAGTCATAATAATAGTAAAAAATTATGAGGATCTTATTAAGGCTATTTGGCATGCTTCGTGAGTCATTTTGGTGTGCAGTTTTTTGTTATTTTTTTTGCCCCATACATATTGCGGCATTAATTAACATGCTTGAACGTTGGTATTTTTTTTATTATGGGTCTGATATTCTAAATTGAATTGATTGAATCAATATGTTGCCAAAGTAACCTCTATTATTTAGATTAGCTTATTTTAGAATATTGTGATGTTTATATGTTTGTGGTTCATACAAATAGTGATCGGCCTAAAGGAAGATTATTATTTGGACAAACCTAAATATATAATTTTTCAGTAATAAATATGAAACAATTGTACAGTTTTTCATGTGAATAACGAGTCGGTCCAAAGAAATGTTTGTTGTTTGATAAGACTAATTATCCATGTTTGATTACTGTTTTGAGAGTATCACTTACAAGTTGATATTTATGTCTAAATACTAAATATCAATGTTGTGATGGCTATCTTGTGATGAGATTCACCACTGTTTGAATATGCTATTTTATATTACTGCATGTGAAAATATATATGTTAATTGTGAGCTTGTTTTGTTCTTGATTCAGTTAATACCTCTGCTTCTACGATATCTGCAAATATTAATTCAATCTCTATTGTGAGCGTTTCTAATTTCAAAAACTGAAAAGAGAACGTTATGATTGTTCTCGGATATATAGATTTGGATCTTGCACTTCGAGAGGATCAACCATATGTTCTTACAGATACGAGTTCCGCTGAAGATAAAAAAAAACTTCCATTGGTGGGATCAATCCAATCGCATGAGTCTCATGATCATGAAACATGCAATTCCTAGATCCTTCGAGTGCATTATGACTGAAGAGATTAATGTCAAAGGGTTCTTTGAAGAAATTGAAAAGCATTTTGCTAAAAACGAAAAGGCTGAAACAAGCACTTTTCTGTCAAGTCTTATTTCGATGAGGTATAGAGGGAAATGGAACATTATGGAAATGTCCCATCTTACTTCGAAACTAAAAAAATCAAAGTTAAGTTGTCTGAGGACTTGCTCATGCACTTAGTTTTGATATCTCTTTTTGCATAATACAGTCAGTTTAAGGTCAGTTATAACTACCAGAAGGAGAAATGGAATCTTAATGAGCTTATTTCACACTGTGTGCAAGAAGATGATAGGATGAAGTAAGAGAAGATAGAAAGTGCTCATTTAGCAGTAGCCTCTAAGGACAAGTTTAAGAAAAAAAAGACTAAGGAAGCTGCAGTGGACCCTCAATCACAGAAGAAACATAAAAGACATTAGGATCCAAAGTCGAGTTGTTTCTTTTGCAAAGGGAAGAGATACATGAAGAATGATTGTACCAAGTATCATGCTTGACGTGAGAAGAAATGTACACTCCTTACTCATGCTTGACGTGAGAAGAAATGTACACTCCTTACTTTGGTTTGTTCTGAAATTAATTTAATTTTTGTGCCCAAATACACTTGGTGGATGAATTCTAATGCTACCACTTACATAAGTGTGTCTATGCAGAGTTGCCTAAGTTGCTCACTATTAATTGATGCTTAAAGATTCATCTATGTGGTTTATGGCAAATCAGTTCAAGTTGAGGCAATAAGAACATTTAGGTTACTTTTAAATACTGTAAATTATTTAGATTTGAAAGAAACATATGTTATGTTGTCTGTTAGGCAGGATTTAGTTTCTATTTTTACTTTAGACAAATATGGTTATTCTTGTTTATTTAAAAATAATGAATTTAAATTATTTCTTGATTTAAATCTTATTGGAATCGGTTCTTTATCTGCGGTTGATAACCTATATTTGCTTAATATTATTGCCTTATATAATGAAACCTCGCATTTAAGTTCTTGTGGTACAAAATAAAAATTAACAAATGAGAATTCTGTTTTATTATGGCACAAGCGCTTAGGTCATATTTATAAACAAAGAATTTAAAGGCTTGTGTTGAATGAGATTCTTGATTTCCTTGAATTTACCGACTTCCAGGTTTGTGTTGAGTGCATAAAAGAGAAACGAATAAGCATAAGGAAATTAGGTGCCGAATAGAGAACGAATGTCTTAGAACTAATTCATACAAATATTTGTGAGACATTTCCTACGGCTTCTTGGAATGATCAGCAATATTTTATTACATTCAAAGACCACTATTCTAGTTATGAGTACCTATATTTAATTCATAAAAAGTGTTAATCCCTAGATGTGTTCAAATATTTTAAAGCTAAAGTTGAAAACCAACTGGGCAAAAAAATTAAGGCCATCAGATCTGACCATGGTGGTGAGTACTATGATAGATATAATGGAACAGGTAAACAAAGTCCAGGGCCTTTTGTTAAATTTTTAGAGGAATGTGGGATCGTCGCTCAGTATATAATGTCAAGCACTTCTAGCATGAATAGTGTTACTGAGAGACAAAACAAGATCCTTAAGGATATGGTAAGAAGTATGATTTTTTATTCTACTTTACCAGAGTCCCTATGAGGAGAAGCATTAAAGACTGCAACTTATGTTTTGAACAGGACATCATCTAAAGCAGTAACCAAGACCCCATATAAATTATAGACAGGCAAAAAGCCTAATATGAAACACTTTCATATTTGAGGATGTTTAGCTGAGGCTAGGCTTTACAGGCCATATGAAAAGATACTGGATTTCAGAATGATTAGTTGCTATTTTGTTGAGTATTCTGAAAGATCTAGAGGCTATAAGTTTTATGACCCTATGAATAAGTATTTTTTTTAATAAAAAATACTTGTTTCTTTGAGGATGCTGAGTTTGAGATGAATGATAAGGTAAAAGACATTACTTTTGAAGAAGAGTCTCTTTCTCTTCCTACAGTTGTGGTTTACAATGATCAGATTTCTATTCATAACATTATTCTCATAAATCTAGATCAAGGCAATGTTTTAGATCTCTCTATCCAAAATTGAATTTTTATTCTTGAAGTACAAACTCAAGAAACACCTCAAGAACTAGTGTCATTAAGGAATTCCACTAAATAGAGAAGAAGGATAATTTTAGATTATTATATTGTCTTTCTATAAGAACATGAGGGTGATACTGGCCTAAGGAAAGATGATCCAATCAACTTTCATCAAGCCACACAAAGTTCTAATACTCAAAAGTGAATTAATGCAATACATGAGGAGATTAAATTCATGAGGGACAATGGTGTATGGGATCTTGTCCCATTACCTGAAGGTGTAAAACTCATTGGTTGCAAATAGATATTTAAAAGTAAAAGAGATTCAAAAGGTAATGTGGAAAGAAATAAGGCATGTATTGTTGTAAAAGGATTTACTCAAAGAGAAAACATTGACTACACAAAGACTTTCTCTCCGGTTTTTATGAAAGACTCTTTTAGAATTGTGATGACACTTGTGGCTCATTATAATTTGAAGCTATATCAGATGGATGTTAATACTGCATTCCTTAATGGTGACATTGATGAGACAATATATATGGTCCAACTAGAATATTTTGTCTCAAGCGATGTCAAGAAAATAGCTTACAAATTAAAGAAATCCATCTATAGACTTAAGCAGACTTTCCGTTAGTGTTATCATAAATTTCATCAAGTTGTTCTCTCATTTGGTTTTGAGATAAATGTGGTTGATGAATACATATACCATAAGTTCAGATGAAGTAAATATATTTTCTTGGTTTTATATGTTGATGGCATATTGCTTGCTAGTAATGATATAGGCATACTGCACGAAACCAAGAGATTTCTGAGAAAAAAATTTGAAATGAAAGATCTTGGTGATGCCTCTTTTGTATTAGGGATCCAAATACATCGAGACTGTTCTCGAAGTATTCTTGGATTATCACAAAAGAGCTATATCGAAAAGATTCTTTATAGATTTGGCATAAAAGATTGCAAACCCGGTGATACTACTATTGCTAAGGGAGACAAGTTTAGTCTCGCTCAGTACCACAAATACCACTCTAAAATTAAAGATATAGAATAGATTCCTTATGCATCTATTGTGAGGAGTCTTATGCATGCTCAGCTGTGTACGCGTCTAGATTTAGCATACATTGTTGGGATGTTAAGTAGATATCTTAGTAATCCAGGTATGGATCATTGGAAAGCAGCCAAACAGGTTATGTGGTATTTATAGAGAATAAAAGGTTACATGCTCATATATAGGAAGTTAGATCAGATGGTGATCATTGGGTATTTTGATTCTAACTTTGTTGGATGCTAAGACAGTCGTAGATCCACGTTAGGTTGTATTTTTCTGTTGGCCAGGGAAACTATTTCTTAGAGGAGTGCCAAGCAGACACTCATTGCTTCTTCCACCATGGCAGCAGAATTCATGGTCTGTTATGAGGTATCCAATCATGGAATATGGTTATGTAATTTTGTCACATGGATGCAAATTTTGGATAATGTTGAGAGACCACTAAAGTTATTTTATGACAATAATTTAGCAGCGCTATATTCCAATAACAAGAGGAGCTCATCGAAGTCAAAATATACTGACATTAAGTTCCTTGTTGTTAAAGAAATAGTGCAAAATGATCAGATATCGATAGAACATATTGACACAAACTCCATGATTGTGGATCCGCTTACTAAAGGTTTGTCACCCAAGGACTTTCATGAGCATATTGCTCGAATACGTATTTTATCATTTTATGATATGCAGGTTTAGTGGGAGTTTGTATTTGGATATTCTATGATATAATAAAGTTTTGTTTAGCATTTCAGAATAAAGTTAAAGTTTTTGTTTCATTCTGTACTCATATGTTTTGATCTCACTAAAGTTTAAGGAAGGACTAGTTGAAAATAGGCATGTTTTGATCACATTGCATGTAATTTCTATGTTTCACATCCATACTTGATCCATGTCATTTGGTTATGCCAATATATGTAATCATTGATGGGTCCAATTACGTTAATTTATAATGAAAACCGCTTTGGTTCTATGTTGACATGATCAATGGACTGGATTGGTAGAGATATCAATTGATAAGACAATGTGGTTTTTTTTTTAGCTCATAAGGTTATAATGTGTGATTAGAAGGTTACACATGTGGCCCAAGTGAGAGATTGTTGGGAAAAATTGTGTGGGCCTACATATGACAAATCATACATTATAGGTTGTTTATGGTTCAGGCCCAGTTTACGTGATCTGCTTAGGTTGGGTCATATGATATCTCATATGGTATGAACTTCTTATGTGAAGAAACCTATTATGCCTTTATCTGTCTTTTTCTGATTCTATGATGAACTGAATTGGAAAGAGACTCCCAGGTTGTTACAATTAGGTTATAGTCCCCAAACCATATATAGTGGCCCTCTCTTTAGACTCCCCATCAAGAAAAGAGAAATAAGTCTCTCTCATAAGGTTTAAAGAAATAAAAAGGAACTGTGTATACAGGTTCTGCAAGATCATACTTGTCAATGATCTACTGGAGCGCCAATGGATTCAGGTACGCTTCTGCATTGAGATTCAGTTTATGTTTTGTTTTCAACGATTTAGCGTGGACATGAATATTGATCCTTTTAGTTTTTTTTTTTGGTGGATTCAAAATCCAACATGATGATGAGCAACATTCACATCTTTGATAAACGACATTCATAGCATCTCTGACACTAATCAGATTGGTGCCCCTCACCTGATCTTGTCTTCCAAACTGTCACAAATCATAATGATTTTTTTAATTTTTCACAAAAAAAAACATGATTTATTTTCAAAACAAGATATTCAAGAATGAAAAGCAATATATTGAATAGATTGCTTATCTTCAATATCTTGCGATATATTAAAAAAACATGTTAAAACACAGGTCATCATTTTGATGGTGATACAGAATTATTTGGTCTCCCAACATGGTTTTTTCTCTCTTTCTATATATATATATATATATATATATATATATATATATATATATATATATATATATATATATATATATATATATTGGTTAATCTAACATTAAACTAATTATGTTTAACATTAGATAGATTCAACTGTAAGTAAAAATATCTTTAAAATAATGATATTTTTTAAAAATGCAAGGTTACATTTGAAGTCAAAAGGGTAACTTTTGATAGTTCAGAAAATTACTTTTTTGGAAAATATGTTTGACTTTTTAATTTCTTTCAAGTTTAAAAGTTATGCAATGCCCAAAAAAGCAACTATGCATTTAAAAAAATATCACAATTTTAAGAATATTTTAATTGAATCCATCTAATGTTAAACACAAACAATTTAATATTAGATTAACTTTATATATATATATATATATATTTGAGATTGTTTCCTAGAAAATTCATTTTTTGAAAATCTCCCATGATATATCTTTGCCGAGAATATCCCGATAACTAGATTTGTGACTATGCTTCCAAATAATGGATATAAGTGTACAAATTTATTTAACATGTTAGTAGTGGGTCTAATCATCTCCAAAATGCCCAGCTAGCTAATAAAAAAAGATAGTCTCAAATATATCATCTGATTCAATTTTTAATGTTTTGAAAAATCGATGGCTTATAATTTATGAAGACGAGAACGGTTTAGGAATATTCCCAAAGGCCATATGAGAGAGAGTTGCATGCCAGTACGGAAAAGTTTGGCTTTGGTTGGTAAAGACTAAATGCACGCCGGTACGAAAAAATGCATATGCAAAATTTTAAGACTTCCATGATGTTAGAATGCTGCTTTTTACGAGCACTACTTTAATTTTTGATGATTACACCAATTACTGCAACCAATGCCATGCCCTTTTTCTAATTAAACATGCCTCCTCTGGGTCATCCTACTGACTGTGCCCTTCCTTTATTAGGGATGGCAGTCGGACCCGGGTGGAGGTGGCGGACAAGGTCTCCACCCTCGTCCCGTGTCAAAATTCTCCACCTTTTGATTTTAACCTGTATCCTAGTCTTTATCCTTGTTTTATGTCCTCCATCCTCGGTTCAATAGGGGGCGAGGGAGGGGGGTCCTGTTTTTCCCAGTCCACTGTCATCCTTAAAGGTATTTTAGTTATTTTACTAACGGAGATCGAGGATGGAACAGGGCAGGGCAGAGGAAAGCATAAGTCCATCCCCGCCTTTATTCTCGTATGGGTTTTGATTTTAACCGCCTCCATCCCCGTTTCATATCCTCCATCCCTGGTCCAAACAAGGCGAGGCAGGACAGGGCCCCATTTTCCCCGACCCACTGCCATCACACAGCAGCACGCATGGCACTCAAATTGATTTTGGTTGCCATGAGTGCATATTTATATTATTAACCAGTAATTTCCAATATGGCTTAATGATAACCTATGTCATATACGCACCTATAGCCGATGAATGGTAGGCCTTATGGTGTAGAAGACCCTCCTCTAACCAAGTGCCAGACTCTTCAATGTGTTGCAGAATCATGTCTGGTATGTCTTGGTATGTACAGTGAAGGGAGGTCCATAACTTCAGCCACACGAATGGGTTGTAAGCATTTGATCAAAGATTTAAATCCGGGAACCCAATGTGTTCGATCAATTAATGGAGTTTGAGAGATCCATGGATCCAGCCAAAAATAAGAAGGAAGGCCATTGCCCAGGTGCCATTTACTGTTCCCTTGAATGTTTTGAAGCCCATGACAGAGACTTATTTTGGGTAAGCAAACTAACGAGGTCTGAAGATACTTGCATTGAATTTGCAGCTTCTTGCAGAACCGTCCACCCCAACTTGGATAACCCCAGCCCACCTTCGGCTTTTGCCCTACCTTGTCCAACACAATAAGATGCAAATGATGCTTGGATAGAATCATAACACAGAAATTGATTCATTATCTTTTCTATTTTTTAGATAATCGAGCTCGGAAGAAGAAAGCTTGACATTCAGTAAATAAAAAAGGAAGCAAGGACAGATTTGATGAACACTAATCTTTAGACCATAGATAAAGTTATGCTACTTCAAATTTTCAACCTGTTTTGAAACCTTTTCAGCAAAGGATCACATAACGACAATTTCAATTGAAGAGTGGCAGCCCCAAGTACTTGATTGGTAGGAAACCTCTCTGCCAACGACTTTGGTTATTGACATAGTACAGCTGATTGTGAGAAAGATTGAAGGGAATAAATATAGATTTCTCTCGGCTCACTAAAATGCTTAATTTTTCTTCGAACCCATGAATGATTTTCAAAAATTCTAAATGGATTGCTTCTTATCTTAAATGAAAAACAAAGCATCATATGCAAAAAGTGTATCTAGAGATGGCAGTGGACGGGAGCGGGGGCGGGGGACAAGGTCTCCACTCTGGCCGTCTCAAAATCCTGCCCTCCATCCCCGCGCGGTTCTTGATTTTAACCTCCATCCCTGTTTCGTGCCCTTCATCCCCGGTCCAAAGGGGGCGAGGCAGGACGGGACCCCATTTTCCCTCTATCCACTGCTAACCCTAAAGAAGGATCTGAGACGGGGCGGGGCAAAATGGGGATTGGAGATGGGGGACAGGGCAGGGTGGAGAAAACCGTAAGTCCAATCCTACCTCATCCCTGCATGGGTTTTGATTTTAACCTCCATCCCTATTTCATGTCCTCCATCCCCAGTTCAAATTAATGGAGCAAGGCGGGCAGGCCCCGTTTTTCCCAAGTCCACTGCCATCCCTAAGTGTGTCTCCAAGGGAGCACCTTAACTGAAACATGAGATAAAAGACCCACTTCCGCTTGATTTAATTGACAACTTGGTTTTTCCTTCACGAGAAGGAAAAGGAAGGGAGATAAGGGGTCTCCCTAACAAACTCCTCTGCAGCTATGAAACTTTGGAGCTGGTTCACCATTAATCACCACCGCGAAATTAAGAGTCAGTCACACATCACATGATGCAGTAGATCCAAGTATCCACTAAACCAAAGCAACGAAGAGTGTCTTCTAGGAATATCTAGTTAACGGTTTGTCTTAAACATGACAGAAGTAGCCTTGCTACAAGCCATGGAAGCCACTAGTTCATGCGCCAAGAGGATGCTTTTTTTTATATTGCGACCCTTCAAGAAAGCCCTTTGGTTCTGCGATATGATACATTAGATAATCAAAGTAATTTGGTTCACTATTATTTTGGTAATAACTTTATATAAAAAATTACACAAGCTAATGGGTTTAAACTTGAAAAGAGAATGAGCTCCAGCATCCTTGGTTATGAGAATAGTATGGGTGAAATTGATGATAGTGAGGATCATGCCTTAGCCAAAAAAGTCTTGGATTACCTCACTACATCTTTCGCTATAATAGACCCGAAAGAAGAAAAGAATCTACCTGGGAAACCCTTCGAGCCAAGTGAGCTTTCACCACTAAGACTGAAAACTGTATTTGCTACTTCCTCTTCCAAAATTGGATTTAGAAGCTCAGCATTTTCCAAAGAATTCACAAGAGGCTCCAAACACCAATCAATAGAAGTGTGATTAATTGAGATTCTGAAAAATAATTGGACGCTTCTCTAAATATATCTTCTGGCTCGGCCATTTATGATTCTTTCTCCCCATGGAGTCAATGGATCTGTTTATGCTATATATTGTGATTGGTCATGAGATGAAAAAAATGATTGTTCTGGTCTCCCACATTGAGCCATTTGAAGGATTTAAGACCGTGGTGTGCACATAGAAAGAGGAGCACTAAAGTGGAGAGAAGAAAATAAGATGAGAAATTTTTGTAAATAGTCAGATTCAGTGGAGAATTCCTCGATTATCGAGTTCTCAGTATTTTCTGCAGAGGCAGGAGCTGAGATACTTATCCTTTCCTAAGTAGCCATTACACAGCCATAACCAACTCATTAGATTCTCAAACATGTTAAGAATCTAATATGTAGTGGGTTAACTACTATCCTGGTGGTTTATATCTCAATGGCCCACTACTCAAGTGAGTCATTGGATTTCTGACCCACTACTTTAGATCATTGGAGTTAATTACTCATATCCAAGTTTTAGATCCATTACCTTGATCCAACTCTAGATCCAACATATGGGTTCCATGTGTGAGACCCATTGGCCAGACTGGATCCATATCAAGATCCAACATCTCCCACTTGGTCATATGGGGTGAACAACAACAATGTTTCATAATTGGTGCATTATGTATTGCACTCATAACTATATGACATTATAAGGTTTTACATATGCTAGTTAGATTTCTCGTTCATGATATATCTCTATCATGAGTTTATTCACAAACTAGATTATTTTTCTATCATGTCATAAATTTTATCATAATCTTAATGTGTAACAATTTATTTTAAGTATTCATCATTCACTACATACTAAGTCATGCAGTTCATAGATCTAAAGAAGAAAAGTGAAGACATCATAATGTAAGTCTCGCATAGTCATGGGGTTCTTGCAGCTCTTCCATGAGTATATCATAGGCACGCACACTAGTGAAGTACTATAGAATTTATTAGTTCATAAATCCACGATTGGCTAAACATAACAAATACACCCACTTTTCAAACTTTCACCATAGTTTTTACTCCCATTATCCATGTGCAATATCACATGTTGATCACTACCTGATCATTTGATATCAATATATCTAGATCCAAATAGTCATAAATGTAACTGATCATGTTATATTTTATGCCAAAATCTTTTAAGGCATGAAAAATATCTTTTTATGTATTCATGCGAGCATACTATAGGGAGAATTATTTATAATGAATATTTATCATTATATACAAATAAATATTCATGCATATACAAAAATTATAATTCCGCTCCCACTATTTCAATGTATTGCATTTAAACAATATTTGTATTAAACCATGATCTCACGAGATTTTACATACGCTAACTGGACTTTTCCTTCATGATATATCACCATCATGAAGATATTCACAGACTAGGTTGATTTTTTATCATGAACTGAAATATAAATTTCATATCCAAATCTCATTTGGATATTCACCAAAAATCATATCCAATGAAAATTATCTTATTACCATTTGGATATGTCAAACATGAAAACCAATATCAAGGTTTTAATCAAACCACAAGCTTGTGAACATATAAGTTTAGATCTATTATCGAATCCACTCATTATCTAAATCCAAATCCACTGAATTTGTATAAGACCATATCCAAATACGACTTGAGATATTTTCATCAAATCCAACACGATCCATATTAAAATGAATCTCCATACGAACTTGAATAAACCCATGGATCACACAGGATTTTATTATAATCCAAATCCATATTCATAACCATATGTTTCAAATGCATGTAGATCTACATTATACATTCAGCATTCTACTTCTTTGGATCTATCTGGGTCAAGCATAGACCCATACAAAATATATGTCATTATTAGGTTCAAATATTTAGCCTGATACTATCCAGATCCAACATAAAACTTGGATCAAATCTAGATTCATAAAATATATGAGACAATATATATATATATATATATATATATTATTTATTTATTTATTCATCTCTGAATTAAATCTAGATTTATATCTCATATACGGGCATAACACTTATCCGAATCCAATCACAAACTGGATATACGACCATTTGATGGAGGGGTTCTCTGCTGCTCCGGATGCCAACAACAGTGCCGACCTCTGGCAACTTCACCTTCATTTGCATTGATCAAAGGCTCTAAGTGACGATCGACATCAAGGATTTGTGCACATAGAACGAGGCTCTTATACCAATGAAAGATGTAGGACAGTGGTGTACGCATAGAAGGAGGAGCACTGAAGTGGAAAGAAGAAAAAAAGATGAGAAATTTTTGTAAACGACCTACTTCAAGAGAGATTCTTCGATTATTGAGTTCTTAGTGTTTCCTACAGATGCAGGGGCTAGGGTACTTATCCTCTCCTAGGTAGCCGTTACCCAGCCATAACCAACTTATTTGATTCTCAAACATGTTGGGAATCCAATGTGTAGTGGGCTCACCACTATTCTGATAGTTCATGTCTCAATGGCCCACTACTCATGTAGGTCATTAGATTCTTGGCTCACTACTTTGGATTATTGGATCTAATTACCTAGATCCAACTCTAAATCTAGCATATGGGTTCCAACTCTAGATCCAACATATCACAAGTTCAAAACTACACATTTTTTGTTGAGGCAAAAGTTGCATGAAATCCCTGATGGTAAGTGAGACCTAGGGTTTTGTGCTAATGAATTAATGAGTAGATGGCTTTCCTTGGTTTTCAAAAACAAAAATGCACACAAAGGCTCTACTCATCTTGTAGGGTTGAGGGGATATCACAAGTTCGAAACCCACAAGTGGTATCCCTTGCCACAAGGTCAAAGATGGGTGCACCAACCGAGGGGCATTGAGGTTTCTACCAATCGAGGCCATCCAATGTACAGTTGGTGATGATGGACTTTTTCCTTCTTTAGACGGTAGACTGTACAAAAAATAAATAAAGATGTCACTTAAAAACTAGCAAGAAATATTTGAGTTGAAACAGACAGAAACATGTAGAAAAGATTTTTCATTTTTAGAAGTTTTTCTTGACTCCCTATACTACTTTTAAGATGGATGGGGGGTGGGACGGGGAAGGGGGCTCGCCTCGTCTCGTTTGGACCAAGGATGGAGGACATGAAACGGGCCCGGATAGAGGCAGGAATGAAGGTTAAAATCAAAACCCGTGCGGGATGGAGGCGGGGATGGACTTACACTTTTTCCCGCTCCACCCCATCCCCACCTTGCCCCATCCCCAATCCTTCTAAAGGATGACAATGGACTGAGGGAAAATGGGGGTCTCGCCTCACCCTGTTTGTATCGGGGATGGAGGCCATTAAACGGGGATGGAGGTTAAAATTCAAACCCGTACAAGGATGGAGGCAGGGATGGACGTGCGGATTTTGAGACCGGGCAGGGTGGAGACCTTGTCCCCCACTCCCGCCCCCACCCCGTTTCACTGCCATCCCTAGTTCCCACAGAAACATATAAAAAAGGTTGTCCATTTTTTCTTAGAAGTTTTCTGGTAACAACCTTTCTTTTGACTCCCCATGCATACTTCTTTTTAAGAGATCCCACTCGTTTTTTTTTTCCTAATCGAGTTTTCTAGATGCATATCCCGACCGTTCACTTTTTCTTTTTCAAAGAAATATCGGATCATTCGCATTCATGATGACCTGCAATAGTTTGATATAAAGTGACTCTAAGGGCTAAAGCAATGTTTGTCAGAAGAATCGTATCGGGCCATGAATGATTTCAAATTGATTCAGGTGAATCGGCCCATACCGATTTTAAGCTGAATCGATTCTGAATTTGGCCAACTTTAACCAAGAGCTATTAAAATATTTTTAAGTGTTTTTTAATTATTTAAAAATTAACCCTAAAAGGTTGGTGTCGTATCAATTTTCTATCAATACGATTAGAATCAGCCAATTCAAGCCGATTTGCAATGATACTCACTGACAACATTGTGGTAAAGAAAAAAAAATCATGATGTTAGTAAGTAGGGATAAATAACAAACCGAGTTGGCTTGAGCTAGGCTTGGCTCGGTTAAGCTCCTTCGTGCTTTAAATGAGGAACATGGTTGTAAGGTTCAGATGAGCAAACCAGCCTAGCTTGATCAGCCTACCGAGCTCAATAAAGCTCAGTGGGCTCGATAAGGCTAAAATAAAGTATATATATAATATATTTGCAATTTTATTCAACAAGTTATTGTTAGTGTAATTGGTAGCCTGATGGGTTTTTAATCAAAAGGCTTGTAGTGGGAATCTCGTTTTTGTAAAGTACTTTTAGTATCTATATAATATTTTCAGTGACTATAATTAAATTATATGGTGGGTCATTTGAGAAACTTAAGAGAGGTTAGAGTTCGAATCCTACTTTCAAAAGAATTTATTTTAAATGGTTTTTTTTTTTTTGGAATACCTTGAAGCTCGGCTTAGCCCGAACTCAAAACCAAGCCAAGTCCGGACAAAGCTATTCACGGCACCAAACTCGAGCCAAGCTTGGACATATATATTTTTGCACCATGCTAAGTTCAAACAGCTCCGGCTCAGATGGTGTTCAGTACATGGACATTTGCCTTTAGAATTGGAGACACTGGCATTAATGCTGTGAAAAAGGACAAAGGCATGAGCACAATGCCCCACGTGTTAGCAATTGCAAGTCACCAAGCAAAAGCATGTGATTGAGATACCCTGATGGCTAAGTACTATTTCTCATATCATTATTTGCAAAGATACATGATATCCAAAAAATCCACATAAGAGGTTGACTACAAAAATGGTGAATACTAGTATATTTGATACGGCATGTTTGGCAGTGACACCGAACAAGTTTACCGTGAAAATTTAATCATGCAAAACTTATACCCTAATGAGTGGTAAAAAAGATGAAAGTAATATTATTTGGTCCTAGTAAAAAGGTATATATTTATTGACTATAATTCAATTTTTTTTATCTTTTTGATATTTTTCTGTCATTATACATTTCAGATCTATATATGATTAGTTTAGTAGAAAATGAGTTTTAAATCATGTGATGGTGATATATAAGCACGTTAGTCAAAGGCTTCAAAATTTAATGGCCTACAATATATGAAAATTTTCACAACTCAAGAAGTCGTATTTACATTAACGATGAGGAACTCATTTATATGGTCCGATTGACTCGATACATCCTGCACGTATGATTTCTAACTTAATATTTTCATTCCTTCATTAGTACTAAATACCTACCCTAATTATATTGCTAGAAAACTGTTTTTATTTTTTCATCCCTATTCCTTTTGAAACTCTAAAAGAGAAGCATGAGTTAAATGCATATTAGTACTTGTATGGAGATTTTCATTTACTTGGTATTGTTTTACATAAAATCAATAAATTCAAGTGCATGATCTCTGTTTTGTCACCTACCTTATACAGTTGTGTTTAGAGTTTGTTTTGCTTTGGTTGAATCTTGATGTAAGTGTTGAGACACTTGTAACTTTTTCGGGGCCACTCTTGCACTTTGGTTCAGGTTGATCAATACCCTTAAGGATTAGCTTGTAGATCTGAACTGTAATGAGCCTGCGAGCAAAATAGTGAATGAGTGCAAATGCGTTAAGCTTTCTTTGTTCATTGTCATTGTGATTACTTTCAAATGATTACAATTTCTTTCTCTCTCTTCTCTTTCGCTCTCTATAATCAAAGTTTCCGCAGTGACAAGTGAGCGATCAAAAAGACTTGCAGCGGTAAGGAAGGACGGTCGCATCTCACTGGCCTATTGAAAAAATAAGCCCATGACAAGTGGTATCATAGCTCATTCTCGAGCTGGAGAAAGGACTTTAGAGTCAATGTCAAGCAACGCGCCGACAGGCCGCGATTTGTGAGCAAGACATCGTAGTGCCCCAATACAACTTGCATAGCACCAAAGGTAAGGCAGTTGTCGAGACCGAAGAGATAGGTTCACCTCGAGACCAAGAGCAAATGGTTAAGACTGTCAATAGATTGGTGGATGATGTGACTTCGCATGAGAAAGCAATTTCACATGCATTTGAGTCATTCGGAGGATTGGACGACAAGGTGAATAGCTTGCGAGAGAAGATGAACTTTTTGATAAGACAAGTTACTTCACTGAATACGATAGTGACCACCTTGTAGACTGAAGTAGACGAGCTTCAGTTGAAAAACCGCACTTTGCAGCAGATAGTAACCCTAAATGGCAAAAATGATGATAGGCCATCAAAGATAGATATGCTGAGGCCAACGAAGTTCAATAGTTCTAGATACAACAAGGTCATAGAGAACTTTTTGTTCCAAGTGAAAGACTACTTGGACATTCAGAATGTATTGGCCGAGGTCCTCAGGGTAAAGGCTGCAGCAACTCTACTTGATGGAGATGTCAAAGCCTGGTGCAGAAGGAAATGTAGCGACATGGGAAGAGGGCACTGCATAATTGATACATTTGAGGCCTTCAAAAATGAGCTACGCAACTACTTTATGCCAAAGAACGCACAGAGGCAAGTTTATTGGATGGTGGCAGAACTTAAGCACACTGGATCGTTGCAAGACTATGTCAGAACCTTCCAGAAGCTCATGTTAGAGGTACCCAATATGCCAAATGAAGACAAACTCAACTAGTTTATTGTGAGATTGCAATCATGGGCACAGTCTGAAGTTGAAAGGAGCAATCTCGAGACTTTGAAAGATGCATATGTGACGACTGAGCACCTAGTGGATACTCAGCACAAGCTCTTCACTCCATCAACCAAGGCTGGGAAGAAGCCAGACCACGGATGCAAGAAAGAGGATCGGCGTGACAACAAGAGTAAAACATCGACCCAACACCACTTCGATAAGAAATAAAATTACAAGAAGTATAACAACAACAACAAAGGACGGGTTGTGACTTGTTGGTTCTATTACGATAGGCATATCGCAACGCAATGTCCTAAGCGCCTCTTAAAAGACAACGGACATGATAATGCAGTACAGGCAGAGAGTAGAGATACCGAGGTCAAGCAACCAAGGATGGGAGCTATGCGGTTGGTTAACGCAGTAAGAAGCTGTGCAGTTGAAAGCATACCGGTTAGCAAAAAACTCATATATCTAGAAGTTATTGCAAATGAAAAGTCTACTATGGCTAGACTTAGGGGCAACGCATAACTTCGTCTCATGGGAAGAGGTAGAGTGATTGAGCTTGAAGCCCGGGCCAAATTAGAGGACCATCAAGACGGTGAACTCTTAGGCTAAACCCATCTTTGCTAAAGCAAGGGATGTGGCTATCCAAATTGGGGGTTGGGCCAACAATATCAAATTCTCAATGGTGACCCTAGACAATTTTTGAATGATTTTGGGCATGAAGTTTTTTCGCAGCCAAAATATGATGTTGCCAAAGTTTAACTCATTGACGATCATAGAGCAAAACTCTTCACACACTGTGCAGTGCATTACTATTGAAGGCAAGTCTTCAATGCTATTTGTCGTGCAATTGAAGAAGGGTGTCAAGCAGGGAGAGCAGATATTCCTAGCGGTCGTGCACACCGAAGAAGGGAAGGTGGAAGCAGTAGTGTCGCCGACCCTTTCCCAACTATTAGAAGAGTTTTGAGGAGTGATGCTTCTGAAACTGTCGAAGTGTCTGTCGTCGAGACGCGAGGTCGACCATAAGAGAGAGTTGATTCGGGAGCAAAGCTCCCTTGCCGTAGTCCATTATCGTATGGGGCCAACTAAATTGAACGAGCTACGCAGGTAGCTGGATGAGATATTAGAAGCAGTCATCATTCATCCTTCATCCTTCGAAAGCACCCTTTGTCACCCTGTACTCTTTCAGATGAAATATGATGGTTCAAAATGGCTGTGTAGATTATCGTGCATTGAACAAGGTCAGGGTGAAAAACAAGTATTCGTTGTCACTGATAGCGGACTTGTTTGATCAGCTAGGCAGTGCTCGTGTCTTTTCGATACTAGACTTGTGATCGGGTTACTGGAAAGTGAGGATTGCTGACGGTGATGAGCCAAAGACAACTTATGTCACTTGCTACGGTGTCTATGAATTTTTGGTGATGTCATTTGGGTTGACTAATGCTCTGGCCACATTCACGACATTGATGAACAATATCTTCTACCCTTAGACAAGTTTGTGGTGGTCTATCTTGATGATATCATGATCTACAACAACAACATGGAGGAACATGTCAGGAACTTGCGAACAGTGTTTCAGGTGTTAAAGGAGAATGACCTCTATGTCAAGCGAGAGAAGTGTCTCTTCGGCCTGCAGGATATCAACTTTCTTGGCCACATCGTGGGGTGTAGTTTGCTGTGCATGGACGAGCAAAAGATAAGTCATCCAGAAATGGAGTCTGCCAACCAAAGTGTTAGAGTTGTGATCATTCCTTGGCTTTGTAAAGTACTATAGGCGGTTCATTGAAGGTTACTCCATCATTGTTGTGTCCCTCATGGATTCGCTAAAGAAAAATCCGGTATGGTTCTGGACAGAAGCCTGTCAAGATGCTTTCAGTGGCTTGAAGAAGGTCCTGTTGAGAGAACCAGTGTTGCGGTTGTCAGATCACACAAGACCCTTTGAAGTCCACACAAATGCTTCAGACTTTGCCATCGGTGGATCTATTATGCAGGAAAGACATCTGATTGCTTATGAGAGTCAGAAGTTAAAGGATGCAGAGAGGCGCTATATTGTGCATAAGCGTGAGATGACGACCGTCGTGCACTCCCTCAGAACATGGCGGCACTACCTTCTGGGTGCCCAGTTCGTCATCAAGACGGACAATGTCATCACAATCTATTTTCATACACAAAAGAAGTTGACGCCCAAGCAAGCTCAATGGCAAATGTTCCTAGTTGAGTTCAACTTTGCTTTAGAGTATAAGGTGGGGAAGACCAATATTGTTGTTGACACCCTGAGTCACAAGAATGAACTGGCGATTGTGCGAGCGGAGCTTTTCGAAGTTACTTGGAGGGTTCATTGTTGGACCGTGATGGTACTTTGATTGTTTGGAATTTTATAAAATTACTTTTTATCAAAGCGAGTGAAAATCGTTCATCAAAATATAAAAACCGACTTTCACTATTGTAGTGAGTCGGGTCGTTCCATAAGGAACTGGAATACTTCAATACCCATAATACAATCACACTTTATTATTAATCAAATATATTGTGATTGAACATTACACGACATACATGAATTCATAACACAAAAAAAAATTGGAATAGCAAGTAGAAACTCTACAAAACTACAGGAACATTTGGCAATATTAAGTGATCTTCGTCTAAGAGCTATACCTCCACATGTATATACTAAACTTTGATTTGATGATTGTGCAACCTTGCAGCCACACAAAAAAAAAAACAAAATTATCAGAACCTTAATCAAATAACATAAACAAGACAACAATTAACTATTGAAAGTAACAATTAAAGAATTAAATAGCTATGTTAACTAATATACGTGGATGAAGACCTTAACACGTTTTCTAAGTTGACATATGCTGATGCTAAAATTATATCAGACCTATGTTAACTCACATGCATAACCAAAAATCAAGGAAAAATAAAACACTTAATGAAAAATGTTAATTGCTACTTAATAACTGACTCTAAACTAAATTACTTTGAAATGCTAGTAAGTAAAACCAAACTAAATAAAATCAGACTTCCTAAATCAGATTTATAAGTTCAAACACGTTTTCTAATAAGGCCCACACAAACTAAGGGGTAATCAAGGATGAATACTACCTAGTTAAGGTGGGTCCTCATAGCTTACGTATTTACTACTATTAAAACTATGAAGTAAGAAAATAATGAAAGGAGAAGTCAAAATAAATCTGTCTCACTAACTTAGTTAATTCTATCAATCAAAGGTAAATCTGGAAAACATTAAAGGGTTACTTAATTGATCTAATGTGGGTCATACCCGAATGGCACCTAAGAGAGGGGATTTGGAAGAAGTTGGAGATAGAGAAGAGATGGAGGCATTGGCGTGTGGAGAGATAAGAGAGAGAGTGAGAGAGAGGTTGACACATAAGAGGAGGGGCCCACACGTTTTCCTAGCCTAAACCTACCTTAATTAGGTTTGGCAAGAGTTATAAACAAAACTTGACTCTAAATAATATGTTGGCTAAAAGTTAGCGGAAACAATAGCTAACTTTATCTACCTTTTGAAAATACATAACTAAAAGATCCTATGAAATAGGAAACACTTTGACCCACGATTTTAAACCTTTGAAACTAAACCTAAAATTACCACATTTTACCTAAAGTAAATCTATATTAATTACTTAGATGGCAGTTACCAAGAAAAATCAATGAAACGTGGATTTGCAATTTAAGCCTTAGAAATTCAAAATCTTCTAAAAATTTGGAAGCAAATCCACGCCCCTACTAATTAGGCAACAAAAGATATTTTTTTCTTCTTTTCCAAACCTTAACTAAAATAAACTAATACTAGCTCTATTCAGCATACTCCAAGGAGGTCGACCTCCTTGAAGACTAGCTACACCAAAAAAATGGAATTTGAAATTCAAAACTTAGTCAACAATTTCTAAAATTAACTCACTAAATGCAAGACAAAAATGCCCTTCTAACAAATTTCGAACTCTTAAAACAAATATCTAGTAAGCTAATACTAATATAATATATATATGTCACTAAACTACACTAACTAATGTAAGGGTAACAACTGAATTAGAATAAAAATCGTGAATAGCTAAAATTCAACAAAAATGTCTAAGCTAATTTAACTAACTTTGACTAAAATAATTCCTAAGCTAAATACACTAAATGCAAATTAAGAAGTAACTAAAATTAGAGCAATTACCTAAAAACCAGTGCTTCACTATTCAGCAATGGCTGCCTCCATCCATGGGAAAGACGACAGTCATCGTTGAAGCTTGAAGAAAGTAACAAAAAAAAATGCACAACACGGTTAGGCTAAAGGCAAAGCTAAAAAAATAATTTCTAAACCATAATCCCTTCCAAATCTCAATTGTGCATTATCAAATGATGAGATATACGGTTCTCAAGTTGTTGTGAAAACAGTTTAGAACCTTAAAAAAAAAATCGATATCCAAAAACGGCTTGATTATTTCTAGTCGATTTTTGAAAGATCGTGTAACTTCCAATCCAATGTAATATTCTACAACCACTTAAGGTAAATCAAATTTCAAACATTGTAGTGTCTCCCATGGCATATTTTCATCAGATCTTCAACGAAAAATGAATCTTGACAGAAAAAATAATGAACTAAAACACTTACACAATTTTTTTTTATTTTGATCATAAACTATGAAAGGGATGTAAGAAGGCTTACCTTTCGGAAGCCTAACGAATATAGGTGAAAGAAGAATGGACCACGGCTTCCGGAGAGCTCCATTCACATTCTTCAATGGCTGCTTGAAGGTCTGCAAAATTTCCAACAAGTTCACGGTGGATGGGTGGAGGAAAGTAGAGCAAAATGCCCGAAAATAATCTAGCCGTTAGATGCAAGAAGGTCAGTTAGATCTTTGAGAATGCTTGATTTCTCAAGCACGATTCATGCCCTTCACCTTAAAAAATGTGCAAAAACATAGCAAACATTCATGAAGAATAATGACACAAAGGATTAGATAAAGATAAAAATGAAGTGGACAAGAAAGATAAAGTGATAGAGAAGAAGATTTTTGGTCGGATTTCCGACGAAGATAAAGAAGATAGATGCAAGGCACACAAGGAATCTCTTCTTTCAACCATGGACAAAATCCCTTCCATAGAGAACACGTCCCATATGAGGAGGCTAAAAAACTATTTTTTGGAAATTTCAAAATAGCTCCCATTTTTCAAAGAATTCCATTTTCACTCAAAACCCCAGTAAAATGCATTTGGTCTAAAAATGCCCCTTTATTTTGAGTTATTTTGAAATTTGTAAAACATGAAGTTAGATGGATATGGGTTTAGGAATGGATATTAGGATCTTGTCTGATCCAAAACCCATAATGCTAATTCTGGATCAGATTTGGACCTGATCCGCTATTGCTTTCGCTCCAGAATGTTGAAATGCCTCTAACTTCCTCATTTTAACTCTGTTTTCGCTTAAATGTGAAACGTAGCTCTTTGAACCTTATAACGACCTAATCATGGATTTAAATCATGAAATTGCAATTAGATGCATGCAAGTAATAACTAAAATATATTGCATTTCATATATCATCAGACCACATCCGCGAAGGAATGCAGCAGGACACAACAGTGCAACACCTTGTCTCTCTGGCACAAGCGGGAAAGACTCGGTGATTTTGGCTACAGTACGACCTCATCGTGACTAGAGGAGGACAGGTCTTCGTGTCGCGGTGGAAAAGCATTGGTCACGAATTACTTAAGGAGTGTCGTGAATTGCTTAAGGAGTGTCATGATACACTATGGGTCGGTCATCCGGGTCAGGAGCGGACCTTAGCACTCCTTGAGCGCGGCTACTATTGGCCACAGATGAGAGATGATATGGAGGGGTATAGGCTAATGTGCCTCGTTTGCCAGCAAGACAAGGGGACCAACAAGAAGACCGATAGCCTCCTTGAGCCTCTATCTATTCGAGAACGTCCTTGGGAGAGCATTTTTATGGACTTCATTGTTAGTCTACCAAAGGTAGATGGCTTCAGCTCTATTCTGATGATGGCAGATTGTTTCTCTAAGTATGCCACCTTCATCTGAGCTTTAAAGGAGTGCCTCACAGAGAAAACAGCGGTGTTGTTCATCAAGCATGTTATGAAAGAAGCATTATGAGCAATCGCGATGCTCGCTTCACGGGCAAATTCTGACGTGAAATGTTTTCGCTACTCATTTTCATTCTGCTATTTTCAACAAGTTTCCACTCACAAATGGATGGGCAGAAGGAGTGCATCAATGGATTGTTAGAACAATACCTCAGGCACTTTGTTAGTGTCAATCAGAAACACTGTGTGAAGCTTCTGGACATGGACCAATTCTGCTACAATCTTTAGAATAGCGAGTCTTCAGGCCATAGCTCGTTTGAGATAGCTACGGGGCAGCAACCGTTGACCTTGCATACTCTAGCCACATAGGAGAAGGGAATGTCATCATTCACCTATCAGTTTATTCGAGACTGCCATGAGTAGACTGAGCTAGCGAAAGTGTTTCTGCACAAAGCGACTAAGAGGATGAAGAAGTGGGAAAACAAACATCATCGGCCTGTTGAGTTCCATGTTGGGGACCAGGTGTTGGTTAAGCTTTACCCGAATCACATAAGCATCTTCCGTGGGCGGCATCGCAGACAAGAAGTATTTTGTGCAGTGGGAGGAGACAATGAAACCAACGTGAGAGCTAGCATTCTAGATAAAGATCCGCCATCCAGATGAAGACAGGGCCTACCATGAAACAGATAGCACCGAGGAAGGCGCATGATTTGAAGGGGGAGCTTGTTTCCATGTGACCTACTTTATGCAATTGTGTCTAGAGTCTGTTTTTCTTTGGTTGAGTCTCGATGTAAGTGTTAAGTTACTTGTAAGTTTCTCTAGGCTATCCTTGCACTTTGGTTTAGGTTGATTAATACTCTGAAGGGTTAGCCCATAGATCTGAACTATACATGAGCCTGCGAGCAAAATAGTGAATGAATACAAATGCATTGAGCTTTCTTTGTTCACCCTCGTTGTGATTACTTTCAAGTGATTACTATTTCTCTCCCTCTCTTCTCTTTCGCTCTCTTGCACTCTGTATAATCAAAGCTTCCACAGTAGCAAGCGAGCGACCGAAAAGGCTTGCGGCGGTAAGGAAGGGCCATCGCACAACACTGGCCTATTGAAAAAATAGGCCCATGACAATCTTTCTCATGAGGATTACTTCACAAATATTGGTGAGGGATCATCTGGTGTAATGTAAAAAGAGCAAACATGATTCATTTAGCTTTATTTCTTCTCAAATACTCTGTGTCTTTTCCTGCTATCTTCTAATCAAAAGAAAACAAAAAAAAATGGTTTCACACAAAACCTATACAATCACAAGCTGACAAGTTATCATACCCAAGTTACTATTTAATTTTCATGCTTATGAGTAATGACCTTTTTGTTTTCTTTTTTTTTTATCACTTAAGAGAAACCTCTAATGAGATCAAAGATCAGAGATCTAGCAGTATATGGTCTCAACCTGCTATATCTACGGTTGTCATTTAGTGGTGTAAAATTTTGTATGCATCCCCCTCGATCCCTGTGGAGCCTCCTGCTCGACTAGTATAGCTATTTAGCATTTTGGATCAATTCATGCCCATGAGTAATGACCTCTTCCCAGGGTTGCTATATTTATCATTTTGAATCAACTTTGTATAACCGTGTTTACTCTGTGTGTGTGTGTTTATTTATTTATTTATTTATTTCATTTTTCCCAAGATTTTACTCATAAAAACTTAAAATTTGCAGCAAAAATATGACATTTTCACATGAAAATATATGTAATTATTGTTTTTAATGTTGCAATATTTGCTCCACTAAAATGGGTCACAAAAAAATAGCAACAAGTTTGCAATATTTTCAAAAAAAAAAATGTTGTGGTGTTTGTCAACATGCTAGTCCAACAATTGGGAAGGGTCATTTTTGGTTGTTTTAACTGCATGCATATGTGTGTGTGCATGTGCTTACTCATGTGAGTACGCTATTTGTGTGAGAAGAAAAGGGAAGTATATGAGTAGAGACAGTATCAGGTACAAATTTGGCAAGTTGGGTCAAAACATGAACCATGAGTTTCATTAATTGCCTGAAAAGTTGCAAGTCAAAGAGCATATTGGTCCAATATATATGGCAGTGTGATACAAGAGCAAAAGACTTGAGTTCATAAGGATCCATTTAGATCTAATTTATATTTTTGATATTTTTATCATTTGAATTTTTTATATTTGAATCATTTTAGTAATTGATTCATTTGTAATAAATATTAGATTATGTATTGGATCTAATATCTAGATTTTATTATATAAAGATAAGTTTTAGCTTTTAGAGAGTTAAGTCTACTTGAATTAGAATTAGGAAATCTCGTCTATTTATAGATGAGGGAGTTGATGGACAGCTCATAGTTGGATGATTGATTATTATTATTTTTATTGAATTTATGTAATTTCTTAAAGGTATTATATATTTTCTTTCGGTTTTCATGTGTAGGAGTAGCATAACATAGTTTTTCTTCACAAATCAAGGATTCGATTTGCATCAAAGTGGTACCAAAGAAAGACCTTGATCATGCCCATGATGTTGTGAAGTTTACAAAGCACCTTAATGATAGTTCAAAAAGCAAACATGAATTTCGTGAGAGTTTTCTTGCATGAAATAAACAAAGACATGCATGGCATATCTTGATAGATTGATTCAATAGCAGAGATGCTCGTGCAAGCAACTCAAGAAATGAAAGATACACACAAATCAGCAAATCAACGTATCGGTCCATTGAAACAATAGTTTGTAGAGTTCAAGCGGCACGCGGGACATCAAAATAACAGGAGTGGCCAAGAACCAATGATCCACCAAGAAAGCATGAGTCACGAAAGTGGCAACGAATTCCTATCGAGCAGTAGCATGTTTGTCATCAGGGGAACACCAATTGATGACCATCACCTTGTTCGCATCATCGGGCTCGTATCTACCTGAGGTAGGGGAGAGAGGGAAATCACTTGCCATCCCTCCACCATCCTTGACTACTCTTTTTTGAGTAGGGCAGGTGCCCATTGCCAGTAACTTACCTACTACAGATTGGTCGCCAGTCGAGTGCAAGCCGATGGGGAACCACCCAACCGGCAGAGGTTGCCATTGGTGGCTCCCAACGCTCTGGTCTCCCAGACATCGTGATCCCTAGCCTCACCGCCCTTGCTTGGATGGTGGAAGCCATGGTGGGAGCCCCCAATGTCGGCCAGTCATCGTCTGGTAGATGGGGCTGATCGGTGGGGGAAACCCCTACCAACAGCGACCCCTCGCTTGATGGAGATGATGTCATCGATGATGGCACAGGGGCTATGGAGGGTGCCTCCACTGTCAACCTCGATGTGGAGCTCCCCGCCGATGAAGAACACGCCAATGGTGGGATCCTGACTGACGATCATCCACCAATCAGGTCCCATTGCCCCCCCCCCCCACCACCACCACCACCACCCACCCACCCACACACAGGCTGTCAGAGGAGTCAGGGATGGTGGTGTGTGTTCTCCCCGAAACATAAATTTGCGTGTTCTTGTATGTACGGAGGAATATCTTAGGACCCGTGATAATTCATATGCCAATGTTGCCCACGATGACTTTATAATAAAATAACATATAAAAAAGGTAGATATGCTTTTGACGAAAATGTTCTCTGATATGATCGATATGTGTTGGATGAAAATGTCCTCCTGCTCCCCGTAAATAGATTTGTGTGTTTTGCCTTTGTTTTTAGCTTGTGTTACAACACATGACTGCCTTCTTATTTATGCCTGATGAGTTGTGGAGCCTGATTGAAAGTTTTTGCCCTTGTAAGAAGGGGGGTCCGGAGGCTCCCTCAAGCGCGGGTCCCACTGAGACTCGGTTTGAAACTCAATTTCTTATGGATCAGACCCAACTTGTTTAGGTTTAGGGTTGTCGCTCTTGCCTTGTATAAATTCTTTTTTTTCTTTCTCTCTTGTAACTGTTGAAAAGAGCAATAAGATTTCTTTCTAAGCGGCCATGGTTTTTTTTATTCTCTCTCTGTTGAAAAAAGCGATTTACAGTAGAAATCAAATCAGAGAGTAGTGGTTTACAGTAGAAATCAAATCAGAGAGTAGCGATTTGCAGTAAAAATTAGATATAAAAGTAGCGATTTACAATAAAAATCAGATAAGAGAGCAACGATTTACAATAGAAATCAAATCAAAGAGTAGCGATTTACAGTAAAAATCAAATCAAAGAGTAGCAATTTACAGTAAAAATCAAATCAGAGAGTAACGATTTACAGTAGAAATCAAATCAGAGAATAGCGATTTATAGTAAAAATCTGATTTATACTGTAAATCATTATTCTCTAATTTGATTTCTATTGTAAATCGCTACCCTTTGATCTGATTTCTACTATAAATCGTTACTCTTTAATTTGATTTCTACTGTAAATCGCTATTCTCTGATCTGATTACTACTGTAAATCGCTACTCTCTTATCTGATTTTTATTATAAATCGCTACTCTTTGATCTGATTTTTACTGTAAATCGTTACTCTCTGATTTGATTTTTATTGTAAATTGCTATTCTCTTATATGAATTCTACTGTAAATTGCTACTCTCTTATCTGATTTCTATTATAAATCGCTACTCTCTGATTTGATTTCTACTTTAAATCGCTACTCTCTTATCTAATTTCTACTGTAAATCACTACTCACTGATTTGATTTCTATTGTAAATCACTACTTTTTTATTTAATTTCTATTATAAATCACTACTTTACTGAGTTTGATATTGTCATTATTATCTATGCTGAAATCGCTATTCTTTGTATACTCAGTTCGACGTTTGTACCCTCGTATCATGATGAACAATAAACAGAATGCTATTTTTTCTTGTAGTTCAACTATTTTTTACGAGCAGACGACGACAAAGGGTGCTCTGACGATAATAGACAACAGCAATGGCAAAGGGTGCTCTGGCAACAACAAATGACGACAAAGGGTGCTCCGATGACAGTAGATGACAACAAAGGGTGCTTTAGCGGCAGCAGACGACGACAAAGGGTGTGTCGTCAATCAAAGCTCTTGTTACAGCAAATGGTGCATCGCCAAAGGGTGATTCAAAACATTTAGGGCGACATATTACGAAGAGCTCCTATTAAATGAGAGGAGTTTACTTTTTAGGGCAAAAATGATGATGATTTTAACCCTTTTTTGGCGAGAGGATATTTTTGTCCTTTACTCAAAATATCGTTTATGGCGCTAATGGATGGGAAAGAGTACTTAAGTCTTTGCAAATGCACCATACTCTAATTCTAAGTGATGCTGACACACACGGAGAAATGAGCCCCACGTGCTTACATATGTGGCACTCATTCAAACCCGAGAACACGCACCTCCGTGTTCTGAGGGGGGGGGCATATAACCTGCTTCGGAGGAGTCACCAGCTCAACCCATCTGGAGTCGGTGGAAGGCGCCTCCATCTGCGTTCCCAGCTCAGGAGCGAGCCCTCTAAACCCCCTTATAAACCGAATTGGTTCGGCTATGTGACACCTGTTGAACCCGGTATCTCTAAGTACCATAGCGGATCAAGACTAGTTCTGACTGGTTCAGATCCTAATCAGACCAAGACGGTGACCATGCATACTGGTTTGGGCCTTTGGATCCTAGATTGCTCTTTAGTGGACCTAGTTTTTCCAATTTTTTGGATCAAAACCATGTTTAGAACCTGGTTCACTCTTGTTTGGATCAAGTTTCACCTTATTTTTGGATCCAAACCCTAAGTTCTTTAGTTTTAGGATCGAGTTTCCCAAGCTCCGAGTTTATTTGGAGCATCAAGATAACAACATTTAGAGCACGAATTGAAAGAGCAAGAGCTCCAGTTCATTTGCTCCTGGACTTTTTCATGTTGAATAAAGCCTACACTAGATCCATTTGATAATTTTGACCTAGATCTCTATCACGATCTAGATGACTTTGGTTTGTTTGGAAAGAATATTTTGGGCTCCCAAACGCGTACTAAAATAATTTCGACTACTCATTCTTTAGACCAACAATATCTATTTTCATATTATGAGCCCATAACCCACAATGTGTAGCGGAATTTAAAGAAGCGTAAGAAAGATCCTGACTTAAGGGCAAGTCTTCTTCAGCCTAAAAATAATGATGCAGGAGAGGAGCAAAAGACTTGCATTCATAAGAATTCATTTGGATCTAATTTTTATTTTGGATGTTTTTATCATTTGAATCTTTTATATTTGGATCATTTTAGTATTTGGTTGATTTGTAATAGATATTGGATTATGTGTTGGATTCATTATCCATATTTTAATTATTAGATTAAGATAAGTTTTATTCTTTAGAGGTTATCCCATTAAAAAGTCTACTCTAATTAGAATTAAGAAATTTCATATATTTATAGATGAGAGAGCTTTGTAGATGGACACTTCAGAGTTAAATGATTGATTATTCTTATATATTTTTGTTGAATTTATATAATTCCTTTTGGTATTTCCTATTTTTTCTTGTTTTTTTCACGTAAGAGTAGCATAACTTAGTTTTTTTTTCGTGAATCAAAGATTCCATTTGCATCACAATCCATCAAAGGTGACTCGTGGCCCTGACCCACTCTCCAAAATAAGAAGCTAAATCCAATAATAAAGCCAACCAGCAAAGCGAACGTGGTGTGACACGCCTATCCAAACCTCTCCAGCAAGAAAATCCTAAAGGGTTGAAAATGAGCACCAATGAGTTGCTACCATTAGAAGCCCTAATCTTGTGTGTGCATTGAAGGCTTCTTTCTCAAAGGAAATCTGGAGAACCTTGGATTCTGCCCTTGTGGGTCCCACAGAAATTTGGCCTACATCTACACCTAGACATTAGTTGGACCCACGGGAATTGGCCAGAATCCACATGAAGACTTTAGTTCTTGGGATGCTTGAATACTTGGATTTAGCCTGACCCACCAAAACTGTCCATTCAGTTGCAGGCCTATTACCCCTTGAGTAAAAAACAACTCCCTGACCTTGCGGTGCAAAGGAAGCAATGCTAACTCCCCTTGATTTCAGTAAAAAGATTTGTTTGATGATGAAAAACGAGGACGAGTAATGGCCGTGAATCAAGGAAATGAAGCGTGCGAGTGAATGTAGGACTACATGCTGCTCTCTCTCTCTCTCTCTCTCACTATATATATATATATATATATATATATATAATAAAACTTTCAACTCCGGACATCCGTACTCTTTAACTGAGCGCAGCACAACAAAGCATTCTAGTAAAAGCTCGAACACTATTTTCACCTTTCGATCTCTTCAATTGTAGGGTCACTAGAATATGTTAACATGAAATATGTGAACCGGAGAGTGAACTAAGCATTTTTTATTTTTATTTTTATTTTTTTGCAAATCCAACCCAATTGATGCATTCGGCGTAGTCCATTTGCTGGTAATCAACTATTGGATCTTGTATTTTTGAAAAAAAAAATATGGTTTTTGGATACTTGAATATTTACAACAATTCTGAGTAGTTGATTTTGAAACCTTAAAAGATTCTTCTTATGCATTGTAATAGAGTGATCCAGGTTTCTTTAAAACCAAGCATCTAGATCACATCAATATGGTAAAATTTAAGAAAAAACAAAAAAAAAAAATCATATACATATATATATATATATATATATATACACCTGCGTGCTGGGGAAGGGATTTGTTTTATCAAGAAATTTCAGGATTGGCACAAGAAGCAAAAGAGTACTTGAAAGCAAAAAAAACAAGATTCGATTGCTACACGCGCCCATATATGCCCGATTGCCGAACAGAAAACGTTTTTTTCAAGGATACCCATAAATGCTAGTTCAATTGCATCATTGATGCTGTCCTTGGGCTTGTTCTCACTTCTCTCCCGTTAGTTATTTTATTTCTACCTGCAGAATAAAAAATCTCACCCTCACGAGTTACTCATCCCATTTAAAAAACTCATACATATCATCACCCACACGAGTACGCCCTTGGATTCTCTACCCGCTGCTGCCTCCACTGTAGACACACACATAGGGATGCACAACCAGCCGAGCTAGCTCAGGCTTGGCTCGGACCCGTTTAAGCTCGACTTGAGCTCGGTCAAAAAAATAAACGAGTTGAGCTTGAACAGAAGTCCAGTCTCTGTGTAGATAAACGAGTCTAGCTTGATCAAGTTGTTGAGCTAGATTAAGCTCAAAAAGATCAATAAGGCTTGCATTAGAGTATATATATATATATATATAATATTTGCAAATTAATCCATGAAAGTTGTTGTCTCCATAGTCGTTAGAGTATTGATCTCTTTTTTAAGAGGTTTTGACTTTGAACTTCACTTTTTGAAAAAAAAAACTCTTCAACAATCTAGCCGGTTTTTACTATATGTATATTTTCTGGATTGAAAGCAATTTTTTTTTAATAAGGGTCAAGCTTGGCTCGAGCTCGGAACTGAGCCAAGCCTGAGCAATTATGCTGCCGAGCTTGAACATATGCATTTTGAAGCGAGCCGAGTTCGAACAGCCCAAGCTCACCTCGTGTGCATCCCAACACACATCCATACCTGACATTGTCATCAATTGCACATCGAGTTCAATGCAAATTGCATATTGCCTTATCTCCTAATTTTGTGAATGATCATTCCAGGTGCCATTATATATACGGCTAATGTTGCTACAAGCCTACAATAGATTGCATTTACAATGAACTTATCAAATACTATTTCTTTTATTTTTTCTCACATCCAACACCATAGATGTGATCTACAAGTTTTTATTAGTGATAAGATAACCAGGTTTTGCATCTCCCAAATTTGACCTGTATACAGTTTTTTTGGATATCCAAAAATCAACAGATATATGAATGCATCTATTTTATTCGACTCAAGAAAACATGTTTATTCATCGAAAAAAAACATTATCTAAGGATTGATTCTTCCTAAACATTATCTAAGGATCGATTCTTCCTAAATCAACCATGCTGAATGAATCTATGAGGTTAGATCGAGTCAAAATAATTTGGATCATGAGATTTCAAGAAGACTAGTTACAATCGACTCTATTAAATATAGACCCTTATATATACATGCAACAATTGAAGGAATATGGTATAACACCAATAAATTACTCTCTTTTAGGTCTGCTAAATGAACCAATATGCTCGTAACAGCTCGGATCGACTCAACAACAAGCTCGTTCGGGCAGTTGGAATAAGCTCATGCTGAGCTCAATAGGAGTTTATTCTGTTTAATGAGTCAAGCTTGAACAAAGACTGCCTAATTAAGCTCGGTTTGGGTAGGCTCATAAAGATAGAAGTTACAAATATTTTTGTAAGATGTATATATTTTTTACAACGTAAATAAATAAATTGGTTGCTAGGCATTAATCATATAGATACAAGATGTTGGGTGCTTATATTTTCACTGTATAAGAACATAAAAAATCTTTGTTTGATTTTTTTTTATGGGAACATGGGGATAATTCACTGGAATTGGAACCCAAAACTCCACAAGTATGACAGTACAACCTAACCATCCAACTATCTCAATCCACCTGGAGGACATATTAGATCATTGACTAAGTAAACGATTCAACAGTTGGAAATGACGGACTTAAGTTCAATTCCATGTTTTTCTGTCAGATGGCATTCCCCATTGTCTAACAGAGGCTCCATATTCATTTTAAGATGAAGACAAGTCAACACTTAAAGGTTGATATTGTCACATTTTCTGAAGCATAAAAAAAGAAATAGAAAATTTTTAGCGTTGTCAATTTCATATATTTAGCCGTTGATTGCTCTCTAAAAGTACAAGACTAGACCATACCAAGGACACATATGTCACGTACCTACAATGTGAAAGGAATAACACACACAAAAGCGTAACAAGCAAAGAGGATTGATCAATTCCAGTAGGCATATTGCCGCGTAAAGACCTTGGCTTTGCTCTTTTCTTTCAACACTAAAGCTTTCAACTTAAAAGAAGAAGAAGAAGATGATAATATACTCTTGAATATGATCTTGATACATCATACATGTCAACAGTACACTGATATACCCAACCTAAGGATGGGAGGTACAAACTCTTAACACTAAAACCATAGCTAAATCTAGCGAGATATATAGTCACCTATTTTTAGCAGTAAATGAAGATGGGGATGATCACCAGAAAATCAAAACAAGGGGTGAGTCCACCACATAGACATAGGCAGCTAGAGAGCAGCGGCACCATGAAGGACAAAGAGAAAGAGGAGATCTGCCTCTGGGGGCCTGAAGAAGGAGATGGGTGATGATTTCTTGCGGGAGAAGGGGAAGAGGGCCCTCTGCTTCTTTGGAGGTGGTGGGCATGAGGAGAGCTCTGGTATTCTGAAGCAGTGAGCCTTTGGTGTGGTGCAGCCGCTGCTGTTGGTATCGCCCTCCAGGACATCTAGGCATTTAGCGACTCCTCCTTCCCCTTGCTTCTCTTCTTCTTCTTCTTGTTGAATATTGGAGGAGAAGGGGTGTTCTGCTTCTGATGGCTGGTGCTTTCTGGGGTGCTTCTTGTGTTGAGTGGTTTTCCTTCTTTTTCTTCTTGTGGACGCTGGTGCCATTCTTCTTCTAGGTGCCTAAGCCTCTTTGTCTCTTGAGGTGGGGGTGGGGGGCGTTGGAAGGTGGTGTGCTTAAACCCTTGAGAAACCCTAGGGGTGATGTGGTGGAGAAAACCCCACACCCACAGTGGGGAAAAATAACTAAAAAAGAAGTGGGGTTGATGAGAATGAAGAACCCACCTCTCTCTCTCTCTCTCTCTCTCTCTCTCTCTCCAACTAAACCCTCTTGGAGAAACCACCTCTCCCTCTCTCAACTGAAACCCCTATTGGAGAAAACATCAGCTCTCTCTCTCTCTCAAATAAAACCCTCTTGAAGAAGCCACCAGCACCTCTCTCTCTCTTCCTAGAAAGACCAAGGTAAGAAAGGTGGGTGGATTTCTGGTCAGGAGGCAAAGGGTATTGGTTGGGTTTATACTCTCAAGTCAGGAGGGCATGGGTTCAGGAGCGGGAAAGTAGGGGAAAGAGGGAAAGAAGACTGAAAAGGGAAAGACAGAGAGAGAGGTTTGTCTTTATCTCATGAGCCAGGTAACGAAGGTATGGGAGCGTGGGTGTGGGGGTGTGAGGATAGGCCGCTTGTCAAGCCGCCTCCACTCACTTGATTTTTGCGTTGCGACTAGGGATGGCAGTGCGGCGGGGCGGGGCGGGGGACAAGGTCTCCACCCCGGCCCCGCCTCAAGATTTTATCCTCCACCCCTGCCTCCATCCCCGGCGGGGAATGGATTTTATCCTCCATCCCCGCCTTCATGTCCTCCATCCCCGGTTCAAACAGGGATGAGGCGGGGCGGGGCCGGTGGGAATATTGCAGGAAAAAGTGGTTGGGGGCAGGGATCGTGGCGGGGTGGGGAAAAGTGCACGTCCATCCCCGCCACCACCCCCGGACGGGGATGGATTTTAACCTTCGTTCCCGCCTCCATCCCCGTTTCATACCCTTCATCCCCGGTCCAAACCGGGCGAGGCGGGGCTGGGCCCCGCTTTCCCCCGGTCCACTGCCATCCCTAGTTGCTACCCCACTGTAGTCATCTTTTCATTTGGTCAAGCTTGCTGGCTACTTCTCCCGCTCGTGTGGGGGAAAGCATCCAAAGTCGGCCTCTACTTTTGGGGGTTAATTTCATTTTGGAGGCCCCACCTTTTGCCTGATATTACAAGTAAAAAAAAAACAAAAAAGGGTCCGAGAACATTTAAAGGCGCTTGAACAGTCAAACAGAGACCTTCGGTTGAAGTCCATATCAAATGTCAATTTTAACCTTCGGTATGAACAAATTTGTTCCAATGATTTTGCTATGCAATTGGGATGGTTTAATAATTTCATTAAGAAGTCTGTGTTGCTAGGAAAATGACCGTGTTTCTCCTCATACTGTTGCCGTGTTTCTCCTCTTGTACTTTACGGCAAAAATGATGCCCAATGCTCAAATTCTTATAATTTAAAAAGACCTTTTACCCAATGCTCAAATTCTTATAATTTTACCCGATGCCCAATGCTCAAATGTTCGGTTTGAATATTTAAAGGTACTTCTAATTATCTTAGAATTTTTGAAATTTGCTCGATGCTCAAATTTTTTAATTAAAAAAAACCTTTTTACCTTTTTCATAAGAGAATTTCTTCAAGTTTGCATGATATATTACTAAGCTCCTCAGGTATCATAAATTCTCATTAAAAGGTTGATTCAGACATTTTTTTGTTAACCTCATGATATTTGCATGACCAAACTTGTAACTTTTTGTAACTGAAATTTGTCTTAACTTCGTAAATATTTTACTAAATTCGCATATATTGTACGAAGTTGACATGACCAAATTTGTGAACTTTTCGTAATTGAAACATCTCGAAACTTCGCATACATAGTACGAAGTTCGCATTACCAAATATGAGAACTTTTTGTAACTGAAACCTAAAAACATCATAGAATTTTAGCTTTAAAAGAACTTTTTTACCTTTTACACAAACGATTTTTTTTCATATATAATAATTTCCTCTCAAATATGTAAATTTTCTCCCAAATATACAAAATTTCTCACAAATATGTGAATTTTCTCTCAAATATGTGAAAATATGATTTTTTCTCTCATATGTAGATTTCTTCCTAAATATGTGACTTCCTCATAAATATGTGATTTTTCTATCGAGTTTCATGTGATATGTCGCAACGCTCTCTAGATCTCGCAACCTCTTACTAAAATTTGTATTTGCATGATATTTTAGTAGAAATCCCAAATTTTGCATAAACTCTAGCGGTACATTCGTATATGAGAAGTTAACCTTATCAATTAAACCAAATTAGCACATCAAAGTGCGCAAACCTGGTCAAATATTTGTGAATGTCCATATTCAAGACTTATATCATGTTCATACAATAATTTATTTCATTCATTTAAAAATTAAATTGCTCATACAATCATATATTCATTAAATTCATTTAAAAATGTACATGCTCGTACAATCATTCATTATATTAAAAAATTAGAGCATATGCTCATACATATATATTCATTCCAATCATTTAAAAATGAACTCTCTCTCTCTCTCTCTCTATATATATATATATATATATATATATATATATATATATATATATATATATATCAAAAAGTGAACTTGTTACAAACATTCATAGTATAGAAGAATGGGCTTGGAGGTTGCATAGTAGCAATGGAAACTTCAATACAAACTTCATGAAAATCATCATCAACTAGTTCAGGTTTTGGCATTCATAGAGGCGAAGGGTTGGAATGTTGCACATGCTGACTGTCATGGCCAATGGGAGACATATATTTGTTTATAGATGGACTCTTTGTGCAACTGAAAAATGTCCATCCTAAATTCTGAAGCACTCTATTTGGGTTTAGCAGACTGCGTCACACAAGGTTATTAATTGATTAAATAGGAAAGTCTTAACATTAGGGGGTTCAATTTTTGGTTTTTTAATGCTAGTAGATTATTGTTTTTGTCAACAGACCCTCTCTTCTCTCAAGCAAATGATTGATGCAAAAATGTTTCCTTTGCAATCTGATTCCTGAGCATGTAAGTCCTATGAATCCTGCAATCTGACTCAGAAAATACACTTGCTCCTCTAAGGGTTCATCTTTCACCTCCTCATACTTATCAGCACACTTGCTCCTCTAAGGGTTCATCTTCCACTTCCTCATACTCCTCAGCATCCTCTTGTGCACTCTCCACAATAAGGGCCTTCTCCTTAGACTAAGGACCATCAACATCATTCGCTGCCTCAGCATCCCCACCTCCTTTGTTTTCCAAAATCTTTTCTACCTCAGCCATGGCATCTTTTCTTTATTGTTTTAGTTGTTAACAATATGTTTACATAAAAAAAGTTGTCGAAAATAGTCGCAGGAAATGGTCAAAAAAATTTATCAAGGAAAACACAGTGAGGCAAAAGGGGTTGAGGCCACAAATAAAGCCCAAAATTTCAAAAAAAAAAAAAAACTAAAATGTGAACCATCACTTTTTAAATATCAAAGTATCGCATTTAATGTTAGTACGAATATTCACAAACAAACTTCACATATATAGTATGAAATTCACATAACCAACTATGTAAACTTTATGTAATTGAAACCTATCGAAACTTCGCAAATATTCTACTAAATTTGTATATATAGTACAAAGTTTGCATAGAACCATGCAGATCTCTTTTAAGTAACTGATCTTCAAGGAGATCTACAAATATAAGGCCATCTGCATAAATTTTTGGCATGCAGATTTTCTGACATTCATTTACTGGTTGAATCATATATATAGTTATTTTTGTTATTTTTTTTCTAGTTTATTTTTATAAAGAACCCTAATCCTTTTTCCTCTATAACCTCTAGCATTTTTCTCTTCTCTTAGGGTGATTCTCGTGATTTTTTTTTTTTGCTTTCTGATAAGGTTGTGGTATCCTTCACAGCAACTTTGCAGATTAGGTTGAAATGTGAGTTTCATATAAACAATATATATATATATATATGCATGTTATTTTATTTCATTCCAAACTTTTTTTTTGTTTGTAAATATGAGCATTTACGATGCCCCATGTGTATTTGTGTTTGGTTATTATTGTGGATATTTTTTGTATGTTTTCTTGTATTTTATTTAATATTTGCCACCAGATTTATCATTTAGGGTTTACTATGTTTAAGGTTTTTTTTCATATATATATATTTATTTTTATTATAGTATATCGATGTTTGTTTGCTAGTATGATGTCTTATATCTTTTATGTATATATTAGGTCTTCGCAATATGATACCTAAAGAGAAACATAGTAGCATGATGCGTTTCAGTAGGCCTAGGTTCAGTTTTTAGGGGTTAGGTTTGCTCAAGTCAAGGGTCAAGTTTTGTTTGCATATTCGGGTAAGGCTCAGATTGGGTTTAAAGATAAATCAGGTTCTCCCAAAATATAACACTATAAATGCTGTAAAAATAAGAGAATACTTACGACACATCAGGAAGCTTGGGTTAAAATCTTAAGTTCAGGGAATTCAGAGTTGCAAAAATACAATTCTTCAAAGTTTTGAGTTTGTTTTGGATCTCGATTTTGTTCAATTTTTGATAGATCCTAAGAGAGTGGATTATTTTCCTCAGGATAAAAAATCATGAAAATCTCAAAAATTAGGATTCATCTAGCTACATGTTAAGGGAAGATTTGGGTAAAAATTGAGAGTCTAGGTCAGTTTGGTTTGAGAATTAAAATTCGAGAAAGTCAAGGCATAGGTTTGGTTCAAGTATATTTCTTTAGTGGGTTTTGGGCTGAACTAATTTTGGTATCGAGTTTAATTTTCCTCAACGATGAAGAATTAGGGTCCAATTTTTGAAGGGTAGGTTAAGGATAGATAGGAGTGTCTGAGATTAATTTTGCAGGTCTGGACTAGGTACAGATTTGAATATATATTATTTTTAAGTTAGGTTATTTTTTGGAAATTACAGCAACAGAATGTTGTTTCTAGAATTGTGTTTAGGAGAAGTTTAGGCTTAAAGGGGGTTTTAGGGAATGGTTATAAGGACTTACACAATTTTGAGGAGATATCCTAAGATTGGGGAGAGGTTTGGTTCATTCAAGAATGATCAGGAACCACGTTAGAGCCAATTGGTTCAAATCCACCGCAAATTGAAGTAGTCCACACGAGAACTAAGTAGAGTCTAGGTTCTACTTAGCACTTGGGAAGCTCCGGACCTTTTGGAGGGCTGAGACTACTTTAATAACCAGAGATGAGCCCTAAGATAGGGTGAATGAATCTAAAGATATGAATTCGCAAAGGTAAGGAAGGAGGAAAGAGAGCCTAGGGGCCAAAGAGGTGGAAGAGAGAGATAGAGAAAGTAGACCTCCAAAAGAGAGGCAATTTTCTTGAGAGAAGGAGTGAGGCAACTTGATTCAATTTCATATATCATACTCAAAACACAAAAGAGAGCCCTTTTTATAAGCTAAGGTAAGCTCTATAATATAATCAATGATTACAAGAAATAATAAAAGCAAAATTACAACAATCAAGAACTAATAAAACTATTTTACAATTATCTAAGCACCTAATGACAAAATACTTCTTCTTAAGCATTTAAGAGGACCAAATCACAAGGCCTTACCTTGGACTACCAAGTAAGGCACCCCAAGGGTCTACACGACTTTCTTGGAGGGATTTAAGGCCCTTGTGTGGTGCCAATAGGTGGGGCCCACATCCCCCCTCCCCCCCCCCCCCCCCCCCTTGAATGCTTCTAAAAGGGGACACACAAGGTAGGTCCCATATGTTATAAATAAGGAGGGATGACCAAAAAAGCCCACATGGCTGGCTGAGGTGGTTGCTTTGATGAGATGGCATGGATGAGGTAGCATCGCTGATGTGGTATCGCTTGCAACAAGTCAAGTTTGGATAACAAATTTGAGTCATTCTTCAAATGATCTGTTTGCAATTTGTGGGCCTTAGAAGCTCGATCTAGGTCTACAGATTTTGGGATTGCATAATTCCCTCCTCCTTGAGATTTTCCTAGTCTCTTAGACAAAAATTCTTCTCCTCTTACTTTGATTTGAGCTTCCTCCATTCGCCAAGAGAGAGCACCAATGACTCAATTTTTGGGCTTCTCATACTGAAGCTCGAAATTGTATCCCATCATCTTTGCGACCCACTTGTGCTTTAGTGGAGTCATGATTCGTTATTCCATGAGGTATTTCAAACTCTTGTGGTTAGTGTGAACCACAAAGTGCCTTCCAATGAGGTAGGGTCTCCATTTTTGTAGGGCTAGGATGATAACAATCATCTTCTTTTCATATGTTGATAATGCCTTGGCTCGGTTCATGAAACTCCTGCTAAGGAAAGTCAAGGGGTGGCCTTCTTGCAACAACACCACTATGATTTTGATATCATAAGCATCAGTTTGTATAAGAAACTTCTTTGAGAAGTTGGGAAGGGTAGGGGTCGTGTCTTCGTACATAGCATGCTTGAGCGTCTCGAAAGCAAGCTCACCTCTGCTTGACCAAAAGAATGCATTTTTGTTTATCACCGTCAATGGGGCAACAATGATAACTTGTCACTATACGAATTGTAGATAATATCCAACAAGACCAAGAAACCCTCATAAGGCCATGATGAAGTTTGGTTTAGGCCAAGAGACCATGGTTGAAACCTTCTCAAGGTTCGTGCTTACACCGTTCTCATTTACGATGTGGCCAAGGTATGACACACGGGGTTATCCTAAGTTGCACTTGGACTACTTGGCTTTGAATCGATGCTCCTTTAGGGTTTGTAGAATGACCCTAACGTATTCTCGGTACTCTTCCTAAGTCCGGCTATAGACAAGTATGATGTCAAAGAAAATGAGGACAAACTTTCTAAGAATGAGCTAGAATATATCGTTCATCACCCTTTGGAAGGTGGTTGAGGCATTCATTAATCCTAAAGTCATGACTAGGAACTCAAAATTTCCATCATGAGTCCTAAATGCCATTTTTGGATATCCTTCTCTGCCATCCAGATTTGGTGATATTCGGCTCTAAGATCAATTGTCATGAATACTCGTGCCTCATGCAACTCATCTAATAATTCATCAATGAGCAGTATAGGGTGTTTATCCTTCGATATTACAGCATTAAGAGAGTGGTAATCAACGCAAAATTGTCAAGTATGATCCTTCTTTCTCACCAACAAGACAGGTGAGGAATAGGGGTTGGAACTAAGACGAATCAGCTCACTATGGAGCATTTTTTCAGATCAATCTTTCTATCACATCCTTTTGAGAATGAGCATACTGATAAGGTTTAATGGTCACATGCCTCGTACTCAGAATGAGGGTGATATGATGAACCTAGGACCATTCTGAAGGTAAGGAGGTCTATTCCGCAAACACATCCTTAACCTATGTTAGAACATTATGGAGTTTAGGAGGGACCTCCTCTTCTTATTTGTTCTTTGCTTGCGCAGTAACTTGTACCATACAAAATAAGGCTACCCAAGTTGCTCTAAATATCTTAAGAGCGTCTTCCAAGCCTATTTCATCACTCTCTTTAGGCTTATGGGCTTTAAGGTGCACAGTCCTATTGTTCTTCTTGAATTTTATTTTTATTTTCCTGAAGTTTCAATGGACCTCATTTAGGGATCTAAGCTAACTTATCCCTAGGACTACGTCAACTCCTTGGATAGAGATTACGTAAAGGTCCACCTTGAACTTTGAGTCTTGCATCTCAAGATCTACTTCCAGGCATACACTCACACAAGAAAGTTGGTTTTCATCTCCCACCATAACCTTGAACATAGGTTGTTCCTTTACTTCATATCTGATACTCGAAATGTGATCTTTCCTCACAAAGTTGTGAATAGATCCGGTGTCAACCAACACCTCTACTTGTAGCTAGTATAACTTCTCCATTAAAAGCATGAAAATGAGAATCAGGACTCTAGAGAGGGCATGGAGAGAAATCTCATGGCCTTGATCTATTTCATCTTTGATTATTTCAAAGTTGGGACCTGGTCATCCTCACTTGTTTCTTCTTTAATTTCTTCCATAACGTACATCTTAGGGGCCTTGCACTTATGGCTCGGGCTTCACTTATCATCACAATTGTATTATAATATTTTGCTACATCGGTCTACCATTTGGGATCTACTAACAAATTTGGTCTTCGTGATGGGTCCGAATTTGTTTTTGGCACCCTCCACCTTGACTTGAGTGCGAGATCCTGACCTATTGGGAGTTGAGTAGGCCACTTTATATGGCTGTATTTTTTTAACCTTTCTTCCACCACATGCATTTTTTTAAAGCACTCTTCCAAGGTTTGGAGGTCTAGAGCCATGAACTCGATGTGTATTTCTTCTTTGAGATCTCTCGTGAATGTGCCTATCAAGGAGGGGTTAGACCAATCACCATACATGGTACATAAGACCTCAAACTCGGCTTGATACTCTTGAATGAACCCTTTTTTCCTTAGATTTTTCATCTCCATAATATGGTTTGTATACGGAGAAGGTTCAAACATTTTCAAAAGTTTTCTTTCAAACTCTATCCAAGTGGGTGTACCGTAACGTTGTTCATGCGAACAGTACCTTCGTATTGCTTCACCTTTGAGGTGAGCAATGATGAATCCTAACCTATTTTTGATGAGGATTCTTTGATTTACATATCACTATTTTGTTTTGTACATCCAATCATGGGGGATCTTTTCTCAAAAAAATTAAAAAGTGATATTTGTGGGACGTGGAAGAGAGAAGCCGAAGTTGGTAGTCCCCGATCTGAAGTCACGATCCTCCGGGTGCCTACCAAAGATGGAGTCACACACCCTTTCTTTTTCTTGATCATCTTTATCACTCTCCTCATGATTGTTGTTGCCTCCACCTCCCATGTTGAATTGCATATGTTGGTTGGCATCTTGGACTGTGGTATAGAGATGTTGAATCATATGGGTTAGGGTGGCTATGCTAGTTTCAAGGGTTGCCATTCGAGTTTCAACACCACTGATTTTAGAGTTAGTGTGAACTACGAATTGGGTGAAGGTTTCATGGGTTCACTCAAGGTTTTGGTCTTGGGGTTTCTTGAGAGACATAGGAAATATATGAATTCCAATGGGATTAGGTTCAGTTCTTAGGGGTTAGGTGTGTTAGGTTTGGTCAAGTCAAGGGTCAAATTTTGTTTGCAGGTTCGGGTAAGGCTTAGAAAAGGTTCAAAGATAAATCAAGTTCTCCCAAAATACAACACTATAAATGCCATAAAAATAGGAGAAGACTTAAGACACGTTAGGAAAACTTGAGTTAAAATCTTAGGTTCAGGGGATTCGGGGTTGCAGAGATAAAATTGTGCAAAGTTTTGGGTTTGTTTTGGATATGGATTTTGTTCAGTTTGGATCAGGCATGTTTCTGGACTGGGTTTTGAGCAGACCCAGTTTTGCTATCGGATTTAATTCTCCTCAACAGTAAAGAATTAGGATTTGATTTTTAGGTGGTAGGTTAAGGACACGTAGGAGTGTTTGAGATTAATTTTGCAGGCCAGGAGTAAGTATAGATTCAAAGATATGTTATTTTTAAGTTGGATTATTTTCTAGAAATCACGATAACATAATATTGTTTTTGAAATTGGGTTTAAAAAAGGTTTAGGCTTAGAGAGGGGATTTAGGAAACAATTTTGGGGAGATGTCCTAAGGTAGGGGACATGTTTGGTCCATTTAAGAATGCTCATGAACCATGTTAGAGTCAGTTGCTTCGAATCTACCACAAGTTGATGTAGTCTGCATGAGAACTAAGTAGATCTTGGGTTCTACTTAGCACTTGGGAAGCACAACTTCCAGAAGGGGGAAACTTTTCTTGAGAGAGGGAGTGAGGCAACTTGATTCAATTTTATATATCATACTCAAACCCAAATTTGAACCCCTTTTATAGGCTAAGGAAAGCTTTATAATGTCATCAATAATTACAAGAAATAATAAAATAAAAATTATAATTATCAAAAACTAATAAAACCATTTGCAATTATCTCAGCATGTAATTCTAACTTGGGCAAAATATTTCTTCTTAGGCATTTAAGAGGACCAAATCACAAGGCCCAACTTTGGACTACCAAGAAAGGCACCTGAAGGGTCTACACGACTTCATTAGTGGGAGTTAAGGCCCTTGGGTGGTGCCAAGACATGCAACCTACATGCCCCCTTGGATGCTTCTAGAGGAAGGGCACAAGGTGGGTCCCATTTGCCATAAATAAGGGGGTTGGCTGGCTAAGGTGACTACTTTGATGCGATAACATGGTTAAGGTGAAATGACTTGCAACAAGTGGAGCTTGGATAACATATATGGATCGTCCTATAGGGGATTCATTTGTAACTTCTAGGTGTTAGGAGCTGGATTTGAGTTTGCAGATTTTTAGGATTGTAACACAGTCGGAAGGAAAAAAATGTTGATGACAACCAGCCACATGGAAAGAGTTTGACTGTGGAGCTACCAGAGCATGATTTCTACATGCACACTTTGTTAAATAGTAATATAAGTGTTTGGTTTGTATATAGACTAATTTGAATCTAAAATGAACATATTGCATATGACAATTGTGTACCACTATATAGATTCATAGAAAGACTTATTCAGAATCACAATCAGGACATGATAGCAGGAAATAAACACACAAAGAACATTTACCTTACCTCTTAATTATTTCTCAGTGAGACTCTAAAGCGAAAGTCCTCATATTTTTCTATCGACTCAAAGAAATTAATTATTGAACAGTGTTCACAACAAATGGTCAAATGTCCCAATATGAAAGAAGGATCTCATACTTTCTTGGAGAACCAGAATATATCGTATCCTCTTCAAAAATGTGACAAGGTATTTGTTGAACAACATTGCATATTTATATTTACGTTTACATATAGATAAATTACTTATGTTTTAAACTCGATATATATTGCAAATCTTTATTTCTCTCAACTAAGGAAATTAACATTTGTTATTGTGAACACCCCAAAATTTTCAAAATATTGTAAATATCCCTTTTTTTTCCCTGACATCATTTTCTAAGCAATTAAGTCATTTTTAAATCTAAATTTCAGTTCATTTCTTAAGTTTTATTGAAATTAAATTCATTTTATATATTTTACTTGATTTCGGATCTGGATCCATAGTCCAGATCCAAATTTGAGTCTCGTTGTCCAACTTTTTAATTAAAATTACAGAAAATATCAAAAATAGTTTTTAAATAGCTCAGACAGTCCCTCCAACCTCTGTATGGATTCATTGCAATGTATTTCTCGATTCGAGTTTCAAAACTCGAACGTTTTCTCAAAACTTGGAACCAAACCCATTCTTCTGAAGAATTTTCCCCGAAATGGTCTGAAATTCTCAGAAAAATACTTTTGTAAATATTTCTCAAAAATACAAAAAAAAATTGTAAATTTTATAGATTTTATTCCAAAAATATCAAAAAAATATAGAAAATGAAGAAAAGAACAAAATATATATATATATATATATATAATAATAAAAAGAAAAAAATATATATATAGAAAAACCTCCTTTTTGAAAATACCCTTTTTCTAAAAAAAACCTTTTGAAAATTGCTTTTTATGAAGAATCACCTTTTAGAAAATTCTCAAAAGGAGCCCCCCCCCCTTTTTTAGAAAATTCTTAAAAGTAAAAGGCGCCCATTGAAAATCCCCTTTAGGGTTTTCTCATTGGGAACCCTTCGCAAGAGGGGAGATGGCGAAAACAGCGCCGCCCTCCCTCTCTCACTCTCACTCTCAGCCTTCCCGAACCTTCGCCCTCCTCCTTAAGAGGGGCATGACAAGGAAACCCTAGGGGACCGCTTCTTCACCCCCTCATCCATGCTTCTCCTCTTTCCTCTTTCCTCTCTCCTCTCTCACGACCCGCCTTTCACCCCAGCACCCCTCTTTTACCATCGCTTTTCTTCTTCCCCCTTTTCAACTTCTTTGATCCGCCTTCACCCTGGCACATCCTCCATCACGCGGGAGATCAACCCTCCAGCAATCCGTAGTGAAAGACCTTCACGGTAGAAAAGGAGCCTTGATTCCAACGCTTTAATCCTGCAAAAGCCACGGCGGGTACCCTCTTCCCCTTATCTTTTCTGAGTTTTTTTTTTAATTTCTTTATTTTTTTTTACTCCATCAACACACCTGTTGTAGCATTGGTCTGCTTATTGCATCACCAGCCTACACATTGCAATATCAATGGAGTTTTCACTCCAACATCTCCTTCCTCTTTGTTGATTTTGGTTTTTGATTGGCATTTTGATCTTCTGCTTTAATATCTGGCTATTGCGTTTCGTTTAACATTTTCGTAACAAAAAAACTCTATTCACACCAGTTGATCTTGAGTGCAGCCCTACTGGACCCATCGTGAACCAGGCTGAATCCATGATAAATTCTCATTATGGGACGGTATTGGGAGCATTACGGATCACCCAAAATTGGTTTGATCAAGGATCTTTGCATTCGGTTCCTGCAGTTTTACATGTAGCATATCATATGTTGGCCATGGTTGTATTATCACTGCCCCCTTTGTCACATCACGCCTAGGCATTCAGAATATAGGTACATGCATTTCACAAGGATGAAAATCAACAAATGTTATCAATATGGTGATGGGGCTCAGGGATCGTTAGTAAATAACTTAATCCTGAGTTTGATATTCCTTTGGCTTGCGACTTAGGATTGTGGTCTGTGTTGTCCCAGGGATGAAGATCTGACCTTCAATTAAGAGACCTTGAACATGGGTGGTTTCATTCTGTCGAAATTGAGATACATCAATTTGTTTTTGAAATATAATCTGATCCTGTTCATTTGTAATCTGCCTTCATATAAGTATTGTCTGCATTTAATAACTGTAGCATCAGATTACATCTGCATTTAGCTTCATGATCTAAAGCTTGATGAAGAATGACTGGTAGATTCCTCATTCATTTCATGGCATCATTCATGGTTTTGTTTGTTGAGCTACGATTTCATCGCATCCACTTCTCAGAATCACGATATTGCTGTCCTCATCACCCACCTAGAATGCCAATCCTGCCTTTTGTCACCAGCTTTAAACCTCTCTTGCCTTGTCCCCTTTCACCTATCACTATATCTGGTCATTTCATCCTTAATCACCCTGAAGGTTTCTAAGCATTGCAGAGAGGTCAAAGCAACCTTTAGCACATGGTAATTGGTTTTGTATTTGTCTTGTTATCATTTATATCAAGCATTCAACAATAAGTTTGACGAAGAATCTGGAAAAATCAGATACTTTTACTTTCATTGGAGAAGTCTTTGGCAGAGGGATAACAACTGAATGGGGACGCGACAGTTGAAGGAGGAATTTCATATTTCAATAATCGAACTGCATTCCGGTTAAAAGGATGTACTTATCTACTGTTAACAGAGTCATTGAAACAGGTAGCTCGGGACAATTCTGATCTGTATATCCATCTCCAACCGATGCCCACTAGTCATACATAGGCCGACTGGAGCATTGCAACTCATCAAGATGCGATAAACCAACAAGCTTGCACTTCAATCACGTGCAATCCATGCACCAAAGAGCTTCAAGAGTTTTCAAGATGGTGGGAAGAATTGAGGATAATGAAAAAATGGGATTGCTAACCAATGGTATGGTTCATGTTGTCTAGTTTAGTGTTGCCAGATCCACAGTTCAAGTGCAGGATCAAACTTGCGAAAGTCAAAACGCTGACCCTTGTCATTGATGGTGTGTTTGATATTTATCGAACATTGGATGATCTAATTTTCTTTACTGAGCTATCAATAGCTCCCTCCTGAATGGACAGATAAGCGTGCTTCTGGAATTCAGTCGCGTTTTGTTCGAGACTTTGACAACCATGTAACATGTCTTGTTAGGAAATTTGAGGTATCGACCGGTAACCTGACAATGTGCCAATTTATCCGTTTGTTTCATTCAAGTTACTAAGATAGATGCCCTGTTTCTTAGACTGTGGATACATATTATCGATGTTGTAGCAGTGTTAGTTTTGTTGAAAACGTATCAGTGCCTCTGCTCTGCATTAGTGCTTTGGATGATCCAGTCTGCACAAAAGAAGCAATCCCATGGGATGAATGCAGGGCAAATAGAAATATTATTTTTGGCTACTACAACTCGTGGAGGACACCAGACTTACTTCGAAGGAATTGGTGCTTCTCATATATGGCATGTAGTCTCTTTCTATTGCCTGTTGTCGCTGATATCATAATCTTTTCTTCGTGAAGGTTTTCTTCTCCGTGCTTGGATTGAAGTATAATCATATTATATCTATCCTTCATTGTAGCTATTCATGAGCTATAATTGAGTTGCCTTGCTTATTTGTTGTAAAAGGTGTCATTAGCTATGATTTAATGCAGAATAGCAATGATCAAAAAAGTTTTTAAGTTCTATGAATATGGGCTTTTTTTTTATGCTGACAAGCTAAGGACCCAGATACATCTGGTAGAAATTTTATGGCATGGAACAGTAATAATAAAAAAAACTTTGGTGGGCCAAGCACAAAGGTGGTATATAGGACCCCTGTAAGTATAGAAATATTGGTAGATAATTCAGTGGCCTTGTTTCCCCATCGCTGTTAGATGTAAATCCATATTATATGTCTTGCATTGTTTTGATCAGTCTTTTCTTCTAGCTAATATGAAAAACTTAGTCATGCTGTTTTTAGCAATATGATCATGGCTTTTGCCATAACCAAGTTTTATGCCACTTATTTGAAGAAAATTCAAGAAGCTTTTGTTCATGCTATTTCTCTTAGTTTTCAAGCTACAATATCTCAACTTCTTCACTGTTATGCTATTTGCTTTCTTCTTTTGTTGATTTTTTTTTGTACTAGATTCTTGTATTTGTGGAGTGATTTTTTTTATTTGATTTTGTTCGACTCTCTCCTTGCTTGTAATGAAAACAAAATCCATTCTTTATTTTCCTATAGTGCATGCTAAAGCCACAGGTTGCAGATCGTCATTGGCTTTATAACCAACGTTTTGCTCGTGTGGTCAATATATCCATCGTTGTGCCTTGTTACAATAACCAAATGTTGTATTCTCTGCTAATGATCCAGAAAGTGTAATTGGATCTCATACAGGACAAACTAGATCCTAGATCCAAGATCCAATCCAACTCTTAAGGACTGAATAAAGCAAATGGTTTCTAAGCTGATCTAGATCCATTATCCAAGATCCAATGGATGTTGTCCCCTCGACAACTCTACCTCAGCAAGTGGGGCCCCCCTTAGATGTCTCCCTATGAAGAGCATTAAATGCATGGGATGCCTCTTCTAGAGAGCTCCAATGGAGATGCAGGCCCCACCTCATGTGCGCCCCTCAAAACCCATAAAGGCTCTCCATGAAAACTCGTGTAGCCCCTTGGGATGCCCACCTTAATTGCATTTTGTAAAACTCAAGTTAGCCTAATGAATTGGGCCCTCTTAAGTACCTTGAAAATGAGTTTTGCTTAAATTAGAATTAGGTTTTTAAGATTTTATAAAATGTTTTAATTAGTTCTTGAGTTTTATAATTTTACTTTAAAATTTCTTGTAATTGTTGATGTTAATTATGGAACTCTCCTTGAACTATATAAAGGGTTCCATATTTGTGTTTTGATTATGAAGGAAAATATATTGAATTGTATCTCTCTCTCATTCTCAAGAAATCGCCCCCCTTAGGGACATTTTTCTTTAACTCTCTCTCACCTTCTCTTGCCCCTAGGCCCTCACTCTTTTCTCTCTCTTCTACCCCTAACAAGTCCATTCCTCTAGACTTGTTGACACTGTCCCAGGTCTCATCCAACTCATGTTTGGTGGTCCCAACCTTTTCAGGGATTGAAACTACGTAAAGCACAAAGTAGATCCAACTCTACTTAGTTGACAACTTCAAGTCTTCTGTGAAAACAACTCAACTCTCACACCAAGGTGTTTGTGTGCAACATACAGACGGACCAAACCTTCCCTTCACCTTAGAACAACCAGTCCAAGTCATGTAAGTCTTTAGAACCTAATCTCTAAGCCCCTCTTAACCTAAAACCTCACCTAAACCCAAATCTAGAAACAATACTCTATTGTTGTGATTTCTAGAATTTACTCTAACTTAGCTAATTTATTTCTCCCAATCTATACCTAGTCCAAACTTGACAATTTAACCTCAAAATCCCCTACTTATCCTAAACCTATCCTCTAAAAATTGGATCCAATTTTTTTTCCAATAACATAAATAAAATCTAACACTGATACTGGTTTTGCACAAAACTCAATCCTGAATAAGACCTGAGTTGAACCTGTGTTTTGACTTTGTCAATTTTTAAATCCCAAACCAAAATTGCCAACCTTTCAAATTTCACCAAGATTTTTTCTAACCTATCCCAAGCCTAATCTTATTTTATGAGATTTTTTTGAATTGTATTTTGAGGGAATTAAATCACTCTCTTAGGGTCTATCGGAAACTAAATAGAATCCATATGCAAAATAGAACCCGAACTTTGCAAAATTTTATTTTTGCAAGTCAAATTCCCCTTAATCTCATTTTTTAACCCTAGCTTCCCTGACATGTCTTAAGCTATCTCCTAATTTTTCAGTATTTATAGAGTTGTATTTTAGGAGAAACCAATTTTTCTTTAGAACATGTCAGACCCATTCGAACATGTTTTCTTAAAACTTTACCTTTTACTTAACCCAAGCCTAACCTAATATAATCAAACCCCTAAAAGAGAACCTAGGCCCATTGGAATGTACCAACATATATATATATATATATATATGTGTGTGTGTGTGTGTGTGTGTACAAATTAATAAATTTATAATGAAAGTAAATTTGCAAACATAGTAAATTTATAATCAAAGTATAATCAAATTATGAATATGAAAGTGTATGAGAAATCAAAGTGTAAGTAAAATACCATCTCACTGTCCCTCTTGGTATTGAAACTTGTTATCATTGCAAAATTCTACTTTTGCAAGTCAAACTGACCTTTGATTTTTTTTTTAAAAATAACTCACCTCCGTTTTAAAATGCAGAATAATTTCAAAGAATGAGACTCGCCTGTCGGTATGAGGTTCAATCGTTCATGACACCATAACCAGGGGTAATCAAACCAAGGATCAATCTTATGCTTTGCTTTGCTCAACTTGTCTAAATCGATGTTCTATTTACTAAATGCACAAAAAATCAGGCATGTGCTATGAACTTTGAAAATACAGATTGAAAACATGATGTTTGCTTCAAATATTATAAAATACTTGAAAAAGGGATGATTGAAAATCGTGAATCACATTTGAGATTACTTTTGAAGAAAAGAAAATTTGATTTCTGAAGAAATTCTGAGTAAATTTTGAGAAAATCGATTTTGAGAAAAAAACAAGAATGACTTTGAGAAAATCGATTTTTCTGAATTGAATTTATGAAATAGGTCAAAAGGGATGGGCGTGTGGCTCTGTGAAATCCTTTTTATGATGCAATTTAAACCTAGATGAATGAATGAATATAATTTGCAAAAATATTTTCTGAAGAATTATAGAAAAAATCTTTGATAAAATGATTTTGTGCCTTATAGAATTTAGATAAAATAGATTCTTTACATACCCCTAACTATGGCCACAAATACGTATTGAATATATCTCATTTAATTCTAAAAGAGGTAAATACTTGGAAAAACGTTGAAATATATAATGATTTCTGAAGATAGCCTAAGAGTGTAGGTTGTTTGTGGCTTAAAAGAATATGATAAATCTGGGTTTTGTTCGCATTCTAACTATGGCCACAAATGCGAACTCAATCGAGTTTGTCAACTCCTTAAAAGCTAGTGCACGTGTCATTCGTGTAGACTATGGTGGGGTTGGATATGCATGAATCATCATCCATCACACATTGACATTTATATAAAAATAGTAAACTATATGCAATGCAACCCTATTCTAAGCAGAAAATTAATTTTTTATTCCAATGTTTACAACTTACATCAATAATAAATTAAAATAAAGAAAATAAAAATAAATAAAATATAGTCTTGAGTGTCTCAGTAAAACTAGCAAACTTGTTAGTGGACAAATGTCGGCTTTTCGGGATTTGTTCAGCAATATTTGGAAATTGCTTGATTCATCCAGATATAAGCCTTTTTCTATGCTTTCTTGAGATAAACATAATAAAAGATGATACAAAATTGAATAAATAATAAAGATAAACAACTTTGAAATTTGATTTTTTAGGAGAAATGACCAAAATGCCCCTAAAACAAGACTATGGTTTTGAAATCAGGGTTTTCAGAAAAGTTTTTTGTAAAACTTTTGATTTAGAGATCAAACAGTTTTAAATCAACATCAAATCGAGTGTGGATCACCCTAGCATGATTATAAATATGATCAAACCCTAAAAATATGATGCTTTTCATGAAAAAATCGAAATATTAGAAAAATATTGATTTTTGCAGGTGTTTCGCTTGAATCAGGACTCCGCGGGCATCTTCTTTTTGTAATTTAATCAAATAAAGTATTAAATGAATTCCAAGATCTGTAAAAATTAACATGGATACTTCTAATAACCCTAAGATTAAAATATAATAAAAAATAGAAATTTTGTATTATTTTGTTATAAAAATTGAATAAAAATATGAAATATGCAATTTTGCCTATAGGCACGTACCTATTATAGTGTCAGACTCAAATCAGGTATCAAACCACCATAGAAAATTATAAAAATTTACAGAGAGATACTAGACAAATAAACAAAAAAAATTCTATTTACAGATCGAAAAAATCATCTCTGGTTAGGGAGATATCTTTCTGGCAATATATACTTAATTCTGGCTTATACGTAAAGAGTTGAAATAAATGCATCTGGTTTCGGGTATAGGAAAATATATCAAAATGTGCTAAAAATTTATACAATTTTATCAGATGACAGTAAACACACAGATGAATAAACTCCTTTTTACAGATCATCGATCGAATCTTTAGTTAGGGAGATATGATCAGTATAAGTCGATCTAGGGTTTAGACAATGCGAAGAAAATAAATAAAAAAATAAAACAAGTAAAAGAAGAGGAAGATGAACTTACCTTGGGGCTGCAACAATGGAGGAAGGAGGAAGGTTGGAGGAGAGGAGAGAACCATGAAATTTGGGGGAGAGAGAGAAAGAGTGAAAAAAGCATTGGTTGACCCCTCTTTAGGTGCTCTTATTTATAGAAACTTCAAAGCATTAACTAGGGAGAATTTTGATTATTTTGGACTCTTTTTAATTGGTTTGGATGAGTCAAATGAGGGGGGGGGGGATTTTATTGAAAAATCCTACCCTAATCCAACACTAATTAGCTAACATAATTGACCTAATTAACTTTTTAAAATATCTCAAATATGGCGCCACCTAGTGTGACCCACATTTGGTTTTTTAAACCCTAAAATAGAGTTAAAACAAATTTAAAGTTTTAAAATCAATTAGACTTTTCAAACTTCTAACCTAATTAAGACATTGACTGATCCCAAGCTAACCAAAACTTTTTTAAATGTGGGCCACCTACTGTGGGCCCCACTTGTTTTTCAGAGAATGATTTCAAAACTTTGAAAATAAAGCGGTTGAAAACAATTTTTTTTCAGAAACTTCAAAAGAAAAACTAACTAATATATATTTTTTGTATTTGTAGAATATGAAAGATGTTAAATAGAATGAAATTAAAAATTAGGGTTTTGCACCCCTCAGGGTAGGCCCAACTTAAAGAAAGTTGAAAACTGATTTGAAAATCAAGTTTTTAAAATAAAGGGTTTTAAGAAGTTTTTTTTTTGAAAGAAAGTTTAAAAATAAAACTGAAGTTCTAAATCAACTAGAGTCCTAAATGGATTAAAACTCTTCCAGATGTGGCGCCAACTATGTGGGCCCCACTTTAAAGTTTTGAAAAAAGTAGAAATAAAGACTGAAAAATGTTTTGAAACAGGGTTGGAATCACCATATGAGAATCAGAAGTTTTGAAAACAGTGTCCTAAACTAACTGAAACTCTGGAACACAGTCCTAAAATTTTGAAGCTCTTAAATTTGGATTTTTGAAAGACAAACAAAAAGATTTTGAAAGATCTTCTCAGAGATTAGTAAAAATGAACAAAATACGAGACCAAAGTCAAAGTTAATCAACTGAGACTCTAGGATAGAGTCCCAGAATTTTGAAACTCTTAGAATTGAATCTGTTTTCAAAAAACAAGTGAAAATAAAGTGAAAATATGATATCAGATTGAAACTCTGGGGCAGAGTACTAAAATTTTGAAACTCTACAATGAAGTCCTAAAATTTGAAATTTGATTGTTCGAAAGGTAAATAAAAAAGTTCTTCAAAGATTTTCTAAAAAAATGAAGTTAGAGTCACAATCCAACTAAAACTCTTGAACAAAGTCCTGATCTGACTAAAACTCTAAAATTTTGACTTCTTTTGAAAGATTTAAAAAGATTTTTATGAAAACAGGTAAAAATAGGAGTAAAAGATAAAGTCTTGATTAAATCTGAACTCTGAAATAGAGTCTTAGTCCAACTAAAACTCTGGAATTTTGACCCAAATAAAAGATTTTGACAAGTTTTATTGAAAATAAGTGAAAATAGAGATGAAAAAAAAAGTCTTAGTCGGCCTGAAACTCTGTGATAGAGTCCTAGTTCGACTGAAACTTTATGATTTTAGCTCTTTTGAAAGTCAGATGAGAAGGTTTTTGAAAATAAGTGAAAAACAGAAATAAATGATGAAATTGGGATAGAGTCCTAATCCGAATGAAACTTCACGATAGAGTCCTAGTCCAATTAAAACTCTGAAATTTTGGCCAAAATGAATGGAATGGACTAGATATAAGTCTTCTTCTGATTTAAAATCAAAATAGAATTTTGAAGATGTTTAAAAAAGTAAAAAGACAGAGTCCTGGTCCAACTAGAACTCTAAAATTTAAAAAATTTGGATGAAAGAAGGGATCCAAAAGCAACACCACCTAGATGGGTCTCATATGAGAATTAAGATCAATTAAAAATTGAGTTTAAAATGAATCCAGATCGCTTTCTAAATAAAATATTTTGAAATAAAAATCCCGGGGGTTGGCAAATGACAAATATTGATCTAAAAACTCAAGTATTTGAAATAGATTTCGAAATAGGGTTTTAAAACTCGAATCTAAACTGAAAGATTTTGAAAAACAAGAGTGTTGGATCTCAAAAATGACATGCAATGCGATGCAATTATATGAGATGATATGAAATTGTATGAAATGATATGAAATGTTATGAGATGATTACAAAAGGCAAACCTTGGATGGGGAATTTGAAGTCCCGGACCTTTGACAGAGATAAAGATTTGAATATTTCTGTTCGAAGGCAAAAAATGATGATTAAATATGAGACAAAATAGAAATTGAATCTTGATTGCAAGATGAAATATTGAAATTTAGTGCAAAATTTGGGCTCTGGATGGCCCTGACTTAGGTGTCGACTAGCTGGTGCACTAAAGGCTTCAGAGGGTAGGTCCTAGTGGCAAAAGAAGGTGATTTGTAAATGAAAGAGAAAATTTGAGGTGTTTACAGAACTGCATGGCAACTGTGGGTTGTGAGCATCTACATTCTCTTGAAGAACACATACAATCAAATAATAATTGATGTCATTGCTCCAATTTTGCAGTTCGATGAGCACATGATGGGATAATCGTTCGATTGATCCTTTAAACAACATGAAACACTTCTGCTAATACAGAAAGACTGACATGGTTGTGATTAAGCATATCCAAATTGTTGAATTACTCGGCTAATTATTTGGTATTTATTTTTCTTCATGTTGTACAACCAAATGTCCTTTGTGGGCTCAATGATATAGACAATCACATTCTCGTCATCATCTACATCTTTTCTGTAGAAGCACCACATTACCTACAAATTAAAGTCTCATTCATTAATAAGTTCTATATTGCATTACTTATAAAATATATAACCACTTATTTTATGTAAACTTACATGTGATTCAAACAATACCTGCAACTTTGCACTCTAAATAACCCTTCCTATAAGATGACTTTTCTCTAGTTAATCATTTCCCTCTTCTACTTTTTTTTTGTCTTCATTTTTCTTTATTGAGTGACCTACTTTAAGTAGCAATACATAAAAACCTAGGGATTTGGTCACGTCCAAGGAGCCTTCCAATGGGTACGCGGGTGGCTAGAAATGGCATGCCAAAAAAAGAAGAAGAAAAAAGTCAGTCAGCCACTAACAAAAACGGCCACCATTTTATATTAAAAAAATGAAAAAAAGGATGGCCACCCACCGATCCGGCAATGACGCCATTGAAGTGGAGAAGGGATGGGGAAGGAATGAGGTGATGAGGGAGTCGGATGAGGGGTGAAAAAGCCCCCTCTAATAAACCAAATTTACAACTTGGGAGGATGGCACTTTTCTACTTAGTTTAGTTTTGGTAAAAACCTAGTTCTCAAACCAGGTTTTGTTGTCATCAGCAAAACCCAGTTTACACTAAAAACCCAGTTTAAAACTGAGTTTTGAGTGTTATCCAAATGGTACTTCTTCCTCTTCCTCGCCCGGCTAGGAGTGTTAATGGGTAGGATCTATGTTTAATAATAAACAAAGATATCTAAATTAACAAATTCAGACCCCTAACCCTAAATAGGCTTTTGGAGTTGGGTATGGTTTATGAAATTTCATACCAGCAGGGCCGTAGCATAAAAATGATTACTTTATTGGGTCTTTTGACTTCTGTCCAGGTTTGGTTTTGGCATTAGTATATTGGATCGGATCCGGTACCACTGTACCAGCACCTTAGAACTGGATCCGGGTCCGATGAAGGTCTGACCCGTTGATACGGCCTGAAGACCCCATCTGCCCTCTCTCCTCAAGCCGTCTCCTCCCCATGCCCTATCATCCCTCCGGCGAAAGACTTTCTGGCGATTGCTCTCACTGGCGAGCAGCGGTACTCTCTCTCTCTCTCTCTCTCTCTGTGGCCAGAAAAGTATCTCCGGGACCCTTTCTGGTCGATCTCTCCCGATCTCTGTCTGGCCGGAAAAGGTTCCGGCCAGTGTCCCTCTCTCTCTCTATCCGGAAAAAGTACACCGGGGCCATTTTCCGGCCATTCTCTCTTTCTCTGTCTATTATATGAAGAGCGCATTTTTTAAATTTTCATCCCGAATCGACCATTTGTTCGAGTTTACTTCTAGGATTTCCTTTTCGTCCTATCGTTTACTGTGGCACATATTGGATATGAACATATTTTGATTCGTATATCAGTTGTTTCCGTGCGGAAAACGATCGATTTCTGTGGCACAGATTGTCAATTTCAGCACTAGAGGTTGAACCTCGAAGTAATGTAGAAGAAAATACGGTGTAGAAGGAACTTGGATATTATGTTTTTTTTCAGATGCATTTTTTGCTTATGAAGTGATCAATTTTGATTCACTGTTTGGTTCTATTTGCTAAGGAGGCTTAAATGATAAAGCCTGAGGAACACAATGAGTAGGATCTGAGCAAACACAGTCGTGAATTGGCTCTAGCTCTAGAAATTAACATCATTTAACTTGTTTGTTTGTTGTATGGTAATCGATACTATATCCTGTTAAGATTGGGTTGGTTCATTGACTTAAAAATTCATTCATTGAATCAAATCAGTAAGCGATTGAATTACATTCAATTAGATGATACCTACAATAAGGATAATTTGACGTGTAGATATGGCCGGGATAAGAATCAAGAGATTTGATTACCAGAACTAGAGTGGAACCAAGATCCCTTGTGGATGTCTTTCATGCGTATATGGATTATACATAACATGATTTATGTTGTTGAGTCTGTTGACATAATATGTGCATGCATTTACATACTTTGTTCTATTTGTATTGATTTTGTGCAGCTTATTTTCTCTTGCAATTCTTGAATATGTGCCACAAGGTTACTTCTGATCTTAAAGGCTTGAATATTTGCATTCCCAAGTGATGCCCCCTTTTGCTTGCTTTGTTCTCATAGATATTGTCTGAGGCACAGCTAACTGTGTTGTTGTAGGGTCTTCTCATATTTACTCCCTACATGAACGGTGTGATGTTTTATTTTTTTAAATCATAGTTTTTACTTTAGAAAGAAATACAAAAACTTCATGAATTCCTAACAAGATCCTTGTCCCATTCAACGACAATGGAGCTTAGTTCCTTACCACCTTGTTGTCTATTTCATGTCATTATCTACTGCCACAAACTAGTTTCAAGAACATATGCATTCCCTACTGAAGAGCACCTTGATAATGTATGGTTTTCATTAAGTCTTTTTTTTACTATAATATCTTCTTTTTTATTTGTTTATTAATTTTGGATTCACTATTTTTTTTAATTCTCTCTTTTTGTCTCATCCCTGTTTTATGTTTTGTACATTATAAATAAGGATTTTGACATCTAAAAGTTCATGACTATGCTCTGCGCTGCTGAAGATGGAAAACACCAGATATAGTTAATATTAACCTATTCATTATTTTATAATTTATACTATTTCCCCTGCTCCTCAGATGTTTTTGGCTGATATCCTGTGCTTCATATTTTTATGCATTTTGTGCCTTTGCTGTTGCTTGTAATGCCTCTTAGGGTATCATTTATTTTTTTAGATCTAAATCAATGCATTTTCAACTTTCAGTAGGTCCTTTTTTATTTTTCCACCCTGACAAAATGCCCCTTAACCATGTAAAATAAAAAGTGGGGTCCTTGGAGAGAAGGTGCCTTTCCTCCATCCATGAGAACATACAAAATGGTCAAAAGGAAAAAAAGGTGGAAAGCATGTGCAAAAAAGGAGAGGGACTTGGAGACAAGGTAGCTCTTCTCCATCCCAGACAAAAAAGAATAGAGAAAAAAACAACAGTTAGCAATGGGATTTGAGAATTGGTGTGCCCCATCCAAGAATCTGCTGAATACCTTAAGGGTGCATTTGAATGCCTTGGATCTCAGATCTGAGGATCTGAGTTGGCATGGGGCTTGCTGAAGTGGCACAAGCCCCATTCCAAAGATCCGAGGCACACAAACAATGGATCAGAAATCCCTTTATTTTAGGAATTTTAAATCCCTGAAACAAAGGGAGATAGGAGAGATCCTCAGGGAGGAACTAAAGGGAATCATAATAGTTATGAGGAATCAAGCTTCCAATCAGTATATTGCACTATTTGCAACAAAAGAATTGGTAGAATCCTAATGGTGGGAAGGGAATCTGCATCAGCCAATTCCTTTCAAATATTTGTTTTGGGTTCTTTAAAAAAGAGGATATAATTGCCAAATCCTTCTTTAGGAAGGATTTCAATTCCTTTTAAATCCCTTCTACAAGTGCTACCTATTAAGTTGTACATGTGTATATATATATGTATTTGGTTTATATTATACATATATATTCATATATATAATTTTCATATATTTTATTTAAAATAATGTAAAAGGTAAATACCCATTAGGGGTATTCTGGTCATTTTAATCCATATAATAGGCTGTGCCTATTAGGATTATTCTTTTCTTTTGTCCTTTTATGTTTTTATAGGGACTATTTGGTCAAATACCAAATAGAGCTATTGAATTTTTTTTACTAGTCAACATAGGGTTGACTAGTCAATAGAGCTAATGGAATAGTCCAACAACTATATTGAGGTCTCCCTCTCTCTTGTGTGTATAAATAGGGGCTTTTATCCGCTTTCATTTCTTAACGCTTCTCTTAAGCATTCATGCTCAATAAGATGAATACTTTTTATGTTTTTGTGTTCTTCTCTTTAGTTCTTTAATGTCTTGAATGCACTTAGTGCTTGTGTTGTGCCTTTGTGCTCTTGTATTGTCCCTTAGTTGGAATTATGTATGTGCACTTTGTGTTTATGATCTTGTAAGTCCTTAGAAGCCCTCATTTTGTATTTCCGCATAATTTGAAATGGTGTTGTGTGTCTTTCACAAGTATGATCTTATGAATTTTTGCTTAACTTGTGTTTAATTTCTCTCTCTTTACTTTTGGTGTATTCTTATGTGAAACTTAAAGTATCTTATGAAGTATTAAAAATTATGATCTAGCTTATAAATAAATAAATTTTTATATTGATATTTGATCCTTATGCACTTATGATTGCCTTACATGATGAATGAGATTGAATGAGATTGTCTATTTGTGCATAAGGTATTGAGCATGATTTCTTATGGGAGTCATTAACTTTAATAAATGCCTTTTGTTGGTCATTTTGTTGTTCTTATGATTGTGTTATTTTCTTAGTCTCATGGCTCTTTAATGAAATTTAAATATTATATTTTTATTGCATATTTAGTTTTTTAATAAAATATTAAGTTGAGAATTATGATAAACTTCATCATGTTTGCCTTTTTTGGATGTTATAAGTGTTTTCCTCAAGGTTTACTTTGGTACTTATCTATTATTAATGGACGTGCTTGTCCACTTAGATCTTTGGTGGACATGTGTATTTTTTATTAAAGATTCTTGATTCGTTGCATACTTGTTATTTATAAAATATTATTTTTTATATTGTGGCCTCTTTGGTATATACCCTTAGTCTCTTAATCTATCACTTGCATGTATTCTTAAATATGTTCCTATACATATTTTATGTGATTCTTCATAGCTTTTGTATAAGATTTATAGCTTTAAGTTATTAAGATTATTGCATATACATGAGTTTTTGATCTCTTTGTGAGTATCCATGATTAATTATACTTGTGTATGCACTTGATCTTCTATATGGTTCTTTGAGAATCTCTATATATGTTTTGACCCTCTTTAATATTATATGCCATTGTTGTCTCATAGTAGACTTGTAATCTAGATTGAACTATATCTCTATATAACTTGCTTATATTGACTATGTATACGATTGCATCAATTGACATCTTATTGTGCATATGATTATACTATATTCATTCTAAGTTTTCATCTACTGGTATTGGATTGGATTTGAAACGTTGTTTTTTTAAATCAGTTCTTATATATGAACTCACTTATTTGAAAATTGATTTTCGTGAGCACTTTATTGCCTTCTTATGATATTTGTTTTGTCCATCACAGTTTTTTTATATGTTGAATCTTTTGTTTTTGATCTTGTTGCTTTTTTTTGAACCAAAGTTGTTTTTTGTGGTGAGTTGTGTGCACCTCACATTTATCAGTTTAGATTGTTGGCTTATAGTTTGATGCTAACTGGCGTTTGTTCGTTCTATGGTTTTGTGAGTGTATTGTATCACTCATTTGGATATTTGGCCATTTATATTATGAATGCTTATAATTATGTTCATTTGTGGTGGCTATCTATTTTTTAAACCATGATGTTTCAAAAGGTTGTGAAATTTAATATTTCTGCCTTGATTTGTAAATTTTTTCCTTACCTTCTTGATAACATTAGTTTGTTTTTATTACAAGCTCTCTTACCTCATGTGTTTTATCGTATTATGCCTCTTATTTAAGTGTCATTTTATGTAGACAAGAGATGCTATTTTTCAAATGTGGTGAGTTATGGTCACTCATTGATTATTCATATTTTTTGTGTGTTTGTTTTGTCCATATGTGACAGTGTGATTATGCTCTTGTTCTAGTAGTTGCCACACTTGTTTAAGTGTCATTTTATATAGCCAAGAGATGATTGTTGGTTATTCACACTTTTTGTGTGTTTTTTAGCTCATTAGTAGCATTGTGATTATGCTCTTGTTCTAGTAGCTGACACACTTGTTTAAGTGTCATTTTATGTAGGTCAGAAATGTTGGTTATTTTTGTGTGTTTTAGCCCATTAGTGGCATTGTGATTATGCTCTTATTCTAGTAGCTGATACACTTGATTTTTTAGGTTCAAAGGTCTAGTAAGGTGATTGATTGTGGTGGTCGAATGATTGTTGAGATTTGCAAATATCATTTCTTTTGTTGTATGAGATTTTTAAAATCTCTTCATAATTTTTTTTTTAAAAATTTACTTGTATGAAAAAAATATTTATTGATAAAATTTATTGCATCTAATGTTCATTTTATTATTATTATATATATATATATATTAAGATTGATGTTCGGTCCTTTGTGCATAAACCCATTCTAGTTTATGTGAATGAATCCTAACGAGTTGTGATTCGTGAGATTGCTCTCTTTCATTATTATATACATTAAATATGCTTTGATTGCATGTTAGATATATATGTGTTTCATATTAATTATCTTGTTTACATTGTTGTATGCATGAATTTAATTATCTCCTATTTTTTTGAGGGCTCGTTTGAATTGTTATATTTTATATGCATGTTGTCAGTGATGATTTGTTATTTCATTTGAAATACTTTGCTAAAAAACCTTGGGATATTATTTATGCATAATTGTTTAGCTCTTGATGATTTATATATCCTTTAGTAATCAAATTCTCTTATGATCAATATTTATGTTTTTCTTAAGAAAATATTTGATTTTGGGTTTATGATTTCATTTCATAAAAATACATCTTTGAGGTATGCTCATCTTATCTTTCTTAATGATTATCTAATGTTTCTCTTGTTCAAAAATATATTTGTTTTAAAAACTTTATAACTATTAGGTTAAAATATTTTCTTTTTTGTAGTTGGAACCTTTGTTTTGTTCTCTGCAGTTTTTTAAAGATGTGATGGATTGAGAAAGGAATATATTTAATGCATCATATCATGGAGATGAAGATAGCCGGTGTACACATTTGGGGATGATCACCAGTGAAGACATTTAGAGACTTGTATTTGCATAATTCTTTGATGCAACATAAAAATTGAGACTTCCAATGAAGACACTTGAAGTCTTTGATCCTTTCTCTTGATACATTTTGTATTTTCAAACTTTCAGTATATCACACAATAAATTTGAGGGGGAGTGCTAAGTTGTACATGTATATATATATATGTATGTATTTTCATACATATATATATTTTTGGTTTATATTATATATATTATTTATAATGATGTAATAGGTAAATACCCATTATAGGTATTTTGGTCATTTCAGACTTTGTAATAGGTTGTACCCTTTAAAGGCACATTAGTACACTTTATTCTTTTCTTTTTGTACATTTCTATTTTTATAGGGACTATTTGGTCAAATACCAAATAGAGTTGTTGGGTTCTTTTTTGAGTAGTCAGCCTAGAGTTGACTAGTTAATAGAGCTATTGGAACAGTGCAACAACTATATTTATAGTTGTTGGAACAGTCCAATGGCTATATTGAGGTCTCCCTCTCTCTTATATGTGTATAATTAGAGGATTTTATCTCTTTTTATTTCTCAATGCTTCTCTTAAGCATTCATGCTCAATAACATAAATACTTTTATGTTTTGTGTTCTTTTTAGTTCTTTAATGTTTGCACTTAGTGCTTGTGTTGTGCCTTTGTGCTATTGTAGTGCTCCTTAGTTGAAATTATGTATGTGCATGTGCAGTTGTAAGCCCTTAGAAGCCTAGTCTTGTATTTTTGCATATTTCATTGCACTACCAATCAAAGATGATTTCTCTAAATTCCTTCAACTTCTTAATGCTTCTCTTAAGCATTCATGCTCAATAAGATGAATACTTTTATGTTTTGTGTTCTTTTCTTGAGTTCTTTAATGTTTGTACTTAGTGCTTGTGTTGTGCTTTTGTGCTATTGTATTGTCTTTTAATTGAAATTATGTATATGCATGTGTGCTTGTGTATGTTCTTTTAAGGGAGTAAGATGTAAAACCTGTAAATTTATGAGATTTTAAACAAATAAAGAATTAGTTTTATCTTCAAGTTAAAAATGTATTATTTTTTATGTCAATTTTGGGTATTTTATATGCTTAATTATATCTTTCTGACCAATAAGGGTAAAATGGTTATTTCAAAAATATTTTTAAATAAAATATTGTTAAAATATTCAAATTATCTTGAAAAGATATTATTTTAAAGGGTCACAAACTAATCTAGGTGTTTTCAATGTCTTTTGAATGCAATTAGATGCATTTTGGTGATTTTCGAAAGAAATTCTAATAAAGGGTATTTTTGTCATAAAATAAATTATGAGAAATATTTTAATAGAATAAATTTTTATTTTTAGAAAATACTAAAAAACCTTGAACTATTTAAAATTAGATGTGTAATAACCATAATTTTTAGGCATTTATTTAAATATATTATAATATATATTTCATAACAAAGTGATTTGGGCCTGGGATCCACATACTGGATCCATATACCTATATATATATATGTGTGTGTGTGTGTGTGTATAATCATAAATAAATAGAATTATTTTTTGGAATAATAATTAGTATAAAAAAAACCAAGTATTTAAGGTTGGATCCGTGATTAGACCCAAATGGATCCAACATGTGGATCTAAGATCTATAAAGTAGTCTTTATATCCACATCTATAATAAAACTAATAATAATAAGAAGAAGAAATAACTAATTTTTTTTTTAAAACTTATCCGAGGATCCACAGTTGGATCCATTCGGATCCAACTTGTGGATCCATATGGTTTGGAGTCGGGTTACGGGTCTCGGGTCCGGACCCGAGCCCCACCATGTGTAACACCCTTTTTAAAAGATAAGGGTTGCCCGATAAAACCCTAACAAAGTCAAGAAAGGGGGGGGGGCAAGAGGGGGGGGGGGGGGTTTACGCAGGGCGTAACCGATCTCCCCCCCCCCCCCCCCCCCCCCCCATCTCGGCATGGAGGGGGGGGGGGGTCTTGGCCGATAAAAGGGAGTGGAGAGGGGGCCCTCTTCACTTGTCTCTCTCTCTCTCTCTCGTCCCTCGTCTCTATCTCTCTCTCGTCCCTCGTCTCTCTCTCTGTCTGTGTGCGTGCGCCAGAGGGTAGAAGATCGCCGGAAAAAGTTGCGGCAACCCACATCCACCATCGCCGACCTCCAGCGAGCACCCTGTCACGACAGTGAGAGGAGCATCACCAGTCGGCTCTGCTTTGCGTCCCCAGCCTCCGATCGTCGGAAAGATCGCCGAAAAAACTTCAAAAAGGTACGGGCTCTCTCTCTTGAAATCGGGTGAGAAAGGGGCTATAAACTGGATTCCATGTAATTTTTTTGGGAACTCTGATCTTGGAATTCCTGTTTTTTTTGGGCTTTCGGTGGGTAGAATCACATGGGGTTAAATTGCGAGTTTTTTTTTTCACATGCTCATATTCACATGTTCCTTGAAGAAGGATTTAGTTTCAGCAAGCTAGGGAAATTTCAACTCGTATGGGTTTAGGGTTTCAGGATGGCTTTTGAACCTATTAAGAATCTCGTTCCTGGATTTAAAACTGATTTTAAGTTCGATCGGTGATTTAATATGAGTTGGGTATCACTCGTTTTGTTGGGAGTTCATGATTAGGATATGAATACATTGATTTTTCTTGTTGTATGATGTCAAAATTTGTGGATTTACCCTGATTCCAATTTAAAGCTATTCAGATTTTTCAGCATGTCTCAATACACTTGTATGGGTTCACGATTTGAGGTGGTTCAACATACCAAATTTTGATTCGTTTGTTCACCTGTTAGTTTTGAATCCCCTGTTGCATAAGGGATTTATGGTACGTATGAGTAAGGTCTGCCAAGAATGTGATGTAATAGGATGCACGCATGGTAGGATCCTGTTATGTCAGGATATACTATTTTTTTTTATTGCATGTATCTCGGTACAAAGCTCTTTACCCAGAATAGTGATATGTGGTTTTGGTAATGGAGCAATTGTTGTCATAAGCTCTCTACCCTAGCAAGTTACAGTGACTATTTCATCTAGATATGCTTGTTTATCATACTTAATGAGCATCCGTAGGATTTAAATTACGCTTTCTTGTTAATACATTCATTTTATTGTTTAAGATGCATATAGATCTATTTATCATCATATAAGGGGTTCTATTATAACCATGAGTGGTCCAGTAGGTGTTATCTAACACAAGCATGTAATTAAATTGATTTTGAACTTCTGGTTATGGCTATATATACTGACGTGGAGTTTTTTTTGGGGGGGTTTAATAAAGTTTACTTCAGATTTATTATGTCAATCTGAATCAGTTATTTGAACCTGATTTGTTAGAATGAATCGAGATTTGCATCCATTTTTAACTCTGATATGTCTTGGTTAACTAAATAATGTATTGAATTTTTGATTTTTTGTTTAGAAACTGTTAAAGCTTAATCATTTTGGACATTTAATTAAACCTGAGACTAATAGGGGTTGTGCCTAGTAGTTATAAAAAAGAAAAAGAAAAAGAAAAATTTCTAGCAGACTCAGTATTGGCTCAAGTCTGAAAACAAAAACAAAAACAAAAACAAAAACCCATGTATGCTAACTTTCAGATTGTGTCAAGAGTGGGCTAACATGCATACATAGACTTCATAGATGAAATGATTACATTCGGTGTTTATGTGAGTTTGCATGGTTCACAGGTGGAAGATTGCATTGACTGGAATATGTGTACTAACATGCCGCATACGGGTGTCATGAATATTTGCATTTAATGAATACATGCGCTTGTCCTAAGTAGATGAATTGCGTAAAAGCATTACACAAATGACCACACTTGAACATTCACACATAGTTGGTGAACACATGCATATGATTGTTGTAGTTGAGGCACATTGTTAAATTGGTATGAATGAATGTGCACTTGAAGCATTTAAAAGTAATGCGTTGTAGTATGTTGTGGTTTTCACATATGGTGCATCGATGATCTAAGTGAATCATCGCGGGTCTGGACAGTCTCGAGCTTTGGGTTGCTCCTTCTTTAATTGTTTAAAATGTATCGCAAAAATCACATTTATATTATGGTTTTCATGACACTGTTCTTGGTTGCTACGGACTATAATCCCACGAAGAGCTTGGCATGCTGTTTTGCAAGCTTATGTTATTAATTTTTGCACCGTGATTTGCAAATGTAAAAGAGATGAATTAATAACAAGATAAAAGAAAGTAAAGAACAATGTAATTCATTTTCTCTTTGATGTCCCTGCTTTAGCATGGGAATCTTGGATGTTGCGGTTTTTGTATCCTCACGGTTTAGGGAAAACCGTGAGGATACAAAAACTCCGTGTGCGTTGTTGCCCCTGAACCCGATATTGAGGTTCTTCTCCTGACCACGGTTTTAGGAAGAGCCTGCCACTTTTTCTGGGGGTGGTGTGTTTTGACACATCTGTTGTTATTTTGGTATACCAATAAAGTGGCGCCAGTGAATGCTGTTTTTCATGGTGTCCCCGACTTTGGATGCTGTTTTCCAAGGTTTCGATAGATGATGTTGTTTCCTAATATCGGTCGAGGGCTAAGTTTGGAACCTGGTAATAAAATACAAATTGTGTGTGAAGCTACCCTGGGAACCCTACTTGACCTTGGGGATTGTACCCGTTTGGTGTATCCGCGGGCAATGATAAATTAAAAAGAGGAATTTAAAGTTATGTGTATTTAATAGGACATGCATATGGAAAGAGAGAAGCTTAAATGAAAGATAATAAGGGTTCATGCATTGCTCATAAATCATGCATATTCTTGCTATGCATTAGTTCATGCATGTTTACCTGTTCACTTGATTGTTATATATTGATCATTGCATGATATTGATCTCTTTTGCATTTAATTGCCTTATTGATTAAATTGTGATCAATGTTACTTACTTCGTGTTTCCTCATGTTCAATGTTTAATTCTGCATGAATGGTTAATTGTCTTATGAATTGATTATAACCGTATTCCTCAAAATATTACATGAATCTTATTTATGTTTTTTTTCTTATTTGATTTATTAGGGAAACCTGTACGCATAATTCTTCGGATTTCTGACCCTCTTCTTTTATTGGTTTTTTCCCAGACGCAGGTGATCAGTGAAATCGACTCGCTTCTGAGGGGATACGAGGGCCACATTTGTTTCAAACGGCTTTACTTACGGACATAGTGACTCTACTTTTGTTCTCTTTTAGTTTTTCTTATTTCCTGCAAGTTGTTATTTCATGTTGGATATTGAGTATGAGACTCTTATTGATTCATTAGTAAAAGAGTTTAGTTGGTTGGTTATGGATGATAAATGTAAGTTTGTTTATGGTGTGTAGTTATGCAACTGAAATTGGAACTTTAAGGACCCCAGGTCTCTGAGAAGTTTTCCGCAACTCTTAGAAAAAAAAATTCCGCATTTTTCAAAGGTATGAGTTGGGGTCGTTACTAGGGGTGACAATTTCTGACCCGACCCGCCAACCCGCCTCTTAGGCGGGTTCGGGTTGGGCTTAAGCCAACCCGTTTAATAAATGGGTCGACCCGTGTAACCCGTTTATTAAACAGGTCGGGTTCGGGTTGGGGGTATGCCAACCCGCCAACCCGTTTAATAAACGGGTTAGGCGGGTGGGTCGACCCGCCAACCCGACCCGCCAACCCGGCTCCCAACCCGCCAACCCGACCCGTCAACCCGCCAACCCGACCCGCGAACCTGAAAACCTGTTTACCCGACCCAACCCATTTATTAAATGGGTTGGCGGGTCGTGTCGGGTTACCCGTTTATTAAACGGGTCGGGTTCGTGTTTGCCACAGCCGACCCGTTTAATAAACGGGTCGGGTTCGGGTTGAGGTATGCTGACACGCCAACCCGCCAACCCGACCCGATTGCCACCCCTAGTCGTTACAAGATGAGTAATTATTGTGAATAAAACGTTAAGAAACAAATTTGAAAAAAAATTGAGGATTATATAAGGGACCCGAACTCTATACGGGTTGGACCCAACTGGGTAAGTTTTAAAGGTTTTTCACAATAATAAAACAAGTATCATGGCGTGGTTTTAAAAACCGACTTTTATAAAAAAAAAAAACTCGTTATTCGTTCAATAGGTTTGAGATTTTTTTTATGTTATTTTATTTGTTTTCGTTTAACCATTTTCGTCTTTGGGTTGAGTCCAAACCAGACCCAAACCGGGCCCGATCCGGACCCACTACCATTCATGCAGTCAAACGAACCCTTTTCGTTTTACTTTCACTATTCCCAGCCGATACCCTTCTCTCCTCCTTCTCTCCCTTCACTTCCTTCTTCTCTTCCTCCGTTCGGGCGCCGACCGGAAACAGTCCTTGCGCCACCACCGTGACCCACCGTCGCCGCTGACTGGATTCACCCATTCTTCCTCCTGGTTCAAGCACGCCTTCGCCGGATTCCCTCTTCTCTGTCTCTCTCGCTGGGCACCATCGGAGGTGCCTCCCCTGGTCCGAGAACCGCCTCCGTTGAGCCCCAACCATCGCTGGGTAACCATCTCTCTTCTCCCTTGCAACCCTCTTTCTTCTCCTTTTCTTTTCTCAACCCAACCGGCACCCTTTTCTTTTCGTTTTATCGATCATCCTCTCTCTCTCGTGTGTTTTCATTCACAGAAACACCCCCACCGAGTTCCGCCGGATGCCCTTCTTTGCAGCCGTCGATGGACGCCCTCCCTTAAGCGCTCCATCCCTCTGCTGCTGGCGTTGCCTTGGGCTCCAGACGACCGGCCTCCACATTCTAGAACTCTTTCTGTAGCCTGCATCCTCGCCGATCTTCAGGTAACGATCACCCACCCACCAATTAGGGTTTCCCCTTTGGCGTTCTGATTGCATGGATCATAGCTTGAAACTTGTGTCATCTGTCGTGTTTTTGTATTTTTGGTTTTATCATTTTGTTTTATGTTGTTTAAACGAGATTTAGTTTTGGAGAGAATTCTTGCATGCACCTGATTCGTTTTTTTGGCAGAAATCTAAGATCATGTGGTTGGGGAAGCTATGTGTTCAGTCAAAATGACACATCGCATAGGGGGGTTCAGTTTTTCTTTGTTGGTTTGCTGGCTTTTATATGTGTGTTGTGCGTGTACTTATTTTCATTGCGAACCTCAATCCAGATTAAATTATGTTGAAGTGCTGCTTTCTGTTTTGTCCATTTTTGATCAAATTGAAGGTTGAGTTTTCCATTGATTACTTGTCTCCCATTTGGGGAAGCTTAACGTGGTGATGGTATGGGCATCTAAGGTTCTTTGTAACGTGACTTGTTGCTAGTTTTGGCGTATTAGTTGGGAAATGATATTTTTTAATTTTTCAATGAAGGAGCAATGAAATGGTTTAGTATCTCTGGTTGAAAATTTGATAGGTTCATGATAAAAGATAAAAGATAAAAGATAAAAGATAAAAGATAAAAGATAAAAGATAAAAGATAAAAGATAAAAGATAAAAGATAAAAGATAAAAGATAAAAGATTTTGGACTTGTTTCCCAAGGGAATGAAAAATTTTCCTTGAAATCGGGTGCCTAGATTTTTGTGCCATCGCGGGGGTGATGTTTTGGACAGCGTGCAGACTTGTGGAGATGCTCCACACAGTTGTCCAATCTTGTTTTGGGCTTGTTAGTTTGTTGATTTGCGGTTTTTGCCAATCGGGTTACCGATTTACGTTTTGATTTTTATCGCTCGCGTGTGAAAGCGTATTTAGATAAAATTTATCGTTGTTTGTGCATCACTGTAGCTCTCTCTCACTGCGAGAGGACGGCTAGCATCAGTTTGAGAAGTGGGTACAAACTACAAAGCGCACTAAGATACGGACATGAAAGCATCATCAGACAGGTGTCTTTTGAGTAGGCTCAAGAAGCACTGGTTCTTAAGGATACGAGTGCTTCAGGAGGAAAAAATGAATGCCCGGGCAAAAGTTTGCACCAGCATACGGGTGTAAACAGATCCAGATGCACAGAAAGGTATTTAACAAGAAAATATATGCATTGTGCACCCAACAAATGGGCTCAAGACAAACGAGATAACAGAAGAAGAGTGAAGATTGCTATGAAGTAGTGATTCTTCATTTGCTTGCTTTCTGAGAAACAGAATCTTCAAAATAGCCAAGGTAATGTACAATAATGGGGTAATCCTCTGCACTACTTGAAGAAACCAACATCATTTCATTTGATACAAAGCTTCAAATATCTCTAAAAGTCAATTAACCACCCAAAATAAATAATAAATTTTATTTGTGGATCACATGTAATAATCAAGCCTAGAAGCAGCTGACTTGTATCATTTGGATGTCTGTACACCAGTAAGAGGCAATTTTAAAGTCCAGAACCATGTTATGGAATTTGTGTTGTTTTTTTAAAGCAATATTCTATGATAAGAATAATAAATCATTGCATAAGGTGATATTATATGATAAAAATAATAAATCAATGCATGAAACTTCATCCTCGGCTCATGTGCTTCATCACAATTATGATTATCAGCTGTATTGACTGCGCGCTTGACCTTAGTGTCATTTCTGGCATCTGTTTAATTGAAAAATCATTTTGAAAATCATATATGCATGTAAATTCTATTTTTAAAATCATATGGGCATTTAAATTCTATAATGTGTGTTATATATTTAACTTTAATTAATTCAACTATAAGTTTGAAACTTAAGCTCCTTGTTTCTTACTCTTTTATGCTGTTCAGTGCTAGGATTCAAAGTTTATATGATCAATTTTGTGCATTCTTTTATTCTTTGCCATGTATGCTCTCTTTTTCCATTAGATTTGGAGGAACAGGATTCTTGTAACTTGTCGAACCAATGGTTCCATTTTAGGTACTTCGAGTTACTCTTCCACTCTTATATTTCCTTTTTTTCCTTTAATATTTATATGTTAATATAAAGTTTCAGAGATATCTGATATGTAGTTAAAAGCATGCCCATGTGCTTGCCTAGGGGATGTAGAGACCTTGTGTAATGAAAGAGAAATACAAAAAGAGCCACCAAGGGCATACAATAGACAACAAGTGAGTGCTCAAACACAAGTCCACCAAATCACCCTAATACCTCCACATGTCAACCAACCAAAATCCCTGTTTCCAGTCAAAGCCCAAAATGCAAAGAAATCCTAAATCAAGAAGCATGAAACCCTAACAAATCACCAAAAATAAGTCACTAACCAAAAAATAGAGGTAAAATAGAATTTTTGCTTTCAATGAGGAGGTGGAAGCAATTGGGAATGGATTCCGAGCTTCCTTTCTGGCAACCTTGACACCCAAGAGAGAGAGAGAGAGAGAGAGAGAGAGAGAGAGAGAGAGAGAGAGAGAGAGAGAGAGAGAGAGTCTTTAGGGAAGGAAGAGGAGAGGGTTGGTTGTTTGTAAGAAAGGGAGGGATATTTTGGTCATTTTGTTGACCGGCTAACCATGATTAGTGTTTGATCATGTTTAAATTAACAGCCTTGAAACAAAAGGATCACTTTGCAACAACGGTTAAAATGTGGGACGGATTTACAAAATCCCATAAGGCCGGGACCATTCTGCAAATCGATGATAATGCAGGGACTAATTTGCAAAAAACCCTTTTTATTTTATCATAGATAATTTACATGTTGGGGTTCCTGATAACATCACAAGAAATTCAAGCTCTCCTCTTCTCATTAATGGCATTACCCAAGAAATAGAGTAAGGGTTCATGGTGTATGGCAAATCGATTCGTCCACACTCTACGTCGACTCCCCTTCCTCTTGCACCGATCCTCTTCTTCTTTGTCAAGGTAATTCATACACCACAGGCCCCACACTTCCCCTATCATTCAATTCCTCATCCCTATAGAAGCAAAACTGCAAAACCCATGTCTTTGTTTATGATGGCAGGGTGGTTCCTCACCATTTACCATGGATCACTCCTCCTTCCTACTCTTTCAATCCATGGCAATCTTCATGGGACTTTAGGCCTGTGAGCTACGGTTCAGTTAGTGTGGTGCTCACTGAAGGGACACTGAAGTTCGAGGCAGAAGAAGTTGAAGCACCAAAGAAGGAGAAATGGATGACGAAGAAGCGGCTGAAGATGCAGAGGATGAGGGAGAAGAGGAAGAGGAAGTTGGCTAGCAAAACAGACCCACGATGCCTGACTCTCAAAGGGAAGAAGAAGAATCAGAAGTTTCCCACTGCAGAGGCGAGAATCAAGTACAAAATAGAGCAGGTGAAAGTTATTTATTTTTCACACCCTTTTTTATTGTATGGTTTTGGATTTCAATTTGAAATCTGATTATGAAATGTTGAAATTGTGACCTTGTTATTCTTGTTTTGTTAACTGTATTTTTCTCTATGATTTTCCCTGTTTCTATTATTGCAAACTTTGTGTAAATTTAGAACAAAATCACATCCAACAAACCATAGAATGAATCCGTTGATCTCAACCATATTTATGGCATGACACCATGTCATTCGAGATAGTATATGTCCCACACAATGGTGCAAGGAATTTCCACACCCTATCTCTATGGGACAATGAGAGTAGTCTTTCCTTATTGTACTTGACAAAGATGTTGTTGATACTTTTTTCTTTGTTTTTTTATCCAATATGATAATAACATCAATTTCAGTAATATAGGTTCTAAATTAGCAGATTTTGGAATATAGAACTGCATTCTGTTGAGGGAAGAGGTACAAAATACTATGATTCTCCCTCCTGAAAATGTCCATTAATAAGTCTTTAAATGGAGCCCAGTGCTTGTTAAATACACCTCTTTTATCCATATAAATGATTAACTGCACATGGATGGCCATGGATTTTACACTGGAATGGTTGTGACCCTCAGAGATCTAATCCAAAGCTCAAAGGCTATGATTGTGTTAAAATAATTAAAAAAGTTTTATAGATACTTTACACTTTGTTTTTTCACAAAAAATAAGTTCTAGTTGTAAATTGACTTTCATAAAATCTTTTAAGCGTATTTTGAAATTTATTACAATAATCTCCCCAAATTTTGTAACAATGAAATACTTGCATGATGCATCATATAAGATGAAGCCAGAAAATTTGTATGCATAATTCCAGCTACCATAGGGGACTTGAACATTTAGTTACTGCAAAATACGTAGGTTTATTATAATTGTAATGAAAAAAATCTTGAACTAGGGATGTTATGCTAATGTTGGATATCGTACTTGCATATAATTCTCAAATATTTATTTTGATTTTTGAAAAGCTTGATACCAGTCTAATAGATGATCTAGGGATTGTCTGTGTCTGATGAGAAATGGCTTCATTTTTTGCATCTACATAGTTAAGTTTATAATAATTCTTTACCCATGTAGGCCTATATTTATTAAGAGATTATGTCTAAGTGTATCTTTCTTAGATGAGGAGAAAACATTCTTCTTAGTTCCCTTTAATGAATATATTCCTTAGTTATATTCAATCTTTATAATCATTATAATAACTTATTCATCCCATTCATTTTAGGTTTTGGGGTGTCCAAGAACTCTAGGTAGGGATCCTGTTATTGGTGATTTGGTTGTAGGAGTTAGCCCAATCTCTCAAAAAGTCATCTATATTAGGTCACTTGCTATCATTGAGTAATGAATTCTACATCATTGTCTTCTATGTCACAGGGATTCGGCTAGCAGGGTGCTGCACCCGCATCGACGCGACTCAACGCGGGTGCGGCACTGGGTGCCGTCAACCCGACCCTGGGTGCGTTGACCGCACCCAGGGTCATTTGTGTCCAACTTTTTTATTATTTTTTTTGTGTCCAAAATTTTTATTATTATTTTTTTTTGTTCTGGGGGGCATTGCCCCCCCCCCCCCCCGCCAGGGGCACCCTCCCTAGACTGCTGACCGCGCAGCGGGACTCGCGCCGGGGGGAGCCCCCGGACCCCCCCTTTCTGCAAGGGCAAAAACTCTGAATCAGGCTCCACAACTCATCAGCTCGACCCCTCCCTCTGCACAAATTATATATATATATATATATATATATATATATATATATATATATATATATATATATATATATATATATATTTGCCGCACCCCCGCACCCAAGTGACATAGATTGTCTTAGTTCACAAACTTAATTATATCATGTTTTCTCTTTTACTTGGATATTTTTTCTAGACATTGATCTTGTTTTTCGTTCCACATAAGTTTATACCTTATAGTTCACAAAATTTATGAGACCACTTTCTGATGAATAAACTTGCAATATCCCATTGGGAACAATCCATGCATTTATTACTCTCATAAAACAATTCTTACATGTGGCCATAAACCAAAAGTTTACATGCTTAACGGAATTTTAAGTTTGACTATGAATTTTAAAAATGATTGAGAATACAACGATCATAGTCATTGCATGGGTGAATAACTGTCATGCTTTAGCACATACACAATACAAACATTTGGTCCAATCAATTAATAGAAATGGTGAAGGTTCATGAAATACTAACCTTTAGTTCTTGCAACAAATTTGTTGGCCAATTTGATGACACATCTTGATTCTTCAAATGGAACCTTTTGCACCAGGTCAAGTGACAGCAAATCTGATTAAGTGGATTCTTGAAATATTATTTCCATGTATAATCTCCACAAGCATGCAATTCTGTCAAATTTGGTTTAGAACCACCTGTCCTAATGGAATTTGGCCTGTTTCAAGTTGTAGATTCCTATTGGAAGATGAGTTAAAATCTCACTATATATAACTGGCTAAAGCGGACTATATGGCACTGGTATATGGAGAATACAGGAAAATTTAGTTGGCCTTTAGAATATAGAATTGTTATGATCCAATGGATGATGGGTGCCCCTATTTTCAAGGAAATTGATCGCTCCTTTCAATAGAGAGCTCTATGTCTCATTTGTAAGTTGGGATTTAGACGGCATCTCTAAGTGTGGTTTCAAACTAAGGGATTAGATAAGTATTATTTACACGGGTGTTGTGGATGTGGACGACCTCATTTACTTAGAGAGCCATATTGGAGAACATCAACTACACGCCAAGAGGTGGAGAGTAGAGATCATAGCTATGAAGGAGGGCAGAGGTACAATACTATCTCTATACTTGTGCAATTCTTCTCTGAGAGCCAAGTAGTCTAGGTGGATCCTAGTCCCACACTGTGTTCCCTACTTAATTTTATGAGTCCTGAGGACACCTTATGCTGGAAAGACTAGACACTAGATTAGAGACCTCTTTGTACCAATGCAAATTGTAATTTGTGCCATTATGGAGATGTCAATGAATTAAGGGTAATCTCCCAACTTCTTTACCTAAAAAACAAAGAAGAGAAGACAATGAGTCAATTATAAATATAGATCTGCACAAGAGCATGATAGGGATTTAAGTATTGCGGGTGTAGTCAACAAAGTATGTTAATTCATGCACTATTCAACAAATACTCATACGAAACCCTTAAAAAGGATAATGAGGTATCTAAAAAGTACAGCATCACATGGGTTGATCTACTAAAGGCAGAAATGCCAAACGTGCAAAAAAAATTCATTGTTTGGATACTGTGATGCTGATTGGCCTGGTGATCCATATTCAAGAAGATTAGCATTTGAATATTTTATTTATTTTGTTAGCAACTTGATATCATGGATATCCCACAAAGGCTCCATACACCTGGTTAAATGGGTCGGCTTAAGGCACTCAAGTTGAACGACATTGAGAGTTTGATACCCAGTGTGCATCCCCTTGCTGCAAGGCCAAAGCCAACAAGAAACTATCTTCGGTGGGCAGGGGGAGTGCTTGTGGAGTTTTACACCACGAACATCGAAACAGGGCCACAATCAATGGTGCCTCTTGTCCCGTAACAGGATTTGCAAATCAAAGTTGTAGTTTCTCTCCATTATAAAAAAAGAGTAGATATCGTGGAAGAGTAAGAAGAAAAGTTGTGTTGTCAAGTCTATTACTGAGATAAAATATAGAGTTTTGCAGGAACCATTTCTGAAATAGTCTAGATCAAAAGCTTATTAAATTGTTTTGGTTTTAAACTTTTAACGCAATATAATGAAACATTTATCTTGATATGCATTGGTGTTTGCAGTGAATCTAGTTTTCCATGCAGGTCCAAACATATTCATATCAATTATCATTTCGTTTGAGAGAAGATAAGGAGAAATAAAAGCATTTCTTGTCAATTCATAGAATCAAGTTGTTAGCATTTCATAAAAGAGTTTCCCAAAGACAATTTTAATTATCTAAAAGGCAAGTTATACATAGCACACCTACAAGTTCATCGGGGGGAGTAATAGTCGAGTAGCATGGTGGCAATAATTTAGTTGTATGTGCTCACACCACCTGTAGATGTCAAAGTTGTAAAAATTAGGTTGCATTTGGGATAGTTAACAAACCCAACGAGTCGATTTGGGAATCGACCGATTCGACCTGGATCGGACCCCAACTGGGTCACCAATTCAGGACCACCGATCCACGTGCCTCTTATGTGTTTTTTGTCATGCATAATGGCCATAAAATAATACTTGTTATAAAGAATCATATGTTTTTAAATCATAAATATTGACAATTAAGTATAGTTGAATACTTATATAGCTTAGTCATTGATGTCATGTGCTAAATTTAGTGATTATACAATATGAAGTTTGATTTTTTCCATATCTTCACACTAGAAAATGCATAGTCCTAACTTGTCCGAGTTACTGAGTCGACCCGTTGACTCGCGAGTCAAGGGTTGGGCGATCTGAATACGAGTCACGAGTTTGCCGACTTATGGGTAACATCTTTTAATTTATTTGTAAATATATTGTAAACATTAAGAACCTTGATTAGTGTTGTATTATAAATTGAGTCACATGGATTGCCCTCACATTGAAGATTATTGGGCCTAAGGGCTTCTTGTGCTGCATGTGCTCTTATCATTCTCCCCATTTCTCTTCTTCATATTCTTCACCTAGGCTTTAGAGGGGCAAATGGTATAATATTGTGTGTTTTTCCATGATTTATAACTTTAAAAATTATAAAATTTTAGCTAAGTATTTAATGAAAATGATAAAAATCATGGAAAAATGTCTTTATATATAGGTAACGCCAGTTGGGTATGGGCATGGCCGAAAGCCCGCTGACAAGACTAAAATGAGCCAATTAATTATTGAGAAATATTTTGTTTTTAATCTTTAAATTTGAGCGAAATTCAGGTTAAATTCAAGCAAAATTCAGAGACAAAAATCAAGTATATTGATAGATGCGTATCGTAATTCTGAGAACGTTGGTGGCTTATTTTTCTGAAATCAGGCTACACTTGGCCAAAAAATCACGTTTTTAAAAAATAACACGCCTCTATTTTTAACTTTTTCTTAATTGGATCGGACTGAATCCGCTTTGTTTGATCTAACTTGATATGGATCTAGACCTAGTTTAGGATCTATATTGACTAGGATCTAGTTCAGGTTGGATCTCAACTCATGAAAAAGTGGCAATTTTTTTTCATGTGCGGAAACATTCCCAGAAACCCAGGGCCGTTATAGTTATAACACATCCACAACAACAAGGGATCTTATACTCATCTTTCGAAGCAAACCAAACTTTATTTATTAAAGTTCATATAGTTTGAGACATAAACAAATAAAATATAAATAAAGCAAAAAGAAAAGCCACACTGTCTAAAAGAATCTGCCAAGCAGTCGTGTAGTCCCCTCGTAACTCCTCTCAAATGCAAGTCGCCTCACTGGGCTTCTGAGGCTGAAAAAAACATAAAAGTAGGGGTGTCGGAATCCCAAAAAATGTGTGTACGAATCCCTCTAATAAAATAAATAATTAAAAAAAAACACAAATAAGATTCATACAATATTTTAGAGGAATGCAATTATAATAAATTCATAACTCAATTGACTATTCATGCAATAAAGGACAATTATTAAGCATCAAGGAACAATTTAATAAACAACAAAGACCACAAATTAAGCAATAAAAATATTTAACATACATTCGGGAATAAACATCATGCATTCACCAATACACCACAATTAAGAAAACAAGTAAATATGCATAACAAGAATATGCATGATTTCAGTGCACATGCATGAATAAGTTATTATTTTTTTATCTGAGTTTTCTTTTCATATGCATGTCTCTATTAAATGACGCAATTTTAGTTTCTCTTTTTATTATCTTTTCTCGCGGATACTTTAAACGGGTAAAAGTTTCTGAGGTCAAGTTAGGTTCTCAGTTGTAGCTTAGTACACAATTTGTATTTTATTATTGAGTTTCACACTCAGCCCTTGATCGATATAAAGAATCAACACCATTCATCGGAATATTGAAAATCAACATCTAATGTTGGAACACTATGAAAATCAACAACCATAATACCACTTTCTTGGTATACCAAAACAACAATCGTGTCTACACACCACCCTCAGACAAAGTGGTAGATTTTCCTTAAAACTGTGGCCAGGAGAAAAACCTCAATATCGGGTTCACGGGCAACAACGCACACGGAGTTTTAGCATCCTCACGATTTCCCAAAAACCACAATGTCCAAGATTTTCATACTTTTAGAAGGGATATCAAAGAAACGTAGATTACACTGTTCTTTTAATTTATTTTATCTTATTATTAATTCATCTCTTTTAATTTGCAATTCAACATGCAGAATTAATAACACAAGTCCGCATATCCAAATGCGAGACTCATCACAGGACCATAGCCCGTGAAAAACATAGAACAATGCAATATATTGAAATAATATTAATGTGACTTTTGCGATGCATTAAAACAAGTAAAGAAACTGCAATCCAAGCTCAAGGCTCACAAAGCCCACAATGATTCATTATTCGATCATTGATGCATCATATGCAAAAATTATAACATGTCATCTATGCAATGATTCCATATGCCTTTCAATGCACAATCATGTATGCCAATATAAATATATGCATGAAACGACAATATTCATAATGCATGTGCATGAGTTCACACTTTCATGTTAAATGCATGCTTTTATTCAATTCACATATTCATGACAAATGCATGCTTCTATTCAATTTACATATTCATGACAAATGCATGCTTCTATTTATGAATCATAACAACTAAATCTGTAAATATTCATGCAAAAGCGTATCAATTCAAGTATGCACATGTACATGAAGTGCTTTACAATTATACTTTAATTGCGCATAACACATCACGTCTAAACATGTGTAAATTATCACTCCTCTACATGCATAAAACCTAGTTTAATTCCAATAGAAAGATTTTGAAATTTACCATGCCTACTAAAATTTAATTCCATGTTTGTATATGAATAAAGGATGTGTATGAACCGAAAAGAATTTGGTCAAGTACCAAATCTGAAGACAATTTTTTTTTTCTAAAGAACATCACACAGTCTGGGTTGCACCAGTCCAGTAGGACCCAGCCTGCCCAGCCGAACCAGGCCAAGTCTGGTCTGGCTCGACCAGACCACTGCTGAACCAGGTAGGGCCTGGCAAGTCAGGCCAGCCCACTAACATAAAAAAAGTTATATATATATATATATATTAAAAAACACTTGCCCAGCCGAGCCCACTCAGCTGGGTCCCTGCGGCTCGGTAGGCCTGGCAGGCCTCTCAAGGCGTTGCCAGGTAGTCTGCTGACCAGACTGCAACCCACAAAAACAAATCATCTTTTTTTTTTTTTGTTGAAAGACGCACCTTCCCAGCCAATCAGCTGGGCCTAGTTTAGGTCTGTCAACACCTATCAAGTGCTGCCAGATTTGCCCCCTTGCCCAGCTGACTGACTGGCTGAGCATGGCAGGGGCTGGGCTTTTGCCCAACCTAGTCCCACTCGACTGGACCGCCATCCAGGCTAGCACAAAAAAAATAATAATAATTTCTTCTTCTTTTTTAACATACAAAGGAACACATACATAGGTTTGATGATCCATGCATATGCATATACAAATTCAGGCTGCATGCATACAAAGTTTCACATCTCACTTGTGCATAAATATATTTATGCATACTTACAATCAGCGCATGCATGGACATAATCATATTTTAAGTATGCATTCATATGCATAATCACACTCAATAAGATAAGCATGTTCAGATTTGCATGAATCCATTAGGCAATAATGATGCTCATGCAGATTTTCAATTGTGCATGCATGTACCACCAAATTCATTAACAAAAATTTATGCATATGCTCATCATTGCATCCAGATTTCAAGATTTTATATACTTTAAATTCGGGCAAGATTTGTGCATGTGACAAACATGGCAAATCTGTCCCGATTTAGGGATCCACAAATACAAACATTAATATAAGTATTTCCCCCCCAAAAAAAAAAAAAAAATGAAACATACAACTCATATTAGAGTAAATATCGAGATTGACTCTTTTCCCATGGATTTCCATTAAAATCTTGCATGGAAATTGAACCCATGCCCTTTTTTTCATTTGAAACAAGAGAGAAACTTGTACCTTACGCAAAGATCGAAAGAAAAATACTAATGGATGGTGAAAACGTGATTGACCGGAGAAGATGGCCTTCTTCTCCACTTCTTCCTCCTTTTCCTCTCTCTCTTTCTTTCTCTCTCTCTCTCCCCCCCCCCCTTCTCCAACCCTTTCTAGATGGCCTGGAGATGGAGAGTTTCCTTAATTTGAGACTCACTCCCACTCTTTCCAAAATTTTCAAAACTTTCTTTAAGTTGACTTTTCAAAGTTTTCAATTTTTTAAAAGTCTTTTCTCAAACCTTCTTAGGCATGTCTAAGGACTCTATCAAGGAGTCTTAAACAACAATAACTACGCCTACATCCCAAAACAATTGGGGTCGGTGATATGAACCAAAAACGAAAATCATTCTGGGTCTTCCACATGAATCCTTTTCCTCCAATCATTTCTATCCAATGCCATGTCCTCGGTGAGGTTCAAAGCATTCATATCCTTTCCTATCATCTCCATCCAAGTCTTCTTTGGCCTACCCTGACCTCTTTTAACTAATATATTTTCCCATTTCTCCATCCTTCTAACTGGAGCATCATTAGGCCTTCGCTGAATATGTCTAAACCACCGTAAACGATTCTCTCTCATCTTATTTTCAATGGATGCAACGCCTACCTTCTTACGTATCTCCTCGTTTCGAATCTTATCTTTTATTGTATTTCCACACATCCATCTAAGCATACGCATATCAGCTACACTAATTTTTTGAATATGATGTCTCTTGGTAGCCCAACATTCCGTACCATATAGTAAATCAGGCCTAATTGTTATAAAACTTTTCCTTCAACCGCAATGGCATTCTACGATCGCACAACACTCCAGTTGCACTTTTCCATTTCATCCACCCAACCTTTATTCTATGATTTACATCTCCATCAATTTCTCTATACTTTTGAATGATAGATCCCAAATATTTGAAACAGTCATCCACCGGTATTTCTTGCTCACCAAGCTTCACTACACTTCCATCACTACTATGTTGCTTACTAAACCGACATTCCATATATTGTCTTACTCTTACTCAACTTAAAACCTCTTGCTTCCAATGTCTGTCTCCATAATTCTAACTTAGCATTAACCCTAACTCTAGACTCATAAATCAAAACAATATCATCAGCAAACAACATACACTACGACACATTTTTCTTGAATTGATCTCGTAAGCTCATCCATCACTATAGCAAATAGGAAATGGCTTAATGCAGATCTTTGATGTAACCCAACCGTCATAGGAAAATTGGTTGTCACCCCTCCACAAGTGCGGACATTGGTTACTACTCCTTCGTACATATCTTTAATTATACTAATGTACTTGAGAGAAACACCTTTCTTCATCATTGTCCACCAGAGAACATCCCTAGGTACTCTATCGTATGCCTTCTCCAAATCAATAAAAACCATATGCAAATCTTTGTTCCTCTCTCTATATCTCTCAATAAGTTGTCCAAGAAGATATATAGCTTTCATAGTTGATCTTCCAGGCATAAAACCAAATTGATTCTCCGATATCATGACAACCTTCCTCAACCCTAAAAATCAAGGAGTCTTAAACAATTATAAAAATTAAAATTTGGAATTAATTAAAATTAATTAATTAATTAATATTAAATAATTAATAATTATCCACAAGCTTCCAAAAGTTGCCAAATTAACTTGGGAGACTTCTTAACATTAATTAACTTCAATTTAAATGTATCTAATGAATTTAAAGTTGGAAAAATCGTTGGGCATTGATTTGGATATTGATCTAGATCCAAGATCTAAATCCATCTTCAAAAATCCAAATGGGCCTAGGGATGAATCAAATCCAGATTAATATGGGTCTTGGATAGAGTCTAGATCCATATTAATTTGGATCAAATCCATTGGATCCGGTCCGATCCAAATCTGCACTCGAACCGACAAATTGGTCTTTTTTTGGATTTTTGGGTCAATCGTAGCCCGAATCCGTATAAGTAAAATACCATTATGCTAAAAAAATTGAGGCGCATCCAACGATATATAACTTGAATTTTGTTTCTGAAATTCATCCGAAAATAACTCAAATTTCGCTCAAATTTTGCTTGAATTTAAAGGTTAAAAATAAAATTCTTCCTCACGTTTTAAGTGGCTCATTAAGGCCTTGACAATGAGACTTAGATCAAGCCCAGACTCAAAAGCATCGGCCTAAAATCGAGAATCTATCGATTTTTCTTCTATACTTGGTTAAATTTGAGATCTAAGTGTGAAAATACGGGATATTACAATAATAGTTTCTAATGCTCATATCCCTTTGCTTGGTTCCTTTTATTTTTTCTTGTAAAAAGGAGTGCCTAGCATGGTCCTTTTGATTGTACATACCTTTCATGAAGAGCCATGTTTCGCTTGCTTTTTTTTAATTTGGCTAGATTAACACAAATCTTGAGTTCCACATTGTTCATGAACCATGCTATTACTTCAATTAGGGCTAATCTCTATATTAAATAGAGATAGTCCAAAGAACAAAATTACACCCAGGTCCCTCATTAAAGAATAAGATTCAAATAACCTCTAGTTTAGAAAAACTTATTTACTAAAAACATCTACTAAAAACATCTTAGTCTTCAACACTCCCCGTCAAGCTGGAGTCTCAGCTTGTCACAACACTTTGAGAAATTTGGTCTTGCCAGGGCTTTGGTAAAAACATCAACTACTTGATCTTCGGAAGATACGTGATCGATGCAGATATACCCAGCCTGAACCAAGTCGCGAACATAGTGACAGTCAACTTCAATATGTTTAGTCCTTTCATGAAACACTGGATTGTTGGCAATATATGTAGCAGCCCTATTGTCACACATCATCAATATAGTTAGGGATACTTTCTCCTGAAGCTCGGTCAAGACTGATTTTACCCACATAATCTCAGCTGCAGTCTGGGCCATTGCTCGGTATTCAGATTCAGCACTCGACTTGGCTACAACGGTTTGTTTCTTACTTCTCCAGGTAACAAGATTTCCTCCCACAAACACACAAAATCCAGATGTTGACTTCCTATCTTCAACAGATCTTGCATAATCCGCGTCAGTGTAAGCAACAACGTCCAAAGATGGATTTCGTTTAAACAACAGACCTTTACCAGGAGATGCCTTTAAGTACCGAATAACTATCATAGCTGCATCCCAGTGAACTTTTGTAGGTTTGTCCATAAACTGACTGATTTTACTCACAGCTAATGAAATGTCAGGTCTAGTAACAGTCACATATAGTAACTTACCCACCAAGGATCTAAAGCTGGCACTGTCTACATACTCAGACTTCTCATCGAACATGTGAGTTTTGGGATCCATTGGAATATTAGCTGGCTTGGCTCCTAGCATTCCAGTCTCTTTTAATAAGTCCAACACATACTTTCTTTGAGACAACACTAAGCCCTCTTTGTTTCTTGCAACTTCGATACCCAGAAAATATCGAAGGTGACCAAGATCTTTAGTAACAAAGTGTTTCTGAAGATGATCTTTTGTGGCAGAAATATCTTGGGCACTGCTCCCTGTTAAGATGATGTCATCGACATATACTACCATAACAACAATTCCAACACTGGTTTTCTTGATGAACAAGGAGTGATCTGAAGCTGACCTGACAAACCCAAAACTAGACATTACCTCAAATAATTTGTGAAACCATGCCCTTGGACTCTGCTTCAGGCCATAAATAGCCTTCCTCAACTTGCACACCTTCTTACACTCTCCCTGAACCTCGAAGCCTGGGGGTTGTTGCATGTAGACCGTTTCATGCAAATCCCCATACAAAAAGGCATTCTTGACATCCAACTGAAACAAGGGCCATCCATGGTGCACAACGACAGAAAGAACAAGACGAATAGTGCCAAGACGAGCAACTGGGGAGAAAGTTTCAAAAAAGTCAACACCATAAGTTTGAGTATAACCTTTTGCAACCAACCAGGCTTTGTACCGTTCAATTGACCCATCCGAGTTATATTTAATGGTATATACCCATTTGCAGCCAACAATATCTGCATCAGTCGGAGGATCCACCAAATCCCAAGTGCCCCTAGAACATAGGGCATCCATCTCATCTTTCATAGCCTGCATCCATTTGGGGTCGAATAAAGCCTGACTGTGATGAAGCGGAACAGAGGAGGCAGACAAAGCCGAGATAAACTTCTTCATAGAAGCCCCAAGATTAACTTCAGAAACAAACTGAGAAATGGGATGAAGGGTGCACTGTCTTTTCCCTTTTCGCAGAGCAATAGGAAGATCGTCATCCATAGCAGAAACTTCAGTATGCTCAGTGATACTTGCTTCAGGAGAAGAAGAAAATGGGGGCATGGAGGTAGGTGGTAACCTGTGAGTATACACTATAGGAGGGTTTCTGTATCGAGACTCCCCAGAGGATGGAGCCACATGCTTTGGAGTGAACGACTCTAAAGGAAAAGGGGGAATTGGCAGAGGAAAAACATCACCCTGACTCTCTTGCAACCTTGGAGTAGTACTCGAAAAATAAGGAATAGACTCAAAGAAGGTAACGTCCGCACTGACATACTCTTTATGCGATGTAGGGTCATAGCAACGATATCCTTTTTGGTTCTTAGGATACCCAATGAAAACACATTTAATAGACTGCTCTGCAAGTTTATCTCGATCAGGACCCAGCTTATGCACAAAACACACGCATCCAAAAACTTTAGGGGGAATAGGAAAGAGAGGAGCCTCTGGATGGAGAATTTGAATTGGGATCTGGTCTTCTACAGAACTGGACAGCATGCGATTTATAAGAAACCCGGCTGTCAAAACCGCATCGCCCCAGTATGTAGCAGGCATATTGGATTGAATCATAAGGCACCGAGCAACATTAAGGATTTGTCTATGTTTCCTCTCAGCCACCCCATTTTGCTGGGAGGTATGGGGACATGTAAATTGAGGTTGAATCCCATTACCAGAGTAGAATTGAAGTAAGTCTTTGGATTTGAACTCAAGAGCATTATCAGTGCGAACAATTTTAACACATATGTCAAATTGAGTTTTTATCTCTGCAATTAAAGATTTAAGAATGACAGGACCTTGAGACCGATCTTTTAAAAGGAACACCCACGATAGTCTCGAGAAGTCATCAACAATAACTAGATAATAACGACATTGAGACCTATTCGGAATCCTACTCGGACCCCACACATCTACATGAAGAAGATTAAACAATCCTTGACTTGATGGACTCTGACTGGAGGGAAAAGAGCTTCGACAATGTTTTCCCAATTGACATGTTTCACACTGAAAAGACACTGAGGGAGGTATATGAGGAATGACACGACGAAGTTTTGTCACTGGAAGGTGACCCAACCGATGATGCCACAATAGAGGACTAGAGGATGATGTAACAGCAGAGTGGGCGGAAACCTCTGGTTGGTGAAGGTAATACATACCACCTTCCTCATAGCCACCACCAATCCTTCTCCCTGTCAGCAAGTCCTGAAAGGTGCATCCCATAGGATAAAAAATCACTCTACAATTAAACTTTTTTGTCATTCGACTGACTGATAATAAATTCTGTGGAAACGAAGGAGCATGAAGAACACGTGCCAATTGAAGAGTAGGGGTAATAGACATGTTTCCCTGCCCTACAATTGGGGAAGAGCTACCATCCGCAAGACGTACCCCTTTCTGACCTGTCACAGGTTTTAAACTCAAAAAATTGCTCGAGTTTCCGCACAAGTGACCAGAGGCACCAGAATCAATAACCCACCTACCACCTTGAGCAGATAGGCCATCACCTGCCAAGCACACCACTTCCGCAACAGAAGCCTTTGAATTGGATGATCGTAAAGCAAGGAGCTCGTCATATTCAGCCCTGCTAAGAGTTACACAATCATTGGAGGAATCTGCATCTGATTTAACCACTTGAGCCATAATATAAACTAATGGGCTTGATTCACAAAATGCAGGAGCAACCACACGCGCATACCCACAATCAACACAAGCCTGACTATATTAAGTTTTTGACTTCACCAATGAATTCTGAGAAACACGACCTTCGACTGTTCAGATCCAAACTTCAAATATAATTTTAAAGAACCTTGACTAAAACTTTTCACCTCAACCCAGGATGACTATAGGCTGTAAATCAAGATCACACATCCAACACGACTTAGAGTGTGTTATCATCACACATTCGCCACTACGACAACCAGTAGCAGCACCCAACACACGACTTAGAGTGTGATACCACAGTGCCCAACACAAAATCCCACTTCAAAAGACACTGTTCCCACAAACAGAATATTTTTTCAGCACAGCAAGGAATCACGCCTGCTGATTCCATAGAAAACTTATTAACATGCAGTTTTCAACAGTCAGCTGAGTCAAAAGGATCACTACACAATACCCAGCTTCTTGCTAAGTCAAAAGGGTCACGACACAACAACTAGATGCACGACCAACAATACTATGAGCAAAAACAAAATTTTAACTCACGACACCTACTCCCAGCCATATACCTCATGACAGCCAAAAAAAATATCAATTTCACGACTTCTGCACAACACTTGTACTTATCAACATAGATAAGGTATTCACGACAACTGCGTATTTATCAACATAAATAAAGGAATTCACGAGAGCATCCCCCAATAATATAAATCACGACAACCAAAATAAAATCAGTTTCACGACTTTCAGCAAAATCATGACAACCAAGAGAGAAATCAGTATTTGATACCATGTTAGAGCTTTAATGGAGTAAAACTATTGAGACACTTACACTCCAGCAAATCAATATTTGATAGGCGCAAGCACATCAAGTTGGGAACCAAGGTGCAGATCTGCAGTAGACAACTTCAACTACACCAAAAACAACTATCAGATCTGAATATGATCTGATTTAACATTACCATGTCAACCCACATGAACAGCAACCCACGTCAACACAAAGACCGCTGATCACCAGCACCCCAACGATATTAACAGCAGCAACTCACGACCCAGATATCCACCTGCTGTTGCAGCTTGCCAAATCACAACGATCCATCTTCAATAGATTTCCAAACTGCTCCCAGATTTGGCTTCAGATCTGAGTCACGACCTCTAGTCAACAGTCGTGACTAGGTCTGACTGCAGATCTGTCGCCAGGTCTGATCTTCACACAGAAGGACCGAACTCTGATCAGCAGCGAAGGATGTCGATCTCCTCCGACTATCCGATGAGATGTTGCTCGCAGGAAGATGATGCTGGAACTTAGGCACCCAAGGTCGCACGCTGCTCTGATACCATGTTGAAGGTAAGGTGAGAAGCGCAGAAACCGAGGTAGAGAGAAAAAGAAAGAGAGAGAGAGAGAGAGAGAGAGAGAGAGAGAGAGAGACGGCTGGAGAATAATAGAACTCCTTACTTCAATTAGGGCTAATCTCTATATTAAATAGAGATAGTCCAAAGAACAAAATTACACCCATGTCCCTCATTAAAGAATAAGATTCAAATAACCTCTAGTTTAGAAAAACTTATTAACTAAAAACATCTACTAAAAACATCTTAGTCTTCAACACCAATATTATTGGCATGCTCACTTTCTCAATCTTCAACTTTAGATTAATATTCTTGAATAGCTTTGGCCTTTTCTTCATCACTCAAGGCTTTTCCTTCATTTTTCTCCTTCTTGGTGAGCTTAAATTGTGGTTCCAGAATGATTCCACATACATATCCCCAAAGTTTCTTACCTTTGAGGTTGTTTTCCATAGCGGCCACCTATATTCTATAGTTTTTTCAATTCAATTTATATTACGACTCAAAGATGGTGTCCTACTTGAAAATCATACTTCATATTGTTAATTAATTGAATCTCTCACCTATCTTTTCGTCACTCGACTTGATATTGCTCATGATGTTCATGCGGCTAGCCAGTTTCAGCATGCTCTTACTACAGTACACATGACAACAGTAATGAGGATTGTGCGATATATTAAAAACACCATTTCAAAATTGTTTTTCTTATCCTCTTCCTCATCTCTTGATTTAACTCATTATACTGATGTTGATTGAGGAGGTAATCCAAATGATAGAATCTCAACTACTGTTTTTCCTATTTTTTAGGAGATTCGTTGATTTCTTAGAGGTGCGGGAAACAAAAAAAAGTATATCTATCCTCAACTGAAGCTAAATATCGAGCATTTGCTACTACAACAATGGAGGTTGTGTAGTTTACAAGTTCTCAGTGATGGGTATCATCATCTCAACACCATCGAAGATGTGCTGTAACAATAAAAATGCAATTTATATTGCGAGAAATCATACCTTTCACGAGCACACCAAGTATATTGAAATGGATTGTCATTATGTTTGTGATGAATATTTAAGAGGAACTATTACATTGTCATATGTCACCTCGGAGTATCAACTGACCGACTTCTGCACCAAAGCTCTTCCTACTCATTTTCTCTTTCTCCTTATCCAACTTTTGGTTATTTCTCCTGTAAAGTTTGAGGGGAGTGATATATATATATATAATTCTGTATTTCTTTTGTATTGCTCGATAGGGGCATTTTAGTCTTTTCACTATAGTTTTTAAGTACAGTGAAAAAACCAAAATGCCACTATTGGGCAATACAAAAGAAATATAAAATTTTATATATATATATATATATATATATATATATATATATATATATATATATATTTAACACTCCCCCTCAAACTTTACGGGGGAAAGAACCGTAAGTTTGCTAAGGAGAAAAAGAAAATGTGGAGTATGAAGAGCTTTGGTGAAGAAGTCGTCCAGTTGATATTCTGAGGTGGCATATGACAATATAATAGTTTCTCTTAAATATTCATCACGAATATAATGACAATCTATCTCAATATGCTTGGTATGTTCATAAAAAGTATGATTGCTCGCAATATAAATTACACTTTTATTGTCACAAAACATTTTCGATGGTGTTGAGATGATACCTATATCACTGAGAAGACTTGTAAGCCACACAATCTTCATTGTTATGGTAGCCATTGCTCGATATTCAGCTTCAGTTGAGGATAAATATACTTTTTGTTGTTTCTTACATGATCAATGTGGGTTTTCGTTAAGTATATATTGTCTTGATGACCTGTAGATAACTTTTCTTTGATGTTATTAAATCTGATTTTGTTATGAGATCCTGTCAGCGGTAATATATATATATATATATATATATATATATATATATATATATATATATATAAATCTGTTTTTGATGCAATACATGTGATGGAGTTTGATCAAACCTGAAAATGCATTGTTTTGGGTGCTGGTCAGACTTTAACATATGCAATTTATGAGTGTTGATCAGACCTGAATACACACTGTTTTGGGTGCTGATTTGACTAGAATACACGCGGTTCTGGATGTTAATCAAACCTGAATGTATACTGTTATGTTGTCTGCCATTAGAACTGAATTTATGCTGACATGTAAATTGTCATAAATGCTAAATTTATGTTGTGATATTGATTGTCATCAAACTTGAGCATACATTAATTTGTTGACTGTTATTGGATGATAATTATATACGTGTTGTTTGGCTGTCAGCAAAATCTGATTTCTTGGTCAAGTTGACTGATTATCGGCTGCATATATATTTGTTTTTGTGAACTGTTTGGGCAGCACAGTGTTGCACAACTGTGCATCACTGACTCGTTGTTTACAACATGTTGCTGTGTGTGTTTCTACAGCAGCAACATGCTGACGACAACATGCTACTGTGCACATTTTGTAGCAATGACATTGTTGACAACATGCTGTTGAACTAGCTTATGCTTTGAAAATTCATGTTGTTGCCGAGTCGGGTGATGTGTACAATCTAATCAGATTTGTGCATTGTTGGTGCACATGCAATCTGATCGGATTTGACATTGATTGTACATGTGTAATCTGATTAGATTGTCATGTGGTACGTTATGTTATGTGCATTATGATCAGATTTGATAGAATGTGTGCTTGTACATCCCAATTAGATTTGCAGTGTGTTGGGTATTATTTCTGAATAGTGTTATGTTCAGACCCTGGATGCTATATATATTTTGCATTTGATTGTGCATGTTTATGCATAAAATATTATGTTACAAATATACATATCATATGCATGAAAAATGAAAATTTTGAAGTTTGCATAAATATGATCATGTGCATGTTTGGATGTTATGCATGAGATAGATCATGATAATGTGTGTTGCATGCATCTCTTTGCATGCATATGCAATGACTTTATGTGCATTTATGTTGTGTGATTGAATCAACACTGTGGACATGTGAAACAAGTGTGTTGCATGTTTAGTAAAATTTTACAAAAAAGATGCATAAATTACTTTGAGATGTTTTTGTGGTTAGATGTGAAGCACTGTTGTCGTGTGGACCAGGAGCAGGTGTTGCTCAAATGTCGTTGATTTTAATTTATGCATTGTAAAATTTATTTCTAGAAATTATTGGTTTTCCAAAATTAATTGCACTGTTATATTATGCGGGCAAGACCCCGAAATTAGTTTTGCATGTTGATTTGCAAAACGATTCTTGTGTAAATAACCTGAATTTGTTTAAAAAGGTAAAAGAGACAAAAAAATGTAATTATTTTCTTCCTTGATGGCCCTTCCAGAGTATGAGAATCTTGGATGACGGTTTTGAGAAAACCGTGAAGATACTAAAACTTCGTGTGTGATTGTGCCCCTGAACCTGATATGGTGGTTCGCCTCCCGGCCACGATTTTAGGGAGATTTAGCCACTTTGCCTGGGGGTGTTGTTGTTGACTCAGTTGTAGCTATTGGTATACCAAAAAAGTAGCGTCAGTTGATGCTGATTTTCTTGATGTCCCGACATTAGATGTTGATTTCTAATGTTCCGATGAATGATGCTGATTCCTGATATCAGTCGAGGAATATGTGTGAAACCCAGTAATAAAATACAAATTGTGTGTTAAGCTACAATTGGGAACCTAACCTAGACTTCGGGAACTTGTGCCCGTTTTGAGTATTCACGAGTTTAAGGAAAAGTGAAAACTAAATTTGTGTGCATTTAATAGGGACATGCATATAAAAACAACTCTGATAAATAAATTAATAAGTTATTCATGCATTTGCATTAAATCATGCATATTTACTGTTCTGCGTTAGTTCATTCATTCATGCTTTTTCTGTTTTGCATGATATTTGTTGTTGCATAATACTTGTTTAAATGCTCGAATGATAAGTTGATTATAAAAATTATTGTTACGATATTCTTCTAAAATTATGCATGAATTTGGTTTATACTATTTCATTGTTGTTTAAATTTTTAGAAGAATTTGTACAAAGACCTTTGGTTCTTTCTCGTTTTCAAAACTGTTCAAGAAGATTCATGACATATATTGAGCCTAGGTAAGGCAATCCTCTTTAAATTAAGACTATATCAATTGTTTATGTGAACTTTTTTGTCAATTTCTTTATTATGAATGTATTCCCCAAGAGGCATGCACCTAGGGGAGAGGGGGGTTGGTGGGAACAGTAATGATAAAATATTAGCATTTTTTGACATGGAATGTCTGCAAATTCTAAAATCATCATTTTAGAGATTTTTAGTTTTTTAAATGTATTTATCATAACTTAAATTTTATCTGGGTTGGTTTGCAGGTATTGCCTAGTGTTTTTAGCCACTTAGGCTTGAAAAATATCAACAGCTAGAGGTTTAAAACCCCAATAAAACAGGGGAATACATACACATGCACAAGATATATTCCTTCTAGGAAGAAAAGCAATCGTGAGAGACCCATATTATACTTGATAATCATCGTCATCTACTTTAAATCTGTTGTATAACTTATTTATTTTTTCCACACTTAAATAGTCAGGTGGAGAAGAGGTGGAATATCGAAGGAGATGATATCCATTGTTTACTAAGTTTCATCTCCAATATGTCATTCTTCTTCATGATCATCTAAAAATGGCTAAAAATGTGAATTTTATTCTGACTATTTGCAGGAGTTCATTAGTAGATCACTTCTACATGAGGTTCTTTAGATTGGGTATTGATGTCAGGCAACCCTTGAGGTCCCTTGATCATCTAATTGCCCCTTCATGTTATAAAAATAGATGCTTATGACCTGTTTGGGAATTTATCTTCCACTGTCAGCCTCCTTGTTTCTTCTTTTTGCATCTTGATCACATTCCATGTGATATAGTAGTCCTTTTTCTACATAATTTTCTTCATGTGAAATGGTTCTTTCTTAACTGAAATATCAATAAATAAATAACTTGTTACAAGTTTAATCTACTGCATTATCAGTTTGTGCTACATTTGTTGTGTTTATGTAGCTTACTATAGTGTTGTGGCTCTTACTGAATAAAACTCCACGAACAGGCCAAAATCAAGGAGGCCATGCTTATTGAGAAGTTGAAGAAGTATGAAGTGCCTAAGCTTCAAGGTCCAACTGTTGAACCTGAAAAACTAACTGGCGAGGAGCGCTTTTATATGAAAAAAATAGCTCAGAAACAGTCTAATTATGTCCCAGTTGGTAGGAGAGGAGTATTTGGTGGTGTTATTCTTAACATGCATTTGCATTGGAAAAAGCATGAGACTTGTAAGGTCATCTGTAAGCCATGTAAACCTGGTCAAATACATTCATATGCAGAGGAGATAGCCAGATTAAGTGGTGGCACACCAATCCAAATTATTGGAAATGATACAATCATATTTTATCGAGGGAAGAATTATGCCCAACCAGAAATTATGTCACCCATTGATACACTATCAAAGAAAAAGGTATCTCTCTTGAGACTTCAGTATGTTGTCATCCGCTTTTGTTACTTCTGTAGACTAAAACACTGAATTTTAATATTCTCCATTCTGTGCACGGTATCATGACTCCTAATTGTAATCCCTTTGCTTGACATGCTGGCAAAAGATGGTGTAGAATTGGATGGTTTGGCTTAGTTTGCATTTGTTAATGAAATCTCCCTGTCAAGCCAATCATTCTTTTGTTTGATGATACAGCACATTGAAAATCTAGGCATCACCCTCTTGTATTTGAAGTGTTATGCATGGGTTGAATCAATCTACTGAATTTCGATTTATCTTCATTGTGATTATGCATACATGAATTTGTACTTGTACTGTAATGAGATGTCTCCATGAACGCAAAATCATAATGCCACTACGGGCAAAACTATGGTTGCCAGTTGAGGAAGCGGGAGCGGGAAGCGATACGGGAAGCGGGAGCGGGAAGCGAGGCACTTTCAAAATTTTAGGAAGCGGGGGACCACTTAGGACCGATTCGGGAAGTGTCTCGGAAGCGACCTAGGAAGCGTCTCGGAAGCGACCTAGGAAGCATCTCGGAAGCGAGGGGGAAGCGAAAAAAAAAATAAAAATAAAAAATACAAAAAAATTGAAAAAAATAGGGGAAGCGAGGGGGAAGCGTGATGGGAAGCGCGCTTCCCATTAAAGGGAAGCGCGTCCCCCATTAAAGGGAAACACGTCCCCCATTAAAGGGAAGCGTGCTTCCCAAAAAAGGGGGGACGCTTCCCCCCACGCTTCGGAAGCGCGACGTTTCGCGCTTCCGAAGCGTGCTTCCCCTTTTAGCTAGGCGCTTCCGGTAACCCTGGGCAAAACACATAAGCCACCAAGGGCACTCACAAAGGCACAAAGTGCACACAATAACAAGCCTCTAAGGGCACAAGGACGGTACAATATAAAAATAATATTTTATTAGTAATAAAATGCTCAAGAGAAGCATTGAATAACAAGGGGGAATAGTCCCCAATATATACACAAAGGAGGAAGAAGACTATAGCTGTTAGTTAAGCCTAACGGCTTGCTACCTAATGGCTAAAACACCCATTAAGGGCATTAACAATTAAAAAACAAATACAAATAAAAAGATTTACATGTTAACCTAAAAATACAATCTATAAAAAAGATATATACATGCTATCATATGGGGCCACTAGAATATGAGAACTGAAAGTATGAGAACAAGTGTGAACTGAGATTTTCATAGGTTTATTTTTTTTGTTTTTCTTAAGTCTGACCATACAGATGTGATCTACATGCTTAGTTTTAAAGGGACCGGCTCTTGAATCATCCGATTGCGATGCGTAAGTAGGAATTTTAATGTTTAAAAATGAATGGCTTAGAATTTTTGTAAATATTCAAGCATCCAAAAAAATATATGTTTTTTGAAAAAGCTTGATCAAACAATCAATTCCTAGCAGTGTTATCAAAAATGCGCCTTGAGGCGCAAAAGGCGCGCCTCACCTTGAGGTGAGGCTCTCTGTGCCCCAAGGCTCCAGCCTGAGGCGCAAAAAAAATAGAAGATTTTTTCATTTTATTTTTAATTAGTAAGTTTTTAATTAGTTTATTTTGCTTTTCTATTGCTTATTGGTTGTTGCTTGCTTTATAGGACATTATAAATCTTATATTTTTTTGTACTGGTTTGAGATTTTTTATTTTTTATTGGTTATTGGTTGTTACTTCATCAATAAAGCATTTCTTTATTTATTTGTATTTTTAGCTATTCTTTTATAATTTCTTTTAAGCTTTCAAAAAAAAATTGAGGCTTACGCTTTACGCCTCGCCTCAGTTTTTGGTGGAGCGCCTCGCTATGCCTCAACGCTTTTCACAACACTGATTCCTAGCAAATGGATCATGTTGAACACATCTATAGGGTCAGATCTCCAAAAAGAAAAAAGATCAGAAATATCTAGTTCACCCTTTAGTTCTCATTATTCTAGTGGCTCTTGTAATGAAACAAGAGTGCACAATTACAATGCCAACGAAGGGCTACACAAGTGCACAAATATAATATGGTCTCTAATAGACCGATGACAATCTCATAAAAGCGATATACAAAAGTATAAAATCCTCAAGAGCACAAAGCCCATAAGATCACACTAGAAAAAATATTTTATTAACACTTCAAATTCTTTAGAAAAGCATGGATTTACATAGAGAGGTGAGGCACTATTTATAGAGCCTCACATACCTTTAATGTGACCGTTGGGGGCTGTCCAACGACTAGTTGGATTGTCACCCCAATAGTCCTTTTGACTTTATAATAAAGAACAGAAAAATAAATAAACAAAAAGTCTTTAAGTCCCTAATGGATTGTAATAAAATACATATTATGAAATAACCAAAATACCCCTAATATACGTATATTGTATAAATATACGTTATCAGTTAGATATAAATATATATATAATATTTTAACACTCCCTTAAAATTTACAGTGAAATCACCGAAAGTTTGTTAAGAAGATACAAAAATCTTGGTAGAAGGAGAGCTTTGGTGAAGAAGTCCGCAATCTGAAATTTGGACTGAACATATGGGAAAGTAATTGTTCCCTTCAAATATTCTTCGCGAACATAGTAACAATCCATCTCAATATGTTTCGTCTGCTCATGAAATGTGTGATTGTTGGCTATATATATGGCGCTTTTGTTATCACAACATAGTTTTGAATGTTTTGAAACATCAACACCCATATCTGAAAGCAATGATCTCATCCATATAACCTCGGTAGTTGTAGTCATCGCTCTGTACTCAGCTTCCTGGAAGATAAAGACACTTCCTGTTGTTTTTGCATCACCAAGAAATAAGAGAATCACTTACAAACACACATAAACCTTTAATTAAGTGACGGTTATTGGGATCTCCTCCTAAGTCAGAATCAATATAAGCAATAAGGTTTAAAGATGATGAAGAGGATAAGAATAACCCTTTAAATATAGTTTTCTTGATGTATCAAACTATTCTTAATACTGCAGTCATGTGAAGCGATGTGGGTGCATGTTGAAACTAACTTGCAGTGTGTACTGCATGCGCAATGTCTGGCCTGGTAATAGATAGGTACATTAATGATATGATAAGTTGCCTGTAAGGAGTTGGATCATCTAATAATACTCTGTATTCAACTCTCATTTTTGCATTTATCACTTCAGGAGTATCAACATATTTTGTGTCAATAATTCCTGAACGCTCAACGATATTAGCTGTAAACTTGATTTGAGACAAAATGTACTCTCTTGGCAAGTAGGCTACTTCAATTCCTAAAAAGTATATCAAAAAACCAAGGTCAGTCATATCAAAAGATTTTTTAAGCATAACTTTAATTTCTTCAATTTCCTTTTGATCATTCCTAGTGATGATCATATCATCAACATACAAAAGGAGAATGATAAGTGAGATACCTATAAATCTTACAAAAAGAGTAGTGTTAGTGTAGCAAGATTTAAATCCAAGGTCTACCACAGTACCACTAAACCGATCATACCATGCTTTAGGGGTTTGTGTAAGCCCATATAAAGCTTTTGAAGACGAAGAACCATACCATTTTCAATAGTCAAACCAGGGGGATGATCCATGTAAACTTCTTCATTTAAATTTTCATTTAAGAATGTATTCTTAACGTCTAACTTATATATAGGCCATTTTTTAATGGATGCTATTGCAACTAGAGCCCTAACTGTGGTCATGCGAGCTACTGGGACAAATGTTTCCTCATAATTTGTTCCATATTCCTGAGAGAATCCTTTTGCAACTAATCTTACTTTATATTTTTTTTAGAGACCCGTCACTTTTTGTTTTAATTTTAAAAACCCATCTACACCATATTATCTTCTTTCCCTTAGGAAGAGGTTGAATTGCCCAAGTATAGGCCTTGTGTAATTCATCTAATTCTATTTTCATAGCTTTAACCCATTCTTTTATGTTTTTAGCTTCATGATATAAATGAATTGCTAAAAGATAAGTCCTATAGTTTGAAAAAAAAATATTCATAAGAGACAAATCTATTTGGAGGCCTATGCATTCGTTCAGATCTTCTAACACTTGTTTCTTCAACATTTGTTGATTGATTATATCTTTTAAAAACACATTGATGCTCCCTATTATCTCGTCTAGGGTATTGTAAGAGATTGTGAGTTGGTTCTCTTTCTTCACTTGAGTCATTAATAGTCTCAAAATTACCAATGTCATTATCATCAACAATTTCATTATTTGATTTAGGTAACAAATTAAATAAGAAGGCCTACTCGGATTCTTCCTTAGGTTTTGCAAGATAAAATCCATTTTCATTTTCAAGAAAAACAACATTTCTAGAAACATAAAGTTTATCATTTGTTTGATCATAACAATGATAGCCTTTTTTATTTTCTACATATCCAAGAAAAACACATTTTATAGCTTTAGGAGAGAGTTTGTTATATTTTCAAGAAGCACAAAACATTTACATCCAAATACCCTTAACCTTTTCATGTCGAGAAAATTTTTAAAAAGTTTTTCAATAGGAGATTTGTTTTTCAACGTTTTAGAAGACATTCTATTTATTAGATATACGGCGGTGAGGTCGGCTTCGGCCTATTTTTTTTTTTTTGAAATTTCTTTTGAAATAAGTAGGGTTCTAGTAGTTTCAACAATGTGACGTTGCTTTCTTTCTTAAATATCATTTTGTTGAGGGGTCCTAGCACAAGATCTTTGATGTATAATACCATGAATTTTTTGATATAATTGAAATTCATTTGAAAGAAACTCTCCTCTTGGGTCGGAGTGGAAGACTTTAATATTTGTTTCAAATTGATTTTTAACAATATTATGAAAGCTTTTAAAACACGAAAAAACTTTGGATTTGAGTTTAAGAAAGTATATCCAAGTATGTCTACTAAAATCATCTATGAACATAACTTAATATGAATAACCACATTAAAATCATCTATGAACGCAACTTAATATGAATAACCACATTTTGACATAATGGGAGCGGGACCCCATACATTTGAATGCACTAATTCAAAGATTTCATTAGTCAAGGAAGTTATAGATCCAAAGGGCATCATTTGCATTTTTTCAATTATAGAATCTTCACGTACAAAATCTTTATCCTTACAATTTTTTTCCAAAAATGTAAAATGAGATAATTTGGATATACTTGGGTGTCCTAATCTTTTATGCTAAAGATCTAAATTAATGTCTTTAACATGATAACAAAAAGAGTTTTGGGGTAAACATAAGGAATTCATATAGTAAAGATCTCCTCTTCTATGGTCCTGCCCAATCAAATTCCTTGACTGGAGATCTTGCACTCAACAAGCCTTAGATGAGAAAAATACTTTACACCTGTAATCGGAAATTTGAGATACCGAAAAAGGTTTAAATCTAATTTTAGAATAACCCTCACATTTAGAACAAAAAGGTTTTTGGAGATATTGTTGAGGTTTCCTATACTTTTAACTTTTAAATAAGTACCATTGGCGGTTGATACACATGAAAAATATGAATTAGTGCAATCGGATAAAAGAGACTCATTACTTTATGTATTTTTTTAATTTTGTAGAGCTTGTATATGTAATGAAATGAAAAGATACATAAATAAATGCTACTTATGGGCTTACTAACATACAAGAGTGTGTACAAACAAAGAACCTCTTATGGGCCAATACAAAACAATATCACAAAGCTACTTGTGGGCAAGAACACATAAAAAATCTAAATATATTTGTGAGGAGAATGCTTGAGACATGCATAACAAGATATGGGAAGAACCCATATTTATAGAGGGAATACAAGGCACATGGGGCTAGTCCCAACAACTAGGACTTTAGAAGAAGTGGCTTTAAGAATTTGTGAGATGGACTCTGCTATTTGGGCAATTGTCAAATCATTGAAGTTGCCTTCTTTCTTTGATCCTTGAGGTTCTTCACTTATGACGGCACTTTCTTGAACTTGGGACAATCTGGTCTTATATGCTCCGATTCCTTACAATGATGACAAATAATTTTAACTTTGTATCCTCCCCAATTATGTCTTTCTCCATTGAATTTTCTTTCAAAGTGAGGTGATTTATAAGTTTTTACAAAATTTATGGGTCTTGATATGGCAAAAACCTTATTATTAGTCTTCTGTATTCAAATTCTTGTTTCTTCTTGGCAAATTTGAGCAAGAGCCTCATTTATAGGAGACGAAGTCCTATGAAGCAAGGAGGACCTAACTTGCTCAAATTCTGGTCTGAGACCATAAAGAAAAGAGAAAAAGTTTTCTCTTTCAACTTGTAATTTTTTCATTTCAATAGTTGAACCTTCTCATTTTTGTTCTAACATAGCCAGTTCATCCCAAGTAGGAGATAAAATACCATCAAAGTCTCCTACACTTATCTCCTTGTTTGGTACTACGTACCTTGTTTTGAAGATAATATAGCCTAGCCATATCCTTTTGGATGAAGGTGCTCTTTAGTATAATCCATGCATCACATGCCCTTTTAAATTTGATGATGTTTGTGGCAATTTTGAACTCCATGGTATTCATGAACCATGATAGAATTTGAGCATTGCTAGCTTCCCAATCCTTCAACTTGTTTTGATATTCTTGCAAAGCTTTCTATTTTTCTTCTTCGGATAGAGCTTTGATTTGATCTCCTTCTCTACTTGTCAATTTAAGTTGAGGTTCATTAGTGGTTTCACTAACAAAACCCCAAAGTTTTTTACCTTTGATGTGATTCTTCGTAGCGGTCGCCCACATCAAATAATTGTTTTCGTTGAGCCTGTAAAAGATGACGGAGGCAAAATCTCTTTCTCCCATAATGAAGAAGACTTGTGTAGAAAGAGGGGATGAGTTGAAGAGCACCACCTCAAGGAGAGCAATCACAAGATAACTTTCACTACTCAAGAGCCTAGCTCTGATAGCATGTAATGAAACAAGAGTTCACAATTACAATGCCAATGAAGGGTTAAACAAGTGCACACATATAATATGGTCTTTAATGGACCAATGACAATCTCATAAAAGAGATACACAAAAGTATGAAATCTTCCGGAGCACAAAGGCACAAAGCCCACAAGAGCACAATAGAAAAAAATATTGTATGAACACTTCAAATGCTTTAGAAAAGCATGAGTTTACCTAGAGAGGCTCATACCATTAAGGGAATCCATAGAGTCAGTCCAACGACTAGTTGGACTGTTACACCAACAGTCCATTTGACTTTACAATAAAATAAAAATAAATAAACAAAAAAGACCTTTCAATCCCTAATGGATTGTACTAAAATACATATTATGAAATGTCCAAAATACCCCTAATATATGTATATTGTATAAATATACGTATATCAGTTAGGTATAAATATATACACAATATTTTAAAAGCTCTAGCATATACCGTGCAACCAAGTGAAGGTGCAACATCTATAACCAATGATGATCGGGAAGCATTCTTTCTCTAACGATCGAAATTTTTATCGATCAGGCTCTACATATTGCGTTTTTATCATTTATTTAGTAATCCATATTCTTTTCTTTGATAAGGAATGGTGGGGAGTTACCCCGGATTATATTAATAATGAACTGAAAACATTACAGACGATCTCCCCAAGAAGGAAGTCAATCCGGAGGCTTATCCTTCCAATACAATGAATCACATGAGCGCAAATAAGAAAGAATATACCCCATGACCAATAACAGCACTTTACAAAAGCAAGAAGAAATATGAAAATATTTAGAAAATGACACAGCAACAGGAGGGGCCAGGCGTCCTTCGGAAGCTGTTGCAAGTACCCTGCACCAGCGAGGATTGTTTGAAATAACATGTACCTTGGTCCCTTCCGGAAAATCAAGAAACCGATCACAGCTAACTGCCTCAATCATGTGATTATCTTGCATATGCTTAAAACCCCCAGCCAAGTAAAACTTGTCATTGTCATATGCAGCAAAAGAGATAAGGTCCATGCCTCTGAAGTGCGTAGATCCAAACCTGAATATGGTCGCACGCTCATCCCCCATCCAAAAAGGGTTCATAATAATCCCAATGCGAGAACAAATCTGAACTGTTCTCCTCAAATCCTCAGGCCAATCAAGAGCAAGAAATTGGTCCGCACATTCTGCCCAAATAAGATCAGCAGCAGCTTCCCTTCCCAGCACATCTCCTTCATGATATGCCTTATTCCTCAAAAACCAAACCTTCCATAAGACAATATGGAAGACGATATCCCAGCATTTCTTTAACCAAGATTCTGAAAATTGTTTAGATTTCCACCGAATAAGTTCCTGGACAATTCTAGACTGAGGTCTTCTATTTATCTGATTTTTTTGCATATAGAACGTCATATTTAGTTATAGTGCCCTTTATGTACTTGACAATTTGCATTATGACACTCGTGTGAACAATTGTGGGTGAGTGTTTAGATTGACTTGCACCGTGGACAACATGAGATATGTCTGGATGAGTAATGATCAAATATGTAAGGGAACCAATTAGATGATGATAAGGTGTGGGATCTTTTAATGGAGTTCCTTGTTTGACTCTTATTTTATCATTGATAAGCTCAAGAGTGTCAACCCTTTTGTCTTTAGTAATTCTTGATCTAGCAATAATATCGGTTGCCAATTTCATTTGAGACAAAAAATATCCTCTTGTGAGATAAGCCACTTTAATACCTATGAAATATCTCAAAAAACCAAGGTTTGACATATCAAAATTTTCTTTAAGTATGGTTGTAATATTTTCAACTCCCTTCTTGCCACTTTCTGTAATAATCATATCATCTACATACAAAGTCAAAAGGACTATATCGGCACCTGTAGACTTAACAAAAAGTACAGTTTTAGTATAACAAGATATGTATTCGAGATCAAATATGACCTTACTAAATCTATCATATGAGGCCTTTGGAACCTGCTTAAGACTGTATAAAGCCTTGCGAAGGTAAAACACTTTCCCTTTTTCAATTTTGAGACTTAGAGGAGGATCTATGTACATTTCTTAACTAAGATCTCCATTAAGAAAAATATTCTTAATATCAAGTTGGTAAGCTTCCCTGACTGACGATCTTGCACCCTACAACCCTTAGATGAGAAGGAAATCTCACATCCATGAAATATTTAAGAAACTGAAAGTAAGTTCAAATTTAGTTTAGAAATAACTCTAACTTTTAGAACAAAAAAAAATTAGAATCTTAAAAACTCTTTCTAAATTTCTAATGTCTTTAATTTTCAAACATATTTCATCGACGATAGAAACACTAGAAAAATATGAGTTGGTGCAACAATTGGATAAAAGGGACTCATTAGAAATCATGTAAAAAGAGGCTTATGACTTCAAAAAATATTGGAGTATCTTTGTCAATTGGGAAATTGACATATCCTTGAGATCACCATTCTTTTTGTTTACTCCATCTCCCTTCTTAGTAGAGTTATCTCCAACGGAAGCCACCTTTTTCTTTAACTTTGGACACTCCATCTTAATGTGCCCTAGTTTATTAAAAAAATGAAAAATAAATTTTCTTGATGCTCGATTGTTTTGTCTCCCAAAGTGCGGAGGCACATGCCAAGATAAGTCTCTTGGCAAATTTCCCCAAGGGCTTTATTGAGAGGAGGATATGAGAAACAATAAAAAAGTGATGACTTGTTCAAACTCAAGGTGAAGACCATGGAGAAATTGACCAAGGTTATAAGTATCGTATCATAATCCATATCAGTCGGGCCCAAAGTAAGATACATATCGTAAACAATCATAAATTTCACTAAAAATTCTTTAAAATCTAATAAAAAAATCACATAATACAAGAACACAATTTATTTATGTAATAAGATTAACTAAACATAGATATGTTCTTAAACATTAAACAACCACGCATCTACACCACAAATACAGTCGGTTAAGACAAAATAATAATACATTCAAAGCCAAAAGGTTTTCATAACTTATTACAAAAGTTAAAGTTACATTTTTTAGTTACAAAATGCCATGCTAAGGGAAAAGGCATGCATGCTAGAGTTCAATAACATATCTCTATATATAAAAGTCATCTTCAGTGTCAAACTTCAACTCAATGATTTTCTTCATTTATTGCATCGTTTATTGGCTTGAGAAGATGATGGGTCATATTTATCTTCTAAATCAGGGACTACCTCTAGCAAATTTTCTCCTGCAAATGTTGCATGTACTCGTGCATTTCTTTTATCAACTTCTATAAGACTAGTAAGAAGCTCAACATAAATATCAGTAGGAATGTGATGTGTACATAATTTCCTGGTGGAGTTGCTATGCCCCACAACATGGCATTTAAATCTATACAATCCTCCATTTATTACAAAACCACAAAAGTTACACTTCACTATTCTTTTTAAACACATCTCCAAGTTAACTAGTATAAAATATTTCAATGCAGGATCCTTTGAGAGGCATCCTCCGAGACCTCCACCCTCCATCGACCTCCTAGAGCAAGAATTACTAAATCTAATTACTATAAAGATGTAAAACAATGCTTAATAAAACATTTAGGGACAAATTTTGAGTTCTAAAGGCACAAAAAATGGGATTAAGGGTAACTAAAAGTGAAGTAATATCTTCTAAAAATATCAAAAAAAGAAAGGAACTTACACTCATTCAACTTAAATCGTACACAAATGAAATAAAAAACGAAGAGTGTTTACCTTATCTCACTTCCTTGAGTTATAATTGGGTGAAAATACATTCTTAATTTCTTACTTGAGCAAACCGCAAAAGTCCTCTCCATTGCGCACGGATCGGCCCCCAAATCGCACTCACGACTCCTAGGGTGTGTGAATACTCCTCTAATGGCCTCTACACAAATGAGGGAGTCGGCCCTCAAGAGGTCTTTAAAACCCCAAAAGAAAAAATTACAATTCGGCTCTTTTTAATGTGTGCCAAAGGTGTATCGTATAATACACCCTGTATCGTATGATGATACGATACAGGGTTGTATCGTGGTATGCATATGATGCAGATACGAGACACACTCTTTCGCCATACAAGTGTGTATTTAATCGTTATTTATCATATCATACGATACGATACCTATAACATTGATTGGAACAATTGCTCCTCAATTTATCTTTGCCTCATTCAATGGCCGATCCTTCTCATTTTGGTTCAAGAAGGATCAACTAATCTCACAAAGGGGATAAAGCATTTAAATAATCACATATACTCTTGTCACCTTGCTTGGTAGCACGAATTTTGTCTTGCAAGTAGTATCATCAAGCCAAATCTTTTTTCGTATAATTTCCTTTAAGGAAATCCATGTCTCACTCGCCTTTTTGAACTTAGTAATATTGACATAAATGTTGAGCTCGATATTGTTTATGAACCAAACTATTATCTTGGCATCCTCGCTCTTTCAATCTACCATCTTCAATTGATACTCTGGAATAGATTTCTCTCTTTTATTGCCATTAAGTGCTTTAATTTGGTCTTCCTCCTTGGTAAGCTTGAGTTGAGGCTCCAAAATAGAACCACTAACGTACCCTCGGTGCTTTTTTCCCTTGAGGTGGTTTTCATAGCGGTGGCCCACATCAAGTAGTTTGATCCATTGAGTTTGAAGGAAAGTTCAATCTTAGATTTATTTTCGGCCATGATAAGAGATAGAGCAAGCTAAAAAGAGTTGATGCTATGGATCACGATCTGCGAACCAAATAAGGTGGAGAGCTTTAGCACACATGAACCACAAACCATGATCAAAGAGAGACACCTCAAAAGACGAACCATTCAAGAGAATGGATCAAAGTGCCAATGACTATGATACGATGTAATGAGATGACTCTAAGAATGCATAATTACAATGCCACTATGGGCAAAAACACATAAGCCACCAAGGGCACTCACAAAAGCACAAAATGTACACAATCACAAGCCACTAAGGGCACAAGGCACAGTATAAAAATAATATTTTATTATAGGTAAAATACTCAGGAAAGCATTGCATAACAAAGGGAAATAGTCCCCAATAAATACACAAAGGAGAAAGAAGACTAGCCATTAGGGTAGCCTAACAGCTAGCCACCTAATGATTAAAATGCCCTCTAATGGCATTAAAAATACAAAAAACAACAAAGATTTATGTATTAACCTAAAAATACAATCTATATATATACACTATATATATATATATCCTAATAGGTACTTGAAGGTAACCATTAAAATCTGTGTTCAAAACTTTTAGCTAATACAACATTTGAATGCATTCTATCGATTCATTCCTTGGACAGTGACCACAACATGAGCCAGTGAAAAGCAGTCTTTAGTCTTCTACTTGAATTCTCAGGCTGTGTTATGGATTGATTGCTGGTGGAATTGGGATGTTAAGAGTTTCCTTTTTCTTGTATTTTTGCTTTACTAATTTAGCCAATTTACATTACAGTATCTCATAAATCCAATTTTCCGTGTTCTGCTCCATAAAATTCCATCATCTACCAATTTCTTGTTTGCACTTCTTGCATGTTCGGGTTAAATAGGATCACTTTAATTAATTGGTTTTTATCATTTGTCCGCTAATTTTTTTTCATTGTCTTTTGGCTTCTAGGCATTGGAAAAATCAAAATATGAGCAATCCCTAGAATCAGTGAGGCGGTTTATTGCAATATCAGAAAAGGAATTAGAACTTTACTACCGGCATGTTGCACTCTATGGTGATCCATCTTGTCGTGACTCATACTCAAGATCTGTATTCCAAAAACACTGCAGTGGACCACAAAATCTTGGATATTCTGAAGCTAGAATCGTTAAGTCAATGAATGATGGTACTTCTACCGACATCTCTTACACAGAAACTGACACTGAGATTGAAGAAGGTAATTGGGTTTTCTGAAAAGGCTACCTCAGAAATTTAGTCCTGAAAGTAGTTAATCTAGCTACATCTGTTAACTAGAATTGCAATTAAGATTTCATATTTAGAATCATAAAAAATCCTTTAGATATTCTCCTCTTAGCTTTTTGAATCGCTATTAGTTTCATGCAGGAGACAAAAGATGCATATGTTCTAAATGCAATGATGCAACTTGTTCAACAATGGATGCCAACTTCATTAATATCCAATGTGTGTTTTGCCTTTCATTTAGGAAAATTACTGAGGATGAGGTTGTTCTCACCCTCTTAATGGAAAAGAAGAAATATCTATATGTTTATGTGCATGTATGTATATGTAACTATATCTAATTTAAATCAATATTGACTTCAGTAATTTGAATGTCCAACGTAGACATGTCCAATATTGACTTCATATACAGACATACGAGACTGCAGAAACATATACAGATGTGGCACACACTCAAATAAAAAAAGAAGGGTTCAGTTGAATGGGCATACGCTATGTCACATAGGTGCAGGTGCGGGTACGGGTGCGGATGCTGCGATGCGGCACTTTAAAAAAATTTGGGTGTGGGGGTGCGGGGAGGATATATATATAATTTTTAACAATTTTAAGTTAACACTACGACTACGTGTATTTGTGTGCATATATATATATATATATATATATATATATATATATAAATATGGACCTGATTAGGGTTAACTGAATCTACTTTTGGATTGAAATGGACCTCAGTGTGGTTGACTTCACCTAACACAAAGGTGTGAGATTCTTCCCTGGAATCTGTTTTGTGAGAAAAGAAAAGAAGAGGAGAAGAGAGGCTGCGGCTGTCACGATTTCAATAATGAAATCGTGACCTAGAACCTGTATTTAAAAGTTTTGATATACAATATGGGTCCGGGTCTGTTATAATATCCAGACCCGGTATAATGTTCAGACCCACTACATGGTACATTCAGTATACAAAATACTACTTTTTCACCTCCCCTCAAGTTAATCATGGTTTTGAACCATGAACAACTTGCCTTTAAGCATCCAAAAACGATCTTTTGTTAAGCCCTTTGTAAATATGCCTGCTACTTGTCTTTCAGTATTAACAAATTCAGGCTCGATCTCTTTTTCTTCAATCTTTTGTCTTACAAAATGTTGGTCGATCTCAATATGTTTAGCACGACTGTGATGTACTGGATTGAATGACATGTTGAGAGCACTTTGATTGTCACACGGTAAGGTAGGTCGAGAGATCGTTTCTCCTGCTTCAGTTAGTAAATGCCTGATCCATGTAACTTCGGCAGTAGCAGCAACCATGGATCTATACTCGACCTCAGTGCTTGATCTAGCGACGACCTTTTATTTTCTACTACTCCAAAAGACTAAGTTTCTTCCAATGAAGACACAATATCCTGATGTAGACCTTCGTTCATCTGGATCCCCTGCCCAGTCTGCATCACAATATACAGTAAGCTCACACATATCCTTGCCAGATGATTTTGGAGAATATATCAACCCATCCTCAATTGTTTCTTTCAGATATCTGAGTATCCTTTTAACCGCCTCCATATGTCCAGTACGTGGTGCATGCATAAACTGAGACACTTGATTGACTGAATAAACAATATCAGGTCGAGTGAATGTGAGATACTGTAACATCCCTATTAGACTGCGATACCTGGTGGGATCCTCACACATGTCTTCATCATGAGTACTTACTTTTTGGTGGAGCACACTTGGAGTTTCTAGAGGTTTGCAGTCTTTCATACCTGCCTTGTCGAGAACGCCTATCGTATACTTGTACTGAGTGAGAGTCAAGCCATCAGCTCGGCTATCGACTTCTATCCCAAGAAAATAACGCAAGGCACCAAGATCTTTTATTTTGAACCTTTGACCTAATAGGTTTTTCACTTCTTGGATGTGATCTCCAGAGTTTCTTGTGATGACAATATCATCCACATAGATTAGTAATAGGGTGATCACATTTTGTCTTTTAAAAATGAATAATGAGTGATCCAGTAAAGAGCGTGAGAATCCATGCTTTTGAATCTCAAGTGAGAAGCTGTCAAACCAAGAACGAGATGCTTGTTTTAGGCCATAGATAGCTCTTTTTAGCCTGCATACATGTGTTTTATAATCTTGCTCGTGATATCTAGGTGGTTGTTCCATGTAAGCTTCTTCCTTCAAATCCCCATGCAAGAATGCATTTTTTACATCAAATTGACTCAGCTTCTATCCATATTCAACAACCAAGGAAAGAATAATTCAAATCGTTTTCATTCTCATCGATGGGCTAAGGGTCTCATCATAGTCTTGCCCTGCTTCTTGGGTGAACCCTTTTGCCACCAGTCTTGCCTTGTATTGTTCAATGGTCCCATCTGGTTTATACTTTATTTTGTAGACCCATTTGCATCCGACAACATTTTTGTTAGGTGGTCTCGGAACAATTTTCCAGGTTCCACATTCATGCAAGGCTTGCATTTCATTATTTATGGCTTCTACCCATTTGGTAGAAGTGGCTGCTTGATAGTACATAATAGGTTCATCTTCTTTATTGATGGCAGTTAAAAAGAGCTGAAATCCAAATAAGAAGTTGTTATAGCTGACTCACTTATCAATAGGATGTCGCATGCGATTGGATCTTCTGACCTCAAGAATATGAGAGGAAGTGGGTGCAGCTACTGAGGCGTGATTTAAAAGGCCTGACGCGGTCGTTCTTTGTCTAGTATAGGAAATGCCCTTGTATCTGCCTGGTACCTATGATGGTACTTCTTCTCCATTCTATGGTCTCGATGCACGAATAGTCTCAAACCTTTCTTCTTTCGGTTGCACGTAATCTAGAGAACAGACTTCATTGGGACTAGCAAAAAGTTCTGAGTTCAGCCAAGGATGATAAATTTCGGTTGTGGTAGATGGCATATCCGCTGTGCCAGCTTTGTGATCAAAATTTTGTTCATCAAAGACAACATTTCTTGAGATTCTGATACGTCTGTGAGCGGGATCATAACACCTATATCCTTTGTAGTCGTCTGCATATCCCACAAATCTACACTTCTGAGTCTTGTCCTGAAACTTGTTTCTCAAAGACCGATCAATGTGCACATAACAAACACATCCGAAGGCACGTAAATCATGATAACTAGGATGAACCCCAAAACATGAGACTCATTTTTTCAAAACAACTATAGGCAATCTATTTATCACATGTACGACAAAATGAAAGACTTCTGTCCACAGATGGATGAGAAGATTACTGTCATGGCACATACTCATTGCACTTTCGACGATATGCCTGTGTTTTCACTCAACCATCCCATTTTGTTTGAGGTGTGTGTGGACAAGACACCCTTCTTTCTATCCCATTATTTTGAAGAAAAGAAATAAAGTCACTAGATGAGAACTCCCCTCCTCCATCACATTGGAAAAATTGGATGGACTCAGAGAATTGATTTTTTTACTAAGGAAAGGAAGTTTTGAAACAAAAGAAAAACTTCTGACTTATTTTTTATGAAATATATCCAGGTGTATCGAGAGTAGCTATCAACAAAAATTAAGTGGTATCTACTTCCAGATCCAGAGGCAACTGGGGTAGGCCTCCATACATCAGAACATATTATCTCAAAAGGCTTTGAAGCTCTCTTATTATCAGAACGAAAAGGCAATACATGACTTTTGCACAAAAGACAACTGGAACACTTTTGACTTCTCTCATCCACATTGAGACTTTCTTTTGGAATGAAATTATTAGAAACAAGTTTCTCAATAAAATGACTCCCATAATATCCTAACCGACTGTGCCATAGGAAAGGCTTATTACATTCAGAAATACTAAAAAACATTTGCTGAAGGGAAAGAACACGACTCTAATGAAGACTTCAAATCCAGATGAGTAGAGCGGATGGGATGACATGCAGCTTCTTGAAAGACATACATATTGCCTTGTCTCTTTCCTTCAGCGAACGTTTTCCTCGTGCGAAGGTCCTTGATCTGCACGGAGAAGGGAGTGAATTCGACTGAAGCATGATTATCATCAACAAGTTTATAAACAAAGACAATATTTTTCTTGATATTAGGAGCATGAATGATATCAGAAAGTTCAAGGGTAGAATGTGACATGGGGATGACAGAGTTTCCAATGTGAGAAACAGGATGGTAGGATCCATCTCTAGTGACAATCTTACTTTTACCAAAATAAGGAATAGGTTTAAAAAGTTTACCTACATCACCAGTCACGTGAGTTGCTGCCCATGAGTCAACAAACCAAGTTCTTTGGTCATTCTGCTTTAAATTCAATTTTAACAAGGCAGATATTAACAGATCTCTAATCTCTCCACTGTCTCTAATACTGCTGGACTTTCTTTTTGGTTCTGTCTGTGAAGGCTTTCCTTTATTTTCAGGATTGTGCCAACAATTCGCCTTGATATGGCCCCTTTTGTTACAAAGGAAGCAAGTGGGGATAGATCTTTGTCCCTGAGCATAGGTCGACATATTTGGAGTGGGAAGCAATCCACGTCCTCTGTGTCCATTTCGCCCTTGTCCCCCTCGTCCCCGTCTTCGACCATAAGTAGGGGTGGCAAAACCTGACACGACCCGCCAACCCGCCTCTTAGGCGGGTTCGGGTTGGGCTTAAGCCAACCCGTTTAATAAACGGGTTGACCCGCATAACCCGTTTATTAAACAAGTTGGGTTCGGGTTGGGGGTATGCCAACCCGCCAAACCGACCCGCCAACCCGACCCGTCGACCCGCCAACCCGACCCACGAACCTGACCCGTGAACCTGAGAACCCGTTTACCCGACCCAACCCATTTATTAAATGGGTTGGTGGGTCGTGTCGGGTTACCCGTTTATTAAACGGGTCGGGTTCATGTTTGCCACAGCCGACCCGTTTAATAAACGGGTCGGGTTCGGGTTGAGGTATGCTGACCCGCCAACCCGACACGATTGCCACCCCTAACCATAAGTCACCCCTTAGCAAAAACTTCTTGAGAATTTGTATGTGCGTGGTTTTCTTCAGAAAATTCTTTCAGAGTCATTTCATACTGAATTAATTTAGCCTGCAACTCATCAAAAGTAGGAAAAGCAGGCAAGCATAGTAGTGAAGTGACAATCATATTATAATCGGATCCCAATCCACTTAGAGTTTATTGCACCATATCACTGTCACTCACTGCACATCCTATAACTGCAAGTTGGTCTGTGGTAGTTTTCATCTTGTTTAGATATTTCATGATGGTCATGAAGTCTTTTCTTAGCAGCTGAAATTCCCTCTTGAGAAAAATCATCCTCCCCTGTGAAACTTGTGAATACGTTTGAACCAATCTCTCCCAAAGTTGCAAGGTTGTACAATTGTTAGGAATTGCAACAAGGACCTCTTGAGACAATGTAGAGGTAATGTATGCAACTACTGATTGGTCTTTCCTTTCCCAGTTGAGATATTATGCATTTTTGACATACACAATTGAAGTTGCCCTTTTATCACCTTCCTCTTCTCTTGTAACAAATTCTAGCGGGTCTGGAGTGGTTCTATCCAAATGACCTAAGAGACCTTGGCTCCTTATAAAAGGAATGATTTGTCTTTTCCAAATCAAGAAGTTTGAGGTGGTTAACTTTTCGGAAACAAGCTGATTGAGGAAACTCGAAGGAAGACTCGATAGAGAAGAATGGGAATCCTTGAGGAGGAGAATTTTTTTTTAACAAGAGTATTCACGAAGTACCCACTCTACTGCCAGAGAAGTTTGCTGGTCGGCCCCTTTTTTTTTTGTGAAGCTGGGCAACCTTCAAGAGACTGTGTTAAAATGTAAAACTGTACATATATGTATATATAATAATATTATATTATTATATATATATATATAAATACATTTTTAATTTCTTTCTTTTCTGTATTTTTTTTCCTTTATTTTTATTTTTTGTCTTTATGTCATCTAGTTCAGTTTGAACTAGAATGACTGTTGCTAGTCAAGTCCTGTCCAGACTTTACTAGCAATAGAGCTGTTAAGAGCTGTTGGACTGACACATTCCAACAGCTCTAAATAGAGCTGTTGGACTGTGCCCAACAGCTCTATTGAGTCCTCTTTCAGCTGTGTATATAAAGGGGTGCAGCCCCTCTTGTATTTTACTCCAATGCTTCTTAAGCAATTGGTTTTTCATATCAATAAAGAATACATTTTTATTTTTATTTTGTTTCCAGTTATACCCTTTTTAAGGGTTATGCTTTAGTGTCATTCTTGACACTTGCTCTTGTTAATCAAAGCTCGTGTTTCGAAGATCCCCATTTCATTTCATGGTATCAGAGCCGCGGAAGTACTAAATCTTGAGGAAAAGCTGCCTCAGTTTCCGTGCCCGTTTGCAAAAGTGTTCGCCACTTGAAGAGAAGTGTTTTATCACTTCATTGGAGAAGATTTCACATCTTGTTGTATTGTTTTTTTTTTCTTTCTTTCTCATTTTCCTTCTTGTTTCTCTTCTATCCCTATTCTTTCTTTCCTTGTAATCGATGGATGACAATGATAAAGTCACCATCATGCCTATGAAACTAAGCGATACGAACTATGTAACATGGGCTTCAATCATGAAGCACCATATATGGGGAAAAGGCTTATGGGGGATTGTGGATGGTTCCGATTCGGAACCTAAGCTATCTCTTACTAAAAAGGAGGGAGATAAAGACGTCCCTCTATCGGAAGAAGAGAAAATCAAGGCTATTGCCTCATACGAGAAGAAATGGAAAGAATGAAGAATATCTCATGCGAAGATAATGTCATGGCTTATCAATAGCGTTGACATTAAAAAATGCTCAAGTCTTGCCAAATTTGATCATGCCGATAAGGCATGGGAATACCTTAAGAATATGTATTCTCTTAAAGATATTGCACACGTGTGCAACCTCCAAGAAAAAGTTCGAATGATGACACAAGGAGACAAAACTATTCGTGAATATTACAATGGGTTGTCCGAACTTTGGGAAGAACTTTCCCTTTTAGAACCAAAGTGGCATTGTGCCGAAGACATCGAGCTTCGTCAGAAACAACTCGATGTTGAACATTTTTACCAGTTTATCACTGGATTAAGGCCGGAATTTGAAACCACTAAATCGGCCCTACTTCACCGGGGAAAAATTCCTTCTATTGTTGAAACTATTGAAGAGTTAACAATGGAAGAAAATCGTCTCCGGAAAGGTTCTTTAAAAATTGAAGATGATTCCGTTTTAGCCGTGTCTAGACCAGGGAATCATGTTCGATCATATAGGCCTCCTCACTTTAACCGACAAAATGGTGACTATGATAAGAAGAAAGTTATTTGTCATCACTGTCATGAACCGGGACACTACAGGCCACAATGTCCCAAACTTAAGGAGCTGAGAGAAAAAAGAGCTGCAATTGCTGGATCGGAGCCTAAAGATCAGGATGCACCAGTTTCCCTGGCCCAACTAATGGAGATCCTTCAGCCTCTCATCAAAGGTGCCTCTTCCTCATCTGAAGCTTCAACCGGCGCAGCAGCCTCATCTTTTTCTGATTTAGGTAAAATTTCTTGGCTTCTTGACTCTGGTGCATCTTTTCATATGACCCCAAATAATCAAAGTCTATCCAAATGTGTTAAAAATAAAACAAGTGTGTCAAAGGTCTTTACTGCTGATGGGACTTCTCTTGAAATAGAAGGAATAGGAGATTTTGAAAAAATTTATAAAACAAAAAATTTTTTTATTCCAGAAATTAGACATGTTCTCAAATTAAATTTAAATCTTTTATCTGTATCTCAAATTTCTGATTATGGGTATAATATTTCTTTTTCTTCTCATGGTTGTTGGGTACAGGATCGCCAGTCAGGCAAGCTGATTGGGGAAGGCCATAGAGAAGGAGGACTCTATTACATGGATTTTTTGGAAATGCCGAAGAAAGCTTTTTGTTATAATATTCAAAAAATAGAGTTGGAACTGTGGCATAAGAGACTTGGTCACCCACATATAGCTAAAATCCAACATTTTCCAAATCTAGGGAAATTTTGTAACTCTGAATCATTTGATTGTAAAGATTGTATTCTCGGCAAAATGAAAAGATTACCATTTCAGAACAGAACCTTTTTCTCTTCAAGACCACTTGAATTAATACACTCGGATGTTTGGGGTCCTGCACCAGTAATTTCTAAAGGAGGATTTGTTTACTATGTTATTTTTGTCGATGATTTCTCCCGACATACGTGGATGTACTTTCTCAAACATAAGTCTGAAGTATTTTCATACTTTCAAACTTTTCATAATATGGTTAAAAACAAATTTCAAAATGATATTACTATTTTTCGCACAGATTCAGGGGGAGAGTTTTTATCCACAGATTTTCAAAATTATCTTAAATTGCATGGCATCACACATCAAAGATCTTGTCCTTATACACCTCAACAAAATGGACTGGCAGAACGAAAACATCGCCATATTATAGAAACCACTAGAACTTTATTAATAGCAAATCAAGTCCCTAAAGACTTTTGGGCAGAAGTTGCCTTAACTGCCACCTATCTCATTAATAGGATGCCATCTTCTTCGTTACAAAATATCACTCCCATTGAAAAACTTATGAACATTTCTCCAGACTATTCTAGATTAAGAATATTTGGGTGCAAATGTTTCATATTTACTGACAAAAATGATAAACTTTCCCCTCGTGCGATTCCCTGTGCCTTTTTAGGATATGCTGAAAACCAGAAAGGTTATAGATGTTTTGACTTCAAAAATAATAAACTATATGTGTCTAGAAATGTTTCCTTTCTTGAAAAGGAGAGCTTCTTTGATTTTAGAAAATTAAAAGACGTCACTGAGTACTCCTTTTTGCTAGATCTAACATCAACATCTGATGAATATGACCTTGATTGTAACTTTGATGATGATCCAAGAATTATTGATCTTAATGTTGAAAATGAAGAAGTTCATAGAGATACTAGTATTCAATATTCCAGGCGACAAGAGTCTAATACTCCATGTGCACTTGAGAAATATTCTAACATTCCAACTAGACAATCATCCCGAATCTCGAGGCCTCCAGAAAAGTTTGTATCATACGAGTCTTTCTCACCCACATATAGGGCAGTTATTGCATTAATTCACTCATATGAAGAACCATCAACATATTTTCAAGCAAAAAATGATATCAAATGGATAGAAGCCATGAAAGTTGAATTAGATGCACTTGAAAAGGCTTCTACATGGAATATTCAAGATCTTCCTCCAGGGAAGAAAACTATAGGATGTCGATGGGTTTATAAAATTAAAACCAAGAGTGATGGTACTCTTGAAAGATATAAAGCCCGTTTAGTAGCCAAAGGTTATGCCCAAGAATATGGGATTGATTATGAAGAAACCTTTGCTCCGGTGGCTCGTATGACTACTGTCCGAACCTTAATTGCCTTAGCTTCTATCAAAAAATGGTCTATTTTTCAAATGGATGTCAAAAATGCTTTTTTAAATAGAAAGCTAGTTGAAGAAGTATATATGGAACCCCCTCCTGGTCTAAGTATTCCTAAGGGTAAAGTCCTTCGCTTAGAAAAAGCTCTTTATGGACTTAAACAAGCACCAAAAGCTTGGTATGATAGGTTTAGTCGTGTTATGATTGATATTGGTTTTCAATTCTGTTTAACTGACACTGCTTTGTTTATTAAGAATTCTGATGCAGGGATCATTGTGCTTCTTCTTTATGTGGATGATATGATCATCACCGGAAGCGATAAACAGGGAGTTGAAACAATCAAAACACTTCTTAAATCTCATTTTGAAATGACTGATTTGGGCTTGTTGAGATATTTTTTAGGCATTGAAGTTACTTATTCTCCTAGAGGATATTTATTATCTCAGACTAAATTTGCTTTTGATATTGTTTTCAGGTCTGGTATTACTGATGATAAGAAAGTTGACACTCCAGAAGTTGTTAATGTTAAAATGAAGATTGATGATGGAGAACTTCTTGCAGACCCTACTCCTTACAGACAGCTTGTCGGGGCACTTTCCTATCTATCCATTACCAGACCAGATATAGCACATGCTGTTCATACAGCAAGTCAATTTCAACATGCTCCTACTTCTGTTCATATGGGAGCAGTCATGCGTATTATCAGATACATCAAGTCCTCTATTTCACGAGGACTTTTCTTATCTTCCTCCTCTTCTCTTGATTTAATTGCATATACTGATGCTGATTGGGGAGGTGATCCCAATAACAGACACTCAACCACTGGCTTTTGTGTCTTTTTAGGGGAATCATTAATCTCGTGGAGGTGTAAAAAGCAGCAGAAGGTATCTCTCTCATCCACCGAAGCTGAATACAGAGCCATGGCAACCACGACCATGGAAGTAGTTTGGCTCCGACGACTGCTTGCTGACATGGGAGTTGAAGCAACAAAGGCTTCACAAATGTGTTGTGACAACAAAAGTGCGATCTACATTGCCAGTAACAGAACATTCCACGAACGCACCAAACACATCGAAATGGATTGTCACTACGTCAGAGAGGAATATCTACACGGGATAATTGATCTGCCATATGTCACTTCAGAATATCAGTTAGCAGACCTCTTTACAAAGCCTCTCGCTGCTCCCCGATTTCACTTTCTCTTAGACAAACTTTCGCTCATTGTACCGTAAGTTTGAGGGGGAGTGTTAAAATGTAAAACTGTACATATATGTATATATAATAATATTATATTATTATATATATATATATAAATACATTTTTAATTTCTTTCTTTTCTGTATTTTTTTTCCTTTATTTTTATTTTTTGTCTTTATGTCATCTAGTTCAGTTTAAACTAGAATGACTGTTGCTAGTCAAGTCCTGTCCAGACTTGACTAGCAATAGAGCTGTTGGACTGACACAGTCCAACAGCTCTATGGACTGACACATTCCAACAGCTCTAAATAGAGCTGTTGGACTGTGCCCAACAGCTCTATTGAGTCCTCTTTCAGCTGTGTATATAAAGGGGTGCAGCCCCTCTTGTATTTTACTCCAATGCTTCTTAAGCAATTGGTTTTTCATATCAATAAAGAATACATTTTTATTTTTATTTTGTTTCCAGTTATACCCTTTTTAAGGGTTATGCTTTAGTGTCATTCTTGACACTTGCTCTTGTTAATCAAAGCTCGTGTTTCGAAGATCCCTATTTCATTTCATGGTATCAGAGCCGCGGAAGTACTAAATCTTGAGGAAAAGCTGCCTCAGTTTCCGTGCCCGTTTGCAAAAGTGTTCGCCACTTGAAGAGAAGTGTTTTATCACTTCATTGGAGAAGATTTCACATCTTGTTGTATTGTTTTTTTTTTCTTTCTTTCTCATTTTCCTTCTTGTTTCTCTTCTATCCCTATTCTTTCTTTCCTTGTAATCGATGGATGACAATGATAAAGTCACCATCATGCCTATGAAACTAAGCGATACGAACTATGTAACATGGGCTTCAATCATGAAACACCATATATGGGGAAAAGGCTTATGGGGGATTGTGGATGGTTCCGATTGTGGATGGTTCCGATTCGGAACTCAACATACATAATATGAAGCAATTAAACCTCAACATACGTAACTCTTATGTAGTTCGAGTTATGCACACAGGATTCAAGTTTATATATCTCTAAGACATTCACATCATTGCACCATCTTCATAAGCATTCACAATTCTTACATCAAATCACATTCGATCATTTCAGCGTGAAAGACACGCACATACCTCCTAAGTAATTTAGTTAGACATTCATGATACTCATCAATCATGCTATATAAGTATGATATACTTACTCAAACAATCATAATGTGATCATTTGCAAAGAAGCTAGGTAGGCGTGATGTATCATTCACCTAATAAGTAAAATCTAATCATTTGTAGGCGCGATATGTCATCCACCTATTAAGTCAAAACTAATCATTTGTAGGCATGAGGTGTCATTCACCTATACGCTAACATAAGCATCACAATCAAAAGAATCTCGGGGGCACATTTGTCCAGAGAGTTGGAGGGTTATCACATCGTCTTAGGTTGGTGCTTTCGCAAACCAACCTATCAACCATATGATCCAAGTTCTGGACCATTGCTTGGAGTTGTTCAACTGCTCCGATCAATGTATCTATTGACTCGATCAATTCATTGAACGACATCTAAGCGTAAACACATTTCTTTAATTAAAATAAATACTAAACAATTTAAATAATAATACTTACAGTGCGATGCAGATGCCAGATAGTCAAGGATCACTGTTTTCCCTGTCGTTTTGATACTAAGTTGTAACACCCAAAAAATCCGGGACTTGAAACTTTTTATGAAAATGTTGAAAGCTTTGAAACCGATCATTTATCAGAGCTTGAAATAGAGGTTCAGCGAAAAATCATGTTTGAAATAGCAAGTTCCTAGACATTGAGCACATTATAGCGCACACTCTCTTACACAACGGATTTGCAATACAGTACATTTAAGAAATCAAATAGATGATGAAAATGCAATTTTAATAGTTTTAAGACTTGTACAAATGAGAGATTTTCATGAAAATCCTGATGCGAATTTACCGAAATGCCCTCAGGAGCAAAACATTAGGGAAAGTGCCTCATCTTGATCTCATCACGCCAGCGTGTCATCGCAATCTGAAATATCATATGCCGATAAAATGGGTCAGTTTCACGAAAAACTGGTAGGTGCACATAAACGACAATTTAGAACTGAAATAAATAATTATAACAAGAAATGAGTTATATCTAGCATGTGCAATAGATTATGCAAATGAGTAAGTATTTCTAACATGAACAATTGGGTATGCAAACAAATAAAGGTTTTCAATGTGAGCACTTAACTATAAAATCAAGTGAGCTATCAACTATCACAAGGTCAGAGTTCATTCTACACAAGACATACCCACTTTCACGGTAAGCAAATATATTAATCATAAGGTGCAAGCAATTGCTTAACAAGCCGTTTATAAGATACACGCGGTAAGCAATTACACGACAACAGTTATATAAATCACAAGATATAATCAACTTCTAAGACAAGCTACTACATTAGTCCTAGTTGTAAACAGTTCATAGATTATGAACTGTAAGCAGTTACATTAGTCATAAGATGTAAACAGTTCGTAGATTACGAGTCGTAAGCAGCCATAAGATATAAACAACCTATAAGACGAGCAATTACATCCGTCATAAGAGACTCAAACCAACAAGTGCTACATTACAATAAGCACGAATAGTTCAACCAAGTAGTAAAGCAAGTCACATGTATCATATTGCAATTGTCATAATGCTGTTATCATAAGCATTTAACTAGTACGAGCAACTAGTTATTACTAATAAAGAACTAGTGTAACACGACAACGAGCGTGCATAATTCAACGAGTACTATATTGAACTATTGAGCAAACAAGCAAGTCATGTCACAATACACACATCTCAAATAATGTGGATATGTTAACTTATGTTTCGATATTAGCTGGTCAGGCGGGTACGTGCAAGCCACGAAACGTAGAAACAGTCGAGACCAGTCTGGGGGTTTATTATGCTATGTGTTTTAGATAACCTAGATGACTGACTGAGTCCGCTCCTAAGGGGATGACCAATGACCAAGAGGGTAAATCTCCAGAGGCATAGGTGGCCCGTGGATGCATCCAAACTTCTGCAGAAGTGACCTAAAAGTATCTTTTGTAACCCATTTTCCTTAACTCTGATGAATGAGGAAACTGAGTCTTTTGCCTGAAATAGTCATTAATGGTCTGTCCATCAGAGTTTTTGTACCATTCATTTTCTCTCTTGATGAAGTCAATGGGTCGAATGGGCACAACAGGGGTTTCTTAACCGCCGCCCCATTCTACATGCTCTGGTCTGCTGGACCCATTCAAGCATCTTGCCTGTGAAGGCGAAACCGTCACCATTAAGTGATTTATACGCGCCAATGCACGTTCGAGGCAACCACACACCTCTCATCCTACTCACTGCAGTACGCAACATACCTGTTCAAAAGTACAACCATGATGAAAGGGGTCAACTTATTGTGAGGGTGAAAACATCACCATTTTGTGGTCTCAAACACGTGTCATTGCACGTTCGAGGTAAACATAGACCTCTCATCCCACTCATCGTAGTACACAACATACTTGTTCAAAAGTACAACTACGATGAGAGGGGTATGGATTTCTCAAAGAAAATCCCTACAACATTGCTTTGCCAAAGTACACGATGTAACCATTCAAGTTTGGTCCTTTAGACCGTCACGAGCCTCTTGCCTGTTAGGCGAATATCAACGTTACATTATTATAACAACGTGCCAAAACACGTTTCGAGGTTACCACCGACCTCTCATCCAATCATCGTAACACCAACGCAACATACCTGTCCAAAGATACAACCATACCTGTCAAAAGGTACAACTACGATAAAAGGGAAACAATTTCTCAAAAGAAACCTCGACATTTATCTTTCATAAAAGAAGTGATAATAATTACTCAGTTTGATAAGATTAAGTCTTTTAAATTATATTAACAACAATGGCATATTGCACGATATGAGATCGCCTCGGATCTTGCTTTCGTTTTCCAAAGACACTGTAATTTGGGAGACTTGATTGTTATATTGCAACTCCCAAAACCTTCGAGCTGCTTTGTAAGACTGCGCACTCGATAAGTTGTAATCCTTTTCAGAGTTTCCGAGTCATATCAAAATATCAATTTATAGTTGTAAAACATTCTTTTCGAAAATGCCGACTTGGGAAAACTTAATTGCACTTTCGCAACCTGTGGGACTTTCAATCTTTGCTTTTGCAAAACGATGTATTTGAAAATTGGATTCGCATAAGGAATCTTTTTAAAAAGAACTGTTGCGCACAAGCGCAACTCGCATCCTTTGAAGATGAGCGAAAACATGATATATAAAAGGCTGCATTTACTTGTATAGCACAATTGTGAGCATGTGCACATTATAGCGCGACAACAAAGTACTAAGCAATACTCGATGTGTGAAATCACACATTAAGCGAAAAATGCATAAGCAAAATGCACGTGGTACTAAACTGTATCTCGACCAAAAAGATGGGCAAGCAAGTAAATATGTAAGCAATGCACGAGGTACGAAACCGTACCTCGGCTAAATATTTGAATAAGCAACTAACTTTACAAATAATGGACGAGGTACGAAACCGTACATCGACTAATAAGCGTGCAGGCAAGTAAATACACAAAGCGAATAAGTACAGGAAAAATAAAGTAAATCTAGGCATATCTACCATGTTCATTTTAATTATTTCAACTTAATTCGGTTCATCTATTTGCCCTTTTTGCGTAGCTTTTCCCTACTTGAGGGTTTCGGGGTTGCATGCACCTTCGAGTGTATGAATGACGATCTCGAGCCGCGGGGCACGAGCGGGCTCCATTGCGCAAGCTGAAAAAAAAAAACAAAAGTGAGTACTTATATAAATGCTCGAAAATAACCTAAGGGGTTGCAAGCCCTGAACAGGGAGCGAGAGGGGGCTGAGCTCACTCGGACGAGTGAGCTTGCTAGGACCCCAACTCGAAACATAAAGGGAGCGAAAGTGTTAGGGGTGGCCCCTGCCTGCCGGAAAAGCAAAGAGGCGACTGAGAGGGGCTTGGCCCCTTCCCTGCAAACAGGGGACATAGGGAGGTCTCGGTACCTCCCCTGCATACAAAGGGAATAGGGAGGGGCCCATCCCCTCCCCTGCGAAAATGGGGCAATAGGGAGGGGCACGACCCCCTCCTCTACGAAAATGGGAAGGCAGGGAGGGGCTCGGCCCCTCCTCTGCAAAAACGGGCAAAATAAGAAGAAGAAGAGGACAACACCGAGAGGGGGTCTTACCTGAGAGGAGGCCGGAACGAGAGTGAGATGGGAGTAGAAAATGCTCGCCAGGAAGGGTGGCCGAAGGCCGGTGTCGACCGGGGTCGGGTGCCCGGTGAGACTGACGAAGATGAGAGAGGGGGAAAAGGCAACAGAGAGAGGTCGTGCCGACCAGGTCGTCGCAGCGCGAGGGCAAAGAGGTTCACCTGACAGTGGCAATATGGGAGACGAGGAGGGGGGTGTCGGGGTTTACCAGTGGGCAGCGAGGCAGCAGAGGGGAGGCTCGGGGGGTCTTTTGATGAGCTGAGAGATCGCAGCAGGGAGAAGGGGTGTCGGCAAACAGGCTTGCCGACGGCGGGCGGTCGGAAAAAGGAAATAGGAGAGGAGAGGAGAGGTTGGTCGGCGGTGCTGCAGAAAAAATATAGAGGGGGAGAGGGCGTTGATCGCCAGGTGGAGGGAAGACCACCGACGCGTGGGGGAGGGATTCACCGGTTGTCCCTCCCCCTGCGTGTTTTATTTAAAACACGCAGGCGGTGACCGCCTGCCTCTATTTGGATCCGGGTCGGGTCCGTGTCCGGATCTGACCCGGGTCCACAATGTTTTTTGTGTGGATTTTACATGACATGGGTGTAAAGTGCAAGAGATTAACATTTCAAGGAATATTCTAACAGTTGCTGTTAAAATACGGTGTCACCCTCTCCTGTCGTGGAAAACAAAAAACAAAGTTCGATGGTCTAGGAGTTACAGACAGACATCGTTGAGGCTAGTGAAGCATGAGATACAACAAGGTTATTCACTGGAAGTGTAGACTCTTCTTTGGAGTGAGCCTACAAGAGTCTACGAAACTTGCATGATAACTTCTTGACTAATAGATCCAGCTTATGGTCCTTGAAATTGGCATGAAGAACACTAAGTCATCATATAAAATTAAAATAAACATGCTTCATCTTGTTGGACCTTAAGATGTTCATTTGTTCTCTTCATAATATGCCTTTTTATAACTTCAATTACAATGCTTTACAATATTCACTTGTTTATGTCCTCATGTTTGAGCTGAAAAGATCTATTAGTGCTGACAGATTGCAAATGACTTGGACTATGGATGGTAAACAAACTGAGTGAACTAAACATGGGTTGTTTTGGCTTGTCTCGATTACAGCCAGGTATTGCTTGGGTTTGACTTGTCTGGCTTGTGCGAGCCAATCCTAGATTGATTGGGGAAGGCCATAGAGAAGGACTCTACCATATAGATTTTTTTAAATTACCCAAGAATGTTTTTTGTTATAATGTTCAGAAATTGGATTTGGATCTATAGAACAAAAGACTTGGCCATCCTCGTATATTCAAAATCCAACACTTTTCAAGTTTAGGAAAATCTTGTAATTCTGAAAATTTTGCTTGTAAAGATTGTATTCTTGGTAAAATGAAGAGATTATCATTTTATGATAGAACTTTTGTTTCATCTAGAACACTTGACTTAATACATTCGAATGTTTGGGGGGTCTAAGGCCATTTAGAAAGTTAAAAAAGTGATCTTCCTCAAGTTGCTTGTGTCTAAGCTCGATAGCTTCACCACTCCATTTGGGTTCAAGCATAGCAAGCTCGTCCCAAATGGAAGATAATTCGACAAAGTATTCCCGAATAGTCATTTCATTTTATTGTAAGGTTAATGCCCTCTTTTGAAGATAGTACTTATGATAAATCTCGTGATGTATACATTTTTTCAAGATATAGCCAAGCTTCGAAAGCCTTCTTGAATTTGATGATGTTGACATTGATCTTTGTTTCAATGGATGAGAAAAACCATGATAAGATCTTGAAGTTTTTCATTTCCCATTCGCCATGTTTCTTTAAATAATCTTCAAGAGCTCCGTCTTTCTTCTCCTTCAAGAATCTTTATATCTCCTTTTTCTATAATAGTAATTTTTGGTTCGAGTTCTCGTATCGAACCTTGAATGTACCCCCAAAGCCCCTTTCCTTTAATATGGGCTTCCATATTACCGGCCCAAACATGATGGTTTGAACAATTGAGTTTAAACCCGAGGGAGAAGTGTGAGTCTTTTTTGCCCATTAGAGATGATAAAAATAAGAAAATAACACGTACCTCAATAGATTTTTAAGTCTTTCTTGACAAAGAAACTTTTAAAATATTGCCCAAAGTGATCCACTCCAATCTCCAATAGCTTGAAGGCACGATTTTCAAGGTACCCAAGAATGTGGAAAATCGCATGATCTTCCTTCTTTAAACGTAGCTCTGATACCATGTGAAAGTATCTTCAATAAGATACTATGATCAAGACCTTAATATTCTTGATAACGAATACATGCACAATAAGAACACTTGTGCACAAAAGCACAAATCAATCTCGCAAATACACTAATAATAAATAAAAAGCTTTATTGAATACTTGGGATTTGACCCAGGAATGCCCCTATTTATACAATGAGGACCTTGGAGGGGCCAACTCATAGACGTTGGAGCCCCTCCAACGGTCACAATTGTGACCGTTGGAGGGGGCCCAACGTCTATGAGAGTGGCCCCCCCCCAAGGTGCATTGACTTTAGTAAAAAAGAAACAAAAAACAAAAAATAAAAAGAACATAAAAAAACCAAAATTACAAGCATATTCATAAATTGAATATGCACAATAATAGAGAAATGACCAAACTACCCATACATTTAATAATAAAAATATATATTTTATATATATAATTAGGTAGATAATATACATATATATGTACATGTATCACCTTATATATATATATAATATATATATGTGATACATAATTCAACAAGCACCACATGATATGAGTATTCCTAAGAGTAAGGCTCTTTGTTTAGAAAAACTCTTTATGGTCTTAAACATACACCAAAAGCCTGGTATGACAAGTTTAGTCATGTTATGCTCGATATTGGATTCAGAACTTGCCTGAGTGACACTACTTTTTTTGTTAAGATTTCTGATGCAAGGATTATCATTCTTCTTTTTTATGTGGATGACATAATCATTTCCGGAGGAGACAAACAAGGAGTTGAAAACGTTAAAAAGCTTCTTTAAAATAATTTTGAAATGTTTGATTTAGGTTTATTGAGATATTTTTTAGGAATTGAAGTTGTTTATTTCCCTCGAGGTTATTTATTATCTCAATCTAAGTTTGCTTTTGATATTGTTTTCAAGTCCGAAATCACATATGATAAGAAAGTAGATACTCCAGAAGTTGTCAACACCAAAATGAGAATTGATTATGGAGAACCTCTTGAAGATCCCACTCCTTGTAGACAACTTATTGGAGTACTCTCATATCTCTCCATTACGAGACCTAAAATAGCACATGTTATACACACAGATAGTCAATTTCAGCACATATCCACTTTTGTTCACATGGGAACAGTTTTGTGTATTATTAGATACATTAAGTCTTCCCTTTCACGAAGCCTTTTCTTGTTTGTTTCATTTTCATTAGATTTAATTGCTTATACTGTTGCTGACTGGGGAGGTGATCTCAATAACGAGCATTCAACCATTGGTTTTTGTGTTTTCTTAAGTGAATCCTTGATTTCGTGACGGTGCTAGAAGCAACAAAAAGTCTCTCTTTCGTCAACCAAAGTTGAATATCAAGTCATGGCCACCACAACCATGGCGGGTAGTTTGGCTCAGAAGACTTGAAGTGACAAAAGCCCCATGCTTGTGTTGTGACAACAAAAGTGCGATCTACATTGACAGCAATGAAACATTTCATTAATGCACCAAACATATCGAAATGAATTGTCATTATGTTAGAAAAGAGTATCTACATGGAACCATTGATCTGCCTTATGTTACATCAGAATACCAATTAGTGGATTTCTTCACCAAACCTATCATTGCTCCTAGATTTCATTTCCTCTTAAACAAAATTTTGCTCATTGTACCGTAAGTTTGAGGGAGAGTGTTAAAAAGTGTATATACATATAAATATAATTATATATAATATAATTTATATGTTTTTTATATATTTTTTCTTTTTTCTTTATTTTTTTTTGTATTTTAGGCTGTCTAGTTCATATTGAACTAGACTCAAACTAGACAAAGTTTTGACTAGTTTGAATAGTCGTTAGAACTTTTTTGGAGCCTTTTAAAGGCTCTTCTCTCTCTCATGCACTGTTGTGAAAAGCATTGAGGCTCTCCACCAAAAACTGAGGCAAGGCACAAAAATTAAGCCTCAATTTTTTTTGAAAGCTTAAAAAAATTTATAAAAAATATCTAAAATTACAAATAAATAAATAAATGCTTTATTGATGAAGTAACAACCAATAAGAAATAGAAAATCTGAAATCAGTACTAAAAAATATAAGATTTATAATATCTTATAAAGCAAGCAACAACCAATATGCAATAGAAAAGCAAATTAAACTAATTAAAAGCATACTAATTAAAAATAAAATGAAAAAACTTCTTTTCTATTTTTTTTGGCCCCTCAGGCCTCCGGCTGGCGCCTTGAGGAGCAGAGGGCCTCGCCTCAAGGAGAAGCGTGCCTTTTGCGCCTCAAGGCGCGTTTTTGATAACACTGCTCTCATGTATATAAATAGGGGTAACTCTCCTCTCATTGTATTAATGCTTCTTAAGCATTTTATGTGAATGAAATGAAGTTTATTATTTTTGTTTTCGAGTTCTCTCATTTGTGCCCTTTTGTGGGTTATGATTAAAGTGTCTTTGATAGACACTTGTTGCAAGCATTTGTGCTTTCGTGGAAGATCCTCATTTCCTTACATATCCATGAGTTTCATCAACACAAACAAACTGATCTCAATTATATCAAAGATTCTAATCCTGATAATGGGCCTTGTGCCCCTCATGCAATCTTTTCTCACTGTGCAATGCCTTGAAAATGATAGAGATAATAAAAGGCATTTGCTTCTATGGATCGGTTGAACATCCGAGTGTAAATGCCAATGGCATCAGCAAAGGAGCCGTATAGATGTAGTTGTACATGATCTTCTACATGTACAATCTGCTGGTCTTCTACATATACAGTGCTCAAAAATCCTCAAAGCATACTTTTGAAGTCCATAGAGTCATAGACTGTTGCCTTGGAATAGCAGTAGTATGCTACATGTAATTCCATTAGCTGGAACGTGAATATTATCATACGCAATGACATGAGAACATGGAGATTTTTTATTGCTACAAAATACCTTAACTTGGCCTAGTGTATGAACATGCACTTTCATGGCAGATGCACACACTCTGGTGAGTTTCCATGAAAAAAAAGGAAAAGAAAAAGGAGCTTAGAGGCACATTTAGAAATTTCTAAAGCTGACCTCAAGTTGGCCAAGTGAGCTTGCAAACATGTAGACACGATGGCAGTTTTTTTTTTTTTGTGAATGAACAATGGTAGGAATTTTCCCATAAAGAAATGAATCGGAGAGCGCACTAATCACCTATGGAAGAAAACTTGCAATATCAATCAATTCTAGATAATTATAATGCCATTACAAGTTATGAACTATAAAAAAGAGTTTTTTGATGAGCTATTAAAAAGAGTTGCTTCAACTTAATCAAATGATTTGTTCACAAATAAATATGATGAACAAATATGTTAATTTGCTTCATGAAAACTATTTCTTGGAACAGGTATATGGAATCTATCATGCTTGCTTGCTTCTATGGTTTCATAATAAATGATTTGATTTCTGTTTAAGCATGAGGTTAGAGATCTTCTAGCTGTCTCCTGTGAATCAAACAGGAGCCTCTAAACTTGCAATATATATCAGTGATAACTAAAATGAATGTCGATAGTGTGAGTGCATTTTAGTGGCGTATTATCCTTCTTCCTCCCATTTGCTCTGTCCTAGCTTAGCGAGATGATGAATGTTGCTCTCTTGAATCTATTAATCTTGATTCCTCTCTAAACTCCCCTTCAGGCAGATAATGTCCACTCTTCAGGTATTACTTATCTGGTGTTCAAATGGAATTTGGCTCTCACTAATTGGTATATACCTTCTGATCTGGACTAACTTGAGGGGAATCTGGTTGGAGTTGCATGGCTGAATTGATTGATTCTATATTCAACAAGAGTTCAGTAACTTGACTGGGAAAACAGTCAAGCTCAGATCAAAATTTATCCATATCCATGGTGCTGTTGCAGTATTTTCTCTGGCTTTTTCTGCAGGCTGGCATATTTGTTAATAGAGCACCAATTCATTAACAGATGAAAAAGAATCATGAAAGCGTCCTAACTCCTGTTCTGCTAGGTTATGGAACCCTGGTTTTGTCGACTGTGGGCAGCCATTGTTTTGAAACAAGCCTTCACAACCTGTTGTTGTCTCCACTTGCTGTATTCATTTTCTTTTCTTCCCTTCATAATTGCACTGAAGTTGCCTTGTCTTTTGGTGTGGTGGCGTGAACAGCATGGGTGGAGCCAACTTCAGGAGCTAACAGAAACAGTGATGGTGATAATAGTTTTGATGAGTGCCTTAAGGAATGTTTCCAGAAGAACATGTCCATCCCAACTGAATAAAGTGTGCATCTGACCTGCGCAAGCATATTCTTTGATCATCAACTGCGATATGATCAGTTTGGTGAACTTAATTAGAGCAGGAGATGGACAACAAGCAAATATATTGGCATTATTAAGTGTGCTCATCTCCTTTTGGTTGCAGATCAATTTTTGAACGTTTACACACAAGCATGTAAAAGTATTAAGGAACTCTATTGTATATTGAGGTGAAATCTCTTCTTTTTCTTTTCCTTTTAACCTTGACTTGTTTCCAGTTTGGGGCTTATGTTCGATATGCTTTTGGGTATGGAAAAGGGTTCATTATGTTTACTTAACTTGAGCTATGATCATGCTGTAAATTTTCTAGTGTTTCACTGTGTTATAGGCCTTTGGATGCATACTTTTAGAAGTCTGCAACGGAGAATAAGGGCAGCAAATGGCAGCAATAGTGTCAGGACATACAGGGTGGGCCCGCCTTACTAAACATTTGTCCAGCCCCAAATGTGAATTGTTCTCTCACAATCATCGTGAGAACGATTCTCATTTGCCCCATTTCTCATGTGCAAGCAAACGTGAGAAAAATGTGGCAGAGATACAAAGTTCACATCAAGGCTCATTTCTCATGTGATTCAAAATCGTGTTGTCTACCATGTGATTTTGAATCATGTGAGGTTGAGTCACATTATTTTGAATCACATGGGATGTAAGCAAACATGCCCTAAGGGGTATTTGGTCCATAGAATTGATGGGAGACAACAATGCAAGCTCCACAAGTAGATATGAACTCTCAACCATTCATGTAGGCCAAACTTCACAAATGAGATTGGTGGAAATTTGGATCTCCTGTAATCCCCAACTTTGTGGTAATTCCAAAGTTACTGGAGTATGGTGGAAGCGATGGGTGAAGCGAGAAGCAACAGTTTAAGAGATGCTTGGATGTGTGAAGCTTTGAAGTGTTAGAAAACACAAGACAATGCAAGTATGAAACAAATAAAAATAAATGGAAAATGGCATAAAAATACTAGAAAAGTACTATGCGGCAAATATGATGCATTTCTTGAAATGCCCTATAATTTTTGCGATTCTCCTCATGTTTAAAAATGCAAATATCTAGTTTTAAAGACTTTGTTATCCCTGCACAAGATGTTCTAAATATATGTGAATTTACTCTCAAATATGTGACTTTTGTAGAATAGTCTATGTTCTTGCATCTGTATCTCTTTGATCCGATATCTAAATCTTGCATTTTTACAATCGTTGAAAAACTTAGACATAGGCTTGTAACTTTTTTGTTTTGAGTTAGAACTTAAAACCCCTCTAGGATTCTCATTTTTGCATTTCAAAATCAGAATAAAAGCATGATTTACAGATCGGTACAGACACAATTGTTTCTTTTTTGTTTGTTTTATGCCATTTTTCAGCTACATGCGTTGAAAATTGAGAACAATAAAAAAAATGACAGAGATAGATTAGGATATTAGTTTTTCAATGCCATTAAGATCACCTTCATCTGATGAACGATTTAGGAGAAACGCACTCTGATGAACGATTGAGGAGAAACGTCCTCTAAAAAATAGACTGATGAATGATCAACTAGATCACCCTTCTCTTTGTGGATGAAAAACGTGGGTTCAGGTTCACTTGTTTCAGTCTGCTGAGAATGCTATTTTAGCTTTCGAGCTCAAAAATTGAAACCCTAGATGGGTTTTTGAATTTGACTTAAAACAAAAAAATTATAAGCCTATGTCTCAACTTTTTAATGACTGTAAAAAGATAACATTTCGACATCAAAGCGAAGAGATATAAACATGAGAACACAGATTGTTCTGCAAAAAATATATATATAATTTTTGCATATATTTTTTGCTATTTTCTCTTAAATATATGCATAGTATCTCCTAAATATATACGATGTTTTCTTATATATGTGATTTTATCTTGAACTTACAATTTTTTCTTAAATATTTGTGATTTTTTCTTATATATGTTATTTTTCATCTAAATATATGTGTTTTTTCTCAAATATATGGATTTCTCCTAAATATATGTGATTTTTCTCATAAACATGATTTTCTCCCAAATATATGCAATTTTTCTTCTATATATGTGATTTTTCTTATATATATGTTCTCTTAAATATATGCATAGTTCTTTCTATATATGTTATTTTCTTTCTTAACATGCAATTTTTTCATATAATTTTTGTAATTTACTCTTAAATATACATGGAATTCCTCCTATATGTGAGATTTTCCTCCTATATATGAGATTTTCCTCCTATATATGTGATTTTCTGTTAAATGTATGTGATTTTCTCATAAATATATACAATTTTTTATTTATAAATATCATATATATTTAGGAGGAAATATGTGATTTTTTCATAAATATATGCAAATTTTTATTCATGAAAATCATATATATTTAGGAGAGAAATCACATATTTGAGAGAAATTCACATATATTTTGTGAGAAAAATTGCATATATAAGAGAAAATCACATGTTTAGGAGAAAAAATGCATATGTGGGAAGAAATCACATATATTTAAGAGAAAATCACATATAAAAAAATGGTATATATTTAATAGAAAAATCATATATAGGAGAAAAATCATGTATATTTAAGAGAAAATCACATGTTTAGGAGAAAAATCACATATATACGAGAAAATAATATATATTTAAGGAAAAATCACATATATATGAGAAAGTCTACATATATTTAAGAGAAAATCATAGAAAATATATGTGAAAATCTCATATATATTTTTTGCAAAATAGTTTATGTTCTCGGGTCAATATCTCTCCACTCTTATGTTAAAAACTTGTATTTTTATAATCGTTGGAAGGCTTATACATAAGCCAATAGCTTTTCTGTTTTGAGTTACAGCCAAAAACCTCTCTAGGGTTCCTGTTTGTTAGCTCAAAAACCATAATAGAAGCATGCTTTGCAGACTGGAACAACTGAACAATCTATCTTGCCATGTACATTTCTCTGCAACCACTCGCCATATCAAAGAGCACTTGGTGGTATTGAAAAGCTAACTTCCTAATCTATCTTTGTCATTTTTTATATTTTTTTCATTTTTTAATGCATATGACTAAAAAATAGCATAGAACATGCAGAAAAGGCGCAACCATGCCGACTCCAGTCTATAGAGTGTGCTTCTATTTCGTTGTTGGAATGCAGAAACAGGAGCACTATAAGTGTTTTCTGTAAAACCCATAAATTTTTAGGTATTTTAAGACATTATAGAGAAATTTTAAATATGAAAATATTGATTCTATATGTTTCTTATATCTCTAGAATGTAGAGTTTTTATATTACTTCACCTGAAATATTTATTTAGTAGTTATTTGTTAAATCTTATTTAAAAAGCAAGATCTAATTAGTTTAGAAAAGCTAGTTGTTTCTGAATTATGCCTTAAACCATGATTTTATTTAATTATAGTATTTATGTAAAGTTTTTAACTTAGTGGACTAGATCAAGCAAGAAGGTCCAAAGTAGGAAGAAAGTAGTAAAATGAAATTTCAGAAAAAAATAAAGACTTAAAATAGAAATTTAGAAAAATATAAACTTAAGATAAAATTTTAGAAAAATAAAGACTTAAAATGGAATTTGAGAAAAATAAAGACTTAAAATGAAATTTCAGAAAAATAAAGACTTAAAATAGAATTTCAGAAAACTAAAAACTAAAAATGGAATTTCACAAAAATAAAGACTCTAGATGAAATTTTTAAAAATTAAATACTCAATATGGAATTTTGAGAAAAATAAGATCTAATGTGGAATTAGCATCAATTGAGGTTGTTAAATGGAATATCAAAGAAATAATAAAATAATAATTAATTAAAGTAAAGAGAAAAGGTAACTAAGTGATTATGATAGTTTGAATTTAAATAAATAGAAGTACAACAAGAGGGGAGGCAATTTTTGATAATAATGAGATTTAGATTTTTTAATCTAAGTGAGATACACCCAATCCCAAGGTGAATCTCTAAAATATCATAACTAGAACAAATAAAGTAGAGAAGCTAGAATATCTAGCTTGGAATAGGTTTTCATATTAGAAAAATTCTAGATGTGATATGAAGGTCAAGGGTTATGCTTGTGAGAAATTTTTTGATAATTGAGATAATTAGATCTCAACCCTTGATTTCTTGTAATAGATCCAAGCCACACATCTTGAATGTAATCATTGCCTTAACCTTATAAATACCCCATCAATTTATGAAGGAGAGACATCCAAGAGTTTACAAACTCTTTGTCTATCATTTACGATTTTTGCATTTTTCTCTTTCTTCACTTAAGTGTAGTGAAGAATGCCAATTAGGAACTCTTCTCTACACCTCTTGTGAGTTGAAAGATCCAAGTGAAGGAAAAGATCAAAGCCTAGTTCACAAGTCATGGTAAGTAGATTTATTATTTATGCATCTTAATAATCGTTCAAACCCTCATCTCTCTTCTATTCTCTCTCTCTCTCTCCTCAAACTATATAAACATGTATTTCCATAACACATGTGGATATGGCAAATGATTATGCTTATTATTATTTCTTTCACTCTTATGTCTCTTTCTTGATCCATACGATTTTGACAATGCTCATGTTTGAAATGGAGAAGCACGAATTTCAATGGCATTTTCTTATTTCAAAAACCATGATCAACCATAAAAATTAGTTGGGTTCATGGAGTTCTCATTCTTAAGGGTTTAAGCATCTCACAAATGTTTTAATTCCACCTAAGGCTACTTAAGAAAATCATGTTACTCTCTAAATTAGAATATTCTTGGAAATCCATGGGAATATGGGAATCAAAAACTTGATTTCATGAAAATTGGTGTCAAGATGATGAAATTCATTTATGAGAAATGCTTTCTTGAAAATAATTAATGTGAATGTAAAAATTGGATTTTTTATTTTCACAATTCATATGAAAGTGATGAAATTCATATTGAGAAATTAATTGTTGAAAATCTATATAAATATGATTGAATTTATAGATTTGAAGTTAATATTTTGAGTAATTCATGTGAATGAGATAGGATTTATTAAATTAACATTTGGTTTCTCAAAATCTCTAGATGATTGTGATATGAGAAATTTATTCTTGAAGATTAATAATTTAGAAAGTCTTCTTGAAGACTTTATAAAAAGGAAAATGCTTTTTGAAGACTTTGATGATCTCTTGAAAAATTCACTTAATAAAAATGAATTTGAAAAATTTGGATGATTATGATTCACTCAATGAAAATGAATTTGAAAAATTTAGATGATTATGATTCACTCAATGAAAATGAATTTGAAAAATTCCGATAATTATAATTCACTCAATGAAAATAAATTTGAAATTTTTGGATGAATATGAATTTGGAAATGATTCACTCAATGAAAAAAGAATTTGGAAATTGTTCTCTCAATGAAAATTAATTTTGGAAATTCGGATGAGTATAGATTCCCAAAGTGAGAAGTGATTGCGTAGAAAATAGCTACTTGAATTCTTAATTTCCTTGATGAAAAAGTTAAATAAAAAATGAAGGGTTTCAAGGGATGAAAGACACACTTAATATGTTGATTTAAGGTTCTTATTTTTGAAAAATGAAAAAAATGCAATTGAGAGTTTTAAAAAGGATGAGACGATTTTCGAAAGTACTCAAATATGCCTACACGGCTGGAAAAACCTAGTTCGAACCAGCATGGTCTAGATCGAGTCTACCCAATCAAACCACACAGGTCTAAACCAAACTTGATTCAAACCTAGGTTAATAAAAGTTGACACAGCCAACCGAACTAGGTTCGGTTGGTTTGCGTCGAGTTAGCTGAAACTAGTTGGACAAAGTAATTCGGTCCAGCCATGGTTCAAAAGAGGGTTGTCTGTCCCATATAAGCTTGGATAGACCAACAACCTCTTCAATGTACTTTGAGGAAAATCAGAATAGAGAAAAATAAAAATAAAAAATAAAAATAAAAAGGAGGACAATAAGAAACTAAGAATTCGATTTTTGAGAAAATAGCAAAGGTAGTGGACAAAGGGTTTCATTGCGAAAGCTTGAGTTTTTCAAGGTTTTAGAAATTGTATCAATATAAGGCTCACACACACTTTAAGAACAAAGTGTTCAAAAAGTGAAACAACCACGAAGAAAAGAAAGAATTTGTATTTAATACTCGATTAGGCCCGAGTAAATCGATAAGGCATGATTCAAGAATCAAACACTTATGAGTGCACAATGTTGTTGCCTTAGAGAGGCTAGACACGTCTATACTTCAACTCTTCTCAACGAAATTTGAAAGACCTCACAAGTCTATGCGTGTACAAGAGGCATGACCAAAACTCTACAAGCTTATGACAAAAGCTAAGCGACAATGCGATGAAAATGCTTATGAGATTCACCACACACTTGCAAGAATTAGATATATGCTCATGAATGTGACAAATGCACATTGACGTAGAATAACATACTTATGCTTGACATTGATACGCGAATGTTTATGCATAGGTTGAGTGCCATATATATATATATATATCACTTGTGTGATAGTGTGTTATATTGCCTACAAAATAACAAGATGAGATGAAAAAGAAAATGCATATGACATATACATGCATAAAGGTCAATGATTTTGATGTTCATGTTTCATATGAATTGTCTCTAAATGTCTATGATGCTTGCATAAAATGACAGTGCATATGTTTGCATCTAAATTGTTATGCTATGAATTGATGCATTGAGGCACGATGAACATTTCTTGACTTATGTGTGAAATAAACTAGTTGTGGAACACATTAATGCTCTAATGAGAGCTTGGGTAAGCTGCGACCCCACGCTGCGAGTGAAAGTTTGACTACATGCACTAATAACCACATATTAAATCATGGGTGTACACCTTCACTAATAGGGTACTTGTTTGAGAAGCACGCGATTTGGGATAAGCATAAACCCTTGATGGAGATGTAAATCATAGGATAAAGGTTGGGTGGATGAAATGGAAGAGTGCAACTTGAGTGTTGTGCGATCGTAGAATGCCATTGCGGTTGAAGGGAAAGTTTTATAGGACGACTATTAGGTCCGCTTTACTATATAGTACGGAATGTTGGGCTGCCAAGAGACATCATATTCAAAAAATGAGTGTAGCTGAGATGCGTATGCTGAGATGGATGTGTGGAAATATAATAAAAGATAAGATTCAGAACGAGGAGATACGTAAGAAGGTAGGCGTTGCACCCATTGAAAATAAGATGAGAGAGAATTGTTTACGGTGGTTTGGACATATTCGACGAAGGCCTAATGATGCTCCAGTTAGAAGGATGGAGAAATGAGAAAATATATTAGTTAAAAGAGGTCGGGGTAGGCCTAGGAAGACATGGATGAAGGTGATAAGAAAGGATATGAATGCTTTGAACCTCACCGAGGACATGGCAATGGATAGAAAAGAATGGAGGAGAAGGATTCATGTGGAAGACCCATAATGATTTTCTTTGTTGGTTCATATCGCCGACCCCAATGTTTTGGGATGAAGGCGTAGTTGTTGTTTGTTTGTTTGTATAAACCCTGTCATGACATACTGCCCTGCGGAGAGTATGGGGCTACTAAGCCATAACCTTGCTAATATACTAAAATAGTAAGCTATGATTTATTTGAGACTATGAGCATATTACTTTTATTGTTATTCTGAGATTATGATAATATGATTCTTTATAATTTCATCATGCTATTCATGATTGTTATCAAGATTATAATTATATCATTACATATATGAGATTATGATTATGGTAATCATACTGATATTGCATAACTGAAATCAAGATAGATGCTTTTAATTACTTATCATAATGCATAATGCTTAAGTTAGTTTTTTGGTTCACAAGAGTTTTGACCCCGTTTTATGGGGTGCAGATGACGAACAATTATGCAGTTCGAGAGCTTGCTGCGTGGCGAGACCCTAATCCAACCTTCCCTAACTATGTTTTCGATCTTGAAACCAGTTATTAAGTGTTTCATTTTAATGAGATATTTCATTAAACCTTTGAGGATGTATAAACTTTGAACTATTTGTAATGCTTGGAATAATATTTACTTGTCTTGGTTATGTGATAGATCTCTATTTCAAATACAGAACTCATTTATGTAACCTGCCGAAATTGTCCGACTTTTTAAAACCCAAACTATTTTCGTTGTGCTATTATAAAAAAAATGAGGTTAAAATTCTATGTTTTTAAGTTAAAAATTTTGAAGCATTACATTTTAAGCTATAATTGAAAACATAAACGTTATAGACATATAACTCATCTTTCCAATGACTATAAAAACATAAAATTTTGAAGTCAGATAAAAGAGATACAAATCTGATAATAAAAACTTTTCTACAAAAGACAAACATATTTGAGTGAAAATTTATATATATTTAAAAAACCACATTTGTAAAGGGTAAAAAGGTATTTTTAAAATTAGATATTTGCAATTTTGGACATAGAGAGAATAACAAAAATTGTGGAGCATTTCGGAAAACATGTCATATTTGGTGTAGGGCATCCCCCTCTTCCCCTCACTCTCTCTTTCCTAATATGAACTTGCCTTTTTAGTTAGTTGGAAGCGTCGGGCTTTGTGGGGATCATTTTTTGTAAAAATACTATTAAAACTCGTGTGCTTTATTTATAAAATTTTAGTAATTCCACCGAACATGATTCATAATATCAGCTTAAAGTTAGAAAAAAGTATATATTTTTTTCAACGTGAGAAACATTTATAATACCGAGGAAATTTATTTTTGTATTGATTTTTCAAAAGTGGAGTTAATCAAACTTGCGAAAGAGTGAAAGAAGCATATAGTTTCACACTTTCTCATGAGCTTCCAAAGTTTGAAGAAGTTTTTTTTTTCAACAGAGAAAGCTGTACCCTTAGGGGTTCGAACTTGCAACGTCCCAACACAAGGTGACGTTCACTATAACTGCTCCTGCCAGACAAGCCGAGCCCCTGTTGGTAAGTTTTAAGAAGCTTTCAATAACTACACTTTAGCCTCAATGCTGGGTGAGTGTGAGTTTGTTGGCTCTCATGTAAGCGTGTTGAATGTGTCAAATTTTTACTTGGCTTGGTGTTTAATGCAATTTCTCAAAAAAGGGGCCATGGTGGCATCCATCACTTTCATGGTTTCAACCAATGTTATCAGTATCGGTGCGTATCGACAGAAATCCGATACGCTGTGGGCCTGAATTGGCTATTTTTAGTAATTATAAAAACTTTTTAATAATTTTTTTATATTTATTGTAATGGTTTTAACACATGTCATACTACGATTGACACGTTATGATTTTTTTTTATTATTTTTGGGCCAATACAGAACGATTCAATTGAGTATCGGTATCAGCGATCCAACTGAATCAGTAGCCCAACGATTCAGGGCGGATATCGACTGACAACATTGGTTTCAACAACTTTGGTTGTGTTGGTGACCCCACCTTGGGTTTAACCTTGCAGGGCGTGGACTCATTAAGTGTTCCGGTTCTCAGAGACTGTTTTCATAAAAAAAGAAATCAGCTCCCGCTTTGCCACTAGTGTTCCAACATTAATGACGTGTGGATATGAATATGGATACAAATATGGATATGGATATGATATGAATTTAAAACAAAATATGCGAATTTAATGAAAAGTGGGAAGCTACCAAACATATATTTCGTTATTTATTGTAAAAATATTTTCAATAATTTTAATATGTAACAATACAAACAGTGCAGAACTCGTATTATAGCATGTTGTGTAGCATTAAGGGTGCAAACGGGTCAGATTTGGTTAGTATGTAAGCATTATTGAGCCTGACTGAACTGAATTTTACCTAATTTGATTTGGAGGTGGGTGGAAAAACATAGTACCAAATCCTAAACAGACTAGCTGATCAGATACATTTTAATATGTATTCAGATTATTTATTGGATTCATGTTTGAAATCAGATTCAGATGTAAAAGTGCATGCTGAATCTCAATCCGATTATTCATTGGATCACGTGTGATCTACCAAATCTGATTCAACAGGTTCAGATTCTATTGGATATTTGACCGAAACCCGACCAATTGACATCCCTGCTAATGTGTCCTGTGTCCACATGTTGTTTCATCTGTTCCTGCGACCTAGATCCTAGTGAAATGTCAACTAGCTAGGGGTGCAAACGAGGTTGACACGGGCAGGATCGCAGTAGATCCAAGTCCTAATTTTATGCAAAAACTAGATCCTACCTTGGATTTTTGGTTTGAACTAGATCCAACGTGATGGGGTTGACTCCAGATCAGTATTTTACATGGTCCGATTTTATCATATGATTGGATCAGGCCTGGATCTAAAGATAGATATAATAAAAAATCATCAATTTGAATCCGGGTCCAAAAAATCAGACCATGTAAGAAGTCACATATATATATATATATATATATATATATATATATATATATATATATATAGAGAGAGAGAGAGAGAGAGAGAGAGAGAGAGAGAGAGAGAGAGAGAGAGAGAGGTGTTTTCTGCCCGTATCCTGGTATACAAGTTTGCCTCGAGTGAGTACCCGATACAAACCTGATCCATTGATGGACTAAATCGAAGATGCCGACCAGATAACCGATGGCTTGCCACGTACCAAGCTGGTGATGGGTCAAGCCCAGGCCTGAAATGGGCCCGGCCTGAGCCAGAATATAACTGGGTTGAACCGACCTCAGACCTGGGTATGGGTCTACGTCACAGGGACACGCCATTTTGGCTGCATGTCCCTGGTGATATGAGCGGGCATTCTTGGACACGGACACATACTACATTATTTTAATAATTTTAAATACTATTTTACTATATTTTAATTGTATTTCAATGAAAGCTTTATTTTTAATGTTAAAATATTCAAAACACAGTTTTTTGTTGATTAAAAATTTAAAAATTCCTTGTGCTCGTGTCCCATTTTCGAACATTCAAGTAGAATCCAAATCCAGCGTCCTGAAGTCCACGAATCATTGTGATATAGGTATGGGTTAGGCCCTAATGAACCTGGGCCGAGCTAACCCGATGTCCACCCGTAGATATCTTGACAATTGACCCGACCCGTTAAACCATTCTTCGGATAACCTCTAGCTCCCCTCTCTCTATAAATATGTCAACGGTGCCAATGAAACGCTAGCACGAGAGGCGCCGAAGGAAAGGGGAACGAAACATCCAAAACTAGGGTTTCTGGAAATTCCCCTCTTTTTCCCGGTTAGGATTTCAGACTCAGCAAAGGATCGAAGGGGCCGGGGGGGACACGATAAGGAATCGGGGGGCAATTCGATATGTACTCCAGAGGGTAAGCGGGTTTCGAAATTTTAGGGTTTCTCTTTCTTTTGCGTTTCCATTTCTCAGTTTTCCTTTCTCTTGCTGGAATTCCTTTAGATTTTTTTTTGTAAGATTACGGTTTTTTATTTGTGATTTTTTTATGTCTCGTCTTCTTAGAACAATGTTGTTTTTCACGGTCGTTGTTTCTAATCGTGTTTGCTGGTATATGATTTGCAATTTTGGGATTTCTTGGTTTTTCGAAAGAATGATGAATGGTTGTAGAAAATGTCGAAATCTTGAGCTAAATGTGTGTAGTTCTAGATGGGTGGGTGGTTTTCGTGTATTAACGGGTGGGTTGTCGTTTCTCTTGGTTTTGGGTTTTCGGGAACTGAAGGAAATACATGGATGATGGTAGAGATATGCATGATTTCGGGTCAAAACGTCAGCGGTTAATGGATTCGAATCTGGGCTATGGGAATTCTCCTGGTCCCAGTTTCATGTACGGTAATGCCTCGTACATGTCCCAATTCTTTGGCCAGCCTAAGCCATTCCCGGTTGTTCGGTTGCGAGGGTTGCCTTTCAATTGCACCGAGTTGGACATTGCGGAGTTCTTCATTGGTTTGGATATCGTTGATGTGCTTTTTGTTCACAAAAATGGCCGGTCTAGTGGGGAAGCTCTTTGTGTTCTAGCATACCCTGTCCAGGTTGATTTCGCCCTTCAAAGGAATAAACAGAACATGGGCAGGAGGTATATAGAGGTTTTCCGGAGCAAGAGGCAGGAATATTACCAAGCTGTTGCAAATGAAGTTGCTAATTCTAGGAGCATCTCCCCACGCCGACCAGCTCCTAGAGTGAGGTCTTTTGATGATGCCAAAGATTCCATGCAGCACACTGGGGTACTCAAGCTGAGGGGATTGCCTTTTTCTGCTACCAAGGAAGACATATTGGATTTCTTCAAAGATTTTGATATTCCGGAAGATAATGTGCATATGGTTTTTAATTCAGAGGGAAGGGCTACTGGTGAAGCATTTGTAGAGTTTGCAAGCGCTGAGGATTCAAAAGCTGCTATGGTCAAGGACAGGATGTCCATTGGGAGTCGTTACATAGAACTTTTCCCGTCATCCCATGATGAGTCTGAAGATGCTGCTTCAAAATCCAGATGATCCAACTAGAGACCTTGTTATATTTCTATTGGATGCTTTGTAACTTTGCCAAGAAGATAAGTACTTGTTATGGTGCAGCAGTTTTTCTGTTTTGGGACTGATGGTGCAATGTGATTAAAGGTAAGATTTATCCTTTTTTTAATCTTAGTTTAAACGTAATATTTGTCTTATTGGTCTATTTTTGGAAGATTTCACAGTCAGATGTGTCATATGAAATGATGGTGTTATGGCAATAGACTTTCCGTATGTTCTTTTCTCAATGACACTTTTGGGGTTGGAAGCGAATCATATACCCTTTTATTTTCATATTTTCACTGTGGTTTTTCATAGATCCTCCTGAATGCAGGCTGCATGAGAAAACATAGTGTTCTAACTGCCTTCTCCTCCTTGAAAATAAAAGGAGAATACAATGATTCTCATCACAACACTCATGTGAACTGGGATAGGTGAGTGATGGAACTGGCTTGTAGAATAGACTACATGGGCTATGTCAGATCGAGTGATAGTCAAATATGTTAATGCTCCAATCATCTGGCGGTATGAAGTGAGATGCTCCAGAGGTGATCTGCCATCTTTCTTCATCTTGGCGTTGATTATTTATAGAGTGTCCACCCTCTTTTAATCATTAATCCCTGACTTGTCAATAATTTTAGTAGCAAACTTTGTTTGGGTTAGCAAATATCCTCGTGGAGAATAAGCGACTTTAATTCCTAAGAAAATCTAAGAAATCCAAGGCCGGTCATTTCAAAATGTTCCTTAAGAATACTTTTAATATGACTAACCCCTTGTTTTTCTCCATTGATAATTATCATGTCATCCACATAAAAAAGCAAAATAATGATACCTATATAAGATTTTTTTTAAATAAGCATAGCAGTGTTAGTATAACAAGATTCAAACCTATGTCACATGGGTGCGGGTGCGGGCGCGGGTGTGGGTGCGGGTGCGGGGATTCGGCACTTCCAAAAAACCCGGGTGCGGGGTGCGGCAGGGTCAAAAATGTATATATATATATATAAATATATATATATATATATTAAGGGGGTCGGGGTTTTTCTGCTGTCAGCTGCTGTCAGCAGCTGACAGCAGCTGACTGCTGTCAGCTGCTGACAGACAGCAGCTGTCTGTCAGCCCTGACAGACAGCTGCTGTCTGTCAGGGCTGACAGGCAGATTTTTTTTTAAAGACAGACAGCAGCTGCCTGTCAGCCCTGACAGACAGCAGCTGCCTGTCAGCCCTGACAGACAGCAGCTGCCTGTCAGCCCTGACAGACAGCAGCTGCCTGTCAGCCCTGACAGACAGCAGCTGTCTGTCAGGGCCCTGACAGCAGATTTTTTTTTAAAAAAAATTCAAATTCGCAGCCCATTTCACAGGGCAATTTTTTTTTTTAAAATCCAAAAAACAAATGGACCTAAATGATCTTGGGTGCGGTCAACGCACCCAAGACCGGGTTGACCGAACCTGCACCCGCGTCGAGTCGCGTCGACGCGGGTGCGGCACCCTGCTAGCCGAATCCCTGTGACATAGATTCAAACCCAAGTTTAATCATCACAAAGCCGAATTTATCAGACCATGCTTTAGGAGCTTGTTTTAACCCATATAAGACTTTTCTTAAATGAATGACCTTTCCATATGGAATCTTATATCTTGGAGGTGGATCTAAACTTCGTATTTTAGTTCTCCATTTAAAAATGCATTTTTACAACCATTTGATAAATGACCCGCTCCTTGACAACAGTCACAAGCCTACAACTATGAGAGTTTTAACAAAGGTCATCCTAGTTACGAGTGCAAAAGTTTGATCATAATCTATACCATGGTTGCCAATTGAGGAAGCGAGAGCGGGAAGCGATACAGGAAACAGGAGCGGGAAGCGAGGCACTTTCAAAATTTTAGGAAGCGGGGAGTGTGGGACCACTTAGGAGTGAATCATGAATCGTCTTGGAAGCGACCTAGGAAGCGAGGTGGAAGCAAAAAAAATAAAAATAAAAAATTGAAAAAATGGGGGAAGCGAGGGGAAAGCGTGATGGGAAGCGCATTTTCTATAAAAGGGAAGTGTGCTTCCCATTAAAAAATGACGCTTCCCCGTGCATTTCAGAAGCACAACGTTTCGCGCTTCCGAAGCATACTTCCCCACTTACCTAGGCGCTTCTGATAACTCTGATCTATTCCATATTCTTGAGAATAACCTTTAGCCATTAATCTCTCTTTGTATCTTTTTAGTGTCCCATTACTTTTAGTCTTTACTTTGTAAACCCATCTACAACCTATGGTTTTCTTCCCTTTGAGTAAATCTTTTATCTCTCAAGTTTTAGATTTCTCAAGTGTCTCTAATTCATTCATGTGTCTATGTTTTCTTTCAGCCAAACCATTTTTTTTGGTGCATTGGCATAAGACCTTTGATGTAGAATACTATTGGTCTCCAAATATTCTTTTAAATCTTTTGACATAAATTCTTTCCCTTAATCCGAGTGAAAAATATATATGTTGGTTTTGAATTGATTCTTAATGAGGTCATGAAAAGTTTTAAAGATTCTAAAAACTTCATATTTGTGCCTAAGAAAGTAAATCCAAGTATATATATAAAAATCATCCACAAATATTACATAATAAACATAACCACCTTTAGAGGCAGCAGGAGCGGGACCTCAAACATCTGAGTGCACTAATTCAAGAGGTTTAGATGAAAAAAACTCTTTTGTGGCAAATAGAAGGGCTTTCATTTTGCCAAGAGTAAAATCGGTACAATGAAAATCTTCATTACAATTTTTTTTCAAATGTGGTACATGAGATAATTTAGATATGCTAGGATGTCCTAGCCTTTGTTGTTACAAAAAAATCTTCAGGTTTTGTATATTGCGACAAAATGTGTCTTTTGGAATAATCGATCAATCCATATAGTAGAGATCTTCCTTCCTATGACCATCCCCAATTTGCTTCTTTGACTGGAGATCCTGCACCCAACATCGGTTTGATGAAGAGACACTACACCCATGGTCGACAATTTGAGAAACTAAAAGTAAATTCAAGTTAAGTTTTGGAACAATCTTATTTTGAGATTTGAAAAGTTTGAAAATTTGTTAAAACCAGTGATTCTTTTTATGTCAAGAGAAGACCCATCAACGGTAAATACAAGGGTTTTACTTGCATTAGTGCCACAATTGAAAAACAAAGAATGTTTGAGGTCTTATGAAAAGATGCCTCAGACTCCAAAAGCCAAGAAACCTCAAAAAAAATGTGAGGATGTAGAGACCACGTTTCTCGAGATGGAGAAAGATGAGTTCTTGATAAGCGGTTGTAGAGCTTCCATCAATTGAGACAATGTCATGGTTCCAATAGATTTGGAATCTCCATCGGTCTCACTCTTGTCTTCTTGAGAAGTTCCTATTGACACCTCTTCTCGTATCTTCTTTTGAACTTTGGGCAATAGGACTTAATGTGCCTTGGTTGTCCACAATTATGGCAAATGATCTTCTTTCTCTTGTCATCATTGTAGGGCTTCCCAAAATGAGGCTTAGTGAAGTGAGGAGGTTTATAACTATTTGCGTTGGCTTCAAGTCTAGAAATGACCAACATATTGTCTTTAGTCTCTTTATATTCGAACATAGATCTTAATCTTGTCTTCTTCATACAAACTTCGGCTAAAACTTCATGTAGGGGTAGAGTTTTTTTTTCTATTAATAATATTCACCCATACTTGTTCAAAATCGGGTCTAAGACTCATGAATTGGAAGAATTGCTCCTCAAGGATTTGTTTTTTCCTTTCAAGAGCGTCATTAGAAGTCTCCCAAATAGGTTTCAACTTAGCCATTTGATCCTAAAGTCTTTTAAGAGTACTATAGTACTCTCTAACAAATTTATCTCCTTGTTTGCAATTGTGGATGTGATCTCATAAATCCCATTTATAGGTGACATCCTTTTGTGTGTAAGTTTGTTTGATGAACTCTCATGCTTTGTCAACCCTTTCAAATTCAAGGATGTTTAAACATGGTTCTTCATTCATGCTTCCCATGAAGAGGGAGATGACCTTGGCATGTCTAACTTCCCATTCTTTATGGACTTTTTTGTAGTCCAACAATGCCTTCTCTCTTTCGCTTCCTTTAAGGGTCTTTTCTTTAGACGTCCACTACAATTTTTGTGAGAATAGGTTAAGGTTTCAGAGATGAGCCATCAACATATTTTCACAAATCTTTTCCCATGAGAATTCTCCTCACTGCTGTGACTCACATGTTGTAGTTGTGTCCATTAAACTTGATGGTGACAACCGTAACAACTTCTTTGTCGGCCATTGGAAATGAGAAGAGAAGAAGAGGATGAGAGAAGATAATATTTAAATAGATGATGAGGGCTCCACCAAGAAACTTTCTCAGGAGCTCACGAGCCTACATGATCCATGAGCACGAGCACGAACCCACAAACTCCAAGAACTCAAGGCTTTGATACCACGTAATGAAACAAGAGTGTGCACAAATAGATGCCTCTATGGGCTACAAAGATACACAAGCGTGCACAAATGCAATGAGCCACTTTTGGGAAATATGCAATGATGCAGAGCAGGATGGACCTGGGTTCAGGGACTGGATTTGCACCCTAGGAATCAGATCCAAGCAGTGGATCCAATTCCCATATTGGTTCCAAGACATGGAGGGGAGGTTCCACTATGTACCAATGCCAGGCAAGCACAGAGAGTATAGGTCAGACAACTCCAGATCCAACATCATGCCGGAGCAACATCGGGTCCGGGGTCGGACCCGATACCCAGATCCAACCAAAGTCTTTAAAAACCCCTCTAGGGTTTCGTGCGCACCAGAGAAGATTGAAAAATCAAAACAACTTTTCCCTTTTGGTCTTTTTTTTCTGTCTGTCGTTTTCTCCCTTGATATTTACCCTTGCTTTTCTTTGAATCGTTTATTCATTTACCTTGCTTCCTGTTATTTTGATTTGCTTTGTCTCATTTGACGCCCATTGAAAATAAAGAGTAAATATTACGTTTCACTGTCTTGGTAGTTCCTTCTTTGAATCTGTTCATTGTCATTGCACGATGTGAGGTCGTGCCTTCGGTTCAGCCCACAACACGAGAAGATTGACGTCTCCCTGCATCAAATGGTATCAGAGCACCGAGCATCCTTCGTCGCCGGCAGCGTGCCGCCAAATGTGAGGATCGATCCGACGAAGGGGAAGGAGCAGGACACCAGCAACGACAGTCAGATGTCGTAGATGATGACCCAAATGGATGGGAATCTGCTGCATGTCTGTCGAGACGTCGCCGGCTTGTCGAAGCGGATGGATGGGGTTGAGGCACGGTTGGGAGCACTGGAGTCCAAGGTGGACGCACATGAGGTGCAATTGAACCAGATCGCGGGAAGACGTTGGAGAGACTCTGCACAGGGATGCAGGGGACATCAACGTTTATCCGGTACACCCTCTCCAACTGGACCCTGTTACTACTGTGGATTGCCCAGTTTTGGGCTCTCTCCCACCGAATCAGCAAGGGGCGACAACACCCCAGTCGTGGCAGCGAGTTCCAGTCACGACATCGCTGGCTGGGCTCGAGCTGCAGGACCACAGCGTTACGCTGGGTCTTGCCCCAGGCCAGGGATCGTGGCCTTGCGCTGGGGAGCCCGCACCACAAGGGGGGTCGGACCTGCAGGGTCCCAGCTTCCCCCTGGGCACTATAGGGGACCCGAGTTCCTTTGTCCGACCCGGGAAGGCTGTGACCTTCCCCCTTGAGCCCGCGCATGGGAGCCGTAAGGCGGCAAACTCACGAGTGGGAGCAGGGGGTGTGTGGACAGGTTTGGACCCGAGAAGGTCCAAACCCGAGTTCATGAACATGGGGCCCGGGCCCGAGTCTCGTGGACCATCCTTTGGGTCCTTGGGAGCTGGTTCAAGTTCTGAACCTACTTACCCAACCTACCCAATTGGGTTTGGTTCGCGGTTCGTCCCGAACCAGACCCAACCTGTTAGTTTTGGCCCACAAAATGGATCCCACATCGACCCAAACCCATATCGGACCTGGACGGAGCTCCAGTTTGATTTTGAGTCGGGTCAAAACCAGACCCATAATCATATGGATCGAGTTCAGACCAAGCCTTCTACCCCTACAACTCGATCCCTTATCCAACCTATCCAAATCTAGGTCCGACGAGTAGTTTAGGACTTGACCTGATCCTAATCCAATCGGGTCATTCATCCCAGTATTACAATACCCAAAACCCGCATCTTTTCCAGGCCCAAGCCTTTAACCCAACCCAGATCCAGAATCCCGTACCAAACCCAATCCACTACCCCTACCCTAATCTAACCCATAACCCAAACCTATACTATCCCATTTCTACCCACCTAGAGCTCGAGACACGGCAACCCCATCCCCCTTACCTTGGACCTCCTGTCATACCGGTGCCACAACGTTGGCCACAGGTGGCTCCCGCCCATGGGCCAGTCAGACCGAGGCAGATTCAGTAGGGACCAGCATGACCAGAGCGCCGACATGTCGTCGGAATTCGCCAACCCCAGCAGCCAGGCGAACAGGACCACAGAGATGGAGCAGTGTGGGATGATGACACCTTCTGGAACGAGCATCTTGCAGGAATGGTGGAGGCCCGATAGTAGAGAGCACCGGAGCGCCCCTCCATGTATGGGGTGAAGTTGGAGCTTTCAGAGTTCGCAGGTCGGTTCGATGCAGAGAAGTTCTTTGATTGGTCATATGCCGTCCAATTCTTCTTCGACTCCCACGATGTCGCCGAGCATTGTCGTGTCTCCCTAGCCTCTACTCGGTTGAGAGGCCTAGCACAAACATGGTGGGTTGAGATGCAGAGGTCGAGGGAGCGACAGGGATTAGAGCGCATACAGACTTAGGAAGAGATGCGGTCTAAGTTCGTGCCGTCGGATCACACCGAGAGAGCCTACAAGGAGTACCTGGCCCTGCGTCATGGCACCAATACTGTGGCGAATTACACTGCTGAGTTCCATCGTCTTTCCCTACGAGTGCAGATTGAGGTATATTTTTTGTCTTCGTTCTGTTATTTCTGACGACTTTAGTTGTATCACAGTCGAGTCATTGGATCAAACCAGTAGTTATGCCATGAATATGGAGGAGAAACTGAAAAGGAAGCAAGAACATAGGACATCCCGTAGTGACCAGTCCAGTCAACCCAAGTCGAGTTTCCCAACCAGGGGAGCGAGCTCTCCTAGGAAAGAAGACTCAAAGTCCACCCCAGGAGTCAACCCTAGCAAAACCGATCTGTCTGGACCCGCATACCACACCAGATCCAAAGGTAAGTCCAATGAGTCTACTACTCGTTGCTTTAGTTGCCAAGCGTTAGGTCGTGTTGCGTCCAAGTGTCCCACCGCGAGTAAGAACACCCATTTAGTAGAGGGCCTTGTCCAGTCTGCATCCAATAGTGAGAGCGAGGGTGAGTCACCTGTTGAGGAAAATGACGGGTTGAAAGTCGTAGAGTTCCATGGCAGCCTCAAAAACTTGTTAACCATTCGCCGTGTTTTGACCACATCTCGAGAGTCGGCCCCGACAAAATGGTTGCGGAATAATATTTTTAGAACTCGGTGCAACTGTGAGGGGCACACATGTAATGTTATAATTGATACTGGGGCATGCAAGAATATGGTGTCCGAGAGTCTTGTGTCCGCCTTGAGTTTAAAAACTTTAAAACTGTCCCAACCCAATAAAATGGCATGGTTCAAAAAAGGGAACGAGGTACCCATCGCCCTGCGTTGCCTAGTTTGATTCTCCATGGTGGAGCATTACCACGATGAAGTGTGGTGTGACGTGGCCCCTATGAGTGCATGCCACATCCTTTTGGGGTGTCCCTGGCAGTTCGACCATAAAACCATTCATGACGGTTGTAGGAACACATACATATTTGTTTTTCAGGGCTACAAGATAATTCTTCTTCTCACCAAGGAGCCCAGGCTTCCCCGACTCGCGAACCTATTATTAGAATATGGATCCTGTAGAGGATCCATATCACGTGTATGTTTATGTAATTTATATTACTAATGCAGGGCAATTTTGTCCATGCATTAGAAGTTATAACCCTATTAAATTTAATAATGTTTTAGTGCAGCCAACGAAGATTACATTGGCTGCCGATTCCCAACAAGCACCCGAGTTCTCCTTCTTCTCTTCCTCTTCTCTTTTCTCGATTCTAACAACAGTTTTATCATGATTGTACAACTAAAGAATTGTGGGAGACTCTAGCGCAGACTTATGCTCAAATATCAGAGGCTAAGGTGTTATTTCTCAAGCGTGAATTTCAGTTTTTGAGAAAAGGGACAATGACCATTATTGAATTCTTAAATCAAGTCAAAAGCATCACAGATCAACTAGCCATTGTTAGATATCCAGTGTCCGATAAAGAAAAAGTGCAGCAGACACTGAATGCCCTGGGATCAGAGTATCATGTTCTTGTGACTTCCTTATTGTGCTTGCCTATGTTACCTAGTTTTGAAGATTTGCGTGCTAAACTGTTCCAATATGAGATGTCCTTGAAAAGCATTTCTGATGCTTCAATTGGGCAATCATCTATGCATGATGTTCTTGCCAAAGGGATGACTGCTGATCGTACACGAGGAGGGTGTGGCAGAGGTAGGGGAGCACAAATCCAGGGTGGACGTGGGTTGCTACCTACTCCCAGCCTGTCAAGGAATGTTCCCACATGCTACCAATGCAACAAATGTGGCAACATCAAAGCCAATTGCTGGTTCAATCCTCAGAATCCTCAAAATCGCAATAGAATACAAAACAATAGAAATGTTGCTACATCAGGATCTGCGGGTACCTTTCGCGTCAGTGATGATGCTAAGGATCTTCTCCTGTTTGCTATAGCTAACTTGAACCTGAAGCAGAATGATGATGAAATATGGTATGTAGACTCTGGGGCAGCTGCTCATGTTACCTGCAATGCAGGTAAGTTCACTACCTTTATCCCTTATTTTGGTAAATCTAATATTATAACCGGAGATGGGACTCACCACCTTATTTCAAACGTAGGCAACATCTTTATTCTTTTGTCTGAATCTTTATCCATTCCTTTATCTAATGTTGTGCATGCACCAAACATAAAAAAAAGATTGTCTCTGTTTCCAAGCTTGTTGATTCTACCAGTTTATCTGTTGAATTCACTCCTATATATGTCTTTGTCAAGGATCTTCAAACGAAGAAGACGTTCGCTAAAGGAAAGCAACATGAAAACATGTATATCTTCAATGAAGATCTAGCCTCCATGTTCTGAAGCCTTCTAAGTTCGATCACGCCTGTAGAAGTGTTCTAAGTATATCTCAATGTGATAAGCCTGAAATTTGACATTCTCGTCTTGGTCATTGTAGTCAAGTCTTTATTGAAAAATTAGTGTCCAATGGATTTCTTCAAGAATCTATTTCACCTTCGTTGAAGAATAAAATGTGTTCCAGTTGTCAGGTTTGCAAAAGTCATGTACTTCCTTTTCATCAAATAAATAAAAGAGCCTTCATGCCTTTTGAGATAATATGTTCTGATGTTTGGGACCCAACCCCCAATCCTTCTTCTTCTGGAAGTAAATATTATGTATCTTTTATTGACAATTTTTCTTGTTTTACCTGGATATTCTTTATGAAACACAAATAAGAAGTTTCTCTCATTTTTCGTCGCTTTCATGCCTACGTTAATACCCAAATTCTCTCAAAACATTCAAATTCTACAATGTGATGGGGGTGGTGAGTATTCCTCCAAGAATTTTTATATTTTCTTCAAGATAATGGGATACATCGTAGAGTTTCTTGCCCATACACTCCACAACAAAATGGAGTTGCTGAACGTAAACATAGACATTGTGGAAAGTGCAATAAGCATGATGCATGGCTCTAACGTGCACATTAGTCTTTGGACAAAGGCTTTTCACAGTGACACTCATGTGATAAACCATCTTCTTATGCCTATTCTTGAGAATCAGTCTCCCTATTATGTTCTCTTTGGGGTACATCCTCATTATGATGAGTTACGAGTTTTTGGCTGCACATGTTATGTACATGTTGATAAATCCATAAGAACCAAATTTTAGGACAAAGCTTCTATTTGTCAATTTGTAAGTTATGCAGATGAACACAAGAGATATAGGTGCTATGACCCTGTCAACAAGAAGATCAGAATCTCCAAAAATGTTGTTTTTGATGAAAGTAGTTTTCTGAAAAATAAAGCAGATCACAATTATGAACATATGGACGCAACTGTTAATTGGTATGATCCATGACTCAGTGCTGAACTCATCTCACATGCTGCAAAACATACTAGTTTGGCTCCTGGAAGCATAAATGATGAGATAGTTTCAAATGAGATATAAAAACCAGAATGTCTGAGATACAAGAAATGTCTATACCAGGAGACCCAGAGAGCAAACAAATGGACTTGCTGGAGAACAGGTGGCATTATCCAATAACAGAGAGGCACCAAGAAGATCAGGCAGGATAAGGTATCCTATTGAGAAATGGGTGAGTTATGATAACTTCTCTATGGATTTTCAGATTTTTCTATCCAAGATTGAAAAACATGAGTAACCACTTGGATTTCGCCAAGCTTTTCAATCCAATAAATGGATTGAAGCAATGAATGAGGAGATCGAGGCACTTCATGAGTGTCAAACATGGGAGATAGTTGGTCGTCCCCCTGATAAAAACGTTGGTTCGAAATGGGTATATAAGATTAAATATAAACCGGATGGTAGCATTGAACGATATAAGGCACGTCTTGTTGCCAAAGGTTTTACTCAAGAATACAGTTAAGATTATGATGAGACATTCAGCCCAGTAGTGAAAATGAGAACCATTCGTATTATTCTTGGCCTGGCCCTTGAACATGGATGGACTCTTAGTTATCAAAAATGCATTCCTTCATGGAGAGTTAAAGGAAGAGGTCTAACATGGAGCAACCTCAAGGCTATGTAGAGGGAGACCCAAAGGAATATGTATGCAAACTGAGCAGAGCCTTGTATGGCTTAAAGCAAGCCTCCAGGTCATGGTTTGAAAGCTTCTCCTTAGAGATTCAGAACCACGATTTCCTCTGCTCTCAACTTGATCATTCTCTATTTATATACAGAGATGGAACCACTATAGTTTTCTTACGTTGATGATATCGTGATCACTGGTAATGCTCTAGAACATATTCGACGAATTAAAGATTTGCTGGGTATACGATTCAGGATGAAAGATCTTGGGGAACTGAGATATTTTCTTGGTGTAGAGGTGGTCAGACAGGATGAAAAAATGTTATTAACTCAACATAAATACACTCTCGATCTTCTGGCCAAAGCAGGAATAACAAATTGCAAACCTCTGCCTACCCTTAGTGTTGTCAGTCAAAAGCTCCGTATTTGTGATGGTGAATTATACCCTGATGCAAGCAAATATCGCAGTTTAGTGGGCATGTTATACTATCTTACCTTTACTAGACCAGACATTGTATATTCTGTAAACCAGGTATCTCAGTTCATGCATGAACCGAAGACTAGTCACATGGATGCTGTCAAACGTATTCTTCGTCACCTAAAAGGCACAGTGGGTGATGGACTCACATATGTACAATCCTCATGGGGGACACCGAAACATGACATAGTGGTTATACAGATGCGGATTGGGCAGGGGACCCAGATGAGAGGAGGTTTGTTTCAGGATACTGTGTTTTTATTAGAAGAAATCTAGTCTTATGGAGTAGCAGAAAACAGAAGGCTGTGGCACGATCTAACACAGAGGCATAGTATAGATCTATGGCAGCTACCACAACAGAAGTGACCTGGATTAGACATTTACTTACAGAGATGGGAGAAAATAACTCAAGTTCGACTCTTACGTGTGATAATAGAAGTGCCATACAAATTGCGTCCAATCCCGTTCATCACAGTCGGACTAAGCATATTGAGATTGACCAACATTTCATCGGACAAAAGATAGCGGACAAAGAGATTGAACCGGTTTATGTGACTTCAGAAGAACAAGTTGCACATGGTTTAGTCCCTTGCACAACTTGAGGGAAGGTATTAGAATATGGATCGGATATGGATCCTGTAGAGGATCCATATCACATGTATGTTTATGTAATTTGTATTACTAATGCAGTGCAGTTTTGTCCATGCATTAGAAGTTGTAACCCTATTAAACTTAACAATGTTTTAGTGCAGCCAACGAAGATTACAGTGGCTGCCGATTCCCAACAAGCACCCGAGTTCTCCTTCTCCTCTCTTCCTCTTCCCTTTCCTCGATTCTAACAACAGTTTTATCACCTATTAGACCGATCTTACCTCCTTGAGTTGCCTGAAAATTGGAACTTTCCTCTTATATTTACTGTGCATGATCTAAATGCTTACTGTGAGAACAAGTCGTCGGAGCCGACTTTTTCCCAACCAGAGGAGAATGATGCAGAGCAGGATGAACCTGGGTTCATACAGCGTGACTCACGTAGGGGACTGGATTTGCACTTTGGGAATCGGATCCAAGCAGTGGATCCAATTTCCATATTGGTTCCAAGACATGGAGGGGAGGTTCCACTGTGTACCAATGCCAGGCAAGCACAGACAGTACGGGTCGGATAGCTCCAGATCCAACATCATGCCAGAGCAACATCGGGTTCGGGGCCGGACCTGATACCCAGATCCAACCAAAGTCTTTAAAAACCCCTCTAGGGTTTCGTGCGCACCAGAGAACGTTGAAAATTTTCCCTTTTGGTCTTTTTTTTTGTCTGTCGTTTTCTCCCTTGATATTTTCCCTTGCTTTTCTTTGAATCGTTTATTCATTTACCTTGCTTCTTGTTATTTTGATTTGCTTTGTCTCATTTGACGCCCATTGAAAATAAAGAGTAAATATTACGTTTCACTGTCTCGCTGGTTCCTTTGAATTTGTTCACTGTCATTGCACGATGTGAGGTCGTGCCTTCGGTTCAGCCCACAACACACGAGAAGATCGACATCTCCATGCATCATGCAATCTCATAAAAGATATCACAAACACAAACTACCAAATGGCTACAATACATAAAAAATAAATGTTTTTATTCAACATAAAATGCTCAAGAAAAGTATACCATATAATATGGGAGAGATCCCATATATATAGAAAGAAGGGAACAAGGGGCTAGTCCAAAGGCTAGCCGTTAGACTAGCCCAACAGCTTGTTGGGCAAGTCCCAATGATTAGAAATGAAAAAAAAACATAAAAAATTAAAAATTAAAATTTTCAAAACTGCCTATTACATAAGGGAAAAGACAAAGAATTCCCCTGGAGGGAATAACCTATTACATATATATCACCTATGTCACATGGGTGCGGGGGTGCGGCAGGGCAAAAATGTAAAAAATTATATATATATATATATATATAATTTTGAAGTTTTAACAGTTAACATTGTCATAATATCATTAATCACGCATGAAATATATCAACCTAAATATCAATCAAATAAGTAAAGCAAAAAAGAACTAAATTACATACCAAAAGAGGTGCCGTAGCAGGACCATGAATAATTACATAAATGACGATGAAGTAATCGATCTTAATAATTTTCTTCTTCATCATCAAATGCATCATTAGAAAGAATACTGGGCTCAGCTAAATCTATGTTTGTCATGTTGAAATCATGCTCTCCCTCGAAGTCACTCTTCTGGATTTACATCCCAAAATTTGGATGTTTCTTGTCTGCGTTACAAACCCAATTTGAAAATGTTAAATACAATACAAGTATATTTAACTGAAAAACTAAGAAATAATCAAATAACTAAGTGAGCAAATTAGTACCTGTATTCATCATTGGTTTGTGAAAGTAGTCGAAAATTTGAATGAACATATACTAAATCTTCTGCATGCTTGCTGGTGAATTTGTTTCTCTTCATGTTGTGAATTTGGGAATATGTGCTCAAATTTCTTTCACAACAAGATCAACTAGCAGGCTGCAATAGCAATCTTAATGCAAGACGTTGGAGAAGAGGTGTTTCTGATCCAAATGTTGACCACCATGTGATAGAATCTATATTATCTTCTTCTTTTGCGAATAATGTCGATCCATATAATCTCGAAGATGAAAATTTTCCAAACTCTTGTGTGACTTGATTTAGAAGATATGCTTCTGGAAAAAGTCTTATCATACGCATATTTCTATGTTTTGATAGCTCTGAGTCTAAATTTGAAGGGACACGACCAATACCACCTGCCCGCCACTTATTTGCATAATATTTTGGATTAAGAGAATGTGCCATGCAATGCAAACGAGTGTTGCTCTTATCCCATCTTCTGACTAAAATTGAATGAATATGGTTAAAAAAATTTGAATCATCCAATGCAGGATTTTTTTCTTCATGCTTGACAACTACAACTTGTATTTTTTCAATCATATCATCCCACATTTCATAAACTCTGTGAAGTATGGGCTCATCCTTATCAACTTCTCTTAACATTTCTCAAATAGTTGCGTAAATTAAAGGAAGCATACCACTCTGTCCCAAAACTCATCATCAATAATGAATTTCTTAATTTCTTGAGCTTTGATATCATCATTAGCACGATAGAATGTCCAATTTTCACCAGTCACCATGCTAACCAAAGCATTTTTAACTTTTTTAATCCTCTTCACCATCACACTGATGGACGCAAAACGTATTTCAGCGACCTTCAAACAATTTCAGGTCAGAATGCTTATTGAATATAGCATTAGCACGATGGTGGTTAACAATAAAATTCCTAATGCTTTTGACATTTCTTTTTAAATCTTCAATCCATGAACATAAAGCATATGCTTGTGAATTTTCTTCTTCTTTGGGGTTAAGATGCTCTTTAGGGCCAGATTTAAGCTGTGTGCTAAAAAATATGAGGGTACTCACTCTCCAAACTCAACGCTGCACTTTTACAAACTGGAGTGTTGTCTGTAATGATTTGTACCACTTTCTGATCAGTCACTTCTTTTATGACTTCTATAAACAACCCCTTCAAATACTCTATATTTTTATATTCTCCAGATGCATCAACTGCTTTCAAGAATATTGGGCCACTAAGCAAACAAGCAATGAAATTGATCAGTGGACGCCTTTGAATATCTGTCCATCCATCATAAATAATAGAAACTCCATTTTGCTCCCATGAATATTTTTTAATCTCCAGCAATCTCTCTACATTTGCCCTCTCTTCTACAAGAAGTGTGGTTTATAGTTTTTTTGAGCTTGGAGACACATAGCCACTCAAATTACAATTTGTGAAAGATGTTACTAAATCCTTCCATTAAGGATTTCTAGCCGCATTAAATGGGAGTGAACTAGAATAAAAATACCTCTCTACTTCTCTATCCATATTCTTCCTTCTATATGTATTGAATGCTGCATGTATCGTTCCTCTACTTCCTACATTGACTTTTTTCTTCAGCATCTTCTTGGTGGCTTCCAAATGACACACTAATTGCACAAGAATCACTCATTGTCTTTCTCTTCTTATATTCTTCTTGTATTTTCTTGTATTGTCTTCGCATTACCTCATCAATTTTTCTACATCCTGAAATGCCTGGTATCTTCAACAAATAAGCCTTCACTCTTGTGTAAGACTCAACAAAATCCTTTTCACAGAAGCTTGCATTGAAATCTCCTGTTTTCACCACTTTCTTCTCCAATTTTTGCAAGTTTATCTACATGTACCCATTAGTGGCCCCACATCATCACTCCCACTACAACTAGCAGCAGAACTCATATGTGAGGATGAGGATGACGAAGTCTTTTCCTTTTATCCGTCATTTTTATCCTAAAAATACAAAAAAAATCATATTAAAATCAATTATGCAGACAATCAAGATTTATAATATCGACTACAGCTCCCCTGAAATCAGAGGGAGCAGGGTGGGGGGCTCGATCCCTCCCCTGCCGAAAACAGGGAGGGGCTCGGCCCCTCCCCTGAAATCAGAGGGAGCATGGAGGGGGGCTCGGCCCTCCCCTGCCGAAAACAAGGAGCAGGGTGGGGGGCTCGACCCCTCCCCTGCTGACCCAATAAGAGAGCGAGAGGGAGCAGGGGGGCTTGGCTTCTCCCCTGCCGACCCAACAAGAGAGCGAGAGGGAGCAGGGGGGCTCGACCCCTCCCCTGCCGACCCAACAAGAGAGCGAGAGGGAGCAGTGGGCTCGGCCCCACCCTTGCCGACCCAACAAGAGAGCGAGAGGGAGCTCAGCCACTCCCCTGCCGACCCAACAAGAGAGCGAGAGAGAGTGAGAGGGTACCTGCGACAAGGAGGTGGCGTCAGGCTCCCTTGCGAGACGTTGGGAGGAGAGGAGGCGAGCGAGAGAGCGGAGCTGCACGAGAGAGGAGAGGAGAGGAGTAGGGCAAACAAAATTTGCCCTAATCCTCTTTCGCAGCCCCTTTTGACCGGACACCAATTTTTTTTTAAGTTTGAAAATTGGACGAAAATGACCTTGGGTGCATTGACCGCACTGAGGGCTGTGTTGACCGCACCGGGCACGCGCACCTGCATCGCATCGTGTCGACGCGGGTGCGGCACCTGCTTTGCCGAGTCCCTGTGACTTAGTATATCACAATAAAGGGAATATATATTTATCATACAAATTAACCATCTACGAGACCCCATAAATCTCTTCCAGTTATATGTTTTCCTTGGCCGAAGCTCATACCAACTTTTTGGAAGAGTTTAACTTGGATGGAAGAATGGTGATCACCTCCTTGTCGGCCATGTTTAAAGAGGAAGCGAGAAAGGACACTTGTGGGAAGAGTCCCCAAAGCACCAAGCACCATGGTCTTGCAAAGTCTAAGAAGAAGCACCTTGATTACGTGCACTAGGCAAGTGATTGCCTAGAACAATGACTACCAAGAAATGGAACAAGAATTCCTCATCCAGTGGAAACTAAACACCATGGGTCTTAGCTTTACCATGTAGTGAAATGGTATAAAAAGACATCTTACAATTCATAAATACAAAGAATTAGAATTCAAAAGATCTCACAAAAGACAATATAAAATATTAATGATTCTTCACAAATGCATTAGGAAAATGCATACAAAATGGCCCTAGACTTACATATATACAAATCAAAGAACTAGCTGTTAGAGAGTTCTAACAGCTACATGCTTTTAATGGCTGGCGATGCTAATTTAAAACAAACAAACAAAGAAAATATAGGAAAACTTGAATAACTAGCCTATGCTGACCTAAAGTGTACCTTATGACATAAATCTAGCCTCTAATAACGTAAGTGTACATTTACCTATACATTACTTATGACAGACACAACATGAACCTATCTATCCTAGAGTATACGTTATCTATGACATAACACGAAGTGTTTATTCTAACATCCGCAACTGTAAAGAATTTTGCCATGCTTGGCTTCAAGAATATTTTTCCTGATGGGCCTTGATCGTTCTGTGGGTTACACACATTCTCGTTCATTAAAGCATGTGTTCTTCGCATATTAGCATAGTTTTGTAGTAGTCCATTATTTAGACAAAATCTTGTGGAATTTTAGTCACGAGCCACCTCGTTGTTATGCTTTCCTCTTAACAGTATCTTGTCTGTAGTGGCCATTGCAGAGTCAGTATGACAGTGGCAGTGCTTTTTCTATAGATTGGTTTCTAAGTGGCAGTATTGCCCCTCTTCTGTTTTAACATGGGCCGTTATCAGATTATGTTAGTAGTGAATATCCTCCATATCATCTAAGGTTTGCAAGATGCAGTACATTCTGCTTAAGTTGCAGTTTATGTGTAATGAGTTCTTCATTATCACAAAGATTGGCAGTTATCATCACTATTCAATCTTATGTCACTATCTACTTCAAACCTTCAATCAGAGTGACATACATTATGAGATATAAGTGGATATGTGGCAATGGTCATGACAACTGATACATCTCACGGTAGGAATTTTTTTCTTTTATCTTTTTGAAGCCTTGGGAAAGAACTTGCTTGCTGTCCTCTTTTAGCACATGGTGCATTCTTCAATGAATCAAGCATCACAAGTCACACTGCCATCTTGCATGTGAAATCCTAGCAGTTTACCTTGCGACAATTGTTTATTTCATTGTAAGGGTCTTCATCATAAGTCACTCCACTGATAAACCTAGAGTCCCTTTTCATTTTGTGCAGCTTGCCCACTAGAAAGACTGACTAGACACAAGAAAGACATGCATTTCACACGGGCAGGTAAACTAACTAGTAGTTCAATAGTCAAGGGGAGAGCTCTATTTGATGTAGCAAGCAATCACTTTGTAATGAATATGCCAAGCAGGCTGCAGGCTTTGTCTTAATGGCACAAGCTATAGACTTGGTGACACGTAGACTTACTGAATGCTTTTCTGAGTGATTCGGTGTGAAGTTAAAAGAATTGACAGGGGCCTGCTGCTATTACTTCTTGGGTTCAGGAATTCCTTATGTTTAATGGGTAGTCAAGATTATGATCTTCCAATTCTTTTATTTCATTTTCGAGTAATCAGGTGTTGAAGATTTTGCTAGATTTTGGAAACCTTAGCCTTTTTATCATCGTGATTCTGTTGTTCACTTACGCTTTTACCCTTTTTCATTTGTGGTAAATGATTGCCCTCTAGGTCCCATGCTTTCTTTAATTTTAGTTTATTATGTGAATTTTCATGTAGACCCTTCTAAGGGAACTTTTTTGGTGAATAACTACTGCACTTTGTCTACCACTTGGTCAGTATTTGCAAGGAGATTTAGGTGACGACCTACATTCATTTGGCTATAGGTTGGTAACCCTTGGCATCAGTGTTAACATTATTTTGATTTCTCCTTGAGGACAAATGGATCAAGTACATTGTCCTTACTGTCCACTTGTTAGAGTAAGTTCTACTTTGTAGTATGGGTCTACTTCTTTATATTTCTAGGTGCTTTTGGCATTATAGGAGTGGAATGACACGTGGTTTTGATTTCTCTATTGCAATCATCGGAATTGATAAATTGAATTTCCTCTAACAAATACAACTCGAAGCACTCCAGAACTTTTAAGAAAAGAGAATGAAATGGTTATTCATGATTCAAATGCTAATTTAAAAAAGATTGGAACCTTTTGGTTTTTTTGCCATCCTGCCCACATCTATGAGCTGTCTCAAACTTATAAGTTGTAACTTTACCATATTACATCTTTTCTGATTCTCATGCAGGGTATCTCTTGTGTATATATATATATATATATATATATATATATATATATATATATATATATATATTGGCTACTAATGAAGGTAATGAATTAATCAGTAGAAATCACTATTTTCTTCAAAAAATTTCAATTTTTTCTAGATCGTGTTACACATCTGATCTACATGGTTTGTTTAGTAGGAAACTTGTTTTGAATAATGTGATTATGACAAGTAATTAGGTTTTTAAAGGGATCCAAAAATCAATGGCACACAATGTGCCAAAATTTCATAACTCAAAAGATCACATTTTTGCATCAGAAGCGCATGATCCAAGGCTTGATCCTTAGCAAACAAACCATGTTGAACACATCTATGTGGTTAGATTGAGTCAATACAACTTGCACCAATGATTTATTGCTCATTAGTTCTTTACCTTCATTAGTAGCAAATATTTGTCTTATATATATAGAGTGAGAGAGAGAGACCGTCCAACCAAAGGAAGGTCCAAAATCTACAAAAAACATTGAACGGACCACTCCCCTTCTCCAATGCTTGATCATTTGTTCTTTATAATTTATTTTTTAAGAAATACGATTTACAAAAAGACTTTACGACATATAGGCATGTTTTTTGAAAACGTGAAAATTTGATTAAAACTTTACAATACAAAGTATTGTGGGCTGTTGATTTTAGTGTTTTAAAAAATACTTCAAAACATCAAAAATTCATAATCCAAAACATGTTGCTAACTAAATGAATGATAAAAATCCAAAATGTAAAAAGTCTGATCAATGAAAAACTCAATCTTTAGAGAAGGAATGCCGTCAATTATCATCGGTTGTAGATTTTGAACCTTGCTTTGGTTGGATGGTCCTCCTTTCCTATATATATATATATATATATATATATATATATAGAGAGAGAGAGAGAGAGAGAGAGAGCTGAAATATGTTTCCAATACTTTTTTTTTGCAAATCCAACCATGTGGATGTGCTTGGCATGGTGATTTTGCTAGGACTCAACCATTGGATCCTGTATTTTTGGTGAAAAAATGTGCTTTTTGAATGCTTGAATATTTATGAAGATTATGAGCCATTGATTTTAAAGCCTTAAAAAAATCTCATTTATGCATCAAAATCAGATAATTCAAGAGCAGGTTCTTATAAAACCAATCATGTAAATCTACATCTGTACAGCTAGATTCTAGAGAAAAGAACAAAAAATCCATAAACATTGCGGTTCACACATTAGTTCTCATATTCTAGTGACTATATATATATATATATTCTTTTTCACTACAATCTTTCTATCCCGAGGATTTCATTGTATTCTCTGAGGTAATGCATTCAAAGCAAATGCCAAAATTCTAGTCTTCGGGGCTTTTACATAAAAGAGTTGTATGTTCAAGGCGACTCAAATGTAAAGGGGTGCCCTATTGTGCACCAAATTTTTTGATGTGAAAACCCTGCTGTGGTCGCATAAAGCTGTCATCTGCCATACTAACAGTTGTATTGGGAGATCTTGCACTAGCAATTCGTGATTGAGCTACAGGACTCTAGACGTGCTCATTAATTATGTCAGTGAATTATCATGTACAATTCTTTTCTTGCAGCAGGTGAGGTGAATTTCTCCTTTTCTTTCATATTCTTCCTTCTTGTATTGACTCATTTAGACCACAATTAACAAGTTCAGTTTACAACAGGAATAGTGAAAATAAAAGACTAACCCAATTCTAGTTCTTTCTTTTGGCTTTAATTTGCACCTTTCAATTTGCTTGAGCACTATGTGCTGGTTCATGTTAGTTCAACCTGGCTATTTGGTTCTCTATCACATCTCTAACTGGTTCTATCCCTGGGTTAGACCAGATACCCGGCTATATGATCTCATTTTCTTTGAAAGTAAATCATTTTAGGAATATTATCATCTCAGTTATCTTCTACGGTTTAATCAAATAGTTGAGCAATAGATTTTGATAACATTTTGATACTCTCAGATGCTATTTAACATTGGATTGATGACTTATTGCCACTTTAAACTGCATTAATTTCTTACACACTGCAATCAAAATCCCATCTGCTCGTGCCAGGAATAGCCATACTAGAATTCCTTCTGGGCTTTAGTCGAGCCACGTGCCAGCTCGATTTCCATTTCATTTAATAATCGCGATTATGCCACCAGGGGCAATCCATATTGGACTATATCTTCTACTCTCCAAACCTTCTGCTCTGGGATATATATTTCTTGTTTATCACCATAAACCCAACTTATTTAAAGGAAGAGCGCTGTCCTCCCCAGCTTTTTTATCGAGAGCTAAAAACAAAGGAGTCGTTGAAAAGGGCCTTTAGCATATTCTTAGATCAAGGGGTTGCTCGGTTATGATAATAAGTTTATAGTAATAAATTTGAGTCCAAATCTGGAGGTCGAGCACTGGGTGAGATTCTAATATATATGATTTTGATTAGTAATATTGTATTAGGCAAAAATTAGTTTTTAACTGGAGCTGAAGTTGTAAAAATTAAAAGGACAGATGTAACATGGTCTCAAACCCAATGTTGTCGGTATCGATATTGGCCAGGAAGCATTGGGCAGTATTGGCCCGGAATCGTTGGGCCACTGCATTCTGTATCGGTATCGATTTTCTTCCGATACCCACCGATACTGATAAACATTGCTCAAACCTAAATCCAATGAATGATACTGATTCAAACCCAAATATGAACTGCATGGAATCCAGTTACATAAGTTGGATTGTGTTTGGTTGTTACATCCATTAGAACCCTTCAGCTAGGGGTGGAAGTGGGTCACGATTTTGACCCTGTTTGAACCACACTTGCCATACATATTACCGGATAAGGGTAGTTCATATCTAAAACTAGGTAGGAGACCCAAAGCATAGGATTTGACGGGTTCAGAATCGATGTGAGCTGACCCATTTTGCCTTTTGTATACAGATAAATGATATTGGCCATGGGGGATTGGAATCAATATCAGCCTAGGTCCGAAACCTATTGATATGAAATCCGATCTGATTTGCTAGAAAACAAACAGCAGTGTCAGGTCAAGTATGGGGTTTCCAATGCTACTTGTAGCTTACGTTCACCTTGGTCCAAGATGGAAGTGACAAACAGTACCCAACCTGAGCCATTGGATCAATTGTATGCTTTACTGTTTATGCTGCAATTTGGCATGGTTATGAGCTTACGTGTTGACTTGGTTGCTTGCCCAACTTGCAAATCAAAGGAAGATCCCTGAGCTTCCAAACAACTGAGCCAAGCCAACTTAAAAGCTCCTTTTCCAAACACTCGAGATGCTACTGATGGATCGAGATGGATGCAAGCGGGTCGGAATCGAGTCGGATTTTGATGCTATTGCGATCAAAAGAATCTAATTGGATCAATTTCTCCATTTGAATTTTTAATTGGGTCTTTACATTATAGTAGATATCGAATCTATGTAATTGATCCATATCCAAATTTAGAAATTTATAGAATTAGGATATTTCTAATTTTAGATGCTTATCAAAATGGGAAGTTCGATCCTATTTGGATTAGACCCCTGCTCTATAAACAGATGGGAGGTCTAGGAGGTAAAGCAGTTGTGAGAGTTGAGATATGAGGGTTATTTTCTAGATATTCTGATTTCTTGCTTTTTTAGATAGTGGAATTTCTAGTTAATTTTAATTATTTGTTAGAAAATGTTATCGAGTGGATGCCGGATTTGCCCAAAGCCCAGCATCAAATTTTGTCCGATGTAAAATAACATGATTCTGAGTAAGATGCAGGCTCGGATGCATACAGCCCGTACAAACCTGTATCCGATTAGAGTATATACCCTCATAGATCTAACATATACATACAATCAGGTCAGACCTTATTGGATTTTAATTCGGATTTAGATTTAGGTTCAGATTCAAAATTGATGATGCTACACATAAATCTGTGTCCTGTTAATGCCAGGATTTAGTGTTGCTTACAAATTCGACTAAATACACCTGGATATGGTCAGATATGTGGCATAAACCCAAACTGTTTTACATCCCTACCCACGTCTAGTACTGTGATAGTGATATTTTCTCAATATTATTATGATTTTATATGGACTTTATTTTTTAAAAATATATTTTTTTGCATGTTTTAACGTTTTTGCTATGTCACAGGGACACATGACAAACAGTTCCATGATATGCGTGACATGCTCGGATAAGTGATGCCATACAGTTCTCTCTCTCTCTCTCTCTCTCTCTCGTTATATATACAAAAAAGTCGTCACTAAAAGTACCAAACTTTTAGCCGTGACTTTTGTTGCTGCTAAAAGTGCCAAATCTCGGCAATTTTTTTGTGGTTGCTAAAGGTGTTTCAGCGGGTTTTTTTAGCTGAGCGTCCATCGCACATCACGAAAGTGGCGAGGCAGTTACCACTCTCTCTCTCTCTCTCTCTCTCTCTCTCTCTCTCTCTCTATATATATATATATATATATATATATATATATATATATATATATATATATATATATATATATATATATATAAGACCAAAGGGGAAGAGAAAAATAACTTAGTTCATGGGCATTTTTTGGGGTTTTTGGTTGCATAATGCAAAGGCGACGTAGGGTTATCCTAATATGAAATAAGTTTTGTTTGGGGTTCTGATTTTTAGGACTTCTCGTTATGAACATTGGGGAATGGTCAATCACTGACGGCTTGATAGGGCTTTTCAAATATCTATTAGATTTGTTTAATTTGTTTGTAAATCTAATTGTTTTGCTAGTTAATTACCTTAGTTTTTTATTTTCTTATTATATTAGTCAAAATGTATGAGTTATTTTTTTAAATGTTTTAAAAACCACGTTCATTGTCTCTTTGCCTATCATAAAAATTGGAAGGCATATTTTCAAAAACTTAATTAAGTATTTATAAAGTTTTGATGTTTGAGCTTGAAAGAATGTTCACAACTATTATTAGACCTTTTAAATGAGAGTTTGCGATAACCGGCAAGCAAAACAATATATCATGTGAACTACATGAATTTTGCATATGGAAAGGTAAAAAGGTTCGAATGAAGGCTAATTATGTTAAATTGTATGGTTTTTAAAATACATCATTTTGTCGTACATTATTGATATTTCTGTTTGTTTTTCATCTCATCTTGTGTTGTGTGTTCTCCCCCGAGGATGCACGTTTGCTACATTGCATGTTCGGGGGTCCAAATGAGCGCCATGTATATAAGCATGTGGGGCGCGTATTCTCGTGTGTATCGGCATCACTTAGCATCAGAGTCTGGTGAGGTTGCAAAGACTTAAGTACCCTTTCTTGCTATTCTCGCCATGAAACGAGGGTTCGAGAAAAGAACAAAAATGTCCTCCGTTCAAAAAAGGGAAACGATGGTTCAAAAAAAGGACAAAAATATTCATCCAGAAAGTCGAGGATGATGTTAACTCTTTAAAGTCCAAACATTCTGTTTTCGCACTAAGCAGAAAACTTTTGCACCATCTGCTGTAACAAGCGCTTCCTTTGATGACACACCCTTTACCGTCGTCTACTGTCATCGGAGCAGCCTTTGCCGTAGTCTCGAGTCCAGGTTCTCGCCTTGGTTTTTAGCTTGTGTTACAACACATTGCCGCCTTCTCGTTCATGCCTTGTGTTACAAAACATTCTCGGGTTTGTTCCTACCTCGTGGAGATAACTATAAATCAATCGACTGGTTCGATCATTGGTGGGCACCATAGTGACATTTGTCGGCCATCTCTTTTCACAGTCTTCTCTTATTTTTCGTTGTCGTTAGGCAGTATGTAAGAAAGCAATAACGCATAAACATTCCAACAAGTGCCATTAAGGCATTGTTTTGTTATTGCAGGTGGATCTTGTCCTTTCGATGGTTGAAAAATGAAAGATATTTATAAGACGTTGGGACCTGTTGAAAAAAATGCTTGTTTATAGATGCGAGGAAAGGCTTCTACCCCATCTGGTATCGTCTATTCACTCAGTATATGCAATGTATCACAAATCACGGTTGTAGTAACATACTATAAATTTGTGAGATATTGTTTTGTTTGTTAATATCGATTTATAAGCTATTATACTAAATTTTGCGTATCGATTTGAAATATATCTTATGATATGTATATCGATTTGTAAGATATTATGTGTTTTGTAGTGTCGATTTGTAAGTTATTATGCTAAATTTCTGTATTGATTTATAATATGTTTTGTGATATGTATATCGATTTGTAAGATATGTGTTTTGTAGTATTGATTTGTAAGCAAAAAATATGATTGCGGTATCGATTTGTAATATATTATGTGATATGTATATCGATTTGTAATATTTGTATTTTCTAGTATTGATTTGTAAGATATTTGTAAAAAGAATTTTAAAACATGTGTGTGTGGAAATATATTGTTGTGCGCTTGCGGTGACAATTTTTGTATTCAAATCGCTGCTCATTTAGCGATTTCTATTGAAATTGCTTCACAACGGTGTAGATATAATTAAATCGTTGTCACGTGAATCTCTACCGTACGTATACGATAACTTGTTTCTTTTATTGACATGATAAGTAACAACTCGATGCATAGTATAAGCAAATAAGAAATCATTGTTGCTTTTATATTGTGATTCATTCAATCATTTCTTTGACTTGCTTAACCTTATCGGTATCCGTTTAACACAAAATGATATCTTACTTATGACAGTTGTGAGTTTATCACCTGGTTGCAATGAAGATTATCTATCTCAATCATTGAAAAGTTATGGAGAAGTGAACATGTGCACTGATGGTAAGAAAGACATGTTTGTTCTAAGGAAGGTTGAAAGAAGTCAAGTGAAAATCCAACAAGGAGCAAGCGAGATTCAAGTTGTGGATGTCTAGCAAGAATGGTGTTAAGAAGACTTCTGAATGGAAAATATGTAGTTTGTACTTTAATCAATGATCATAACCATGATTTATCTGCTTCATTTATGACTCCTATATTAAGGTCACATAGTAAAGTAACTAAAGTGCATGCTGCAATTGCTGAAATAACTGATAGCGTCGACATTGCATCAAGGAAGACATACAATTTATGCGCACATAGATGGTGGTCGCAAGAATGTGTCATTCACACCTATGGATCTAAGAAACCACTTGAGAAGGAAGATGACAGATAAGATGAAGAATGAAGAAAGAAGAAATATGTTCTTTGGCTGATTACTTACAGAAGAAATCAAGCATTGACCCTGGTTTTTTTAATGCAATGCAATTGGATGAAGATGGATATGATGTGAATATGTTTTGGGCAACTTCAAAGTCAAGAATTGATTATGAATGCTTCAATGATGTGCTTATTTTTTATACGACAGTGAAGATTAATACTGAACAGTGGCCATTTGCACAGTTTGTCAGAGTAAACCATCACTCACAGAGTTGTATATTAGGCAACACTTTTTTGTATGACTAGACCAAAGAAAGCTTTGAGTGGTTGTTCAAAGTATTTACACATGCAATGAATGAGAAGCAACCTAAAGCTATACTTACATATGGTGATCACGCAATTGCAGCTGCAGTATCTCATGTATAGCCAGATACACATCATCGCCTATGTTTATGACATATCTTTTAAAATGCAACAAAGAACATAGGATACATATTTAATCAGAAGACAAAGTTCGACAAAAAGTTTACAAGGTGTGTACTTGAGAGCGTAGATGAGGTCACATTTATGTCTGATTGGGAGGCAATAATTCAGATATACGACCTTGAAAATTGCCTATGGTTACAAAATTTATATGCAAAAAAAGAGAAGTGGGCATTAGAATATGGAAGACAATACTTTTGTGCATGTATGATAAGTACACAAAGAGCTGAATCTATGCATGCCACACTGGAGAAAACCCTGTATTCATGTTTAACAATGTTTTGCTTCATGGAACAATATGAATTATTTATAAACGGTCTTAGACATAATGAGCTTTAACAAGATGTGAAATGCTTTAATACACACTCTGTAACTTTAGACATGAAAATATTGATGCGACCTGTCTGTATATCTGTATACACTAACTGTATTTGAATGGATTAAGAAGGAGGTTATACAGGTCACGAATTGCAACATAGAAAGATACGTGCAAACCAAGAATATGTAGAAATGCCATATTGTATGGGAGAGCGAAGAGCACCCGAAAAGGCAAGAAGCACATGTTACGTACAATGTTGACAACAAAATAGTTGAATGTACGTGCAAAATGTATGAATTCAAAGATATTTTATGTTGCCATGTATTAAAAGCACTTAATCAAGAGAAGATAAAAGAAATACCTCAGTCATATTTAATGCGAAAATGGATGAGACAAGCAAAGATTAAATTGCTGGATATAGATAATGTCAGTCAATCTAGTATTGATGAGAAGTGTCACATAGCCTCCCGTTACCAACAACTATATAGGTCACTTATACATGTTGCAGATTTGGCATCGAAAAGTAAAGAAGCCTATGTATGCATGAGAAAAGTGTCAAGAGAATTACTTGAAAACATGCAATTAATTCACTATCAGTCTATTGCAGCTCATGAAGACCAGTCCAAGAAAATGGGAGCGAACAACGAAGATGAAAATCATGCTTCCCTTGACACTCATGAGAAGTTGTGCTGAAGCATAAGCATCATCTTCAACAAGTCAGGAGTAAACATTGTAGATTATGATAAAAAAAATCATCTAGCGAAGGGTATCAAAAGAAAACCTGCCTCTGATCGCAGTCGTCAGAGGATAAATGGTGCACTAGAATTGGTTGACAAGAAAGGCTCTAAGAAACAACCAACCTCTAAGCAAAAGCAACCAAGCCCTTCGTATAAACAACATTGTAATACATTATAATGCTTCCCATATAAATTGCATTACGTTCAGCTTATCAATATCTAACTTGTGTAATTTTCAACATGCAACAATACCCTACAGACGTACACTACACTGTTGTAACCTTCAATCCTCCTGACTAGTTTTTTCGGAATGATAGCTACAGTTTTATAAGACTTTTGGTATGTAATCAATGTTGGGAGGATGTTTGCATTTCTTGTGAAACTTAATATAGTGTCTTATATTGTTTTGTTTCATGACAGACTCAAATCAATTCGAAAGCAAGTTATGGAACACATGAATCGCGTGTGAATTCTATTTAAGTCTTACCATAAAGTTATTTGTTATGCCTATTTGCATGACCCAATTTTCACATTGTCAGATTTGTTAAGAGTTTAATAAAACAGGAGTTGAATATGCTTATACACTCGATGGTCTTATTAAAAAAGAGTTTTTGGATGAAGCCATTTTCATGAATCGTGAGCCACAAAAATAGAATTGCTAATATTTTTGTGGATCACCGTTCATGAAAATGGCTTCATCCAAAAAGCTATGGAACACGAGAATAACGTGTGAATTCTGTTTAATAATGTATCTTTCACATGTATAAATCGTTGTAATATGTATCATTCACATGTATAAATCGTTGACTCATCTAGCATACAGAGCTACAATTTTGATATCGTAGGTAAATCGTCATTGCTCAGTGCTTATACAATTAGTAAAAATCGTTGTCTTATCTAGCCTTCACATATATAAATCGTTATACATATATTGTATCATCTATATTGTATGGGAGGACCTCTACCCCATCCGGTATCATCCAATCACTCAATATATGCAATGTATCACAAATCACAGTTGTAGTAACATACTATCGATTTGTGAGATATTGTTTTGATTGTTAATATCGATTTGTAAGTTATTATGCTGCATTTTTGTATCGATTTGTAATATATTTTTCCATATGTATATCGATTTGTAAGATATTATCTGTTTTGTAGTGTCGATTTATAAGCTATTATGCCAAATTTTTGTATCGATTTGTAATATATTATGTGATATGTATATCGATTTGTAAGATATTATGTGTTTTTTAGTATCAATTTGTAAGATATTATACCATGTAGTGTCCTATCGTGATCTACACAATGATGTCTATGACGGCCACAACAGGATGAAAATCGTAATGTGCATGAGTACAAATCACGATAAAAGTTTGTGAATACAAATCAATTTTGTTTACAAAGACTAACAGAGACATATCATTATCGCGGTAACTTCATAAATACAAATCAATTTCATTCACAAAGACTAACAAAGACATATTGTTGTTGCGGTAACTTTAAAAGTACAAATCAATGTGATTTACAACTTTAATCATTTACACAAAAAACTAGACTTTTTTACCCGACTACAATAGTTTGGCTTAGATAAATCAACTTAGACGTAATGGAACATGGATTGATAAGAGTGGGCAACGGGCTGGGTATCCGATGGGCTGGGTACGCAGCTCGAAATGGGCAAGGTTTTGGCTGCCAAATGCAAATTGAGCTTGCTAAGAATCGGGTTCAACCTAGATAACCAGTAAATGAGCTGGGTCCGACCCACCTAGACCGAGCTTGATAAGACCGTTCACTGGTCAGTCTTTAAGGGCCCCAACCGACCCACCTAGACCGAGCCCAATAACTCTCAGGCCCAGCCTGAACTCAACTAGATTCAGGCCGGGCTTCAAGTCGTCTAGGTCTTGGTCGGGCCTCCCCTTTAATTATGGATATGAAAAAGGTCCCGATTATAAAAGTCCAAAACCTGGTTCGAATATGCATCTTGAACTTATTTTAGCATCCATATATGAGAAAACCGTGTTGTATTTGGGTCAAAAGTCCGTATAATCCGAACCCGATTGGACTACACTTCTATAACAAAATGTACCAGATTCGGGTCTGTCTGGTCGAACCCGATTGAATCAAAGCTTGTCTCCAGTGTTGTGAGAGGCGTACGCCTCAGTACTTGAAGCATACGCCTCACAGGCGAGGCGCACACTCAAGGCACTGAGGCGCACACTCAGTACCTGAAGCGCTGCCTCCTCAACAGTGATTTTGAGATTTTCTTTTTTTAAGAGTCCTGGTCAGGTAAAAAATGATGAAGATATCAAGCAATTTACAACATTATGCCTAACTTATCATCTATTTACAAAAGGCCATTTGATTTCAAGGCTATTACATTAAACAACCTGTTTATTTATTTTTGTTAAGGCACTTTTTCTGAATGCATTTTAACGGTAGCCTGAGGTATAAAATGGTGTGTTTTTTTTTTCAGTTTTTGTAGGAATATATTAATATTATATATTTTATTATTTTGATCATGAAGCTTAGGGTTAAACGCCTCGAGGCTTACACTTGGCTTCTTAACATGCTCAAGGCCTCGCCAACAACCTTGCTTGTCTCAGTCGAAGCTGAGTTCCGATCTTCACTCTAACGGTCAAAACGAGACGTTGACCGAGATCTCCGCCTGACTCTCTCTCCCCTGCCCGGATTTTCGGGCAGCCTCCCTGCCTACATAATGGGTGCCAGCTTATCACCCACTCTCTCTCAATAAAACCAAACCCTAGATTTTATTCCCGATTATTATTATTATTATTATTTTGTTTAATATAAAAAATTCTAGAAATTCCTCTCCAGAATCGCCGGAGACTCTCGGCACTCCGTCCGATCTTGCGGTGAATTTCTGCCGTTTTCCGAGCTCGGTCTATCGGCGCCGGATCCTACAGGTAAGTGAGGGAAAAAAAGCCAAGATTTTTCGCCATCTGCGTTATTCTCTACGGTTTTATTGCATCCGAATGTGGGAAAATGTCGCATTTTTTCACGTTATCTGTGGATCTCGCCTTTTAGGGTTAACTGTGGTGCGTTTTACTCGGTGGAAAACAGTTTTGATATGTAAATTTTGGATCTGTTTACCTTTGTTTTTAGAGATTGATGTCAAAACCCTAACAAAACCGGCACATTTTAGTGGAAACTGATGTTTTAGATTTGTGGAAATCTCGATCTTTGCCTTTTTTAATTTTCTTGACGCTGATGCTATTGTTTTTTTTTTTTGTTGGATATCGAGTGTATCATGAGATCTACTGTTCTAGATTTGGAAATTTCGATATCTTGCTTCTCTTCTCAGCTTTCACTACGAAAATTTGGCATTTTGCACTGTAGAGCTCTAAATCCTTAGAGTTTGTTCCCGATAATCTGTCTCTAGGGTTTTCCGTGTAATCCTGGTGTTTCGTATTCCCAGGAATGCGAATTAACCCTTGGTAAGGAACGGAAAGAAGAATATGATAAAAGTCTACGTTTGGTAAAATTTCGATTTTTACGTCATTTTCTTTATTTTATTCTCCCCTTTGTTTAACTGTAGAATCTTCCCTTTCTTTTGACCTTCTCACGCGTTAGTATAACCCTAGAGGATGTGAACTGTTGGAAATTCCAGATATTGGACGTGTCGATAGGGTATTGTTTTTCAACGAAGGGCTTTTTTGTTGCAAAATTGAGCTCCACAAGTGGAAAGTGCGTTCCTTAATCTATTTGGTGTTATCAACTGTTTTATAATTGAGATTTTTTTTTTGCATCCTTCTCTGCAGAAGCCTCTTTCTTTTTTGGGCATATCAAGACAGCTGCATTTCCAATAGATTGCCTCTACTGTGAACCCAGTTCGTATCCTCTTCATCTTAGCAATCATGCTGCAGTGAAGAAATCTTCGTGTTCGCTAAATGCTGGCTGTGGCTATGAGACGATAAATTGTTGTGGAAATTATACCATTGGCTGTGGCCCTGGAACCCCTCCAGTTCAATTGCTTGAGCACCTGAGTTATCTGCTGCTGATTTGGGTGTGAAGCGTTGCGGGATTTGCATTTTATGAATAACTTGCCTACTGGGGTCTGTGAGGCAGATAGATCCCTGTGTTTGTAGTTGGCCTACGTTTTTTGAAGAACCGGAAGCCTTCTCCAAGGAAAAACTCCTTGATGTTTTCTGCATTACTGTGCTTGAAGAGATATGTTGAAGTAAGAAATTAAAAAATTGTCTGTGGAAGTGGAGCTGATACGTTGTGGGCTTTTTGATGTGGAGATTTGGCAGCGATTATCAAAACACATTTCCAAATTGAAGATTGCCAATGGATGTGGCTACTGGACTAGGAATCATCAGGAATAATCGCGAGGAGGCTAATTATGACTCTCATGGATGGGACTCTGAGGTTGGTATTCATCGTCTCACTTCTGCTTTGATGTAGTTGTGCTCTTTCCTGTGATTTTCACTCGGATCTGAGAGATTCTAACTTTTTTCTGATTATGAAAGCTGTCTGTTAGATCTTCTAGAATTGCTTGGCATTGGATCTTTTAACATCAGTTATGGCACACAATCTGGCATCAAGATCTGTGGTTAATTTTTGCATGAATTTTCAATTTCTGCTTCTCCCTTTATCGTGTTAGATATATGTTTTCATTTTGGGTTCTGTGTCTGAAAATTTCCCCAAAACTTCCTGATTTTGTTTAGTCATATATTCTATTTCATCTTTGATCTTTCAGTTATTTGGCATGCTTGATAATTCTCTATCCTTTTGCTCGTTTGATGAAGCCTTTTCTTTTACTTTTTGTGATTGCAATTTTAGTGTTACTTCACCCCTTGGTTAATGTGTTTTGTATATGGTGGCCTCTTTGGATGCAGCCAAAACATTTGAAACATCGAACTGGGCAGGTGTGCCAAATCTGTTGTGATGACATTGGTTTGACCCTAGACGGCGATCTCTTTGTCGCCTGTGATGTTTGCTCGTTCCCCGTGTGTAGGCCTTGCTATGAGTATGAGAGGAAAGACGGAAATCAGTCCTGCCCTCAATGCAAGACCAGATACAAAAGGCATAAAGGTTCAGAAAAGTAACTCTTATCAATTCAAGCAATTGATTGAGTAGTAACAAAGTTCTTGCTAAGAGCTTATATTTTCTCTTTCAATCAATGGATGCTTTCTTTCTAAAAAATCTCTGAAGTATGCTGCCTGGATCTTCTTGCAGGGAGTGCTCGGGTTCGTGGTGATGAAGGGGAAGATGCTGATGCTGATGAGGTCGCCAGTGACTTTAACTATCCATCTGGTTATCAGATTCGGAAACAGAAGATTGCGGAGGCAATGCTGAATTGGCAGATGACCTATGGACGAGGAGAGGATGGAGCACCCATTTATGACAGACGTGAGGTCTCTCCAAATCAGATTCCTCTGCTCACCAATGGCACGATGGTAGGTTCTCTTAATTTATTGTAACTCTTTCTTTCCTTCCAGAAGAATTTCTGCGGTGAATGATGTGTGGAAGAATTTACAGCTCTCTGGGGAACTGCCTGCAGCATCACCTGACCATCATACCATGCCATCTCCTGCTGCTGCTGGTGGAACAAAGCGTGTGCATCCAATTTCTTATGATCTCCATCAACCTGGTATGTTTGAAAAATGCTGCATAATGTTTCAAAGAAAGATTTTCTTGTTTTACATTTCTACTTTTGTTATTTTAGCCAATGGGGATTCCAACGTAGTTGTTTGACTGCAACAGTTGAGGGCATTTTATCTTGCAGCAAATATTAGAGTAGTCGACCCAGCAAGAGAATCTGGTTCACAAGGGTTTGGTAATGTTGCATGGAAAGAAAGGGTTGACAGTTGGAAAATGAAGCAGGATAAGAATGTTATGCATATGACCAATGGAACAATTGCTGCTTCTGAAGGAAAGGGAGGAGATATTGATGCTTGTACTGATGTGAACATGGATGATCCTCTACTGTAAGTTTGTTCCTAGAAATTATTGCATGCTTGGCATCTGTGATTCTGCTTCTGGCCTTATGTGTGAATATAAAAAGTGTTAAAGAGTTCGTTAGTTGATCATGTTTTTATTTATTTATTAAGTGATGCAGAACCTGGCCAACTGGATGTAGATGTGTTACTGTCCTCAGTTAACAATCCTAATGTATAGCTACCATCAGCCCCATCAGTTGAGCACACCTTTTAAGAATGAAGTGGATTTGACTATGACACTTGTGAGATCAAATAGATTTGGTCTAGGTGCTCTACGCTACCTGTATGACTCCATTGACCTGTGTTGCCTCGCGCTCAAGAAGTTTAAGTTAGTTTTGATCTGGCATCAGAATGAGTATGTATATGTATGAAAGTGCTAGATATAAATCGTGCTGTGTTATGCAATTTCTTTTTCAAGTTCCTCTTTCTGCATGTGGATCATTTGCATGAGCATGAAATAATTCAGTTTAAGAGGAATTGTAGCTCAAAAGACATACTTCCCACATCCATATGATGAAGTGCTATAATTAACAAAGCTTGGATATCAAAATTTACATCATCGATCCACAGGTTCTTGTAAGTCTGATTGCCATTGTTTGCTGGGTGTAGATTATTAGTTCTTTGGATTATCATAAAGTTGTGTTGGTAGAACTTCTAGTGATGCTTGTGTATGATTTTTATTTACTTTGTTCATGAGAGAATTTTTTGATGGTTTTCCTTTTTCCAACATAGGAATGATGAAGCCCGTCAACCGCTTTCAAGGAAGGTTCCTCTTCCTTCTTCTAGGATAAATCCTTACAGGATGGTTATTGCTCTTCGGCTTGTCATCCTTTGTTTTTTCTTGCATTACCGAATAACAAACCCTGTGAGAAATGCCTATCCATTGTGGCTGGTATCTGTCATATGTGAGATATGGTTTGCAATATCCTGGATTCTGGATCAGTTTCCAAAATGGTTTCCTGTAAACCGTGAGACTTATCTTGACCGGCTTGCACTTAGGTGAGACCTCGCTCCTTATCCACTTCAAACCAATGCTTGAGTCATTTCCAATGTCGAGAAATAATTGTGAGCTGCAGGTATGATCGAGAAGGAGAGCCTTCTCAATTGGCTGCCGTTGACATTTTTGTGAGTACAGTCGACCCTCTAAAGGAACCCCCACTTGTTACAGCCAATACTGTGCTGTCAATTCTTGCAGTGGACTATCCTGTTGACAAGGTCTCATGTTATGTCTCTGATGATGGAGCTGCTATGTTGACATTTGAAGCTCTTTCTGAAACTTCAGAATTTGCTAGAAAATGGGTTCCTTTTTGCAAGAAGTACAGCATTGAACCTCGTGCCCCGGAATGGTATTTTGCCCAGAAGATAGACTACCTGAAGGACAAAGTTCAAACTTCATTTGTCAAGGATCGTAGGGCCATGAAGGTAAATTTTCATGATTTTATGCTTGTCATGCACCTTCATACCTGATTTTATGGTCAGCTTATTTATTTGTTTCTTTTATATTATTTTAAACAGAGAGAATATGAAGAATTTAAAGTTCGTGTCAATGCTTTAGTAGCTAAAGCACAGAAAGTTCCTGATGAGGGGTGGATCATGCAAGATGGCACCCCATGGCCTGGAAATAACACCAGAGATCATCCAGGAATGATTCAGGTATTACTAATTGATCTTGAGTTTTGCACTTTGTTCGGATGATTTTATTAATCTCAAAAGTGAAAGTGATTATTTTGTTACTGGAGATTAAACCCATTTTTCTCGAATATTGTTTTCCTTTTCTTATATTTAAGAGTTATACTTCAATAGGATAACAGTTTCACATGTTTTCCTCTACATTAGTTGGTTTCATTGAATTCCATGTAGGTTTTCTTGGGCCATAGTGGAGGACTTGACAGCGAAGGTAATGAGCTTCCACGGCTAGTATATGTCTCTCGTGAGAAGCGACCAGGATTCCAACACCACAAAAAGGCTGGTGCTATGAATGCTCTTGTAAGTACTTGATATTAAACATGGTCACAAATCTCGGTTTTAGGATTTTCTGGGCAAAGGGATATTCTCGTGATATTAAAAAAAATAATTTTCTTGGGAAAATACTGGTATATTTAAAATTTTAAAATATATAAAAATAGAATAAGGGACATTAAAATATAAAACTACGTTAATATGAAATAATATTGCAACAAATTATGATATTGAGTTTTGAAGATATCATGATAAAATCATGATATTTTCCAAACATTGCTGATATTTGTTACTATGATACTAATAGTCTAATAACTAGCTGTGTCAAATCTGTCATTGTTGTTATAGTTCTGAAGACACTCCTTTGATTGCAGGTCCGAGTGTCAGCTGTTCTTACCAATGGATCCTACCTTCTGAATCTTGACTGTGATCACTACATAAACAATAGCATGGCTTTGCGTGAAGCTATGTGTTTCTTGATGGATCCAAACCTTGGAAAATCAGTTTGCTACGTGCAGTTCCCACAGAGGTTTGATGGTATCGATAAGCATGATCGATATGCAAATCGCAACACTGTGTTCTTTGATGTGAGCCGTAGCTATCATTTCCTTAGTCCTTTGTTTGGCTTTGTTTCATTCCCCACATTTAGAGGTTCTGATGCCATTCTTTTATGTTCTAGATCAACTTGAGAGGTTTGGATGGTATTCAAGGTCCTGTTTACGTCGGTACTGGATGTGTTTTCAACAGAACCGCTTTGTATGGTTACAAGCCTCCCCTGAAGCAGAAGCACAAAAAGCCAAACTTTCTGTCAAAATTGTGTGGTGGATCACGGAAAAAGGTGTCAAAATCAAGTAAAAAACATTCTGACAAAAAGAAATCAAACAAGCATGTTGATTCAACAGTGCCTATCTTCAATCTTGAAGATATAGAAGAAGGGGTTGAAGGTGTGGTAGTCATTTTTGTTTTAGATGAGGTTTCCGAACCTCTATCTTTTCCTTTATTCTGACTTTTGCCACTTTCTTTGTTTCAAAGGTGCTGGGTTTGATGATGAGAAGACGCTACTCATGTCCCAGATGAGCTTGGAGAAAAGGTTTGGCCAGTCGACTGTCTTTGTTGCATCCACATTAATGGAAAATGGGGGTGTGCCACAGTCTGCAACTCCTGAGTCTCTTCTCAAGGAAGCTATTCATGTTATAAGCTGCGGCTATGAGGACAAGACAGAATGGGGAAGTGAGGTAATTGGATAAAGTTTGCACTCTTGTACTTCCGATGGTTTCTTTTGTAAATTGATATTTTCTCCTGCATAACATTTTTACTGAGTTTTCTTTTGTAGACTGAGTGGTACATGAATGTTTGTTTGAAGTTTCGTATGCACGTTCATGATCTTGATTTTCAGAAGATCCACCACTCGGTCATTCTGTTATTTAGTTCATGGTACATGAATATTTTGTTTGAAGTTTCTTATGCACATTCATGATCTCCTTCATTTTCAGGAGATCCACTCAATCATTCTGTTATTTAGATGAAGTGTTGTTTTGAGATTGGATTTCTTTCACGTAGAAGCTAAATAAACGTGCTATGAAGTTCACCAGAGCACTCATTCCTCGCAAAGCTTTTATTTCATATAAACGTGCTATGAGATTGGATCTAAGATTCTCAATACATGTGGGTGATACTGGTTTTAATTAAGTGTGAAAAAAACTCGATTTTCCTTTTTCTTTTTCAAGGGTGTCGTTAATTCTTGTGTAATTGCCTCATGTATTCAGGAAATTGTGAAACGTAGCAAAAAAATCATAATCTCTGTAGACGAACTAAACTCTTTGATTCTGAAACTCTATACGTTTATATTATATCAAGTCAATTGTAAGAAGTCCTTTGCTGTCTTCAACTTGGCGAAGTATTAGATTTTCCAGATGAATCCTTTGCTGCCTTGTTTCATGTAACCACCACTCATGGAACATGATGATTTGACAGATTGGATGGATATACGGCTCAGTAACTGAAGATATCCTTACAGGATTCAAGATGCATGCTCGTGGTTGGAAGTCAATATACTGCATGCCTCACCGTCCAGCTTTCAAGGGTTCTGCTCCGATTAACCTTTCAGATCGTCTGAACCAAGTGCTGCGATGGGCTTTGGGTTCAGTGGAAATTCTTTTTAGTCGGCACTGCCCTATATGGTATGGATATGGAGGAAGACTAAAATGGCTGGAGAGATTTGCATATATCAACACTACAATCTACCCTGTCACCGCCATTCCTCTTCTTGCTTATTGTACATTACCAGCAGTGTGTCTGCTCACAGGAAAGTTCATTATTCCTCAGGTATGACCCCCCTTTTCTAGTTGAAGGACAAAGTTCACTCTTCAGCACTTTTTTGTGTGCATATGTGCCTTTACAATAAAAAATGTGTTAGAAATTTGAAATAGTAAAGCAGCGAACATTACTACAGACCGAGTATGCCACAAGTTTGAGAATTCTAAAGCATATCACGTGGCTCTTGAATTTGATAAACTTATCTTTTTCAATGATTGGATGTTAAATTTGAGGACAATTCAGTTATTGAGGCAGTGTTGTTTGTTCAACCGAAACTGATGCATCAATATCCTACATCAATTAGTTGTGACTTGGGAGAACAGCAGGGTGATGCTTGAGCTCGAAGGCATTTTGCAATCAAAATAATCATGTCTTTTCCTTCTTTTTTTCTGCAGATCAGCAATTTTGCAAGTATTTGGTTCATCGCCCTCTTCCTTTCTATCTTTGCCACTGGAATATTGGAAATGCGGTGGAGTGGTGTAGGGATTGACGAATGGTGGAGAAATGAGCAGTTCTGGGTTATTGGGGGTGTGTCAGCCCACCTCTTTGCTGTGTTCCAGGGGCTGCTGAAGGTCCTTGCTGGAATAGACACCAACTTCACTGTTACTTCAAAGGCTTCAGATGAGGAAGGTGATTTTACTGAGCTTTACATGTTCAAATGGACAACTCTTCTGATTCCTCCAACCACCCTTCTCATAATCAACCTGGTTGGTGTTGTTGCTGGCATATCATATGCGATCAACAGTGGATACCAGTCATGGGGTCCACTCTTTGGAAAGCTTTTCTTTGCATTCTGGGTGATCGTTCACCTCTATCCCTTCCTCAAGGGTTTGATGGGGCGTCAGAACCGAACTCCAACCGTTGTTGTTGTCTGGTCTGTCCTCCTTGCTTCTATTTTCTCCTTGTTGTGGGTCCGGATTGATCCATTCACAACGAGGGTGACTGGACCAAACACACGCCAATGTGGAATAAATTGCTAGGTTGAAGAATGATAACTAGACCGGGAATTTGAAAGGATGATGAGAAGGTTCCGATCCTTAGTAGTCTAGAAAAGGATGTACTCACTCAGCAATGACTAAGGTATGTACTTTTAAGCAGTGAACCACTTCATTTTGTCTGTGGGCCAACACTAGTTAATTTATGTATTTGTATATAAATGTATATTTTTTATATCCTTAAGAAGTTTAACAACACAAAAAAGATAAAACTTTTCATGAAATTGTTAAACCTGAAAAATGTTATGAGATCACTGCATATCATAGCAGCTTTCACAGAAGTCATGATGAGTCTTATCTGTTCATGCTTACCCTCTTCTCAAACTCAAATACAACATGATACACCGTACATGGATAAGGCAACAATGAAGAAGAAAAATAAAATTAGACAATTTTTTTTTAGAAAACTACATTTAGGAAATGAAGGTAAATGAAATAAGCAACTCACTGGACGCCTCTATCTTCTGAAAATATCAATTTTTTTTTTGGAGGGGACCCAAAAATATAACTTTTTAAGTTCTTGTGTGTGTGTGTGTGTGTGTGTGGGGGGGGGGGGGGGGGGGGGGGGGGCTGCCCCCCTGCTTCAGCCGCGTAGTCCACACATCTGCAACCTTATTGGTGATGCTAAAAATGTCTCTTCTAGAACACTGCTATCAGCTTATCTACATTAACATCCAAAAGAATATGGAGACTGCACCATATTGGTTCCACCCCTCCACCAGAACCACTCCTTGATGGATATGGCAACTTTATGAACTATCCATCCTGCTTTAACAAAGATTTCATCACAATTCCTCATAGCATATGCCACACACCATACCCGATAAAACCAACTAAACACTGAGAGCTTCATCCATCCATCAGGAGGTCGATGCCACCTATTAGCATATAACCAGTTCAAACATACTAGACCACTTGTCTTACACAAGAGATCGAACAATTGCTTTGTGTACACAATCTTAACCCATTGTGACTAGGAGTGGCCAACGGCCTGAAACTTGACTGGTGAGAGATGACCATTGTTCGCACACCATGTATGTTGGGTTTCTTCCTAGTAGCAAGTCACAAGTGTTTTGGACAGCCACCAGACTTCTATAACTCGAGCATATTTTCTTCTTGAGGCATCATATAGACCAACCCTCAACCGATAATGACACATGAAGATCCTCCATGATGACACGGTATCGTTCAATGCAGCTGGAGATTCCATAAATGTAGCAACATTTTCCTCTATTGAAGGCCAACTCATCAAGTACAACTGCCGTTCCTAAAATGGTGCAACCGATTCCTCAAATGTCGATATTCTATTGTGATATAGTGTTATCCCTTAAATGTCGACATTTGAGGATTGCGTGCGTAATCTTTGTAAAACTGAATATATATAATAGAACCCTGCACTCACGAAAAGTTGAGTGAGTAAAAAGCAGGTTTCTCTATTATCGTTATTGAGTGAGTCTTATCCATTATCATCACTATCGTAATCTTTTCATGGTATTAGATCTTCAAGCTCATTCGAGCGCTTCAATGACTTTTAACATTCCCGCAACCTAGTGGAATGTCGTAGCAAGTCTGGTATCAATCAAGTTGAACAAAGAAAACTATTTTCTCTTGCGATCTCAGCTTGAGTCAAGATATTTTCAGATTTGTAGATGACTCTTCTTCTTAACCCCCCTAAGTTCATCCTCTCAGAAAGCGAAAAACAAGAGGCAAATCTTGAGTTCTATGTTTGGCGCAAGTCCGATCAACTTACCTTAAGTTGGATCAAGGCTACAATTTTTGAGTCTGTATTTAGCCAAATCATGAGAACTAAGACTGCACGAGAAGCCTGGGTCGTGCTAGAAAAATCTCATGGATATCAATCACTGCTGAGAATCATGCTTCTGAAGAAGGATCTTACCTTCATTAAGAAAAAAAAGCATGTACATGTTGAAAGTTTTTGGCTGATTTCCTTACTGCTGTAAATAGTCCCGTTGACAACATTGACTTTGTGCAAATCACTCTCAACAGACTCCCCATCGAGTATGAAAGCTTTGTTACCTCCATCACCACTGGAGCCACCTGTCACTCGTTTGCTGACCAGTATGATCTTTCGGTTAATAAAAAAAGGAGAGTTATTATGCTTCATCCTAAGCAATCAGAAAATCAAGAATCTTCCCAAACTGCTTTTACGGTCTCTCGGGGAAGAGGTCGCGATCATGACTCCTATAGGGGGCGTTGGAACTCAGGTCATGGTCAAGGCAGGGGTCCCTCTGGTAACTTGAATCCATCCTTCAATAACCCTCAACATCAACGGGGCCCGATCACCAATTAGTATTGTGGTAAACGGGGCCCGATCTACACCGCAAAGGGGTGCTGCGGATCCATATCGCGTTTGGATCCCGGGTCTCGGGTCCAGATACGGGCCATGCTCTGTAAAAAAAAGGGGGGGGGGGGGTTCTCTTTTTTTTTTTAAAAACACAGCGTAACGCTGTGCTACCCCGATAAAACCCGTTAGGGGAGGCTATGGAGTTGGGGATGAGGAGGGCGTGCGTAGCCGCCGGGAGGAGACTCCTCCCTTTTCGGGCACCCTCCTACAAAAGGGGGTCCCCCGAACCCCTTCCTCCCACTCTCCTCTCTTCCTCTCGCATTCTCTATCCCTCTCTCTCTCCTCTTCTTCTCGCTTTCCTCTCTTCCACCTACTCTCTCTATCTCCCTGTCTTTCTCCCTCTCCCCCCCGTGTTCTCTCGGCTAGCTGTCGATGACCTTCTAGCCGTCAGCGACCTCGCCTGACACCCGACCTCCTCTTGCGGCTCCCTATCCACTGCCTCGCTTCCCGGTGACCACCGATCATCGGTGACCTCCGAGCGTCGGTGACACCTCCCTCAAACCCTCCTATTAGCAGCCAATGACCTTCGTACACTCTTGATCGCCCCTTCACTGTAGAGGATCGATGGCTGACAAAATCCCCTTCTCGCAACGGCAACAACTCCTAAGTGCCAGTTTGAGGTACGGGTCTCCTCTTTTGAAAATAGATGAGAAATCAAACACTGGTTCAATTTTATATATTTTTTTGGATGGAATCTATGGGAAATCGAACACTCCGCCTGTGTATAACTGTTTAGTTATACACCGCCGGTTCCAAGCCTGGATAAAGGAGGAGGGTTGCGGTAGGCCAGTGACATCCAACATAAAAACTTAGTCATACCCTATGAATATCAACCAATATGAAAATTTCGTTGGGGCGTTCCCTACTAAGCGACGCGCTGTACTCTATAGGCCCTGAGGCAGTGATAAATGGGCAAGGGTTGCTAGGTCATCGCCCGAAAGCGACGCGTCACACCGGTGCCCGGGTGTGGTGTCAAATAGGCAAGGGTTTCCTCACTTTGTTGGACGAGTGGGGGTAAAGAAGTTAGTCCAAGACCATAAAATTAGGTTAGCCACTTGGAACATAGGGTTTTTAACTGGTAAGTTGGTAGAGTTAGTAGATGTTATGTGTAGGAGAAAGATTGATATTTTATGTCTACAAGAGACCAAATGGGTAGGTGAAAAGGTAAAAGTGATAGAACCTTGAGGATATAAGATTTGGTATACAAGAATAAATAGAAATAGGAATGAAGTAGAGATTGTTATGAGTCGTGAGTTTATAGATAATGTAGTTGAGGTCCGTAGGAAGGGTGATAGGATTTTACTTATTAAATTAGTATTAGGTGCGGATATTATAAATATTATTAGTGTTTATGCACCTCAAGTAGGTTTAGATGATTCCATTAAGCGTCAATTTTGGGAAGATTTAGATGGAGTAGTATAAGGGATATCTTATGGAGAAAAGTTTTTCATCGGCGGTGACCTTAATGGACATGTAGGCATTAGTAGGAATGGATTTGAGAGTATCCATGGAGGCTATGGTATAGGAGAAAGAAACGGAAGTGGAGAATGAATTTTAGATTTTGGTTTGTCCTATGATATGATCTTAGCAAACACTTGGTTTAGGAAGAGGGAGTCTCACCTTGTAACATTTAAAAGTGGGGTTAATACGAGTCAGATAGATTTTTTCCTACTTAGAAAGAGAGATAGGGGTTGTTGCATCGATTGTAAGGTTATATCGGGAGAAAGTGTAGCTACACAACATAGACTCTTAATTTTAGATCTTAGAATTAGACAATGCCGCAAAAGGGATAGACATATGATAGATCCTAGAATTAAGTGGTGGGCACTGAAAGGAGCTAAACAAGGAATGTTTGTAGAGTAGGTAGTTAAAGAAGTTGATTGGTGTCTCGAGGAGGATTCATAATCAATGTGGAATAAGATAGTGTGTGGCATGAGAAAGGTGGCTAAGGAGGTATTGGGTGAGTCTAAAGGCGGTGCACTGCTAGGTAAGGATACATCATGGTGGAACGAGGATGTCAAATTAGCTATTAAGGTTAAAAGAAAGTGTTATAGAAATCTAAGTAAGAGTCGTGATAATGAGAATTTGGAGAAGTATATGATAGCAAAGAAGGAAGCTAAAAAAGTAGTTCGAAACACAAGGGATAATGTATATAAGAAAGTTTATGATAAGTTGGATACCAAAGAGGGCGAAAAGGATATCTATAGGCTTGCAAAGATGAGAGATAGGAAATCAAGGGATTTGGGTATGATTAGATGTATCAAAGATGAAACACAAAGGGTTTTAGTCAAAGATGAGGAGATTAAGGAGAGATGAAAAAATTATTTTGATAAGCTATTTAATGGAAGTCATGCTCAAGATCTTGAAGACTTGTCCATTCCTTTTCATGAGATGAATCGTGATTTCATGCGCAAGATTCAAAAGAAAGAAATTGCAGAGGCTTTGAAGAAAATGAAATCAAGAAGGGAAGTTGGCCCAAATGGTATACCTATCGAGGCTTGGAAATGCTTGGGAGAGAAAGATTTAGAATGATTGACAAATCTTTTTAACAAGATTTGACGGACAAATAAGATGCCTAATGAGTGGAGGAAGAGTACGTTGGTTCTTGTATATAAGAATAAAGGTGATATATAAGATTGCACAAACTATCGTGGTATAAAACTCATAAGTCATACTATAAAACTTTGGGAGAGGGTGATTGAGTCTAGGTTGAGGAAGGTTGCCATGATATCGTAGAATCAATTTGGTTTTATGCCTGAAAGATCAACTGTGAAAGCTATACATCTTCTTAGACAACTTATTGAGAGAAATAGAGAGAGGAACAAAGATTTGCATATGGTTTTTATTGATTTGGAGAAGGCATACGATAGAGTACTTAGGGACGTTCTCTGGTGGACAATGATGAAAAAAGATGTTTCTCTCAAGTACATTAGTATAATTAAGGATATGTATGAAGGAGCAGTAACCAATGCCCGCACTTGTGGAGGGGTGACAACCAATTTTCCTATAACGGTTCGGTTACATCAAGGATCTGCTTTAAGCCCTTTCCTATTTGCTATAGTGATGGATGAGCTTACGAGATCAATTCAAGAAAATGTGTCGTGGTGTATGTTGTTTGCTGATGATATTGTTTTGATTGATGAGTCTAGAGCTGGGGTTAATGCTAAGTTAGAATTATGGAGACAGACATCAGAAGCAAGAGGTTTTAAGTTGAGTAAGAGTAAGACAAAATATATGGAATGTCAGTTTAGTAAGCAACGAAGTAGTGATGGGAGTGTAGTGAAGCTTGGTGAGCAAGAAATACCGGTGGATGATTGTTTCAAATATTTGGGATCTATCATTCAGAAGTATGGAGAAATTGATGAAGATGTAAATCATAGGATAAAGGTTGGGTGGATGAAATGAAAAAGTGCATCTGGAGTGTTGTGCGATCGTAGAATGCCATTGCGGTTGAAGAGAAAGTTTTATAGGACGACTATTAGGCCCACTTTACTATATGGTACGGAATGTTGGGCTGTCAAGAGACATCATATTAAAAAAATGAGTGTAGCTGAGATGCGTATGCTTTGATGGATGTGTGAAAATACAATAAAAGATAAGATTCAAAACAAGGAGATACGTAAGAAGGTAGGTGTTGCACCCATTGAAAATAAGATGAGAGAGAATCATTTACGGTGGTTTGGACATATTCGACGAAGGTCTAATGATGCTCCAGTTAGAAGGATGGAGAAATGGAAAAATATATTAGTTAAAAGAGGTCTAGGCCTAGGAAGACTTGGATGGAGACGATAGGAAAGGATATGAATGCTTTGAACCTCACCGAGGACATGGCATTGGATAAAAATGATTGGAGGAGAAGGATTCGTGTGGAAGACCCAAAATGATTTTCTTTGTTGGTTCATATCGCCGATCCCAATTGTTTTGGGATGAATGCGTAGTTGTTGTTGTTTGTATGGAATCTATGGGAAAAACATTTTTCATGGTGGATTCCTCCACGATGCATGGAGGATGACCCATGGATCATCCCCATGACTGGTTTTCGGTATTTTTTTCATCTTTCTTTTTAAAAGAAAGAAAGAATCTGTAACTACATGTTTGGGTGGTTTGGCTGCAGGCTAGACCCAACCGATCGGGTCGGCTGGGTCACGTTTGTTAAAAAAGAAAAGAAAAGAAAAGAAAAAGCCCTAATTCAATGTTGTTGGGCTCCAACTGAACTAGGGTCGGTTGAGTCCTGTTGGGGTGCACTAAATCTCAAATTTAGAAGATTTTAAAATCAAGAATTGGCTTCATCTGAGGTGATTTTATATGATTTTGTAAGCATTTTTGGATATCGACAGTCTAGAGGTCAGATTTGAAGATTTTGATTATGTAGAGCTTATCAATATGCTTTGATGTTTGGGTTTGGCATATCTGGTGTCGTTTTTGTCTAAGAAGCATGCTGGTATAGTTTTCTTAGGGTTTCCATTGATTTTAGTGAAGTTTTATCAAGAATTGTGATAGGTGGTAAGGGGCGGTAACCTGATTTCTTGTGGTTCTTGATTTCTTATATCCCGTTGAATTGTCTGTGGGTATTTGACTGTTGCATCTATGTTACAACATAGCAATAGTGCTGTTATGCTCTTTTGGGTATGTGGAGTATTGATTCGAGACCCTTTCATGCTTAATAAATGCTCTTTGTTGCATGAATGCTAAATTGAATTATGCAAATATCAAAATTGTATTCCTCTAAGCTATTATATGAAATCTTATCTATATTCTTTATGCTTATTTATTTCATTAGAGAGATTCATACATAGACTTCTTTAAATTTCTGACACCCTCTACTTGTGATTTTTTGCAGCCATAGGAGATCAGTGAAGCGACTAGCTTCTGGTAGAGTTACGGATGTCACGTTTTTGCTGGACAGTTCATAGAAGGACAACGTGACTCAGTCTTTTTCTTTATTTACTTTTACGTCATTAAAATAACTCTGATATGTTCTTTGCAATTAATGTTATATACTCTTTCTTTCATGATTAATAAATAATGATATGCTATGATTTGAGATGATAAATGTAAGCTCTATTGTGGTTGGTTGTTTTATCCAATTGAGAGTGAAACTGTAAAGGCCTCGGGTTTCTGGGAAGATTTTCGCAATGGTTTAAAAAAAAAATTGCATTTTCAAGGGGTTCGAGTTGGGGGTCGTTACACACTCCCTTTGAATTTTTTGTCAAGGGTCGGCAAACAAGAAAGATTCTTCTTCGGAGACAGAAAACTAACATGGGACTCTACCCAATTAAGGCGAGTGAAACCTCGATGATAGCAACATATGCAAGACCTTCAACTTCATTTGATCTATGGTACCAGTGCCTCGAGTATGCAAATAAGAAGATTATCTCTTTTCTTAAATCCAATAATGTTATTTCTTTTAATAATAAAAGCACTTCAGTTTGTAAACACTATTTTGATGGAAAAGCAAAAAAACTTTTATTTGGTCATTCTCTGTCAGAGAGCTCACAACCTCTTACTCTTACATGCTGATGTCTGGGGCCCCACTCTGATTGGCTCACGTGAAGGGTTTCGCTTCTACCTGTTAATTGTAGATGATTTTAGTCTATTTTCATGGCTCTTTCCCTTAATAACCAAATCTCAAATATTTGACTATTTCAATGGTTTCAAATCTATTGTTGAAAGTCAAGTTAGGTTTCCCATCAAATCCTTTCAATCCAAAAATGGTGGCGAGTTCACAAGTAGAGAGTTTGAAACCTATCTATTAAGCCATGGTATTTTTCATTGCTTCTTTTGTCCTCACAGGCTTGAACAAAACAAACCGGTTGAATTAAAGCATTGGGATGTTATGAAAACAAGTCTCATTCTCTTAAGTCATACATCCCTACCCTATGTCTTCTGGACTGAAGCCTTTCGCACTACGGTCTATCTCATCAACCGTTTACCCACTCAAGTACTTCATCACCAAACACCCTTCGAACGTCTCCTAAACCGGTCCCCTGAATATCATCACCTTCATGTTTTTGAATGTGTATGTTATCCTCTTGTTACCCCCTATAACTCCACCAAGTTTCACCCGAAAACCAAATCCTGCATCTTTCTTGGTTATCCTCCTCATCATAAGAATTACATTTGTTTTCATCCCTCTACCTCTCATATTTTTATCTCTTGTCATGTGCTCTTTGATGAGTCGCAATTTGCTCCTCCTAGTCTTTCCTCTCCTGTATCTCTATCTAGTCTTCCTCACTGGGGTGTTTCCCCCACAGTGGTGTTAGTTAATCCCTCACCCTCTTCTAATTCTCCACTTTCTTCATCCACTCCTGACCCGCTTGATCCCTCTTCTCCCCCTGCGACTTGTTCACCTGATTCCAACTTAGCCAATTCCGCTTCTCCTGACCCTGTGGCCAATTCTACAGCGCCAGTATCGTCCATCTCTGCCCAGCCCATTGCCCGTCCTACTGATCATGTTCATCTCATGGTCACTCACTCAATGATAGGCTCACTTAAACTCAGGTCTTTCTCTGCGTCTTTGTACCCTATTGTTCACTCTGCTTTTAGTGCACACCTTCTTGAGCTTGAGCTCACCACCTACAACCAAGCTATAAAGCATCCGCACTAGCGTTTTTCTATGGAAGATGAATATGCCCCTCTTTCAAAATCGCACCTGGCATCTTGTTCCAACACAACCATAATTGAATGTAGTGGGCTCTAAGTGGGTAGATCACATCAAAAGGCATGCCGATGGTTCCATTGTTCGTTATAAGACCCGTCTTGTTACTAAAGGGTTTCATCAGGTAGAAGGTGTTGATTTCTTCGAAACCTACAATCTTGTCGTTAAGCTAACCACCAATCATTGGTTCTATCCATTGCGGTCTCCTTCAAGTGGCACATTCACCAACTGGATTTCAACAATGCTTTTCTTAACGTTTATATGAGCCAACCGCCTGGCTTCATGCATCCCCAATTTTCTCATCATGTATGTAAACTTGACCGTGCTATCTATAGTCTCAAGCAAGCTCCGCGAGCCTGGTACCAGCGCCTCAACTCCTACTTGGTTTCTCATGGTTTTATTATCTCTCAATCAGATGCTTCACTTTTTATTTTTCAGTAGGGTAGTCTTATTATTTATATTTTAGTCTATGTGGACGACATCGTCATCACAGGTAACTCATCAACCGAAATCTCTCATCTTATTTCGCATCTTGGTGTGGCTTTCTCTATCAAGGATATTGGGCGACTGAGTTATTTTCTTGGCATCGGGGTGTTCTACTCTCCTGCGGGCGTGACTCTCTCCCAGCGGCTACATACTCTAACTTTACTTCAGCGGGCCCGCATGGATGATGCCAAACTCGTTTCTACACCTATGAGCTCCTCCTCCAAGCTCTCCAAAGACACCTCACCACTTTTTCAGGATCCTACACTCTATCGCAACATCGTTGGTGGCCTGCAATACCTCTCTCTTACTCGTACCGACATCGCCTTTACGGTCAATAAGGTATGCTATTATATGTATCAACCGACTGATGCTCACTGGAAAATTGTCAAAAGAATCATACGCTACTTAAAGGAGACTTTGCGTCATGGCCTACTCCTTCAATCCTCTTCCTCTCTCTGGCTCAATGCCTACTCAAGTGCGGATTGGGCTGGCTATCCAGATGATCGTAAGTCTACTGCTGGCTTTGTTGTTTTTCTTGGACCCAATGTAATCTCCTAGTCGTCCCGCAAGCAGAAGACCATAGTTTTTTCTAGTACCAAGGGCGAATATAAATCCCTACCATGTGCTGCCTCTGATCTCCTTTGGTTACATTCTCTCCTACGTGAACTCGGGTTTTCTCCCAACGTACCCCTTGTGCTATGGTGTGATAATCTCGGGGGTCTTTACCTCGCTGCCAATCCTGTTTTTCATGCTCAGACCAAGCACGTTGAAATTGATTTTCATTTTGTTCATGATCACGTTCGCAAGGGCTACCTCCAAGTTCAGTTTCTTTCTTCTCATGACCAGCTAGGGGATTGACTCACCAAACCGCTGCCACTAGAGCAATTCATCGATCTTCATCACAAGCTCAATGTGCGTGCACTCCCATTGAGTTTGCGGGGCGTGATAAGCCAAGTGTTACCAACCCTCAACCGATAATGACACATGAAGATCCTCACATGGCAGTCGCAGTATCGACTTCTTCAATGTAGCTGAAGATTCTACAAATGTAGCAACAATTTCCTCTATTGAAGGCCAACTCATCAAGTCCATTATTGTCACTATCGTAATCTTTTCACGGCCCGCCAAGTGTCCTACCAAAACATGGTTGTGCTGCCATTCCCAACATCAACCTGAATGCCATAACAAAAGTCCTCAATAACCGTGACCACACCTTCCAAACACCTTATCCCTTTTTTCAATTTTGATTTTCAAACCAGTTAGAGGGTCACCCATTTAAATCATACTTCTCTGTGAAAATTACCACAATTCTACCTTATTTTTTTGCAAATGGACCATAACCTTTTCTCCATAAGTGCCTTTTTAAACGTATACAAGTTATGTATCCCCAAACCACCAAGATGAAGGGGTTGAGCAATCATATGCCAACTCACCAATGAATTATATGGGTCAATCCAAATTGCCTGTCCAAATGAATCTCTAAAAGTGTTTAATAAATATTTTTTCTACCTTCTTAGGACTTTTAAAAATCTGCATGAAAGTGTAAGAACATAGGAGTAATGTTGAACCTTACCAAATTAATGTGACACACAATTTGAACCTTTTTGGTGAACATGTCCTCTAATTGACTCCAATATAGCTCTCTTGAAATGCCTAAATGCAATGGTAAGCCAAGGTACTTCATGGGCAGTGAACCAATGGAAGATGCCATCCTTTGCATAACTAGAAATAATAGTAAAACATCTAAGAATAATCTATAAAACCCACAATTTGTGTTTCGATGCTTCACCAATCACCAAGAGGTCATTGGCAAAAAGAAGACGAGACATTGAGACATTAGTAGAAACCCTGTGGCCTATAAATTTGCCTTGCGCCTCTGCAAAAGAAAGCATAACAAAAAGAACCTCCATCGCTATAATAAAGAGTAGTGGTGAGAGAGGGTCTCCCAGGTGCAATCCCCTCTTGGGTTTAAAGAAATCACTCATTTTCCCATTAATGGACACCACAACGGAGGAGGCTAAAAACAATCCTTCAATTCAAAAGAGTCATTTTCCACCCAAACCTAGTTTATCCATACAATTTAATAGAAAGCGTCAATCTAAAGAGTCAAAAGCCTTCTCCATGTCAATTTTCAAAATAAAGGATTTCTCACCAGAGGCCTTGTTGGAGTGTAGAGAGGTTTATGAGCAACTACTATGCATGATTCTCGAGAACAAATGCGCTTTGCGAATATGATATTAGTGGTCCAACTATGAGCTTGATCCTTGATGCTAGGATTTTGGAAATGATTTCAAAGACTGCCCACCAATGAGATTGGCCTAAACCTTTCAATCTCTTCGGCATGTGAGTCCTTAGAGATGATAATGAGTAGTACTGATTTACCCAATAATTAAGGTATTTTCTCATTGGAATGAAAATCAGCCATCATGTGAAGAAGGTCGCCCTTAACAAATTTTCTTCTAAAAAAATTGATTGGGAATCCATCCATTCTCGAGGTCTTACCGTTAGGCAAACTCCACACTACATTTTTAATTTCTTCTTTTGAGAAAGACCCAATGGTACCTTTATAAGATTCCTCATTCAAACTTGTGAAAGCATACCTGATATATCATAAGATGTTTCAACACAATGGGGAAAACAGTCTTTAAAATAATTGGTGGCATTAGGTAGAATGTGCAAACCTTGAGTGTTGTTCCTCTAATATCCATATATGGTATGTGGTTAGATCTCCTTCTATTGGAGGCACACATGTGGGAATACTTTGTGTTGAGCTCCTCCGAATTCATCCAATGTGCCTTAGCCCATTGTTTCCACCTAATGCACTCATGCATCCTCCACTCACAAATATTTTGAACCAATTTTTGATGCTCCCATTTGAGAGTGGTGGCCCATGGAACGTCCACCTCACTCTCCTCATGTTGTTGGAGCGTTTTTAATTGGGACTCCCACTCTTTGATTACATTGAATTTTTCTCGGTAATGGCTCTTGTTTCATTCTATCAACTTCACTCTCACAAAAGCTAGTTCAGAATGAGAATTCAATGCAGCCCATCTCTCCGAACAAGGAGCCTCATCCAACTACTTCCACATTAGATCCAAAATAGATGTTTTTCTGAAACCACCAAAGCACCATTTAGAATTTTTTTAATGTACGGAGCCCCTCAAGCCTTAAGTCATCCAAATCATGGAGTGGTCCGAAATTGTGAGAGAATCAACCATGGCATTCATGTTATGAAGTCGTTGGAGAATTGGCAATGAAATAAAAAAACAATCCAATTTTCTCATCACCGATGAAGCTCTTTTGTTCGACCAAGTGAACTTAGCCCCCTTGCATAGGAAGCTCCACTAGGTAGCAATCATCAAAGAGGCACATGAACTTGCGCATACTAGTGGTGTACCACTGAGTTGAATTTGATTTAACCATTCTCAAAATGTAGTCAAAGTTCCCTTCAATACACCATTGATCCGTAATGGTTAGGATGGCCTCATCATGAATTCTCTCGAGTTCTTTCCAAAAATTTTCCTTGAGAGAACTTGTGCACCGTGCCATTAATCCCCACTCTCAAAGCCAACAACATGCCTCCTGATTTCACTCTTGCTGGTTTGAAAGTAAAATCACAGTCCCTCCAAATGTCATCCATGAATTGTTTATCGATGAAGCCTATCTTCATTTCTTGAATACAAACAATATCCAGACTTCATTTGGTGGATAGTGTTTGATAAAAAATTCTGTTTTTTTGCGTCCGTATAAACCACGAACATTCCAAGAGACGGTCTTCATTAGAAAACCAAGAATAACCAAATCCCCAGTATGAGCATAACCATTCTCAAATAACATCAATGCTCAAGTGAGAACTTCTTTTCTTGCACATCTCCGCCACCATCACATCGCAAGTCGAAGGAGCCATTTTCAGCTTTATAGCTTTAAGCACATCTCTTAGAGTACAATCATATTTAAAGAACAATTCCTTTCCTCCATGGTGGTCATACCATCAACTATTTACCCGCCTCTGCTTTACCTTCTCATAGAGAATGACGACTGAGGCTTTAAATGAGCGTCTCACATCTTTTTTAACAGATTTAAAAAAGGATTTTGCAAAATCTAGCTGTCTTATTCATTTATCACAAAATTTTTATCAATAGTTTTTTATGATCACGATGTGGCACCATATTTTTTTCTCATCTTTTATAGTTTAGAAATTCATTATTTAGAAGATTTAGGGTTTTGTGAGGCCTCAAAATTGTAGATAGAATAGCTTCATTTCGGGATTCAAGGCATTTGAGACAATACAATAAACAAAGTTTGTTATTAGGAATTGAAACAAGAAAGAAATATGTTGTTAAGGGGTTGGAACAATTGAACTTTTGCCTTCAGGACCAGATGGACAAGTTTCTTTGTCGTAAGGGACTGAAACATCAATCTTTTTTGTCGTTTGATCCCTGTGACTTATTTGTTGAATAGCTTGTCTTTCAGAGGATATATCTTAACCCTCCGATATTAAAATTGAGTAATTATTGGTGAGTTGGAAAGCTTATATTCTCAACTTTATTTCATCTTTTGGGTGCTTCCCCTGAAACAGTATATTTTACCTTGAAAGTGTTATGAAAGTTTATGTTCCTATTTTGAAACAATTTTTTTTAGATAATTTGCATTTCAAGAAGTGGATCGCCATGCTTCGGTGTTGAAATCATGTGATTCTTGTTTCTTTTGAAAAATAATTCATTTTTTTATATTTTATCTTTTATGAGCTTTTCCAAAAAATAAAAAAATTATGGGCCTAAATTACCCAAAAACTTTTTATTTTCTGTTCGGTAGCAAGTAAGGTTGCAGGAAAGTTTATGTTCTGGGGCACATTTCTCTCTAGTCGAATATTAGAAGCTAACAAAATTAGTCTCTTTTGAAAGCTGACATCCTAAACTCTTTTTGATATTTTGAGAGAAAAATCTAAAAAATGTTTTTCTTAGTTAAAAATCTCTGAGAAAATTCTGTTATGGCATTTTGAGGCAAAAATGCTCATTGGGTGCTTGGGGTTTCAAATAGCGTATTTTTGTGCTGTAGAATTTAAATCTCATGACTTGTTTTTTTTTTAAAGATAATATGAACCTATTTAAACTTGGTTCTTAGTGTTTGGTTTATTGATTCTTTTTTTAAGCTCAAATATAGGGTTTTCATTAGGTGCATGCATAAATATTAGGTTTAGGTTTTCTCACGTTCATAGAGACACTTGCTGGAGAAAATTCGTGGCACTTATAAAATAGAAAAATACAACCTTCGGCAAGTTAGGATTTTGTTTGAAACCTTGCTTGATTTATTGAGTGTTCTTCATATTTTTATCCCCTCTTCTTTTAAGATTAGAACTTTTTTATTTGGATTTCAAAAAATCTCTTATCTCATTATTTGGATATTCAAATCTCTCACTAGTACCTTTAAGTTGTTGGCTTGGGTATATCACTAGTGATACCTTTAAGTCCGTAGTTCTTTACGAATCTTCAATAGTATCCGATCAACCCCAAGAAACCCCTAAGTGCCCGCAGAGTTTACGACTTAGGCCACACTTGCATCACATCAATCTTGTTTGAATCAACTCGAACTCCTTGGTCAGACACAATATGATTGAGATAGCGCATTTCGGCTTGTCCAAAGAGGCACTTGGATATCTTGGCACTCAAGTGATACTCTCATGAAGTCCTCGAAACAACTCTCATATGCTGTAAATGTGTGCCCCATGATCAACTATACACCAAAGAAGACTAACACAAACTTTCAAACTATAGTTTTAAAAACGTTATTCATAATAGCTTGGAAGGTAGCAGGTGCGTTAGTCAACCCAAAGGGCATGACCAAGAACTCGTAGAGACCCTCATGTATCCTAAAGGTCATCTTGTGCACATCATCGTGGGCCATGCACACTTGGTGGTACCTTGAACAAAGATCTAGCTTGGTGAAGTAAGCAGCACCATGCAACTCATCAAGAAGTTCCTCAATAACAAAGATCGAAAACTTGTCTTTCACCATAATTTTATTTAAGGTCTTGTAATCCATACAAACCTCTATATGCCATCCTTCTTCTTCACCAAGAACATCGGTGAGGAGAAGAGACTTACACTAGGGCAGATGATCCCTTAACTCAAAATTTTCCTATGAAGTTTTTAATTTTGTCTTTCTAGGAGTGAGCATATCAATAGAGCCTTATGTTCACAGGACCCATGTTGACCTTCAAGGGTATCTTATAGTCTTGGAATCTCCTAGATGACAACCCATGTGGCTTATCAAACACGCCAGAAAATTCAGCCAACAAACTTGCCAAATCAATAGGGACGTCCATAGGAATTAGGGTAGTTTTCAGCTTCACTACTTAGGTGGTAAACAAGTAAGCACATCGAATGCCCTCAACAACTTCAAAGCCCGTCTTGGCTGCACTTCTTTTGTTGTTGGAGGTCTGATTTAAATAAGCATGACATACCCTTCATCCTTATGAAATGGCATCTCCATCGCAAAAAAATCTCATGCTACTTTGCCCAAATTCTATAGTCAATACATACCAAGAATCACATCCACACCATAGAGAAGTATGATGTATAGGTCCAAAACAAACTTAGTTCCTTAGAGATGCAAAGTCATATCGAGACAAATCTCTACACACTTGAGATTTGTCCCATTACCAACCATCACATAAAAAATGAGGTACTCTTTGAATTTTTACCAAGTTTTCTGAACTACACTCTTACAAATGAAGTCGTGGGTGCTCCTCATCTCAATAAAAACATTTACCTCAAGGGTACTAAGGACATATCCCCATGGAGTTGGGCATAAAAACACCCGAAAGTACATGGTAGGAGATGTCATGGCTAGACTCCTCCTCGCTTGCCTCATTGTCTAGTGGTTCATAATCTAGTGGCTCATTTTTCTCATATTTAAACTCTACCACTTGAAAAATGTAGTAGCACTTACACTTGTGGCCCTTGAACCACTTTTCATTACATTTGAAAAAAAGAACCTTCCTTATATGCTCCTCATGTTATGCACGCATGATCGACTCTACCTTAGGGGATGATGTGACCCCACCGGATGAGCATATGCAAGAATCAGTTGGCTGATTCGGCATTTGCATCCTTGCAGTCCCATTTGTTTCTCATCATGGAGCTTGACTACCCTATAGGCCTATTATGGACTCCTCATGGTTGTAGCTAGGACCTCGATACGACCCGAGCAAGGTCTCCTCATCAACAGAAGCAAAAGCGTGCAAAGGTTCTCAAACTCAGCTTGATATTCGTCCAAGTTGTCCCATTGCTTGAGGTTTTTGAGCTCTATATGGTAGTTGACTAGCATTGTGAGCCCAAACATCTCTATAATCTGATCTACGAAATCATCTCATGAGGGATTCATATGTATGGTGTCAAACCACTCGTACCATTGAAGGGTGCCACCTTCTAGGCAGGCAACCACTTCGACAATGCGTGCCTCTTGGGGCGCATTGTGACAAGTGAAGAAGTGCTTGGGTTTAAAGATCTATTTTCACACGTTCTAACCAGAAAAGGGAAAACTTCAAATCTAGGTTTTTTACCTATGCCTAACATGAAATCATGTAGCGGCTCCTCGAGGATGGATTTGTTCAGGTCCTCTATATGGCCACTGTTGAACATAAAGCCCTGATTGTCAGCTTGCTTCAACATGTGAAGATAGTTCAAACGGTCCACTAGAGTTGCTACGACCCTTTCAATCTGTTCCAAGTGGTTGGTTTGTTCCCGATCTCTTATCGTTGTCAAAAAAGTTTGGCTTGGGTTTTCTCGGTGATAGCTTGAGCTTATTCGACATACCGACGAATCTCTTCGTTCTTGTGCACATGAGAGGGATGAGACTCATCCATGTTATAAAGTTTGCTTTGATATTAATTTGTTGTTCCCACATAAAATTTTTAGTGTGTGTTGGATATATCAACGTTGGAATCAAGAGTCAGACTAGACTAGTAGGAAGATCAAAATTCGCAACTGTCAGGTACTTCAATAAGAGTTCAGTGGACTCAAGAGGATCAAATCTACTATTCTGTGGACTTGGGGCCTTTGAGTGTCATGTTCTAGGGTTTAAACTCTGGTTGACATGATGGTGTAGAGGCCAGAGGTTCCTCATTATGGCGAACAAGGCATGATAGGTGAAACAAGGTGATTCGAGTAATCAGATAGGTGCATTTTTGTTTTGGGAGATAGTTTGAGTATGTAAAGGGGTTCAAAATCTATAGGACCATGCCCAAACATTTTAGGGAGGCCTAGGAACGTGTGAGGGGGTCTAGTACTGATTCTGGACAAAGGTTTAGGTTTTTGATAATCTGGGGATACCAGGTATGCTCTTCGGGTAGGCTAGTCCAATGGTAGGGGTAGTTTCAGGTTTCGGGTTTTAAAAAATAGGTATAGACTAGGTAGAGGTTGGGATTCGAGTATGGAGGTTACTTATGTGTCTACAACAGATGGGAAGGTCTCCCATGATTTGGTACACAAACACATGATATGCAATGTTGCAATGCCAGTGGCTCGTCAAATGAGTAGGACTGCATGACCCGATGCGCTAGATGAGCTTGGGCTCTCTGAGGAAGATGATTGACCCACCTAAGTAGTCTAGCCCAGACGTTAATCAAAGAGAGAGTATAGAAAAGAAGATGTCAGGGAGAGAGACAGGGGATGACTGGAGAGAGAGTGAGAGAGTCAAACTTCCAAATTTTATAAAAAACCAAAAAGAATCATAAACCATTATTTATATTGTATGGCTTGGGTCTCGAAACAACACTAACCCAAAAAGTAAAATCTAACCCATAAACCCCATATACCCTATAACTGCCAAAGAAAAGTTTTAACTGATAGTTAGAACTAGACTAAAGAGAAAGACAATTAGACTGACTAGGGTCCCTTCCTAATCAGATCCTAATTACCTAAACTGAATTACCGAAAACATAAATTAGAAATAGAAAATAATAACTTGCTGAATCCAAAAAGCAAAATAGGAAAGCAGGAGGAGAGGAGGGGAGGGCCTCCACCCATTTTCTAGAAAGTTGCCCCCCTCACTTTCCTTTACTCTTTCTTTTTTCTTTCTATTGTGCTTCCTCTACTTTAAGCTGGTTGAGACATGTATCCCTTACTTTCTTTTCATGGTGAGAGTCCACCTCAGCTATCACATCACTCGGTTGGGTTTCGCTTTTTACTTGGGAACCCCTCTTGTCTTGATGAGGTGTTGCGTGAATCCTAGTGTAACGCCCTGAAATTCAACCCAAAATTTTTAAAAGTTTTTTTTTATATATATAACAACGAAAACAACCAATTCATTGGGTTAAGCATTCATGCGCATTACAGGAGTGTTCAAGCAACAACATTTATTTTATTCTAAATAAATAATGACATGAGAGTTTTCAAATAACAAGAATAATCATAAATTAAAATTTAATCTGAGATGTCTCGAAAACACAATAAATCAATATCTCAATCGAAGCCTCATCCCGCAGTTGCTCATAAACTCTATTCTTCACCTGAAAAATGATAAATTTATAGGAATTAGACTACAACTGTCTAAGTAGAAAATACTGTAAATTTTTTTGCTGGTATATCATGTGTCAAGTATGTGATGTGGGTGCCGCGTGTGATTTTCAACATATACAAGAATACGTAAAGGATCTACAATATGACAATAACAATTTATAGATGGTTGGGTGATTTGTCATATCACTTGATCTACTTCCTTTTGGACTAGAATCTGCACTTCCATCAATCCATGCTTTTACCATCTAAAAGGTCTAGTCCCTTGGCCCTGCTGACCGAACCCAGTCAAACTTTGGGATAACATTTTTCCAACTCAAACCGGGTCGGACATGCTATGATCCGAATGAAACCAAGAATCCAGGACAGGTTCTCCGGCGTGGTCATACCATCAAACTATTTAAGTGGAGGCGCTTTAACAAAAAAGTGCGCACACCGCCATAACAACCGGATCCAATTGACACCAAATTTTTGTGTGGGCCCCAACGGGACGAGCCACGTACAGCCAGTCTTGCTTGGTTCCCTCATGCCCACTCAATATTGATAACTTAAAAAAAAAGAAGATAAATAGTTGGATATATTTACCCTCTTGTTTATGATAATTGATCAAGGTACCCCTTCATTGACAGAAGCTCCCTCATAATGTCTTTTACCAATAAAACAAAGGCGAGAATGGTAATTAACCCACATATCTGACATATGACTGCCCCTCCCTCAGTACCATCTAAAGAGAAATTTTTTATTTAGCATTAAAAATTGGACATTTTTCTCTTCTACTTTCTGAGAAATAATGAGGCACCCTTTTTCATCCACAGCAGTGCCTCTTCGTGTCATTTAACAAAAAGTATGAGGAGGGAATAGTAACTATGTTTTTTTTTTAGAATATTCGTATCTTAGTACTTTGGTAGATTGAATTAAAACGCAGAGTGAATAAACAGAAAAAATACAAAAAAAGGAAAAAAATAAAAATAAAGGCCCACACTGTCTGGGTACCGTATATCTACAAAGCCTGCCCTTTTGGGAGCCTTCATTGTGAGATCTTGGGGTGTCTCTTGGTGTGCTTTGAAGGGTGTTTTTCTCTTCTGCTTCTGCTTCTGCTTCTTTCTTTGAGGTCTAAGAAGTAAGCCTTTTTCCTTACAGGATCTTGTTTTGAGTTGCCATGATTTGCGTTTGCAGTTTTGGTCGTAAAGTGTGTTTTTGTGATGGTGTTCTCTTGTCTGTCATTTTTGTAAGAAAGAATTCTGGTGATGTTGGTGTTCTTTTGCCTGTCATTCTCGTGATAAAGAAGGAATTTTGGTGGTGTTCGTGTCCTTGGATTATTTGGGTTTTTCATTTTTTTCTGTAATTTCTTGTTTCCTTCTGGAGATTTAATTTGCTGATGGTGGCCTTGGTTTGTGGTTTTTTGTTTTTGCTTTTTTTTCTTGTTTTGCCTATTGTTGTTTTATGTTCTGATTTGGGTTTAAGGTTCTTGATGGGAGTTGAGAACTGTTTGGCTTGATCGGTACTGTTGTTCCAGAGTTTCTGTGGGTCTTCCACTTTTTTGGATGTTAGAAGCTCCTGTTTTCTTTAATGAGCAGTCTACTCCTGAAATTTCATGGCTTCTTCATTTTCTGACACTAATGCTTGATTTTTTTTATGTGGTTGTTCTGTGCAATTGATTATGTCTATATTTGTTATGATCTGTCCAAAACAGATAAACAGAAAGTTTGAGTCTTGTTTATTTCCCCTCAAAAAAGTATATATATATATATATATATATATATATATATATATATATATATATATATATATATATATATATATATATATATATATATATATATATATAGTGTATTAATAAAGATCTTATCTTGGTTCTTCTTTGCTGTTTATGTTGAGGATTTTTTTGTGTAGAACAGTTAGAAACTTGTTTTAGAATGATGATATATGAATTGGGTTTTCATGATATGGGTTTTTACAGAATGGGAAGTGCTGGAAATGGCGGAACCATCTATGGTGAATACACTTACGAGAATTTGGAGAGGGAGCCTTACTGGCCCTCTGAGAAGCTCAGGATTTCAATCACTGGTGCCGGCGGCTTCATCGCATCGCATATTGCTCGGCGCTTGAAGAGCGAGGGGCACTACATTATCGCCTCCGATTGGAAGAAGAACGAGCACATGACAGAGGACATGTTCTGTCATGAGTTTCACCTCGTGGACCTCAGGGTCATGGATAATTGCCTGAAGGTGACGACTGGTGTCGACCATGTCTTTAACATGGCTGCTGATATGGGAGGGATGGGTTTTATCCAATCGAATCATTCAGTAATTATGTACAATAACACCATGATCAGTTTCAATATGCTTGAGGCTGCCAGAATTAATGGTATCAAGAGGTAAGTAAGCTGGATTCATTTCATTTCATCTTCTTTTGTATACATTAGTTTGTCTGTGGCAGTAGTGAAAGAATAAGCATCATGTTGTTCATATATGGATTAATTCACTCCTCTTCTTCTGTTTTTTTTTTATCATAGAAAACATAATGGGGTTGCCAAACATATCTAACTTTTGATTTGGAGACATGAACTAAATCTTACTTCTTTTTGTCACTTGCTGGAAAAGACGCAATGTCAATCAACATGCGTGTCACTTTTTTCAAAAAGCATGTTTCTTTGCTTTGCTTTGTTCCTTGATCTATTTCTTTGGTTCCTTTAAAATTTCTTTTGCAATCATTGTTTTGTCGCGCTAACCTTGTGGCCAATTGTATGTTTCAGCACGTCATGGTCAAGTTTTTATTCTTGTTGCAGATCTGTTGGGAAAATTACTTTATTAGTTTAGTCTTAAGCATTTATGTATGGGTTTGCAGGTTCTTTTATGCATCTAGTGCTTGCATATACCCTGAATTTAAGCAGTTGGATACTAATGTTAGCCTCAAGGAGTCTGATGCTTGGCCTGCAGAGGTATGTTGCTGGTCTGCATTGCAGCAGCGCATGTCTTGTTTTGGTAGATGAAAATATAATGAGCTCCATTCTAAATTGGTTAGAATAAGACACAATTTCTGAAGTTGCCTTGTTGGTTCATAGCCTCAAGATGCATATGGTTTGGAGAAACTTGCGACAGAGGAATTGTGCAAGCACTACACCAAGGACTTCGGAATTCAATGTAGAATCGGGCGTTTCCATAACATATATGGCCCCTTTGGAACATGGAAAGGTTGGATGTTGTTTATCAGTTCTCATCTTATGCATTTTTTCCCTTTTTATTTTCCTTAATGAGTTATGCTTTTCCTTGTTGTTTAGGTGGGAGAGAGAAGGCGCCTGCTGCCTTTTGTAGAAAGGCAATTACTTCTACTGATAGGTTTGAGATGTGGGGTGATGGGCTGCAGACGCGATCCTTCACGTTTATTGATGAATGTGTTGAAGGTGTCTTGAGGTGATCACTAGTTGCATTGGTGATCTTAGTTTGTTTTAGTTCTAGATATGTTTATGCTTATATACCCCTTTGTCAAGATGTTTTTCCTTTGATTTTAACAGTGTTCTGCTTGCTGTACTCTCCTGGGGTTTAGATTGGATGTAGCAATTGCGTATAAGCCATTGTCAGTTGCTTGATAGCTTGGCTACTCTTCGTTTGCATGGCATTTACAAGTTCTTGATATAGACCTTTTCTCATTAGCATATTTGTCGTTTGTTTAGATTGACAAAGTCAGATTTCCGGGAGCCCTTAAACATTGGCAGTGATGAAATGGTCAGCATGAATGAGATGGCAGAAATTGTGCTTAGCTTTGAGAACAAGAAGCTCCCCATTCACCACATCCCTGGTCCTGAGGGTGTCCGCGGACGCAACTCAGACAACACATTGATAAAAGAGAAGCTGGGTTGGGCACCAACGATGAAATTGAAGGTTTGGAATCATTGGTTTCCTTTCCCTTATCTACATTAGGCACACCAATCACAATCACAACCAAATGCAATTCAACTTTCACCCTCTCTCTTTCCATGGACCAATTATGGTTTACCGGTTTCGGAACTAATTCATTTTTGTTTTGTTCAATCTAACAGGATGGATTGAGGGTCACATATTTCTGGATAAAAGAGCAGATTGGGAAAGAAAAAACACAAGGGGTTGATTTATCCATTTATGGAACATCCAAAGTGGTTGGCACACAAGCCCCTGTTCAACTCGGTTCACTCCGTGCAGCTGATGGTAAAGAGTGATGTATCAGACGTTTAAGCTGAATGTGTTAATCTATAAAGGCTATCAATCACTCCGTGAGGAGAATAACTTGCAGTTGAGCCATATTGCAGATTGCAGCATGGTGGATGGTTGCATCCCTTTTTATTCACCATGTATTTTCATAGTTTTCTTAATGGTTCATAGTAGTAGCTTTTTTTGTCCTACAAGGTCGGATGTTTAAGCCATTATTAAAACGTGTTAAACATTGTCAGCCAATGTTTTTGTGTTGCCCTTGAAAGATTAGATATTTATCGTCACACATTAAGAGCAAGGTTCTTTTACTTTTTATCATTTGACTTATTCATCTTCTTAATGTCTCTTGGATGTTAATGCTGTTGAGCACAATCACGATTCTTCTTTTTTTACAATTTTGAGGCTACGCCAATGAACCCCCCCCCCCCCCCATTACCTACCTTACATTGGCAGGTCTCTGGTTAGTGGGACCCTTGAGGTTCGTCTTTCCTGCTCATTAGTATATACACCTATCTTCGTCCTTGTGGCAATTGACTTTTTTGCGGGTTTCTAACAGTGGTCATCCCATGTCAGCTGACAAACCATGATCACCCGGCTTTGTGGACAACTGGTATGCCCCAGGGGGTGGGATGGCACCTCGGCTGCTATAAGGTCTGTCAAGGTTTGATTCTCATGAGGGGTTTACTATGCAAGCAGACACTCAGCCAGGGCTGTGGGTGGGGGTTTTAGTCTTGGAGTGTTGCCATAGGTATTTCAGACTGAGCCTGCTCAATCAGGTCTTTGTGCCTGGTGCGGTTTCTTCAGGATATAAGTATAAAAAAAACATGGTGTGGTTTTAGTAATAAAAAATTTGTAGAAAAGTAGCCTACCCTCTAAACCTAGCCTATGCTACAGCAAGTTGAGGTTGTTAGGTTGTGAATTGCAATGATAAAGTGGATCGTATGATTTTTTGTTCTTGGGCTTGACTTGGGTGTGTGGGGTTTTGTCTGCATCTCAGTTAAAAGTTAAAGTAAACTTATTGCCAAAGATTCATTCTGTGCTCAAAATCTCTTCACATGTCTCACTTTCGCCAGTTTTTGTCCATATTTGTGGGCAATCATCTCTCTCTCTCTCTCTCATGTGCAATTTACTTAATTTTTTCAATGGGTAGTTATATGGTTCGCTGGTGTGGAAGACATCATTCTGGGTCCTCCAAGTTGGCCGCGTAGATAAGATAAAACTCGAGGTATGGCTGCCTGATTGATGGTGTCTGGCTGTTACTTTTGCAGGGCTTTATTTCCCTGTTCATTATCATCAGAAAGCTTGAAAATGAAAGATATTTGAGTGATGGTTCCTACCAAATCCATCAGGGCTAATAGTAAACTTGGGTTAGGCAGACCTACCAGATATCTCTTAAGCCCCGTGTGGCAGAGGGATTCAAACCCAGGCCTTCAGCTTGGACCCCGCTTACCACATGGGATACCACCTCGGTGTTAGGTAACTTTGGAAAAATTACTCCAATTAAATATATAAACAATTTGAATTCGGATTGATGTAACTAATACCATATTCAACTTATAGGATGTTGGCTAAACGAATTTGAATTCATATTCAGACAGTGAAAAGCTAGTACCAGATCCACTTCTTTACATGTGAGTGGATTCAGATAGCCGTCAAATTTGAATAATTTGTCGGATTTGGCAGCAAAAAATCAAAACTATGTCTGCATCCAATTATAATCGGATATTCTTTGGCTTACCAATTGCAACTAAATGGAATTGAATTCAGTTGGATATAGGATAATATTCAATTCATTGATATCCCTATAAATCTACCAATATATAACCAATAAACCTAACAAAAGCTCTCAAGACTGATATTTTTTTTTTCAGAAAAAATCCTTTGGATGATTGTTTGGCTTGTTTAATGACATCTGTCAGTCAAACCTATATATTGCATGCTTTTGAAACAATCCGTCCAACGAGGAGGAAGAAGCTGTATCCCCGGCCTACAGGTGCAATATGATTGCACAAATATTTGTGCATTAAGGACCTGATCACCCTCCATCTTGAGGACAGGGGCTGTTGGGTGTGGGACCCATGACCTGATGGAGGGCGATGAAGTGTTTAATGCACAAAATTTTGTAAAATCATATTGCACCCGATCCGGGAGTCTCCCCTCTCTCCCTTCTTTTCCTCAGCTGGTCCTTTCCACCATGTTGACTTTCACAAACCTTCATCCTCCCTCTGATACCCCCTGCTCCCCTTCTGGCCTATCTGCCTCCTTCACTTGCTTGTAAGCCTGACGATTTCTGGGGTCTCTCTCTTCTCCAATATGCTTGTATGAATAAACTGGTCTTGGAGGATCTGCTTCTTATCCTTAACTGGTGGTCCTTCCACCATCTTACGAACCAAACTAGGAGGCCAAGAAGGCAACCTTTTCTGACATCTTCTTGAAGGCCTCCTCTATTCTCTGTTGGCATCGTTGTGGATAAGGGTCTCGCCCCTTATTTTTAGCAAGTCTTCTCTATCCTATGCCCTTTCTGTTTTGGGAGATTGTTACCTTCTGTATTGTGGTTATCGCATAGCCTTTTGTTGACTATTTAACCAATATACTGTGTAACCAGAATGAACAACAAAATAAAGAGTGATTGGGGGTTTTTCTCTGTGGACGTAGGCCACATTGGCCGAACCACGTACATGTGTTGTGACTCTGTGTATCTCTTCTTATTGCTTCTTGTTATTTCAACATGATATCAGAGCTCCTTTTTTTATCATGTGTATGCCTACACAGCTAACTGCTTCAGCATTACGGTGGACTGTTATCAGCATCAACACTCATAAGAGCCCTTTTTTGTGATCCTACGCATGCTTGCACAGTTGATTACTTCAGTATTGCAGTGGATTGCCATCAGAATTCCCCTGTTTCGCAAGGTATCCCTGTTCTTTCTGATCCTGCCCAGCCCTTGTTTTTTTGTTTTATTAATTCTTTTGAGTGTGCCATCATGGATACATCATCTCAAAGCCTTGGAAATATGAAACTGACGATCCACGATCAGAACCCCTCTCTCAAAATTACTATTGTTCCATTAAATGAAACAAACTATCTTAGTTGGTCCAAAGCTGCTAGCCTATTTCTCAGTGGCAAAGGAAAGTTGGGACACATAACAGGAAAAATACCTCGTCCAGCACAAGATCACGTTGGATATGACGAATGGGAGTTCGCTAATCATTTGGTAATGTCGTATGCATTGCCGATGGAAGCAAAGTCCTGGTAGAAAGAATCGGTTCGACCTATTTTTTTGATAACTATGCTAAGTCAAAAGTGCTTTATATTCCAACATTTCCAGCTAGTCTATTATCTGTTAGTCGTATCACCAGGAGTCATGATTGTGTTGCTGTGTTTTTTGCTGATAATATGGTTTTTCAGGATCAAAGGACGCAAAAAGTGATTGGTAAAGGGCGGCAGCACGATGGCCTGTATTTTTTTGATAGTGATGCTCAAGCTCTTGTTGCATACAACACCACGGAGTTGAGCAAGTTGTGGCACACTAGATTAGGCCATCCTTCATACAAAGTTCAAAATCAGTTATTACCACATTTACCTGTTATTTCAAATGCATGTGACGCATGCGAGTATGCCAAAGCAACTCGACTACCATTCTCTAAGTCTCATAGTAGGTCTGATTTTATGCTTCATTTGATACATTCTGATGTCTGGGGACCTGCCCCAGTGCCTTCACATTTGGGGTACAACTATTTTGTTACATTTATTTATGATCACTCACGGGCAACATGGATTTATTTTCTTAAAAATAAAAGTGAAGTTTCAAGAGTTTTTTTCAGATTTTTATCAACTTGTCTTCACCCAATTTGATAAGAAAATTAAGATTGTGCGATCTGATAATGGGGGTGAGTTTGTCAATACTAACATGAGAGAAGTTTTTTCCAAACATGGGATCTTACCTCAAAACTCTTGTGTCAGGACCCCACAACAAAATGGAGTCGCAGAACGAAAAAACTGTCAGTTACTGAATATTTCCAGAGCAATTATGTTTGAAAAAAATATACCAAAAGAATACTGGTCTGAGGCTATTGGAACAACATGCTACCTTTCAAATCGTTTGCCCAACTCTGCTATTGAAGGACGTGTGCCACTGGAAGTAGTCTACAATAAGCAAATATCTATTTCTCATTTGCTGGTTTTCGGATGCAAAGTTTTTGTTCACCTTCAAGCTAAAGATAGAGAAAAACTCGAACCCAGGTCAGTCAAATGTGTTTTCTTGGGTTACCCTACAGTTAAAAAAGGTTACCGATGTTTTGATCCGCATCAAAACAAAGTGTATATCTCCAGAGATGTTCATTTTTTTGAAAATGAATGTTTTTTTTCATGAGCCGGTTACCCTTGACAATGAGGTTCATCCGCAGGGGGAGGATGGGAAGGGAAAGGGATGCGAATTGACCCTTCCAAATGTCCAAAACTATGAGTCTAGCGAATTACAAACCTTACCTAATTTGACTCCCAACACCCAAATCGAGTCAGACTTAAGCATTGCTGATGAACCGATCTCTCATGAATCAACCTCAACTGATATTGTGGATCCTACTAGAAGATTCAGTCGCGTTTCCAGACTTTCTGAGCGGTTGAATGACTTTTATACCTATTTGGCTTCATCTTCAACCACTCACCCTACAGCACACCCCATCCAAAATTATCTCACCCTTAAATGCCTTTCATCATCTTATATCTCCTATGCCTTAAGTGTTTATGCTCACCGTGAACCCAACATGTTTCAAGAAGCCAATCTCGACCCAGAGTGGAGAAAAGCTATGGAAGAAGAAATTCAGGCTCTAAAAAAATGGTACTTGGGAAATCGTCAATCGCCCTGAAGGAAAAAAACTTGTCGGATGTCGTTGGATCTATAAGATCAAGTACAACAGTGACGGTACCATTGAAAGGTATAAAGCCAGATTGGTTGCAAAAGGTTACACTCAAATAGAAGGAATAGACTATAATGAAACGTTTGCTTCCATAGCTAAAATGAATTCTATAAGAATTCTTTTATCAGTGGCCGCAAATAAGAACTGAAGAATGTTCCAATCCAATGTTAAAAATGCCTTTCTCCACGGAGATCTTGAGGAGGAAATATATATGGAATTGCCTCCAGGATATCAGGTCCAAGACCAGGAAAAGGTAGCGTGCAAATTAAAAAAGGCACTTTATGGGCTGAAGCAATCTCCTCGAGCCTGGTTCGCTAAGTTAAGCAGAGCTCTATGTGAGATGGGTTTTAAAAGAAGCTATGCTGATTATTCCATGTTTGTGTCTATTCAGAGATCTAAAATTGCCATTATTCTTATATATGTCAATGATATAATCATGAAAGGAAATGATGAAACCTTGATTGAACAAGTCAAAAGGAGACTTCATCATAAATTCGAGATAAAAGACCTAGGAACTCTCAGGTACTTCCTCGGTTTAGAGGTTGCTCACTCAAGTAAAGGAATCTTTATCTGCCAAAGAAAGTATATTTTTGACCTTCTTCAGGATACAGGGATGCATGGCGCCAAACATGTAGACACCCCTGTAGATTCCAGCAGCAAGTTGAGGACAGATGATGGAAAACCAGTAGCTGACATTGGTGAATTCCAAAGATTGGTTGGGCATCTCATTTATCTCACGGTTACTCGGCCAGATATAACATTTGCAGTCAACTTGATAAATCAATTCATGCATGACCCTAAAGAACCACATCTTGATGCTGCTTACCGAATTCTCAAATACCTAAAAGGAACAATGGGAAAGGAATTCTGATGAAAAGAAATGCAGATTTGAACGTTGTTGGTTATACGGATGCTGATTGGGCTGGTGACCCAAATGATAGGCTTTCTACATCTGGATATTGTGTGTTTGTTGGAGGTAACCTGGTAACGTGGCGCAACAAAAAACAGAGTGTTGTAGCTAGATCAAGTGTTGAAGTCGAATATCGGTCTATAGCCCTTGGAGCGTGTGAACTCATCTAGATCAAATCTCTGCTATTAGACATGGGAATTAATGTCAATGAACCTATGAAATTAAGATGCGATAATCAAGCTGCCATCCATATTGGAGCTAACCCAGTTTTTCACGAGCGAACAAAACACATTGAGCTCGATTGTCATTTTGTTCGTGAAAAAATTCAGGCTCAAGTTATCAAAACTCCTCATGTCAGAAGTTGTGACCAATTGGCAGATGTTTTTACTAAAGCTTTAGGAAAAGGAAGACATCTGGATATCATAAGCAAGTTGGGACAGATTGATATATGCCTACCAACTTGAGGGGGAGTTTGTTGGCATCGTTGTGGATAAGGGTCTTGCCCCTTATTTTTAGCAAGTCTTCTCTATCCTATGCCCTTTCTGTTTTGGGAGATTGTTACCTTCTGTATTATGGTTATCGCATAGCCTTTCGTTGGCTATTTAACCAATATACTGTGTAACCAGAATGAACAACAAAATAAAGAGTGATTGGGGGTTTTTCTCTGTGGATGTAGGCCACATTGGCCGAACCACGTACATGCGTTGTGACTTTGTGTATCTCTTCTTATTGCTTCTTGTTATTTCAACATTCTCTTCCACTGCATCTTGACCTGGTAGCGTACAATCCATCTTGTTGTAGATCTTGTTCGATGTATTCATAGGAAAATCCTTCACTTGTGTGGCATCTCTGCGCCCCCGCACCCATCTGTTTTCTTTGTTGCAATGTAAAATATTGACACAAATAAAACCACACAAAAAGAACGCGATGTGGTTCGACAAATAGATGTGCCTAAGTTCATGGTGAAATACCTTTTACTTCAGATCACCTGAAAGCTTGGTTATTATTATATTTATAGCCATAGAAGTCCTTAAGAAGAGATCTCAAGGTTACACAATTTTGAGGATTGGAGGTGCCCGTCTCCTTGTTGGGTATGAACTCTTTCTTCTTGTGCTCTTCTCTTTCATTAGGTAACCTCATGTCATATGGTATTTCTCTCATCTTGCTCGTCTACATGAGATCTTGGTAGACTCTTGATTTTTGATCTACTTGGGTCTCTTGTAAACTTGATCTTCAATCAAGCTGGGACTCTTGGAAGAGACCAAAAAAATGTATCCAACATCTCTAACATCCAACGTGTCCTAGGGGCTAAACCTTGGTTGACATAATGGGAAAGAGGCTTAAGGTTTTTCATTGCGGCAAACGAGGTAGGACAGGTGAAAAAGGATGAATCAGGTAATTGGGTAAGTGTGATTTTGGATCTAAGGATGATTTGGGTGTGTAACTGAGTCCAAAACGCCTTGGACCATGTTCAAGGGTTCTAAGAAAGACTAGGAACATGTGAGAAGGTCTGGTATAGGTCTAGGCTAAGGATTTGGACTGTTGATACCCAAGGGTTTATTAGTTCAAGAGATTCAGGTAGGCTGGTCTAACAGTAGAAGCTGATTTTTGGTTTTGGGCTCTAGAAAGTAGGCACGACCTAGGTATAGGCTGAGATTTGGATATGTGTGTCACTTGTCTACTGTAGAATGGGAAGGTATGTTCTGAAACTCGGACATACGATTTGCAAACAAGAAACTTTGACCAACTCGTTAGGGAAGCATAATTGCACGATCCGAGCACTGGGGAAGAGCTTGGGCTCTTTGAAAGGTGTGACCTACCAGCTGGCCTGGTCTTCATGTGAACCAAAGAGATGAGAGAGAGAGAGATCAAATTATCAAACTTGTATAAACTCTCAAAAGGGTTCTCGTACCATCTTATATAGTGAATGACTTGGGTTGAGTCTAACTCCAATCCAAAATAAAAAAATCTCACCCATAATCCTTATACACCCTCTAATTGCCAAAATTATGTCTTAAGTGACAGTCTGAACTATATTAGGAAGATGATCAGTTAACCTGTTTGGGTCCCTCCCTAACCAGATCCTAGTTGCTCTAACTAAATTACTAAAAATATAATTTAATAAAATAGAAATAATACATTGTTGGACCCAAGGTTCATAAAATAGAAAGTATGAGAGAGAGAGAGGGAGACATGCCCCCTTAATTTGAAAAGTAGGAGGTATTCTCTCTTTCCTTTTCTTTATTTCCTTTCTCCTAAACTAAGGGCGTCACACCTTGTGGCCCCCACTTTGTTGACTTTATGACACCTCCTATTTAACCATTTTCTTCATTTTTCTCTTTTTGCTTTCATGTGCCAAATATTTTTACAAGAAAAGTTTCTCTCCTTATATGGAGCTTTCTTAGTGTGCCATGTGTTTTTATTGTGCGACTCATGTCTTCCTTCCTTGCTTGAATAGAAAGAAGATATGTGTTCTTTGACTTTTTCACATTACATTCAGCCACGTAGACCTCCATACCAATATAATGAATTCCATACAAGTTGGAATTACCCCAATGGGGTGTAAGGTGGCCTCTTAGATCTATAAAGAAAAGTTTCTCTCCTTACATAGAGCTTTCTTGCTTGAATAGAAAGAAGGTATGTGTTCTTTGACTTTTTCACATTACATTCAGCCACATAAACCTCCACACCAGCATAATGGATTCCATACAAGCTGAAATTTCCCTCATGGAGTGTAAGGTGGCCTCTTAGATCTAAAATATGAATCCAAAGGTGTCTTTCTCAATATGGGTCGATATCTTTCTCACATAATATCTTGACAAAATTCAGCATCAACAAAAGGTTATGTAGTAGGAAAAGTGTGGCAAAGATGAAGAAAATACTTAACCCAAATCATAAAGATCAAGTTCTCTTACAAGAATGTTGCATGTTAAGGAGTAAGAAATTCCTATCTTGTGAGGATATGCCTATAGGGAATCTAGACTCTTGGCTACATAACAGGGCAGATGCAATCAAAGCTAAACCAGATTTAGCCAAAGCACCACATTCATACACTTTTTAGGGATTCTCTCCTTGGCCAAGCAACACTCCTCATATGGGTATAAACATAAAGACCTTTACACTTGCCTTGAGGACAAGGCAATTCTTGAAGATCAGGATACAACCCAAGGACAAGCCAAGACCACAAGCACTAGTCGGCTAGCCTAGTTTGAGAGGATCAAATAGAGTGATTGCCTAGGCAAGTTCAAGGAGACTTGGGTTGGGTTTAAGGGCTTTGTAAAAGGTAAATTCGGCATTGTAAGGGCTGAGTTGGCATGGGTAGTTAGATAAGCTAAGGTAGCAAGGGTGGTTAGCTTTGGGTGTATATATACCCAAGCTCTCTCATTACGTAATATGCTTCTTAGATGTATTCTTCATTGGTCTCTTAATAAGAATTTATCTCTAAGCCACATTGGAAAGAGAATTGGCTCTAGCTTCTTTGGTTAGAAAATTCTCTCATCCTAACTCCCTCACAACCTCCTAATCATCCCAACTTCTCTCTCCCTTATCCTTCTCTCTCCCAAAGTCCCCCCCTCCCGTTTCCATTCCTTCACTTTTTCCCTACACTAGCTGATCCCTTCTCTATTTCCTTAATCTTCCTTGTACTTCCACCATTGCTGCAACTCTCTTGAGGTTCCTAAGAACAACAAATTGATGAAGCTTAATTGAGATCTGCTCAAATTCATTCTAAAACATAAAAGAGTTGAATTCAAGCAAAAGCCCAAGCTCAGTAAATACGATAAAGTTGAACTTAATCAAGGTAATAAGCCTACTCATTTAATTATAATATTTTTTTAGGACAAGAAAATTTTAAAGTATTGTTTAATACAAAAGTTTATTACTTTGAAACTGAATCAGAGCTTTACCCATTTGTTTAGCAAACTACACCTTTTATATTTTGAAAGGGACTAAAGTTTTGAAAGCCAACTATAGTTTGAAGATTTGTCGTATGAACCATGCTTTAAAGAAAAATTTCTAAGAGAGCTATGTTTTAAATTACTATTTGTAAAATAACTCAACTTTTGAAAAGAACTTGCAAAAGTAACCTAGTTTTTAAGGTATTGCTCTCAAAGTGATTGAGATTTGAAAATATGTTTTCATAGTAAATTGTTTTCAAAGTAATGTTTTAATGTAAACTATATTTTAGAATGTTGATTTCAAAAAAGGATTAAAAACTCTAATTTTTGAGTTGTAATTGGTAGCTTACTGGGCAGTGGTGGCTCATTTCATAGGTATTGTTCATTTCATAGTGAAACTGGTTGATAATAGTTGTGAGGCTTTTAAGGACAGTTGTGGTTTACATGAACAAGGAAATGACAAGAAGTTTTAAGATTTTGATTACAATGAAGTCTTTTCAAATTTTTAGTTGTGATTTTAAGCACAATGTACTTTTTCAAAAGTCATAGTTTGAAGAATTTAGCATACTTGAAAAAAAAAGGTCTAAATAGATGAATAGTGTGTTTGCTATGAAAGGTTCATTTTTATGATTTTTTTTTCTAAAGCTCAATATGTGTGGGAGCCATGGGATTTTGGAAATTGACAATTGGAATGAAAGTCACTCACCCGAGACACCACCATGGTTTGAGGGTGTTGTAATCAAACAAGATAGCACTATTACAACGCCAATGAAAGGCTACACAAGTGCACGAATATAAAATGGTCACTAATGGACCAACAACAATCTCACGAAGGTGATACCGAAAAATCACTCTCACAAAAAATAGCACAAGGCTTAAAGCCAAAGGAGAGTTTTATAAACACAAAAATGCTTTTGAAAAGCATTGCATACAAGAGAGAGGTGAATTTATAGAGCCTCACCTAATAAATGAGAGGCAGTCCAACAGACGTTGGATTGCCTTCCAACAATCATTTTTATGACCGTTGGGAGGTTGTCCAATGTCTAGTTGGACTGTCTCCCAACAGTAAAAAATTCTAACATGTACAGACAAAAAAACAGAAAAAGTAAAAAGTGAACAAAAAATAAAAAATTATATTTAAGTCCCTAGTGGACTATTTTAAATAAAAGGAAAGAAATACCCTTGTCAGGTATTTGTATACACTTAATTTTTACACTCCCCCTCAAACTTACGGTGAAATCACTGAAAGTTTGCTAAGAAGATACAAAAATCTAGGCAAAGGAAGAGCTTTAGTGAAAAAGTCTGCAATCTGAAATTCAGATTGAACATTGGACAATGTAATAGTCCTCTTCAAATATTCTTCGCGAATATAGTGACAATCCATCTCAATGTGTTTTGTTCGCTCATGGAAGGTATGATTGTCGGCAATGTATATGGCACTTTTGTTGTCGCAGCATAATTTTGAAGGCTCTGAAATATCAACTCCCATATCTGAGAGCAATGCTCACATCCACACAACTTCAGTGGTTGTTGTAGCCATTGCCCTATACTCAACTTCAGTGGAGGATAAAGACACCTTTTGTTATTTCTTGCTTGGGCGAGTAAGTCACTTCAATGCCTAGAAAATGTCTCAAAAAACTAAGATCAGTCATATCAATTTTTTTTAAGCATAACTTTAATTTTCTTTTGATCATTGCCAGTAATGATCATGTCATCAATGCATAAGAGAAGAATAATAAGAAAGGTACATATAGATCTTATAAACAAAGCAGTGTTAGTGTAACAAGATTTAAAACCAAAATTCAATATGGTATTATTAAACCGATCATACCATGCTTTAGGAGTTTGCTTAATCCCATACAAAGCCTTTTGAAGTCGAAGAACCGTGCATTTTTCAATAGTCAAACCGGGGGGAGGATCCATGTACACTTCTTTAGTTAAATTTTTATTCAGAAATGCATTTTTAACATCTAATTGATAAATAGGACATTTCCTAATGGATACTACTGCAACTAAAGTCCTAACTGTGGTCATATGAGCTACTGGAGCAAATGTCTCCTCATAATCTATTTCATATTCTTGGGAATATGCTTTTGTAACTAATCATGCTTTATACCTTTCTAGGGACCCATCACTTTTTGTTTTGATTTTAAAGACCCATCTACATCCTATAGTCTTCTTACCCTTGGGAAGAGGTTGAATAGTCTAGGTATAGGCTTTATGTAGAGCATCTAACTCTATCTTTATGGCTTATACTCACTTGCCTATGTTTTTAGCTTCATTGTAGTTAGATGGTTCATGATATGCACGGACAACTAGAAGATAAGCTCTATAATTTAGAGTAAAATATTCATATGATATAAATCTATCTGGAGACCTATGAATTTGTTTAGATCTCTGTAAACACCCCAAATTTTCTACCTTTGCTCAAAAACCCTTTTCTCTTGCCACTGGGACCCACTCTCTACAGCCTTCCGAGAACCAGCTGGTCGACATCAGAGCTAGAGCTATTCATGGCCCAAAATTTACAACAAATTTCAATACTTTATCTCATAATCAACATCTAATCCTCATTTTAGCTTAATCTCAATTATCAGTTCTCATCCTCAGATGAGAATTTCTAATCCTTTGTGTCTGCTAGGGGTTCGTGACTTCAAATCCCTCATCCAGGGTTTAACTTTTTGCATCTCATTTCATTTCATTTCACATCATTTCATTGCATTGCATGGCATTGCATCTCATTATCGAGATCCAACACTCTTGTTTTTTTTTTTAAATCTGTAATCCAGATTCGATTTTAAAATCTTTCTTTCGAAAGCAATTTAAAAAAAAAACTGGGTTTTTAAATTGACATTTGCCATTTCACTAACCCCTAGAGCTTCATTTCAAAAGCATTTCTTTAAAAAAACAATATGGATTCATTCCAAACTAATTTCAATTTATTTTAAACCTCAAATGAGACCCATCCAGGTGGTGTCACTTCTGAATCAATGATTTCTTTCAAAATTTGTATAATTTTAATTACTTCAAAATTCTAATTGAACTAGGGCTCTGTCATTTTACATTTTTAAGCCCTTTCAATCTTCCATTTATTGATTCTGAGTTAGAAGTGGGTCCATACCTTGTTTACTCCCTTTATTTGGTCTTTTCTTAGAGTTTTAGTCAAATTAGGACTCTACCCCAGAGTCCTAATCGAATCAGTACTCTATTTTGATTTCATTTTTATTTCATTTTCACTTATTTTCAAAAGTTCTTTTTAAAATATCATCATTTGCTTATCAGAAAGCCAAAAATTCTCAGAGTTCTAGTCGAATTAGGACTCTTCCCTAAAGTTTCAGTTGGATCAGTACTCTAATTCTGATTTTAGTTTTCACCTTATTTTTATCTATTTTTGCAAAAAAGCTTCTAAAACCTCCTTGTTTGTTCAAAATTTTGAGAGTTTTAGTCGAATTAGGACTCTTCCCCAGAGTTCCACTTGGATCAAGACTCTAATTCAGATTTCAGATTTCATCTTGTTTCGCCTATTTTTGCAAAAAGCTCTCAAAATCCTCTTGTCTATTTTCAGAAAAATCAAAACTTTATAGTTTTAGTCAAATTAGGACTCTGTCTCAGAGTCTTGATCAGATCAAGACTCCATTTTAATTTCTCTTTTAACTCCCATTTTCACTTGTGTTTAAAACCTTTTCGCTTGTTTTTAAAAAAAAATCTAATTTTGTAGAGTTTTAGTCAACTTAGAACTCTATTTCAAGAGTTTCAGTTGAACTAGGACTCTCACCCTAACTTTGTTTTTCAGCTCATTTTATCAAATTTTGAGAAAACCTTTTAAAACTCCTTTATTTATCTTTCAAAAATGCTAAAATTCTAGAGTTTTAGTCAAAATAGGACTCTGTCCCCAAAGTTTCGGTCAGGTTAGAACTCTATTCTGATTTCACTGCTTGTTGCTATTTTCACTTGTTTTTGAAAATCCTTTCATTTATTTTCCAAAAGAAGCAAAATTTTAGAGTTTCAATCGAATCAGGACTCTGTCTTAGAGTCCCAATCAATTTCGAACTCTACCATGATTTCATCTGTTACCTTTATTTTAATTGTTTTTTGAAAACAAACCTAAAATTTTAGAGTTTCAGTTGAACTAGGACTCTGTCTTAGAGTTTCAGTTGGATTAGGACTCTAATCTTGATTTCAAATTTCATCCTATTTCCACCTGTTTTCTAAAAACTCTCTCAATTATCGTCAGAAAACCCAAAAAATCTATTGTTTTTGTCTGATAAGGACTTTGTCTCAGAGTCCTAATCCGGTTAGGACTCCATTCTGATTTCTGTTTCTACTTCCATTTTCATTCTCTTCACTTGTTTTTAAAAAATTAATCCATTTTGCAGAGTTCCAGTTGATTCAAGACTCTATTTCGGAGTTTCGGTTGAGTTAAGACTCTAACCCAAACTGCTTTTTCTGACTTATTTTCATTTATTTTGAGAAAATCTTTCAAAAACTTCTTCATTTGGCTTTCAAAAACCTAAATTTTAGAGTTTTTGTTGGTTTAAGACTCTAGTCTAGAGTTTCAGTTCGCTTAGGACTCTATTTTTAAAACTTCTGATTTTTATTCGGTGATTTTTACTCTATTTTGAAACCATTTTCAGTCTTCATTTTAACTTTTTTAAAACCCTGATATGGGGCCCACTCAGTTGACGCCACAACTGGAAGAGTTCTGATCGAGTCAGAACTCTATTTGGTTCAAAAACTTTCAATTTCAATTCCAGATTTTGAACCTCTTTTGAAAACTTTCATTTTCAAGTTTCAAAAATCACTTTTGAAAAATCAAGTGGGGCCCACTATGGGTGGCGCCACATTTGAAAGAGTTAGGATTATCATAGGATTAGTTAGTGTTCCAGTTAGGTTAGGAGTTAGAAGAGTCAAAATCGATTTTAAAAAAAAAAACATCTTTATTATAGTGTTTTAGCCTTGCTTTATTTAAAGTTTCAAAAACCAAATGTGGGTCCACTCTAGGGGCGCCACATTTGAGATTTTCTTAACCCATTAGGAGTCTTAGTTAGGTTTGATTAAGACTAATTGAATAGAGTCTTTCAAGGTTTAAACCTCTCTTAGAAAACCACCCCTTATTTTCAAGTTTTTTTAACATATTTTGAAAATCAAGTGGACCAACCTAGGGGCACCACTTGACAAATTTTATTTTGGTCAAAATTTAAATGAATCCATCATATGCCACCTCACCTTGAGATCCTTTAGGACTCTCCAAGAGGAGGTCGACCTCCCCTTTGATGGCTCTTATGCTTATCAAAAATCATTAAGGAAAGTTTCACTTTAGTTGAAACTCTTCCTAAAGAAATTCCATAAAAAGGATCATAGGGGTTGACCCTCTCATAATTTCTTCTCTCCTTTTCTTGATCCCTCTCTCAACTCAAGCAATCTCCTTCTCTTACAGCAGCACCTCCATTGCAGCAACCTCCAAGGTAAATTTTACTTACCTTATTTCATTAATTTTATTTTATTTTTACTTGTTGCTATGATTTTCACCATTGCCGCCCCTTGCATATGGATTTCAAGTTTATTTTTCATTCAAGAACCATGAAAAAAATTCAAGAAAGTGATCTAATGTTTGTTTTTCATTGAAATTGTTTGAACTATCATGTTTTGTGCTTAAGCCAAATAAAAGATGAGATTCACCCGTTCAGTGGGTCAAATCTCTCCTTTTGAAGGCTAAATCGAATTCTAACCGTGTATTTCCTGATTTTTTTTATCATGTTCATGCTTATTTTGATCATTCAAATGTCAAATTTAAATTTTTGGTGTTATTTGCAAGTTTTCTTTAGTATTTTTCAAGTCTAGATTTGGTTTTTAATGTTTTATCGATGATCCATGGATTTTGATCCTGGGCACGTGGGAACCATGTTATTTTATATTTAAGTTTCTATCAAAAAAATATAATTTTTTTTAGGGTTGAATTGTGAACATGTCAGTGATTTCCTATAAAAAAAATTGGATTATTTGAGGTTCTGTAACTCTGTAAAAAAAATAGAAAACTGAACCTTGTTTTTTGAACCATGAAATCGCTATGGGGATTCAAGAACGACTTGCCGAGGCGATATCTCCCTCATCGAAGATTCAATCGATGATTTGTAAGTTGTAGTATTTTTGTTATTCTGTGTAGTAATTTATGTAAAATTTTAAGATTTTTATGCATCTGTTTGTTATTTTTCCTCTGATAGAAAGTATAATCGATTTCATAGAGCCCGCTATACCTTATTTAAACCTTAGATCAACTTGGGTTGATCGTATCTCCCAAACCAAAGATTTGATCGATGATCCATAAAAAGAGATGTTTTTGTATGTGTATCCACTATCAACTACTAAGATTTTATAGTTTTTGAACGTGATTTACTATATTTCCCTATACCCGAAACCGGATGTATTTATTTCAACTCGTTATATATTTGTCAGAATCAAACGTATATTGCTGGAATGATATCTCTCTAACCAAAAATTGGATTCCAGATCTATAAATAGAGAAATCTTTCTTTTTATGTCTAGTATCTCTCTGTAAATGTTTAAGAATTTCTATTGTGGTTTGATATCAAATTCGGGTTTGACACTATGACAGGTATGTGCTTGGGAGCAAAATCACATATTTTAGAGTTTTATTCAATTTTTATATTAAAATAATATAAAAATATATATATATTTTTAATACATTTTAATTTTAGAGTTATCAAAACTATCCATGTCAAATTTTATATATTTTTTAGTTCATTTGATATATTATTTGATTAAATCATGAAAACAGGGTGCCCGAAGAGTCTCGGTTCAAGTAAAACACTCGCGAAAATCAATATTTTTGTGACATTTCAATTTTTTTACAAAAAATTCTATGTTTTTAATGATTTATCATATTTATAATCATTCTAGGGTGCTTCACACCCAATTTAGTGTTTATTTGAATCCATTGGAGCTGTAAATACAAAGTTTTACCAAAATCTTTTCTAAAAACCCTGATTTCAAGGCCATAGTCTTATTTTCAGGCGTATTTTTGTCATTTTCTCTAAATTCCAAATCTTAAAAGTGTTTATCTTTATTAATTATTCAATTTTACATCAGATTTTATTATTTTTATCTCAGAAAAACATGGACAAAAACTTATATCTGAATAAATCCAATAATTTCCAGATATTATTGGATAAATCCAGAAAAGTCGATATATTTTCACTAACAAGTTTTCTAGTTTTGCAGGAACATTCGGGATTTTATTTTTATTTTTAATTAATTATAAATATTGAAATAAAAATTTACTTTTTCTGCTTAGATTAGGGTTGCATTGCATATAGTTTAATTTTCAAATAATGCTAATGTGTGATGAATGATGATTCATGCATATTCAAATTCACCATAGTCTACACAAATGACACGTGAACCCGCTTCTAAGGAGTTAATAAACTTGATTGTCTTCATATTTGGGGCCATAGTCAAAATAAGAACAATATTCAGATTTATCATCTTCTTTTAAGCTACAAACAACCTACACTCTTAGGTATTTTAAAAAATCATAACATATTTCAAAGTTTTTCCCAAATATTTTCCCCTATTAGAACCAAGTGAGATATATTTAATATGTATTTGTGGTCATAGTCAGGGATATGTAAAGAATCTATGTCATCTAAATTCTATAAGGCACAAAAATTCTTTTTCTCAAAGATTTTTCCCAAAGTTTCTTCAGAAAATACTTTCTCAAATTGCATTCATTCATTCATCCAGGTTAGATTGCATCATGAAAATATTTCATAGGGCCACATGCCCAGTCTTTTGATCAATCTAATCTCAAAAAATCGATTTCTTAAAGTTACCCTGAATTTTCTTCAAAAAATTGACTTTCCCAATACACTAAGGTTTCCTCTTCATCAAAAATGATTTTCAAGGGATTTCCAAATGCTTTTCTAAGTTAAAAAATCGATTTTTCAAGTTCCAATAACTTCTCAATTTCAGAAATCAACTTTTCTCAAAGTCATTTGTATTTTCTCAGAACTCGATTTTCTCAAAACCTTAGGATTTCTTCAGAAATTGATTTTTCTTTCTTCAGAAATGCTTTCTCAATGTGATTCACGATTTTCAAAGTATTCATTTCAAGTATTTTCCAAGAATTTTCAAGCATACATCATGTTTTCCAGTCAAAATTTTTAAAGTTCATAGCACATGTCTGATTCTTTGTGCATTTAGGACTAAAACATCAATTTAGACAAGTTGAGCAAAACAAAGCACATAATTGATCCTTGGTTCAATTATCCCTGGTTATGGTGCCAGGAACGGTTGAACCTCGTACCGACAGGCGAGTGCCATTCTTCATAATTATCCTTTATTTTAAAATGGAGGCGAGTTATTTTCAAAAACTTTTTCAAAGGTCAGTTTGACTTGCAAAAGTAAAATTTTACAATGATAACGGGTTTGGCGACCGAGATGGGACATGTCTTCGCCTGATCAATCTTGTGCCTTTCTCTGTTCAGTTCATCAAAATCATGTTCTGTGATGCCAGCTTCATATCTTGTGAACCTAGGAGCCTAGAATCAAACTCAGCTGACATGAATGCATATAGACTTAGGCATGGTTTGGTAGAACCAATTGAGGAGGCATTATTCATGCTCACTTAGACTTAGGTTAAATACAATCCTCCTCAATCTAGGATCTGATTGAAAACAATTTCTGCTTCTCATAAATTTTTCAAAAATTCTACTTCTTTAGGTCATTAGAGCCCTATGTTTTTTTGCATGTTAATCATATTTCAAAAACAACCTCACCTACTTTTACATGGCCACCACATTGCTGGGCTTTCTTCTAGAACCATAGTTTGGGATAAAGCCTCACAACTAGGCTACCTATTTGGGTTGACCCCCCCTATGACGTACCGAGGTCCATAGTCCAAAGTATATCGGCAGGCGCTCAAGGATGTTGGAAAACATGGGCCTAGAATCAGATAAATTTATTTATGCCACGTACATCGAGCCTCAGCTTGAGTATATCAGCATAGCATGATTAGACATAAATGATCTCAGCTTTAGATTTAGAGTTAAGGTCCTACAACTATTTCAAAACTTGTGCATTTAAAGTCAGCTTCTTAGAGAATATTGTATGAGCATACTTGGCTATGCAGAATGTGATTAAATGTACTTTAATTATTTCTCTTTATTCTCTTTATTCTCTTATATTTTTTCTAAAAATACTGGACAATTTTTCAAAATACTCTATTTTCTATTTATTTTCATACATTCCCTTTTATTTTCTCAAACCCTGGACGATTTTTGCAAATCCTTTACGTTTCCTCAAAGCTCCAAGCGATTTTCAATCCTTTCGTTCCTCTAGATCTCAAAATTCCAGCATTGTTTTTATCCTACCTGCAAATTTTTCAAAAAATCATGTATAATTTCAAGTCTTGTCCTTACTTCTTTATTTTCCATCCTATTCTGATGGCATCCAATCAACTTGATTCAGTCTTTCTTGAGAGCCATATCTCTTATGAGGTGCGGCAAGGTCTTCCTGATCATCGGACTCTGAACACCGAATCTTTCATTCCCCGGTGGTACTATTCTTGGCTCAAGAACTTCTCCCGTATGTTCCTGAACCATCTGAGTGACTGCGGATTGGAACTGTCATCAACAATAGGAGAACAAATCATCAACGATAGTTTGATATAAGCATTAGCAGAGCGATAGAATCTGTGTACCTGTACCTTTTGGTTCTCGTGAGGAGAGATGACTCTACTACTGGATGAATTCTCATACATCATGGGTCTACTTGAGCCAGCTGGTCCCATGGAGCAACATTTTTTTATCAACGTCAAGGGACTCGACCCTCGAGATGCTTTAGCCTGAATGACTAGACGTAGATCTTGACCACTGATAGAAGTCTATGAGACTCAATGTGTTGATTTGTTCGAGCTATACCGACAGTATAAAACTTTTGAAGAAGTCGACTCTTTATCCCGAGCAGCGTAAGAAATGATCCGGCATACAATGATCTTGTGCACTGTAGGGCTAGCCTTCTTCCAGGATGGACATAACTATATTGATATCAGAATAGTACAACTTTTGCGAAGATGGAGAAGTCTGCAGACCAACCATCTCTCAATTGCCATGGTCGCACTTGCTTTCTTATATCATGGACTGACCTGTTTCACGCTCAAAGATTCAATCTTAGTGGAAGGGTGAATCTACGCCTTGCAGTCTTGGTTCCTTTGGCACATAGCAACTCAAGTTAGCTCATTCAGATATAACAACAAGAAGCCATTGTCCACTTCTCTGTTTAGATTCTTGATCGAGAACATTCATGAAGAGAAAATCGTGTGGGACTAGTTCGACTGTCAAGAGTCACTCCCTCAATACACCTATGCCTATGGCAAACGATTCAAGTTACTCAGACCTTTCTTCTCTGTTTATTAGCAACCAGAGCGATGTGTCAGGTAGTTCTCACAAAGGCAGAAGTGCATTGAAGCTCGAAAGAAAAAGAAAAAAACCATACAGAGGAAGAAGACAAACAGAGGAAGAGAGAGGTGGAGCAGGGAGGAGAACGACGCCCCACCCCTGCGAGTTTCACACCAAGCAAGAGAGGGGGAGGGTAGAGGAGCCCTCACATCCTCTGTAATAGATGGAGAACGAAGAAAAGAGAAAGAAGAAGGCAACACGAGGGATTTATCTGCAAGGTGACCGACGAGGGAGAGCAGAGGGACACCGACGACAACAAGGGACTCAGGCGACGAGGGTCATCGGTTGGTCGGGCGATCGTCCGAGATCTCAGCAGAGGGGCAACGGTGTTGCCAGAGAACCCAACTATGAGAGGGAAAAGAGACGTGATACAGGGAGGGGTTTCTTTGGAGGGTCTTGCAAGGGGCCGCCGGATTGGGGTGGTTGCCGGTGACGGCGGCACTGAGGTTGTGGTCGCATGCAGGGAGCTAGTGCCTCCAGGGCTCGTCAGAGGTGCAACAGAGAGGGGGATGTGAGAGGAGAGGAGTCGAGAGAGGAGGGGTGAGGGTTTCCTTTCACCCTTGCATTCTTTTTAAAGGCACGGGAGGGGGTGCGTGATTCGGGAAACCCCAAAGGGGTTTCCTTTTCCTCGCAAAGGGGGAAAGGGAGAGCAGCGCGGGGGAAGAAGAGGGTTTGAAAAAAACAACCTCGCTCCCCGTGCATCGATTGTTATAACCTTAATGGGTTATCGGATCCCGATCGAGTCCAAAAAGGATTTTTTTAGTGGATTTTATAATTTTTTCCTTGTATCCTCCATGATGTCCTTCTCCATTGTTTTTTCGTTCAAAATGAGGGGGTTTATATATTTTTACAAAGTTTTTGGGTCTTGCCATGGCAATAACCTCATCATTTGACTTGTGCATGCCAAGTCGTGTTTCCTCTTGGCAAATTTGAGCAAGAGCATCACTTATAGAAGGAATTGAGGTCCTATGAAGTAAAAATGATTTAACTTGTTCAAATTCAGGCCGAAAGTCCAAGGAAAGAGAAAAGATTTTTGCTTTCTATTTGAGCTTTTCTCATTTCAATAGCCGAAACTTCCCATTTAGGTTCTAACATGGCTAATTCATCCTAAATGGGAGATAGAATCCCATAGAAATCTCTCACACTTTTGTCTTCTTGTTTAGCATTACGTACCTTGTCTTGAAGGTAATATAGTTTAGCCATATCCTTTTGAATGAAAGAGTTCTTTAAGAAGATCCATGCATCACATGCTTTCTTGGACTTGATGATGTTGGTGGCAATCTTAAATTCCATGGTATTCATAAACCATGAGAGAATTTGAGCGTTGCTTGCTTCCCAATCTTCCAACTTATCTTGGTATTCTTGTAAAGCCTTTTCCTTTTTTTCTTCGGACAACACTTTGACTTGATCTCCTTCTCTTCTAGTCAACTTAAGTTGGAGTTCACTCGTAGAACCACAAAACAAAGCCCCATAGTTTTTTGCCTTTGATGTGATTCTCCATTGTCGTCGCCCACATTAAATAGTTGTTCTCGTTTAGCTTGTATGTGATGACCGAGGCGACATCTCTTTCTCGCATAATGAATTGCAAAAATTTGAATAGAGGAGCGGCTAGCACAAGCGTGAAGAGCACAACAACACAAAGGATTACTAAGGAAGCATTTTCAAAGACCTTGCTCTGATACCATGTAATCAAACAAGATAGCACTATTACAACGCCAATGAAAGGCTACACCAGTGCATAAATATAAAATAGTCACTAATGGACCAATAACAAGCTCACAAAGGTGATACCGAAAAATAACTCTCACAAAAAATAGCACATGGCTTAAGCCAAAGGAGAGTTTTATAAACACAAAAATGCTTTTGAAAAGCATTGCATACAAGAGAGATTTATAGAGCCTCACCTAATGAATGGGAGGCAGACAATCATTTTTATAACCCAACAGTAAAAAAATTCTGACATGTACAAACAAAAAAACAGAAAAAGTAAAAAGTGAACAGAAAATAAAAAATTACATTTCAGTCTCTAGTAGACTGTTCTAAATAAAAGAACAGAAATACCCTTGCCAGGTATTTTGTATACACTTAATTTTTACAGGTGTGACACGCCCCTGGGTTTAAGAACATTTTGTTCTACAAAAGGCAGAAAAACTACCCTACTATCGTTAGCCTTTAGTTCAAGAGGTGGTGGGTTCGAACCGTTCCTCTACCAAATTGTTTCTAATTTTCTTTACAGATTTACTTGTCTCAAGCTAAGCCAAGGCAAACTTAAACAGGCTTGAGCTTGAGTTGAATTCCAGCATATCATTTTTTAAACAAGTCCTCAAAGCCTAGGCTTAGGATGGCAGTGGACCAGGGAGAAACGGAACCCCACCCAGCCTCGCCCCGTGGACTGGGGATGGAGGATATGAAATAGGGATGGCGGTCGTTATAAAGGTTAAAATCAAAATCCGTGCAGGAATGGACTTACGCCTTCCCCCGCCCCACCCCATCCCTGCCCCGCCTTGTCCCCAATCCTTCTTTAGGGATGACAATAAACCGAGGGGAAACAGGGCCCCGCCCCCACCTCTCCCCATTTAGACCGGGGATGGAGGCAGGGATAGAGGTTAAAATCCAAACCCGTGTGGGGATGGAGGCAGGGCGGGGGTGGAGACCTTGTCCCCCGCCCCCACACCGGTCGATTGCCATCTCTACCTAGGCTCAGCTCGAGCTCATCTCATGGGTAGCCCTATCGATTACATTTGTAATACGTGGCTGGGCATATTACCATGAGAAACTTGTTAGAACAAAAAAGAAATAGCATTATTAAAAAAAAATCAAAATACATATAAAGTTTTTGCCATCTTTTGTATTTTCAGAATCCAACCTGTATACAGGTTTTTCCTGCATTTCAAAAATCAATGACCATGAATGTTTTGATTTTTTCCAACTCATAAAAGCACATTTTTTTCGCCAAAAAAACATAATTCAATGTTTGATTCCTACTAAATTGAGCATGCTGAACACATCTATGAGGTTAGATTGAGCCAAAACAACTCGTATCATGAAATTCCAACTTGATTGACTATCTTATGGGTTCCAAACCCGAAGTAAACTCATAAGGAGAAGTCATTTCACCAAATCTGACTCGTTGAATGTCTTCAACAATGTCAAAATAGTAGGAATCAACTGTCAGATTGTACTTTTTTTTTACGCAAAACTATCATTTTTAACTGTTGGAAATTTGGTACATTTTAAGCTATTCATTTTACACCATTTTCAGGGTTCATAGTTTCCTCCATGTCGCCTGATCTTTTAACAGCCCCCCTCAAGCCCAATGGGGTAGACACCACATTGAGCATGCTATGATGCTCTTTGAAACGATCAGATGTCAAAGGTTTAGTCAACATGATCTTTCAAGGAAATATATTTAACTTTGAATTCATTCATCACAAATTTATCTCGAATAAAATGTAGGTCAACTTCTATGTTCTTGTGATTATGGTTCATTGGATGTGCAGCGAGGTAAGACGGTTGATACTATCACACCACATGATGGGAGTTTCTCTCAACTTCACTCCTAATTCTTGCAAAAAATAAAAATTGTAACCACATGATCTCGGCTGCTCCATTGGCAAGAGCCATGTATTCAAACTTTGTACTAGATCTTGAAACTGTTGGCTGCTTTATAGAACTCCATGATACTGGGTCTGAACCAAAAAAGATAGCATATCCACCCCTAGACTTGAGATCATCAAGTGATCTGGCTCAGTTTGCATCTTTTGCATCTGTGTATGCTTTTAAGACATTTACAAGATCTGATAACAAGACTGCAATCGAGAGCTGCTTTAAGATATCGCAGGATTCTTTTCACAGTTGTTCAATGTTCATTTGTTGGTTGACGCATATACTAAAAGACTCAATTTACAGTAAAAGCTAAGGCACTAATAATACTTCTATATAATGCAGGGTCTTCAAACTTTGAACCAGATAAAACAGACAAAGGAGCAGATAAGGCTATAGGCTTATCACCAAGAGGAGTTCCTTTCATAAGCTAAAAATATATTTCTTTTGTGAAAGAAATACTTCATTTTCATCAAAACTGCCTTCCCAAGTTCTTTTACTGCAAATTCTAAACTCAACCTCTTAATGAGATTTTCAATTAACTCAGCTAAGCTATCTCTTATGATAATGTCAACTATATAGATCATATATACTATATTTGAATCATCTTTGAACACGAATAATGACATATCTATCTTAGCCTCAAATTTTAGAAGATAAATGCAAAGACGAGAAAACCAAGCCCATGGAAATTGTCTTGGTCCATAAAGAGACCATTTGAGTTTGCAAATGTGATTTGGAAACCGAGTACTCTCAGAACCATGTGATTGTTCCATAAACACTTGTTTATTCAAATAACTGTGAAGGAAGGTATTTAGAACATCCAATTGCTTTATAGTGCAAACATCAATACAAAGAACAAGATGAATCATAGTTGGTTTGATAACAAGGCTAAACATCTCAAAATAATCCAAGGCTTCTTATTGGTTGTACTTTTTTGCAACAAGACAAGCTTTAAATCTTCAGTCTCATTTGCCTTTCTCTTAATTTTAAAAATTCATTTACACCTCACATGTTTAGCTTCTTCAGCAAGAACAAGAACCAATGTTTCATTTTTCATCAAAGCATCATACTCAGTTTGCACAGTTTCTCACCAGCCAGATTTGATAGACTTAATGGTAATAGTCTCATCATCCTCAAGACAATGGGTCAACAAGTCTTCGGGTATAAGATGCTTTGTTGCTTTGAGTTTCAAAGTGCCATCTTGAAACCTAATGTCATATGGTGTGTTCTAATAGACTAAGGTGGACCAGAAAAAGGAGATGGAGTTGGATTATTTGGTTAGAAATAAAGTTAACACTAACCTCTTCAAGACTCATGGGTATAGGAGAGACACTTAAAGTGTTAGACAAAGAGGAATGGGAATACTATGATGCGAGTCTTGTGAACCCAGACTTTCTTGAGGACTATGTGCATAAATGGGATGACTCTCCACTCTTTTGAACCTACTTGTTAGAAAAGTCAGTTTCATCAAATATGACATGGCGAGAAGTAAAGATACGACCAGTCTTAGTATTCAAGCAATAATATCCATATTGCTGGGCAGAATAATCGAGAAAAACACATGTTTATAACTTGTTCTCTAACTTATGCCTTCTATAATCTCACAAGCAAGGATAGCATGAACACTCAAAGATTTTCAAAAACATGTAATCTAGTATAATATCAAACAACTTTTCAATTGGAGATTTAGAGCTCAAAACTTTTAAAGGCATTTAATTGATCAAATAAGCTGCAGTGCTAAAAGCATAAGACCAAAATTTAGAGGGAATATTAGCCTGAACTAGTTTCAACAATGTGATGGTATTTGCATTTAACAACATTGTTTTGTTCATGTGCACAAGGACATAATAGTTGATGTCCTATACCACTCTTCAAGCATCCTGGCAATGCATAAAAATTCACCACCCCAATCTGAATAAAGAATTTTATCTTCTTTCCAACAATATTCTCCACATAAATCTTAAAACATTGAAAAACTTTTAACACATTAGATTTTTATTTAAGCAAATAAAACCAAATATATCTAGTAAAACCATCAACAAGTATGACAGTATCTGAATCCATTAGAACTAAGAACAGGGGTTGGTCCCCATACATTAGAATATATAATGTCAAGTGGAGCCTTCATAGGTCTTCAAGTTTGTCCAAATAGAAAATGATATTTTTCTTCCCTTTTGACAAGCTTCACAAAGTCTATTAACAAAAAGTCTTTCACAGGAAGATCTAAATTGTCATCTGTTGAAAATTATACAATCCTAGGTGACCCAATCTTTGATGCCACTGATTTAAGGTAGCCTTTTCCCCACAAAAGCCTATTTACTTGTACTTATCATAATCTAGCATGGACCTCCATTACTTCGACCCTAAAGTAGCATCTTCTTTGTTGCATGATACTCTTTGCCCAATAATAATTGGAGTGAAATTCAAAAATAGCATCATTATCTCTAGTGAACTTCTGAACCAAAAGCATATTTATAGTTATCTTAGGAACAAGCAAGATATCTCTTGACACTAGACTCTTATCACAAGAAGAACCAATGTAAATAACCAAACTTGAACCATCACCAATTTTGAGAGAATTTGATCCGAGATATTGTAAATGAATTGACAAGTCCAAATCACTTGTCACATGATAAGTAGCACTAATATCATGAAACCAATTTGGGTCACTGAACTGAAGCTGAGCATCAAACTAAGTAGTAGCCTTATAAGCTTGAGCTGAACCACTGGATGACAATTTCTTAAGCAAATTTTGAAAGATTGCAGCACTGCTTAGAAAAGTGTCTTGTTTTTTCACAAAGTTGACACACAACACGACCTCTTCCATTCCCACAACCAGGATCATTAAAATTTTGGCTTCTGCCTCCATGACCTCTAGATCTATTTTGAAAACCTCTACCTTGATAACCATTGGACCGTTGTGGTACAACTAGATTTGCTGAAGGACCGATGACATCATATCCAAATTCAGCAATATCTAAAAGATATGCTTCATGCACGAGCAACATTCCAAGCAAATCTTCTAAAGAAAACAGATCAGACCAATTTAGTCTTAAAAGCCAAGTATTCAGGAGGAAAACCCCTTAAGATATGCACAATCAAGTCTTAATCCGCCAATTTTGAAGCAATGGCAAGTTGATGGCTATCATTTTAGCCTTTTGAAAATAAAAATCGATATTTATAGAACCTTTCTAAGTCTTGAAGTTGAGACTTGAGTTGCATCACTTTAGAACGAGAGTCCCCAGCATATGACTGCTTTAATGCTCTCCACACAACAAAAGAGGAATGTAAACCCACAATTTGGGCATGAATAGGTTTTGACAGAGATATTATCCAACTAAGAGCGAGCTAATCCTGTTTATGCCATTGAATGAAATCAAGATTGAGCTCTGTAGAGTTCTCCTTGAACATGTGTGGTGCAGGCTTTGAGCCATCTACCAATCCCATTATATTGTAGGTCACCACCATGGGATTCATTGAGACTCCCATAACAAGTAATTTTCGGTAGTTAACTGACAAGGAGATGATGGATATTACCGAGTCATTACCAGGCCGGTCATCATGCTTGAGAACTGCAAGCTGCTTGATAAAGAAGACAAACTCGATGAAAAGGAACTGGAAGATAACCAGTCCATTACTGCTCTGATACCATATCAGAACAATCAAACCAGTAAAGAACCTATGTCCACGGGTAATACTCTCTCTCTCTCACTGAATTGAGAGGAGAGAAAGATTTATATTATCACGTAATATCAGAAGAGATTACGAGGTATGTATGTCGTTTACAATTATCCTGAATAGCAAGATTTTCATCTAACTTTTTATTTCATGTGGGATTCTATTTGAAGGTCCATTTTTTTTAGGCCTCAAGTCTTTCATTCTTGTAGATGCTCCTTTATATAGGACCTTACCACATACAATTCCCTCAAGCTGGACACCTTTTGTGAGAGCTCTTTCATTGTTCACCTTGGACTTAATGAGCTGATCAATATCTTCTTCATTAGGAAACTGCACCAGACCATAGGGCGCTTTCCTTTCAGGATTCATAGTTTCCTCCACGTCTTGGCCTGATCTTCTAACAAGCAACATTCTCACCCATCCCACAATCAACAGAAAAATGCACTCGATAGATACTATTTTTCCTTTCCACCTATTGCTTCAGAACATGCTGCTAATTAAGTCTTCTGGGTGCTATAAGCAGATCCAACAATTGTTACTGAATCATGTGAAATTGATACATGTTGCAAAAGAAAACACTAGCTAAACCTTGAATCATGAGCCTGTCAAAAAAAATGTATAGAAGTCTAAGGAATCATCGTGGTTCTGCCATGTGTGGAATGCCAAAGGGCAGTCTGGGATTATCTATACGAATGAGGCCGCTTTTTTTGAAAAAAGTGGCATTACATCTTTACAGGTAGCAACATCAAATATGCCAACCTTTTCTTCACCTGACCTCATCAGGCAACCATTTTCTTAACCTTTAAGGTGGATTACGCACTAGAATTAAATGGAGAAACAACCATTTCAGAGTTATCTGTTCAGATTATAGAGAGAAAGAGAGAGAGAGAGAGAATAGAAAACCTACATTTCTCTTTCAATTTTGCTTCCATCCAAGGAACAAAATATAACACATGAAAGGGAACAATCTATCTGTACACTGAGGTTAGCCAGAAAAAAGAAACAAGAGCAACAAGGCATACAAGCAGTCCGCAAACTGCATGAGATGTGGTGAGAGATTATTTAAACCTACAAAGTAGAAACTCGTTGTACAGAGTGAATCATACACCTGACAAGGATGTTGAATCCATAAGATGCCATGTTATGTACTAAGGTTTTGCTTTGTAGCTTCCATCTTCAATAACAGATCTTTAATATCTGCTTCCATCCTCATTTTCATGCTGAAATATTCTTGATGAGCCCTTTCTAGGGCCTGCAATTCTTCAAGTTTCTGCCGTCGTCTGTGCTCAGCCTCAGCCAAATGCAATTTAGCAATCCGACTAGCATACTCTTCTTCTGTCTTCTCGCTCTTGGCAATTGCAATGCGTGTCAATCCTTCAGCTTCCCTTCTTGCATCATCAGCACGGGTTTGAAACATCTTAGCCTCTGCTTGCTTGATTCTAACAACACACTCTAGCTCATCAACAACAGGCTTCTTCTCAGCAACCAACCGCAGCTTGAGGTCGTCCATCCGTCTGCCCCTATGCTCCACGTCCACATTAAGAAGCACCTTACTATCCACCTCTGGTAATGGAACCATCTCACCAGACACAGATGAGGCTTTAAATGAGGGCTCCTTGCATAAAGCTCCTACTCCATTACTTGCTTCCCCTGGATTCTTACTGAGGTGGTCTTTTGGTGCAAAGGAAGAGGAACCACCAACATTGGACTCACCTTCTGAAAAAGGATGGAAAAATAAAAAATTAGAAACAAGGCAAAATAAAAAGTGGGTCAGTCAAAATACCTTCATGAAAGCATATAACATGCCATGCTGCTGCTTTTGTTTTCCATGATAGATTTGCTTTACTTGACATAATATTTCCTTGTGAAGGAATTTCTCACAATCTCTATTTCATTTTTAGTAGTTATTTTTTGGCAGAAGGGAATAAAGTTTAAGCTTATCTAAATTCCAAATAACATGGAAAGAGGTACAATTAACATGACATAAAAAAAGGCATAATACAACTGCATGCTTGAGATATTCGAGTGAAAAGACAGTGATCATAACAAGAGACAACTTGCAGGTAGCACAAACGTTTGAGGCGTGTCAATGCTGATACAATTCCAACACAGGTTGGCACTTGGCCATTAAGTGACATCAGGTGATTTCATGATCTTGTGTGTTTTCAGAACATAATAGATTGGTGATTTGTCACCACCTCATTCTTAAAGAGAGTAAAATCATTCCAACCATAAATACCACAAGCTCACCTTACCATTTTGTACTCTATTTTCTGTACCAAGATTACAAGTAGAATTCTATCTACTAACAAATCTCTTCAAGTTCTAATCAAACTTAAGTCTCGCCCTGCTTTGTAATAAAAGAAATTCTCAATAAGTCAGACTTGAGAGATGGACCAACAGGTTGCATGCTCTATTCTTGACTTTGAGGTCTTCTTTTGACATCACCAAGCAAAAGAGCCTGCTCTGGGGAACATACTCTACTTGTAGGTCATCTTCTAAGGAACAAGTAAACCCATGATTAGTAACTGTCCAAATAACAGTTATAATGCAGAAATTTCCACTTGCATTCTGCAAAGGGTTACACCAACCTGACTGTTGCTTGCAACACACACTCTGAAGCAACTTGACTCAACCTCCTGGGACTCCACGTGACACCTTACCACTATAAACCTTCCCACTACATTGTGATGGAGAAATTCTCAAAAATCTGGGATCTAGGAGTAATTACAAGTAGCTTAATCCATCATCTATCCAACACCTTCCATAGGCCAAGAGGCCAACCAAAATCAAATAATATATACACCACAATTTTACCTTCACCTAGAAACCATGATTACCAGCATAAATGGATATGGGAGGTTATTACAGATCCTTTCTTGCTCCAGGTCTGACCAGCCAGGCCCTGCCTAGAGGGGACTACGCAGAGGAAGTTTCCCTTTCTCCGAGGACTCCCAGAGAAACCCGCTCAGCTTGGAGTCCTACCCAGGCTGGGACTATGGTGGGATGCCCCCACTAGACACATATCTAGGGTGGGATTGTGACTATATATTTTACTATTTTTTACTCTTGTAAATATATATAGATATATCATGCTTAATTTATTTTAAATGAAGTTTATTAAGAGATTTCTAAGCTTGGTTTGTGTTCTTGTTCTTCAAGGTAATGTATCTCTCCCTCGCCTCTCTTCCACGCCGGTCATCAACCTAAAAGGAATGCTTTTCTCCCTCCCTTGTCATCGACCCTCCATCCACCTCGCTTCCCTATGTAACCGATCAGGAGAGACGATTCTCTCTCCCTCTACATGCATGTTCCTCCTTCGTGTGGCGCGCGTCCCTCTCCTGAGTCATGACTCGTTCTGTGTGCTCGAGTTCTAACAATGGTATCAAAGCATCGCTTTTGAGAAACTATGTCAACAAACAAGACCGCCCTGGTCAGCACAACAAGGGCTCAAGCCCTTCACGGCTTCGCACGAGAGATCCAGCAGCAACCAACGGTGATCTACATCAACCACGACGATCTGCATCCCAAGATCTCTCCACTGATCGTTCCGAGATCACATCGGTATCAAGTTCTTTGATTTTTGTACTTCAAGTTTGAATTTGGAAGCTATTAATAGTCTCCCTCAAGTTGTACATGGTAATTACCATGGACAATTTGGACTTTAAATACCACAATCTTTGCTTTGTCAAGCCCTTTGTAAAAAGATCTGCTATTTGGTTTTCTAAACCAATGAATCTTACTTTAAGCTCCCCGTCTTCAATTTTACTTCTGATGAAGTGTCGATCAATCTCTATATGCTTGGTTTTTCCATGATGCACAGGGTTCAATGAACTTATGGCACTATGATTGTCACAAAATAAAACTCGTCTAGGGACTATCTCATCCAACTCATGTAGAAAATTTTGTATCCACATCAACTCTTAGGCAGTTGCTGCCATGGCTCGGTATTCAACTTCAGTGTTGGGTCAAACTACAACCCTCTTTTTCAGCTTGACCATGAAATTAGATTACCTCCAAAAAATACACAATAACCTAAAATTGACATTCTTTCATCTGGACCGCTTGCCCATTCATATGTCATAACTACGAATAGATCTTCTTTGTGATTTCTTTTTTATAAAACAACCCATCACCTAGGGTCTAAGTCACACAGACTCGGCTATAAGGTCGACACGCCCCGACACGGGTGCGGCTTCGGACAGGGGGCGGACACGGTCAACGAAGAGTTGGACTCGATCAACGCACCGGGGTTGAGTACGTCCACGTTTTGGACTCGGTCAACTTTGACCGAGTCTATATTCATCCATTTTTAAAAATTAATTTGGACTCTAGTCGGGTCTGAATCTGGATCCGAACCGGATCCAAAACAATCGAGGGGTCAGGGCCCAACCCTCAAGAGGTGCAGGGGATGGGGAATACCCCCCCCCCCCCCCGAATTCTTTTTACAGAATTCTAGGGTTATGGTCCTCTCTCATTCGAGCTCTGGCAGGCCACCGACGACCACTGCCGCCGACGACTCTCTGCCACCTCCCCTCGACACTCCCTTTTCTCTCCCGTTTTTCGGCCACCCGACATCGACAACCCCTGATGCTCGACTCTCCCTCCCGCTCGTCGTATTCCGACAGTCGACGCCAACACCACCGTGCGCCATCCCCCAACACTGACGACTCCCCTTTTTCCGGCCACCTGCCGAAGACCCACGTGTGGCAGGGGCAACCCCTTCCATATTGGGCAAACGAGGAGGGGCCGAGCCCCTCCTTTGCGAGCAAAGGGTGCAGGAAAGGGGGGGTTGAGCCCCTACCTATCCTGCAATAAGGAGGTCCGACAGGCCCTGCCTGCTGGCAATGAAGGAGAGGACGAAGAGGGGAGGGGGAAGAGACGCAAAAGGGAGGTCTCGACCCCTCCCCCCTTGTACAGAAGGAACGGGGAGGTAGGGAGGGGCTCGGCCCTCCCCTATGGAAACAGGGCAGCAGGGAGGGGCTTAACCCCTCCCCTGTAAAAATGGGGCACCGGGTCGTGTTCGGCAAGGGTCTTCGCCTGCCGATTGGGATTTTTCCGGAGAAGAGGGGCTCGACCCCTCCAGGGGCGATGCCCATGCCCCTAAGCACCCTTAGGTAGGCAGAGGCCTCGCCCTTGCCTCTTCTCCCTGTCACAGGGAGGCAGGGCAAGGCCCTGCCTCCGTGTATCTCATCTGGTAGGGGCTTCGCCCCTGCCACTCAGTTTTTCCAGCATTGGCAAGAGCGACGCCCCTGCTAGTCGCTCTCTCTCCTGCAGCGCAGACAGGCGCAAAGGGCCCCTGCCCCTTCCTACTTTTTCGATTTTGTGTTCAGTTTTCAATTTCACTTTTCTTTTCAGTTTTCACTTTTCAGATATAACGGTGAGTTCTAGTGGCAGTGTCAATACATTTGATTCAAGTTCTAACTCTGAATAAGAAGTTTCTCAACCACTTTGGAGGCTTGTGACAAAAGGGATAAAAACTAGTGGGTGATGATGGGAATATGCAGTTTTATTGTAATCTATGTACGACTGTTTTCACGGGTTCTTATATGCATGTAAAAGCACATCTTTTGCATATTCGTGGTCAAGGAATTAGGCCATGTTCTGGGGTTGACAAAGACTTGTTAAAGCAATTAAAGAAAGAACAAGAGAAAGCTGAAAAGAAGAAAATTGCAGAGATGAGATGTGATTCGATTAATCTGCCTTTTGCTATTGCTAGTGATAAACAAGAAGAGCTTTTGAAGAAAAGAAAGATGGAAGGCAATAAAACAATACAAGGATCATTCAAAAACATGGCAAGAGCAGAAAATGATAAAAAGATTGGTCGATTCTTTTACTCAAGCTCAATTCCTTTTAATGTAGCTAGAAGTCCATACTGGAAAGATATGATTACATCTTTGGCTAATTGTAATTTGAGTGGTTACGTGTCTCCTAGTTCAGAAAAACAAAGAACAGTCGTTCTTGCAGAGGAAAAAAATAGAATTGAAGACTTGTTAGAGACCCAAAAAATTGCATGAAAATGACATGGAGTGTCTATTGTTTATGATGGGTGGACTGATATACAAAGGCGACCACTGATAAACTTCATTGCTTACTCACTTAATGGGCCAATCTTTTTTAAGACTGTTGACACATCTGGGGAGTATAAAGATGTTGCATATTTAAAAAGATTATTTGTTGAAGTGATAAAAGAAATGGGTGAAGAAAGTGTGGTGCAAATCATTACTAACAACGCTCCAGTTTGCAGTCGTGCAGGAATGAATTTGGCAAGTGAAGATACGTATTCAGATATTTTTTGAACTCCTTGTGCAACACAGTTTAAATTTGGCACTTAAGAGTATATGCAATCCATCAAAAGATGATGCATATGCATATGAAATGTGTTTATGGATTGAGGAAATAGAGCATGATATTCAAAATATTAGAAATTTTGTTGTAAACCATCATCATGCCCTTTCTATATTTAATAGGCATTCTGATCTCAAGTTACTAAAAGTTGCTGAAACTCGTTTTGCTTCTCTCATTGTTATGATGAAAAGAATTAAGCAACTCAAGAATGTATTGATGATGATGATGGCTGATAAAGATTGAGATTTTTATCGTACTGAAGATGATGTTAAGGCTCAAGCTATCAAAAAATATATCTGTGATGATTTTTGGTGGGATAAAATTACATATTTTGTTGAATTTATAGGAGCCTATTTGGGAAACGTTGAGAGAAGTTGACAGAGATGTACCCATGCTTCATAGAATTTATGAAATATGGGACAATATGATTAAAAAAGTTAAAAGTATCATTTTTAAACATGAGAAGAAAGATGTTGCACTTGATGATTCAAATTTTACAATCATGTAGATTCAGTTTTAGTGAGAAGATGGGATAAAAGCAATACACCTTTGCATTGCATGACACACTCTCTCAATCCAAAATATTATGCAAAAAAATGATTGACAACAGGTGTTGGTCGTATTTCTCCAAATGAAGATCCTGAGATATCAAGGAACATAATGATATGTTTGGAAAGACTTTTTAATGATCCTCACATGTTGGTTGTAAATAGTGAGTTTGGAAAGTTCTCTACTGAGAGATTTGATTCTTTAGCAGCACTCGTGGCAAGGGACGAGAAAGATCCCCTTAATTGGTGGGCACCATATGAATCAGAGACACCAAATCTACAACGTCTTGCAATGAAGTTGTTATCCCAACCTGCTACATCATCGTGTTGTGAAAGAAATTGGAGTACATATGCTTAAATTCACAACATTAAAAGAAACAAACTCACTAGTAAAAGAGCAGAGGATTTGGTTTATGTTTACTCTAATCTACGATTAATTTCTTGCCGTACCAAAGATGAGTATAGGCACTTTTTTTTCTTTTGTATTCAAAGTTCGTATTTAAATATTTGTATTCAAAGTTTGAAGTTAGATAATAAGTTAGTCATATTTTGATGCAGTTGTGGACCATCCAAGTATTGGGATGTAAATCCAGAAGATTTTGACTTGGAGGGAGAACATGATTTGCATACTCTCAACATGGACTACCTCGATCATGTTCTTCCCTCTAATTCAAACGATGAGGCAGATTTATGATAAGTTTTATTGTTATCACACTCACAGGCTTCTTTATGTGTTATATTTTGGTAAGTTTGTGTTGTTACTTCAATAGAATTACTTTTTTATTTTTGCTTTAAAATTTATAATCTTATTATTAATTTATTGTTATATATATAATTATATATATATATTTTAAAATATATATATATATATATAGCCAAGTCCCCGTGTCCAAAATTTTTGAAATTGTGCCGCGCTCGTACCCGCACCCATGTGACAACCTAGGATACCTTTTAGATACTGCTCATTCTACTTCATATTAAGTCCTACACGGACTAGGGATGGCAGTGAACCAGGGGAAAGTGAGGTCCCGCCCCGTTTGGACCGGGGATGAAGGGTATGAAACGGGGATGGAGGTAGGGACGAAGGTTAAAATCCATCCCCGTTTGGGGATGGAGGCAGGGATGGACTTACACTTTTCCCCACCCCGCCCCGTCCCCCCCACGATCCCCGCCTAGCCCCGCCCTGCCCCATCCCTAGTCCTTCTAAAGGATGGCAATAAACTAGGGGGAAACGGGGCCCCGCCCCGCCTCATCCCCGTTTGAACCGGGGATGGAGGACATGAAACGGGGATAAAGGCGGGGGTGGAGGTTCTAATCTTGAGACGGGGCGGGGGTGGAGACCTTGTCCCCCGCCCCGGTCCATTGCCATCCCTAACAAGGGTTGCAAGTAATAATTGCTTATTCTATGGGCAGCTGGCTTTCACTACTACTCTGCCCATTTGTCTGACCTTCAGATTGACCTTTGCCTTGGTTTTTATACTACGTTGTTCTCTTATTGTACTAAGATCCCCTTTGAACCAACAATTTGCTTTAACATACCCTAGATTCTTGCATATATAACAGGTAGGGATAGGACTTAGTCCTTGGGCAGTAGTGCTAGGGGGAATATTGGGTGTGGAAAGTATGCCTTGGCCTCTCTGATTGCCTCCACGACCTCGTCCCCTGTCCCTTCTAAAATATTCTCCTCTTCTACAACCATGTGACACATTAGTAATCAGAACTTCTTGAGATACACGGGAGGTATCTGCACAAACATCGAGAGTCATCCTATAATGTAACAATTTGGCCTTTTGGGTATTCAAATGTAAAGAGCATATCTGAATACTGCAAAGTAGTGGAAAGAACATGGTAGTCAAGTCCAAGACCACTAAGAGTCTGTTGAATCGTATCCTTATCTGAAACCTCATATCTAACCATTGCAAGCTTATCAATGATATTTTTCATCTTATTGAAATATTTCATAATGGTTATGAAACCTTTCTTTAAATTTTAAAATTCTTTTTTGAGAAACATAAGCCTGGACTCAACTATGTGAGAATATGTCTGGACTAACCTAGTCCAAAGCTATAGAGCCATGGAATAATCAAGTACTCCAATGAGTACCTCCTGCGACAAAGTAGAAATAATATATATATATAACTAAAGCTTGGTCTCTTTTCATCCATGAAATAAATTTTGGATTCCTAACATGAAATATCAACCCCATTCTCATTTGTGTGCTCCTTGATGACATTTTGGTGGAGGGACGATGGACCCATCAAGGTGTTCAGAGAGATCTTGACTCTTAATAAAAGGAATTGTTTGCCTCTTTCAAGTTAAAAAATTGAAATTGTTTAATTTTCATAAACCAATTGGGGTAGAAAGGTAGAGGACAAGGACGATTGAGGATTTAGATCCATGGGAAACTAAACCAAAATAAAAGATATGAAATGAAGACAATATTTAACCAATCACGTCAATATAAAACAAAGCTAGACCTAGGGGTGCGCAACGGGCATAGAGGCCCGATGGACCAAGTTGACCTAGCCTGCCATGAGCCAGGTTTGGGTCAAGGTCCGTTAGCTACCGAGCTGAAACCTAGCCCGTTATATACATGGGCCAGGTCATCAACCCAACGGGCCTGAGCTATTTATTAATTTTTAATAATATAAAAATTAAAGAAATTAATTAATTGCATAGTAACTTGCTAACTATTATTATTTACCTATGTCACATAGGTACGGGTGCGGATGCGAGGGTGGATGCGGCAACATGGCGCTGTAAAAAACCTTGGGTGCAATGGTGCAGGGAGGGTAATATATAATTTTTATCAGTTTTAAGTTAACACTATATGTATGTGTGTGGATTTATGTATTTATATATATATATAATATAAATAAAACTAGACTTGGTTAGGGTTATTTGAATTTACTTTTGGACATAAATGGACCTCAGTGTGGTTGACTTCACCTGACACAAAGGAAGTTGTGTCCAAGTGTCACACCCGCATGGGTGCGGGTGCGGTACCCTGTTAGAAGAGTTTGTGTTACATAGTTATTTACCTAATTAGTTGCATTAATTTTATGAAAACTACAAAGATAATTAGTTGGGTATATGGGAACTTGTTAATTATTTGTTATTTACCTAATTAGTTGCATTAATTTTAGGAGAAAGAGAAATATAATTTTATCGGACTGGGTTTATTTAGGAATTAGGTTTTCTAGAATTTTTCTCCATCACCTTCACCGTGCAAACTGCAGGTCCTCCATCAAGTAACCAACAGCCTTAGGCCAGAGCACCGATGGAGCAAGTGGAAATGGCTGCAAGCATAATTAAGCATGAGTAAGTCTATTTAACGAGGCATAGAGAGAGAGATTCTCAAAATGTTGGAGAGCAAAGGGTGATGTTTCTTTGGTCGTGGTGTATCATGTGCTTAATAGATCCAATGTATACAATGGTTTTGTTTCAAAAGTATTGGCACCACTGGCAGATATCACGTGTAATTGTGGAAGAGATTTTCCTCAAAAAGTAAAATTCCAAAAGACTAGCCTTTTGCTACATTGCAGAATGTCTACTTGTTAAGATTCTTTGGACCGAAAACTTGTTTGCTATTCAAGTCTTAAATTCTGTATTACTATGTTGTCATTTGCACCTAAAAAGGAAAAGGAAAAGAAAAACAAAAGCTGCATATGGAAATAAAGGGAAAAAATAAAAAAGGAGTACTCATGGCAATATGCCCCTACCAGATGAGAGGGTCCCTATGTAGTCAAAGGTGTTGATTAAGCACCGTCTAGGCGCCTAGTTGGGCGAGTCGCTACAAAACTAGGAATCAGTATGATTCCTAGGTTACTCCATTTGAAGTACCAACTAGCATGACTAGGCGCCTAGTCAGCGCCTAAAATGCCCTCGCCTAGAACTGAGGGTAGTGACATCTTTTATTTTGTTAAGATCTTACGATAAAAAAGGAGTCTCTCTCTCTCTCTCTCTCTCTCTCTCTCTCTCTCTCTCTCTCTCACTCACAACCGCAGTCGCACCCTTGGCCCTCGCTCTCGCCCTTCGCCCTCACTCCAACCTCCAGTTACTCTCTCTCTCTCTCTCTCTCTCTCTCTCTCTCTCTCTCTCTCTCTCTCTCTCTCTCTAAGCCTCTTCTTTTGCTTCTTATTCTTCTCTTTGGCTTTGTCTCTCTTTCTCTCTCCCCCTTCCTCCGCCCATTCTTTTGCCTCTCTGTATGTCTCTCTTTCTATCTCTCCCTTCATTTGCTTGTTCTTCTTCTCTCCCCTTTCTTTCACCTATTCTTCTTCTTCCCCCTCCTTCCTTTGCCTCCTCTTCTTCTCTCTTTCTCTCTCCTTTCCTTTGCCTCTTCTTCTTCTCTCTCTATCTTTGTCTCTCTCTCTCCCTTCCTCCACCTCATCTTCTTCTCGGTCTCTCTCTCTCCCTTCCTTTGGTGTTTCTTCTTCTTCTCCCTTTGTCTTTGTCTCTCTCCCCCTTCCTCCCCTTTGTCTTCTTCTTCTTCTTCTCTTTCTCTCCCCCTTCCTCTGCCTCTTTTTCTTCTTCTCTCTTTTTGCCTCCCCTTCCTCCGCCTCTTCTTCTTCTTCTTCTTAATTTGTCTTTGTCTCTTTCTCTCCCTCGCTTCATCTGCTTGTTCTTCTTCTTCTCTCGCTCCTTTTGCCTCTTCTTCTCTCTCTAACTACACTTGATGACAGTGATATCTTATAATTGAGCATTTGTTGAAATTCTGATTATGTTTAAATTGCATAGCTTTTGTTGATATTGGCAATTGTTTGTTTGTTTATTCAATTGTTCATAATTTTTGGGCAGGTTTTATAATATAATAGGTTTACTATGCTTGACGATAGTGGCATTTGTTGATAATTTTATGTCGGATACATGTTTGCTATTGGTTTTAGCACTTTATTTTAAGAATTTAGATTATTTTTAAATTATTTGGCATTTGCTGATATTCGCAATTGTTTGCTTTGCTTATTCAATTGTTTTTAATATTTGGGCAGGTTTTGTAATGATGGACACGTTTTTTTTGTCTATCTATAATTTTTTTAATTAAGGTACCGACTAGTGCGCCTAGACCCACCTAGTCTCTGACTAATTAGTAGTCCACCGACTAGGCACCGCCTAGCGCTTTTGACTACATAGGCGGGCCCCTTGTAGGCCAAGTGTCTTTGTTCATTAGAAACCATGAGTAATGTTTGTCATTGCTTAAGATTGTGATCTGTTAGTGGTCTATGTTTGTTATATACTATGTAATAAAAAACCCTGACTAGTCTACCTAGTCTGTCTAGGCGTAAGTAAAATGACTAAGCTTTGCAATTCCTAGGTGGGCACCTTAAAAGGTACCAATTTTGCCGACTAGGCCCTGACTAAGGCGCCTAGTCAGTGACTAAGCTGCCCCCTGCCTAGGCACAAGGTCATTTTAGTCATTTATTGTTCTTATATATTATGGTATTTTTTGTGTATATATATAATTATGTGTGTGTGTTTGTGTGATTTTTTATGTGAAATGATGAAAACATGCTTAGTTATTATTATATGTGTGTTATTTTGCTTTAGGATTTTTTCTGTAAAACATTGAAAGCATGCATAGTTAATTTTAATTGATTATGTTTTTTTATATATGTGTGTGTTACTTTGTATATGTTATTTATATATGTATGTGTTATTGTGCTTTTGTGAAAGGCTGAAAGCATATTTTGTTGATTATACTGAATATCTTAATGAATAATTGAATATATATATATATATGTGTGTGTGTGTGTGTGTGTGTGTGTACAATTATATGTGTGTGTGTGTACAATTATATATGTATGTATATTTTGGTTATATATATTAATATATTTTGTGAAAGCATGTGTAATTTTGTATTTGTGTAATGAAAACATCTTATTAGTAAAATAATTAAACATATTTTTATGTATATTTTGTATACTTTTTTATATTTTAATCGGGGTACTGACTAGTCCGACTAGTCCCACCTAGTCCTCGACTAACCATTTTAGGGGCCTACCGACTAGGCACATAGCGCTTTTGACTGCATAGGTTTATATATATATATATATATATATATATATATATATATAAAGGACATGTTTTTATATATACATAAAAGACATGTTTGCCATTGCTTTGATTGGTTTTTCCTTATAGATTTTATTGTTTTTTCTTATGGATTTTAATGAGGTATACGTGCCAATATTTGCCTTTTTATTTTATGACAGAGATATCATTAGTGTGCATAATAGTGATAGTTCATAGGATAAAGAGGAGGGTGGATCTAAAAGAAAAGAACTAATTGTTGGGAGCATAACACATGAAAACTGGCAAAAAAAATCTCCTATTGAAACATAGATATGTTTTGGATAGATGTTTATAAGTGTATATCCAACCAAGCTTCTGAACATCAATAAGATAGACGTGCACATAAGCCACTTGAAAAAAACAACAAATTCAACAGACAAATATAGAGAGATGTTGTAAGCTCCAAACTGGAAAGTAACAAATTGCACCAACCAGGAAAGAACTGAACTAACATACAAATAAACAAGAAAGCACTAATACTTTGATATCTTTGGATTATATTTCCCTTCGATATGAACAAATTAATTGCATGCTTACCAGCCAAGAAGGCCATTATAATGCTGTATACATCTAACACATTTCCTTTGTTTTCCAGATGTGCCAGCATTTGATCAGCCACATCATGCATCTGTTTCCCCCTTACATCAACGCTTCCATGGAAGATCCTCCTCACATACTCAAGTTCCTTCACAAGGGTTTCGGCATTCCAATCCTTTGCACAAGTTTTAAACACTTCCTTCACAAATCCAAACATCTCCGAGGGATGATCACAAGCAACACAGTGAAACTGCATCTCTGTAGTCCCTATAGCTCCAGTTACGCTTCGCCCATTTCTGATATGTGAATCCCGCAACCCGCAGTCAGTATGACACCAATGGAGACAAACATCACAGCCAACCCAGCTACATGTATTGGATGCCAAATCAAACTTTGAACAGACAAGGCACATGCATGCATTGCAAAAGCCATTCTTCTGACTGCAAATTTTGCACTCACAATCATCCACGGGCAAGATGTACCGACATGCAAGATTCCTGCATTTTAAGTTCAGAAAGATTTCCACCAGATCAGAAGATGGGACATGGCTTATTCGCCGTAGGAATGCCTGAAGATCAGTCTTTACAGCAACCAATATTTCGAGCTGAACCCGGTGACACTTTGATAATGTTTCCATCGTCAGGTCGGTTCTCCTTTGCAGCACCTCCTGCAAAGAACTTAAATGTTTCTGCATGCTCCCGTTTACTATCATTTCTCGCACATGCTCCTTGAGATACAATAAAGACTGGTCGGGCATTTCCTGAAGCCTCCTGGCCATTATTGTCAGGGGTTGTGACACTATATCAGAAATCAGCTTCTCGGCACTTCTTATTGCATTTTGTGCAAGCTGCGCAGTCTCGCTCTGCCCCCTTCTGTGAAGAACAGGCTGATCGCTCTCAAGACACCTATCATCATTGTCAATTTTCTTATTGTGCTCTGATCTAGTGTCACGAGAACCCACACTCTGTGTTGCAGAAGGTGCAACTTCCTGCCCACTATGCTCTGCTCTCTCCCTCATAAAAGTGGCCTGCCTTTCCAAACTGTTGGCTTTTCCTACGCTTCCTTCTTCTGCTTTCATTTGTTGTTGACCCCGCAATGCAGCAACTTTTTCTTGAAAATGTGCATTTCCATTGACTACCTGAAATGCTGATGATTCTTGAAAATTCAAGGGCTGGAAAGCATCATTACCGCTCTGCAATATCCTCTGATACAATGGGACTTCTTTACGCTGCCTATATCTTTCCATCACCCCACTGTTGCCATTGTCCGCCTGCTCAGCCAAAGACTGCCCTTGCCATGAGCCTTCAGGACTTTGGTCCACACCCTTAAATATAGGATGGCTACCAACCGAATGTTCATAATTATCTAACGAGTTCTGGGTAAGTGAGCAACTAGGATTATGAACAAATGGTTGAGAACCAGAGAAAGAAATGGATGCTGTAAATCCGTCCGAGCTAACACGTGTATGGAAGGAGTTAGTTTGTAGGGAATGTGTACTTCTTGCACGACTAGGAGATGGTGGAGCTGGGGCTGGTTTCAGATTTGGAGATGCAAGCGTCAATGAAACATCCGGTAACCCAAGAGACAGCTGAAGCCGCTCAGATTTTAGCTGCTTGCTCTTATGCTTCTCGACAGAACTATCTATCTTATGTAACTTATCCCTAAAACTGGCTTGTGAGAATAGTTCAAAACCCATCGTGGTCGTTCCTTCCTTTTCACAGATGCTGCCCCTATTTTCTCCTACATGGGTTTCACGGTAAGCTCCAGAGGCCAACAAATCCCTCTCCACTAGTCCATCAACAGCAGGAAGATTCTCTTCATTTGCGATGACCACCCCCTTACCTTTATCCTTGCCGCTTTCACTGTATTCTCTAGTCGATGCCTTCTCTGTGTTTCCACACGATCTGCCAACTTCCTCCACAACCAATTTCTGGGCATCAGCAACCAGGCTAGTACCTGATTTTTCAGGCATAAATATTCCACTTTGCTGGCACTTGTTCCCATTTTCACCATCTCCCTGATCATCCTCGGTTGGTTTATCATCCAACGGAAGCTCCTCGTCATCTGCTTCCTCGTTCAAATCTTGAAAAAGGTTTACACTCCCCTGAATCTGGTTCGATAACCCACCGGCTTCATCAAAACTCGCCTTTGATAACTGTTCATCGTTGCCTGAAGGAAAAGACCCATCTTCTTCCTTCAGCAATTCCTCACCGTCTACACTACTTGCACCTCCATCCGATTCATTTCCCCTCTCATCCACCTGACCCCCTATTTTCTCCCCACCTTCTGGCTTCTCAGCTGCGGCATCACCGCTTGAGTGGTCCTCCACCACCTCTGCAGTTACGTGCGACTCAGATTTGTTTTGTTCCGCAGGTGACTCTAATTTCTCTTCTTCCTTTGCAGTGCCGGAAGCAGACTCTTTCTCCTGATTCTTTTCGTCCTCTCTGATCTCGGATTCCTTTGCATCCGGCGATTGGATCGTGCCCACTTCCACTTCAGGTTCTGGCTCCAGTTCCCCTTCCTCCATCTCGCTACTGCTATTATCTCCATTCTCTACCTTCCTTCGCTCCACTGCGCTCACGGATGCACCGCTACCTCTATCCTCTGATCCCACCGCAATCGCTCTACTGCACCAACTACCCAACCTCGGAATCGAATGTCCCACGCCATCTTCGTCTGTCCTTTCCTTACTACTCGACCTCTTCCATGCGCTATCGTCCCGCTTCGATCTAAACCCCTTGGCCTTCGCCGGGGGGTCGTAAAACTCCCTCCTGAACGACGAGGACGATGGCGACGGGAACCCGTTGGAAGGGCTCCGATGGCTCCGTTCTCCCACAGAATCCCTGAACGGCTTCCGCACGCCCTCCACCCGGCCGAATCCCTTCCTATCCATCCTGTAGTCCAAGTGTTCCTTCCGACGGTACGCCTCTGGCGAGAAGCCCTTTCGCTCCGCCCGGCCGTCCCGATCCTCGCTCCGCCCGCCCTCCACCTTCAACGAGTAGCTCCGACGGTAGCTCAACCGGTCGGAACCCGACGAGTCCAGATTCTTCAGCGATCGCATCTTGCTCCCTTCCTGCTCCCTCCTTCCCCATTCCTTGCACCCCGATTTCTCCCCGCCGGAGTCGAGATCGTCGTCGTACGATCTCTGCCGCTTCATGGATCCACGATCGAAGAAGAAGATGAAGCCAGAAAAGGAAGAACAAAACAATGAAAGAAGGAGGGAGAGTACCCCTAAACCCTAACCCTAACCCTAACCCTAACCCTAACCCCACCTGTGGCCTCGGCGGTGTAGATGAAGGAGAAAAAAACCCTAATCTTTCGGCCGGAAAAATCGCAGAAACAACCGGAAAAACAGTTTCCCCTCGCCTGAATCCGCCACCTTCAGGCCCTGGGGAGAGGGGACGAGAGATACATCTCAGCCATAAACGAAAGACGAGATTTTCGGTCACTGAGAGAGAGAGAGAGAGAGAGATTTCTCTTCTTTTTTTAATTATTCGATTATTGGTCGTTTTACGTGAGATGCTGTTACGGTGCGATGGGTCAACTCTGGTCTTCTGGATTTTCTTACCTTTTACTGAAATGACGGATGTATCCTCCTCTGTGGTTGGGTCTGGTGTAATCGGGTAATTTGGGTTTAGTGAGCGCTTACTTTGGATATTGGGTTGTAATGCCACTAGAGAGTCATTAAAGGTTCTTAGAGGATATTTCACCAAATTTAATTTGTTTAGAGAGCATTTTTTTTTTTAAGGTCCCGTTAATTTCATGCTGCTTTCATGGAAAAGTGCTGAGCTGGCTAATGTAATTATTTCTAGCCATGAACGACAAATATCAAAGTGGACAAGTGTGACTAGTCTGGGTTACCCGGACCAAACCCTACAAGGTCGGATCCGAAGGTCTGATTAATACATGAATCCGTGTATACTTTGTGAAATTTTATATGAGACTCCAACCTGACCCGAGTTTCGATTAAGACCTGCAAATTTTCTATGTAAAAATAATAATAAAATATTGTTTTACCCAATATGATTCAGGTTGTTTATATAGTTCTTATCGAGTTAGAGTATGATTTCTCTTATAGTGGACCCGATATCATACCCAAAAATCGAGTCCAAGTCTAATTTCACCTGGTCCAAACTAAACCCTGCCTATTGATACACCCTGATGCCCACGCAAGTGGGCTTCAGTTCTTTCATCACTTACAAATTTTCATATATGTAAATCCTTTTGTACATCTTCCTTGTAAAAGCTTTTAACGAAGGATGAGTTGGTAGGATTTTTTTTTAGAAATCTGTATTAATTCTCATGAAAAACATTTCTTTTACATGGTAATGAAAGTTGAAACCAACGAACCCTAAAGTAAAGAGCTAATCAAAACAAGTACACATCACTTTGTGTTGGGACGTTCTAAGTTAAAATCCAAATGATACGGTTGTATAGCTGGTAGGTCTTTCCTCGAATGAGAATGGATCAAATCCATATTTGTCTAGCTCTCTATTGATCCAAACCACATTGTATTATTTCAGGGAGGACCTTGACTTTATTATGGATCCAAGATTCACAGATGGTGCTCGGCAATGAAAGCATTTTGATCAAGGTGATGTTTGGATAACTGTGATCAATTAGGTTAATGGGGTTATTTTGTTTGTATGCAAAAGGGTGGATTAAAAGAGACGTCTGTAAATTGTTGTTGATGATTAAATTTGTATATGGGATGATGGCACTTGAATTCTTCTTTAAAACTTAAGGATGTTGTTACATGCTTAGATTCTTCACCTTAAGAGAAGGTAAAAATAATACAGGTTTTCTCAATCCTTGTAGCTTTGAATTGTAATATGCAAAACAAAAATAAAATTGTATATAAGTATTTAATCAAAGATTAAATAAGATTGAAGTAATTGGATCAGAGATTTGGAAAAAATACCTTTTTTGAATGTGAGGGTTTGTTTGATTCGACAATGTGCTAGCATTATTGAGTAGATGTATTTACGTAGACCCAGCACATAGGTGTAGAATTTTCAAATTTTTTAGACTTTTCAAATCTTTTAAAGTATAGGGGTGAGCCCCTATTTATAGGTGTTTGAAACATATATGGATCATGGGACTTTTTGGGTTCAGATTTGGTCTAAATAAATTTATGCTCACTTTGGATAAGTGATGAGGTTTTATCTGAGAGAAATATTCTTTCAGAATCGTGCAAAAGTAATTGAAGATGAGGTAAATGTGCTTAATTTGCTTAAACTGATTAGATGACTAAATTGATTTAAACATCCTAAGATAAACAGCTAAACAAGCTTAACTGTCAACTGAAGAAGATAAACCAAATGTTGGATTGGTTGGACAGGTGAACTGAGATAGTCATTTGGGAAGGACAAGGTAGCTAAACTGGAGTAGCAGTCTTGGGTCAAACGATTGAACTGAGATGGTCGTCTGAATGTGGTGGACGATTGAACTATTTTATCTATCTTATGAATTTTCTCAATTTTCTTGTTGTCATTTTGGTTGTCATTTTGTAAAGTCCAACCTGTAGCTTGATTCTTCTAAAGATGTTAGTATTTTGGGCATCTTGAAAAAAAATGGTGTTTGGTTAGCCAACAAAAATGAAAATTTGTAGGAGGTGTAAGGCCGGGTGGTGGCACACTTCCCAAGCTACTGTTGGTAGGGGTGGGCATTCGGCTGGCCAAACCCACTAGTGGACCGGGTCGACCTGTCTGTTGATCAGACTGGCCCGATCAATGATCTGACCCATTGATGGGCTGGGCTAAAGGCCCGGTTCAAGCTTGACTGTTAGGAAAACCTTGGCCCATGGCCTGCTTGTTAGCCCATGGGCCTAATCGGGCTAGGCCTATATATATATATATATATATATATATATATATATATAGGCGTTAGACCAGGATGAATCATGTCAACCCACTTTGAGTCGAGCCAAGCTAGAGGCCCAATTCAAGTTGAGCCAGGGCCAATTATACCGACCCTCCGGACCAGCCCACAGGCTGCCCGACCCAATGCCCACCTCTAACCATCAGTGGAACTTATTAGGTATTGTTGGTGTGTCAATGGGCCTGGTTTACCCTGACCTGACTCGAACCAAACCTATAGAGTCCAGGTATGGTGTGATAAATAAGAAGACTCGATTAAGATTAAGGTCAGGACCCGAATGTTTGATTTATACATGGACTCAAGTATAGTTTGTGAAATGTTATACCATACTCAGACCTGACCCAAGTTTCAATTAAGACTCAAAATTTTTCAAAGTAAAAATGGTAAAAAATATGGTTTTAGCAGGTTTGGTTCATGTAATTCTTATTGGGTTCATGTATGGTCTTTCTTATAGTAGACTTGATTAGACTCAGGTTCAAACCCAATATCATACCCAAAAATCTAGTTTTACCTGTGTTCGAACCAAACCCGACCCGTTGACACCCCTAGGTATCATCAATGTGTCGTTTGAGTTTGACTTTGATTTTCTTTCTTTATATATATAGGAAAATGGGTCACTGCTAAAATTTGGTGCTAAACTACATGCTAAATGGAGTTTTCAAGCTTCTCTGGTGCTTTTTATGCGGTTCTGGCCTCATAAATGTATTGGTTATGGTTTATTTATTAAGAATACACACCTGGATCATGTGTTTTCGATGAAAAAAATGATGCTTGGAGCCTAAAAAATTTATAAAGATTTTGGACCGTTGATTTTTCAAACTTTATAAAAACCCACCAATGTGTCGGAATCAAACGCTTCAAGAGCTGATCCCTCTAAAATCAAGTACATTGATCACATCTGTGTTGTTAGAATTTAAAAATAAAATGAAAAAAGCACATAAAACCTATTTAGCATGCTAGTTAGCAGGAACCATTACTATATATATATATATATATATAAGAGGTACCATGGGACCTTCGGGCGTCCTTTTTGTTTTGAAAACAATTGAGTTTTAGACCGCCTCTAAAGCTTATTTTTTGCCCAAAATCCCTGCCGCCTGTAAGAAAGGTTTCGGCAAGGGTTTTGGGCCCCCTGCCTGCCTCTTCTTTTACCAGGGAGGGTCGAACCCCCTCTCTGTCTCGATGCGTAGGGGAGGGTCCGTCCCTCCCTGCATATGTTTATCGCAGGGAGGGGCTCGAGCCCTCCCTGCCTTCGATCTTCGCTGGGGAAGGCCTGACCCTCCCTGGCTTTGTAGTACGCAAGAGGGATCGAGCCCCTCCCTGCTCACTGTTAAGGCAGGGGAGGTGGTCGAGCCCCTCCCTGCACCCTCGTCTTCTTTTTCTTCGTGTTCAGTCGACCGACAGGGGGGGGAGCCCCCTGTCGTTGGCTCTTGTCGGCAGGGGGACTTCCCCCCTGTCTCCCTCTTTGGTTCGATCGACAGGGGAGCAGAGCCCCTTGACGTTGTTCTTTCACGTCAGGCAGGGCAGGGCAGAGCCCCCTGCCTACGTCTTTTCTTCGACCGATAGGCAAAGTGGGAGGACTGGGTCCTTTCTCGCCGCCCTATGCTTGCTGGGTAGGAGAGGGTCGAGCCCTCCCTGTGTTCTGTTTCTTCTTGGCAAATAGGGGCTCATCCCCTATCTTTGTTTCTTTTTGCAAGACGGAACAGGGTCGTTGCCGCTGCCCTTTTGCAGAGATGGCAGAGGACCGAGCCCTCTTTGCATATTCGGCAGGCAGGGGCGAAGCCCCTTGCCTCCCCCTTAGTGGCTTGCAGGGAAGGGCCTCGCCTCTTTGCTCTCTTGGCAAGCAGGGTGAAGCCTCCCTCGTTGTCTTCTTCAAGCAGTGGTGCAACCTTCTGCCTCCCTGTTTCTCGCTGACAGAAGTGGCTCGCAGCCCCTGCCCCTGCTTCTTGCGCTTATAGCAGGTGCACAAGGGCAGGATGCCCCTGCCTCTGCTTCCCTTACGTCAGGATGACGGCAGTGCCCCTGACCTTCTATTTTTGGTGTTAGCTTATTAAGATCGTCACTTTTGTGGCTCGTACGACGGATCTCGTTTGTGCTTCGCGACCTGAGCCGTCCATCACTTACACCCGCAGACGCCAGCAAACTTGCAACTCTCCAAGGTAGGGGAAGATTGCACGAAAGACTTGGACAATTGAATTAAGTTCAATCAACTAAAAAGGATATTTAAATAAATATATATATATATATATTTGTACGAGTACGCATTTAACTTAGAGACATGGTTTCACGATCCTTGTCCTTTACTTTAGCGGCGCGCATCGCGCAAAGGTTTTGCGTTGGCAAAGTGGTAGGGGCTTAAGCCCCTGCCGGACGGCTATCCCTTGTCATAACAGACCGACAGGCAGAGGCTTTGGCCCCTGTCGGTCGACGAAAGGAAGAATAAAAAGGGAAGAGGAGGCGACAGAGGGGGTACACACCTGGGAAAATCGCGATGATGAGGGAGTCCACGAACGACCAATGGCGAGGCATTGATGGCTAGATGATTGTCGACGACGATGATCAAGGGTTCACGGTGGTCGCCGATGGTTTCAATCATCGATGACTGAAGAAGGGGGAAAAGTCGTCGGCGAAGCTCCGGCCTGTCGATGATCGGACGGGAGGTCGCAGGTGGCGGCAGCCTGACATGATTTTTCGGCAAATCACAGAAGACGAGAGAGAGTCGGGGGGTATCGGGGAGAGAGAACGAGAGAGGAATAAGGGGGCGGGGGTTCTCTTTGAAACCCCAGCCTCGCGGTCTTCAAAAGACACGGGAGGCGGTGCCTCTATTGGGTCCGGGTCCGGGTCTGGGTCCGGATCCGACCCGAATCCAAGCTTAATTTTTTTTCCCGATTATTACAGCTCATGCTCTCCTTTAGCTCTCTCTTGAAATTTGTTTTTCTTTTCCAAACTATCTCCCTCTCCCAAATTTGGTCTAGACCTCTCTTATTTTTTTCTTCTCCTAATTAAAGTGGAGGTATAGTTACAAAAGAGGAGCACCAGCCGAAGGATGTAGCTGGCTTGTGCGAACCGCATACCCATATGACTCAAAGATCAGTTTCGTCTTTATGAGGTAGGGGTTCTAAAACCAATGAATGTAAGCTAAGATCAGTATGCATGAAAATAATTCGAGGTTCAAATACTGATATTAGAACAACATATCAATCCTAAACTCGTTAGGACTGATATGGGTTTTAAATTCATGAACACCTGAAATCGACCTTGATTTGGTAAAAAGAAGTTTTTTCCAAAAATGATTTTAGAAAAATTAATATACCTAATTTTATCAGTCATAAACCTCACTCATCCAAACCATATCAGTCCTTAAACAAAGTTAGAATGGATCGATTTATCGATTTAAAAAAAAATTGTTTTTAGTATTAATCCCAAACATGGACATTTTCATAAATTGTTTGTGAAACTGATAGAGGGAATGATCCACAAGGAGATCAGTCATGGATCTGTGATTTGGATTGGTCCAGATCAGTTCTTTTCCATTTTATTTTGAAAAAAATAATTCATAATTTTTGAGTTAAAAATTTGGGGCGTTACAACTTTTGGTATCAGTGTGGAAAGAAAAATTTGGCTTATGACACGTTTAAAAGTCTGACATCACTTGATGAGTAGGTTTTATTTTGATATTTGATGCAATTATAATAACGTGGTTTGTAAATTTTTTTTTTACTTGTGCAAATAAGAACCTAGATGCAAAGTAGGGATATCACTTGTAATTCATGACAAATTAACATAGAACTTATGTAGATATTTTTAAAAAAATTTAGATGACTACATGACAACCTTAGGATTGGACTGCACAGAGATACTTCTTCATGAGAGCTCTCAACATGTTAACTGCCATGTGTCAGAACCTCACAAATAACGAGGGTAATGATGATAGTAATCATGGTAGCAATAACACTGAGAACCTCATAATTTTCCCAACAAGTAATGCTAGGCCTTGTCATGGTGAGAAACAATGTACACCAACCATTTTAAGCTAATCTCGAGCTCAGAAACATGGCTATCCCCTTGCAACTTTTTTCTAATTTTATTTTTCAAGAAATGCATTGAGAAAAAGGCTAAAAGAAATGAATCAAAACATAAGAGACAAAATGTAATGCCCCAATTTTTGAAATTGAAAAGTTTAGATTTTTTTTTTTAAATCTCTTTACATAATTTTTAAGAAAACAATAGAATCTCTTTTTAGATTTGGTTCAAACCTTGGGCGGGTTATAGTTACCAACACACACTTGAAAGACTAGAATAATTGAATTAAACCATTAATTAAGTTATAATAAATCAAATACTAGTCTTCTAAATATTAGAGTTTACAGAACTAAAGAAAGAAAATAAAGTAAACAAAATAATTTAGTTCATCCAACAGTCTAAAAGACTATAACCCTCTTGACGCTACCCCGAGTCTCCTATCATCACCCTTTAGATTATTCATTACTTGAAATATTAAAATATAAGAGTATTAGCCACAACCCCAGTAGAAAAATACCTTCCATATAAGCATGAAAAGAATTCAAGTACATAAAACATATATCTTTCTCAATGCAAATAGATCATAGCAAGTTATAGCATATAAACTCAGCACAGTTAAAGATCACAACAATAACAATTAAGCATACAGGATGACACAATAATTCATTATTACCATCAAGTAACGTATCTGCATTATATAATTAGTAATCAAGACAATAATAAAAAAGATTTATGTATGCCAACATATGCAAAAACTAGAAATTATACATTACATGCATAAAAATTTATGTCAATATTCAATAAATCATTTAACTACTGGTGAACCTAATCTAATGCATTGTTTTTCTTTTCTTTTCTAAAAGGCATATACTTAGGACCTAATCCTAACTCAGCAATCAGATGGGGGTTTATTATATTATTATTTTAATTAACACATCGATTCGAAGAGCCAGGTCAAACATTCACTGAAGCAGTCTTTAACCGAGAGAGAAACTTACTAGTGGTCAAGGGAATTGATTCATACTCTGCAGAGCCTGACTGTCTACCTAAGATAAATTGACAGCCCCAACTCTCTACATTGATGACTGGAAGCTCAAGGGGCGTCAATTTTCTTAAAACGTGTTAGTCGGTAAGTATACCTTGTACTCTATCTAAAGTAGGTCATTGAAACAAATGAGCTATTATGTGTTATTTACAATAGGTTCAACTACACATTAGGTGCACTCTGCACCAGGCTCAACAACTCAAAGCTTCAATATGGGTAGATCAAACTATGGCCTCACAAGGCAAGAATCAACACCCCCTGCAGTTAATGAGGCGTCCTAACATAGCTCATTTGAACCCAATTTAAGGCACCTGCTCTCTAATAAAGTGCAACCAAAAGTCTAGTTAAAGTGTGTGTGTATATGAGCATGTTTAGTAAAGTCAAACCAGGTACTCACAAACACCCCATTGGTTCCATCGAACCTGACTTACTTTCGAGGCCCGTGTATGCATGCCTCACATGACTTACGACATAACACATGCCACATACCATACTCCATGATGCATGAAACTTATTTTAATTTAGCATGAACCATAAATTTTATAGAATAACACATGCATTATTATGTACACCACTTGGCCTAATTATCATGCTTAATTCTCATGTTTAATATATAGTCTCATATGCCATCATGCACAAATAATCCACATGCATACAACATGTTCATAGCAAATCCCATATCAACATATACATGATCACCATCTCACATCATAATCAAGCACATGATTTAAAAATATATATATATTAAGATATTATCTAAAATCAAGAACTGTATAATATCATAATTTTCATGTTATTCATGGGTCAAACAAACCATCAACATAAATAGATATAACTCTATAAAAATTTACAGTCATATCAAAGGATATTAATTAATTCCATGTGGTAGATCTTAGAAAAATGATTTCATTTACCCATGAAAATTCACAAACCTGAGATTATTTTTTTGTTCTTGACAGAACTTGCCAGAATCTTGCTTCCCAAAGAAGCAATCACAAGACCCAATCCAAGAGTCCTCTCAAATTTTTTGATGAAAGGTATGCTTGTTAGCTTTTAGAATCATCTGAGTTTGTCGAAAAACTCTATCATATGAATTTTCTAGACCCTACTCTATCTGAGACAGTTCTAGATCCAGGTTTTCTACAAAATCTTAATTTTTTCACAATTTGTGAGTCTTTAAGATTTATAGTAAATAAAACATATTTTTTTTTTATATTTTTTCAGATCTATTCATATGATGTGCATAACATATCAAAAAATCAGCCAACCATTGATTTATTTGATTTTCTGCAAAATCGATTGTCAAGAATTGCTTTGCACGTAGGACAAAATTTCTGTCTTGGGTTGCACTAGCCATAACCCTCACTTTTGTACTACCAATAAGGTTCAATATTTTTTTGCGACACCTCTTAGATATTTGAAAGGTCTTCATAAAAGAATTTAGCCATTGGTGATCCAATTTGAGAGGTATATTTATTTTGCCACGCTGGATCGATCAAGAAAATCAAGACAACATAGGAAATACAATATAAATCATGAGAAAAACAAGAAAACTCAAGCATAAACGTAGAATATCTATTTTTAATCATGCATCAATACATGGACAATATCTAAACATTATCTACAACCATAAAGAGATGTCATATGATCATACTACATGCTTTGAAATCTAAAATATCAAAATAAATTATGATTTTTGCACTGAATAAATAGTTTAATATGCTAGCATGCGAAAACACTATAAAATAATAAATTAAATTTGCAAAAATATGATTCATTCTATAAACACATTAAAAAAAGTAAATATAAATCCATCCATGCTAGAAACAACGATTTAACCATCTAAAATTACGTAGGACACTAAACTATATGTTTCGGGTCACCCGATTTCTCGGTTTGGCTGTTTGGGCATAGATTTATCAAAAATAATTTTATAAATACATTTTTAAGCATAGTATTGAATTAAAAACACTTTTATAACACTTTTCAAACCTATTATAGATATGATTTTCTATAGATCAGCCCATAGAATCGGCAAGACACACAGTTTATGCATTTGCATTCAATCTATGTTATACATAGGATGAATCTTACCTGAAGCATGTTCTCGGATGTACCAACACCTTCATCTCTCATCCTAACACCTTGAAGCAGCTTCAATGGCTGCTAAAAAAATTCTAAAGAAGAAAAAGAAGAAGAGAATAGGAAAGAAGAGATAAGAGAAACTCCTTTCTCTTTTTATAATAGAAACTCCACCAAAGGGGGGGCATCCCCTCCTTAGAGCCCAATCTTATCAAAATAAACTTAATCTCATCCTTAAGGGTCTTATCCTAGAATTTCACTAACAAGTCATTTAATTAAATAATTAATTAACTTAATTAGCCACTAATTTATCTTAATTATTAACTAATTAACCTAATTAGTTAAGAAGGTCTACTGGGGTGTCCCACCCTCTATAGATTCTTCTAAGGTTTTAAAGACCCTCCTAATGAGGTTTCTAGAATCTGAAGTGGATCCTACTTAGATCTGGATCCAAAATGATCTAGATCCAAAACCTTAATCCAAATCCAAAACTTGATCTTTATCCAAAAGTTCAATCCAAATCAAATCTTTATTTGGCTTGATCAAGGAACCAAACAAAAAAATACAAATCTAAAATCTATTTAAAAAAAACGTATCTAACCATATGATCCAACTCCACATTGAATCCAAACTCAAGTTTGGATCCAAACTTAACTCATACAAGATCCAAATAACCCTCAGTTAGTCCTGAACCCCTGTGGGCCACAACGACCGTGCCTGACACCCCCATTGGGCTAGGCATGACCCCTCTGAGCCTCTCCTAAAACCTTGTTTGAGTCCAAATCATTTATTAGTCAGCTTAAACTCTTGAATTTCACCTAAATATAAAATTTGTTTTAACCCAAATTTAAAAGTCAAAAACAAAAATAAAATCGCAGGTGTTACACAAAAACTTGGTTTTTCCAGGACGTCTCTATGTCTAGCTAGCAATGTTTAGATGTAAATATTGAATGACGGGACCATCTAGGACAGTCTTGAGGTAGTGACCAGCTTAGGACTGACTCTGGCATCCTCTCACAAGGTCTTGTGAGATGCTTGCATCTAGGGGTGTCAACAGGTTGGGTTTGTTTCAGACTCAGGTAAAACTAGACTAGAATCAAATTTTCAAGTATGGCATCAAGTCTGGACCCGGGTTTAATCGACTCTACTATAAGAGAAACCATACCTAGACCCGATAAGAACTACATGAACCAAACCTGGACCATACCTGGTAAGGTCTTGCTGGGCATTGCGATGGTTGAGCATATGGGGCCCACCTAATTTGACCTCACCAGTTCACGTTAAGGTCTTGACTGCCATATGAAAATGTAGGATTGATAATGCTCCAACACCCTTCCATTGTTTTTTTTTTTTCATGAAGGATAGAGAAATCACCTTTAAAATCAAAGACCTAGTCGAGTTGGCTCAGTCTGCCATATTTTCAATCCCCTTATCAAGGGTGTAAACCCATGGTGCAACCTCTTGCCCCTAAGGAGTCACCCGACTTTGGCTGAGCAAGTATTTTAATGCAATGGATTTGGCACTAATGAGAATGGAACCCTCACCACACGTCTAGTAGCCAAAGCCCCTTCCATTGCACCAAATCCCTTGAGGCTAACACCCTTCCATTGTTGTTATATCGTTTTCTTCTGGGAAACAATTTCTTTATAAATGGTTTTGGTCAAAATCATAAAGTATGCATATTTTTCATTGGTATTGACAAAAGTTTTCTAACACTTTTGTTATATCATTTTCTTTGAAGAAAAAAATTTCTTCATAAACGGTTAGGTCAAAAACGTGAAATCTGTACGTTTTATATTGGTATGGACAAAAGTTGTCCAAAAGCCTTCTATTTAGGGGTGGTAATCGGGTCGGCGGGTCAGAATACCTCAACATGAACACAACCCGTTTATTAAACGGGTCGGATGTGGCAAATACGAATACGACCCATTTATTAAACGGGTAACCCGACACGACACGGTTAACCCGTTTAATAAACGGGTCGGGTCGACACGACACGATTACACAACATGGTGACCCATTTATTAAACGGGTCGACCCGATAACATAGACATTTTTGTTTACGATTTGGTTTGGTTCAGACTATTGGTCAAACAGGAGTTAGGGTTAGATAAGTTTATATATATATATATATATATATATATATATATATATATATAAACGGGTTGCCGCTGTTGATCGCTTTTTTGTTGATCGATTTTTGTTGGATAAGAAGTAGAATGAATGCCCGTTGTTGATCGCTTGTGCAAAGTTTGACTTTAGTCAAACTTTTGTTTGACGATATCTTCAAATGGATAACATTTTTGGACACTTGTGCGCCATTGATCACACACGATCAGGGATGCAGTTTTTTTTTGTTGCTTTTTTTACTTTTTGCAGTGATCTTGACTGCCACTAAAGCCTTGGGCAGAAATCTAGGTTTAGTAGTGGTCAAGAACCGCCGATAAAGGTCAAAAATTCAAATTTTTTTGGATGTACAACATGCAGTCGTGCATCAAAACCAGTTTGAAGATATGGGTTTTTGTATATATATATATATATATATATATATATATATATATATATATATAGAGAGAGAGAGAGAGAGAGAGAGAGAGAAATTGGAATATGTTTACCATCAAATAGTGTTTGTTGGTTGAACCAATAGTGGCAGCATGATTTTGGGACCACATGACCATGTTTTTTCCCCTTCCTGCCTAGCACAAACCCCTCTCCCTCCCTCCCTAACCCGACTCCCTCTATTTTCCTCTCCTCTCTCCCTCTCACTCCCCTTTCTCTGTGAAATACAACAATCGCGGAACACCGCTAGTAGTTGACTGATCCACCACCACCTCCAAGGTTCCTCCTCCATTCTTTCTGATAACCACCACCACCTTCTTCACTCGATCTCCCACTTTTGATCGCCTTTCTTCCTCTCTTTTGACCACCACAATCTTTTTCACCCGATCTGCCTCCTCTGCTTGTCTTTTTTCCTCCGTTCTCTAGGTCCCCCGATCGCCTTTTTTTCTCTGTTAAAAGACTCTTGAAACATATGACTGTACACATGTATATTTCATCAAGATAACGATGACCTCCTGTTATCGAGTAATGGTTAGTTTGTTATCATGGTTAGTTTGTTATCAATAATCAAATATAGCGATACAGTTAGTTTGTTATCGATAATCAAATATAGTGATACAGTTAGTTTGTTATCGATAATCAAATGTAGCGTTATCGATAATCAAATGTAGCAATACTCAATGGATAGATAACGCTATATTGTTATCAATAATCAGATAATATCGTCAAATTTACTGGTTGAATGGTTAGGCAGAAGGTCGATTGTAAATTTTAACTGTATGTAATATATTATGTACAACACATTAAAAATCGTGAGTTCAATTTTTTCAATAATATTCTTTTCATATTATCGACTTTATTTTACTTTATAGTATAAGAGCACTCAGGCGACACCTCGGCATAATGAATAGCGAAATTGAGAGTGCTTCAAGTCAGAATCCTAAAGAAATAGAGAGCCTATTTTTCCTCCACCACTCAGACAACCTTAGCATGAAGCTAGTATCACAACTATTAATCGGCGACAATTATACCAGATGGTATCGTGTCATGACTATGAAACTATTTGCGAAAAATAAGTTTTGATTTGTAGATGGATTCATCGCAAAACTAACTTTTTCCGCAAAATCTGTTGTCGCCTAGGAATGATAAAACAACATGGTAATCTCATGGCTACTCAATTCATTGCATCCAGATCTATCATCAAGCATTATTTATGCTGAAATCACTATTGAAGTATGGGCCAAACTCCACGAGTGATTCTCTCAATCAAATGCCTTATGCATATATCAAATTCAGCAAGAAATTGTAAATCTCAAGCAGATGCAAACCTTCGTAGCAGCCTATTACACAAAAATGAAGAGTCTATAGGATGAGTTTTTCACACACACACACACACACACACACACACACACACACACACACACACACACACACACACACACACACACACACACACACACACACACACACACACATATATATATATGACTAATCCGCCATATACATGCGAAACCGCGAAGGCCATTCATGAACAACAAAACCATGAGTGACTTATGCAATTTCTAATGGGATTAAATGAATGCTAAAGTGCCATAAGGAGCCAATTGTTCTTGATGACGCCATTATCGAAGATATCTAAAGCCATAGGTTATCGTGTATATGATTTTGAAACAAAAAAAGATTTTTGTTAGTCGGGATGTAAAGTTTTATGAAAATTTATTTCCCTTTCAAGATCATAACAACCCAGATAAAGAAGAAAGGTGTATCCTACCCATCTCCATATTCGAGCCTCAGTCTTATAAGATTCAAGAACCTAATGATATCCAAGTCAATGAGAGTCCTAGTCCAAATCATCTTGATCAAAATTCTGAATCTTTCAATCATGGAACCATTAAACCAACTCTAGTTCATCTCTGAATATCTGAAAGAACCCAATAACCACCATCACATCTCAAAGACTATAGTTGTTACATGGTTGCTCCCATATTCTAATTGACCGACATGAGAGAGGAGGTCCACAACATGGATCATGAGTTATCCAAAGTCATAAGTTATAATCACCTTTTTAAGGGATACCATGCCTTCTTAAATGTCATTTTCAAACACTCAGAACCCAAAACTTTTTTTCATGCAATGAAGTTGTAGCATTGATGTGATGCTATGACCTTAGAGATTAAGGTATTTGAGGAAAACAACACTTGGTCGATTGTAGATTTACACATGGACAAACACCCCATTGGCTACAAATGGGTGTATAAAATTAAACATCACTCTAATGGCTCCATTGAAAGGTATAAAGCTCGACTCGTGGCCAAGGGCTATACCCAAATTGAAGGATTGGATTATAATGAGACATTTGCTCGTATTGTTAAATTAGTAACAGTGTGATGCTTGATAGTTATTATAACAATAAAAGCTTGTCAACTCTACCAAATAGATGTTAACAATGTTTTTCTCCATGGGGACTTGCCGCCAGTTTTTTCTGTTTAGGAGGAGCGTAAAGTTTGCAAATTGCACAAATCACTGTACGACCTCAAACAATCATCTAGAAACTAGTTTGCCAAGCTCTCACACTATCTAATTCAAGAAGGATTCGCCCAATCTAAGGCTGATTATTCTTTTTTTTTTTCAAAGGCTACTAATGTGGCACACAATTTTGTTCTAGTTTATGTAGATGATATCATCATTGTAGGAGATGATATTACCTACATCCAGCAACTTAAATCTCACATCAATCAGTAATTTCGATTGAAGGACCTTGGATGACTAAAGTATTTTCTCAGCATTGAAGTTGCAAAATGTAAAAATGCTATTTTTTTATCTCAACAAAAAATATGCTCTTGATATCCTGCAGGACATGGATTACCTTGGAGCCAAGCCAAGTCAATTCTCTATGAAACCACATATCAAACTCAGTAATGAAGATCGAGATTTGTTGGAAGATCCAAGGTTGTATAGGCACCTAGTGGGTCAATTGTTATATCTTATTATAATCCAACCTAATATCGTTTTCACGGTCAATATTCTAAGTCAGTTCAGCAATCAACAACGATAGCTACATAAGGATGTTGTCATGTGAGTCCTTCGATATATCAGGGGTTCACCAAGACAAGAAATTCTAATGTCATCCACAAGCAAGATCCGAGTAGTTGGTTACTGTGATTTAGACTGGGTCTTATGCCTAATAACTTGTAGGTCCACACCCGGTTATTGTATTATGATTGGGAACAATCTTGTTTCTTGGAATACTAAAAAACAATCTACTGTGTCACGGTCATCAGCTGAAGTCGAATATCGATCCATGGCCCTAGCATGTTGTGAACTCACTTGGATCAAGTACATGAGGTTGAATTTCAACATTGATTACTCTTAAGCCATGATGCTACATTGTGATAACCAAGCAACATTTCACATTGCTGTCAATCTAGTTTAGCACGAGCGCACCAAACACATCGAGGTTGATTGTCACCTCATGCTAGAGAAAATTCAAAGTGGTCTCATTCAAACGTAATTTGTTCACACACATTCTCAGTGTGTGGGCCTCTTCACTAAGGCGCTCGGCACCGATCATTTCACTTGCCTCAAAACCAAGTTGGGCATTCTCAATCCACACACTCCAACTTGAGGGGGGAGTAAAAGACTCTCAAAATATATGGCTGTATATGTGCACATTTCATCAAGATAATGATGACCTCCTGTTATCGAGTAATGGTTAGTCTGTTATCATGGTTAGTTTGTTATCGATAATCAAATGTAGCGATACTCAAGGAATAAATAACGCTATCTTGTTATCGATAATCAGATAATATCGTCAAATGTATTGGTTGAACGGTTAGGCAGGTCGGTTGTAAATTTTAACTGTGTAATATATTATGTACAGCACGTTGAAAATCGTGAGTTCAATTTTTTCAATAATATTCTTTTCATATTATCGACTTCATTTTTCCTTCATCTGTCAATGGTGGTGCTTGACGGTGGTGGTTCTCGAAAGCACAATGCAAAAAAAAGGGAGGGATAGGGAGAAGTGAGTTGGGCTGGTAGGAGAGAGAGATGGGTTTGCGTTGGGCGAAAAAGGGAAAGAACGTGGTTGAACAATCCCCAGATCGGACGGCCACTGTTGGTTCAACCAGCCAACACGATTTACTGGTAAACATATTACAGTCTCTCTCTCTCTCTCTCTCTCTCTCTCTCTATATATATATATATATATATATATATATATATATTCATTAGTACGAACTATGGACAAAAGCCTGGAACTAAATGGTACTTAGTGGGTTAGATTTCAAGTGTTAAAACAGGCAAACCCCTAATCTTTATAGTTTACGTTTTGAAACTTCACTGACGTGCAGTAAACCATGAACTCAATAGAGTTAAAGTAGGGGTGTCATTGAGTCTGTTATACTGGACCCAAATCAAGGTACTGAACCAATTAGACTCGGGACGACCTGATTTTGGTACTTATTGGGCCAGGTCGGGTCTAAAATTTAGACCTACTTTAGAATTTTGTTGGGTTCTTGGGTAAGAAAATTATAAATTTGAACATATTTACACCTAACTTATTTTTATACTGATCCAAATGGATTTGTGCTACATCATCATTATCATCACGCCTCACTCCAACTATAGACGTAGGATCAGCTTTGTGAGTCTTATCTTTTTATTCCTTAGGAGAATATAGGTAGAGTTTCACAACCACTGTTGCCAACCCTCCTCTTTTATCCAGGCTTGGGGCTTGCGCTAGTATAGTTTAACCTGCCTAAAGGCGAAGCTAATTGATTTTTATACTTCATTTACTTACACCAACCTAGCCTCAAATTTGTCTTCTACTTGAACCTATATCAGGCCCTATCCATTTGAGATCCAACCCAGTTGATTCTTTAAATCATATACCCAAATGACCCAAAATCCAAACTCTCCAAACCCGTTTCATACCCTCCCATTAGCGAACCAAATCGATTCATGCCTAAACCAATTTTAAGTAGGGGTGTCAATGGGTCGGGTTTACCCGTACCAAACTCTATAGGGTCCGGGTACGGTATCTGGATCTGAAGGTTCAATTAATACATGGATCCGGGTATAGTTTGTGAAATTTTATACCAGACTTGGGATTGACCCGAGTTCCGATTAAGACCTGAAAATTTTCATTGTAAAAATGTTAAAAAATAGTATTTTATCGGGTATGGCCTGAGTCCGATTCATGTAGTTCTTATCACATCCGAGTATAGTTTCTCTTATGGTGGATCCGATTAGAAACGGTTCCTGACCTGATACCATGCCTGAAAATCGGGGCCGCGTTTGGTTCCACTCGGGCCCGAAGCAAACCCGACCCATTGACACCCTTAATTTAACACATATTAGACTGATTTGTGACACCTATCCTTACATATAACCATCAAGATTTCTAATTTTTGGTTGTTTAGCATTGAGTTTGAATTAAACTTTCGTGTACAGAATTAAACCCAATATGAACCTAATTATATGAGCTGGGACTATGACCCAATCCATCATCTACCCAAAGATCTGACCCAGTTCATACCTAGGATTTTACTCAAACTCGTTTTGTATCGGTTTCAGTCTAAATCTTAGATCCAATAAAGAATAGGCCCAATTAAAACCCAACCCATTTATATCATGCTCAATTTATAACTCATATGGGTTCATAATTTGTCATATCAAAAGTCAAACGCGAATCTGATTAGTGTTCAATCAGGTTTGTGTCCATTTTTAGACCTGTTTTAAAAACATGTCTAATAAAACTCAACCTACCGGCCCAGTTGCACCCCTAAATTATTATAGAGAACGTAAGCCATGCATTTTCATCATTAATGAAGGTTTCTAATCCAAACCACATTCAACTTTAGGATTTACTAATTAAATAATGTAAAATGATCATATGACTAATTTGACACGTTTCTTGAAATATTTCATAATTTTTGTTATTCTCCCCTTGTCCAAAATTGTAAATATCTAATTTTAAAAAGTCTTTTTTACCCTTTGCACATGTGGACTTCCTAAATATATGTGAATTTTCTTTCAAATATGTTATTATTTTTTTGCAAAACAATTTTTGTTCTTAGACCTGTATCTCTCCGATCTGACGCCAAAAGCTAACATTTTTATGGTTGTTTGATGGCTAAGACATATGCTTGCAACTTTTCTCTTTTGAGTTAGAGCATGCTTCTATAACTTTTCTGGCTCAAAGCAGAAAAATTATAGGCATGTCTCTCAACTTTTTAACGATTATAAAAATACAGGTTTTTGATGTCGAATCGAAGAGATACAAATATAAGAATAGATATTATTTTGCAAAAAATATATATGCAATTTTTTTCCTAAATATATGTATTTTTTCCCCTATATATGCAATTTTTCTCTTATATATATATATATATATATATATATATATATATATATGTGTGTGTGTGTGTGTGTGTGTGTGTGTGTGTGTGTGATTTCCTCCTAAATATATACAGATTTTCTTCTATACATGGGATTTTCTCTTAAATATATGTGAAGTTCCTCCTATATATGAGATTTTTCTCCTACATATGTGATTTTATCTTAAATGCATGCAATTTTCTAAGTTTAACAAGATGTTCACACTTATTTTTATGCGAACTTCAGGTATATGCGAACTTAGTCAGATATTTGTGAAGTTTCAAGGTTTAAGTTTAACTAGGTATTCACACTTATATTTATGCAGACTTCCTCATCCTTGTATATATTTTATGCGAACTTCTTCATCCTCACGTATATTTTATGTGAACTTCCTCATTTTATGCAGACTTCCTTATCCTTAACTGTATTGAACAGTCTATTTTTTAGAGAACATTTTTTTTTTCAATCGCTTGTCAGTTTAAGATGATCTTGGTGGTGTTGGAAAGCTAATGTATCAATTTTTTTTTTGCTATTTTTTCAGATTTCTGATGCAGGTAACCAAAAAATATCATAGAACAGACAGAAAAGGTGCAACCATGCCTATTAATCTCTTATTTTAGGAATATTGTCAGAGTTGTATCTCAGTGCTCGTATATCTGTTTTCAACAAATTAAGTAGCATTGAAAAGATATTTTTGTCTAGTTTTTTTTTCTATTATATTTTTTTGAAATCTTTCATTTTATGGGTCAAAACGTCCTCTAAAAATAGATTGTTTGGTTGTTCTAGTCTGTAGAATATGTTTTTATTCTAGTTTTAGAACTTAGAAAAAGAAACCCTAGTGGAATTTTTTATTCTAACTCAAAACATAAAAGTTATAGTTTTGTGTCTCAACTTTTCAACAACTATAAAAATGCAAGTTTTCAACATCGAATTAGAGAAATACAAATCTGAGAAGAAAGGTTGTTCTGAAAAAAAAATAATTACATATTTGGGAGAAAGTTCACATATGCGAAGGATAAAAAGGTCTTTGTAAATCATGATATTAGCAATTTTGGATATGAGAAGAACATCAAAATTATTGGCATCTCGAAAAACATGTCAACTTAGCTATACAGTACAATCATTGTTATATTAAATAATAGAAAGCCATATATATAATGGAATGGGTAGGTGCCTAACCGTATGGACGCATTGAGTATCCATCGCACATGTGAATCACTTTTTAGCATCTCTAAAAGTGTATTTTTCGCTCAAACTTTTAACTGCTCTTCAAAAGTGCTAAAAGTTTTTTAAAACCTAAATGTGCGTTGAGTGTCCATCACACATGTGTAAGGATATATATATATATATATATATATATATATATATATATATATATATATATATATATATATATATATATATATATATATATATATATATATATGGGGCCACTATAACATGTTAAATGAAAATATGTGAACTAGAGTATGAGCTGAGATTTTCATATTTTTTTCTTTAAATTTCATCATACAAATGTAATATATATTTAGTTTTATAGAAATAGACTATTGGATCATCTTATTATGATGCATAAGAAGGATATCTTAAGGTTTGAAAATCAACGGTTCATAATTTTTTTTAAATATTCAAGCTTTGAAAAATCATATTTTCATCAAAAATACATGACCCAACAGTCGATTCCTAACAAATGGACCATGTTGAATGCAGGGTTGGACTATATATAGTCACTATAATATAAGAATTGAAATATGAGAACTAGAAATATGGGCATTTCTAGCACTTTTTTTAAAAATCCAACCATGTGGATGTGCTTGGCATGGTGAATTTGCTAGGAATCAACCATTGGATCATGTATTTTCGATGAAAAAATGCAAATTTTGAATGCTTGAAATTTTATGAAGATTATGAGCCATTGATTTTAAAGCTTTAAAAAAAATCTTGGTTATGCATTAAAATTGGTTGATTCAAGAGCGGGTTCTTATAAATCCAAGCATGTAGATCACATCCATATGATTAGATTCAAAATAAAAAATAAAAAATCCATGAAAATCATGGTTCAAACATTAGTTCTCATATTTTCAGTTCTCAAATTCTAGTGACTCTCTATATATTCACTAGAATATGAGAACTATAAATATGGGCATTTCAACTTTTTTTTTTTTGCAAATCCACCCACGCAGATGTCTTCGGCATGTTAGATTTGTTAGGAATCAACTGTTGCATCATGTATTTTTTTATGAAAAATATGATTTTTGAATGCTTGAATATTTATGAAGATTATCAACCATTGACTTTAAAGCCTTAAAAAAATCTCATTTAGATTATTCAAAAGCGGATCCTTATAAAACCAACATGTAGATCCCATCTATACGGTTAGATTTAAGAGAAAAGAATAAAAAAATCATAAAAATCGTGGTTCACATGGTGTATGTCACAAAGATACGTGGACACGAGGACACTTGACATAGATTAGATATGAAAGTTCAATTTTTTTTGAAACATAAGGCACAAGGACACAATTTTTTTAAAAAATTAATCAATAAAAAACTATTTTTTGGTATTTTAATATTAAAAATACCTTTTTATTGAAATAAAACTAAAACATTAAATAAGATTAAAATATTCACCATAAGTGTCGGTGTGTAGCACATGGTGTATATATATATATATATTTATTTATTTATTTATTTGAAGGTTTCAAGTATTAAATTAAGGTTTCATGTTACTGTTAATTTTCCACTGTTGTAGTTGACTCCCATGAGTGTGATGCTTTTGTCGGACGCAAAGCAAGGCACATGTACCTACCTTCTACGGGTCTCTTTGGGGACAAAGAATCAAAAGGGTAAAAGGTTGAAATGAGTGCTTCAAAAGCATACCCTACATTTCATTGAATACTATACTAAAACCGTCCTACGCTTTAGCTTCCCGAATCCATTCTTACTTTTTATTATTATTTGAAAATAAAAAAAGGGTCAACTAACATGGTCTCTATTGGAATCCATGCTGGCAACTAAGCATTTTAGGTGAAAGTGTGAAACAGCCAATGTGGCTATTGTTCTTTCCCAACATGCCCTGTAATTTTAGAATAATTTTCATATTTTCGCATAATGTATATTAAATTTTCATTTAACCACCTCAGTTTTTAAAAATATTAAAATAACTTCCTACCTTTTTAAGAAATTAGTCGGATGACCGCCTTATTTGTAACCTCTAAGTTATGTATTTGCCCTTAATTTTATCTACATGAACGAAAAACTATGAAAGTGCCATTCAATAATTTAAAGAAAAGAAAAGATTAAAAGTGTCATTTTAAAGAGTTAATTGGAGTGAGGTGATAACAAAAGTCACTGAGAAGGGGCATGGAAGTAATTTTCTCAAAAGGTAGGTATTTGAAAACTGAGGTCGCTAAATGCAAATTTACTAAACATTAGTCACCTATATGCAAGTTATCCTAAATTTTATTTCAATCTTACAAGTGAAGGTTTAAATGGGGTTGTCTAGTCTCAGGACACGATCCATCAAAGATCGAATAATTGGCCAAATGTGCTTATAAATGAGACACGAAGATTGCTTAGACCCAAAGATGCATAGGAATGGCAGTGGACCGGGGTGGAGGTGTGGGACAAGGTCTCCACCCCTGCCCCGTCTCAAAATTATGTCCTCCATTCTCCCCTTAATCCCTGTACAGGTTTCAATTTTAACCTTCATTCCTGCCTCCATCCCCATTTCATGTCTTCCATCCCGGGTCTAAATGGGGTGATGCCAGGGGGGGCATTTCTCTCCAGTTGACTGTCATCCCTAAAAGCATTTTAGTTATTTTACTTACGAGGATCGAGGATGGGGCGGGGCGGGGCGGGAGAAAGCGTAAGTCCATCCCCACCTTCATCCCTGCACGGGTTTTGATTTTAACCTTCATTCCCACTTTCATCCCCATTTTATGTTCTCCATCCTCGGTCTAAATAGGGCGAGGCGAGGTGGGGGTGGGTGACCTTTTTTCCTGGTCCACTGCCAGAGTTCTGCACTCATACCCAGATTGTGCATTCCAGCAGTATTTGCATCTTTTGACCTAACCAATTTGATGGCTAATCCCAAAAGAGTTTATGCTTGAGTGCTTTGTATTCCATGGGTACCTGGCTTGCCAAGTTCAGACTTTCCTTTGGTTCAGTCAAGTTTAGTGTGTCTTATTCAAGTTAAGTCTTCTAATAAGCCTATTTATGGCCAAAGTAAACCCCAGTTCTAAATTTTGTGCTTTCTTGACTGAGTCTGATGTTGATTGTTGAACTTCCTTGACCATTGGAATCCAAGAGTCTTCTAGCCTTTCCAATCAATAGCTGGTTGGCCTTAGTTGACCATCTAAGTAGGACTGCAAACAGATTGGATATGCTCCGGTGTCATAGGCTCCGAATTTTAGGTGGCAATCTGAATCCAAATTTGAAAGAGATTCAATGAATTAGATTTGAAGATCCAAATTTCATGCAGCACTATCATATTAAAAAAATGCATACATACTGATCATATTGGACCTGGATCTCCAATATAGACCTGTTAGAAAATGTTGATCCAAATCTGAATCTTAACCTGAAAAGAGTCTCCTAAGCCCAAACCCGATCAATTTTTGTTTTAAATATATTTGTCTGCCCACATAAATCCAACCCTTTGAGTTCATCCATGAGGCTGTTAACCTTGGGTCGATTTCTTTGCAGCCTAACCTATGGGGTGTGAACCTCAACAAATAGGTTGGCTAATGGGTCAGATTTGGAGCTTTTGACTGCTATGGTTAGACTCTTTTCATATTCAGGCTCAAAGTCTAAATCAATATTCATGTCTAATATATATCCATATCCACAAGAAGTTTAAGTCAATAAATTTGTATATGAGCTACTTGCGGTTAGGCTTCTAAAGAGCTCGTTCGTTCAAATTCATGAAATACGCTGGGCAAAATAAAACAATGAGCATTGGGCCAGTCCAGCTCGTATAGACTTGTTAACTAGTAACAAAATATAGTTTACATATATTTTACAAAAAATAACAGTAATGTCCTTTTTAAATTGTGTGCTTTAATAAATGCCTCACAATTTACCAAAATCTTCTTCATGTCCAAAATTTTTTGGTCTTGATTTTTTTATGAAACAAATATTAACAAATGCACACACACAAGTTTCACATCAAGAAATACTCAAACATACTTTTATATGTGTTTTTGCCTGTTGTGGTCAATCTCACTATATATACTATACTTGTATAGCACATCATCCTTCGGTGTTATTTTTCGTATCTTTACCTTAGGTTACATTGGTTTATCCATTACCTTTGGTGATAGATTGAAAAAGAGTCAATGAAGGGTTGTGTGATACATTATTTGTTATTGAAAAATGAGAATATATGATATGCAGTTATATACGAATCAACTTTTAAGTATTTGTTGTAGTAATCTTCTCATAGCTTGCTCTCATACAAAATGTATCACACTTACCGGTTACTCATTACAATAGCATTTATTCTTCTCAAGATTAACATTATAATTGTGACATCGTTCGCAGGCCTTGTGCTGACTTCAGTCATAATTTATGACAATCACACATAGTTGTGATCATGCAAAAAAATTTCTCGCGTTCCTCTTTTCCTTCTCTTCGCCTTTCTAGCCTTTATTCCCTTTTTGAGGGGGGATAAAAGATAGAAAAGAATAGAGAATGAGAAAAGGAAGAGGAACTCTTTTGCAGGGTCTTATCTGACCAAAACTTTGAAAGTGTTTTGAAATTACTCGCTTCCGTTTTGAAAATTTGTGAAAAAAATGGAGAGACCAAAGATCAAATTTGCGAAAATTTCAAAGTTCGCTCGTCAGTACGAGTTTTGATCGTTCTTGACGCCTTTAACAGGGGTAATCGAACCAAGGATCAAATTTTATACCTTTTGCTTTGCTAAGATATCATCTAAGAATTTATTCTAAAAAAATACACAGAGAATCATGCTTGTGCAATACAAGGATGTATGCTCTTTTGAATTTTTTTTTTGGGAAATTTGGGATTTTCTAAGTGATTCTGAAATAAATGTGATAATGGAGTGAAGAAATGATTCAAAGGGTTGAATTTGATTTGAAAAAGTTAGATTTTGAAGCCAACTCAGAATCTGAAATCGATCTGGAAGAAGAGACTTGAATTTCCAAGTTTTTTTTAGAATGATCAGGATTTGGAAAGATAAGTCTGCGGATGAAGAGAAGAGGAATTTAGAATTGGAATTTTGAAATAAGAATGATTTTTCAAAGTCATAATGGACTTTGAATTTAGATCGATTTTTAAGAATCGATTAAAAGAAAATTTTGGATTCAAGTCCTAGACATGAATTGAATTTGAATTCAGATTTTGAGAAATAGATTAATTTTGGAACTGAGAATTGGAATAAGATTTGATCTGAAATCTGGAATGTTAGATGGATTTGGATGAAAATGGAATTTGGATCTGAAGTCTGGAATCCAAGATGGAATTGAATCCGAGATCTAAAATCCTAAATAGAATTGGATCCGAAATCTGGAATCCAAAATGAAGTTTGAATTCTGAATCCTAAATAGAATTGGATCCGAAGTCTGGAATTCGAAAATGGAGTTGAATCCGAAATCTAGGATCCTAAATGAATTTGGATCCGAAGTCTGGAATCCAAAATGAAGTTGAATTCTAGAATCCTAAATGGAATTGGATCTGAAGTCTGGGATCCAAAATGAAGATTGGATTTGGAAATCTGGATCCCAAGTGGAATTGGGTTCTAATTTTAGAATTGGATTTTGAGAGTCCAAAATGGGACTTTTGAAGATGGATCTGGGTTTTGAAAACCCAGATTGAATTTAAAACTTAGGAAAAATCAAATTTTGAGATTCAGAATCAATCTCAAAACTTTGATTTTGAATTTGAGGATCAAGACTCAATGAAAAATAAAGGATAAACTTGATTTAAAGTTTGAGTTTTTGAAATCAGAAGATGAATCAGAAATTTTTAAAGCTAAATTGAACTTTGAAATTGAATTTTGATGTGTTGAATTGAATTTTGAAATTGAATCCTGAAAATGAATTTGGAATTTCAAAGTCAAATTGAACTTTGAAATTTAATTTGAATTGAAATTTTGAATATAAAATGAATTTGAAATTTCAAAGTCAAATTGGACTTTGAAATTGGATTTTGAACTTTTGAAATGAGATAGAATTGATGAATTGAAATAGAAATTTGAAGAAAGATATCCAAGATTATTTGGATTTTGAAAAAAAGAATTTTGAAAATATGATGCAATTCTATCCTAAATGATGAATGAATTTAAAGAATTTGAAACTAGATTTGAAAAGCATATTTCATTCTTTAAGTGAACTAAAAGAAGATTGAAGATATAATACATCCCTGACTATGGTCATTGAATGTATTATATAATAATCATATTTGAATTCAGGTGAAGAATAAAACATATTTTGGTGCTTTTATAGAGTTTAAAATGAAATTAACTCTCAATATATTCTGACTATGGCCATTGATATATATTTTGAGTTAATTTTAAGTTAAACTCTAATAAAGGAAGAAAATAATTGAAAATATGATGCTTTTTGAAAAGAGACCTAGTGTGGATCCAATGTTATTCCATAAAAGATGAAAATCCTAAGTTTTGTTCACACCCTGACTATGGCCATTGATGCAAATCGTCAACTTAGGGTTTAATCACCTCTTATTAGAATGGTGCACGTGTCATTCGTGTCCCCATTTATGAATTTTTGAAGTAACAGGAAAAAAAATGAGATGAAAACAAGCAATTTCTAAGATATGTATGCTCATACATTCTAATCTAGTGCTTGAAATGTAGAATTCTCATTATAGCCTAGCTATTATATCATGGAATTGATATTACAATTTTCAAACCAAGAAAAGAAATAACATTTTCCATACACTTTATGCAAAATCCATGTTAGCTCAAGATGAAAGATATGTACATAAAGAGATATCATGTTGTATGCCCATGATGGAATGAATATCCAATGTGTCTATATGATATGCTATGCACATGTGAAAACAAAATTCAAAGTGCATATGAGATGTGCTAGATGATACATAAATATCTAAAGAAAAATGGTGCATTAGTGTACATAGGAATGACATGTTAAACAAGTGGACATATACAGATTAACTATGCCTTGCATTGTGTGTAAGTGTGGCAGATTGTTGATGGATGAGAGGGCTGGATGCTGTGAAGGGAAGGTGGTTGTGACCTACAAATATGGGTGAAAAAGATGCTTTAGTGGGTGCAATAGTGTCTCGCTGGAGATAGTGGGAAATATGATTACGGGTATAGCCTTTGATAGGTACACTGTTGGGATGGTGAAGTGCCTAAATGCTGATGAGATGGATGGATGGTGAAGATGGAATGAAGGAGTGGACAACAGAACGGTGTTGTGTTGTAGATGCAGATGGATTTTGTGCTGAAATGATATGAGGCATTACTGTAATTGCAGCAGGCAACATGTAGAGGTGGTGCAAGTATTATGTGGCTACTATGCAATGAAATGTAAGTAAAGAAGTGATGCATAAGGGATAGGGGTATGTGCTGGATGGCCAGTGATGAGGATGCAGATGCTACTGAGATATGTGGAGATGATAAATGTGTGGTAGAGGGAACAATGATGTGAATATGGGGAGGTGCTGGAAACAAAAAGGTGTTGAGAGTGGAAGTTGTATGTAGCAAGTGATACACAGGTGCAGTATGTGAGAGATGACAGTGGCAATGTATTGGATAGGCATTGTGCAACAAAAAAAAATGGTGAAAATGACATATATGAGATGATTCAGATAGCACAGCAGTGTAATAAATGTTGTAGAGATGTCTGAATGTATGGTAAATAGGTGAGGGTACTAGTGCTGCAAATATAGGAAAATAGAGTGTAAGGATTTGTGCTTAAGCAATTGGTGAACAGTGCCATTTGCAGATGGTAGCTGCAAATGGCTGTGGTGGGTGTGAAGGTATGAATGAAGTGTGGGTAAATAAGTGGCATCCCATTCTTTTACTCATCAAAATATTCAAATACCGGCTATATAAAAAAAATGAGGAAAATATATATCTTCAGATTTTTTTTTTCGTCTTCCAGTGATCCTCTGGCAACACATTCCTGGAATTCTGAGTTCAGGTGATCATTTACACTGCCAGCATGTTCAACCGTAGGTGATGGTCCCTTGCTTCTTTTGTGGCTAAGCCCCTTTGATAGTATGCACGAAGCCTCTTTGCTTACGCTGGAACATAATGATGAAACCTGTATAATAATCTGGGCCTTCATAAAATTGTCCAAGACATCAGCCGTGAGATGACCTTCCTATGATTAGCATCAGGCAACAAGCTAATAATTCGATAAACTCTTCTAGTGGAATTATGGGATACAATCACAAAATGGTCAGAATAATCAACTAAACCCTCCAAACTTCCAGAGACTTCAAAACTTTGTCATCAACGTCACCCCCTTTTTTTCTTTTTTTCTTTGGAATGCCGATTAAAAGCCCAATTAGACCATTAATGAAAACGCAGATGAGGATTTTTCCTCTGTAAGGAGCATCTCCTTGGAGCTCTGGTTAGTCTTTATGGCTACTGTTAAAACTGATTTTCAGTTCATCAAGAGTAATAGTTATAAACCTCTTCTCGTTTCACAGGGAGCCATTAACATTTTGACTTCAAAACATTTGACATTCAAAGAAGCATTGTTTCAATTAACGAAAGAACTCAATTTACCTTTACATCAATTTGAAGAAATTATTGCAAAGAAGACAAAATATACATCAATCCCAGCTGAGAACATATATATACTGACATGGGCATAGGCGGGAAGAAAGAAATAAAGCAAAATCAGATACGGTGATGGGTTGTATGCTATGAAATATCATGACAGAGATGCACGGTAGTCAAAATGAAAATACAAGAGAGATACTGAGATGGAAGATCAAACGCTAAATCTGATGTAAACCTCCAAGAATACATAAAAAAAGAAATGAGAGAAAAAAAAGAAAAAAAATAAAAGAAGAAAAAAAAATGGAACAGGGTATGAAAGCAAAGGGAGTTCTGAAATGAACAAATAATAAAATGGATTGATAAACCATGCTTAAAATTTGCTATTCAACGCTGATGGCAGTGACCAACAACAGTTTAATAGCCTCCAATGTGTTATGATACGAAAGCAAAGAGGATACATAGCTTTAATCACCCATCAATAAGCAAATGAAATGAGCAGATGGATCGCAATCGATCAGAGTCTGAGACTACTAGCCTTAACTCTTTGACCTGCGAGTTTACTTACTTCAATCAAAGCAATGCATGATCAAAAACCCCCGATGATGAGTTCGCAACACATAAAATCCATGAGGCAAAGGGGAAGGGGCATGGATCAACAAAAAAAAATGAAAACTAAATACCACAAATAATCCTGATTATTCTAAAGCCATAAGGAAGTGAAAAAAAAACATATTGGAATAGAGCTATTCCTTTGTTGTAGCCATAGGTGGATCGATCCTGCTATATGTAGGTCGATCCTACCTTCGAGGCTTTTAAAAAAAAATGAAGAGGAAATCACACTATGAAGAAAGGAGGGTGATAAAATAAAATTTTCTTACAGAGAGATGAAGATAAAAGGGACTGATGGCTACTTACCGTGAATTTCACAAGGATTTTGAAGGAGAGGGGAGCTCTACTACGGTCCTCCTTTCAGGGAGAATGAAAAAGGGGAAGACTGGCTTGCTTCTCCTTTCCGTAGAGTCTTCTTCACTCGATTGAGGGTGAGAAGAGAAAAGAGACTTCTCCAACGAAAATCGGATGCAATGGGGAGACGAAGAACAATTTAATGGATTCCAAGGAGCACTAGCGTTAGGATGGATGTCGTTGATGATCCCTTGATCTCCTCCCTATGCGTGTTCTTATAGGAAACAAAAGAAAGATCGAGAAGGGTGCGGCAGTTGAGGATCGACAGGTGAGAGAGGGGCAAACGATCGAAGGGTTGAGGAAAAAGGGGGTGGTTGCTGGAGATGAGCGGAGGTGGAAGCTTTCAGAGGGAGGGAGGGCGAGAGCCAAAGGAGGGAGCGGGTTCGTCAACGGAAGAAGGTCGTTGCAACATTCCCTAATTTTCAAAAAAAGGGTTTCTAACAAAGGCTTTTCATAAAACCATTTTTAAAAAAAAAAAGATTTTTAGCAAAACAAACTTTAAACTACTTATTTTTCACATGTTTTTCGTTTTTTTGGGATTTTTTGTTGTTTTTCTTGGTATTTTTCATATATTTTTTCTTTGTATTTTGGAAATAAGACTCTAAAATTTACGAGAAAACAAAAGATTTTTGACATTTTTTGTAAAATTTGAAAATATTTACAAAGGAAAGGCTTTCTGAGAATTCAAGGCTATTTTCTGAAAAATTCTTCAGAAAATGGGTTTTTGATTTAGAATTTGAGAAAATCTTTGAGTTTTGAACCTCGAATCGAGAAATATAGAGCAGTAAATCCAAACGGATGCCGGATGGACTGTTCGAGCCATTAAAAAAAATTATTTTTGGTATTTTTGTAATTTTAACTTGAAATTTGGACAATAAGGCTCAGTCTTGGAATTTGGCAATGGACCTGGATCCAAAATCGAGCCAAATGAATAAAGATGGAGCTTATTCTAGAAAACCTGAAGAATAACTAAAATTTATATTGAAATTGACTCGTTTTTCTCAGAAAATGAGGGCAGGGGCAAAAGGGAAATATTTATAACATTTTGAAAAATTTGGGGTGTTCACAGATGCCCCTCTTTGCTACTAAGCCGATTGAAAACCGAGCTTAGTGACAAATAAAATACTCCAAATTTTGAAAAATGCCTCAGTCAGCAGCTCTGAACTAGGTATGGAAGAATTTATTTGAAAAGACATGATTTCTCAGGATTAACACCTTATCCTGAATAGTTTTGGGGAGACGAAATCCTCGAAAATGACATGACTGAATAACAGAAATGAGAAAATCGTGCTAGGACCTTGGGTGAAGATTCTCGAAATGGTGAAAATAAGAATTTCGATCAAGTCTCATGGGTGAGACAAGATCAACTTTTTTGGAATGACTCAGGTTTAGCCCTTAACCTGGATGGGACGAAGATATCTCAAGATAACCTGAATGGGGAAAGAAATATATGAGGACCTTGATGGGACATTTTTGTTGAGAAAAATGCCTCGTGAGATGAAGCTCAAGTATAATCCTTTCTGAATGGATATACAAAGCGTGGATTCCTTTATGGGGAAAAAACATGATGGGATTGGGAGGATTGCCTCGTCAAAACGAGGCTCAAGTTTAACCCAAACCTAAACGGAAGGTACCTCATGGAGCGAGGTTCAAGTTTAACCCTTAACCTGAAAGGGACGACCATACGGAATCCTCGAACGAAGAAACCATGATGGGACGAAAAGAAATACATTGCCAAAAAGAGATTCAGGTTTGACCCTTGATCTGAGTGGGGGAACCGCACAAAATCCTCAAATGAAGAAACCGTGGTGGGACTAAAAAGGATATCTAGTCGAAACGAGACTCAGGTTTAACCCTAACATGAATGGAAAGTACCTCGTGGAGCGAGGTTCAGGCTTAACCCTTAACCTGAAAGGGGCGACCATATGGAATCCTCGGATGAAGAAACCATAATGGGACCTTCGGAGTTTGGACGAACAAATCCGAAAGGGGTTTTGTGAGAAGAGAAAAACGGGGCTCCCTAAAGCTTGAAAAATGGATGATCTTGGGCGTCGCATTGCTGAGACTGAATCAACTTTTAAAAACAGACGACCTCTCACAGAAGGTTAGGGTGATAAATTGAGGAGCGAGGTAACGGGTTTAATCCTTAGCCTGAACGGATACAGAATCCTCGAGGAGCGAGAAAAACTGTGATGGGACCTCTAGACTTTGCACAACAAGTCCAAGAGGGGTTTGCAAAATGATGAAAAATGGGGGTCCCTAAAGCTTGAAAAGGGGTTGATACGACGCCCCTCATTGCTGAGACTGAAATAACTTTTGACAATAACAAACCTTTTGCAGAAAGTTTAGGTTTAACCCTTATCTTGAGCGGGAACTGTCTATGGCGGGACAGTGGGGAACACAGGAAAGTGTGCAGATCTAAGAGCGCTCAGATCAGACTGAAGGAAAGGACTTTCCAATCCTAGCGAGAGATGACGTCAGGATACGTCAAAACGAACATCATGTTTTTACCTCATGTTGGGATAACGAGAAAATATTGCCAATAAGATGCCAAAAATTGTAGTTGATTCAAAATGATTGAATTATGCATATATGTGTGAAAATATTCCCTCTTTCTATCTAGAATATTAACTCCAATTGAGCTAACTCCGTAGAATCAAGAATCAAATTCAAATTTGTTGTTGTTGAGTTTCTTCAAGGAAGACATCAATTTTCTTGATATGAAAAGAGAGGAAATATTCTTAGCTTCATAAAAGCAATTGGGTGAAAAGATATTGATGAAAGAATTTCACATAGATAAAGATGATTCCTGGCAATTTCGGGCAGTTTGATATCCTGGGGCTTTTCACATGATGATCTTTTTGCACTCTTTTGAGTCATGGAGCTTTCTTGGGTTTTGGGGAGAAGTTTACTACATCATCCTTCATTTTGGAGATGTCCTGATTTTTCTCTCTTTTTCGGAGAAGGGTACGTCACAAACTCCTTCATCTTGGAGATGCTCTGATCCTTCTTTGTCTCAGAAATTATGTTGATGATATTGGCTCATTGGTCAAAACTCTCTAGATGATCGCAGAAACCAAATATCTTTTAGAGTTTGTCGGGAGGTTCGTCACAGTCGCCTTCATCTTGGCGGTGATCTGAACGTTCTCTGGAAGAATCCATCACAAACTCCTTCATCTCGGAGATGATCCAAATCTTCTTTGGCCCCGGAGATCTAGCTCGCATATTCGTCTTCATCTTGACGACAATTGAGAGATCCCTTTTGCAGATATTTGATTGCAGCTCAAATGACTGAGGAGATATGGATTGGGTAGGTTTTTTTTACTGCCGAGGATGTTTTTACTGTCTTACTGCCAAAAGAATGATCTTTAAGAATGTGCCATAGCTATGGTCAATATCAATTCGCTTATGGTTTTTCAACACCATTGAATTTTTTCTTTGTCGGTCATATCGAAGATTTTTCTTCATCATCTTGGTTGGCCAACAAAAAAAACTTAAATTCTGCACTTTTTCTGCAAAAGTCTTGTCCTTTTGAAAATAATACTGAAGGTAGTTTGAGGTAATTCTTTATGCGATGAAAGCTTTGAGATCAACAATGATTTTTTATGGCAAATTGGCAAAGTATTCTATAAATTCTTGATGAAAGAAATTGCTTGATATCGAATCGACACGTCCATGACAAAATTCTCCTCTCTTTTTCCCCAAAAGAGAGACACAGGCTTAGCCCTTACTTGAATGGGAAGTTGGAAATATTCCTCTCTTCCCCGAAGAGAAGGTATTTGCAAAACAGAACTTTCGAAGAGAAATTATGTTTTCATTAAAACTCCCTATCTCTAGGCTTCTCTTATGGAAAGGCGGCCGAAAACAAAGTTTGAGAAAGTATCACAGAGAAACGAGTCCATCACACTCTCCCTAGAAGAGGGTCTTCTGTGAAGGGGTTGGTCAAAGATGAGAAAATACTAGGGGTCACAAAAAGAAACGAGCTTCCGTCGAAGCTTTCCCTGGAAAACAGGTTCTTTTGTGTAAAGTTGGTTGGTTGTTTTGCAAACTGTTCGCGAAGAAAACGAGTTCCTTCAAACTCTCACTGAAAAGGGGTTCTTGCAAACGAAAGATGGTTGCATGCGAAAGAAACGAGCTCCCTTGAAATCTCCCCAGAATAGGGTTCTTCACAAGAGAAAAAGATTGATTTTTGATAGATTGGTAACTTGAAGGTTGAAATTGAGAATTTTAGAGCTTGAATTGTTGATGATTGGTTAGTACAAAGACTGAACCTGGAGGGCTAACTGATCAGTCATCCAGACTCTAGCACGAGCACTAGATGTACCAGTACGAGCACTGGATTTTGAAGATGTACCAGTACGAGCACTGGGTTTTAAAAAAAACACCAGCACTGGATTTCGAAAATGCACTAGTACGAGCATTGGGTTTTCGAAGATGCGCACTAGTGCAAACACTGAATTTTGAAAAATGTATCAATATGAGCACTGGATTTTTGAAAAACGCACCAGTACGAGCACTGGATTTTGAAAAAACACCAGTACGAGCACTGGATTTTGAAAATGCACCAATACGAGCGTTGGATTTGAAAAATGCACTAGTACGAGCGCTAGATTTTGAAAATGCACCAGTGCGAGCACTGGATTTTGAAAATCACACCCGTACGAGCACTGGGTTTTTGAAGATGCACCAGCATGAGCACTGGATTTTGGAAATCACACCAGTACGAGCACTGGATTTTGAAAATACACCAGTACGAGCACTGGGTTTTTCTAACGGAGAGTTGAAAAGGAGACCAACATTCTAAAATACTTGAGAATTAAGCGAGAATGATTGTTGGTGTTTCAGGATTATCCCTTATGCTAAAGGGGAAATTAATCCGAGTCCAGAACTCAATTTTTTTTAAGGAACACTTTGGTCCAATACGAGCATTGGATCAAAAGGGGAAATCCGAGTCGAAACCCAGATCTTTAAAATAATGAAAAAAATGGAAAACCCAAGTTTAAAAACTCGAATCTTCAAAGGAACGATCGGTTCCAACACGAGCATTGAATCTGATAGGAAGTCTGAGTCGGAACTCAGAACTTCAAACAAAATATAAAAAGGAAAAACCCGAGTCGGAACCCGGATCTTTAAAATAATGAAAAAAATAGAAAACCCGAGTTTGAAAACTTGAATCTTCAAAGGAATGATCGGTTCCAACACGAGCATTGAATCCAATAGGAAGTCCGAGTCAGAACTCGAAACTTCAAATGAAAAAATATAAAAAGGAAAAACCCAACTCGGAACCGGGTCTTTAAAATAATGAAAAAAATGGAAAACCCGAGTTTGAAAACTTGAATCTTCAAAGGAACGATCGGTTCCAACATGAGCGCTGAATCCGATAGGAAGTCTGAGTCAGAACTCAGAACTTCAAACGAAATATAAAAAGGAAAAACCCGAGTCGGAACCCGGATCTTTAAAATAATAAAAAAAATAGAAAAACCGAGTTTGAAAACTCAAATCTTCAAAGGAACAATCGGTTCCAACACGAGCATTGAATCTGATAGGAAGTCCGAGTCAGAACTCGGAACTTCAAACGAAAAAATATAAAAAGGAAAAACCCGAGTCGAAACCCGGATCTTTAAAATAATGAAAAAAATGGAAAACCCGAGTTTGAAAACTCGAATCTTCAAAGGAACGATCGGTTCCAACATGAGCGTTGAATCCGATAGGAAGTCCGAGTCGGAACTCAAAACTTCAAACGATAAAATAAAAAGAAAAAACCTGAGTCGGAACCCGGATCTTTAAAAGATAAAAGAAAACAAAACAAAAACCTGAGTCAGAACTCATATGGGAAGGAAGTGATTCCAACCCGGGAGTCAGATTCTGGAAGGATTTGACAAAAGGTAAAAATAGATTCCGATAATGAAGAAGATTAGAGATTTATTGGAGATCCTTGACCCAAGATGGTCTAAAATTTGAATTATTTATGATGATTTCAGGATCTTCCCTTATCCTGAAGGAGAATGGAATAAAGATTGAAGAATTTATGGAAAATAATTCAGTTTTTATCCCTTAACCTGAAAGGGACGTACCTCGAAGAATGAGGTTCAGGTTTAACCCTTAACCTGAAGGGGGGAAAAAGAATAAAATTTATAAAAATGGAGAAGAATTTAAAGAAATTTATTGGAAATTTATTTTGGAAAAGAATTCTCACAGGTAGCATCGGTGCTCCTATGAGGGGTCTCAAGATTATCCCTTATCCTGAATGGGCACACCTCGAAGAACGAGGGTCAGGTTTTTCCTTTAACCTGAAAGGGTAAAAGAACAAAAGAGTACCTTATTGAGAAGAGGCATTAGGTTTATCCCTTAACTTGAAAGGGTTTAAAGATTGATAAAATTTAATAAAATTGATAAAAACTTGATAAAACTTGACAAAAATTGATAAAATGGATAATAAATTGATGAAAATTTGATTAAATTGGAAAATAAAATGAATGCAATTAATAAAGATAACAAGATTAACTGAAAATTAGATAAGATTTTTAGAAAAAGAGTTTGTCTGATCCTGCCTGCACATGATAAAGGAAGACAAGTATAGATCAAAATAAAATGCCCAGTACCATGGAGAAGAATATGAGAATTTGATAGAAGATCATTATTTTATTGAAAGTCTCTTTGAAGGGTACAAAAGGCTAGAATAAACATTTTAAGTATAAAATCTCTTCAGGTGCAGAGCATTGATTGGATCTGGCAATTCCACCCCATCTCCGTTGATCAGACGATAGGAATTGCGAGACAACGCCTCTTTAACCACATAAGGGCCTTCCCAATTGGGTGACCATTTTCCCCGCGACCGATGCTTGAGATGAGCTGTCAATCTGAGCACCAAATCGTTAACTCGAAATTTTCTTTCAATAAATGACTTGGCATAGTGCCTAGCTATTCTTTGAGGATAAGCTTGAGCATGCTATGCTGCCTTGAGCCTTCTTTCGTCCAACAGATCAAGATGTACCAACCTCTGTTGCTGATACTGATCAAGCAGAAGTTCAATGAGTGATGCAAACTTGAGTGCGGGTTTTTGAACGTGAAGAGGTAGTACTACTTCAGTCCCATAAATGAGCTCCGAAGGCATAGCATTGGTTGGAGTTCAAATGGTGGTTCGGTAAACCCAAAGTGCATCATGCATTTTCTCGTGCCAATCACGTCCTGTCTCCACAGTTCTTTCCAGAATGCAGATCAAAATCTTGTTGGTGTCCTCTGCCTGGCCATTCCCTGAGGATAATAAAGAGCTGAGAAGTGGTGATGAATCCTGAACTTTGAGCACAAGGTCTTCATCCTCTCATTCTTGAAATGGCTGCCATTGTCAGACACAATATCGCGCGGCACATCGAAACGACAAAGAAGGTTCTTATGAATGAAAGAAACCACATGTCGGCCTTCTACTGTTCGTAGAGTCACGACTTCGACCCATTTGGTGAAGTATTCTGTAGCTGCGAGAAAGTATCTGTGGCCATTAGAAGCCGAAGGAGTGATCGGACCCACCACGTCAAAGGCCCACATTGAAAAAGGCCAAGGAGAAACCAGAGACTGCAAGTATGCGGCTGGCGCATGAATGGAAGGTGCGTGCATTTGGCATTTGACACACTTTCTCACAAATCGATGGCAATCTTGCTGCATGGTTTTCCAATAATACCCTGCTCGGATAATCTGCTTGACGAGTGTTTGATAGACGACGTGGCCACCGCAAATTCCCTCGTGTGCCTCTCAGACAACTTCCATGGCTTCATCCTTATCTAAGCATCTGGCATACTCAGAACTGAACCCACGATGATAGAGAGTATCAACGAGGATGAAATAACGGGCCGACATGCGTTGGATCGCACATTACTCCTTTCTTGACATTTCTGGCAGAAATTCACCAGTTTCAATAAAGTTTTTGATATCTTGATACCAAGATTTATCTTTCTGAGTGGCTTGGTTTACTTGCTCAGCTGGAATGAAGACAGGTTGATCAAGTTTGTCGATCTCGAAGGAACGACATGATTTACTGTCTTTAAAAGACAAAATAGAACCCAGACAGGCTAGGCCATCTGCTATGTGATTGTATTCTCTCTTGATATGATTGAGCTGAAATTCCTCGAAATTGTCTATGAGAGCCAAGGCGATCTTCTGATAGGGAATCAATTTTGAATCCTTCACTTGCCATTCTGCATTAACTTGGCTAACAACAAGCAAGAAATCACTGAAGGCATGTACTCTCTTGACATTGAAATCTTGCAAAATCTTGAGGCCTTGTATCAAAGCTTCATATTCGGTCATGTTATGAGTACATTGCAAGTTGAGCTTGAGGGAATAAGGAATCATCTCCTTTTCAGGAGTGATCAACAAGATCCCAATCCCTATGCCGGACATATTTCTGGCTCTATCAAAGAACATAGTCCACACTAGAGATCATTGAATGCTACATATGCGATCATCAGAAAAATCGTCTTCCGCCTTGATCTCTTCTGTCAGCAAGAAATCTGCCAATTGATCTGCGATAGACTGACCCTTGACTGACTTCTGAGAAACATACTCCAAGTCGTACTGCATCAGGAGGACTTGCCATTTTGCAATCCGTCCAGTAAGAAAAGGTTGCTCAAGGATGTACTTGAGATGATTCAGCCTTGACAAAATTTTGATTTTTAACGCCAAGAGATAATGTCTCAGCTTCTGACACATCCATACTAAAGCTAGACATGTCTTTTCCATCTGAAAATATCTTTTCTCATAGTCAATGAAAGTCTTGCTTATGTAGTAGATGGCATGCTCTATCCGACTACCTTCCTCGTACTGTGTAAGAAATCTGCCACAAGCATTCTGGTTGACAAAAATATACAAGAGAAGTGGTTTTCCAAGTTCCTGTGGCTTCAGAACAGGTGGATTGAAGAGATACTGTTTGATGCGCTCAAACGAGAGCTGACATTTTGGTCCCCACTCAAATTTCACTTCTTTTCTCAGTAAGTGATTGAAGGGCTCGCATCTCATGGCCAAATTGGAGATGAAATGCCGAATAGACTAAATGTGCCCTTGAAGGCTCCACAACCTTCTGAGATTGGTGGAAGGCGGCATATCAATGATTGCCTTTGCCTTGGCAGGATCCACTTCTATGCCTTTCTTGCTGATCATAAATCCAAGCAGTTTGCCTGACTCTACTCCGAAGATACATTTCTGCGGGTTGAGTTTCAACTTGTACAAAATGAGTCTTTCAAAGACTTGGCCGAGAGCATCGAGATGATTCTCTCCTTCTTTAGATTTGACCAAGATGTCATCCACATAGGCGTCCATGTTCTTGTGCATCTGGTCATGGAAAATAATTGTCATCGCTCTCTGATAGGTTGCCCCAGCATTCTTGAGCCCAAATGACATGACTGTGTAGTAAAATGTACCCCAAGGTGTGGTAAAAGAAGTTTTTGACTGGTCACGAGCGACTAGTTTGATTTGATTGTAGCTTGAGTATCCATCCATAAAGGAAAACATGGCATGGCCCGTCGTGCTATCGATCAAAAGATCGATGCTGGGGAGTGGATAATCATCCTTTGGGGTGACTTTGTTTAGATCCCTGAAAACAATGCAGATTCGGACTTTGCCATTCTTTTTGGGAACTGCTACGATGTTTGCCAACCAGTCCGGGTAATCAATGGTTCAGATGAATCATGCCTTTAACAACTCCTCAAGTCCTTCTTTAACTTGTGGTGCCACGCGGGGATCCATTTTCCTTAATTTCTGCTTGATTGGCTTGCAGTCCATCTTTAACACAAGACGATGTTCGACCAGCTTGGGGTCTAAGCCTGGCATATCATCATAAGTCCAAGCAAAGACTTCTTGGTGCTTTTTGAAGAAATGGATGAGCCTTTCCTTCTCATCTGAACTTAAGTTGAAACCAATTTTGAGGGTTTTTGGCTCATCTTCTAAACCAATATTGATATCCTCTATCAGATCTTGAACCAAAGGCGACGGTTCATCCTGCTTCTGAATACTGGCAATTCTTGAATCGCTGAGTCGAACTCTGCTAATTCTTTGATCTGCTCTGTTACTTTGCTGACCTCTGCCTTGCAGATTCTGGCTGACTTAGATTTATTTTGAGAAAAATTAGAATTGATAACGAGCCTTTTGAGCGATTTAAAAGCCATGATTTCGGCAATCCTGAAAGCGCAGAGAAGGTTTTTGAGAAAAAGGTAAGAGATTCAAAAATAGCCCTTTGTATAGAAATAGAGAATGTTGGCGTAGACAAAATATAAAGAGAGAATGATATATACAGATTCGATCTTAGTAGAAGGGTGCATCTATGCATTGCAATCTGGGTTCTTCCGACACGTGCCAACTCAAGCAAGTTCATTTAGATATAATGGCAAGGAGCCACTACCTATTTCTCAGTATAGATTCTTGATCGAGAACCTTCATGAAGAAGAAATCATATGGGACTTCTTTGACTGTCAAGAGTCACCCCCTCGATACACTTATGCGCATGGCAAGCAACTCAAGTTATTTGAACTATTCTTCTCCATCTATTATCAGCCAGAGCGATGCGTCAGATAGTTCTCGCAGAGGCAGAAGCGCATTGATACTCGATTATAATCAGGCATTATGTGAGAATTTGATCTAAAGTCCACTCAGTGGTCCGGAACATACCACTTCGCTAAGTATAGCTGAGTTTTTTTTTTCTTTATCATTTTCCCTGGTCCTTGAGTGTTCTCTGATTATCTTGAATGGTGGCAGATTGTTTGTCCACCCCCTTTTTGTCAAGTTTATTATCAATAAAATTATTTCCTTTCAACAATTTTCATTCTATCATGGCTTGACGACCTCGCCTAGGTAACAAGACACATCTTAATTGCTCATTCCTTTCATTAAGAATGGCAACACAATTGTTATAATTCCAGCGATGACCCAATCCCTGGTAATGGGATATCCTTTAAATTATTGACCTGATTCTCACCAAACATTTTTTCTCTATTCATTTCTATCCAAATCGTCATCCTCAAATTCTAACCATCCACCTCAATCTGCAGAGAACATCGGTATTCTCGAGTGGTTCAGACAAGATCAGGCTAGAAGACTGCATCATCTTGATGTGTCAGTTAGGGCAGTAGTAGCGAACAAGAAAAGATGAATTCTCCAAGATCTATCAAAGGATAAAGTCAGACTGATAGGGATGACATCGATCCTTCCACATATCAGTTGTTTAAGAAAATGATGATTAAAATAATGTCTAAGTAAGCTGAAGGCAGTCCCAGAAAGGCTCCCGTCAAGAAGAAAGCATTTGTCACATTCTCCATGAGCACGACTCACAACAACAATGACAGTGGCACGGAAGGTTCCAAGCTCAATATCAACAACAAGAAAGGCAAAAAGGGTGATGCCCTCCAGCATGATAACAAGCCTTTTGGCACCCCACAGAAACCAATCACTCGAGAGAAGATAAAGTGTGACGGTTGGGGTTATGACTATGAGTACACTCCTTTAGATCAATTGCTCGAGGAAGTTCTCGAATACCTGCTCGCAAAAAATATGATTAAACTCCCAAGGGTTGTTGATCCTCTAGTCACTCTAGGAAAATAGAAAGATCATTTCTGCAAGTTCCATCAAGCAATGGGGAACGATACTGAACGCTACTTCGTCCTCATAATATTGCAAAAAAGTATCCTGATTTATGCAAGTAGTCATTTAAGGAATTTTGAGAATAAAATTCTTTTAACAGGAGCAGAATGTAATGCCCACATTTTTGGGGGATTTTAATGGAAATTATTCAGGTATTTTATGGATAATTAATTGGCAATTAAATATAAAAAATATCTCAGTATTTAATTAACATTATTTGATCATTGATTTTATAAAAATTGGTGAATTTTAAATATTTAACAATTATATATATTTAAACATTTAATTGAGAAATTCAAGAGGTGTAGACTTATCAGGCTTTCATGAGTGACCCATTTTATGGGTGTACAGGTGATTACATGTAACGACCCCAACTTATCCTCGTGAAAAGTAAATTTTTTTTAAACAATTGCGAAAACCAAACCTAAGGATCTGAGGTCTCACAGATTTAATAAATACCAAACCACAAGTAAAAGTGCATTGAATCAACGAAGGAAATAACCAACTTTATTAAACAATAAAATGAATGTCATAAAAACAAAAATAAATAAATAGTCTCTAATATAGATCCACTTTGTCAAGAACATCAGAACATGTCACACAACTCACAAGCCCCATATAGCAGTCACCCCCATCACTGACCTCTCGATCCTGAAAAATATTTTGAAATACAGGGTAAGAACGAGAGTTCTTTGTATAAATTTCTCTAAAAATCAAAACATAAAAGAAATGACATAAACCAAATTCATGTATAAATTCAGAGAAATATAACAACAATTTCATGATCAGTTTATCATTCAAGCATTTAAAAAAAAGTATCGTGCAATAATAATTTTTATATGAGACAGAATAAGTATGAATGCATAAACTAATACAGAACAATAAGGATGCATGATTCAATGCACATGCATGAATAACTTATTAAGTTATTAATCAAATTTGCTTTTGTATGCATATCCCTATTAAATGCATACAATTTTAGTTTCCACTTTTTATTAAACTCGCAGATACTCAAAACGGGCACAACAATTTCTAATGTCCAAGTTAGGTTTTCAGTTGTAGCTTAACACATAATTTGTATTTTATTACTGGGTTCTATACTTGTTTCTCGAACAATATCAGGAATCAACACTATCCATCAGAACATTAGAAATCAACATTTAATGCTGAGACATTAGAAAAATCAATATCTAATGACGCCACTTTCTTGGTATACCAATAACAGGAGTTGTGTCAACAACACCACCCCCAGGCAAAATAGCTAAAATCTCCCTAAAATTGTGACTGAAAGGTGAACCACTACATCATATTTAGGGGCACAATCGCACACGAAGTTTGAGTATCCTCATGCTTTTCCAAAAATTTTCATCCAGGATTTCCTCACTATGGAAGAGACATCCTGGAAGAAAGTTAATTACACTTTGTCTCTTTTAACTTTTTAACAAATTAAAGTTCTTAACACAAGAACCGTTTTGCAAATCAACAGGCAAAACCCAACTTGGGCCCTGGCCCACTACATTTTAACAGTACAACTAATTTGGAAAGCCAATAATTTCAAAACAAATTTTGCAATGCATAAAAATAAATTTTGGAGCAACACATGCTCCTGGCCTACATGACCTACAGTGGTTTACATCTAACCACATAAACATATCAAGTGATATATGTATCTTATGCAAAATTCTTATTGAACATGCACACACTTGTTCAAAACATGTTCACAATGCACATTCGATCACACACAACAATAATGCACATATAAATCAATTTGCATACGCATGTGAATAGATGCTTGCAACACACATTAACATGATTCAATTAATACATAAGCTCTCAAATATGCACATGTTCATATTCATGCAAACATCAAAATGAATTTCATAATTTTCAATGTGTATGACATGAGCATTTGCAATAAGATAATTGAATGTATAACATGCACAATTAATATTCAATATATATATATATATATATATATATGCATTTTGTCTCATCCCGCATCATGACATGTTGTGCTGCCAAAATGCACATCAAAGTGTTGTGAACAACACTATGTGGCTACACAAAGGGTGCAGCACTGTTGCCCCTAACCGCTGCCAAATGCAGTTAAAAACAGGCCGCATCCAGCAAGGTTATAGGCAGCCCAAAAATAGCATAGACAAAACAGAGTTTATGATGCATACAACAACACCATTGATAGGCATGACAACCATAGTTAGTATGCATAACAATGAAAATAGATTTGTATAATGAGGAATAATTTTGTTATGCATAACAACAATCAGTTTGATAAGCATAAGTTTAGCAGAACAGTTAGATATTCATATCAACAAAGTAGTTTCAAACAACATCAAACAATTTATATAATTATGAATCCAGCTGATGATAGTCCACAAAGTGATGCCATAATAGAATACAAATTGGATACAACTGATGACGGTCGGCCAATAGTCAACTCCTAGCATGACCAACAAAAAATTTTTTGCTCACGTAGTCCATATAAGGCATGGAAAATTCTGGTTATCAGGCCAATAAAGGTGGGTTTACTAACAGTCCATAACGTCGTCTATCAAGACTAATTATTGGTAAAAAATTTAGTCCAATAACAGTCCACAATAAAGCATGTTCCAATTTGATTTTTATTTTATAACAGTCCTCTACATGGTTTAACGAGTCTGATTATCGGTCCAAAAATAAATAAATTTTGCATAGCAGTCTGCAGATCTGCGTTTATGAGACACTAGACAGATCTGTGCTAGATCTGCACACATATAGATATATTGTTGCATACATACTATGTGCTGCAGTTCTGTAATTGATCTGCTGGCATGTAAGTATACATGCTGCAGGTCGGTTTATAGCAGAAAAAAAAATACAACTATCGGTTGCACACATAATCCAATGATGAAATAGGCTAAGAACATGAGCCTGTAAAATTTTCTTTTTGTGTCAAAAAGGACAACAAAACTAGCATATGTCGATTTCACATGAGACAAAGAAATATAAACACATGTACATAATTTACATTATAGCATACGTATTTATTTTCTTATATGCTTGAACCATGAGATATGATAACATGCCTATACAATGATCACTAAGATTGATAGGTCTGAATATGTTTACACACATCCATATCTTTCTTTTTAACATAAGTGATTAAAAAACCAGTCTGTGCCAAGATCGGCAAGGCTAAGAATTATATATATATATATATATATATATATATATATATATATATATATATATATATATATATATATATATATATATATATACATTGTATTCAGCATGAAAACAAGATTTAGAAGCAGGAAATTAGCAGCACATAATGTCAACTCAAGAATACCCCATGTGAAATCCTTGATTAAACCTAGAAATTGTTTGTAAGATTAATTCATCCAAAGATTTACAAAAACCAAAAATTTAAAACATGAGTTTAAACATGATTTCAGAAATCAGATTTTATTTTTTCCTTAAAAATCTTACATGAAATTGATTTAAACTTGTTTCTCTCCGTTCGAACCTAGAGAGGAACTTGTACCTTAGTTTGGAAATGAGACTAGATTGAGAAAAAATATCGAAAATATGGTGGAAAAGGACGGATCGATTCCTCCCTCTTCTTCTTCCTTTTTCTCTCTCTTCTTTTTCTCTCCCATGAGTTGGGCTCCCTCTCTCTCTAAAATATTGATTCTAATGAGAGGGGGAAAGTCCAACCCTTTTATAATCTTTCTAGAAATTCATTTCTTTCTTACCCCTTTATTTTGTTTTATCTTTTAAAAGGGTCCACTAGAGGGTGACACCTCCTTTAGAGTCCTCTTTACTATAGAGGATAGAGTTCTACAAAATGATGAACTCTATCTCTCTCTAATTAATTATTGTCTTCTTGTCTATTATATTTTATTTTATTTTATTTATTAATTGACTAACTAGGAGTCTATCTAGAGGGTGACACCCCCTCTAGAACACCAAACTAGGCTGAGTTCTACCAAATATAGAACTCCACCTTATCCAATAATTAATTTTTTGAAATTTAATTAATTAATATTGTTATTAATTATTTAATATTTAATTATTAAATAAATATTTTTTTTAAAATATTTCAGAGGCTGTCACCCACTCTAGAAGTCCTCTCATAGTAGAATCTCTCTTAATTTAACCTTTAAATTGATTTTAAAGTTTTAAATTGGTTACTCTTGGATTTTGGATCTGAATCCAAATCCAAGATCCAAATTTATATCCAAAATTCATATGGATCCCAACCTAGACAAGATCCTACTTAATATAGGTCTTGGATTGGGTCCAGATCCATATCAACTCAGATCAAACAAATCTGATCTGATCCAATCCAGAAAATGGTAAAAATAAAGGTGGGTCATTTTTTAAAAATATGATTTTTGGGTCAACTGTAGCCCAATTTCAGAAAAACAAAATATCAAAGTTCTCAGAATTACTAGATGCATCTAACGATATATTTACCTAATTTTTGCTTTCGAATTTTGCCTGAATTTAACCTAATTTTTGCTCAAAGTTAAAGATTAAAAATGAAAAGTTTTATAATTATTAATCGTCTCATTTTGGTCTTCGGAGTGGGTTGTGGGCCATGCCCAGACCTAGCTGACATCGCCTATATTTGAGGATATTTCATGCTATTTATCATATTTAGTAAGTACTTAGCCAAAATTTCAAAATTTTCGAATTTAAAACCCATAGAAAAACATATGATATTACATCCTTACCCCCTTAAAAGAATTTTGTGTACAAAATTAGAACCTACTGAATAAATATGGGTAGTGGTCACACATATCGGCTTCAAGCTCCCAAGTGCACGCATCCAGTCTATGATGCTGCCAATGCACCTTCACGAACGGGATCATCCTACTATGCAGTGTCCTCTCCTGGCGATCCACAATCTCCACCTACCTCTCATCTATTGTCAAGTCAGGTTGTACCTCCACCGCCTCATAGTAGATCACATGTGAGGGGTCAGGCATATACTTCCCCAACATTGAGATGTGGAAGACGTGGATCTGAAAAAATTGAGAAGGAATTGTCACACGGTACGCTGACTCATCAATGCGCTCGAGGATCTCGAAAGGTCTAACATACTGAGGGCTCAACTTCTCCTTCTTTTTGAACAAAAACACACTCTTCGTAGGTGAGATCCAAACAAAAATGTGATCACACACGGTAAAACTGAACTCCCTACACTGTTGATCATCGTAGTTCTTCTGTCTGCATTGCGCCACAACCAACCTCTATTGGATCAATTGTACATGGTCTGAGTAGTGCTAGATGGCCTCTGGAGACTTCACTGCTCTCACTCCAACCTTATCCCAGCACACTAAAGATATGCATGGTCTGCCATATAGAGCTTTATACAAATCCATACCAATACTGGCATGGTAACTGTTGTTGTACGAAAACTCCGCAAGTTTCACATGCCTATCTTACTCTCCTGCCCAGTCTAGCATGTATGCTCTAAGCATATCCTCAAGCGTTTGTATTTTGCACTCTGTTTGCCCATCAATCTGTGAGTGAAACACTACTCTGAACTTCAATATAGTACCATGGGCCTTCTATAACAGGCACAAAAAATGAGACGTAAAGCGAGGGTCTCCGTCTGACACAATCTAATATGACACCCTGTGAAGTCGGATAATTTCATCCACATACAAATCTGCTAAGCTCTCCAAACTCTGGTTGACCCTGATCGGTAGAAAATGGGTACTCTTCATCAGCCGGTCCACTATCAGCCAGATGGCATCATGTTGGCGATGGGTCTTTGGTAAACTCACAATGAAGTCCATCAAGATGTCATCGCCTATCAAGTGGTTGAAGAAGTTTATCAGGTCTCTGATGCTCGATCTTTGCCTGCTGAAAGGTGAGACACCGAGACATAAACTCTGCAATGTCCTGCTTAATTCTGATTCACTAATAAATTCATTGGAGATCCTTGAACATCTTTGTAGAACTAGGGTGAACGGAATACTTAAACTTGTGGGCCTCACTTATGAGTTCCTCCCATAGTGTCTTCAGAACCCACCATCGGTCTTCAAACATGATGGTCATGTCTTCCTCACGACGAAACTACGCATCAGGCTTTTGGGCACTTATGCATAACCTCTCAAACTCCGGATCGATCGAATAAAGTTTGTCGATACGATCTATGATATCGGGTCATGCTTGCATCCCAGCACAAAGGATGGATCGGAAATCGTCTGCAAACGGCTGACACCTGACAAACTCCTCTATCAAGTCCTAACTGCGCTCAATCAGGCTGGCCATCATGACTGATGTCTTCCTGCTCAGCGCATCTGCCACTACATTCGCCTTATCAGGGTGGTAGGCAACGAAGAACTCATAGTCCTTGAGAAACTCCAACCACTTGTGTTGTCTCAAATTCAAATAACGCTATGTGAAAATATACTTAAGGTTTTTGTGATAAAAAAGGACTTCGAACTATTTTCCATACAAGTAGTGATGCCAGATCTTCAGCGTGAAGACAACAACCGCCAACTCCAAGTCATGTGTGGGGTAGTTCTCATCCACCTTCAGTTGTAGAGAAACCTACATGATGACCTTCCCGTGTTGCATCAAGACACAACCCAATCCGGTCCTCGAAGGATCACTGTACACTATGAACCCACCCATCTCAAAAGGTGAAGACAAGACTAGGGCTGAGGTCAACCTCCTCTTTAGCTCATGGAAGCTCTCCTCGCATCGAGGTGACCAGACAAACTTTACCCCCTTCTGCAACAATCGAGTCATAGGAGCAACTATGCACGAGAAGTCTTGTATGAATCGACGGTAATAGCTTGCCAATCCTAAAAAACTTTTGATTTCTAAAATTGTCTTCGGCTGCTCCCAATACAGCATTACCTCTACCTTAGCTGGATCAACCTCCATGCCCTTCTCTGAGATCACGTGGCTGAGGAACATTAATTTGTCAAGCCAAAACTCACACTTTGAGAACTTAACATACAATTTATGTTCTCTTAGTGTCTGCAACACAATCCGTAAATGCTCTCGATGCTCTTTCATGCTCTCAGAATGTCATTGATAAACACAATGACAAACAAATCCAGCTACAAATTGAAGACCCGGTTAATCAGATCCATAAATGTTGCAGGAGCATTAGTGAGTCTGAAAGACATCACCAGGAACTCATAGTGCCTATATCTAGATCTGAACGCAGTCTTCGAAACATCCTCTGCCCTGATCCACAATTGATGGTACCTAGAATGAAGATCGATCTTGGAGAACATCTTTGCCTTCCGCAACTGATCAAACAAATCATCAATCCTAGGCAAAGGATAATTGTTCTTCATGGTTACCTGGTTCAGCATACAGTAGTCTATGCAGAGTCGCATGGACTCATCTATTTTCTTGATAAAGAGAACAGATACACCACAAGGGGACGCACTCGGCCTAATAAAACCCTCATCAAGAAGTTCCTACAATTGCTTCTTCAGATCAACCAGCTCTATAGGTGTCATGTGATACGATGCACGTGAAACTGATGTCGTGCCAGACACTAGCTCGATCGAGAACTCAATCTCTCTGTGAGGCAACAAATCTGACAAATCCTGGAGAAAGACATCTGAAAACTCACAAACCACATCCAACTACTCCAAAGGTATCGCCTGATTGTCTGTCGTAGACACTGGCCAAGAACACCATACAACCCAGCTTGTGATACTTGAAGATCTTCAAAGTCGAGATGATCTTCACCTCACTCACAGGCCTAGTCGCCTGGAAGACCAACACAGACAAGTCAGCGCTTCAACAAAACCTTCTTTCCCCGACACTGAAGGGTAGCATTATGTCTAAATAACCAGTCCATACTCAGAATGGCATCATAGAAAGTCATGTCTAGTATGACCAAGTGGGTAGACAACTCATGCTCCTTAATGACCATTCAAACTGTAAGAAGATATTTACCACAACGAGTAGACACACCCATCGGAGACATCACATAGAGAATCGTCTCTAGGCTAGATGGAATGAGGTTAAGCAAACTCGCAAAAGAAGATAAAATAAATGAATGGGTAGCACCTGAATCGAATATCATACCAGCAAAATGGTTAGTGACTATGAATATACCTTCGATCAGGTCAGCCTGATCGTCCTGCTCGGTTACTGTGGTAGCGTACACTCTCCCATTCGTCCTTCATTGCGTCTGCTGCTGAGGTCTCTGCTGCAACCTGATTATATTTAGTTTGATTCAAGTTGTCGAGTTTCATACGCATTCAGTTGAATATGCCTTGTTGTTTTATATTTGTTGAATCACATACACCTGAAAATATGCATCTAAAATATATATTTTGGTTAAGATCTGCGAGTGTATGCTCATGCTGATCTCGTTTAGATCTGCCAAGTACACTTATTTTATATGGGATCAAATTTGCTGAACAACATGCATATGCTATTCTAGATCAAATATGCCGAACAACATGCATATGTTGTTCTGGATCAGATCTGTCGAATAACATGCATATTTATTTCAGTTCAAATCTGCCAAATCATATGTTTATTTTGGATCAGATCTATCGTGACACCTGCTCATGTACGTGCATATGTTTATGTTAGTTTTTATAGAGTTTTGCATATATATATATATATATATATATATATATATATATATATATGCAGACCAGCATGCATGGTTGTGTACACACGTCTATCCGACTCATGTACATGATTTCAATCATGTATATGGATCAACCAGCATGTTGTCCATAAGTATACATAGGTTTGGTCGACCCATGTCAATGTTATGAACATGTACATAGATCATCCAGCAAGCTGGTCAAGGTGTGCTTTTGGTTTGGCCAATCCATATACATGTTTGTAAACATGTACATGGATCGACCAGCATGGTATGGTACACGTTTTATTGAAGTAACTGTTTGTAAACATATACATGGATCAGCCAAAGAGCTATTACATAGTTTTGTATGCTCAGACCAACCCATGTCCATGATTATGTACATGGATCAACCAGTATGCTGAAAATGGAAATATGTATTTTTTCAGCATTGGCCGACACATGTACACGATTTTGATCATGTAAATGAATCATTTAAAGGAAAATCAGGTTTTTGACAAGCTCGATTTTGCCTTTGGATCAAACTTAAACCAACCCAAATCCATCTAGTTTTTATTTTCATGGACCAACTTAAATTTTTTTTTATAGACAAGCTGGAGGACAATCTCAGTGTAACCTTTAAAAAACAATCTTTATTGTTCAGAACCAAATCTCTCAATAAATGCAACCAAAATGGCATTTTCCTTATGCGAACAGTTTCTTTAACAACTCAAAAAAGGTGCAAATCCAAAGACATTATATGGATGCTTACAATTACATGCATCAAAATTCACTCTTGTGCCTTCAAAAAACAAGCCTTGTGGCTGTTTCTATTGATTATTGTATGACCTCTTCATTATGTGTATTATATTTGTACATTAGCAGAATTCAATATTATGACTATTTATAAAGCCAACCTTCATTACAGTGGTCAAAAGGAATAAATAAATGGTAGTACATCACATGGCTCCAAAGCATACATTTGCACACTGCTGATCATTTCAGCAAAAGGAGGCCTCAATTCTGCACCATGTCACTGTTCGACTTGCACTTCCCAAGAAAGGAAAGGAGTAAATTGAATAAAGAATGAAGGAGATGAGCTTCATAAAAACCATGCCCCATCTCAAATCTTCAAGAAGAGGCATCTCTAATTCTCTAATGGCCGCAACAGCAAACAGCCATCAGCAGGTTCTGAAAATGCTTCCTATAATAGAGAGAGATGATGCTGCAGAGTGGTACCCCAATTCTTAACAATGGCTATAATAACATTCCAGCTAGAAATTCACAAAAACCTTAAACACTTCTTGTATCAGCAACCAGCTGCTTTAAGAAAATTATCGTATGGGCTTGATGCAGGAAGTCTAAAGAAAGGAGATGGATTCTGGCATTCGGTTGAGAAGAAGAGTGAAGCAACTTCACCAGCTGACTTGTTTGGTTTTACTGTGATATTCTCCTCAGTGAAAGGTTGAACAGTCTGCAGATGCAAATACTTGTATATGTAAAAACAATTGAATAAGAAAAAAAGAAGCAAAAAGCAAATGGACGCATGTACCTTTTGAAGGACCTGATCTACTTGCCAATAAGGTAGTCTCGCTTCTTCAAAACCTTGCACTGAGCTGAAAAGTGAAAATTCCACTGTCTGATCAATGTTCATGAAGGTGGACATTTTCTGCTGTTTTCCCAACATGACGGCCTCACACTTGTTGGCCATCTCATTAAACGGCATATCAGGCATAGCTGACACTGAAAGTCTTCCCACTTGTGCTGCTGTCTCCAAAACCTGCAAACATTTCATAGTCTTGAATAAATATATAAAATTGCATTTAGAAAAATTCATGTTCAGGAAGAAGATTTAGATAGTCCTGTGATTAGTGAAATGGGCACCTCACTAGGTGATTTAGGGGATGACATAACTAGTATCAGATGAGCATCACAATTTCAGGTTTGAAAACAAATCTGACCAGGCATATTCAGCATGTGCACCAAAGACACCTTAGACCATGTCCTGAGTTTGTCATGCCTACCTTGTGCCCTATTCAGCGCGCGCACTCACACGCACACACATTCATTTATGGTTAGATCACTATGACATCCAAATGATTTTTTTTTTTCATGAAACTAACCTTAAAGATGTGATTTACATGGTCTGGTTAGTGAGAATCGGCTCTTGAATCGTCCAGTTATGATCATAACTTACAATGGCACACTCTTGATTTATGTAGATATGCTAAAAGTAAAAATTAACCTTTGCCCTTTGGACAATGCTTAGCTATTATATTTATTATTTTCATGAGCTAAAGTTGACTCCAAAATGATGCTTTGGGTTATTTTTAACCCATTCTCATCTTCATGAATTGTCAGCCCTATATTTTTTCACCATCTTGGGAAATGAATTTTATGGCATATTTCAGATGATTAAACCTATTAACATAGTAATTAATCATGTCCAACACATCTATACTGTTAGATTTTTGGCATCTAGATCCGTGCAAACAAGGTGTACCACCATATAGTATCATGGTTCAGCAACACAATCCTCTCTCTCTCTCTCTCTCTCTCACACACACACACACACACACACACACATATCCCAGTAACAACAGTTTTTTCATCAAGATTCATTCTAGGCTCTAAATCTTTTCATTTTATTGCACTTTGTTCTTTAACTCTTTTTCAAGGTCTTAGTACATTTCATCAAAATGTCTTAACATAGTCCTTATTTCCTTACAATTATAGACTTGTAGAGTTTTGTGAAATCATACATTTATATAATTTATCTGTCAGATATACAGTGTTGTATATGTACTGTACCATACGATACAATACATTATATTGCAATATTAACTCCAAGCAACACGATACACAACATTGAATCATTATGTAAAGATTAGCATGCCATATCAGCTGCTACCAAACTATACTGGGTTGTATTATATTTTTACTGTATGATACAGCCCATGCATATGAGTCAATACCAGTCAGGAACCTAAAGTTCCATAAAGTTTCTAGTGACCAGATAAAAAGGCATCCAACTGTCTTGGGCCAACTTTTCATGTTAAAGGGGTCGTTTTGAATTCATTTTTGCATCTAGAACACAGAACAATTTGTACAAGATTTATCCATGAACCAAACCTTGCATGCTATATCCAACCTTAGGAAGGTTAGATCCATTCAAATAAAGGCGAGTTCCTTGTTTTTTCAAGAAAGAAGAGGGTCCTAAAATGCAAGGACGAATTCCAATTTATGTTGTTTGAAGGAATTTTGCATAAATATCTTGTTTTTGAAAAATGGCATTTTCAATAGACTCAGCTCGCGAGCTTTGCATTCAGATCTAAGAAAATAATCGATTAGTTAACCTAACTGCTGTAAGTATTATGAGCCAAAGATTCTTGGATGAGTATCTCAAATTAAATGAAGCATCATTTGGCCATTACAAGGCAAAATGTTGCCCACACACCTCTAAAAGATTGTCACAAGCTGCTAGATGGTAGATGAATTGAGAAGAAATTTGTTGCAGAAAAATCAGAGGAAGAAAATGAAAAAAAAAAGTCATAAAAATGAAAGGTTGAAATATATCTCAACCATGAAAAGAGAAGCTGGCTGGAAGTATTGTATAATCCATGGTATGCCCTAGCTATTGATGCTAAGGAGAAGTGATTAAGAGAATAACATAAGAAGATGAGATGATAACACAATGTTGAGAAATTAGGCTTTGTTCCTTTTCATTATCGGTTAACTATTCACCCTAAAATAAAGAATACAAAGGGTTGATAGGAGTCCAAAATACCCCCAGTATAAGTAACTATTACATATACACCTAATACTTGTATAAGTAACAAAAAATACCTCAGGATATTTACTAAAGACAAAATAGCCCCTCTATTACATCTTTAACTTCCTCAAGCTGGGAAAAGATGTCAACCATTCTCAACTTGTTTGTAATTTCTAATACATTTGATTCTTCAATCGTTAATGAAGATGTCCTCTGGTTCAAGTTGAGATCTTACATGTATTCATTGAAAGAGCTTGAATTTGATACTCACAAATAAAGTGGCAAACAATATCTATATGCTCATTCTTTTTATGATAAGCTGGATCAGAGGCTATAAAGATGGTCACTCCATTATCATAGTAGAGTGTCATTGGTAGCTTCACATCTTCTCAACCTTAGTGAGAAATAGATTTCAACATAACTCTACATAAATCCCAACAGCCATTGCTCAGTATTCTACCTTGGGACTGGATCAGAACATCACTCTTTGTGTTTTGCTTCTCCACAAGACTAGGTAACCATTATTAAAAGCGCAGTAGCTTAATGCTGATCCTTGATCTTCCATAGATCATGCCAATCAGCATCAGTATATACATCTATATTGCAATGTCCATTATTCTTGCATTGAAGTCCTTTCCAAGAGATCCTTTTTACAAATCTTAAAGTTTTGCACATCACATTCATGTGTGACTAAAGTAAAGCACGCATATATTTACTTACTGCATAAGATACATCAGGACTAGTAATATTTAAATATATAAGCTTTGTTTACTAGTCATTGATACGTCCCAAAATCTCTAAAGTCTAAACCCTTATTGTAAGACTCGTGGTTTTTTAAAACAAAAAAGTGTTTTGGATCCAGGTTGGATCCGGGTCTTTACCCCCCGCCGCCCCCTCGTCTCCTTCCTGACCCTCTCTCCCACCCCCCTCTCTCGACTCTTCCCTGAGCACCCGAAGCGCGACCCGACCCCCCCGGATGCCGCTGCCCGGCCCCGACCCTCTCGTCTCTCTCTCTCAGCAACTCCCCCCCCCCCCCCCCTCCACACACACACACAGACACACGCGCGCGCGATTTCTCCCTGAGCCACACCAAGCCCCCGATGGGCTCACTGAGCCCCGACCTCCCCTTGTTCCTCCAACGCTGCCCCCTCAGGTACGCCGCTCTTCCCTACTCCCTCTTACCTCTTCCCTCTCCTTCTCGGAAGTGGTGGCACCACCACCCTGTCAGAAGCAGCGGGACCACTCGGGTGTTGCTGCTCCCTTTTCGGAGTTGGCGGCACCACTTGGGTGCCACCTCTTCCTCCTTTGTGTTTTCTTGATGGACGAAAGAGGAAGGGCCAGCCTCCCTCCTCTTCCTCTAGTGTTTATGTCGGCCAGCAGAGGGTCGACACCCTCTGCTCTCTGTGTGTTTTTTTCTGGCAGGAGGGCAATAGGCACGATCGCCGCCCCCTCTCTCTCGTGTGCTGCGTAGTGGGGCAGACCACCACCGTCTGCACCTTCCTTCTGTGTTCAGCCGAACAGCGGCCAGGCACCCCTACCACTCCCTCTCTTCTTGGTGTTTTAGCCTGACAGCATGCCTGCCACCCTGCTTCCTCCTCATCTACATTTTTCGGTTGGATAGTAGGCTGACCACCCTACTGCACCCGGCTTCGCTTCTCTCTCGATTTCACTATTGCGAGCTGCAGCCACCCCCGTGCCAGTTGGTCGTGGTCCCCGTTGATGCTAGAGTCGGGCCCTCACTACCACCTATCCCACCATGATGAAGAACGTAGCCAAATGTGATACTTGATGTGAATTGTAGAAAAAGACTTTCGACCTTTCCACTTGTTGAAGGACCGAGCAAGGCTCTGTCCTGTCACAAGGTTGGGATCAGGCCAGGCTCGTCCAGTGTTTTAAAACTCGCCGAAGTCAACTCGTTGACTCGGCTCGGCTTGGCCCTCCAATGAGTCAACCCAGCAAGGCAAACTCGGTTTGCCAAAACTCGTGCTTGACTCAGGCGAGTTCTGGGATGTTTGAAATTTGATTTTTGAGTTTCAAATTACAGTTTCGAAATATATAAGTACATATATTTTAACAAGGGTTACGCCCAGATTTTGTATAAAAAAGAAAATAGAAATCATTTAAAGATAAAAAATCATTTAAATCCATAGAATAAAATCGCCTATAGGAACTAGGAAGTCACATTTAGGTTTCATCATCCATTTGTTATGTGAACAAGCATTGTACAGATTCAAATATTAGTAGTCTTTTTATAGTTGTGCCATTAATATATTTCCTGCATAGTTTTCATACATGAGAAAATTGCTTATTTATGTTGATATTGGCCATTCTGTAAACTTTCAATATGCACATATATCCCTATTTTACATTTATGGATTTGTTAGAGAGGGAATTGAAACTTTTAAAACAAGCTAGCATATATGATTGGCCATTTTAGGAACCGTAGGTAGTAGTAGACTGAACTCGTGGTGACTACATCCTCTAATTCAAGTCATGAATTAGTCAAAGTGCTTGTATAGATATCAAATTCAAGCAAACCTCTATAGCTCTTTGCAGTTTTTATATTCTTACAAACATTTGGAGACTATATGTTTACTCAAAAACATGGTTTGAGACAAATTATATATTGTTTTTCTTTTCAAATCAAAAGTTCACAAAGCCCGGTCCGAGTCACCGAGTTGACCCGCCGAGTCACGAGTCAATAAAGAATGAGTCGAGTTCCGAGTCACGGGTTTTAAAACCTTAGGCTCGGCTGAAGCCGCAACCCACCCTGCGTCCCTTTGTTGTACCCGAGCAGCAGGAGCTACTGCCTATTGTTGTCTCAAGTCAGGCCAAACCAAGTTAGCTTGATTCGATCCAGCTCCCCCGAGTCGGCTCGGGTGCACCGAGTCTGACTCGGTTCCTCCAAGCCCGATTCGATCTAGTTTGTTCAAACTGGATTCAAGTTCGACTGTTGCGACGTAATCGTCGTCGCCTTTCGTCAAAATCTAAGAACTTAACACAGTGCAATCAATTGCAGCATACCACTTTGGCACAATAGACGAGACATGTTTACCGAGGTACATGCCTTTAAAAATCTACGTTGTAATGTACATAGGCTCCTGCTTACGCAATTTATTTAGCCGATGTATGGTTTTGTGCATCGTGTATTGCTTACGCAATCTATTTAGCTGATGTACGGTTTCGTATATCGCGCATTGCTTACGCAATTTATTTAGTCGATATACGATTTTGTACATTGTGCATTGCTTACATAATTTATTTAGCCGATGTACGGTTTCGTACATCGCACATCGCTTATGCAATTTATTTAGCTCGATATGTGGTTTGCACATCGGATCTTGCTTTATGTCATTTACTTTGCCACCACGCTACAATGTGCACAGGCTTATGCTTTAATATATATGTATTCTATATACATATATATAACTTTGTAAAGTACACAATTTTCTGTACTCCTTTTTACTTTGTATTATGCTTGCATTTAAAGACGTGGATTTGTGCATCATCGCCAAGTCTTTACTTTTAAAAAGGATTTCACATGCGAGTTTTCAAGCTCATACTTTTTGTTGTCTCGAAAAACAAAACCAAGTATTTGGCGTATGCATATTTGCAATCGAGCTTTTCCCTCAAATTTGCGTAATGGAAAGGCATCAACTACATAGCCCTAGGTGGTACGTATGTCCGGTCCTTCATTTTGGTATATGAAATGACTCGAATATTCCCGACCTAAAGCATGGGACTTTGAAATTTATAAATGATGTTGGGGTTTCTTTCTGAGAAACTGATATCCCTCTCATCATAGTGGTACTATCAAACATGCATAGCATGTTAGTACTACGATGATTACATGAGAGGTTTATGGTAACCTCATAACGTGCAAATGCACAATGATAAAAATGAAATCACATAAATGGTGATGATTGCCTTCACAGACAAGATGCTCGAGTTGGTTTAAAAGACCAGAGCATGTAGAATGGGTCGTCAATTAAAATAGGACCTGACATACCCATTCATCTCTTTGGTTTCGTCAAGGGAGAGGATGAGATGATACAAAAACTCCGATGGACAGGTTGTTAACAATTACGCTACTCGAGTAGCAATTGAACTCGATGTCCTAGGTCATCGAAGTTAGGAGACTGGGCTACCAAAAATTATCCTAGGTGGTAGATCCCAATGACTTCTACAGAAGTATGGATGCAACCCCTTAAACAAGTGGCCTCTAGGGAATTCTCTCTCGGTCATTGGTCGTCCCCTTAGAAGCGGACTCAGCTAGTTGTAACAAACCCTCGAGCAGTCTCAGTTGTTTCTACGTTTCTCCTGTCCGTACCCTCAGGACAGTTAATATCAAAACAAGATTATCATGCTCATTTTGCTTATTCTAAATTGCACATCACGAAAGGAACTACACATATGTTAGTTTTGTTCTGAATTTTGATATTTATGCACCTACCAGATTTTTATAAGTCTGGCCCATTTTATGGGGTACAAGTGATGATTAGGTCGATACGGCAGATGTGATGACATGATGATATCAAGATCCCACTCTTTTTCTAACGTTTCATTCCTGAGCATGTTTTTATAATTTTGCATAAGGGTTTCCTTTGAAAATTCCTCTTTTGTATAAACTTTAAATTATCAAAAACCTTGTTTTAAATCTATGTGGTTTCAATGCTTATATGGAGATACTAATTTATTATGTAAAGGAAGGTTCGCCTGTAATGCGCCCAAGGACCCTTGACTTGCTATTTCAAACATCATTTTTTGTTGAACTGCCATTTTAAACTCTGAAAAAGGATTAATTACAAAGCTTTCAAATTTTTCCTAAAAAGTTACAAGTTCGAAATTTTGGGGGCATTACACTTATTCAGATTTAGGTCTCATTTTATAGTTGGGTTCAATATGAGCATCCATTACTCTAAAACCCAGCAGCCTAATATTTTTAAGGAGGTCCCAGCACACATTTTCATTAGATGAGTATCATGCCTTTGCACAATTGAAGAACTTCAATCCTAAGACAGTAGTGAAGAGGCCTCAAGTCTTTAATATCAAATTCTTCATGTACTCTCTCTTTGAACCCTTTTATTTCCTCTTCACCATCTCCTCTAGTAAGAAAAAGAAGGATGCATCTAGGTCAAGTTCCAGGCAAAGACAAATCCATAGAAAAATCAGATGTTCCCCTTTGGTACTATTCCATAGTTGTAGTTAAGTAGGGCTTGCGTTCCATCGATTCACACTTGGGTTGGTGAATTTTCTATATGTTCACATATGTGAATAGAAAGTGAGTTCATTTATGGAGTTGTATTTAGTACTTCTCTCTGAAAAAACAGCACAACCAATAAGCAATGTGTTAGGGTCACATTAGACGTCTTTTATTTGCATAGTCGTAAACCACAAATTCACCTAACAAGAACTCTTTCACTTCTTCTGTTTGGTTGACATCCGGGTCTCAATCGAGGGTTACTTGACTAGAGGCATATGTGATTCAACTAGTGCATGCCAACAATATAAGCAATAAGGAATGGACCTGTCCCCATGACCGAGCTACGATCATTTCTTGGCCTTGTGAACTAATATTGTTGGTTCATCATTGGATCCCCTAGGAAGCCCATCAAAGCTGGTGGTTAGGCAAGCGCCAAATTACTTGGGGCATCTTTGGCTTTATGAGAGAAAGCCTGCTAAAGAAATGAATCTTTTTTATCTTACCCTATCCAGCAGAGTAATAGCATAGTGAGACTCTATTCACAGTCTTGTCCACTGCCCCTTCCAACTCCTACAAAAAGATAATGATTCTCATAATCAAATTGAATGATGGCCTTGCTAAACAACTCAAACCATGTTACAGGGGATTGTTAACTTCTTCTTGGGTTTGTACACTTTCAGTTCATCCCCTTTTGGCTAGATACAAAAGGAAGTGACATATAAACATCTTGACAAAAAATTTTCATGTAAAAAATCATACTTTGCATTCAATCGATGCAAAATTCAATCGAGCATGATGGAATTATGCATATTGATGATTCTAGTGACTCTTTAAATTGTGATGTGCCAAATCATGATATTTAAACTTATTTTAGAAGAACTATCGAGAATCCTCCATGTGCACGATAAGTATTCAAAAAACCAATCGTGTGAAGAACCTAGTGTGAGAAAATCCAATCGAACCTATAGACCTTCCGATAGGTTTGTGTCCTATGAGTCTTTTCACCAAGGTATAAAGCTTGTCCTATGTCAATTCACTCTTTTCATGAACCCTCAACCTACAATGAGGCCAAAGTTATTCCTAAATGGGTAGATGCCATGAACTTAGAATTGGGAGCCCTGGAAAAAGCAAAACCTTGAGAAATTCATCTTTACCTATAGAGAAAAAGACTAAGATGTAGGTGGGTTTATAAGGTTAAAACTAAGGGGGGTAGATCTTTAGAAAGATATAAAGCTAAGTTATTGGCCAAAGGTTCCTCTCAAGAATATGAAATTGATTACAAGAAAACCTTTGCACCAGTAGCACACATGACTAGTGTAAGAACCTTTATTGCCTTAGCATCCATTAGGAAGTAGCGTGTCTACCAACTATATGTTCTTGAATGGTGACCTAAATGAGAAAGTGTACATGGATCCTCTTGCTGGTCTTGAGAAAGAGAAAAAAAAATCTTCGTTTGAGAAAAGCTTTATATGGGCTTAAGAAGACTCCTAAAGCTTGTTTTGATAGATTTAGCAAAGTTATGTTAAATTTGGGTTAGAGATCTTGTTATATTGACACTGCTATTTTTGTCAAATATACAAGTTCTAACATTGTTATTCTTTTATTGTAAGTGGACGATATGATTATTACATGAAGTGATAAAAAGGGAGTTGATGAAATCAAAATAATTTTTAAAAAACATTTTGATATGTCTGATCTTCGTTTTTTGAGATATTTTAGGTATAGAAGTGTCTTACTCTCCCAAAGGATATATTTTATCTCAAATGAAGCTGACTAGAGATACTATTACCAAATCAGAAATCTCAAATGACAAGAAAGTAGATACGTCGGAGGTTATCAATATGAAACAAAGATTGGAAGATGAAACTCTTCTTGAAGATCCAACACCATACTGACAATTAATCGGATCTCTAACTTACTTGTCTATTACGAGACCGGACATTGCTCATACTATTCATTCAGCAAGTCAGTTTCAGCATGCACCAACCATGGTACATATAAGTGCAGTTTTGAGGATAGTTATATCAGAAATATCATGTCCAAAGGGATTTTCTTATCTTCTTCTTTAGAGTTAATTGTTTATACTGATGCAAATTGAGAAGAAAATCCTAATGATAGAGTCTCAACTACTGAATTTTGTGTGGTTTTAGGTGACTCTAATATCTTGGAGGTGCAAGAAGAAAGAGAACATCTTTTTATCATCAACAAGTTGAATATCGTGCTATAGCAACTACAACTATGGAGATTATTTGACTAAGAAGTCTTCTCAAAGATACGAGAGTCGACATTTCTAGTCCTTCGAAGATGTGCTGTGACAACAAAAGTATTATCTACACTGCGAGCAATCAAACATTCCATGAACGAACCATCATATAGAGATGGATTGTCACTATGTCAGAGAAGAATTTTTTATAGGAATAATTGAGTTGCCCTATGTAGCTTTCGAATGTCAACTGTCGAATTCGTTTACTAAGGCCTTACCTTCACCTCGTTTTATTTCTCTTCTTGTTAAACTTTCGGTTATCACACTGTAAGTTTGAGGTGTTAAGTTGTATAGGTATATATATTTGTATGCATACGTATGTACATATATGTGTATATATATATACATATTTTCAACTGTTTTGTAAATATAAAGGTTATGCCTATTAGGGGCATTTTAATCGTTTACTAATGTGTAACAGGTGGTGCCCATTAGGGGCACTTTTTCTTTTTTTTATTTTCTTTCTTATTTTTTCTTATTTGGTGTTCTAGCCGTTGGGACTAGCCCAATGGTTAGTTGGCTAGCCCTTTTTGGTGGTATTCGCTATAAAAAGGGGATCTCTCCCTTGTTATTTCAATGCTTTTCTTAAGCATTTTTTTAGTGAATAAAGTCATTTTTTATAGTGTTGTGCTCTCTTGTGCTTGCCCATTAGAGGCTATTATGTGTGTTTTGAACTCTTGTACTTGCCCTTGAGTGGCTTATGTATTGTCCCTTAGTGGACTAGTGCTGATGCACCTTTTTGTTTCTTGTGTGCCCTTGGTGGCTTTATCATTGTACTCCTTGTTTCATTACAACATATATTGTTCAAGGTAATTTCACTGTGAGGGTTTTTCTCGGAGAGATTTTCAAAAGTTAGTTTTTTGTCAAGAAAATCTTGAGAGTTTAAAATTTTGTAAGTGATGTGATAAGGAATTATTGTTCGATTTATAATGAAACCAAATGTGCACAAATACAATGCCATTAAGGGCTACAAAGAGTGCACAAACACAAAAGCCTCTAATGGGCAAAATACAATAAGCCACAAGGGTTAGCACAATCAACTCACAAAGAGTATAAGAGAAATATAGATAACACACAAAATATTTAAAAATAATATCTATTGAAAATGCTTGAGACAACCATACCACAAGGGGATTACTCCCTTTTATATAGAGAAGAGAGGCCATATAAAGCCCTTGGGAACCACCTCAACAGCTATAATGGCTAAAGACCATTATTGTAATGAAACCAAATGTTGCTCCTAATGGGCAGCTACTATTATATTAAATAAAAAAGACTAAAATGCCCCTAGAGGACATTATTAATTACATCATAATATAATATATAGACATGTATATATATACATATATAAATATGTATATATTTTAACACCCTCCCTCAAACTGACGAGGAGATGACAATGCTTTGGTGAAGAAATCCACAAGTTAACATTCTGATGTGACATAGGGAAGTTCAATAATGCCTTTCAAAAAATCATCACGAACATAATGAAAATTCATCTCTATATGCTTTGTTTGTTCATGAAAGGTGTGGTTGCTAGCAATGTAGATCGTGATTTTGTTGTCGCAATACATCTTTGAAGAAGTAGAGATGTTGACTCACATGTCTTTAAGCAAACTCCACAACCATACAATTTCAGTGATAGTGGTCACCATTGTTGTATATTCAGCTTCGGTGGAAGACAGTGACACCTTTTATTGTTTCTTACATCTTCATGATATCAATGAATCACCAAGAAAAATACAATATGCTATGGTAGAAATACGATCATTTGGGTTACTACCCCAATAAGAGTCAGTATAAGCAATTAAACTAGGAGGTGAAGAAGAGGATAAAAAAACCCCATTTGTCACTGTCTCATTCAGATATCTGACAATGTGCATGACAACTGCCATGTGAATAGTGGTAGATGCATATTGAAATTGACTTGCACTGTGAACCACATGTGATACATCTGGCCTAGTGATGGATACTTATGTAAGATACCGAATCAACTGACAATAAGGAGTAGAATCTTCTAAAGGAGTTCCATCAATGGCCCTCATCTTTGCATTGATCACTTTTGGAGTATCCACCTTCTTTTCGTCAATTAGTCTAGATTTTTTTCAAGAACATTTTTAATTGATTCAATGCCTTTCTTATCACTTCCAATGATAATCATATCATTAACATATAATAACAAAATAGTTATACTACTTTTATTTCTAACAAAAATAGTAGTGTCGGTATAACAAGAAACAAATCCACTATCATTAACAATTTTACTAAAATAGTCATACCAAGCCTTTAGAGCTTGCTTAAGACCACAGAGTCTTTTTAAGTTTAACAACTTTTGCTTTTTTAATATCAAACCCAAGTGGAAGATCCATATAGACTTCTTCATAAAGATCACTATTTAGAAAGCATTTTTTGACATCTAATTGGCAAATAGGCCAATGTTTGATGAATATTAAGACAATTAAGGTCCTAACACTAGTCATCCTAGCAACAGGGGCAAATGTTTCATCATAATTAATACCATACTCCTATGAATATCCCATTACAACTAGCCTAGCTTTATATCTTTGTAAAGAGCCATCACTTTTGGTCTTTACTTTATAAACCCATCAACTCCCAATAGCGTTTTTTCCCAATAATAGATTTACTTATTCCCATGTGTTGACTTTGCTAAGAGCTTCTAATTCTAATTTCATAGCATCTACCCAATGTAAAATGTTGTCTGGATTCATGGAAGTTAGAGAGTTCATGAAAGGCATGGAGCAACATCAAACAAGCCATATATCTCAGGGAAAAAGATAAGACACTAACCTTTGAGGAGGCCTAGAAATTCTAGGAGTTTTTTCATATAAAGATTCCTCTAGATGTTCTTCTAATGGAAGATTTTGTAAATAAGCTTCAAAAGCATTTTGACGACTTTCCCCTTCACACCAGATATACACATAAGCTTCATTAGAGTTCTCATTAAGGGAGTTATCCCGATCAAAGGAATTATCCCTATCAATATCAAGAGAGATAGTCTCATCACCACAATCAGTTAATGCTTCAGAATTATTTTTAGGTAATAAGTCAAAAAGAAATGAGTAATCAACTTCCTCCTAAGGTTCATTTTGATCTTCTAGAAATGTCACATTTCTTGAAATGTAAAGTTTGTTACTTTTAAAATCATAATGTCAATATCCTTTTTTTATTTTCACATACCCTATGAAACTATGTAGTCAAAAGCGCCAACTAATCAGGCTAGTCGCTAAGGAACCTAGGAATTGGTTAAAAAAATGGCACTTTTCCAACTAAGCGTTGACTAGGCACCTAACTTTCCCTTGTGCCTAGGTGTGAGGGCAAGAAAGTCCTTTTTTTGCTTTTTAATACAAAAAGACGAGAGGGGAGGGGAGGGTTATAAAACCCTTCCCCTTTTGCTCTCTCGTTTTCTCTCTACTCGCTCACTCTCGCAGTCGCAGCCTCGCGACGTCGCCCTTTCCCACCCTCACCGCACTGTTGTCGCCCTTAGGTATGCATGCTTCTCCCTCCCCCCTCCCCCCCCCCCCCCCCCCCTTCTTCTTCATCCGCCTCTTCTCTCCCCCTTCCTTTGTGTCTTCTTCTTCTCCTCTCTTTGTCTCTCTTTCCCCCCCTGCCCGCTTCTACTTCTTCCTCTGCCTCTTTTTTTTGTTCTCCTCTCTCTATGTCGCTCTTTCTCTCTCCCCCTTCCTCTGCCTCTTCTTCTTCCTCTCCCCCCCCCCCTTCCTTTACATCTTTTTCTTCTTCTCCCCCCTTCCTCCGCTTCTTTTTCTTCTCCTCTCTCTTTCTCTCTTCCTGACTCTTCTTCTTCTCCCCCCTTCCTCTGCCTCTTTTCTTCTTTTTCTTCTTCTTCTCTCTCCCTTCGCCTCTTCTTTTTCTTCTCCTCTCTCTCTTTCTCTCTACCTGACTCATCTTCTTCTCCCCCCTTCCTCTACCTCTTATTCTTCTTCTTTATCTGTATCTCTCTTTCTCTCTCCCCCTTCCTTTGCCTCTTCTTATTCTTCTTCTCTCTTTGTCCCTCTTTGTCTCTGTCTCACTCCCCCTTCTCCCGCCTCTTCTTCTATCCCCCTTCGTTTGCCTCCTCTTCTTCTTCATCTCCTCTCTCTTTGACTCTCTCCCCCTTTCTCTGCCTCATCTTCTTCTTCTTCTCTCTTTATTTTTTGTTGTAATTGCACCTGTAGTTGTAATTGCTCTGTCCCTATTTTTCTGTTGTAATTGCTCTGTCCCTTATTTTTGTTGCTACTGATTTTGTGACCGTGTTGATTGAACTTATTAACTTATTACTTATTACTAATAATTTAGTATTCATGTAATATGTATATGTTTTTTTTCTTCTAAATTGTGTATTTTATTGAACATTTTTATCTGGGTGAGTTTAGTATTACTCATTATACATATTTGTTATGTGAGTATATGTAAATTATGTAATCGTGTACTTGTTTGATTCTTTTATTGTATATGTATGCATAATAGTTAATTGTACATCATATACAAATGCAATATATATATTATATATATGATTATGTGATTCTAATATATTTTTGGTTCTTTTAAAATTTGATTTTTTGTGTGATAGAATAACCAATGGGGCTGTCATCAGCTAGTGCAAGTGCTTCTATTTCAGCTGTTCACAATCAAACAATCGAGAAATTTAAGAAGAAGTCAAAGGATCCGATATGGGAGTGGGCCTTTTGCAAAGACAAGAACGATCTAAATTTTGTAACATGGAATCTTTGCTTTGAAACACATTCTGGAGGGATATACATAAAAGAAAAAAGTTTCAGACTACGTGAATCCTTCTAAGAGGAAGAAGGATGAAAAGAATGAAAGAATCACAGTATACGAAGGAAGATCAGTTAATATGCTTGGAAGTGAAGAATCAAAATTAAAAGTAGAGGCGTATAATGTAAGTGGTTTTGTCTTGAGACCACCACAGCCTAAAGGACCACTAGATGGATATATTTGAACCGGTCTAAAAAAGAAAAAACAATCAACAAGGATTACAGGGACAAAGAAAACGACGATAGAAAATCGATATAAGAAGAAAGGGAACCTATATGTGAGTACACCAATAGATGGTATTACCAAGCTGGAATTGCATTCATTGCTGCAAGATTGCCAAGTTTTCATACAATGATTGAGGCAATAGGGCAGTTTGGTCCCGGACTAAAACAACCATCATATCATGAGCTACAAGAGTCATTATTGGAGTAATGAGAACAAATGAATTTTTAACATCATACAAGCAACATTAGGCTAAATATAGGTGTTCCATAATGTCAGATGGGTAAACTGACACAAAAGAAATGACACTCATCAATTTTCTTGTTATGTTTTTAAGGTCAGTGGATGCATCTAAACATGTAAAAGATGTAAACTTATTATACAAGTTATTGTATGATGTAGTTAAGGAGGTGGACCCAGAAAATGTAGTTCAAGTGATCATAGATAATGCCTCGAATTATGTCGAGGCAAGTAAGATGCTGATGATTGAGTTCCCTCATTTGTATTGGACTCCGTGCACTGCACATTGCATTGATTTGATGCTAGAGGACATAGAAGAATTACCTAAATTAAAAGGTGTTTAAAAAAAACAAAGGAGTTAGTGGTATATATATATACTCATGGCCAATCATTGCATTTGATGAGAATGTATACGAAAAAAGAGCTATATAGGCCAGCCGTGACGTGTTTTGCTACAAGATTTTGACTCTTCAAAGCTTGTGTGAATAAAAAAGGAGTTAAGATGTATGGTTCAAGGGGAGGAATGGCTCAAGTCTAGTGTTGCAGGTACTGTTGGTGGGAGGAGATATCAAAGAATAATCTTGCAAACTAAATTTTGAAAGAGTAAGTCAAGCTTGCAAAATAATGGGTCCTTTAGTTGAGGTGTTTCACTTGGTTGATACCGATGAAAAACTGGACATGGGATATATATATGAGAAGATGGACCGTGCAAAAGAGCAGATAAAGGTAGATTGTAATTTATAAGTTATTGAATTTATTAAATTAATTTTTTTGATCTTTTTATGCATTGATTTGTAGTACTGGGTCTCATTACTTGATAAGTAAACTTGAAGCACAAGGAAACACAATATGGTCATATTTGGGAGCTATATAGTCAAAGGTGCTGACTAGGTGCCTATTCAGGCTAGTCGGAGGAAAAACTAGGAATCGGTCGGATTCCTAGTTTTTCCTCTTCAGGGGTACCAATTTTCCCGCCTAGGCGCCTAGTCGGTCCTTGCCTAGGTGAAAAAATTGGTACCCTGCAACTTGTTATGTTCATTTTTTGCTTTTTTTAATTAATTTGTTATGTGTGTTTGTTTATGTAGATGTAACATTGAATTGTTATGTGTGTTTGTTTATGTATGTAGATGTGTCTTAATTTTTTGTCATGTTTTGTAATATCCTAGGATTTCTAAGTTATCCAATATATTCCAGTTGAAAAAAAATTGTAATAAAAATTTTCAATGTACCAATTGTATTCTTAGAAAAATGATGCTTCTAAACCACTTAACTAATACACTCGGATGTTCGGGTCCTACTCATGTTGTCTCGAAAAGAGGATTTATTTATTATGTGACTTTTATGGACAAGTATTCTCGTTTCACTTGAAGTTTTTGAAACTTTCAAAATCTTTCATAACCTTGTTAAAAATTTCCTAGGGAAAGAATATATGTCAAATGATTTCAAAAATTATTTGAAAAATCACATCATTTTGCATCAAAGATCTTATGCAAATACATCTCAACAAAAATGGTTTGGCCGAAAGAAAACACAGGCATATAGTAGAAACCACTAGAACCTTGTTTATTTCTAAACATATTCCAAAATATTTTTAGGTTTAAGTTGCGCTTACTTCAGTATACCTTATAAACAAACTTTCTTCAACCAAACTTCAAAATATTTTTCCTTACTACCCCTGACTAAGGACCTTTGGATGTAAATGCTTTGTTCTTACAAATAAAAATAACAAACTTTCGCCAAGAGCCATTCCTTCTGTTTTTCTTGGTTATGGAGAAAGTCAAAAAAGAATTAGATGTTATGATTTTAAACATGATAAACTCTATATGTCAAGGAATGATACCTTTATAAAGCAAGAAAGTTACATTGATTCAAATGTGCTTATCAAAAAAAAATGTTGATTACTCTTTTCTTGAATTATTTCCTAAATGTAATGATGAAGTGTTAAACAACAATGATGTTGTTATTGATGATTCTCAAAACAATATCTAATGTGGTGAGTCTCATGACATTGATGATGGACCTTTAGTTATCCAGTATACAAGAAGAATGGGTGATAGACATCCAATGCCCTAGAAAAATATTCTAGCATAGGAAATCAAAAACCAAACACTCTTAGGAAATAAGAAAGAATACATAGGCCTCCATATAGATTTGCATCCTACGAAAATTTTACTCCTCAATATAGAGCTTGTCTAGCCAAGATATTTTCTTACTTTGGACACACCTCATACAACCAGGCCAAAAATTATCCTGAATGAACGACCGCTATGAATAATGAAATGCAGGCCTTAGAAAAATCCAAATCCTGGGATATTAAAATTCTTCTTCATGGAAAGAAGACAATAAGTTGTAAATGGGATTTTAAAATTAAAACCAAGAGTGATGGAACATTAGAGAGGCATAAGGCTAGATTAGTAGTCAAGGGTTATTCTTAGGAGTATAAAATAGATTATGATGAAACCTTTGCTCCAGTGGAAAGGATGATTTTTGTTAGAATTCTTACAGTTGTTGTTGTCATTAGATGTTGGCTTATTTATCAAATGGATGTCAAAAATGTTTTCCTCAATGGTGAATTGAATAAAGAGGTTTATATGGATCCACTACCTAGATATAAAGTTCATGTTGGAAAGGTGTTTTACTTAATGAAAGCCCTTCATAGTCTAAAACAAGCACCTAAAGCCTGGTATGATCGATTTAGTTCTGTTATGGTTAAATTAGGTTTTGCTTCCTATTATACTGACACTACTATGTTTATTAAGAAATCTGATGCAGGTATTGTTATCATTATTTTCTACGTTGATGACATGATCATCACTGAAGGAGACAAACAAGAAGTTAGTTTTATTAATTGAGTCAAATATGCAATGCTAGTGGGTGCATGAGAAATTTGACTTTTCTTAATACACCTATACTATGAAATTTGAATTTTCATAATATTTTTTGCTTATAATATGAAACTCGTGCAAAAATTAGATCGATCTTAGATTCACAAATTTATAAAGTTTTTAATTTGCAAACAAATAGAAAAAGAATCAAGGAGCTGCCATGACCCACTGCCATTGATAATATAGATATATTGGATAATTGGGTGCAAGAAGTGTGGAGCATTAAATGATGATGCTTATTGGAAACAACTAAAGATGATTTGCAAGTTGAACCTTAGTTGTCAAAAGCACCACCTAGGCACAGCCTAGGCGGGCTAGGAGCAAGACCACCACCTAGGCTTATGGGTCTAGACAGTAGGGTCTTGTTTTTTCACCTATGTTGTCTAGGTTGTCCCCGCCTAGGTTGTAGGGACATGGTTGTCATTTTTTTTCTCCTTCCTTTTTTCTTTTTCTTCTTCCCACCCCAAGAGCTTTATTTTTTGTTCTATCATTTTATTCTTCTTTTGCTTTTCTTTTTTTCTTCTTCCTCCTTTCACTCTTCCGCCTTCTCTTTTTCTTCCTCTTCTTCTTCTTTTTCTTTCTTTTTCCCCTTTTCTTTGTTTTCCTTATATTTCTTCTTCTTCTTCCTCCTCCTCTCCCACCTCCACTCCCATCTTTTTTTTTCTTCCTTTTTTCCTTTTTTCGTTTTTTTTTTTTTTGTGTGTGTGTGTTTACGTGTATGCATGTGTTTTTTACACACATAAAATATGTTTTTCAGTTTATATATATATATATATATATATGTGTGTGTGTGTGTGTGTGTGTGAGAGAGAGAGAGAGAGAGAGAGAGAACGGGGTTCATCTTGTCCCCTTTTCTTTACGTCATTGTTAAGACCTTCCAAATATCAAAGTTTTAGGTGTTTTATGCTTAATTTGAACCATTAGATGTGTTTATTAATACTTATTTATTGAGAAACAAGCTTTGTTTCAAATTGATTTGATGTAAAAATGTAAACATTCTATCATGAAATTTTAGTACAATATCAACTGATGATTTTTTTACCTCTTTAAAATACACATTTGAGCATAAAGATGCTTAATCAATTATATGTTCTCTATTCAACAACAATCATAAACACGTCTAACGGTTCAGATCGAGCATAATACATCTAAAAATTATGACTTTTGGAGGGTCCTAATAGTGAACTTAAAGAACAGAGTAATGCTTATCCAGGGTCTGAACTAGAGGGAAAGAATGACTTAGAAGAAGATTCTTTATTCTATCATCATTTTTGCAATGACTGCTAGGCGGTTGGACTTTTTCTTTTTCTTTGGCTATTGGATTGATGAATCATTAGATATCTTCAAAGTTCAGACTCAAAAAAATTGACTTCTTACTACGACTATTACAGTATTACTTGTTACATGTTAGTTATTATAACTTAACATGTTCTATTTGTCTGTCTTGGTTTATTTGATATTTTGTAGTTTTATTGCTTAGCTATGTTTTCCTTTTCTTCGTCTTTTATGTTTTTTTAATATTTAATTTTCTATTTTTAAATATTTTGGTAGCATATCTTCCAATATGACACCGTTTGTTATACACGTATCTTAGACCCTTCCTATACAATTCCCAATATGATTTTTATGACATTGAATATATTAAAACTTAAAACAAGATTTAGATTATAGGGATACTCTCGACAAGAGAATATCTCAAAATATTATCTAAAGACATTTAAAAAAATTGACTATATCAATAAAATCTTGAGAAATTACTGGTGATCTTTTACAGGAAATTAAAAAGTAATATCAACACAAAGCAAAAGATATAATCTTATCATGATTTCATCTATAAACATGCCAATTGACAAATTGAAAGATTCACTGAATTTATTACAATATTCTTTTTTTTGGATCAAAATTGCAACAAATTCCATTAACCAGATATATTTGTAACATGTACTGGAACATACTTTTGCTCATAACCAATGATTGAAAACATTTTAATTGCCATAAGAAATAAATGCCACTACATATTGTTCCATGAATATTTGTAAAGGGCAATAGTCTACTTACCGATTCAAGTAGTTGATTGACACTCAAAAGAGATGGTGCCTGCAAAGATGAATCCACATTGGATGCTCTTTGTCTTTCAAATGCTTCACAGTTTGTGTTATCATCCACTGCAACAGCTGAAGATACAATCTGCAGAAAACCTTATTTATGGTAAGTTTACATATTAGAAAACAAGAACTTTGAAAATTGTAGGCACTAATCACCTCATCAAGAGAATGGTACTCCTTTGTTTCAAAAGGAGAGCGATACATTGGAGTGTCCAGAAAGAGCTGTGCTCCCAATGGACAAATGTCATCATGTGAAAACTCTTCAAGCAACTGCTGCATTATAGAAGAAGACTCTGACTGCACAACAGATGCAGATAAAAACAACTTAGGCCTGCAAAATTTATGAATCATGAATGAATAAGCACATGTCCAGGAAATCCATTACATCTGATAATTTCCCCAAAGACTTCACAATTACAGAAGCCATGGATTCTTTGGTTTGGGTGTCTGATATTGCAATTACTGAAAGAGCTCTCAATGCAGAGACGTCATCTTCCTTGGACCCATAGCTCGGACCACTATAATTAGTAGAGGTCTGTAATTTGCCATCTTCAACTAAACGAAGAAATGGATCAGCCTGAAAAAAGCACAAAGAATTTAAAGGAATTTATTTTTGTTGAATTAACAAAAGAAAAAAGTGCAATTTTCTTGCTGAACATGCAGCGAGCAATTTAATTGCATAAGCATGAAAGCATAACAATGAAATAAAAAATATGAAAATCAAATATATCAAATAATAACAAGGTACAAAAATAAGATCACCCAAGATAAATGTCTTCACCGTTGTTTCTGTAAGGCAAGCCTTAACACAAGGTATGAGTGATAGGATATTATATGCCCTTGCTAGAAACACAATCATAGATGTGGCCAACGTAAACAGGGACCGCCTTCGACATGGTTGCAATGAACCTGAAAATGTCCTAAAGAGATCAACCACTAGCACAGGCAATTGGACATTAAATTTCTACGTCAAAATTAACATGCTTTTGAGAATGCAATAAAAAAGGCAGACATTTGTTCTCCTTGCAGGATATCAATAATTTTTTAAAAATATAAAAAGAAAATAGTAAACAAATATGTAAAAAACCAATTTCAGAAGAAAATAAAGTCATGCATAGAAAATAGGAAGCACATATTGAAAGCAATCAGAATCCATGTGCACTTAATAAATGAAGTAGTCCCACTACTGCAGCTACTCCATTGCCCAAAAACTACTACCTCATCCTAACATGTGCAAATGCTCAAAAACCTTCCTTCCTACTTAAAGTTTGGAAAATCAGAATTATTAAAGAAAAACCTAAGACCCTTAGATTGGACATGACAATTATGCTTGCAAGCCCAAAAAGCCTTCAAGCTATGTCACAGGGACTCGGCCAACTGGTTGCCGCACCCGCATCGACGTGACGCGATGCGGGTGCGCGTGCGGTCAACCTGACCCTGGGTGCGTTGACCGCACCCAGGGTCATTTATGTCCAACTTTTGGACTTTATATATATATATATATATATATATATATATATATATATATATATATATACATATATACATTATATTTTTGCCGCACCCCTGCACCCAAGTTTTTTTGAAAGTGCCGCACCCCCGCACCCTCACCTGCACCTATGTGACATAGCCTTCAAGATGGTTGACACAAGAGGATGCCATCCTATATCCTAATTAAATTGGTAAGGAAGAAGCTATTGGTCTTGGCACATCTCTCGACAAGAACGAGAAAAAGATAAAAAGCAATGTCTTGCTATATAGTACTCAGGAAACCTATTTCAGTTACTGCATGCATTTGATACTAGATTTTTTGTGCTATATTTCCACCAATTTTCTTCTTTTTCAAGCACAAAGGAGGAGAATCAGTACTGATAAGCCTGTCACTCATGAGGCAAGTGCTTTGATGGGATATAGTATGACAGTACCCACAAAGTTTGGCAATGGAATATCAAGCCATGCTCAATGCTGTTCCATAATCCAGGGCTCTTGGGAGAAGTATACAGGTATTGGTCCCAATCTTCTGCTTTTATGCAAGAAGTGACCATCCCCAAGATCCAAACCTATGCCTCAATTCTGACAGCCCGAGCACAATGTCAAGAATTAGTACAATAATGTCTTCTTTAATGCAGAAGATGTCATGCCCAACTAAGGTAAACTAGCATTATTAATAAGTGATATGCTCTTTAAATATCATAGAAAATTTCACATGAATACCTTCTTCAAGGGAAATGCTTCTCAATGAAAAAGCAAGCTGGAAGCTGCGAATGAGTGCTTCATGATTTGATGTCTGTAAGATGACATGAATTAGAAGATATGAATGTGAAAAAACTGCATTAAAATGAAATGTAAAATGAAAAACAAATTGTTTTTGGTAATAGCTCACTTTAACAATTACAACATCAGAATATACCCATAGGCCACAGGGTCATGGATCTCCAAGCTTCCAAAGATCCTGGGCCAGGGTAGGATCATTGAAACTAAAAGGAACCCTACCGCACTCTCTCTAGAAAGAGAGAGATCTCAATGTCCACAAACTGTAGTGATTTTAGTTCAAACATCAATCTCCCTAGCAAACTCATTGTGATGTATTAATTGCTGCCACCAAGGGCTTCTGTAAATTACAATAAGTAGATCACGTTTTTAGTAATGATAAGGTGCTCCGGGAGCACCTACTCCCACCTAATAGAAGCTTTAAATTGTCAAAAAAATTGAGCTTTTTTTTATCAAACCTTATAATTATGATCTACATGCATTTTCCAGTCGAAAACAAGTTTTAGATCATGTGATTATGGCATTCATGTAGGTTTTTTTAGATCTTAAAAAATCAATGGTTCATAATGTACCAAAATTTTATGACTTTAAAAATCCTATTCTTATGGCTAGAAAAACATGATTCAAAGCATGATTCCTAGCAAATAAACTATGCTGAATACATCTATAAGGTTTGATTGAGAAGATGCAACCTACACCTATGATTTCTAGTAGGTGGGTGTAGGTGCTCCCGGAGGACCATAGCATTGTTCATATCAGAGTTACCGGAAACGCCTACGGAATAGGGGAAGCGCGCTTCCCCGGGACGCGCTTCGGAAGCGCGTCCCGTGGCGCTTCCAAAACGCAAGGGGAAGTGCAGGTTCAATTGAGGAAGCGCGTACCCCTTTAAAGGGGGACGTGTACCCCTTTAATGGGGGATGTGTACCCCTTATAAGGGGGACGCGTGCCCCTTTAAAGGGGGACGCTATTGTGGAAAGGACGAATTTGCCCTTAAAAAATTTTTACACATGAATCTGTTTTTTACTAAGGATAAAATGGGTATTTTACAAAACCCGTGAAAAAACAAAACCGAAAGGGGCTTAGGGTTTTGTTTTTTCACGTATCATCTCTCTCTCTCTCTCTCTCTCTCTCTCTCTCTCTCTCTCTCTCTCTCTCTCTCTCTCGAATCTGTTTCGCCTCTTGACTTTTTTTTATGAGTTCTGGATCCGCTGGGTCCTCGGTGAAAAGGGGACGGCAAGAAGCAAGGGTTGGGTTGGAGGGCTCGACCAGTCCCAACACGAAGCAAGGGCACATTGGGCGCAGGGTGACCTCCGGCCACAAAGATGCAAAGGGAGAGGTGAAGAGTTGATGGCGGTTGGGTTGTGTCAGCTACGAGCTAGGGAGAGGAGGACCTCTGACCACCTGTCGCACGACAAGTGGCGGTGATGGGCATGGGGGGTGGCTCGACAGAGACACACAAAGAGAGAGAAGGTTGGGGGAGGAGGCTCCAACAGGGAGCACCACCGGTGGGTTGGGGCTCGCTGGAGGTAGAGATGGTGGTGTGTGAGGCGTGCACGCCGAGGGGGGTGAACCAAGAGGGTGAGAAAGTGAGAAGAGAGGGAGAAGAAGAAAGCAGAGAGAGAGGGTAAAAAAAAATACAAGAGAGTGGGGGCTATAGATGGTAGTGGGTGCCTTATTGTATGGGTTTGATCCAACCAACTGAGATTGGGTATAAATAGGGGTTAGAGTGGTTTGGGGTTGGATCCTTATGGGTCCAACCCAAACCAAGTAGGTGAGAGGATGGTTTGGTGGAGGCTTTTGGTTTGGGTTGGATTCTTATGGATCCAACCCAAACTAGGTATTTAAGAGGCATAGTGGGTTGGGTTGGGTTGGGTCCAAATGATGTTTATTTTTTTGTTTTAGTAATTGGTAAATTATGAGAGTAATGATTTCATTGATTTGTATTCTTCACTCTCCATCCTTTGTTGTTAATAATAGTTTGTTTTTTGTTTTAGGCCAATTCCATAGGGTGAAGCATAATTCTTTTGACTCTTGAAATTTCAGAAGTTGAATTATTTTTGTATTACATAGAGTTATTCACTCTAAATGATGACCACTACTTAGTTTTTTAGTGTGTCTAGATTTCTAGATTAGCAAAAATGTATTTGTTAAGCCATCTGAGTTTTCACTTTCTGTGTTTAGAATAAAAAATGACTTCAAATTTATTACTACAAGTATTAGGCCGAAGGTAACTTGTCCATGGGTAGTAAGAACTGGTACTTGATGTGCTGCATAATCGAGCTCTTTTGTTATCTACATTTTTTTTTATTGTCATCCATTTGTCCTTGTGAACTTGTCTCAGTATAAAAACAACCATATATGTTTTAATGGTCTTAATCTATTGAGACTTGAGAGTTGAGAATCCGAAATGCATATTTTTGTCTCAGATTACATTTACCTCAGCCAATTCCCATTCAGTGTCAATCTAAATTTTGTCTTTCTTCATTGTGATGTTGTCTTTGTTTAACAATTTTTCATAAATGCAATCTTTTGAAAGAACTTTCTTTCTTTTTCTCTTTTTCTCTTTTTATTTTTGTCTGCTTCATCATAGTATATTATAGATAGAACTTTCATCTTTGTGAGTGATGCTTATTTAAAATTTTAAAGTGTTTTAGGTTGATTCATATACTTTTATGATGCAGGTATATTTGCTTCATTAATGACCATCAGAAGCTATGATCACGACAATTATAATGACGATGATGATTCTTTGTACAATTTGGACTTGGAGCATGAATCGTCTAGTAGTGTTGGGAATGACAATGCAAGAAAGGGCAAGGGGTCTTCTGATTGTCCACAGTTTGAGGACAAAAAAGAAAATTGTTTTGACAAGGAAGATAAAGAAGAATATGACTTGGATGACTATTATTCTAAAGATGACCAAAATGATGAACCACCTAGCATGCATAAAATAATTGTCCTATGGCATCATGTATTGAAAGAAAAGAAGAGTGGGCAAGGAAAGCAAGGTGGAACCCAGGTTTTTAAAAAATATTTATCATGGGTCATATACTCAAGTTTTTGCACATCTCATGGGATCTCCAAAGGGACAAAGTGTTGGGATTGCCTTTTGTCCTGTAGCAAAAAATGCAGAATTGGCAAAGAGGCAAGTTCGCCGAGTGGAGGTTTCATCAAGTGCATTTGAGTTGAGGATATCAAGAATTGATAATCCGAAGAAGCCTATTAGTATGACTACATCATCTAGTAGAAGCCGAAAAACAGTTGATATTCGTGATACCTTTAAAAAGGTAGAAAGAGATGATGTAGATCACAAAATTAACAGATTTTTGTATGCAAATGGCATACCTTTCAATGTGCTTCGATCACCATATTGGGAAGAGATGATAACTGCAGTTAGTAAAGTGCCTGAATATAAACCCCCATCATATGAAAAAGCGTGAACAACGTTGCTTGACAGTGAGAAAGAGTGTGTTCACAGGGAGTTAATGAATTTCGAGAAAAGTTTGAAGAGTTTGGAGTTTCCATTGTCTCAGACGGTTGGACAAATATCAAGAACAAACACTTGATAAATATACTTGCATCAAACTGTTTTGGCTCGATGTTCTTATATGCAACAATCAGCTGCAAACATTGCCAAGTTTTTGAAGACGGGATTTAAACTTGTGGGGTCTTCTAATGTAGTACAAGTGATTACAGACAATGCAACAAATTGCATGTTAGCAGATGAAGAATTAAAACAAACGTATAAGTATATTTTTTGGTCACCTTGTGTTGTGCACACACTTAATTTGATCTTTAAGGATTTGGCACATGAGTTCATTGGTTGAGAGAAACATATTTGCAAGAGTAAAGAAATTGTGCAGTATATCACAAATCATTCAAAAGCACTAGCAATCTTTAGAAGCAATGAAAAATTAGAGCTAATAAAGATTGCAAAAATAAGGTTTGCTTCACATTATACTACTTTGAAGCGCTTGCTTGATGTGAGGGAGAGCTTGAGGCTCACAGTAATTTCAGATAGATTGAGCGAATGAAAGCAGTCATGGATAAAACTATGAAAAAAAGAGCGGTTAACGTTTAGCATTATTGATTACAAAATCCATATATAAGATGATTAAATTTTGTGATCAGGAAGGCCCTATAATTGGTGAAGTGTATGAAGGCATGGACAATATGTTGGGAGAAATCAAAGACAATCTAAAAGGACAACCAGATTTGTATGAAAAGATTCATCAGATTGTCTCAAATAGATGGGATAGAATAAATGTACCTCTCCATATTCTAGCTCACATGCTTACTCCACAATATTATGAGTCAGAGTATCTCAAGATCCCAGTAGCAGGAGGGGTCAAACGAGTTTATCCTGGTAAAATTTTTATTCTATCTATTTAATAAAGTTTAAAGTTTAATTATTTCATTATTTCATTTGCATTTTCTTGTTATAGTTATTAAACATTTTTTTTGCAGAAAAGGATAATGATATCTTAGACGGTGCAATACTCGCGCTTGAATTCATATCTGCTGGAAATGAAGAGTTATCTACACTTTATAGGTCACAACTTATGACTTTTGCATCAAAAAGCGAAAGATTTAGCTGAAATGCAGCAATAATAGATGCATTGAATCCTATAATGTCGGTGCTTAATTGGTGGCATTTTTATGATGGTGATACACCTGAGTTGAGAGCATTAGCCATTAAGATTATATCTCAACCTATTAGCACATCTTTTGCAGAATGAGTGTGGAGCACCTATAATTATATTCACAATGTTAAAAGAAATAGGCTCAATGAAGATCGTGTTGATACCTTGGTGTATATTCATTCCAATCTTCGATTGATTGACAGGTATAATTAAACTGTATTGTACTTTTGTTTTGATATTTTTTTCTTTTTTTTTCTATCATTGATTGTTTATTAGCATTTATATTTTATATTCTTGTTATAAAAATGTGCAACAATCGCTACAAAGAATGACCTAGTCAAAAATGGGATATCAATCCAGAACTTCTTATTGTAGAAGAAAATACGTTGAGATTAGAGGACATGCGTTGGAGAGATTTGGATGATAGTGCACAACAATCAAACACTATTTCCAAACCCAAAGATAAACAAACAAGAGCTCCATTACCTCCAATAATCATACATACAAATAAAGTTGAAGAATATACAAATCAATCCAACAGAGCTAGTAGAACTGCAGATATACAAGAACGACCATCAATTACTCAAGGCCGGATTGATCGTTTCTTTAGCAGGAGACCTAAGAAGGTATGTTGATCTTGTGTTTTTTATTTTTACTTTTTTCTATATATGTATTTTTTATATTTTAAATTAAGGTTTTTGAACATTTTCATTTTTTAACATATTCATTATAGGAAATAAAGGAATGAGCAGAAAGCATGGTCGTGGAGAACAAGAAGCACGTGATGATACAGAAAGTTCTAGATCTATTGCTGACTTAAAGGGAAAAAAGATGACAGATTAATGAACTATTGAATTTTTAATCATTCTTTTGATGATATAGTTGTAATCCAACTTAGAAACTTTTATGTTACTTTTTTTGTCATGGTCTTGTAATATTTTGTTGGTTTGATATGTACTTTTATTTTGAACCTTGCATGATGAAATGAAGTAGTGGATTATGTTAATTTTAAGTTTATAGTTTAGAACTTTATAGCTTATAATTTACAATTTAGATCTTTATAGCTTAAAATTTTAACCATATCTCCATGTAATCTTTGAGTTTATTGATTTCTCATTTTCTATGTTGCAGAGATCACAAGATTTACAACAAATCACAACATAAAATAACAAGTCATTTGATTTTTTCGTTGAAAAATTTATGCTTTTTAATCAAATTTATTTATTTTCTTAATGCATTATTTAGTGCTTGCATGCATTTGTTAAATGGTTGCAACAAAAATGTGAATTATGATCTTCTCTTGATGTATTATTTTTTAAATGTTTGACAGTTGCAATATGATGCATTTGTTAGATAATTGCAACTTATATTATTTATTGTCTTAGATACATGTTTTATTTTTTCAATAATAACATAAATCTTATTTTTGATAAAATAAAAATATATAATTACATTTTTGCTTCCCTTTCGATTCTTATTCGCTTCCTTTTCGCTTCTCACTTGAATCCTATGTCGCTTCTTTTTTCGCTTCTCACTCGAATCCTATATCGCTTCTTTTTTTGCTTCCTAGGTCGCTTTCGAGACGCTTCCTGATTCGCTCCTAAGTCGTTCCGCGCTTCCCACTTCCTAAAATTTTAGAAGTGCCTCGCTTCCCGCTTCCCGTATCGCTTCCCGCTTCCTCAACTCGCAACTCTGGTTCATATATATATCATTGTCACAAGTATTGGTGATATTTTGAAATATGACACAATTAAATCAGTAAAAATATCATAATATTTTTAAAATATAGGAATTTGAAAATATTATGATAATATCACACTGACATTCAGATATTACTATGACATTTTCAGTTTTTTTACTTTTTTATTCCTTTTATATATTTTAAACTTATTTTTCTTCTTTCATTTGTCTCTTTTATATGTTAAAAACTTTTATATTGCTTATTTTCATTGTTGCAAAGTGTACTTATCTAAAACTATCTTTCCTTATTCATTGTGTTTTTTCTTTTCATTTTTACAAACTTTTAACTATTCAGGTTTTCCTAAAGATTTATCCAGAGAAAATATCCTGAGATTTTGCCTTGCCGAGATATAGCCAAGACAGACATACAATGATCACATACATATACAATATATATGTGTGTGTGTAGAGAGAGAAAAAGCATGTATCCCTTTTTATCCTATTTCTGGAAAAAAGCAGTGCTGAATTCTTCCCGTTAGGTATTATTGTCTCATTTCTCTTTCTCATACATTTTTATTTCATTTTTGTTTTCCATTTATACTAAAAACCATTGTTTCACAAAAACAGAAAATCAAATAGTTCAAAATTTGACTTAATGCACCACAATGCAAAATATGAGAACTTGTAATTTTTCCTATATTTTACGGAGCCTAGTCAGTAGTCACCTACCTTTTTTTATTTGGACCCTCCATTAGGATTAAAGGTTTGGTTTATGTATGTGTGTATGTGTTCATGTGAGTGTTACTAGGACATCCTACCAGTTAACCATGTTCATATCTAGCACTTGGCAACATCAACATCAAAAGAACAGTTTTAGAGACTGAAAAGCTTACTAGACATTAAGGTTTCATGTCTTCCTTTTAGGCTTTTTGTTTGGGATTAAAACCGTTTTTTATGGTTTATTTTATTAATTCTGCCTAACATCATGATGATATTGTATGAAGACAATGCCTTTGTGCATTCTTTTAGTTTCAAATTGAAAGAGAAATAGGGTGTGGCCAAGCAGAGAGGCAACAGATTTTGGTCCTCGAAGGTTCGAAATCTTCGTCCTACATCAGTTCTACGAGTACAAAAGTATTGTGTTTGTGCCAGTCACCAAATAAATATTTTCAATTTACTACATTTTTTAATAGCTTTTTTAGAAACAAAAAGGCAAAGTATCATGACAACTAAAACTATCATTAAAATATATTTATTAACAACACTAAATTTTCTTATACAGAATTTTCATTCATATAAAACAACCTTGGATTCACAAGTTAGAGCAAATCAATTTTTGTTCATACAAAAAACCTCGGGATCACAAATTAAGAAAAGAAAACCAAGGTAACCGCCATTTCCTACTTAAGGAATCTTTACAATTTATCATGTTGATGAACCATTTTCCATCCTCAGTAATCTACAATGTCCATATATATATATATATATATATATATATATATATATATATATATATATATATATATATCATTAAATTAGAGCAAATAAATTACTATCCATCTTAGAACTTGCAACCCAGTCCAGATTAAGGTGTTCCCAATCTAACTGGAGAATCAGCATTTTCAGCCAGTCCCACCAATGTCCAAATGAATCTCCTAGTTTTAGGATGTTTAAATACTTCCATGAAACTAAGGTAGATCAAGTTTTACATGAAGGTAAAAAAAAGAGAATCACGATAATATAGCATTTTAAATTTTCAGCATTTAGAGATGTCATATCAATCATAGTAACTGTATAACTTTTTCCCCAAAGAGTACCAATCCTCATATTCCATTAATTAGAAGAAAAACAAGAAGTGATAAAGTACTAGCACTAGGAGGAAGGAATGCAACCGTGTCCCACCTGTGCTCGAGAAAACAATAAAGCCAAGCTGTAAGTATGAGCAATTGCTTCAAAATTTTCTGGACTATTTTCAGGGGAGGTTGATTGAGCCCAGATGGATGAAAACAGGAGTGAGATTTGATGACTGCTTAGACGAAGTGAAATGATGTCCTAAAATTTCAATAAATAAGAAAGTAGTCAGACTGATATGTGATTTTGAACAATTGTCATTGGTCAGGCACAACACTTGGATGAGGATTAATGAGTCAGTACCAGCTCCTTGTAATCGCTCACACTTTTTCTGTCCATAGCAGATGGTGGTGGGGAAACTCTCAAGCTAAAAACTCGACGGGATGATTTCCATGAATAAAATTTTGCATCATAGTCACCTCTTTGTGGTCCATCCATTACAGAACCCTCCGAACGGACACCTTCCCTTAAAGAAGACTTTTCTTTCCTTAGCTTCTCAAAAAGAACAGCAGAAGAAGAAAAAACTGAAACAGTTCTAGAGAGTGCCCTCTGAAGATCTGGTAAGCCGGAAGGCACTGCATGAGGTCGAGGATGAACAGAAGATGGAACAAGAACAACAGAAAAGATACGGTGAGCACCCACACGTGTTTCATGATCTGGGTGAACCATTGCTAAGAGCAATTGATGAAATAAAGCTTCAGGAAAATCCTGTTCAACCAGAAAATTGTCAGGTGCAACTTAAATGTTTACCAAGTGAAGAATAAGAATTTTGGGATTAGCAATTCCAATTAAAACCTGCTGGCAAAAGAAAAAAGGAGCTAACATGCCTTGTTATGAAGTGACAAAGTTGGTCTGGATGCCACTATCTGCGCCATGCGATAAACAGAAGAAATTGCTGTTCTAGCAACAGCTGCTGTAGTTGAGATATTCTCCAGCATCACAGCCATTTTCTCCAACAACGGCCCTGCATCACCAACCTGTGAACCATAAATGTCGTCATTTTCTTGGGAACATGAGGAAAGGCATCCAAATAGAAGCATGGTTACTAATTTTATATCAAATTAAAGTACTCAAAGCTATTTGAAACTATGAAATTAAATATATGCATGAGATAGAAACAGAAATATCTCCTTGAAGGAACCCTAAAAACAGATAACAGTTTGATATGCACAAACCTAAGTTATCATATGAAGCTTCAAAATATGAGTCACAATTAGATAAAGTGATAAACACGTCATTACCTTATCAGACAGCTTTGTAAGGCATTCCTCAATTGATGACCGGAATTCCTTGTTCCACTTAATTATATCATCTACAAGATTTTCAGCCTCAGCAGACGAATGTGTGGCTTTCTGCCAATGTCTCATCAGATCACTTACTGCACCAATTATAGCTACAGAAGGCTGAACCTTTGCATTCTGAGCAAGGCATACTGTAACTTGTACAATATTGACCTGCATGCTGGGTTGCTTCAAGACAGTCTTGTGATCAAGATGCTTGATTAAGATAGACAACAACAAGTGTGTATTTTGCCCTGTAAATTTAAAAGATGGTCAGCACAAAATACAAACATCCCTCACTTACAGATGTGGCAAACAGCAACAACATAACAAATGAAATAGTTAGGATTACCAGATTTTTCCATGAAGAACTGCATATCCAACAAAACAGAAATTGCAAAACCATGCTGAGGGGACCAGTGATTTCCACTATCAAAGTAACGAAACAAAGATTCAAGGACACGTCTTGTAGTAATCTCCTCTTTAGTTAGCCTAGCCATATTATGCATGCAAACCCTGGACCAAATTTTAGGATCCTTGGCTTCCTCACTGGTAAAATGAAGCAACAAAATGAGAAGAGCATGCCATCTCACAACTGCAAAATGCACAAGATATAATCTACTCACGCAGTGAGGTTCACTTCGCCTTTGTCATTAATGATTGTATTCCAAGAAGGAACCCTCATGACGGCATCTGTTGAAGGAAAAACATGACCTTCAACTTTAAGCACTTCTTGCACCCATCGGTTATTGGAGCTTTGGTTGTCTTGATTGAGATTCTCACTCTTTGTTTTTGGACCTTCATAATTTTCCAAAGCTACTGAAACGACCTGTTAAGCATCGAACAGTAGATAGTTGGTAAATTTTAATGATTGTGACATAATAAAATGCCGACAAGGTATACAAAAAATAGGAATTGCAAGAAAGCAGGGTAATTTGTGGAAATGAAATGAAAACCAGAAGAAATTAAACTCCTTACCTCATCAAACTCCGAACAGATGTGAGAGTGGTCTCCCATGAACCAAATCTGAACATAGGAAAGAAGAAGCGGTGTCAATACTCTTTTGACGTGCCATGAATGAGGCAATCAATATTCTCAACAATTAAGAAGATCACACATCAGCACAACTAAAGGAGAGATGGCACACAACGTGATCATCCCAACCAGTACATGGTGCAAACTCTTGTAAAGAAAACCATCAAACAGATGGTTATACCCAAAGGACCAAAACTGTAATCTTTTTAGCCACAAAAAAGGGCAACCTTAAAACCAAAAGAATGTAACCGAGTTACATAAGATAGCGCATCAAAAGGTGTTATTAAAAAACATCTTTCAAAACTTGAGCATTAAAAAAAAAGGGCATACTGAACTTTCCTTATTGTTCCATTAAAAGATCAAAGAAACCAAACATGAAAAGGTAAGTCTAGAAACAGAGCACTTAATCCTAATTTGAAAGGATACAATAGATAAGACGTATTACATCAAACAATAGACATTAAATTACAATGAAATTTTGTCTATCAAATTTCGCTATAAAAAAAGTCATTTCAAAAGAGGAAAAAAAATGAAAGTTTCCAAACTTTTTGACAGTTTGAAGCTTCTCCAAGATTTCAAGTTTTCTGCTCCAGCAAGAAAAAGATTCATATTTTGACACTTGGAGAAGTTGTAGACCCATCTTAATTTCTAATTTTCTAGCCAAGGTAGCACTTCCATTGGTGGAGATGAGTTGTCCCTCCTGAGTGATGCAACTCTCACTGACATCTGACTTAAAGGTTTAGAACTAAATTTTGAAGGAGTTAGAGGTGAAAAGGAAGGGATAGAGAAGGAAATGTGTGTGCGTGCACACATGAGAGAGAGAGAGAGAGACAGAGACAGAGACAGAGAGAGAGGGAGAGTCAGTCCATCCCTTCCTTGCTTGTAGTATATTACACGAAGCAAAAAAACTTATAGACAAAAATACCCCAGAAAAAATACAAGTAATAACAGGAATATAGAGTGTAGACATAAAGATCAAATTGCCCCCTAGAGAAATATTAAAGACTAATATAACTGCACTCGCTTTTCAACACTGACATCTGTCATATTGTGTTAAAAAGGCATAGTGTGTATGTCTGTGCATGCACTGTGTGTAGAACACAATGAATGCTGATCCATAGATGTGATAAAAAAATTTACCATTGATGCAAGGGCTTGCAACCCTGCTGAACGCAGAAGCATTGACCTTTCATCGTCCCCCATTTCCTGGGCTAGCTGACAAAGCTTTGGTACAAGACTTTCTATGTTGAACATGTACGTGCTGTCAACCTGGCAATATAGCAGGAATTAGAAATTTACTGGAATAAAAAAAAAGGAATTAGGACCAGCCAATGAAAAGAGTACAAATATTCTGAATACAAACAGATTCTATTAAAGAAAGTGGTACCTGATTAGCAACAAAATCAGCAAGAGTTTGGCATCCTAATATCTGCATCTCATCTTGCCGTGCTTGATCCAAAAGAGTGTGTATGATATTCAACAAGCTGCTTGCAAAAAGTGGCCTGCAGATGTATGCCAAGAAATAATACTTGGTTCAAGGTAGGCTAAAATAGTGCATTGAGAAACATGAATATTCCAAAGTGGGTCCTCCCCAATAGCAACAGGAATTTATATGACAGACTTATCCAAGTTAGCTGGCAATAGACCATATGGCTAACATTTTAAACAGAATAAACATGCAGTTGATTAAATAGAATTAACAACTGGTGATCTGATTACCAAATAATTTGTATAAAAATGCAAAGCAAGTTAAAAATAGATTATAAACATGAACTTTAGAAAATAGAAGACTTGTTCTGACCATGGCAATGAATTCAGTGGTTCTACCAATGACAGTGACATGTGAAGTAGGTATGGATGAGAGTAGCATCAGGAGTTATATGAAATGAAGAATACTCATCCAATAGTCAAAGCCAACCTCAAAAACAGTGCAATCAATAATCCACCAATACTTAACAAACCACTAATGGAAGTGTGACACAAAAAGGGGAAGACAAAGATTAAAGCACACCAAACTCTCAAAGAACAAAATAACATGACCATCCTTATCTAAAAACCTTTTCAAAATCAAAAGATAGAAATAACACATGCCATTAAATGATATTAAAACCACTCAATTTCTACACTAGGATCAAATTAATTCATAATATAGTCATAAAATATGTCAAAATAGCATCAAAATCAAGTTTCTAAAATCTATGAACTAATAGGCCTTCGTAACTAGCTCATTAACTATCAAAATGGAATGATTTTGTCCAAAGATTTATGAAGTTACTAGAGTGAAAACATAAGCTTGCCAACAAAGCAAACCTATGAATCAGAAGGCCCAATCAAGGTTCAGCACAAGTTCATCCCCTTGAAATGCTACAAATGTACTGAAATCTTATTGTACCTTTTGCAAAAGTTATGACTTATGGATGCAACCATAAATCTTTTCAATCCTCTTTTCTTTTTTCTTTTGGGAGTCAAAGTCTGGAAGATAATATAGACGGTTATGATTTTGAAGCACCACAAATTTTAAGGGGGAATGTTGGGGTCTCCTAGTATTGGTGAAGACCAGTTCAATGGAAACACGTAAAAATGCAAGGTGGTTACCATAGTCACCTGTATCGTTCAAGGTAATATCTCGGCGAGAGTATTTCTCAGAGAGATTTACAAAAGTTGAAAAATCTCAGGAAAATCTCAGGAAGATCTCAAGAGTTTTAAAAATACAAAAAATAATAAGAAATATAAGAAAATAATAGTTAGTTCTTGGAAAAATATAAGGAATATAACTTTGAAAAGCTTTTAAAATACAAAAAAAAACAAAAAATTTAAAAATTAGGCTGAAAATCTATAAAATAAATTTTATTTCAAAAATATCGCTATAACATCACAAATTTTTTATTCATGGTGATATTTTACCTTTAATATTGGCTGACCTGGATTTGCCAATAACATCAAGATATTTTCAAAATATCAGCGATATTGGTGACAGTAGTTGTTATGTTGATATCTCTTATTTCATACATAAGTGTCATGGAATTTGGTTCTTTCAGTTTCTGCATAGAAATACTGAATCCTCACTCAAAAGCTCACCCAAAATTACACTTCCAGCTACTTTAGTTGCAACAAACAAGCATCTAAGTATTAATCATACTAGAAATTCATATGCAAAGTCCTCTATCTTTTTCAAAAAAAAAACTTGAACATTTACCAATTTACATCCAGAACTGAAGAGAAATGTAAATTCAAGATTAACATCAGAAAATCATTTGCACAAATTTGGTAAAGAAAAAACAGATATGTTTTAGATCTAAAGCTGTAAAAAGTAGCTTGATTCTATTGATTACACATAAGAGAAAGGCTAAGCAAGTCCATCCGTACAGAAGTAATTAAATGACCAACTATGATAAGATATAGCAATGCTATTGATGAGCTACAAAATGTAAATAAGATCAACTTTTGGCAATATACATGCTTTCTCAAAGAAAACACAGGTAATAGCTAATATAAGGAATCACAAGTGAAACAAGTGGCCAAACAGCACAAGAATCAGGCATTACATCTGCCCCTTGCATGAAACTATCAGCTTCCTGTAAATAGACAGGACGACTTTTGCATATCCAAAATGCTCACTTCGCAATTCCTTGTAACATCTTTGCTCAAGATAATCTGTGATCTGCTCCGTAGAAAGATTACAATATAAAAAGTGTTAAAAAATATACAAGTATCATATCTGAAACTGTAGAAATCAATAAACAGCAACAAAATCCAAAAATATATTGCAGTTGAAATCCCTGTAAAGAAATATGTATAATTCATGAAACAACCAAATGCAGTAAAGAAAACATGCTCTATGTTACATTTTCCACCAATAATATCTCAGCTATTTTTTCCAGGCTTACTCCCAGTTTCACCTCTTTTATCATAAACTGATGGCTTCTTTGTTTATATATTTCTTCAACAATATTTAACAAGTGTCATGTACCAATTAATGGGAACTGCATCTGCATAAGATATTTCAAATTGTAGAAAATATCCCCCTGATTTTTAGCATATTCTCAGTTTCCAGTAAAACACACAGATGCTTATGAACAGACATCTAGACGAGTCAGTTCAGTGGACTAGGCATTCAACATGGGATGATGGACCAGAATTTGGCCCATTTTCTGGATTATAGCCAAACTAACTGTGCCAAGGCCCAGCTAAATAGTTACTAAAACATTCTAGGATTAGCCTCAACAGTGCTAAAAGAATGCATTTTATCATATTATACGATTTATCATTGTATTGGACCTCAACTATACAATATTTAGGTAAGAATCATATTTAAACTGAGCATAGAATTTTTTTCCCGCTAAGGCTACCTTAATCAGCCCCTAAAAAGCTACTTTTTGTACAAGATCTTTCATAACCAACCTTTGTGCCTCATCCATCCTAAGAAAGATAGATTTGGGTGAATATATGACCTTCATTTTGAAGGCCAACAGGATCAAAAGGCTCAAAACTGTGAGGTAAAAGAGTGGACCTACACCAGAAGTAGGGTTTATCATAAATATCTCTCTTTCTGCATCTGACCCTCTTCTTTCTTTTCCTCTCTCCTTCCATCAACCACCTCTCTTGTAATGAAACCAAATATGCACAAATACAATGCCACTAAGGGCTACAAAGAGTGTACAAACACAAAAGCCTCTAATTGACAAAATACAATAAGCCACAAGGGCTAGCACAACCAACTCACAAAGAGTACAAGAGAGAGAAAGCACACAAAATATAAAAATTAATATCTATTGAAAATGCTTTAGACAAGTATAAAAGAGAGAGGCAAGAAGCCTATTTAAATAGGCCACAAGTGGGCTCATAGAACCTTTGGGGAGCTCCCAATGACTATAAATATAGCCGTTGGGATGTCCCCAACGGCTCTATGAGCCTTTTACAAAAGTGTCATTTCACTTTAGTGAGAGGACATAAAAAGAAAAAGAGAAAATAAATAAATTACAATGCTGCCCCCTAATCGGCAGCTACTATTACATAAAATAGAAAAGACTAAAATGCCCTTATAGGACATTACTAATTACATCATAATATATAATATATATACATATAACTGTATATATATATATGAGTGAGTGGTAGTTGTGCAACCCTTAGGTGCGCAACTACCAACGGGGTGCGTGTAGCTGTCCATCACAGGGCGTGATGGACAGCCATAGTAAAAAAAATGCAAAAAAGGGGCAAAAACATGAATTTGCGCATTTTTGCTCCTTTAGCATTAGTTTTCAATGGCTACTAAAGGTCCCAGTTCTGCTTGGACCTTTAGCGGCAGTCAAAACTGTCGCTAAATGAAATTTAAGTAATGATGCCCACGTCATTACGCTGGTGTTTAGCAGCAATTTCAACTGCTGCTAAAGTGCAAAAATGCACAAATTCACATTTTTGCCCTTTTTGCGTTTTTTGGGTGCTGGCATCCACCACGCCCCGTGATGGACGGTCAGTGTTGTTCCACTGTAGCTGTGCACCTAAGGGTTGCACAGCTACCACTTTATATATATATATATATATATATATATATATATATATATATATATATATATATATATATATATATATATATATATATATATATATATATATATATATATATATATATATATTAACACTCTTTCTCTCTCTTTCCTTTTTTGGGATGCTTTTGAGTTGGCGATCGCAAGATCCAAAAATGACCCTATGAGGGGATTAAGGTTGTAAACGAGTCGGATTCATGCTGATATTGCCAGACCCAAATCCGTAATCTGAAATGTAAACAGTGGATCAGAAGCCAGATCCAGATCCAAAAAGGTAAGGTTGAATCTGAATCCGAAATACATATGGTAATACTGAATCCAGGAAAAATATAACAAAAACAAGCTATTTACATGTAAAAAATAAATTCTGGTTGGATTTTGATTCGGATCAACTCCAGATCTGACTTGAAATGTTGATTTGAGTCTGACCCAAATCCGAAAGTAACCCAATTGAACATATCCAAATCCAATTTGAATGCACATTCTGATTTTATTTAAAGGTTCCATGTCAGGGTTGTCAGACTAAGAAGTGAAAGCAGAAAACGATACGGGAAGCGAAAGTGAGAAGAGAGGCATTTTAAAATTTATAGGACGCAAGAAGCAAAGTATCAATTTGAAAGTGAAACAATAATAAAAAAAGAAGCAATATGAGAACTGAATAGGAATCTAACAAGAAACAAATTAAAACTAAAATAAAATTGAATTATTCCTATATTTCATGATTTTTCTGTAGAAAAATATAATTTTTGTTAAAATCTAACAATGATGGTTACCAATTTAGAGAAAGCATATGGGAAGTGAGTGGAAGTGTGAGAGGAAGCACATGGAAAATATGAAGAGAAACATGAGAAAAACATATAGGAAGCATGGACAATGCATGTGAGAAGCGTGGGAGAATCGAGATTCCCATAAAGTTTTGGAAGCGAGGAGTATCGCGCTTCCGAAGCGAGTTTCTAGAAGTGCACTTCTCACCTACCTAAGAAGCTTCCGGTAACTCGGGTCCATATCCAGAAATAACATGCCAAACCCGGATCGGATATCCAACCATAAGCGATCTGTTTGCAGCCATAGAGGGGATATTGCAAACCAATTGGGGACAGATCAAGGCAATGTCATTTTTTTGGTCTCATAATTCATGTAAGTATATATAGATCAATATGTCATGTTACAGACCGTGAAAGCTCCATAAAGAATTGTACTTTTTCCTAATAGTCTAGCCAATCATGCAAAGATCATGGATAGCTTAGAAGAGGAACAGAAAAAAGGGCACAACCCCTGCTAGAAAGCATGTTGAATTGTGCAGATGAATGTTTAACATACATAAACCATCATCACCACCGCCAACTTAATCATATGAACAAAACAAGGGATAGAACTCCAACTGAAATGCTGAAGATTTTATTTAGAAAAAATTCGGAAGTGGTTTAACGGTTCTAGCCCTAATGTCTTTTATGTAATAATGAGGTATGACCTTATAATTATGTTTATATTTTTGTTTTACTTATTTATAATTGCATTTTTGTTTTACTTATAATTATGTTTATAATTCATGCCAAATTCTTTGGCTATTCATTGTTATAAATTTGTTGTTCTGTTAGTGTACTTCTTAGTTACTATTATTTAATATGTTCTAGTAGTCTACATCTAGGTTTATTTGATGTTCTGGTAATCTACTGGTTTTAGAGCTTAAATAATTTTTATTGGATGTTATAATTTTTCATGTCTTTTATTTTTATGTTTTTTAAATCTTTAAATTTTTATTTTGTAAAGTTTTAATTCTTTTAGTGACATATCTAACAACACGATATGTACATCCATATCCTAAACCCTTCCTATTTGTTCTCTTATAGGATTTTTACAATGTTTGGACTCAGTTGTGGACTTAGGACTGACCCAAACCCTAAACATATGAGATGTTAAAGAGTTTAATTTATCAAAGGGAAAGCCATCTTTTTCAAACTCTATAATAATCTATGGCCTTTGAATTATTGGGTGCTTATGATTGTGTAACCAAGCTTGGCTTTGGCTGGATTGGGTGTCTTTATTATTTATCTCAGTGTCCTAAAAGAAATTGTTTCTCTTAAAATTGACCTGCTGTTTTACTATGTGTTAGCTTTAAAATGCCCACTGTTCGGGCTTCTATACATTCCTTTGTAATAGATATAATTGTTGTTATAGCCATCATAAATATAATTGGATTGCAGGTACCAGTGATGGCTATAGAATAGTCAAGTTTCAAACAGTTGAAAGATTTTATGGAACGAAGACAACAGTTCCAGATTCATGGAACTCCTAGTGAGGAGGACAAGAGATGGACATTCGTAGAGCTTTTAATGCAAAGATGAAGGCATTAGAAAGAATGACAATATGAAACCATTCTCCTTGATTCTATTTTATTCTTTGCAAACTTTTGGTTCTCTACCATAAGTTTTTTGAGTGGGAGGAAGCCTGTTAAGATAAAGCATGTCTTGTATATACGTCTTCCTGAGTTTTGTTTTATAACAATTGTACTTTGAGGTACATTGAAGGTATACCTATTAGGTATCATAAGGTTACAGTTATTATTGGAATAACTAGACTATCCATTAGGTTTGTGCCTAATGGCTAATTGAAGGAGATCTAACTAGATAATGGAGTATCCTCCAACTAGCTGTTAGGCTAGCTCTATATATGCGTGTGAGAGAGAGAGATGTAGTGCGAGTGCGAGTGAGTATGTGTATTGTGCAGAGATAATGTGTGAGAATGAGGGTTTAATCTATTTGTAATATATGTATTTTATTCTTCATGGTTGTATAGTCAAAAGCGCCAACTAGTCTGCCTAGGCGCAAGTAAAAGGCCTAGTCTTTGCAAATCCTAGGCGAGTAGTACCTTAACAAGTACCAATTTTGCCAACTAGGCATCGACTAGGGCACCTAGTCAACGACTAAGCTTCCCTCGCCTAGGTGCAACGGCAGTTTAGCCATTTTTTTATTAGAATTTTTTTTAAACATATGAAGGAAGGGGGAGGGTTAATTTCAAATGATTATGTCTTTTATATATGTGTGTAAATTTGTTTTTGATGATTTTTTCTGTTAAAGTCTGAAAACGAGATATACGTGTGATTTTTTTTGTATCATAGTCACGTGTCGTTAAAGGTAATTTCTCGGTGAGGGTATTTCTCGGAGAGATTTTCAAAAGTTGATAAATCTCGGGAATATCTCGGGAGTTTAAAAAATAGAAAATAAATAAATAACAACAAAAAAACCTAAGAAAATAATAAGTTTTGTATTATTTTTCTTTTAAAAATATAAAGAAACATGTTTTAAAGGTTTTAAAACATAAAAGAAACAAAAAATAGGAAATGCAAACTTAAATTTTTTTTTAGAAAAACTCAGAAAATATCGCAGTCTATTTGCTGATATTTTGAAAATATCGCGATATATTATCGATATTATTGGCAACCTTGAAATTGCTGATAATATCACGAAAAATTTAAATCGTCGATGATAAAATGCGAAAGCATCTTTAGTATTATTGATATGTATGTATTAGTATGCTTTTGTGAAAGGCGGAAAGCATGAATTTTGTGTGTGTGTGTGTGTATATATATACACACACACACAATATACACACATATTATGATTATACTATGAATCTATGTCACATGGGTGCGGGTGCGGGTGCGGGTGCGGGGATGCGGCACTTCCAAAAAACCCGGGTGAAAGGGTGCGGCAAAAATATAAAATATATATATATATATATATATATATATATATATATATATATAAAGTCCAAAAGTTGGACATAAATGACCCTAGGTGCATTGACTGCACCCAGGGTCAGGTTGACCGCATCGGGTGCGGGTGCGGCACCTAGTTGGAGAATCCCTGTGACATATATTAAAAAATTTATTTCTTGGCAAAAAAAAAAATTAAGTCCGAAAAATTGGACCAAAATGACCCTAGGTGCGTTGACCGCACCCAGGGTCGGGTTGACCACACCCGGTGCCGCACCCGCGTCACGTCGCGTCAACGCGGGTGCAGCACCCTGCTAGCTGAATCCCTGTGACATAGCTATGAATAAAATTGTGTGTGTTACAATCAATTTTTTTGTGAAAGGGTGAAAGCATATTTTTTTTTATTATATTGAATGTGTTATGAATAATTGAATATACATACATATTAATATGTATGTATGTATGTATGTATGTATGTATGTATGTATGTATGTATGTATGTATGTATGTATATTCTGACTATATATTGTGAAAAATGTATAATTATGTACTTTTCTTATAAAAACATCTTATTACCAAAAGAATTAAACATATTTTTATGCATAATTTGTGTATTTTTTAATTTTTAATTGGGGTACCGACCAGCACTACTAGTCCTGCCTAGTCCCCAACTAGTCTTTTTAGGGATCTACCGACTAGTCACCGCCTAGCGCTTTTGACTACATAGCTTCACGGAATGAATTCCCATTGTGTACAATGTTTCTCTGTATTTCCTCACAATATGTTCGTTTGAATATTATTTCTCAAGCAGCATTGGATGAGAAATGGAAGTTGGCACCCATAAGATTAAAATAACTCATCATAGTTCAACAATTCTACATGATTGTGGATGTGAATATCGAACAAATGTTGAGAAACTTTTGGATGTCCTCATCACCAAGAATCTCTACTATGTAGAGAAAACCAAATAATGTGGTTCAGATCCAAGCTTAAGATGTTAAGTGACAATTTCTCATTTATTCCCAGCCTAACTCTAAACCTAATTACATTAAGACAAGCGTGCATATATTTATAGCTCTCTCTCTCTCTCACCATGTTCACCCTCTTCTCTCTCTCATACCCATGTTTGGCACTCCCCCTTTTTTTCTCCTGGTTTTACTACTAAACATTGTCAACTATTACCTCAAAAAAGCTACTTCAAGCTCCTCAAAACTATACACCCATTTTGTTTACCAACTGCATTTGAACTCTCTCTCTCTCTCTCTCTCTCTCTCTCTCTCTCTCTCTCTCTCTCTCTCTCTCTCTCTCTCTCTCTCTCTCTCTCTGCATTCTCTTTTTCACTACCCACATCCCTTTGTAGAACAGCTCCGTTACCATATTGAAGGTAATGGTTTCTCTCATTAACCCACATTAGATGTCTCTTTCATTCCACTATGATCATGCTGGGTAAGGTTGGTTTTTTGGCCACCGGAATCAAGTTCCACATCAGTTGGTTGAGATAATGGATCTAACTAAGAATGACACAGAAATGTATAACAAGTGGGCATTGTAGAAATTATTCCAAGCAAGCAACAATGTTTGTGAGTCCTCTTGGGTTTTTTTTTTGGAATTTTTGTTTGTTAGTTTCCTTGGTTGAATTACTATCATGGTTAAGCTTAACCCCAGTACATGAATATATCATTATAGTAAGGTGGGGATTCTCTTGTTTTTTGCAAGTCATGGCAGTGGTATTACCACTCATTTGTTTCAGACGTATCCAAGTGACAAAAAGTCTGTACGGGTTTCCACCCTCTCTCTCTCTATGTATAAGTGTCTTTGGTGTACAGCACCAGCACATAATAGTAGCTGTAAAAGCACTAATTAAAAAATGGGTGCACCATGGTAACTTGTGTGGCAATATGAGTTGCATGATGCCAGCCAACACATATCAAGGATAAAACCCTCAATATATATATATATATATATAAAATTATAATTATATATATATATATATATATGTGGTGCACAGCACCAGCACATAATAGTAGCTGTAAAAGCACTAATTCAAAAATGGGTGCATCATGGTAACTTGTGTGGCAATATGAGTTGCATGATGCCAGCCAACACATATCAAGGACAAAGCCCTCAATATATATGTGGCACATAAAGTTTGAGAATCTAAAGACCATGAAACTAAATATCGATCAAAAGTAATTCAGAAAAATATGGATATCTTAACCAACGTAATGACAAACGAAAAGAAGATACAAGAACATTCATTTGTGTGACATATAACAGAAGATGATGGTACCTTTGGGACACGTAAGGGATTTTTAATGGCATATTCACATAGTTTACCAATCTTCCGATCATTTGGTTCCTCATCCTATAAAAAGACATTTGCAAATTCCAGAAATATTAGATTTTCCATGTGTGCATATGTATAGTTAGATAAATAAATATATTGCATAAAGTTCAATAAGCATCCATGGCAACTCATGTCAAATTCTTCCTTTGAGTCAACAAACAAATAGAAAACGTGGATTTAAATGCAAGAGGAAACAGAAAAAATTCAAAGATTTTTTTCTCACTTTATTTTCCAAAACATCCAGCCGGCAATGTCCATCTCTCTAAATTTAAGAGAGAGAAAACAACTGATCACAATTAATCGGAACTCAACTTACACAAACATATTCTCCTGAGAAACTATATAGTTCTTGGGAGTCCTCTAACAATGGAGTTCCCCTTAAAAAGCAAAGCGCAGAAAGGAGTGCTTTCCATTAGTTAATACATGTGTATTTTGCACGTTAGCGCAGTGAAAATAGAAAGGGTATTATGTGCTTACACCGAAACAAATGATTGACAGCTAATGTTTGTATTATAAAATTAAAAAGGTAATAAAAATTGGTTCTAAATTATGGCTTAGAACAAGCAAAAAAAGTTCTTTTTCTTTACGCAATCAAAGAATTTGAGCAGGCAAACAAGAAACACAAACGATTGTAGAACCTCTAAGAATGCCAAATCCGCAAAAAGCATAAAACAACAAAGAACAAACAGGAGAACATGACGACAATTAGAGAAAAAGTACCTGCGATTTAGGGAAAATATCAGCAAGAAGCTTCTTGTACCGCTTGACCGGCTGCCTCGACCTTGTGCGCAATGCTGGACAGAAGAAACACAGACTCTCGCACACGGGCAGTACTCTTCTCGAGATAACTCCCATGTTCCACAGTTACAAAAAAAAAAACCACTAAAAGGATGAACACTGTATTATATATAACTGCTCTCTTCTTCCTCTTTCAATCAAACACACAATTTGCCGCGACAATTCCTAACAGCACAAGTAAATGTTACAGTATAAACTAACAGAATAAAGAAATTCCAAAATCAAGACAAGCAAAACCAAAAATTTCCGAAAAGCCCAAAGCAGCCAGACTCCACCGCAATCAAATCAAAAAACGAAAAAAGACTAGCAGGAAAATCGGAACTCTAACCCTAAATCAACTCCAAAACCTTAATTTCACATGAATCAATCGAATTCGTTGCAACGAATAACCAAAGCCAAACAAAAAAAGGAAAAACAGCACATTGTATCAAGTAAACAAAAAGTATAAACAGAATAAACAAAATCACAAAATCAAGATGAAAAAAAAACAAATTAACAAATTTTCCGTCCCAAAACCAGCTTCGAAACCTTTTTAAAAAATCCTAATGTCACAGGAATCAATCAAACTCATCGAAATCAAACAACAGGAATCAGACAATGGAAAAATAAATAAAAATGAAAACTAAAACCCGCCCACGTCCACGGCAATCATTCGTTCGAGAAGCAGAGAGAGGGAAACAAAGACAACGGCAGAATCAAAATCCTAACGCTATCCGACCGTCGTCTAAACGCCAAGAGACGAAGAACCGCCGCATTCCGATCGAATTACGTCGATCGAAAGGGGAGGGGAAGATAGAGCTCGTACCTCGGGAGAAGCGGACGGAGATCCACCAGAAATTCACGAAGAGGCGTGCCGGATCTCCGCCATCCTCCACCGGAGAAGGAGGGAGAGCAAGATAGAGAGAGGGAATTGTGGGAAGCGTCCCGAGGAAGACTCTCCGTCCTTCACTCGCAGCAACCATCTTAACGGAACCGTTTAAAATCCCCGCGCTCTTGTCGAGCTCTTCTCCTCCATTTTTGGAAAACAAGGACAAAATAAAGAAAAAGAACAGGCGATCGTATTGTTTACCACTGTTTAGACCTGAAATTTCAGGCGCGCCATTCACTATTATTATGACTAGAATGCCCCCGTATTTCACCTTAAGGACATCGCCAGCTCCTCCTAAAATGTAAAGGGTTCGGATTCGTGTCGGATGTGATCAAATACTAGATCCGACTGGCTAAACGGATTCAGGTTCAGATGGAACTCATATCGGATTTGGTTCTTTACAAGTGATCGGATTCATATATCTATCAAATTGGAATATCCATTGAATTCGGCAGTAATAATTCAAAATTATATTCGAATGTCATTATAAGTGAATATGGTTTTAGCTTACTGAATCTGGCTAAAATCAGTCATTCAGTTGGATATCGGATAAAATCCAAACTGTTGAGATTCTTTTGGAGAAATATTACTAATCAGATATGGTCCAAATCATGCTGATCCACATCCAAGATTTCTGGTTATTCACCTGCAACCTTGATCTCCTCACTTGACCTAGTCCTGCAACTAACTGAGCTGAGAGAACAAGAATGGGTTGCTCAGGCTAAGCTCGTTTACAACTAGGTATTTCTCATGCTCGACTCATATGGCTCATGCAAGTTGAGCTCACACTACAAGAAAAACTCCAATTAGCGACGAAAATTTATGACGAATTTTTTTTGTCGCCAATTTGCAATGAATTAGCTAGAGAAAAGTATATGTCGCTAACATTCAAATTATTTATGGACTTAGCAACAGAAAAAATGCCGTCGGGAATCCGTCACGAATTTGCGACGGAATATTTTCATCACAACTTCGCGACCGCTCAGCATTAGAAATTTTTTGTCGCTACTTTATCGCATGTTTGCAACGAAATTTTGCCGTCTCTAATCTGTCACTAAATTTTTCGTAAATTCCTAATGCGAGCCCATTTTCCCTTTCTGTTTCATCAATCACCCGATCGTCGCCTATCTGCCTCCTGTCGCCCGCCCGTCGCCAGGCGATCTCCTGTTGCTCGCCCGACCAGCGCCCGTCGACCTCCGTTGGCCCGCCCGATGTCCATCGACCTCCTCTCTCTTTCCCCACCCGTTCTCTCTCTTGTTGCTCCCCCTCTGGGTTTTCCGGCGAGCCTCGTCCGCAGGTAATCATTCTCCTTTCCCCTATGGTATAGTCGCCCCCTTCCCCCTATGTTTGTTGGAGGGCCAGCAGAGGCTCGATAGCCTCTGTCGAGCCCTCCCCACCCTTGTGTAGTCGGCGGGGGCTGGCAGAGGCCTTGATCGCCTCTGTCAGGTCCTCCCCTTGCCCTTGATCTCTTCAGCAAGACAGGGGGCTCTACCCTCTGTCCTCTTTTTCTCTGGCATGATAGGGGGCTTCGCCCCTGTCCTTTCGAATGCCGACATGGCCCCCTCTGTCCTCTTGACTTTGCCGACAGGGAGGCCCTGCCCTCTGTCGGAGAATGATCGGCAAGGCGAGAAGCCCCCTGCCCTTTTGTTTCCCCTGGCAGAGGGTGGCTTCACCCCCCCCCCCCCCCCCCTCCCCTCGATAATTTTGACAGGGGGTGAATCCCCCCTGCACCTTGTCTTTTTTGCCCGACAGGGGGCGAATCCCTCTGCCATAAAATTTTGCCCGGCAGGGGGCGGATCCTCCTGCCAAAAAAATTTGCCTCGACAGGGGGCGAGACCCCTCTACCTCATGATTGATACAGGAGGGAGCGAGACCTCCCGACCTTGACCTTACTGCTGGTAGAGGCAGCACCTCTTTTGTCTCGTTTTCACCAGACAGTTGTGTCTCCCTGTCCGGGCTCATTTTCGATAGGGGGTGTCACCCTCCTTGTTATCGTGTAATAAACTTTATTTTAACACAGTGTCTCTTGCAGATTTCTCAACGGATCCCGCTTGTTCCATGCCATCCATGGTAAGTAAGTAACAAAAGCAATGCAAATCGGGTAAATATCTGTGGTAAGTAAGTGATGCATGTGCATCACAGGTTATTTAATTTCTTGGATGCAACACTTTTCTGTTCACACACTCACTTAGTTATGGATATCTAAGACTGCTTTGATGGAGTTCTGAGATCATGCTGAGCATGATTTTAATGTATGAAAATAAAAGTGTTCTTAGTTTTGGAGTTCGGATTTCATGCTAGTCATGGTAGTAGTTAGCAAAATATTAGAGTGTGTTTGTTGCAGGTATTTGACATTATTTTGATATGAATAATTTGAATGTATTGCAATGTTTGATGTGATTGTATCCATGCTTGCATGAAGTTACTTTCAATTTGATTATGACTTCCATGTGAAATTGTATCATGAAAACATGTTTCAAATGAATGTATCGTGTTAGGAAATGGTTTGCATATGAAAATATTAAGTTATCAATGCATGCATCATAATTCTTGTGATTGTATGACATTATATATATATATATATATATGTGTGTGTGTGTGTGTGTGAGAGAGAGAGAGAGAGATATCAAATCATTCCATCTACCACGAATGCATGATAAATTTGATATTTTCTTTATCATAGCATTATGATGATTCTCTTTTAACTAGTTAGGATAATATTCGTAACATCATACGACAAAATGACTGCAAACCGTGAATGAATGTATCGTACGATAGTTGACAATGAGGTATCACTTGAATATATGAATGGTGTTGACGGTTTTATTGAATTTGCAACGGCAAGTGTCAGTACAATGGATCCTAGAGGTCGGATTAGGTGTCCCTGCAAGATTTGTAAGAACAATCGATTTATAGAACCTCATGGCGTTAGACATCACCTATGCATGAAGGGTTTTGTGAGTGATTATTAGAATTGGACGTTTCATAGTGAAGAATTTAGAAATAATTTTGATGCACGGGTGGATGTGGTGCACGATAATCCATATATGGATTTGATATTTGATGCCGCAGGACCAAAAGTGAGTTCTGCTATGGGTCTTAATGATGTAACAACTAGGGTAGAGGAAGAAGTATCAAACGATGCAGCTAGTAGATTTTATGATTTACTTATAGATGTTGATGAACCACTTTGGAATGGTTGCGAGAGTCACACTATCTTGTCTGCAGTTCTTCAATGACTAAATTTGATGTTCGAGTTTAATTTGAGTCAATCATGTTTTGACCGTTTGTACTCTATTGTGAAGAGTATGTTGCCCAAAGATGAGAAATTGCTACAAAATTTCTATCATGCGAAGGTTATGGTCAACGCTCTAGGTATGGAGTATCAAAAGATAGATGCTCATCCAAATCACTGCATGTTGTATTTCAAATATTAGAAAAACAGCAAATCATGTTTGTCATGTGGGCATCCTCGGTTTAAGCCAAAGACAAGAGGCAATGGTAGCATGAGGTCAAAAGAAGTGTCATACAAGTCGCTCCGCTACTTCCTTCTCACCCCTAGATTGTAATAATTGTATATGTTTTCGAGGACAGCTAAACACATGAGATGACATGCAAATAAAGTTCGACATGATGAAGACAAAATCATGCATCATGTTGACGTAGAAGCTTGGAAGCACTTTGATTGTACTCATCAGACCTTCACAATGGAAGTGAGAAATGTTAGGTTCGGTTTATATACAGGTGGATTTAATCTATTTGGGGGTAGATCAACTTCATAATCGTGTTGGCCAATATTTGTAACTCCATACAATCTTCCTCCAAGCTTGTGTATGAAGCATCAAAATCTTTTCTTGTCTCTATTAATCCTTGGTCCGACCTCTTCAGGCCAAAATCTTGATGTATATTTAAGGCCATTGATTAATAAACTGAAAGTATTGTGGGATGACGGTGTTCTCACGCACGATGCCCACAAAAAACAAAATTTCAATATGAAGGTTGTTGTTCTATGGACAATCAGTGACTTCCCTGCACATGGTATGTTATTTGGTTATAGCACACATGGGAGGTTGACATGTTCATACTGCATGGAGGATACAAAATCTTTTAGATTGACACATGAAAGGAAGTTGTGCTGGTTTGAGTGTCACTGTCGATTTCTACCCAGCGACCATCAGTTTTGACGATAAAGGAATGTGTTTCGAGTAGACACAACTGAAATGGAATGTCCACCCACAAGATTGTCTATCATGGAGATTTTAAGAAGATTGTGATACTTTTCATATGGACTAACAAATGCCAGTAGCCTGATGCCCTTCCTTGGATTTAGGAAGAATCACAATCGGACAAAGAAATCTATATTTTGGGAACTACCATATTGGCCGACCTTATTGATATAACATAATTTGGATGCGATGCATGTGGAAAAAAATGTGTTTGATAATGTGTTCAATACAGTAATGAATATGAAAGGAAAAATAAAGGATAATCCGAAGGCCCTTATGGATTTAAAAGTAATATGTAAAAGACCTGAATTGAAACTCAAAGAGTACAATGAAAAAGTACTGAAACCAAAGGCAATGTACGTGCTTGGACCAGATCAAATAAAGCAGGTATGTCAATGGTTGATACAGTTGAGATTTCTAGATGGATACGTCTCTAACATTGCTCGGGCTATGAAGATAGACGAGAGACAATTATATGAGTTGAAGAGCCATGATTGTCATGTCTTTATGCAACGGTTGATACCCCTAGCATTCCATAATATGCTAGACAAACCTATATGGAGGATATTATCCGAGTTGAGTGGATTTTTTAGAATATTGTGTGCATCGAAAGTCGTAGTATCTAAGGTAAAGAATCTCGAGGATTCTATCATCACTACTATTTGTCAGCTAAAGAAGATATTTCCGCCAGCATTTTTCGATGTTATAGAACATTTGATCATACACTTACCATATGAACTAAGGGTTGGTGGTCTTGTGCAATATCGGTGGATGTACCCATTTGAAAGGTATATATTATCTTATATTTTTCTCTTCAATGTTATTGAGAAATTTATTATAATCCGAGATGTATATTTTTGACAGATGCATGTTTGACCTCAAAAAAAAGGTTTGGAATAAAGCAAGAGTAGAGGGCTTTATTTGTGAGGTGTAACTTTAGAAGAGATTTTAAATTTCTCATCTATGTACTTTGAACCTCATATTCCAACACAGTACACATGCCCACCTCGTAACGATAATGAAGAACAATTTACTGTAGCTGACAAACTGTCGATATTTCAACCACTTGGCATGCCTTTGGTAGTTTCCGATCAAGACTCTTGGAAGATCGAGAGCAAGATGCAGTACAAATCTATATCCTTTTTAATTGCTCAGCGATCGACTCATACATCGAGTAAGTATATGTAGACGCAACACAAATTTATATCCTTTTATGTTCTATACGTGCATACATGGTTCGGTAATATAAGTATTTGTTAAGTGCATACGATTTGATCTGGAGTTGCGAAGAGAACTTTCACATCTCACTGATGCAGAAGTACAAAAAAACATGAAAATAAGTTTGTGGCATGGTTGAAAGAGTTGGTAAGGACGATGACATACATTGTCTCTGTGTAAACAACAATAAGTTACTTAATTGGTTGTGATCACAGTCATTGTTTATGTTTGTAGGTCCGTCATGGTGATGTTAAAGATCAAGGAATATGTGATTTACAAAATGGTCTGATCAAAGTTGTGCAATGTTACAACGGGTATATCGTAAATGATTATACATTCCATACAAAAGACTATGGTGTAAACAAGTCAATGATGAATAGGTGTGTGTGTGTCAAAGGTAGCAGCTATGGTGAAAATGAACATGACTACTATAATGTTATAGAAAAAATAATAAACTTGACTTACCTAGGCATAAATAATAGGGTAACTTTATTCAAGTGTCATTGGTTTGATCTCACTGCAACAAGAGTCGATAAAGTCTCAGGCATTGTGGAGGTGAATCATAAATCAAGGTTTGGAACATATGAATAATTCATATTAGCCTCGCAAGCTCAATAAGTTTACTATACTTCATATCTGAGTATAAAGAAGTCAGATAGAAATGAATGGTGGGCAGTTTGCAAGGTGAGGTCTAAACTATACCTCGAGTATAATCAGTTACAGAACGACAAGTTAACTGAAGAGAGTGATTACTATCAATCAGATGATATGTATGACTTCTCTTATGGTCATGATGTCGTGCATGATATACATGTCATATCTCTATTGGTCGATGAAACATTCATGGAAGAATGTGATCCAAATGATATACCAAGTGGATGGGCGGCCAATGAAGAAGAAAAAGAAGATGAAGAAGAGGAGGAGGAGGAAGAAGAAGAATATGAAAGTCAAATAAGTGATGAGGATGGATTCTCGAGCTAGTGAAATAAATCTTGTAATACATACCTCTATTTGAAGGTATTGCAATATTTGAATGTATTGCATGACATTTTTTATTCTTTGATTATGTATCTTTGATACGTATAGAGTTATGATTTGAATGTATTGTAACATGTTTGAATTATTTGAATGTATTGCAATATTTGATGTAAATGATTTGAATTATTTGAATGTATTGAAATGTATTGCAATGATTTGAAGGTATTACAATGTTTGAATGTATTGCATGATATTTTTTATTCTTTGATTATGTATCTTCGATGCGTATAGAGTTATGATTTGAATGTATTATAACATGTTTGTATGATTTTAATGTATTGCAATATTTAATGTGAATGATTTAAATGTATTGAAATGTGTTGCAATGATTTGAAGGTATTGCAATGTTTGAAATGTATTGCAATAACTTAAATGATTTGAATGTATTGCAATGTTTGAATGTATTGCATGAAGTTATTTTCGATTTGATTTGAATATCTTATGTTTTAATGTATTGCAATATTTTATGTGAATGATTTGAAGGTATTGCAATGTTTGAATGTATTTCATGACATTTTTTATTCTTTGATTATGTATCTTCGATACGTATAGAGTTATGATTTGAATGTATTGTAACATGTTTGAATAATTTGAATATATTGCAATATTTGATGTGAATGATTTGAATTTTTTGAATGTATTGAAATGTATTGCAATGATTTGAATGAATTAAAGGTATTGCAATGTTTGAATGTATTGCATGACATTTTTTATTCTTTGATTATATATCTTTGATACGTATAGAGTTATGATTTGAATGTATTGTAACGTGTTTGAATGATTTGAATGTATTGCAATATTTGATGTGAATGATTTGAATTATTTGAATGTATTGCAATAATTTGAAGGTATTGCAATATTTGAATGTATTGCATGACATTTTTTATTTGTTAGAATATGGTTCATGGAGGTTACAGTGGTCGATCACCCAGTGATAACCAGTCTCAACCTTCATCTTCACGGGTTGCTTCGATAGGTATATTATTTAACTAATTGTATACTTGATTAGTTTAAATGTGCGTTGTGTGAATTTCTAACTCATTTTTCTACAAATGATGTTTCACCTGCACATGACTCACCTACATCAGTTGTTCATACAAGTCACGAGACAATGCTAGATACAGGGTCTTCTCCGTCTAATACAAGAAAACTCATTCAAATAGTGTATATCGATAATCGACCATAAGTATTTCATTTTCACTTATCTTATAAATATTGTATATTGATAGTTAATGTGTACCAATTCATGTGCAGCGCGAGGTTAGAGCTACAAGAAGTAATACAAGAGATTAGGAATTCACTAGTTCAACATCTACCAGGACCGATCGCTCAATGGAAAGAGTACCCGAAGGAGGTGTTGGACAGATTATGGTCATCATTCATGATATACAATTGTTTCTCATAGTTAATGTGTTTTATATTTAATTTTTTTTATAGTCATGTCTACTAACTTTTTGAAAATATTTATAGGCTTTGAATCGCTTCGCGACTACGATGGAGGAGCAAGACGCGATGAAGGTGTAGCAGAAGGTGTCTACTAGTCGATTTGCAGACATGCTGCACAATATAAAGATTGTAGCAAAAAAAACATCTGGCGGGATAGATGATCCAGTGCAGTAGAAGGGCCATGAACCTCCTACTATCAGGTCAGATGTTTGGGATACAATATGCGACAAGTGGGCGGGGCATGAATTTCGAAACCGCTCAGTGAAGATTGCACAAAATCGAGAGAAAATGCCCGATGCCCATCTACACACAAGTGGATCTAGGACTTTTGAGAGCCACGTGAAGAAAATGGTAACTCATCAATATATATATGTATATATAAAATCAATTTTATAAGTATTGTTGCATACCTGTTAAATAATTTTTTTATCAATTAACTTCGCAGAAAGCAGAAAAAGGAGGCATTGTGCCATACATAGATATGTTTGTTGAAACACATAAACGTAAGACCACATGAGAGTTCGTATCAGAGAAGGAGATAACGACAACGATATGTATTTATTGTATTAATAAACATTGTAATATACAAGTTATCTTAAACAGTGTAATTCTTAATTATTAATTCATACTGTAATCATTACTTTGTATGAGTCATATGAGCAACAAATGGTAGAGCGATATGGCGATAACTTCACTCATCATCCACCTTTTGATACTGCAACATGGGTGACTGCAACAGGTGAACCCAAAAAGGGTCGTGTATTTGGGTTTGGGAGTAATATGAACACCTCACCAGTCGTTGCCTCCTCCAGTCACGGCTCACAGAGTTCTCCCGCCAGCATCAACTCCAAGCATCCGACTGGCCCGGCTAATTATTAGAATGGTGTACGCCAGCTTGTTAAGGACACAATGTGTGACTATTTATATGAAGCAATTTCTGACGTTATCCGTAATGAGTTGTGCGACTTTTTTCGGGACAGGAAAACTTCATCTATAGGAGCCTCTCAGGTATGAAAGTTTTATGTGATGTATTACATGTCGTTAGATTTCAAGCTAATATATGTATCATTAAAACACATATTTGCATGATTGAATCATTATGAATTGTTTATGTCAGCCTTAGAACACATCTGAATTCTGTTAATATCCTTCACTTTATTGCTAGCTAGATTATTTGTAATTCACACATGTTACTTTGAATGCCTTAACTTAGGTGCATTGCATATAATTTATTTCATTATATTTTGTTTATCAATACTAACCTTTCTTTTCTCTTGTAAGATGCTGGAGATAATCAGTGTAGAGGAGTTGAAGGGGCAAATCGAGACAATGAAGAAGATGACGCACAGAATCTTGGCGATGATTAGATTCATGTGTTGAATTTGTTGTACTTTCTTATTGTTAAAAAAAAACTCTTTGTAAATGTTCACTTGTAAATAATTAAAACTTGGCAAGGATTATAGTGGATTGATAAATTGTTTTAGTTGCTTTTTATATGTATTTTTTATGTGTACTTTGTTTTTTATACACAGGAAATATAAATTATACAGGAAATATAAATTATATGATGAGAATTTTTCTCGATATTTATGTTTTAAACAAATTTTTTTATTATTTGCGACAGATTAGCGACATATATTATCCGTCGCTATTTACTATTGGCGTCCAATTCAGCGACGGATTAGGGACAAATATTAATCCATCGCAAAAGTGAACCGGCCAATGTTTTTGCAACGAATTTTAATTCGACTAAGTCTGTTGCTATAATAGTGACGAAATTAGTGATGGATTTTAATCCATCTTCCAACCAAAATCTTTGTATATTAACGATGACCACGAATCATGGCATTTGCTAATTCGTCGTAAATTAGTGACAGATAGTTTCTGTCGCTAATTAGCAACTATAATTTTGTGATGGAAGTTATCCGTCGCTAAATTATTTAGCGACGGATTGCAACAGATTTCACCATGTTAACGAGCCTGAGCCAGTGGAAAGTCAGCTTGGCCTGAGCTGGCTTGTTCATTTTTTATTCAAAGGGTCCATTGTGAGAATGGAACCCGAGACCCTCTTATAAGTAGACTTATCCAACTACTTGAGTTATCGTATAGTTCTGATTATGATACATAACTACTATATAAGTGTGTCTAAAGGAGCCTAAACTAACACACATTGTTTGTGCTTGGCTTGCATGTTCAACATTGATTTGTTTGATTTATAAAAAATGATCGTATTATACAACAAAAATGACATATTTTCTAAAATGCACACAATTTCGAAAATCAACCCCATGTCTAAAATCATAAATAGCCAACTTTGTTAGGACTTTTTTACTATTCGCATGTGTGAAACTGATGAAGTTCACGTGATATATCATTTTACTCATCGGGTATCGCAAACTCCCACTTAAAAGGAGGTTTGAATTTTTTTTTTTATAAATCATGAAGTTTCCATAATCATATTTATCAACATCCTGTGAAACCCAAACATCAAAACTTTGTAAATACCTGACTAAGTTCATATATATAATATGAAATTCGTATAAAAAATGTGTGAACCTTCTATTAAACTGAACCTCATAACATCCCACATATCCTACTTAATCTGCATATACCTCACGAAGTTCGCATAAGAATATTTACAAACCTCTTGTTAAAATGAACCATGTAACTTTGCAAATGCTGGACTAAAATTGTATATGATACTAAATTTGTGAGATATCTCCTTTCAACAACAAGGAGATCTACAAATATATACCTATCTACACAAATATTTGACATGTGAACCAGCATAACTTCGCATGCATGACAAATCATATATAAACTTGTTTTTATTCTTTTTTTGTTTGTGTTCGAAAAGAATTGTATTGTCCATGTAGAACCCCAAGCATTGTTCCTCTCTCCTTACAACGAAGCTAGGGTGCTTTTGTTATTGCATTCTGACAAGCTCGTGGTATCATCCTTCTCATCAACTTCCTTGGTTAGGTCGAAAGGCAAGTTCTATACAAACAATATATATATATATATATATATATATATATATATATATATATACATATATATATATATATATAGTTTTATTTCAATCCAAACTTTTTTTCTTTTTTTGTAGATATGGTCATTTAATAGCTTGTATTTGTATTTGGTTGTTTTATAGATGTTTTTTGTATGTTTTCTTATGTTTTATTTAATATTTGCCATGAGATTTATTTAGAGTTTATTATGTTTATTATATATATTGTTTATATTATAGATGATTTATGTTTATTTGTTTATCCTTTAATTAATATTTGTTATTTTGTGTTAGTATAATGGGACTAATGTTCACTGTGTACAAACATTGAATAGGAGATTGCTGGTTTTCATAGCAGTTGTTTAAAAGGTCCAAACTCTAAAAGACCCTGCTCCAGATCAATTGCCCTAAACAAGCCAAAAAAATCTTGATGTTGAAGACCCTGACCCACATTCAATAGTGCAAATAGATCAAAGTAAGGTGTACTCTAATCCAAATCCATTATATCAAAGAATTTGAGAGGATCCAAGCATTGCTATAGAGCCACATGTTGAAGATTTAGTTCAAGATGAGAAAGACCCGAATCCAAGTTTCAAAGGCCAAGCAACTGTCGATGAATTGATTCTTATAGATCTAGATCCAAGATCCATCTTGTTGTGGGATCCACCCCTAAGGTGCAATATCAACATTTATAACATCCTCAACCAAGCAAGACATTTGACTAGGGGTGTCACTTTATTCTGCATTTGGGACTTGAATATAGTTTAGAATTGGATGGGTCAAATTGAAGCCAAACAAAATCTACCATCCGAACTCCTAATGATGCAAGTCATCTCAGCCACATGGGACAACCTCCAAGATGATGCCACCTTAGTCATGCCGCCACCTTAGCTGCCACCTCATCTGAGTGGGACCCCCTTAGGTGCTCCTCTCATAAATACCAAGTGGGACTCACATGTGGCATCCCTCTAGAATCCCCTCATCAATAAAAAGTGGGCCCCACCTTGTTGGCGTTACCTAAGAGGCATTCAAGGTCCTCAAAAAATGTGTGACCATTGGGCTTCCTTCCTTTATGACCATGGAGTTCAAGAGTCTCATAGGATAGTGGGTTTCATTAGTGAAATTAGGTAGTGTTTAGAATAGTGGGTTTATTTGCTTTTATTTTATTTTTTGCTTTGAATTTTGTAATTACGTGAGAGTTTCTTTGAGCCTATAAAAAGGGGCTTTTTGATGAAGTTGATATGAAAATAATCAACTTGTCTCTCAACTCTCTTTGGGCATGACTCTTTTGCCTCTCTCCAAATTTGTCTCTCTTTTTGTCACTAGGCCTTCTTCTCTTGTTTCCTTACGTTTGTGAGTCCCTACCCCTCTCGAATCATTCACTCGTTTTATAAGGGCGCATCTATTGGTTACGAAATATAGTACCAACCCTCCAAGGTCTGAAATTGCCTAAGTATTGAGTAGAACCAATTCTATGCAGCAATTATGTGGTTTGTATCAACTCCACGGTGAACTTAGACCAACCCTACACCAAACATAGATTTAGAGTCATCCCGACCCTCTCCCAGCCTTAGGACATGCTTACTAAACCGTGCAAGTCCTTGGAACCCTTTTCCTAAAATCTCTCACTAGCCACGCCACCCAAAAACCCATTAAACCCAAAACTAGAAAACAACATTTTGTTATTGTGATTTTTAAAAATTAACCCAACTTAAAAATAATGGTTTTCCTAAACTGTACCCAGTCTAGACCATCAATGTAGTGACCCCAACTAATCCTCATAAAAATAGTATTTTTTTTAAACAATTGCATAAACAAAACCAAGGATCTAGGGTCTCACAGATTTAATATATCAAACCACAAACAAATAGTGCATTGAATCAACAAAGAATAATCAACTTTATTAATCAATAAAATAATGTCACAAAATTGAAATAGTAAAATCATATATCATAAGGAGTCACTCTGTCAAGAACCCACAACTAGCCATGCAAGGTTCACCATTTTCAACTGGCAAGTCAAATCGTCAAGAACCCACAACTAGCCATGCAAGGTTCACCGTTTTCAACTGGCAAGTCAAATCATCACTGAGTACCTAGACCTATAAAACAGTGTTTGAAAATGGGTAAAAACCAAAGTCCTTTGTATAATTTTTTCTAAAAATTTAAATAGTATAAATCAAATTCATGCATAATTTTAGAAAAATATTACATTAATAATTTTTATAATCAACTTATCATTCAAGCATTTAAACATGTATCATGCAATAACAAATATCATGCAAAACAAAATAAGCATGAATGCATAAACTAATACAAAACAGTAAAAATATATAATTCAATGCACCTGCATAAATAACTTATTAAGTTATTTATCAGAGTAGCTTTTGTATGCATGTCTCTACTAAATACGCATAATTTTAGTTTTTACTTTTTTTTAACTCGTAGATACTCAAAACGGGCATAAATTCTTGAAGTTCAAGTTAGGTTCTCACTTGTAGCTTAACACTCAATTAATATTTTATTACTAGGTTCCACGTATAATCGTCTACTGATATTAGGAATCTTCACCTTCCATCAAAACATTAGGAATCCTCACATAGTGTCAGGACATTAATGTATATCATCAACCATTGATGCCACTTTCTTGGTATATCAATAACTATAACTGAGTCAACAATACCACCTTTAGGCAAAGTGATTGAAATCTTCCTAAACTGTGGCCAGGAAGTGAACCACCATATGAGGCTCAAGGGTACAATCACACATAGAGTTTTAATATCCTCACGGTCCCCATTACCATTATCAAAGATTTTCATACTGTAAAAAAGACACCAAGGAAGAGATTAATTACATTGTTTGGTTTCTTTTACTTTTTCAAATAATTTCAAGTTCTTTACACATGAACTGTTTTGCAAATCTACATGCAAAACCAATTTCAGGATCTAGCTTATAAAATATAAATGTGCAATTAATTTAGGAAAACCAATAATTTTCATAAATAAATTTTGTAATGCATAAATTAAAATCAACAACATTGGAGCAACACCCGCTCCTTGCCCACACAGTTCGCAATGGTTCATATCTGACTATAAAAGCATCTCAAAGTGATTTATGCACATTTTGCAAAATTTTAGTGAACATGCAATACACACTTTGTTTTAAAACATCTTCACAAAATACATTCAACACACAACATGAATGCACATAAAGTTAATTGCATATACATGCAAACAAATGCCTGCAACACACATTATCATGATCTATTTCATGCATAAATACCCGAACATGCACATGATCATATTTATGTAAACATCAACATAACTTCAAAATTTTCATGTATATGATATGCACAATTTGCAATATAGTATTTGAATGCATAAGCATGTATAATCAAATCACATCAGATATATCACCCTGTAGTCCATATGCATGCAAGTGTGACCATAGCAAGACAATTTAGAAATAACATCCAACACACTACCAATCTTATCAAAATTCACATGCAAAAACCATAACAAATCTGATCAGATTGCATGAGTACAAGCGAAAAATCTCGTCTAAATTGCACACTTGCGAAGAGTGGAAAATTTGATCAGATTGCACCTACATAAATAGTAGCAAATCTGATCAATTTACACATGCATATCAAATATGAAAAATCATACACAATGCACCATTTGGCGGTCTGATCATTACCGCACATATATACATATTGGCAGTTAATATTTATAACATAACAAAGCCTAACGATATTTTGTCAACATGTCATTGCTGCAATAAAGTGTGCAACAACATGCTATCAACAACATGCAGCATGTTGTTGCGACATAAATATACACAACAATATGCTATTGACAATATGATGTCACTACTAGAACATGAGCAGCGACATGCTATTTGCAACATGTTATTGCAACATAAATATGCAGCAAGGTGTTGCCTAGAATAGTACACAAAAATGCATATGCATGTAACCAATAACAGTCCATAATTTTAATAAATAATCAGATTTGACGACAGTGAGCAAAACATATTATACATCATCTGATAAGAACCAACATGATAGCATATACTTAATTTAATGACAATAAACTTAATAACATAAATTTAGAGTTGATGACAGACAACATAAAAACATATTTGATGACAACCCGCATAATAGTATGAAAAACATATTTGATAACACAAATTCAAAGCTGATAACAATCAACAATATGGCCGAAAAATCAAGTTTGCCAATAATCGACAACTAAATAAGGAATCAGATTTTTATAACAGCTAATAAGATCTCATAAAACCATATTTGATAACCTCAAATTTTTTTTATCTACAGTATGCCTAATCAGCCCACTCACAATGCATGTGGGCCAGTCTGATCAAATTGCACCCACACCCAATAATGCCAACCTAATCAGCCCAAAAATATAACTTATAAGTCAATCGACATGCCTGCTCAGTCTGCCCATAATGCATACAGGCAGATCTGATCAGATTGCTCAAAAGATGAAATTGGCCAACCTAGTTTGGATCAAATCTGATCCAAAATCACACACACACACACACACACACACACACACACACACACACACACACACACATATATATATATATGAATCCAACATGCATAGCTAAAAAAAAGAAGACATCGACCGCTTAAACCTAGGTTCACATATGCTTAAATAGGGAAAAATCGATGGCATGCTTACATCAAATCAAAGATGTATGAAATCGTGAATCAAGGCATATTTTTAGACATGTTTTTGAATAAGATTTCCCTTTTCCCATCTAAAATTTCACATGAACCTAATTTAAAACTGTTTCTGCACAAATCCATAGAGAAACCCATACCTTAAATCGAATGTGGAAAAAGATTGAAAAACGATGAATGTTCGATAAGGAAGATGGATTTCCTCATCTCCTTCCTCTTCTTCTTTCTTTTCTTTCTCCTTTTCTTTCTTTCTTTTTCTTTCTTTCTCTTCCCTTTTGTTTTTTTCTTTCTCTTTTTCTTTTCTCTCTCTTCTCTCTAACTCTCTAGAAACTCGAGTTTCTAGAGAAAGAAAAAACTATCTCATTTATATAATAGTTTCGCTTTTTTTCTTTATTTTATTTTGTTATTTATCTTTTTATCTAAAGGGTGACGTCCATCTAGATGGCTCTCTAATAGAGAGTAGACTTCTACCAAAGGTAGAACTTTACCTCTCTAGATACTCATTATTATTAATTATCTTATTTTATTATTTATATAATATTTAATATTATATTTTAAAAATATTTCAGAGGGTGTCACCCCCCTCTAGAAGTCTTTCCATGGTAGAGTTCTACTTGAAGTAGAACTCTACCTACCAAATTTAACTTTTAAATTGATTTTAAAGTTTTAAATTAGTCATATTTTGATTTTAGATCCAGATCTAGATCCAAGATCCAAATCCATATGGATCTTACCTAGACTAGATTCTAGTTAATATGGATCTTGAATTAGGTCCAGATCTATATCAACTTGAATCAAACGGAGTGGATCCAGTTTGATCCAATCCAGAAAAAATATCAAAATAGAGATGGTCATTTTTGAAAACCATGATTTTCGGGCCAACCATAACTCAATTTTAAAAAACAAAGCACCAACATTCTCAAAATTATAAAATGCATGTAACAATTTACTTATCTAATTTTTGCCTCCGAAGTTTGCCTCAATTTTGCTTAAATTTAAAGGTTAAAAATATAAAAATAAATAAATATTAAATACTTAATTTAGGTCATTTAGAGGTTCATTTAGGTTTTGTTAGTGGGCTCTAGGCCATGCCCAAACTCAACTGACATCAACTATATTTAAAGATATCTTTTACTATTTTATCATTTTCATTAAATACTTAATTAAAATTCAAAATTTTTGAATTTAAAAATCATAGAAAATACATCATATTACAATAAAAAATTAACCCTAGATACCCCTACATGTCCTTAACCTGCCCTTCAAAATAGGATATTAAAATTTTATTGTTTAGGGGAATTAATTCTCACACTAAACCCTATTTTGCCCAAATCTTAATCCAGAAATAGACCTGACCCAAACCCATGTTCTAGTTTTTCATATTTTTAATTTTCAAACCACACCAATCTAGACTCTCAAATTTTAACCAGACATTCTTTAACATGTTTCTAGTCTAACCTTAGTTTCTATTATTTTTATAAATTTTATTCTTAAAGAAATTACCCATTCTATCAAGGTCTGTCAGAAACTAAACAGAATCATGTTCCTAGACAAACCCAGAATTTTTGAAAATTTTATCTCTGTAACCCCGAATGCCCTGAACTTTAAAATTTATCTTAAGCTTTTCAGATATGTCCTTAGCCACATCCTGATTTTTTAGCATTTATTGTGTGTATTTTAAGATAAACTGAATTTTATTTGAATCCTGCCAGACCCATACCTGAATCTGTTACCCAAACTTGATCCTTGTCTTAACCTAAACCTAACCCAACCTACTTGAACCTTATCAGCCGATGCCCATCGAAACACATTAGTTGTTATAGGTAGTTATATTAATTGAATGTATAAAGTGTATATAGATGGACTTTTCTTACATGCTATTTTCATTAGATAAATAATATATTTTTGTGGTTGGTGTAAGTAGTTATTGATGGCCTCTAAAAAAGTTAAAACATACTATCTTAGCATTGATTTCCTTACTTTGAGATATACAGTGGTCTCAAAAAATAGTGGCTAAAAAAAATTTATGGCTATGATATCACATAAAATCGGATATGGGGAAGAGTCAATGATCCTCCGATATAGTTATTATCCGAACGTAGATAATCAACATATATGGATAGCTGTGTTGGATGATGTATTTATCTAATATTTTTTAATGAATTACTCCAATATGTTATGCCTTTTATGTATATGTTAGAAATGTCTTCTATGTATAAACGTAAATAAAAACATGGCAAAAAGGGAACCCAACCTCCATCTCCACCGCCAAGCAAGAAACCAATTGTGGTGCCTAAGATATAATGAATGTCTTAAATTATGTGTATGTATTTGTTCTATTATACATGTATGTGTTTATATATTATTTCAATTGATGATGAGAACAAGTTAATGAGGAAGGAGAAGTCATGCATGAGAATACGAAAGAATGAAAAGAGTATGAATTTGGTGAAAAAACTTTGTTGGCAAGTAACATAAGTGTTAGGTTTGCTCGTTTGTATAATTGTTCTTTTGTTAAGTTTCTATGTAGACTCATTTGAATCTAACATAAATGTACTACATATTTTAACTATGTAGTATCAAACAAGATTCATAGAAAAACTTCATGTGGCCCACAACGAAGACATGGAAAGAAAAACGAACCTGCCAAGGACCATTTACCTTATCTCATATTTCTTTATGAGTTTGAAAAATAAGGTTTATGTTGTTTTTCTACTGACTAATAAAAACTAGTTGGTAAACCTTTTTTGTTCACAGCAAATGGTCTCAACTAAAGGGAAGCGAGATGAGGCAACTAGGTGTTTGAAGAACTCTTATCAATTCTTTGAAGATGACAAGGTATCTCTTGGACAACTTTGCATACTTACGAACCTTAAATTTTCACATGCACAATGACCTTAAACTCAATTTATGTTTCAGCTTTTAATTCCTGTCAACTGGGGCAACTACTACAAGGTTCTTTGAAAAATGAACATAAAGGAGAAGGTGTTCAAGCTGTATAATTCTACAAAATCTATAAATTGTGCAGATGAGAATATCATATAAATATTACAATAACATTACTTATTCAATATGTGCTTATTTTTTTGCATATATTTGTTAACTTGCTTTTTTGTATATATTTATTAACTCATTTTTTTAGGTTCATTTTTCTCGATGTGATTTGAATGATTGTTACAATGATTTGACAACTGAGAACATGGAGGCTATTACTCAACAACAAAATGAGTAATTATTTTGCATATCATTGTTAACTTAATTCATGCATGTATATGCTCTTAACTTGGTATATGATTGTTACAGATGTGATTATTGTATTTTTATCCTATTATACATGCAACACTTGGGCAGAAATTGACAATTAAACTCCATGCAAGTACGTATTTATATGTTATGGTCTATTTAGTTCTTTGAGATATAAACTATAGTTAGTTGTTTGCTAATAACTCTTTTTTCAAAAAAAATGTCCTTCAGTATAAAAAGCGTATGATCAAATTCTATAAATACATGAAGAATAAGGCTTTGGAGGGTACAAAAAATAAGGATAACAAGGAGGCAAAGAACATAAATGAACTACAACAGAGCACATATGATATGAAGGTTAATGAAAAGGAAGAGGTTGAGAAAACATCGGTCAGTGATGTACTGGTTGTCAAGGTCTCGATATATGAGTTGTGGATAATTATGAGGAGTTCAGTTTGAATAGTTAATGCAAATTTGTATAAATTGTCAAACTTTAAAGATGTAAATTATGAGTTTAAATTTTTGATGTTCTTTAAATATTCTATGATTTGTAAATTATGTTTTATAAATGAAGAATGTTCTTTACACAATTAAGATGTTCTGTAAATTTTGTTGTTTAACTTTATTTCATATGTTAATTGTGTAAATGTTTTCAATTTGAATTGTGCAATTGTAAATAGGTGAATTTGAATATAACAAGTATTTTTATATCTATAGATTTTAATTATAGATTGAAACTATAAGCAAGTGAATTGTATAAATGTTGTTAATTTGAATTGAGCAGGTAAAATTATAAATTTGTAAGGATAAAAAAGTCTACAAAAAAGAAAGGCAAAAAATGACTAATATTTACGAGAATGAGAAAGTTCATATACAATATAGGCAAACAATAACCAATATTTGGATGGATAAGAAAGTTTGCATAAAATATAGACAAACAATGACCAATATTTGTGAGGATGAGGAAGTCTGTAGAAAATAGGTGAACAATGGCTAATATTCACGAGGATGCGGAAGTTCTCATAAAATATAAGCAAATAGTTAACTATTACATTTGTGAATTCTCCCTAAATATGCAAATTGATTATACAGACTTTCATATCCTCGCAATTGGTCATTGGTCATGAATAATGTACGAGGACTTCCTCATTATTGCAAATATTTATCATTTTTTGCCTATTATTTGATGCATACTTCCTCATTATTGCAAACATTTATTATTTTTTGCCTATTAATTTATGTGGACTTCCTAGTTCTCGCAAATATTTGTTATTTTTGCTTATTATTTTTTGGAACTTATGCATCCTCGCAAATATATAGTTTTACCTACTCAAATTAAAGTGACAATATTTACACAATTCACCTACTTACAATTACAATCTATAATTAAAATCTACATATATAAAAATCACATGTTATATTCAAATTCACAAAACTTTCATAATTCACTTGTTTATAATTACCATCTACAAATATAAAATATAGAATTATAATTCCATAAAAAGCTTCAACATTTACATAATTCACATGTTATATTTAAATTTATAGCACTTATAATTCACATGTTTACAATTCAAATTTATCATACTTACGATTTAAATTTATAGTAGATACATAATTCAATGATTTATAGCTTTACAATTCAAATTTAAAATTACATATACAATTCAATCAAAGACAATCCAATGATTTAATGATTTACAATGAATCTCAGATACACTCAAATTTTTAAAATAATTGAAGACATAAGTCATTGTTGTAGATGCTTCAGGCATGCTTGTAGCTCCTCGATTACCTTATTTGTGTTATCAAAAAGGTCAACTTGAGTATGTATAATATCTTTCATCATACAAATTTCATCTAGCGCAATAGCTAACTCTGTTTTCAATTCACTTGCAGTTTTTCAATGCTTCATCTCAACTTTTTCCTCCTCCTTAATGGCCCTCTTTGTAGAGGGACTACCTGCAATCTGCAAGAATACAACAACTGCATCCTCGTCAAAGTACTAAAAAGAATGGTCAAAGACGAATCAAACCCAAACTCAAATCCAAAGTCCAAAGTTTAAAGTTTAATTGATATGCCCCCAATGGGCCTTGCCCATAATGGCAACTCTACTAAATAAAGCCAAGTGAAATTCTCACACTCTAATGTAGGATTAAACTTTTGAGAATAAATGAACACCCACTAACTTAGGTAAACGTAGGATGATGGGTGGGCAAACCTAGATAGTTTTGATCTAAAACATCAACAACATAGTAGGTTTATGATGATCCAATGATCAAACTGAGTACTTAGCAAAGTTAGGGATGCTTGAGCAGTACATGAACATTGAATCAAGGTCAAGGATCGGTTCAAGGCTCTTAAATGGGTCGATCTAGGCTTAAAATGGTGATTCAACATGGTTGGTCTAAGACTTGGGGGATAAAATCATCAAAGACCAAATAAAACCAAACCAAGCCGAGCCAAACCGAACCAAAACCAAAACCAAAACCCAAGTCAAAGGTCCATGGCCCAAAGTTCAGTTGATATGCCCTAATGGTCATTGACCATAAAGACAATTTCCCACTAAATAAAACCAAAGTAAAGTTCTCACACTCTTCAATGTGAGACTAAACTTGTAAGAATAAATGAACACTCACTTAGGTAAATGTAGGATAATAGATAGGCAAAGCTAGATAGTTTTAAGCCAAAACCCCAACAACATACTAGGTTCAGGCCGATCCAATGATCAAACTGAGTACTTAGGAAAGTTAGGGATGCAAATGGTTCAGATCTAGAACAGTTAAATACATGAGGATTTAGATCAAAATTGAATCTAGAATATCCAAAATTGCAAAACCTCTATCTTGATTCAACCCATTTCATCCCTAAGCAAAGTACTCAACTCACCCTGGTGCTACATGTCCTGGGGTCTGCATCCCCCAATACAATGGTCGGTTAACTGCCATACCGAGGAAGGTTAGGCCCAGAACACCATTATGAGGGAGTGTGGGTTTCAAGACACATGGTAACACTTAGTGACGTTAAGTACATTGCAAAAAACTCGGGTACCCAACTTATTAACCTAGTGGACCAATTATTAGAGCTCAGTTTCCTGTTAGAATGTAGGTAAGGAAACCAATATGTTGAGAGTGACTTGAGCACTCACAAACTATGTCAGTCTTCTCCAATTCATCATGTTTTAAGAGTTTTTTTTCATCTAGAAATGAACAAAATTTCAAAGATTGAAATAATTAAAAGTAAATACATTGTTGTGTTAGAATGATATTCTCATAAAAGCTTTAACTTCTATCATAAGGACTAAGTGTTTTCTCAAGATTTTTTCAAAGTGTAAATGTGAAAGCAATATATAAGGAAATGATGCAAAGATGCAAACCCTGGGCTTTGGGCATACACAATAACTGTAAATTGCCATAGACAGTATGTTTTAAATCACAACTTTTTAGATTTCTTTCTTGTATATCTCTATATTTGAATTCAGCCTCAAAAGGCTACTTTATCCACACAAAAAGGGTGCTAGATTAGGGTAATGTCCAATGGAGAAATGTCTCTTCACCCCAAGGGTTGCATCCCTTGAACAAAACATGTAAATGTGTCCTACATGTATTTTGATTGTCTTAATTTATATTTGTTTAACTATTATGTTAGTTACTATTATATACTTGTTGACCAATAACATGAGAGCACACAACCATTGAAATCTCATTCCAACAATTGTCTTATGGCCATATTTTCCTGCATCTCCCACTTGGCCATAAGGGATAACTTGTATTGTCAAGTGTTATTCACTAAGTGGCTTATGCATTGACATACTTCTTGAGTATTACTTTATTTATACATTCTTTGTGGACTTATATACTCACCACTTAGACATACTTGAGTCTCATCTGACTCACATGTTTATTGAAAACTTCCTCAGTGACTGCCTTGGTTAATGAATCTGCCACCATGTCACCTAAAAGAATATAATCAACTACTATTTCATTTTCATAAGAAAGTCATATACATATTGATATTTAGCCTCAATATGCTTACTCTTAGAGTTATCTGCCCTTGTATGAATCAAATGTATAACAACTTTGTTATCACAATAAATTTGGATTGGATCTCTTGAAATATACAATTTCAGATCATTTAAGAAGCAATTTATCTAAACATAAAAAGTGATTGCCATGTTACAGGCTACATATTCAACTTCTTGGTATGTTGTGTCATACATGCTTCTTGCATGACCATGCAACTCCCCTACCTCCTAAAATAAATAGTGAATTTTGCTCCAACAATATCACTAACAAAATTTGTATTAGAATAACCCACAAGCCTTAGCATATATACTTGATAGCATAGCTTGAGTTTTCTAGTTCCCTTTAGATACCAAAAGATTCTTTTCACTGCATTTCAATGAGGGAGCTTAGGATTACTTTGGTATCTACTTACTAGACTTACAACAAAACTTAAATCAGGTCCAGTGCAAAACATAACATACTTCAGGTTGTCAATTGCTTGAGCCATAAGGAATATTTACCCTCTCTTGTTTATCTTTTGAATAATCATTCTGATTTAGTCTTAAGTCTTTAACTACATTAGTACCCTTCACCTTGGTACTTTTTATTCTAAATCTCTTTAGAATATGGTTAAGATGTTTTTCTTGACTTAGACATAGAAACCTTTATTTTCCATCTCTCCAGATTTTAATTTCAAGGATATATGAGGCATCACCCATATTATTCATTTCAAATCGAGAACATAACCAAGATTTAGTCTCAATTATCATGTCTATGTCCTTTTTTATGAGTAATATATCATTAACATAGAGGGACAAAATAGTAAACTTACTTCTACTTTTCTTGGCATATATGTAGTGGTCCAAATTATTTACCATATAACCCAATTTAGTTATGGCTTTATAGAATATCAAGTATCACTGCCTCAGTGACTACTTAAGCTCATACAAGGATTTATTCAACTTGTATACTTTATCCTTTTTTATCCTTTTGACCTTCAATTTTAAAGCCTTCTTGTTGTTGCATAAATATGGTTTCTTTTAATTCACCATTCAAGAAGATTATTCTGGCATTCATTTGATATAGATCAAGATCAAAAAAATCCACCAGTGCCAAAATAATACAAATAAAAACCAACTTTGCTATAGGAGAATAAGTTTCTTTATAATCTATACTCTCACGTTGAGAATAGTCTTTCGCAATTAATCTTGCCTTGAACTTATCAACAATTTCATAAACTCTGAGTTTATTCTTGAGAACTTTTTTCCAATTTTCTTACAATTTTGTAAACACCTCATTTTTTACCAGGTCAATACGATATCATAGTAGGAAGTTGTAACAAAAACAATGTAACTTGTTAAATAAAAATCTTGTTTTTCATGTAGGGACTACTTTGAATACATTTTTGTTCATCAAAACTATTTAATTTGGTTTTTCACTTAAAAAATGAATTAAATTTGGGGATGTTATCTTTCCAACACATCAAACAGTGCCTCAATCTGATATCTTGATAGAAAGTTATGGCGAAAACAATTTACTCTATTATACCAGATCTGAAGTATAACCTAATTTAAGCGTAGAGATTTGAAATTCCATTATTCAATACGTAAGAAACATCTAGAAACCCCATCTACTCATGCTATTTGGATAGAAACCACTCAAAAGCCTATCATTGTCTCCTTAAAGCCCCAAAATAGAATCATATCCTATCCAAAGTCCTATCTTAAGCAGAACTCTTCTTGGATAAGTTTTATCCTCCATAAGGATAAAAATAAATCCATTTAGGTTGGATTCAAACTCAGTAATACTAGAATCCATATCCCATATAGAATTCTTATAAATAGGTATAACCCCCTATACTCTAAGAGAATCAGAAAATGTGAAAATCATGTACCTAAGAGTTGGCTCTGCAAAACAAACCTATTGAAGCCCTGCTTGCACTCTGTCCTGAAGCCATTAAAGAACCCTCATTCCTACACGGAGGTGCGGACAGACCAAAAAGAGCATAAAAGCTAAACTGACCCTATATCTGAAAAAGTATTTTTCATATCATTAATTTTTTTACTTTTATTTTATTTAATACTTTAATTGGTGTTTATACACATTTTCATTTTATTCGCATACCTGAATACATGATGGTGTGATTCAAGTTGTGGAGATCGAAAAACTGGTCTAGGCTTTACTTTTTCATCAGGCGAAGGACGATCGAGATCTATATATGACATCCCCATAATTTCAAAAAGGATTTTGCATAATCTGAGTAAGTCCCTTCTTTCGCAACTCCATAAATTTTTATCAACAAACCTTCAGGCAGTTAGTTCCCAAACTCTATTTCTTTTTATGGACTCTAGCTCATCTTTTATTGCATTTTCTCAAAGTTTAAATTCAGTAGACACAATTGCATCTTTAAAAATTAGATGATAAGAGTTCATCCAAATTCATGAAGTAACTATTGAGAAATTATATTTTGATGACACACAATATGATACACTGTCATATATGATTTAATATGATATGATAATATGCCTTCATGAATAATGTTATATTATGACTGGATATGATTTGTCATGTATTTAACGAGTATTTGATGCAAGGATATTTCACCTAAAAAGGATGGAGACCTCCTGATCAAGTACAACCTTTGGTGCAATCATTCTCTCTGAAGAAAAAGCTTGATGGGCCATTCATTCTTAAAGATCATCTAAAGAGATCGGCTACTTCAAGATGAAGATTTTTTCTTCTTTAGAGTCATGTGTAGCAGAACCTTCAGAAAATGCTTATTGCATATTACATGCTTTATCATACAAGCCACTAATTCACAAAAGCTATGTTTCATAAAAGCACACGATATTTCAAAAAGCACCTTTTTGAAAACTAATCATTGTACATTCTTACAAACTTTTATGAAAAAGGTATTTTGACAAGATATAATAGCTCATGATTTCAAAAGCATTAATTGTACCTTCTAACATGCATTTATGAATAAGACAACTTGAAAAGAAATAAAAAGTAATGATTTCAAGTATGTAAGAAAAAGACAAAAATACAAAATCGTCTAGTTGAACTAAACTAATATCATTATAATATGTTTAGAAAATACTTTAGTTACTTTATATAACTCAATAATGTCGACTTACTTAAAGTCATCATTCTTTCTGTAAAACATTAAATATCACCTCAAAAGCTTTTTAGAAATGACTATTTAAACCCCACTCAAGAATGTCGACTTGCTTAAAGTCTTCATTCTTTCTGTAGACATTAAATAACACATCATAAAGTATTTTGAGATATGACCATTTACAAATAAAGAACTCAACAAAGCATTTATTGTACTTACATACATTTAAGTCAAGAAGTGACGATTTCTGATAAAAATACTAATGTACTACAAATCATTAAATTGAATAAAGACAAAACTGCATGATGATTTACAAACCAACGTTCAATGTACTACAAATCATTTATTATAAGAATAGACCTTTTACAAAATATATCACACCTAAAATACTACAACGAATAGTCTACTCCAAAGTATTACACTTATGGAAAGAAGACCTTTTCGAAAAAGCACTATAGTACACAAAGGTGTTTTTGAAATGACTTGACATCTCAAAAGGACAATCATTCAAAAAAGCAACGATTATTTTTCTAAGGTTATATATACACTAACAAAATAATAATTCACATGGACATGTGAGCATACAACGAGAAAAATTCATATTCGATATTTTTGAAAGAGAGCCTAATAAAAGAAAGAGAAAAAGAAAGAGAAAAAGTCAAGAATAACTCTTTGACAAAGAGTATTATCTGAGTGAAAAAAACATAACATTCTGAGAATCCTTCATTCGTGCATTCATATCATTCTGAAGGTTCTATAGGAAGTATTGTAACTTTCTGTTATTCACTGTATCCTTTCTTTGTTGAAAGAAGAAGACCTCTGTGAAAGAGGGTGTTGTCCTTCTTTGTTGAAAGAAGAAGACCTCTGTGAAAGATGGTGGTGTCCTTCTTTGTTGAAAGAAGAAGACCTCTGTGAAAGAGGGTGTGTTCCTTCTCTATTGAGAGAAGAAGACCTCTGAGGAAGATGGTGTTGTACTATTTATCCGGTAACTCGGATGTTATAGTGAAAGGCTCAAGTATTTTGCTTGGGGACTGGATGTAGGTCAGTGACTTGACCGAACCAGTATAAATCATGTGTTTTATGTGTTGTGCCTTATTGCTTTTAATTTTTAAATTATCGATCTATTTCATATTTCACTATTCACTATTCACCCCCCTCTAGTGGAATTTCATTTGGTATCAAAGCAGGTTTGCTGGTTTCGACATAACAAGTCTTCCAGCACTTATGGCATCAACCTCTTATGCTCGTGATATTGAAGGTCAACACGCATCTCGTCCTCCTTTCTTCAACGGCCCCAACTATGGATACTAGAAATGCAGAATGGCTATATTTCTAAAGTCCATAGATTTTGCTATATGAAAAATTGTTGAACATCCATACACATCTACATCCTCAGACTATAGCCTATGGTCTGATGAAGAAAATAAGATGGTCAATCTAAATGCAAAGGATATGAATGCTTTATATTGTGCCATTGATCAAAATGAATTTAACAGAATATCTATTTGTGAATCTGCTCATGATATTTGGCACTCTCTGGAGGTTATTCATGAAGGAACCAACAAAGTGAAAGAAGCCAAAATCTCATCTCTAGTTCGAAAATATGAGTTGTTCAAAATGAACAAAGATGAACCCATCACAGATATGTTTACAAGATTCACTAACATCACCAACGACTTGAAATCTCTGGGAGAAACCTATTCTCGGACAGAAAAGGTAAAGAAAATCTTGAGATCTCTCACAACTGATTGAGAGAAAAAGACAACACCAATTGAAGAAGCTCAAGATTTATCCAAGCTTACCCTGGATGACTTAATAGGCAATCTTATGGCCTATGAAGTCCATATGAAGGAAAGAAGGGAAGATGAACAACCTACAAAGAAAACTCTAGCCTTCCCAGCCCTTTCTGAGAATGAGAACTCAGAAAAAGAATTTGAAATTGTGCTACTCACTAGAAAATTCCAGCGCTTCATGAGAAAGAACCGACTTCCAAATAAGCACAAGGAAAGAAAAGACTCTAAGGAAGATTCCATGTGCTATCAGTGTAATAAGCCAGGTCACATGAGACATGACTGCCCTCTTCTAAAAAGAAAATAAAAAACCGAGGAACCAAAGAAAAGGTTCTTCAAGAAAAAGGCTCTCCATGCTCAATGGAATGATTCAGAACCATCCACAAGTGAAGAGTCAAGTGATGATGAAGCTGAAACCGTCAACATGTGCTTCATGACAGAAAGCTCTGTAAGTGAATCTCTCGATTTTTCTTTCGAAGATCTTCAAAATGCTTTTTAAGAACTTTTTGAAGAATCAAGAAAAATGATTCTCAAAAATAAAAATTTGAAATCTGAAAATCTAGAGCTTGTGCAGAAAAATGAAAAACTCAGTATTGAAATTTTTGAGTTGAAAAAGAAAAATTTTATGATTACTTCTGAAATCTCCTCTACTAGCTCCAAGACTAAAAATCTTCAAGTAGAAATTTCAGAATTAAAAAGTAAAACTGAAAACCTTATGAAAACGATTTTCAAGTTTACCAAAGGGAAAGAGAACCTGAATAAACTTCTATCCTCTCAAAAATTCTCTTTTTACAATAATGGTATTGGTTATTCTCACATGAATAAACCTTCTTGTATAAATAAAAAGACTGTTTTCATAAAAGGTTCTGCTGAACCTAAGCAGGAGCATTACAACTTTCATACTTTGTACTCCTCTAAAGTTATAGACAAACCCAAATCAAAATGGATATGGGTTCCTAAGTATAACAAAAAGGGACACGATTGGGTACCACAAAGAATTTTTACTTAATATTTTGCAGGCTCCAAAGAAGAAGAACAAATGGATACTAGACAGTGGATGTTCAAAACATATGACAGGACATCCAGATCTTTTTGTTGTTCTTCATCATAAAGAAGGATGAACTGTCACTTTTGGAGATAACAACAAAGGTTTGATAATTGGTACTGGTAATAATGGTAATATCGATAAACCTCTTATCAAAGATGTTCTCCTTGTTAAAGGCTTAAAACATAACATCTTAAGTATAAGTCAAATGTGTGACACATGTTATAATGTTAGCTTTAAACATGATGCATGCCTTATAGCAGACACCAACAAAAATATCATTTTAAAAGGTATAAGAAGAAATAATATATATGAATTATACCTAGAAAACATTACTGAACATTGCCTTATAGCTAATAATGACACTCAAAATTTATGACACATGAGAATGGGTCATGTCAACTCAAAATACATGTCTAAATTAGCTAAAAACAATTTAGTACGTGGGTTACCTAAAATGACATTTAAAAAGAACTATTTTTGTGATGCATGTCAACTAGGAAAATTGTCAAAATCATCTTTCAAGTAAAAAAATATTGTTTCAAGTAAAAGACCTTTAGAGCTTCTCCACCTGGATCTTTTTGGTCCTACTAGAGTAGCTAGTTTTAATCATAATAAATATGCTTTTGTCATTGTAGATGATTACTCAAGATTTACCTGGGTAATATTTTTGAAAAACAAAAGTGATACGTTTTGTGAATTTGAAATTTTATGTAAAAAGTTACAAAATGAAAATTCTTGTTCTATTATAAAAATTCATAGTGACCATAGAGGAGAATTTGATAATGATCTTTTTGTAAAATTTTGTAACTTTCATGGTATTTCTCATAACTTTGCCTTTCCTAGAGCTGCACCTCAAAATGGTGTAGTAGAAAGAAAGAATAGGACCCTTCAGGAATCTGCTAGAACTATGCTCCTACATAATAACCTTGCTAAATATTTTTGGGCAGAAGCTGTTAATACTGCATGCTATATATCAAATAGAGTTCTTATTAGGCCCTTATTAAATAAAACTCCTTATGAATTATTCTATGATAGAACTCCAAGGATAGACTACTTTAAAGTCTTTGGGTGTAAATGCTTTACCCTTAACATAAAAGATAGCCTTGATAAATTTGATGCTAAATCTGTTGAAGGCATATTCTTAGGATATTCAAGTCATAGTAAAGCATATAGAGTTTTTAATAAGAGTTCAAATACTATTGAAGAATCTATGCATGTCAGTTTTTGTGAATCTATTGATCAATCTGTTCATAAGCAGACTAACGATGATGATGTTGAAAGTACAGATTTATTCTTAGATAGCACAATTAAACCCAATGAAGATGATCTTCAAAGAACATTTGCCAAAATCAGAGATCATCCTCAAAAGCAGATTTTGGGAGACTTGACCAAGGGGGTTCAAACTAGAGCTTAGCTGGAACGAATTGCAAACATGGCATTCATTTCTTAACTTGAACCAAAGAAGATTGAGGAAGCCATCATCGATGAGTTCTGGATGCTAGCCATGACTGAAGAACTGAATCAATTCCAAAAAAATAATGTTTGGGATCTTGTACCAAGACCAAAAGATCATCAGATCATTGGGACAAGATGGATCTTCAGAAACAAGCTAGATGAAACAGGTAATGTTATAAGAAACAAGGCAAAACTAGTAGCTCAAGGATACAACCAGGAGGAATGTATTGATTTTGATGAAACATTTGCTCCTGTTGCTAGACTTGAATCTATTAGAATGTTTTTAGCATATGCAAGCTATATGGATTTCAAACTATATCAAATGGATGTCAAAAGTGCATTTCTAAATGGTTTTATAAATGAAGAAGTATATGTAAAACAACCTCCAGGCTTTGAAAATGAATAATTTCCAGATCATGTTTTCAAACTAAAACGTGCTTTATATGGATTAAAACAAGCACCTCGTGCTTGGTACGACAAACTTAAAACCTTTTTATTAAAAACTGGTTTTTCTGTAGGCAAAGCAGATTTTACTCTATTTGTAAAAATAGTGAATAATCATACCCTAATTGTTCAAATTTATGTGGACGATATCATCTTTGGATCTACTAACAACATTCTCTGTGAAGATTTTTCTAAGTCCATGCAGAAAGAATTCGAAATGAGTATGATGGAAAAACTCACCTACTTTCTTGGACTGCATATTAAGCAAACCAAGGATGGAGTCTTCATCAATCAGTCTAAGTATGCTCATGAACTTCTGAAGAGGTTCAACATGAACTCAACTGCTTCAAAAACTACTCCTATGAGCACAACTACTGTTTTGGACAAAGATGAAGATGGTAAGATTGTGGATACAAAGTTATACAGAGGTATGATAAGATCACTACTTTATTTAATTGCTAGCCGTCCAGATATCATGTTCAGTGTTTGCTTGTGTGCTAGATTTCAGTCAAATCCAAAAGAATCACATCTTAAAGCTGTAAAAAAAATAATGAGATATCTAAAAGACACAGTTGATTTTGAGTTATTTTATTCAAAATCATCTACAATTGATTTAATCTCATATAGTGATGCTGACTTTGCTGGAAGTAAATCTGACAGAAAAAGCACAAGTGGAACATGTCATATGCTAGGGCACTCACTAGTTTCATGGTTCAGTAAGAAACAAAACTGTGTATCATTATCAACTACTGAAGCTGAATACATAGCTGCTAGCCTAGCATGTACACAGGTCATCTGGATGAAACAAACTTTAAAAGACTTTGGTTTAAAATTCGAAAATACAACTATTTTATGTGATAACACAAGTGCTATAAATTTATCTAAAAATCTTATTTTACACTCTCAGACTAAACACATTCAAATTAAACACCACTTTCTAAGAGAACAAGTCCTAAACAATATAATCAAATCGGAATTTATAACCACTAATAAACAACTAGCAGACATTTTTACTAAACCTTTAAAAATGAAGACTTTATAAGAATTAGAAGAGAATTAGGAATATGTAAATTAAGTGATTTATAAAATTAAATATAAAAAAAATTTAGTCCACTCGGGTTCACAATATTAAAATATAATCCTCTTCACGATCATCCGATATCAACATGATTGAAGCATGGGATTTGAGATATCCAGATCTCATTCACCTTTTTCATTCCATTAACTCCATGCCCATCCAAACCGGTAAGTTAGTACACCTTGAAGCTTTCCCATCATTCGACCTACAAACTTCCCTTTTAGATTTTATTCATGTTCTAGCATCATCCCAATCTATGACCTTTTATCCACATCTTATCAAAATTTTCTACACAAATCTTTCAGTCGACCAAGAACATTCCACTATCAATTCCATGGTTCATGGAAAAATCATCTCTTTCAACATTTCTCAGTTAGGTTGCATTCTCAATATCTCTTCTTACGACATTGAGCTCCCCAACATAGTTCCTATAGATCGGACTGTGTTTAAGAAGATCCTCATCTCCACACGATCAACTCATTTCCCGTTGCATACAAGCAACTTGAAGCCTCATGCTCTGTTATTGTCACAAATCCTCTCTTCCAACGTAGTCCCTAAATCACCATCCAAGGGTTTCATTGCTAATGAAATCTCTCTCCTTCTCTATGCAATCTTCTGTGCTTTTCCCATAAACTGGTCCAGTATCATCTTTAACAACATAATTAACTTTCGTTCTTTTCGCTCTCTTCCTTTCGGGTATTTCATCTCCCTAATTCTTCAATACTTCCAAGTGCCCCTTCGAACCGATGTCGTCTACTACTCCAACCACAATTTTGATGACTCCTCCCTCCCTGAGGAAGAGTCCCCTCAACTCAACTCTGACAACGAATGCCATAAAGAAGCAAATCCATCAACAACTTCTGAACTAGACATCTTCTCAGCAATTGTCGATGTCCAGAACACCCAGGATCTTCTTCTGAAGAGTCAAGCCTCTCTGCATCAAGCCTTTGAATCCTTGAAAATCGGCCAAGATGCTTTGCTTCGGAAGTTTCAACCATCCGACTCGGAATGAATTTTTTTGTATTCATTTGTCTGTAATAACTTTTTATACTCTGATCCCCTCCTTTTTGTCCATGACAAAGGGGGAGAAAAACCTGTCTCCAATATTAGAGAAAAATACTCAGACACTTTCTATATTTTTTATGTATTTTTATGATATTATTATTATTATGCATAATGGCTTTTTGACAAGGGGAGCATATTTTGTCCTCATCAAAAAGGGGGAGAATGTTGAGAAATAATATTTTGATGACACACAATATGATACACTGTCATATATGATTTAATATGATATGATAATATGCCTTCATGAATAATGTTATATTATGACTGGATATGATTTGTCATGTATTTAACGAGTATTTGATGCAAGGATATTTCACCCAAAAAGGATGGAGACCTCCTGATCAAGTACAACCTTTGGTGCAATCATTCTCTCTGAAGAAAAAGCTTGATGGGCCATTCATTCTTAAAGATCATCTAAAGAGATCGGCTACTTCAAGATGAAGATTTTTTCTTCATCTTTAGAGTCATATGTAACAGAACCTTCAGAAAATGCATATTGCATATTACATGCTTTATCATACAAGCCACTAATTCACAAAAGCTATGTTTCATAAAAGCACACGATATTTCAAAAAGCACCTTTTTGAAAACTAATCATTGTACATTCTTGCAAACTTTTATGAAAAAGGTATTTTGACAAGATATAATAGCTCATGATTTCAAAAGCATTAATTGTACCTTCTAACATGCATTTATGAATAAGACAACTTGAAAAGAAATAAAAAGTAATGATTTCAAGTATGTAAGAAAAAGATAAAAATACAAAATCGTCTAGTTGAACTAAACTAATATCATTATAATATGTTTAGAAAAGACTTTAGTTACTTTATATAACTCAAGAATGTCGACTTACTTAAAGTCATCATTCTTTCTGTAAAACATTAAATATCACCTCAAAAGCTTTTTAGAAATGACTATTTAAACCCTACTCAAGAATGTTGACTTGCTTAAAGTCTTCATTCTTTCTGTAGACATTAAATAACACATCATAAAGTATTTTGAGATATGACCATTTGCAAATAAAGAACTCAACAAAGCATTTATTGTACTTACATACATTTAAGTCAAGAAGTGACGATTTCTAATAAAAATACTAATTTACTACAAATCATTAAATTGAATAAAGACAAAACTGCATAATGATTTACAAACCAACGTTCAATGTACTACAAATCATTTATTATAAGAATAGACCTTTTACAAAATATACCACACCTAAAATACTACAACGAATAGTCTACTCCAAAGTATTACACTTATAGAAAGAAGACCTTTTCGAAAAAGCACTATAGTACACAAAGGTGTTTTTGAAATGACTTGACATCTCAAAAGGACAATCATTCAAAAAAGCAATGACTATTTTTCTAAGGCTATATATACACTAGCAAAATAATAATTCACATGGACATGTGAGCATACAACGAGAAAAATTCATATTCGATATTTTTGAAAGAGAGCCTATAAAAAGAAAGAGAAAAAGTCAATAATAGCTCTTTGACAAAGAGTATTATCTGAGTGAAAAGAATAGAACATTCTGAGAATCCTTCATTCGTGCATTCATATAATTCTGGAGGTTTTATAGGAAGTATTGTAACTTTTTGTTCACTGTATCCCTTCTTTGTTGAAAGAAGAAAACCTCTGTGAAAGAGGGTGTTGTCCTTCTTTGTTGAAAGAAGAAGACCTCTGTGAAAGAGGGTGTTGTCCTTCTTTGTTGAAAGAAGAAGACCTCTGTGAAAGAGGGTGTTGTCCTTCTTTGTTGAAAGAAGAAGACCTCTGTGAAAGAGAGTGCATTCCTTCTCTATTGAGAGAAGAAGACCTCTGAGGAAGAGAGTGTTGTACTATTTATCCGGTAACTCAGATGTTATAGTGAAAGGCTCAAGTGTTTTGCTTGGGGATTGGATGTAGGTCAGTGACTTGATCGAACCAGTATAAATCATGTGTTTTATGTGTTGTGCCTTATTGCTTTTAATTTTAAAATTATCAATCTATTTCATATTTCACTATTCACCCCCCTCTAGTGAAATTTCAGTAACATAGCAAGAAAAGTTAGTAATCATTAAGATAAGAGGAAGGAGCTTTTAAACTTTTCTACCTGATCTGTGGTTGTGAAAATTATTGGTCATTCATAGATGTATCCATATGCACATAATCTTGATTAGGTACCCCTAAAGCACCTGTGATATCTATAGGGATTTTATCATCCTCAAGATCAAAACTGCATTCTTTATTCTCAAGGAATTCTACTTTTCTGCTTTCTATAAATTCTTTTTTAAGATTGTATAGTCTATAACTTTTTTATCCCTTTGGGTACCCCATAAAGATGCACTTGATAGTTTTACTATTTAACCTATCCTTCAATTGACAAGAAATTAACACATGCGCAGACGACCACCACTTTCGTAGAGGACTTAAATTTGACTTCCTGCCAGTTCACAATTAATTCATAGGGTGTAAAATCTATAACCTTGGAAGGAACTCTATTCAAAATATACATGACAATGCTTATGACTCCTCTCCAAAATTTCTTGGAAAGGCTTGTATGTGTCATCATGGATCTTGTCATATCCATTAGAGTTATATTCCTTCTTTCTGCAACATCATTTTGTTATAATGTATAAAACATAGTTGTATAAGGGGTTATGTTATTATCATACTAGTAGGACTTAAACTCATTAGAATTATATTCACCACCCCTATTTGATCTTATTACTTAGATATTTCTTCCTAATAACTCTTCAACCTCATATTTATATGACTTAAACCTTTCTAGAGCTTCTGACTTTCTAGAAATTAGGTAGATGTATCCATACCTTAAACAATCATTTATGAATATGATAAAAAATATTTTTTTCATGTGTTTCTACTATTAAGGGCTCATATATATCAATATGCACTATAACTAGCAATTCACGTGCCTTGTTTCCCTTAGAAAAAGGTTTCTTAGTCATTTTCCCGGATAGCATGTCACATATTTTTCAAAATCCACATTCTTAAGTGAAAGTAATAACCCCATGCTTAATATCCTTTTCATTTTATTAACATTCACATGCCTAACCTTAAATGCTACAAATATGCATCAACATGCAAAGCATAATCAGTACAATAAAAAATAGTCATTGCATTAATCTTCAAAGGATTTATATTGAGAGAAAACAAATCATGGTCAACATCATAGTGACCCCAGAGCTTTACTTTTTCATGTTTTTCAAATGTAACCGTATTACTACATAAACAGATTTCAAAGACCTTGTTTACAAAGTCTGTTGCAGACAAAAGATTCCTTCTCATAGAAGGTACATATAATACATTGGTCAAAAGCAGACTGGTCTATTCCAATTGAACCCTATATGATCCTATTTCGACCATATCACTGTAGGTATTATTTTCATACATACCTTATGGTCTCCTGTCTTCAACTCCTTCAGTTCCAGAAGCCTTTTTTAGTCTTGAAAACATGGCGTGTTTCTCTTGAGTCAATCCACCATTCTTGTAGGTCGTCATCTATGATTAGTAACTTAGATACAGTACGAACTATTTCACACTTATTTGTTGCTTGTTTTCCCAGATTTTTCTTATTGAATCTATTTGGACAGTCCCTCGTGAAGTGTCTAAGTTTTTCATAAGAGAAGTAAGAACATTTAGCAATTGCTCAAGGATTTTTGTTCTGCACAGGTCAACCCTTAAAGTTCTTAAAGTTCTTCAATGTTGGGCCCTTGGGCTTAAGTCCATGTGAAGGTTCAGGGAAGGATTGTTCTGTGTTCATAAATTCTCCTCATCCTTTTTCATATACTCTTGTTCAAGAGTCAATTGCAAGGGGAACTCAATTAGGGTAAGGCTTTTCTAGTTTAGCCTCATGGCTATCAATATTTTATTTCATGATGGAGGGAGACTATTCAGTATGGTAGAGATTTGCATCCATTCTGGATTTTTTTTCTAGTTATGGCTAAGTCCTTAGCTATCACCAACATACAATTCATATGGTCGACTACATTGTCAAACACTTTCATTTTACATGAATTATATTGTTCTAGGAGAAATTAAATGTGAGTTTCTAAAGTTATGTCCTACTTCTACTTAATTACCTCCATCATTTTCTTGTTGGTGTCAAAGTCTTCGAATACCCGAATAACGTCATATTGCATGAATGTGAGGAGAGTGGTTCGAGCAAGTTGATAATCTTTTACAAACTTATTACACGCCTTATGTTCTTCTTCACTAGATGTTTGAACTAGTGAAAGTTAGATTTTGCTTAACACGTGTAATGTCTTATCATGCGTCAATAGATATTTAATTTTCTTCCTCCACATTCTAGAATTAGTTCTATTTAGTTTTCCAATTTTGAAAAGTTCTGCCATGATGATACAATTTGCCATATGCCTAAACAATTGAGATGTACTAAGATTAAAATTAAACATATTTTCAACTAGCAATTCTATGATATCAGTTCACAAGTATCCAACAATGTTTTTTAGTTTAGGCATGCAATAAAATTTGCAATGTAGTTAAGTAAATAACATAAACTCAATCAATTAAGACTTTAGAGGGTATTCTGAAGGCTAGAGACCCCTTTCTGCAATTTTCATAAAGCAAAAATATAGTTCTGCAAAATGAAAATTAAGCATAAACATAGAACCCAATTTATGCAATTTTTTGAGTTAAAAGAAAAGATTAAACCACCTTTCTATAATTTCAGAAAATACAAACCTTTTTTGGAAATCCGTTAGACAGTAACACTGGTTTTGAAATTTTCAGAATCAGAACCTCTGGCAAGAAATACTAAGAGACTGAACCTTGATTCTGAAAAGTAGGGAGGTCTCTAGAAGGAAAAAATAGAGATATTAAAATATACTTGAAAAGAAAAAATGGAAGGGGAGGGAGGGTGTTGTGTGTTCTCCCCCAAAGACAAATTCGCGTGTTCCAGTGTGTACGGAGGAATATCTTGGGACCCACGATAATTTATATGCCAATGTTACCCATGATGATTTTATGAAAAAATAACATATAAAAAAGGTAGATATGTGTTTGATGAAAATGTCCTCCCATAAAATAGATATCCGTTTGACAGAAATGTGCTCTCGTAAATAGCTTTGCACATTCTCGCGACTCTTATCATTGTCTGAGTTGGAGCCCATCGGCTCCTTCAAGGGAACAATGCTTGAGCTAAAGTTTGTGAAGCATATTCTCAAGAGTGCACCATTGCTAGAGTCTCTAAGAATCAGCCTCAGTCCGAGGAAAATGGTGCAGTGGACTGCCATTACTAATGAACTTGTTTGCTTGGAGAGGATGTATCCTCAGTTGCACATAGAATCGCTTTGCAGCAAGAAATAAACTCGACGATGAACGATATGAATATTTTGGTAATCTCTTCTGTAAAAATGAGAGTGTTTAAAAGATATGCGTTTGACGAAAATGTCCTCCCATAAATAACTTTCCGCGTTCCCGCAAGTTCACATTCCTGCGAGCCTACGTTCTGGACCACCCTTTGACAACGCACTCTCTGATATGATTTTTAATGTAAATCGCTACTCTCTAATCTGATTTCTACTATAAATCGCTACTCTTTGATCTGATTTCAACCGTAAATCGCTACTCTCTGATCTGATATCTGTTGTAAATCGTTACTCTCTGATCTGATTTCTACTGTAAATCGCTACTCTCTGATCTGATTTTTACTGTAAATGGCTACTCTCTGATATGATTTCTACTATAAATCACTACTCTTTGATCTGATTTCTACTGTAAATCGCTACTCTCTGATCTGATTTCTACTGTAAATCGTTACTCGCTGATCTGATTTTTACTATAAATCGCTACTCTTTGATTTGATTTCTACTGTAAATCGCTACTATTTGATTTGATTTCTACTGTAAATCGCTACTCTCTGATCTGATTTCTACTATAAATCGCTACTCTTTGATTTGATTTCTACTGTAAATCGCTACTATTTGATTTGATTTCTACTGTAAATCGCTACTCTTTGATTTGATTTCTACTGTAAATCGCTACTATTTGATTTGATTTCTACTGTAAATCGCTACTCTTTGATCTGATTTCAACCGTAAATCGCTACTCTCTGATCTGATATCTGTTGTAAATCGTTACTCTCTGATCTGATTTCTACTGTAAATCGCTACTCTCTGATCTGATTTTTACTGTAAATGGCTACTCTCTGATATGATTTCTACTATAAATCGCTACTCTCTGATCTGATATCTGTTGTAAATCGTTACTCTCTGATCTGATTTCTACTGTAAATCGCTACTCTCTGATCTGATTTTTACTGTAAATGGCTACTCTCTGATATGATTTCTACTATAAATCACTACTCTTTGATCTGATTTCTACTGTAAATCGCTACTCTCTGATCTGATTTCTACTATAAATTGCTACTCTCTTATCTGATTTTTACTGTAAATTGTTACTCTCTGATCTGATTTCTACTATAAATTGTTACTCTCTGATGTGATTTCTACTATAAATCGTTATTCTTTAATCTAATTTATACTATAAATCGCTTTTCTCTGATTTGATTTCTACTGTAAATCGCTACTCTCTGATCTAATTTCTACTGTTAATCACTACTCTTTGATCTGATCTCTGTTGTAAATCGCTGCTATTTGTCTACTCAGTTTGACGTTGTCACAATTATCTTTTTTGTAAATCGTTATTCTTTGTCTACTCAGTTTGATGCTTGCACTTTGGTATCATGATTAACAATAGACAGAATGTCGATTCTTTTGATAGTTCAACTATTTCTCACGATCAGACGATGATAAATGATGCTCCGACGGTAATAGACGACGATAATGAATACTTCGACGGTAGCAGACGATGACAAATGGTGCTCCGATGATAGCAGATGATGATAAAAAGTGCATCGTCAAAGAGAGCTCCTATTATAAAAGATGATGCATTGTTAAAGGATGATCCAGAATGTTTAAAGCGAAATATTACAAGGAGCTCCTGTTACAGTAAAGGAGTTTACTGGCCAAAACAGGACGTTTGAACTTTAAAGAGTTAAGATTAAAAATATTCTTGAAGAATATTTTTGTCCTTTAAAATTATCGTTTCATTACTAAAATGGCAAAAAAAGATATTTAAGTCTTTGCAACAGCACTGGACTCGCGAGCCCCAACTTGATTACCTGACGCTCATTCTAACCCCCGAAGAAGCACCCGCGTGTATGGGCATATAACCTGCTTCGCTATTCTCGACCCTTCTTCTCAAAACGTAAACCCCTTTCTACCGTCCATCTCTCTTCTCTCTGGTCCATCGCCCCTCTCCGGCGATCCGGCTTCACCGTCGGAATTTCCTTCCGGCCAGAAGCTCTATTACGGAGATTCCTTTTATGACGGCGGCATTTTTTCGGGCTATTTGTGGTTTTCACCTTCCAAGGAAAACACTAAAGCTCACCCTCCGGATTTTTGGCCAGACGACGAGTGCGGTCGTTGGGGTATGATCACCCTCGACACGCCAACGATAACGGCGTGTCCACCGGCGACGTTTAACGCCTGTACCCTCGTCTGCCTTGTTTTCCTCTTTTCTATTTTTTTTGTTAACCTCTGAGATGATAGGTTTTTCACACCGAATCCAGTGGTGTTGGTGTTCCCTTGCTTGATGTTATGCATGTCATAACCCTTCTCCGGTGTTCGACGATCTCTGGCGATTCAAGGAACGATTCTCCTGTTTTTAATCTCACCCCTTTTTCTGATTTCTCTTTGTTTGTTTGTTTGTTTTTTTGTTTCACAGAAATTGGACACGACCGATTTGCCTGACATGGCTACAACGGTTTTCAGTGACAAATTCAAGTGAATGCCGGTCATCAGAAAAACCCAGGTACGTAGAGTTTTTTTGTACCCCAAAAAATAAATCGGGATTCCACAAACAAGAATCCCTAGTTCACAGTTTGCCAAAACAGAAATATATTGTCACTGACCTGTTTTAGCTAAATCCCCTTTTTTCTATTTTGTTTTTGGATTTTGATTTTCCAGTGATGAACAAGACTCCAACTGGGAGCTCACAGTCACTGACAGGAATGGATCTACTGTGCTCTGATACCAGTGTAAGTTCAAAAACGATGCAGAGACGCAAACCCCAGGTTTTGGGCGTACGCAGTAACGCTGTAAATCGCCACGGACAATAGGCTTTAAATCACCTCTCAACCTTTCAGATTTTTGTAAGTTTAGATTTCTTTCCTGTACATCTCTATATCTAAATCCGACCTCAAAAGGCCACCTTATCCACACTGAAAGGGGGCTGGATTAGGGTCATGTCCAATGGAGAAATGTCCTTTTACCCCAAGGATTGCATCCCTTGAACAAAACATGTAAATGCGTCTTTCATGTATTTTGATTATCTTAATTTATATTTAATTAACCGTTATGTTGGTTACTGTTACATACCTGCTGGCCAATAACATGAGAGCACACAACCGTTGGAATCCCATTCCAACGGTTGTCTTATAGCCATATTTCCTTACAAAAAGAGCATTCATTTTTCAAAACCACCCAAAGAACTCCCTGATCCACCTGATGTTGCGTTGCAACCATGTTAAGTGAGCAAATGCTCTACTCGGTAGTGGTGGCCGTGATGCTTCTTTCGCCTTGGTATCAAGGGAATGGAGATTTCTTAAAAATCAATACCAATTTTTTTTTTTAAATCAAGATATTTTCAAAATACCACCTTTTTTAGAATGCTGCTATTACTGCAAGTATTGTTTCTTGACCAAACATGGAACATGATAACACACTCAAATTTCTATTTCTACTACCATTAGTACCGTAGAAATATTACAGATCATACATTTCGTCATGCTTCACGTGATACCATCCCAACCCATGCATTGAACGTCTTCAAATGAGTACTTATACTGACCCCATATTGGCAGACCTTCGGTGTTGGTAAAACTCTTGAGGTCCCCTGCCCATCACGAGGGTGGCAAGGGACACCCTCATGGGTTATGGCTTTGTTTTCATTGTTTAGATGTCATTCACTGAAATTATTTTCATTCAAGAAAAGTATACAACCACCATGCAGCAAATCATCGCCTACCCGAAGAAGACATGGTAGTGTGATCATTCTTCTTTGAGTAATTTAGAAGAAGCCCCCTAATTTATCAGATACTTTCAAAAAGCCGCCTAGTCTTTCAATGAATGCATACCTTTGTTTGGTCCAGACAAGTGACCAAATGTCTCAGTTGATTTCTAAAGAAGAATCAAAATGTTATTTTGCACCTTATACAGGTATCTGACAAGCATTCTGTAAACATAGAATGGAATAACCAGATTTTGGACAGCTTTCTACAGATGCGAAGCAGGTTATATGCCCGCCCCCCCCCCCCCCGGCCGTTAGCTACATCTCGTGTTCGGGGGTCTCAATGAGTGTCATGTATGTAAGCATGTGCGGCTCGTATTCTCATGTTTGTCAGCATCAGTTAGCGTCGGAGTCCGGTGCGGTTGCAAAGACTTAAGTACTTCAAAGATGATTATTTAAGACTCAGTCATTGCACTGCAGGATTATCTGAGAAAGGAATCCCTTCCTGAAGAAGGCCATGAACATCAACCCTCTCTTTCTCTCCTTTCTCTTTTTGCCTATGTGTACATCCAGCAGACGATCCTACACTGCTCCATCAAGCACTGACTGACTTGCGCACTGACTGTAGCATGGTTCAACTTGATGAGTTGTGGAGCTTGATTTAGAGTTTTTGCCCTTACAGGAGGAGGGGGGGTCCGGGGGCTCTCCCGACGCGGGTTAGGGGGGCGCCCCTCAGAACGAATTATTTGTTTGGGCTTTGTATAAATTCTTTCTTTTCCTCTTATAACTGTCGAAAAAGATCAATAAAGTGTTTTGTTTGATCATGATGTTCATATGTTTCCTTCGGTTGTTTCTTACTCGAGGTTTTTGTAACACTTTTTTCTGCGATTTTTTTTTTGCTACGCGATTCTCGTAAATCGCTACTCGATTTAGCGATTTGCCATTTTTTTCGCTACGCGATTTTTGTAAATCGCTATTCGATATAGCGATTTACGAAAATTGCATAGCGATTTGCCATTTATTTATTTATTTTCGCTATGCGATTTTCATAAATCGCTACTCAATTTTGCGATTTGCCATTTTTTTTGCGCTACGCGATGTTCATAAATCGCGATGCCGAACACCGCCCCCTTGAGCACGATCTTCGTCATGATCAAGTTGTAGTTGTCAACCGTCTCGATGGCAGTCTTGAGGTCCGTGATGGGGAAGCTGGAGAGGAACGTGTCATTTTCGACGCCCGTGTTAAGCAACGTCAGGGTGGCCTAGAAGGCATAGTCCTGATCGAAAGTATTGCTGACGTAAGGGGTAGACGGATTATACTTTGAAAGACTCCGTTGTAGGTGTACCAAAAGAAGATTTTGTTGTAGCTGTCCCTCGAAGGCGGAGAAGGGGCCGCCGCAGTCGGTTGCCCGCTGGACGAAAGCAACATTTTGGCCACTGCTAGCATAAAAAGGATGATGATTACCATCGGATTGTCGGCTCTTTGCCTCTCTTAATTTCTTCTTCTCGAGAGAGAGAGGGTTTTATAGTGTTTTACGGAGAAGGAAGAAGAAGAAGATGACAAAAAGTTCAAACAGAAAAGAAAGAGAGAGCGCTTCAGGTTCGTTTCGCTGTTTAGACTTTGAAGAGTCAACATCATTCTTGACTTTCTGGATGGAAGACATTTTTATCTTTTTTTTGAATCATTGTTTCCCTTTTTTTGAATGGACATTTTTGTTATTTTCTTGAATCGTTGTTTCATAACAAGAATAGCAAGAAAGGATACTTAAGTCTTTGCAACCGCACCGGACTCCGATGCTAAGTGATGCCGATACACACGGGAATACGAGCCTCATGTGCTTACATACGTAGCACTCATTCGGACCCTCCTGAACACGCATTGTGACATTCAGTGCGTCTACGGGAGAGAACACACACCACCCTCTCTTACATATGACTGATAAGTTAGGCAGCTTTTTGTACATTTCTTCTTTTTTCTTTAACTGTGACACCAACAAGGACTGATTACTGCATGCTGCTGCATATGGCAATGCACCAAACGCAGAATCAGATCAGGCTGTGCAGATGCTGGAGAAAGTTTTCTACAGAGCCAGCCATTTATGGACATTGCATATCCAATGGAAATTTGAGGTCTCAAAGATCAGTATGGATGTTATAGATCCACTGTGTAGACAGGGACTTCCTACAGAGGCATAGATGCCTCTGAAATAGTTAAGTGATATCAGAAAAAAAATTCAAACACCCATATTTTTCTTTCCCTTTTTCATAGATAAAAACATTGATAATGCAAGTATGATACTGTCTCATGGTAATGATTTTCTTCCTATTCAAAGCTCAAGAAAAAAATGAGGATGAACCACTGGGGAAGGCCAAAAAGAATGAGTAGCAGCCTTTAATTAGAGAAAATGAATAAAACATGCCTTGTGGATGTGGATGTTCAAATAAAGAAGCTAACTAGTTGAACTTCCTCTGTGGTCCTTCTCCACATGCTGGACCAAAGAAACTGGATCCTGAAATTCCTTGTTGCACTTGGGACACACGTCCAAGATCTCTCCAACCGCAACTCGCCCGCCACCATGTTCATGAACCTTTTCTACATGCTGTATCAACTCTGTTACGGTTGAGAATCTTGCCCGGCACTGAAGGCACTCCTCCATTAATGCATGGTTGCCACTCCCACTACTGCTGCTGCTGCTTTGCCCTCTTGCTTCCCAGGAAGCAAGAGCACCACTTCTTGCCTTCTGCAAAACTTGGCCAGTTGCACTGCTCAATTTTGAAATACCTGCTTCCGCTGAGGCACGCATGCTCGAAGCAGCACTTAAGAAGCCTGTTGCCCATGCAGATTGTGATTCTGCTTTCCCTGTTGCCCGTGTAGATTGTGGGTCTGCTTTCTGACTCTTCATCAAAAACCCCACAAATGAAGCTTGTTTCTTGGGGCCTGGACACTTATGGTCAGGCCCAAACCGGTGCTTCAGGCAGTGCTCGCGGTCGCAGTCCCTGCATCTGATCCTATTTGAAAATGTTAGTATTTCTTTGCAGTTTGGGACTGGACAACGAGGCTTCTTTGTGGCTTTCTGATAATTTGAAGGGTCACAGTCGGTGTTGACATGTGAGTCCCATGTAACATTAGGGTCTTCGCCTGGAACCAGGCGAACCCCCTTAGCACAAAGTGGGCACACCAGGACAGTCACATCCTGAAGATTCGCTTTGGGGCAGTTGTGCTTGCTGTAACTCCTGTGCTCCAAACAGAGTACCTGTCCAAAATGTCAGCATCGGTGGCTCCAATCATCATGGTGTCTTCCAAAAATAAATATCAGAAATTCAGGGGAATTTGCAGGACAATTTCATCACGGATGACAAATCTTGACAAAAAGAGAATAGCTTCCCCAATCAAATATAAAGGCTTTTAAAAAATAACTGATATCTGCATACAACAGAAACAGTCAAAGAACGTAACATATGATGATGAAATTTGAAGCTATGGATCACCAGTCATACCAACGCATGATGGCAAGTGACAAACTTTCTACTCAACCATGGAAAATATTAGTAACATTGTTCAAAATAAAAGGTTCATCTGTCATATGCACAAGAATTTCAAACAGGCAGTCCTAGAAGTGCATGTCTCTTTACCACAACTTTGATACTATGATGTTTTCACAACTAAGAACCATGGTTAACGATATTTTAAAGGTTCCATCACCACAAGTATATGAGGTTTCTGAGCTTTATATCCATATATAACCCAAAGTTTTCCTCCGTATGAAAGTTTGATAACTAAAGGATCAAGGGCATGCTTGCAACAAAAGGTATCCAACTCATCAGCCCTTTTCTATTTTCATAACGCTATATTGAAGACAAGATTTAAATAAATAAATATCATTTACCCCCTTACTCAACTACATCTTTTCTTTAGAAACGCTTGGTTCTGAAAGACGGGAGCAAGTTTTGTGGTGATTTTAGATTCAGAAGTGTAAGCACAATGACTGATTTGTTAAGATGTATGCATTGCATAGTTGGCAAACCTGTGACTCGGGATCGGATCACCCGACCCCTGACTCGCAGGTCAACTAGGTAACTCAGACGGGTTAGGACCTATTTTTTTGTGTTATTTTAAATAATATTTTAAATATTGAATATAACACTATTTTTTCTACATTGTGAATGCAAACAATCAAACTCCAAGCAGCAAATTCATTAAATCAAACAAAAACTACAAAATATCGGAATAAAAAATAAATAAGCTTCACAACTGCACACAGCCACATACATAAGAATAATAATGAAAATTGTGAAATGATTATTAATAATTAAGCTACACGTAGAAATAAAGCGAGTAAAAAATGAACAAGTAAACTAGTAATCATCACCTTTCTAAGTTCTAATAATTTCTAACAGCATTATGCATTAAAAATTGAAAAGCATAAAATGCAATTAATGCATAGTGCATAATGCATAATTATTAAGCATGAGCTGCAACTTGCATAGTGCATACTCAATAATTATAGAGAAAAGAAAGGCAAAAAAACCCTAAATGTGGGGTTTATTACTTTATTTGTTGTCCACAATCCCACACTGCACACTCAAACATGGTGAAAAACACCCAAAGTGTGCATCGTGCACACTGCGATATAGGGAAACCCCCAACAGTATGAATCATGCATTGCCTCTCAAAGGCTCGCCTGGCAGAGAGAGAGAGAGGACCTGGCTGTCAACGGTGCTAGTGGTTTTCAGTGGTCTTCGACAGAGAGAGGGTCGCCGAAAAATGGAGGAAAGGGAAAGAAGGTTCGTCTCCGAAAAATGGGGGAGGGGAAGATTCGACTCAATCGGCCCCTTTTTATATATTAAAATTGGCCAGTCTCGAAACGAACCGGTATGAATACCAGTTCAACCCGGTGAATCGGGTTAGAGACGGTTGGTCATGTATCAGTCCTGAATCGTCTGATTCAGGACTGACTTAGTGAGTTGTAGAGTCGGGCGATTCCTAGCCGATTCACGCCTGAACCTGGCTAAAAAAGGTTTGGGTTGGATTGGTGGCCGCGATCCGATCCAACTAGGACAATTCCTGAGTCGGATCGTCGGGTTCGCCAACTATGATGCATTGCATAGGTTGTACATACCTAGGTGTACTAAAGTGTACTTATAGATAGGTACTTCTTTTGTATTTCGTCTATTTTATTTATCTTTGTATTCCAGGTAAACCAAAGGTATATTTTTTTGTGTACTTATTCTTTAATTTAGGTATATTCTGTGTACCTTTTTAGGATTTAGGTTAAGTATATTTGATGAATACTTTGGTTAGATTGGGTTTTTTTATTTTTTTGGTCATTATTGAAATTTATTTTTGTATTTTTTTTATTTTCTATTTTTGGTCATTTTTTGATGACCAACTAGCTGTTTGGATTTGTCCTAGTTAGGTTTTGCTTTAATGGCTGAGCTTGAATAGTCAAACTAGCCGATGGAACTAACTCTAATGGTTATTTTGACTAGACAAACTTGCTGTTAGGTGTCTTCCTCTGTATATTGCTCATTCTTTTTGTTGTATAGTTGAGAGAGGATGGACGTAAATAGGGATGTGTGTGTGTGTGAGCGATTGAAGTGAGGATGCCTTGTAAATTATATGAATATTGTGATTAATAAAAAGTATTTATTTTTTTATTTCTTGTTCTTGGCTATGTAGTGTTTGTTGTCTTTAGCCAAATGTATTGTGATAATGCATTCGGATTCCATTTGTTTCAAGTGAGATCAGTATCTTTTTTATTTTCCGTGTCACATCATGACATGGTATTAGAGCCAAAGGATGATCTCTTTGTTGTTCGGATTTTGGTGGATTTGGGACCCTTTGTTTGAGTGGGTGCTTTGTGAGAAGGCATTAATTGAAGAGTGGCTTGAATTAAAAAAGAATCTTGATCCAGTATGTATCTTGAAGCTTTATATATGTTTTCTTTACACCGATGGGGAATCTTTGAAATGTAGCAAGAGGTTAATAATCATCCAAGATTACCTCAAAGAGCTGAAAAGAATTACTGATCTGGTTACTGAAATTTACAAACTCATGTCTAATGAGCAGATATCCTACAAACCTTGATTCAAAAGTAAGAAAATTCCACCTTTAAAGAACTCATCCCTTTTTCCCAACATCATGAAGAAAAACACAAGGCAATTTCCCCTTCCAATTTAGCAACTAAATGGCTACATCACTATTTTGTGATAACACAGGGGAACCCCATCACTCATAGTGATGATGGGGATGAAAGCACCTCCAGTTTAGCAAGTTCCACACTACATCAATCCCGATGCAAATGAGCCGTTTTGACGTCACCATACAGTTGCACTCAAATGGGTTGCTGTATCCTCAGCACAGCCTTGTGCATGATGCATACAAGCACTTTCATACACCAATTTCCATCAAAGGTCTTCAATGGCACCGCTTATTTCAAATATTAATGGACATAACCGCTTATTTCAAATCTTAATGGACATAATATATTCCACTTTCAAAGCACTTCACTGCATCTATCATCTACATGGAGCCAAACATCTCCAAAACAAATTTGACTAAAAGGCAATACTGTGTCAATTTGTTGCTTACAGTTATATGTGCAACATCAATGCTCTATCATCATCAGTCATCGCTACTCGCACCAGTATTCAGTACTATCAGCCCATTCTTACACTTATAAATAGTTATTTCCCTGTATAGAACCTATTTATATCCAATCTAACACTTATCGTATTCCCTGACCCACTGATTAGCCATAGGCCTGGTTCTGACTTTATGGTTCTTGTACTAGGTCAATGTCTAGGTCAAATATGACTGGGCTTAAGCAGAACCAGGTCCCGATCCTGATCAAGGTGGTTAAAACCAGACAAAGGTTAATCAGGAAAGAATTTATTTTGTGAAATTTATGTGCAAGTTTGTCGGATACTATTCATATTTCAAGTCAGAATTGGATCTGGTTTATAAACACCCAAGCAAGGACAGAGTCTAGTTGCAGCTTAAGATATATATATATATATATATATATTATTTTTAGTTCAAAATGGACTAGATATCTAACTAGTCAACCAAAGGTTGACAAGTCTTGGAGCCATTGGAGCTAGTCCAATGGCTACAGATAGAGCTGTTGGACTAGCTCCATCGACTATATTGAGTCCTCTCATCCCTTATATATAAACAGGGGTCATTCTCCTCTTCAAATGTAATGCTTCTAATGTAACGCTTCTTGCATTTTGGTGATGAATACAATATTATTTTTAAAGTATTTTTGGTGAATACCCCTTGTGGAGAAAGGGAATGTGGTCTTGGAGCCGTTGGAGCTAGTCCTCTCTTCCCTCTCATACCTTGTATATAAATAGGGGTCATTCCCCTCTTCTTATGTAATGCTTCTTGCATTTTGGTGATGAATAAAATATTTATTTTTTAAGTATTATTGTGAATACCCCTTGTGTGGGTTTTGATAATGCGCCCTCTTGTGGAGACTTGTGCTTGTTCTCTTAGATCCTTAGAGGACATATTGTGTGATTAAAAACTTTTGTTTCTTTACATGGTATCAGGGCTTGGTAGCTCGTGGGTCTTTGAAGAGTTGCAGCCTTGATTTTCATGCCATTGAAGCAAGAAAAAAACTCTTTTCCTTTTTCGGAGATTCAAGTATTCTTAAGCTTGCGTAGTTGAAGAAAGAAGTGGTTTGTTAGCTTGAGTGATCAGTGACTCTACTCAAAAGTTGTGGAACCATGATTATGCTCTTGTTCTTTCTTCATTTCTCATCTTTTTCCCTTGTCTCTTATCTTTTTTCTCTCTCTCACCCTTTTAAGAATTGATGACAATGAGAAAGTCATCATCATGCCCATACAACTCAATGATATTAATTTTGTAATGTGGTCTTCAATAATGAAGCACCACATATGGAGAAATGGATTGTGAGGATTAGTTAATAGTTTTAATCGGAAGCCTAAACCAGTCCTTACAAAGGTAGAAACTAGAAAATGAAAAAAAAGTGACTTTTACGGATGGATGGTAAGAAGGCTAAGGCACTAGCTACCTATTAGAAAAAATAAAAAGAGTGAAGAATGTGGCACACCAAGATTATGTCTTGGCTAATCAATAGCGTAGATATTAAAAAGTGCTCTAGTCTTGCAAAATTTGAATATGCCAACAAAGCTTGGGAATATCTTAAGAATATGTATTCTCTTAAAGATATTGCACGTGTATGCAATTTACAAAACAAAGTTCAGACAATGACTCAAAAGGACAAAAGTATTAGGGAACACTATAATGAATTGTCTAAACTTTGGGAAGAATTATCCATTCTTGAGACCAAGTGGAGAACTTCGGCAAAAACAAATTAATGTAGAGCATTTCTATCAATTTATAAAGACGGGAGTTTCAGAGTATCAAATCGGTTATTCTCTATATAAGAAAATTTTTCTCTATTGTTGACACTATTGAAGAGTTGAGTATGAAAGAAAATATGATAAGAGTGCATTATTTGAAAAATGAGTTTTAGCCATTGTATGCGCCCTTACAAGTTACCTTGTTGGAAGCAAGAAAATGAGTATGATAACAAACTTTATAGAAACAAGGTAATGAATATGACAAGAAAAATATTATAACAATGTCCTAGATTTAAAAAGAGGGAAGAATAAAAGGTGCTTGTTGGTTTGTCTCAAGAATCAAATGAAACCAACAAATCTCATGGTACACCCGTATCTATCTCACAACTTATAGAAATTCTCCAACCTCTGCTTAAAGGAGTATTTTCTTTAAATGAAGCATCAACTGGAGCCACAATCTCTTCTTTTTTCAATCCCAGTAAAACTCCATGGCTTCTTGACTCTGGTGCTTCTTTTCATATGACCCCCAATCACAACATTTTATCTGAATGTTATATTAATTCAAGTGTATCAAATATTTTCATCTCTTGAAATAAAAGGAATTGTAAATTTCGAAAATACTTTATAAAATTTTAAAAAGTTTATTATTTTAAAAGTAAGGTATATCCCTAAATTAAATTTAAATCTTTTGTCAGTTTCTCAAATATCTTATAATGGATGTAATGTTTTATCCTCTTCTTATGGTTGTTGGGTAAAGGACCACCAGTCAAGGAAGCTGATTGGGAAAGGCCATAGAGAAGAAGGCCTCTACTACATGAAATTTTTAGAAATACCTAAGGATACCTTTTGTTGCAATGTTAAAAAAATTGACTTGGATTTATGACACAAATGACTTGGCCATCCTAATATATCAAAATTATAATACTTTTCAAATCTCAAAAAAATGTGTAACTTTGAAAATTTTAAGTGTAAAGATTGTATCCTTGGTAAAATGAAGATAATATCATTTTATGAAAGAACTTTTATTTTTTCCAAACCACTTGAGTTAATACATTTGTATGTTTGGGGGCCAACACTAGTTATATCAAAAGGTGGATATGCATACTATGTGATTTTTGTTGAAGACTTCTCTAGACATACTTTGATTTACTTACTCAAGCACAAGTTTGAAATGTTTTTACATTTTCAAATATTTCACAACTTAGTTAAAAATAAGTTTAAAAATGACATTTCTATTTTTTTGCACAGATCCAGGAGGAGAATTTTTATCAAAAGAATTTAAAGATTATCTAAATCTACATGGCATCACAAATAAAAAATCTTGTCTTCACACACCACAGCAAAATGGTTTGGCCCAACAAAAACACACACATTATAGAAACAACTAGAACTTTACTAATAGCAAATCAAGTACCAAAGGATTTTTGGGTTGAAGCAGCTCTAACTGCTACATACCTTATTAATAGAATGCCATCTGCTTCTCTAAAAAACATAATACCAGTTGAAAAACTTTTTAAATTAGCTTCTGATTACTCTAGATTGATTGTTTTTGGATGCAAATGTTTTGTTTTTACTAAAAAAAATGCTAAACTCTCCCCTCGGGCTATTCCCTGTGCCTTTTTAGGTTATGCAAATAACCAAAAAGACTATCGGTGCTTTGATCTAAAAAGTAAAAAGTTGTATATTTCAAGAAATGTCTTCTTTAAAAAAGGAACATTTCTTTGACTTTCAAAAGGATGAAGAAGTAGCTGAATATTCATTTTTATTTGATTTGATTCCAAATTATGAAAATCATGATCATAAATGTGATCTTGATAATGGTATTGATATAATGGATGAGTGTAACCTTGATAATGGTCTTATAAGTAACGAAGAGCATTCTCATAGGAACCAAAACTATTTATAGTATTTTAGGCGTAAGGATTTCAATCACCCATGTGCACTAGAAAAATATGCTAAACAATCTAAAGTTCGAAGCAAGTCATTAGGATTTCTAAGTCACCTAGGAAGTTCATATCCTATGACTCCTTTTCCCCAAAATACAAAGCATTCATTGCAGTAATTCACTTCTACGTAGAACCTTCAACCTATGCTCAAGCTAAAGAACATTCTGAGTGGGTCGAAGTCATGAGGATAGAGTTAGGAGCCTTAGAAAAGGCTAGTACTTAGTGTGAGAAGATGCAACCTACAATCAGAATCCTCAAATGATTCTCACAAAAGATCTCTCACAAGAACCATAAAGATTCATAAGCAAAGCTCATTCACAAGAACCAATAAGGTTCACACAAAAGAAACCACCCAAGAGAGAATGCAAATCAAAATGAAAAATATAATTTCATTCAAGTGGGATATAACCGACAACAAAAAAAAAATGCTTTACAATGGGGTGAGACCCCATATTTATAGAGCTAATAAAGAAGAGGGAGAGGGAGTCGTTGGGCTCCCAACGGCTCTATTTAGAGCCGTTGGGGGTCCAATGACTCTCTTAGTTTTTGACTTAGTCAAAAGGCATAAAGCCTATTATATGTCCAAAAATGAAAAAAATGAAAAACTAACTAACACAATCCTACCTAAACTATAAAACTAAACTAAAAAGATAAGATTACATATGATAGTGGTATATTACATATGAGATTACAATTGTAACACTCTCCCTTAAACTTACGGTTGAACAACTGAAAGTTTGTCTAAGAGAAAATGAAACCAGGGAGCAGCGAGAGGTTTAGTAAAGAAATTTGTCAACTGATATTCTGATAAGACATATGGAAGATCAATGGTGCCGTGTAGGAATTTCTCTCGTACGTAGTGACAATCCATCTCGATATACTTATTCCTTTCATGGAATGTCTGATTGCTAGCAATGTAAATAGAACTTTTATTGTCGCAGCATAGTTGTGATGCTCCCGTGCTCATAACACTCATATCTTGAAGTAATCACTTTAACCAGACTACTTTCATGGTGGTTGTAGTCATGGCTCTGTACTCGACTTCAGTTGATGAAATAGAGACTTTTTATTGATTCTTGCACCTCCAAGAAATCAATGATTATCCTAAAAACACACAAAGTCCAGTAGTTGAGTGTCGATCATTGGGATTACTTCTTCAATCTACATCAGTATAAGCAGTTAATTCTAATGAAGAAGAAGCAGACAAGAAAAGTCCTCAAAAGATAAAAGTTTTAAGATATCTAATAATGCGTAACATAGCTCCCATATGAACAGTGGTAGGAGCATGCTGGAATTGACTTGCTGTGTAGACAGCATGTGAAATGTCAGGTCCTGTGATGGAGAGGTAAGATAACGCCCCAACAAGTTGTCTGTAAGGTGTTGGGTTCTCAAGCGGTTCTCAATCTTCATTTTAATATTCACAACTCAGGAGTGTCAACATGTTTTTCATCTGTGATTTCTGACCTGTCAACAATATCAAGAGCAAATTTGGATTGAGTTAGTAAATAACCTCCAAGAGAATAAGTCACTTCGATACCAAGAATTTTTTTTAAGAATCCTAAATCACTCATTTCAAAGTTGTCTTTGAGAAATTTTTTAATATTGTCAACTCTCTGTTTATCACTTCCAGTGATGATCATGTCATCCACATAGAGAAGAATAATAATAATACCTACATTAGATTTTTTAATAAACAAAGTTGTGTCAGTAAGACAAAATTGAAAACCAAAATCAAGCATAACTTGACTGAATTTATCATACCAAGTCTTTGGGGTTTGCTTAAGACCATACAAAGCTTTATGTAAACGAAGGGTTTTTCCTTGAGAAATTTTAATACCAGGTGGTGGTTCCATATACACTTCTTCAACTAAGCTCTTATTGAGAAATGCATTCTTGACATCTATCTGAAAAATATGCCATTTTTTTATCGAAGCAAGAGCTATTAAGGTTCTTATGATGGTCATTCTAGCGACTGGTGCAAAAGTCTCTTCATAGTCTCTTCCATATTCTTGGGAATAACCTTTTGCAACTAGTCGGGCTTTAAACCTTTCAAGAGTGACATCACTCTTGGTTTTAACTTTGTATACCCATCGACATCCTATGGGCTTTTTGTTTGGTGGAATATCTTGAACAATCCACGTATTTGCCTTTTCTAAGGCATTTAACTCTGCTGCCATGGCTTCGACCCATTCTGATTGTTCTTTTGTTGTATCATAATTAGAAGGTTCTATGTAGGAATGTAATAAGGCAATATATGCTTGATGTTTTGGTAAAAAGGACTCATAGGATACAAATTTTTTGGGTACTTTTGACACCCTAGAAGATTTTCTTGTTTCTATTTGATCCTGTGCTTTAGAATATTTTTCTAGAGCACAAGGTTGCTCTAGATTACCTCGTCTGAAGTATTGAATACAGTATGGGTTATTATGAGAAGGTTTGGTGCTTATAATATCATTTTGATCTTCTTGATCAACTTCACCTTCATTAATCTTTGGAACTAAGTCCAATAAGAAAGAGCATTCATCTACTTCTCTAGAATTCTTAATTTCAAAAGAACTCATGTTTTCTAAGAATAATACATTTCGTGATAGATATAACTTTCTAGTTTTGAGATCAAGGCATCTATAACCTTTTTTATGGTTTGCATAACCAAGAAACGCACATGGAATAGCACGAGGGAAAAGTTTATCATTTTTGTTAGAAAAAAAAAAACATTTGCAACCAAATACCCTTAATCTTGAATAATCTGGAATTTGTTTAAAAAGTTTTTTCACAGGTGATATATTGTTTAACAAAGATGATGTCATTCTATTAATGAGATATACTCTAGTTAGAGTAGCTTTGGTTCAAAAAAAAATTTGGTACTTGATGAGTAATAAGTAGAGTCATTGTTGTTTCTATAATATGCCTATGTTTTTTTTCTGCTAAACCATTTTGCTGTGGAGTATATGGGCATGATCTTTGATGTGTAATGTAATGTAAATTTAAATAATCATTAAATTCTTTTGATATATACTCTCCCCCTGAATCAGTGCGAAAAATTAAAATATCATTTTTAAATTGGTTCTTGACCAGGTTATGAAATATTTGAAAATGAAAAAATACTTCGAATTTATGTTTGAGAAAATAAATTCAAGTATGCCTTGTAAAGTCATCTACAAAAATGCCAGTACAAAAAACCTTCTTCTGATATGACAGGTGCAGGACCCCATACATCCGAATGTACTAACTCAAGAGGTCGAGAAGAGACAAAAAAATTTTCTTGAAAGGGTAATCTCTTCATTTTTTCAAGAATACATTTTTCACATTTGAATGTCTCAGAATTACAAAAAAATCATATTTGGAAAAAAATGAATCTTCGATACGCTAGGATGACCAAGTCTCCTGTGCCATAGATCCAAGTCCATTTTTTGAACATTACAACATAAAGTATTCTTGAGAATTTTCAAAAAATCCATGTAGTATAGGCCTCCTTCTCTATGGCCTTCCCCAATCAGCTTCCGTGACTGGTAATCCTGTACTCGGCAACACGAGAGGAGAAGGAAATGTTATATCCATGGTCAGATAATTGAGAAACAGGCAAGAGATTGAGGTTTAATTTGGGAATATACCTAATTTGTGGGGATATAAAATCTTTTTGAGTTTTGAGAAATATTTTCAAAATTTTTCTATCCTTTTGATTTCTAATGATGTTCCATCAACAGTAAAAACATTTGACCCATTTGAGTTATGACATTCGGATAACATATTAATATTTGGGATCATATGAAAAGAAGCACCTGAGTCAAGAAGCCATAGAGATTTACCTGGATCGAAAGTGCTAACTAAAGAGATTGTTGTTAAGATATACATATACGTATATGTATATGTTGTAAACCGAAATACCCATCAAGGGTATTTTGATCCTTTTACTGTAATAGGCGTCAGCCCATTAGGGGCTGACAACCTGGGTTTTCTTTTTTGTTTTTTTTTGTTTTTTTCACTTTTTATTTTTTGAGTTTTACTGGGATCAGCTCCAAAGTAGTTGTTGGATATGACCGTTGGGAGCAGCCCAACAGTCACTTTGGGTTGCTCCCTTTGTGACCCTTGTATTATAAATAGGCCACATGGCTTGTATTTCTTAACTCTTTCTCTTGAGTGTTAATATGCAATAACAATTTATTAGACCCTTGTGTGGGTGATGTGTTGATTCAATCCAGCATTCTACTTGATTGAAAGCGTGTTCTTGCATGTGTATTGGATTCAATCCACTTCATTACATGGTATCAAAGCTTTGGTGTTCCAAAGGGTGCTTGTTAGAAGAAAGATCGTGATCAAGAGGAGGATCATGGACTTGGCAAAATGAAGTCTTTACCTTTTGGAACAAGACACCTTATAAATAAGAATCCATTTGAATTAGTGCATTTGGATGTATGGGGACCCGCACCAGTCGTATTCAAAGGAGGTGTTTCCTATTATGTTGTATTTGTAGATGATTATAGTAGACACTCTTGGATATTCTTTTTAAAACACAAATCAGAAGTATTTGATTGTTTTAAAAAATTTAACAGTTATATAAAGAATCAATTTAAAACTAATATTCAAATCTTTAGAACTGATTCCGGGAGAGAATTTGTGTCAAAAGAATTTTAAAATTATCTTGGCTTAAATGGGATTATACATAAAAAATCGTGTCCATATACACCCCTCAACAAAATGGACTTGGCGAAAGGAAGCATAGACATATTATTGAGACTACTAGAACACTTCTAGTATCTAGAAATGTTCCAAAAGATTTTTGGGCCAAAGCCGTACTTATGATGGTCTATTTAATAAATAGAATGCCTTTAAAAAATATTGAAAATATCTCTCCTATTGAAAAACTTTGTAAAATGTCTCCTGATTACAAAAGGTTAAGGGTCTTCGGGTGCAAATGTTTTGTTCTTACCAACAAGAATGATAAACTCTCCCCTAAAGCCATTCCTTGTGTGTTTCTGGGCTATGCCGAAAACCAAAAAGGATATAGGTGTTATGACATTGAAAGAAACAAATTGTATGTTTCTCGAAATGTTAAGTTTTTTAAAAATAAAAAAGGTTTTAGCAAAGAAAATATCCAAGAGAGTTGTGATTATTCGTTCCTCTTTGACCTAGTCAATGATAAGTGTGAAAATATTCATGAGAACTAAGACATGCACAAGACAAATGAGAATGTGAATAGGAATCTTGACAATGTAGACCTATCTCACAATAATTTACAAACCTATGCTCGACGTACCGAAGATCACCCACCATGTGCTTTAGAAAGATACTCTCAAAATAAAAAAGAACACTCTTCTAGCCTTAGAAAATCCATAAGAATTTCAAGAGCTCCTAGTAGATTTGTATCATATGATTCCTTTGAACCAAGGTATAGATCTTGCCTAATGACAATTCACTCGTATTCTGAACCTCAATCATATCATGAGGCTAAACATCGTCAAGAATGGGTTAAGGTGATGAACGATGAGTTAGAAGCATTAGAAAGAGCAAAAACTTCAGAGATCCAAACATTACCTAAAGAAAGAAAAACTATAGGATGCAGATGGGTATACAAGGTAAAAACCAAGTACGATGGGATATTAGAAAGATATAAAGCTAGGTTAGTGGCCAAAGGATATAGTCAAGAATATAGGATCGACTATGATGAGACGTTTGCCCCAGTCGCTTGCATAACTACTGCTAGAACTCTCATTACTATAGCATCGATTAGGAAATGACCTATATTTCAAATGGACGTTAAAAATGCATTTTTAAATGGCAGTCTAGATGAAAAAGTGTACATGGATCCTCCACCTTGCTTGACTTTAGCACATGGGAAAACTCTCTGATTACGTAAGGCCTTTTATGGCTTAAAACAAGCTTCAAAAGCTTGGTATAATAGGTTCAGTGATATGATGACACAATTTCATTTTAAATATTGTTTTACTGATACTGCATTGTTTATTAAGTCTTCTGATGCAAGAATGGTGATTCTACTACTGTACGTAGATGATATGATAATTACAGGAGATGATAAGCAGGGAGTTAACCATATCAAAGATGTGCTTAAAGTCAACTTTGACATGACAGATCTTGGTTTTTTATGATACTTTCTTATAATAGAAGTTGCTTACTCACATCGTGGTTATTTTTTGTCATATACTAAATACGCATCGAAGATCATTGAAGGATCAGAACTCTCGGATGAAAAATTGGTTGATACTTCAGAAGTCATAAATGTCAAGATGAAGATAGATGATGAAGAGCCTTTGCAAGATCCAACGCCCTACAGACAGATGATTGGGGCTTTGTCTTATCTTTCTATTACCCGCCTTGATATATCTCATGCTATTCATTCTGCTAGTCAATTTCAACATGCTCTCAGTACAGTGCATATGAGTGTTGTAATGAGAATTGTTAGATATATTAAAAAATATATTAATCTTGATTTGTTTTTATCATCCTCCTTCTCACTAGAAGTCATTGCATATTCTGATTCTGACTGGGGAGGGGATGTTAATGATAGACACCCAACCAATGGTTTATGCATATTTATAGGTGACTCTAATTTCATGGCGATGCAAAAAGCAACAGAATGTGTCACTCTCCTCCACTGAAGCTGAGTATCGAGCCATGTCGACCACTACATCTGAGTTAGTATGGCTGAGACAACTTCTCAAAGACTTGGGGGTTCATATTACAGAACCTTCAAAATTGTGTATGACAATAAGAGTGTTGTATACATTGCAAGCAATCATACATTTTATGAGAGGACGAAACACATTGAGATGGATTGTCACTATGTTTGTGAAGAATTCTTGTGGAAGACTATCACACTGCCTTATATTCCATCAGAGTATCAACTCGCGGATTTCTTCACCAAAGCGTTACCGCCACCCAAATTTCATTTCTTATTTGGCAGACTCTTGATAGTTGTACCATGAGTTTGAAGGGAGGTGTTAAGATATACATATACATATATGTACTCAACTGTAAACCAAAATACCCATCAAGGGTATTTCGATCCTTTTACTGTAATAGGCGTCAGCCCATTAGGGGCTGACAACTTGAGTTTTCTTTTTTGTTTTGTTTTTTTATTTTTCACTTTTTATTTTTTGAGTTTTATTGGGAGAAGCTCCAAAGTAGTTGTTGGAGCTGCTCCCAACGATCATAAATATGACCGTTGGGAGCATTATAAATAGGCTATATGGCCTCTTGTATTTCTTAACTCTTTCTCTTGAGTGTTAATATGCAATAACAATTTATTAGACTCTTGTGTGAGTGATGTGTTGATTCAATCAAGCATTCTACTTGATTGAAGGTGTGTTCTTGCGTGTGTATTGGATTCAATTAACTTCATTACAACTGCGGCTCCAATAGATGAAGATGCTCCCTTGAGTAGAGGTTGAAGCGCTTCCACCAATTGTATTAAGGACATACTTCCAATGGAAGATTCATTTGACTCTTATGGAGGTCTGACTGAGGCAACCTTTTTCTCATAAGGTCTCTTCAATTTTGGATAGTAAGTTTTCACATGTCCTGGTTCCCGACAATAATAACAAATGATTTTTCTTTTCTCAAAATCATTCCCTTGTCTTTCATCATTTCCCCTTCCATAGTTAGGGGGTTTGTAAGTTCTAACATAATTTTTTGGTTTTGATACGACTAAAACAAAGTCATCATCACACTTGGTGATTCTACCTTTGAGTTTATTTTCTTTTATACTTAGTTCTTCTATTGTGTCTTCTATTGAAGGCACCTTTCCACGATAGAGAAGAATAGACTTGGTAGATTCAAACTCCGATCTTAATCCACTAATAAATTGAAAGAAATGTTCCGCATTTATTTGGTTTTGGCAGAGTTCTATATCTTGTGGACAATGCCACTTTGGTTCAAGAAGAGCTAACTCTTCTTATAATTTCGACAAGCCATTATAGTATTCTCTAATACTTTTGTCTCCCTGAACCATATTTCTAACTTTGATTTGTAGATTGCACACATGTGCAATATCTTTAAGAGAATACATTCTCTTAAGGTAATCACGTGCATCATTTGCATGCTCAAACTTTCCAAGGCTTGAGCATTTCTTTATGTCAACGCTTGTTATGAGCCAATACATGATCTTGGCATGTCCTATTCTCCATTCCTTCCACTTTTTTCGTAAGTGAAGATGACTTTAATTCTTTCTACCTTCGTGAGAGGTATTTCTTTGTCTTGTTCATCTTTTGTAAGGATTAGGGTAGGTTCCAAATCGGTTCCATCTACTAATCCCCATAATCCTTTTCTCCATATAAGATGCTTCATGATTGAAGCCCATGTGACATAGTTGGAATCGTTGAGTTTGATGGGCTTAATAGTGACATTATCATTGTCATCCATTTTACAATTTTGGGAAGGAAAAGATAAAGAGGAGAAGAAAGAGGACAAATGCAAAAAAAAGGAGATAAAGAAGAGGATACTCTACCACAAACGGTGAGTACAAGTATTCCTCCAAGCTTTCACACGATCACAACTTCAAAGGAACTTTATTTCCTTTTAAAATCTCGAATGGCACGCTTTTCGATGCACCAAAAGAACTTAGCTTGATCACTTCAACCAACCTCGCTCTGATACCATGTGAGAAGATGCAACCCACAATCTGAATCCTCAAATGATTCTCACAAAAGATCTCCCACAAGAACCATAAAGGTTCATAAGCAAAGCTCACTCACAAGAACCAATAAGGTTCACACAAAAGAAACCACCCAAGTGAGAATGCAAATCAAAATGAAAAATATAATTTAATTCAAGTGGGATATAACCCACAACAAAAAGAATGCTTTACAATGGGGTGAGACCCCATATTTATAGAACTAATAAAGAAGAGGGAGAAGGAGTCGTTGGGCTCCCAACGGCTCTATTTAGAGTCGTTGGGAGTCCAACGACTCTCTTAGTGCTTTATGCTTTTTGACTTAGTCAAAAGGCATAAAGCCTATTACATGTCCAAAAATGAAAATAATGAAAAACTAACTAATCCAATCCTACCTAAACTATGAAACTAAACTAAAAAAATAAGATTACATAAGATAGTGGCATATTACATATGAGATTAACTATGAGATTACAATTTTAACACTTAGATCATTCAAGATGTCCCACAAGGGAAGAAACCTATAGGTTGCAGGTGGGTATATAAGATCAAAATCAAGAGTGATAGAACTCTTAAAAGATATAAATTCAGATTGGTTGTTAGAAGCTATTCCCAAGAATATGGCATAGACTACGAAGAAACTTTTGCACCAGTTGCTAGAATGATCACTGTTAGTTTTAGCTTCAGTTAGAAAATGACCTATATTTCAAATGGATGTCAAAAATATATTTCGTAATGAAAACTTAATTGAAGAAGTTTATATGGAGGCACCTCCTGGTATAAATGTTCCTAAGAGTAGAGCTTTTCATCTAAAAAAACTCTTTATGGCTTTAAACAAGCATCAAAAGCCTGATATGATAGGTTTAGTAGTGTTATGATTGATATTGGATTTAGATCTTGTTTGACTGACACAGCCTTATTTGTCAAGATTTTTTACGCAGGTATTATTATCTTACTTCTCTATGTGGACAACGTGATCATCACCGAAAGAGACAAACTGAGAGTTTAAAATATTAAAAAAAAATTCAAAAAACATTTTGAAATGACTGATTTAGGTTTTTTTAAATATATTTTAAGAATTAAAGTTGCTTACTCTCCTAGAGGGTCGCCGACCCCAATTGTTTTGGGATGAAGGCGTAGTTGTTGTTGTTTGTTGTACTCTCCTAGAGTGTATTTATTATCTCAGTCTAAATTTGCTTTTGATATTGTTTTCAAGTCTGGAATCAGTGATGATAAGAAAGTTGATACTCCTAAGATTAACAACACCAAAATGCGAATTGATGATGGAGAATCTCTTGAAGATCCTAATCCTTACAGATAACTCATTGGAGTACTCTTTTATCTTTCAATTACTAGGCCAGATATATCACATATTACACACAGGTAGTCAATTTCAGCACACACCCACTTTTGTTCACAAGAGAGCAGTCCTGATTATTATTAGATATATTAAAAATTCACTTTCTCGAAGACTTTTTTGTTTGCTTCATCTTCATTAGATTTAATTGCTTACATTGATGTTGACTGGGGAGGTGATCCCAATAATAAGAACTCATCCACGGGTTTTTATGTGTTTTTAGGTGAATCTCTGATTTTGTAGCAATGCAAGAAGCAACAAAAGGTTTTGCTTTCATCAACTGAAGTTGAGTATCGAGCAATGACAACTACAACGATGGAGGCGGTCCGGCTCAAAAGGTTGTTAGCTGACAAGGGAGTTCAAGTAATTGGCACCTCACACATGTGCTATTACAACAAGAGTGCGATCTATATTGCCAACAATCACACCTTTTATGAAGGAACTAAACATATTAAAATGGACTGTCACCATGTTCAAGATGAATATCTTCATGGGACTATAGATCTGCCTTATATAACATCGGAATATTAGGTAGCAGATTTCTTCACCAAATCTCTTGAAGTTCCGAGATATCACTTTCTTTTAGACAAACTTTCCGTTATTATACTGTAAGTTTGAGGGAAATGTTAAATTGTACACACACACACATTATATATATATATATATATATATATATATATATATATATATTATTCTTTTACTTTTTTTGTATCTATTTCAAAATGACTAGATATCTAACTAGTCAACCAAAGGTTGACTAGTCTTGGAGCCATTGGAGCTAGTCCAACGACTATAAATAGAGCTGATGGACTAGCTCCAACGACTCTATTGAGTCCTCTCTTCCCTCTCATCCCTTGTATATAAATAGGGGTCATTCCCCTCTTCAAATGTAATGCTTCTTGCATTTTGGTGATGAATAAAATATTATTTTTTAAGTATTGTTGGTGAATACCCATTGTGTAGGTTTTGGTAGTGTGCCCTCTTATAGACATTTGTTGTTCTGGTTCTCTTGGATCCTTGGAGGACATATTGTGTATGATTAAAGACTTGTTTCTTTAGAATAAATTCATATATATGTATATTTATGTACATATATGTATACTATATTATATATATAATAAAAAATACATATATACAGTTTTATGTATATATATGTACAATTTATATTGTACAATTTGGTTGGGGAAGATTTGACCATTGATGGCCATGCTCAAGCACATAAAACCATGATTTCTGGGTATACACTGACCAAGCTATGCCTACCAGCGGCACAAATCTCACCATTTTCCTTCCACATATACAACTATTTTAACATTGAAGCTTTCATCACCTTGTTAGCAAGCAAACTAATCCAGCCTCCTACAACTCAAGCGCATTTATCAACAGGTAAATGCCATGACAATGAAACCCACATACTCAATGAATGAAATACTTGGGAAAACCCATTGAGGAAAATGAACTTGTTTGTAAATGGGAACATTGCATTAAATATCTAACTGATGACAGCATCTTAAAATTCAAAGACTATCTTGAAGTGGACAATATTGTCAGATTATGGACTTTTTTGTACATGCACAAGGCACAGATTCACTGCCCCAGGTCATCCACTTTGCCAATTTTACATAGGGAGTGCAACAAAAATATGCAGGAAGCATGATCTCAGTCTTGAGCCTGAAGATAACAAAACTTCCAACTGATAATGTCAATCGATGCCATTCATGTTCTTGTTTCTCTTACCCAACCCAATGGTTGATTGCTTACACAGAGCTAAAGATTGCCTCCTTCCATGAAATTTTCTACAAAGAAGGCTGGATATCTACTAAATCCTACTGATGGTCATCCACATACAAAATAATGTTGGAAAAGGGATTTCTATGCCCTAAAACAGAGGGCTGCATCTCTGTGAAAAATATTGCAAGATTTATAAAAATCTCGCGATAATATTGTGAGAAATTGCCTGAAAGTTTAAAACAGCAATTTCTCGCGAGATTTTCAAACTGTGACATATATCATGATATTTACATTTTTAGCAGATATTTATTGTGAAAACCCCCAAGATTTTTTAAAAATGTGTTTTATTTATATTTTCTTATAAAAAAATATTTTATTTTAATTTTTTTTTATTGACGAGATTTTGCAGAAAAAAAACACAAGATTTATGAAAATTTTCAAAACCTCCCGAGTTTTTTGACTGCCGATTTTTTGCTGTTTTAAACTTTTGTCACTATGGGCTGCATTTCACCCTTGACACAAAGGTATAGGCTTGCTTGTTCATTCAATGCAGTAAGAAGTCAATTACCATCATGATACATCATATAGACAGAACGATTTAGAACAGTAACTCCCCAACAGATATTCAACACCATAAGTTTGCAGCATCCACGATGTTGGAAACAAGGTTGTCATACTAGAAAATGGAAGCAGGAAACGATACGGGAAGTGGAAGCAAGAAGTGAGAAGCGATGCATTTGAAAATGTATAGAAAGCGGGAAGCGAGGAATAAAAAAAATAATATAAGAACTGAATGAGAATAAAAATGGAATGCAAATAAAAACTAAAATAAAAGTGACTATTCTTAAATTTCATGATTTTTTAATATAAAAATTATATTTTGAACAAAATCTAAAAATGATGACTGCCAATTTAAAGAAAGCACATGGAAGTGAGTGAGAAGCGTGACAGGAAACACAAAAAACAAGAAAAGCAGAGTGAAAGAACATATAATAAGAATAGATGAAGCACATAGAAAGCATAAGAGAAGCGTGGGAGAATCAAGATTCCCATCAAGTTTCGGAAGAGAAGAGTATCGCGCTTCCGAAGCGAGTTTCCAGGAAGCGGGCTTTCCACCTATCTAAAAAGCTTTCGGTAACTCTCGTTCAAACAAGGTAAACATTCCTACCAAACTGATGTCTTTTCTCAGGCTGCAACTTGATTGACAATGTGACAAACCTATCAAATGACATCAGCACTCCTCAGAGTTACCTGCAAACACCCCATGGCCAACATTTTGCCTTGTTATAGAACAGCTTCTCATTGTCAGTCTCCTAATTGCTGCACATTCCAATGCAGCTATCGCCATCTTTTAGTTGTTGCTTATTCTGATGAGTATTGTATCAGTGGACAAGCCACAGATGATCAAGTTAAGATCATGGTACATTTGTTGCAGAAGTCAGCTGGGGTGATGAACCAAATGAATACCTTACAAGGTGATGGACCCACATCTCCTTGGACATCTCAAAATACAGATTCCTTCCCAGTCAGCACCCCTCGACCAAGCTTTGCCAACCAGCAAAAAGACACGGATAGGCATTTTTTATGCCATTATCTAAAACATAATCATAGTTAGATGGGGATCCAAGCAAGGATGGCAACCATCTACAAGGGGCTACATCACCCCTATCTGAACTTTACACACATTACCATTAGGAGACTTCGGCAAGGAACAATTGGAAATTGGTAGCTTGACTCCATGCCTAAACCAGGCCATCTTCTATGAATTTTCAAGTTTTCAAAGTTGGCAGACCTTGAGCCATAATCTAGGGCTTCTAGGTAGACCACATTCTCAGACAAACGAAAAGCTTTTGACAAGTTAAACATTTGAAGACCATCCAAACAAGTGCATTATAACATTTAAAGTTCATCCAAACATGTCCATCTCATATAAATGTGTTATCTTGCTTTGATAACAGAACATGATGAACAAATCAGCTATTGACAACCAACTTGCATGCAGAAACTCAAGCAGTTGCCATTTATCCGTGGAGAAGGCTAGAGTGTATGGAACCATCTATGTCACATGGGTGCGGGTGCGGGTGCGGGTGCGGGGATTCGGCACTTCCAAAAAAACCGGGTGCGGGGGTGCGGCAGGGGCAAAAATGTAATATATATATATAGTGTATATGTATGAATGTATGGTAGTTGTTAAGGTCCATGACATTTATGCCCAACTTACTTTTTACCATTTTTTTATCTTATATGGTTGTCCCCAAAGATGAAAGTGATGAGTTGTGGAGCCTGATTCATTGTTTTTGCCCTTGCAGGAAGGGGGGTCCGGGGGCTCCCCCCGGCGCGGGTCCCGCTGGCGGGGGGTTATAGGGGGGCAGTGCCCCCCCCCCCCAAAGATTTTTTTTTAAAATTCCACAGTCCATTTCATAGGGCAAAAAAAAATTAAAAACAAAAAAAACAAAAAAACAAAAAAAAATGGACAAAAATGACCCTGGGTGCGGTCAACGCACCCAGGGTCGGGTTGACCGCACCCGGTGCCGCACCCGCACACACGTCGACGCGGGTGCGGCACCCTGCTAGCCGAATCCCTGTGACATAGGGAACCATACAAAGCACAACAAAAGGGTGGAAACATGCTATTCCTTATGAACACAAATTAATCAATAAAAGACATCTCATGAATTATCTACATACAAAAAACTATATCTAACTTGAACAATACATTCAGCCCTAGAAGAAAGAACTATGAAAGATAATAGTAATTATCTTAAAGGGAATGCATGAATATTTGCACCTCATACTCCATCTTTTGCTTCTTTGGCTGCATCAGTACATATTAAAAAGACCATGCAACCCTTTCTTTTAATCTATTATTAAAACTAGATTATGTCATCCTTAATACATGCGTTCAGAAAAAATGAGAAGATAACAAGTTACAAACTAGGCCATTATATGGGATGACATGACCCATGGTTCAACTGGTCAAATGACAGGCCCTCATTCCAAGATTGGCATAAAATCCTAAAGGCTGCTGGGAATGAAACAGTACATGAAGGCACATGATCTGAACAGTCAATTCAATGACTCTCCCAAGTCAACCTTAATCAATACATACATACATATATGTGTGTGCGTGTGTTATTGCCTATGGTATGTACGATCTAGTTGAGAAATCATAGGTGCAAGTTATACCCCACCCAATCTGAACTCTCAGATGTGTTCAACATGGTTGGTTTGCAAGATATCGCACTTTTGTTCATATTTTTTCTATGTACAAATATGAATATTTTGAGACATGAAATTTTGATACATGGCAGGCCATTGGTTTTGAAGCCCTAGCCGCTCACATGATGCAATCATATGATCCAAAACCTAATTTTCTACTAAACAAATTATGTACATCACACCTGAAAGTTTAGATCCACATAATAACTCAAGGTTGTAAGTATCGTATTGTTACCCGTATCGGTCAGGCCCAAAGTAACACCATATCGTATTGTATCATACCATAAACGTATCATAAATTTTTAGTAAAAAAATTCAAAAATCCCAAAAAATCAAGAAAAATTAGAAAAAAATTAACAAAAATTAGAAAAAAACCATAGCATATGAAACAATGACGAATTGCACAAAATACAACCATAAAATCACATTTATGTCTCTATAAGATACATAAGACATCATCAAACGTCAACTAATATAGAATCATAGATAATATTGCATGCACATCTCACAAGAACAATGCCACAAGACTCATACTTTCATATTATATAAACAAAACCAAAATAACCAAGTTTATGAAATGTGATTCAAAAAGAAAAAAAGATATGCATCGTACCATATCGTACGATACAGGGGGTGTAATCGTATCGTACCATATCATATGATACAGGGGGTGTATCTTGCGATACACCTGATACAGGTACGATACACACCCATATCGAGATATGGGCATGTATGGTATCGTTTTCCCTCAAAGTAACGATACGTATTGTACCGTGTCGTACGATACTTACAACACTAGAATAACTTGAAAGTGTAGCATTTTCTACTATGTTGCAAGTACAAACAACTGTAAATATATACACATATCAAACCTTTGAGATAGTGTGCAGTTCACCAGTTTTTGGCATCATAAATGCCAGATGCTAAAGTATATAAAATCAGCCCTTATATATATATTTTAATTATTTTATTTTATTTATATAGATAACATGATCTAGCCGAGTAAAAAAAGTACGAGTCTAGGACAACAAGGTCGAATCAAGAGATATGTGTCTGTGTAGCATGATCAGCTGAAAGTCTAGGACAGCTAAGTCGAATCATGAGCTACATCACAAGGATACAGCTACAAATATGCAAATACGGCCTTTTATATGAAATTTTCAATATGACTAGTATACAAGGGGACATGATATGGAGGCCAAAATTGAGTATCTGTCTGACATAAATCATGTCATTGGGTTTCCAAACCTTGCATAGCACAAACATATATCTATTACATAGTCCACCACATGTGGAAAAGTAAGAAAATTGGTGGAATGAAGCCTGGGTTCTCACTTCAATATGCTCACCAAATATGATAAGAGAGGACATGCAAAGATGGCAATGATTTTGCTCTTCCAAAAATAGAAAAAGGAAAGAAGACAAGGATATAGTTGAGGGCCTTTGGACAAAAAAGTAAGCCTTCTCCATCCCAAAGAGAACAATGCAGGCCACTTGACATCAAGGTTGTATGTATTATACTGTATCGTATGATATGATACATATGTCACATGGGTGCGGGTGTGGGTGTGGGTGTGGGTGTGGGTGTGGGTGCGGGTACGGGTGCGGGTGCGGGTGCGGGTGCGGGTGCGGCACTTTCAAAAAACTTGGGTGTGGGGGTGCGGCAAAAATATAAAAAATTATATATATATATAGAGAGAGAGAGAGAGAGACCAAAAGTTGGACATAAATGACCCTGGGTGCGTTGACTGCACCCAGGGTCAGGTTGACCGCATCGGGTGCGGGTGCGGCACCTAGTTGGAGAGTCCCTGTGACATATTGAGGAATGTTTGGTATCTATGATATGACTTATGAAATTTATGGAATGAAGATGGAAAATCAACATTTCACAACTTGAGTGATAGAAGAATCTAATGCCTACACAATGGAAATGTCTGTGCATAAGTAGACTGAGGATCAATCTTATGATATTTTCTCTGTTGTGTGGATACATTAATATGACGCAGAATATGGTTATTTCATGGGCTTATCCCATTAAGAATCTCATAATGGTATGGATGCGGATATAGCATGAGTAAGCAGGAATCTTATGGTGTAGCTTGTTTGCCTGAAACTGTTACATGATTGTGATGAGATTGAATTGGCAAGAATGTGCATTCTCCATGTTTCTAGTCTGAATTCTTTTCAACCCTCTTCACGAATGCTAATACAAAACACAAAAACTTTTTATTGCACTTCTTGTTAGTTGTAGCAAATGATATCGATAAGTAGTATTTCCCTTTGACTCTCAAAAACTTTTTATTGTATTTCTCTCAAAATTTCTTTTTTTATGTCCAAAAATTGGACGAAAATGACCATGGTCGTGTTGACCGCACCAGGTGCCGCACCCGCACGCACACCCACATCGCGTCGACACAGGTGTGGCACCTGCTTTGCCGAATCTGTGTGACTTAGTATGATACATATTGTTATTATACAAAAAATCGATATGATACGCACTTGTATCGCAATACAAGAGTGTATCGTATTTGTATTGTATGTCTCATACAATACAGGCTCATATCGTACGATACATGGTGCATTGTACTGGCGCACTTAAAAATGACCAAATCGCAATATTTAAGTTTTGGGTTTTAAAGACCTCTTGAAGGCTGGCTTCCTCATTTGTGTAGAAGTTATTAGAGAGGTATTCAGGCACCCTAGGACCCGTGAGAGCGATTTGGGGGCCGATCCATGCACAAGGAAGAGGGTTTTTGCAGTTTGTTCAAGTAAGAGTACATTTTCACCATTTTTTCGCTCAAGGAAGTGGGTTAAGGTAAACCCTATTTTTTGCTTCTTGTTCAGTTTTTTTGGGAGAAGATGGCATCAAATGATCCAACATGACAATAGGGCACTCGATGAATGAGGGAAAATCGATTGATTTATTTTGTCTAGTTCAATTTTAATTTTATATTTTTATTTAGTTATAATGTTTTATAGGATTGTATTTGTTATTGTCTTACTGATTTCTCATTTTCTTATTTTTTTCAGACATGTGGTGGACCAGGTTTAGAAGTGATGTTTCAAAGTTGAGAGCTTTTATCATTCGCATTCTTAGTTAAACGTGTAGTGCAAGTAGATGAGAGAACAATTGAAGTGTATTTGAGTAAATACATACAAATCGAAGAAATAGATTGGAGCGAGAACAATTGAAGTGTATTTGAGTAAATACATACAAATCGAAGAAATAGATTGGAGCGAGAACAATTGAAGTGTATTTGAGTAAATACATACAAATCGAAGAAATAGATTGGAGCACAAAAGGCCAGATGACCTTGTCTACGTTCGCTATAACTTACGGCTAAGACAAAGGTATATAAATTTATAAAGTTATTTGTCATTTTCATATGTTTTTTTTAAGTTTTTTATATCATACAAAACCCAATTAATTTTAATTTTTTCATGTCATCTTTTTAGGCAAATAAAAAAGTTATCATCAAGGAGGCAGAAGAGCAATTAGAGCAATTTGATCCCATTAGTTTGGAATTTTTTTATGGATGCATGGATTCAAGAAGAAGCAAAGATTCTGAAAAAAACATTCAATAGATAAACGTGGAAGGAGCTGAGGACGTAGATGATGACAATCCCATGTAAATTGAAGATGATGTGAAGGTCAAGTGAGCCTTCATCTGCCGTAGAAACAGCTTTCTTTTTGTGATTTTTTGCAGGAGCAGGTTCTATGCCTTTCCATATGCAACAAGCATCCCCTCAGTCTCTCTAGATATTTGGGACATTTGTTAGGGTTACTGGTCGAGGTTTTGATTTATGTGATTTCTGGAGGCATATTAAGAGATGCATTAACAAAGTCCACCATAGATTATACAACAACAACAACAACAACTACGCCTTCATCCCAAAACAATTGGGGTCGGGCATATGAACCAAAAAAGAAAATCATTCTGGGTCTTCCACCATAGATTATGCAAGCAAGAATTATCCACGTACTGATAGCTTCATGAAAAAGAATCCCCCCAGCATATCCTTTCCATTTCAATTCAACTATTCTGAATCAGTATATTTAATGCAAGTCACCACGTAATCAAATTTCCTGAATCATCTACTGCGACTAAACAAATCTTACGCCTCCAAATTTCAATTCAAGGATTGACAAAACAAAATTTTGACTAAGAAAAGGTGATGATTCCAACCAGTTCACCTAATTCTCTTCCAAAATAGAGCCATCACTAATCATCTTGAATTTAGTATTTTTTGGATAACATGAACACTACCACAATCATGATAAGTCGATAATTATAATCATTTAAACCATAACTATGATCAGGGGAAAGAAACGAAACCACCAATCGAAAAATTGCAAACAAAAAAATGACCAACGATTAAGATGGACACTTGAAACCCATTTGACCAAATAACTAGGCAAAACAAACTGCATAATCTGTTCTAAAACCCCAACAAGGGGAAAACCGCAGAATGCCAAAAATACAAGAAAATGACAAAAAAAAGGGGGAAATGAACCTGGTTGCATCGATCACATGTGAAAGGCAAGAAATCGATCATCTTGCAGTCATCGACGCTACAGTGCCTCCCGAGATCAGGGAATTCGGGAGTCCCCATTTCGTCCCCGCGGAGAAAAGGCTCAGAGGAACGCAGAATCAATGAATTGGTTGAACTACAGAATTATATGAAGCGATTAGAACGAGAGAGAGAGGAAGAAGATGGGGTGGACTCGAGATCTCCGGGTCGTGTCTGAAAACTCCCGAGCCCTTTTTCTGCACGAAATTTCGGTGGAAAAAGGTGGGCCCGCGTGCTCTCTCTCTCTCTCTCAAGGTGTGAAACGAAACCATACGCTCTTACCCTTTTAAAATTTATTGAGCAGCTCTATTTTAAAGAATGAAAAGCTTGCCTTCACAATGTGAAACTAATGATCAATATCATGATGTTGAAAATGCGTTTTTCTTTTTTTTTTTCTGAAAAGAGCATTTTTCATGTTATGAGCATTGCTTTTATAACAGTTATTATATTTTTATTGCAAAACCTACATATATGTTGAGTATTTTTTTGGTAAAGAAAAACTTAAATAAAAGGTGCTAAATATAAGGGTATGTTTTATTCACTTTGTTTTTTTTCATGAAGGATGGGCAAACTGCCCTCGGGATCAGATACCTACCTAGTAGCGCTTGCTAAGCCTGCCATATTTACGATCGTTGTACCGACGGTGTAAACCCATGTCACACCTCTTGCTCTCGGAGAGTCACCAAGCTTTGACTGAATGCTCACCGGAATGAAACCCTGACCACCCACCTAGTAGCCAAGGCCCCTTCCACTAGGCCAAACCCCTTGGGGGCTGTTTTATTCACTTTGTTTATCACCCTTTGCTGTTTTATTCATTTTGTTCATCAGCCTTTATTCGTGTTGTTTGCTTTTGCATTATGCATTTTTTACGGTGTAATTGAAAAGGCAGATCTCAAACTTGGATTTAAGATTCAAGTAGAGGTGCACATATATCTTGCCCGACCTCCCTTCCTCCATCACCCCCACCCTTCTATTGGAATAAAAGCTACATGCACTTGGATTAACTCATATCCTTAGGTTGTTTATATACCTCAAATCTTAGTATAAGTATGCATCCAAATGCAATATACACGTTTGAGATATGTGGCATTCAAGTATACTCTTAAAACATTCACCTCACTTCATGCTTTGCCCATCATTTCTCGAACCCACTTCTTACTCTAGCACCTAGTCTAATGTTTCTAGTAGTTTGAAATTAGAGCAGACCCAATTGACCATCTACCGGCATGGATAGGAAAGACATACCCATATCCAACTAGTAATCTTGCTTTTCGTTTCATTGTATTGAAACTTGGGCTTGGATCTTGATGTTTTGAAGGATTCATGTCCACTGATCACGGCATTTTATGTGCAAGGAAAACCACAAGGACTATTCAAGTATGAGAAAATACATGAGATTTTTGTCTGCAATGCTAAAGTTGCTGCCATCAATCTTTGTATGTCCCTACGGCTCCCTAGATTTGTGGCTATGGCTTGGCTATCCCCCAACTACATACTTGGGCCTCTCCATCAACAATGGTAGTATCAGAACTCCACTTTGGTAGCGGTTGTGGACTGAATTAGCGACAAAATAACAGTGGAAGGCTTGATACTCTTGCCTGTTGGCTGCATCTGAAAACAAAAAGAATTTGACAGAAAATAAACAAATTCACACAAAATATTACTTGGATCGCCGTTGGGACCACCTACATCCACGGTTCAAGCTGTCTACTCAACTCCATGACTTGAGTAGGTTCCATTAACAATGTTCTTTATATAGTTTTCCTTTTTACAATCAAGTATTTCAACCCTATCCAAACTCTTTCTTTCTTTGTCATTATCCTTCATGTGTCTTTCATTATCGTGACCCTTCAATTGCATACTATCGTGATCTTCCTTCATTTGCCTTAGCCTTGCATTATCGAGACTCTTCATTCGATTATCATCCTTATCATTATCGTGCCTCATCACCTTATCATTATCGTGATCCTTCATTCGGTTATGCCTCATCACCTTATCATTATCTTGAACCTTCGTTCAGTTATCGTGATCCTTATCATTGTCAACACCCCTCAAACTCGAGTTGGGGTGAATCCACAGCCCGAGTTTGCTTTGTAGCCGAACAAAGTCAATCCGAGGAAGCACCTTGGTTAAGATATCATCTACCTGTTGGGAGGAAGGGACAAACTTGGTAATGAGACTGCCATGAGCCACCTTTTTTCTGAACAAAGTAGAAGTCAATCTCAACATGCTTCATGCGAGAATGAAATGTTGGTTTGATAGTCACTTGAAGAGCTCAAAGATTATCACAAAATAGAATAGGTGGTTTAGATAAATGTATCCCAATATCCCAAAGAATAAACGACAATCATGTAAGTTTTGTTGTTGTTGACGCCATTGCTTTTTATTCGGCTTCAGTACTCAAACGAGCCAGTGTATGTTGTTTCTTAGCACTCCATGATATGCAATTGGTGCCTAGGAATGTGCAAAAATCTGTGGTAAATTTTTTGGTAAGAGAACATTCTACCCAGTTTGCATAAGAAAAAATATATAATTGAATTGGAGTCTTAGCCAATAACCGGGTTCCATACTCGATAGTCCCATGAACATATCATAAAATTCTTTTCACCATTTGAAAGTGAAACTCAATGGAACTTTGCATGAATTGACTAGCATAATTTACACTGTATGAGATGTCTGTTCTAGTGAATGCCAAATACAGTAATCCTCCGACCAGACTTCTATAAAGAGTACAACCATAGAATAATCTTTCACTTTCTTTGGTGGGGAAGTGAGTTAGATGCTATAAGAGTGGAGACCAGTTTGACACCTAGCATTTGAGCTTGATCCAATAGGGCTTAAGCATATTGTTTTTTATTCAAAAATAAGCCTTGAGCAAAACAATGAACCTCTATTCCAAGAAAGCAGTGGAGATAGCCCAAATCTTTCATTGCAAACTCATTACTAACTTTGATAACAAAATCATTTATCATAGTGAGATTATTTTTTGTGAGAATTATGTCATCTACGTAAAGCAGAAGAAGCATTATCCCATGATTACTTTGATAAATAAATAGAGATGAATCAACAACACTAGAATAAAATCTCATAGGGAATAAAAATGTACCAAACCTGTCATACCATGCTTGTGGAGCTTGTTGCAAGCCATATAAGGCTTTATTCAATTTGCACACAAAGTCGGGTTTATTTTTATCTTTGTACCCGTGTGGTTGATCAATATAGACTTCTGGACTCAGAAAACCATGTAAAAAAGTATTCATTATATTTAATTGCCTAATATCCCAATTGTAAGCAAGAGCAACTATTAGAACAATTCTAATCGATGGAGGTTTTATAATAGGAGAGAAGGTTTATGCAAAATAAACTCTAGGTATTTGATTGAATCCTTTAGCTACCAAGCGAGCTTTGGCGTTCTATGCTCCCATCACTTTTAATTTTTGTCTTAAAAACTCATTTGCTCCTGATGACATTTATATTGGGCGTTCGAGGAACCAAAACCCATGTATCATTTTGTTCTAATGTTAACAATTCTTCTTCTATTGCTTGACACCAGCCAGAACTCTTCAATGACTCATTAACTGTTTTTGGTTTCAGGGGCACAGTTAGAGCTAAAAAATATTTTGGATTTGGTTTGACTATTCCTTCTTTCGACCATGTGACCATATGATGAATGTTCTGAGCATCTATCCCAACAACATCTGAGTTTTCATATTGAATAACACTTTCTTCATTTTGAACATCAGGTTCAAGAGAAATTGAATTTCCATGATTTTCTTGGTCATCAAGGCTTTGATGATAATTTTGGCTCTAATTAGGAAAACTGGAAGCACTGTCTTAAAAGGCACTAGTTTTGCAGAAATCATTAACGCAACTTCTCTGTGTAACATTATCAGCTTGATAACAATGATTCAAATAAATTAAACTCACTAATTTGTCATTGTCAGCTATAGAGGCAAACAGTTTACCAAGAGCTCTATATGGAAAAATATGCTCATCAAACACATGTCTAGATATAAAAAACATGGTCGGTAGAAGGATAAAATCATGTATACCCCTTATGAAATTCACTATATCCCATAAATACATGTGGAAAGGATCGTGGCTCAAACTTATTTTTGTTGTAGTCTCTAATATATGGAAAACATCTGCAGCCAAAAGATCTAAGGCAAGAATGGTCTGATTATTTCTTTGATAGCAACTCAAATAGAGACTTCATGTAAAAATTTGGAGAAGGAAGTCTATTAATCAGCCACACAACCGTGGAGAAAGCTTTCACTCAAAAACATATTGGAATATTACTATGAAAAAGCATAGTTAATCTTAGTTTAGTAATAGAGCGATGTTTACACTCTGCCATTCTATTTTGCGCAGGTATTTTTGGGCAGGCTTTAACATATTTAATACCTTTTTCTTTTAAAAAAATTTCCAATGTGTGGCTATTGAATTCTCCTCCATCGATTTGAAAAACTTTGATTTTTTTATCAAACTGAGTAATCACCAAAATGTAAAATTCAATAAATTTTTCTGTGAACTCATATTTGGCCTTTAATGGATAATAGTACGTGAATCTTGAATATTCATTAACAAATATAGCATAAAACTTGAATTGTTGAAAGGAAGATATGGGTGTCGACCCCCATAAATCACAATGAATCTTATAAAATGATTTTGAACAATGTTTATCAATATAAAGATATGGTAGCCTACTTATTTTGCATATTTGATAACTCTGGCATATTGAAGAAGATTTATTTTGTGCGGTTACCTCAATAGAATTATTTTTAACTAGAAAATCAACTAGCTGCATATTGTGATGGCCCAGTCTTGCATGCCAGACATCCTTGCTAACATATTTGAATCATGTAGAATAGTAGACTTGCTTATTCTCCGGCATGACTCCATACAGGCCATCGATTCTATTGCCCATCACCACCACCTTGTTGTTGGCTTGATCCTTCACCCAAAAACTGTTAGACGAGAATTCAAAGGAATAGGGCATCTTAGACGTTAACTGACTAATGAAAATCAAGTTTTTCTTAATCTTAGGAACAACAAGAACATTCTCTAGTATAAATTTTTTGCTTCCAACTTTTAAATTTGTTGTCCTAATGTGAGAAATAGCAAGTTTAGATCCATCGCCAATCATGATTTTTTATGGACCATAATACTTATTAAGATTATCAAGTTTACCTACATCTGAAGTCACATGGGCAGTTGTTCCTGTATCTGAAAACCATGCATTATCTCGAGCATCTGAGAGCTTTACAGCTACAAGCGCTTGAGGGATATCTTCTGCTTGAAATGTCTGATTGAAGTGATGCCAATAATTGATAGCGCTATGATTTGGCTTGAAGCAAATTTGATAGATCACACCTTTCTCTTTATTTTTTGCTTGGATTTGATTTTCTGCTTGACCATTGAACTGCTTCTTTATAGATGAATTATTTTCTCGATTTATGGTTTATCCTACTTGAGTGAACTCACGTCCTTTTGAAGAAAATTATTGTTTTTTGTTGGAATATTGATATTTTTGGTTTCTAGTTTTTTGGCTAAAAAACATTGAGTGATTGTTTACTCCTTCATAAAGATGGCATCTGGTTTGATGACTTTGCAACAAACTAATGGCTTGTTCATATGACAAGGTTGGTGGCTTTAGCATGGTTGTAACAAATTATTCATAACCAGCTCCAAGCCCATTCAATAATCAAAACATCTTGGTATCATCATCCATTTGCTTACCTATGGCTGCAAGCTCATCACATATATTCTTGAAGTTTTTTATATAGTCGACTATAGACATCTCATTTTTTTAATATAATTGCAATTTTTGAACTAACAAGAATTCATATTTTTTAGATACATGAGAAAATGAGGTTATCAGGGTATTCCATACTTCTCGAGAAGTTTGAACTCCAACAACAATTCCAAGGACTTCTTTTGCAAGAGTCTCAGTGATCCACCCTCACAGTAAACGATCTGATTTTCTCCATGCCATATACTCTGGATTCACAACAACACCAGTTGGAGTCTGCATATATTGAGCCGACATGGAGTATTCCCCATCAAGAAAGCCTGTCATGTCTTGACTTTTTATAAGACGAAGAAATTGGGTTTGCCACAACAAAAAGTTGTTGTGGTTAAGTTTAATTGTCACAAAATTTGTGACATTAAGGTTAAACAGATAGGAATATTTCATCAATGAATTTGATTCAGTTGAGACAACAACCATGATAAAAAAAATGCAAGCAATATGAACACAAACACCTTCACCAGAAAATTGGCTCTAATACCATGAAAACAAAAAAAACTTGACAGAAAATAAACAAATTCACACAAAATATTACGTGGTTCGGTATTAGGACCACCTACATCCATGGTTCAACCTCCCTACTCAACTCTACGACTTGAGTAGGTTTCATTATCAATGTTCTTTATATCGTTTTCCTTTTTACAATCAAGTATTTCAACCATATCCAAACTCTTTCTATCTTTGTCATTATCCTTCATGTGTCTTGCATTATCGTGACCCTTCATTTGTGCACTATCGTGATCCTCCTTCATTTGTCTTAGCCTTGCATTATCAAGACTCTTCATTCAGTTATCATCCTTATCATTATCGTGCCTCATCACCTTATCATTATCATGATCATTCATTCGCTTATGCCTCATCACCTTATCATTATCGTGAACCTTCGTTCGATTATCATCCTTCATTTGGTTATCGTCATCCTTATCATTATCAGCATCACCATGATTATGTTTGTCCTCTCCAACATCCCTTCCCACATCATGTTTGCATAAAAAACCTCAAGAAAGGTAGGGATTGATATAAACAAACACCTTTATTTTAATGATGAGGAACCCTCGCTGAGAACCATGTAATTTAATGGGCCTGCCCCGAGTGCAAAGTAAACATTGAGCAGGGTTACTGACACCCAAGCCTCACAGAACCTAGCAGTTAAAGGCACTCGTACACCCGCATGGCAAAGGTACTTGACTATTGCCAGTTGGCATCTCATGAGTCAGCTGATTAACAAGGATATCTTGGACATATGCTCATCATGGCTAATGAACTCTGCACTTCGGCAAAATAGTGGTGGCATATATATATATATATATATATATATATATATATATATATATATATATATATATATATATATAGAGAGAGAGAGAGAGAGAGTCACTAGAATATGAGAATTGGAAATATGAGAACTAAAGTGTGAACCGCAATTTTCATGAATTTTTTGTTCTTTTCTCTTAAATCTAATTGTATGGATGTGATCTACATGCTTGGTTTTATAAGAACCCACTCTTGAATCATCTAATTTTGATGCATAAACAAGATTTTTTTAAGGCTTTAAAATCAATGGCTCATAATCTTCATAAATATTCAAGCATTAAAAAATCACATTTTTCATAGAAATTATCTGATCCAATGGTTGATTCTTAGAAAATTCACCATGTCAAGCACATCCACATTGTTGAATTTGCAAAAAAATGTGTTGAAAATGCCCATATTTTTAGTTCTCATATTTTAATGACTCTCTCTCTCGCTATATATATATATATATATATATATATATATATATATATATATATATATATATATATATATATATATATATATATATATATATGCAAGGATGGTTGGTTTAGCTATTTCAAGCTTAACATAGTGTGTCCTTGCATTGTACTGTAACTGGAATATGTCCTTGCATCCTAGAAGGTACTTGTTTTCATCAATGTGGCTAGGCTGGGCTGAGGTGTAGCCTGATTTTCTTTGCCAGATGACGCCTTCCAAACTGATGCTTGTCAAACTTGCTAATTGTGTCCCAAGGGTGGTGTGTTCTCTGTTGCTTCTTTTTTATTTCTCGCCTACAAAACCAGGTATGTGTCCCTTCTCTAAGAATCACATATAGGGACCTGGCTCAGGGCCTAGGTCCAAATGCTTCACATGGCTGGTATTGATGGCAGATGTCCAAGCCCACCTGGTTTATCTGTGTGAATGTATTGAGGATAGGAATGCAAATGGGCCGGATCCAGTTGGAGGTTTTGCAATTTTTTACTGTTATGGATCCGATTTTGATTCAAATCCCCATGTACTTAGTTGTTCTAGATCTGAACCATTTAAATCCCTAATTGAGGAATCCATCGGTCATCTACTCTTTCTCTGTCACTTCTCAAAGTCTTTACTGTCTGTCCTAACATCTTCCTCACCTTTATGTTTGGGTGTGTAAAACTTGTAAATTTTTAAAAGAAAATAAATAAAGTAATTGCTTTAGTTCGAGTTAAAATTTGTGCTTTATATGTTATTGTCAATTTTGCGTGTTTATATGCTTAATTTTATCTTTCTAACAAAGAAGGGTAAAATGGTCATTTCAATCATTGTTGTAAATAAAATATCATTAAAACATTCAATTTAATCATTTTTAATGAGTTACAAACCCAGTTAAGCATTTTTGGAGGTGTTTCGAACGTAACGGGACATATTTTAATGATTCTTGGAATGATTTAGTAAAACAGGCATTTTAGTCATAAAATTTATTTTAGAAATGTTTTAATGGAATAAAGTATTATCTTTAAAATAAATTTTTTTTTTGTCTAAAATGGGGTTATTAGCCACTAAATAATGTCATCCTAGTGATTAGTTAGTTTTATTTTAACCATTGCATTATAAAAAAAAATAGTTTTAACTTTCAAACGGTTTTTTCTTTTAGTTCCTGGGGTCAGACCCGATTACACCCCCGTAAAACCCTTAGCACCTTCTTATTCTCCCTTCCATTTCACTTTTCGCAGTCGCCCCCAAATATTTTTCTTCTCCTTTTATCTTCCTTGTTCGCAGATCTGTCGGAGCCACGCCCCCGCCGAACCCCGTCGGCCAAGTCTTTTCTTCCCCTCTTTCCTCTTTTCCCCTTTCTTCTTTGCCTCCCTCTTCTCTTTTTCCTTCTCCGTTCGCAGGCCACCGAAGCAGGGCACAGTCGCCGACCTCCTGTTTCGTCTTTTCTTTCCCTCTTTTCCCTTTTCTTCTCCCTGTTTTCGTGTTGCCATCAGAGAGCCAACGAAGCCACCGTCCTCCTCCTGTACGCCGAGGTTCCTTCTCCCCCTTCCTTCTTCTCCTCCCCTCTCTTTGTTGGGGCTGGTCCCGTGTTTCCCCTTCGTTCAAACGTCGACCGGAGTTCGCCACCACTACGACCATCGCCTGTCATCCACCTCACGTTGGGAGCCACGAGGTCACTAGCCACCACCCGTTGTTGTCGGCCACTGCGTTGTCCACCTCTGCACGACGTTGTAGCCGCCAGACCTCGCCCTTCCTGTGCAGCAGGCGAATATCCTCCATTGTGGCTCCTCCACCCCTGTCATCGGAAGCCTGGTAAGCCACTATACCTCATTTGTTTTGTTTTGTTTTCTTCTTTTTTCTTCTCATGTACATCACATAGGTCATCTATTATCGGTTTTCTCTTGATAGCATGACTGAATCACTTTTTCTATAACTGCTTTTTTCCTTTCTTGGTCAAAGATACCCATCCATATTCTTTGTAGTTAGGCGTGTTTGCCTCGACTGAGTGACCCTAATTAGGACATTTTTGAAATTTTGCATAAACCTCTGCTTAGAAAATGAGCCCCAACCTATCAAGATCATTTTCTTTTTAGGCTAAATTGCATATAAGTATTAAAATTGATTTCCTATTTGTTGTTTCTCTTTTTTTTATGCTAGCCGAGTCTTGTTGTCTTCACGACATAGCCTATGCACTTGATTCCTAACATTGGGAATCATGCAGGGCTGTCGTTGCACGATAGCAATAATACCTTGCATTTTAATGACAATTTTGTGTTGATTTTCTTGTTGCGGTTTGTATTCTCAAAGGAATATGAAATCCCCTTCGAAAATTGAGCACCTTGGTTTTCATGCCATCGAGGAGCGATGTTTTGGGTTGTGTGCAGCCGTGGGATTTACTCCACATGGCTGTCCAGTTTTCTGTGGGCTTGTGAATGCACTACATTTTTATTTTTCAAAAGCGTGTTATTGAATGTCGTGTGGATTTTTATCGCTCGTGAGAGAAAGCATATTTAGAATTTATCATTTGTGTGTGCAGCGGTAGCGTTCTCTCTTTGTGAGAGGAATGAGTAGATCATGTTGTGCGACGGTTGCGCTGGACTTTCAGGACCCCGGATTTCATTTTACCTTTCATCGCATTGAAAATGTAGGATTCCTAAACTAAAATTTTAGAATGTTATTCATATTGTATGATAGAAATCTAAAAGTTAGCTTGCATGTACACTGGATGCGTAGCACGGTCACATTGCTAGAAATAATTTAGAATTGTATTGCATTGTATATATAATTGTGTGTTGCAGGTGCGTAGCTGAGCTAATTGTGCGATACATGCAATACTCTCCTACTCACACACTCACTTAGTTGTGGATATCTAGGACTGTTCACAATTGTAATTTGGAGACCATGCTGGACATGGTTGTAGTTAGCAAGATATTGGAGTGTGATTGCTACAGGTAAATGTTTGACATTGTTGTGAAACGAATGGTTGAATATATTATCGTATATGAATTGACTACATCAAATGCTTGCATAGCATTATTGTTTTTTAGCTTGCCATACATGTGAATTTTATATCATGAAAATATGCTTAAAATGAATGTATGATGATGACATTTTTTTTGTATATCCTGTTAATGTGTGCAAGTATGATGTGATGTATTTTGCGCATGAACGAGTGAAATTATCTATGTATACATAATAGCTCATGTGAGTGCATCTTTTGTTAAGCATGTTGAGATTAAATCATGCATGAAATCATGTTAGAATTGAATCATGCATGAGAGCATGTAAATTTGAATTATGCAAGTGACATAGATTTTGATATCATGCATGAGAGCATGTAAATTTGAATTATACAAGTGACATAGATTTTGATATCATGCATGAGAGCATGTAAGTTTAAGTTATGCAAGTGGCATAGACTTTTAAATTCATGTATGAGGGCATGAGAGGGTTATTTTGTGAGAATATAATACTTGGCTCTGACATATGACTTAATAATAAAGATAACCCAAGACCATGGGTCAATTTGAGGCACTAGCAAGGTCAGGCTCTCTGATTTCGATCTCGTGTCCTTCCAAGAGAGGGAAGGGCAGTACAAGCCTCGTGGGATATATTTTTTGAGGGTTGAAGACGCCTCTTGTCCCGTCTTGCGGAGGTTAGAGGACAGGTCTACCAATGAGTCCTAGGTGGTAGAACCGCAACTCTCAGAGTTAGGGATGCATGCATGATTTTTTGCTGACGATTTTGGTTTGGCGTAAGCCAAGACCTGAGACCATGGGTCCGTTCTCTCAACCGTTGTACTGTAGGGTTGAATTGCTCGAGAAAGAACCAGTTAAGCGATAGGAGGGTGATAAAAAATATATAGAATAATGAATACTCCTATGGTTGTTTCTCGATGTTTATACCAGTTTTTATACTAAATAGGTTTGAATAACAAGAGAAACAATTAATTAGATTTTTAGGATAATTGCTTCCATATGCATAATCATATATTGTGAACATGTAGAGACTTTTAAGTTTGCATGATTATTGCATATGAATTTTGTTACATGTGAATGAAAAAGACATGTTTATGCTTGGTCACATGATTTGACCTATTGTTATAAGTCAAGGGCTTGGTTAATGCACGTGAGGTGCTTGTGTGTGTGAGGCATATGGGAAGGGTCAAGATAGGACCTGTTCCATTATTTTATTTAAATGCAAAGTGCATAAATGTTATGATAAATGACATGTGAATTTATAATTAAAATAATGCATGCCTTAGTTATAAATTGGACATGAGCATGTTTCTTTTGAGCATAGAGAAAGTGAATATTAGTATTGCATGATAGATTTCACTTTTACTCCACTTTAGAGTATGCTATAAACTATTAGTTTCATTCATTTATGTAAATGATTACGTATATGAATATGAAATTGAATTGCATGAATTAAAATGAGAATGATTTTGAGTTTCCATGCATACAAGTGATGTAATTATGAATGTCATGCAATGAATAATAGTTTATGTGATTGAATATCATGTTCTTCTTATGATGTGGATTTTATTGACTCTCATTTCTAAAATGATGAGAATTACACTTGATTGCATCATTTCAACTTGAATTGCATTCTTCAAGTTTAGTTTTGGTTTCTTACGAGCATGCGGTTGATGCCCTACAATATTTACAGATAACCTCATGGAGGATTGAAGCAAAGCGTGGGCTGTTGCGTGGCTGAAGGCTTCACTCTTACCTAGCACGATTCCTATAGGGATCAAGCAAAATTTTTGAGATAGTTAGAAACTTGTATAAATTTTACTTTTTGTTTGAATCCTTATATTTAAAGAAGTATAATAGTTTGGAATGAAAGCATTTTTAAATTCTGTCATTTCATTTCTATTATGTTCTTGCATATGGTCTAGAACTTTAATTCTTTACGTAACTCCTCAATTATCTTAAATCTTGATACGTTTTGTCTTCCGCATTTCCTTTTTCACATGTGAGAAGCCTTTAGAGTAATAGGCCCAATGAAGTTGTGTTTATAGATGATTTCATACTGGACCTGATACTGGAAAGCTAATATACACTCATGCTTGCGCTCAGGTGGGTCGTCTAGTATTTTGAACAGTTGGAATATGGTCAGAGATGAACTTGTTGGTATATTACTTTTGGGAACTATGTGAATTCTTTATATAAATAAAAAGTTTTAAATTTTTATCAAATTTTGGGTTTGGGAAAGTTTTAAAAAAAGGTTGAATTTTTTAAGGACGTTAGAGGGTGGGATCCCGCCTTCATGATCTCCTCATCAGTGCAACTTCCACTTCTTCTTTTTTGAAAGTCAAGTGGGGGTTAGGCAGACCCCTACTAGTTATACAACTATACCATTGGGTTTTAAACCTGCAACGTCCCAACACAAGGTGGCGTGCCCTAGCTGCTCCTGCCAAACAAGCGGAGCCCCCGTTGGTGGGAGAAAATGTTGAAACTTTGTATGGAGATGCTGGCTCCTTACCTGCTGGAAGTTAGTGTGGTGTGAAAAGAATGTGCAGGTCTTCAAAGATTCATTCTCCGACTTCTCTTTGGTAGCCAGACATATCCTCTTGGGTGTCTTCCATATGGAAGGCATCCTAACTTCCCCAAACAGCCTACCTCGGCCCAAATCCTTTCAAGGTCTTAACCTCCAAGTTTAATTCTGTGTTTAATTGTCTTGTGTCCTTCTTCTTAGTTAATTAAATGAGATTTCTTCCTTATTACTCGGGGACAATCACATGTTCATATGTTTGTTTACTCTACCTACCCATGTTGCCTTAGTTAATTAAATGAGATTGCATACATCTTTATGTCCCTACTAGCAGTGGGACGGCTCATTTAGAAGAACTTTCATCACTTGCATTGCATGTGGAGACTTGCTCCATGTAGGTTGCATTCTTAGTGGAGAGGAGAGAGGGTATGCTACAATCACAGGAAGGTTACACTCGCCATAGGCTACTTGTACTTCTTTTTCGATAAGCAAGCTCAGGTTAGGCAGACCCCTTACCCGTGTAATAAAAAAAATGATAATCCAATATGGGGCCTTGTCCATTTAGTGTCATGATTCCTTTACTGAAGTTAATAGAGCCAAGGTTTTAGACTGTCGAGTTCAATGCTTCCACCAAGGTTCTACCTACATCTAGACTTCTGAGTTCAATGCAAAGGTTGCAGCCATTGGGAATAGATTCAAGGATGCTTCCAGCCAGCCCAATCCTTGCTCGATAGTGTGCCAATGTGAGAGGTCCAACAAGCACGACACAGATTGTGTATCCTATCTGCTAGACACTTTTAAAGACTGTAACCATGCATGTTTAGGTTCAACCATCCCTAGCCTACAATCACAGGAATGCTTTAATTGGTAAAAAAAAACAGTGATCTCTTGAATCAAATTCCCCCAAGTACGATTTAAATCTATGACTAGTCAGTTAACAACTGGCGGTTCTACCATTGAGTTATTGAGAAAGAACTCCTCTATCTCATATATGTATTAGGAAGTCGAGTCTCTTGTGTCAAAAGGGGGCTCCACGTGGTTGGTAGGAGCTATCAGTGCAAGTATCCCTATAGTGGGACGTTGTAGGTTCAAAACCTCAGTGGTAGGTTGAATAATAACTGGTAGGGGTTTCTCCCTAACCCCAGCTTGCCTTTCAAAAAAAAAAGTTGAGTCTCTTGTGTCTATATATATATTAACCACTTGTTTAGGGAGATCGTCTACTAGGATATATGTTGGCCCAGCCAATATTTTTAGGCTTCCTAAACCTTTACCATTCTCTTATGGCTGATCTCTCATCGAGCCTACCTATGTTTACAAGTCTTGTGTTGCTGATTTACTAATTGATGCCATATTTTTTCTTTCCTTCAAAAATAAAAAAATGTTTGACCTACTTTGGGAATGGATCCTTTGTTGGTACATATCCAAGTGCAATTATATGGTTGGGTCACAAATGGATTTTGTCCAATGTGTGTGTTTTTTTTTCATATTGGTGGGGTTTTTGTGAGCATGCAGTCAAAACCACTCTAGACCAACATAATGGTTTATCTAAATCTTACAGAAATAGATAGAGACAACCAAAGTCTAATGAGTCTTAAGATGGATACTTTATTGCTTAATAATATGAATGGATCTTAAACTCTTTCTTTCACTTGATGGTTGTAAGACGTCATGCTTGTGTCAGATGTGCTTGGAGGAAGATGAAGATGAACTATCATGATATTTCAATCATAGTGAAATTCATACAGGTAAAGTTTAAGTATTCAGACCTAGATCTTGTGTGCATTCAAATTGATGAAAGCAACATTAGTAGTTGGTTTGATCAGTCACATAAACTCATTTCTTTAGTTTAATTTTAAATTTTTATGTAGTCATTAAATTTGTTTAACTTGCATTCCTGAGAATTAGGGCAAACTGCCAAATTATGTCTACCTTTACCTTACTAATGATGCATAAAATGCATATCATATTATCATAAAATTATGCATTTATGTAAACTTTTATAGCTTAAATATCCTTATTTATGTTATTTTAGGTGTGAAGGAGCTACGGTTCAAATTTCATCAAAATCAAAGTTAAAACGAGAAAATTAGAGCATTTTTAAAAAAAACAAGTCTGTATCGATGCAAACTAGATCCAATCCAAAATTGTGCAAATAGCATTGGGATCTTGTCCACACGTTCTTTTAAACCCAAATCTAAGATCCACATGTAAATACTTTCAGAAAAAAGCCTTTTTTGAAAATGACAGACATTTTTTAGCAAATTTAAAAGGTTTAGGGTACTATTTTGGAAATAATTAAAATAGAGACCTATTTATAATTTTTATAAAGTATTTTTATAAAAGGAGAATGTTCAGTCATTATTCATTGGTTTACACCTAGGGTTTCATGCCCCTTTCATACCTCTCTTTCTCTTTTCTGCCTTCCTACCTCTCTCTCCTTTCTGCTTCCCTTCTCTATGCTATTTTGCTTCTCTTTACCACCATGTTTTTCATTGTTTCTTCTTTCTTTTTCATTGTTACTTTTCGTATTTGTTGCAAGTACACATGGCTGGAGGCTTTTGATTCGGATTTGGTGTGAACCACCATTTACCTTCACGATCGGTCGGCTGAGAACCCTCTTCCTTTGCAACTGATCAATCTCTTTCTTCCAACACCGATCTCCTCGTTCGTTAACTCGGTTTCCAGCTAGCAACAAAAATAGAATCTCAGCAAGAAAATGATGTATATGATGTGAGATCTAAAGTGTAAGTCCATTCTTTCCTCCCTTTTTATTTATTGGTTTTTATTTTTTATTTTTATTTTTAAAAATATAAAGAAAATAAATCTTGGTCATTTTTCTTTTTTGTTTTATTTTGGACTTTTGATATTAGGTGTTATTTAGTGTCTAGAATACGTTTATGTGGTCTGATCATTTTCTTTTTGGTGTTTTGGTCGAGTCTTGTTTCATCCGGATCCAAAAACTTAACCGAAAAGGCTCGTCGAGAAATTTTGGTTTGTAAAAACTGTATGTATGAATTTGTAGCATAGTTTATTAATATTTTTACTTTGGTTTTATTAATTTTAGAGTAGATTTAGATCATGTCTGAGTTTCTTGGCTTTTAGATTTAGGTTTTTATAAAAATAAATTAGGCAAAAATTAGGGTTTTTCGATTTTTAGTGTTTTTCTTCATATTTTTCATATTTTCTTGAAATTGTTAGGCGTAGTTTAGTTTCTTTTTATGATTCATGTGATTTTTTATTAGTTTAGGTTCAGATCTAGGTTATACTTAGTTTATATTAAGTTTTAAATTTTTGGTATGAATTAGATTTAAATTATTTATATTTCTGAAATAGCTGATTTAGGTTTTTTGCAATCTTTTTATTATTTTTAATTTTTATCAATTGGATCTGAATATTTTCTATTTATTTTCAGTATTAGATTAGTTTAGTTAGTGTTTAGTTCATGTTTTTGCTTTTTGTTGATTGTTTAGATTAGTTTTCAGTTAATTATTTGTTAGATTGGAAAAATTGATAAAGAATAATTAGTTATTTTTTTTAATTCAGCTAAATATAATAAATTTAGTTATTTTCAATTCTTGCTGATTAGTAAAGTTAGTTTTAATTCCAAAATTTTAATTTCATTAATTAGATTAAATTAGTTGTTTAAAATTATCAATTATTGTTTTTAGATAGATTTGATTATTAGTCGATTAAATAGTTATAATTAATTTTAATTTTAGTTTTTAATTCATGTCAAATTTTATTTTCATTGTAATTAGATTGGTGTTAGTTTTAGCTTAATGATATTAGTTTAGATTAGTCTAATTCATAATTAGTTTAGTTGCAAATTAATAGTAGCCAAATTATGTCTTCATCTCAATTATCGTTTTCTCTCTTTTATAGAATAAAATAGTTTAGTTGTTATTGTTTTCCTTCAATCATATTAGCTACAAATTAGTTTAGTTTATGTTATTAGTTAGTTCAGTTTTAACTTAACTCACATTAGTTAATTATTAGACAGTTTTAGTTTTTACCTTGTTTAGATTAATTAAATAACATCACCCAGTTCTTGTTTTGTTCTTTTTAATTCATTATAGTTCAGTTAGTCGTTATTTTGTTTTATATTTTGTTATTAGTTAATATATCTGTATAGCACGTCATGTTAATTGCTAGCATGTTAGTTTTAATTCTTAAATTGCTAGTTATTAGTTAGTTGTCTTTATTCAATTAATTAAATAGGTTAGTTTTATTATTATTTCATGTTTGTTAGATTAGCTTAGTTTTAAATACCGTACATCAGTTATTTGTTCTTATTAGTTGTTAAATTTGTTATTTAGTTTTTGTCTTTTAGCTAATTAGTTTTAGTTCTTTAAGAGTCCTTTATAGTTTTTCCTTAATTTTGTAAACCTTTAGGGTAGGTCCCCTTTTTATTTATTGTTCCTCTTAATTATACTATCATTCATTATTTAGTTTGAATATATTTAGGTAATAGTCCCCTTGGCTTTTTATTTTTATATTGTTGTTCCCTGTGCCATCATGAGGAAGGGTGGACTAAGAGGATTATAAAGCTCCCTGAATTTCATCTGAGGGCCCGAGCATAATTAGGATTTTTATTATTTTTGTTCTCTTTTTATTTGTATTACCTTGTAATTAAGAGATAATAGAATTTTTTTCTCAGTTATTAATAAAGTTAAGTTCAGTGAGTTATTTTTGCCTAAGTTTATTTCTCTGTGGAGACAATCCGACTTGCTACTCTACAACGTGTGCAAGAATTGGATTTAAATTATTATTTGGTGTGTAGTTCTTGATTTAAAAATATTGTTTTCAAAATCATCACCACTTACCAAAATTGAGACACTTTATCGATCATGGGCTTTATGTGGTTGTTTTCTTATCTATTAATCATGAAAAGAATATCAATTCTTATAAGCAAAAATGATAAATTAAAAGTTGTTTGGTTGATAAATTGAATTTAAAAGACAGAGTCCCTTCCAAGTTGGTACTTAAGTCTTCAAACATAATCTAAAAACACATGTATCATTTTAAGAAGTAAAAACATATTGTTGTTGGCATATGAGATGATAAATGATTTAAAATTTTTAAAAAATTATGGTGAATTTAAAGGACTGAAAGCTCAAATTAAGCATAAAAAGTAAATGTAAAGCCAAAACTCACAAATTTCATAAGCATCCCAAACAGAAGTTCAAAAGAAAGGTAGTTTTATAGGTAATACTGATTTAGCATATGACTCTTCTCTCTTTGGTTTATTAATGTGTTTAGGACTCTTTGTTAGGTTCTATAAATAGGTTTATCAGTGAAATAAGATTCAGTGAAGTTTATTGAGATAAATTCTATTATTCACTTTATGGTTTACGTTTGGACTAAGGGATTGAGTTTCTCCCTCCATACGCCCTTCCATCTCATGCAAGCTGATGGGATTGAGTGTCTCCCTCATGTCTTGTAGATGTTCTACCGTAGAACAGAACGGTCCCAGTCGTTCCTTTTTTGGAACCACACCAGGTCAGTCGCCCTCTCTACTTTCCCTTGCCCTCTTTTAATTTAGACAACTCAGCTCAATTGCTAAAACCATCCCCTCAAGAGGGTAAGTTCAGCCAACCCCAGAGTCCTATTGTAGAGTTTGCCCCTCCTTAGGGCAGGGTTCTAACATTTGGTATAAGACCGAAGCTTTTTTTGCAGACCAAGATTGGCAAGATTTGCATTTTTGGTGCTTCACCAAATTCTTTTTTGCACCAGCAAGCGCCCATGCCCTTCATATTTCTAACTAGGGGTGATCCAGCTCCATTTTTGAAATTCTTGTTGACTCTCTAGTATCAATCTTGAATCCGCATGATGACGCAAGCTCAAGAACATATTGAGGAGCTCTATGCAGAGATCCAGAGCTGAGAAAGATATGTCAATGACAGATTCAATGCGATGCAAGATGAGATCAAGGCCCTAAATGGAAAGTTGGATCAACGACTTTAGCAAGTCCTCCAGATTTTGGATAGTATCCAAAACTGTGAGGTGCAAGAAAGTGGCTCCAGCCATCCCAAAGGTTCAGGTGGTCATGGCTCAGATAATGGATCCACATAGGGATCCGTTATCATATGCCAACCTTCATTAGAATTCCTTAAGTTTGTCGGCGATGATCCTACCAGTTTTGTTTTTTGTGCCAAGCAATACTTTCATATTACTAGAACGCCCGAGGAAGACTGAGTCACTTTTGGCTCTATCCATCTGAAAGATGAGGCCATACGTTGGTATCATTGGCTCGAGACCCAAATGGGTACCCTTCCCTGCGAACCCTTTTCTCAGGCCCTGGTAATACGTTTTAGGCCCTCTGCATGCGCCAACCACTATGTGACATTGTCCAAGATCCCTCAGCAGCGTAACATCATGGAATATCAGGACAAGTTTGAGCAACTGAGTAACTTGGTGACAGGATGGTCACATGAGTCACTTATGGGAACGTTCCATATCAGGCTCAAGAAGGACCTGTAGATTGAGGTCCAAGCGGTGAGGCCTACGTCCTTGACCTAGGCATTCAAGATGGGCTGCATAGTCGAGGCAAAATTGTCTCAGTGAAGCTCTCGCTGGACCAAGGACAAGGGAACGTCAAACCAGAGGTATGCACCCAAGAGCATGAGGCTGTGTAGCCGATCAGGTTCGCCCCCTGCACATGAGATCGAGTCAAATCGATCAGTGGGTTGCCTTAAAGAATCGAATTCCCTAGGTTTCAGGCTAGGAGAGTGACCCACCATCCAAGTCTAAGAGGCTTACGTGTGAGCAGATAGAAGAGTGACACTGGAATGGCCTCTGCTTCAATTGCGATGAGGTATGGGTAAAGGGGCATTGGTGCAGAACCCTTAACATGTACCTGTGTGATAGTGAAACTGAAGATGGTGAGGACAGCAAGGTCAAGCTGGTGGGCGTGCCAGAAGAGATCCCAGAGATTTCATACGATGCTTTAGCCAAAGTGGAGGTACCACAAACGATGAGGGTATCTGGGAGGATCAACAAAATGAGCATCTCGATCTTCATAGACACAGGGTTCACACACAACTTCTTGTGTGTGCAAACCACCAAGAGGGCCAAGTGCAGAACGATGCCCCAGCATCCCTTAGAGGTGGTAGTAGGAAACGACAGCAAGCTATGGTATACCACTCTTTGTCCTGCAATCTGCCTAAAGATTCAGGAGATGGTTTTTTCTACAGATGTATATCCTACCTATAAAGGGTGCATACATTGTGCTTGGCATGCAGTCATTAGGTTCCGTTTGCTGAAACTTTAAAGATATGACAATGTAGATTGAGTTTGATCCCTTAGAGGTGGTCAGTGGAGATCTGTGCACTGCCCCAAGCGCCTTCCGCTATGACTGAGCCGAAACAACTCGCCAAGGTCGTAAGAAAGGGAGTATGCCAGATTTATCTGATGATGGCAGTGGAGGGTACGACCCCTCCACCGAAGTAGATCGGAGCGAATATGGAAGGACTACTCCAGGAGTTCGACATCATCTTTGGAGAGTCGATGGGCCTTCCTCCCCCATGGCCTCACAACCACATCGTGATCATCCTGATAGGATACAAACAGGCTAATTGTCCGACAATACAGATATGGTCATGCTCAAAAGTTGGAGATTGAGTGTTAGGTGAGAGAGATGCTCAAGGATGCGATTATATAGGCCATCAAAAGTTCATATTCTTTTATGGTACTACTATTAAAGAAGAAAGACAAATCTTGAAAGTTTTGCATCAACAACAGGGCCCTTAACCAGATCACAATTAAGGACAAGTATTTGATCTCTATAATCGATGAGATCCTATATGAGTTGCATGGGGCACACTATTTCTCAAAGATGGACTTGCGATTGGGCTATCACCAGATTCATATGGCTCTAGAAGATGCTCAGAAGACAACATTCAGGACTCATGATGGTCACTACGAGTTCCTCGTGATGCCCTTTGGTCTAACCAATGCCTTTGTCCTTGCCACGTTCTAGAGACTAACAAAAGACATCTTTAGGCCATATATGCATAGATTTATATTGATCTTCTTCGATGATATCTTGATATATAGCCCTACCTGGGATGACCACCCACAACACTTGTAGATTGCCTTGAACACCCGCTTTGAGCACTACTTGTATACTCGATGTTTCAAGTGTAGTTTCATACGGGCACATGTCCAGTATTTAGGACATGATATTTTGGGACAAGGACTTGAGATGGATCAGGATAAGATCGAGGCCATGCAGGACTAGTAGGTGCCTTGGACTCCCAAGGCCTTGTGGGGATTCCTTGGTCTCACCGGGTATTACCATAAATTTGTGCAAGGATATGCCCAAATCGCCTAGAGAGACAAGGGTACAAGAAGGGTCTGGCCCCTTGGAAGGGATGAATGACCAGCTTGGAGAGACTTGAATTCTGGTGGATCATAGAGAGGAGAGAGAGAATAAAGAGAGATAAAAGAAGGAGAGAGACATCTAAAGAGATGGACATCTAGAGTCAGGGAGAGAAAGAGAGGGCCTCTATTTATAGATGGAAGACCTGTGATAGGCTCCCTACTTAATCATATAAGATATAAAGAATCACACTGCAAAATAAGAACTAGACTAGAAAGAGGATTCTAGACTTCTACCTCTGTCGTGGCTCCTACTCTAATTAAAAGTCTTAATTAAAACAAACTTGAAAAGACTTGATTAGACTCTCTCTAATCACCTTCCTGAAAGGTGAAAGATTCCTCTACAAGATATGGGGACATCCTGCCCTGGACTTCTTAATTAACGCTTTCCATGTGAGCCTCGTCGGCTGACTCTCTCTACTTCTGGGATGGACAAGTGTCATGCTCTTTTTTCTTCTAGTATGGACATGTGTTCATTGAATTTTCTATATGTGAAGAGAACACCCCAACTGCCACATCATCCTTATGGGTCCTACCTAAGCCTAGATGGCCCTCACTGCCTACAGAGTAAGGCATGTAGATGTTGAAGCTCTGATTTGCACCAACTTTTAAAATTTGGGTCGTAACAATAGGAGGTGGAGATGCTGAGGTGGTGAATAATGTTGATGTTCCTCAACAAAAGAAGTTGACTGCAGTTGTAGAGAGTGCGCAGAGGAGGAGGTTTTGCCTCAATCATTTGCTCGAGAGAAGAGAGGGTCTGCAGACAAAAACAATAATTTAATTGGCATTAAGAAGCCAAAGATCGAACCTTCGATGTGGAGCTATGTTTGATTAAAAATAAGTCATTGGAGGAACAAGTGCATACTCTGTGTCAGATTGTAGGATTTGTAGGCCCAAGAGTCAGATTACAAAGGAGGTGGTTTCACCATAATCATTCGCTAAAAACAATAACCTGACTAGTATTAAGAACTCAAAGAACAAACCCCCTGATGTTGAACATTTCCCTATTTCATCAATTAATGACCATGTACAACGTAGTTCGTCGAACCCTCTAATGTTGAGCTATGCGCTGTGAATGTGTGTAACATGTTCACTTTTTAAGGAATAGAATGAATATATGTATAAGCATGTTCATTTCTTAATGACTAGAATGAATATATACTTATGAGCATGTTTATTTTTTAATGAATGAAATGAATATAATGAATATATATATATGACCACATTTAGTTTGAATGAATTGAATAAAGTTGTATCGCACCCTCTACCCAAAATATAGATTCACACTTTTTTTTTTGCAGACTTCATGAAGTCCACATAAAATATAGGCAAAAAATGACCAATATTTATAAGGATGAGGAAGTTTGCATAAAATATATGCGAGGATTTGGAAATCTACATATATTTTATGTGAACTTTCTCATTCTCGCAAATATTGGTCATTTTTTGCCTATATTTTATGCAGACTTTGTGAGATCTTCCTAATAAAATATATGTGTACTTCTCATCCTTGCATAAAATATATGTGAACTTGTTTGCATTCATTTCATTCTTTCACAAAATGAAGACGCTCATACATTTAATTCTTTCACAAAATGAAGACGCTCATACATTTAATTCTTTCACAAAATGAAGTCGCTTATACATTGCAATCATTCAATTCTTTCACAAAATGAAGTTGCTCATACATTGCATTCATTTTATTCTTTTATAAAATGAAGCAACTCATACATTGCATTCATGCCATTCTTTCACTAAATGAATGAATGGTAATACATTGCATTTATTTCATTATTTTACAAAATGAAGTTGCTTATACATTGCATTCATTCGATTCTTTCAGAAAAATGTTGCTTCTCACTGCCTCTTTGATAGGGAGAAAATAGATTATACCATGTGATCAAGTGCTGATTATAAGATACATTGATTCTATATTGATGAAGAGAAAATATAGTATACAGTCGATTTTACATCATCATCGTCCAACACATCTATCCAGCTATCACAATTCGTTAAAGCCACAATCCCCCATCTATTAACATCGTCACCGTTCACGTTTTCTATGATGAGAACGAGTTTTCAAATGATCAACTGCAATACTCACGAATAACTTGCGGACTTTCATTTTCTATCTCATTCATACAATAAAACGTGCTTATCAAAGAAACTCGATGTCGATGATTTTTCGTCGATAAAGTGTCGCAGATCTTCTCACCGTCGATGTTTAGCCCTAAAAGAATGACCATTATTTTTTTACTGATTGAAGACCATAAAACCTCTAGTGTTTGTGAAACCCTAGCTTTGCTTCTATACTATGCTCATACAAAAATTCACATGTTTTATAAGATCTCATATCTAATTGTGTGAAGAGACACAAATATGTCATGTCCTACAATTTCTTATGTTCGCAACACAAAATAAGAATTTTTCCTCATGAAAATCGCATTTTATAGGTACTAGATATATGTGATTTTACTAAGATATTTGTAAAGTTACGATCACAAGGAGGTTCACAAAACTTGTTTTTGCGTGCTTCATGAAGACCGCAAAAAATATATGTGAACATACATCTAAGTATGGGTTAAAGAAAGGAGAATGGAGGTTCATACGGTTTCTCGTGACTTTGGTATAAAATATGTAATTTTACTAATATATTTGTGATTTTATGATTAAACAGAGAAGACCACATACATTAATTTTTTGTGAGTTTCTTGAGGACTGCAAAAAAAAATGTGTGGGCCTCATTTTAAGTGGAGTTTGTAATACTCGATGAGCAGAGCCATATATCGCATGAACTTTGTGAGTTTCACACATGCTAAAGATAAAAAAGTCCTAACAAAGTTGGCTATTTACGGTTTTGATCATCGGGCAGATTTTACCAAATTATAAAGTTTTTAGAAAAAACACATCATTTTTATCATACATTATAGACATTTTTCGTATGTGAATCTCCTAAGTGATTTTAGCTACATTAAGAGGTTCACAACATATTTATGCATACGTGAGGAAGTATGTACAAATATATTGTGAATCTTCTGGGTGATTTAATCCATATTCAGAGGTTCACAACATATTTGTGTGAATGGCAGGAGGTTTACACAAATATGTTGTGAATCTTGTTGATTTTAACCATATTTGAAAATTTGCAATATATTTGTGTAAACGTCAGGAGGTCCATACAAATATATTTAGAGGTTTGCAACATATTTGTGCAAATGTCCGGAGGTCTAAACAAATATATTCGGAGGTTCACAACATATTTGTGTGAACGTCAGGAGGTCTGTGTAAATATGTTGTGAATCTCTTTGGTAATTTTAACCATATAAGTTTACAACTTATTTGTGTGAACGTCAAGAGGTTCACAACATATTTGTGCAAACGTTAAGAGGTCCACACAAATATGTTGTGAGGTCCATACAAATATGTTGTGAAGGGTAAAATGATCCTAAATAAGCCAGGAATCAGTGATTTTGGACATGCCGAGAATTTTGACATTTGTGGGTTTTTGTGAGAACACGCCCTTGTTAAACTACTTAAACCCTTTTCCCTATTAATAGAAAAAAAATGACTCGACTGATAGCTAGGTAGGGCCTGAGAGTAGGCATGCAAATGGATTGGATTTGGGTCCAATATTGCCAGATTCAAATTTGAAACCCAAACGCAAACAGAAAGTCCAAATCAGAATAAGATCCATTGTGGTAATGTGGTAATAGTGGATCTAGAAAAAATGGAATAAAAACAAGCTGTTTACATGTAAAAAAAAATGCAATTGAGTTGGATTCTGATCCAGATCCGAACCAGGTCTGACTTAAAGTACTCATCAGAATTCAAATGTAATCTCATTTAGCATATACAAATCCGGTCTGAATGTACATTTGGATTTTACTTAGAGGATCCAAATCCATAAATAGCGTGCAAGATTTGGATCAGATATCTGACTATGTCCAATCCGTTTGCACCCGTACTTGAGAGTTTTCCGCTTGACCATGAAAACTGAAAAGAGTTTTTTTTTTCTTTAATTTAATATGTGCCATTAAAATGCTCGTAAATTGGGGCCTCTCTGTAATTGTTTTAATTTCATATGATACTAGGATAAAGCGTTTGGGAACATTGTACATGAATAATACCTTTCAATAACAACTAATTATATCCCCCCTCCTTTTTTATTTTTATTCTTTTTTTCACAATTATTTTGTTGCATTTAATCAAAATAATTAACAGTAAAATAATTAACAGTTTATAATCATCGTTGATTTTTCAACGGTTGGATTTAAATGCACTAAGTTGCTAAATGCGATCCATGTTCAGAAATATGTACACAGAGCACATGGTTTTAGTATCAGCTTTAAGGAATGGGGAAATAAGACAAAGGCTAGCCCTAGAGATGGGTTAAGGCATAACTATGACGACCATGACGATGATCATGGCCTCTGTATGCATTAAGAAATTACAGGTGGGCGTTTTTTGTTTACTCGGAACCCCAAGATCAAAGACCTAGTCGCGCTGGCTCATGTTGTACTTATACTTATGGTCGCTGTTCTAGCAGCATAAAACTCCTAGGGCTTACCCCTCACCCCCAAGGAGTTGCCATGTTTTGGCTTGCCGCAAGGGGTGATGCTTATGGGATTTGAACCTAGACCACCCATTTAGCAGCCTAGGCTCCATCCCAACCCATACTTTTGCAGCTCATATGCATTTATCGGACACGCATCTCCAAATTTTTAGCATTTTGGTATATGCTTGTATCTCCATATTACAATCTGTCTCCAAATTACAATAACTACATAACACTAATTTATGCCTCAGGCAATGATCTCTCTCTCTCTCTCTCTCTCTCTCTTATATTGGCTGGTAAATGAACCCAGCAGCTCGTGACTTGGCTCAGTTCCGCTCATCATGAACTCGTTCGTGATTGGTTCATATAGCTGGTGAGCCAAGCCATGAGCAGCTCATTTAGCTTAAATGAGTCGGGAGAGCTTGTATAGATAAAAAAAATAAATATAGATTTATATATAATGTACATTTTAAGTGTAATATATAAAAGAAGAATGTGTAAAATATATATACAAAGAGAAGGATGCATGGAAAATATATACATAAAATATGAAGAATGAAGTGCAATATATATATATATATATATATATATTTAATAAATAACATGAAATATTTTTACACTAACTAGGTTGTGTTCGGCCCGTCTCATTCAAAGACGAGCCAAGCTTGAGCTCAGCTTGGCAAACCACGAACACGAGCAAAGTCACAAGCTCAATCCACTGGGAAACAAGCCGAGCCCGAACATGCCCTGTTCGGTTCATTCTCGTTTACCAGCCCTATCTCTCTCTCACACACACACACACATGCGCACACACACAAGAATACATGCATATGAACATGCAACAACATTAAATAGAATGAAAAGTAGATAAAATACAAATAAAAAGTAAATAAATCAAAGACAAGAAAATCTGTTTTTCCTATACTGGAGGAGGTGGCAAGTCTAGTAAGAGCCAGAACCCAACACAGTCTTCTGAATCTAGATCATCTTGGATGGCAAGAAAATGCAAGCCCCCACATGCCCTCTTGGCTGCTTCCCAAGCTTCAGCCTCCTGGGTTGCAGCTGCAGTCTTCTTGTAAGTGGCATAAGTGTACCTTGTAGAAACTCCAACTGAAAGGATCAAGCACGCTCGATCCAAGTCTGCTTCCACAGAGGACAACTCTAAGCCGTTCATCCAAGCTGGTTATGTCAAGCAAACCAAGTCAATAATCCAACAGATGAAATAAAACTTTGACAGCTTATTCTTATATAGGGAGTTCATTCACATCACAAGTGCACCTGCTAGAGTCTGTAAATGAATTCATGTTGGACCATACGAGCCTTTAACAATGCATATCAACAGACGCCACATCCTATGGCTCCCATGAAATTTACAGGCCCATCCATGGCATTGGTTTCCAACATTTGTGGTTTATATTGATCGTCGTGCATTCCTATTGGATCGTCCATTTTCTATTTGTGTGTTACTAATAAGATCAAAGGCAAATGATATCATTTTGTACCAGGAGAAAGCAAAAACAATACAAGGTTTTGATAAGTATTTTTTTTTCTGGGCCTATAAATGTCACTGCATCAAGTGTAGCCACATAATTTTGCCTACATAAAACCATAAAGATTTTCTAGTTCAACAATAAAAACAGCATAATGATTTCTTGACCCAGCTGTAAGCATGAACATAGTCTTAACAAATGATTGATGTCACATGCAATGTAATATAGTATTTTTCTTTTAATATCACCTTAGTCATAATGCCCCTCAATTTTGCATAATTGGCAGCAAGAAATCATGGAGACATAACAAGCCACAGTTTCAGATCTCAAGGAAAGCAATCAATAGCCATTTTAGCAGTTTTCATCATTCAATCAGGTTTTTGAACCACATAGTTGAGTTGTTTCCTTGCATTATTCTCTCACTCTTCAGGACCAATGTTGCCATGTCTTCGATAATCCATCGTGCTCTTCAGTCCAGTATTTCATTCTTCAGAGCAAAAACAGTGTTGTTCCCTCAAAATCTAGTGCATTGACTACTTTCCAAGGGTTTTTTTTTTTTAAACATAGATTTATAAGGAATTTTTTAATATAGTAAACATAATTGTATTTGGGATTTCAACGTCAACAAGATATTGTTCTCTCAAAAAAAAATCAACACGTTATTGTGTAAAGATCATTGTGAACATTTTGCATCATTATCTCAACTCAGTTTCACACTTCTGTTTCATGACATTAGTACAAGGGCATACACAAAAAGTTAATGTTAGAAAAGGACCCTATGTGATATACGCTCATACAAAGCCCTATCTATGTCACAGGGACATGCCATTTTGGTGGCATGTCCCTGGTGATATGAGCGGACAGGCTCAGACATGCGGATATGGACACCAACACATACAAACAATGTTTTAGTATTATTTTATTAAAATTTAAAATTTTCAGGTTTTATTTTATAAAAACATACATTTTTAACATTAAAATACCAAAAAATGGTTTTTTATTGATTACAAATTTTCATGTCCTATTTTCCAAAAAAAAAATGAACTTGTGAGTCAAACCCACGTCACGCATCCTCATGTCCATGCGTCTTTGTAACATAGAGCTTTATGCTTCTTCAGGTTTGCATTTTGCAACATTTTACAGCTTGTAGCTGGTGATGAAGAAAAAAATACCATTCAGGACAAAATATGCCCAGTGAACTTGTTCTCTTCCATGTACACTTCATAAATGGTCTAATCAGATAAAAAGGTTAGCCCAAAGTTTATACTTACACAATTACAGACTAGAAATATTCAAAATTCAACATGATAGAGGAAATCCCTGATAGTGAATGACAGATCATGCTTAAAGGGAGTAATTTATTTGCTATAATGAGACAATGATATGTAATATTTTCCTAAATTAAATGAAAAATGTACCTGCTAAAGGTTTAGCACGCGAAGATCCGACTGCTAGTCCTGGTATCAGTGTGCTATCTTCTATGTCAATCCCCAGCAAGTCTAAATCCAGACTTCCAACAAAAGCAAATTTTGTTTTCAGTGTTGCAATCTCCTGTTTAACAGCTGCAAGTTTGAAATTGTGATTGTTTTTTTAACTCAAAATGCAAAATGCTGGCATTTGAAAATCTAGTAGCAAGTCATGAAGTATCAATGAGCTCTAAGTGTCTTAAGTGCGAGGCAGAAAGAAATCATATTGACATCCAATTGGTGTCTATAGTGACATCTCTTTTTCCTTTCCCGGGAAATCATTATTCATGAACTTACAAACATTAAACATGATAAACAGATGCGTGATAATAGAATTTATGCATAAATATTGATATTCATTGTTAGGAACAGTCTAACATAAATAGTGAAACACATTTCCTATAGAATTACTATAACAAGAAAATTCTAAACATAATTAACAAAATGAGATAAAGATGGAAGAGAACAATTACTACATACACTATGGTTGAAAAGGTCAAAATGTTTGATATGCTATTGTGCAAAGCGGGTACTACTCTTGAGTTATTTTCAACATTGAGAAGTCTATTTATATGTTGGTGTTTCCTTTTATTTCAGAGTGGCTTATTCTTGACATCAAGTGGTGAATAGAGATAATTACCACCATGCACACCCGACAAGGATATAAAGGAATGAACTGCTATTTATCATTATTCATAATCCATGCATTACACCTATGAGAAGGATTGAACTGCCGTTTATCATCATTCATAGACCATGTACCATACTCACTTGTATCAGTCTCGGCTATTTCTCGGTGAGGGTTTTTCTTGGAGATATTTTTAAAAAGTGGTTTTCCTAGGAAAATATCAGAAATTTTTTTGAAGTTTTAAAATATGAAAAATGTAAATATAATAAGAATGATAGGAAAATAATAAGTTTTGTATTATTGTCTTGAAAAATATAAATAAACAAGTTTTAAAAGTTTTTTAAATACAAAAAGAAACAAAAAAAAAGGAAAAAACAGAGCTTAAAATATATAAAATAAATTTTAAAATATCACAAAGAATATGTGATAATATCATGATATTTTTATTTTGCTGATATTTTGCCAATATTATTGGCCTAACTTAAAATGGTAATAATATTTGCAATATTTTCCAAATATCAGCGATATTGGTGACTCTGCTATACACTACACCTATCAGCATTTTGCTTTAATGGTTTATTTGTAACACTTGTTCAAAATGTTTTTTTTTTAATAACCGGGAAAAACTGCCTCGCTGAGTTCAATGGCACAAAACCCCAGGTCCTCCTTGCCCACCAAGGAGTACACCTTGCGGCAAAGAATGCAGCCATGTGTTTCAAACTCGTAACATCCTGTCAATTTAGTGACAATTCATGAGTGGCATTCATGAGTTGCCCCTACCAGATGAGCGGCCCTCGTGGTCTACTTGCTCAGAATGTTAATCTCTGCACAACAACATTATCAATCATTAAAATAATACCACAGACTTGTTAATATATTATTAAGAATGTTTTGAATGGCATGGCCTGCAGTTTTGCAGCATAAAAGAACCCATGAAAATTGTGAAATACATACGAAGTATAGGCAGTTTCTCAACCAAAATTGACTTGTAAACCAGAAGAAATACAACAGTATTGACAAATACAGTCCCATCAACATCAAAAGCAACTCATTTCTAGGAAATTCTAACTTCCTGCACTAAACTTATCCAGTCTTCCTCACTTTCTGTTCTTTTGTCTGTGGACATCCAACAGATAAGTTTTAAATAATAAATTGTGTTATTTTCGACTCTTTAATTAGGTTTTACTAGATCACAGGAAACCATCAAGATACAAAAAAACTTACATATTAACACAAGGCCCATGAAAAGACAATGGACAGACAGTGAGTAAATTAACTAACCAAATTGCACAAGGTTCTCTTGAAATTGGATAACAAAATACATTCTTCTCATTTTATTTTTATTTTTATATTTTGTTTTGATATATGCTGTCAAGAGAGTGCTCATTGTAGCTTGTCAAGGCGACATGCCCTAACTCTTGACATCTAAAACAACGAAGGGTCGACTCACTAGGTTTGGCTTTGGACCGGGTGTGAAAAGCTGGGCCTGACTGGCTAGGTTTGCTAAGGTCTGCTCTAGGCTTTGAATCACTAGGGGAGCTTGCTCCCCTGGTTGGGAAACCCGACTTAGGTCGACCGGTGGGTTCACTATGGGACGTCCTATATTCTTGCCTCCGCTTCAGCTTGTTCTCGATGTTCATGGCGTAACTGCTGGCCTGATCTAATGTCTCAACTGTGACACAACTAAAATCATCAGAAATAGCAAGACGGAGACCCGAAATGTACCTCGTGACCTGCTGACGAGTTGTTTCCTCGATCTGCACACGCAGGGAAAGTCGATGGAACTCTGCGGTGTACTCTGCTACAGTTCGGGAGCCTTGGCGCAGGGTCAGGTATTCCTTATAGGCTCGCTCGGCGTGATCCGAAGGCAGGAATTTTGACTGCATCAATCTTTGCATTTCCTCCCACGACTGTACGCGCTCTAATCCCTGCCGCTCCCTCGATCGTTGTAGCTCCACCCACCATGTTTGTGCTAGGCCTCTCAATCGAGTAGACGCTAGAGAGACACGACGATGTTCAGCGACGGTGTGATAGTCGAAGAAGAATTGCACGGCATAAGACCAGTCGAAGAACTGCTCCGCGTCAAATCGCCCCGTAAACTCCGGAAGATCCAGTTTCACCCCATAAGTGGAGGAGTGGTCTGGTGCTCTCTGTTGACGTGGCTCCACCATTCCTGCAGGATGCTCGTTCCAGAAAACATCGTTGTCCCATACTGCTTCATTGTCCGTAGTGCGGTATTGCTTGCCGGGATGCTGGTGTTGTCGAACTCTCCCGATGGGGGGTCGACGGTCAGGGCGCGCCGGTTCCTGCTGACATTGCCTCGGTCTGATTTGCCGGTGGGCGGGCACCATCTGCGGCCGGTATTATGGTACTGGAATGACGGGAAGTCCAAGGTAGGGTGGAGGGTTCGGGTTCCTGGCGGGTAGAGTTGGTATAATATGGTTGTGGGTTAGGAGTATGGTGTTGGGTCGGATGTTATATTGGGTTCTGGGCCAGGGTTGGGTAGACAGGTGGGTTTGGGTTTGGGTATGGGGCCTGGTGGGTATATTGATGGGTTGACTCGCTCGATGGGATATGGATCGGGCCCATTCCTACACTACTCGTCGGACCCAGATATGGATGGGCTGGATCGGGGTTCAAGTTGTGGAGATAATAGGCTTGGTTTGAACTCGATCCCCGATCCATAAGATTATGGGTATGGTTTTGACCCGGCTCAAATCCAAACTGGAGCTCCGTCCGGGTCCGATATGGGTTAGGGTCGGCATGGGGTCTATTTTGAGGGTCGGAATTAATGGGTTGGTTCTGGTTCGGGGCTGCCCGCGAACCGGAACCAACTAGGTAGGTTGGGTAAGGGGTGTCTAGACCCAAACCCACTCCCTGAGACCCAATGGTTGGTCCCAGCGAAACAGGCCTGGGTCCTGTTGTATCAAAAACTGGATTGATTCCTCTTGGGTCTGGCCCAATCAAAAGGGGCTCGCCAACTCCAGCTCGTAGGGATGCGACTACAGAGCCTCCCCGTGTGGGGTCGGGAGGGAAAGGTAAGTCCCTCCCGAGCCGGGCTGACAAGACCGGGCCTGCAGCAGGGTCCAGCGCTGGACCCCTGCCGACTCAACTCAACCTGCGACGCAGCCCGCCCGCAGCCCTGCCACGACCCAGGGCCTGCAGGTGGACCCAGCGCAACGCTGGGGCCCTGCAGGTTCGGGTTGACCTATTGCGCAGTCGCCGTTACACCTGGCCACGAACCCTGGCCTGCAGGTGGACCCAGCGTACTGTTGGGGCCCTGCAGGCTAGGGCCCACCTGCGAGATTGACGCAGTTACTCGCTACCGGGGATGAGGTACTCTTACCAGGGAATCGTTGTTCGCCGAGATCCCCTGGTGCTGTTGAAAGGTGTCCAGGTCAGGCATGGATGTTGGAACTGGTGGGAAGGCAGCGATATGTCCTTGTTGTAGGGGTGTCGGCTGATATGATTCGGCAGCCTGGGGACTCAAATTTGCAGACGCACCATCAGTGAGGCCTGCATCAGGTACTGCACACGGCCCCTTGCGCGACTCGACTGCTGTCATGCGATTATCCAACCCATCCAGCCTTTTCGACAGGTCGGTGACATCCCGACTCATGCGCAACATATTCTCTTGTATTTTCGTCAACACCTCCATTACGCGCAGCATTGGATCTTCGTTGCTCGCCTCCTCACGCGCTTCGCCTTGTACCGGATCGATTCCCGCCTCAAGAGCCATCCCGCTGATGAAGGTGGAACGCCGGCTCTGATACCACTTTGATGCAGCCCACGTCGGAGAAGGAGTGAAAACAGAGGCCCACCGTGAATCGGTGTGGCTGAACCTCTTTATTAATCTCAATAAGTTTCAATAAACAATGGGGAAAACAACTAACAATAAAGAAATTAAGAAAAACAGGATGCAAGTAATAAGGAATAAGCAAAAGTGCAGAAAGAGAATGACGGTTGAAGCTTTCCAAACAGTCCCCCCCCCCCCCCCCACACGCAACCCTAGGAGTGGGCCTTTTAAAGGAGGCTATTTACTGGACTCGGGTCATGGGTCCAGACTTGGATCCGAACCGCAATCCGGGTCAACTTCTATCTGCAGCTGGTTCTGGGGCGTGCGAACTCCACCATGCCTGGAGTAGGTGCGCAGGGGTACCTCCCTGCATCGTGGCTCCGTCCCTGCAAGTGAGTCATACACGCGAGGTCGCTCATCTGCCCTTTGTGGCGGATCGGGTGGCACGATGGGCCCAATCGAGTCCTCCCCTGCATCAAAACAACAATACACATGCTACCTCTTGGGATTGAAAATATGGTCACGCAATTAGCAAGACGAATTGTTGCAGACATATAGACCTGGTGGCTCATGGTCCAATGGATTACCAGAGGCAGCCAGAAGATAAAGCAATAGGGCTAAATGGCAGATGCAAAACGCTTAGTAGTAGTTAGATTTATTTTTTTGATACAGATAAACGGCTTCGATTAGTTCTCAATCAATAATTGTTTACTTCATTAGTAATGATTATTGACTTAAGCTTATTTTCAATTTAATGCTTGTCTTTAAAACATGATTGATCTTATCGTTTTGTGTAAGATAAAGATAACAGAAAACACAAAGTTGTTTGAGGGAAAAGTGAACAACCACATACCTGAAAATGGTAACTGAACAAACACCCACTTCTCCCCAAACAGGTTCTCAGGAAGGTCCATAGGGAATGGTTTATCTAAGGCAAGAAGTGGCGTTGATCCTTTCTGGAAACCAGGGTGACACGAATAAACAGTTTCATAACGCTCCTCCAGCCATATTAGTAGTGATATGCACTGTACATAAAAGGAAGTGTAGGTAAAAATCATGCACAAAGCTAAAATCAAGCTAAAGATGAGTATAGATGGACACATGCTGATTATAATACACATTACGTATAAATATGTATAACACCAAACCTATTTGGAATAAGTTAAGCTAATAGCTCACCGTTAACAAGTCAGACTAACAATTTTGCACCAATTGGGAATGTAAAGGAATAGAACAAAACAAATGAAGACACAAAAGAATGCTGAAACTGAGGGAAGATCATCTCCCAATATTATTGAATTGGCTAAATGGTCTACAAGTTATGCTAGTTCCTCTTGTATCTCCTTGCCCTTAGATACATATTTGCTATCATAAAAAATCTTTTTATTATGGGACAATACTAATGCAGTCCTTTGTTGTCAAGGAACTGAAGATAAGAGAGGTAATTGGTGAAGTGTCTATACAGAGGAGATTATTCATTCAAAAGATAAAACTTGCAGTCCAACTTCAATAATGGAGCAAGATCTTGGCAGTGTCGTGCAGAAGGCTTTCTCATGGCCAGTTTGATAACTTATCTATGTTAACCAACAAGGGAACTGGTAGTTAAGCAAACTAAATTTTCCTCTAAAAGTTGGAAATCGGAAAAAATTAAGAGATTAATTATCTTGTGGTAATCAACAGTATTCTCATTTTTCCCTTGCCCATGGGACAAATGAGAAGTGATGTATTGTTGGATCACAAATGAGAAGTGATCCAGATTCAACCCTACTTCATCTGACATGATTCGGTCCAAAGTTCACACAAGTGGAAGTGAACTGTTGTAAAACACCATTTTTAAGTGGGTGTGAACTAACACTAGTGCAAGCGTATTTGAATTCTGCCCCATAAGCAGGAAATGATGGGATATCAAACTGTGATCCATAATATACCACCTATCTCATGTTTCCAGATAAGTGAATGCATTCAAATGCACCTATAAATTGAACATTATTTTGAAAAAGTTATGGTCTACGTCACATAGGTGTGGGTGCGACGATGCGGCACTTTAAAAAAACTTGGATGCAGGGGTGCAAGAAGGGTATATCCGCACCCGCACCTTTGTGACATAGTATATATATATATATAACTGGACATGGTTAGGGTTAACTGAATCTACTTTTGGACAGAAATAGACCTTGGTGTGGTTGACTTCACCTGACACAAAAGAAACCATGTCCAAGTGTCGCACCCATATGGGTGTGGGTGCAATACGGGTGCGTTGCCCTGTTAGAAGAGTCTGTTATACATATATATATATATATATATATATTAGTAATGATACAGTGCTCCTGAAGTACCTACTCCCACCTAATAAAAGCTTTAGATTGTCAAATTTCTTAAACTTTTTTAGTTGATCAGACCCTATAGATATGATCTATAAGCATTATTTAGTAGAAAACAAGTTTTGGATCATGTGATTATAGCATATATGTGTGTTTTTTAAGACCTTTAAAAATCAACGGCTCACAATGTATCAAAATTTCATGTCTTAAAAAATCCAACTTTTATGCCCAAAAAACATTATCCAAAGCTTGATTCCTATAAAATAAACTATGTTGAGTACATCCATAAGGTTTAATTGAGAAAATATAACTTACAACCATGATTTCTAGTATGTGGGAGTAGATACTCCCAGAGCACCAGATCTCTCTCTCTCTCTCTCTCTATATATATATATATATATATATATAGAGAGAGAGAGAGAGATAGAGAGAGAGAGAGAGATGTATGTGTGTGTACATTTATGTATTCATATATATAATATTAGATAAAACTGGACTTGGCTAGGGTTAACTGAATTTACTTTTGGATGTGGTTGACTTCACCTGACACAAAGGAAACCGTGTCCAAGTGTCGCACCCGCATGGGTGCGGGTGCGTTGCCCTGTTAGAAGAGTCCATGTTACATAGGTTATGGCATATTCTTAACTCTGGTGGGTTGGAGATCATATGTCAAGGAATTAAAAAAACATAGACACCAATTAAATATTTCATTGATTTGCTTCATGCATGCACAGGGATAGTGTAGAAGAAAGGATCATATTATGCAGACCACCAAACTAAATCACTTTCGATGATTCTCCTTCTCCAACAGCCATGTTAACAGAGTGCCAAACAGAAGCCTGAATGGTAACAGAGTCTATGAAGTGTTTATCTACTCATCATCCTAGTTTGTCTAATTTTATCCCGCTTTTCTTGGGCCTTTAGCCATATAGTTCATTTCAAAGGAAGAAAACGAGATCTCAAAGTATGGTTGCAGAGTTTCTACACTACACTAATGGAATACCATACACTCTGAAATCAAGCAAAGCAGTTTTATCACAAAGTTATATCACATTAGATGAAGTAAAGACTTTCACTAGATATGGAATTACAACAAACAAAATAGCCATCGTCTCATTATTTTGATCATGTTGGTTCATTTAATACTGCTGTGTGGGGCAACTGGATCATAGCCATTTCAGTAATCATAAAGGTAAACCATAGGTACCCTAAGAATTGAACCGATCACTTTATCAATTATTAAGTTCAAATACTGATGCCAAACCGTCAGAACAAAAGTTCAAATATTTGTTGAAGATTAACCAACCAAAAGAATTAGAAATCAGAGATTCACCAGCCAAACCAAAAGAAATAGAATTCAAAGATTCACCTTGAAAAAGAAAAAGAAGAAAGAACTGCAGATTGGATTCGTAAGTACCTTTTTACTGGGAACCGGCTTTATACCGAGCTCTGTACAAGCTTTCGTGATAATGGTCTGCATTTGAGACCTACACACATAATTCACAGAAACGAACAACACCCACCTTCACTCTATGCCCCTCAACTCAACCACCAGAACAGAGAATGCCGGGAACCAACCAAATTAAGTAGCCGGAGAGTAATCACCTGAAGAATCGGACGCGTTCCGGAAACGGGACACCGAGCAACTCCGAGATCGAAACTATGGCGTCCTTGAGCGTGACGCTGTTGATGACATTGTTGGGGAAGAACTTGGAGAACTGCAGCGAGAGCGTGGCGTCGCAGACTATGAGCTCCCACATCTTCTTCCCGCGGGCATCGAGTATCGGCCTCGAGCAGAAATCGAGCTCCCACTCGCTGATCGATTCCGGCGGGACCTCGGAGTCCAGGAAGCAGATCTCCAGGTCGTCATCGGAAAAAGAAGCGGCGGAAACCGGCGCGGCGGAGTCGGCCGATTGCTCGCTGACGGATCGGAAGGTGGGGATGGTGGCCCTGGAGTTTGGGTTGGGGATGGTGGTGGGGAAATGGGTGGTGGTGGTGGGCCTTGGGGAGGGTCTGGGGAGGGTAGGGGCGCCGGAATAAGGTCTGGACTGGGCGTGGGTTTGAGAGTTGAGAGAGGAGAAGGGGAGGGTGGCCATGAGAGAGAGAGAGTTGCAGAGCTCCTCTTCTTCCTCTTTCTCCCTCTTTCACATTCTTTTTCTTGTTTGTAAGATTTGAAGGGTGTGGGGGAGACGTTATCCACCACGTCTACGAACGGTAATCAAGTGTGCAAATGGATCGGATATAAGGTCTTGATCATGTTAGATCTGAATCTTAATCCAAAATGCGGTCAAAGATCCAGACGCGAATCTGGGTCTAAATGATATCCGATGAGTTCTGGTTGAATCCGATCTAATATATGATAATGCCGGACCCACTAAAAAAAACAGTGAGAAAAGTTGTTGTTATATGAAAAACATAGGGATCCGATCGACCCGTATGGTCCTCTACATGTTAGAGTTAGACCCGAATCCTAATCTGAAATTCATGCAATTGGTCCGAATGTGAATCCGTGTCTGAATGGCATCTGGTGAGTTTTGGTTTCATGCGGATCTAATATATGATAATTCTGGATCCACTAAAAAAGAGAGTAAGGAACACTCTTTATATTAGAAATACAAAAGGATCAGATGGTCCTGATCATGTCAGATCCGAATTCTAATCCAAAATGCATGCAATAGATTCGAATGTGAATTTGGGTCGTAACGATATCCGATGAGTTCTAGATCTCTAGTGGAATCTGGATCCAAAATATGATAATGCTAGATCTGTTAAAAAAAGAACAAAATTTTTATTTAGTTAACAATTTTTTATGCATTTTGACGAGGTTGCAGTATCATCATTTTCATTGACTTCCCTGGTTAGGTCGAAAGTTGAGTTTCATACGAATAATATATATAAGCATATTATTATATTTTTTTATTTTTTATAGATATAAGCATTTAATAGCCCCATTCATATTTTTGTTTTGTTGTGGTTGTAGATGTTTTTTTTTATGTTTTTCTATGTTTTATTTAATATTTGTTATGGGATTTACTATTTAATATTTTTCATAACTGTTTGTGTTGTAACTTATTTATGTTTGTTTGCTTGGCCTTTAGTTAATATTTATTATTTTTTTTATTGGTGTAATAAGGTTAAGGTTTACTGTACACAACTATTGCATAAGGGTTAAAGGTTATTTTGGATAGTTGGCTTTTAGAGTGGTTGTTATATATAATTATGTTAATTGAATATACAAAGTGTATATGATGCTATTTTGATTTGATGAATGATACGTTACGGTGGGTGAAGATAAACCTCAACCTACCAAAATTGTATTGGGGCAAGGTGAGGGAGACGGTTTCTCATCTGGGAAACTGTCTTCCCCACCATTTTTTGTTTTAATTTTTACTGCACTTCGGTGCAGGTTTTTACAATGGGTCAGAACAAATTTTCTCTCTCAATGTTTAATATTACCAATTTAGTTTTGCATTTTGATGGTTCAAGAACCATTAGTAAATAATCCAGTTGCACATCGAGCTACAAAATGATGAAATAGTAATGTTGATCTTGATTTCGATTCAAATATGAAAATAATTCAATTAATTAAATCTGGGGTGGATCTGAATACATTATTTGTGGATTATTTGATCTATAATCCCATACCCAGAATACATTATTTATGCAAATGGATCGGGTTCTGACCTGAGTATGTAACTAATCCAAATCTATATATTGGATATGCGTAGTTCACGTCCAAAACTTGGGTCTAATCCATCGTATATATGATTGGGTCTGATAATATCTGCATTCAAAAGTAGGCAACATTATAGCATTGGATCAGTGTCAGAGTGACATATAGACTGACTCCCTTTATTCTTTTTCATGTAAAAAATAGAAAAGAAGAGTTTATCCTTTCCACTGGATCTAGTATATCACTAGTACGGGTGCAAACGTGTTGGATACAGTTGTTTTGAATCCAAACCTAGATATTGGACAAGAGACAGAGATCAGAATTTACTTGATCGTGCTGGATCAAAAGCAAAAGGGTTTAAAACAAGTTTTTTCATGTAGAAAGGGCAAATTGATTGGATTTGATCTGGAACAACATGGAGATCTAATAGTAATCTGAACCCAATCCAAGTATGAAGAAGTTTAAATAAGGTATGTCCAAATTAGATCCAAATTTACCTGCATATCTTATACTGAGATCCATATTTGAATATCAGAATAAAGTGTTAGATTAGGATCATAGTCTGACCAAATCTAATCCGCTTGGACCTCTACATCCAGGTTCATTTGAGGTGTAGACCCATAACCTATAGGAAACTGTTATGGTTTAGAGTATGGTAGAAGATCCAGATTTAGGATTCAGGATCCAAATACCACTTTCAAAACCTTCTGGGGGTGTGGGGGGGTGGGTCACAGGTTGATGATGTAGCAGCTGACATAACTTCTCTAATGGTGACAAGTCAAAGATCTAGAGTCCAAATCAAGAGATGAGAAAGCAGGCATGACAATTAGGAAGGGAGGTCTACCTAAAGGAGCATGTAATCCTATAGAGACTTTTGAGATGTCTCTTAGTGATAGATTTAATTATTGTTAACTAAGTTGGTTAATTATGGAAGAACTTTTTATTTGGTTTATTCTTATGAAGAGTTATTAGTTAAGTAGGAGTCCTAGTATAGTTGGTCTTTTGACTTTTTTTAAATAGATGAGATTTTATATCATTACGACTCAAGCCAAGCTCTACTTATATAAAGAAACTTTGGGGAGCCATATTTAGCATTAAATATTGAATTGAGTTTTCTCATAAGACCTAGTTGTCCCCCTCTATCTTCTTTTTTTCTTCTCTCTCACTCCTCTCTTCTCTCTCTTCTTCCCCTTGAACGTTCCTTCTTCCTCTAAGGGAATGATGCAAGTCCTTATCGATGACAATGCTTCATCCAGACTAAGCACTAGGGGGTCCGTCTCAGCGCAAGCACGAGCATATATTAGCCGACTAGAACTAAGTTCGCAAATGAAACAACCAATAACAAGAACAGTTTATATAAAAAGACATATCCCAAAGATTCAGAGCACATTGGAGATTTGGAACCCATGTTCTACCAAACAAACCATTAATTTCAAATCATTGTTAAAATGAAATAGTTCAAAATATTAATGAAAATTTAATAACTTTAAAATTAAGTTCACAATTTTTTCAATCAACTCATCCACTTAGAAAAAGAACATCCTACAATCCATAGGATCAATTCTCTCTAGCACCAGTCTTGCCATCATGCTGCTCAACTAAGTATGGGTTCCACTACCTGAGAAATATGAAACAATGAGTGAGTACCACAATTCTCATATGAAATTATTACATCATTCAACAATATAACATAAAGCATACATCATAAAGCATGGATCAAACAAACATCAACCATAGAAATTGTTAAGGTACGTAAAAGAATTCAGATATTCTTGCAAACACAAGAGATACATAATCTAATGCATAATGCATAAGGTAGCTTTTATCTTCCTTATTGTCACTTACTTTTGAATGCATGAACAAGTTACTAGCAATCAATTTGAGTTTTTCTCCCGACTCCTCCAAGGGTATTGTTCATGGGCAAAAATTGAAGTACAAGGCAATACCAGTGGTATTTTTACCTACACATAATTTGAATTTTATTAACCTATTATGCACATGTTCCTCGGGTCTATAGATGTGCATATCATGAACACATAAATTATGTTGCATTAACATGATCATGTGCATGTTTGGATGTTATGCATGAGATGAATCATAAAAGCAAAATGCATATTGCAAGCAAGTGTTTATATACATATACAAATTATTTTATATGTATATTCTTGTTGTGTATGAATGAATGTACATTGTGGACATCTTTGAATAATTGTGTGTTTACATATTCACTGAGGATTTTTGCATAAGATGCATCGGTGGTCGGATGTGAACCACTGTAGGCCATGTGAGTCAAGTGCATGTGTTGCTCTAAAATTTGTGTGTATGCATTGCAAAATCCATTTTGAAACTATTGGCTTTCTAAATTAATTGCAATGTTAAATTGTAATGGGCCAAGGTTCCATATAGTGTTTTACATATTGATTTGCAAAATGATTCTTTTGTAAAGAATTTGATTTTTGATAAAAGAGATAAACAATGTAATTAATATTTTTCTTTATGGATGTCTCTTCCATAGTGTGAGAATCTTGGATGATAGTTTTGTGAAAATCGTGAGGATACTAAAACTCTGTGTGCGATTGTGCCCCTGAACTTGATATGGTGGTTTGACTCTCGACTACGATTTTAGAGAGTTTTCAGCCACTTTGCTTGATGGTGATGTTGTAGACACAACTGTTGTTATTGTTATACCAAGAAAGTGACATCAGTAGATGCTGATTTTCCTAGTGTCCCGACATTAGATGTTGATTCCTGATATCGGTTAGGGAACAAGTGTGAAACCGAGTAACAAAATACAATTTATGTGTTAAGCTACAACTAGAAACCGTTCTTAAACTTCAAGAATTGTGGTGCTCGTTTTGAGTATCCACGGGTTTTAATGAAAAGTGAAACTAAACTTATGTATATTTAATAGGGACATGCATGAAAAAGAGAACTTTGATAATAACTTAATAATTTATTCATGCATGTATATTGGAATCATGCATATTTATTGTTCTGCATTAGTTCATGCATTCTTACTTGTTCTGTTTCGTGTGAGATATTATTGTTGCATGATAATTGATGGTAAATGCAAAAATAATTAATTAAATTATGATATTATTGTAATTATATTCCTCTGAAAACTTGCATGAATTTGATTTATGTCCTTTTTTGACTATTTTGATTTTTAGAGAAATTCATACAAAGAATCTTTGATTCTTACCCAGTAGTTCCTATGTTTTCCACAGGATCTGAAGCTCAGTGATGAAGACGACTGCCACATGGAGTCTACGAGACTGCGTGACTTACATTCTATATATTTTTGGACAGTGTGACTCTATGATTTAAAACTTTAATTTAATTATATTTTCAGACTTTGATTTTTTATTAATAAAGTTTGTTATTTTGATTGGATGGTTCAATGTAGTGATCTCTTGTTGTTTGAAAGTTGTTAAGTCTATGAGGCCTCAGATCCTTGGGTTTTGGTTTTTGAAATTATTTAAAAAAAATCTACTTTTTAATGGGGATGAGTTGGGGTCATTACAACTGTTGGCTGCCCTAAGCTATTGGCTTATTCAGGCAGTACTGTGTGACATGGTCGGGTTGTTGGCATTAGTAGTAGACCCTCTTGAAGAGATGACAATAGCTTAAGGGACGACTCTTGTTGCATTGCCTGCATGTCGACTGAGTCTTCTCCTACTGTTGTCTTTGTTGAGAACGACTTTGCTGGTTCCCCTAGTTGGTCTTCTGCCTCTTGTTCTTTGTCGCCCGCAGGTGGGTTCTTTAACGCTCTCCAATTATCATTGCCACTCTTCCTCGTTTGTCTACCAGCGAAAAGGTTGAAGCAATATCACTCTAAACTCCTAAATTTGGTGATATAATCCACTAAACTCATGTTCTCTTACATCGGCTCGAGGAACTGCTGTCACATCCTTTCCCTCATGAAATAGAGAAAGTATGCTTCTAGAAACTCCTCCATGAAGGTCTCTTAGGGGATGGTCTCAACAAATGCGTACATCACCCTACGTAGGGTATCCCACAATGTTTTAGCATCGCCCTTCAAACGGTACATGCCCAAGTCAATTTATCGGTCCTCTAGCACTGGTAGGACACAAAACGTCTTCTTAGTCTCCTTAACCCAGCTTTCAACGGTTTCAGAGTCAGCCTTCTTAGAGAAAGTTGGTGGATCCAACTTCAAGAACTTCTCATATATGACTGTAGTAATGTTCATAGTGACAATTGATGCAGGATGGATGCACGTTGTAGGTTGCGCCTGGATATGAGTGGTCACAGTCTCGACCAGACTGTTGAGGGCATTCATCAAGAAGTCCCTCTGCTCTTGCCAATTCATGAGAGTGCTAGAACTAGCACGACCACAAGCATATATCTATAAAAAAAATTCAACCATAATTCATTAGTAAACTTTACACCCCTAGATCAAGCCTATCCCCTTAGGATTGATCTCAGTACAACAATCACAATCATATCAAGCACACAATTTAAATCACAACACATTGACTTAAATATAATTATCCATACAGTCAAAAATAAAAAATTTCAAATTACATGATAATAAGGAAACCAAATTTACAAGGTAGCTCTTACTAGTAATGTAGAGACTATTTATAAAGTATGAGTTTGTGACGTGTATGGTGGTGGTTCTGACATATCTTATTCTTCGTTCTCATATCAACTCTGTAATGGCCCTCACTGACCCTCTAAAAATAGTGAAATTTTAAAAAATAATAATAATTACAGAAAACCTCCCACAGATTCGGGGTACGTCACATATTTAATATAACCATATCACAAACCATTCCATGCATAAAGTCGATTGAAAATAATAAATTGAACTTCATTTAATTAAATCAATAAGTTAGAAGTCCAAAGTAAAAATCAACTTTGTCACATCTCACACACAAGTTAGAACCCAAACTCCAAGTCACAAGCCTCGAGTCCCCCAACCAGCCAGTCCTACGCATCACTGAGCCTCTGTGCCTAAAAAACAGTTTTAGAAAATGGGTAAGAACTAAAGTCCTCGTACGAATTTATCTAAATATCCAACAATAAAGGAAATAACATAAATTAACTCATGCATAAATTTAAGAGGAAAATCATAAGCAATAATTTACCAGGAAGTAACTTACCATTTAAGCATTCAACAATATCATGCCAAATCAAATATTTAGAAATGTATACAACTAATGCTAAACAGTAAAAGATGTATGATTCAATGCACATACGTGAATAACTTCTTAAGTTATTTATTAGAGTAGCTATTGCATGCATGTCACTATTAAATGCACACAAATTTAATTTTTGTTTTTCATTAAACTCACGAATACTCAAAATAAGCAAAAATTTTTATGTTCAAGGTAGTTTCTAGTTATAGCTTAACACATAATTTATATTTTAATTATTGGGTTCCACACTTGTTCCTCGACCGATATTAGGAATCATCACCTTTCACTGAAATATTAAGAATCTTCACCTAATGTTGGGACATTAATGAAAATCTTTAACTATTAATGTCACTTTCTTGGTATACCAATAACTACAGTTAAGTCAACAACACCACCCCAAGGCAAAGTGGCTGAAAGCTTCGTAAAACCATGACTGAAAATATGAACTTCACATCGGGTTTTGGGGACACAATTGCACAAAAAGTTTTAGTATCCTCACGCTCCTCCAAGATTCTCACACTATAGAATGAACATCAAGGAAGAGCATAATTATACTATTATAGTATCTTTTACCATTTAAAACAAATTTCAAGTTCTTTACACAAGAATTGTTTTGCAACTCCACATGCAATAACAATTTTGAGCTCTAGCCCTCATAATTTAACAGTGTAATTAATTTTAGAAAATCAATAATTTTTATAAAACATTTTGTAATGCATAAACAATTCAGTAACATATGAGCAGTACATGCTCCTGGCCTACATAGGCCCACAGTGGTTCACGCATAACTACTAACATAATCTCAAAAAATGATTCATGCTATTGCAAACTTTTAGTCAATATAAAACACACACAGTTTCACAATATATATTCACAATGCACATTCACAGACAAAAGAATGTGCATTTAGCCAAGCACATACACATGCATATATAAAGCTTGCAGACCACACTATTCATGATCAAATTTATGCATATGATCCATAAACATGCAAACAATCTACACAATATCAGATTTATGCATATGATCAATAGTCATGCAAATATCTATTTATAGTTAGATTCATGTGTATGCTAAGAAACTACAAACTAATTTGTTTAGGATCAGATTTATGCTAACAATCGATATATGACCAGATCAAACATGATATCTATCGATTTATGATCAAACCTGATCAGCTGACAGAAGGGTGAGCAATATATGTATATATTCTGATCAAATTCGATTGACACACACACACACACACACACACACACACACACACACATATATATATATATATATATATATATTCTAATCAAATTCATATATATGATCAGCTGACTGCAAACTGCATATAATCGACTTCATGTACATGGTCGGCTAACTCAAAAAAATGCATATGTTATGCACAGGTTCATGCATATGATTAATGAATTGAAAAACTACGTACGCATGATCAAATTTGAATACATGAATCAGTAAACTGACATATATATATATATATATATATATCATATTCATAAGCATTCATTGACTAACATATATATCACATTCATAACATGAATCATTTGACATATATATCAAATTTATAGCATGAATCGACTGACATATATATTAGATTTGTAATATGAATCGATTGATATATATATCAGATTCATAACATGCATCATCTGATATATATATATATATATATTGGATTCAAACATGAAGCAAATGTTATATATATCAGATTTCATACCTAGTCAATAAACAAGAAAAATATAAACATGTATGATCCATGCTCATGAAATCAGCAACAAGAAAAATACATGTATTAGATTCATGAACATGAAATCAGCAAACTGAAAAAGAAATACATATTTCAAATTTATGAAGATGAGATCAACAAACTATATGTGATCAAATTCATGCTCATGAATACACAAGCGGATCACAGCAGACTGAAAATTAAATGCATATATATGATGCATGCTCATGAAATCGACATACTGAACAAAAACAAATATATCTTGTTCATGCACATGAAATGAGCATAACTAAAATATATTAATCAAATTCAGCTATCGGTAAATTGAAAAGTATATGGATATCTGATCAGATGCATGAAATCGGCAATTTGAAAATATATTTTATTTCTGATCAGATTCATGAAATCAACAATCTGAAATTATATTTTATTTCTTATCAGACTCATGAAATCGGCAAATCTCTCTCTCTCTCTCTCTCTCTATATATATATATATATATATATATATTATGATCAAATTTTTCTTTTTCCTCTCTAAACCCATGCTTAAATCAACTTACACGACTCCCTTCCCATTCATATTTAGAGAAAAACTCGTACCTTGATTTTTTATTTCAAAAAGAATTAGAGGAATGAGAAAAAAATCATAGATGATGCCTTCTTCTTCTCTCTTTTTTTCTTTCTCTTTTTCTCTCTCTTTCTATATCACCATTTTCTCTCTTATCTCTTTTTCTTTCTTTATCTACTCTCTCTCTCTCTCTCTCTAGAAAATGACTTATAGAGAGAAGGTTCTTAACCCCTTTTTATAATTTTAGGAAGAACTCTAGAGAGGGGGTGATGCCCCCTTCTAGATGCATGGGGTAGAGTTCTACCCATCAAGCCTTATCATCTACAGGTTTTTAATATATTTCATTTTATTTTTTTATGCTAAGAATATTCTAGAAGGCGCACCCCCTTTTAAGCATCCAAATGGGGTAGAGTTCTACCCTAGGTAGAACTCTACCTCATCCTTAGTTTTTAAAATAAAAGGTTTGTTTTTAAAACTTTAAGTTCATTTTAGTTTTAAAATAACATGGATGAATTATGGATCCAGATTGGATTTATGATCCAAATCTATATTCAAATCCAACTGGATCTCAACTTGAACTGGGTCCAGATCCATATTAACATGGGTCCAATGGAGCAGGTCGTGTCCAATCCAAACTGAAAAAAACTAAAAAATAGAGGTCAGTCATTTTAGAAAAATGTATTTCTTGAACCAACTATAATTTGATTTAGAGAAAACAAATCTCATACAAGATTTACATTTTCAAACGAATCTAACTACGGTCTTAGCTCAATTTCGCTTTCGAATTTTGTCTATATTTAACCTGAATTTCTCTTGAATTTAAAGGTTAAAAATAATTAATTTCACAGATTTAGTTAACATTTATGGATCTTGTCAACGGGCTTTGGACCAAGCCGAGACCTAAGCTGATGCTATCTCATATTTAAAGATTTTCCATGATTTTATCAAATTAAATATAAATATTTAATTCAAAATTTATATTTTTGGGCTTAAAAATCTTGGAAAAATTATGAGATATTACAACTTAATAGTTGATGCCAAAACCATGGTTTTAAAACTCGTTGACTAGTCACTCAGCTCATCCTTGAGTGACTCATGATTCAGCGAGGTCATGTTAAGTATATATTTTATATAAAATATATAAATATATGTATATACTATGTATATTTTATAGTATTTTATCAATATATATAATATTTTATATGATATTTTTATAATATATTTAATATATAATTTTATTAATATATGTATACCCATATTTTTTATATAATATATATATATTTATATTATATTTCATATAATATGTGAAATTATATATAAAATATTTCATGTATGTATATATATGTATGACTCGCCCATGACTCAGTCATGACTCACCCAAGTTTTATACAAAAAGAGTTTGTACTCGATCATGCATATATTTTAGAGATATTTCATATAAAATATGCATGATTTCATGAGAAAATGATTTAAAAACCCTATTTTATGCTAGTTTTGAGTAAATGAGCTAAAATGATTTAAAAATAGAAAATGCATGAAAAATAGCTTTATTTTACATTTTAATGCATATTTTAGTTTTTTGACATAATTGTACTAGTTTAGTTTTTGAAAATAGAGTTAAAATAGACTTAGTTTTATAATTTCTAAAACATAGTCATTTTGAGTTGTTTTGCAAATACTTTTTAAAGAGAGGTTTTGAAATGGAATTTTAGAAATAAGATAGACTTATGGACAAAACTTCAAATTTATAAATAGGCTACGTAGGGGGAAGAGAAGCTTGTCATCCCTTTCTTGCCCCAGCCTTCTCTTCTCCTCCTTCTTCTCCACCTCTTCTTGCCTTTTCTTCTCCTTCTCCCCATTTTCCTCTCTTTTTCTCATCCTCTTTTCGGTGGAGAATTTTGACAACGGCTTAAGCAAGAGAGAGGATTCCAACCTCTCTTCTCAACCTAATCAAGAGTGAGAAATCCTTTTCTCTTCTTCTTCTTATCCTCCTTCTCTTCTTCTTCTTCTCCTTTTCTTCTAATTTTCTTCTTTTCCTGTTTTTTTTTATCTGATTTTCTGAAATTAGTAGATAGAGTGTATGATTTCTAGTCTATTTTGCAATCTGAATTCATCAAATGTAAGCATTGGGATTAGGATTCTGAATTTTCTACATATTTTGTTTTCATTAAAATCATGATTCAGATTAGTTCAATAGCTATAAAACAGTAAATATTGTTTCATAGATTCATTATCTGCATAATTTTTGTTTCATTTTTTTGTTCTTCTGTTTGTTTGTTTTTAGGATTTTCATACAACATTGCAATGTGCGTACAATGAAAAAATTTGTTTTCGGTTTGCTTGAATCTAAAATCCGAAGAAAAAAAATCATATCCAAATAATCCGATCGGTTTGTGCATCCATTGGATTTCAATATTTTTATAGAAATTTGATCTGAAATCCATCATTTTTTTTATCTAAAATTTGCCGCCGGATGTCAGCACATTCTTACAGAAATGTGATCGATCATCTGGATCGATTCTTGTTTTTTTTTTTCCAGTGATTACTGTGTTTAAAAGAAATTTGGATTGATATTGTTGTTTGAAATTTGATCCCGATCGATAGTGTTGTTTGAGAAGAATTCCCGATCGATATTGATGTTTGAGCTCCAGCTTGTGATTGAAATTCTGGCATCGATCGGAGAACTGGATTTATTCCAGTCGATCAGGAATCGTGAAGATTTGTAGCTGGCCAGAATCCCCTGCATAAGCCGGATTACTTTTGATCTCTGTCACGATTCACCTTTGATCAACATTGCTGTTGTTTCTGGAACATCTGAGCAGTGTCGTGATATTGCTCAATCGTCTGATGTTTGAGCATTTGTCTGATTTCTGGAAATTAAGTGGATGAGTGTCTAACTCCGGCGTATCTGTTTGAACTCCGACGTGTATTTGAACTGCCGAAATCTCTCTTTCTCTACCATGAGGACGGATCAGCTCCTCTGCAGGAGTGTCTCCAACTAGGGTCTCTTGCTTCAGTATTGTCGTGAATCCTCTTTTTGTCGTGAATCCTTTAATCTGATGTCTGAAATCATCTGAGCAGAATGAATTATCCAGTGAAGATCTTCTGTATTTCAGAAATGCCGGTGGACTCCGACTCACTTTTACTATTTTCGACAATCTGAGCCCCCGATTTTTGTACTGATATTACTGATAAAATTTTGATATCCAGCAAATGTTTGATAGCTAATCATTTTATTGCCAGAATTCTTTGGAAAATCGAGGGTTACTATTCAAAAGTGAAATTTCTGTTTGGAAATCATTTGGAAAGCATTGTGTTTTTTTTATTGTTCTTCACTGCTAATTTTCACTGTTTGAATGAAACTGAGTTTCACTGCAATGTTGTTATTTGAGTTTTACTTGATTTCTACTAAGTGTTTCATTGATTTTTACTAATTGTTTTGATTGAATAATAGTATTAGATATTAGTTAATTAAATTGTTAAACGTTAGTTAATTGATTAGTTAGTTGTTAGTTGTTTTGTAGTTAAAATTACTCAGTTAATTTGTAGTTAGTTGCAAATTGCTATTAGTTGTCATTAGGTTTATATAATTCATAATTAGTTTGCATATATTCACATTAGTAATTTAATATAGTTTTTACTTGTCATTTAGATTTCATTAAAATTTGTCATTTAGATTTCTTGCATATTATCTTTCATTCCTTTAGCATTTAATTAGCATAATCTGCTTAGTGTAGTTTCTATTACTCTCTTGTACTGCTCGTGTTCTTTTGATTTGTGCAGGATTGCACATGAGTGGAGCGAAAGTGATCAAGTGACACGGAAGCACAAGAGTAGAAGTTTTTTGTTTTCAGTTTAGAATTAAGAATTTAATTCTGGGTTTGTAAATAATGCCTTTTAAGCCCTCTGCGTAGGGTATTCATTCGTTGTAATAAGTAGATTACCTAGATTTCTTTTCTTTCGTACTTTTTATGCATTTCGGCAATAAAGAGTAGTTTAATTGTTTGTTTGAATATGAAATATTCTCGTTCCCTGAGTTCGACCCGGTCTCATCCACTAGTGAGAACCGATTTTTATTAATTGATGTATGGTTTTCGCATGTTTTACTTATAAAAATCTTTTCAAAACTACAACATATTTCAAAATAGACATCGGTACTCATTTTTTATTCACAGACTAGGCGATCTTGGTCGAGTTACTGGGTTAACCCAGCGAGTTTTTAAACTATGGCTAAAACTACGTCATTCTCAGGTCTCAATAGTGGAAAAAATCCTCTAATACCGTGGTTGAGGACATGAGCCACAATATCAAGCTTTAAAAAAAAATAACACCATGGAGTTCAGTACCACCTTGTTCTCCACAACAACTATCCACGGGTCTCACCTTCTTAGAGGGCAACCAACGAGAAAAATTAACACACTAACAGTTTTGGATCCATAATATTAATAGCATTCACTAATGCCACATGAGCTCTATATCCAGCTCAAACATGCATATCATCTCATGCAATATCCTATTAGGTGATCTCCCTGCTCGGACACAACAATATACTTGCCATGTGCCAATATGTGCAAATGTGTGCAACCATGTATCATTCATCATATGCTTCATGACATAATTTAAACTTTGCATTTAATATATTTTTTTACAAAATATTATATTAGCACACAACCTCAATAAGCCCACATGTTGCTCAACAACATATCATAAAGTCCATTTGGTTCACTTCTGGAACCATCACATGTCCATGTGGTTCACTTTTGGAATCATCTCATGCATTCAAGCACAATCTCCTAATTTGAGACTAATAACACAAAATTTACATGTTATTGTAAATTTTGTTATAAATCGTATAAAATGATTGAGGCTTTGAGATTTTAACAGAAGGTTCTTCCATATGTTACATGCATACAGATTAAAACCCTAGACCTTAACTCATTATAGACAAAGAATTACATTTTTGTAACAAAGAATTGCATTTTTTGTAACACAAACTATTTTTTGTTTACATAACAATTTTGTCCAATTATGTTTCTCTAATAAAAAATTACTTATAATTAATACATAACAAATTAGATGATAGAATTTTTACTGTGGGTGGCTTGATAAGTCTGATTCAAGCCCACAAAAACCTAGAATTTAATTCGATTTCAGCAGAGAGCTAAAAATCCTATAACACCTGCTATTTTTTTATTTTACAAAACGTGTTCCAAAAAATTATAAATTCTAGACCAACTTTCATGATTTTTTGTTTTCAAACCATAAGAAATCGACCTCTAAAATTTTAATTGTGTGTTCTTTTACAGCGAGACTAATATATTTTAAAATCTTAGCCATAAATCTTGAGAATTATGGGAGTTATGATTTTTACAAATATAAGTTGTCTCGATAGACTCACTATCGGGACAAGATTTCTGTGCCAACTTGGACAAACATATCTCTGAATCCACAACTCATCTGAGTCTGAGATTTGAACTGAGATACTTCTGTAGGTATGAAACATCCTCACAAAATTTCAAGATTTATGGGTTTACTATTTGAGAGAAAATATTTAAGATTAGTCAAATCAAAATACACAAAAAATAATTTTTTCAAGAATCTACCAAGAGCTTTAGGATTTTCAACAAGAACAATAAAAAAAATCATCTAACGAATTTGAATCCATCAAGAACACATCAAATTAATGCATACAACCATGGAATCATGTTGTAAATATAGAAACATAAAACATACATGAATCTAACATCCAAAATCACATGTTTTTAAAAAAGAAATGTTTTTCTCTATAATATGATAACAATAAAAAATTTTTGTTATGAAAGTTGATTTTGGGGTTTTAAAAATTAATCCAACCTAGATTCTCTATACACAATCCATAAAAACATGGTTCAATGCTTGATCGACTTATGCTTAACCCCATACATGTTGAAAAACTAAAAAATCTCATACCTTAATGTGGGTTTGTTCGGTTAAAACATTGCACACAAAAACAAAGCACAAACTGTAGTATAGTTCTCCTGAAACACCTTCGAAACACGAAGAAGGTCGTAGATCCCTTTCTCAACACACATAGTGTCTGTCCAAGGCTAAGGTACAAACCTTGCATTAGACCAAACACACAAAGACAAACCAAAATATGAATATGATCGGCTAATATAGCCGATCGCTGAAAAAATTGTGAAGACAAACACTTACCTAGACAACGTTGGCCCCATCCACAAGGGTTAGTCGATCCTCCTTCTCACGAGATGCAACCACACCCTCATGAGCTTTTATGGGGGTTCTACAGAGAGCGGCGTGTAAAAGGGAGATGAAAGGGAGATAAAGAGATAGGGAAAGAAAATTAGGGAAAGTGAAAGGGGTGTGTGGGAGAAAAGAAGAAAAAGCTTCTCTTATGTAGGCTTCCTCATGAGGTCCCCTACTCCAATAAAGAAACCCTCCCCTAAGCAACCTTAGCTAATTCAAATTTCTAACCCTTTAAGAATCCTATATAATTGGAATACCTACTTAAATAAGAAAATAATTAAGCTAATTAGAATTTTAAATAAATTAAAGAACCAATTATAATTAAACCAATTATAATTACTAAGTTAATTAGATAAGTAGGAGAGAATAAGAAAGTAGGTGGGGACATCCCACCTAGTTTGGACCTTGGCTTGGTTCAAGTCCATACATTAGGCTCCAAGATCCAAGAGGGTCCATATGCAATGCGTGACCCACTCTATAGATCCCAATTCTATATCCAGGGTCTATTTCTGGATCCATATACTATAATTTGAAATTTTACAAATTAAAATCTAATATTAAAATTATAATTATCTAGATCCAAATTAAAATTCAAACAAAAATTATAACATGAATTTCATTTTTATTTTTTAGAAATGTATCAAAAATTCTTAGGTGTTACATCAAGGGGTCTGCAACCACTAGCATGATCCTCTCGCTTTTGTCAGGCTCCAACTAGAGTACTTGTATGTTAGAAGCCGAAGACTCCCTTTAAATCTAAGTTTTGAGTTGTAAAATCCGGTTTTGGGAGAGGGAACAATAGAATCGCCTGTATTGAGATTCAAGTTAGTCATGTTTGCAAATACTTTATTCCAATTTCATTAGGTTTGCAAAATGTATACGTGAATCGCCATTTTATTAAGATATTATGATCTTCGAGGTGGTATACGTATCTATGGCGCGAACATCAGCATGTTTGCTTATGTGAAGAGTAAAAAATTTTCACATGGGGAGCATTTCGGCAAATTGTAAGACATCTCATATGATCAAAATCACACGTAATCATGACAGATCTTTATCGTAGCTTGGACCACGTTCTGGTTTACAAGCTCAAAATCTAGTTCCAATCAATACTCGAGTCACTGAGACCTAGGGATGTAAGCAATCCGGATTCAGATCGAATGTGACAAATGGATTCATATTGGAATTTAGATTTGGATGTTGATAAGCTTGAATCATATCCAGTTTTTACATGTAATCAGATTTGGATATCCATCAAATCCAGATATTTCTCAGATTCCAGGGCAAAAAATCAAAACCATATCTTCATCGGATCATAATTGGATATCATTTTGGCTCACCAAATTTTACTAAAATGAAGCCGAATTCTGTCTGTTATTGGGTAAAATCCAATCCATTGACATCCCTACCGAGACCAGATTCAATATGGGGTGGGGTCTGATAAAAATCTGAGCCCCATCAACAAACAAGTGATAATCCTAGCAGCTCGAAAGCCTCTCTGAAAATCTAAGGGTGCAAATGGATCGGGTACTGCAGGACCTTCAATCTGATTCCAAAACATTATTTTTTCCGACGAAAATCTTAAAATAGAATCCGGATAGTAATCAGATTGGGTCTAAACTTATTTGATCAGGCTTTTTAATTCAGATTGGCATTTTCGATCCATTATGTTCGAACCCACATCAATCTGAAAAAATTATGTTTTCTTAAGCAAATTAATGTAAAGCACATTCTTTCAACCCATTTATCGGATTCGGATCTGGAATCAGCCTTACTTCATCAAAATTAGTTTGGATTCGGACTTAGGTTTTTTTAAAAGTTTGTATTCACATTTTTGGATAAAATGGTGTCATTTCCAAGGCATCATCTTTGGATATGAATCTTAAAATAGATTTCGAATAGTGATCAGATCCGATTCATGTTTGATCAGACTTTTCAGATCCATATTGGCATTTCCAAACAGATTTACATTCAGCACTGGATCAAATCTGATCCCCGTGCGTGTTTTTGTTTTTTTCGTCCTCATTTTTGCATCATCCAACATTGTCACGTGTAGGGATGTAAACGGTTTCCGGTTCAAGTTGGATGTAGCCAATACCAAATCCGAACTAATCGGACTCCAATTGGAATGGAGAAAAGCCAATACCAAATCCGATACATGTAATTGGGTTTGGATATCCTTCAGATTCGGTCATGAAATCCTTATACTGAATCAGAATTCGAATCTGATCACTAATCGGATCCAATTTTCTTAAACGAATCCAAAAAATCAGATTGATAAATGGTTCGGATATCGGATATATACAATCTGTTGACATCCCTATGTATGTTTAATTGATATTCGGAGTCAGAGTCTTTATTTCATCGAATCCGTTTCCAAGTTGGATCCGGAGCAAAGTTATTTGTTTGTAGTTCTTATTCCGATTTTTTGTCAAATCCTGGCATTGTCTTTTGGATATGAACCTTCAACTACTCTTAGTCTTAGGATAGTAGTTAGGTTGGATCGGGTGTTCTTCAATCGGACTTTTCAATTTAAGGTCTGCATTTCCATATTTGACATACATGCGATTCAACTGCACTCCATGAAATCCAGTTCGGATCCGGATTAAAATCAAGACTTTCGGTTTGCAAATCGAATCCGGATTTGGATCAATCAATATCCCTCCCATCAAAAATCTAACAAGAAGGGAAGGGTACTTTAGTCATTTCAAGAGAGCACTCCCCTTACAAGAGAAGCTAGGGTTTTGTAGCGCCGCTTCATTTTTATACCCTCTATCTCTCCTTCCCTTCTTCGTGCTTTGCTTGTTTGCTTGCCTGCTTCGATCGATCGTCCCTCGCGCCAACGAGCAGAGAGCCACCGAAATCCTGTGCCGGAAATATGGCCGAGAGAGGAGGCGAGAGGGGCGGTTTCGGCCGAGGATTCGGCCGGGGTGGCCGCGGCGACCGCGGTGGCCGCGGCGACCGCGGTAGGGGCGGCCGTGGTGGTGGCAGGCGGGGCGGCCCCCGCCGCGACGAGGAGGAGAAGTGGGTTCCGGTGACGAAGCTCGGCCGCCTCGTCAAGGAGGGGCGCATCCGAACCCTCGAGCAGATCTACCTCCACTCGCTCCCCGTTAAGGAGCACCAGATCATCGAGACCCTCCTCGGCCCCCAGCTCAAGGACGAGGTCATGAAGATCATGCCCGTCCAGAAGCAGACCCGCGCCGGGCAGCGTACCCGCTTCAAGGCCTTCGTCGTCGTCGGCGACGGAAGTGGCCACGTCGGCCTCGGCGTCAAGTGCAGCAAGGAGGTCGCCACCGCCATCCGCGGCGCCATCATCCTCGCCAAGCTCTCTGTCATCCCCGTCCGCAGAGGCTACTGGGGGAACAAGATCGGGAAGCCCCACACCGTCCCCTGCAAGGTCACCGGAAAGTGCGGTTCCGTTACCGTCCGGCTCGTGCCGGCACCCAGGGGGTCTGGGATCGTCGCCGCCCGTGTTCCGAAGAAGGTTCTGCAGTTCGCCGGGATCGAAGACGTCTTCACCTCGTCCCGCGGCTCCACCAAGACCCTCGGTAACTTTGTCAAGGTATAAAGAAGGTTCCGTTTTCCTTCGCTTCTATTTTTTTTACTGTTTCTGTACTATTAAGCATATATTCAGAAGTTTTTCCCTCTTGTAGTTTGCTATATTTCTGTTGATTTGCTTTAAATGTAATTCGCTGATTCTGAGGCAGTGCATTTCTATTTTGCTTTTTCACTGTTAAAGATTTTAATAGCGTTTATTTTTTTTGGGGGTTTATTGTTCTTGTTTTCTTATTTTAATGATTGAAATGTGAACAGAAAAGAATCTTGTGGGTTTAATATAGTATATGCTTATTTTTTAAAGCTAATCTTATCTTATTTAAGGTTTTTATAGGTAGATTCTTGTATATTTTCTTTAATTTTTTGTTTATTGTTCTTTTCTTCTAATGGAAAGAAGATTTTTTCAGGTTTACCCTACCACTCCAAATTTGTATGTTTTCCTCAATTCTATTTATGATGGGTTCTTCCCTTCCGCTGTTATTTCCAATAGGACGCACTGATTCCATGCCTGCGCCCTAAATCTTCATTAGGCAATGTTGAATTTGAACACCTATTTCTCATAAAGCGGCCCCTCCTGCTGTTTTTTAATACGACACAAAAATGCTTATACGAGTTATTTGCTAAATAATTTACTATTTAATTCTTATCAAATTCTTAAAGTTATTACCTAATGCTCTAATACTAATAATAACAGGTGAGCATTAAAGAAATGATTCCTTTTTTGTTTAGCAGGAAGCCAGTGTCATTCACTACACTTCAGCGTATTTCTATTTATGATTCCACCTATATGGTTCTTGTTGCTTTTTGCTTTTCTTGTAGTTTTATCACTACATTTCAGTGTATTTCTGTTTATTGATTCATCCTATATGACCCTTGTTGCTTTTGCTTTTCTTATAGGTTTATTTTGTTTTCCGTAGCTTGGAAGATATTCCATGGACTGATGATACTTTTGTTGGTCTACCATTGCTGTTATTACATGCGTGAGTAGGGGAATCTTTTTTGCATGAAAAGTGAATAAGTGGCCTTTTGGGATTGGGGTAATGCATAAATTTTACATGTGAATGATTGCCACATATCAGGGCATTCTGTTGTCTGTAAAATGTAACTGGGCCATGTTTACGTCGAATTTGATATCAATTCAGTAGCTCTTATCTGTGGCTTCTTGTGAGAGGAGCCACATATTAGTGTTTGCAACAATGTCTATTTTACATGTATTTCTTTGGTTCTCTGTGAAACATTTTTCCGATTAATTATTTTGCACGGCTATGCTATTAATTGCATTTGTAATGACTATGATGTTATTCACTTTCTCTTATGTAAAATAATCTCTCATAAAGTCTTTCACTTTATGATTGCTCTTAGAATATATTATGATTTTATTAATGAATTTCATGTTATCCATTTCTTGAATTTGAAGGTCTGATTTATGTTGTCTGTTTTTCCTTTAATGGGCTACTTTGAGATATTATTTTTCTTGTTGTTGCCCTTGTTCATTTGTTGACAAGGTGATATCCTTGTTGATTTATTTGGGTTTCGGTTGGTTTGGAACATGCGATATTTTCTGCATAATAAATGGTGGAAATATCTAAACTGATTACATCATCAGAATTTCTATAAATAAGGGTTGATGTATGAGCTTCTGAATCTATAGTGAGTGCTGTTTTTTTACAAGAAAAAATGGTTTCTTTTACAAGAATTGGGAACAGAATAAGCTATATCAGTTGGAAGAGATTATAATGGAAGGAGAATCCAGACTTCTAAAAGTGATATATATATATATATATATATATATATCTATATCTATATATATATATATATATATATATATATATATAAAGTAATGCTATGTTGCTCTGGGAGTATCTACTCCCACCTACTAGAAATCATGGTTGTAGGTTGTATCTTCTGTACTCAACATAGTATATTTGATAGGAATCATGCTTTGGATCATGTTTTTTTAACATAAAAATAGGATTTTTTAAGTCATGAAATGTTGATACATTGTGAGCCATGATTTTTAAAAGTCTTAAAAAATACTTGTATGCTACAGTCACATGATAAAAAACTTGTTTTCTACTAAATAATGCTTATAGGTCATATCTATATGGTCTGATCAACAAAAAAAGTTCAAGAAATTTGAAAATCTAAAACTTCAATTAAGTGAGAGTAGGTACTCCCGGAGCACCCTATCATTATATATATAGGATAACCAGTGAAATATGTAAACTGGTATGCACCTAGATTTTCATTTTTTATTTTTTCTAAAATTTCACCGTTTGGATGCGATCTAGATGCTTGGTTTTATAGAAACGGGCTCTTAGATCATCCGATTACGATGTATAAGAAGGATCTTTTAAGGTTTGAAAATCAATGGCTCATAATTTTCGTAAATATTCCAGCATACAAAATCACATTTCTTGATCTGATTACGATGATATAATAGTCGATTCCAATCAAATGGACCACACCGAATGCATTTGCATGGTTAGATTTGCAAAAAACCCTATGAAAATCTTGCTTCATACTAGTTTACATATTTTGTTGGTTTTTATATATATATATATATATATATATATAAAATCTCAAACTGAAGGAGCTTATATGGAATTTTATCTGTTGATTTGTCCTGAGGTAATGCTGCTACTAAGCTTGACTTTGTAGTGGTGGAATTGACATGCTACATTGCTTATTACCCTCCCAGCGATTGTTCTTGAAAATCTTCGTATATGATTGGGGTTTAATATGTGGACCATGAGTATTTGTCATACATGGTTGATCTCTATGATTGTGCTCTCTCATCTGAAGGACTTCCTTTTTTGCTTGAATTTGTGTTCTGGGCATGCCAAATCTAGATTAGGAGCCCATTTAGGCTGTGTTGGGAGCGTTGAATTGGAGGCTGTGTTGTGGTTTCTGCCATGCCCCTTGTACTTTCTTGCTGTTTGGGAGCAGTGGCGTTGCTGAGACAATCCGTTGGGACTGGTGTTGGCAGGCCTAATACCACATTTTAACACCTTTCAGGAGAGGATGTTTTTGGCAACTCCATTTGTCAGCATCACACATTGTCAAAGCGATATTTTGGCAACACACTGAAACCGTGTTTCATTCCATTGCAAGGCTCCCAAACATATCCTTAGTGTTTTTGTCAGAATTGTTAAGAAATCAAAGTTGTGGGGCCCTAGACTTAGTTATTATGTAGCCCTTGTTTTAGGTGATTAGGTACCTCGAGGAAGAGTTTATTGTGTGAGTGCAAAGTTTCTGCCTAGTATTTAGCTTGACACTGCTGTCTAAAACTGGTGCTTCATTATCGCTTCAGTCCAATTCGGATCAACCTTTAAATTTGTCCCATATCTGGCGTGTTGCTGATACTCCCAATGGATGAGCGTTGATCTTTGTTGATAACTTGATAGCACAAGAATTATGTATAAAGAAGTGGCTCAAGTGATTTTCCAACCAGGAAGACAAGCTTTGTTAGGGGAACCACTGCTAGCAATTTTAAAATCCATGTTAAGGGTAATTGTGACCCTTTTTTGTTACTGGGTCGTTAAATCTGGTTTTTGATGGACAAGATGGTTCCTGGAAGTACTGAAGATGTTTATGCTTTTATTTTTAGTGGTTTTCGTTGTTGTTTACATGCGGTGCATGCTTTATTAATTGTTGTTTAGCACTTTCACTATTGACACATGGGCAGGAGCATTACTTTGCGTTGCAGGTTAGGTATTGTTTGGATTTTTTTCCTTTTGTTATTTTTGATATTCTGTTCTTATTATGATCATTTGTATGGTTACTTGAAGTACACATATGTATATTAGGACATGCAACCAGTTGGCATGTTGATCGATACTATTTCTACCTTTTTTTAATCGATTGCCTTGGTTGTGGATCTGGAACTGGTAATCCCGAGGTAGCTATGGTTCGTGGAAAATGTCTTGTCCCGATCTTAAATTCAGCTTCTGATTTCAACCAAAAGTCATTCATCATGAGGAGAAATGTGGTTGTCAAAACACAGAAAACTGGTTCTGTTTGTGCTTAAGAAACTTTGGTGTCATCCTAAGGGCGCAATTGCATCCCGAGGAAGAGGGCACTGCCGCACCCTCTGCCGGGGAGCCCTGATCTGCTGAAAAGCCTTCGTGTTTTTGTCATCTCCCTTCGTTGGTTTGTTTAGTAATGATTTGCTTTGATGCCTCTGTTTCATAATTGAACTTTCTTGCTTTGCAGGCAACTTTTGACTGTCTGTTGAAAACATACGGCTTCCTTACTCCTGATTTCTGGCGAGAGACTCGCTTCACAAAATCTCCATTCCAGGAGTACACAGACTTGTTATCGAAGCCCACCAAGGCGATAATCCTTGAGGATGTTGAGAAGGATGTTGCTTGATTGAGTTCTTGTAGGTAAGGTTAGGTTTTTTGCTTGAACGAGTAGCACAGCAACGTTTGCCAAGAACTGAACTAGAGTATTTCATTAATCTTTTCTCTGCCTCCTTTCTGAAGCATTTTGTGTTTAGAGTTGTGGAATTTACATAAACCCGGGTTCATAATGCTTTTTGTTTTTATATATTTATTATTATATTTGTCCCGTTTCCTTATTGTTTATTTTCCTTGCCCTTAGTATGTGTTCGTTTAAATGGTGCGTTTAAACATTTTACTGTAGAAGCCATTACATGCTATTGTTACATTTCAGTCTAGTCGGGATCTCACGATGTGGGTGCTTGGTTGGTTGTTGACCCGATTTAGCCTTATAAATGTGTTTGACCTGGCCGTGTTAGTGGCAATTGATTTTTTGCATCATGATTTTTTTTTTGGTTTTAAAAATTGGTTTATTTGCGTCCTTGTTCTTTGCATCTCCAGTAAAACCCTGTACACATGTCGAGTTCTGGCGATTCAAAAGCCAATTCTTTCTACAAAACCCGTACATCACATGAATGAGGTTAGGTTTCATAAAAAAAAGGGAAAAAATGGGTTTTGCTGGGTCGAATCTTTGTAGCAAATCTTAATCCTTTTTTTACCAGCCATTTTTAGTTGTATTTGTGGCTGTTATTCTCGTTACCGAGTCAGTAGGTATGTACCGCGTTTTTGAGCGGCTATGATTTATGAAGAAAATAACACTCCAGACATAAGACAAAGGATGCCAATAGCGTCCGTAACTACAGACACTCTTTACTTCTGTAAAACACCTATACAGTGGAATGTACAGTTCTGTCTATTGGACGTGGCTGCCTTCAGGGATACAACCATTTTTATGAAGATTCCAGTATACCCAATTAGACCTGGGTCTGGATTGATGCCATACCTGAAAATCTAGTAGAAGTCTGGTTTCACCTGGGTCGGAACCAAACTCAAAAATCTGATTGAAGTCTGGTTTCACCTGGGTCTGAACCAAACTCAAAAATCTGATCCAAGTCTGGTTCTACCTGGGTCCGAACCAAACCCACTCATCTCTCTCTCTCCATTCACTTCCCCCTCTTCCTGCCCTACCCTAGCGCATTGTGTAACAGGGAAGGCGACCCCTCCCACCACTGTGAAAGCTGGGAGGCCGCAACCTGTTGCTGCCCTTCGCACACTGTGTGCGATGCAGTAGCGCCTCGCCCCTCTCCTACCCACATTCAATCCAGCGCTTCCCCCGCTCAACAATCATCCCATTGAAACATCAAACAGTCGGTCCCATAGTTAAACAAGTTATTTAGGGTTAATATTGAGCATTTTTCCCTTTGATCCTTCTAGATCTACCTTGTTCTTTTTTAGCATCCTGGCACCAGCTTGATAGGGGGCATGTATTTGGCAGATGTATCTTTCAAACTTCTTTCACGAATAAACGTGCAAATCATTCTCCTAACCATGGAGGCTTTAGATCTTTTTAAAGAGCGCTAACCAAGTTCACACTTAGAATCCCCAGCACCCTTTAGATGATGAAAACCAGGAGGAGGGGCCACTTTAGGCAGGGTGGTCGTCTCCCCCCACCCAGGGCTAACTCACTTCGACGAGGATTCCTTCTCATCAGAAAAAACCGCAGCAGGGAGTCACAAAAGACACTTTAGAATTAAGTTTTCATGAAGGGTATGTTGGGTTAGTTTGAACAGAAAGTGCCTGAGAAAGCGATTCTAAAAGCTCTGAAATCATGAGATTTCAGTCCACCGTGATTTTCGAATCATAATGAGGGATTTGGAGTCAGAAAGATTTGAAATCATTCTGATTCCAAATCCCTTGTCAGTTGAGGCACTTGAACGTACCCGAAATATGTCAAATAGAGTCATCAGTTGGACTAACTCAGGTTAACTTGAGTTACGTCGAAAATCCTTAAACTGCCCGTATTTTTTAGTAAAATAAGTTAAACACACCTTTTCAAACCAACTGTTAAAAATTATATTCTATATGCATCTTATCCATGAGATCAGTTTGGGATCTTTATTTCATTGAAAAGTTGAATCCTGAAACGTATTTTCAGACAAATATAAGTCTTTTTTTCGAAGTATTAGACAAAAAGGAAAATTTCAAATGCCCCCAAACATTTCTATCTAATTCATGCACACACCAAAAATGTCAAAGGTTGCAAATTCTCGCCAATGTTTCTCCATGGGTTAATCAAATGGCAACCAGTTTAATTATCTCTACAAATTTTGGTTATATATTTATTAAAATGACCATGCTCCCCATATACCTTTTCCATACGAGAGGACTTAGATTTTAGAAAGCTTCTCTCTTTGTGGGCCAAATAGAAGATAATATAGGGTTGGATATCTGGGTTTTATTACTTGAACCCTAGCCTGGATATCCAACCCTCTATTCTCCTACAGTCTAGGTTCGGGTTCAAGTACTACTGAAAATTGTGGAGCCATATAAGTTAAAGGGTTTGCTATGTATCAGGCCAGGTCTTGAATAACCTCACTTTTTAATTGAGTCTAAAAATTAGACCCAAAGTGATTTTTGGAATCAAACTTATTAGACATAATATGATTTAACTCAATCACATTATATTGAAAAATTGCTAAAAAAATTATTTTTTTGATTGCATGGTTGTTGATATTCCGTTTAATCTCAGTATTAAATGATCTAAATACAATGAAAGATGTAATATTATTGAAAGTCTTATGCAATAAAAAACTCGACCAGACATAGCATATTGCATGGACAAACTATGAGATGCGCCAGTAAAGGTTTTATTTTCTTGTAGCAGTGATATGTCAAGATCAGACGGAAAACCTTGTGAGATTTTATTTTTAAAAAGTGAAAAAAAGATCTCTTTGCAAATATATAAATGTATGCAAATGTGCGTGTCCAACTTACCTTTGGTATGAACTGTACATTTTTTAGGTTTTTTTTCCTGCTTGACCTTGCATACGTATTAGGCATGGTTCACTTAATTCATGTTTTGCAGCAAGAAATGTGATCTTTTTGAGTCTTCAAATTTGTGAAAATGGTGAGATGTTGACTTTTGAGTTTAAAAATAAAACCTGCTCACATGTCATAATCAAATGATTCAAAAGTAGGTTTCTATAAAACCAAACATGTACATTATTACATTACATTTATATAGTTAAATTAAAAAAATCCAAAAAAAATTGTCAAAAATGTATAGTTTGTATTTGTGTATACCATAGTCACAAATATTATCTAGATTTTCAATTTCTTTCAAAAAAAAATGCAAAAAATAAATTTGCCGCACTATTCACGTTTTAAACGACATTTAAAATCTCATATTTTTCACTATCTTTCAATAAAATGCAAAAAAATGCTTTAAAAAAGGCTCGAAATTTTAAAAGCCCCAAAAGTTTTTTCCATCAAGGGCTTTTAGTAGTGTGAATAGTTCAAACAGCATTCACGCATAAATCTGATATGGGTTGGCATGTTGCTGTTAACTTTAAATTAGTTTTGGGTTAGCCTTCTGTTGTGGCCCAAACTGTTACTGCTGAATCTGATTTTAGGCGCATATCTATCATTAATTGAACATGGAATTGATCTTGAATGCTAGATTGTTCTATTTGAAATTTGGAATCCCTGTCAGCATTTTTAGATTATTGGAGCTTCGGTTTGCAGAAAAATAGATATATAAAGTTATTTTTTTTTGAAATATTCTCTGTACTGCCTGAGTTCAAGTTCCTGCGTTGCTGAATTCATTTTTGTGTCATTAACTCGTTTTAAATCTGGAAACAGGGAACCGAATTGCTTCTTTGCCAATCATAACTACGTTGAGTGTGATATCTTTTCCCCGTTTTGTTATCATATGTTTTAATGCCTAAAATATTTTATATTGGCTCCTAATTGACCAAAAAAGAGACGTGTTTTCTATTTATTGCTACACTTGCAACAATACATACATGGCTGCTAATTAACCATATTTATGTTTATTGAAATTAACCATACAAAATTATGTTTTATAAATTGTATTCGAAAACTTTGTTGATGGATGATTAGATTCATGGTTTGTAATCTTGATTTGGGTTTCTAGTCATACATAGTGTTTTTTAATATTTCAGTATTTAATGTGTAAATAATGTTTTTATATTTTCATTTATTTTTTTTTTATAATTTATCAAGATTTTTTTGAGACTTTTTAAAAATCTCTCAAGATTTTTTCTTGCCAAGAAATTCCCAAGAACGATATTTGTGACTATGGTGTATACATATTAAAATAAAAAAATAAGTACAACAAAAATTTTGAGAACAAAAATATCATGTTAATTAAAATGAGAGAGAGAGAGAGAGAGAGAGAGAGAGAGAGAGAGAGAGAGAGAGAGAGAGAGAGAGAGAGAGAGAGAGAACAAATATTTGGGTTTCTAGTCATATATAGTGTTTTTTAATATTTCAGTGTTCAATGTGTAAAATAATGTTTTCATATTTTCATTTAAAAAAAATTATTTTATAATTTATCGAGATTTTTTTGAGACTTTTTAAAAATCTCTCAAGATTTTTTCTTGCCAAGAAATTGCCAAGAACAATATTTGTGACTACGGTGTATACATATTAAAATAAAAAAATAAGCACAACAAAAAGTTTGAGAACAAAAATATCATGTTAAAATGAGAGAGAGAGAGAGAGAGAGAGAGAGAGAGAGAGAGAGAGAGAGAGAGAGAGAGAGAGAGAGAGAGAGAGATGTCACGTGCGTGAGGCCATTCCACACGAGCTGCATATGAAAAGTGCGAGTATGAAACTTGGTAAAAATAATTTTCTTCTACATTTTTTAAAATTTAAAACTTATTTTTAAATGACTAAAAATTTAACTCTGTTGTTTTCTGTAGATATTTTGTGGACAGAAATTCAAGAAACATAAAAAATCTTAAAAAAAAATTCATGCCTACTAAGGGCATTGACAACAAGGTTGTTAAAAGTGTCAAGGCGAGGGGAAGCGTTGCAACCTCCATGAATCGAGGCATAAGAATCAAGGCGTTGAAGTGCAAATATCACAACAATGAATAGCGTAAGATAAAAAAAACATGCAATTATATAATATAATAAAATACATAAATAATTATGTATTTTACTGACAATAATCAGTGAGAATATATAATTTTTCATGTAAGAAAAAAATCACATTCATATACACACAAAAAACATTCAAAGACAGGCATATGAAAGATTAAAAACTAAAAGATCCAACTTGGTTTTAAAGTAAGATTAAGAACAAAACCTAATTAAAATTGTATCATGAGTTTTGATTCAAATCTCAATTTATAAGCAAATTGAAAATATGTATAACTCATGTTGAGCTTTCAAAGATATGGTTGAGAGAAAAAAAATCACACATGAAATAGGTGAAAATGCCATGGTTTGAGTTATAGTGTTTTGTATTTCACTTGTGTATATATATTTGGTAAGTTATTTAAATATTAGAGAAACTTAGGCACTTAGTAGATTTTCAATCACCATTTGGAATGCAATGCTTTGTAGGCCAAAAAATTCCAAAAAGCCCATAATTATCTATAACTTTAATAATAAACAAGAGAAAGATATGCAACATCCATTTACACATCAAATTTAAAGATCAAGATATGCAGCGAGAGAAAAAACCCCCCTAAATCAAACCTCTTTTAATGAACAACAAAGGACATTTGAACCAACCAACTCAAAATTAGGGTTCTTTTGCTTGAGAAGAGAATCTCCAAAACTCACAAAATTTTGAGAATCTCTCTCTCTCTCTCTCTCTCTCTCTCTATATATATATATATATATATATATATATATATATATATATATATATATATATAGAGAGAGAGAGAGAGAGAGAGACCCATATTAAGAGGCAAGAAAATGAAGACTAAACGACTTTTATAAAAATGAAAAGGCATGTTGCCCTTAATGCACACTTGCGAACGTAATTCACGTTATGTAAATATGTGAAACATTACCCATTTACGTGAATACCCTTTTAGTATATGAACCGTGCACACCTCCTCAATGCACATACCTCGAGTGAGTAGTGTGCCTCAAACAATAAGGTGCACACCGTAAATGCTGCAATCTTGAGGCATGAAGGCTCGCCTCGTGCCTGAGTTATGTGCTTCCTGCCTTAAAGCGTAGGTACTTAACAACATTGTTTGACAAAGGAAGGCAACGAAGTGGAGAGGGTGGTGTATGTTCGCCCCCGATGATTCACTGAATCCCACGTCTGTGTTCGGGGCTTTGAATGAGCACCACGTATACAAGCACATGGGGCTCGTATTCCCGTGTATGTTGACATAACTTTGCATCGAACTCTGGTGTTGTTGCAAAGACTTAAGTACCCTTTGTTGTTATTCTTCTCATAAAGTGATGGTTTGAGAAAATAACAAAAATGTCCTTCATTCAAAAAAGAAAAAACAAACAGTTCAAAAAAAGGACAAACATGTCCTCCATCCAGAAAGTCGAGGATGATGTTGACTCTTCAAAGTCTTCTTCTTCTTTCTCTGTTCAAAAAAAGGACAAACATGTCCTCCATCCAGAAAGTCGAGGATGATGTTGACTCTTCAAAGTCTTCTTCTTCTTTCTCTGTTCAAAAAAAGGACAAACATGTCCTCCATCCAGAAAGTCGAGGATGATGTTGACTCTTCAAAGTCTTCTTCTTCTTTCTCTGTTCAAAAAAAGGATAAACATGTCCTTCATCCAGAAAGTTGAGGATGATGTTGACTCTTCAAAGTCTTCTTCTTCTTTCTCCGTAAAACACTGTAAAACCCTCTCTCTCTCTAAAGAAGAAATCAAGGGAGGCAAAGAGTTCTTCCTGGAGAAGGCCATGAACATCAACCATCTCACTCTCTCTCCCTTCTCTCTCTACTTCTGTGCACATCTAACAGACGATCCTACATTGCTCCATCGTCATCTTCTTCCTTCTTCGTAAAACACTGTAAAACCCTCTCTCTCTCTCTAGAGAAGAAATCAAGGGAGGTAAAGAGTTCCCCCTCGAGAAGGCCATGAACACCAACTCTCTCACACTCTCTCCCTTCTCTCTCTACTTATGTGCCTGATTTAGAGTTTTTGCCCTTACAGGAGGGGAGTCCGGGGGCTCTCCCCCCGGCGCGGATCCCGATTTGTAGTATTATCGGGCTTTCCGACAACAATTTATAGTATTTTCGGGTCTCCAACGAAACACTATAGTGATTTGCGAAAGACACTACAAATCGCTATAGCGATTTGTAGTGTCATTCGCAAATCGCTATAGCGATTTGTAGATTCTTCCGCAAATCGCTATAGCGATTTGTAGTGTCTTCCGCAAATCGCTATAACGATTTGTAGTGTTATTCAGTAAGCAAATCGCTGTAAATCGCTACCCGAATTAGGACCAACTTGTCAGGGTCATATCTCCCTAACCGGAGGTCATATTCCAAATCCGTAAAAAGTGGTGTCTTCATTATTGAGTCTAGTTTATTTTTGTAAATTTTCAGCGATTTTTATTATCATTTCATTCCTCATTTTAACTAAAAACCAGACTATTTTATGTTATTTGAGTTGCACAACACCATTCTCGCTTGACATCCACATCTTGATTCTGGCATGCTCCTTGTTGGATTTTCCATTGATTTCTTCCAACCTTGCTTGAAACAAAAATATGTCTTTCTCACCACGATACCCTGTGCATTTTTTGACCACGACACTCGGGACCCGTGCCGGGGGAGCCCCTGGACCCCTCTTCTGTAAGGGCAAAAACTCTAAATCAGGCTCCACAACGAATCAAGTTGAACGATGCTACCCACGCTGGAAGGAGCCCCCAAACCCTTCTCCTATAAGGGCAAAAACTCTAAATCAAGCTCCACAATGAATCAAGTTGAACGATGCTATCCACGCTGGGAGGAGCCCCCAAACCCTCCTCCTATAAGGGCAAAAACTCTGAATCAGACTCCACAACTCATCAAGTTGAATGATGCTACCCACGTTGGGAGGAGCCCTCAGACCCCCATTTCTGTAAGGGTAAAAACTCTGAATCAGACTCCACAACTCTTCAAGTTGAATGATGCTACCCACGTTGGAAGGAGCCCTCAGACCCCTCTTCTGTAAGGGCAAAAACTCTGAATCAGGCTTCACAAGGAATCAAGTTGAATGATGCTACCCACGCTGAGAGGAGCCCCCAAACCCTCATTCTGTAAGGGTAAAAACTCTGAATCAGGATTTACAACTCATTTAGTTGAATGATGCTACCCACGCTGGAAGGAGCCCCCAAACCCTCATTCTGTAAAGGTAAAATCTCTGAATCAGGCTCCACAACAGTCAATGTGCAGGTTAGCCGGTGCTTGATGGAGCAATGTAAGTTCTTCTATTGGATGTGCATAGAAGCAGAAAAAGAAGGGAGAGAGAGAGAGAGAGAGTGAGAGGGTTGATGTTCATGGCCTCCTCTAGGGGAAATTTCTTTCTCAGATAATCCTGCAGTGCAGAGACTGAGTCTTAAATAATCATCTTTGGGACACTTAAGTATTTACAACCACTCATTTTCAAGAATCGTCATTTTTTTTGGCACCAATGGAGGAGAGGGTACTTAAGTCTTTGCAATCGCATCAAACTCCAATGCTAATTAATGCTGACAAACATGGGGATACGAGACGCACATGCTTACATACGTGGTGCTCCTTGGAACCCCCGAACATGAGATGTAGCTAACTGCCCTGTTCGGGGGGGGGGGGAACATATAACCTGCTTTGAACAAAGTGGGTATGCAAACAGATCAGATATAAATGCATATTTTATCCAAGTTTGACGTGTCATTTTTTGGATCTACATCCTTGAAGAAGTTCCTAGTGTGCATTATCTGTTAAATGGGTTTGTTTTGGATTTGGATCAAACTCTAATCTATTTGCATTTTTTACATTTAAATAGCTTGCTTTTTTATCTTTCTAACCGACTCAGTAGTCCAACATCTAGTTTGTCTCCGGATCAAACCTTACATCGTTGGATCTGACTCTGATTTGGAACTACTGCCCAGATTCCAAAATTGGATTCCGATCTGGGATCATCCAGATGGAATCCAAACCGTTTGCATCCCTACACCAAGTGTTCCAATCCATGGAGTCCTCGTCCGAGTTCCGTCAGAATCCGATTCCACAAATCTCACCGTCTCTGAAACTGACCAATAGAAAGATTCCACGTGGATGCAAGCAACCAAAGAGGAAAAGAGCGGGAAGGTGAGGCTGAGAGAGAAGGCGAAGAATTGTGGCCGCCACACACTCTCTCCCTCTCTCTCTAGAATCTCTAGAATCTCTACGTCTTCTCTCTTTCTAGGGTTTGTGTTTGAACGAGAAGAGAGGGAGAGCCCTAATTCTCTCTTTGTCCTTCTTCTTCTTCCCTTTCTCTCTCTTTTCTGCTACCGAATCTCTTCGTTTTAACATAAACTGAGAATTTCGATCCCAATTTCCCCTCAGAGAGAGAGAGAGAGAGAGATAGGGTAATTGGGAGTTCCGGTTCAATCTCTCTCTGTCTCTCTTTGCGGACTGCATCTGAGCCAGAGACGATGATCGTGGCGTTGTCCGTGGATCCGCACATCCGTTTCTCGTCCGTCACGGACTCTCTCGCGCCGTCGAGCGGGAATTCTCGGAGTGTTAGTGGTAGGTTCTGCGGTAGTGCCGGTTGTTCGGGGGATCTAGGGATTTATGGGTTGCGGTTCGGCAGGCGGCAACCCAAATTGAGCAGCGAATTCACCGATTCGTGGTGCGAGTGGAGGCTGACGTCCAGGGTTCTGTCGGGGCTCTTCCAGGTGCGCGCGAGGAAGCAGAGGGGCCGCCGGGACCTGGTGGTAGTAGACGAGTTCGCAGGGCAGTATGAAGAAAATTTCGATGATGTTAAAAAGGTGAAAATGATTCTCCCTTCTTTGATTCCAAATTTTCTTTTCTTTTCTTTCTGATTCTTGGTTCGTTTTCTGGAATTGTTGGAGGTATTTTATTTTTATGTTGGTCCTAGAACTGTTAATTGGTTCAATTGCTTGCATGATGAATTTCTGATTGGAATTTGGCGGAGATCGTGATTTTTGTGCTCATTAGATTGGTGTTAGTTCAAATTTGAATTGTTATGAGGAAGATTTGGAGTCTTTGATTCTTATAATATTGGTCCTAGAACAGTTCATCAAATTTCACTAAAAAAAAGAACAGTTCATCGAATCAATTGCTTGCTTGGTGAGATTGTAATTGGAATTTGATTGGCGTCCATCCAGATTCTTGATCATGTAGGACTTTGACATGCTCAGTGTATACGTTTCTTCAGCATACTTCTTTTCTGGTTTGTGATGCTCGACGATATTCCTGTGCACACTCTTTTATGGTGGTGCTTGATTAGTGAATTTCTTGGTTAGGCTTGAGGTTTCCTCGTGATGGTTATCACGTTCTTGCCCATCACCGTCTTATTCCCTATCATAAATAGGTCATACAAAAACAACCATCATCTAGTTTCAGCTTTCATATGACAATGTAACTCTATAAAAATGAAGCTTGTTTGATGATGATATTGATGCCTGACTGTATGTAATAAAAATGATCATATTAAGCAGCTCTTGTTATTAGAATATGAAAGGCCTGCAGTTATATTGTTTTGTGTTCTTGAATATGTAGGCATGTATTTAAATCACTCTAATTAGATCTCTGACAAATTTAAATTGCTTGATCTGTATGCAAAGAAGGAAGTTGATATAAATCTTTGAATGAGAAGAACATGCTGCTAACTGAGCATACACTAAATGAAAAAAATACAGGCAACAGAATCATGGGGATTTTTTTTTCTAGCATCTTCTTCTTCTATCTCCCCCCTTTCTGAAATGGCACTTCACAGAGAAGAAGGTTAGTTACTGGTGAATTTTTGCTAATTGAACATCCATTTTCTTTTGCCATTAATGTCCTCAAGAATTCTCCTTACTCTCACGCAATCCTGGTTTTCTTTTTTCTTTCTGAGCTATCACCTTATTTATAATTCATAGTCTTTATTCAATCTTTTAGACAACTAATTCTTGAAAATTCTAGAAAGCAAAAAAATATCTTGTTGAAGGTTGAAAGAAAAGGAACATTAAGAATAGATATTTTATTTAATGAGAAACTTCTTCATCTAGTTGAAAAATACAATCCTCGCTTATTTGGATCTCTAACTGATCACACTACCGTACACTGTTTAGGATGTTGAACCAATGGAAGTTGGAAAATCATATAAAATATCATACAAATGGGTGTATAAACAGGAAGAATGACTGTTAGTCTGGTATTCTCCATACAAAGACACTTTTAAAACCTAGAAAATCAACACATTTTGTATGGTGAAGGTGTCAAGGTTACAACTTCAGTAATTATAATATGAATTGTTTACTAAATTACCAAAAAGTAACTTAAAATGGATACAAGTGGGGTCTGTCATTTCTAGTGAAACATTTTTAACATAGTGAATGACTACTGCTGTAACATCATCCCTCATCAAACTTTGAGAAGACAGTGAAAATGAATATTAAGCATGTTTCACTAGAAATAAAATCCCCAAAGAAGCATTCTAGGAAAAATACTAAGAGTTAGGCCAAAAAAGGGCTGAAAGATGTTCCTACAGCAATGAAAGCATCCAAAGTATGGTATAGGATTCGTGGTACCTATTAGTGTGGACCTGCAGGTGACGCTTAACACATATTTACATGAAAAAAGTGTGCTTGGTTTACATGTTTGAGCCAGAAAAGGCAAGAGGGCATGGATGGTTGTCTGAAATACCTTACTTTGCCTAGGAATAACATTTTGGGTGATAGAGTGAGCCATTTATGATGCTTCTATTGATGTTACTAGATACTTGTTCAAAGAGCTCTTGGACATATAAGAGATTACCTCAATTTCTCAGACCCTGTTATTATTATTTATGAGTAACTTGGATCTGATTATTATTAATGATCTGCATGTTCAGTTAATTCATGTTATGATCTTCCTTGTGAAGAATTTTACTTTGTTGTATAGCATGAAACAGAATGTGATCACAGTCTTCTGCACAATCTAGCACTAAGTTATAAAATATGTGCATATGTGTGAGATACAAATTTTCTTTAATCTATGAGTGCATGCATACTTGCATATGTATACCGAGATATTCATATTTTATCCCATATATTATTTGATTTGTACATCCATACACGCATGTGGTGTCAGGTAATGTGGATGTTCTCATGTCAAGGAATGTAGCTGAAAATAAAGTTCCTTCATGTCGAAGATTTTGGCTGAAAACAAAGTTCCTTCGGGATATTAGGTTGTCCTTAGTGACATGAGTTCGTTTCATGGAAAGGATCTTTCTGAAGAGCTATAGAAATTGGGACTTCTTGATTATCAATTTGTCATGGATCAGTAGCTCCTATATATCTCTTTGACTGTTGATGTATTGAGTCCAGCTAAAAGTTTCTGTATTGTTCTCAAATTGAATGATTTTTGCATTAAAGGTATTCTGTTATATTGTCATCACTTTCATCTTTTTTCTAATGAAATGATCTGTGAAATTTCAGCAATTGCTCAACTACTTTACATACAAAGCAGTGAGGACTGTCCTCCACCAGCTGTATGAGATGAATCCGACACAGTACAGATGGTTTTATGAGTAAGTCAATCTCTAAATCTGGCAGATCTCCTCTTGACATAGTTTGAATCTTCCAAGAGAGGCAAAGATCAGTCCTTTGTTTATAGTCTTTCCTCTTATTTTTCCATTTGCTGTTACAATTTTTTAAACTTATTTGTTTAAATTAATCTGTTTCCAAAAAAATAAAACGTGATCATGATCCTGTTCCATTGGTATTATGTTTCTTTGTGCATGTTATTGATACTGATGAAACAAGATGAAAACATTTTGTGGTCTTTTGCCTTAAAATGTTGATTCATCTTAAACGCAGTTTTGTAGCCACAAATAAGCCTGGTGATGGAAGACTTTTTATACGCAGCCTTGGGAAGGTATTGTTTCTTGAAGCTGTACAAATACTGTTGTAGTTTATCTCCTTAAATTGTGGCCTTCACTTCAATCATGCTAAAGTAAAAACCAAACTCACAGGAAAAGCAAGAGCTGGCTGAAAGAGTGATGGTAACTCGTCTTGATCTCTATAGTAAATGGGTCAAGGTATCTCTCTCTTCCTCTCTGTGGGGTAGTAGTAGGTAGAACCTCTGTTTCGGAAAGTTATGCAGGGGAAAGCTGGTTCAAAACTCATGAAGAGAATCTATTCCATTTGCAAAGTGGATTCTTATGTAAGCTTTCCTGTTTGTGGCACCTGACACTAAAGGGTACTCAAGTAGGATCCTTCTGGGTTGAGAAGTATGTTATGCTTCTCTAACATCTTTCTTTCTCAAGTCAATCTTGAACCACTATAGAGGTTGTCCTGGCTCAATCATATCTATGGGCTTGATCTTGTAATGTCCTAAATCTTCTGAACTTCAAAGTTTTTATAAAAGGGGAGGGTTGGTGTCAGTGGGTGGAGCTATTTTCAAGAAATGTTGCATGAGGTGTTGAGATTTTAGTCAGGCAGGATAGCATCATGCAGGGTGACAAAACAGGAAGCCAATGTCATGCCTGGGCCTGTGTAATATCATAACTGTGCATAAAACGGTTGGTTTATTGTAATCTTCTACAATTTCCTATTTAGGTGTGCAAGATTGTGTTTAAAACTCAGTTTCTGTTCAACTTTTTACTAAAATTTTCAGTTTTTATATTAGAATTTTTAAGTGGCTGAAATACGATGGGGTTTTTTGTTTGAATGCCTGTGTCCAAAATTCTGCTGGTCCCACTCTTGTAATTCATACAGAGCATGACATTCTTATCTTTCACTTTTCAGAAGTATGATCATGCGGAGATGTACCAAGAAATCTCAGATCAAAACTTGGAATTGATGCGAGAGCGCCTTATGGAAACAGTAAAATGGCCATCTGATGATACAAACACAGAAACAATTGGATGATGGGTATGATGTGGACGCCCCAGCATGTTTGTTTAGGTTATGATATATTCACATCTGCAATATTCTTCAGCCTACTTGCTGATTGACTTGTCTTGCATTATATGTAACAGCAGTTGGCTCGTGTAATATATATACATATCTTGTAAAACGTTCATATATCAAAATATATTTATTTTCTGCAGCTGTATACGACCTCTTGTTGATCTTTTAACATGCAGATTACTTCCATAATTCCATTTGCTTTTTCTTTGTATTTCTGTTTAAATATATTGCTTTTGTTAAAGTTGGCAAGCCAGCTAACGGTATTAGGATGCTTGACCTTCAAAAGTTTGTGTTGTTTCTCACATTCCACTAACTGCAGAAAAGCGAAATGCTTGGTTAATAAAACACATTTTTCACTAAATATGGCAAGACTGAATCAAAACAATAGGGTTTCAGATTGTGTAGGATTTGTGACAGTATGGCCAGTGTTCAAAAATCACGTCCGTTCAGATCACCCATTTTTTGGGTCAACCTAGTGGGCAGACTTGTCTAGAGCAAAAACTCATCCAGACTCGGTCAAGACTCAGTTGACTTGTCTAGAGCAAAATTATTGAAGATCTTGAAGTTCAATTCAGTTTCTTGTTAGTAAATGACTAGTTTAGGCTTAGTAGTAACTTAGAATGATGTTTATTTATTTATTTAGTGTTTTTAGAAATAATCATGGCATTTTGTAGCTTTTTTGTATTTTATTTATTTAATATACATTATTTTTATATAAAATCAAAAGTTAACAAAACCCAGACCTGTCACTGAGTTGGGAGCCTTGCATTGAGATAAAAACACAATTTTTGTTATGCAAACCACAACCAAGTGAAGGAATAAGCGAAGACACAAGATTTATGTAGTTTGGCACTCAAGCCTATGTCCATAGGCGAAAGAGGAACACAAAATCCTCTAGCGAAGGCAAGAAAATCCCCATCTCTCAAAAGGAGGCGGCTAATATCATGAAGGGCATAAAACCCTAGTCGATAAAAAAAATATAAAACTAGAGAGGTGAAATCCACACTGTATGGTCCCCAAAATATTTTGGGCCAGGTCATAGATTTGAGTATATCCAAAATTCAAGACACCTACAACAAATCTTCACCTTGGCTTGAATTTCATCAAATCTTTACACAAACTACAAACTTACTCTACCTTCTCCACAAGAGTCCTAAAAGACTCAACTCCAAGAGCAACAAATACCAAACTTGGCAACTGGCAGAGACTTTGTTAACATATCAGCTGGATTATCTGTCGTACCAAATCTTCTTCACAAGAATATCACCATGAGCAATAACACCCTGAATGAAATAGTACCTGACATCGATATGCTTCGTCCTCTCATAATTCATTTAATCCTTGGTCAAGTGAATACCATTTTGATTGTCACAATAAATAACAGCTAAGCTCACCAAATATACCTTTCATCCAAATAGACTCTTTCACTGCCATATATTCGGCTTCTGTAGTAGACAAAGCAATTGAGCTGTAAAGTAGCTTTCCAACTAACTGCACATCCACTTAGGAAGAATACATAGCCAGTAAGTGATCTTCTCCTATCAAGATCACCTAAACAATCTGAATCAACATATATAACCAAACCACCACCAATCCTCCCAAACTCCAAACAACCTCTGATATGCCCTTCAAATACTTGAGAATCCATTTCACTACTTGTCAATGAGTCTTTCCTAAACATGACATGTATCTAATCACTATACTAACTGCATGTGAAATGTTAGGGCATATGCAAACCATAACATACATAATACTACCAACTACACCACAATAGGGCACATTTGATATATATTCTTCCTCTTCATCTATATGAGGTGATAAAGCAATTAAAAGCTTAAAATGAGAAGCAAGAGGGTACTTACAAGCGTGACATCTTTCATGCCAAAAATGCTCTGAAACTTTGGCAATATACTTCTTTTGCAACAAATATATCTTTTCTACTTTATGATCCCTCTCAATTTGCATACCAAGTAACTCCTTGGCTGGTCCTAAATCCTTCATTTCAAACTCATTGATCAATTATGTCTTCAACTTTTTAATTTCAGATATGTTTTTCATTGCAATCAACATGTCATTAACATAAAAAAGCAAATAAATAAAGAAACCACGAAGCTTTCGATAGTATACACAATTATCATATTTGCTTCTACAATAACCAAAACTTGTTATAGAGGAGTCAAACTTCTTATACCACTACTTGGGTGACTGCTTTAAGCCATATAAGAACTTCTTTAACAAGCAAACATGCTTTTCTTTACTCTCAACCTCAAAACCCTTAGGTTGATGCATATAAATATGTTCTTCTAAGTCACCATGCAAGAAAGTTGTTTTAACATTAAGTTGCCCTAATTTTAAATCATGGATAGCAACTAAAGCAAGCAAAATACAAATAGAGCTACCACTTAATTGTAGCCCTTCACTACCAATCATGATTTGTATTTTGTATCCTTCAATCCTAAGTACCTTACTTTTTCTTGAAGACCTACTTGCAACAAAAAATTTTCTTTCCCTTAAAAGAGGCTTCATAAGCTCCCATGTTTCATTCTTATTGAGAGATTTGATTTCTTCATGCATAGCAAAAAAGAAATAGTTTGTGAATATATAAACTGGGGGGTAATGGTCTAACAAGTGAAAGACCCATCGAGGGCCTAACAAGTGATGAACCTCACTAGGTGTAATGATCATCTCACTCCAAGAAAAATGAAAGGTATTGGTCTCTTGCCTCCACCTCTCAACCAAAGCCAAGATCAACTTTTGGTTGGCTAGGTTCATTCCACACTGAGCCAGGTAGCCCAAATTGATCTCGTTCGTGGAAGCCATCAACTCATCATCGTCATCCAACCGTCAGGTCCGCAATAACTTGAGGTGTGATCACACCCTCTTCTCCAGAATCTCCTAAAATTTGAATCAAAGGTTAAGTCAGAAAAAGGCAAAAAGTACCAAAGGAGCAAGAGAAGGGCAGGAATGTACTTCTCTCATAAGGGTTAGGCTAGAGATGTGACGCTCCTGGTCCGAAAGAAACATCAGAATTGCCGGTGAAAAAAGGAGACATCTGAGCTGAAATGTGGCTACCACCAATATCCCCCTGACACTGAGAGGGGAATATCCACGGCTAGAAAGGCTGCCCCACCTGCTAAAGATTCCTGAATGAACGTCCATGACCCTCTCTTAGCACAGTCCTATGCAGAAGAACCTCGGGTTCCTCAAGCTCTTCAATACTCTTTGGCATAGCTCTTGAAGGAGACTCTCCATCGCAAGTGGCAAGGGCTAGTACTCGCGAATCCTCCGACCCCTCTCTGCAAGAAAATCCCAGGTAAGTTTTCTCACCAAAATCAAGTTTCTTTTCAGAATATTAGGCTGTGTCATTGGAGAGTCTCTAACGACAACTCAAGGTGTCATTATGGACATCTAATGACAAGTTTTAGTTATCGTCAAACGCCCTAAATGGACCTCTAACGACAAGTTCAATTATCGTTAAAGGGACCTAAATGGACCTTTGATGACAAGTTCAATTGTTATCATCAGTTCTGAACTGGACCCCTAACAGTGATGAATTAAGTCCTAGCCAGGTTCTTTGACGACATTTCTTTCAGTCAAGAGTTGTCATCAAAGCTTTTTAGTTGCCATTAAGGCCCGTAACACCAATGATGAATTGTTGTCAGCGTCCCAGGGTTTCCAATGGTGGTCCAACCCTCTTCCAATCAATTTTCTTCACAAAATCCCCAACCCAAGATTTCTAAACGTTCTTAAAACATTTTAAAACTTGTTTTTTAGCACTTTAAACCAAAAAACCTGGATTTTTGCAGGGATTTTGGCTCAAAATCGAATTTGAGTTTTTTTTTTTCCAGAAACCAAAGTGTCACCCTTTGATTTCCACCGATTTTTGATGTTTTCATCCATGAAAAACATCCCCATGCTTTTGTTTTCACCCTAAAAACCCTTTGCACCGATTTAATAGGTAATTTTGCCATAAAAATTGGAAATCAAATTTCGAAAAAGTTTTTTTTTTTTTGGCTTACCTCGCTCATGAGTGATTTCTGGATGCGAAAGGGGTTCATTTTTATCGAATCCGATGTTCTTCCACCCACAGATGCCATGGGTTGCAAAAATCTTCTAAAACTTTTGGAAAAAGACCGAAAATTTTCAAAAAGTTTTGGTAAAACAACCCCATAAGAGTTTTTAACCCATCACGACTCTGGCAATAATTCTTGTTAGCCCGAATGTCGTCAGAACCCCTTAGTTTGTCGCCAGGGATTTATGTCGTCCGATCCAGGGCCAGAACCGGTCTGCTAACGACAACATATGTTGTCCTCAAACCTCTTTTACATTTTTCATGTCCAACAATAACCCAGTTTCGGCTTCCAATAACAACTCTTCCTCAAGAACTCTCATCATCGCCTGTTTCTAATGACAAGTAACTTGTCGTCAAAGCTCGTTCAGTCCGGTCACCGGACTCCGGTGACCTGTGGACTATTTCCAGAGAAAACCAGGACACAAAGTTTCATGCATCTGCACCCATATTCTTTCTTTGTACATTCATCCATTAAAATTGCATGCATTCATAAAAAAAGGTGAAAAATATTTTGCATTCATTCATCTTTATTCGTTAAAAAAAAACATTCATTTGCATTTACAAGAATGACATTGTCATTAAGGCCCTCAGGGGAGAGTAAGTGAAATGAAAAAATTGAGACAAGATATCTCATGTGATGGACTCACCCTCCAGGTCATTAAGCAACCTTCGATAAAACTTCATAGACCAACATTTTTGGCATCTCGTGAAGTCAACATAGTTCTATGGCAGTTTTCTCATCGCCAAAACTTGATCAAGCCAAAGGTTAGGACTCATAATACTAGATCTCTAAGTGGACTTTACTGTCGATAAATCCCTTGTCTCGGTGATATGCGAAAGAGCTCGGACCCCTATACAGGCAAGCCAGAGCCATCATGCCCAATGAAAAGTGTTTTCCATGGCAGAACCAATTCTTTAGAAGATGAGCATGACAAGGGTCCATAAGCTCTCGAGTCTCGCCAAAGACAATGAAGGCGACCAAGCATAGCATAAGGCTACCTCTTAGCCTTGTCAAGGACTTTTTAGATAGAGTCTTGATATCAGTGACACCACAATATGCTTCCCACAAAGATCACAGAGACAAGCGTGAGACTCCATCACGGTCCATGCATGGCCATTATGCTCCACCGGTTAGATACTGTAAAGCCGTTCACTCATCATAGGGAGGACAATTCAAGAAAAATTGTTTTTGGAGCATCTCACCGCGAGGTGGGGAAGTGAGCCTCAAGATAGTAATGCATTTATCCAAAGTAATTGTGAGCTTTTCCATCAGAAGAGAGAACGTGTTAGTACGCAGATTCCATCTTTTTGCAAGTGTCAAAATGAGTGAGCCATTCACTTTGAAAGATCAAAGTCGAACAACCAACAATAAATTAAAAACGATCAACTACTTGTGAAAAAGCTCAAATAAAGGCACCTAATTCATGAACCAAGGAGTGATAAAAGGAACAATGTTCTTCGAATTATGCACACACAGGATAAGAAAAGGCAAAGAGGGAAGAACCAGAAAAGAGTAAAGGAAAAACAATTTTATGACATTCCCTTCTTCCGGGGGATAATATTCATGAGTCAGGCCCAGAACATCGAAGTGAGGAAAGATGTTTCCCTTCTCGATCATCACCATGGCTCAAAAGAGAAGAAGATGTAGGGAAAGAAAGGACTCGAGAAACCTCATTGATAGCCTAACACATAAGAGAGCCCTCAGACTTTAAAAAAGTGTCAAAAAAGCTCTGATGACAACTAACTAAGGTGTCATTAGTGGAAGGCAATGTGCCACCAATAAAAGCGACAAGTCCATAAGTTTTCGTGAGTCACTGACGTAAGTTTTCAAAGAAAAACCCAACTCCTCGACTTGCCATCAGAGCAAAAATAAAGACCTATAATGACAAGTCTAGTTGTTGTTAGCAATTTGGGAAGCTTCTATAACAACAAGTTCAATTGTCGTGAGACGAAAAAGGCAAGATTCCAAGTGCAGTCGCATGTCATCGCTAGTATGAGTTGTCATTATTGGGTCCCCTTAACGACATGATTACTTGTCATCAGACATCGCCCCCACATGACAAGTCTACTCTCCCTAAAAAGTCTTCTCAGTGATCATTTTCATGTAATTTTCATGCATATCATGCATATTCCATATGTTTTTGCCATGCATTGCATGCATATTGCACTTTCTAACCTATTTCTTGCAGGAATCTCAGTCAAACCCTTAGGAAGAACTTACCTGTTTACCCATCTTAGGACCATCATGTAGATAGATGAACATTAGGTCCTTAGGTTATCCCACAAATTGATGAAACAATCTGATAACCCATTTGACGAGCACACAAAATATTTTAAACCCAATCCTTGTTCCAAATGTGCATTTTCGAAAATCGACTTCATTCTATTCCTCGTCACTCCATTCCACCTCTTCAAAAAACGTCTTAGTCTTTTCAATGCTTTTGTCCCAAAAGCTTGTCTCTGCATTCATCTTTTTAAGAAGAAGTATTTTTCTTCTTCGGTTGTCACAATCTTTCATGCGATTTTAAGCGACAAAACACGTGTTTCGTCTTCATCTGACCTTGTTCAACAAGACTTCTTGCTCACAACATCGAGTTCAAGGGAAATCCCTGGTGTGAAACAAGGTACTAGCTTAGTCTGCAGACTAACCTCGATTGGCCAGACCTCGCTGCATGTATGTTTTTGGCGCTTAAGAGAAACCCTTGTATTGCGTTACGTACATGTCTTTAGTTAATATCAACTGTCAAGTTGTCTATCAAAGACCTCTTTTCAAAAATAATTTGTCAAAGCTAATCTTTCACTCTTTTCAAAGGTCACTATGTCTACTTCTTTGTTATCGATCGAGCTTTACATACTCAACAACAAAGATGAGCATATGTAGACACCCAATTTTAGCTCAAGATGTTTTTTGTACAAAATTTTAACTTTTTTTCAAAATAAGATACCTTCAATATGATTTTTGACCCCACAAGCAATCATTTTCAAGCTTTTGACCAAAAGAAGAGTTAAAGAGGAGATTCTCAACTTTTCAACGATTTAAAAATAAGGTCAATCCGACATTATGATCAAAAGTTATGGATAAAGCAACTTTTCAATCTCTAACGACACATTAGGTTGTCATTAACCCTGTTGAATTGTCATCAGAGCGATCTTGAATTGTCGCCATCCATGTCTTTTTGTCACCGTCGTCTTAAAATTATCATCATCCTTGTCTTGTTGTCATCATTATCTTAAAATTGTTGTCATTTTCCTTAAAGTGTCGTTAGAGGACCTTCCATTCTAGAAAGATGATGTCATCCACCCTTGACGACACCTTAGGTTGTCGTTAGGACCCCCACCGATTGTCACCCTGTCCGGCTCGAGCCATAGGTTGTTGTTAAGGACTACCTCTAACGACAACTAACGTAAGGTTAGAGTTGTCATCAATGCCACTTGTCATCAATGCCTTTTGACACCAGCTTGTCATCATTTATCATTTTTGTACCTTTGAAATGAGATTTGCCTTCTCGGCCTTCCAAAATTACGTTTGGAAACCTTTCCATTCTCAAAAGCCCTTTCCTCAGAAAAATATCTCTAAGGCAATAAACCTTTGAAGAATTTCAACCATTCATTCAAAGGCAACCCACTTAGAAGTTGTCTATCTAGATGGATCACGAATATGTAGAAAACTATCCAGATCTGCCTGAAAAACTATAAATAGGGAGTCGCCTCCCTATTTCAGCATGACCCTATCTGGAATTCGAACAAGCTTACTATGTCAAATTCTCTACAAGGCCTAGCCTAACTCATCTAGCCTAGGGTATAGATCAACCTTGTTTGACTCCCTTTTGGAGTCCGTGCCTAGCCGAAGTGCCACCCATGCTCCCTCATGTTCGTCAACCATAGAAAGGGTTACTTAAGCCCATGGTATGATTTCATTTTCATTTCTATTCGTATTTCATTTATTTTATGTGTTTTTCTAAGTTTGTGATAGTCCTAACATTCATATGATATTTATTTTGTGTCTTTTTTTCGAGTTTTGGTGGCTCTCGCCACTAAACTCGTTTTATTCTAGGTCGTGCATACGAGGTACAAATTTCTACAATATCACCACTGCAAAAACAATGACCAAGGGTTGTTGGTTCGGCTGATCCTTGCTCATCAGAGGAAGTAAGTTACTTTACCTTGAAGAATGATCCCCACACTCTCTCAAAGTCTAGATCCAGTTTCAGGTTTATTTAAAAAAAATCTTTTAGTAGGAAACCTCTTATTTTTGTTTTTTAAAATATGTGGGGGGGGGGGGGGGGAGGGGATCGCATGGTTGACCTTCCTAGTAGGCCCCACGTGTTAGCTGATCCTTGGTTTCTCCTTTGGATCTGGGTATATCCAAAACAGATCTGGTTTCTTCTTGCTTTGCTCTGTCCAACCTCGAACGAGATCTGGATCTCAAATGCGGGATGAAGTGATGCCTGAAATCAACTGCCTTACTTAGCTAAGGATGCTGGTGTCACCTTAGGGGGTGAGTCCCACTATAAGATGGAGCTTGAATATAGATCTGTATGGAATGGGTCATCATCAATTGCTTGAACCACAAAGCTTAGATTCTGGTCTTTGATATTTGGCTCTATAGTAATTCTTGAATCCACCTATATCACTTGGTATAATAGATTTGAATCTAAGTACGTCATACTTTGATCAATTTGGGTCAATGAGTGTGAATCAGGGTCGTTTACACTGGGATCCGCTTTGCTTGACAAGAACAGTGGATCCTCTAGAATTTGCACTCTATACAACTTTTCGTTGATCTTTTTCCATTCAGATGCTTCATTTGTCTTTAGCACAACTTTATAGCATTATATGACCATGAGGGTGTTTGGCACAGTGGAGTAGGGCCTAGGTCGTCAGACAGGCGATTGAGGTCTAATTCTTGTGAGCATCACTCCCTTGTACAAACTGACATCCAACACAGGCCTTGGGGGTGAGGGTTTAGCCTCGAAGTTTTATGCCTCCGGGCCAACAACCGTAGGTATGGTAGGCTGAGCCAGTGCGACTAGATATTCGAGCTTAGGCGAATAATAAAAAAAAACCTTGTAGTATTATATTGATTATTAAGAGTTGGCTCACCAACTAATGGTACTAGGACATTTTTTTTACCTTCAAAGTTTTGTAATGTTGCTCCCATGCACATTCCACCGACTATTTGGAAAGTAAAAGCGTTGGTGTCTCGAATAAAGAAAAAATTCCACTAAATGTGGCAAGACCAAAGCAAAATGACATGATTTCTTATTTTGTGGGATTCATGATCCAAACAACTACAAGGATATGTTTGTTTTACATGCACCTATTATGAATCAATTCCAGACTTTTAAAGTTGGGAGGTTTGATTTAAAGGTGTACAATTTGCATGCATATAGACTTAGCCATATGGGGTAGTTGCAATTGATCTGAATTCACTGGTCATAGATCTGTGCTATTCTACTTTTGACAAAGAGTAGGTTGCTTTCTTGAAAATATTGAATCTTTAATTTGGTCTGAATTCACTGGTCATAGATCTGTGCTATTCTACTTTTGACAAAGAGTAGGTTGCTCACTTGAAAATCTTGAATCTTTAATTTGGTCTTTCATAAGAGGGAGGTCTTTGCTTGGTGGCTGAACTCTGCATGTTGATGACAAAAGATTAGGTGGGTTTCAACTCAATCACGTACCTTGTGGGCCACGCATCTGCATGAAAACTAAGTGCTAGAGCTACGGATCCAGCTTTAGGTTTCCTATGCTGACTTGGGGGATCCGGATGGTGGGTCCATTACATCACTGCTGATCCCATCGTGAGTTAAGATGTTAAAAGAGATGTACTATGAAATCCTCTCTCTCTCTCTCTCTCTCTCTCTCTCTCTCTATATATATATATATATATATATATATATATATATTAGACCCCTTTTTTCGTTAGGTCTCAGTAGGCAGAATCTGACTTGTATATAGGTTTTTGAGGTGATCGGTGAACCAAAATCAATCGCTATGAAGGTACCAGTTTTTCCTGGCTCAGAAAAATATGTTTTTTGGTAAAAAAACTTCATGATCGATTACCGATAAATCAAGCATGCTAAACACATCTAACAGTTCAGATCTATCATTAAACACTTAAAACCTATGGGGGCAGAATGAGAAATGGGGCCTAATATGTTCAGTTCTCTCTCAATATATATAATTGCAAACATAGTTATAGGTATTTACATGTTACGTTCAGTTCGAATGCTCTCACATGAACTAATTTAAGCGCATTGGAATTCAGTTTGAATCTAAAAAAATACATATTTGCGAACAACAAATTCCAAAAATTTCACAACAGAGAAACACAATTAATTGATCATGCTTTCAGTTCCAACCATAAGAGTTCATAATTCAATTTGATATTTCCAATGGCAGGCATCACGCTGGACTAATGCCATAACTGGGTTGACGCTGAAATGGATTCAGCGTGACCGTCCCTCACTCGGCGCCCAAGTGACTGCGTCCGGTTAGCACAGGCAAAGGGTGGATGTAGCTGTGTGCGGTTCACTGTCTCACACACACACACACACACTCAACTACCACACTCAAACACAAAATGAGGACACAAGTACAGTCCGAATATAACAGAAATACAGTAACAAGAAATGCGCAGAAAAATCAGCAGCTTATTACAATAATCACAAAGCAATTTCAGAAATTCGAACTCGGATTCAACCACAAAACAACACAAGCAATTATGGTTCTAGTTAATCACTGAACATTATTTTTGCATTCAACATTCGTCTACTCACTTAGACGTCCTTTAACATGGACACGTTCAAAATACAATAACAACTTAGCAATTTTTTTAAAATTGGACGTTGCAAATGTCACACAATAATTGAAATATTGTAAACCCTAGAACTCAAACCAGTAACTAAAATGCGACTATGCCAAAGAATGTTGAAAATGATTGTTATACTAAGTAATTTTAATTCCAAACAGTCCTAAAACATGCAGCACATGTATTGAAACAAAAACTACTTAGCTCTCACGCTTAGCCACTAGTTCGCCCAACTAGGACCACCACGTTCCATAGGTACGGTCTCACAATGGCTTTAGGTTCAACGGCAGCAAGACACATGTAGCAACAAGATCAGCGGCAACCCACGAACAACATGGTTTCATGACAACGGAGGTCGTCCTCTCACAAGTTCAAACACAAATCAGAACTCACAAGTTCTAACATTTTAACGCCCCAAAATTTTAACATGTGATCTCGAAAACATTGATGGAAAGTCTTTTAAATTTTAGGATTTTGACTTTGAAAATCGTTAGCGGAAGCAATTTAAAAAGAAAAATAAGTTGACAAATTTTGGGTACGTTAGCTTTAAAACCATTACCCATAAAATAGCTACTCAATGAAAGTGAGGAACAAAATCATAGATTATTAATAGAATCTACAATTTATTACAAAATTGAGTATTTCTTTCACAATCTAAAAATCTAAAAAACAAAACAAAACAAAACACAGAGCTAGGATGCCAATAGAAAGAAGAAAATCTTGAGTCAAGTTGCATCAAACCATCTATAAGGTCCTACTCGTCACCTACCCATCAAATGAGTCAGTTTCATAACAAACTGGTAGGTGCACGAACAACAATGAAGAATAAATAAAGTAGGATATTCATAAGACAAACAAGTTATTTTATTAAAAACAGTAATAAAAATACGAGAAAGTAAATCTATTCAAACATGAGCAATATAAGCAAAGAACTACTGTACTAAAAGAGATTTTCATCACAAGATATAAGTAACATCGTAAGTATTATGAATCTCATTAATCTACAACTATTATGAACATGATATTCTTTAAGTTCTAATATTAACTGGCCTGTGGGTACGCACATACGTGAAACGTAAAAACAACCGAGATCGATCTGGGGGTTTATTATGTCAAGTATTTTTCATTAACCCGGGTGGCTGACTGAGTCCGCTCCTAAGGGGATGGTCAATGACTAAAGGAGTGAGTTTCTAAAGGCATTCGTGGCTCATGGATGCATCCAACTTCTGTAGAAGTACCTAAGAGCTACCACCTAGGATAATTTATGTTAGTCTCATTTCTCTTAACTTCGATGACTAAAGAAGTTGAGTCTTTTGCTCGTGGGGTAGTTGTTAATAACCTGTCCATCAGAGTCTTTGTACCATCTATTCTCTTTCTTGATGAACCGCAAGAGTCGAATGAGCACGATGAAGGTTTCTTAACCACTGTCCCATTGTATATGCTCTGGTCTACTAGTCTCACTCGAGCATCTTGCCTATGAAGGCAAATTATCACCATTTATGTGATCTCAGCGTTGTGCTATAAGCACACTTTGAGATTGTCATAACCTCATCATCCAAATATTGTAACACTAGTGTCACGTACTTGTCCAAAAGTATGACCATACATGTCTAAGGCTATAACTACGATGGGAGGGTAACATTTAATATGTTAAAATTTATTTGGTTCAAACTTAGCATGCATTGTTCTTTGAGCATTTGGACTATGGAGGCGAACATAATTATCTTTATTTATTTCAAGAGAGTGCTCACTGCACAGTTTAAGGTACTTAATGACCTTTCAAACTACTTATCGTAGTGTACATACCGTACCTGTCTAAAGGTTCGACTATGATGGTAGATCATGGGTTTCTCGAAGGATAACCCTACATTGTGTTTCGTAGGATATAATAAAAGTGATTTCAGTTAACGAGCTTAGTTTCTACAAAACAAGAACACAAGTCTCACGATCATCGTGGATCCGAGTATCTCTTCTGAGTAACCAACTAGGGGTGCAAGTAATTGCATCTATCAACTCACAGAGAGAACACTAGCTTTAAAAGTAGGCTTTTATGTTCAAGAAGTTGAGCCTTGTACCAAGAAGACCCTCTTCTCAAGACCATAATGTCTGTACTCAATTTTGTACCCTTTTTGAAAGGTGTGAAATGTTATACACGTACCTGTGTACCCTGCGAGGCTTGCCTGAGGGCGGCAAAAGAACAAACATGTACTAGCAAAACTAAGTAACTACGGTGCGACATCAACAAAAAGCAAGTACAAGAAAGCAGTAAAATGAATTTACTATAGAGCAAGCCTATGCATGTCGAATACAAAAAAACATGTAGACTATAGGAAAATAAAGACAAACAGTCACAAGTCATTTTTATCTACATGTATACATGCATGAAATATCAATTATTCTATCTCAGAATCCTAATAATTTATTTAATTCATCAAAAGTTCTCATGCAACTTTCTCCTATCTCGGGAGGTTGCGTCACCACGTGTGCCTATGAGTGTAGGTGATGTAGGACTCAGGTCGCGGGCATGAGCGAGATCCGTCATGCAAACTGCAAAAGTGTGAACAATCAGGAAACTATAGCCATAATAAAGAACAAAAAGGGATAGAGGTACAACCCCTGCCCACCACTCTGCTGGAAACCCTAAAGAGGGGGTAGTGGCAAGGTCTTGACCCTTGTTGAAAAAAGAAAAAGAAAAAGTGGCAGGTGCTAGCCCCGCACTGACAGACTATGTAGAGGTAGGGGCCCGCCCCCTTGCACGATAGAAGACCAAGAGGCAGAGATGGGGAGAGCGTGGCAAGGGGTCGTGGGCCTCCTGTCAGCTCTCTGGCAACCAAAATGAGAGGGGGAGGGCACGGCAGGGGCTGCCAGCCTTCTGTTGGCCCTCTGGTGAACACAATCAGAGAAAGGGGGAGGTAGGGCTACGCTCTGCTTGCCGAAAGGCTCGAGTGGAAGAGGCGGAGCCGCTCCCAGTCCGACAGAGGCAGAGCCTCTCCCTGCCCTCTGCTAAACCCAGCGACAGGGGCAAGCCCCCCCACCCACCAGACGATAAACACAAGCAGCAAGGGTCCAGACCCCTACCGAAATCGAAGAAGAAGAAGTCAGAGAGGGAGGGGAAGGCATGGCAGGGGGTCACCGACCTCCTGTCGACCTCCCAGCAAACACAGAGAAAGAGGGGGAGGGCACGACAGGGGGGCGTTGGCCTCCTGTTAGCCTTCTAGCAGACATAGAGAGAGGGGAAGGCATGACAGGGGGCCGTCGCCTCCTGTCAGCCTTCCAGTAACCTCAGAGAGAGGGGGAAGGCATGGCAGGGGGTCGTCAGCCTCTCGACAAAAGCAAAGAAAGAGGGGGAGGGCACGACAGGGAGTCGTCGGCCCTCCGGCAACCCGAAAGGAGGAGACAAAGGTGAGGAAGAAGGAGAAAAAGAAGAATACCTAGAAGAGGGGGGCCGTGTGAACACCCCAAAATTTCCAAAATCTTTTAAATATTCCCTTTTTGCCCCTGATTTCATTTTCTGAGCAATTGAGTCACTTTTAAATCTAAATTCTAGTTCATTTTTCAAATTTTACTGAAATTAAATTCATTTTATATGTCTGACTTGATTTCGGATCCGGATCCATTGTTCAGATCCAAATCTGAGTCTCATTGTCCAGCTTTTAAATTAAAATTACAGAAAATACCAAAAATAGTTTTTTAAATAGCTCGGACAGTCCATCTGACATCCGTGTGGATCCATCATGTTGTATTTCTTAATTCGAGTGTCAAAACTCGAACATTTTTCTCAAAACCTGGGTCCAAACCCATTCTTTTGAAGTAATTTCCCCAAAATAACCCTGATTTTTTAGAAAAACCCTTCTTCTGTAAATATTTTGAAATTTTAGTTTAAATTCCTTAGTTTTTGGAGTTTTGTTTTAAAAAATACAAATATATATGTAAAATTTTAAGAAAAAAAGAAAAAAATAAGAAAAAAGAAAAGAAAAACATAAAATAGCCTTTTGAAAACGCCTTTTGAAAATCAAGTTTTATGAAAATACTTTTTTAGCAAAAATTTGTTAAAAACCCCCTCTTTGTAAAATCCCGAAAATAAAAGGGGCCCTTTTGTAAATATGTTTTTAGGGTTTCTTTGAAAACCCTTCGTAAGAAAAGAGGGCAGCGCCTCTTTCGCAAACCTTCTTTCCAGAAGGATCCTCTCCCCCTCTCACCCGAACCCTCCATGGCAAACCCTCAGATCACCTTCCATCACCAACAACCTCCATCTCCTCCTCCGTAAGCCCTTCATCACCAACGGATTTCCGTAAACCTTCTTCCCCACCTTCTTTAAAATCAACAAAGGGAAACCCTCAAGGGACCGCTTCTTCACCCCAGCATCCTCTTCACCCTCCTTCACGATCCGCATCTTCCTCCTTCCTCTTCCACTCCACATCATCAGGAATGACGCAACAGCTCACCATTTCCCCTGATTCCTTCTATGGATCGTGTTTCACCCCTTCATTTTCTTCACGCTTCTTCTCTGATTCTCCTCAAGTAGCAGTGAAAAACCGATTACCGCAGCCATCACAGGTAAGTAATCATGCTTTTTTTTTTTCTTTTGATCCTCTGCAAAGAACCCCCTCTCCTTTTCATTCTTTTATCCATGGATTTCTCTAAGTTTCAACGAATATCCAGACTTTGATTTCCTCTATGTCCTCTTTCACCATCTATTTATACATCATCCTTCACTTGCTCTTTTAATTTCTAAAGTTTAGTTACGTTTCTAGTTTACAGTGGGTTTTAGATTTCATCTAATATCTTTTCTTATTGATGACCGGTGATGCCTCGCAATGGCATCGCCGATTCATCTGTTTTAAAATTAAATTTCGTCTATACATTTACCTTACCTTTTCTCCTTTGATTTCCCTCTGATTTACTATAATTTTCTCCTGTCTTCACTCCCAGGAAAGCACTACTGGTGGCATTGAGTTGCATGTGCAATGTCAACCCACCCTGTACAACAGCAAAAGAATTCCCCCAATTCTCACAATCTTGTTCTTTTTCTTTCCTTAATATTGAGTTTCAGAAGTTTATGTACATTATCATCCTGCGTATTATAGTTTCGATAAGTGTTTATATATATATATATTCAGTTATTTATTTATTTTCTTTTACAGCCAGTTTCCTATCTCATTTCGGATGATTGACATGCGTGTTGCAGCAAGATGTCTACTCTCTTATTTTTTTTCTTTTCATTTCTTGTGATATCCTGTTCTGTGATTCCTATTTCCGTGAGGCCATTCATGGAGTGGCCTGCATCTTAGAAGATCATTAGTCATATAGCTTATGTTTAGAAGATGATTAGTTATTCACAGGAGGTCGACTTGACTCCCAGTTTTAAACACCATCCTTATTAATTTGGTTGTGTGTGTGTGTGTGTGTGGGGGGGGGGGGGTCGTCATAAAATCAAAAGTTGATTGTCTCTCACTGGAGTAAATAATCTTCTGGTTATCTGATTAGCGTATCTGGGCATGTAAATAGAGATAGTGGTAAGTCCATTTTCCAATTCGTTGAGTTTTTAGTCGTTAGATGTTTGATGTTTATATTAGAACCAGAATCACTGAAGCCGAGCTCAGTCCAGGTGACAATCAGATCCATCAGAGTAGAAGTATACAACCAAGAACTTGCTCCAGGCATTCATAATGACTACTTGAAATATCATGGACATTCTTTAGATTGAGACTGCATGTTAATAGATAAATTTCTGGCTCAAGACATGACATTTTCAATATACCTGAATGGATCAGATTCCATTAGTGAATATAAGGCTTCTTGGTTTCAATATGGTGCTGCTAGTTCGTTGATGATGGTATGTCTCTAAACCAAGTTGCTTATTTCTTTCTCTTGCTTATGCTTTATTGACCGATCGCCCATCATCTGGTGCCCTGTTTCTATCAAAAATTCCATGTGTCCTATTCTAACATGATCCACTATGATAGAGTGAATGTTCGATATTTTTTTTTGTATATGAAATCCTCCATCTGATGCACTTAATGCTCATTACATATGTTTTGCATATTGTCTTCATTCCTATTTATTTGCTTCATCGCACTGTCACTTACTCCCCTTTGCCTCACCATAGCACAGTCCAACAAATATCACCATCTGTCACTTATGTCTGTGTGCACATTCACCTCTCTAAATTTCACTTGCCTGTAGTATGCCTGCAAATAGCACTATTCATGTCACTGCATACCATTTTTCCATTTACACACTTACACTTCAGCACTTTAGATAAATACTGTCACACAGCTAGTGCCTCAGACAAGTTCTAGAGCACCATCTGCAACTCAAAATCCGGCCTTCCAAGGATCACAATCAACAAGTGTTCTGAGCTACCTGTTCGCGCCATCCCTTGATTATGGGATTTTCAGCTACGTAGGTATCTCTACCTCACATATAAGAAAATAAATCAGGAAACTCCTCCAGGTAATATGATGAGACCATGCTTTCCAAAATTCAAGTGTATTAGCTGATTACCTTGGTAATGGGACAATCAATGCATTAACATGGGTTGGTTTACAGGTTCTTAATAGGAGACGTAAAGCTTCCAGCTGTCACTAAAGACTCTAAAGCAAGATCATGGTGGAAAATCACCGGTGAATTAGCTCGGAATCTGTCTTAGTTGGAGGTGGTGGAGGTGGCCCAGAGATATGGTTGCATGTAGACCCGACAAGTCTCCTAGGTCGTCCAGGGTTTTGTAATATTCTGAGGCTTATAACAATGGCATAAAGCAAGAGAAAATTAACACCAAACATAATTGAGGCAGCTCTGATAAGTCCAGCCGCATGCCATTCATTTGTTCTCCAAATGCACCCACCTGTCATCACACCTCATTCAGTAATGTTATTTCTTCTGGTATTTCCTATCTGGATAGAGTGATAACAAATAAAGTTTGGATGAGTTTCATTGATTTTTAGAGATTACAATTGACACTAATGTAGATTCATTTGCCGCAACCCTTGATGCAACTTCACTCTCATGTATACTCTTACAATCACCTGTATCTCTCTGCTCACTGCATTTTTACTGCATTGGCTCATCTAATTATATTTCCATTTTGTGATTATAGTCTCAGTTTTATTCAGTCATTTACAGTTAGATGTGTGATCTTACATCCAACTGTAACATGATTAGGCTTGCGTGTGATTGTCTAGTTTCAAGTTGTCTCGGGACTAGTTTTAAATTTTAAGTCTGACAGCCGTCAGTCTGAAGATTGATGAACTCTTGAACTGGTCTCCCTCCAAAAGTTTTGAAAGCATTGGTTTGATTAAGATCTTAAGATGGAACGTGTTTTGCTTGAAGGTTGTATGCTCAGGATCCATTGCTTACCTGAGTGGCTGTCAAAATGATTAGAGATTGGGAGATTGCAGAGAAGGTAAAATCTGCAAAACTGAATTTCTGCACAATGGCAATACATTACTGGAAAGTGGAAATGGCTTTGAAGTCATCTTTTACTTGCTGTGTGATACTTAATCACCTAATTCGCTAAAGTTTCAAACCAGATTTTGGGGTTTTGCTAAAAATACTTTTGAAGTGTCAATTCCAAACTAGATTTTGATATGCCGTGGGATATGCTTCACTCTGTGTGTGTTTGTTATACATTTGCACATACTAATAGCAGGTGAACCGTGAAATGATATAAAGAGGGAATAAGGTTCCGGTGATGTCATACATGATCAGCTTGAGAACTTTGATATAATGTTTGTCTTTTATCATTCGAAATTTAACTTTCCATTCTCATTTTGTAAGTTGTCTGTAATTAATATGTATCCAAGCTGCAGGGGTCCAATTTGTGCAATATAGCTGTAATGACAGAGGTCTTGAAGAAGACATCAGTAGCCGCTTGTTACGCATCACCATTTCCACTTGCACACATTCATAATCCACTATTGTACACCCTCACCCAGCCACATCATTCTCTATATCCACGCCTAACAGCTCCTGTATTTACTATACCATCAATTCTTCATTGATATAGACTGATCTTGTAAAGTTTGTTTGTAATTTTTGCTATCTTCATCAAATAAAAACTTTGATTATTTAATTAAGCTGTTATCTCATTATATCAATTAAATGAACACCATCGCAGCCATGCTTGCATTGACTGCATGATGATATTAAAGCTGATGTATAGTAGCATGAATCCCACTAACATTTTCTGTGGATGCAGGTGTCCCAGTCGATATTAAGATAGTCAATCTTAATCAAATTGCCTTTGGTGCAAATCTTCAGTCCAAACTTGCTGGTATAATGCACCAAGTCATGACATTGTCAAAACCAAGTATGGACATCTCTGAAAACAAACTTTAGACCGATTGGTGCTGTGCCCCAGAATTCTCGAGGTAATTCCATCTTTTATATTGGTTGTACTTGTCATTATTATCCTTTAAGAGGAGCTCGTATTGGACAGTCTCTGAAGTTAGTAGAAGTTTGACTGAATGTAAGCTTGCTGTGAATATATGGAACTTGGCATATACCATTTTAGAAATAGCAATGACAAAATCACCCTTCATTGCACAACACATCTACATAGATGGCCACGCTATCTCTGCAGCACATCAACTTCTGCTGATCACTCTGTTTGTTATGACAGTATAGTGAAAGATAACATGAGCACTTAATTTACTCTGATGAATTAATCTCACCTGTATACCACCTTACTGCTTAAGTGTATTGTCCATCACTTCAGCCATTATACAGTGTCAGCACTCGCTCCAACAACATTTTTGATATCCAGTTGTGACTTCATTCATGTGACTTCCACTACATACCAGTTGCATTTTCAATAACATAATCCCCTTTCATGACATCTACCTCCACTTGATATCATCCCTGTCATAAACCATGTGCCCATTTAGATATATAAATGCATGAACAGGTTCAAAATAGATTTTGACATAGGCATTTCCACTTCATCACCAGATACAAGTATTACATCCTCTGCTAGATGATATATATGTATTCTAACTTATTTTCATTATTATTTTAGGATATTGTATATATGTTTTAGCATTCACTCAATACATCTTCCCAGCATATACTTCATTATTTACATAGCATCTCCATTTGGGTAAATACATTTATATGCATATTTTCCATTCAGTATGAGCATAATATTTAGGTTTTACTTCATATTTCCCATCATTCTCAGTATTTTGCAAACTTGTTCTATGCTAAACTCTGATTTTTATAGGAAACATGTAACAATGGTGCTTTCCATCCTAAGTTAAGGAGTTTTGCTATTCTAATTTCAAATTTCGATAATGAAATAACTAGACATCAATAAGAAGGATTTTCAGCTTTAGATAGAATGTCTAAGCATGTAAACATAATGAATTATTTGTTTTAATATCATTTTCTCTCTTTTATTTTCAAAACTACACAAATGGTGAAACACGAATGACACGTGCACCATTCCAATAAGAGGTAATCAATCCTAAGCAAATGACTCACATTGATGGCCATAGTCAAAATGTGGGCAATGCTTAGAATTCTTATCTTTTATAAAATAACATTGGTTCCACACTGAATTCTTTTCAAAAATCACTATATTTTCCTCTTTTATCAGAGTTTAGCTTAAAATTAATTCAATACATATATCAATGGCCATAGTCAGGATATATTGAGAATTAATTTTATTTTAAACTCTATAAAAGCATAAAAAATATGTTTGATTCTTCACCTGAATTTAAATATGATTATTATATAATATATTCAATGACCATAGTCAGGAGTATATTATATCATTAATCTTATTTACATTCATTTAAAGAATGAAATATGATTTTCAAAACCCAATTTTAAATTACTTAAATTCATTCATCATTTAGATAGAATTATATAATATTTTCAAAAATTCTTTTTCAAAAATTCAAGTGATTTCCTTCAAATATCTTCTTCACTTCTGAAGTCAATTCAAATACCATCTTCAGATTCTAACTTTAAATTCGAAGTCCAATTTGACTTTGAAATTCATTTGTATATCCCAAGATTCAAATTCTAATTCAAAATCAAACTTCAAAGTTCAATTTAACTTTGAAGTTTTTTCTGATTTCAAAATTCAAAATCAAGTTTATTTTCTTTTGAGATTAATTCTGAATCTCAAAATTCGACTCTTCCTAAATTTTAAATTTAATCTAGGTTTTCAAAACCCAAATCCATCTTCAAAAGTCCCATTTGGACCTTCAAAATCCAAATCCAAAGTTAGAACCCAATCCCAACTTGGATCCAGATTTCCAAATGTAATCTCCATCTTGAATCTCAGATTTCAGATCCAATTCCCATTTAGGATTCCAGATCCAGAATTCAACTCCACTTTGGATCTCAGACTTCAGATCCAGAATCCATTTTAAGATCCAGAATCCAATTCCATTCTGGACCTCAGATTTCAAATCCAATTCCCATTTAGGATTCTAAATACAGAATTCAATTTCATCTTGGATCTTGATTCTATTTAGGATCCAGACTTTTAATTCAAATTTCATCTTGAGTTACAGATTTCAAATCAAACTCTATTCTCAATTTCAACTCTCAAATCCAATTCCATTTCATTCCAGATCCAAGTTTATTTTGATTCTTAAAAATTTGAAAAATCGATTCCATCTATTAATCTTATTTTGGATTTCTTAAATCTCGTTCTAATTTCAAAACTTCAAAACTAGAATTCAATTCCACTTTCATCCAGGTTCAAGATTCTAATTCAAGGTCCATTTATGACTTTGAAACTTCCCTTCTTTTCCTTTTATCTCCATTTCTAAAATCATTCTTTTTCAAAGATTTATTCTCCAAACTCTGATCAGTTCAAAGACTTAGAACTTCAAAATATCCTTCCTAATCTATCTTAATTTCTAAGATTAGATTCTACCATTCAGAAACCATTTCTTCACTCCATTATCAAGTTCATCTCAGAACACTTGGAGATTTCCAAAACCATTTTTTTGAAAAGAGCATACATCCTTGCATTGCACAAGCATGATTCTTTGTGTATTTAGACTTAGGATAAATCCTTAGATAATATTTAGGCAAAGCAAAAAGGCATAAATTCGATCATTGGTTCGATTGCCCCTGGTAAAGGTGCAAGGAACGGTCGAACATCGTACCGACGAGCGAATCCCATCTCTCCATTTTCCCGCAATATATTTCAAAACGGAGGCGAGTAATTTTCTTAAATATTTTCAAATCAAGGTCAAGTGAGACCCCGTAAAAGAGTTCCTCTCTCTCTTCTCTTTCTTTGTTTTCTCTTCTCTCTTTTTTTCCGTCTTTTCATTTCTCCCCTCAAAAAGGAGGAAATAAAGGTCAGAAAGGGAAAAGAGAAGGAAGAGAGAGAAATACCAAGAGAGGAAAAATTTTGCGATGATCACAGGCCGATGCTATTACACTCAGAGAGCGAGCGAGAGAAAGAGGAGAAGAAGAGGTTGCGAGGTGAGGGCCTCCCCTCCCCTCCCCTCACGTGGTTTTAAAGGGGGAACTCAACAGAGAAACCCCAAAGGGGTTTCCTATTTTTGTAAAGGGGAAAGGGGGAGCACGACTACAGGGGGTGGGGGGAGAGAGGGAGGGTTTAAATGAAACCCTTGCCCTCAGTGGGTTTTAACCCTAACGGATCCGAGTCAGATCCAGATCTGACCCGGGTCTAGAATTTTTTATTTTTTTAAATATGGGTTTTATATCCTACCCCTCTTAAAAGAATTTCGTCAGCGAAATTTTATTACATTCATGATTTAAAGTACAAGTCAAGGTATTTTTTTCTGATATCATTCTCAGGCTCTCAAGTACATTTATCAATCCCATGATGTTTCCACTGAACCTTCACAAAAGAAATGGTCTTTGATCTCAACACTTGGTCACGACGATCAACGATCTCCACTGATCTTTCTTTGAATGTCAAGTCTCCTTGAATGTACACATCATCATAGTGAATGATGTGTGAAAGATTATGAACATACTTTCTCAGCATGAAAACATGAAAAATATCATGGATCTAAGCGTACTGAGGAGGTAACGCCACACGATAAAATGCTTCTCTAATTTGTTCCAAGATCTCAAACGGTCTGACATATCTAGGACTTAGCTTCCCATTTTTCCCAAACTAAAATGCGCTCTTCGTCGGGAATACCTTAACGAAAACCATCTCACCAATCATGAAGGTAAGCTCTCATCGGCGTCTATCGACATAGCTCTTCTACTAACTCTGAGCAGTATGAAGTTGTTCTCGAATCATCTGCACCTGATGAGTATAGTGTTGCAAAATTATAGGTGTCTTCAGCCTTTGCTTGCCTACCTCATCCCTGTAGATAGGTGATCGGCAAGGTCTCTCGTACAAAGCTTCATATAAAGCCATCCCGATGCTCGCCTAGTAACTGTTATATGCAAACTCCGTCAGACTGATGTGGGAATCCCATTCCCTCCTCCAGTTCAATATACAGGCTCAGAGCACATCCTCCAAGGTTTGAATCGTACGCTCAGACTGCCCGCCAGTCTGAGGGTGAAATATAATACTGAACTTTAGCTTTGTGCCCAAAGCTAGCTGAAGCTGTTGCCAAGACCTTGAAGTAAATCTCAGATCCTGATCGGAGATAATCGAGACCGAAATACCATACAGTCTCATAATCTCTCTAACATAGAGATCTGCCAGACTGTCAAGCGACTGATAGAGACAAATAGGTAGAAAGTGAGCAGATTTGGTGAGTCTATCGATGATCACCCAAATCACGTCATGCTTCCTTCACGTCCTCAGTAGACCAACTATGAAGTCTATGGTGATATCCTTCCACTTCCATAGTGGGATCTCCATCTGCTGCATGACCCCACCGGGTCTCTGGTGCTCGATCTTGATCTGCTGGCATGTCAGACATTTCGAGACATACTCAGCCACGTCTCACTTCATCCCGTTCCACCAATAACTCCGTTGTAGGTCCTTGAACATCTTCATACAACCAGGATGAATACTATACCTAGACTTGTGGGCTTTTGCAAGAATTTCGTCTCTCAAGATCGGGTCATCAAGAACCCAAATACGCTCCTTCAGCCATATACTTTCATCATCCTTCAGACAAAAAGGGGTATCAACCAACAATGCTTGAGCCTTCAACTTCTTGTAGCGTGCATCCATCTTTTGTCCAGTGATGATCCTAGCTAGTAGCTCAGGTTGAGCTACCAGATTGGATAAATTGATTGAACCTTGCGTGATCACGAAAGGTTTTTAAGAGGCTAGGTCTTCTATCAGCTTTCATCCAACAAATAAAGCATTGATCGAAACTTCGAGTGTCTTGCGACTAAGGGCATCAGCCATGACATTCACCTTTCCTGGGTGATAGGAGAAAGTGAAGTCGTAATCTTTGAGGAACTCGAGCCAACGACATTGTCTCATATTTAATTCCCTCTACGAAAATAAATACTTGAGGCTCTTATGATTGGTGAATGTTTCGAACTGCTCCCCATATAAGTAGTGTCGCCATATCTTCAATGGGAACACGACCGTAGCTAACTCTAAATCATGAGTCGGGTAGTTCTTCTCATAAATTTTGAGTTATCACAAGGCGTATGAGATCACTTTCCCATTCTGCATCAGCACGACCCTTAAGCCTGACCCAGAGGCATCAATATAGATCACAAATCGGAGCACTAGTAAGTCGCTCTTTCAGCAACTGGAAACTAGCCTCGCACTTCTCGTCCCAAATGAATTTGACCTATTTCTTCAGTAACTTCGTCATTGGCAGCACAATCTTAGAAAAATCCTTAATAAATCTTTTGTAGTACCCAACTAATCTGAGAAAACTCTTGATATCACACGCGTTCTTTAGTTGCTGTCAACCGAGCACAACCTTCATCTTTGCAGGGTCCACGAACACTCCTTTCTTAGAAATAACGTGTACAAAAAACATAACTTCTTTGAGCCAGAACACATATTTGGAGAGCTTGACATATAAGCATTCCTTTCGCAGGATCTCTAACACGATGCTTAGGTGTTCTCGATGTTGCTTTCGGCTCTCTGAGTACACCAGGATATCGTCGATGAACATGATCATGAAGGTGTCTAAAAACAACTTAAACACCCTATTCATTAACTCCATGAAAGCTGTGGGGGTATTGGTGAGTTCAAAGGGCATGATCGTGAACTCATAATACTCATATCTGGTCTGAAAGGCCGCCTTAAGAATATCATATTCCCTAATTATGAGTTGATGGTACCCAGACCTAAGGTCGATCTTCGAGAAAACTTTGGTCTTTTGTAGCTGATCGAACAAATCCTCAATACTCAGCAACGAGTACTTGTTCTTTATCGTGGCCTGCTTGAGCATTCAATAGTCGATGCACAACCACAAGGACCCATCCTTCTTTTTCACGAACAATACAGGAGCTCCCTAGGGAGATATGCTGGGGCGAATGAACCCCTGATCCAACAGCTCCTGCAACTGCTTTTTGAGCTCGGCTAGTGCCATCTTGTATGGCGCTTTGAAGATTGGCGGCGTAACCGGTAGCAAATCAATATTGAATTTTACCTCACGAGGTGACGAAAGTCCTGGTAGTTCCTTGAAAAACATGTCAGGATAGTCGCAAACCACATCCAGCTCACTAATGGGAATAGGCGTTAGGTCCGATTGGATGACACTAACTAGGAAAGCAGTGCATCCCTTTCGCAAGTAGTTTTGTACCTTCAACGTCGAGATCATCCGACTTGCTCGTACAGGTCTGGGAATCCTAAATTTTACTCTTAGAAGACTTGAAGGGGACAACACGATCTCGCCATGTCGAAAAAAGTCTTTAGCATTATACTTATGCAGTCAATCCATGCCTAGGATGATGTCAAATTCTGTCATATCAAGCAGGATGGCATAAGTAGGCAAGTGCTGCTCTGTCATAATTATGTTCAAATCTGGTATATAAGTGGCACAAACTGTGTTCTTCCCAATCAGGTTATATACGTCTAAAGCATTGTGAATGGATTTTACAGTTATATGCAATTGTTTTACAAACTTCATCGAAATAAACGAGTGTGTGGCACCATAATATAAAAGTGTAAAAGTTGCTTGACCTGCCACTAGAATAGTACATTGTACGAGATTTCCTTTGGTCAATTGCTCGACCGTGACATTATAATCTTGACCTGGCACCTTCTTGACACTGCTTGCTTGTGCCTGCTGTTGTTGCTGAAGTAGTCAAGGGGGCTAGGGTACGCCGTCAGTTCGCTCAAGGTCGTCAACCACCTTCTTTCGGCAGTCACGAATGAAGTGACTCATCTTGCCACAATACAGACATCCGCCAGTCTTTTGCAGACAGGGTTGTTCTCCATGAGGCCTCTTGCACTTAGGGTAGCTATCTCTAGAAGGCTGCCTAGGTAGTTGGTGGCCGTGTTGACGTTGACGTTGACGTTGATGTTTTGCTAGAGAAAACTACTTCTTTCCTCCTTCAAACTTCACAGGTAAGGGCGGCCACTGCACTTGGCTGTCGGAGTGGGCCCTCTTTTAATCATCACCTGCAGCATGTGGCTTTTTTGCCTGAGCGCTCTTCGAGCATTCTCAATCCTCGTTTAGTAAGGTGGCTGCCGCCACAGCTACAGGAAAAGTCGTGTGCATGCTGGTGAGGACCCAGTGTTGGAGTCCTTCCTTCAATCCACAAATAAACTTTCCAGCCCACTCGTGGTCATCTCCGAACAGGTTGGGATAATAGCGCTCCAACCGCTGGAATTTAGTGATGTATTTGCCTAGACTCGAGCTGCCCTGACACAACTCCAGGAATTTTACCTTCTTCTTTTCTCTCACATGCGGAGGGAAGTAGTTTCTTAGGAAAGCTCTCCCAAGGAATCACCTCAGCACCTGGGAATTGTACTTCTTGTGTCGTGTCCCACCATTCGCGTGCATCGTCCTTTAGTCGGAAGAACCTGAACATGGTTTTCTTATCGTCAGATACGAATATAACTTGAAACACTTGCTCTACCTCCTTGACCCAACTTTCAGCCATGTCTGGGTCAACTTTGTCTGTGAAAGTCGGAGGATTGAGCTTCAAGAACTTTTCATAAGTAGTGATCGATGTCCACTCCGTAAGGGGAGCCTGATCCCGCTGTGGGTAAACCTGGCTTCAAATTGCTTCTGCCAGGGTGTTGAGGAAATCCATCACAAATCCCCTTATCTCACACCACTCATTAGCCATGTTGTTACTCGAGTATTCAGTCATCCTTGAAAAGTAGCCAAGATTAAAGGTCAATATGTCGAAGGAACATAAGAAAAATATAAGTCTTTATTAAGAAAGTCGTTCATACAAAATCTAGTAATACATAAGTAAAAATGTTTTATTCAGCAACGATAAAGGAGTTTGCAAACCCCATCAAAACTTGGCAGGTACTACCTCCCCTCAGGAACAACTAGAATACTGCCTAAGATATTTCCTTTTATTGCCCGTGCGCCTGGATTTGCACTTAGGGGTATAGGGAGGTGACTCCTTACAGGAGGTCTCCTGCCCAAAAATGGGCATCGCCGGTGTATATTTCGATGAGCCTAAACCATGACTTGACAAATTAGTTGTGGATGTGTATGTGGGTGATACACCGCCTGTTGGGCCTACGCTGATACTGTGATCTCATCGTCGTACTCTGCCTTGAGGAGACATACATCTATGTTGTGCCCTAAGTTTCGACAGTATACACACTTCTCTAGCCTCTTAGAGGGAATGTATTCTCCTGACGACTCTTGTGGTGCATGTTTGTGCGCTAGAACATGCGACAACATGAATTCACCTTCTCGGGTATAAACTTCAGCCCATGTCATGCCCAAGGGTGTCTGGTAGACGACCGGTAGTGGAAAGCACAAATCATTCATAAAGGTGGGTAGGGGTGGGCGGTTAGCCCAGTAACCAGTCCCAAACATCTCTCTTATAGAACGACCACACAACCTACGCGTGCCCTACCGTGACTACCACTAGAACCAGTGAACAGATCCATTTTTCGAACCGTACTACAAACAGAAGCAAGAATACAATTTAATTTAAACATGCTATAAAATATCAAAGACTTACAACACGATGGGATACTCAATGGTCAAGATTCACCTCTTTCTGCACCGCTTTGATACCAAGTTGTAATGCCTCAAAATTTTAACTTGTGATTTCGAAAACATTGATGAAAAGCCTTTCAAATTTTAGGATTTTGACTTTTAAAATTGTCAGCGAAAACAATTTAGAAAGGAAAACAAGTTGACAAATTCTGGACATGTTAGCTTTAAAATCATCATTACCCATAAAACAACAACTCAAGGGAAGTGAGGAATAAAATCAAGGATTATTAATAGAATCTGCAGTTTATTACAAAAATGAGCATTTCTCCCATAATTCAAAAATATAAAAAAAACCCAAAACACGAAGCCAGGATACCAATAGAAAGAAGAAAATTTTGAGTCAAGTTACATCGAGCCATCGACTATCTGTAAGGTCCTACTCATCACATGCTCATCAAATGAGTCAATTTTATAACAAATTGGTAGGTGCACGAACAAACAATAAAGAATAAATAAAGTAGGACATTCATAAGACAAGTAAGTTATTTCATTAAAAGTAGTAATTAAAATACAAGAAAATAAATCTATTCCAGTATGAGCAGCATATGCAAAGAACTACTGTATTGAAAGAGATATTCATCACAAGATATAAGCAACATTGTAAGCAGTATGAATCTCATTAATCTATAACTATTATGAACATGATATTCTTTAAGTTCTAATATTAACTGGTCTGTGGATACACACAGACACGAAACATTGAAACAACCAAAACTGATATGGGGGTTTATTATGTCAAGTATTTTTTATTAACCCAGGTGGCTCACTGAGTCCGCTCCTAAGGGAATGGTCAGTGACCAAGAGAGTGAATCCTCAAAAGCATTCGTGGCCTATGGATGCATTCAACTTCTGCAGAAGTATCTGGGAGCTATCACCTAGAATAATTTATGGTAGTCTAATTTTTTCTAACTTCGATGACTGGGGAAGCCGAGTCTTTTACTTGTAGGGTGATTGTTAACAACATGTCCATCAGAGTCTTTGTACCATCCATCTTCTCTTGATGAACCGTAAGAATTGAATGAGCACAATAGGGGTTTCTTAACTGTCACCACATTCTACATGCTCTGGTCTACTAGACCCACTTAAGCATCTTACTTGTGAAGGCGAATTATCACCATTTATGTGATCTCAATGTTGTGCTATAAGCACGCTTCGAGGTTGCCACATCCTCATCATCCAAACATTGTAACACCAGCGTGACATACTTGTTCAAAAGTATGATCATACATGTCTAAGGGTACGACTATGATGAGAGAATACTATTTAATATATTGAAATTCATTTGGTTTAAACTTGGCATGCATTGATCTTTGAGCGTTTGGCCTATGGAAGCGAACATCATTATCTTTATTTATTTCAACAGAGTGCTCACTACACAGTTCGAGGTGCTCAATGACTTCTCAAACTACTCATCATAGTGTACATACCGTACCTGTCTAAAGGTTCGGCTATGATGGTAGATCATGGGTTTCTCAAAGGATAACCGTATACTGTGTTCCGTAGGATATAGTATAAGTGATTTCAGTTAACAAGCTTAGTTTCTACGAAACAAGAACACAAGTCTCACAATCGTTGTGGATCCAAGTATCTCTCTTGAGTAACCGACTCGGGGTGCAGGTAATTGCATTTATCATCTCACAGAGAGAACACTAGCTTTAAAAGTAGGCTTTCGTGCTCGAGAAGTTGAGACTTGTACCAAGAAGGCCCTCTTCTTGATACCACAGTGTCTATACTCAATTTTGCACCCCTTTTGAAAGGTGTGAAATGTTGTACATGCACCTGCACACCCTGCAAGGCTTGCCTGAGGGCGGCAAAAGAACAAACATGTATTAGCAAAACTAAGTAACTACGGTGTGTCGTCAACAAAAAGCAAGTACAGAAAAGTTGTAACAGAAATTTACTATAGAGCAAGCCTATGCATATAGAATACAGGAAAACATGTAGACTATAGGGAAATAAAGACAAGCAATCACAAGTCATTTTTATCTAAATGTATGCATGCATGAAATATCAATTATTCTATCTCAGATACCTAATACTTTATTTAATTCATCAAAAGTCCTCGTGCAACTTTCTCCTACCTTAGAAGGTTACGTCGTCGTTTGTGCCTACAAGTGTAGGTGATGTAGGACTCGGGCCGCAGAGCACAAGAGTGATCCGTCGTGCGAACTGCAAAAGTGTGAACACTAAAAAAGCTATAGCCATAATAAAGAACAAAAAGGGACGGGAGTACAACCCCTGCCTGCCACTCTGCTGGAAACCCTAGAGGGGGCAGTGGTTGGGGCTTGGCCCTTGCTGAGAAAAGAAAAAAAAATGGCAAGGGGCGAAGCCCCTGCCAGTCCAACAGTGGCAGGGCCTTGCCCTACTCTCTGCTAATCCAAGTGGCAGGGGTGAGCACCTCCCCCCCGTCGAACAAGAAACACAAGCGGCAGGGGTGCAGGCCCCTACCAAAATCGAAGAAGAATACAGAGAGAGAGGGGAAGGCACAATAGGGGGCCGCCGACCTTCCAACAGACAAAGGGAGAGGGGAAGGCACAGCAGGGGGCCGTCGGCCTTCCAACAGACAAAGGGAGAGAGGAAGGCATGGCAGGGGGTTGTCGCCTCTTGTCGGCCTTCCAGTAACCTCAGAGAGAGGGGGAAGGCACGGTAGGGGGTTGTCGGCCTCCCATTGAACATAAAGAAAGAAGGGGAGGGCATGACAGGGAGCTGCCGACCCTCTGGCAACCTGAAAGGAAAAGACGATGGTGAGGAAGAAGGAGAAAAAGAAGAATATCTGGAAGAGGGAAGCCGACGATATCGCACGCAGAGAGCGAGAGAGAGAAAGCGAAGGAGGAGACGTTGCGAGGTGAGGGCCTCCAGTCCCCTCGTGTGGTTTTAAATAGGGATTAGGGGAGCCCAACAGGGAAACCCCAAAGAGGTTTCCTGTTTTTGCAAGGGGAAAAGGGAGAGAGCGGCTGCGGGGGGGGGGGGGGGGGGGGGGGGAGGAGGGGGGAGAGGGTTTAAACAAAACCGTTGCCCCCTGGGTTTTAACCCTAACGGGTCTGGGTCAAATCCGGATCCGACTCGAGTTTGATTTTTTTTTTTAATGTGGGTTTTACACTTACTGTGTAACAAATGATTCTACATTTGAGTTATTATTGCATCTTTTAGATCCTTGTTGCTACCACAATTAACTACTTGTGTAGAATTTTTAAATACTTGCTAATTGTGTATCCTAAGTGTTGGAACACATACTACACTACACTATTTTGCTCATAGTGACCAAGTGTTAATAAAAAAATTACAACTTGTTTTTCAACACCTACAACATAGGCTTCATGTAATAATTCACTACTGTGAAGAGTCTTGCCTAATGATATGTATATATTTTTTCAATACATAAAAGGTCAAAATATTTTTGTCGGTGACCAAACACACAATCATGCACAAAATCATGACCCCCATGTATAGAATCGTGAACTATTACCCTATTTAGCCTTCTTAAACTACGTATAAAAATGATCAACACCATCATAGTGGGCAAGTAAACAAGTTCTTTTGAAGGAGTCATTATACTTTTGCATACACAAGCATGAATATTTCAATATTGAACATTTAACATAGTCATAATATACAACATTTTCATATTGAACATTTTATACAATGATAACATGCAACCTTTCAATATTGAACATTTAACACTGTGATAACATGCAATATTTCAATATGTACATATCCATCAACATTAACATACACAATCTATAGCAATATTCAACATTAAACAATCAACATAAACATGAATCAAGCACAATAAAGAAGAATGATATTTAAGTGAGGACTTGTGTAAATGCATGCCTAAACATTGGAAAACAATTTATAATTCAACAAATCGATCCATGAATCTGGATCTAAGCTTAGGAATATAGGTGTGTTCTTAAGTGCTACCAATATGTCTAATGCCTTCATGTGCGTGAGACCAGTAATAAGACCATTATCCAACATTTATTTTAATATAATATTATATTTTAATGCCATTTTGTAGAAGGATTCATCGATGATGATCTACACATACTTAGAAATGCTGCTTAACACACTACAAGAAAAACGTTAATTAGCGACGAAAATTTGCGATGGATTTTTTTCATCGCAAATTTGCAATGGATTAGCTAGAGAAAACTAACCGTCGTCAAAATTGTAATTAGCGACAGATTTTGCGACAAAATTTTCCCGTCGCTAATTACAATTTGGATTAGCGATGAAAAAATTCCATCTCAAACTCCATCGCAACTTTATGACAGATGAGATACAAAATTTGTCTGTAGCTAATTTTGTCGCTAATTAGCTACAAATTTTGACACAGAAGGTTTCTGTCACTGCTTTTCGATTCAAACCGAGAAATTTTTTCAACCCCTTCGTACTTTTCCCCCTTTCACTGTACGCAGCCGCCCCCCGAGCCTTTCACTTCTTCTCCTTTCTCCTTGGCTGAGCCCCATCCACTCCCTGATCCAGGCGGCGTAGGTGACCTTGGCGAAAGATGGGAACTTGGTCTTCTATCGGACCTCGAACTCGTTCGCAGTGACCGTCGGCCGGTCCGTGGCTTCCAAAGTCCTGTCGCAGGCCAATTTCCCAAAGAGGGGAAGCCCCATCACTGGGAGACAATCAAAATCTGTTATGCCCCCCGAGCTGGTCTCATATGCTCCTGTCCCCTTCTCACTTGCTCCCTCTCTCTTTTGATAAATATAAGCCATCGTTCCAACTTTTATGGACATCTTAGCTCACTCTTCTGATTTTTGCACTCTAGTTGCCAAACCTCATATAGGTCAATCTCCATTATTCATTGCTATACTTTTTTGCATGTCTCATTATTTATATCAATGTGTTGTTTATTCATGCTCATTCTAGAGTGCATGGTGCTACTAAAGGTCTGGTTACAGAGCGCCCCTTTTCATTATTAAGTAAAAAAGCTATTGTTGCCCAATTTTGTTCTCTGCATTGGAGATGATACATCTAACAAGAATGCACTTGAGGTGATCACAAGTACCACTACATCAGAGCTAGCAGCAAGGAATTCCAGTTCTCAACTTTCCTTTGAAAGCCTTTGATGAGGACACCTTGTCCATCATGAAAACTCAATCTGCATACAAGGAATTGAAAAAACAAATTGTGTTGCTGCACCTCAGTCCTCAAGTGTTCCATAGCCTGGTGTTGAAGTAATTGGCTGCTAGTTTGGAGTTTTTAAGAACGTCTAGAAAAGCAAAATTTTGCATTCACTCATTACATGTCATTTTGTTTTTCGTGGATGGTGTTGTAATGGACTATTTTGTTCTTTGTTAATGTAGGTTCCTTGCTAATATGAAAAAAATGCAGTGTTGTTAATGTCATTCCATTTGTTTTGTGTAGTTATGGGTCTTCACATGCTGTCAAATTTTTTAATAAAGGACACCATGGAATGACCTTTTCTAACTATGAGACATAAGGTTCTTTCCTTTAGGATATGATGAGCAACACATTTTTTTTATAAGCAATTATGAGAAACATGTCCTAAGCTATTTCTTGCTCATGGGTTCTTTTCTGTGCCTCTCTCTTATGTGTGTGCGTGACTGTTTGCATCAGTCTATATCTGAAAAATGTGTGTCACCTTTTGGCTTTCCATTAATCTGTCCTCTTTTCAATCATCCATATTCATTATCTTTCATGTGTTGCTTCTCTAAATTATGCATGTATCTGTGATGTGACATTTTTAAAGCCAACATAGGATGAGGTATTAACTTTTTGACATGTTTTGTAACGCCCCAAATTTCAAACTTGCGAACCTTTTCAGGAAAACAGGCAAGAGACTAGAAATATCTCTTTCCTTCAGAGTTTGTTTATGAAACCAGCAGAAGATTTTTCTTTGATAAATCATAAGGCAAGCTGACAACTTTGGGCACGTTAGCTAAAAGAACCGAAACTGACAAGATTCGGATATCCTAAGGGAAATCCGATACAAACCCAAGCGTCCAGGACGCGAGCTAAGAGCAGGAAGAAGAAGTCTTGAAGCCATCTTGCAATCGCGCCATCGCCCGTAGTGTACCTAATAATCACCTGTACCCATGGAATGGGTTAGTTTCGCGAAAAACTAGTAGGTGCACAAGAGAGACTACAAGGAACTGAATTAAGTACATTTAATTCAGTAGGCTATGCAGTTTAAAGCAGATATGCAGTTAAACAGGTAAGCAATACAAGCAGGTGAATAGTACAAACACGTAAGCAGTACAAGCGAATACGGCGTGCGAGCGAGTAAGTAGTGCAAATGCGTAAGTAGTGTAAACAATAAGCAATTAAACGCAAGTAAGCAGTTCAAAGCAAATAAGCAGTGCAACTGACAAACGCAGCATACGATTCAATTGATCGTAGGCTGTGAACCACCACGCAACTAGCTTGTTCTCGTTCCTAGAACGAGGTCACAACATCTAATCACCATCAGGACATCGTTTGTCGCTCACTACTTCTAACAAACGCGTTGTCCTGAACAACCTTAACCTATTATCATCTCTCAAAGTCTTACGCGGCTAACCGTCATCGGTTATGACGCACTAAGGCGTCATACCTTCTCAGAAAAGCTCACCCTTCCGTAGAAGGTCCAAAACATGATCGCTAACGCAAATCGCTAACGATCTGATTCTCACACCTGAGTCAAGCATGTAATCATGCTAAAACAGAAAGCCGAAACTATGAATTCATAGTTGGCTATCACAAACAATCTCAGAAGATCGTCACAGCTCACCATAACTTTTTATGGTAAGCAAAAACACAAGATCCACGTCGGATCATTCGGTCCGGGAGATATACAACCTGACAAGGAATTACCGCCCTAGAGGGTATACTTCGTCTTAAACCATACACTTCCTCACAGGAATTCACCGTCTTTGCGGCTACCCATTCGTGGACAGTGTACATCCTCACAAAGATTTTACCACTCTAGCCGGGTCACCTGATCTTGATCATACATACCCCCACAGCTAAACTTTTGGGAAGCCGGTCCCCAACAAATGCCATATCCAATGAAAATCATTGGGATACACGCATCAACACAAATGACCGCTCTCGGGGTCGATAGCCACTAATACAAACAACAAGATCAACGCCGGATCACCTGGTCTGGGAAATGTATAACCTCACAAGGAATTTTGCCCTAGATGGTATACCTGGTCTTGGACCATACACTTCCTCACAGGAGTTCACCGTCTTTGCGGCTACCCGTTCGTGGACAGTGTACATCCTCACAGAGAATCTACCACTCTAGCCGGATACTTGGTCTTGGTCATACACACCCTCGCAGATAATCCTTTGGAGATTAGGTCCTCGACAGACGCCCTACTCAGTGATACATGCATCATAAATCGACTGCTCTGAACCATTGACCGCCTCGGGGTCAGTAGCCACAATATGAGCCCAAACATGCATATCAGCAATATGCATCGTATCACTTCACATAGAAGCATATAATCCTACGCATTGTGTATATAATCCTACGCATCGTATGATTGCCACAAGGAATATTGCAATCCTCAAATAGGCCCTCAAAGCATGTGTAAACGACACATGAGAACGCGCAGATAGGGCAATTCAGTTGATTCTATGGGCGAAGGGTAACTAACTCTACCCGTCAGCCAAACAAAATAACTGAATAAGACAAACACTCATAACAATGCTCGTAAAACATATAATTACCATAAAATGGCTCAGTCCATCAACAAGTAATTATATTAATCGTAAGGCATAAACCATTACATCACAAGCCATTCATAAGCAATCATACAGCAACAGTTATATCACAATATGTAAGCAGCTTATAAGACAAGCGGCCACATCAATCCTAGTTGCCACCAGTTCGTAGATTACGAGCTGTATGCAATCACATCAATAATAAGAGATGCAAGCCAACAAGTGCTACGCTACAATAAGCACCAAACAGTTCGACTAAGGGATAAAGCAAGTCACATGCTAATATGTAGCAGCTGGTATAATGCTATTATTATAAGCATTTAACTAGTATGAGAAACTCCTTATTACTCCGCAAAGAACTGCGTAAGCAGTTTAACCAACTAGAGTAACGCCTTGATAGGCGTGCACAGCTCAACGAGTAGCATATTGAACTATCGAGCAAGCAAGCAAATTAGTAGTGCAGGCGAAGCAGTAGTGCAAGCGAATCAGTAGTGCAAGAGAAGCAGTAGTGCAAGCGAAGCTCACGACTCAACGACCAATGTGAACAGACCTTATGTTTCAATAATTACGAACCTGCGGGTACGCGCAGGCAAAACGTAGACCCAACTGAAACTAGTTCGGGCGTCTGTTATTCTATGTATTTTCAATAACCCGAATAGCTAGTTGAGTTCGCTCCAAAGGGACGGCTTTAGCCGAGAGAGGATTCCCCAAAGGAGGCTGTGCCACGGACGCATCCAACTTCTGCAGAAGTGTTGAGCTAACAAATGTAGCCCCTTTCCCCTAACTCCAATGACTGGGGAGGCCGGATCGTTGCCCGTAGGGTGGTTGTTAACAACCTGTCCATTGGAGTTTGTACCGCTCTGTCCTCTCCCTTGACAGACACAAAGAAGCGAATAGGTACGTTAGGGGTTGCTTAACTAACGACCCATTCTATGCTGTGGTATTTAAACCACCCGAGCATCTTGCCTGTGAAGGCGAATGTGAGGCCATTTATGTGATTACAACATTTTGCATTTAGCGTTGTTCGAGGTCGCACGACCGTCTCATCCGATCATCGCAGTACTAGACGTGTCGTGCACGACTACAAGTACTCTAGGATGAAGGGGGGTATAGCTCCTCAATTGAAGCCTCAACAGGAGTGTTTCACAAAGATGTAAAGTTTATCTACTTTACTTTATCTTTTGAAACAACAGTACCTTGTGCCAACATGATGCATGTGATTATCTCGAATCACATCCGCTATCGGGGTATCTACATGTCTCGCATGACTCGATACCGGCCTCGATAGACGGGATACGGGTTTCTCAACAGAACACCCGCTAAGAAGTTCGCTCGAACCCCCAATTCGGGATCGCCCGAGATATGCCAAAAAGGCGAGCAGAACCAGTCAGTCACATCCTTCCAAATGCTTCGATTTGGAGCAGTCTTTGATGCTTTTGCGCAGCTCCCTAAAACCTCAAGTCGACTCTGCAGGACTGCACACATGAAGAGCCAGGATCCTCGCGAGGTATCCCTCTCCTTAAACGGAGGTGTATCGCCAGCTCCCAACTGAACTCTTGTCGCAAGAGTGAGTGATAGATGTCTCTTGCATCCTCCACGAGGATGCCTTTAAGGCATACGCAAAGAGCAAGAACCTGCACGTCATCTGCAAAAGCAAGGCAATACCAACACATATGCAAAAGCAAGAGCCTAGGCGCAACGACAAGGTAAATGCGGTAAGCAGAAGTGCAACGCAGAACCTTTGCACGATGCGCAACGGCAAAGTAAAGGAACTGTAAACAGGAGTGCAACACAAAACCTGTGCGCGATGCGCAACGGCAAAGTAAAGGACAAGGATCGTGAAACCGCGTCCTTGAGTTAAATGCGTACTCGTATAAATATATATGATATATATATATATATATGCATATATATTTATTTAATTGTCCTTTTTAGTTAATTGAACTCAATTCAATTGTCCAAGTCTTCTGTGCAATCTTCCCCTACCTTTGAGAGTTGCAAGCTTGTTGTCGTCCGCGGATGTACGCGATTGGCGGCTCGGGTCGCAGAGCGCGAGCGGGATCCGTCGTACGAGTTGCAAAAGTAACGATCTTAGCAAGCTAATACCAAAATAGAAAGTCAGAGGCACCATCGCCACCCTGACGTAAGGGAAACAGAGGCAGGGGCATCGTGCGCATGCGCACCTGCTATAAGCGCAAGAAGCCGAAGCAGGGGCCGCGAGCCCCTGCTGACTTGCTGTCAGCGGACTCCGAGGAGGCAGGGGGTCGCACCCTTGCCCGAAGAAGACAACGAGGGAGGCTTCGCCCTGCCAGCCAAGAGAGCAAGGAAGCGAGGCCCTTCCCCGCAAGCCACTAAGGGGGAAGCAGGAGGCCGCACGTTGCCTTTCAACAACGAACGGAGGCCCGCTCAATGCCAATGAAAAGCAAGGCAAGGAGGCTTGCCCCGGCCTGCTGAAAAACAGCGAAGGCAGGGGCGATGCCCTTGCCTAACGAGAAAAGAGGCACAGGGAGGGCTCGGCCCCCTCCCTTGCCGTAACAAAGAGCAGGGAGGGGCTCAACCCCCTCTCCTGTCAAAACAAAAAGTAGGGAGGGGCTCAGCCCCTCCCCTACCGTATCACGAAGCAGGGAGGGGGCTCAGCCCCTCCCCTGCCGAACGAAAGGGCAGGGAGGGGGCTCAACCCCTCCCCTGCCATAACAGAGAGCAAGGAGGGGGCTCAGCCCCTCCCCTGCCTAAAAGGGAGCAGAGAGGAGGGGTTCGGCCCCTCCCCTGCCATGACAGAGGGGATAGAGAGGAGGGGGGCTAGCCTCTCCTCTGCTGTAACAAAAGGCAGAGAGGAGGGGCTCGGCCCCTCCCCTGCCGTGACAGAGGGAGCAGAGAGAATAGGGAGAGGGGTCAGGCCCCTCCCCTGTCAAATGGGAAAACAAAGGGAAGGGGTTACGCCCCTTCCCGGATATCGGCGAGCAAAGGGAAAGGGGCGCAGCCCCTCCCTGGCCAAAAGAGGCAGCAGGGAGGGCTCGACCCTCCCCTGCCGTCAAAGGTAGCAGGGAGGGTTCGACCCTCCCCTGCCGTCATGAGACGCAGGGTGCAGGGAGGGGAACTCGACCCCCTCCCCCATAACAGCACATAGGGAGGGGCTCGACCCCTCCCCTGCTAACAGAGGCATCGGGAGGGGCCTGGGCCCCTCCCTTGCAAAACCCATCGCAGAGAGGGGGCTCTGCCCCACCCCTGGGGTTTTAAGGCAGTAAGGAGGGGGCTTTGCCCCTCCCTTGCGATTGAGGGAGGCAGGGAGGCGGCTCAGCCCCTCCCTGCGCAACAGAGAAGTGAGGGAGAAGAGACAGACGAAGAAGGAGAAGAGGGACAAAGGGAACATACCTGGAGGGGGTCGCCTGAGGAAAGCTCGTCGGCGTGCGAGCGTCGCCAGCGAGGTCACAGAGGGGAGAGTCGGTCGGGGGAGAGAGACCGAGAGAGGAAGAAGGGGGGCAGGGGTTATCTTTGAAACCCCTGCCTCCCTGTGTTAAAAACACGGGAGGCGGTGCCTCCCTTCGGGTCCGGGTCCGGATCCGGATCCGACCCGAATCCAAACTAAATTTTTTTTTGTTTATTACATGTTTCCTTTGGCAGAGTTAATCGTTGCAAGCGTTCATTGGCTGAGATTGCTATGAAAGCAGTACTTGCTGTTGCAGATTTAGAAAGGAAGGATGTCAATTTGGATTTGATTAAAGTTGAGGGAAAAGTTGGAAGGAAATTAGAGGATATTGAGATTATCAATGGAATAGTGGTTGACAAGGACATGAGCCATCCGCAGATGCCTAAACACATAGAAAAAGCTAAAAATTGCTATATTAACTTGCCCCTTTGAGCCACCAAAGCCAAAAACTAAGCATAATGTGGACATTGACACTCTTGAGAAGTTCCAAGCCTTGCAGAAACAAAAGCAGCAATATTTTGATGAGATGGTTCAGAAATGCAAAGTGAGCTGGGTTATGCCTGCACTTGCACAATTACTTATGCTTATCTGATGCTTCAGCATTGCTTTATTGTGTCATGAGGGATTCCTGATTGAATGTCGATAGCTCTCCATATTATTATTTTATTTTGCAAGAACTGCACGCATGCATACACACAGACATTATTTTGCAAGAGATGTGTTGCATCCATATATTATTGTTCCATGCCTGTTTATAATACTTAGTTTTGCAAACTATGGAAATGTTTTAAGATATTTGTTGTATATGTTATACACATGCTCCTTCTAAGTGTAACTGTATGGCAAGTGTTTGTGTAACAATTTTATTGTGGTATAATTTGGTGAGTTTAGGACATAGGCTCTACACTGGTTATTTGCCAGTGGGGATTTGATGATGAAGCAAATCACTTGTTGATGCATCGTGGACTACCTGCAGTTAGATGGGTTGGTGGTGTAGAATTGGAGTTGATTGCAATTGCTACAGGTTTATATTAGTTCTGTAGTTTAATTATCTTGACAATTAACTGCTTTTGCTACAAAAAGAATGGATTGTAATGGTGACAATATTGTCTTTTTAGGTGGAAGGATTGTGCCAATGTTTCATGAGAATAACCTCTTTTCACCGACACCATCTTGTAGAGGTTGTTTAGTGTACATATCGTGCATAAATTGGCTTATCATTCATTGAATCTTCTAGGAAATCTTGACATCAATTATTGTCTTCCTTTTTTGTTGTTCATCTGTTGTTCATTCATTGGCTTATCATTCATTTGTTGTTCATCTGCTATATATTACAAACCTTTCTGGTTTCTAGTCTAGCCTGTAATATCCAGGAGAATCTTGAAGTGGAACAACGATCACCTAGGTTGACAGTTTTACATGGCAGCATCATAAAATATAGGATGTGGTGGCTTGATTCACATCAGTCTTGGGTTCATGCTAATAAGCTTGATCATGTTGTGCTTGTCTATATATTGGGGATGTGCTCTTAGTTGAAGTGGTAATTTTTGTTTTTGGTCTACCTTAGCTGCCAGCCTTCATGTCTTGCAAGCTCTCTTGAATCTTACACTTTTTGGCAAATTATTATATTCTTCTTCTTAAACCTTGTGATTTGATGAATATTGTTTTCTCAAAGTCTTCTTTAGAGAATTAGACCACTGCTATGTTACTTTTTCAATAGGCAAATGACATACATATTCTGCTTACGGTGAACATAGTTCTTCTCGATTACGTCTCCTTTTCATAAAATGACTTATTCTGTAATGATGGTCTGATAGTTCTAATGTTTCACATAGTCCCAAATATCGGTCTTGGCTATATCTCGACAAGGCAAATTCTTGCAATAATATATTTTATTTTTCATTCTATGCAACAAAACTTATTTGTTATTGATTTTTTTAGGTTGGATTAGTTCAAGAAAAATCATTCGGGACTACAAAAGATAGAATGCTTTATATTGAGTAGTGTGCAAACTCAAGGGCAGTAACACACACATGCTTAGCTTTGAAGAGCTTATTAGAGTTTATCATGTGTTCATGCTTTTTTGGTTATACCTTATTCTGAGTCTACAGTGCTGCAGATGATATGAGGGTGTCATATGGACAAGATTTACCCTGATAGTGGTACTGTTTAGATGATGATGGTTATCTGTAGTGTTATTGATGGTTTTGCTGACTCAAACGTATTTTCCACATTGTAGTTGCGCATTGTGAATTTGTGATTGTGTATAGTTTTAGGTTTTCATCGAAATATAAAAAGCTTTTTCACCTATCTTTGTAGCAAATCAAGTTGTTGTTTTATGTTCCCATAACTAATGAATATTGTGGAGAAATAATGGTTAGTATAATCATCTATCATTGACTTTTATAAGCTTTCTTTGCTAGATACGTCAATGAAAACATTGGGAAGATTCAATTGCAAATGATAAGTATAATATGGAAGAGGGTTTGTGCCAACATTATCAAAATTTTGTTTCTTTACATGAAAGTTTTTTTTTATGCAATTAGGAATCAAGAAATATCTGCCTATTCCAATTTCTTATATGTTGTTTAAGTGGAAGCTGATGAGTTGTGGAGCCTGATTCAGTGTTTTTGCTACTACTGGAGGGGGGGTCCAGGGGTTCCCCCCGGCGCGGGTCTCGGGCTTATGTTTGGTACATATGAATAATATCCATAGTTATATTTCAAACAATTTTTTTTTAAATTTTGCAACGGATTAGCGACGTATAATATCCGTGGCTAATATTTGGTTTTGCGATGAAATGTAATCCATCGCTAAAATAGCGACGGATTACATTCCGTCGCAAAACCAAATCCGTGCTTGTTTAGCGATGGATTACATTCATCGCTAATTAGCGATGGATTAACGACAGATCAGTTTTGTCGCTATTTAGCGATCAGGATTATGCGACAGACGCTATCCGTCGCTAAGCCATCGCCAATCCATCGTTAAACACATTTAGCGATGGATTAGCAATGGTTAGCATCCGTCTTTAATCCACATTTTTCTTGTAGTGACATGTCTACAATTTGATCATCGTTGTGAATTTTGTGCTTTTCTTTATTTGATTGCTTCATAGAGGATAATGACATGCTAGGTGGTGGACTATTCATGGGTGTCTCATCACTGCAAGCTTGTGATGACAAGTTTATTTCATCTGCAACCTGTTTAGTGGGAGGTGGTGGTGATGATTCTGATTTGATGATCGTATAACTGCCTATAGCAGTTGATTCTCTATAAATCTTCACAATATTTCATAATATCTTTATTTTTTGGGTTTCTAATAATTCTTTCCTGCAGAGTTTTTTTTTCACATTTAATCTATATTTTAATATCTGCCACACACATATTCATTTTTTAGTCCCATCCAAACTTAGAAGTGTTCAATATTTGGTTTATTATTTATTCTTGATTTTTTTCAAATGTGAATTCAGCCACAAACTTCTCCTTCATTTGACCTTCCACCACCTCGTTGCCTTGTCTTTCAAACCCTAAAAACATTTCATTGCAGTTATTACAGACTGATTTAATATGCATTCAAATAAATAGTCCACTTGTGTGTAATCCATTGCATTTTCCAGTACTTCATTCGTTTGAGCATTTCCCATACCCATCATTCTCATAAAAAACCAAGCACCAAGAAGAAATGAGGAAGATGATGAAATGGATAAGCCCTAAAACTCAATTAGATCACCGATGGAGAGTACTAGAGAGAGAGAGAGAGAGAGAGAGAGAGAGAGAGAGAGAGAGAGAGAGAGAGAGAGAGAGAGAGAGAGAGAGAGAGAGAGGTTAGGGTCTGGGGATTTTAGAGAGCCGAAAGTAATTCAACATTACCACTCATGAAGATCAACAAAATGTTGAACCCATGAACTGAACAAGAACAAAAGCCAAAACAAATAAAGAAAGCACAAGAGAAAAGAACATTAGACAGATAAAATGGGCTCACGCCATAGCCGCGTGCCCAGATTGTGACAAAGGATAGGTAGCATCAGCAGGAGGGAGTGGAAGATCACTAAGATGCATACGCAAGATCGCATAAACATCTACCAAAATTTTATGCACCAGGTTTTGAATGTTAACTCGAATATGACGAAAATGAGCATCGTTACGCGCCATCCAAACAAACCACCAAGAGGTAAGCAACCACGTCCGCCAGATGAACCTCCACCTCTTGCTGCGCCTAATACAAACCGGCCCCAAGATCAGATCTAGCGCAAAGGACTCCTCCTTAACAAATACTTCCGGATGCCTCCAGGTCCTACTAAAGATTTTCATAAATATTGGGCAAGACCAGAACAAGTGAAACGTAGATTCTTCTGCAGCTTGACAAAGCACGCACCAACTCGGGAGTTGAATGCCCCACTTCTTTAAATTACTGTGGGTCTGGATCCTATCATGCAAAATTAACCAAGCCAGGACTCGCGAACGGGGGGAAGGACCCTTCGCCCAAAGCACATCCTCGGGCAACCAATCAGCCCCTGGCGGTAGCAACGATCTGTAGACTTTTTTGGTGAGAAACTCTCCGCTTGGAGCCAACGCCCACTGCAACCACTGACCAAAATTTCCGGAGACCTCAAAATGGTCTCTAAAGCAGGCTAAAGCCCTCAACCACGATTTACGCAACTGCGAGAGCGCCAAACCTCGTGTTCCCAGACGAACCGGAATAAGAGTTGGATCCCCATATTTAGCAAGAAGAAAACTAGCACAAGGGTTATCCGGTTGGTGGACCAACCAACATTGCTTGGCGACAAGAACAATGCTTCGCAGTCTGGGCACCGGGATGCCTAAACCACCCATACGCCGAGGTAGAACCACCGAACGCCAACCAATCAAGTGACGCTTACCTGTGAGTTTACACCCAGACCAAAGAAAGCCTGCCAGCAAGCGCGTCAGCTGCTTCTCTACTCCCACAGGCATCACAAACAGAGACATGAAAAATTCTGGAATAGTTGAAAGAACATGTCTGACTAAGGTTAGACGTCCAGCGCTAGAGAGATAAGACGACTGCCACGAAAGCAATTTGCGCTTCACTTTTTGAAGCGTCGGAGCCCAAGCCGCTGAAGATAGAGGCTTCACTTGTAACGGCAAGCAAAGGTACATAATAGGCAAGCCATAAGTAGTGCAATTAAAAATTCTCTTTCCAGCTGCAAGCATATTGGCATTAACATTGAACATGGTAATAGAGCATTTGGTCTCATTTAGAGAAAGCCTAGACATGGAGAGAAAGAACTGAATGATAAGCTTGAACCTGAGCATCTGTTGAACATTTGCACGACAAAAAATGATCATATCATCAACATAAGTAAGAATATGACCCGGGAAGTCGGAAACCTGCAAAGGATCAATGAAACCCGATACAACAGCCCGCTTTAGCAAGACCACAAGACCCTCAGCAACTGCATTGAACAACAAAGGTGATAGGGGGCACCCTTGCCGCAGACCCCGCCCTAGCTTGAACCAGTCTCCTCTAATACCATTGATATTTAACATGGCCTGGGCATTTGAGACCAACTCTCTCACCCAACCAGAAAAACGACGACCAATACCGAAATTTGCTAACATTTGAAATAAGAATGGCCAATGCACAAAGTCAAAAGCTTTATGAAAGTCTAATTTAAGGACAAAGTAAGGTTGACCGCTATGCTGCAAGGAATGAACCACTTCGGACGCCATGATGAACGAGTGTTGGACCCTCTTATTACGGATAAAGGCGAACTGAGAGTCTGAAAAAATCTGGTTAGCCACCGATTTCAACCTATTCGCCAAAACTTTGGCAAACATCCGATAGAGAGCACTCATAATTGAGATAGGTCGGAATCGAGAAATATCATTGGCCTCATCATCTTTCGAAATGAGCGAAATAATAGCAACATGCAAATGATAAGGCAGTCTGGAGTTACGATGAAACTCATCGAACATACTCACCACGTCGGATTTAACACAGTCCCAAAAGATTCTAAAAAAGTCGACATGAAACCCGTCAATGCCAGGCGCTTTCCAACCCGACAGATCCTTAATGGCCGAAAAAATCTCATCTTCAGAGAACCTTCTTTGCATATATCTGGCTTGCTCAAGCTGAATTGAGCCAACTAGGAAATTACCAAAGACACCCTCCGCAGTTAACGAAGCAGAATATAAGACCTTAAAGTATAGCGAGACTGCCGGATGAACGTGCTGATTGAGATAAGAAACACCCTCAATGGAGATAGAAGGAACAACCTTCCTCCTATGACGATGGGAAGCATATGAGTGAAAAAATTTAGTGTTGCCATCACCAGCCGCAAGCCATTTCACACTAGACCTTTGCTTCCAACGAATTTCCTTTTTGATCCTCCAGTTTTTCAAGAGCATGGTTAATTCTAAGGACCTGGCCTGAAGATTGAGAAGTTGCAAATTAGAAAGAGAGTCAGGAGAAGACATAGACTGATACAACTCAGAAATCTCTTGATCCCATGCGGCTATTTGCTGAAATTTCTCCACCTTACGACTAAGAAGCCAAGCTTTGATATCCTTAGCTAGACGAGAAAGCTTATTTTGAACACGCAGCGCGGCTCAATGCACATCAACAGTTTTGTTCCAAGAATTAGTAACAACCGTGAGAAAATATGGCTCCTAAAGCCACCATTCTTCAAACGCAAAGCTCCTAGTGGGTTGAAAGCCATCTCCCCAATGAGTGATGATCTGCCCATGATCCGAGATAGAGGGAGCAAACAACACACACTTAACATCGGGAATGAGGTCCAATAAATTAGGTGTGACAAAGACCCTATCAAGGACCCTACAGCACGGACGGGACCGCATATTCGACCAAGAGAAGAGCTCCCCGGTTAAAGGAATAGGGTAGAGAAAATGACGGTGAACAAAGTCTTGGAAACCTCGCATAGAGGGATTGGGAATTACGAGGTTATTAGAGTCATGGATAGATAACAAACAATTGAAATCCCCCATAAGAAGGTGACAATCCGCGCTGAAAACGACAACCCTATCCAAATCATCCCAAAAAGCGGGCCTCATGACGGCGAGATTAGGACCATAAACAACAGAAACCACTACTCTTCTATCAACTGCCTGCAAATTGAAAGCAACAGACAAAGAGAAAAGACCCACATCCAGCTGTGATAAATTTAAAGACTGCTTTCCCAAGATAAGGATACCGCCTGCATGATTTACCGCTGGCTTATAGAAATAGTCAGCTCCCTGCCAGATGCTAGAAACGACCACAAGCGAGATGACCTCCATTTTAGTTTCACATAAAGCAAGAAGGCCGGGCTTTTGCTCCCTAACCCAATTAGCCAGAAACAGGCGTTTAGTGGGACAATTTAAGCCCCTAACATTCCAACAAACAGTCTTCATGGAATAAAATCTGGAAAAACCCGAGGTTGGTGGCACCGAGATGACCTTCTTGGGGACCTAGCATCGGTAGCCGAAACAATTAACGAAGGCCTCCTTCTTCTTTGCTGACCACCAGCACTGACAGACGACCTCAAGTGACCATCGAAAATGCCCAATTGCTCGCAATCTGCTCCACCAGAGTTGTAGAGAGAGTCCCTAATAATCGTAGAAATATCTGAAATCGTAGAATCCATATCAACAGCTATCGCTTGCAGCTGTGAAGATGAGAGAGAGATATCCAGCAACTTAGCTGCATCGACAACTGTGACACCCAGGGGTTGTGGACTAGGATGCTGCTGACCCTGTGCTGGACTAATGAAGGAGACCGCGTCTGGCGGAATACCAAAAGATTTGGTAGAAGAAAAAACCTCAGAGACATAATGCGATACAGGGGATTTTAGAGAGAGGTAAGTAAGAAATGGGGAAGACGAGGAGGCATACTTTGGCTGCAGGTTTCTCCCTCTCAAAGAGATGGTCAAGAGAGGCGCCAGAGGAAGGCTTGTGGAAGAGAGGCGACAAAGAGAGGCTCGCCGAACTGTTGCTCACGGGAGGGGGTTGAGAGAGAGTGAAGGGAGGAAAGGGGTTAGGCGAGAAGAGGATGCGGGTGTGGGTGGGGGAGAATAGTCCCCCATATGGAAGATGGCAAAGGGTGGGAACACACCTCCATTGCTTTTGAAAAAAAGGAGAGGTTTCCCATAGGGACATGATTCATCTTGGGTCGGGTTTGAGCCTAATCCATTGTGCCCAACATGTTTTATAAAAACAAATAATAAAATATAAATTAATTTTTAATTAAAATATGATGGGTATACCTTGGTGCTTGAACCTGACCCGATACCATCCGGTAGGGTTGCCATAGCAGCTGGAGCCCTATCTGAATAGGGCTGGGTACCGGACAGCACACGGGCTACCCGGCCCGTTGTCCACCCCTACCTATGGGGCCATTTTCCCTCATGTTTTGGGATCCGAACAAAAGCCGCTTGGCAAACACATCCTAATATATTGATCATCATTTGCCTAAAAGGGCTTCATCCTCTTGGTTGGGGGAAAGTATAGTTTGCCACTTGACATGGGATCACAAAGATTCGAAACTCAAGGGGAGCTTCCTCATTGTAAGATTGAAGCTGGGTGTTCTCCCTGGTGGGTTTGGGGGATTTCAAGGGGGCGTTTGCATCCATTAACTGGCTTGGACAAGGACACCATGTCCTGTTCTATCTTTAGACAGCCCTGGACATGGTCACCCACAAACATTTTTTTTGTTTTCTTTAAAACATGTTCACCCACAAACACTTTTTGTTTTTTGTTTTTTGAGTGAAACTCTACTGGACACCAAAACACATCTCAAAGGAACGTGCGGAATGAGGTGTCATGCGTTTGCATGGGCCCCATGCAATGCGCACATTCAAACGCCACCACCGCCAATATACTGTGTGGGGACAGACAGGGGAGTGTTTCCCTTGACTACTCAATTTTTCTTGGGTTACTTGTCATGACATTTAAGAGAGAGTAGAAAATGTGTTGTGAGTGTTGACTTGAAACACAGATTTGACTTGAAACACAGTTTTTTAGGCCAATTCAGAACGAGTCACTTGAGTATCGATATCAGCCGAATCAGCCCTGAATCATTTGGCCAACTATTCAGGTGAATCGGCCAATACAGATACTCAAGTGACTCATTCTGAATTGGCAAAAAAATAATTTAAAAAATATTACATATCGTGACACGTGTTAAAACTATTAAAATACTATTAAAAAATATGTTTTAGTAAATTTTTACATTTATTAAAAAAATAGCCAATTTCAGGGGTGAAGCGTACCGATTTTCTGCCGATATGATGCGTATCGTGCACCGATACTGACAACATTGGTCTAGACCCAGTATCCTATTTCCTGGTCATAGTTCAACGGGCTGATAAATACATCTATCCACACAAGAAAATTCCTCCCACAACTCCTTGATTACATCGACTGTCTGAAACTTCTAAAGGTTTTTAGAATCTAGGATCATTCAAAGACAGTGAAGTCATTAATTCGCATTCAATCCATAGGGTTGAATCTTACATCAATTTGATGACTTGAGTTCAACCCTTTGGGCTGAAACCTACATCAATTTGATTAAGTGGCTTTAGTTATATGAATTCAACTTGGAATTAGACAACTATTGCCTGTACCACTAAAATGAGTGCACAAGAATGTGCATGTCCGTATGCCATTGCTCATAGGTAGGGGTGTCAACCGGTCGGGTTTACCTAGATCCGACCCTAACTAAACCCTATAAGGTCCGGGTATGGTGATAAATAAGAAGACCCGATTAAGACCAGGATCCAGACCTGAAGGTCTGATTAATACATGAACCTGGGTATAGTTTGTGAATTTTTATACCAGACCTGGACCTGACCCGAGTTCCGATTAAGACTCACAAATTTTCAATGTAAAAATGATAAAAAATATGGTTTTACCGGGTATGATCCGGGTGTGGTTCATGTAGTTCTTATCGGGTTTGGATATGACTTTTCTTATAGTGGATCCAATTAGACCTGGACCCAGACCCGATACCATACCCAAAATTGGGTCCAAGTCTGGTTTCACCTGAGTCTGACCCAAACCCGACCCGTTGACATACTCCTACTCAGGCGATGGCTCAGTGATAACTGATGAGCCAGTTCTTCCTGTTGTGGGACAAACATACATGATCAAAATTGACTAGGGTATCAATGGGAGAGCAGATCAAGTGATTTGTTTGACATCTTCACCGTTCATTGCTTCATTTCACAAGGACCTCATGGTCCTAGTGTACATTGTGGACGGTGAGGATGCCAAATCACTTTTCTAAAAGTGATTTGGCGGATGACTTGATCTGCTCTCATTTCAACGTGATTTTTGTTGTTGATGGTCACTTGGATCAATAAATTAATGACATTTTTTTATGATAGAATCGATGGCATTTTAGGTAAAACGAGTAGCAAAGCATGGGTAGTTTTGATAAGTATTTATCTCAAATAAGTAATAACTAAAGAAAATATATTTTTGATAAAAAATAAGGGTAACTTACATATAGGTGCTTAAGGTATGCCGGATGTAAATGGGTCACCTTTGTAGCTCCTCATTTTTTAAATACCAGAGGGCAAACAATAGGGATGACAGTAGACCTGGGAAAAATGGGGTCCCGCCCCCACCTCGCCTCGTTTGGACCCGGAATGGAGGACATGAAATGGGGAATGGACTGTGGCTGAAGGTTAAAATCAAAACACATGCGAGGATGGAGGTGGGGCTGAACTTACTCTTTTTCCTGCCCCACCTTGCTCTGCTCCCAATCTCCCTTAAAAATTTATTATTTTACCCTTATACGTATTATAAAATCTTATATATATATATATATAAAAGGTTAACATAACCCTTTCTTGAATCTCTCCTTTCTCCTTCCTTTAACGAGCCATATGAGCTTTCATTTTTCTCCTCCCCTTCTTCTCCTTTCTCTAACGGCGAAAGGTGGCAGTGGCGGAGGGATCTGAAAAAAGGGGCTCTGCCTAGCAACATTTGGAACGAGGATGAAAGATATGAAACGGAGAATAGACCGAAAATGGAGGTTAAAATCAAAACTCGTGCATGGATGAAGGGCAAAATTTTGAGATGGGGCCGAGGGTAGAGACCCCACCTTAGTCCACTGCCATTCTTACTCAAGGGGTCCACCAACTTTGGTTAGTCCACCGAACCCCATGCCTTGCAGAGACTAAAGGTACATTCTAGTAACAATGGGATTAGATCAGGCCTCTTCATCTCAAGTGTCTTCACAAACCTCCTGTTAGGTAGGTGTGCTCGACCGGTGGGCATATAAAAAAAATATTAAAATATTATTAGAAAGTATTTAAAATTATTGAAAATTATGTAATGTCTGTATGTGAGTCATCTCTGTGTATCGTAACATGTCCAACTTGTGTCACCTATGACATGCACTGCAAATGGCGTGTGTGCGCCATGCCCAAACTTGAAACAATTTAAACAGTAAAACAGGAAAGTCGCCCTTTGGAAAATTAATCCTGCTACCTTTGGAAAATTTAAAAAATTTAAATAGTAAAACAGGAATGTCCAACTTGATAGTGATTTAATCCTGCTATCTTTGGAAAATTAATTCTCCCTCTTTTTTCAAACCAAGCGTGGACATATCATTCTTGTGACACAGAATTCTACACTTGTCCCTTCCCAACATACAATAGCATATGACCAAAAATTAGCTGTATTGGAATTTGGAAGTAAGAAGCCACGTCTCTCTAATTATGTCAAACAGGAAAGTCCTCTTTGAGTCATTCACATTTAAGAGAAAAGTGTGAACAAAATTTGTTACTTATGCTGCACGTTCCTGCTTGTCAGAGTCAAAACACTCTGAAAGGAAATAATACAAGGACTGTCTTGCAGGCCAATTTATTCACTTTGGCACATGCACTTTGCACAAGATGAAGGTCTTCAATTGCCACTGATTTACACGAGACACAAAAGATATGATCTGGAAAAAGGAAGAAAACTACAATTTTGCATTGAATATTAGACTACATCCTATTATTTACATAAACAAATAATTGAAAAAAAAAAGAATCTGCTGTAGCCTTCATCCTTGTATGGGCAACTCAGAGGCAGTTTCCTCTTCTTAGGCTTTTCAACAGGTTTAAATATCCTTGCTGCTCGGGTCTTATCATCCTGCAAAGATTAACAAGAGGGTATTTCATTAAACCAGCCAATATGCTTTAAGAAACACTCAAAACACATGTATAGGTGCACGCGCACACACACATACACACGCAAAGAACTACTCTTACCCATGACGTATAAGGAAATCAATGGTCACTATAGCACAACTTGGCTTGAACTTTGTTGAAATTTCAAGAATTGTCTTGACGTCAGGAATTGACAGTAGGTTGAAGCTTTCCACTTCCCCATCTGTTTAATAGATGAAACTGATTAGACCAACTTAGGCAAAGGTTTAGTAAATTAAAATTCAAAATATGAATGCGAAAGAACTAGAAGAAAATCAACCTGTGCATTGAGGCATAAAATTGCGAGGGACACGCAAGTCATAGCAGAAGAGTACATATCTCTCAAACTTGCATCCTTCAATCTGTTCATAGCTCAATATGGTCACCGGCATTGCCCTGTATCCAACCAACAATTCATTTAGCATAAGCAAAGAAATGTGTTTCAAGAAATTCTGTTGGTGCTGAACATACTTTTCGGCAATTGAACACGGAATTCCAGCTTCTTCCCAGCACTCCTTGATTACATTTTCTTTACATGTAAGTCCCTCGGGCTGCATTGATACTTGTTGATCAGGACTCAAAAGAGATGGAATAAATACAGAAAAGAAGATGAAAACAAAGAGTTTTGTTGGGACATGTGGAACCCTGTTGACTTAATTGAGTCCTGATATGGATCGGTGAGTCGGCAAGGAGTAGGATGGCTAGGCCCTGGACAAGTGAGTTGCAAAGGGACTAGACCAAGTCCATCCATCTAGCCAATTCAGCAGTCCACATGAATTATCTAAGTCTCCGACTTAGCCGACTTGCATATCGGTTTTAGTGAATCAGGACTCGAGTATGGTCCTGAACTCATTACAGTCATTACATAGAAAAACTAAGAAGAATGCACAGCCAGGAAAACATGATAAAACATCACTTACTAGTCCACCAGCAACAAGTTGGTCAAAAAATCCAGGGTAAGTGCTTTTAGTTAAGCTCCTCTTCCCAACCCACACCTTTTTCTCTCCTTTCATCTCAACATAGCCATTGACATGGACTGCATATCCCTAACAAAAAGAACATACCAACCATTAAATCAATGAAATGTCTACACTGCACACAAGGCATTGATCATGCTGTACATGGTATAGATACCAAAAATACAAAAAAAACAAACAATGTATTTCATAGTTCTGAAAGAAGAAATGATAGTTGAAAGGGATATAAAAATATTTACCTGAACCCCAAAATATGGTGCATAGCTTCTGTCAAGAGAGAAAATTGTGTCCCCATCAAAGTGAGTTGACACTGCATAAAGCTGCTCAAAGAATCGAAAAAAGAGAATGCAAGCAAATTAGATGACAGCATACAAAGAAGAGACAGAGATTCAAGAGTCAGTGTGGCCCCAAAAAACTAACCTCCCCATGTGGCTTTGGGAGTAAGCCTTTTGAGTGAAGGGTCTTCACCACATAGTCCATTGCTGATGTTCTCTCTTCTTTGGTCCTCAGGGTAGGCTCCAACGCTAGACCAAGACCTTCACTATGGGTATTTTTGCGCACATCTCCCTCAATATCCCATACTAAGCTAAACACATCTGAAAATTCTCCAAGATGCTCCAAAAACCTGCATAATTTTATATATTCCAGTGAGATAAGACTTGATTGAATCCACATTGCACCCATCAACTAGGGGCTTCAATCAGTAAACATCCATCTCCAAAACTGAAAAGTCTCATTTTTTTTTATCAATCTTATCAATTGCATAGGCGGTTTACATAACATTTTTTAATGAAACGTGTCATCTGATGGACTTTTACCTAGTGAACCGATTTGATTCAAGATCGATTCGATTTGATTTTGTTTCTTTTTTTCTTAAGAAGCCGATTCACCTAGTGAACCGATTTTAACAACATTGCTCAGGATGTTCCCCAGATGCCACAGATTCGGCTTTCCCTAGTATCAAAACCCGTGATAGTTAAGGAGCAGCAGTGTGGGGTCAGTCCACTCTCGGGGTTTTACAACTAGAGGGGGGGTGCCAATTAAGACCTACATGTAATATCTTGCAACTCTTGATAGATATGATCAATTACACACGTGGAGTAGATTACTTACTTTGGGTTTACGTATCCAATTACACGTCCTTCAAAGAAGAAAGGTATTAAGGAAGGCTTCTTTTCCTGTAGGAAAGTCACACGTTACAATCAGCTCATTCATGTTTATAAAAAACACAGAAAAACTGCAACCACATGAAATTTCTTTTCTGCAGTAGAAAATCTTAAACATGCTCTGATGAAGCAAATTTCCGCCACCTGCGTATTGGAAATTCTTGTAGCTGGGATGCTTAGACTGTAATGCTATCTTTAAATCGACGAAGAGGTCACGAACGAACTAAAAAGGAAAAGTAGAACTCCGAGCTCGATAAATGGGGTCTTACCAATCCAAAGCTGCAGAGTTTAGAATGCTTCAAGTAAGGTTCCAATGATGGTGCTGCTACCTTCTTTGCTTCCACCTCTAAGAGCTTCAGACTCGCCACTGGGGCAATTCTTCGCCGCCAAGTGGCAAGCCTCGACGGGCCGCGATCATCTTTCCGAAAACAAGAAAGTGATGATGATGATGATGATGATGAGGATGAAGAGGAAAAGGAGAGAGCAGGGGATGCCTTGCAGAGATAAGCCATTGTTTGAAGGCTTCAAGGTGGTGGTGATTAAGTTCTTATGCAGAGGGTTGATGCTGCCCGTTTATACAAGTATACAACCACTTAACTATGGAGAGGGTTGATGCAATTTGCTAATCAGTTCGTTGAAAAGACTAAAATACCCTCATGGCAGTGCCGAGCAAATAGCAGTAAGGAAGGAGTGATGGGTGTTGGGGATACATTGGTCATAAGTGATTTGCCTTTTGGAGTACGTGGAGAGAAGGAAAAAAGGAAAGGACGCAGAAATTGCAGGCTTTGAAAATTCAAACTATGATTCAAAGGATTTCGGTCAAACACAAAAGGATTTCAAAGTCAAAAGATCGTACGAGTTTACGTGGAGAGAGATCTAGAGAGAGAGAGAGAGAGAGAGAGAGAGAGAGAGAGAGAGAGAGAGAGAGACCTGTTCTTTTGTCTCGTAGAATATACAGGATTAAGATTAAGAAGTGATCTCCGCGTGACGTTCGAATAATTTTTTTCTGTCTTCTTATTCATAAACTTAATCTGGCAAATCGTGATATACATAATTTGGATAGTATGGACACAACATGTAGGCAGGATTTTACAAGGCTTAAAAAATCAATGGCTATATTTTCTTGGCTTATTTCCGCTAGAGAAGAAATTATAAAAACTATAAACCCTATGACGCCAAAGATTCCACCCCCCCAAAACCATATTTGAATTGCGCTTCAACTATATCAACCATACTTGAACTGTAAGATAATCAGTCTCCCGAAACAGTTAAATTTTTTTTTTTTTAAAAGCCCAGCCCTGATTCCATATGAAATAGATTTTTATCCATTTTTGTAGCCCAGCCCTGGCTGCAGCAAATAGTTTGATTCGTCCATATGAAATAGTTTTTTATTAATAATTATAGTCATTTTTTATTTTATCTCAAAAAAAAAAAATTTTCAGGGCGCTGGCCCTGAACTCCCCACTATCACACAAATTTTTTTTTCTACACCCCTGTTTGCCGCCCCCCCCAACATGAATCCTAGCTACGCCACTGCTAGAATACGGCTCCTGAATGATCACCGATAAATCTAAGGTATGCTTAGGTATTACATGGGCATGTGTTTTGGTGAAAAAACACAATTCAAGAGTTGATCCCTAGTATAGAACTATGATGACTACAGCTAGATTCAGTTGGGTCAGGGTAACCAGAACATATCATTCCTCTAGCTCATTTGGGCAGTTAAGGCCTTATCCAATTGTTACTTCATATCTTTTTTATCAACAGAGAAAGTTGGGGTTAGGCAGACCCCTACCAATTACACAACCATACCATTGGGATTCGAACTTGCAACGTCCCAACACAAGAAGTGACCCACTAACTGCCAAGAGGCCTTTGGTTGTTACCTCATATATCCATTTAGCTTTATCTCACATTAAACTAGTTGTATTAAATTTAATTAACTCTGACCAAATTTACATAATTAAAATATCCTTAAAATCTTGTTTTTTAAAAAAGTAACTTCTGCTTTTCAAATTAAAAATTGTAAAGTATACTATTTTATGTTTTGGAAAATTGTGTTTGACATATGTTTGTATCCAAATTAAAAGACTACCATTATTTTTAAAGGTGTTTTTGTGGTTTCAATGTTGAATACATATAATGTTAAATATAACTAATTTAATGTTAGAATCTAAATAAATAAATAAATATAGAAAATATACGGGATAGAAAACATACCAACCCTACCCATTAAAATTTTTTTGAGTGTTTTTTTGGAAATTCTGACCTTAAAGATGTATTCAACATGATTGATTTACTAGAAACTAACACTTGGATCATGCATTTTTTATGCAATAAGTGTATTTGAAGCCTCAAAAGTTTATAAAAATTGTAGACCATTGATTTTTGAACCTTATAAAAACCTTTATAAAAACCTATGGAAACAAATCATCCAAGTGTCAATTTCCAGTAAATCAATCTATAAGGTCATAATTTCAAAAAAATACCGAAAATTAATAGTCCTCAGCAACCGGGTACCATATGGCAGGGATGCAGTCACGTAGCTTCTAAGGATGGCACTGGACTGGGGTAGGGATGGGGGACAAGGTCTCCAACTCTGCACCAGTCTAAAAAATTTGCCCTCCATCTCTACCTTAATCTCCGCACGAGTTTTTTATTTTAACCTTCATCTCCTGTCCGTTCTCCATTTCATGTCGTTCATCCCCAGTCCCGATGAGACAAGGTGAGGTGGGGTCCTATTTTTTTGGTCCCTTCGCCGCTGGCGCCTTCCACCATTAAAGGAAGAAGAGGAGACAAATGAGAGTTCAAACGGTTCATTAGAGAAAAGAAAGAGGAGAAATTCGAGAAAGGGTTTTACGTCAGGGTTAAGAATATATATATATATATATATATATATATATATATATATATATATATATATATATATATATATATAGGATTTTACAATATGTATAAGGGTATACTAATAATTTATTTAATGAGTATCAGGGGCGGGGCAAGAGTAAGTTCATCCCTGCACGTGTTTTGATTTTAACCTCCATATCTAGTCCATTCCTGATTCAAACAAGACCAGGCAGGGCAAGAGTAAGTTCATCCCTGCACATGTTTTGATTTTAACCTCCATATTTAGTCCATTTGCGATTCAAACAAGACGAGGCAGGGCAAGGCTGGCTCCATTCTCCCATCCACTGCCATTCCTAGTAGCTTCTCTCTCTCTCTCTCTCTCTCTCTCTCTCTCTCTATATATATATATATATATATATATATATATATATATATATATATCCTGGATTCCATTGTTTAAGCATGACTATTTAGTGATGCAAAAATTGAGCATGATTCATGTATATTTTTTAATGCTAGTATGTGAGAGTAGGTACTTTCGGAGCACAGTAGCATTACTCGATAAATAAATACACAAAAACTTATTTTTTTTAACAAAATAACATGATTTAGGGTCCATCTCCAATAAATCAACTATGCTAAACTCATCTGCATAGTTAAATTGCGTCAAAAAACTTACACTATAAGATCATAGGTGGTAGCTACTAACCACTTTTCTTAAGCACCAATTAATCAAATTTTTGAAGAGTTTTTTTCTATTTTTTCCTTAAATCTAACCTACAGATGTGTTGGACATTGGACATGATCAAATTACTAGGGAACAATATTTGAATCATGTTTTTTTTTTTATGAAAAAACATAATTTTTTGGTAAAAAAATATAGTTTTTTAACCTTTTAATATTTATGAAAATCTTTTAAATCTTATAAAAACCTACTGAATTGAATGATCCAAAGAGTCTATTCCAATATAATCATGCATGTAAAATACATCTTTATAGACAGATTTAAGGAAAACAGACAAAGGGCTCCATGTGGTTGGTAGACTTTGCAGTTTCCAAACCCCAGGCGTACGCTGAAGAGTAAATGGTGGGGTCAGACTAACCTCACCTTGCCTTTCAAAAAAATATAATTTTAAGAAAAACATTAAAAAACTCTTCAAAAGCTGGTCAGCTGACTGTTAAACAGAAAAGTAGTTAGCAGCTAGAGAGAGAGAGAGAGAGAGAGAGAGAGAGAGAGAGCTGCTCAACCTGCACTCAATAGCAAGCAATGGACAGTCAGCATGCAAAGCTTTCAAAGCACAGCTAAAGATCCCAATTTTGCTGGGACCTTTAGCGCACTTCGAAATTCCGCTAAAAGCCTAGCAAGAATACAAGCAATATTTCATTTTTTGCAGAACTAGGACCTTTAGTGGCGCTTTGAAAGCATCACTAAAGGTGTTTTTATGCTTTTTTATGTTTTTGCACACTAACCGTCCATCATGCTGGAGATGGATGGTCAGCGCTTGAGCACCTACCACTCTCTCTCTCTCTCTCTCTATATATATATATATATATATGGGCTGGTGTGCAATGATAGGTGCTAAATGGGTTTTTTAGGGTTTTTTATTTTATTTTTAAATTCTGACGGTACAAATGTGATCTATGTACTTAATTTTATAGGTATCAGCTCTTGAAGTTTTCGATTCCGAGTCGATTTTTATAAGGTTCAAAAAATCAATGGTTCAAAATCTTTATAAAGTTTTGAGGCTCCAAATATCATTTTTTTTTATCTAAAATACATGATCAAGTGTACAAACCTTAGGTGCGTAAGCACCAGCGCAATCATACTGGCTGTCCATCACTGTCTTGATGGACGACAACACAGAAAAATGCTAAAAAACATCAATTTTTTTTTGCTCTTTTAGGCTTCAGGTGCTCAAAAGCATCAGTAAAACACTTAAAAGGACACAAACATCATTTTTTAAAACCTGTTTTAACGAAGCTTGTGAACGCCACTAAAGGTCCCACTGGAACTTTGAGCTTTAACGGTGCTCTAAAAGATACGCTAATGTCTTAAAAGAGAAAAAGTTTTAGCAAGTTTTTTATGCATTTTTTGCGTTGGCCGTCCCTCAAGGCCACAATGAAGGGCCAAAATGCTTCCACTGGTAGCTGCGCACGTAAGGGGGGCAGCGGCAGCTACCACTTTTTATTTATTTACATGTATATTCTGGAAACTTCGAGAATTTTGAGTGAGCAAAGTTGTAATAGGTTTCTTTAGTGGAGTAGTAACGCATACTAAAGTTGAACGTATAATGGGTAAACGCTAGTGGTTGTTGAAAACTCTCTCTCTCTCTCTCTCTGTCACAATGGGCAAGAGGGTCCCAAGACAGAGGGCCAACACCAAACCAATGGATTGACCACTTGAATTATTGGTATAATTAATATATGTTCTTCCTTTGCAATATAAAAAAAAACATTGGTATTGGACAAGAAAACTTTGCAACCATTCGTGTTATGAAAAGGCTCAGGAAGTAGGACAGGGGATAAAAAATACATAAACCTTCAATCAGAAAAATTGAATAAACAAAATTTATGGTCATCACCTAAGCTATCCAAGAGGCGAACACACTCTCTCTACCAAACATCATGCATCAGAGCTGACGACTTGCACATGCAAACAAATACTAAAGGGCTATGAAGCGTAGTGGCTTGGTACCATCTCTCTCTCTCTCTCTCTCTCTATATATATATATATATATATATATATATATATATCAGATCTGAATGAAGATCCAAATGTAACTCATACACGTGTGGGACTCTATATTATCTTGAACTTGTAGAGTTTGATCTTGAGCAGCTTCTTGATCTACATCAGAGAGTGTTCTACATAAAACGTGCTTCCTTGAAGACTTTCAGCCTAAGTTAACTCCTTATTAATTAAGGCTTCTTTATTAGAGTTCATTTGATTTGGATTAGGACTCTTTTGAGCTGGCTTTGATTTGCTTCTCTTGATCAATCTTGTGTTTATCTGCTTTAATTAGCCTTTCATGATCTTGCACAGGATTTAGATCTGGTGGATATGATAAAGTTTTACTAAGAGCCCCATCAAGCGCAACGGCCTAGGCAGGGTGTTGAGCTTGGCCCTCAACAAATGAAACCGAACTGCACATAATGGTTTTGTCATAATGTCGGCCCCTTGATCAACAAATGATATATATTTAACATGTAAGACGTCAGTGAGTCACATGATCCCCAATATAATGAACACCAAATATGTTTTGTACAACTATGCATGACCAGATTTGCAACAAGATAGATTGTACCAATGTTATCACACTTCAATGTTTGGATGGAAGCCTGCAAGACACAGTAGGGATTGGAGCCACAACACTTCAACAATAGCGTTGAACAAAGAACAATATTCAGCCTGAGTACTAGATCGAGCAACAGATGATTGTTTATGAGCTGACCAGGAAATAAAGGATTGGCCCAAAATTACAGTGAAACCACCAATAGATTTTTTATCATCAATATTGCTGGCCCAATCAGCATCAAAATTAATACATTCAGGAATAAGCAGGCCATATTACAAAGTGTATTTAACATAGGGAAGGATTTGCTTGACCGTCGTCCAATGGGCAGTAGATGGCTTATGCATAAATTGAGATACATTATTCACAGCAAAAGCAAGATCAGGGCCAGTCAATATAAGATACTGTAAATCCCCAACAACTTGGCGATACTGGGTAGGATCTGAAAATGGTTCTTCATCATCCAATGAGAGTTTGGTAGAGGAGGCCAACCATAGGGGTGATAACTTGTTTAAGGGGCCAATAAATCTAGCATATATTTCTGTTGAGATAAGCAAAGTCCAAATGAGGTAAAAGTAGCTTCCATGCTCAAAAAGTAGTGCAACTGACCCAAATTTTTAATGGCAAATTTATCTCCCAGTCAAGAAATGATGTCAAGCGCCTAGGATAGGGAGCTGCCAATAATAACAATGTCATCTACATAAGTAAGAATAAACACTATAAGTTGATCCCTATGATAAACAAGAAGAGGAGTATCCAAGGAGGAAACTATAAACCCAATGCTCAAAAGCAAGTAGTTCAAACATTGGTATCATGCTTAAAGGGCCTGTTTAAGCCCATACAAGGCTTTCGACAATTTGCAGATATTGTCAAGAAAGCGTGAATCTGTAAAACCTTGGGGTTGGGACATATAAATCTCTTCAGTCAAAATGCCATAAAGCAAAGCATTATGAACATCTAATTGATAGATGAGCCAATTCTATGTCACAACTAAAGCAAGAATAGTATAAACTGTTGGCGGTTTTACAACAAGACTAAAGGTTTCAAAATAATCAATACCGCTTCTTGATTGTATCCTTTGGCAACCAATCTTGTTTTATATCATTCAAGAGATCCATTGACACATCTTTCTATTTTTATAAATTCATTTACAACCAATGACATTAAGATTAGATTTAGAAGGTGTAAAGGGAGTGGAACAAGGGTTGACGAGGGGGGAATCTGTGATGAAGAGATATTGTTAAAAGGAAAAATACTTTCATCAAATTGTACATTGTGACTAATAATGATTTTCCCTATCTCAAAATCAAGTCAAACATATACCTTGTATTGGGTGCTATATCCTAAAAAAATACATGGATTACTATGAAATTGAAGTTTATGATCATTAAAAAGGAGCAAACAAAGATATAGTAGGCACATCCAAATACTTTTAGAAACTGATAATCAAGAATAGTCTTAAAAAGTATTTGATATTGGGATTTGTGATAGATGACAAGGGAAGACATGGTAAATCAGCCAGAGCCAAGAGAGCAAGATCAATTTTCACAATATGTCTATGTTTTCTTTCAACACAACCATTCTGCTTATACATGTGTGGGCAAGTAATATGATGCACAATTCCATGAAACTTTAAGTACAAAAAAAAACAATATTCACCGCCCCAATCAAACTATAAAGATTTAATCTGTCTCAATTGTTTTTAACTAATTTTTAAAAGCTTGAAAAATAGGCAAAACTTGAGTTTTTTTATGAATATGAAATATCCATGTAAATCTAATAAAAACATCAATAAAGCTCATATAATATGAATATCCTCTAGTACTGGAAACATAAGTAGGACCCCACACGTCATAAAAAAATAACTCAAGTGGTCTATCAACTCTATGTGTTGACAGTTCAAAAGGTAAGTTATGACTTTTACCCATTTGACACCCCTCACATAAATTATTGTAATGTTTATGTAAAAGCGGCAAACACTGTTTATTGACAATAGACTATTGTTCAAAAAGCTAGATGTCTCATCCTCTTGTTTCATTGATCAAGGGTAGTTCATTCTCCAACATATGCAACTGTTGTAGAATGGAACTGTGCTTGTTCAACTTTCTGCATGTCTAATCTGTATAGGCCCTGGTCATTGGTACCCTGCATTACTGCTTTTCTCATTTTGTAATCCTTAACACAACAACAATCAAGATGAAATTAAAAAAAGATGGCATTATCTTTAGTAAACTTTTGAACTGATAATAAATTGTATATAATCTAAAAAACATGAAGGATATCTTTCTTAGAAAGTTTAGAGTTAGTCTGACAAAAAACTGAATCACGAACATGTTTAATTTTCAAAGAAGAGCCATTACCATTTTTTGTATGATCATTGCCCTGATATTCGGATTGAAGAGAAAGATTGTTCAAATCAGTTGTGACATAATGTGTTGCTCCCAAATTTGAGAACCAAGTACCTTCCTCCATTGTTGCATGATGAACCTTAGGGTTGGAAGAGTCCTTCTGAAATTTGAAAGTCTTGTACCGCAAGGCACTATGCCCATGTTTCCTACCGGCCTGATAGGTAGTGCGACATTATGCAATAATGTGGCCCTAATTGCCACACACATGGCATGTGATAGGAGTAGAGGACCAACCTCCTCTATTCAGTCCAGATCTACCAAACTAGCATCCACCCCCTCTACCTCTTGTAGAGTTGAATTTATTTTGATTGATTCTATTTCCTGAGTTAGATCTAGGATTGTCTGGTTTATGAACCAGATTCGCCATATGAACCCCAGAGTCATCATTCTCATGCAGATGTACTTCATGTACAAGAAGCATGCCCAACAGGTCATCAGGAAGATTAGTATCCTCTCTTGTATTTAATACGGTTCTCAAAGAACCATATTCACTCATAGGAAGACCAACAAGAATATGCATAGAGAGGTCTTCTTGGGAAACATATTTTTCTGTCATAGCAAGTTGATGTTCTATGGTTTTAGCTTTATTAAAGTACATAGATATATTATATATGCCCTTTTTCAAAATTTGTAACTAAGACTTGAGTTGTTGAACACGGGCTTTAGAATGAGTCACATATATTTTCTTGAGCGTATTCCATACGCTATATGATGTAGTGAGGCCAACAACTTGACAATGAATATTGTCTGTTAAAGAGAAAAGAATCCATCTTAACAAAAGTTGGTTCATCATTTCCTATTGCATATACTTAGGATTTTTCTCTACTTCTTTCCTGGGTTCACTTTGAAACATATTCGGTCTTGGTTTTGTTTTATCCACATAACCCATAAGGTTATAACTTTTTAGCAAGGGAATAAACTGAGATTCTCATGACAAAAAATTGTCTATTGATAATTTAACAGACAAAAATGTTGGAAGGTATTCAAAGTAGGGATTAAAGAAAAGAAATCATTAGAACCTACTATACTCGTGTTTGCTTCTGTGGCCATCTCAACTCCAACAAGAACAATGAAGACAAATTGGACATCAAGGGCTGGAGTCCTCTTCAGCACATGAACCAGGGGATATGAGCAACTCTAGAAGATCATTAGATCAGAGGTGGCTCTGATACCATGCTAAAGTAAAATAAATAATCTACACAAGCACAAAGGTACCAGATTTAACGTGGTTAGACCTGTATGGTCTATTTCCGCAAAGTAATCTCTCTATCTATCTCAGCTCACAATTTTGTGAGAGAAGTTTCCTTTATATATAGAGATTACACAATTTTCTTAGAAGGGTTTCTCCCGCCTGGATTATTCAAAATATAACTCATACATGTGTGAGACTCTATATTATCTTGATCTTGTAGAGTTTGATCTTGAAGAGCTTCTTGATCTACATCAGATGGATGGCCAGAGCGTGTTCTATATAAAACATGATTTTCTGAAGACTTCCAACCTAAGTTAACTCCTTGATAATTAAGGCTTCTTTATTAGAGTCCATTTAATTTGGATTAAGACTCTTTTGAGCTGGACGTCCCCTATAGTTAGAGTCATTCTTAATTTCTTTCTCTTGATCAATCTTTTGTTTATATGCTTTAATTAGGCTTCCATAATCTTGGAGAAGATTTGAGTCACGATCTGGACTAGATAGTTGGTGGGTCAGACATAGTTTAATCGAAATGTAACTATGTTGTTTAGGATATTATTATATTTGCAAATTTTGAATCTTGATCAGAACAAGGGTCTGGAATGGAAACACCAAATTGGATTCATATCAGTTACCATTAAATTTGTGTGAGAATTGTTAGATTTGCCCTAGGAATTCTCAGAATTAAGTTTTTGAAAATGCAAATAGTTAAGCAAGCAATTAGGGAAGCTACAAATAGTCAAAATCTTAATTTTCAAAAATTGTTTGCCTTATTCTACAATAAGTTACCTAGTGCCCATACAAGCTGATCCATATTCATATTTTGGTTACAACTAAGGAAGCTAGTTGGACAAATTTCTGGACGCAGGTCCAAACCAGATCTAACCCATATTGTCAGCTCTAGGCAATACTCATCTAGTTAGATTTAGAACAAATGTGGTTGGTTCTACTCATTCCAGCAAGTGAACATGTATGGTAGGATTCAGTGTCAAAATGACTCAGATCATATCTGGGGTCTCAGTCTCTACTGTGATATCTATATGATGCAAGGAAAACAGGAAGGTCATTATTGAAATCCCACAAATTGATATCAAATCATAGTTACCAAGAAACAAAATGGAAACAAGAAGTGATGAGTAAAGTAAAAGCGGGGATGCAAGTGCTTAAAAGTAGTATGAAGTAAGAAGCGACATCAGTTATGAAGCGATTATGCAAGTGCATAAAAAATAAAATGGAAACAAATAGAAAGCAATACGAAGCTTATGTGGAAGCAAATAAGAAATTACATGAACACAAAACTAATGCAATATAAAACCAACATGCAAGCTTGTTATAAAAAAATATAATTTACTAGTATAAAAAATGTTGGAAGTGAGGAGAAAACAAGTGTAAATTGTCAAGAAGTGAAAGAAAAATGGAGTTGGTTTGGAAAATGAAGAGGAAGCAAGCTTCACAATAAGGCTTTGTATGGGAACCAATGTTAGAAGCATTTACTAAAAGTTTTGGGAAATACAAAAACTAGACTTCAAGAGAAATGGATTTTAAAGGAGTTGTGGATTCTCTCTATTGTTTGGAAGCATAAGTAACTCTTTCAAGGATTAAAGCTTTCAATTCCTGATTTCTCACCATGCTTGATTGTAGGTGAGTATAGTTGTAAGCCTCTTGACTGCACCATTATTGCAGTCAATAATGGGGTATAATGGATGAATTATGATTTATTAAGATAAATGGGATAAAAATTTTAAAACATTACAAATTTAAGAACCCACTGAAATCCTTGAATACATCTTCTTTATTAGAGGAGTTGAAATTTGAAATTTCTAGTATTTGGAATTGGCTGATTCCCAACTGTCATTCATGCTTCCCTCCACTTTCCTCTCCCAAATGCAATATAAATCTGTTTGGATCCTGCCACATCATGTAACTATCTTTGACACCCTCCTAGCTCCTCTGTTACCATTCTCCCAAATAGATTTGAGTTTCCAATATTTTAAAAACAGGTTTTCCAAAGCTTCCCTTCCATTTGGGGATGTGAGGAGTTTTTCGCTTTTAAAGCAAGCTTTTAGAGAAGTGAGTTTCCCTATATAGCAAGAAGCTTTCAGTAACTATGATCCAAACATAGATACAAAATGAAATGACATAAAAATATATAAAATTATCAATAAAAGTAATAAATAATAAGAAATAACTTGAAATTTAATAAAAGATGAAAATTAATTTAATTCAATTCCAAAATTGAACTTTGAACTCTTATAGATCTCTTATCTATTTATAGAAGTGGAATCATGATCCCAATAGATTCAACCTTTTTATCTAGATAAACAACTAAATAGAAATATCATAATTCTAAGAATCTTCTAAATTTAGATATGGATTAATTACATAGATTAAATTTAAATAAAGAAAAGGATCTAACTACAATAGATATCCAATCAGCCAAATGACACCCCACTTTTTGGGTCTATGCAATGAATACATAGATATAATGCATGATGCAAGGATAGAAGCAGGCGTGATCTTGGCCTATTAGATAATTTTTTATCCATTTTTGTGGGTTGTATTTTTTATTTATATAATTAATACATATGAAAATTTATAAGTTTCATAAAGTTAGGATATTTTTAATTAGATGCTTATTAAGATAGAAAGGCTGAATCTATTAGGATTAGAATTCCTTATCCATAAATAAGTGAGAAATCCATGGGAGATCAAAGTTGAATTTGAGAATTTAATTATTAGTTAATTTTCAATTTTATTGATTCCCAAGTTACTTTTTATTATTTCTTGTTTTCTTATATAATGTTAGATATATTTTGTTTCATAGTTGTGCTTGAGTATCAATTTGTGATATGTTTGTTGCACCAAATTGATACATGAGCAAGAGATCTTCACTCTGACTTATTTAAACAAATGATTTGAGACACAATGTTATTGTAATTGAGATCATGAAATTCAACTCCAAGAGCAACATTGATCAAAAATGGGTTATAGCTAACTGGTGGATTTCTTGGATCAGTGGCCCTTGGTTGTTGATCAATGACCTCCCATGGTTGGACAACTCTTCGTAGCATCAGCTGAGTGACTGTGTGGGATATCATTTGCAAACCTCGTGGGTAAGGAACCCCCTAGTTAGAACTTATAGAAGGTTGTTTTGACCAAATCTGACCTTATAAACATGTTTAAAATGGTCAATAATCAACTCTTGAATAATAGTTTTTGGACATAAAAACATGCTTTTTGAGGTTTGAAAATTCAGTACATTGTCAATAGTTGATTTTTTTACCTTTGTAAAATCTGACATGTATGTAAGAAAAATATGATACAAATGTCAGTTTCTACTAAACCTACTATGTAGATCACATCAAGAGGATCATATGTGAAAAAAATTTAAAAAAATGAAAGTATTATATTTTCTCAAATAAGGGTTCCTTACCTTGCTGGTGACCTTTTGCTAGCCAGGATTGGCTGAAGAAACCCATAGCTACAAGCCGAAAGCCACCCATCACCCATCAGCTATTGCAATATATAGCAGATGAATACAAATACTTGGATCCAAAATACCATGAATCAAGACTTAAAACCCACTTAAAACCTATAAATAGGGGCCTACCCTCCTTATTTTGTGTATCTAGAACTGAAGTAAAGAATTGTTATCATTCTAAGGGTCAAAACCTAGCCTAGTTGTCTCCATTCTACTTAATCAACTAGCCTACCTATTAATTCTAGGTCAAATCATATAAGGTCCATTATGCAAAACCCAACCCTCCTTAACCTGTACTTCATGGAGGTGTCAGATTTCACACTTGTTGACTAACTTAGAAGGATCCCCTCAGCCCCTGATAAGTTTTAATTTTCTTTTTTATTTTGCTATATTTGTTTTTTATTTAAGTGTAATTCCCTGATTTTCATATACCATTTGTGTTCTATGTTTTTTGAGCATTAATGGTATCCCACACCATCAATCTCACCTTATTTTGAGAAATTATGTAGAGGTATGTCACATTACATTGTGAAACTATAGATTAACAAGTTGTATTATTCCCTAGAGTGGATGATCCCTACTCGTTGGAGGAAAGGTTCACAACTTAAACAAAAATGACCATATTTTCTTTTAAAACCTGAGATCAATTTCAAAACATATTTTCAACCATTAAAAAAATTTGAAATCACAAGATTTAGGAAATCTCACATGAGAAAATTGTCTTAAATATCTCTAAACTTTAGCCCCACACATGTAATTAAAGGAGTGGTTTCACAATCATATCTTTAAAGCAAGCAATTCAGTGTGTATTAGATCTTAAAGAAAAGTCAAAATGAGACTTTGATATGCATTTACATGTCCGAACTTATATTGTCGATTACCCAACCCGAAGTAAATAATTCAACTGAAACCTAATCAAAATATGCCTTTCTTGCAGATTGTGAATCTCCAAATTTTAAAAAACAAAAAAAGGATTTTTTCAAAAGAAAGTTTTTATATGGATCAAAATCTAGACCTAAACTTAAAAGTTGTGGGGTCTGCTCTTTAAGTTATGCGCCTTTTCTCATCCGCCAAGAAGTGATCAACCGCACAAAGAGCTCAAAATCTTCAACATGACCTCTTGTTTGTGGGTGGGTCCTTATACCTCGTATGTGGGTCTTAAAAAGGGTAAAGATAATGACACAAAACACCACCAAATGCTTGAAACAACATAAAAATACGACAAATATGGCATTCGTTAAAAAAATCATACTTTTATAATAAGATAAATGAAATAAATACAATAAAAAATATATGAAAATTGAATCTCACCTCGAGCTTAGGTAGCCCTTTCTTATGATGGTGATAAGCATGAGTTTTTCTAGATCTTGGATTCTAGATACTAAAATAGGGAGACTAGGCCTCTATTTATAGTTTTCTTGGCAGATCTCAGCAGAATTCTCACTTATCTAGGATTTAAGGATTTGAATCCATTTAAAGATGAGATGGTGAGATCCTATTGACAGGAGTTTAGGTCTTTTTTTTATTGGTCAAGGGTTTTCGAGCCTAGGATCTATAAAGAGATAGGTTATGATGTTTTTTAGGTTTTTGGAAATGATGGTAAGTTCATTGAATCCTATCTCACAAGTTTGTGAGATTTAAATAGGATTTCTAGAATATTATCTCTAAATGGCAAGCATTTTTGGATTAAATGAATTGCTAAAGACATGCTGCTAATGACACATGTTATCGTTGGTGCTAACAAAACTACAAAACTACTAACGACAATCTAATTGTCGTTAAGAAACTGACTAAAACATGCTTAACAGGTTAACTTGTTTCAACCATAACTTCATATTTAGATGTCCTTTTGAGGTGATTTTTGATGCATTAAAAAATTAACATCCTTTAGTTTAATTCATTATTTAAGTGTAAAACCAAATTCGATTGTCATGATAAAAAATGCACTTAAAGTGACCCCTTACCTAAAAAATAAGATTCTACAAGTCACTTTGTTTTGGTCATAATTTTTTACTCTAATGTCGAATTTACCTAATTTTTGGCTTATTCGAAAACTAAGTTCATCTAGTTTAATTGATATGTTGAAAAAAAAAATCTTAAGAATGTCATTTTGAAGGCAAAAATTAAAGTTGAAGTTAGAATAACTTCGAAATGTGTCAAAAATATTGGATTTTGACATATATATGACTCCTAACATGAAAGACTCAATCAAAATTAAAGTGTCTACAAATATTTATCTTAAGCCTTCCTAAGAACCTATATCTAGTTAGTCTAGATTTAGTTCTAGAACCACTTAATAAGTCCAATGCTAGTTTATTAGATTCATAGAACCCACTTTAAGCCTCGTAGTCACAAATCAAACTCATCCTAATTTAGACTTGTGTACTCAAACCCGTTTGATCCAATTCAAGGTGCACCCTCCCAAATCCTACCTAATATCAAATCCAAAACCAATTATATCTAATCCAAGGTGAATCAGCCTAAGCTAAACCTAGTACTAGATCCAAAAGCCTACTATATTATTTTGTCCAACCAACCTTGTTAAAATCTTGAATTTGTTCACAGACTACCAATAACATCATATGAAGGACAAATGTTGGATATCCCAGGGAAAGAAATTCAGTCCATTTTTATGATAACTTTAGGCTGGTACATACTTATATTGGATCCATTCAATTTAGTTAATCCAGATGAGTGTAGATGCATAGAAGATGATTATGGATGATTTGAAAAATGTACTCTATTTTCTTATATTCACTAGAAAAGATCTTGCTCAATGTCTTTATGTAGTAGAGTAATATAATGATCAGTTCCATATTATGGGCCCATAACCCAGGAGGTGGAGAGGAATTGAAAAAAGCACAAGTATAGACCAAACTCATAGGTGACTTTTTTCCCAACCCAAAGAGAATGATGTAGGAGTAAGAGAAGGGCATGATCTGGGCCTACTAGATTATTTGGGATCCACAGTTTTATTGATTGGAACTTATTTCTACTGGGGATTGAATCTATATAATTGATGCATATCCATATTTGAAAGTTTATTAGAATTAAGATGTTTCTAATGAGATGCTTATGAAAATAGGAAGAACAAACCTGTTACGATTAGGATTCCTTATCTATAAATAGGTGAAAAATCTATGGGGGTTCAGAGTTTCAGTTTGGTAATTTAATTATCAAATTATTTTTTAGTTATACTAAATTTTCAGTTATTTCTTAGGGAAATTTTCAAAAAGGCACCTAAAGTTTGGGCATTAATAAAAAATGCACATAAGTTTTGGAAAATTTTAAAAAACATGCCTAAAAATATCTTGGTTAATTAAAAAGGCCCAGGAGTTTACTACGGTCAAGTTTGTTGTTAAATGTGACATGAAATTACCATTTTAGCCTCAACATCATATTTTAAAAAATGCACTTGAAAAAAAGGGAAGGATTCTTTGAAGGGTTAACTTGTAAATTAAGTCTCTTAACTCATCTCGGGGTAGTGATAACCTAGGTTAAATAGATGAATGTTTGTTTTTTATTAACGGTAAATTTAGATGCTTTTCTAAAAATCTTCAAAAACTTAGTTGCACTTTTTATTAATGCCCAAACTTTAGGTGAGTTTCTGAAAAATTCCCTATTTCCTATTATTTCCAGCTTTACTAAATGATTTCAGATATTCTTAGAATGTTTCATTTAATAGTATTCATTTATATCAGATCTTTTTTTGAAACTGAGTCCACTTTTTTGAAAGTCGAATTTATGGTTTTGTGTCAAGCATTACTAGACCAAACTCGTTGGCGAGTCTTTCTCCAACCCAGGGAGAATTATGTAGGAGTAGAGGCGAGGCACAATGTGGGTCAATTAGATTATTTTGGATCCATTCTTTTTTGTAATTTTGAATTTTCTTCTAATTTAAGTCTTTCCTAATGAACATTGAATTTATGTAATTGATCCATATCAAAATTTAAAAATTTTGTTAGAATTAAGATGTCTCAAATTTGATGCTTAACATAGAAAGGCTGAATATATTAGGATTAGGAAATATGAGAGATCTATGAGAGTTTAGGGTTTAGTTTGAAAATTTGATTCTCATTTAGTTTTCAGCTTCACTAAATCTTAAGTTATTTCCTATTATTTTCTGCTTTCCTGAATAAATTGTAGAAATTTTTTTCTAAATTGACCCCATTTATTTTCAAAAGCCATATTTATAGTTTTGTGCAAGTATGACTGCACCAATATCCAACCTGTTTTCGTCCCTATACACGGTCTACTTCACGCTTGAAGTTGTACTGACCAATTTCAAAGAATCGTCTTGGACCCTAAATCAATTTTCAAAACGATTCAGGGAATCGGGCTATTCGGATTCAGGGCTGAATCGTTTTGAATAGTCAGAAAGGCAAGTTTAAAAAAACATAAAAATATACAAAAAAATAGTTTTTTTAACTATTTTAAAGATTTATTTGAAAATCAGCCAAGTTCAGGTCAGTTTGTATCGATTTTCTGCCGAAATGATATGAATCGATCGATTCAGGCTGACTTACTAACAACATTGCTATTCACGTAATGCTCTCTCTCTCTCTCTCTCTCTCTCTCTCTGGACCTGAACTAAACCAAATCCTATAGGGTCCGGGTATGGTGATAAATAAGACCTGATTAAGACCCAGGTCCGGATTTGAAGGTCTGATTAATACATGGACCCGGGTAAAGTTTGTCAAATTTTTTACCAGACCTGGGCTCGACCCGAGCTCCGATTAAGACCCACAAATTTTCAATGTAAAAATGCTAAAAGGTCCGAATCAAACCCGACCAGTTGACACCCCTACTCTTCATTAGGGCTTGTTTGTTTTATGAGGTGGGCCCTATGTGGCTTGTCAGTCAAGAAACAATCGAACCCCTATGGGCCCCACCCAAGACCTGATTGAGGACAATCAGTGCTTAATGCACAAATTTTTGTGAAATCATATTGCACCTGATCCGGACTCGAGGATATGGGGAAGGGTTTTCTTGCTAAAACCCGACGTCTGGGGTGAGAAAATGTACATGGGGCTCCATGGCAGGCCACGTGGGCGGCAGACCATTTTTCCATGTGCGATGATTTATTTCGCTTTCTATGAAAAAAACAACCACTTTCATATGCAAATGACACTAATTCCCACGAAGTAAACGGACTCTTCTAAAAGTCTTGCAATCTATTTCAGTGAAAAGAAATATTGCTTTGGGAACAAGGAAAGCAGGTTCAGACTTTATTTCAAACTGAACATCTTAGTTGATCAACTTACACATGATTTGGCCAACCGAGAGAATATTTGAATATCTCATATGGGCCCAAAGAATTTAAATCAGACCAAGTTTTCTTGGTATCTCAACATTATCAGTAAGTGACTTTTGACTTGACTGTAGCTGCAGCATCTTTGAAATTTTAGGCCCAATACAATAAAGAACAAAAAGCAAAATAGCTACTCATGTTTGTCAAAGATAGCAATTTGAAAGGTTTATTAAAAGTTAAAAGTAGTTTTATTTTGATAAATTATGATCAGGGACAAGATCACCCTTAATTGCTTTTACAAGTTAAAGTCAGCAATTCTAGAAAAAAAAAAACATAAAATCATAGTTGAGTCATAGTGACAAAAGTTAAAAACTGCAAAAATCTCGGCAGGAAAAAAACTGGGGAGATTTTGAAAATTTTCATATATCCCGCATTATTTCGGCAAAATCGTGGGAATGCCAATTTCAGGAATTGATAGCTAGCTTCAACATTTCCATATTCCTTCCCACTCCCAAACAAAGCCTTAATTTTCAGTGTTTTTTAGTTTATGCACAATCATTTAATTTACACGGCAAGGCCTGTTGTAAATCATCAACTATTCTCACTCTATGTTTTGAAGCTTAATCAGCAAATTAAGTTGCTAGTATAATTGATTCGCCATGCAGTTGTCTGCAACTCTCTGTACATTTACTTCGACTCGTGGAAGCAACCACGGGTCATGGCCTGGATCACGGTAGATATGAATCCGAGCAACAGAACCAAAACCGGCAGGAGAAGGAGCTGCAATAGCAGCAGCAGCAGTAGCTGCACCTTTGCTTTTGGCTCTGACAGAAAAGACTATGGAAGAGGGTTTGCACTCTATTAGAAACTTCTCACTTTCTCGTAAGTGACCTAGAACCCACCTATCCTATTCATTAGTCCACCTCAAGCTCAGATTCAAAATAGAGTTAAATCCAGATTTAAGTTTGATGCGGCCACACTGTATCCTGTAAAAGAAGGGTGGAAAATAGAAACACAAGGGTTTTACATATAAAAAGTTCAGATGGACCAGATTTAATTTAAATTCAAACATAAATCCATGACAAAATATTGATCTCTGAAATCTAATATGAATATTTGTTACAACCCGAATTTTAGGTACGGAAATTTAAACCCGAGACCTGTGGGTTATGGGTTGCGACTAGGTAGATCGGTGGGCTAAAACATGATTGTTCAGAATCGAGTAAGTGGATTTGGTTGATGTAGGTAACTAAACATGAGGGATTAATTTCAGAGGGTTTAGGGAACTGGTAGGAATGTGAATAGGGTTGAGAACACTTGAAAAAATGCCTAAGGTTTCTCGTTGTGGCGAACGAGGCAGCAAGACAAGCCCAAAACGGGTAATTAGGTAAGACGGTTCGTTCGAGGTCAGTTATCTAATATGATATGGTTATAGGTATAGAACTCGTAAGACCTGGTCTACAAACTCAAGGGAGGTCTAAGAATGTGAGGAGAGGTTTGAGATACGTGCTAGATAGAGAGGAAGGTTGTTGGATGTTCAGGGGTATTGAAATAGGTCAAACAGTTAATCTGAGTTCTTGGCAGGATGCAGTTTTAAGTTTTATATTTCAGAAAATAGGAAAAAAATGATCTAAGGCTATGGAAGGATCCTAGGGGTACCTTGGAGGTCTGTATGAGGTTGGGATAGTGTCTTCCATGTTTTGCAAGTTCGACCCACATTTTGCAACTCTGACACACGAGGATGAACGATCATCTCGTGGGGACATGGTCTAACGTGATTCAGAGAGAGAAAGAGAGAAATCAAGGCCTACCTTGGCCACATCGTAGATTAGCACAACATTAGCTCCAACCCCAAAAAATTGACCCAATTCTCTCTTGACATAAACCCCCTCCATCAAGGCCTTGAGAGGGTTCCTTGGACTCGCCAAGTACTATAAAAGGTTTGTGCATAAATGTGAAGTCATTGTTGCTCCCATTGACTACAATGTTGAAGAAAAATGCCTTCTAACATATCGAGCTCGCTTTTGAAAAACTCAAGTGAGCCATGTGTGATGCCCCAGTGCTGGACCTGTCAGAATTTTCTAAAGTCTTTGCCATGAAAACCGATGTGTGTGACATCGGTATTAGGGTCATGTTAATGCAAGAAGGCCACTCATTGGCTTTCCTCAGCAAGAGCCTCACCAATCATGCCAAGGCTCTCTCGACGTACAAAAAGGAGATGCTCGCAATTATTCTGGCCCTCGATAAGTAGATGCCCTACATGCTCAGGAGGCACTTCATGGTCTGCAGTGACCAAAAAAGCCTTAAGTGCCTCATGAAGAAACACATAATGACCATGTTGCAGCAGAAGTGGATCACCAAGATGATGGGGTAAGGCTTGAAACTCGAGTACAAGAAAGGCCTTAAAAACTATGTTGCCAACACTCTATCCTAGCTTATGGAAGAAACAAGAAGCAAAACAACACTAGTGAAAGAAATCTTATCTAGTAGCAATTCTGAAAGGAAAAAGGATGATGCAAACTGAGAAAGACCCATATTCGAGTTTAAAGGTTTGAACACTTAAGGTGGACCCAACTCTTGTGGATTTAGATCCATGCTCCAAGCTTGATTTATTGAAGCTTATGGGACCCATGCTTGGGATGTCACCTCAGCAGCTTAGCATTGAAAAACGAAGTGGGACCCACATGTGGGATGCCCCATTATATTTCAGGAGGTCATGGATCAGTGGGATACACCTCTTGGACACCCCAACCTAATTTTAGAGACCAAGAAATTTGTATAGCCCTTAAGAGCTCTCCATAAAAGTGGTCAAGAGGGAGTCAAAGGGCTTGACCTATTTTTGGTGCGAGACACTATTTGTAGGGTTGATCAAAATATGTCTACCTAAGTTTAGCTTAAGGGTCTCAAGGTTTACCTAATTTTAACATTTGCTTAATTATTTCAACTTATAACTTGTGAAGGCTTCAAAAGCCCTCCCTTGGCCTATATATAGGCCTCATTTTCAGTCTTGAGCATAAAATGAAAAATCATAGATTGATTCCTCTCTCTCTATAGTTCATACACCTTCTAAGGGTATCTCTCTCCCTCTCTTGGCTCGATTCTCTCGCTCTCAATTGTGAGTTCCTACCCCTTAGACTCGTCTCTCTTTCTTTAAGGGTTCATCCCTCTCAATTGATGAGTTGATCCCTTAGTGGATGTCTTCTTCCAAGTGGACTAAGGCACAACCTAGGCTGATGCAATCCTTTAATCATAGTAACAAATATCACGAGATTTTCAAAATATCATAATATTTATGAAAAAAACATAATACCATAATTTAAACACAATCTATATATTTTTATCGGCTATTTATTGTGAAAATCCGTCTTTATTTTTAAATAATTTGTTATTAATATTTTCTTATAGAAATTAAATTTTTATTGTCAAGATTTTGCCAAAAATTGTGAGATTTTTGAAATTTTTTAAATTCTCTCTTGTTTTAAAAAATAATATTTTTGTCATTTTTAACTTTTGCCACTATGCTTCTACTTCTTCAATGACGATTTCGACCTTCTCAAGCCTGGTTCATGGAACTCTAACCCTTTCCAACTGAACCACACCTGTAGCAAAACATTCAATCACTTAGTCCATCTCCAGTAAGCGGTCTTAGACCTTGCCTTAACCCCAAACCTAACTTAGAAGCCCCTAAAGTCCAATCTACCCAAAACAAATTTTTTAACAAAACTCATTTTTTGACAAACTTAGAAAAATCACATAGCCCAAACCGATGAGTCTCTGGGTCTGAAATTTGGACCCAACCTTTCATAGGATATGTAGTTTAATCTCTCAAAAATCCTGATTTTATCATATCTCAATTCTGAGATATTAATTTTTCAAACAGGGTCTGTCTGAACCAAACCCAGTCATGCTTGAAGAAAACCCTAAACACTCATGACTTGTACTAATTAATTCTCTCAGGATATAAACCCATGACCCAAAAATTTAATTCCAAGATAGTCCAAGGTATCTAGAACCTTCTCCTATTTTTTTAGAATTTTCGGTAGTGCCATTTTGGCGTAGTGAATTTTCTACAGAATCCCATCAAAACCCCTGTTACTCAAAATTCACTTTGACCTAACCCCTTGACCTAACCGAGCCCACCTAAGCTCACTAAACCTAATTTCAAACCCAGCCACACATCATGAATACATTTTTTCTGGTCCAGCTGTTCAGTCCAACAATACAAATACACCTCATTTTTCAACCAACAATTACACCATAACAAAGCCGAATCCGCATAAACAAAATAAAAAACACATATCTTCACAACAAAAGAACTCAAAAACTGTATAAAAACCATAAAAAAAAAAAAAAAAGCAAGATCTACAGGAGGGCATCGGGCACCAGTGCCCACCCTGACCCAAGCACTGCCCTTATGAATGCCCACCCTCCCGTAAACATGCTCTCCACCCCTGGCCCGAGGGTATGGCCCACTTTGCTGTTCGTTTCACCTCACACTGGAAAGTGGCCCAGTTTCACCTGAAAGTGGGTCTTTTTCCCACCATTTTAGGTGAAAGAAACAACCCCTTAGAGTACTTAGAATAAAGTGCTTGTATGAATTTGGCTGCACCAATGCGATTCTTTTTTATTTTTAAACGAAAATGCACCAACTCAAGCTAAAACATGAGTTCAGAGTGCATACATGTAGTTGTACATGCTTTCATACCTAAAAAAGTTGGCAATTCTTCTTATCCTATTTTCATTGAACTCGGTGAGTGAGATGGCTTTCTCTCGGTTATAAAAAAAGGAAACTCTCTCTCTCTCTCTCTCTCAGGTGCGAGCAAGGCCCTACTAATGTTGAGAAAAAAAGTAGGCCCTATATAATAAGTTACGTGGGTGTGGCGCCCATAAAACTTGGTAGATGTTTTGTGCGATACTGCGTATGCATCTTAGTGATCTTTCGCTCCCTCTTATTGACGCTCCCTGTCTTTTGCTGCCCTCTGGGCCAGCGGCTCCTGTGTGAGCCCGTTTTGTGGGTCTGATGTTCTTTTTCTCTTCTGCTTTCTTTTATTTGTTTTGGCTTTTGCTCTTGTTCAGTTCATGGGTTCAACATTTTGTTGATCTTCATGAGTGGTGGTAATGTTGAATTTCTTTGGCTCTATCAGGGGCGAGCAAGGCCCTACTAATGTTGAGAAAAAAAGTAGGCCCTATATAGTAAGTTATGTGGGTGTGGCCCCCATAAAAAATGATAAAACTCCTTTAAAATTTGATATTTTGAGAAAGAAAGAATGGGCTTAAGTTCCTTATATAATTTTCCTTCTTCATTTCTTAGTTTCTTAAAATTAGTTTCCTAAAACTAGGTGGCATTGAGGTGCATTTGTTTAATTAGGACATGCTATGCACCATTTTGCCCAGTCCTTAATCTGAACCCAAGTCAAATTGGGTCTAAGATTTGTGAAGAGTTTGGGCCTGGCTAATGTAAGTATACGAGCCTAATTAATTAATCTAAGTTAGGGCTTCACTAATTTACTAAAATGAGTAAGCCCAAGCCAAGACTTAACCAGACCAAATTTAGGCTAATGATTTAGCTTTTTTTATTAATATTTTAGTGCGTATAGTATATATATATATATATATATATATATATATATATATATATATATATATATATATATATATATATATAAAAGAATGAAAACCTGCCTACTATAAAATATGCTAAACCTGCCCACCATGACTGGACGGCCCAATCATTTTTATAATGGAACGATCCACATCAATGTGTTATATATACTCAAAACACATTGCCCTATCCCCTCTCTCCCGTCTCCCTCCTCTCCCTCTGGTGCTGGCTATCATGGATCCTCCTTCCTCCGGGGTCAGTGACTAACCCTCGTACTCTCCCTTCAAAAAATGACTATACTTTACGACAAAAATAATGTTAAATGAAATGTCTAATTTTTAAAATCTGCCCAATGTTCATATTTGTAAAATTCTATCTATAAAATGACCTTTTACCCTTCATGCAAGTGAGTTTCCTCCTAAATATTCAAATATGTGAATTTCATCATAAATATATGAATTTCCTTCTAGGCATTTGTTAATGTCTTCTTGGATGTGCCCCTTATGAAATTTTATTAAAAAGGAGGCTTGAACAATTTGAGGCCATTTTGCAACCATGAGTTAGGAAAATCTCTAAAATGTGTGCACCTCTTTTAACCAAATACTCCCACATTTGTGAATGTCCTCACATTTGAGAACGTCCTTCAACCTATGCCCCTTATGTGATTTTAATATGACTTTGCACATTTTGGGAACCTTTGCAACTCATAGTTGCGAATGTTGTAATGTATTTACTAATGTCAGGCAGGCAAAGGGCCTCATGTGCCTAGTATTTGCAAAAGTACTACTAAAGGTTAAAAACCTTTAGTATGCTTCAAAAGTGATGCTAAATCGTTTAGTAATGCTTCAAGAGCATTGCTAAAGCCTTTAATGATGCTTCAAAATCTATGCTAAAGCCTTTAATGTTGCTTCAAAAGTGTTGTTAAAGCCTTTAAGAGAAAATTCACATATTCTCGTATTTGAGAGGAAATTCTCATTGATGCTAGAGGAATGGGAATTTGTGGTCACTGGCGCCAAAGCGAGGGAGATCTGCAGTAGGAGAGGGAGGATAGGGCTATGTAGTCATCGACGTCAAAGGGATGGGGATATGCAATCATCAACACCAGCACCAGAGGGAGGAGGATTTGCGATCGCAGGAGAGTGGGAGAGGGAGAGGAGTGAGACACTGAGGGCTTTGCAGTCACCACAGCCAGAGGGAGGGGGCTTTGCAGTCACCACTGGAGGGAGGAAGGCATGGCCGTCGCTGGAGTGAGAGGGATGGGGAGAGAGAGAGGTTTGACATGTTAATATGGAATATCCGTACGGTCCAGGCAGGTTTGACATGTTTTTGTGGTGGGCAGGTTTATATATATATATATATATATATATATATATATATATATATATATATATATATATATAGAGAGAGAGAGAGAGAGAGAGAGAGAGAGAGAGAGAGAGTAATGCTAGGCTCCTTCAAAAAATCATATTTATTTTTTGCATTTTTCCTCACATCTAACACCAAAAATGTGATCTATAGGTTTTGTTTAGTGAGAACTGACTTTTGGATCACCGATGTCTGACACATATACAGGTTTTTCAATGATCCAAAATCAATGGCATCAATTTTTCCCAGCTCATAAAAACACATTTTTCTTCAAAAAAACATGACAGTTCCCAATAAATAGAGCATGCTAAACACATCTAACGGTTCATATTTATCATAAAACACTTCAAATGGAGCCTAATGGGGCAGAAGGAGAAAATGGAGCCTAGTATGTTCAGTTCTCATACATAAAATGGATTTTTATGAGCTGAAAAAAATTGATGCCTTCATAACCATTGATTTGGGATCACCAGAAAAAACCATATAGAGATCAAATTTTGGTAATCCAAAAGCCGGTTCCCACTAAACAAAACCTATAGATCACATCTATAGTGTTAGATGTGAAAAAATATGATTTTTGAATGGGCTTAACGAGGCAGAACAAGAAAATGGAGCAGAATCAGCACATTACTATATATATATATATATATATATATATATATATATATATGTGTGTGTGTGTGTGTGTGTGTCTATTTTGTGCGCGTGCGAGCAGGTATCCGGCCCCTCCTATATAAATTTTCTGGTTCAGCCCCTTTAACCCTGATGTCAAAACTTTTTCTAAAACTGGACCCATTTTAAATTTACAGTTTTGGGTCAAGCATGATGGAACAAAACTCATGGGTAAGTCAAATATGTGCGTAGGGAAATATATGTCAGATTGGTATTGGCACAAAACTGATTCAAAGGTGTTCAACACAATTGAATGGCACCACATAGTGGGTGCTCCCCTATTAAAAAAGGCCACCCTAGGTGTTCTGACCGACTACTTGGTGTTCGGTTGGATTTTAGGTGTTACGTGCTTTTTGTTAGGCCCTTTTACCGGCTGACTGAGCTTTACGGCAGAACGCTGTTAACTATGCTTAGAAAAAGATGAAAGGGCAAGACACCATTTTATGTTTCCGCCTTCCGTTTTGTTCCTCTCGATCTCCCTCTTCCCCACTGCCTCTTTTCTCTCCCCATCTCCCTCGTCTTGGAAACCTTCTCTCAATCTTCCTTTCCTCTGCACTTTGTCATGGGACACTACTTTGGACTAACTAGCACCACTCATCTTGCATTGCAGCAGTACAACTAGTGACACTGATGTGCAGTACTGATCATGCAGTAACTTTTGAAAAGCATAATTTTTGTTTAGTTTTGATTTTTTTTCTTTATAAAAACTTTTAGAAAGTTATTTTAACCAAGGTTTTAAATTGCACTTTTAAATTAAATTCCAGCATGAAGTGCTCCATATGATGAGCCCCTCGCCCCCCCCCCCCCATAGAGGTACGGCCTACCCTATGGACCTTTACCATTTTATTAAACTTAGTTACTTCAGGTTTTTCATTTCACAAAATTTATATTTTATATTATTTTAAATTTCAAATCCATACAAACCCAATTCTAATTTCATACAATTAGTCATTCATGCATTAATCTAATGTCAATTACTTGTTACAGGGAAACACTAATATCCACATTAGCATTTTTCTCTTTGAAATGGGTCGAGAAAACCATGATGCAGTAAAGCTAATGGTACCAAAAACAGAGCATAGAACATGCATAGCATTATTTGAAAGTAGAGAAAGGGTGGATATTAAAGAGGTAAAGGCCACCGAAGAACGTTATTTTGGTAAACAGGTTGATACTGCCTTTTATTTTGTGTGCATGGGTAGAAGGTCCAAAAATTCAAGATTCGATTAAAATATTGTAGACCCAAATAAAATGTCATGGATCCAACTGAACTATTTTGAATTCAAATAAAATAAATAAATTAGGATGTCGGATATCAGAGATCCACATAAAATATCTGGGATCTAATGTTAGATATCCAAATAAGATATTCGAGAACCGATATCGAAGATCCGAATAAAATATTTGGAATCCAATATAAAAATCCAATTAAGATATCAGTAGTTCGATATCGAAGATTCGAATAAAATATCTGGGATCTAATATCAGATATCCAAATAAGATATCAAGGATGAGATACTGAAGATCTGAATAAAATATTTGAGATCCAATATAAAAATCCAATTAAGATATCAGTAGTCTGATATCGAAGATCCGAATAAAATATTCACGATCTAATATCTTATATCTAAATAAGATATCCGGGATTCAATATTGAAGATTCAAATAAAATATTCAGGATTTAATATCAGATATCCTAATAAGATATTCGGGATCTGATATAAATCAAATTCAAAATAAAAATACCCTCATATAACATTTTGGTCATGAAAATTCAAGTTTATTTATGTGACAAAATTCACAAGCGTTATAGTTTGCACCAATGGTACCATCTAATGGCTTCACCATCAAGGTGAGTTACCACACATCCCAGCCTATTTTTCATTAATATTCCTTAGGTTATAAAATATTGCATGCATTTGTACAACCATTCATAAGGCTCCGTTTTCGAGAACGTAGGGGACAAAATCTTGATCGGCCATGCGAGAGAAGCTCCTTAAGAGTTGCACGTCCTGGAACTGTCTTGTCGATCCTCCTAGTATCGCCTAAGAATGGAAGCTTGTGCTTCCTCCTCCTCCCAATCTTCTTGCACCTCTTCTCGGATCCTCCACCACCGTCTGTGAAGTGGAACTGGTTTCACATTTGAAAACTTGTGAGAACTTGTTGTATATATTCACGAATGGCTTAGACACTAGCTTCGAGACTAGTCACCTTAGTTTGAAAATGCTCATCCTTGCATTGGTGTCCTCGATGAGTTTTTGCTGAACTCGTGGTTCATCTCGAGAGGATTTTTGTTACCCTTCTTAGGAGGCATTACGGTGAACCAGGTTCACTCTGATACCACATTGTTATGTTTCTGGGCTCACGGGTTCAGACTATATTCAAACTTAGGTCAAGTAGGTTAAAGCTAGTTAAAACAGAAAACAAGTTTAGTTGGGTTCTGACAAGTTTTACTAAAAAAATTAGAACTTCTAATTGGAAGTCTGGTTAAAAGTTTAGGGTCTAACTTCATTGGGTTATGAAGTTGTTAGGTTAGAAACAGGGAATAAGAAATGGGTTTCTAGTTTGACAAGGTTCAATACATTGTTCGATTCTTGTAACTGGGACAGGGTTTAGGGCTGATTTTTGTAGGGTTCACAATAGGACACATGGGTGTAGCTATGATTAAAATTTGAGATTGAACTGAGTCAGGTTAGGGCAATACGGCTCAAGGAAGTCAGGTTAGATTCTGCAGTTGACAACAGAATCCAAAACTAAATATAGGTATGGTTCAATGACTTGGGCAGGGCAAGGCAGGGGTTTAGCTCGACTACTAGACCTAGTTGAGTGGGGTGGTGGTCTACTATGATGTTGGTACTGCCAGGGCTTCATAGATGATGCCTTGGATAGATGGAATCATCGAGCACCAAACTCAAACCACGTTGAAGGTGGGCCTTGGCAGCATCCTTGTCGACCACAAGGATCAACCACTTAACACGAGTCAAGGCGAGGGACTCACAACAAGGTCAGAGGGGAACCCGATTTTGGAAGAGGGCCTAGGGGCTAAGAGAGTGATGCAGAGCATCCACCAGATACAGCAGAGAAGATCACTAAAGATGAGTTGGATCCAAATTCAACTCTCCAGACCAGATCAAGGCAACGTTACCCGAGGCGATCCAGACCCATTCAAGACTACACTGGTTCAATTGGATCCTCGACGTAACCTCTAGCTATAAAAAATTCTATTTTGATGTTTTGATTCTATTTTGCATGTTTGGAATCATATTAAACTTTTTTTCTTTATTTTATTTTTTATTTAGGTGTCGGATTCTACAGATCCGGATAGTTCTAGTGTCATATAGGATTTTTTTATGATAGTAGAGGGTGTACGGGGTTCTAGGGTAGTTTTTTTTTTTTGCATTAATTAATATCATATATTATGAGATGGGTCCAAATTATCGAGTTGTTTGGATCCTACCCAAGATCCAAACCTATTTTTTTACCCATATGTGGCGCCACCTTTGGGAGGACAAACATAGTCCTCATTTGAATTCAGATTCGACCATTGAAAAGCCATAGGGTTGTTAAAGGAGCTTAAATGCTCAAATTCAATATATGCAAGTTGATTGGCCTTGGAAGGAGGCAACCTTGGGAAGTCCTTCCCGTCCTTTATGAAGACCCATTTTTGGTGTTTAAGAGCCCAAGAGGGGGGGGGGGGTCGGCCAGGCTGAGTCTTGTTATCTCTTAAAAAAAATTTTTGCACAGTTTTAAAAGGTGCTAGACATGAATGGTTGGTTGGTTCTCAAGGGAAGATCTTGTTTTACTTGTTGCTGTGAATAAGCAAGGGTGAGGGAGGCTTAGTTGCTTTGGTGTTCAAGTATTCTAAAAGTCAAAGTTCGTGGTTATTAATCTGTGCTCGTCGTAGTCGAGCAATGTTGTTGTTGTAGATCAAGTGCTTGATTTACTTCAATCATATACAAATTTCTGCTACCTTAGTTAACATTTCCTGAGATCTTATGATAGAAAGTTTATGTTTGTGAAATCTTGTTATTCTAGACTATTTTGATTTGGGGTCTAATCAACTGATTCGAGACTCGTTGAAATCAAATTTCATAACTTGTTATCTTATTGTGAGATTTCATCTTTGCTTAAACATAGAATTAGTTCTTGAGATTCAGATTGAATCAATTAGTCGAGTTTGTATAAAAAAACACTCTGACAGTGTACCGTATTTTGAGTGTATCTCCCAATCAGCTAAAAAAAATTGTGAGCCATAGCTTGTTGGAAATCTAACGTCTGGATCTACAATTTTCCTATTTAGAAATTTGCTTGATTTAAAATCGTTTAGCATAAAAAATCTCTAACAAATTTTAGCTTGTTGCATGTGACCTGAGTTAGCCTCTCTTGTTTGAAGTTTCTGCCAAAATTTTGTATTTCTGTCATAACTTGTTCATTTCTGCGTTGTTTATTGATTCGATTGAAGTTCTGTATTTGTTACATCATGAAGCATATCTTTCATGTTTTGATGTTTTGCTAAATAATTCCTCTATTGATTTTAAAATTAGCTTATTTATTGCATGATTAATCACCAAATCGATTTTCTGAGTATTGAGCTTCTAACAATACTGCAGAATAAATTAGTCATAACTTTTATTAGACATTGCCAAAATTTACAAATCTTGATTCGTTAGAAAGATAATAGAATCTATCTGAATTTATCAGTTCTGAGTTTTTCTAAACTCCACCATTCAGAAAGGTCGAAAATCCTCTCTAATCTGTCAAACTTGTCACCGGTCTGTTCTGGGTGTCCTATTCATCTGTCTCATAAAACTAGTTGTAACTCAATAATCACAAATCCAAATTCTGTGTTTTCAGATCCGTTGGAAAGGTGTGCTAGTTGCGCAACTTTTCCGTGTTTACCTCTTCAGTCAAAACAGAGTGTTCAGACCTTGAATCACAGAGTGTTTGAGTCCTATTCAGACTCACCTGTTATCACGTTAGTTTTCATGCGTGGAGATTCATTTGGATCTCAGTTCGTGGATCGACTTTTGCACCGAGTTCACCGTCAGAGAGAAGAGAAGAGAAGAGAAGAGAAGAGAAGAGAAGAGAAGAGAGGGCCATACCCACTAGAAAGAAAGAGAGGGAGTGACTGCAAATATTTTTCATTGCTTTCTTTCAATTCGAAGAAATACAAAGCTATATATAGGCCTCTAAGAGGCATTTACAACCCTTCACAAATTTAAGAAAAGTAAATAACCAAAACCTATTTAGAGAAAACACCTACACATTATTTTACCAAAATAAGATAACACCTAATCTATTTCAAGTAAAGTCGTCCCAAGCCAAAGATAATACCTCCAAGCTACTACCCAAAATTAGGTAAGACCTGGTTTGACTTAGCCAAAATTAAGGAGAGCCTCATTGCTACCTTCACACGTCCACCAAGGCCTTTTTCAAGGAGAGGTCGAGCCTCATATTGGCCCCACTAGGGCCAGCTGTCCTTCCAAGTGAGGTTTGGTTCTTTCTTCTTGGTCTAATCCATCCAGGGCATCATTGGATCCGGATTCTTCTTGCTTGGCCAATGCGGGTGTCCCCTCCCTAGATTCCTTGGATACGGGTCCTTCCAAGTGAGGTTTGGTTCTTTCTTCTTGCTCTGATCCATCCAGGGCATCATTGGATCGGGATTCTTCTTGCTTGGCCAATGGGGGTCTGGATTCTATGAAATCTGTAACAATTAGTGCTGCTATGGATCCGGTTTCAACTGATCTGTATCAATAATGAACTCATGTTTCTTAACACTTTCAATGTAAAACCATAGTGAGGCTAACGAATGAGATGAAGTCGATGCCACATGCATCTGTAATTGCTCAGATGGAGCAGTTGGTATAGAACAAATATATATTTTACATTAATTAAGTTGATGTTATACAAATTGTCAATTTAGATGATGCTAATATGTTATTTTGTTTTGTTATAATGCAGATGTCACATAATGAAGGGATGAGGAAAGAAGCTGTTGACCTTGCGGCTAAGATGGAGGTCACAACATCTGATAATCAGCGATTGGTGAGTCAGAGCCCAAATCTATAAAGGGTGAGTGTGGTGAAGCAACAACACATGATGCCACAAGTACACATAAGGAAACGTATTGAACAAATTGGCATGGTTGTCAAATGTCACTACTGACATATTGGCAGATGTCACTTCTGATATGGAGCGTTATTTAGATGCAAAGGAATTGACAACTTTTAAGGAAACCATGTATTCTATCTATGGAGGATGATGGCGGAAGCATTGCCAGTTTATTTTAGTTGTGTAAGAAGAATCGTGGACAATTTATAATTGTAAATAAGAGCATGCAACTATTTCATGGATGCTTTCTATATATTTATATATTTATGTATATAGATTAACAGACAATATATATTTATGAACGTTCAGTATATAACTTGTTTAATGTATGTTGCTTCATATTTTCCTTGTATATCAGTTAACTGACAATTTATATTTGTGAGCATTCAGTATGCAACTGGTTTAATGCATGTCAGCTACATATTTTTTATATATAGTTTAACTGATAACTTATATTTGTGAACATCAACATGCAACTGGTTTAATGTATATATCGTTTTTACATATGTTTGTGTATAAAACTTGACTATTGGTAGGTCTTGTATCTCATGACTAAAGAAATGTTGCATCCCCTCAAACATCTCTTGGTCTCTCTTAGGTCCACCCCTCACTGCTGCACCCACCTTCTTCTCCGCATGTACTCTTACAATTGACTATCAGCTTCCTCAATGCTTGTGAACGATCTATATATTGCACTGTTGTATATGAGCATGTGTGGTTGGCATGCCTCCCAAGAGTCGTAGATGTCTCTAACTCTCTCCTCGAATACAACAGAATACATATAGTAAGGCATAATCGTCATGGCTCTTGAAGACAATAATAAGTAAAACATATAATGTTATCAATCAAACACATGAAATATAAATATAAAACCAAATAAAATAATGGATCATACAAAATCCTTAAATCTATATGTTTTAATCATTAAAAATTTATCCACAATGATATTCAACTAAATATGCAAGCATTCACATCATGTAAACCATAAAATCAAAGAAAATAAAAGATAATGCAATAGCCCCAGTGGTACTTTCCTTAAATCAGTAAAAATTCGGTCACAATGAGGAGGAGACACAACTAGAGAGTACCATCGGGGAGTGTCATTGCCAGAAGTTGTGATTTCTAGTAGGGATGCACAACAAGCCAAGCTAGCTCCGGTTCAGCTCAGGCTCAACCTATTTAAGTTTGACTGAAACTCATTCAAAAAAATAAATGAGCCAAGTTAAAGGCAGTTCGGCTGATATAAGCTCAATAAACCTAATTAAGCTTGGCTCACATAGTTATATAAAAAATTTAGATTTTACATATGTATGTCTTACTTTAATGGGTTAAGTCATTGGTCTTCTTTGGAAGCGGCTTAGATTCAAATCTCACCATCTTCCTCTCCTTCAAAAAGCTTTTGATACAAATTGCAAAAACTTTTAAAACCTTTTTAAAATAAAGGTGTTCAGCTCTAGCTGATCCTGCACAATGGTTGTTCAAGCTTGGCTCGAACTTGAGTCAAGATTGAACAACTAGAGCCGAGCCAGCCCAAGCTCCGCTTGAACCTGACTCGTGTGCATCCCTAATTGCCAAGGCATCAGAGGGAGGGTGAGAGAGGGTTGATGATATCGCGTTTGTTTTTTTTTTCCCACAAGCGATTGTGTGTGAAACTCATCCTAAATTTCTTCTAGGAACAACGAGCTATACTCAGCAAAACAATGACACTGAGCTGGTTAATAACTGATAGCGACACAACATGTCAGATTTTAACCCACACACACACTCTCTCTCAATTAACTAACAAAAACAACTGTGAAGTTCACCTAGCATTAACTAGTGACACTCAACCAAAGAGCGACACTGATCTGGTCACCATGTTGGTGGATTGTAACCCTCTCTCTCTCTCTCTCACACACACACACATTTGTAACCCATGCTTGCTCAGTCTCTCAGACGCACAACAATACAAAACAAGGACCATATGCTTCTAACTTTTCCTTTACATTAGCTAGAGTTTCAATTTTCTCCTTAATGACATGTTTGGATCCGTCTGTGGTTAAAAAGAATTGAAATCTGATTCCTCAGGATTCCACATTCTTTTATCAATGATAGTGATATCGACACTCTGTGTTGCCGGATTATAACCCATTCTCTCAGACACATTTTTAACCCTTTCTCTCTCTCTTTATCATGCACACTCAGACTCGAACATTTAAAAAAAAAAAGATTAGAAATTTTGAATTTTATTCAATATACTAGCAAAATATATTATAACATTGACAAGAACCATGTAAAACTCGGGTGGGGATGGTAAGTTTTTTTTACAAAAAAGGAAACACGCGTATTGGGAAAGCGGTTCCTCAAAAATGAGGATACCGTGAGGACTATACAAGAGTCCTTACGGTGGCTGCTCAACCCACCAGATTCAATGAGAGAGAGTTCGAGAGCGAGAGCGAGAGCGAGAGTGAGATGAGGGTTACCGGAGCATCACCCACAGGAGGGGCCGCCATCAGTGTAACGCCCTTTTCCCTGTTTTCTTTCTTTTCCTGTTTTTTTTTTTAGGAGGCCGACAGTCATGACTACCAGCGAGTTTGAAACAAGAAGGCTGGCAGCCATGTCTACCGGTGTTGTTGTAGAAAGAGAGAGAGAGAGATCCGTCTACCAGAGGTTGCTAGCAACCTCTGATATGAGGGTGGAGGTCGGGAAGGGGTTGTGCCCTCTTCTACCTTAACCATTGTCCCATGAGTCTATGGAACTGACTTAGTCTAGGGGTAAACCAGACCGAGACGGGTTTGTTGGGTCTTGCGTCGGTCTGGGTGCCACCTAGACCGAACAAAAAAAAAGGGTATTGGACGATCGAACCAATCTGGACTGACTCGATATTACCGAACCAATGTGAACCCAGACCGGGTTGGGTCTGACTTATACTGACTCGGTCCAGGTCAGTCCAGATCGAGTTGAGTCAACGAGCCTTGAACTAGACTCGGTCGATCGAACCAGACCGAGTCGACCGGGTCAGGTCTGACAGGGTCTTGGTTCCCTCTTTGGGTCAGGATTGAACAGGATCAGACTAGGTCTGGGTCCAGTTCGATTCAGTTAATCTAGACCAATCTAAGTTAAACTTGATCCAGACAAAACAATGTCTGGATTTGGATGTGTCAATCCTGGATCTAGATCAAAATTGGATCTAAATCCAATATGAGACTATTCAGATCATGTTTGGATTCAGAATGTAACTGGATTTGGATCCAATCCATAACTAGATAGATCAGTTCTAGATCTAGATTACGACTGGGTATGTATCCAGTCTGACAGTTCTGGATCTAGATCAAAACTGGGTTTGGATCCAGTCTATGACTAACTAGATCAATTTTGGATCCAGATCAGAACTACATCGGGATCTAGATCTAGTTTGTAATTAGTTAGGGATTTAGTTTGAAACTGAACTAGATTTAGTTTAGTCTATTCTTGATTGGGACAGAACTAAAGTAGAACAGTTTGTCCCTGACTGAGATAGAACTGAACCCATTTTAAACAGTTGGGTCCAGTCTAGTTATATCAAACTGGATATGGATAAACACCTATTAGTAAGTGGATCCATTATCGATTTTTTAGAGTCAATTGAGTTTGAACCTGAACCCAGTTGAGTCTTGACTAGGTACAGTAAACCTTGTATTCTAAACTCAGACCGAACATGGTTTGACCTAGGCTGAGTCAACTCAAATCGTAGAGAGTTAAAATGACCAAATTACCCCTGTATGTACCCATTATCCAATTAAGTAAAATGAGCATAACTTTGCATCCCAAAATGAGATTAAGAATTTGATTTTTCAAAATTGATCGAGCTATGTTTTGGACCCAACCCAGGTTTCTTATGAGACCCAGAGGGTCATGCTCAGCCTAATAGGGTGCCATGTGTCAACGTGGTGGCCCACAAGGGTTCAGGAGGTGTCAAGGGTTTTTATAGATCTTGAATGGGTCATATTTAGATCCAAACCTTAGTATTTGGATCCAATTCAGATTTGGATTAAATATGCATTTAGACCTTAAATTAGGTAGTGGATTTAACTAATGGTATTTGGATCCAATTCAATTAGGTTAGATATAATCCATGACATTTGGTTGTAATTAGAGATGAATTGGGTTGGATATAACTCGGGATATTTAGATCTAATCTCATTGGATTGGACCCATAGGGTGAGATGCTTCAAACAACATCATTATTATTTTGACAAAAAAATTTGATTGAACGGTGGCTCACCTATTGAATCAGAGTCAACTTTAACGTTCCTCATTTTGAGAGCATCGAAATTGACTATCTACATGCCCAAATTGATGTTAATTTGAACATTTTATCATCGACTGAATTTCATGCCTAATTGTAGGTCAAAAATCAATATTTTTCGATATCGACTAAATTTTGTTGTTAATCCGTGTGCATATAATTAAATCTAAAACCACCACAATGATTTATGTTTTGAAAGCTATTGAATCGACTAAATTTTGTTGTTGATCCGTGTGTGTACAATTAAATCTAAGACCACCACAACGATTTATGTTTTGAGAGCTATAGAATCGACTATTTAAACATCAAATTTTGTTGAGTCTTTGGGTCTGTAGACCTACCGAAAGGTTATCATGTCACTGAAGCCCAAGCCAGAGTGAGAAGCTTGCCTAAGCCCATCTATAAATAGAGGTCTTCATAAGGAGGTTTAACAAGGTTAGTTTTCCCTCTCTATTCTATTGTCATTAGAATTCTCTAATCTTTCTCTCTACCAACTTCTTTTTCCTTCTTCTTCTATCTTGGAGTTTGTTCAGCAACCATTAAAGCTACTTCAAGGTGCTAAGATGAGAGACATATGTTAGTTCATCCAAAAACATGATTAAGGTAGAATTCATCTTACTCATAGCATAGATCGAATGCAAGTGCATAGATCGTGCATCTTACCGATCCTACGCGTTGATCCATGGTGGATCAAATCTAGAATAAGTTAGAAAAAGGTTTTTAAATTGTTTTTAAATCAATATCATACTTTGAAACATATTTAAAACTATATTTTTGGTAAAACTATGCCCGAACGGCCAAACTCAGAAATCAGGTAGTGTGAAATGCATAGTTTTATGTTCCTACGTGATTTAAGATTGCTATATCCTTGTTTTCAGCATGATTAAAAAATATTTATTTTATTTCATGTATTTACAGTATGAATCATATTCCTGTAAATTTATTTCATGTATTTTATGTTGATTTTGCATACTAGCATCTTAAACTAGTTATTATGTGCATAAATCATGAGTTATATTGCTAGTTTAGGATCCGAAGCATATTTTATGACCATATGATGTTTTTATGAATCTATATGATGTTTAGATATTGTCTATATGGTTGATGCATGATTTAAAATCAATATTGCACATTGATGCATGTGTTTTTCCTATATTTGTCATGTTTTATATTATAATATGCATGTTGTCATGAGTTTCTTAACCGACTCATTGCGAAAAAATAATTATATCTCTCAAAGTGAATTACCTCTAGCCAAATCTTTTATAGAGATCTTACAAACATCTGGAAGGTGTCTCAAAAAAATTTTGGGCCCCAGTGGTGATATAAAATTGAGGGTTATGGCTGCTACAACACAAGACATAAATTTTATTGTGTGTTAAGAGCAGTTTTTGATAGTCGATTTTGCAGAAAATTCAATAAATCAAAGGTTTAGTGTTTATAGCTGATTTTTGGATATGTGATGGTCATTATATGGATAAATCTGAAAAAAATAACAAAAAAATAAATTTTGTTTTCTATGAACCCCAGAGTCTCACACAAGTCGTGTCAAATTTAGGATTCTTTAGAAAATCTGGATTTGAAACTGTCTCAAACCCGGTTCAGTCCAGAAAATTCATATGATAGAGTTTTTCAGTGAAATCGGATGATTTTGAAAGTTAATACATATATCTATTACCAAACAAATTAAGAAATTAAAACTTCATCTGGATTGAGGTTGATGTTAGTTTCTTTGAGAAACTGATTTATGCACTATTCTATTAGAGCAGAAAAACAAGTTTCAGTCTGTGATTTACTGCAATAAAACAAAAATAGATTTTTATGTTCTATCACTTGAGTCTGAAAACCAACACCTGAGGGTATGAATTATGTATGTATAACTTGAATGACGTATATAGGAAATATGTATGCTTAATGGTTTAGATGTTTCATATTATGAAATACACTTGTTTTGAATTATAAGATATAATTGATTCAATTAATCGAATATGCATGCTTCAAGGTTCAATTTATGAACATATTAATTTTAAATAATATGAAATGCGATGTTACATGTGGCTGTGTTATAATGTCAATGTGTGTTATGATATGATTCTATGTGATATTGAAATGTCACATGAGCTGAAGTTATAAATGCATGCAATAAAAGTTTAAACTCAATGATGGAGCTATTGGGTTGCAGAACCCTATTGATATGCTAACCTGTGATTATATGTTGAATTGTCATATGATTGTAATCTATGATGCATGTTGAATGTATACATGTTTATGCCCGAATTAGTAGTTAGTAACTCTGTGAGTGGTTAACTGTGTTTATGCATGTATGCCAATAGATTCATTGAAGAACTGTTACAAAGAATATATCTTTGAGGGTGTACATGACCAAAATCGGGTGATCTGGCTAGGGCAGTAAATCTCTATGAAGAAGTGCATTGTCCAAGATCAAGTAACTCGCGATGACAATAAATTTCTTCGAAGAAATGCATTGTCCAAGACTAGGTAATCCGGCTAGGGCGGAAACTACCTATGAGGTTATACATTCTCAATACTAGGTAATTCAGAGTGAAACTTGTTTTCAAAATATGGTGAATTTCTAAGGATGAACAATGAAAGTAAATTCTGATATACCAAATTAAGGATGTATGTATATGATTACTCATGTTGATTATGATATAATATGTAGTATGAGATACTATAGAGTAGAAATCGATTTCCTAGACCATTGTGAGTCTTTCTCGACCACAGACCGCTTCAGTGGATGTTTTTCATACTCTTCAAATTAATGAGGTAATTAAAATACATAGCATAATAAACCCCATCTGATTGTTGAGTTTGAGTAGGTTCCTAGGAGTATACCCTTACAGGATAGAAAAAATTAACAATGCATTAGTTTAGGTTTACAAGTGTTTAAATGTTTCATTGGCATAAATGTATATACATGTCATGTATGATTTCGAGTTCATGCATATGTTAGCATATCTGACTTTGTCTTGTTGTGATCTTGATTACTAATGATGTACATGGAGGTTCATTGCTTGAGGGTAAGAATGATTAATTGTAAAATCATATATGCTTATATTTATTATTATTGTAATCATGATCCTTATTGTACTTATGTATTATGTTAATGACATGCTATAAATTATCGATTTGAGGAAAGATGTATGCTTTATGCATTTGTATTCTTTCCATGCCTATGTTGTAGGTTGTTTTCTATGAGACTATTGTTAATGCCCCTACCTTTAATATTTTCAAGTAACGAGTAAGTTGGTTGGTGATAACAGGAGGCTCAGAGTGGTGCTAAGAGAGTCACATTCCTTTAGGGCTTTTAGGAGAACTTAAAATATTTCTTAATGATGATTTGAATTCTTTGAACTTGTAAACTCTGATTAAGTGAGACTAGTACTTTGATTTATTTCAATTTAATTCATAGTTTGATTCAGTTATTTCTAGTCTTGCACATGTGAGTTGAAAACTATAACCTGCCCAATGTTTGAATCATGTTTAAAAAGAGTTTTCATTATTTTTCTTGAAAATCGTATAAAGAGATTTTAAAAAATAATAATTTTCAATTTAAAAAATTGAAGCGTTACAAACTTGGTATCAATGCTTAGGGATAACATTCTTTCGGGATACTAATCTGTCTTTGAGAAAGACAAACTTGGTATCAGAGCCTAAGAAAGGAGGTTGTGACTCTTGGCACATCGAGCACTCTAGGATCACTGTAAGTATAATCCAACCTGGTTTTGATTGTTTGTTTTTACTGTTACTTAAAAAATTATAATGTAATACGAGAACGTAGACACATGCTAGGGATCTCACATGACAAAGCTGACTCTAGGGCCTTAAAACTTACATAAACATTTGTTTTTTTTAAGGGATACATATTGATCTTTGAGGGTAAATTAGTTTATCAGAGTGCACAGTGAAAGCGTAGTGTAACCCATTCATTTATAACCCTTTAGGTTATATCTACATATTGCTAATCCATGTATTGGACAAGAATGTATAAATAGTTGGAAGAAGTCTAAAAATTAGTGGAGAAATTTCGTCAGTAGGTTCAACCTAGATCCAATAACATGGTATTGAGAAATGTATATGGGAACCCGAGGCAAGCATGAAAGAGAAATACCCTCACTTATTTGAGTAAGTAATAAATTGCGCGGACAGGATTTACCCAAAACCAAGTAATCTAGAGTAAAACTTGTTTTTAAGATATGGTGAATTTCTGAGGATGAACAATGAAAGTAAATTTTGATATACCAAATTAAGGATGTATGTTTGTGATTACTCATACTGATTATGATATAATGTTTAGTATGAGACACTGCAAAGTATAAATTGATTTTCTGGACCATTGTGAGTATCTCTCGACTACAGACTGCTTTAGTGAATGCTTTTTAGAATCTTCAAATCAATGAGGTAATTAAAATCCATAGCATAATAAACCTCCATCTGATTGCTGAGTCTGAGTAGGTTATTAGAAGTATACCCTTACAGGATAGAAAAGAGTAACAATGCATTAGATTAGGTTTACAAGTGTTTAAATGTTTCATTGAATGTTGGCATAAATGTATATGCATATCATGTATGATTTCGAGTTCATGCATATGTTAGCATATATGACTTTGTCTTGTTGTAAACTTGATTACTAATGATGTGCATGCATGTTCGTTGCTTGAGGGTAAGAATGATTAATTGTGAAATCATGTATACTTATATTTATCATTGTTGTAATCAGGATCCTTGTTATGCTTATATATTATGTTAATGACATGCTATGAATTATTTATTTGGGAAAAGATGTATGCTTTATGTGTTTGTATTGTTTTTATGCCTATGTTGTAGGGTGTTTTCTATGAGACTATTGTTAATGCCCCTACCTTTAATATTTTCAGATAAAGAGTAAACTGACTGGTGATTACGGGAGGCTCGGAGTGGTACCAAGAGAGTTACATTCCTTTAGGGCTTCTGGGAGGACTTGAAATATTTCTTAATAATGATTTGAATTCTTTGAACTTATAAACTTTGATTAAGTGAGAATAGTACTTTGATTTATTTCAATTCAATTCATAGTTTGATTCAATTATTTCTAGTCTTGCATGTGTGAGTTGAAAATTGTAACCTACCCAATGTTTGAACCATGTTTCAAAAGAGTTTTCATTGTTTTTCTTGAAAATCGTACAAAGAGATTTAAAAAAAATTCTTAAATTTTTTATTTCAAAAATTGGGGTGTTACAAGAAAAGCCCAATTATTCTTTAGGCCTTGTGATTTTTAATCTGTTCTGCACTCTGAGCTAGTGGCACTGTTGCTTGAACTTGTTGAGTTGTTGCTTTAGTGTAAAACCCACCCAACAGAGCTGGGTAGGCTAAACATCAAAAAAAAAAAATTTAATAAAAGAGGGAAAGATGGGGTCCCTCTCTCCAGCAAGAGGGGTAAGGATAAGCCTTGCCCTCCCCACAAGTTATCCCCACTACCTGTGAAGGCTCTATATAAGATCCCTCACATTGTGCCTCCCTGCCCCACTCGGTGAGAGAGAGAGAGAGAGAGAGAAAGATAGATTGAGAGAGTTGAGAATGAGAAAAGGAAGAGAGTGTCGTCTAAGCATCACTGTCGGAGGAGGTAAACACATATAGATTAGAATTGAGTTTGAATCTTGTTTGTAACTGGATGGATTAGTTCTGGATCCAAATGAGAACTGGTTCTGAATCCAGTCTGTGATTAGTTATGGTTCTTTACTAGAACTAAATTGGATCCTGTCTAGTATGTTCTGGACTCGATCAGTTCTAGATCCTGACTGAAACTGAACTGAATCCAATTCAATCTGTTCTTAATTGGGACCAAACTAGATTTTGTTTCTAACTAGAATAGAACTGAACCAACCCAGTTTATTTTCAATTGAAACCGTCTAGTTACACCAAACTGGATATGGATCTGCACCAATGAGTGAGCAGATTTGATATAGAATTTAGAGAAGTCAAAGTGGGTATGAACCCAAACCTAGTTGAGTCCAGACTAGGTTCAGTAAACCTAGTGTTCTAAACTTAGACCGAGCCTGATCTAACTTGGGCTGAGTCAGGTCAGATCGTAGTGAGTTAAAATAACCAAACTACCCTTGTACGTGTGACCCAATATCAAGTTAGTAAAGCGAGCATAACTTTGCACCCGAACTCAGAATTTAGTGAGGTTTGATGCGTTGGGTTCATATCGCAAAGAGGAATCTGCTTGTCATATGGTTCTAACTAAACCAGATACACATAAACCGAAGTCTGACATACCACCTTGAGAGAATTATTTTGCTAATTTTGCTAAAGCATAAAGAATGTTTGTGATTAATATGAACATACTTATGTGATGATTAGATTATACTAATTAGAGCTACGAAAGATTCGATTGGAAACTAGAGTGCAACATTTGCATTCGAGGTAAAGAAAAATTATAAGCATTTTCATTAATAATACACTATATGCTGACACACTTGCGAATTAGATTTCATGAAATCATGTTTACTTGATATCATAATTGTATTCTAATGAGTTTGCAATTACATATTAGAAATACACTTATTGAGATTATAAAATGAATGCATGTGAATCAGGATCAAACCCATGGGACTTAAGGAACGATGAAAGGGAATAAAGGAAAAAGATAAGAATAGAAAAGAAACCAGATTCTAAATTAACAAATTCAAACTCGAAAAGGTCCTTTTTGATTCTTGAAGAATGAGGGATAAGGGAATTGATCGAGAAAATCTCTTCTTCTTTTTAGCATTGATGTAATAAATGATTGCATGCATTTGTGATTATTCAGCATGTGTTGCATGTATTGAGTTGTTGTATTTTAGATGAAACACATACTCGAGTTTGTGAAGAACTTAGAAATACATACATGAGAACAGAGTCCTTGAGATGAGATTGAGTTTCATACTAGTTACAATTATGACTTGAAATACTTTAGCATGCTAAAACCCCATAAATTATCGGGGGGTGATAAGTGGAAATAGCTACATGATGGCCGTTAGCATGAGAGCCACCACTATCGGTACCCTTAGGATTTATAGATATAGAAAGACTATATTTTTGCATGCTTAAAAAAATTGGTGAACCTCAGAACCCGAGGATTGTCCCTTGAGAGCACTTTTCGGGAGACATGAGTATGAACTCGAGTGAGAGTTCATGTGAATGCATGAGATGCATATTATATGTGTCTTAAGAGATTTTAGGGTTTCACCGAGAGAATTGAGACTCTAGAGTTAGTTTAAGATGTAGCCTGAGCCACAAAACCTTAGAGCAAGTATAGTTCTAATTACTGACTTGTTGGTTCTCTATCAGAGGTCCTATACTACAGTGGACAAAGACAATGAGAGTGGTTCATATTTTGGCCAACACCGTAGAATTGAGATATTCTACATGGGTTGTTATGCTCATAGTAGGCTATTACCAGTATAGCCAAAGTAGACAGTGGTCAACATCGAGAGAATGCTAACTTGTGAGAATCGAGTAAGAAACTCAAACATGTGTACATTGTGTGATTAAAAATTCAAATAAGAGTAAAGGCTTAGAGCCTACTACAATTATAAATATGACTTTATTTTGCTTGTAATTTATTTCTTACTAAATTGTAGATTCACCTCCTTTTAATTATTACAACTGTATGTTTCAGGTGACTTTGTGGGACAAGACTTTGTGTTAGGACGTTGCCAGCCTCCTTCTGGACGTAGGTGGCCTCATCTTTCGGGAGAACAATTTTCTCTTTCTTCTTTTATTTATTGAACTTGAGAGGCGATGCCTCATTTGGATGATGTAGCCTTATGGCTTATGTGAATTTCTTTTTTTGAACTTAATTAATGATAATTTATTTAAAAAATAAAATTTTGGTGGCATATTTTTGTGCACTACTTTGGTATTTTCCTTTGAGAAGTAATTACCCACAAACCCGGACTCCAGAGGTCCCAGATTGAGGTGTTACATTTAGCATATGTTTCATCGACATTTTCTTTCTCGACTTTCTTTACTTCATCACAAAGTTTAAACTCTCTTTCTTTGAGTTCAACAACTTCTTTTTTAGCTTGGGCACCAACTTCTCTACCACCATCATTTCATGGGTGTATATGCTCTAGGCTCCGAGCTAATACCACCTCTGCTTGAACTTGAGCTTATTGAGTTGATGCTTCAACATCCATTGCTTCTTCGAGTCACTTTACTTAATATGCAGAATATGACAAAAAAACAGTAAAACAATAAAATCCAAATATAGTACTATCCAATCACAAATACAAGTCGTTAGGAAAATTTGAATCCCTGAAAACTCGTTTTTACAAAATCTAATAAAAATTATAGATCGCATATAAAATCACCATATTTTTATTATGGATGTCTTTATTTGTTAGGAATATAACCCAACAAACCAATCTTAAAAATAATGCGAGAAAAATAATGAAAAATCTTCTACTGAAGCTTGTTCGGATAGAGTTTCAATCAAGAATCTGTAAACTACAAGATTTTTATCAGATTAATGATTTTCTTAAAATTTATAAAAATTGTTTTTGACAAAACCCTTTTTACACAATCTTTTATTATATGTCAGACTTCACCAAAAAGTTTTATAAAATATTTGGAGTGATTTTGCTTCAGCTTTCATACCTTTCAAAAGATATAGGTCAAAACAGTTCTACCAGAGCCTAAAACTGGAGCTCTGTTAGGATGGATGTTTCTTCCTCAATATGAATCCAAATTGGGTAAAACAAGATACTAAGATCAAGCCCAAGATGTGTAAATTAACCCAATATTTTTATTTAGATTTTTTGGATTGATATTCTAGGAGATATCGACTTATCTCTGAAACCGGTCAGGATAATATCTCAGTCATCTCAAACTTAGGTTTCTCAAAAAATGTTTTTGCTAAAAATATTTTTGAGACCTTAAAACCTTTAAAATCTCAGTATATTAGATTTAATCAGATCTAATAAGGGTTAACTTATGAATATCAGCAAAAATAAACACGTTATGACTTAATCTAACCTGAATAAACAAAGAAACCCTATTTAGACATGCTTTTCAAAATTGTTTTGATGAAAAACCCATGATTCATACTTTTTAACTCCAAATAACAATTTCTTCATAAGGGAAAATGTGTATAATTGATCTAAACATGTAAATACACCTCTGAAATAATATATTATACATATATGTATGCTTGGTGTATATACAAAGCATTTACTACTTAAATCTTACCTGAAAAATTAATAGATTTGCTAAACTGAAAGAAAAATAGGTAGTCCAATCTCTACACCACCACCACCACCAAAGGTTTTGCAAGTTTTAATGGCTGATCACCATAACTCTAGACCTCATGGATGTTTTTAGGGGATGAGAAAGAAGAAGAACAAAAAGGAAAAGAGAAGAGAGAGGGAGAGAAAGAATTTTTCTAAAAAAAATGAGAGGGGTGTGTAGGAGGGGTTATAAATAACCCTCTCAGCTAGCCTTAGTCCTAAGTATGCTAGAACTCTCCCCTTCCAAAATCATGTCGAAGGGGGAAGAGTCCTAACTAAGAAAAACTACATCTTCTAGACTCCTTCCTAAATTATTATTTGATTTTTTTTTTCAAAATGTTATTTGGTTAGGATTTTTTAGTTTGACTATTTTACAACTAACCACTAACAAATCCAACTAATTTTATCTATTCAAGAGGTGTGGGATGTCCCACCCTCTTTATTATCTTAATTAATAATTTAATTTATTTTTTTTAATTAAAATCTTAATTATCTTATTTATTTATTTATCTAAATTAAAACTATATAAGATTTTAGCCCATATGGACTCTTGGATCCAAATGGGGGTTCACATAGGATGACCCCTATGAAGGTCCAATCCATTACCATTGGATCCAATTAATATTTTAAATTAGATCCAATCAAAATGTCACCTTAGATCCATATCGGATTCAAAAGCTAGGATTTGGATCCAAATCCAAATTTAAAATCTAAAATCACTCTTTCTCGTTTAGTCTAGATACTTTAACTTTCACAATTATACTTGCAATGTTCTTCATGACTTGAGACATGAATTCATAATTAATTGAAATCAAGAAAACCAAGAATCCACACTATAGTCATAAATGAACCAATAATTTATCATTTGTTCATTTTAATTATCAAAAAAAATCTTGGGTTTTATACAAGCCCAACCCACTCACATATTGGGAAAAAGAAGGCACAAACTGTAACGCTCCAGAATCCCAACTTGGAAAATCCTTTAGATTTTTAAAGTAAATTTTTTTTTGAAAACATATTGCGCAAGGTGGAAAAATATAACAAAAAAACAAGTGGAAACTCTGGGCGGGTTACAGAGGAAACAACAAGGAGAAACATTTTATTAATATTGTTTACAAAATGATACAACATTTTTCTTTACAAAAGACAACTGCCAAGATCTTCAATGTTCTAGAGTGTGGGTTCAGTCCTCCGCTGCACATCGAGCTCCATCGCACCACGGGAAGCAAGCAAACACCTGTATCCCCATAAAACGGGATCAGTACTCTTGCGAGTTGGTGAAAAATCATCCACGACAATTCATTTGCGTAAATCATAGCATTTATAACATGATATGCATCTAATAACATAATTAACCAGAGCAACAACGCAAGTAAATTTATCATGATGAAACAGGTAAAATATCGCAAGCAATGCATATGTACAAGTGAACACATATGTGCATCGTGGTGAGACAATTAACATAATTGAAGTGATTAAATAAGTGTAATTGCAACAAGTAAAGAAGTAGTAAAGGAACAATGCTAAGTAATAAACGACAATGTCATGCACCAACATACTTAGGCAGGTACATCAATCATTTAAGCAAGTGAGCAAGGAAGGAGCAACTCATGCATCATGATCAAAATAAGCAGTGCGATCGTGATCAAGTGACTAACATGATTAAGATTAACATTCAACAATGAATATTTCATTAATTATCTAACCAAAGGAAGACCTCTCTAGAATTATATTGTATGAGATATTCATAAGAAAGAAAGTACGGGTAACTGCACATTCTTGACATAAGTGAGCTCAACTCACAATGTGGATTCATTGCCCACACTAACTCACTACAGAGTTTTTAGCATTTCACAAAGTCTCACAGACAAATACACCCTTACAAGGTGCCTCGAGTCCCCTTTATACTTATGGGACAGATCAAGTGCCAAAGGTGGATCGTGTGATCAATGCAAACGTACACAAAACACAATCAAATATTCATTAAATGCTAGGACACTTGAATTATCAACATGATTCATGCAATTACTCTAAGTTTGGTAACATGATGTGCAAGTGAAAGTACTCATTTGTGTTATAACATTTATGTCACATTGTTCTCATGTAGTGTGTAAGCGTAAATAAATCAAAGCAATATGAGCATGATATTGCATGTTGGCGAATCCCAATTCAACCATATTAGATGATAAACAAGCTTAATTAGGTCGTTTGAGTTCAGTGATTTAGTGTCTCAGCTGGGCTGCACCCAACTCGGCCCCAAAAGAAGAGAAATTTAAAATAAGTTAAAAGAAAATCATAACTTCCTATAACAGCAGAAAGATCAATATTTTTGATATATTTAGGTGAAGATTCATCCCTAACCCTACACACAAAAGTTGTAGAGTTATCTCTTAGCTTTTCACAAAATCAAACCAATTGAATTTTCATTGAGGGAGTCAGGATAAATCCTGAAAATACGGGACATTGTCCAGGGCATTCTAGACTGAACAGAGACTAACAAAAATCCGAATGTTTTATATTTTGACAGAGCATTTGGAGGACCTTGCAGACCGAATCAGGAAAAGTCCTCAACTACAAAGTTGGAAGACTCTATCTTAGCTTTTCAGAATGTCCAAGAACACTGAAATCCGACCTGTATCCAAGGCGATACAGTCAATTTATCATAGGTGTCTCTGACAATTCTGGATTCAAGAAAGAATCAATGCATGCAAAAACTATATTTTTGACAGAGATTTTAGAAGATTCTACAGACCGAATCAGGCTAAACCTTTAACTACAAAGTTAGAGGTCTGAGTCTTATATTTTCAGAATGTCCAAGAACACCAAAATCAAACTCGTATCCAGAGCGATATAGTCAATTTATCAAAGATGTCTCTGACAACTCTGGATTCGAAAATGATCCAATGCATGCAAAAGCTATATTTTGACAGAGATTTTAGAGGATTCTACAAACTGCATCAGACCAAACTTTTAACTACAAAGTTAGAGGTCTGCATCTAAGCTTTTTAGAATGTCTAAGAACACCAAAATATGACTTTTATCCAGAGCGATATAGTTAAATTATTAGAGGTGTCTCTGACAACTCTGGATTCAAGAAAGATCATATGCATGCAAAAACTATATTTTTGACAGAGCTTTTAGAAGACTATTCAGACCGAATCAGGACAAACCTTTAACTAAAAAGTTAGAGGCCTGAGTCTGAGATTTTCAGAATATCTAAGAACATCAAAATCTGACCTATATCCAAGGAGATACAGTCAGTTTATAAAAGGTGTTTCTGACAACTCTGAATTCGGGAAAGATCCAATGCATGCAAAAACTATATTTTTGACAGAGATTTTAGAGGACCATACAGACCGAATTAAACCAAACCTTTAACTACAAAGTTAGAGGCCTGTGTCTGAGATTTCCCGAATATTCAAGAGCACCAAAACCGGACTTGTATCCAGAGCGATACAGTCGATTTATCAGAGGTGTCTCTGACAACTTTGGATTCAGGAAATATCCAATGCATGCAGAAATGACAAAAATTTTAGAAGATCCTATAGACCGAATAAGGCTAAACCTTTAATTACAAAGTTAGAGGTCTGAGTCTTAACTTTCCAGAATATCTAAGAACACCAAAATTGAACTTGTATCCAGAGCGATACAGTCAATTTATCAGAGGTGTCTCTGACAACTCTGGATTGGGGAAACTCATTTTGACAAAATACATATTTTTTTTGTAACATAAGTGTGTGTATGTTCATGTGATGCATCTCACATAAGTGCTATGAATTGAATGTAAAGAATAACACACAAATCTAATCCATTGAATCCACATGCAACTCAACACACATGCATTGTGGAACTCGGTTTCATGTTTACACAAGAAACAAAGAATACATTACAAAAATAAAAATACAAATGAACAATGGAAGAAATCTCACCTTCAATGACTTCCAAAATGATGGAGATCCTCTCTTGCTTGGGCGTGTAGGGTGGAGTATAAATGAAAGAGGGTGTACGAATGACTAGAGGGAGAGCCCCACGATTTTGGGAGAGAGAGAAAGAATAAGAGAGAATAACTTTGTCTCTCTTCTCAAAGGTTAAATATGCTAGGGTTTTAAGTGAGTGACTGAGATTAAAAGTTAGAAATGAATGGCTAGGATGTATGTCACACCCTTCTAGGCGATGACATACTTGTAATATTTAGTTCTACTTTTTCTGCACCCAATAGGCTTATTTCGTTTGAATTTCTTTGAAAACCTTTCAAAAATGCCAGTGCTCAGTTGGTCAACCCTTGACCAACTGGTCCACCAAGGCCCCACACGTCCAGAAAGGTGGTCGACCAATGGCTTGGGTCGCCCCTCCTTAGTTGGACCTATAACCAACCTAAATAATAAATATTATTAAAATTTATTTACACACTCAATTTCAACCAAAATTTTAAGATAAATTCTTGTTTAAATTTTCAATTGCAACTAAATTTTCAAAGCATATTTTTAGACTTTCATCACTTGCGAAAATTGCTCCCGTTAAGACCCATATTCTATCGATATACACTTTCTAGTAATTCACATGAAATAACAAGATTTTTTTCCTCGTTTGGGTCTCAAATTTGAGGATTGACTAATCTAATATATTATGAATTTAATTTAAGGTTCTCGAAAATTAATGTATTATAGATTGTCTTCAATCATGCTGTATATCTTACTTACGCGATTTAGGGTCTCATATATATATATATACATAAATATACATAAATATATGCGAAAAAATCGTAATTAACACAAGCCATTTACCATCATTGAATCACATCATACATTGCATTTTCTCAGAAAAATCTTGGGTCTTACACAAACTAGATGGGTGTTTGGTCAATGAGATACTTGTGTTATGCAATGAAAGCAGGGTATATGAAGTGACATGGGAGAAAGAAGATGGCATGTTGACCCATTTTTTGCAATTTTTGTCTTATGGACAAGGCGAGTTTGATAAGGGTGGATTGTTAAGGACCGTCGCCCTAGTCTGTACCTAAGGACAAGACCCCCATGACCTGTGGTCCAGATCTGGAATCCTTCCAAAGAGAGATGCCCTTCAGAGTTCCTACTAAGAGAGGCTTCCCAGATTCCCACATGAGCAGGACTCTGGCGGATGCCCCTCATTGTGGAGTCCTTTCCCACTTGAGCTTCTTTCTCTCTCTTGAATTAGTTAGCATATAACTCTTATCTATTTAGTTTATTAATGTGTTTAGGACTCTTAGCTTCTATAAATAGGTTCACTAGGGATGGCAGTGGACCGAGGAGAAATGGGGCCCCGCCCCGCCTCACCCTGTTTGGATCGGGGATGGAGGTTAAAATCAAAACTCGTGTGGAGATGGACTTAATCTTGCCTCCACCTTGTCCCTGATCTTAAGAAAATTACTATTATACTCTTATACATATTATAAACTCTTTATATATATATATATATATATATATATATATATATATATATATATATATATATTCCTAACATAAAACTCTTTCTCGAATCTCTCCTATCTCCTATCTCTCCTTTCTCTAACTAGCCGTGTGAGCTCTCATTTCTCTCCTCTCCTTCCTCTCTTTTGTCTGACGGCAGAAGGCGGCTGTGGTGGAAGGACAGAAAAAATGGGTCTCACCTCGCCTCACCACGTTTAGACCGGGGATGGAGGACATGAAACGGGAGATAAAGGTTAAAATCAAAATCCGTGCGGGAATGGAGGCAGGGATGGAGGGTAAAATTTTGAGACGAGTTGGGGTGGAGACCTTGTCCCCCACCCCTGCCCCGGTCCACCACCATCCCTAAGGTTTACCATTTGAATAAGATTCAGTAAAGTTTATTGAGAGAGTTCTATTCTTCACTTTGTGGTCCACGTTTTGCCTGATGCATTGACTTTCTCCCCCACACGCCCTTCCATACGCAGGCCGGCATGATTGATTGTCTCCCTCCTACCCTGCAGACCTTCTGTCGTGGAATGGCCTCAGATATCCCTTCTTTGGAACTGCACCCGGTCAGTCGCCCTCTCCATTTTCCCTTGCCCTCTTTTAATTTAGACAACTCAGAGCTTAGTTGCTAAAACTAGCCCCTCAAGAGGGTAAGTTTAGCCAGCCCTAGAGCCCTATTGTGGAATCCACCCCTCCATAGGGTTGGGTTCTAACAAAATGATTCGAGCGTCTGGAATGGCAGATGAGCGGTTCAATTCAAGTTTCAGTGAACCCATCCTCTATTCAAGCAGCTTCAATGGTGAAAGGAGCCAGGAATGTGGTTGACCAACCAATCAGGTCCCTTGGAGATTCATTGGTCCAAACCAATGAACCCACCCTCACACCATATTGTCCTAAACATAGTTGGAAGCAACATCGTGGTGGTTTCGAAGGTGTTATCAATGGAGCTACAACCAGTTGGAGTCAGAAAATTGTTCCCCAACCAATTAAGTGTTTGGCCTCTGCCATGTGAGGTTCAACCGACAGGGAGCACAACTGAGCCAGGGATCGGCCTAGCTTAGCCTCCACTTGTCGGATCAGGACTCTAGACCATCGGTTTTAACCAGCAAAAGGGAGGGTTCTGCCTCTTTTGCATTTCAGGCGACATCTCAACTGACCGAACGGGAGACCCACTGGCCAAAACCTGATCGATGACATCACGCCAACCGGATCCGGTTGGCTAGAGTCCTCCCTACTGGCGAGAGGGCCCCCTGGTCCACTGCCATGGCAGGTGGTGGGCTGGGGTCGAGTGGCCCCTCAAAGCATAGGAACCAATTCTTGGCAGAACCATTTCTCAACTGTACTAGTTTTTAATCAGAAACCAATTTAGGGAACTTGAATCCAATTTGAACAGGTTTGGACCTGTTTCAGCCCCGTAATGGGCTGAATCAGATCCAGTTTGGCCCTAATTTGATTTTGAATCATTGGGGTTGGTTCCCTAAGCCGTATTTTAGTCCCAATCTATTTAATTTGTCCTAGACAGAACCTTATTAGACCCAGATGGAGCCCAAGTTTGCATTTGAAGATGATCAGAACCAGACCCAAACTCATTGTGGTTATGGATTGAGTCTAAACCATACCTTAAATCCCCACAACTCCATCCTAATCAAATCTAGATACAACGAATCATGTGAATCCTGATTCAGTTATGATAAACCAGATCATAACCTAAACTTGTATCATGGTCCCAGATCCTAACCTAAACATAAACTAAACCCAAAACTAAATCAACCGATACCCAAACCATCCCCAACCCAATCCAATACAGCCCCATCCTCGATTCAACCCAATACCCAGACCACCCCATCATGACCCAAACATAGATTTTAGACCTACAAGAACCGAAGGTCCGCTTGGTTGCCTAGATCTACGACCCCTACAACATGAAGTTCAATAAGGTAAACACATTTCTACACTAGCAGCAAATCAATGTGATCAGAGGGGTGCTAGAGTTATTGCATGCTCTTTTGCAGAGAGGGACCTGTTTCAACATGCAGATCGAGGAAGAGTGGGATATCAGTTTGGGAAGTTGGACAACAAGAATGATGTTTGGCTCGTGCATCCTATAGGGTATATTGAGCATCATCCAGAGGCTAGAGGCTAGAGGCGAGCGACTTGGTCAGGATATGGACCTCCCGCATATGGGTCCAAATCCTACAGGTCCCCAAGAGCAAGAACACTGCTATGAAGTGAAGGTGGAGTTCTCAAAGTTTTGGGGTCACTTGGATCAAGATGAATTCTTTTCCTAGAAGTAAACAGTGAAATGCTTCTTCATGTGGCACCATATCCCCCCAAGCATCACAAGGTGATTTTAGTGTCTACTAAGCTGCGCAGATTGGTGAAAGCATGTTGGGCACAAATTGAGCAGAGTCGGGCCGATCAAGGCTTGCCTCAGGTTCAACCGTAGGAAGAGATTTGCAGATCCATGCGATGCGAGAAAAGTTTGTCCCTCCAAACTACGTTCAACAAGTTCATAAGCAGTACATCACACTTCTTCCAGAACTTAGATACGTGAAGGAGTATATCAAGGAGTTCCACCACCTCATTTATAAAAGTCAGGTGACTGAGTTTGAGGGATAAAATGTGTCAAGTATATTGTTGGACTCAAATATTATATTTTTGAAAAAAAATGATTTTTATACAATTTTTAATGTAAGTCATGCATATCATTACACTCTTAATGTGGGGGCAAACACAAACAGTGTGTTGAAGCTCTACGTGGCACATCAGACTTTTCCTTCTGGTATAAGAAAACTACTCAAACCCGAGGAGTGAGTTCCTATGATGAGAAAGCCCCAAGGCAAGCAGATTAGAAACAAACCCCAAGTGTTGAGGGGATTGGGTCTTGTATACAACACTCGGTCTCAAGCATGAGCAACCGACAATGGGCAGTGTTGCTTCAGGTGTGATGGTGTTGAGCATATTGCTTCTTAGTGCCCTACCATCAACAAGCGTGTTCATCTTTCAGAGCAAGAGGAGCCTAATGATTAAAGTGATAATGCAGGCCAAGGAGAGAATGTTGTTATTCGCGATGACGATATTTACAACTTGATGCTTGGTTGTTCTGGCTCATATCTCCATTGTTTGTCGGAGCTGAACTCTTCTCAACCTGAGGAGAATGATGCAGGGGTAGAGTCAGATCCAAATTGATCCCAAAAAAGGAAGAAAGGCAAGAAGAAGCTAGAGGAGTGCTAGTTTTATGATCCAGTTTAGGTCTATTTATTTTTTTGTGGGTGTTTGGATATTTTGGTTTTATTCAAAATCCAATGTAGTGCTAGGTCTTTTTTCAAGTATAAATATTTTATTTTGAGGGCTTTGTAATTAACTTGATTAATTAATTATTTTAAACTTGATTTATCTTCTTCCTTTTCTCTCTAAACCCTATCTTTTACCTTCTTTCATAGTTGATAGTGTAGATCATCTATTTTTTGGTGGTGTTTGGATATTTTGGTTTTATTCAAAATCCAATGTAGTGCTTGGTTTTTTTTCAAGTATAAATATTTTATTTTGAGGGCTTTGTAATTAACTTGATTAATTAATTATTCTAAATGTGATTTATCTTCTTTCTTTTCTCTCTAAACCCTATCTTTTACCTTCTTTCGTAGTTGATAAATTTTCGTAAATCAAGCAACTGATTTGCATCAGTTCAGAGAGAGAGAGAGAGAAATCATTTGAACCACTTTAAAGTGTTTTGTGTGTTGCAAGATTAAGGTGGTACTGAACCAAGTACCTTAAAGGCTCTATTTAGGAGGCAGCGTTGGAAAAGAGATGAAAGGGTGATGAGAGTGAAGATGAAAATAAGAGATAAGGGTGGAGTTGCCAACATGCTTGTGAGGATGTAGTTGAAAATGATCCATCTCCACTCTTAACGCATCTCATCTCCCAAAAAAGTGTTCCCAAATACCTATGAAGGTAGGTGGTAATAATTACACCCTCATTGAATAACATCTCCACTCTCATCAACTCCATCTCCGGCTCCCAAACAGAGCCTAATTCTCATTTTTCTTTTAGCATCGTGATGTTTTTTTCTATTTTTTCAGATTTTTTTGGGATAAAAGGAAGCAACCATTGCTCTTGGTGCTGCACGGTCTGCAGAAAATTTTATGCCCGTGACAGCTCCATCACTTTGGTTTGGACGTTCTGTTTGCAACCTGTTCCGGTGTCTGTAGTGCAAAATTCTCCAAATATTCTCTTCCTTTGTTGCCTTCGGCCTTGTAACAGGGGACATGCACTCAGTCTCTCTTGATCCATCAACTTGAATGCCTTAAGCCGACCCACTTAGCCAAGTGTTATGAGAATCGTACCCACTATGAGAGTCGTCTGTTGTTTGTCGAGATCATCAAACTGCAAACTGACTCGAGAATTTCCGCTCTAATACAAGTCACATATCAACCCCGAATTCTTTCAAAAAAAGATTATGGACAAGAGGTCATTCACATATATACCCAGCTCTCTTTGACAAAGCAGCATACTGCACTCACATGTAGGGATGGCAGTGGACCGGGGGAAAGCGGGGCCCCGCCCCGCCTCGCCCCGTTTGGACCGGGGATGAAGGGTATGAAACGGGGATGGAGGCGGGGACGAAGGTTAAAATCCATCCCCGTCCGGGGGTGGAGGCGGGGATGGACGTGCACTTTTCCCCACCCCGCCCCATCCCCACCACGATCCCCGCCCCTACCACTTTTCCCCGCAATATCCCTGCCCCGCCCCGCCTCATCCCCGTTTGAACCGGGGATGGAGGACATGAAACGGGGATGAAGGCGGGGGTGGAGGATAAAATCCATCCCCGCCAGGGAGGTGGGGTGGGGGTGGAGGATAAAATTTTGAGGCGGGGCGGGGGTGGAGACCTTGTCCCCCGCCCCGCCCCGCCCCACTGCCATCCCTACTCACATGCTGCACACTTTGTGCAGCATGCTTGAGTACTTCTGAATATATCCTACAACAATGCTCGCAGAATGGTGAGATATCACTTGAAGCCTAAAATCAACCCAGGTCACCATGAACTAGACAAGGAAGAGAACGCCTTTAGAAGCTAAAATGGCATTGCTCTGTTTGGAATCCCGGTTTTGGGACAAAAACACCATTCCAATGTGAGGGCAAAATGTAGCACTGATGATGGAGGTGCCAAAAACATCCCATCAATTGTGTCGAAGTGTTTTCACAACACCGCAGAGGACGTGGGGAAAACTATAGTACACCATAGTCACAATTATCGGTCTTGATTATATCATGGTGAGGCAAAATCTCAAAACATTACAGGTTTTTCAATAAATCTCAAGAAAATCTTAAAAATCAATAACAAAACAAAAAATGAAAAATAAGAACATATAGAAAAATAAGAACCGTTCATTCCTTCTTCCTTTCCTTCTTCTTCTTTCCAGCTTACCTTTTTTCTTTGCTCTCTTCTTTCCTTTCTTCTCGGATCTCACCTTAGCTAAGACTCTTTAAAAAAAAGAAACCCAAATATATTTATATTGTAGACACAATAAATGATAATATCACGATATATAACAATTACCGATATTTTCAAAATATCATGAGAATTTTTCTGTAAAAACATTTTTTTGTTTTTGAAATGAAATGGAGATCTTCGAAACACGAGCTTTGATTAACAAGAGCAAGTGTCAAGAATGACACTAAAGCATAACCCTTAAAAAGGGTATAACTGGAAACAAAATAAAAATAAAAATGTATTCTTTATTGATATGAAAAACCAATTGCTTAAGAAGCATTGGAGTAAAATACAAGAGGGGCTGCACCCCTTTATATACACAGCTGAAAGAGGACTCAATAGAGCTGTTGGGCACAGTCCAACAGCTCTATTGCTAGTCAAGTCTGGACAGGACTTGACTAGCAACAGTCATTCTAGTTCAAACTGAACTAGATGACATAAAGACAAAAAATAAAAATAAAGGAAAAAAAAATACAGAAAAGAAAGAAATTAAAAATGTATTTATATATATATATAATAATATAATATTATTATATATACATATATGTACAGTTTTACATTTTAACACTCCCCCTCAAACTTACGGTACAATGAACGAAAGTTTGTCTAAGAGAAAGTGAAATCGGGGAGCAGCGAGAGGCTTTGTAAAGAGGTCTGCTAACTGATATTCTGAAGTGACATATGGCAGATCAATTATCCCGTGTAGATATTCCTCTCTGACGTAGTGACAATCCATTTCGATGTGTTTTGTGCGTTCGTGGAATGTTCTGTTACTGGCAATGTAGATCGCACTTTTGTTGTCACAACACATTTGTAAAGCCTTTGTTGCTTCAACTCCCATGTCAGCAAGCAGTCGTCGGAGCCAAACTACTTCCATGGTCGTGGTTGCCATGGCTCTGTATTCAGCTTCGGTGGATGAGAGAGATACCTTCTGCTGCTTTTTACACCTCCACGAGATTAATGATTCCCCTAAAAAGACACAAAAGCCAGTGGTTGAGTGTCTGTTATTGGGATCACCTCCCCAATCAGCATCAGTATATGCAATTAAATCAAGAAAAGAGGAGGAAGATAAGAAAAGTCCTCGTGAAAGAGAGGACTTGATGTATCTGATAATACGCATGACTGCTCCCATATGAACAGAAGTAGGAGCATGTTGAAATTGACTTGCTGTATGAACAACATGTGCTATATCTGGTCTGGTAATGGATAGATAGGAAAGTGCCCCGACAAGCTGTCTGTAAGGAGTAGGGTCTGCAAGAAGTTCTCCATCATCAATCTTCATTTTAACATTAACAACTTCTGGAGTGTCAACTTTCTTATCATCAGTAATACCAGACCTGAAAACAATATCAAAAGCAAATTTAGTCTGAGATAATAAATATCCTCTAGGAGAATAAGCAACTTCAATGCCTAAAAAATATCTCAACAAGCCCAAATCAGTCATTTCAAAATGAGATTTAAGAAGTGTTTTGATTGTTTCAACTCCCTGTTTATCGCTTCCGGTGATGATCATATCATCCACATAGAGAAGCAGCACAATAATCCCTGCATCAGAATTCTTAATAAACAAAGCAGTGTCAGTTAAACAGAATTGAAAACCAATATCAATCATAACACGACTAAACCTATCATACCAAGCTTTTGGTGCTTGTTTAAGTCCATAAAGAGCTTTTTCTAAGCGAAGGACTTTACCCTTAGGAATACTTAGACCAGGAGGGGGTTCCATATATACTTCTTCAACTAGCTTTCCATTTAAAAAAGCATTTTTGACATCCATTTGAAAAATAGACCATTTTTTGATAGAAGCTAAGGCAATTAAGGTTCGGACAATAGTCATACGAGCCACCGGAGCAAAGGTTTCTTCATAATCAATCCCATATTCTTGGGCATAACCTTTGGCTACTAAACGAGCTTTATATCTTTCAAGAGTACCATCACTCTTGGTTTTAATTTTATAAACTCATCGACATCCTATAGTTTTCTTCCCTGGAGGAAGATCTTGAATATTCCATGTAGAAGCCTTTTCAAGTGCATCTAATTCAACTTTCATGGCTTCTATCCATTTGATATCATTTTTTGCTTGAAAATATGTGGATGGTTCTTCATATGAGTGAATTAATGCAATAACTGCCCTATATGTGGGTGAGAAAGACTCGTATGATACAAACTTTTCTGGAGGCCTCGAGATTCGGGATGATTGTCTAGTTGGAATGTTAGAATATTTCTCAAGTGCACATGGAGTATTAGACTCTTGTCGCCTGGAATATTGAATACTAGTATCTCTATGAACTTCTTCATTTTCAACATTAAGATCAATAATTCTTGGATCATCATCAAAGTTACAATCAAGGTCATATTCATCAGTGTTGATGTTAGATCTAGCAAAAAGGAGTACTCAGTGACGTCTTTTAATTTTCTAAAATCAAAGAAGCTCTCCTTTTCAAGAAAGGAAACATTTCTAGACACATATAGTTTATTATTTTTGAAGTCAAAACATCTATAACCTTTCTGGTTTTCAGCATATCCTAAAAAGGCACAGGGAATCGCACGAGGGGAAAGTTTATCATTTTTGTCAGTAAATATGAAACATTTGCACCCAAATATTCTTAATCTAGAGTAGTCTGGAGAAATGTTCATAAGTTTTTCAATGGGAGTGATATTTTGTAACGAAGAAGATGGCATCCTATTAATGAGATAGGTGGCAGTTAAGGCAGCTTCTGCCCAAAAGTCTTTAGGGACTTGATTTGCTATTAATAAAGTTCTAGTGGTTTCTATAATATGGCGATGTTTTCGTTCTGCCAGTCCATTTTGTTGAGGTGTATAAGGACAAGATCTTTGATGTGTGATGCCATGCAATTTAAGATAATTTTGAAAATCTGTGGATAAAAACTCTCCCCCTGAATCTGTGCGAAAAATAGTAATATCATTTTGAAATTTGTTTTTAACCATATTATGAAAAGTTTGAAAGTATGAAAATACTTCAGACTTATGTTTGAGAAAGTACATCCACGTATGTCGGGAGAAATCATCGACAAAAATAACATAGTAAACAAATCCTCCTTTAGAAATTACTGGTGCAAGACCCCAAACATCCGAGTGTATTAATTCAAGTGGTCTTGAAGAGAAAAAGGTTCTGTTCTGAAATGGTAATCTTTTCATTTTGCCGAGAATACAATCTTTACAATCAAATGATTCAGAGTTACAAAATTTCCCTAGATTTGGAAAATGTTGGATTTTGGCTATATGTGGGTGACCAAGTCTCTTATGCCACAGTTCCAACTCTATTTTTTGAATATTATAACAAAAAGCTTTCTTCGGCATTTCCAAAAAATCCATGTAATAGAGTCCTCCTTCTCTATGGCCTTCCCCAATCAGCTTGCCTGACTGGCGATCCTGTACCCAACAACCATGAGAAGAAAAAGAAATATTACACCCATAATCAGAAATTTGAGATACAGATAAAAGATTTAAATTTAATTTGGGAACATGTCTAATTTCTGGAATAAAAAATTTTTTTGTTTTATAAATTTTTTCAAAATCTCCTATTCCTTCTATTTCAAGAGAAGTCCCATCAGCAGTAAAGACCTTTGACACACTTGTTTTATTTTTAACACATTTGGATAGACTTTGATTATTTGGGGTCATATGAAAAGATGCACCAGAGTCAAGAAGCCAAGAAATTTTACCTAAATCAGAAAAAGATGAGGCTGCTGCGCCGGTTGAAGCTTCAGATGAGGAAGAGGCACCTTTGATGAGAGGCTGAAGGATCTCCATTAGTTGGGCCAGGGAAACTGGTGCATCCTGATCTTTAGGCTCCGATCCAGCAATTGCAGCTCTTTTTTCTCTCAGCTCCTTAAGTTTGGGACATTGTGGCCTGTAGTGTCCCGGTTCATGACAGTGATGACAAATAACTTTCTTCTTATCATAGTCACCATTTTGTCGGTTAAAGTGAGGAGGCCTATATGATCGAACATGATTCCCTGGTCTAGACACGGCTAAAACGGAATCATCTTCAATTTTTAAAGAACCTTTCCGGAGACGATTTTCTTCCATTGTTAACTCTTCAATAGTTTCAACAATAGAAGGAATTTTTCCCCGGTGAAGTAGGGCCGATTTAGTGGTTTCAAATTCCGGCCTTAATCCAGTGATAAACTGATAAAAATGTTCAACATCGAGTTGTTTCTGACGAAGCTCGATGTCTTCGGCACAATGCCACTTTGGTTCTAAAAGGGAAAGTTCTTCCCAAAGTTCGGACAACCCATTGTAATATTCACGAATAGTTTTGTCTCCTTGTGTCATCATTCGAACTTTTTCTTGGAGGTTGCACACGTGTGCAATATCTTTAAGGGAATACATATTCTTAAGGTATTCCCATGCTTTATCGGCATGATCAAATTTGGCAAGACTTGAGCATTTTTTAATGTCAACGCTATTGATAAGCCATGACATTATCTTCGCATGAGATATTCTCCATTCTTTCCATTTCTTCTTGTATGAGGCAATAGCCTTGATTTTCTCTTCTTCCGATAGAGGGACGTCTTTATCTCTCTCATTTTTAGTAAGAGATAGCTTAGGTTCCGAATCGGAACCATCCACAATCCCCCATAAGCCTTTTCCCCATATATGGTGCTTCATGATTGAAGCCCATGTTACATAGTTCGTATCGCTTAGTTTCATAGGCATGATGGTGACTTTATCATTGTCATCCATCGATTACAAGGAGAGGAAGAATAGGGATAGAAGAGAAACAAGAAGGAAAATGAGAAAGAAAGAAAAAAAAACAATACAACAAGATGTGAAATCTTCTCCAATGAAGTGATAAAACACTTCTCTTCAGGTGGCGAACACTTTTGCAAACGGGCACGAAAACCGAGGCAGCTTTTCCTCAAGATTTAGTACTTCCGCGGCTCTGATACCATGAAATGAAATGGGGATCTTCGAAACACGAGCTTTGATTAACAAGAGCAAGTGTCAAGAATGACACTAAAGCATAACCCTTAAAAAGGGTATAACTGGAAACAAAATAAAAATAAAAATGTATTCTTTATTGATATGAAAAACCAATTGCTTAAGAAGCATTGGAGTAAAATACAAGAGGGGCTGCACCCCTTTATATACACAGCTGAAAGAGGACTCAATAGAGCTGTTGGGCACAGTCCAACAGCTCTATTGCTAGTCAAGTCTGGACAGGACTTGACTAGCAACAGTCATTCTAGTTCAAACTGAACTAGATGACATAAAGACAAAAAATAAAAATAAAGGAAAAAAAAATACAGAAAAGAAAGAAATTAAAAATGTATTTATATATATATATAATAATATAATATTATTATATATACATATATGTACAGTTTTACATTTTAACAGTTTTTACAATGATAATATCACAATATTTTAAAAATTATTGCCTGTCTCCGTGACTATCATTACCGGCATAGGGTGTTGGAGAAACCACAACACACCTCTGATTTAAGGCTCCCAAAGGAGCACAAATTGCCTCCAAGTTTTTCAGTTTGATGGAAGACCGTAGTCAGTATCCATGCACAGATTGAACTGAGCAGAGGATGATCTTAAAGCATGTTACATGCAACAGGAGTTACTCGAGTTTCTGATTTTACCATTTGAATGCTGCGGACATGATTATAGGAGCAACCCTGAGATAGTAGTTTTATTCACAGAACTTACTAGTTTTCAATATAATGCAAAAGTGATAAGGTTCTCACAAATAAAAAGCAGCACCACACAATATATTTTGTACTAGTTTAACAAGAAATTAAAATTTAATCCACAAAGTTCTAACAAAAAGGAAATATACTTTAACCAGGAGAAGCAAAAGGCATGATAAAAATTATCTTAGAAAAACCAAGGAAAAGAAAGATATATGTGAGCTTTCAATGATGAGAGCCAAGGTTTTGACAACTGAAACTTGATTCAGAAACTCAAATACTCCTCTTGCAAGGTCAGGTTTCAAGGGTTAGGTAAATGGCTTAAGGGCATTGCTGAAACCCAATGTAAGTCCTGGCACTTCAAATAGACCTAAATTCATAGCAGCCATGGCTCCCTGACTAGTTGGTCAAGACATAAGCCTACATCTGCAAAGATAGGGTACTGAAGAAACAAAAGAACAAGTGTTATCAGAGAAAAGAACATCCACGCAATTGAGGGTACATAAACCATTCAAAACCTAAAGAGAAATTAAAAGAATAATAATAAAGAAAGGCTGAGCATCTTAGGCAGTAGGGGTTCAGTAACCAAGGCAATCACCTAGTATTTGGAACTACAGAGGATTATGGGGTTGAACTAGCCCCATAGACCAAGCAATTACAGAATGATGCTGATGGTAGACTGCAGCGTATACAAGGAGGAAGAACATACCTTAAAATCTTTCTAATATTCAACCCCATAGACCAGGCAATTATAGAATGCTGTTGATGGTAGACAGCAGCCTATGCGAGGAAGAATATACCTTAAAAGCTTTCTAATGCATGCAACAAAAGAGATGGACTTCTAGGTAAATCATTTTCATCAACTTGGTATGCAATGATGTGTACATAAACAAATTTAAATTCGATAAGCAAATTTTTTTAGCATTAGCTTACATCACTTTTACCTGTACAGAATCAGCAGTATTCCTAGAAATCATATGCTTCAAATCTAGCATGAACGCAAAAAATGCCGGACTTATTCCATGTCTATCATCTCATGAACCATCACTTGAAATACATCCAGACATCAACTTGGAGACGGAGAGCTCTGCCCCATTCTAGTAAAGAACCCTTTCCATACAATCACAAGAACACATTGAACAATGACAAAAGGAAGAGAAAATCTTATAGAGTTATAAACACTTCTGGTAGGAGCCCACCATATACCGTACTTGACCATCCTATTACACTGCTGCCCGATCAAATGGCAGCCCAACACTTTGGCATTCATTTAGCTCTATTGGTAGACAATGACAAACAATTGGATTTGTACGGTGGAAATTTCAATATCCCGTGTATCAACTTTCTTTCATTTTTCAAACAGCCAAGTATTGTGTTACAATTCTCTGTCTACGAGATCTCAACCAATTAAAGCACCAAACACCAAAAATTCAGTGACATCAACTCTGTTTAACTTCTTGAAGCATCTCAATTACCTTCTTCATCTTGGGCCTTTTGGTAGGTGCACTATCCGTGCAAAGCATTGCTATTTTCAGTGCTGCAAGCATTTGTTTTCTCCATGAAAAAGAAACAGTACTCAGGTTTGGGTCCAGAATCTGCTCTGCGGTTTCTCCCCTTAGGGATGCATTATGAACCCACTTCACCAAATCCACACCCTCGCCGAAGGCCTCATCCACTGGTAATCTGCTTGTGAGAATCTCAAGCAAGACAACTCCATAGCTGTAAACATTTCCAGGTGCTGTAACTTGCATGGTGTACGCATACTCTGGATAATATATAAGAAAACAATATAAGATGCCACAATTTTTGAAAAGCAATATCAACTGGCCGAATGAGGCATCTAAAAAGGCTACATCCAGCAACAGTATGATGCAACTTTGTCACCAACTTGGACAAGCTCATGTTGGCAAAGGACCCTGTTAACCAAGACAAGGATTGTGATTGGTCAACTTGAGTGACACAAGTTGTGGGAGCAAAGTCACAATTTGGGATGATTATAGAGGTAATTATGATGGCAATGAATTACAGATTCATGCAAAGCACTTGTACCTGGCGGAATGTAACCAAATGAGCCTGCAACGGCACTTATACTTGCAGTGCCTCGAGATGGATCCAAGAGCTTTGATATCTCTATTTCTCCAAGCAGTGGGGTGAAACTAGCATCTAAGAATATGTTGGCTGAAGAAATATCCAGGTGAATTATTGCAACATGATGGAGGAATGCTAATCCTTCTGCTACTCCAATGGAAATAGCAAGCCGCCTAGGCCAATCTGGTTCAGATTCAGTTTCAGGATTGTAGTGCAAAAGCTGTGCTAATGTTCCATTCGGAAAGTAATGATGCAACAGCAGAGCAACATCATCATATATAACAAAACCAATAGGCCTCATCAGGTTATCATGGGAGATTCTCCCTAGCCTCTCAATCTCTCTGATCATCTTGTTTTGGTGGTGTGTTATCGCTCTGTCCATAGATTTCAGCCTTCTCACAGACAAAACTAGTCCTGAAGGCATGACAGTCTTATAAACAGTGCTGAAAGTGCTACCACCGAGCTTATTTGAATCATTCAGAGTAGCTTTGACAGCAGCGTTGAAATCAACGGCTTGTTTCAAGCTCTCAACAAACACATTGCCTGCAATGATGAGAGGTGAAGTAGGAGTTTCATTGGTAGCAACAGGAGCAGCAGCGGCAGCAGCTGCTGCATCCATTTCTTGCCTCTCTCTAGCCATGAACAAGAGTACCACAACTGATACTGTAGCCAAGACGGCCAATGCAGAACCAATGACAGCAAGTACTGTTTTATAGGAGACTTTGTGATGGGTGGATCGTGGCTCATTGAGTCCCGGGCATGGCTTCAGTGGTTCTCCACATAACTCACTGTTACCAACAAAACTAGAAATTGAACTTTTCTGGAATGGCTTAAAACTAGGTATTTGTCCTGTAAGGAGATTATGGGAGAAGTTAACTTCAATCAAGCTTGACATGCCCTTCAGTTCAGGTGGGATGTTTCCTGACAACTGATTGTTGGAGATATCCAAAGAAACAAGGCTGTCAAGTTTCCCCAAATCACGAGGAATCAGCCCACGAAGATGATTGAAGCTTAGATTCAGTGCAATCTGCAGATTTCTAATATTACCAACCTCAGGCGGTATATTACCTGTCAAATAGTTACTACCAAGTTGTAACTCCAGCAGTCTGTTACAGTATCCAATCTGGGGAGGTATCTCCCCTAGAATTAAATTCTGGCCTAGTAGTAGATACTGAAGCCTTGACATGTTGCAGATGTCTTTAGGTATACTGCCATTTAAATGGTTGCCGCTGAGATCGAGTTTGCTGAGATTCTTACAATTAAGAAGAGATCTTGGGATGTCTCCGATGAGACTATTTCCGGAAAGGATCAACTCTTGAAGGTTTACAAGGTCTCCAAGCTCAGGAGGAACCCTTCCTGTGAACCCATTTGACGCCAAGTTCAGCAATGTAAGGTTAGAGCACGTTGAAAATTCCGCAATGATAGTGCCTGACAGGAGATTGTCATTTGCCTCAAAATATGTGAGGCTGATGATGTTTCCAATAGAAGTAGGGATGCTTCCTGTAAGTCCATTGTTTCCTATTCGAAGATTTGACAATCCTGTACACTTTCCAATGGATGCAGGCAGACTCCCACTGAAATTGTTCATGGATAATACTAGGATTTCAAGTTTACCAGAAGTAAAAATGCTCTCTGGTATTGGCCCGCCAAGTGAGTTTGAATGGAGGTTCAGCAGTTGGAGGTTGGAAACTGAACCCAGATTTTCAGGGAGTGTTCCACCCAATGCATTCTCATAAGCAGTGAAGATTTGAAGTTTGGCTAAGTCACCAACCCAATTTGGAATGGACCCTTTAAGTCGGTTCCCAGACAATTGAAGTTCCCGTAAATTAGGTAAAAAGGAAAATTCTTCAGGGATTTTTCCAGTCAGCTTGTTGCGATTCAAATTGAGATTCTCCAACTGACGAAGAGAAGAAAGCTCAGGAGGAATACCACCTGTGAGTAAATTAATTGAGAGGTTTAGTGACCGAAGGCTTTGCATACCACCCAAAGAAGGAGGGATTGAGATATTGAACTTATTCATCGACAAATCCAGAAACTCTACTTCCGTCAATAGGCCCAAAACCGAAGGAATTGCACCCTGGAAACCATTAAAAGACAGGTCGATCCATTTCAGAGCCTTGAGCTCGGAAAGCAGGGATAGGTTGCCAGTAAGGTCGCAGTGGGATAGCTGCAACATTTCCACCGACCGATTCGAATTACATGTCACACCATTCCAAGAACAGTAATCAGTGTCATTGGCAACCCAACCAGGCCCTCCAATCTCTTTTCTGAGAGCTAACATAATGGAGCCATCATCTTTCTGAGCATTCGCATTCGGACATAAGATCACCATAACCATAACCACCAGAACAGGAGAAAGGCAAAACCAAGCCATGGGATCCCTCAGAAAAAAAAAACACCCAACTCTTTTAATGCCACTAAAGACTCAAAGCTTCCATCAACCTTTAGAAAGGAAAAGATGCAACCGGTACAAGTATGTTCTTCAGGCCCTTCTCTCAGATGGATATAATACCCAAAACCACTCTGACAGAGTACATATATAGCAATAGCAAACAACTAAAAAAATTTCGAATACAACATCCACATTACCAACTCAAAATCTCAACTTCTTTCTTCTTTGTGGTGTTTACTAAAAACTGCAAGGAGCAAATACCCAACAATCACTTCTCTCATATGGGGAAATAACAAAGGCCCTGAGAGAGAGAGAGATACTTTTTTTAGATAAGTAAAGTAAAAACCCCAGAAATAAAAAATTCAATGAGAGACTTTTTACAAATCTAAACTTAAAACCTCAGAACTAAAAATTCAACCTTTTCTACTCAAGACCCAAAATTTTAATCAGTTCATCCACAAACAGGTAGAAAACAATTCCAGTACCCTCCCAATTGCTCAAAATCCAAACTTTTAACCAAATTCTTGGAAACAGAGAAAAAGAATAAGCACAATAAACAAAACCAAACTCTGTTCCTCCAACATGGACAACCAATTTTTTTTTCTTTCAATATGTAGAACTTCCTTGTCTACACTGACATACCAATATGAGCATAGCCCCAAAAGGCCATTCTTTCTCTCATTCAAGGCAACCAAAAAATAGCAGTTTTTTTCTGACACTTTCCTCTAGAACTTGAGGGTTTTGGGATACATACCATAAATCTAAGCCATCTGAGAAGGGACCCCAAATGCCCACAAATTGTAACAGACCCCAGCGAAGCCAAGAGATCAAAATGGTGCCTTCAGTTTCCTAATAGAGGTGTTGGGGAAGGCAATAAAAACCCCACCCTCTTTTCCCCTCAGAGGGAAAGCAGAGCCTTTGAAGGCGATAGTACTCTTCTCACGAGAATTGCGCGGTTTTATCAGTCAATGAAGAAGGGAAGGGCCAGTCAATGGCAGCCTGCTCACGCAGAAATAAAGAGAGGCAAAGGAAAGCAACCGCAGTAGAATGAGCAGAGGCACCACCCACTAGAAACTGACATAAAATAACCCATCAGCATAAAGGAGACAGAGAGAGAGGAAATGGGGGTCACATTAATGACTCTCTTTGATCATGAAAGCACTCAAAATCCAAGGTATGATTATGTTTTAATTTAAACAAGTTAATTAGTTATTTCTTCTTGTATTCTTTTATTTCCAAGAGCTCTATGATAAGTTTTATTTGATTTGGCTCTCTCTCATCATTAAAGCACTCCAAATTTTAGGTATAATTTAAATAAGTTAATTAGATAATTCAATGTGTTTTGTATTCGTTTATTTCCATGCGCTCTATGATAAGTTTTATTTAATTTTTGTTTTTTGCCTTGTGCTACTCGGTTGGATCATATTTCCCATGTTAATCAATAGTTTACTGTATTTGGTATTCATTGGTGGTATTTCTTTTTATTTTTTTTAGTTTTTTTATAGTATCTACTGAGATCCACTGTTTCTTCACATCATCTTAATATCCAATACCGAACTTTGGTGCTTCAATATTAAAATTCAGAGTTGGGTGTATTATGATCTTTTTGTTTTCTTACACTATTCACTAGGCTTTATCACTAACTCATGATTCAATCACAATTGATATAATTTATGTCAAGTTACCATAGATGCGTTTTCTCATAAGATATACTAGCTTCCAATATTTTCCAAGTTCATAGTTCACTTTATGTGGAAATTTATAAAAACAATAAAAAAAACTGAGATACTCATTGTACAAGGGTTTGTCTGTCATTTGGTTTCTTTTGATGTTTGAGTAAATATTTTAACTATTTTGTTTTTCTTCACTAGGTAGAAGTGATGTTTGGTTAGGATCAATCCCATAAATTAATCTCATTGGCATGGAAAAATCACATGATATATCGAGACGTTTATTTTATTGAGAAAATATTATTATATTGTAAAATTTGAAAAAGTGCATGAAAATCTAAATTAAAAGTTTGATAATTAACCGATTGATAATCATAATACCACGAAATAACCGACGATCTTCTTAAAGTATTGCGGTTATTTTTTTACCATGGTTAGGATTTGATTATTTTGATGTTACCTATTATTTAGTAGGTTAAAGCCAGTAAATAAAGCTACCCCAACTGCTCATTTCACCACCTTGCATTGATCAATATGTAAGAAATCTCCCACTTGTTGAGGACAAACGAAATAGACAAAATCCAAGGAATGTGCTATTAACCTCCAAGGATCACACCCTGCGTCTCCTAGATTCTAAGGAAACCCTCCTTTGGCCCCCTCCAATTGTTTTAGGTTTTTAACTGAAGTGCAAGCCATCCTTTCTTGTGGCCTTATTTTCATTTTTTTTTTTGTGTGTGTGTTTTTTTTCTTTTGTCTTTTTAAATACTTTCTCAACTCCCCTTTCTTTTCCTCTTCCTTTCAAACTAATCAAAAGTTTTTTTATTCATTTTTTTTTATCTTTTTTTTTTCTTGTGGCCAATCAGTGACAGTGTACGTCACCAACAATGTTACCATTGGAAAAACATTATTTCTCATGGGCCATGGGCCCCACTTGAAATTTGGGGGTGCATAAATTGTGCCATGGTGGGGACAGACAAACCGGTTGACAGTGGACTTGACCTTCATGGAATCTGACACCAAAGAATCCGCATAGGTATATATTCCTTGTATTACTCTTTTTTTTTTTTTTTTCTTCCTCCCCTCCCTATGCCCGTGAGTCGTGCAATTACCAAAAGCCCTAATAGCCTAAAACCCTAAAAAGGATCCCTAAACAACAAATCCTGATCAAATACGCGTCAAATGATAGAATCTACGTCACAACGGCAAGGACACGAACTGACTTTTCAAACAATATGACACGTGGATATTTTTAATTATTTAATTGATTTTTTTTATTTTAATGTATAAACATAATTTAATATTAAATATTATATATTATTATGAAATAATAAAAATATCCATGCTTATTTCGGGTCATGTTAAAAAGCTGTATCTTCATGACATGGGATAGGATCATATATTTTAGTAGTAAAAACGTAAGCTTTGTGCTTTCAAGATCAAATGATAGAGAATTTTGGATGTAGGGTGATACAGATGGGTTAGAACCGAATCCAGGTTCCATTGAGGTAGAGCAGCTGGGCTACGTGGGGCTCATTCATGGAGCTCACCCAAGCGCGTCCTATTTTTAGCCAAGTTAAAGTTAAAGGGGCGTGATAAAGGTGGGTGCCAAGAATAGGCAATAAGAGATAAGAGACTTTGGCTATTTTTAAAGGGCGGGATTTCATAAATAACCTAATTAACTTGGAGTTCACCGAAATCATGAGCATTTTAATTTTTCCTAAATTTGTTTAAAAAACTTAGAAGGGTCTCTTGTGCCTATATAAGGCCTTGTATTACCCCATGTTGAGGAGGAATGAAAAAATTGAAACTCTCTCTCTCTCTCTCTCTCTGCCTCACCTTTCATAAGTTATTGAAAGCTTTGCATGGGTTTTTGGGGAGCAACCCAAGGTCCAGCCCAATGTTCATTCCACCAAACTCATAGTTTCGGTATAATCCAGTTGTCCCAAGCAATGTTATCAGTATCAGTGTGTATTGATTGATACACATCGCATTGAAAGAAAAACGATAGGCTTCACTCTTGAATTGATTATTTTTAAATAAATAAATAAAATACTAAAAATTAAAATTTTATTTTATTTTAATATCACTTTAATGGTTTTAACATGCTTCACATTATGATTAATGTGTAATATTCTTTTATTATTTTTTGGTTGATACAAAACGATTCACTTGAGTATCGATATGAGCCGATATAGCTAAATCAGTGGCCTAACAATTCAGGGCTGATACCGATAATGACAACATTGGTCCCAAGCCTTCCTTGGTGTATCATACCTTATCCAACATTTAACCCTTTTGAAAAGCCCTTCATGTGGTTTATGAGGTCTGAATACCCTTCCCTAACCACCAAAATCGTGTTTTAACCCGTAGTAACCAAATTCTGCCTACATAAATCCAGCAGTCCTTGTAAAACTTGACAGACTTTAAAAAAAATTATAACCCAAAAATGTGAAGGATCTAATCCTGATTTTTTAACCTAAGGTTGTAAGACCCACAAAACTTCAGTAAATCAAATCAGAGATTTTTGGTGTTCAATGTGAAATATTTCATTTCTCCTGATTCATTAATTAGTATATTTTGATGTATGTTAAAAATTCCTAAGTTATGGGTTTAACTTAGGTACTAGGTTAAAGGGGCGTGATACACTCTTGAAGGTGGGTGCTAAGAATAGGCAATAAGAGACAAGAGATTTGGCTATTTCTAAACGTCGGGATTTCATAAATAACCTAATTAACTTGGAGTTTAAGGAGGCTTAACCAAAATCATTAGCATTTTAATTTTTCTAAAATTTGTTTAAAAAACTTAGAAGGGTCTCTTATGCTTATATAAGGCCTTGTATTACCCCTGGTTGAGGAGGAATGAAAAAATTGAAACTCTCTCTCTCTCTCTTTTTCTGACCTTTAGTAAGTTGTTGAAAGCTTTGCTTGGGTTTTTTAGAAGCTGCCCAAGGTCTAGCCCAATCTTCATGACACCAAACTCATAGTTTTGGTATAATCCAGTTGTCCCAAGCAATGTTATCAATATGAGTGTATATTGGTCGATACGCATTGCATCGAAAGAAAAATGATACGCTTCACTCCTGCAATGATTATTTTTAAATAAATAAAAAATACTAACAATTAATTTTTTATTATCGTTTTAATATCATTTTAATGGTTTTAACATGCATCACATTATGATTAATGTGTAATATTCTTTTATTATTTTTTGGTCGATACAAAATGATTCACTTGAGTATCGATATCAGTCGATATAGCTAACTCAGTGGCCCAACAATTCAGGACTGATACCGATAATGACAACATTGGTCCCAAGCCTTCCTTGGTGTATCAGACCTTATCCTGCATGCTTAACCCTTTTGGAAAGCTCTTCATGTGGTCTATGAGGTCTGAATACCCTTCCCTAACCACCAAAATCGTGTTTTAACCCGTAGTAACAAAATTCTGCCTACATAAATCCAACAGTCCTTGTAAAACTTGACCGACTTTAAAAAAAAATTATAACCCAAAACTGTGAAGGATCTGATCCTGATTTTTTAACCTAAGGTTGTAACACCCACAAAATTTTAGTAAATCAAATCAGAGATTTTTGGTGTTCAATGTGAAATATTTCATTTATGATGTTTCATTAATTAGTATGTTTTGATGTATGTTAAAAATTTCTAAGTTCTGGGTTTAACTTAGGTACTATTGGCAATTAATGTTTAAATTGATAATTAAATTAAGAAATTAATTTAACTAACAATTTAAGATCATTATTAAATTATTGTTGAATAAATTGTATTAGTGACTAATTTCCAAGATAAATAATAACTAATTATACAAGTTAATTGAAACATGATTTATAAAAAATAATTAAATACTAAGTATTGAAAAAGAATAAAATAATATATTAGTAACTTGGTTAGCATCTAGTTGGGATTAGACCAACTAGAGGTTGGGGTATTTTTCAGTGTAGGTTCCCCATGGAAAATGCATGAAGGGGTGTGGCTTCCGAGGGCCCCTCCCTCATTGGAATCCCAAGGAAGGATCTACCTCTTCTCCAAGACTTAACTAAAAATGGCATGCATGTGCTAGGACCTTTTTTAGCATACCGTTTTTGTGAAACTAGAAAAAGGCAAATCTTGTTTTTTTTAAGAGAGGTCAAACATGAAAACTATATTTTTGGAGTGTAGGCCTAGACTCCATCTCAACCATTCATCTCTCCTCATATGCTCTCTATCACGCATCTCACCTTAGCTCAAAAAACCTCTATAAATACACCTCAAAAAGGTGTTAGGCTCATTATTCCTTCTCGTTGGATTTTCGAAAATCCATTCTTATTTCTCTCCTTGTTCTCTCTCCCTCCACTGAATTTTCTTGAAGAACCATGGTGTTGGCCCTCCACCTCTTACCACTTAAGTATAGTGTGAGGTACCGTAGTGGGACTTCACCTTACACAATTTTGTGGTAGAGGTTTTATTTATTAGTTTTCCTTAGTGGTGATTTTTCTCTAAAAAGGCAAGTTAAACCTACATTTATAGTGTTTGTTCATACCTTGATCTTTTCATCTTCCTCCATATATCATGGATACATGTAGGTATGGGTATGGATACATATAGGACATACTCATGTACACATGTTGTAGATGCTCTCACTAATTTTTATTATAGAGACTTTCCATTTTTAACTAATATGCATAGTTAAAAATCTTGTATTTGAACTTCTAATGATGGTTTTCTATTTTTAGATCATGAACCTGGTTAAATCTCTTGTAAATAGATTTTTTATGGTGGTTCTCTATATTTTTATCATGTCTATGGTTAAAAATCTTGTATTTAGGTTTTCAATAATGGATTTCTATTTTTAGATCATGATCTTGGTTAAATCTCTTATAGATAGATTTTTTTATGGTGGTTCTCTATATTTTTATCATATCCATGGTTAAAACTCTTGTATTTAGGTTTTTAATAATGGTTTTCTATTTTTAGATCATGATCTTGGTTAAATCTCTTGTAAATAGATTTTTTATGGTGGTTCTCTATATTTTTATCATGTCTATGGTTAAAAATCTTTTATTTAGGTTTTCAATAATGGTTTTCTATTTTTAGATCATGATCTTGGTTAAATCTCTTATAGATAGATTTTTTATGGTGGTTCTCTATATTTTTATCAGATCCATGGTTAAAACTCTTGTATTTAGGTTTTTAATAATGGTTTTCTATTTTTAGATCATGATCTTGGTTAAATCTCTTGTAAATAGATTTTTTATAGTGGTTCTCTATATTTTTATCATGTCCATGGTTAAAAATCTTGTATTTGGGTTTTAATGTTGGTTTTCTATTTTTAAATCATGATCTTGGTTATATCTCTTATAAATATATTTTTTATAGTAGTTCTCTATATTTTTATCATGCCCATGGTTGAAAATCTTGTATTTGAGTTCTAATAATGGTTTTAGTTCATGATCTTGGCTAATCTCTTGTAGATAGATTTTATATGGAGGTTCACTATTTTTTTCATGATCATGATTAAAAATCTTGTATTTGAATTCTTAATGTTGGTTCTCTATTTTTAGATCATGATCATGGTGAAATCTCTTGTAGATAGACTTAGATGATGTTTTTCTATTTCTTTTCATCTTGTTCATGGTTAAACATGTGTTTTGGATTTCAATGTTGGTATTACATTCATTTAAAATACCTATTTGGGCTACTGAGAAACCTAATTATTTACAGATTCAAAATCTAAGCTTGTATGACTTTAAAATACAAGCTTGTATGATTTTGAGATCTAAGCTTACATGGTTCAAAATCTAAACTTGTATGGTTTTGAAATCTAAGCTTCCATGGTTATAAAATATAAACTTATAAGGTTTTGAAATCTAAGCATGTATGGTTTCAAACTATAAGCTTCTAAGGTTTTAAAATACAAGCTTATATGGTTTTGAAATCTAAACTTCTATGGTTATAAAATATACTTATATGGTTTTGAAATTTAAGCTTGTATGATTTTGAAATCTAAGCTCCTATGGCTATAAAATATAAACTTGTATGGTTTTGAAATCTAACCTTGTTGAGTTTCAAAATATAAGCTAGTATGGTTTTAAAATCTAAGTTTGTTCTGTTTTAAAATCTGAGCTTGCATGTTTTCTGATTTGTATGTTGAAACATGCTCAATAAAATAAATCGGATCGCGTCTTACTGGACTGGCTCAAACCAGGCCTAAATCATCTGTTGGTTCAGACTAGGTTTGAACCCAGTCGAATCAAACCCAGCCTGAACCACTAGTTGGTTCAGACCGGACCTAAACCTAGTTGGGTCGGACCAAGCCTGAACCACCCGTTGGGTCAAACTAGATTTGAACCCAATCAAGTCAGACCTAGCCTTAACTATTCATTAGTTCAGACCAGGTCTAAACCCAGGTGAGTTCAGACCTAACCTGAACTGGTGCTCACCTTGTGAACATTTAAAAAAAAAAGAGAAAGAGTAAAAAAAGAGAAAATAAATATATAGTATTGTTATTTGTTTTCAAGGAAAATTATGTATATATATATATATATATATATTCATGAAGTTTGAATGTATGCCATGGATGAAGGATGTCACAATACATAATTTATGATGCTATAAGATGATTTATGTTTTGAATGTGAAGCATGATGTTTAATGATGTTCAATGCATACAATACATGCTTGCACTATCAATATTATTCTCTGTGTTAGGCATATAGTTCAAGGAACCTTTGTTGTGTCATCGAGCACTTGTATAGATTTGTCTATTTCTGCAATTGTCATTGTAGTGCATGTGAACTATGTCATATATTTATTTGTCTGCTCGAAAATGAGCTTGGGTCTATCAAGAACTTACAAGGTGTGCAAAGACATACCATAATACATGCATACATCCACACTTTGTTTTGTTATCTCGCTTTCATTGGCAAGATGCTCACGTGGGCTAAGGCACTAGAGCAACATCATAATATGACCATTGCCCTAAGAGAATACTTGGGCTACTAAGACTTGTTTGCCACATGGATCGAGGTACATGAACTGTTAATTACATTAATAAAGAAAAATGAAACCCTATAACCCATTCACATTATTTTGGTCAACCTTGGAGAAGTTAGGTTAGTATAACCTTAAGTGACAATGTCGCATATAAATTTCACCTACATGTCATACCGACTTGAATTCAAGAGCAATGGCATCTTTTGGCCTCCTGTCACTCGAAGTTAGGGAGGCCAAGGTTATCCATATAAAGTAATACACCTTATCTACAGTAATAGTATAGATTGCAATCTAGTTAAGGACCTATGTATCATGTGTGGGGATTGGTCTGAAATTGCCTTGATAGACCCATTTTTTGGAGGACTTAGGGATGACATACGGGTTGAGCTGATGGTTCTAGACCCTCAGACCTTAGATGAATGTTTCATGAAGGCTAGGGTAGTAGAAGAAAGATTAAAGAAGCCATTATTTGTAAAAAGACCTAGTCGACCCCCAATAGGCCAAAAACTGTAAACCAAGTAAAGAAAAAGGAGCCAAAACAAAATTATGTTTCAAGGTGAAAACTAAATTTATTAGTAAGACATAGGCGCAACAAGGGTATATATTATAATTGTGTCAAAAAATAGGCTCACAAGCATAAATGTAAGTTACTACGAATGTACGTGATGTATGAAAACAAGGGTGAGAGCGAAGAACAATAGCGTGACAACGATAAAACAGACAAGAAAGACGAACAAAGATATGAAATCTCTTACCATGCCCTTGTTGGTGTCTCCATCCTAAACTCCATGAGGATAAAAGGGTGTCTGCATAAACAACAAGTGGAAGTGCTTATTGACACTGGGTCGACCCATAACTTTATGTGGAAAGATCTCGTGCAAGATATGGGTTATCATGCTCATGAGCAACTACTTTTTGATGTTATGGTTGGGGATGACAACCATCTCAAATGAACTAGCATGTACCCTGATGTGAAATTGGATATTCAAGAATCCAAATTTAAATTGGATCTTTACGTGTTGCCCCTATCGATATGATATTAGGAATGAGTTGACTCAGCAACCTTAAAATTTTTAAGTAAAATTTTAGCAAGATGGAGATGTGTTTTTTATAAGGCAAAAAAAAATGATATGTCTAAAAGAACATAGACCTAAGTGAGGAGATGAAAAAGACTCAAATGAAGCTCTCAAAATTTATAGAGCTACTCAAGAGGCTTTCCTTTGCATGAATAATGTGAAGGGTCAAACAATATACAATTACAAACTCTAATACAGGAAGGGTTCAAAATCTCATGTCATTGATGTCTTATTTCGGTGAATAAAAAAAACAAAATTAAATTTTATTTTTGTTGTAACCTGTAATATGTAAAGCAAGGCATGTAAAATATAAAAGGATAGTGAAAAATAAAGAAGTTGAAGAGGACCATCGAGGAAGATCTAAGTAGCCACCCTCACTACCAAGTGAAGGGTGAAGCAGTCTTCTACAAGAGAATATTTTTACTTTTCGACAATGCTGAGATCATCCCTGATCTCCTCCACCATTATCACTCATTCTCTTTGGGTGGTCATGAAGGGGTCTTTAAGACCCAACAAATGATCAAGGGTGAGTTCTATCGACCCAAAATGAAAGAGCACATAATGAAGTTCATTAAGGAATGTCTCGCTTGTGACGCTAATAAATACGAGGTTCATTAAGGAATGTCTCGCTTGTGACGCTAATAAATACGAGGTAATTAAGCCTACCGGCTACCTCCACCCCTTGTCATAACAGACCGAGCTTGGTCTGATATTTTCATGAATTTTATTGGTCATACCTCCAACAAAAAAGAAGTCACATATGTAGTAGTTGATAGGCTTACCAAAAATTTTCACTTCATGGCCTTACCCCCAAAAATACTCAATACAAACCATACTTAAAGTCTTTCACTAAAACATAGGAAAACTTTATGGAATAGCCAAATTTATAATGTGTGATCGAGAATATCTTTTTACCAACCAATTTTTTAAAGAATACTTCAATCTTTTTGGAACTAAGATGAAGTATATCACAATATATCACCCCAAATCGAATGGTAAAAAATTACCTTTATTGCTTTGCTAGTGAAAAACCTAAATCTTGAGCTAACTACCTAACTAAGGTTGAATGGTCCTATAATACCTCCTTTCATTGCTTTATCCAAATGACCCTCTATAAAACACTGTACGACCAACCTCCACACAAAACCTTGACCTATAAGGAGGGAAGTGTCAAATCCCTTGAAGTGGACCGAGAACTAACGACAAAAACTAAACTTTTGTGAAGTTTCAAGTATAGCCAAGACAATATAGGAGGTTTAGATATTTTTGGAGGTGAGGATTCTAGAAATAGCCTAGTCAACTTGAAGTCTAAGAAGACTTAACCAAAATTAGGAGCATTTAATATTTTTTAGAATTTGTGTAAAGAACTCATGAGGGTCTCAAATGCCTATATAAGACCTTGTGTTTTCCCTTGTTGAGAGGGAATGCAAAAATTAGAAAAACTCTATCTCATGTTTCTCAATTTCTCTCGCCCTTCTCTTCATTCTCTTTGGTTGCCTGACCTTCTATAGGTTGTTGGAAGCTTCGCTTGGGCCTTTAAAAGCCCCAAAGGGTCCAACCCAGTTTTCGCGCCACCAAGCTCATAGTGCCAGTGTGATCCAACTATCCCAAACCTTTCCTGATGTATCAGACCATATCCAGCATGTTCAATCCTTTTGGGAAGCCCTTTACATGTTGCCCTGAGGTTTATCTAAGTCTGAGTCCCCTTCCCTGACCACCAAAACCGTGTTTGAACCTGTGGTAACCAAATTCAGCTTACCTAAACTCTGTAGTCCCTGAAAAACCTGTCAAACCTTAAAACTCTCTTAGCCCAAACCGTGAAAGATCCGGTCCTAATTTTTGAATGTAAAGTACTTCGGTGTCCTTAGTCAATCCAATTTTTAGAGCCAACTGAGTTGAGTTCTCAGTGCCTAAAACCAAATTTTACAAAGGGACTGCTTGAACCTTAACCTTCTTGCCTCGGTCATGTCCTGAATTTTACAGCAACTTTAAAATTCTATAACTCCTTGTTCTTGTGTATTCTGAGACTAAATTTTGAACCTAATCTATTTTAAGGTGTCTGAAATCATCTCGCCAAATTTGAGATTTTTTTGCTGTACAACCGAATTTTCTCTCAAACCCTGTCTGTACCCATCCAGCCTACCGAGTTTACCCAGTTTAGTCTTTAACCTTTTTCGTATCATAGGAAAACAGAAGTTAAAACCATTGGCCAACTTAATATTGGGTTAGGTTAGGTTGGTTTGACTTGACCATCCTATCTATCTGGAGACCATAGGTTGGTTTGACTTGACCGTCAACTCAATTTTATTCAACATGATTTCTTCATTAATGGCCATACCTTGAATTAGGTTTAGACATAAAAGCTTTCTCACAAAGATGGGAGAAGATGCATGATGCGGGTTCCACTCACGAGTTCATTTTTTTTTTTTTGAAAAAATAAGACACGATGCAATTTTTAATTTTTTAATTAATAAAAGATTTACGTTTTGATATTTTAATATTAAAAATACAATTTATTAAAATAACACTTTAACATATTAAAAATAATATTAAAACATTATCCCCACATGTGGACATCAGACGTGTCCGCTCAGTTCACAAGGGACACACCACCAAAATGGCATGTCCCTGTAACAGCATAAAAACATGAATTTTTTGAAGCATAAAAATTTGACACACTTTTTACTTTAAGGCTCTTGAAAAACCTGCTTACACATCACAATCACTTGATCCAAACTTGGTTTCATACTAAATAAACTATGTCGATCATATCCAAGGGGTTCGAACCAAATTAAAAAATAATCTAAATTTTTTGAAAAAGATGGTTTCTACTAGATAGTTTGTGTGTTCAACCAGACCAAATATTAACCAACATTAGCCCATTAGCCCTTTAGGCGATCTAATTCAAGTTTAGTGATATGATCCTTTTTAACCTATGTCACAAAGATATGGATATGACCCAACACATGACTAGAGTTGGACATATGAATTCAAAACCTTTTTTGAAAAAAAATAGGATATAGTGGCACAGTTTTCCTAAAATGTGAATCAATAAAAAAGCTATTTTTCTGCATTTTAAATTATAAAATATATTTTTATTAAGAATATTAAATTAATGTCTGCAGTGTCATAGACGTGTCAGCATATCACAAGATGTTTGACTCGTGTAAGCATGACACGCCCCTGAGTGGCGTGTCATTAATGGCACATAGCTTTTAACTTTTTAGACAAAGGGTCCAAGTCCATATGCGTATCCTCTTATGCAAGGTGGATATATCTGAAATGGAGGAAGATCCATTCAAGTATGTAGTTGGTCCAATATAGATACCATTCTGGTAGTTGGATTCTTTACTGGAGTGTACATGGATTGTTGAAACACCAACGGTGCATCTTATCCAAACTTGGAGGCATTGTAGACATCCTTCATTTCCAATGACAACACCGGGTGTTCTTTGATTTTGCTTCCGGATTGTATTGTCGCTTCTAATTGAATGAAATTGTGAGTAGCCTCGGTGTCAATAAGCACTTGAACCTTTTGTCCATTTAGCTTTCTCTCAGGTTTCATGGAATGAGAGCCCTATATTTTTGAAAGAGCATGATACTCACTAGGGAACGGCGAAAACCGATGTTAGGGCCGCTTTGCTTCCCGGCAAAGATATTGAAAGGATTTCCCCGGACCTCCAACCAAATTATATAAGCAGGTCAGTATCTGATTACCTGGTTTTTTGTTCTAACCCGTTTCATATTCTAAGAAATGAGATTCATGTTGAGGATGGTGCTACTTGAAGGAGTGGTAAATTTGCTCATACCACTACCAATAGTGGCACACTGAGTTTTTTTTTACTGTTTTTTAACCAAGTCTCTTCTGTTTTGAAGGCAGTGAAAGCATTTTATAAGACAGAATCTTCAAAATAGACCAGTTAGTAAGGTCCACAAAACAATGCAGTCAACTTGGTCCATTTTTTTTTTTTAATGTGAAGTAAAAATTTAGCCAATGATTTCTTGGTTGACAAGAGCCAATGTTTGGACCACCAATGGAAACAAACCTGCATGGTCAAAGAAGATATCATCCACTGTGGGTTCACACCATTATTAGCTGCATAATGGGCAAAGTGTGTTGTATTTTTCTAGCCAATTCTCACTGTCAATAAGGCTATGATAGCTCATGTTGGTTGTATTTTTCTCTGACTTTTCTGTTTGCATACATATCTCTTTTTTCATCCTTTTTCTTTCTTCAAAGGCAGCCACCTAACACATCAGTTTGAATATCATGTCAAGGGTTTGATATCATGACTCTTTTTTCTTATGTCCACGTTATGATAACATTGACTTTTTATCAGGATAACTTTATAAAAGTTGAGCTTGAGGCTGACATAATGAAGCCTAATCTAAAGTTAAACATGACAGGCAAGGGGAAATTGTCCATATTTGATCTTAACATAAATCATTATAAGCACAACAAAAATAAATACAAGTTGAGTTGTAAAAGAAACATATCTCTAATCTCAGATCCGAAGATCTAAGGGTGCATTTGTATTAATTAAGCGATAAAATAACAAAAAATGACTGTGTTGTACGCCAAAAATGATGCGTTTATTGAAATGCCTTACAATTTTCTAAATATGCTCAATGTCCAAATTTTGCAAATTTTTATTGTAAAAGAACCTTTTTACCCTTCGCACAAGCCAATTTTTTTACATATATGAGATCTTTCTCCCAATTATCCAAATATGTAATTTTTTAAAAAATATATGATTTTTTTCTTAATTATATGATTTTTCTCTTAAATATGTAAATTTTCTCTTGAAAACTTTAACTACATTTTTGAAGCATCATTAAAGGCTTTAGTGATGCTTTTGAAGCATCACTAAGGGCTTTATCGGTGCTTTTGAAGTACCGCTAAAGGTTTTTTGACCTTTAGCATCACTTTTACAAAAAACAGGCATGAAGCCCTTTGCTTGACATGTTCAGACATTCTCAAATAAACTACGACATTTGCAACTATGAGTTGCAAAGGTCTTCAAAATATGCGAGACCTTTTTGCTAAAAATCGCATAAGAGCACAAGCAGGAGGACATTTGCTTGCGAAGGTTAGGACATTCGCAAATGTTGAAGTATTTAGTTAAAAAAGATGCACAAGTTTTGGGGACCTTCGCAACCATAGCTACGAATGTCTTCAAAAATGCACAAGCCACCTTTTAATAAAATCGCATAAAGGGCACATTCAAGAGGACATTCACAAACATGTGAAAGAAAATTCATATATTTAAGAGAAAATTTGCACATTTGTATATTTGAGAGCAAGTTCGCATATCTAAAAGAAATTCACTTGTGCAAATGGTAAAAAGGTTATTTTACAGTCAAAATTTTACAAATTTGGACATCATGCAGGTTTTAAAAATTATAGGAAATTTTGAAAAACGAGTCATTTTTGTCGTGTAGCACCATTATTTTCTGATAAAATAAATAATTCAAAAATTAAAGAAAAATACCAAAAGTCACAATCAATCAACTTACTTGAAAGATCTCTAAAATGTGTATTTATAAAGAATACAAGAAACTCTAATTCTAAATTGGATTTGAGATAATCCATTAAATAACAAAAATCTAGATAACTTGAACTAACTAGATCCAAATGGACCGCTTGGACCCTAACTGCACACTCCTCGACTTCTGCATCATTTTGACACCCTCAAGACCTCGTATACATGGATCTGAGGTGGTGCTGATGCGATGCAGGCCCCATGCCAAGATCCAATGTCCGTCAAATGCTGTATCTCAAACCCAAGGCTACCTTGAGTCTTAGATCTCTATTTGTCACATAATAGAGAGGAGCGAGGATCTAAGATCCGAACTAAGGGTATCGGACCTCAAATCCTCACTTCTGTTGTCTAAGCAAATCTCCGGAATCTTGAGATCCGAAGCTGTCAAACACACCCCAAAGGTCCTAAGTACTTGAGATCCAAGAATGTTTGGTCTGACATCTCTCCACCCAATCGTTTCAGAAATCCCTGGATATAGGCTATTTTGAGGATCTCATATCCTCATATTATCATATATCATATCCTCTGTTTCGGGGAAGGTTGGATCGGGCACAGGACTTATGTCAGATCCTTCCTTGATAGTCATGTCCATGGATCTCTCATTGAGATCCATGGTATTCAAACATGCCATCACGAAAGTGATATATGCCCATTGTTGAAAATACCACATTGATGCTTAGCAAAAATCTAAAAGAAAAAAATCGGAAATTCTAACTGTTTTAATGGTGTTTATAGATAGGGATGGCAGTGGACCGGGGCGGGGGCAGGGGACAAGGTCTCCACCCTCACCCCATCTCAAAATCCTACCCTCCATCCCTACATGGGTTTTGATTTTAATCCCCATCCCTGTTTCATGTACTCTATCCCCAGTCCAAACGGGGTGAGGCGGGGTGGGGTCCCATTTCCCCTTGATCCGAAAGGATGGGGGATGGGACAGGGCAAGGCGGGGTGGGGAAAGCGTAAGTTCATCCCTGCATGGGTTTTGATTTTAACCTCCATCCCCGGTCCAAACAGGACGAGGCAGGCCGGGGTCCCATTTTCCCCCCTTCCACTGCCATCTCTATTTATAGACAGTGTAACAAGTGGGTGCTTTCAATCACGTGCTTGGATGTACCCACCCACTTATCCAAAAAAATGAGATAATCTTGGAAATTGTGTTTTCATTTATAATGCAATTTTCCACCTTATCCCCATTTGAAGATAAATGGGTGCAAAGGAACACCAATACCTAAGAAGGCCTGGTTTCTAATTTAGACTGCATGTAACAGCATCTGACACAAAATCTTGAATTTTCCTGGATTTCTATTTTTCCCACATGTTCAAGATCCTTGAATAGTCTAGATTTTTCAAATTGCCCATTCTTTAAGCAAGCCAGAATTATTAACCTTTTTAATGATTGCCATGAGTCTCATTCACATTTTTTGTTTCCTTCGGACGGCTGTAGGCATTTGTGATCTGACCCATCCAGACTCTGGTTCGGGTCTGATCTGACTATATTTGCTTGGATCCTGATCTGGCATATCCTGGTTTGATGTTGTTCCAAAAGGTATGCATTTCATTATGTTGGCCTTAGGTTGGAAATACCTTTCTCACGTCTGGTACTTCGGTGCTTTGGCTCACAAGGGCATAGTATAAGATTGTTGGAATCATCCTGTCGGGTTGGACCTGTTAAGGATCCGGTCAAGATCCCACAGGATGCCCAACTTGTTTAATCATTGTCCTTCCTAAGACATCATTTTCCATAGATGGAACTAGGCCTAGGTACACTGGTGATGGTGTAAAGCTAGTTTGTTGATTTCCAACTCATATGCCAAGAACTGGACCACACCAACGAGAGCAATGAGTAGGATCCAAACTGGCATTTTGTTGATTAATGGGTTCGGTACTTATCTATAAACTATTTCATCAATATAAATTATGTTAGTGCTAATAAAGTTCATTCATAGTCATTTTCTCCTTGAGGGGGTGTTTGGATGGGGAGGTCTCGTCATAGTGAAAATATCACGAGATTTATGAAAATCTAAAACGGCAATTTCTCACGAGATTTTCAAAATCTTGCGAGATTTATGGAAAAACATAAATGCCGCAATTTAAACACGATATTTACATATTAAACGGCTATTTATCATGAAAAAAACCATGCATTTTTATTTGTGTATAGTTTTTATTAATATTTTCTTATAAAAATATTTTTTATATTTTTAAATTTATTTTTTTATTGCCGAGATTTTGCCAAAAAATGCTAGATTTATGAAAAAATTTCAATTTCCTGCAAGTTTTTGAAAAACGAGATTTTGCCAAAAAAAAAAGTTTGTCACTATGGGTCCAAGTGCAAGTTCTGTGGGGAGTTATTAATGATGTAAATGGGTGGGACTTAGGTTTGATTCCGGTAAGATATAATTGGATGTAGCCTAACCGGTTCGGGTTCAGATTCAATGTTTAGATTAATAAAGCCTTTATTAAATCCGGGTCATATTAGCTATTTTCATTATCAGATTTAAATTTAGATGTAATTAGAGCCAGGTCTCTTCAAATTCGCAGTTGGATTTAGTTTCTGATGTAAAATTATGAAACTAAATCAAACCTTGTTAACTAATTGTATCCAAAACTCTGACAAATTTGTCAATGGATTCAGGTTGGTCGGATAATTGATCCAAACTCATTGTTTACATCCCTAGGATTAGGAATTATTCCTATTATCTCTCTTGAGAGGACTTGAATTTCATCGAGATTTTGAAGATATCTGATTTTATCATGCTATTTAAAAGGCAGATATAATACTGAAAATAATTTAGCATTTTTCCGATCTTACCTATTTGAAAATATCATGTTTTAACATGATATTAATAAATTTTTTTTTATAGGCAAGATGGGGGTTAAGCAAACCACTACCAGTTGATTAAAGAAAACTAATGTGTTATGGTCAAGAAGCGGCCTCAATTTACTTTGATGTTCTTTGAATTTTTGTTAGATTTAATGTTTCAATTTTTTGCTCCAATGGAAGGGGGGGGGGATGTAGCGGGTCATTGATGTTGAATGTTAGTATTTAATCCATTTAATTTTAAAGAAGTGGATGTGATCTGTATGGATTAAGGTCCAACAGTTGCTTCTGACCCAAATTCAGCTAGAGTATCAGACCCCAGATTTAACAAATAATTCAAATCCAAATCCAGTGTTGAGGTGGACAGCCCAATCAGTGTGCGAGTCATACATGGTGATATGGAAGCTTAGGTAGTGGATCAGAAGTGGACCCTACTCAAGACTATTATCAACGTTCTACAAATTTTTTGGAGTTGAGATGACATCTCCAGCATGTGACACATGTCAACACTATAACAAAGGCGAGCAAGTCAGCAGAGCCTACAAGGCATCCGCCCCTTTCTAAAACATCTCCTACTTTCCCTACATGTCTAGAGTTCCCCTACATGCCTAGATTTCAATTATGTATGTTTAATTGTCTTTTATGATTTTAAAACTTTTAGCTTGTATGGAGTCCGTCAAAGATATGACTCTAGAATCTGCTCTTTAGTCTAGTGTTTATTTCACAATAAGCCTATTTTATGGCTTATGGATTAGTTATTGGATTAAGACTTTACTTCAAACCTTCATGCTATAAATAATGGTCTGGAGAACCCTTTTGCATTATAGATTGATTTCTCTCACTATCTCCCTCTCTCCCTCTAGACGTCTTTCCCTCTCTTCTTCTTATGTTCTTTCTCTTCTTTCTTTCTTTCCTCATATTTTCTCTCTCCTCTATATGATTTACGTGGAGTCATGCCTCCCTAGGCTGGTCCTTCATCCATTCCAAGGGCCCAAGGCATTCTTGTACCCTTATGTTCGTTGTGGAGTGATCTCTACTTTCGAAATCGATGTAGAAACCCTACCAACAACAGTTTTGCTGATTAGTCTTTCTTATAAACGTGTTTTAGGTATTTATACTACTGCTTGGACCTCTATCATACCTAAGGGTCAGTCTCTAACCTTCCTTAAAGCTACCTAAACCATCTAAATCAAAACTACATCCATAGAAGTGGTGCAGTCTTATTTTCTCTGTTGTTTTACCTTTTGTGGTCATTTGCACCTTACTTGACCCTACCTGAACATTCATAACTCTTTCAGACCTACCTAAGACTATCACCTAACCTTTGGAATTGATCTCAATCTTAGCTAAGACCCTACCCACATCTGAGATCCAAAACACCAAAATTGCACCCTCACGATTAAAGAAATCACGTAATTCGACCCATTCCACCTCAATAGCCACTTTCAAGACCCAACCTAATATTTCTAAGTCCTAAAACGTATATCAAACACAAACACATGTCCTTAGGTTACCCAAGGACTCATGAATCAAGTCCTTTCATATATGAACCGTAATCCATACCCAAACCACTTACCAGACCCAAACCATACTTACCTGGCTAGTCGATTGACACAGTCTATCTATGTATCGCCTAATCCATAATCACGGAGAACCTTAGGCCACTTCCTCACCATGTCAATCAAGTCTCAGAACCCTAGACACATCATCAACAGGTTCCAAGGCATAGGAATCATAGGTATGATCCACATGTTTTAGTCGGGCCTCAACTATAATATATGTTTGTTGTCGGCCCGAGACTCCCTACTGATCCAAGTTTTGAACCTTCTATATTGGACGATCCAGAGGGTGAAACATAATGAAAAAACTGAGTTAATGGAATGTACAATTACAAAAAAATCTCATTCAAAAAGAAAAGTGTTTAAAACAAGCTCCCAATGTGGATTGAACTCAGGAACTTTCACTTACAAAGCGAAGGCACTACCACTATGCTATGGAAGCAGGTAGCTTTAAACATGATATTAAGATAATAAAAACTACTTTCTAAATATTTTTTTTATATTTTATATTTATATTCTTATATCTTCAAATATGAAATGTCAATTTTTAGAGAAAAGCTAGATTTTCCAAATATCGCTAGAATTGCTTTAATCAAGATTTGTGACATTGCTGACAAGGATACCCTAAGGACAATTTTGGTATTCCAAAGAGAAAAGAATTTCTAATATTGTAACGTCCCACAATTTCACACTCGAAAAATTTAAAACTTTTCTTTATAAAGCACTAGCGGAAACTTGCTACACTTTTTGGTCAAAACCTCAAGCACGTTACAAAATGATCAATCACAATCATAGTGAATTTAAAGCAATTAATATTACCAAAATTATTTCATTACATAGACAGAGTAGTTTACCAAAATCTGGAATAACAATAATGTTTTTCAAAACAATTAGTGAAGGTTATCCAAAAACTCAATTCCCGAGAAAGAAAAATGACTCGCTTTGTGATGCCACCTCAGTTGCCCGCAACTGCCCTGTCTCAGTTACTCAGTACCTAAAATGGTTTTAGTAGAGGATCAAAATAACCCCCAATAGAAATATAGTAACAAAACTTACTTACATATAAATAAGTATACATGAAATAACAGTCCTTTCATATAAATAAGCAATTATCAATGCAAATAAATAATAGTTTAATATCATATATAATAGTCTTACCTATGTATGATTATTCAATTTATGCATGACTTACCAGTGCAAGCGAAGCAATATCGTAGGTATAAATAACTTATAATTATTTTCCTTTATATTTTCTTTTTTAAATGGTGTATGTCATGCTTTATTATATGCACAATACACTTTTGTTTTTTTTTATAACTCTGTGGGTGCGACACAGATATACGAATTAGAGGCTTAGCCCAAAGGTATATTCAATCAACTTGTATTTTATTACTTGGGCCTTGCACATATTCTCCCGCCTTAGGATGTGGGACGATATAATTCAAAAGAGAAACCCCAACACTCGTAATATGATATATCAGAATTTACTTTCAACTGAAGCCTTATTTAGTACCACTCCGCAGCATTGATGATAACTATCCCCTATTTTCATGATTGGGGAAGCAACCTTCTATGTTTAACAATATCTCATAGAGCCTTATGTATCACTTACTCTCTTATTGTAAGCTACAAGAGAATTCTTATACACATTATTCATTATTTAATTAACTCTTTTGAATACATGCTTTAAACAATAATTAATCTTTTACAACTTCAATAGCCTCTACCAAGTATAAATACATGTACTTTTAATTAAACTTATCATAGGGTTCTCGGTTACCCATTTAGGGCACTAACACGTATCGGTCCAGTTGATGCATGCACAAGGTCAGAAGTCATTCAAACTCAATCCATAACAATTTCATAACATATTTTTCATCATAGGCATTATGCAAATATATATATACATCATTTAATATGTATTTTATCATTCATAAGCATAAACAACATGCTTACATGTATCATAAATTTTAAAATACACTCATAGGTGCATGTTTGTTAAAATTCAAAATACACAAATATGCTCGTAAAACTTGTAACATATATGTGTCTTTATTGAAAACATATTCAAAATATTCACAAATAGATAATTTTAAAAACTTTTTGCACATATACATATTTTTGCTCAAAAAATCTAATGGTTTCATAAATATACATTTTTCTCGAAAAACATGTAATACGAATAATTTCTAAAACCATATATATATATATACAACTGCATAAATACAAAAATCCATGTATTTTAAGAAACTTAAAACTACACGTATATGTTAAGTTATCATAAACCTACATCGTGATGTATGCGATCTTACGAGGAATAGAGAAATCTCAAAAATGCCTTGAAGATTCTTTTCAATAAGCGTGATGTTGATCATATTTTGTTGATGATCCGAGTGTGACAAAATCTAGCAGCACAAGAGGGTCCAACAGTAGCGATGCGGGTTATCTCACCAAAAATAGAAGGAGAGACAGAGGAGTTGGGCTTTACCTGCGTCACTCAGAGAAGTGACTCAGCCTACGGGTTAGCGGGCAACAAATGATGATGGCTGGTGGTGGTGAAAAATAGAATTCGATGGAAGAGTGGTGGTGGTGATCAGTAATGGGAGAGGAGGTGGTGAGGTTGGTGGGAGTATATTAGGTAGGTGGTGTAATGTATGTAGTGCTAAGTGAGGGAGGAAGGAGACGACAATGGAAGAGGGGAAGAGAGTGAAAGGGACACCCCAAGAGGGAGAGAGAGAGGGAGAGGGAGAGAGAAGTGGAACGAGAGTGGAAGAGATTAAGGGTGGTATTTATAGGGGAGAGAAGGAGTGGGTATGTGAGAAAAAATGGGAAAAAAGGATGATGTGAAGGGGAGAATATTTGAATTAGGGAGAGAAAAAGGGGATTTAAGTGGGGTAGGTGAGTGATCTTAAGGATTTGATGGGGTTTGAGAAGATGCAAGAGAGGTGATGCATTTTGGGTTTGGATTTGGTGAGACCGTACTTGGGTCTCATTAAATTCAAATTCAATCTCTAACATTATATATATCTTAACATATATTATATATATATATATTAAATTCACTTGGGTAGTATGTGGATCCAAAATTTTATTATATACACTTATTTTTGTAGGATCCATTCGGGTCTTCCAAATGTATCCAAAATCTTATTTGCTTGATGGGATTCAATTGGGTATCTAAGTAGATCCAAAATCCTATTTCACTTAAGGGGATCTATTTGGGCATCAAATGGATCTAAAATATCTTTTTCTTAGTGGGATCCAAATAGATCCAAAAACTCATTTTGCTTAGTATGATTTATTTAGGTATTCAAATGGATCCAAAACACTTTTTACTTTAAAAAGAGATCCATTGGGTCTCAAATGAATCAAAATCCCCTTTATGCTGGGTTTAAACCTTGATATGGGTCTAAACCCTACTCAAACCAATTTGGGTTGATCTGATTCATATAGACACTCAAATTCCTTGTAAAACCTCATAAATTCCCCTAATTAAACATTTAATTACCTGAATAAATGCCAAAATATTATCAATAATAAATTTTTTAATTAATCGATAGATAATTTGCCAGAAAAATGGTATTTAACTAAATAATTCACAAAAAAACATTTTTTATTCATTTTGAAAAAATCTAAAATTTTTGCTGATTTTTACAAATTCCTACTTTCCAAAATCAAGAAAAGTTAAGTGCAGCTAGGGGAATGGTTGTTAAGAAAAGTGTTTTTTTTTTTCTTTAGACAAACACACCACAAATGTGACCTACGAAGCCCCCAAACATCTATTTTGAAGGACAAGACTGCAGCTCCCATGTGATTAGGGAAATGAGGTGGGGGCAAAGGCACATGGATAATGGATTTCTTTTGTCCCAAGGATTGATTGGACCTTGGCTGGCATTGATAAAAGGGAATGTTTTGGGGCCCTATTGTACCTTTTGATTGCCCCCATTTTTCTTGACATGAGATGCCCTCCTCCTCTTCCTCATTGGCTGTTTGTCTCAAGAATTTAGTTGCATATATCATTGCTTATGTTCTTTGCAAAAAGGGAATAACTGTGCACCAACTTGGCGGAAAAAAAAGGATAATGTGAGATATCACCACAATTCACAAGCTTCAACTACTGGCTTATAACCATAAGTATCCAACATTGATTTATTCTTTCTTGGGATAATCCTGAGTTTTTAGTGAAATTCGATGGTTATATCAGCATATATGAAGAAGATATATATATATATATATATAAAGAAAAATTAAAAGTATAAGAAAGTGACTATCATATTCATATCTCAATAAAAATGTGATCTTTTCGAAACAGATGCCATTTTGGTTTATTTTTAGGGAAGTGTAAAAGCTTTTGAAGATAACGTGACAAAGTCACGTTACTTTCAAAATCCTACCGATATTTGTTACATGGTCATGTAGGTGTCAAGCCAAATATCCAACGTTTGGAGGGACATGAGCATTTGCATTTCAAAAAATTGAACATATTTGATTCTTCGGTGACGCAAACACCAAAATAATCTGAAGTGCGAGCAGAAGTAAATAAAAAATGACATGAACTTGTCATAAAATATATATATATATATATATATATATATATATATATATATATATATATATATATATATATATATATATATATAATTTTTTAATATGAGAAACAAAAGAAGTGACAAAAAGCAAAAGGAAAGGAAGACGAATTGAGAAAAGAAAAGGAAGCGAGCTTCATATCAAAGAAAATCAAGTTTCTCATCTTTCGGAAGCGGGTTTCTCAAATATTCCCTTCCTTTCTAAGAAGTGAGGAGTTTCCTACTTCGGAAAGAGCTTTAGGAGAAATAAGTTCTCCCATGTAACAAGAAGCTTCCGGTAACAATGTTTAAGACACCGCTGAAGAACTGGTTTGAGACAAGTCCTCAAGATCCAGAGTACAGGACTCTTAACCAAACTCAGTGCAATTGAATCAGGTTCATATTGGACCATCAAATTTTATGGAGATTAAGGTGATCCACATAAAACCCAAACATCAAGTTGACGTCATTTAATGATGCCAGCTGTTTTGAGAATGAGGTTACTTGTGAAATTAACAAAAATTTGAGGTAATTTCAGGAAATTTTCATTGAAATTGTACGTGGCAGCAGCCAGCTTCAGGACTTGTTTTCTAAGCCTTCATCTGGATCAAGAATTTATAACTTCTAGTGGAACATTTCGAAATTAAGAAACTCTCACGACCAATTTCATGATCTCCAACATTTTTTCAAGATGACACGACCAAGATTATGAACTCAATCATCAGTCAGACGTGACCAAGTTCATGAACTTAGTTATGTATTACATCATTTGGAATTCAGTGATGCAATTTTTGAAGATCAAGGCAAGCAGGCACCATATATTATGCAAGCCCTTTAATTCAAGTACAGGCTTCGAAGCCGATCCTTGTCCGACTCGGATCCAAACCGTATGATGAACTAGGAACCGAACCGTCTATCCATTCTAACCAGGTTTGATCAGATTTAAAGGACGGTTAAATCTAGTTCTAGTTCGACTTCAACTGGTGAGATCAGGAACGAACTCGTTCTACCGCCGATCACCACGTTCCTAAAAATCATCAATGGATCCATACGAAATCTCAAAATCAATCTGGCAGATTCAGGTCCCATCCATTATCCAGCATCTTAGACCCTGTGAACCCGTGGATAGATTCAGATCCACTTTGTCAGACCTATGCCTGACCCATTGAAATGCATATATGAAACTTTTCTAGCCAATCAAAATGAAACATAAATATAGAGTGGGGAGTCGGTGGCTACCAAAGTTAGGAGCCTACCCCAATGAAATAGGGGTTTTCAGGGTGTTTTTCATAAGTCTAACCTCGTAAATGCATTCCTCATGGTTGATTTGCTAGAAAATGATACTTAGTGTTTTTCGATGAAAAATGTGAATTTTTTAACTTGAATATTTATAAAAATTGTAGACCGTCGATTTTTAAACCTTATAAAAACATACCCACTTATTGAAATCAGATTATCCAAGAGTCCATTCTTGTAAAATCAAGCATGTGTAATACATCTGTGTGGTCAGATTTGAGAAAAACATGAAAAAAAATCCTTTAAAAGCTCGGTAGGCTGGTAGTAAACACGGATCCGAGTACCAACGGGGGCTCCCCTTGTCTGGTAGGAGCAGCTAGTGCACGTCACCTTGTATTGGGACATTGCAAGTTCAAATCCCAATGGTATCGTTGTATAACTGGTAGGGGTCTGCCTAACCCCAACTTGCCTTTCAAAAAAAACATGGATCAGAGTAGACAACTACCCACCATGCATCCTTATATCTTAAGGCTACATTTACTTACTTTTGGAAATAAAATTAGGCAGGAGAATATGCAAACTTAATTGAAAAGAAAAAAAATATTATTATTTTATTTTTAGCTGTACAAGTTTAAGCCCTGTGACTAAATTTAATGTACTCAATAAAGATCATATTAATATATTGTTCTTGTGAGAATGATGATTGTGCTGCCCTTTTTTTTTGTTAGGTAATAAGGCCCTCCAAAAATCATAGTTTTAAGTGTTTTATACAATATTTCAATCATTAGATGTGTTTATCATTATTTATTCAATGGAAAACATGTTTTGAATTAAGCATTTTTATGCTCAGATCTATATTTTAAAGAGGTAAAAAATCATATTGTACTAAAATTTGATGATAAAATATTTATATGTTTACATCAAATCAATTCTAAACAAAACTTCTTCTTAATAAATAATCAATTATGAACACATTTAATGGTTCAGGACCAATATAATTAAACACTTTAAACTATGTTTTTGATGGATCCTAATGTAACCTAACGAAAAAAAGGGGCAGCACAATCTCCATTCTCTCTGCGGTTGTTTGCAAAGAACTTTCACGCCATGTTTCTTGGTCACACTTTGACGTGAGAGAATACTAATATCTTACCTAGGAGTGGCAATCGTGTGGGGTTGGCGGGTCAGCATACCTCAACCGAACCCGACCCGTTTATTAAACGGGTCGGCTGTGGCAAACACGAACCCAGCCCGTTTAATAAACGGGTAACCCGACCCGACCCGCCAACCCATTTAATGAATGGGTTGGGTCGGGTAAACGGGTTCTCAGGTCAGGTTGGCGGGTCGGCAGACGGGTTGGCGGGTTGACCCACCCGCCTAACCCGTTTATTAAACGGGCCAGGCGGGTTGGCATACCCCTAACACGAACCCGACCCGTTTAATAAACAGGTTAGGCGGGTCGACCCGTTTATTAAACGGGTTCATTTTTTCCAAACCCGAACCCGCCTAAGAGGCAGGTTGGCGGGTCGTGTCAGGTTTTGCCACCCCTAATCTTACCTAAATAATAGCATACAAAATTTGTCCCAACTTTACCTTTTCATGGGAATGTGCCTTCAATTTGGAAACTTAGGACAACTTAGTTGACCCACTGAGCTGTATAAGTTGATCAATTTAACTAAATTACTTGGTCTTACTTATGGATTCATTGCCTCATAATTAGGGATGGGATTATAGGGCTGGTAAATGGGTCGAGCGAGTCACTGTTCAGCTCGGCTTGGCTTTGGAACTGGGCTCAGTGAGCCAAGCTACAAGCCAACTCATTTAGGTATACCAGACAAGTAGAATCTTCTGGCATCATATATGTAGGCTAGCTAGTTGTATAGGGAAAAATATTTGCTACTAATAAAGGTAAGAAACTAATGAGCTACAAATCATAGGTGCAAGTTGTATCTACTCAATCTAACCACGGAGATGTGTTTAGCATGGTTTGCTTGCTAGGGATCAAGCTTTGGATTTGGCTTTTCTGATGCAAAAATGATTTGTTAAGTTATACAATCCTGTTGAACCCCATTAAAAACCTAATTATTTTTCATAATCTACCATTCAAAACAAGTTTTCTAATAAACAAACCATAGGTGCCAACTAGTTGTATAGGAAAAAATATTGACTACTATTAAGGCAAGAAACTAATGAGCTAGAAATCATAGGTGCAAGTTGTATCTACTCAATCTAACCACGTAGATGTGTTTAGCATGGTTTGCTTGCTAGGGATCAAACCTTGGATTTTGTTTTTCTGATGCAAATATGTGATTTGTTAAGTTATGAAATCTTCGCACATTATGAGCCGTTGATTTTTTAACCCCTTTAAAAGCCTAATTATTTGTCATAATCTACCATTCAAAACAAGTTTCCTACTAAACAAACCATGTAGATCACCTCTATAATATTCGATCTAAAAGAATTGAATTTTTTTAAGAAAGAATGTTTTTGCTCATTAGTTTCTTACCTTCATTAGCAGCCAATATTTACATAGTTTTATTATATATACAGGGTAATACATCTGTGCTAATTGAAACATATTAAATAAAAAATGTTAAATAGGTTTTTTGGCCCTTGCGGTATTTTTTTCCATGATTTTCACTCCGTAAATGTGTTGGACATGGTCGATTTACTAGGAATCCTTACTTGGACCATGTGTTTTTTATGAAAAAAATGATATTTAGAACCAAAAAAAAATTACAAAGATTTTGGACCATTGATTTTTTTTTATCCTTATAGAAACCCATTCATATGTCCAAATCGAATGCTGATCCCTATAAAATCAACTACATAGATCACACTGTATGTTAAGAATTTAAAAATACAATGAAAAAAAGCCTAAAAAACCCATTTAGCATGTTTCATTTAGCACTGATGTATTACCCTATATATATATATATATATATATATATATATATATATATATATATATATATATATATATATATATATATATATATAACATGATCAATTTTTAAAAAAATAAAAAAAAAAACTTTTAAAAAAAACTAGACAGCTTGTGATTGGCCCATATAGTTCGGGCTCAGTCAGCTTGCGACTAGTTTAAGAGCCGAGCCCAAGCAGGGGTTTTCCTATATCGGACAATTGGTTGAGTCAATTCGGATTGTGACCAGATTTTTGGGTATGGTATCGGATTGAAAGCCGGTTCTGATTGGGTCTGCTATAAGAGAAATCATACGGGAATAAGATAAGAACTACATGAATCAGACCTGAACCATACTCGGTAAAATAATATTTTTATCTTTTTTACATTGAAACATTTGCGGGTGTTAATCAAAACTCGGGTCGGGCTTGGGTCTTTTATAAAATTTTGCAAACTATTCCTGGGTCCATGTATTAATTGGACCTTTGGGTCCAGACCCAGTTCTTAATTGGGACTTCTTATTTGTCACCATACCTAGACCGTATAAGGTTTGGTCTGGGTAAACCCGACCCATTGACACCCCTAGTAATAACAGGTTGATAACCCCTCAACTTTTCTGAAACAGACCTCATCCCTGAAATCTAATCAAATTTGCTCTTTCAAGTGAGGGCTTTTGTGTCAGTCAGATACATAGAACACCTCACAGAGAAAAATGGGTTTGGAGGAACCGGTTCATGAATTGATATCTTGAGCAGATCTGGACATGTATCAATCCATACTGCACATCTCAGCTGGCAAAACTCTGACCAACGGAGGGCTCTGCATGGTTGGTAGGAGCTCTCAGTGCACGTCTCCTTATGGGTGGGACGTTGCAGGTTCAAACCCCATTGGTAAGTTCAAAAATAACTGGTGGGTTCTGCCTAACCCCAGCTTGCCTTTAAAAAAAAAATAGCAAAACTGTGAGACTGAGCCCACACACATCTTATCAAGCGAGATGTGCAATATGATTGTACAAATATTTGTGCATTAAATACCAGATCACCCTCCATCTTGAATACAGGCCTGTCAGTTGTGGGGCCCAAGGCCTGATGGACGGCAATGAGGTCCTTAATGCATAAATGTTGTGCCATGTGATTGCACTAGATCCGGACTCGTCAGTTCCCTAACAAAACGGGGGCTCGGCGCATGTCACCTTGTGGTGGGACGTTGCAGGTTCAAAACCAGAGGTAGGGTTAGATAATAACTGGTGGAGGTCTGCCTCACCCCCAGCTTGCCTTTAAAAAAAAAATCCCTAAGAAAATACTGTTATCATTTTGAGCATATTCTGGCTGTGGCTGCCAGCCCCACGGTAAAGCCACTAAAATTGATTTTTTCTAACTTCACGTGTGAAATAGCGTTGTTTCGGTAGGGGTATAAATGGGTTGGACTCAGGTCAGATTTATGAATTACCAAGTCCAACTTCATCGAATATTGCATAATCGAATTTAGATTGAGATCCAAAGTTGGAGATCACCCAAAACTGAATCCAGATCCAACTTTCTTAAAATCTGATATGCACAGGCATCTGGGTTCCGATTTTTTTCAGATTCGGATGCAAAGCATGATAGTGAGTCCAGATCCAATTAATGATGGATTCCATTTTGGCCAATGAATCCGACTAAACAGATCCAGATTGGCCTGATATCTGACCTGAATGCTAACCGTCTATATCCCTATTATTCGTTGAAGGAAAAAAAACGATTAAGAAAATTTAAGTCAGATCAGAATGCACATTCAGATCTTATTTTAAGGATGCATATCTGGAAATAGTGCCAGATTTATATCAGAGATCCGAAACAAACCTGATCCATTGCATGCTGCTGATCTCCTTACTTTTCCAACTTATTTTAGAAGAATAAAAATTTCACCCTCTTTTTTTTTTCTTTAATAGAAAAATCTCTTCTCTTGTGGGATCTGGATCACTTTGCTATTACGGTCTTCTTGTCTTGTACTTTAATGCAGTTAATGATCCAAATAGCCCAAGTCTGGCCTGGTCTGGATCAGGTGCATCAAATTAAGGGCATAAATGGGTCAATTCAGTTCGGATCTAGGCATTACTGAATTCTACCTAATCCAATCTTGCCTAATTGGATTCCAATTGGGACGGAAAAGATCGAGCTAAATCTGGGGACCTGGTTTATTAAGATATGTTTTGAACATAATCAGGTCAGATTACCCATCAGAATTCAGACTTGGTTTGGATTCGAATTAAAAACTGCATATGAATCTGGATCCAATTATTGGTAGGATACTATTTCCTTTACTGATTCCGATTCTGTCAGATATTGGATCTAAATCCTACCCATTGACATCTGACAACTTTTATCAAACACACTTTGAAAAATGTCAAGCAGAGGAAAACCCTCGTTTTGTACGTGTGTAGGGATAGCAGTGGATCCGGGCGGGGGTGGGGGACAAGGTCTCCACCGCCGCCCCGTCTCAAAATCTTGCCCTCTATCCCTGCACGGGTTTTGATTTTAACCTCCATCTCGGTTTTATGTCCTCCATTCCCCGGTCAAACGGGGATAGGCAGGGCGGATCCCCGTTTCACCTCGGTCCACTGCCATCCCTAAAGAAGGATTGGGGACGGGGACGGGGACGGGGCGGGGTGGGGATTGACCATGCAGATCACGTCCATGGGGTCAGATTTTTTTATTTTTATTTTTATTTTTTTAAAGGCAAGCTGGGTTTAGGCAGACACTACCAGTTATACATGGATACCATTGGGATTTGAACTTGCAGCGTCCCAACACAAGGTGACGTGTACTAGTTGCTCCTATGGGGTCAGATTTACTAAAAAAAAATCTACTAATTCATTGTATATACAAAAGATTGTAGCAAAATATATTTGCTCTGTCAAGGCTGAGCTAGTTTAGTCCTATTCAGACCTTTTTCCTTACTATGCAAATACCAGGCCATAGTGAGCCCAACCCTAGTTTTAGTCCTTGAGGATGGAGCCATTTTCAATCAGGAATGGGTTAAAAAAAACTGGCTCCATGCCATGAAATTGAACTAGCTCTTATTGGAAGAGCTCGTAAATGTGAACTGGGTCCAAGCTTGGTACATGTAGGTAGTCTGTGACACAGAAACGGGCCTTCTTAAGGGTATGTTTGATGTGCCGTTCCAGCGTGATTCGGACAAAAATTTCGCTGGAAACTGCTATTTCCAACAAACGTTGAAAGCGGCGAACGGCGTTCCGTGCATCCTTATATCTTTTCGTTCCACCCTCCTCCCTGTTACAGACGAGGGGAGCGAAATCTTCTCGACGAGCGTGCCTCGACTCTTAAGTGGGGTTGCTGTGCTTCGTCCGCATCGAGGGCCAGAGCCGTCACCGCCTCTCCCTCGACACCCCTCTCTGAGCTCTGCCCCTTCGTCCCGATGCTCTTCTTCAGCTTTGACTCCGTCTCCAAGATCGCATTCAAGTGCGACCGTCGGGCCGTCAGCATCGACGACGACGCGCTCATCCTCGTCGCGATCCACTGCTAGAATCTCACGTGCCTGAAGCTCCGGGCATGCCGGGAATTGACGGACTCCGGCATGAAGTCCTTCGCTAAGAATTGCCCCACTCTGAAGAAGGTCTCCTACGGATCCTGCGCCTTCGACGCCAAGGGGATCAATGCCCTCGTCGACCACAGCCCCGCCCTCTAGGAGCTCTCCATCAAGCGCCTCTGCGGTCTCACGGATGGCACTGGTGAGGCGGTCGATCCCGGATCGGCCGCCACCAACCTCTGCAGTGTCTGCCTCAAGGAGCTCTACAACGGGCAGTGCTTCGTCCCCATGATCGTCGGATCGAAGAAGCTGCAGACGCTGAAGCTCTTCAGGAATTTTGTGGAGGTATCTTTTGAGTTAAAGGGCATGGTTGATTTCGTGCAGCTAATATGTTTTATTTTGTGGAGGTATTTTTTGAGTAAAGTTGGAAGTGGAAATTGATTTCTTTGCATTTACATGCTATATGGTGGTTCTGTGTTGTTCTACATATGCCTATTTCATATAAAAAAATTTGTTTTGTTCTTTGTAGGCAGTTCATGATATTTGTATGATACATCTTAGCGACTTATGATTCATAATTGTGCTTTCCATATTATGAAAATGGAATTTTTTTTGTTTTAATTATTAAATGTTCCCATATGTGATGAAGGTGGTTTGTTAATTTATAGCTCTGAAAACTAACCTATATTGTTTCATTTCATTGAGCCTATGATAGATATGGCCATTTTGGAGTTCTCCATTAGAGAGAGTATATAAAGCATGGGAAGTGAAAATCAAGTAGCTGTGTTGTATACCATTGGGCTAAGATTCCCAAGAACTTCAATAAAATTTTAATTGAAACCGTAGATGTTGTCACTAGTTTATACCAATCATGAGAAATCCAGAATTGCCTCCATCAGCTTATGAGTATGCAGTTAGGTTCCATGGAAAGTTGGAGTATGTTTGTTTTGTAGCCTTTTTGTTGTCCTGATAACTTTTTTCTTTTCAATCAGATGAATATGTTCAACATGTCAACAATAGACTCCACATTTTCTGTTGTAGATTTTCAAAAGTTCATATTTGCTTTCTTTCAGCACTGTTCATGTGAAGTTGTTCTTGCAATATCCCTCTTCTCTTGTTTTCATCACATTTGATGAATTCTAATTAGAGCACACCTGAATTACAAACCATTCTGTTTTCCATCTGTATTCATATGGAATAACTAAATGGTTCTACTTTAAACTTATCTGATGTTTGTTCTTTCTGAAGCTCAAGTCTGCAATGGGTGATCCCATTGCTTTTGTTGATGCTGTATCCAAGAAACTATTCTAATTAGTTTTTGTTGAAATATCAATCACCTTCATTTTTTTGTCGATGTGAGACTTTGATATATGTCGTCTGTATGATTTTTTTGAAGTGCACATGGCATCATTTTGGCATCAGCTTAGTTGGTGCTCTGGTAGAAATCCCATGCTCAACTAAGATTATGAACATAAAATCCATAAAGGGAGTACATACCTCTTCTTTAGGAAGTTTTGTTTTATAATGGTATTGTATGGTAGAGGAATCATCTTCCAAATGAAAAAAGAGAAGTGTACAGTTAGTTACATTATGGAATCTTCTTCCTTTAGCAAATATTTGGTTTTAGGAAATATACAATGGTTCAGACATACAGAATCAGGTTACCTTTTACAAATCTTTTGGCTGCATCTCCTTTCTCTTACTGCCTGATGCCAAGAGAACTAGTCATCTCACTCAGCTGATACACATATGTTTCTGTTTGTTCTAAGAGCCATTAAGTGTTATATATGTTATGTCCTCTACCTGTCTTCAAGCTTCTTGTCACCCCATGTATCTCAAAAATTTCTTTCCTGCCGGAGGAGGAAACAACTCCATCAGGAGCAATGGCTCGAGGCAGATACATGGCCAAGCTCAAGGTATGCATCGTTTTCTTAAATGTACTATTGAATTGGAGATTCCACTTTGACAAAGGATCAAAATCCATATATTGTCTAATTAATTCCACCACTTGATGTAAGAACTTTTGCTTAGTAATAGCCCATAATCACATCAGTTGTGAGAACCCAAGTCTCATTTAGTGTTTGGGAATAAAATCTAGCATGTCAGGCCTCAAAAATTGCACTTCATCTAGAATAGGTGAAATGTTGAACAGCCAGTTCCATTAGAGAGACTGGTTGGTCTCTGTCAAAATATCATCCATTAGTGCATTCATCAACAGTATAGTTATTGCTCATTTTTTCACTTCAAGGGGGTCATTTGTATTTCGTATGAGTTCTTATCCTTTTATCTTCATTGTTTTTTTCTTAATCATTTTGTGGACTGAGTTTCTGGTATGGTTTTGATCAGCAGTTTGAAGATGATGATAGAAGATGTCACTTGGAACTTGATTACTTCTTTGAGATAAAGAAACACTCCTAGAGGTCCCATGCTTGCATATCTAAGCATGGTTCCCTGTACTATCCCAAGGAACACATGTTTTAGATTTCCATAAACATTATGTAAAGGATCGTATGAAGGTTCTCTGCTATTTGTAGATATGCTTTCTAATTTATTTTGCATAAATTATTCTACTAATCATGTTATTGCTGCAACTTTTTCTCTTTAGAATTACATTCCTCAGATTATTTTTTACCACATTCATTGTGAATACTATGTTTCAACTTAATTTCTGCGAAAACATGCTTTAGATTTAGTTGGCCGGATCTCTTGCAACTTAGTTGGGGAATAAGCATTACCATGGTGCTGGCTGCCATGGTCTGATTTTTGGAAGTTTTTTCATGAGGAATTGCTCAGCCTGCTTGAGCTTGGCTCTTTTTATTAAACAAGCAAGCTCAAGCGACGTTTTGGTGACCTGGGGCCAAGCTTCTCACAAGAAGCTCAGTTCATTGGCCACCCCTTTCAGTACACATGGGGAATTCAAACCAGAGGTCCTCCGGATATGAAAATGCGACTACCCATCCAAAAAAACATATCTTATTCAACACACTTGTCAAGGTTTCTTATTCCCAGCAAACATATGTTGAAGCCTTGCAGGAAAATTGGGATGGATTAAATATTAAAATACAGTCATTGCAAATAATAAATGAACTAACTGATATTCACAATGTTCAGGCCACGCACACCGAGCCTTTCCATAATCCCAGTTACACTCAGCATCTCTCAAAGGTCCACGTCTGGCTGCTCATGTAAGATCAGCATAATGAGCACTGAGAAAAGCAGCAGAAAAATAATAAAAAGGAAATAAAAAGTTACATTTGGTGACAAACTTTGATTTTGCATCTGGATGGATATCATGCCACATTTCCAGCCACAGTTCTCTCATTAAAACTGGCAGTCGCACAATATTCTGGTGATTAACTGCAAAATAAAATTTTCAAGTAATCCTTAGAACCTAATTTCAAACCACTGAGCATAAATCTGAAAAGAAAAAAACCAAAAACTTCCCAACACAGATCATACAATTTGGAAGCTCAAACTAGCACGTGCCTTGCGTGATGTGATTCTAAGAATTGACATGTAGCTGAGTACAAAATATCGCTGAGCCTATTATTTCGTAATTTCACAATTAGATTCATATCTGAGCAAAAAACCATAATAAACTTCTTAAAACATGTAAAATGGTGGACGGATGGCATCATACTATCCAAAATGAAGTAATTTGACCCATTATTCATGACTGTCCAAGTTGTCCACACATAGTCATCAAACAACGGACATTTGAAACATAGCATCTGAGTTCGGTCCAAACAAACGTTGGACTTGGAACAATTGTTACAGGACGAACAGAACCAATGTTCTGTTCCGTCTTTTTTGTTCATTTCGTCCAACCCTGGACAAACCATCAAACATAAGAGCCCAATGGACTGAATTCTTTCCCTAGTTACGCTTCATATGAGAAAAAAAATAAATGGGGAAAAACATTCTACATGCATAATTAAGCAAACGTATCTCGATATTAGGTAGAGAAAAAGACAAGTCCACGATATTTCTGATATTTTTAGCACGATATTTTTAGAGTGTGATAGTACATCACCTATTTTTGATCTTATGTATTTCTCCAACTTTATGTATATACATTTTATGCATTTATACATACCAATATTCTTCTAAGGTTTAAAAAAAAAACTTTCTTTTTCAAAATATCATGAGATTTTCCCTCACCAATAATTTCTTGAAAATGAGATTTGTGACTGGTGTGTCATTCACAAATTCATCAATGCCTATTTACTTTTTTTTTTACAATGAAGGAACTCTCACTGAGAACTAGGTCAATAGATGCAGAGATATAGCTTTGCCAATAGGGCATGGTAAAAAAACAAAAAAATTTGTCCGAAAATACATAGGGACACCCCCTATGAGAGATCTAGTTTTTGTCATCCTAGCACACTCTTACTCGGCTGAAATCCTATAGAACCTAGCCTAGCCGACTTAGCCTAGTTCAGGCCCATATCGAGCCTAGTCTAGAACCCAGATCCTTAATCTCACACCCATTTAGAGTATATGTGAAGTTGAAATATCGCCCATGTTCTCACGCTCATGGAACATAAAAAGGGCTACCTAAGCCCGAGATGAGATTTGGTTTTCTTTAATTCATTTTATGCAAATTTTTAAGTTTTGATAGCCCTAATGTTTGCATATTTTTGGTGTTTTCGTGTTTTTCTTGAGTTTTGGTGAATCCTGTCACCAAACTCATCTTTTTTATAGGATCCACCTGTGTGGTACGAGTTTGGTAATGCTGCTGCCCAAAAATAATGATCAAAGGTTCCTAGTTTGGTTGATTTCTGCTCAACAATGGAGAAAAGTTGTGTAACCTTGAAGAACAACCCCCACAATCATTCTAAGTTCATATCATGTTTTGGATCTATTTTCTAAAAAACTATATTTTTTTGTGGAAAACCATGTTATTTTTGTTTTCAAAAATCAGGGGGATCCACAAAATGGTGATCATGGTGGGATTGTTCTTTTAACTCAAAGATCCAAGTTTCTAGGATTTGATGCTGCGAGATTAGTAGCTTCAGTATTTTTTTTAGATTTTCGGATATTAGATCCACCTCATATCAAAATCATGTGTTTATGTTTTTTTGTCTTGTATGACCTTATCATATTGACAGGGTCATATCTCCTTGACCGTAGGTCATTTTCTAGCATTCTAGAAATTGTTGAAAAACAGACATTTGGATCTATGATTCTTATGTTAAGCACGGTTTCAAATTCCAGATCTACGGTATCTGAAAATGCATGCGAACAAGAAAAATATTCAATTTTTTGACTATTTTCTATAGAACAGTACATGTTCTCGGACCTTTGTCTCTGAGATCCGATGATAAAAATATGTGTTTTCACATTTGTTGGAAAGTTGAGAAATAGATTTAAAATTCTCCTATTTTAAGTTAGAACCGAAAACCCATCTAGGGTTCTTATTTCTAAGATCTAAAACCAAAATCGAAACCCATTCTATAGGCTGTGACAGTGGAACAATCTGCATTCCCGAAGGCATTTCTCCCTAATCGCTCATTAGATTGATGTGATCTTGGTGGCATTATAAATCTAATGTCTTTAGATTCTTATATTATTTTTTTTGTTTCCTATGATTCTCAGTTTAGGTGGCTGAAAGATAGTGTAGATCAGATAGAATAGGTGCAACAACACCGGTTCAACGCTTGTTTTAGGGGAGTTTTCAGGGGCTTATCTCAGAGCTAATTTATTATTTTTCAGCTAATAAAATATTGTTGGAAAGATTTTTTAGTCTAGATTTTTTGTTCTTTTTTATATTTTTCTATATTCTTTCAAAAATATAAAAGAAAAATGATAAAAGCCTAACCATGAAGTGCTAAATCTCTGAAATTTCTTATTTTGATGTTTAGATGAACGATCCCACCTTGATTGTCATTCTATGGTCCCCAAATCTTGAAAGAAAAATATGGGTAGTCTGAAAAGATTTTGGAGTTAAAAGTATATTTGAATTTAAGATTAGTGAGAGATATGGGCATTCCTTTCCTCCTTTGCTTAGTAGGGATCAGTCCTTTGAGGAACTTTAGAATATTTAATGGTTGGGCATTAGCTTGCAAGGGACTTATACCACGAACGTTGTTCTTAATAGGTGAGCTTGATGGTATAAGCCACTGGCAAGGATCGAAAAAGCACAAAACAATGAATATTAAAAAGTTAGAAAATCTATACTTTTATAATAAATAAATAAAATAAATACAATAAAATTATAGAGAAAACTAAATCTCACCTCGAACTTAGACAACTATTTTCTATGACGATAACGAGCATGACTAGAATCTGACAACACGTCTGCAGACTCAAGCTTAGGTAGGTTCGGGTCAGGTAGAGTGGACCCTAGGACTGAACCCAAAACTTGGATAGTTGACTAGTGGGGCTCAGCAGAGTAGGGCTAACCTAGGCTATGGTGGGTTCTCAATGCAACAGGGTATCCTTAGTCTAATTTTAGATGGCTAGAACAGAGGGAAAGACTTGTATTTATAGTTCTCTAAGTGGGTTTGGATATGGATCCTAAGTTGTTTAGAACCAGATATCCAATCTTGGCTTCTGATGACGTGGCATAGTCTTATTGGTTTGAGGTTTTGTTGTCTCATTTTGATTAGCCAAAGTTATCTAGCTTATGAGCTAAGAAACTGAGATAAAAGGGATAGGCAATATGAGTTTCTAAGATTTCAAAATGTAGTCTAGGTTCAATAAATGGAGTTTTCGAGAGTTTATGATTGAGATAAGAGGTTTCTAGAGATTTTTCTCTAGTTAGTGTATGAATCTATACCAAATGTGGTGTTAATGTCAGGATTCTAGTCCCTCCTTGGTCCTCAACGAACCAGACCTATAAGGGATGGACGTCCATCCCTCTTCAAAAGCCTGAGCTCCCCTAATGTTTCAGACCATGCATTTTGCTTTTCCAACGAATCGATTGGCATCTCCATATTGCAGATCATGTGTTTAAGTTCCAAAATGTGGAAAACTTTATTCAAGCCAGCTACATACCTCCAAGGTACCTCTACACCCCTTCCTTAACCTTAGGTTAGCTTTTGTTGGTTTCTTAGATCCTCAAACCCAAAATTGCATCCTATCGTGTATCCAAAACACTCAAATTTCCTAAACGAATGAACCCTGACCGTCAACAGCTTTTCTCTATGTTTAGATCATATTTCAGACCCTCACACACATCCCTAGGTGTCCCTAGAACCCCTGAACCATAGTCTCTTAGTTCTTGACCGAAACTACCCCTAAAATGATTATCGATTCCAAATTGCACTTATCTAATTTGACCTTTTAACCCTATTTTTACTATTTTGCCTAATCCGCAACCACAAGAAACCTCAGACTTCTTTTCCAAACGCGTGTACTCCAGCTCCCATGATCAAGGAATCTCAGGTTTGATCTTCTTTAGTCTGTTGAGCTCAAATTGCAATATTTGTCTGTTTAAAATTTGAACCTATCTTTCAAGCCTTCTTTCAAACCATCAACTTTGGAAGTTCTAGAGGTTCAAACACGCAGTTGACACCAACATAGGCTGCAGTAACCCTACAGGCGAGGCTACTTCATACTTGACCCTCTAACACACATCACACTGCCCCCACTACCTATCACACCTACTTCTTTATACCCATCTATGTGAACTCTCAACTCAACCAGTGGTACGTCCGTTGAACCCCCTTGTGTCCCGCTGACGAGGTAGCATGATACTGCTCTATCAATATCTCTGTAAGATTTGTTTCGAGAGGGATTTCTATCCACCCATAGTTTATCACCAAGTTTTTCCGAATCTCGAATCTAGAAGCCTCCTCTCTCTGAATATACATAAGAATAGTGAAGTGAAAGTCATGCTCTTTGTATTTCCATTGAAGGTCATCTAAGAACGAGAATGTCACCACTGTCAAGTTGTAGCATGAGAGTTTTTCCAATGTTCGCATCACGAGAGCGCATTTGCCACCTGATTGCCAGTGCCCTTGTGATAATAGATCTCAAAGTTGTAGCTAAGGATTTTCGAGATCCACTTCTACTGAGTCGGGGTACTCACCCACTGCTCGAGCATGTACTTTAGGTTGAGATGGTCTATTCGGACCATGAAGTGCTGACCAATCAAGTGCAACTACCACTTGTACATAGCGAGGATAATGGCCAAGAACTCCTCATATGTTGAGAGTTTGTGCTTTCCCTCCATAATCACCTTGTTGAAATAGGCTAAAGGGTATTCCTCCTGCATGAGGACAACCTCTATGTCGAGCCCTGATGCATTCATCTCCACCATGAAGGTCTTCGTAAAATCAAGTAGGGCCAATACAAGGGCTTGAGTCATGGCATCCTTCAAGGACTTAAAATCCTTGCCAGCCTCCTTATTCTAACAAACGACTTCCTTCTTTGGCAAGGTATTTAGGGGTTGGGTGATCTGCATATACCTCTGCATAAACTTGTGGTAATATTTGGCAAAGCCAAAGTAACCCTACAGTCCCTTGGTAGTCTGAGGAACCGATCATCTTTGCATGATTTCAATCTTGTCACGATCAACTTCCACCCCCTAACTAAAGAACTTACCTAATTACTCGATTTGTCCTAAACCTAGGAGACCTAGTTTCCCAAACTACAAGAACTTTGGCTTCCTACCCAGCATACCCACAAGGGTGCAGAGCACAAGGCCCTGGCCTAGATCCAACAAGTCTAATCAGCTCGAGTTCACAGGACTCTGATTGAAGTGTCGTCCATTGCACTTCGGTCCTACCCGTTGGGCTCGATTTCGATTTCAGCTTTGGTGCATCCATCACAAATCCAAATTTTTTGGAGGGTGCAATATTATGAGACCCATATCCTTCTTTCTTGCTTTATTAATAAGAGGACATATGTTCTTTAACTTTTCTCCATATAGATCTACCATGTCAGGTGTCACATCATCTCCTAGGACCCCACTTTAACTTGGGAGACCCCTTGATTGGACGTTGGATCTTAAAGCTCTAAATTTAGTTTCTCCTCTGAATTTTGGTATGTAACAAATAGATCCACGTGAGTTTTTGTGTTCCTGATCCCATTGAACTTAAAAAAAAATCATGGGGTAGTTCCTAAAGGCTCATTGCTTTGACCCAAAAAAAAACTTTTGAATCTCATAAGGTCTCCTTTCAATCTTAGCAGTTTGCATCTGATGGCTCATATTTCTTTGCTTGTCCTCCAAACTACAAATTTGGTCTCCATGTTTATTGGGTGAAGGAAGGATTTTAGACTGACACTACAATAACTATGACCTTTGGATGGTGGGTTATGTCTGGATCTGCCTACCAAGAATATTATAACTTCTTTGCCATTATAATTGCTACTCTTGTTGTTGCAAATTTCTAAATTGGGTTACTTTTTTTATGAACCTCAGTTGGATCTCTAGCATTATAAGTCCCAGGGTAGCATTCTCACTTTCAAATCCTCATATGAGGATATGCTTATGGACCCTTAGACTATCTCTTTTACTTTATCTACCATCTAATGGATTAGCTTAACCTCCTCTTTATCATCATCTAGATATATGTCTTCAACTTCCAGTTGGTTAAAAAGATCTATCTCTAGTGGGAGTGTCACCATTCTAGGATTAAAACTGTCATTTAATTACAGGTTTTGGAGTTTCCTGACAACCTTGAGCTTGCTCCTAGGATGCCTAGGTCATTCTTGGACTAGAGACTCAGATTATAGATTCGGGTTAGCATGCTCGAAACCCTACCCCTGATTTGATTGGCAAGGATTCTTAGGAGGTTCTATGTGGGAATCCTCACTTGTATCCCTAACCATTGGTCTATGTTCAAGAGTCCAAATAAGAGCACCTTGCACATAATCAGACTTTTAAAACAATGAGTTTCCTAGGTCTCCTTGAATGCTTCATGACTCTAGGAGGCCACTTCACAGGGTTATAGTAGACAAGGCTTACTTTTTATCGAACCTTTCACCATATACCTAAGTTAAAACTCATAATTTGTGCGACCAAGGACTCGACCTCCTTAGACCACCACTAATATACACAAGTTAGCGGCTTCTGGTACAAGTGAAAGGATCCAAAGACCTAAAATATAGGACATGATAGGGTTTTTTAAAAAACCAAGCAAGAAAATGGAGGTTCTACAATCAAAGTCCTAAAAAAGATGATAAATCATAGAGAGAGGAAAAGACGATGCAAACAATCTCTTAACCAAGCTGAAATGCTAAATTATTAGATATTATGATATTTTTCTGAGAATTCTACGTAACATGATTGGCTCTAACAAGGGTTTATAGTTAAATTTCCTAGCTAAAAAATAGGCAAGCAAATGATCTGGTTAGATTTCTACGCAGGAAAGAAGGGAAGAACACTCAAAATAAAAAGTGTTTTTTAAACTCAAGAATTTTGAAAACAAAAACCAATTTTTGCATGAAGTAACTTTTTTATGGGATCAAGGATCTATTCGAATTGGCGCACAATACAAGAGCACACCACAATAATATCAAAATAATTTATAACACAAGGGTGTTGGAATCACTATATTCTTATACCCAAAAGGCAAGATTCAATCCAAAATCTATGGAGTTACCAGAAAAATTTTCTATAATTCAAAATCAGTTTTAGACTTCAACATTGATTTTAGTATAGGGAAACTACAAAATCTAGAAAAATCCCAAAAGAACAAAAAAAGAAGACTAAGAGCTTTTCAATAATACCAAGATTGCTGGAAAATGATAGACAAGTGCCAAAATACAACTGCAACAATGTGCTTATAGTAGGAGAAAAATAGGTACTTGGGTACCTATTTTGACAGATCTAATCTATTTTTCAGTCACCAACACTGAAAATCTAGAAAATAGTAAAAGAATAGAAAAGGATCAAGAAACTAGATTTCGAATTATACCAAAATAACCCTAATATGATGCATAGTTAGTGAGACATGACTTCAAAAAATAGGTTGTCTGATAGCTATTGATTGTAGGCTAGAAAATTGTCTTAGTTTTGGAACCCAAAAATGATAGCCCTAGAAGGGGTTCTGGTTTTGAATCAAAACAAAGAAGATCTAGCACAAGACCTTAGTTTTTCAAAGACTATAAAACACTATTTTTTTTAAAATTAGAACACTGAGATATGACCTTAAAAGTAGAAACTAGTCAACAAAAAATAGCAGAAAGATCGACTATTTTCTCAATTTATGTGCATTTTCAAAGGTCCTAGAGGCATAATCCGAACTCGCACTGAAAATGAGAAACGTAGACCCAAACATCTATTTTCCAATGAATCCTAGAAAGTGACAATACGAATCTCAAATGCAGAGATATAGCCTTGCCAATATGGTAGAGTATAAAAGAAAACAAAGCAGAAAGTGGATTTTGGATCAAGGGTGAATCCAATGTTCAAAAATACAAAAGAAAATTGTGAAAGACTAATCATTCAATGCTAAATACCAAAAATTTCTTATTCTGATGTTTAGATGAACGACGCCACCAAGAGTGTCATTCTATGGATCCCTAAATCTTGAAAGAAAAATATGGGTAGTGTGAAAAGATTTTGGATTTGAAAGTGTATCCAAATTTGAGATTAGTGAGAGATATGGGGTCTGCTCTTCAAGGTAAATGCCTTTCCAACTCTGCTTAGCAAGGATCATCCGCTTTAAGAACTTCATAATCTTCAATGGTTGGGTATTAGCTTGCAAGGGACTTGTATCATGATTGTGGTTCCTAAAAGAAGGTGTGCTTGATGGTGTGAGCCACGATCAAAGGATCGAAAAAGCACTAAACATAATGAATGTGAAAAAGTTAAAAAATCTATACTTTTATAATAAATAAATAAAATAAATTCAATAAAAGTATTAAGGAGGCTGAATCTTACATTAGGCTTAGATAACCCTTTCCTATGATAATGACAAGCACGACGAGAATCCGACAATACCTCTGCTTGCTCAAGCTTAGGGAGGTTTGGGTTGGGTAGAGTGAACCCTAGGATCAAACCTAAAACTAGCATAGTTGACTAGTGGGCTTAACATAGTAGGGTTGACCTATTCTATGGTGGGTTATGAACCTAGCAGGTCTAGATGGCTAAAATGGAGGGCATGACCGTTATTTATAGTTCTATAAGTGGGTTTGGATATGGATCCTAAACTATTTAAAATTGAATTTTCAGACCTGACTTCTAATGACAGGGCATAATTCTATTAGTTTGAGGTTTTTTTGTCTCATTTTTATTAGCCAGAGTTATCTAGCTTATGAGCTAAGAAGTTAAGATAAAGGGATAAGCGATATGATTTTTTAAAATTTCATAATATAGTCTGGGTTTAATAAATAGAGTTTTTGAAAGTTTAGGATAGCGATAAGAGGTTTATCTTCAGTTGGCACATGAATCTAGGCCAAAATCACCAAATGAGACAATAACGATAAATGGTGCTAACGACATATTGGAAGTGCTAACAACACGTTAAAAAGTGCTAACAACACATAAAATGCTAATAACATATTGGAGTTTCCTAATGACAATTCATAGGTTTTTTACCCTCCTAACGACACTCCAAAAAACTACTAACTATAATTCATGTGTCGTTAGCAGTTCCTAATAATAATTCCTAATTATTGTTAGCAACAGGCTCAAACAAGTTTGACATGTGAACTTGTTTTGATCATAACTTCCTATTCGAATGTTAGGTCGATTCATGGTTTGGTGCGTTAGAAAGCTAACATTCCCTACTTTAACTTATTTTAAAGTAAAAACCAAATTTGATTATTTTGATGATAAAAAATGCACTCAAAGTAGGCTCTAACTGAAAAACAGGATTTTTTCTTAACAAGTCACTATGTTTTGGTAATAACTCTTTACTCCTATGTCGTATTGACCTGTTTTTTATTTTGTTTGAAAGTTGATCTTTTGGATAAAAGTCTTGATAATATTATTTTGGAGGCCAAAAATAAAGTTAAAATTTAAGTATTCTCAAAATAAACTAGATTTTGACATATAATTCTTGACCTGGTCAAAATTGGGGTGTCTACACGAATAGAAGAGCTTCTTTCTTCCACCATTCTGCCTTTGCCATGTGTCATCATTTTAAGACAGTGCATCACAAAAATTGTGCAATTACATTGCACTCGATTTGGACTCCTCTATTGAGATGCATTTTTTCTTTTGGTCATCCTTTCCTAAGGAAGCATATTTCTTTGGGTAAGGATATAACAAGCGGCCCTTTAAAGAGTGTTCTTTCCTTTTTTTTCAATAATAGGGAATAGGGCCGGGAAACAAGCCAAGCTGCTCATGTTCCGCTCATAAAGAGCTCATTCAAACTTGTAAAATAGGCTCAATAAGCTGAATCTAAACAATAGGTATTTGACTGAGCTTGACTGTCTAAGCTTGTTAAGTAGTAGGAAACGTGTATTTCTTTGTAATCCTATTTCTTCTAGCTCTAAAATCTTGCATTTTTTCTATAAACAATTTGACTCGAACTCGGCTTGTTTAACTCAGATTGAATATGAGTTCTATCTCGGTTTGGCTCACCACAAAAATAAGCCAAACTTGAACACTTCCAGCTCTGCTTGTAAAGCTCGTCTACCAACCCTAACTGGGACTGGGGAGAAGCCAGTGATTTTTGCTTGGATGCTCTATTACATGCCCAGAGGTGCCACTTTGACTAGTTTTAGTGTTAGCAGTATCAAACGCTATGGGTGGTCATCCCGTCCAAATAAGGATAGTTTTCTATTGGCTTCAGCCTTGTGACAAGGGATGCACACTGCCCTGGGCATGGAAGTCTCAACTGAAAGAGTGTTTTAGTATATATATCATCATTTGAAGCTTAGGCAACTAATTCCTAGAGAAAGTGGAGCCACTTAGGAAAGTAAACTGGTCAGACTTTGAGTTGGATCTTGTCAGATTTTACATAATCTGGAGTCAGATTTGGACTTGGACCCATAAAACCTATTTCGAAGCCAGATCCAATCATAGTGTACATGTATATACCATAATAGATCTAACACACATATGAGCAAGTCGTATGTCGGGACTTAAGGTAGATACCTGTTTGGATTCAGACTCGTATATGAGAATGCTACATCTGAATCTAGAGTCTGAATCCAACTTGGATATGATTTTGATTACAAAATCTGGCTATGAAAACTGGTATCCAGTCAGATATTTGACCCAAACCCGAACCGTTTACATCCTTAATGCTATTATTCAATATGTGAGAGAGGTAGGAATAAAGTTTAAAACAAGAGGGAGGTAATGAAATTCCTCAAAACCTGATGATGGTGTAGGGGATCACCCCAAAGTGGGGGGGGGGGGGGGGGGGGGTGCAAAATTTATAGCCAGTGAGTCAGTGACAGTAAGTTCCCGTTGGGTTCTTTCTGTCCACAAAATAATGAGGACCAAATTGCGGTACCCTGGGGCTAGGTCCACACGGTACTAGGAGGCAAGACAAACGTTAAAAAGAGGCACATAGGATTCAAGACAATTGGGACGACGCTGACAACTCACAAAGTTTGTCACCTAGTGTTGGGACCTACGCCACAAAGACACAAGGACACGAGGAGGCAGCTTCAACTCACAAAGTTTGAATTTATTTTTGAGAAAACAGGACTCCAGAGCACAAAAATTTTAAATTTTTTAATCAATAAAAAGTATTTTTTTTATATTTTAATGTAAAAATATAATTTTTAAATAAAACCTTAAATTGACAAAATTAATATTAAAATATTTTTTGTCCATGTGTCCGCGCATGTCCGGACGTGTTACAAAGGACACGACTACCAAATCTCAATGGTATTGCTGTACAACAGGTGGCGCCAGCTTGCTTATCAAAAAACGAAAAAAAAAACAAGAAACAGATAGGATGACGCTGTAGGTGTGCCCTTCACCAGCTTGGCTGGGCCATTCATCTTTTGTTTTTCATCTTTTCACCTTTTGGTAGGGGTGTAACACTGTCGGTAGGGATGTAAACGGTTCGGATTCAGGTTGAGATCTAATTAAACCCAAACTTGTTTAGTCACATCCAGGAGTCAAAGTCAGATCCTATTAATAATTGGATCTGGATTTAGTATTGAGTTTTGCACCAAAATTCGAGTCCAAGTTTAATTAAAATCCAAATCTGACTCAAATCTGAATCTCAATACATATAAATGACAGATTTTAAGATAGTCGGATCTGGATTATCATTTAACCCATCAAAATCTGACTTATAATCCAAATACGGTCCCTTTATATTAGATCCAAATAGGCTGGACTCATATCCAGTCTGACCTGTTTACTTCCGTAACTGTGTCAGTTCAAGTTGGGTTGGGGTCAGCCAAAGTTGTCGGTATCAATATTGTCCTTGAGCGGGGGCATTTGCATCACGAAAAATGAACATTTTCCTCATAAACACATCGACGGGCGCGCATTTTTGTGGTGCCAAAAATTTTGAAACAAACATGACAGCGATTGACCTTGATGGTTCTGGTGGGGGGAGGTCCGATTTTATTTCTACAGTAGTAGAATCCACGAAGGAGGGGGTGCCTTTGTCCTGTCCTCAATTTTCCAGCAACTTTAAAAATTAGTAACTCCTGTTCCTGTGTCTTATAAACTTCAAACTTGAATCGAACCTACCTTAAGGTGTTTTGGCACCTCTTATATATATATATATATATATATATATATAAGAGTAGCTGCCAACAACCAGCGACCCCTGGCCAACGCAGCACAGCAATGCTATCTATCATGGGTGATGGGCAGTGCGGATGCACCCTGTGTGCACAAAAACAGCCTTTAGTGGTAGGCGCTATCGACCACCATAGTGACAAATCTTGTGAGATTTATGAAAATCTTACAAAAATATCATGACAAATTATTTGAAAGTTAAAAATGGTAATTTCTCACGATATTTTTAATTTCTCATGATTTTTTCATCAAAAATATAAATATCATATTTCAAACAAGATATTTATGTTTTTATCATCTATTTATCATGAAAAAACCATGTGGTTTTTATCTAAATATTTCTTATTTATATTTAATTATACTTTTATATTTTTAATTAATTTTTTATTGCCAAGATTTTGTCAAAAATATGAGATTTTCATAAAAATTTCAAATTCTGTCTAGTTTTTGGCTGCTGATATTTTGTCATTTTTATGTATGCTGCTAAAGACTGTTCAACAAAAAAAAATAATAATGCTTGGCATCCAACGTGTATTCGATGGACTCCGCACAGTAGTTGGCCACCATTGGCACATATTGCCACTGACTTCTACTCCCCTCCAATGATTAAGTATCTCATCGATCAGGCCTCATATATTTGTTCTTTATAATTTATTTAGTAAGAAATATATTTTACACAAAGACTCGACAACATATAGACATGTTTTTTGAAACATGAAAAATTGACGGCTCACTACACATTTAAAACTTAACAATACAAAGTATTATGGGTCATTAATTTTTAGCGCTTTCAAAAACACATCTAAACATCAAAAAATCATAATCCAAAACATGTCATTCACTAAATAAATGATAAAAAACCTATATGTAAAGCCTGATCAATGAAAAACTTGATTATTAGAGCAGAAACACTCTGGACTATCAACAGTTGTATATTTTGGACCTTTCTTTAGGACGATAGCAGGCAAATTGTCTAGCTCTACTTACATATGAATTATCTTTTACTTCATTGGCGATGTGTGTGTGTGTGTGTGTGTCGTGGGGGGGGGGGGGGGGCGTTGGGGCAACTCAGCCCAACCTAGCTGATGTAGGCCAGCGGGCCTAACTAGCAGGTTGTGGGCCCTACCCAAACCAAGCTTAAACTCAGCCACCAGTTGATAGGTCAAACTTGACTAGTCCTGGTCCATCAAGGGGCTAGTCAAAGTTGTCCAAAAATTGGGCCAAGCCAGCCCAATCTATCAAGTTGTCCAGCCTTATATCTAAAAGTTTAGATTTAGCAAATTATTGCAGCTGTCATGGGCCTATTTCTTTAATATGCTAGTGCAGCGCGATGGTTCTTCCTTACCGCCGCAACCCTTTTTATCGCTCACTTGCTACTGGGGAAGCTTTGATTGTTGAGAGTGCAAGAAAGCGATAGAATAGAGAGGGAGAGAAATTTCAATCACTCGGAAGCAATCACAATGAGGGTGAACAAAAGAAAGGCCTTCGCATTACATTCATTCATAATTTTGCCCGCAAGTTCATTACAGTTCAAATCTACAAGCTAACCCTTCAGGGTATTGCTCAACCTGAACCAAAGTACAAGGGTGGCCCGAAGAAAGTTACAAGTGACTCAACATTTTACATCAGGACTCAACCAAAGCAAAATAGACTCCAGACACAATTATACAAAGTAGGTCACAGGGGAACAGGCTCTCCCTTCAAATCATGTGCCACTCTCGATGCCATCTATTTTGTGGTATGCCTTGATTTCGGCTGGATAGTGGCTCTTCATCCAGAATACTGGCTCACACGTCAGCTTCGTTGTCTCTTCCCACTGCACTAAGTACTTCTTCGCTTCGCCCAAGTAATTGACCTTGTATCAAAGAATCTTGTTGAGATGTTTCTCGGCTCGTACTATCAGGGCCCTCTATAGGATAGGAGCACGTTGTGGCATGCTATGTTCTGGATTCCCCTCGTCCACATAGAATGGTTTCATGTTGCACACATGAAACATCGGGTGCACCTTGAAGTCTGGGAGTAGCTCCAGCTTGTACGCTAGGTTGCCCACTGTTTGGTGATGGTGAATGGTCTCTCATACTTCCTGATCAATCTACGATATCATTTATGAAAGATGCTTGTACGATCCGGGTAAAGTTTCATCAACACCTGGTCTCTAATATAGAACCCAGCAAGCCAACGATGTTTGTCCGTTCACTTCTTCATCCTCTTGGTTGCTTTGTGCATAAATGCCTTCTTCAGTTCGGTTTGCTCATGCCAATTTCAAACAAACTAATAGGCAAATGATGACCTTCCCTTCTCCTGTGCGGGGTCAGCGATTGCTGTCTCGTAGCTATCTCGATCGGGTTGTGGCCTGAAGACTCATTCTTCTAAAGATTATAGCAGAATTGGGTTACGTCCAGGAGCTTCACCCAGTCCTTTTGATTGGCACTAACAAACTGCTTGAGGTACTGCTCCAATAGTTCATTGATGTGCTTCATTTGCCCATCGGTCTATAGGTAAAAACTTGTTAAAAATAGCAGATCAGAGCTGAGTAGTCGAAACACTTCACGCCAGAATTTGCCCGTGAAGAGAGCATCACGATCACTCACGATGCTTCTTGGTACACCCTAGTGCTTCATAACATGTTTGACGAACAACTTTGCAGTCTTCTCTGCAGGGCACTCTTTGAAAGATTAGATGAAGGTGGCATATTTAAAGAAACGGTCCACCACCACTAGGATGGAGTTGAAGCCATCTACCATAGGCAGTCTAATAATGAAGTCTATGAAAATGCTTTCTCAAGGATGTTCTGGGATAAGTAAAGGATCAAGGAGGCCGACAGTCTTTTGGTTGGTCCCTTTGTCTTGCTGGTAGATGAGTTACATTAATACATACTCCTCCACATCGTCTCTCATTTGCAGCCAATAGTAACCACGCTCAAAGAGTGCTAAGGTCGACTTCTGGCCTGGATGACCGGCCCATAAAATATCATGGCACTCTTTAAGCAATTTGTGTCGAAGGCTTCCCCACCGTGGCACGAAGATGTGTCCCCCTTTAGTCATGAGGAGGTTATCCTATAGCCGAAATCGTCGAGTCTTCTCCGCTTGCGCCTGAGAGACAAGGTGTTGCACTGTTGTGTCATGTTTCATTCTTTCACGGAAGTGGTCCAGCAATGCGCCCTCCTAGTAAACTTCAAAAGGCTTTGCCCACACAGTCGTCAGTCCAGCTTTGTGACTCAAGGCATCAATAACAACATTGGTTTTCCCCACCTTATACTACAAAGCAAAGTCGAACTCAGCTAGAAACATTTGCCATCGAGCTTGCTTGAGTGTCAGCTTCTTTTGTGTCTGAAAATAGCTCATGGCGACATTGTTCATCTTGACACCGAACTGGTTTCCCAGAAGATAGTGTCACCAGGTCCTGAGGTTGTGTACGATGGTTATTATCTCGCGTTCGTGCATGGTGTAACGTCTCTATGTATTCTTCAGCTTTTGGCTCTCATATGCAATTGGATGGCTCTCCTATATAATAACTTCGTCGATGGCGAAGTCTGAAGTGTCCGTGTAGACTTCAAAGGGTCTAGAGTGACCCGGCAACTGCAACACTGGTTCCCTCACCAGGGCCTTCTTTAAGCCATCGAAGGCATCTTGGAAGGTGCCAATCCTGAGTCATACTCGATTCTTCTTTAGCAAATCTGTGAGGGGCACAAAATGAGAGAGTAACCTTCGATAAATCATCAATAATAGTTGGTCAAGCCAAGGAATGACCGCAACTCTGGCACCTTAGTCAACGGATTTCATTCATGTATGGCTCTTATCTTCTGCATATCCATGCACAACAAACAACGCCCCACGACGTAGCCAAAAAAGTTGATCTCCTTCTGGCCGAAGAGACACTTCTCTTACTTGACATAGAGGTCATTCTTCTTCAAAACCTGAAACACTATTCACAAGTAACTGGCATGTTCCTCCATGTTGCTGCTATAAATCACAATGTCGTTGAGATAGACTACCATGAACTTGTCTAAGTAAGGGTAAACGATCTTATTCTTCAACATCATGAATGTGGTCGGAGCATTAGTCAACCCGAATGACATCACTAGGAATTCATATGCACCATAGCGATTGACACAAGTTGTTTTTAGCTCATCACCATCAGCAATCCTCCTTGCCAATAACCTGATCGCAAATCTAGCTTTGAAAAGACATGGACACTATCGATTTGGTTGAACAAGTCCACTATCAGTGACAATGGATACTTGTTTATCACCGTGATTTTGTTCAGTGTACGGTAATCTACACATAGCCGTTTGAAACCATCATGCTTCACCTAGAAGAGCACTAGAACGCCAAAGGGTGCTTTAGAAGGATGGATAATGCATGCCTCCAATATCTTGTCCAGCTGGCTCCTTCAATTTAGTCAGTCCCATGCGATAAGAGACCATGGTAGGGGGCTTTGTGTAGGGGTCAACCCTATCTTATGGTCGACCTCATATCTCGGCAGGAGATGCTTCGGCAGTTCTGGGGGCATCACTCTCCAAAACTCAATCAATGGTGGGGAAAGGGTTGACGACACTGTTGCTTCCACCTTTTCTTTTTTGGTGCACACGATGACTAAAAATGTTTGCTCTCTCCGCTTGACACCCTTCTTCACTTGCATAGCAGATGGACTTGAAGACTTGCCTCAAAGAGTAAGGCATTGTACCATGTGTGAAGGGTTTGGCCCCATTATTGTCAACAAGTTAAACTTCGGCAGCAGCATCATATTTTGGCTGCGAAGAAACTCCATTTCCAAAATCATTTGAAAGTCATCCAGGGACATCATTGAGAAGTTGGCTTTGTCGGACCAACACCCAACTTGGATAGCCACATCCCTTTCTTCACCAAGGATTGGCTTGACCTCAGAGTTCACCATCTTAATGGTCATCTGCTTTGGCTCGGGCTTTAAGCCCAATTGCTCTGCCTCTTTCTGTGAGACAAAGTTATGTGTGGCCCCAGAGTCTGCCATTGTCATAGTAGACTTCTCATTCGCAATGACTTTTAGATACATGAGTTCTTTACTAACAGGCATGCTCTCAGTTGCACAACTTCTAACTATATTTATGGTCTGCATGGCTCCCATCCTGGGTTGCATAACTTCGACATCACTACTCTATGTCTGCACTGCATTGGCCTGCCCATCGTCCCTCACAAGGTGCTTTGGACATTGCCTAGCGATATGTCTATCACCATAGAACCAACAAGTCAGAATAGTATTGGGTCGACGCCTCACCTTTATTATCGTGTCAATCCTCCTTTTTACCTTCGTGGTCCTGTTTCTTTCCACCCTTAGTCGATGGAATAAAGGACTTGCGTTGTGTATCCACTAGTAGCTCGATCGTCTCATATACATCTTCCAAAGTCTCAGGATTGCTCCTTTCCACTTTGGATTGTGCCCAAGGTTGTAGTCCTACAATAAACCATTTGAGTATGTCTTCATCCGGCATATTGGGTACGTCTAGCATGAGCTTCTAGAAAGTCCTGATGTAGTCTATCAAGGCTCCAGTATGCTTGTGTTTTGACACCATCCGATAAGCTTGGCGTTGTACATTCCTCGATATAAAGTAGTTTCATAGCTCAATTTTGAAGGCTTTAAAGGTATCAATCACACAGTGCCCACTTTCCATGTCACTATGTTTCTGTCTCCACCAGGTTATAGCATCTCTGTCAAGTAGAGTTGTTATTGCCTTCATCCTGAGGTCTTCGGCAATGTCTAAGTAGTCTTCCACCTTGAACAAAAAGTTCTTTATTGCCTTGCTATCTCTGGAACCATTGAATTTTACTGACCTTGACACATCCATCTTTGATAGCCTATCGTCATTTTCATCATTTAGGGTAATTTCCCGTTGTAGAGTGTGGTTCATCAATTGAAGCTCCCCTACTTCAGTCTGCAATGTGGTCATTGTCGTAGTTAACAAAGTAACATGTCCCATCAACAAATTTACTTGCTCTCGTAGGCTTGTCATCTCGTCATCCAGTCCTCTGAATAACTCAACTATGCGTGAAATCGCTTCCTCATGCGAAGTCATATCAGTCGCTAGTCTGTTGACAGTCTCGACCATTTGCTCATGGCCCCAAGGTGAACCCTTCTCCTCGATCTTGGCAACTGTCTTACCTTTGGTGCTACGCAAGTTGTATCGAGGCGCCACGATGTCTTACTCACAAATCGCAAGTTGTCGGTGCATCTCTCAACACCAACTTCTGAATTCCTTTCTCAGCTCGAGAATGGGCTCTAGTACCACTTGTCATGGGTCTATTTCTTCAATAGGCTAGTGCGACACGATGATCCTTCCTTACCACCGCAAGCCTTCTGGTCGCTCACTTGTTGCTGCAGAAGCTTTGATATTTGAGAGTGTAAGAAAATGATAGAATAGAGAGGGAGAGAAATTGCAATCACTTGAAAGCAATCACAATGAGGGTAAACAAAAGAAAGCGCTTTGTATTTGCATTCATTCATAATTTTGCTTGTAGGCTCATTACAGTTTAGATCTATGGGCTAACCCTTTAGGGTATTGATCAACCTGAACCAAAGTACAAGACTGACCTAAAAAAATTACAAGTGACTCGACACTTTACATCAAGACTCAATCAAAGGAAAACAGTCTCTAAACACAACTTTGCAAAGTACGTCATAGGGAACAACTATGCTTCTTAAATTATATAAGAGGGCTCGGAGATAAAACTGGCAATTATTTTATGGGCACCTATGCACGCACAATCATATCAGCATAAGTGAAATACATGTGTATAGCAGCATGGGACAGACAGGTCTCTGAAGCCCACCTCGGTCTATTCCATTCAAATAGTGCATTGGTGTTGTACAGTATATGAAATAATGCAAATATAGAAGCAATAATGCCAACACTGATTTTCTTCAACCCATCCTACTGTGCAGTCCAAGTTTGCACAGAGTCTCTTTAGGGTTATTTATAGAAACGTAATACAAAATTTTTAAGTATTAAGATTCATACTTAGAAAATTTGGCAATTAAAATGCATAATTTATTTTTAGTAATGATAGGGTGCCCCTGGGGCACCTATTTTCACCTAAGAAAAGCTTTAAATTTTCAAATTTCTTCAACTTTTTTTGTTGATAAGACCCTATAGATATGATCTACAATCATTATTTAGTAGAAAATAAGTTTTGGATGATGTGATTATAGTATACATGTAGGTTTTTTAAGACCTTTAAAAATCAATGGTTTACAATGTATGAATTTTTTATGACTTAAAAAATCTTATTTTTATGTTAAAAAAACATGATACTAAGCATGATTTTTATAAATTAAACTATGTTGAATACATATGGTCTGATTGAGAAGATGTAACTTACAACTATGATTTCTATTATATGGGAGTAGGTGCTCCGGGAGCACCGTAGAATTACTAATTTATTTTATGGTTTATCTTGTTTTACTTTTACATGAAAAGAGTGATAGACAGAAGCATTTTCAATAAGCATACCTACGGGCAAGTGGTAAGGCAACGGAGTTTTACATTGCCAGGACATCGATCCTAAGTACGGCCAGCAAGGCTATGTCTATGCTCCTGGGATGGTTTCTTGGTGTAAATAAAAAAAATGTGAATGATATTGGATTATAGGTGTTAGATGTGAATTTGAATTATAAAAAAAAGGCAAGTATGTTTTGTAAATAAATTTTTTTTTATCTAAGTTTAGCTTAAATTTCAGACGAACAAGACCAAGCATGATGAGATTGGAACAAGTGCATAGGGATGGCAGTGGACCGGGGTGGCGGCGGGGGACAAGGTCTCCACCTCTGCCCCGTCTGAAAATTTCACCCTCCATCCCCACATGGGTTTTGATTTTAACCTCCATCCTCGCCTCCATTCCTGTTTCATGTCCTCCATCCTTGGTCCAAACGGGGTGAGGCGGGACGGGGCTTCATTTTTCCTCAGTCAACTGTCATCCCTAAAGAGTATTTTAGCATTTTACTAATAGGGATAAGAGACGGGACCGGGCGGAGATGGGCAAGGTGGGGCGACAGAAAGAGTAAGTCCATCCTCACCTCCATCCCCGCATGGGTTTTGATTTTAACCTCCAACCCTGTTTCATGTCCTCCATCTCCGGTCCAAATAGGACGAGACGGGGTGGGGCCCCATTTTCCCCCAATCCACTGCCATCCCTACAAGTGCAGTGACAAGCATGAGTTGAGATATGGGCAGAACATACAAGGAAAACATGTAGGATTTGAAGATCAAGCTACAATTTTTGTCTACTCGCAACTTTAAAACGTAATAAAAATGTAATGAAAAAAAAACAAGTTATATTTCATTTGCAAAGTGCAGCTAAGCCACACCCCCAATTTCTTTTTGCCAAACATGATAGGGAATCCATGAACTTGAAGTAAAAGAGCAAGTCACATTATAAAGTTACATTGTAAGAACATATTAGCTATTTAGGTTATGGGCCCTTGTTGAGACGACTAGATGCACTATGATACAATTGATATGGACACAAGTATGGACGTAGGAATATTATTTTAATATTTTAATAGTTTTTAATGAATTTTAATAGTGTTTCAAGAGAAGGGAGATGGTCCACCTCATGTTGTCTTCAAAATTTGTATGTTAGATATGTTTTTTTGGCAAAATGACCATGTGGTGTCATCTTCATGGGTTTTTTCTATAAGGATATCAAAACCGCTCCTGAACGGGTGTAAACCCGGGCCCACCCCTCGACCCTAGGGAGCCACCGGTTTCAACTTACTGCAAGGGGGATAACGCCCACCGAAATCGAACCCTGATTGCTCGTCTGATAGCCAAGGCATGCTCCAACTATGCTAACTCATGATCTTCATTATGGTGCATCACATCCTTTTGTAAATTGAATTTCTATTCATTTTTAGAGTTTACATCTAAATTAATTTTGGTGCAATTAATTGTCACACTTGTATCTTTATGACAGGTACAAAGTTGTGGGGATGTCAATGGTTTAGATTTAGGCCAGAAATCGAAATAAATTAGCAAGGGCTTCATAAAAAAAAGCCTCCTTTGATGAAACCTATAATTTTCAAACATTTATCCTAATTACTAAGGGCTTGTTTGGACAGAACAAACCAACATAACAGATAGAATACATGTTCTGTATGTTTTATAATGAACTGTACTAAGGACAACATTTGTTTAGACAGTACAAAAAGTTGTGTCCAACGTTTGTTTTAAGTTGTGTACGAATAACATGAATACACACCAATAATGGGTCGGATGACTTCGTTTTGGATCATATGATTCGATCCACCTAATCATGAGTGTTTTAACATGTTTATTATGGATTTTAACTTCGGATATGAATCTCGGATTGAACCTAAAAACTAAAAAATATTTAAATTTTGAGTAATTTGAGAACAAATAAAAAATGATATTTTATTAATATATAAATTCTTTAATCAGTGTATATTGGATCTAATTATGAAAGTTTATAAAAAAGTTATGGATTTTATCCCCAAATATGGCTCAGAATCCAAGTACAAAAAAATGTTTAAATTTTTGAATAACTTAAGAAAAAATAAGAATTCATGTTTTTTATATACAAATACAAAAACTATAAATAAATCATAAAACCCTAAAATGCAAGAGAATAAATTATAAATAAACCATAAATAAATCAAAGAAAAAACATAATCAATGACAATAAAAACCCCTAATCAGTAAAAATAAAAATAAAACTAATCAATGAAAATCAAAGAAAACCCTTAACTATTTTAAAAAACTAAAAAGATCAACAAAAAATCAAAGAAAAATCAAAGTTCTAATCAAAGAAAATTATAGAAAAAAAACCTAATTAATGACAATCAAAGAAAAAAAACCCTAATCAACAAAAATAAAAATAAAACCTAGTAAAAAATCAAAGAAAATCAAAGGCGATCAAAGAAAAATCAAAGCCTTAATAAAAAAAGTATAAAAAAAATCAAAGAAAAAACCTTAATCAATGACATTCAAATAAAAAATACCTAATCAATAAAAATCAAAGAAAAAATTCTAATAAAAAATCAAAGAAAATCAAAGCCCTAACAAAAGAAGATCAAATAAAAATCAAAGCCATAATAAAAGAAAATAAAAAAAAAAGCTAAGAAAAAGAAGAAGAAGAAGGGGAGAGACATACAGAGAGAGGAAAGAAGAATATGAAGAAAGAAGAAAATATATATAGAGAGAGAGCTCACATTCCCAGTAGTCGTTGCACAAGGGAGAGAGAGGTGAAGACAATGAGAGGGTCTGGGAGACCTCTTCCCTTTTTTTTGTTTAAAGAGTGTTCCTCGTCCTTGTTCTTTATGTAATAAGGGGTTGTAGACAGTCAGATTTTTTCAAGATGCTCAAATGATAATATTGTTGGAAAGTGTTTTCTCAGGTCCTAAGACAAAAATCCCAAATTGAGTCATTTTCTACTATAGTTTATGAAAAATCCTAAAAAGTCAGGTATATCTCTTTGAATTTTAGGGAAAATCCTACAAAAATGTCAAAAACACCCAAAATACAATAAAATTCCTAATTTTTAGGGTTTTTTGTTTGATAGGTTTTGACGTCTGATAGTTTTTTCCTTCTGGCACTTTGTCGTCCAACCCCTGTCCTAACTCTCTTGTCCCTACCTTATGCTGGACGGTAGAGCTCTTATGTCATCCCAGTGTTGGACAACATAGATGTTTTGTCGTCCTAACCCGCTTGTCTTTGTCCTGTTCTTGTGCCCATCCTAGTGCTGGATGATAGAGATGTTTTGTCGTCCTAACCATTTTTTATGCAGAGCATCCTGAAGATTCGAGCTTTGAAGATGAATTGAATCCAAATCTAATTTCTAAAATCTGATCCAGGATGCGATCCATGGCAGATCCAATTGTACAGGACTATTTAGGTATAATTGGATCTCTGCTAACGCAAATCCATGTTGAATATCACATTTCAAAGTCTGAGATATTTTGCATTTATCTTCTTAGAGATTATAATTTTGTTTTTTTATTCCATTTTATCATATTAAAGAATCATATTAAATATTTTTTTTTCTTTTTTTAGGTGCTAGATTTTATGGATCTCGATAGTTCTGGTGCCCTGTAGGATCTTTTTATGGCACTAGAGGGTGTATGGGGTATATAGGCAATTTTTTTTCATCATTTGCATTTTATTTTTATAATGCATTGTTTTTTGTTTGGGTTTGGATCTTAAATGACATTTGGATCTTGCCCAAAATCTAAACTTTATTTGGACCCATGGGTGGCGCCACCTTGTGTGGACATCCATAGCCCCCATTTGAATCTAGCTTTGACTCCAAAGTCAAGCTAGCTGTTGGAAAACTTTGAAAGGCTTGGATGCTATTTTTTGAGCTAGTCAACCCTTGGGAAGAGCCTAGCTTGGGGAAGGGCTCTCTCCCTTTAATGAAGCCCCTTCCCCATGAATGTTAAAGGAGGGAGGTTGACCATAGCATGGGAGCTTCTTTGAACTTTGAAAAAAAAATTGAAAACCTTGTGAATGATGGAATGTTTGAAGGGTGGACATAGTCTCGGTGTTTTGACAGTATCTCCCTAGATACCGGTCCAAATTATATGATCTTTACCTTGTTGGAAAGCTAAGATCCTACCCTACAAGTTTGTTGTTTACCATTTTGCTTGATTCAGCTCGGTTACTAAAATCCCTGAAAAGTTTTCTGCTGATGGCATCAAGGTTGCTGAATATAAGCTTGGCTCCTCTTTGAAAAAAATTAACTTTTGATATGGTGGACACTCTCTAAAGGGAAAATCGATCTTGGTGGTGAAGGTGACTTTGGTTCTTGGTTGCTGAGAATTTTTGGTGGAACTTGTGTGTTCCTTGTGCATTTGAGAATTCATGGTGGAGTCTGCTGCTCCTCAGCTACCCCTTTTCTTTGGCTGCAATCAGAAAACTTTGTTCCCATTTGTTTTGAGTTTCTTTGAGATTTGTTATCTTCATTGTTTCTAGTTATTTTTTATACATAAACTTTTGATGCTAGTTGTTTAATGAAAAAGATTGATGTTTTTATGTTAGTGGATCCAAATCTCATTTTTTATTTCTGCAAGTTATGGTTTGTTCAAACTTTGCTTTTATTGAGAAACACGTTGCTCTGCACTCAGGTTGTCAGATAAGACCCCAGTAAATAGACCATATCATCCTGGATACTAGTTCGATTTTTGAGTTCTTTAGCTTGCTGGAAAGCTAAGACGGTGACCAACAACAATGTTGTTGAAGCCTTTGCATGATTCATCCATATGAGTCCTCAAAAGTCTCTATTAAGTCTTAGATGGACAAAACCTATTTGTGTCTTATCCTGTATAGAACACTTCTAAACAGTGTTTCGTGTTTATTTGATATTTTCCTGTCAGCTCCATGAAATCTTGAGTGGTTTGATTCTTTCGAAAGTTAGGATGTGGGTGTACAACTTTTGTGTTCAAAGTCTTTATTGAATCATTATTGAAGTTGCTCTAAAATATCGTTCTTTTTTGAGTTTACAGAAAAAAATCGTGGTTCAAAATCCTGGCATATTTTCCTAAATAGGTTTTTGTGTTTTCTGATTATCCTGATAATCTGTGATTTGTTTTGAAATTTGAAAATTGCTTTGATTAGTCAACATCCTACTAGTTCTTGTTGTTGTTTTGAGTTGTGTTTGATTCGATTGTTTGAATGCTTGAAACTCAATGTTGGTTTGTTGCATGATTCAAATCTTGTTTCTCACTCTACATCTGTCAGAACTTAGATTATGTAGGTTTCAAAAATTTGTAGAGATTAATAGGATTATCCAAAAAATTCAAACTCTAGCATTTTGGAAAGGTCTCGACTTGACCTTTACATCATCTGTTCAGAGTTTTCTGAAACTTTTTCGTCAGAGGGCTCGAAACCCCTCTCGATCTGATTGTCCGGCGAGTCCAGTCAGTCTGTCAAAGATCAGTCCCACTGGTCTAGATTCGCATCCTTGGATTGGATAGTGCAGCTTCGATTTCTGTGATTTTGGTTTCGATAGAAAGGTGCGTGTGTTGCGCAACTTTCTTGTTTGGGTCATCTATGTCGAAAGGGAGTGCTCGGACCCCCAAATTTCATTTTTTGGAGTCTAGTTTGGACTCGTCTGCATATTAATAACTTCTGCACGTATCATGATATATTTGGATCTTGGAGCGTGGATTGACTCCTGTGTAGAGTTCGCATCAATTTTGTTGCCATCATCTGACAAGGTTTTGTTGTCTGGCTTCTGCCGTCTACCGACCTGAAGTTTGCAGCGTTTTTCAGTTTTGCCATCCGCAAACCCACATGTTTGTGGGGGTTCGTCATCCTGCAGGGTTTTGCCATCTGGCTTTCACCGTCTGCAAACCCACTGGTTGTGAGACCTGTCGTCTGCAAACTAAGGTCGTGTGTCCCCTAGACCTGTCGTCCAACCATTCTGTCATCTGGTGAGTTGCCATTAGTTTTTCTTGTTGTTTGTGTTTTGCCGTTAGCAGAGTTTGCCATGGCCATTAGGTATTTTTCTCATAATTTTTTTTATTTATTTTCATTTAAGTTTTCTTTTATCTTGAATAAAAGTCCTTTTATCACAAATATCAACTGGAGTTGAATGGCAGCGGACGGACGTTTCCTCCATGCACCACCTTTAACGAGGGTTTCAAGCATCAAAGCAGTAGCCCATATGCTCTGTGAATTCAGACAACCGTGCACGTAACCACGTACAGAGGCAGCACGTGGGCAAGTACAATACAACTGGGCGGCAAGCACGAAAACGATGCCTAGGGACCTGGATACGATAACATGTCCCATCACATTTATTTAAAGTGACACATGTTTGGTTCACAAATAAAGTCATCAATATGTCATGTCTTCATTTTGCTAAACTTCTTGGTAGTCTTTGTCAATTGGTATTGTGTGTTGAAGTGTTTTGACTGGGACATACATGCACCAGCCTTGGCTGGTACAGGGCTGTTTGGGCATGTTTGTTTTAATCACAGCCCAGAAAGTTTTATTCTTGAGAAAGTGATTCATGTCATTCACATTCTCAAGCATTAACTTTTCCATGTTTATTTTTAGGTTGTAAATTTGACTTGTGCCCAAATCTATCATTTGAGAATATGTCATGTCACGTCACTACTTTATAAGCATATGGTATTGGAGCTGGTATGGGTTGGATAAGGTCTGATTTGGGTTACATTTAAAGTACTAAGAACAAAATAACCAGGTTGAAGAGGATCCAGACTAAAAACCGGATCAGATTCGACAAAAGGGAGGTGGATTTCATACCAAAACGGGGTCTCGAACCATGAAAAACGATTCTGGATCTCTAGAACTGAGCTAATCCACTGTTAGTGGAATGAATTAATTCATATTAAAACCGATTTGATTACCCTAACGGTTGACTGCGAGAGGGTGTTGTGTGCACCACCAAAACACGCATTGTAGCTACAGTGCTTGTTTCGAAGTTTCTTACTGAGGGTAGCATAGCACTCAGTGAAATATACGGAAGAGCCATACACTGTCGTACATCAGCCTGCAAGATGTACAACTCTCCCGTACATGAATGCCACGCAGCGCTCAGTGGGTACTCAGGAACAAGCACTATTCCTGGCAGAACATATAACCTGCCCACATTGACTGCAGAGCGTTGGGGGTGCCCTGCCGCTAGGGCACCCGATGATGGGTGAGGGTGAACCCCACCAAAGCTCTGTTAGCTGTCGGCGGGAGGCCAACCGTTGGGAGTGGTAAGGCCCCTCCGGCTTGCCTCAATGGGTGGGTTCTCGTCGGGCGACCATTTGCAGGGAGCAGAGAAGTTTCCCTGGACGGCCTTCGTTGATAGGGTATCGCCGGTGGAAGGGCGGCATAGACCAACCCCTGATCCAGCGCCAGTGGTGGAGCTCAGAAACCCACCCATGCCATGTTCATCATCGTAGGAGTGGCAACTGCAGGGAACAGGGAGGCCCCTCCGACCAGCCTCCATAGTTTAGCTATCGTCCATGGTGAGCCGGCAAGGACCGCTCCACGATTCGGCACAGCCTCGTCTATTGGGAGACTTCCCCGTTTGTAGCGGGTTTTCGAGGGGAGACCATCTATAAGGAAGAGGAAGCCCGTATTTATTAGGGCCAGCCGGTGGAGGTTCGCCAGTGGTCCGACGTTTTCGACGCATTGGAAGAAGAGGTTGCGGGAAAGGGCAGAAGCCTATTGTCGATGAGGGTTTCTGCTGTCAACAACACCTGGGAAGACGTTGGCGGGTCGCTGGTGTTTCGTTAAACTGGAGCGGTCGGCGGCCCCGTGGTGGTGTTGGTTGCGGTGGTGGCCACAGGGTGGATGTCTTGATTGGCCGTGCCACTATGCAATGTCAGTTTTTAATGACCACTCTTGTTGTCGATTCGGTTAATAACATACATGTAATCTATCAGTGACGTTGCGCCTAGGTTGAATGCTTAGATGAATATAGAATATGGAATCTAACGGGATTGTTTTTCAAATGGGTCATTCAAACGAATCTAGGTGAATTGTTCCTTTACTTTGACAGGATCTTTTCTCCAGCTTCACAATCAAGCGATAGTACAAGCCAACCTATAATTTTGATACCAATATGATGTAGTGAAAAGGAGGATCGCTCTTAAACTCCACTGAAAAACTCGATACACGTTAATCACTATAAAAATAAATAAATAACTAGAAAAAATACAAAAAAAAAATTAAAAATAAGAAAATAACTAAATTCAATATCTCAAATAAACTTCACTTTTAATTGTCCATCTACATAGGTCTCTACATTTATAAATAGAAGAGATTTTCTTTAATTTTAATCGAAATAAACTTTTTAATCTCATAACCCTATAAAAGATAAAACTTATCCTAATCTAATAAAAAACTGGATATTGGATCAAATACATAATTCAATATTTATTATAAATTAATCAAATAAATTCAAATATAAAAGATATAAATAATAAAATAATCCAAAATATAAATTAGATTCAAATAGATCTTTATGGACCTCGACCTTCAGTGTCACTCTTGCATCACCTACTCATAGTGCTAATATGCAGAAATCATCTCAAGACCCAACAAAAATCATAGAGCATGCATCACATGCTTGCAGTAGACCTAATATTGTTTCGCTGTCAGTTAGGCAATTCAATATGTGTAGGGGCAGGTAGCTTTATTGAGAGACAATGGCTAGTAACCACACTCATTACTAGCCTTCGAGATAAGACTTGCTACATGAACTTTGGTCTTAGATAATCAACACATTATATATTGGTACTGTATGCCTATGTACTAGGTGAGCAAAACTCTTCTTATGCTTGTAATAATAACTAGCATGAGTGTAGACATCTAATATGTCTTTCAGTATGGTCCCAGATAATATTAGTAAGTATGAATATACTGTGTAAAAGTTGTGATTTGTCAAACAAGTTTTTGTGCAAATTTTATTTTTAAGACATTATTTTATTTGATAAATTTATTGTTGGTATCCCTAAAGTGAATAACTTTTAGAGTCATATTTTAATTAAAAATATTACCTAATGAGAGATGACCTTGTTAATTAGAAAAGTGTGGTTGAGGGTTAGCGTGAACTGAGACTTATTTTCTTAATAGGAGACTGAAGTCCCCGTACTCTATAAATAGAGGGTCTAATTCTAGGGATGAGCAATGGAGAAATCCTTTTGGGTAGCCTTGTGCCACGTAACCAATAGACAAGCGCAGGTTTGTTCCATTCAATGTGCTCTTAAACCTATGGTGGACACAAAAGCTTGAGTTTGATTATATTTTGACGGTGGTTCAAGTTAAAATAAGTTGATCTAGCCTTGTGCTTCATTTTTTTTTTCAATCAACATGGATTCAAGTCTTTTGTTGATGAAAGGTATGGTTTCTTTTTTTCTCTTTCTTGATGTTATTATTAATGTATATGTTATTTATTCAAATTCGTGCTTAGATTCTATACATAAATTTGAATCAGATCATACCCAAAATCGGATAACACTTGATATAATTAGCTTGCGAAAGCCATAACTTTATAATAGTATATTGATGATACTTTATATGTTGAAAATTTTAGAAAAATATTTTCAGTAAAAGATAGTGAAAATTGTCCATCAAATAATAAAAAAACTGACTTTTACTATTGTAGTGAGTCGGGTCGATCCACAGGGAACGAGATATATCCAAGATTCAATATCGAGATGAACTGCACTTTATTAATAAAATAAAAATGTCTACAATGAAAAGTACAAGTTGACAAAAAGAATTAACTAAGAAAAAATCTAAGAATCTAAACTACGCTACTTAAGCACTCCAAATCTACAAGGGTAATTTTATCCTTTTTTTAAGTATCACAATCGATTTATTGGCATAAAATCACCTTTTGACCTACAGTATGCTTGTAAACCTAGAAAAATAAAAGTCATAAGTTAGCAATTAAAATTACTACAATAATTCAGAAATACAACTAAAATTAAGTCTAGAAAATAACTACTATAACTAATTTGTAATTTAAATAAAACTACACTAAGATATAAATTCTAATAAACCAATTAATTTATTCTACTGCTAATTACACTAAATCATAAAATCAAACTATGTAATCTGCATTACATAAATTTAATTAGCTATTGAAATGTCTGTTTTGCCCTCGCTATAGTGCAGGAATGATTTTTTGACTAACTTTCAAAAATAGATGATTTGAAGCCAAATGGAATCCAAAATTTATGAAATTTATTTTGTTGGATTTTTGACACATGCAGAAATCAAACCCTTTTTACAGCATTCAAAAATGCATCCAGAATCTCCATATATAAGCATTTCAAGAACACCTAAAAATTGGAAATTAGTCTGTCCCGAAATTAAATCTTCTGATAATCCAATTTTTGAAAAATACTTAAAAATCCAACCAAATTAACTCCAAATGAGTTGAAATTTGGTTTGCAGTCAAAAGACACATGGAGGAAGAGAATAGAAAAAAATGGATTTAAAACTCTAAGAAAATCCACATAAAATGATGAGTTCAAAAGACTGTAATTTCTAGTTTTTAAAATCAATTCCAAAATATTTAAAAGCAATTCAATTCATGCACTAATGACAGAGTGCAATGCAGTAAACAGACATACCAGTTATACTACTATGTTAAACTATAAAAATTAGAATTTTAAATATGATAACAAATTAAATCTAAGAATAAAACATAAATTATTTTTAAAGAGTCAACTTAACCCTAACATACAAGTAAACACACAACTAGGCTAAATGAACAAACTTAAGCTAATGTAAATATTAACTAACATACATTCACACCAATGTTAATCGTCTCCCATATAAGACATGCCTCAACATTAATAAAAAAAATATAAGACATAAAATGAAAATATAAACTATAGCAACTCACTTAACTAATATGAATGCTATATAAGGTGGCCCATCCCCTATGTGGGACCTACTTAATATTTAAGTAAATAATAAAATGAAATGAAACATTAAATACAAATGCCTAACTAACTTAACTAATATGCAAGACTAATTATTAAATGACATGCAATAAATAATAACGTCTAAGTCAAACTTACCTAAATGCTTAATGAAGGCTGAAAATTACATATACTATGCTAACCTATCTAATAGAAAGGGTAATTAACACATAATTAGGCTAAATGGAATTAAGGTGGGGCCCATACATTCTTACCTTAAAAGAGTCCTTGACTTTGCTGATCCGAAAACATCAGCCTCAGGTGGGCCCACACATTTTTATATTAGCTTCTTAATTAAAACAAACCAATCTAAATTTAGGTAAGGGATTTGAATTCTAAATTTGCTTACCTAGATTACAAGGAGGAGAAGATCCTCTTGGTTGTCACCTTCAATGAGACTCAACTCTTTCCCCTTTTTTATTTCACAAATTTTAGAAAACCCCACAAATTGCCAAAATCGCCACTTGCTAAACTAATATAGTATAGTCTATATGCCAACTAGACTAACTAATGTAGGGATGCAAAGTAAATTAACACAAAAATCATGAATAGCTAGAATACTAAAAAAAATACGTACGCTAATTTAACCAACTATTGACTAAATCTATTCCTAACCTAATTACAGTAAATCCAGATTTAAGAAATGACTAAAATTAACTAACTTACTAAAACTAAGAGCTTCAAGGTTTAGCAATGGCTGCCTTCCTCTACTGGGAAGACGACAACCTTTGTTGAAACTTGGAATTCAAAAAAAATGCAAAACGAGTTTAGGCTAAAAGCAAAGCTAAGAAAAAATATTTTCTAAACCATAAACTATTCTAAAACTCAACTTTAAGCTATCAAATACTGGGATATAACTTTTCAATTTGCTGTAAAAAAAAAAAAAACAGAACCTAAAAAATGTAAAACATAACAAATGACTAGAGTATGTCTAGCCGATTTTCAGAAAATCGTGCAAACTTCAATCAAAGGCCATATTCTGCAACCACTTGATATAAATTAGAATTCAAACATTGCAATCTTCTTCATATCATAAAATAATCAGATCTGCAACAAAATGGAGGATCTTGATAGAAAAAAATGAAATAAAAAGACTTACATGATTGTACATTTTTTATCCTAAACTACAGAAGGGATGCAAGAAGGCTTACCTTTTGAAAGCCCAACGAGTGTAGGTGAAAAAAGAGTGGACCATGGATTCCGGATCACTCCAAGGACGTCCTTCAATGGATGCTTCAATATCTGCAAAATCCCAGCAAGACTCTAGATGGATGGGTAGAGGAAAGAAGAGCAAAATGCCTGAAACGAATCTAGTTGTTAGATGCAAGAAGGTCGGCTAGATCTTCAAGAATGCTTGATTTCTCAAGCACAATTCATGCCCTTCACCTACAAAAATCTGCAAAAATACAACAACAAACCATGAAGAATAATGGTACAAAGAAGTATAGGCAAATATTGATGAAGAGACAAAGAATGATGAATTGATAGAGAGAAGAATTTAGCCGGATTTCAGATGAAGAAGAAAGAATAGGTGCAAGAGACACAAAAGAAGTTTTCCTTCAGCCATGGACAAAGCTCTCTGATGGAGAACTCATCCCTTATGAGGGAGGTTCAGAAAATAAATTTTAAAAAATTCAAAACACCTCTCCCTTTTCATAAAACTTTATTTCCACTTGAAAAAATATTTAAAATTCAATTTAGCCTAAAAATGCCCCTCTCTTTTGAGTTATTTTGCAAATTGTAAAACATGAAGTTAGATGAATTTGGGTTTTAGAATGGATATTAGGATCTTGTCTGATCCAAAACCCACCATGCTTAATTTGAGTCGGAATTGGATCTAATCCACTGTCGAATTTGCTTCAGAACATTAAAATGCTTCTAACTTCTTCAATTGAACTCTGTTTTCGCTCAATTTTGGAATGTAGCTCCTTGAACCCTACAATGACCTAATCATGGATTTAAATCATAAAATTTTACTACGATGCATGTAATTAATGACTCAAATATGCTGCATTTCATGCATCATCAAAATCCTTCATGCTTACTAGTTGCTAGACCTCAAACAATGCTTAGAAAAAAATACTCTCCTTACTATGAACTTAAAAAGAAAATTTTAGAGATTATTAAATCTATTAAACATCAAACAACTATCCTAACTCACTTTTGCAGGCATCGCAATTGCATTTAGCACTTGCAATAAGCCCTTTCAACCCCTGGGTTTCACCCGCAGATGACAAGTGTGGTCTTGTGAGGGTTTCCAGCGATGCTACCCCCAAACATCATTACAATGCATTTCATCTATTTTATAAAAGTATTGAGCCTTCAAGAAAATCATTTTTTGACTTTAATATGTCATGCTTATGTAAGACCGAACATATAACAACAATTCACACCTCCATAATAGAAATATTTTTCTTAAATCTCACTAAAATTTATAATAATTTACATATCAATCACATAAAATCAAACATAAACATGCTAATACCCTTCAATTCATACTTATATTATTTTTGTACGACTTTTTTTCTTTTCTAAGGCATTGTTTTTCTTTTTTTCACTTTTTTTTTTCAATGAGCTCTACATCTATCTCAACCCTAACAACATGTCATACTATTAGGCCTGGAATATCAGTAGTATTTGTGTAGCCCCTGTTGTGTGCAATGTCAACATCTATTAGACTTTCTATTGCATTCTCGTAACGAGCTTTGGGCTGGCAGCTCCCAGACTAGTTGGCTTTAGGGTATCAGGTATAAACACCCTTCAGGCTTACTTGCTCGAACACAGTAGGCCTCATTGACATCAACTAGGTAAGGTGTTCATTCATCTAGTGGCTCTTGTTCATAGAGTGAAAATAAATCAACTATACCTCCACCCCACTACATGAGTGCACCAGATAAAAAGGAGCAACTACACTTGCTTTTTTCTCAATTTTTCATTGCTTTTATTTTATAGGGTCATACATGATCGTACAAGTACTTCACTTAGGTGTTACATATTCTTATGCTATCTTTTCATTGAAAGTTACATAAAAAAATCATGTATTTTAGCTTGGTTTTCAAAAAAAAAATCTCTATAGGGCTTAAAATTATTAAAATATGTTAAATCCTCCAACTAACGCTCCATACAAAGCTAAAATTTGATTTTTGTAACCTCAATTATGTGAGTGTTTAAAAAAATGAACACATGGTCTAAAAAATTAAAAAGATTATCCCCCAATGCATAAACCAATATTGTCCTCAGCAACACTCCCCTATGCTTAGACTAATGCCAATATCATGAACAAATAATGCATGCTGACAACAATAATTAATAAAGGAGAATGAGCAATACAACCTGATGGGATATAACGGTCCTTTACGCGCCCATGCACCACCACAATGCACACTCCGATGCTTTGTTTTCTAGTGAACTGGCTTGTAGGTCCTTTAATCCGTCCATCTGTCATCAAAACTCTAAAATTGCACATAATCTTGCTCAAAAGATAAGATGAAATGTCAATGATATACAATAAGAGGAAAAAGAAAAGAAATAAAAGATAATGGTAGCAAAAGAAAACAATAAAATAATCAAAAGCAATCGCTATGCTAACTATTTTACAACAATTATCGCCACATCCTCACTCATCAACTTCCCATGACTGGTTCCTTAACCTTAGGATTTCTCAATGGCTGACTCGGTAAGGTCCCCTCCAATCTCCTACTGAGTGACTCAGGCAATTGCCCCACTTGCATCTCTAGCTTGACTAGAGACTGGGTGTGCAAACTCACTATCTGGTCATATTTTTAGAACGTTTAATCATATCTCTGTTGATTCTTGTCATTAGATGTCTTCATATCCTCACAGATCCTCAACAAATGTTCCTCTAATGGTGACTGTCGTTGCGGCTCCTAAGAAGGTGCAGTAGGTGCAAATGGAGTTGGAGACAGGGAAAAAGATTGTTGCTCAGGCTGGACCTGATGTGTGGGCAGTCCTACTGGCTGCCTCCAAGAGAAATTCGAATGATTCTGCCACCTTAGATTATATGTAGTAGAATAAGGATTATTCTAAGGGCGAGTGAAGCCCTCTGCTGCCTGAACTTGGGTTGTCACAAATTCAGAGTACTGAAGTGTCGAAGGGCACTCAGTGACCTCATGAGATGGACTGTGGCACAGAGCACACACCGACGACTGACACGTCAGGGGATTGGCGAGAAGTTGATTCACCTTATGATTAAGCAGATTAACTTTACTTTGCATCGCATCAAGTGGACCTACTTCCAACAACCCATCTTTCTTAAAAATACTCAGTGTGTCTCTCTCAATACAAGAGGAAGAAAAAGAAGATGAAGATGAATGATGAAGAGAATTTTTTGCTAGCATGTCAAACAAATGTCACGCCTCATCCTCACACTTCAATAGAATACTGCCCCCACAAGAAGAATCAATGAGTTGGCGGCTCCTTTCCGATAAACCATCATAGAAACACTGTAGAACATGTCACCTCGCGACCTGATGGTGTGCATATTCGAATGAGTTCCTTCATTCTTTCCCAGGATTCATGAAATTACTCACCTTCACTCTCACAAAAACTAGTGATGGCTCACCTGAATTGATTTGTCTTGCCTATTGGGAAATATTTACGAAAAAGTTCTTGCTGCAACTGATCTCATGTCTCAATTCGCCCTATATCCAATGTCTTGAGCCAATGCTTGACTTTATCTTTCAATGAAAATGGGAACAATCGGATTTTCAATGCATCATCCCCGATGTTATTGATTCTAACTGTATCACATACGTTAAGGAATTCATCAATATGCTTATAGGGATCCTCCTGCAATAGGCCATGAAAAGACGATAACATGCTAATGATACTGGCCTTGATCTCATAATAATGGGCTCCTATCTTGGGTCTTATGATGATGGAGCCCTGGTAGTACTCTGTAGGAACAAAGTACTCACACAGTAATCTCAGAGCGGGTCTCTCTAGAACCGGCTGTTCTTGTCTCTCGTCTCCCATTTTACCTTGGCTTCTAGATCTCCTTATGATACGCTCTAGCTCTGTTTCGAAGGGATAAAGATGTTCGCCTGAATTATGTCGCCCTTGCATGCACTGGCACGAGTCCAAGTGTATGGCCTAAATAAAGTGTGAGCATCCTAGCTAATCTAACCTAAGTGTGCAACCAGATCACAAATTGCATGCCCACCAAAAATAATACAAAAAAATACTATTGCGTTTGGTCTCTACTTCCTAAGAAATCTAAATGCTAGAATTTCTAGTAGCTTTGCAATACACAACCAGTATGTAGAGATCAGAGGCCCTAAAAATCATAAAGAAATCTAAACTAACACTGGACAAACCAAAGAAACACACAAAAAAAGTAGTTTGCACAAATTTGTTTTCTTTTGAAAATCAAAATTCAAACAATATGTGGTTTTATTTCAAAAATCTGCAGAAATCCGGTTCTGAGCACATGATAGGGTCTATTAAAAATCGATAACTGAAACACTCCAAACTCAAAACTTTTGAAAATTAGCAAGCAAATTCTACACACAAGTAGCAATCCACAACCTTTGAAAACACCCAAAACTCAACTCCTAAACTCCAAAAATTGCATCTGCAAGTTGCTATTCTAAAACAGAAACATGATTCTCTATTTTTGGCAGATTTGAAAGTACGAGTTCAAAATCAATATTTTTAGAAATACTTGTGCCCCAAATTTTTTTTCTGATGCTGCACACCGCAAAGAGTGTTCAAACCAAAAATTAGAATTTTCTGAACCGTTTTGGCTATTAAAATGGATTTTAGAAAATTACTGACAAACAATGGAAAACAAGATTTGCTTCAATCCAACCTTTCTATGTAATTTCTAAGCTATCAATCACAATTAGATGAAACAAAAATACAAGATATATCTAACATTCAGCAACAATTATAAATCCAATCACTATATTAGAAAGCAATTAATCTAACTAATCTAAATTAAAGCAGAAAAATATAATAACTAAATTATCTACGACATGAATCATATATTTACTTACTATGTTAATCTTAAATCAATCAACTACGAAACACATAAAATATCAACAAAGTGAGAATCCGGATAGGATTGAATATGATGCACTGTTCCCCAACAACGACGCAAAAAATTTGATGATACTTTTATCGGTTGGCAATTTAAAAAAAATATTTTTAATAAAAGATAGTGAAAATCATTCATCAAATAATAAAAAAAACGACTTTCACTGTTGTAGTGAGTCGGGTCGATCTACAGGGAACAAGATATATCCATGATTCAATATCTTGATGAACTGCACTTTATTAATAAAATAAAAATGTCTACAATAAAAAGTACAAGTTGAATAAAAGAATTAACTAAGAAAAAAATCTAAGAATCTAAACTACTCTACTCAAGCACTCCTTCAAATCTACAAGGGTATTTTTGTCCTTTTTGCAAGTATCACAATCGATTCATTGGCATAAAATCACCTTTTGATCTGCAGTATGCTTGTAAACCTATAAAAATAAAAGTCACAAGTTAGCAATTAAAATTACTATAATAATTCAAAAATACAACTAAAATTAATTCTAGAAAATAACTACTACAACTAATTTGTAATTTAAATAAAACTATACTAAGATATAAATTCTAATAAAGCAATTAATTTATTCTACTTCTAATTACACTAAATTATAAAATCAAACTATATAATCTGCAGAAAACTATGAAAAATTACATAAATTTAATTAGCTATTGAAATGTTTGTTTTGCCTTAGCTATAGTGCATGAATGATTTTCTGATAGACTTTAAAAAATAGAGGATTTAAAAGGCCAAATGAAATCCAAAATTTATGAAATTTATTTTGTTGGATTTCTGACACGTGCAGAATCAGACCCTTTTTACATAATTCAAAAATTCATCCAGAATCTCCAAATATAAGTGTTTCAAGAATACCTAAAATCTGAAAATCAGTCTGTCCCAAAATTAAATCTTTCGATAAACTAGTTTTTGAAAAATGCTTAAAAATCCAACCAAATCAAATCCAAATGAGTTGAAATTTGGGTTGCAGTCAAAGGACACGTGGAGGAAGAGAATAGAAAAAAATTAGATCTAAAACTCTATAAAAATCAACATAAAATGATGAGTTCAAAAGACTATAATTTTTGGTTTTTAAAATCAGTTTCAAAATATTTAAAAGCAATTCAATTCATGCACTAATGACAGAGTGCAATGCAGTAAACAGTCATACCGGTTCTACTACTATGTTAAACTATAGAAATCAGAATTTTAAATTTGCTAACAAATTAAATCTAAGAATAAAACATAAATTATTTTTAAAGAGTCAACTTAACCCTAACATATAAGTAAATACACAACTAGGCTAAATGAACAAACCTAAGCTAATGTAAATATTAACTAACATACATTCACACCAATGTTAGTCATCCCCCATATAAGACCTACCTCAACATGAATAAAAAAAACATAAGACATAAAATGAAAATATAAACTATAGCAACTCACTTAACTAACGTGAATGCTATCTAAGGTGACTTGTCCCCTATGTGGGACCTACTTAATATTTAAGTAAATAATAAAATGAAATGAAACATTAAATACAAATGCCTAACTAACTTAACATATATGCAAGACTAATTATTAAATGACATGCAATAAATAATAATGTCTAAGTCAAACTTACCTAAATGCTTAATAAAGGCTGAAAATTACATATATTATGCTAACTTATCTAATAGAAAGGGTAATTAACACATAATTAGGCTAAATAGAATTAAGGTGGGGCCCATACATTCTTACATTAAAATAGTCCTTGACTTTGCTAATCCGAAAACGTCAGCCCCAGGTGGGCCCACACATTTTTATATTATCTTCTTAATTAAAACAAACCAATCTGAATTTAGGTAAGGGATTTGAATTTCAAATCTGCTTACCTAAATTACAAGGAGGAGAAGATCCTCTTGGTTGTCACCTTCAATGAGACTCAACTCTTTCCCCTTTTTTATTTCACAAATTTTAGAAAACCCCACAAATTGCCAAAATCGCCACTTGCTTTGAATTTTCAAATGTACCCTTCTATAAAATTCAAACTCTTAAAAAATCTACTAAGCTAAACTAATATATTATAATCTATATGCCAACTAGACTAACTAATGTAGGGGTACAAACTAAATTAACACAAAAATCGTGAATAGCTAGAATACTAAAAAAAATACCTATGCTAATTTGACCAACTATTGACTAAATTTATTCCTAACCTAATTGCAACAAATCCAGATTTAAGAAATGACTAAAATTAACTAACTTACTAAAACTAAGAGCTTCAAGGTTTAGCAATGGCTGCCTTCCTCTATGGGGAAGACGACAGCCATTGTTGAAACTTGAAATTAAAAAAAAATTGCAAAATGGGTTTAGGCTAAAGGCAAAGCTAAGAAAAAATATTTTCTAAACCATAGACTATTAAAAAACTGAACCTTATGCTATCAAATACTGGGATATAACTTTTCAATTTGCTATAAAAAAAAATCATAACCTAAAAGATTTAAAACATCAAAAACGGTTAGAGTATGTCTAGCCGATTTTTAGAAAATCGTGCAAACTTCAATCAAAGGCCATATTTTGCAGCCACTGGATATAAATTAGAATTCAAACATTGAAATCTTCTCCATTTCATAAAATAATCAGATTTGCAACAAAATAGAGGATCTTGATAGAAAAAAAATGAAATAAAAATACTTACATGATTGTACATTTTTTATCCTAAACTACGAAAGGGATGCAAGAAGCCTTACTTTTCGAAAGCCCGATGAGTGTAGGTGCAATAAAAGTGGACCATGGCTTCCGGATCACTCAAAGGACATCCTTTAATGGCTGCTTTAATGTTTGCAAAATCCCAGCAAGGCTCACGATGGATGGGTAGAGAAAAGAAAAGCAAAATGCCCAAAATGAATCTAGCCGTTAGATGCAAGAAGGTCGGCTAGATCTTCAAGAATGCTTGATTTCTCAAGCATGATTCACGCCCTTCACCTGTAAAAATCTACAAAAACACAACAACAAACCATGAAGAATAATGGCACAAAGAAGTATAGACGAATATAGATGAAGAGACAAAGAATAATGAATTAATAGAGAGAAGAATTTAGCAGGATTTTCGACAAAGAAGAAAGAATAGGTTCAAGAGATACAAAAGAAGTTTTTCTTCAGCCATAGACAAAGCTCTCTGATGGAGAACTCATCCCTTATGAGGGAGGTTCAGAAAACAAGTTTTAAAAATTCAAAACACCTCCCCCTTTTCATAAAAATTCATTTCCACTTGAAAAATTCTTTGAAATTCAATTTAGCCTAAAAATGCCCCTCTTTTGAGTTATTTTGCAAATTGTAAAACATGAAGTTAGATGAATTTGGGTTTTAGAATGGATATTAGGATCTTGTCTGATCCAAAACCCACAATGCTTAGTCTGGGTCGAATTGGATCATTAATTTGTTCATGTAAATTTCATTTGCATATTTAAATTGACATGTCATATGGATCATGTATACAAATGTATAGCTAATTTCATTACAATGATTATTTTGAATAAATAAAAATAAATAAATAAGAAGATATATTTATTTCTCATAAAATAAAGTAATGAAATTATGTACTTAATTGCAATCATATATGGATATGTCGTACTCAATTAATAATATTCTTTAAAGTATTTAAATTTTATAAAGTATATAGGTTATTTTTTAGATCATGTCTTACCATATTTTCTAATAGATAGTACCGAAGTAGGGGTAAAGATGAAAAAACAAAAACATAAAAACTAGTCGGGCACAACGACTGAGCGACATTTGAGTAAAAAAAAGGCAGGATGGAGTTTTTTTTAAAGAAGACATAAGATGAAATTTGTCGCGGTCCAACATATGACAGAAGATTCAAATCCAATATTAAGGATCTGGGTGCCATCTATATAGACCCATGGGGGTCGACCAATAGTGTGTGGATCCTAGGGTTGTGATGTGAAAGCTGAGGTGACTTTTCTAATTAAGGGAAGATTAATTGATTCAAAATCACAATAAGAAGAGGAGAAGCATGTGACATTACAAAAAAGTAAGTCAATTAGCAGAGGGGGCCCCACATATGAGAGACATGAATCTAGAGAGAACTAGAGGACGTCCCCCCTTCTAGAAGATGACTAAATAAATTATATAACTTTTAATTAAGAGTCCTTAATTAGTTCAATTAATTAGTGAGAGTTCTTAATAGAGTAAAGTCTTAGCTTAAATGGGCTATTGACTGTTTTTAATTAGATGAACTATAAGTTAATTGAGACTCAACCCCATGCAAATAAAGTATATGAATGAATGCTTGATAGAGAGTGAAGGATGAGTAAAAAAAGGGGAGGGTCGAGTCTCGACCCAGGCAAGAGAGAGAGATGGAAGGGTTGGGTGTTGACTCTCAAAGAAGAACGAGTGAGGGAGGTCGCCACATGGTGACCCCTCATTGGGCAAGGGTCTTATCCAAAGGAAAAGACCTTTTTGCCCTCCTCTTTTCTTGAATTACTTTCCAAAATACCCATCTCAAAACCCAAAACTACATCTTGTGAGGTTCCCAAAATACCTGAATTCACTAAATTGATAACCCCTTATCATCGACAGTCTTCCCCTAAGTTTAGGTCATATCGCAGACCCTTAAATACGTCCCTAAAACCCTTGAACCAGAGCCTCTTAGTTCTTGACCGAAACAACAGCCGAAATGCTTAATGAACCAAAACCACACTTACTCGATTTAGCTCTTTTGCACAGTTTTTCTCTTTTTGCCCAATTTGCAACCCCGAGAAACCTTAGACGTCTTCTCCATCATGTCCAGGAGGGTTTAGCTCCGTCAACACACGTACCAAAAGTTCCATGATTTCAGAATCTCAAGTTCAATTCTCTTGAATCAGTCAGGCTTAAATTACAATATTCGTCTATTGAAAATTCAGACATACCTTTTGGGCCCTCTTTTGAACCATCAACTTCAGAAGTTTTGGAGGTTCTAATAGAATTTCATCCCTCAATCCTAGCCATCCAAATGCAGCAGTTTGACAACCAGGTTCAACATATGATACTTTGTATCCTATGTGAAAGGGTGAGATCCTTTTGGCAACATATAATGTACACACTAACCCGCAACACGTTGGGAGACCTGCCATGCTGGAATGCCCTGCCCAAGTATAATCACCATGCCATGGCCACAGTAAGAATGTTGGTTACTTTTGAATACGAGATGAAAGGATATCTCTGCCTCTCACACCCACACCCCTAATCATGTGATTGTTCTTTGTATGGTTGGATCTCTCGACAATGCAGTCGTCTCTCATACTTGGGTTTGAGGAGTTGGAATGGATGTCCAACAAAAAGCATAGCTTAAACCCAACCTACATGTTACTCGGCTTGTGTTTTCAAGTCAACTTTAAATAATATTTTGGTCACATGGTGTTTGTTTTCTGTGTAATGTGTGGGGCTCATTAACACTTGCTCGCTCATGCAAACGTAAGACTCAAAACAAACTGAACACTTTTTAAAAAGCATCCCTCTAACTCAGATGCTTTTTGTGTCCAGGGGAGTTCCACCCTTCCCCTAAAATAGGAGAGGACATGACATCCGGGTCATGTCAGCCTCAGATGTCGTTCTATAACCACCTGTTTTTTTTTCAGCCATTCACCTTGTAGATCGATGAATGACATCTAAGCACATTTGGAAGAGAGAAAGATATAAGAAAAGTGATTCAAAATGGAAGAACCATACGGATTTTTCGACCATTCCAAACTAGAGACTTTCGTTGAGAGAGTTTTTCTAAAAAGTATAATCTTTGATATGAAACATTTCTCCATGGGGGGGGGGGTGGAGAAATATTTTTTACCAAGATAAAATTTATTTTTACACCCCCACCACCCATCTCACCACCCTCCTCTTCTTCTCTCTCATTTTTTCACTTTGATTTTCTCATGCTACACAAACAAGTAAAAAACTTTCTTTTGGAAAACTTCTCATATAAAAAACTCTCATAGGCAAAACTTTCTTTTCATATGAGAGTTTTTTTCTCTTTCATACCTACACCTAAAGCACAAAAAATTGAACGACTGATGAGTGAGAGGAAAATTAGATGGCCTACCTATATAATGAGTAAATGGAGCTTTTGATCTGTCTGTTTTGGGCCCAAAGATAAGATCCTTTAGGGTATGTTTGATGGCTTGTCCCATGCATCACACGGGATAAAAAAGATGTCGAGAACATGATTGTTAACAAACATTGGATGAAGGGACAGAGGGAAACACATTTTAAAAAAGATGTCCTTGTTCCTCTATTCTGTGTGTCCACCGCATCCATTATCGTATGTAATTTTCGATCCACCTCCCCCCCTATTACAAAAGGAATAGGAATAGAGTGAACATTTAAAAAAAAAATACCTGACTGAAACGGAGGAATAGGGAGCCTCCTTTGCCCCAACCCACTCCCTGACTAGACGGAGACGACGATGCCGACCCTTGCCGTTGGTCTGACGTCTTCTGCACCACCATCTTTGCCACCTTGTGTGTCATTGTCGTCTCCATCCCTTCCCACAACCTCTCCAGCTACATCCCCTCTGAGTTCGGTGCCCTCCTCTTCCTTCGCCGCCTTAACCTCCATGCCCTCCTCTTCCTCCAACCTCCCCCTTGCTTCTTTCGTATCAATCACCCAAGGAAGAGAAGTCGATGACAATATAGAAGAGGAGGAAGAGCTCTCTATTCCTTGCAAATTCTGCATGAGTTTCCTATTCTTTTAAATTCCTCTCATATTTTAATGTTTAATCTTGCAGTCGACGATGATGTTAGTGACTCCTGGTCGATCCCGTTGCCACCTCTCCCTTTCAGAACCCACCACTCCCCTCTGAAGCTCTAACCCTAACCCTCACTTCGCCCTCAATTCCTTTGCTCTACCGCCTAAGCAACACCGTACCTCCCAGCCCACCATCCTCGAGGAGGACACCTACATCGTGGCAATCAAGCAGATCATTGAGCATGACTTCTTCCTCAACATTTCCAAACTCTACGATCGACTTGACTGGATCTTCGTCATCTATTCTGGCGACCCCTTGCAGATTAAGGACACCCAGTTGAAGATTCTAGACCGCCCCCGTGCCGTCGGTGGTTCCGCAAGGCCTCAAACCCTATTTGAAACCCTAACCTCATGATCGACTTCCATGATGACCCTATGGGCGCACAACTGCACACAAGATCAACGGTTGACAACATCTGCAACGAAAGAGGAGACCGATCCCTCTGTCGGAGATGGTGAGGATGCGGTGGTCAATTTGATTAATTGTGGGTGCCTTGCAATCGAACGAGGACAAAGCCCAACAGGCCTTCTGGTAGGGTTTGTGCCATTTCTTTGGGGTTTTTGACCCTGGTTTGAGCCTGAACCCACCCTGGGCCTACGTCTCAGAGAGGAATCGGGATGCCCTTGAGCTCACTGTGTGCTGGCGGGGTCCGACAATGACCGTCACCAACGTTGAGGAGCAGCTCGTCGAAGGCTTCGTCTACACTCAGATCTTCACCCTCAATGTGATTGTCGGTTGTCCGCACATTGTCTTCAAACAATGGACAATTGAAACATAGCATCTGAGTATGGTCCAAACAAACGTTGAACTTGAAACAATTGTTATAAAACAAATAGAATCAATGTTCTGTTTCATCTTTTTTATTCATTTTGTCTAACCCTGGACAAGCCATCAAACATGCCCTTAGGGCACGTTTGGAAGAGAGAAAAACTCTCGCAGGAAAATAAAGTTTTGCCTATAAGAGTTTTTATATGAAAAGTTCTCTAAAAGAAAGTTTTTCACTTGTTTGTATAGAATGAGAAAAACAGAGTGGCAAAATGTGAAAAAATGAGAGAGAAGAGGGAAGAGGGTGATGTGATGGATAGTGGTGAGATGGATGATGGTGAAAATGGCGAGATGATGGGTGATAGTGGTAGTGGTGAGATGGGTGGTGGGGAGCATAAAAGTAAATTTTCTCTTGGTAGGAAGCATTTCTCTACCATCCCCCGTGGATGAATGTTTTTTATTAAAATATATACTTTTAGAAAAACTTTCTCAGCAAAAAAGTTTCTCTCATTTGAAAGGGTCAAAAAATTCATAAGAATTTTTTTATTTTGCATTACTTTTCCTGCATATTTCTCTCTTCCAAACATGCCCTTAGGATGGGCCCAAGAGCTGGTCCAACCCAACAGAAAAGAAAACAAATGGTTGAACAAGCATGTGCATGTGGTCCCGGTAAATGAGGTTCCACATGGATCAAAGCACATATAAGTTAGCTCTAAATTTGAAAAGAATTCAATTGTGGTCTTCATAGCCATTATCCTTAGTTTTTTTATCCGTAGGGTTCAGATGTACCGAACTCATGTTTTGTTGGGACCGGATCCATCTTGACGGGCTCAAGAAGGATATGGATTTTTGGGTTATCAATGGGTTGAATATCCGATCCATTAAGATATGGATATAAAATATGGATCTAGAATATGGATCTAGACTTCAACTAGGGGTGTCAATGGGGCAGGTTTGGTTCGGATCCAGGTGAAACCAGACCTGGCCCCAATTTTTGGGTCTGGTATCGGGTCTGGACCTAGGTCTAATCGAACCTACTATAAGAAAACCATATCCAGACCCGATAAGAATTACATGAACCAGACCCAGGCCATACCCAATAAAACCATATTTTTTTATCATTTTTACATTGAAAATCTGTGGGTCTTAATCGGAATGCAGGTCAAGATTGGTTCTAGTAAAAAATTTCAGAAACTATATATGGGTCCATGTATTAATTGGACCTTCGGGTTCAAACCCGGGTCTTAATCAGGTCTTCTTATTTATCACCATACCCGGACCCTATAGTGTTTGGTTCGGGTCAGGGTCCCGACCCGTTGACACTCCTAACTTCAACTAACAAAGTAGCCGTAATGGACCTAGATTTGACTTATGGTATGCCCTAAACTGGTTCGTCATAAAAAAGAGAATGAGTTCCATTTTGTAGTTAAAAAGGGTTTAATGAAAACAAATTCTAACTGACTTGAACTCCTAAACTTGGATAAATGAAAAGCTAATCTGGTGTCATATCCTTTCGATCCAAACAAAGTGTAAATACAAAATCGTTATCTAGATTAGGCAAGGGATTGCGGCTAATCATACTTGGATCCAACATGGGTCGTCGAGTTCACTACATGTCTGTCTGGGTCAAGTCAGAGTCCAGATCTAAAAGGTGTCCGATTATATGAGCTCGAATCCAATTCGAAACGCTCGCGGATTCTATGTTGAGATCCATATCTGAAAAGACGTTACGGGTTAGGGTCTCATGTCCAACCGAATCCGATCCATTTGTAAACCCAAGTCCTGACGCAGAAAGCGGTTGGGAGTGGTGCTTATCTGACATCTGCGTCAGAGATTCTGGGGTCGTTCTTAGTTTTTCAAATTTGTTTTCTGAGCTCGTCGTCTTTTTCTCTTCCCTCTGTCTCTCTCTCTCTGTGCATTCCTTCGTTCGGAAGCCCTAAAAACTACACAGAGTAACCTCTCTCTCTCTCTCTCTCTCTCAAGCTTTTTGCAGGATAGTTGATGGCGTAGATCGTTTGAAGATTTCTTCTAAGAGGGTTTTTTGCGGAAATAGTTCGAGTAACAAGAGATTTTTTCGGTTTTTTTCGTGATCTGGGCTTTTTCTTTTGGTTTATTTGAGAATGATCGTGAAAACGTAGAAATGATCGATATTTTCTGGTAGTCTCGTTTGAAGGTCTCCTGAAAACATGAGTTTCTGAGTGGTCTCGCTCTCGAAATCTCGGTTTCTAGTAACAGAGGGTCCGAAAAAGTCTCTTTGATTTCTCTGGATTGTCTGTTTCTCAGAAGCCATTACGAATTATATGACTGTGTGTGTGTGTGTGCGTGCGCTCACACACAGCACACACACACAAAGAGTCTTGCATGTTCTGCTAAGAGAAACATTTTCATGGAAGGAGTCCAAGAACGCCGGACTTGTCTGTCTATATTATTTTCATTCACTTCTCGTTCTTTGAAATGGACAGTGAAAATCGATCATTTATCAGAATTTTTAGTGGCGAGTGAGAAGTTCACAAACCGCGCTCTTTGACATTAATGCATGCGCATATATATTGTAAAAGCAATTAACGAATATGACTCTCTCTCTCTCTCTCTCATGACCGCTTGAATGTCATCATAGGCTCGTGGATGGGGAGATCTGTTTCTAAAAGAAGGATTTATATGGGGAGATGTCCGGGATACAATATTTCTGGCTCTTGTTATGTTCTTCTGGATAATGATCTTGAAGTTGTTCATGTTTTCGGTTAGTTTTAGGAACTAAGAATTAGTAAATGGGCGGGCTTTGTCTTGTTCTTGATTTTTTTTGTGTATAGTGCTCTTTTCATGCATCTTTTGCTTGGATGTTGATTTCTATTTTTTTAAATTCTCGTGATTTAGCTTATTTAGGATTTCGAATGGTTTTACTTATTATATCTGCTTTTTTAAAAAAAGAATTCTTTTTTATGGTACAAGATGTCGAGATCTGGAACGCTCAATCTTGCAACATCCGTTGGAGGGAAGATCGAGAAGAAGGATGTGCTCTCAGCCGTCGATACGTATGTGTATTATGGATTTCAGCCTTGCTTTTGTTTTGCTTACAGGGTTGAATTCTCTGTTTTGATTTCTCATGTACCCTGCGTCTCTCTGTCTTCCTTTTTCTTATTTCTTGGAACGGTGGTGTGCTAACTATTTTGGTTAAATGTTGTTTTTAGTTTTTCACGCATTTTTTTTTAATTCATGTATCAGTGATAAATGCTCTTCTATCTTGTATATTCATGAAGACACAACGATGACAATACAAGCAAAATTCAGCGTTTGATCATTAGTGTTCCAGCATTTTCCTTCTTACTGTCCTATCCTATAGATGATACCCAGATGGCTTTACTAAAGAAACAATTATTAATTTGCAAATATGACCTGTACTTTTATGTTGGCAACTATCGATCCTTAATGAATTCTGTAATTCAAAAGTGAATGCTGTTATCTGGACATGAGGCACTGTGTTTTAAACAGTTGGCAACCTTACCATGGTAGAAATGAGTCTATGGCAACATTATATATGGAAGAACAGACAACGAGGACAGATGAGCTATCTGCAATTGCCTCTTGAGCCTTGCTGAAATGCTGAATCCAAAATGTTTTTTTATTTTTATTTTTCATTTGGAAAACTTTATGGAATTTTTGAAAGAATGAAATCATACTGAAATTCAATGTAAAAGAAAGCTCTTTTCACTCTTGCATAAGGAACATTTGTAACTCTGCCTTCAGAGATTGGAGCACAGGAAAAAAAGTGTCATATTTGCATATTTGGAGGAGTAGACAACTCTCCATTTTTATCCATCATTTGACCATGGGCTTCAACATCGTAGAAGAAAATAATGCAGAAATTTAAAGTTAACAATTTTCAATACTCTAGTAAAGGGAACATTTCAAGTTTCTCATCTCATTTTGAGAGTTCATGGTGTGAATAGTTGATGAGAGCCTTCTTGAATATTTTCTGATGACATGCAGATTGGCTAGTAGTTTTCCAAGGTCTAAATTCTCCTAGGCTATCTTTGACCTGCTAACTAGCTTTATTTCCAGGAAGGACAATGAACATGTCTAAGGAAGCATTTCAAAATATTTTTTTGGATATGGTAATGGCATTCAAGGAAGGGTTGATGGTTATAGCTGTTGGCCTTTGTAAATGGTTGCTTAAGCTCCAAATAAAAGCTCACATTTAGGAAGGAAAAAAGAAAAAATATCATGTTTATGGACAAGCCCGCTGGTTGACATGCACTCCGCATAGTCATGGCATTCGGAGGGAAATTTGGCAAAGATAGGAGCTTGGTTTGTGCAACTTTCAGATAAGAGATCAAGGAGATCACCTTAAATACATGTTCATACTTCATACTCTATAACCCCTGTAAAAAAATCTAGCTTAATTCCATGTGCATTAGGTATTGAATGCAATGAAAACCAAATTATTTGCTTGCATGATTTGAAGAAGGAAGCTTCATTATAATAAGTATCAAATGTACACTTCCTACTTGCTAAATGCAGTGTGCATGAAGAATTTCAGACCTGGCATTTTTAAGCAAGATGCTTGCTTCTCTGACAGGGACTGCTTTATTGTGTTTGCCATGGCCATGTTCATTGTGTTATGAATTCAATGTGTTTTTTTCTTGGATTTATTCCTTTTGGTATTTTTATGTTTTGACCCATTGTTTGATTTGTTAGGTATGAGAAATATCATGTTTCCTTTGGAGGTAAAGAGGAAGAAAGAAAAGCAAACTACACAGACATGGCAAGTTCTTTTTCAAAGAAAAAAACTATAGTACAGTTGAATCTGGATTTTGTTATTTTCTTTTGCTCTTCTTTCTTTATAACTATTAAGTGAATGAATCTTTTAACCTTTGAAAACCATTGACCTTAAAATGTCACCTGGACTTTTTATTTATGTATCTGCTATCGGGTTGTCAATTCATAGTGCACTGTGTTGAATGAGTTTGTGATTCACTTTTAATTCTTTCATTACTTTATAGCAATATCCGAACAGTTTGGTAATCTATTATGAAAAGTAGAAACAATGAATTTTTGCCCATTTTTTCCTTGGCATTGTATGGACGCAAAACTCAGTTGATCACAAGTTCAAATATAATTGAATACTCTTTTCTCATCTTGCGTGCAATTTCAAGCAACAATAGATGGTATGGAGTATCATCTTATTCTCATATCATATGTCAGCGTTGAACTTTTACTTTTCTTTTTAAATGTGTACACAACCTAAGTGGCTGAATATTGTTAAATTCTGATTGGACTCAAAACAGTTAGGATAATACAGATAGGAAAAATTGGGGTGGATCTGTTAAGTTTCCCTGAATATTGAACAAGGAAAATCATAAAAGTTATGTTAGCATGGACTAGCACCCAGTTAATCCCAATGTTAATGCCAGTGAATTCTAAGTTCGAGCAATCAGACAACTAATCAATGGGCTTATTGAAGGAAAAAAGACTAGACTTGGAGGAGATGGATAAAAGAATGAATTTTGTTTTTTCACCTATTGCTTGGTTGAATCAGAAAAATGAAGAATTCACTGATTTTGGAGCTGATTTTTCTTTTGGTCATGAAAATTGGTTCCAATCACATCATAATAGGGACTGGTCTGATTTCAAGTTGGGTGAATTTTTGCTTGACTTAATCCATTTTTTGCAGTAACCACTGAATATCAATGTCACACTGTAATGGAAGTAACAAAAAGTGAAATGATGAGCTATATGGTGGTTTTGTTTGTATTATCCAATGCACTTTCAGGAAGGATGTGTAAGGAAACGGCTTTGAATATATTAGGTTCAATAATGAACCAATACACATGCACATGAAGTGCGAATATACCCACTAAAGGGGAAAACACAAGCACATAATGTGCTAACACATAAACCCACAAAGGGGCAAAAATGCCTATAAGGCATAAGTTGATATTATTGAAAAGAGGAAGGGTGTAACACCCATTACATGGAGCAAAAGCTCCTCCAAAGGAGTGAATAAATTACAAGGGGGAGACCCCTATTTATAACAAGAGAGGAGCCACATAGGGGGCTCCCAAAGGAGTCGTTGGGAGCCCCCAACAGTCACATTTGTGACCGTTGGGGGCTCCCCAACGACTCTTTGGGGAGCCTCCCTAGGTGGCGCAAACCACAAAAATGAAAAAAATAAAAAAAGAAAAATAAAAATAAAATTACAAACATATTCCAAATGGAATATGCGTAAAAAGGGGAAATGACTAAACTACCCATATGCCTAATAATAGAGAAATATTATATATATATATATATATATATATATATATAATTAGGAAGATACATATGCATATATACCATATATGTATATGTATCATCCTTTATATATATAAAATATATATAAGATTACAAAGATTGAATGATACATTTTAACAGGATGATGATGATGATGATTGTGAGCATCTTTCCAATGTGGGGAGTTTCTTGAGTCCTAAGTGGTGCTTGATTTAATATATAAATACCTTGTGCTATTATAACTTGCACTTCATATGCCTACTTTAAGCTTTTCCTTTTTTCTAGGTAAACAAGTATTATGATCTTTCGACAAGCTTCTATGAATTTGGTTGGGGGGAGTCTTTTCATTTTGCTCCCAGGTTCACACTTCTCCTTTGCTTAGATTCATCAATATGGTTTTGTTAAATCCAGATTAATGTTCACTTTTCATGTGTATGAATATGCAAGTAACAGATACTTGCTAAAAAAAAGAAAATGCTTGTAAGTTGTCCATGTTTTCACAGTTCAACATTGTTTTGATAAATTGACTAACAATTCATGCATTTTGCAGATGGAAAGGGGAATCTCTTCAGGAGAGCATCAAACGTCATGAACACTTTCTTGCTTTACAACTTTGTTTGGAACCTGGAATGAAGGTGCACTTGAAAGGCTTCATTCAATAGTTAATTGGCGAGTTTCTCCTATGCTTTTGTATAGGTGTGGTCTGGAACTTAAATGCTTCCTGACTGCAGGTGTTGGATGTTGGCTGTGGTATTGGAGGACCGCTTCGAGAAATTGCTAGATTCAGGTAAAATTTAGATCACAACTTTTCAAGTTTCTAAACTTCTCTTCTAGCTAATTTTTGGATACTTGTATGCATTTAAAAGGAGACAAGTTTCTTTTCTTCTCCCTCTAGGAAGCGATCTGAACTAGGGTTATTGGATGCAGAATAGGAGGGAATATTCTATGCCTTTTTGGGCACATTTTGAAGCGAGAAAAACTCTCATATGAAAAGAAAGGCCTATGAGAAGTTTTTCAAAAGAAAAATTTTCGCTTGTTTGTGTAGCATGAGAAAAACGAGCTTGAAATGAAAGAGAAAAAAATTTGCTTGTTTGTTTGTGCATGAAAAATTTTTCTCATGCTAGACAGAAAGCAGTTTATCATCCACACTGTGGACAGTTGGGGCTCAGTAACAACAACTGAACAAATGGATCGGCTTTCCAGATTAAGACAGAACCAAAAGACCATGGAGTTAAAATGACACTACTGCCAGCTTTCCAGATTAACAAAAAAAAAAATGAAAATAAAGATCTCAAAGTTTTTCAAATTGGATGTTGAATTCGGTTTGGATCTAAAATGGCTCAAATGCTAGCTTTCCATATTTACAAACTCAGCCACAGAACTCCAACACACATCTTAATCACCCACCTCCACCAAAAAGCAATAATAAGATGATGCCATGATGGTATTCACTCAGACCAAAGATCTCAAGATAACAAATGAAACCAAAAACCCTTTTTTTTCTTTTTTGCTAATATGAATTGTCGCAAAGTTTTTTTAAGAGGTTCTGTACAATCATAAAGTGAACATGCAAATAAACAACAAACAAAATCAATGACATCAATAATAACTAAATGCCAAAACTAAAAAAAAAACAAATTAAACACTAAGAAATCCCCCAATCCATCAAGAATTGGCCAACCAAACTCATCAACCACACAAAACCATAAAACCAATAGTCCCCAAACTGAAAAAGCGATTCAAACAAAAGCGCACCAAAGAGTTGAGAGAAACAGGTCGCCAATGGTGTCGTCCACATTGCACTTCACCCTGATCTTCTTCCCCAGCCGATTGTTCAGCACCACCTCGATCATCTTTGCCCCCACAACTGAAACCCCCCAGCACGACTCTAGAAGGAGAAAGTAGAGGAGGCCTGAAACAGAATCCCCAACTGATTCTAGGAAGGCGATGATGGCATCGTCGGCGATGGGGGTGCCGTCCAACCAGTTTGGGTAGGTCAAGCGACTGCCTAGGCCCTAGACAGAGGAGGGGTGAGAGAGGAGGTGTCTCTCCTGATAGGAAAGACTCTTCCGCCCCCACACCCCCCCTCCTATAAAAAAATGTACCTTTTTCAAAATGTTTCTCAAAGAAGCATTTTTGCTCTTTTGGAAAGGTCCGAAAAATTGTACGATTTTCCGACCTCGGTTCACTTTTCTTAGATGTTTCTTGCTTCCAAACGTGCCCTTAATCAAGTGTAATGTAGGAAGGGAATTCCCAGAAGTCTATATTTCTGCATCAAGAACATTTTCTTAATATTTTAAAGAGAAGTAGGATTGAGGGAATTGAATGACCTTCTCATGAGGTATTCAGACATTATGATCCTTGCCACAAGTGATAGGATAAATAGCCTTAGAAATAAACCTACAGTTAAAAATGTAAAATCTAGAATGCAGAAACCTTTTTTGTTCTGGATAGGCAAGCTGGGGTTAGACCAGTGTAGCCTACATCAGCGATTCATCGACCAAATCAAAGATTAATCACAATCTCCTCTAGAAACAAGTTGGTGATGCCAACTCTTTGAAAATTGGTGGATCAACTTGGCGATATTAAAGATGATATATTGCCTGCTCACCAGTGTGTCAAATATCACAATATTTATGAAAAAATCATGAAAATATTGCAAGAAATTATCTCAGAATTTTAAATGGCAATTTATCACAATATTTTCAAAATATCACATTTTTTTGTAAAAAATATAAATATCACTTTTAAATGTGATATTTAGATTTTGAATGGCTATTTATCATAAAAAATGGTTTTTATTTCTTAATATCTTTTATTTGTATTTCTTCATGAGAATTTAATTTTAAAATTTTAAATTTGTTTATTATTATTGCCTGATCTTTTTCCAAAAAAAATGCGAGCCTTTTCAAAAAAATCCTTTCTGTTTTAAATCAATTAGACTATATATTCTCTTTAAACTTCATTAATTTCACCATTGTTATTATCACTGGTTCTAGAGGCCAATTGATTTTTTATATGCATGTAAGGGTAGCACATTTTTTTTGTATTTTAATATATAATTGGGATATTATCATGTGTCAATTTTAAGACATGACTAGCTAGATAAGCTTTCATTTATTTTTATTTTTTAGTTTTAATTGTTTATAATTCATTAGTATAAAATTTATGATTTGCCAATTAATCATGATTTTTATGATCTTTTCGATTAATAATGACTTGATGAGGAATTTTCATGTCGAGGTTGACCTATTTCTTTTTTATTAATCATGATTTTCCGAGGAGGGTAAAACCCGAGGAATTGTCGAGGATGAGTTTGGCTATTATGGGTTAGACCAGGGTTACCGAAAATGCTTCAGCACTCAGGGAAGCACTCTTTCTCGAAATGCGTTTTGGAAGCGTGAAACGGGTTGCTTCCAAAATGCGCTGGGAAGAGCGCTTCCCATTTCACTTTCCACTCGCTTTAAAAATTCCTTTATGTTTTAAATCAATTAGACTATATATTCTCTTTAAACTTCATTAATTTCACCATTGTTATTATCACAAGTTCTATAGGCTAATTGCTTTTATATATGCATGTAAGGGTAGCATATTTTTTTTGTATTTTAATATATAATTAGGATATTATCTTGCTATCAATTTTAAGATATGACTAGCTAGATAAACTTTCATTTATTTTTATTTTTTAGTTTTAATTGTTTATAATTCATTAGTATAAAATTTATGATTTGCCGATTAATCATGATTTTTATGATCTTGTTGATTAATCACGACTTGATGAGGAATTTTCATGCTGAGGTTGACCTATTTCCTTTTGATTAATCATGATTTTTCGAGGAGGGCAAACCTCGAGGAATCATCGAGGATGAGTTTGGCTACTATGGATTAGAGTCTTAGACTAGGGTTACCAAAAATGCTATAGCACGGATGGAAGCGCTCTTTCTCGAAACACATTTTGGAAGCGTGAAACACATTGCTTCCAAAACGCGCAGGGAAGCGCGCTTCCCATTTTGCTTTCCATTCGCTTCCCCGATCACTTCCCACTCACATCCCGCTCGCTTTCTACTCACTTACCAGTCGCTTCTCAATTTCGAGAAGTGAAAATTCTCTTTTTGGGGGGCTTGGAGCCTTTAACAAATTATTTTTTTGCCCAATACCGGGAAAACTCAATTCCTATTCACTTTCCACTCGAATCCTAGGTTGCTTCCTTCTTCGTTTCCAATTCGCTTCCCTTCTCGCTTTCAAGATGAATCTCGATTCGCTTCTAGTCGTCCCGCGCTGCCCGTTTCCTAAAATTTTAGAAGTGCCTCGCTTCTTGCTTCCGCATCTCGAATCGTTTCCCGCTCCCGCTTTTTCGATTGACAACTCTGGGTTAGACCCTTAATAGTGCATTAATGTCAACTGAATATTGTATATCATTGGCTAGCATAAACCAATCCCGTGGCTTGTCCTTCGGCCTGGTTAAAGCCCGATTCGGGCCCGTTAGGCCCGTGGGCCAAAATGGGCCAGGCCGGGCCTATATATATAACCAGTTCGGGTGGAGCTTGGGCCTAATATATAGGCCCAAGCCCGGCCCATGGCGGGCTGCCTGGCCCATTGCCCACCTCGTCTCACTATATAGTTACAAGATTTAGGTACATAGAGTATGGGAACTCTCTGTAACTGTTTGATCCATGCTAAGACAACATGGTTGCACAAACTAATTGATCTCAAATGATGTCAAGAGGATTCGAGAAAGCTTATGTTTATATGAAGTACCACAGTTTGTGCCTATTCTTTAATTGTTGAAAATTACTTCAATTACTTTAGATGTTCATGATATAAAAATGTTTTCTATATTTCTTTCCTAAGTTTGCTCCTTTTTATGCATCATTTTTTTTTGCATTAAGGTTATCAGTATTTTTTGTTTATTCCAAGATAGTGATAATAAATTTTACTCAATGTTTTTATTCATTTGATTACACAGTCCATAGAAATCAAACATCGGGATTTATATCTTTTTATTGTCATATTTGCAGTCTTGCATCTGTTACAGGGTTGAATAACAATGAATACCAGATATCTCGAGGAACTGTAAGCTTTCTTTCATTTCTTCTTGCTTTCTCTTTTTACTCAAGGTTCAAGCATGTGACTTTAGAATTGCTTTCCAAAAAATTAATAAGCTTGGAGTAATTATTGCTTGGGTAAAAGTTGTGGTGACTTAAGCTATTCATTTAGGTATGAATTTGGTTTAAAGAGGTGAGTAGCATATTCACACACACATGCGCAGCAAAACAGTTTCTCAGGTGATCAAGAGACATGTAGTCTTTGTCAGAACAATACTGGAAAGTTTTCAAGAATATTTAAATAAACAAAACGATATGACCTAATATGAATGTATTAATTCAGAGAGAGAGAGAGAGAGAGAGAGAGAGAGATAGAGAAGTGAAACAACAAACAAGTGATATTTTGTGCACCTGACCAGAATATGTTCCAAAAAAATGCAGAGACCTTGTATTGAAAAGGAGCTGAAGGTCTCGTATATGTATTTGCCAGTTCTAGAGCTGCCAAAATTCCCTTCATGTCAATAAAATGGGTTTGAGGCTTCAAAAAGAGCTCTGAATCCTTTCCATGGCGTGTCCATCAGTATCATTTGGATTTAATACATGTTATCATCTTTTTGTACAAAGATGCAGCACTTTATTATTGCACATAGCTTTCTGTACTGAATTGGTCATCACTTAACAGGAGCTTAACCGTATAATTGGAGTGGACAAGTTCTGTAATTTTGTAAAGGTTGGTTTGCCTTGAACATGGGTTTCATCTCTTTCTATTCCTTTTCTGGTTCTTTCCCTAATATTTTATATTCCGTTTTGGTTTTTCTTTGATTTTTTTTAGAATTAAACTCTGTTGGAGTAGCATCATAGTTTTGTGTGAATCTTGTTTGAGGGGTGTGTTCATCTTTTTGCCATAGGCTGATTTCATGAAGATGCCTCTTCCTGATGATAGCTTTGATGCAATATATGCAATTGAAGCTACCTGCCATGCTCCAGATGCAGTATGTGCTTTCAATGATTTTCCATAGACTTCTCTTTTTATAACATTTCCATTGCTCAGTTTTCCCCTGGTATGATTCTGTAATTTAATTCAATGGCTTTTTTGGTGTGAACAGCTTGGATGCTACAAGGAGATTTACAGAGTTCTAAAGCCTGGTCAGCTTTTTGCTGCATATGAGTGGTGCATGACTGACTCCTATGATCCTAACAACCCTGAACACCAGAAAATAAAGGTTATAACCTGAAATGGTATAACTCAGTTTTTGTATTAAATGGGTGGCATTCGCATGTGAGAGATTGTAAATATCTTCAAGAATCTTACTTGGGATCCACCAATGGTACCTTTTAAAACCCCTGATATTCTGGAGGAAATGGGCTGTGATGTATATGAAGAACCCCACGATGTTTGATGTCTAACCCATTTACTGAACAGTAGTTTGCACAGTTAAATGCTGAACTCGGTCGATATCTTCTCAATGCATGGATTATATCATAGGGAATATATGATTTTTTTTTCATTTAATAAAAAAATCTAAATATTGCAAAATTGTTTCCAAAGATGCATCAAGAGGACCATGATGTAATATTTGTTTAATCCATACAATACAAATGGAATAAGATGGTTTTTTCCCACTTTAACACAGGCAGAGATAGAACTTGGCAATGGCCTTCCAGATGTAAGATCGACAAGACAGTGTCTGGATGCTTTGAGGCAGTCTGGGTTTGAGGTAACACTTCATATTTGCTGGCTTTTTGGTTGGAAATATTTTATGCAGGGACAGTGATGTCAGCAATCATAAACCCTTGGACACACTTGTGATTGTCTCACGTGCAGGTTTTGAGAGAGATGGATCTTGCACAAACTTCTCCTGTCTCTTGGTATTTGCCTTTGGATGCAAGTCACTTTTCTCTTAGTAGCTTCCGTTTGACAGCACTCGGCCGTTTAATAACGAAGAATATGGTATTAAGATCATCAACTCCCATAATTTGTTTTACTTATTTTTAGGAATTGCTTTGTGCAAGGATCTTTGGTTGACTTTGCTTGTTTCCCCTTAAATTTAGATTACTCTTAATGTATCTAGATGTAGACCAATAAAAAAATAGGTACCTTCATGTGTGGAAGGAAAAGAAGTAAAAGAGAGCAGTGATGATCTTGAAGATTAACTAACTAAATGGATATTACAACAAAAGCTTGTGTTTGACTTCCAACAGTTCTATACTAATACCATGATATATGTTATTGTACGTCATCACATATGCAACATGTAACATGTAACCAATGGAAATTGTTGTAGGATGTTAATTGCACTCTCTCTCTGATTGACGAACATTCACTGGATTTCCAGGTCAAGGTTTTTGAGTTTCTAGGCTTGGCGCCTGAAGGAAGTCAAAGAGTTTCTGCATTTCTGGAGAAGGCTGCAGATAGTCTTGTAGCAGGTGGAAGGTGAGATACATTAATAATCATGTGGAAGTATCAAACCCTCAGATGGACAATATCAAGTGAAATAACTTCCTCTGTTGTATAGTAAATACACAATTGCATCACACACACACACACACACACACTCACTCACTCACAAGCACACACACACACACACACACACACACACACACCTGCAGCTGTTCACCTTCACAATTTGAGCAGTTTGAGAAGGTGATTACTTGAGCCTGGTGCTCGTGCTGCTTGACTTTGGCCTCTAATGAAGATTATCATGCATGAAAATTTTGCCATTCTAGATGTCTAGATGGTTCATATTTCACTAAGAAATGTGGCTCACATACATATGATAAAACATGACCATCCAATTCTGAATATGGGACCCACGCTACCATGTTTGCTCATTCAAGATGTCAATCATCACTTTGTTTGGTTGGCCACAAATCATAGGTAACACTAAATGTTTTATCATCTGAACAATTGTTTTTCAGGAAAGAGATATTCACTCCTATGTACTTCTTCTTGGTTCGGAAGCCCTTGTCGTCCTCTTAAGACGTGAGTTCTCGTTTAACTTATCCTCGTCCAGACTACATTAGCTATTTTTTTTTCCTTGTGTTTTTTCTTATCGGGTGTATCAATACTATTGATACTTATTTTGTAACAAGATCTAACAATCTGCAAGACAATGTTACACCATCTTGGCCATGGTATTCCTTTTCATTTGTTTCTCTTGTTGTTCTTTTCTTGTTTTGGCTAATATTTTGTTAGTCAACTAAATAGTTTGGTATTTACCAACCATGGAGATGATTAACACCTTTCTTATATTCATGGATAATCATGGGCGATGTCTAAACCACCCGTCTAAAATATGTGAATAGAGAGAGCCTGCTAAGTTCAAGGGGAGGCTACTTCAGGGCCTTAGCAGCTGGGTCTGAACCAAGGTTGCCAAACTAGGAAGTGAAAGCGAAAAATGATATGACAAGCAGAAGTGAGAAGCGAGGTATTTTAAAATTTAAACAGGAATAAAATTGATTATTCTTATATTTCATGATTTTTCAGTAAAAGAGTTAAATTTTTGTTAAAATCTAACAATGATGCTTACCAATTCAGAGGAAATACATGAAAAACATGAACAGGAATGTGAAAAAAGCATATAGGAAACATATACCATGTGTGTGAGAATCATAAAAGCGTGGGAGAATCAAGATTCCCGTGAAATTTTGTACGCTAGGAGTATCGTGCTTCCAAAACGAGTTTTTGGAAAGCGGATTTCTCAGAAAGCTGTCTGTAACTCCCATATGAACCTGAATCAGAATTCATTTAATCTCTCTCTCTCTCTCTCTCTCTCTCTCTCTCTCTATACATATATATATATATATATATATATATATATATATATATATATATATATATATTCATGGTCTAATGATGCTCCAGTTAGAAGGTTGGAGAAATGGGAAAATATATTAGTTCATATCGCTGACCCCAATTGTTTTGGGATGAAGGCCTAGTTGTTGTTGTTGTTGTTGTATATATTCATGGTCTACTATAGCATATTTACCTAATCAGAAACCGTAGGTGCAAATTTTGTGTTGTCAATCTGATCTCACAGATTCAAGTTTGTTTGCTACAATGTGATTACTTTTTGAGTTGTGAAACTTTGGTGCATCTTCAGCTTTGATTTCTTGTTCTTAAGCCTTTGACAAACCTGCTTACATGATATAACCACGTGATCCTAGACATGTTTTCTATTAAACAAAAATGATTTTTTTTTTGTGAAAGGCAAGCTGGGGTTAGTCAGACTCCTACCAGTTATACAACTATCCCATTGAGTTTTGAACCTGCAACGTCGCAACACGAGGTGACGTGCACTAGCTGCACCTACCAAACAAAAACGAAAGATTGCATCGATAAGTTTAGCTTGAAAAAAAGTGTGAAACATGCTTTAAGAAAACAAACTAAATTATACATGTAGTTGACTGCAGCAAATATAAAACCAGGTACCAGTAGCCGACTAGCCTGTGATGGAGTCCGATGGGTCAAGTTCAAGGCTTATAAAACCAGGCTCCAGTAGCATATGATGGGAGTCTGATCACTGATCGTGACCTTTTTTTGTGCCATGCTTTGTTGAAATGTGGAACGCTGTAGCCCTAAGGGCTTTGCAAACCTGGCTAAATGGATTGGATTGGCTTAAAAAGCGTCCAAGTTAAATGACCTTGCGAGTTTGATACCCAGGGTGGGGGTGCGAAGAGGGGACATCTTGTCAAATCTGAAATGTAAACAGTAGATCAGAATCTCAATTTGGATCCGAGGAGATAAAGTTGAATCCGAATCTGAAATACTTGTGATAATACTGGATACAGAAAAAAAGAGAACAAAAACATGCTATTTTCATGTAAAAAAAATGTAATCAGATCAGATTTTGAATTGGATCAATTCAAAATTTGGCTTAAATTGCTGATCCGAGTCCAACCTGAATATGAAAGTAATCTGATTGAAAAGATCTGAATCTGAATGTACATTTGGATCTCACTTAAAAGATTATATATAAAAAAAACATGTCAAACTAGGATCAGATATCCAATCATATACAATCTATTTGCAGCCCTAACTCAGATCATTAGCTGCTGGTGTGTCTTGGACACCCCTCCGTGTCTAGCATAAGGAATATTATGCACCTTGTGTAGAAGACTCTGTCGCCCTCAGCCGGAAGGTAGAGCCATCCTTTGTAGAACAAGACCCCACCTTTAATTGTGTGGTCATGGTGACTCTCCGGATCAGATGTCAACTCACTTGCCAACCATTGTATACCATTGCACCCTTCTGGGCTACACATGCTTGGCTTCAAATTGAACAATCAACAATAGTAAGAAGATGCAAACATGAAGACTCCTCAAATAGTTTGGATAGGACATTGGCTGCCTAGTTCTCCTTGCCTTTCTTGTGCTGGATAACAAAATCATATCACATAAACTTCACAACCCATTTATGTTAACCCATTATGGTGACCCGTTGCGCTATCAAGTACTTTGGTGGTATGTGTGAATCACAAATTTGTGCTCCAAGAGGTACAGGCGCCACTTCTCTACAACTAACACGGTGGCCAACATCTCCGTGTCATAGGTAGACATTGGTTGACTTCTGTTCGATAGTGCATTGTTTATAAAAGCAATAGAGTGTTCTTCCTGCGAGAGGATAACACATATCTCATTATTACATGCATCGGTCTCCATGACAAACACCTCGAAGAAATTTGATAAGACAAGAACTGGGGCCTGACACATCACTTGATTCAACCTCTTGAAAGCATTAGTGGCTTTTCAGACCACACGAAATTGTCCTTCAAGAGGAAGGTCAAAGGCTAGGTTAAGAGACTATAATCTCTCACAAAATGTCTGTAGTAGCTAGTCACTTAGAGAAACCCATAAAGTGCTGGAACGGTTTGCTATAGAGGTCAAGACTTTATGACCTCTATCTTTTTCAAATTAGCCTAGACTCCAGAGCTAAAGATGATATAACCAAGGTAACTTACCTTTGTCAGTCCAAATAGGCACTTAGATATCTTGGCATACAGCTGCTGCTCATGCAATGTCTGTAGTATAATTTACATGTTGCAAATGTGCAGGTCAAGTACAACTATACACCAGTACATCATCGAAAAAGACCAACAAAAAATTGTGTAGTATCGGCTTGAATACATAATTCATAATTGCCTGAAATATAGTTGGTGTGTTGGTCAACCCGAACGACATCACCATGAACTTGTACAGACCTTCATGTGTCAGGAAGGCTATTTTGTGCACATCCTCATGAACCATGCTCACCTGGTGGTAATCGAATAGAAGGTCTAGCTTCCTAAAGAAGCAGGTGTTGTGCAACTCGTCAAACAATTTCTCGATGATCGGGATCAAAAACTTGTCTTTTACCTTAATCTCATTAAAAGCTTGGTAATCAATGCAAAATCTTCATGAGCCATCATTTTTTTTCACTAGTAAGGTGACTCACATTGGGTCAAATGATGCTCTGGCTCAACAACTCTCCCACTTGTCTTTTAATCTCATCTTTCTGGGAGTGAGCGTACTTGTAGGACTGAGTTGACATAGGTTTTGATCCGGCCTTCAAGGGAATTTGGTGGTCCTAAGATCTCCTCGGTGGTAGTCTGTGTGGTTCAGTGAATACATTATCCAACTCGGCCAAAAGCTCGACATAATCGACGTGAATGTCCACAGGGATCTAGGTCAGTTTGGGCTCTACCACTTGGGCGGTAAACAAGTAAGTTATCTAGGTACCTTTTAACAACTTTAAGTCACTCTTGAGCTGAATTTCCTCCACTACAGGAGGCCTAATGGCAACAAGGATGATCTCAGATCCATCCTTCGAGAAGGTGATCTTCATGTCCTTAAAATCCCATGCTACCTTCCCTAGTGTGTGCAACCAGTGCATCTCAAGTACAACATCTATCCTATGGATAGGCAAGACACATAGGTTGACTATGAACTTAGCTCCTTGGAGCTGCAAACTCACATATGGCAGACCTCAATGCACTTAAGATTTGACCCATTGCCGACCATTACATCAAAAATTGGATTTTCCTTAAACATGTATCCGATTTCTCGGACAACACCCTCTCGAATAAAGTTATGGGTGCAATTGGTGTCAATGAGCATGTTCACCTCACGAGTGCTCAAGTGTCCATTGACCTGCATCGATATGGGTGTGGTGACACTTGAGAGTGCGTGGAAAGAGATGCCATCAGATAGCTCTTCCTCAGTGTCATCCTCTTCATCAAGCGGGGCAGGCATATCTTCTTCCTCGAAATCTGATTTGATTACCTTGAAGATGTGATAGTACTTGTAAGTGTAGCCCTTAAACCACTTTTCATTATAGTTAAAGCACAATCATTTCTTGATTTGTTCTTCACGTTGGGTAAGTGTAATCACTTCAACCTTAGGGGCTAACATACCCCTTTGACTGACATTGTCTTCAATGGGCTGACCAATGTTCTGTTACATGCATTGGTAGGCCTATGTGGCTTTCGGAAAGCCTAGAGCCTCTTCTACTTTTTTTCCTGGAGCTTGGCCACTCTGTAGGCCTCCTCAAGAGTCTGAACAACTACAGCTAGGACCTCAATACATAGATCCTTCCACAGTCCACCGATATAAGACCCCAACAAGGTCTCGTCATTGACCAGTGGCAGAAGAATATAGAGGTTCTTGAACTCATCTTAGTACTCCTCCAGGCTACCCTTTTGCTTCAGGTTTTTGAGCTATACATGGTGATTCACCAAAATCGTAGGCTCAAAATGCTCAATGACTCGCTTGATAAAGTCTTTTTAGGATGGCTTGCCATGTACAATGTCTAACCACTTATACCAATGTAGTGCATCACCTTCGAGATGAGCGACTACCTCATAAACATGTGCCTCGGTCGGCACATTGTGATAGATAAAAAAGTGTTTGAGCTTAAAGATCCACTTAATCACGTTTTCTCCTCTAAAAATAGGGACATCAAAATGAGGTTTCCTACCTCGGTGCTGATTATAAGGTGGCTCACCTAGAAGAGACTCGTTTTGGCACTCGTGTCAGCCATCCTAGAAGTCAGCTCCATGATCTGAGTTGTACTTGGGTGTGCAAAGGTTCTCCATGCGGTCGACTAAGGTTGAGACAACCCTCTCTATGCACTCAAGCCTAGTGTTCATCTCTGTGGTTTTTTGGCATTGACAAAAAAGCTCGGCTTGAGTCTGCTCAGAATGAGTTTTAGCATGCTTGCGAGCTTTCTCATTTTTCTCGACCCACTAGGGTAGAGGTATATCCATCTAATAGTCTTCGCTTTGATACCAACTTGTTGCACCCTTCTCAAACTCCGCTTGAATTGGTTCAGAGCTTGCACCAAAAGGGAGCCCCTTACTAGTGACAGACAAGTACTCTAGTTTGAGCCCGACAGAAGTGAGAGAATCATGCTTACAGTTCTTATACTTACATGACTGGTACAGACGCGAAGGAGGTGTTGGCCCCTGCTGGACATGGTGGGGAAGAGGCCTAAGGGTAATGATGGTGTAGGTTTAGGGGTTTTTGGGACAAGTCCTAGGTAAATAGGTGAATTGGCTTTGAGGACTAATCCGGAGAGGTTTTTGGCTTAGATATGTTATAGATTGAACTGAAGAGTTAGCTCGACACCTCAGGATATGTGTCAGGGTTAGGAAAAGCTGCTAGAGATTAAGGAATAAAAAGATAGGTTGTTTGAATGCTAGGAATGTCAAACAATAAAATCTCAAGTAGATACAGTTTTGGTCCTAAGGCTATGAAAAGCAAGATAATGTAACCTAAGGCCTAGAGGATTAATATCAGAAGTTTAGAGGGTTGTGTATTGTTCATGCATATATTTTTATATTTTATTCATACCAGTTTATGCATGATTCGTTGAAAAATCGCATTAAAAAGCCATTTTTATCATTATTTTTGAGAAACTGCATTAAAATGAAAAATATCAAAAAATCACACATTTCAAAGCTTGCCCTGCATTTTTCAGTGTTTAATTTTGTTTAAGACTTTTTAATTAGCATTCTAATTAGCTTAGAAGTGTTTAAGTAGTATTTTATTTGGCTGAGGAAAGGTATTTTTGTGAAACACGCTTTTTTTAGACGCACTGTTTTAAAAATTATGAAAATTAAGAAGGTTTTTTGAAAAAAAATTGTGTAAACCTAATTTTCTTAATATAAATACCCCTTTTCCAACCAGATCACTCATTTTTTCTCCTTTGGATCCTGTGCCCCCCCTTCTCTCTCCTATCTACCTCTTCTTTTTTTCTTTTTTCTTCTCAAGCCAGTTCTCTTCTCTCTTTCTTCTTTCTTCTTTCTTCTTTCTTCTTTCTTCTTTCTTCTTTCTTCTTCTTTCTTCTTTCTTCTTTCTCGTTCTTGCTTCTTAACCTCGTCGTCGCCGGTTTTTCTTGCCCTCATCATCGGAGAGAGAGCGGAGTTCGTATGATTGCAATGGAAAAGTCACCTTCTTCTTCTCAACCCTTCCGTCGGAGATAACCGTAAGGTATACTTCTTCTACCCCTTCTCCGTAGTTTTTAGGATCATGGCATGCATTGTTTTTTAATTTTTCTCATCATCATTGCATAAAGCATAATCTGATTTTTTTTATATTCTTTGTTTTGCATATTAGATTAGAGCTTATACATGAAAAAGAATATATATATATATATATATTAGTTCTATTGATTTGTATTCGATTCTTGTGAGTTAGTTCTGTTTAGCATAGGATAGTATAATATTCCTTTGTGTTCAATTTATCAGAGTAGTGTGTCATCATAGTAGTGCATGGTAAGTCTAGGTATTAGGGTTTTGGTGTGCTTAGGAATACAACAGGTTAACTATGCTTTGTAGTATCACATGCGTGAAGGGAAGAGTGGATCTGTCACCATTGACAGATTCAATTCTTATGTAAGGTAGTCATAAGTCAGCCGGATCAAATCCGATCATATCGGTTGCAAGCAACCAAGCGTTTGATTTCCATCATGATGACTCTGGCTGCATCGTATAAAGAATATTGCAAACGCAGACCGAGTCATCTTCAAGCAGCTTGATTAGCAAGATACAACAAATCGGTATGTTCTGGTATTATACACATCAACATGATCATGCGTGCTAGATCGGGAATCGTCTAATCGGTTTGAACACTACGTGAAGCAAGTCACATATTTTATGCGACTGGCAGAGCACGTGTTCCTAATGATCACGCAGATTATTCCTCACGTTAGATAAAAATTGCTTTCAAGTGAATCTGGAACATACGGATTAGCAAGGCGTGACTTGCAAATCACAACTGCTATAAACATGGTTGTGTTGCGTCTTGTAGTTAGTCCTAATCATTAATTCTGTTTTTGTTTATCGTTGATTCATTATTTAGTTGAGTAGTTTAGAATACCTTCTTTTCATACCTTATTAGTTATTTGATTAGGCATTAGGCCAATTAGCCATTCTACTTTAGTTTAATTCATCAATAGTTTTGTGTTAGATTCACGATTTTTGTTTTGGTAAGTAGCTTGCTAGTTTATTTTTAACTCGTTAGTCAATTAGTTTAGTTGTTTCTTGTTATTTGTTCTTAGTTAATTCCATAAATTGTTTCTTATTAATTAATTAGTTAGTTTGTTATGCTAATTTGCCCTTTAGTTAGTTCATTTTATAATTTAATTCATGTTAGTTATAGAGTTAGTTATGTTCTCTTGTCCTGTAGTGTAGTGTTATTTCATAGCTTGTTTAGTGTTTTTGTGATTTTTCATCATACTAGCCTTTGATTTTCTCGCAGTTTTTTTCGTATTTTTGTTTTCTATGGTTTTCTTTTTATAGGAGAGCGTTTAGACGTGTAGTGAGCTCTAAAACAAGCCCTCAAAGAGCCCTCTGAGGTCCCAAAAACGTCCCCTCAAAAGCCCTTCAGGCCCCTCAGAGCACCCTCAAGGATCAATAAAGGAGAAGTAGAAATATCACAACAACTATCAAATAAGGGACTAGAAGCTCGAGCACTGAAGACCTTTTCTTTTATTTTTAAATTAGGATTTATTTTATTTTATTTATTTAATTAATTGGGTTTGTAATAAAACCATTTATTTAAGCCCTCTACAGAGGGCCATACTCTTACCTTAATTATTTAATTAATTCATTTTATTTTGGCAATAAAGAGTAGTTTAGCTTTTGTGGAATACAAAGTGTTTCTCCTGTTCCCTAAGATCGACCCAGACTCCACCACTCGTGCAAGACAATTCTTATTATTTGGTGTCTAGATTTCACACTGCTTTTATTAAAAATATTGTTTTGAAAATCTATTTTATAAAACTTACACCAAAATGTACTTGAGTTGGGCTTTAGAGAGTGTGATACAATAAAACGATGGTTATAGAGGCTTCTGAACCGCTTTCTTGGGCAATGTAGCCTTCTAGAATCTTTGAAGGATATACGTGAAAGGCTTGGACCCTTGCTCGAGCTAGATCCACCACCACACTAAGGACATGCTAGGTGAGATCAGTGAGAGGAGAGAGAAAGACGTCAAGAGGTAGGGACATCCAAGAGAAAGAGATATAAAGAGAGGGGGATGACCAAGCTTAAAAAAACCTCAATGTATTCTATTTCATGTATTATGTGGTTCCCTAAAACAAGATTATATAGATGGACCTTGGGTTGAGTCCTTATTGCATAAAACATCTTCTAACTAGGAAAGCCAAAGAACCAACTCTACTGGGACTCTTATTAAGCTAAGGACTCCTTAGAGGAACAAAACAACTAAAAGACTTTCATAATTAATTAACTACGTAATTACCACTAATGAGCTTCTCAAAGTAGGGGATGTCCCTTTAGGACTCTCTAGCATAACATGCCCTCATAGGTGGACCCCACTCCTTAATTGACTTGGACTCTATACTTGACATGTGTCATGTTCCTTCTGCTCATGACTGAGACTCTGTATCTTTGACTTGTCAACCTCTAGAGAAGTCATGTCCGCTATCACATCATCATCCTAGGACCCACTCTGTGTTGGTTAGACCAGAGGCTTTTGGGTGAGGTGTCTGGATCCTTAGCACTGGTTCTTGATCTTCTGTAATACTCTAGATCGTAACATGTTCCATGGTGTGATCTTCAAGAATTTTTTAAAATGCTAACCAGCCCTTCACATCCTCCGTTAGTGTTACGAACCACTCGTGTGTTTGAAACCAGTAGAATCAGTGTATGCAGCTTGTTGGATCCTCTGAATTTTGAGATTGTAGATCCTAGAATCACAATTAATTTTGATGAAATTAGACAAATTAATCATTTAATTACACACAGAGACATAACATTTTAATGATTAAAGTGCAATATATATATATATATATATATATGTGTGTGTGTGTGTGTGTGTGATAATTTAATCATTGATTGAATGTAAAATTGTTAATGATTGCAAACATCTTACAGACATGTATATACAAAATAACAAATGAACAAAGTACTTGTACACAAGCACCGAAAGTTGTTCCCCGTTGCGCCCCCCTCCTTAGAGCACCAGACCTTGTTCTTGTTACATCTAATCATGTGCACTTTCCACTGCAACCTTAACCTTTGGTTGAGCATTCGTTCTACCCACCTCCACTTTCTGAGGAGCCTCACTCACCTTCAGTTCCTAAGGACCCTCACTCACCTCCACTTCCTGAAGACCCTCTACATTAACATTAATCTTAGGGTTCACATCGTCCCCTTGTTAAGGTATCGTCTCCATCTCACCACTGCCACTGCAGGTAGCCACATCTCTAGCTTTCTCTATTTGGAGATTGAGCTTAGTAACAACCTCAAAGTCAGTCAATGTGTAAAAACTTCTTCACCACTAAGTCCTCCCCCTCAGATGCTTTTGGGATGGGAGACATCAATGTAGCCACATACTCGTCAATAATTTTTTTGCATAGAAAATGAGTGTACGGATAATTTGATCTGATTCTCTAAAAATCCTACAATTTTTTATACTTTCCTGATATCCAAATCACAAATATTTGACATCATTAGGACCCTTTTATCCTTTGCAATTGCAAATTTATGCCTTATTGTGATAAAATTATACTGCTCGTCAGCTAGTTCCAACTCTCACTTAAATCCATAATCACAGGTTTTTTATGCAGAAACCTAGACCTCACGAACTCACATAAATTTATTTGCAAAATTTTTGTGAAATTAAAACCACCAAAATCACAAATATCCTACTCTTTTGCTATACGTCAACATTTCACATAAAAATATTTGTGAAACTTCACTAAAACTATAACCACTAAAATCCCACAGTTTCACATAAATTATACCTTTCACATATAATTCACAATTGTACATAAACATATTTGCGAAAGTCCTATTGTTTCACAAAAATCCTTTTGTTTCGCAAATGAATTGGTTATTTTCTATTTTAGTTGTTTCAGTAGTTATGTGAAACAATAGGATTGTTGTGAAATTGTCAGATTTGTGCGAATCAATAGGATTTTTGTAAATATTTTTTTTGTGAATTTGTGAATTAATATGCAAAAAAGTCTGATATATGCAATTTTAGTGGTTTCAATTTAAGTAGATATATGTTTAAGCAAATTTATATAGTATTTACAATTTTAGTGGTTTCAGTTTTTAAGTGGATTTTCGCATATAACAAGCCAAATAATAGTGAATGTAAGTAAATAGACATTCAAATTATTTAAACATTTAAATGATTTGAAAATATATAAACATATAAACATTGGTGTTATATACAAATCATTCAACAATGCTTTCAGTTTGAACATTCAAAAGTGCTTCTAGTTTAAACATTCAACATTGGTTTCAGTTTTACATTTAAACATTCAACAATGGTTTCAAATTATATTCAAATCATTTAAACATTCAATCAATGACATTATATATAAATGAATGACAAACAAACAACTTTATATAAGAATTCATTCATAGAAATATTCAAATAACATTATATACAAATCAATGAGTAATTGATACGTTACAATGTTGATCTTCAAATATATATAAAACAATAAAAAATAATCAAATGAATTTCTATGGTTGAGGATGTTTTGATTGCTGTGATCGTAGCTCCTCGATGAACTTATTTGTGTTCTCCAGAAGGCCAGCTTGAGTACATACCATATTCTTCAACATGTAGATTTCTTTAAGTGCAAGAGTCAACTCTCCCTCTGATTCACTTACGATCTTTCTGTATTTTTCTCCAACTTTCTTCTCCTCTTGAAATGCTCTCTTTGCCATTGAAGAACATGCAACCTGGTGGGCAGCTACAAAATCATCATTGGTGGCACGTTCTATGGATGACAAGTTGATGTCTTCGTTGCCCCCACATCAGTCTTAAAGTTTGAAGAAGCATACTATAGGGCAATCCTTCATTTGATCCTTCGTGACATGCAATAGAAATTTGCTAACTGTAGGAGAGCGACTAGTTGGTTGCTAAACAAACCCAAACTTTTGAACTACTCAGCTAGTCATTTGGTGCTCAACTTCATTCATATTGTGCATCCAAATATCCTTCCTAATGATATCCTTCGCCTCCACACCCACATCGGCATTTTCTTCCTCCTCCAACGTGCCTTCATAGGGGCACCAATTTACCTATATTTTCTTTATGGTTGAGCCTGCAAACATGCATTTATTAAAAAATCATACAAAATATCGACAATAATACTTATATTTGCCCTAGTCAGCTTACAAAGTGATGCAACGTAGTCGACACATGACATGCAAAAATCCATCAATCTTTGATCATAACCTTCTTCGTTGCATGACTGACTCTACATTGCAGCACATGAAAATTTATGGGCAACGCCACACATCTAGGGCCTTTCAATGAATATGTGATCCTATACCCAAACATGCATAAAAATAATTAATATACATTATGTAAGTATAGGAATAACTATAAAGCAAAAGTTTTGGTACAATGAAGGAATAAATACCTCAAACAACATTGATATCCCGACAAGGTTTTTTCTTTCATTCCTCATGATGCTCAAACTTGCATACAAGTGTGCAAGTGTGGTTGCTCCCCATGTGTATTGACATGATCCAGGTCTTCCAATAGTTCGATGTTTGTACTATTCAAACTTGCATACATGCAGGTGATCTTCAAAAATTTGCAAAAATACATTCAATCCAACAACTCTTCTTCCTCAGTCAGTGTTAAAAATCATTAGTATGCTTGGTTCCAGTAGAACTGGTGCATGCAGGATATTGGTGCTTCTAAATCAATTGGCTGAGAATCACAACAAACAACAACAACTACGCCTTCATCCCAAAACAATTGGGGTCAGCGATATGAACCAAAAAAGAAATTCATTTTGGGTCTTCCACATGAATCCTTTTCCTCCAATCATTTCTATCCAACGCCATGTCCTCGGTGAGGTTCAAAGCATTCATATCCTTTCCTATCATCTCCATCAAAGTCTTCCTAGGCCTACCCCGACCTCTTTTAACTAATATATTTTCCCATTTCTCCAACCTTCTAACTGGAGCATCATTAGGCCTTCGCCGAATATGTCCAAACCACCGTAAACGATTCTCTCGCATCTTATTTTCAATGGGTGCAACACCTACCTTCTTACGTATCTCTTCGTTCTGAATCTTATCTTTTATTGTATTTCCACACATCCATCTAAGCATCCGCATCTCAGCTACACTCATTTTTTGAATATGATGTCTCTTGGCAGCCCAACATTCCGTACCATATAGTAAAGCGGGTCTAATAGTCGTCCTATAAAACTTTCCCTTCAACCGCAATGGCATTCTACGATCGCACAGCACTCCAGTAGCACTTTTCCATTTCATCCACCCAACCTTTATCCTATGATTTACATCTCCATCAATTTCTCCATACTTTTGAATGATGGATCCCAAATATTTGAAATAATCATTCACCGGTATATCTTGCTCACCAAGCTTCACTACACTCCCATCACTACTTCGTTGCTTACTAAACCGACATTCCATATATTCAGTCTTACTCTTACTCAACTTAAAACCTCTAGCTTCCATGGATATTCTCAAATCCATCCCTACTAATGCCTACATGTCCATTAAGGTCACCGCCGATGAAAAGCTTTTCTCCATAAGATGTCTCTTGTACTACTCCATCTAAATCTTCCCAAAATTGATGCTTAATGGAATCATCTAAACCTACTTGAGGTGCATAAACACTAATAATATTAATAATATCTGTACCTAATACTAATTTAATAAGTAAAATTCTATCACCCTTCCTACGGACCTCAACTACATTATCTATAAACTGACGACTCATAGCAATCCCTACTCCATTCCTATTCCTATTTATTCCTGTATACCAAATCTTATATCCCCAAGGTTCTATCACTTTAGCTTTCTCACCTACCCATTTGGTCTCTTGAAGACATAAAATATCAATCTTTCTCCTACACATAACATCTACTAACTCTACCAACTTACCAGTTAAAGACCCTATGTTCCAAGTGGCTAACCTAATTTTATGGTCTTGGACTAACTTCTTTACCCCCACCCATCCAACAAAGTGAGGGAACCCTTGCCTATTTGACACCACACCCGGGCGCCGGTGTGACGCGTCGCTTCTGGGCGACGACCTAGCAACCCTTGCACATTTATCACTGCCTCCGGGCCTAGAGAGTACAGCGCGTCGCTCAGTAGGGAACGCCCCAACGAAATTCTCATATTGGTTCATTTTCATAGGATATGACAAAGTTTTTATGTTGGCTGTCACAGGCCTACCGCAACCCTCCTCCTTTATCCGGGCTTGGGACCGGCAGTGTATAACTACACAGGCGGAGTTGGCTGAGAATCCTATAATTCAAATTAATTTTACTCAAATCAGTCAATTGCAATGAATTTCTACATATTTTACGCATACATGACAAACTAATCAATTGCATTCATGCATAGTAGCAATATATATATATATATATATATATATATATATATATATATATATATATATATATATATATATATATATATATATATATATATATATATATATATATATATATATATATATATATATATATATATATATATATATATATATATATATCAATTTAATCAATAAAATCAGTCAATTGCAATAAGTTTCTATATGTTGTACACATGCATGACAAACTAATCAATTGCAATCATGTATATTAGCAATATATATCTCAATTTAATCAATGAAATTGGTCAATTCCAATGAATTTCTATATGTTTCACACATACATGATAAACTACTCAACTTTTTCTATATATTTTGCCTTATATACAAGCCACTTTGGAATTTATAGTTGTTCATTGTACGACAATTCAAGTTTTTTTTCTAGCTGAATGCTTGAATACAACTGTATGTGATCATTGATGGTACATTTTTTGTGAAAATTGATGTTCACCCACATTTTTAGCAATGGATGTGGCTCAATCTCTATCTACTTTTGTACACTAAGTCATGCTTCCAAATTACCAGGATGACCCAGTTCATAGTTCTTCATTGACTTTTGTTGTTATACTTGCAAAATTTTAAATGATGCGGGTGTGGTCCCCTTCAATATAGTCTTCTTATTATTGGTGATATTATATTAATAAATAAATTCAAATTCTCCTACAATAACAATATAGAGAATATTGAATAAGCATTGCAAAAAAATAAACAAACTATTTATGTTTCAAAAAATATTTCAAAAAAAAGGGAACACTATGCTAACCAGAAATAATAAAAAGGCATTTTATTTCAAGCCAAAAAAACAAAAGTGGACACTATTTTATTCAGCCATTAAACAAAATGGAACAATATTTGATTCAACCGTTAAACAAAAGGGCGCATTGTGATTACCAAAAAAATACGTCGTCAATGGTTCAACGATAATGAAATGCCTCTAATTAATAGTTGACAAAAATAGTTGCCGAAAGGGAAGCAGATTGGGGACCACTGGTTGGGGACAAAAGGCAAAAAAAAACCCTAGATTATGAAAAAATAATTATGTTAGAGACCACAACATATATGATTCAAGAAAATATTTCAAAACAAATAAGCAATATCGCATATGTGTCATACTTTTGCAAATAGTTAAGTATGATATTTGCGATATAAGGCGATTCACAAATTACATTATAAGAGATCGTGTAGTATATGCAAATAAGTTACATATTTGCGAATTTAGTGGGGTTTCACAGATAAATTTATGTGATATTGTGTCGTATATATGAATAAATAAGATATTTGTGAATTTTGTAGTATGTGGTAAGTGCAATTTCACACATAAATTTATGTGAGTTCAAAAAGTATATGCGAAAAAATAGGATATTTACGAATTTAATGGTAAGTGGTAAGTGAAATTTCACACATAGTTTTGTGATTTCATGAAGTATATATGAAAAAGTAGGATATTTGCGAATTTAGTGGTAAGTGGAGTTTCACACATATATTTTTGCGATTTCATGAAATATATGTGAAAGAGTAGAATATTTGTTATTTTAGTGGTTTCAGTTTCATAAAATTTTCATAAATAAATTTATGCAAGTTTGTAAGGTTTGAGTTTCTGCATAAAAAACCTACAATTCTGGATTTAAGTAGGAGTTGGAACTAGCTAATAGGCGGTACAATTTTATCACAATAAGGTATAAATTCACAGATGCGAAGGCTAAAAGGGACCTAACGATGTCAGATATTTATAATTTTAGACATTGAGATAATATCATAAATTATAGTTTTTTTTTTAAATCGGGTCAAATTATTCGTACAGTACGATTATTTTTTGTTTTTTACATTCGTCTTTAGATTTGGGCCACACTTGAAGTATTTGATGTTTGGCCTGTACTAAAGGCGTTAGTTGTTGCGAGTTTGAGCATAGAAGTCTGGGTCTCAATTTGTCAATGTTGCATTTTCTGTGAAAAATATTAGGCACCCAGACTTTTTACTATAGAGCAGGCTCCATCTCTACCAGTGTGTCAAGCCTACTTTGTACTTTATAATACAAACTATCATCAAGTATGTAATTTTTCTTTCTTTGCCCACATGTTTCAACAAAATTCAATGTTGTGGGTGTGGCTCCCCCTTCGTGTCCGTATTCTAAGTCACCATATCGCCGAAACTAAGAACACTATTAGCGGCGAGGTTGTTTTAACAGTGAGATACCTAATAACGGCAAGATCTCTGGCTCGCCATTATAAGTACCTATAGGTTATATCATTCTTTCTCGTCATTATAGCCTACAATGGCCAGCATTAACTCGTCATTGTAGGCTATAACAGGGAGAACTACTCACCGTTATAAGCTATAACGATGAGACAGGGATTTTGCCTATAACGATGACAGAGAAATGTTGTCGTTATAGGTTATAAACCTACAAATTTAAAACCCAAAATTAGTATTAAAAAAATTACATTAAAAAACTTGCAACTAAAACATATATTGAACAAAAAATTCATATACACTTCAAACATACATCCTCGAACATTCATCATCAAACATTAATTAAGCAAAAACTTCAAATATGCTTTAGAAAACATACATACATCCTTAAACATTTACTTCAAACATACATTCAACAAAAACTTCAAATACACTTCAGAAAACATACAAACACTTCAAAAATACAAACCCACTACGTCCTCTCCAAGCTTGCAACAAACACACTTTAAATACAACCTCCCTTACATCCTCTTCAAGCATGCAACACACGCACTTCTAATACAAACCCACTACATCCTTTTTAAGCCTACAACAAACATACTTCAAATACAAACCCACTACATCCTCAAACATTTACTTCAAACATGCATTCTATAAAAACTTCAAATATACTTTAAAAATATACATACACTTCAGAAAACATACATAAACTCCCCCTATATTCTCTCCAAGCCTACAATAAATACACTTCAAACACAAACCCCCCCATATCCTCTTTAAACTTGCAAAAAATACACTTCTAATACAAACCCACTACATCTTCAAGTCTGCAACAAACACACTTCAAATTAATACTTACTACATCCTCAAATATTCACTTCAAACTTATATTCAACAAAAACTTCAAATATACTTTAAAAAATATACATACACTTCAAAAATACAAACCCACTACATCCTCTCCAAGCCTGCAACAAACACACTTCAAATACAAACTCCTTACACTCCCTACATCATCTCCAAGTCTGCAACAAACATATATACTTCTAATATTTACATAAATCAACCTGCAAACAACAAATTAAGAATTGATTAGATCAAACATATTTAGCACTATACTATATGAAAAAAATAAACCTAAAAAATTAGAAATGTACCCTCGTATAATACTTCTAGAGGTACGAAGATGATCCACTAGTTTATAGAACACACTTACTGTCGGTTCTTGTCGATATATTTTAGTCTGCAAGAAGCAAATTAAGAATCTATTAGATCAAACATATTTAGCACTATACTATATAAAAAAATAAACTTAGGAAATATGAAACTTACCCTCGTATGATATCTCTGGAGGTACAAAGACATATCAGGCTTGATAGTTACTAAAGGCTTTTGTTACTTGATTTGCTTATGATGCCCGAAAGCCAGTCAGATTATGGTGATGATGCTTATGATGCACGAAAGCCAGTTTGATTATGGTGATGATGCTTATGATGCATGAAAACCAGTCTGATTGTGGTGATGACATTTGGATTTCGTTGCAACCTTTATCTTTTACGAAATTACTCATAAGAATATTAATCAATCATTTTTTAATCATCTCGGTGTAATAACATGGGATCTTTGTCGATGGTGTGGGGGGTAATGAATTAACCCCTCAACAATCGTCCTCGTGATATGCATCATTGTCCTGTTCTTCATTTTGTCCAGATGAAGATGGTAGAATATTGTATATATTTATTAGTATTATCTTCTATAATCTATGCATTTCGCACTTTGTAGGATCTCTAATATAAAATACTTGCATTGTTTGAGAGGCTAAAATAAAGTGATCCTCATGGTATGTTGGGTGAGACATGTTGATACATGTAAAGTATTTGTCCTTACATATATGCCTATTATCAAACCAATCACATGTAAACATATACACTAAATTGTCTTATATATTTAAATTCAATATTATCTTTTAGAACGCCGTAATAGTCTATATCAAGCTTCCCTACATCGCCTTCACAGATAACTATTACCCCACTATTTTGAGAATTACGGTCATGAGACTGTGATCCACACTTAGGTCCTCTTACGATAATTCATAATTCTGGAGAAGCATCCCTATGATTCTGTAGAAACCAACTTGTGAACTCCTGGTTATATCGTATTGTAGCTTTCTGAACATTATTATACAAGTTATATATTATATGTTTGTGTTTCTTTAGACATGGCTCACATTCAACATAGTTGTTCAATACATACCGATGAGCTCTCGCATATTCTAAATCTAAAAATACAAGTGGTAAACCGCCTTCAGCTTTCACACGAGTGTTATGTGAGAATATAGACAAATCGGGTGCCCTTGCCATGCTGGGTTTGTCATCATGTTGATCTCGATGGTTACATCTAGTATCAAGACCACTAAGATACATAAAGCAAAAGGTCGTACATTCTGTTGAAATATATGCCTCAACAATAGAAGCTTTTTCTCGTGCTTTATTCTTCACAGTTCACTTTAATCTACCAAAAAATCTCTCGATCAGATACATTCAACGATATTGTACTGGTCTAGTAAGTTTGGCATCACGTGGTAAATGAATGGCTTGGTGCACCATGATGGTAAAAAAATGCAGGTGAAAATATCTTCTTCAAAACGCATAAGATTATTGAAATATTTTCTTTCATCTTTGTTAAATCATCTCTTCTCAATGTACTTGCATACAACAGTCTGAACATATCATTCAAACAGATTAAAGACATGTCGATTGTCTTCTTTAGATATCTATGAACTGCAATAGAAAGTAGGCATAGAAAGAAGACGTTGCTATCATGACTTCATTTCTGAAAATTTACATTGTTTATGTTTATGTATCGCCCAATGTTAGATGTGTAGTTGTTGGAAAACTTCATATTCTTCAACCAATTAAGAAACTCCTTATGTATACTAAAAAATGTGTATTGTGCATGTGGTTTCTTCGGTGTTGCACCATTTTTGTCTAAATATAGGTGACGATGTATCTTTTTTAGTCTTAAATCTTTTCATGCATTTTCATTGTCACAATGAGCAGTGTATATAAGATATTGTCATATATGTTCTTCTTAACATGCATCACATCTAAGTTGTGTCTTAGCTTCGGTAATGATTAATATGGTAGTAAAAAAATTGATTTTTTTTGTCTAATTTAGATAATGTTTGTTGTCAAAGCATTCTTTTCTTTTTCTACCAACTCATATTTTTCCAAAATTAACAGTAATGTTACTTAACTATATCTCTAGTTTACCTTCAGATAATTCATTTGGTGGCCCTCTAAGCTCCACTTTATCGTCAAACTCTTTCTTTTGATGATGTTATGGGTGATCTTCTGGTAAGAATTGATGGTGTGTTATATAACATGTCTTCTTGTTGAACTTCAAGCTATCTGACCCTGTATCGACATTGCAAACTGGACACACAAGCTTTCCTCCATAAACCACCCTGATAAGTTGACATACAGTGAAAAATCATTGATAGTCCACATTACCGCCACTCGTATATGAAATATCTCTTCAGTTGATGTGTCATATGTACTAATACCTTCATCCCATATCTCTTTCAAATCTTTGATTAATGGTTGGATGTAAACATCTATTTCATTTTTAGATGCCTTTGGTACTGAGATAAATAGAAAAACTATATGAAATGTTTCATGGTAAGACAATGGATTGTTCTTGGATATATTATGTCTGAAAAAGGGATTGAGGTCGATAAGGCCAAAGTGGAGACCATCACTAGATTAACTCCACCGACCTCTATGCGGTAGGTGCGATCATTTATAGGGCACGCAGGTTTCTATAGACGTTTAATTAAGAATTTTAGCCAGTTTTTTTGACCGTTGTGCAACCTGCTGTCGAAAGACTAGTCATTTGTGTTTGATGATGCTTGTCTAAAGGCATTCTTAGCCCTGAAGGAGGCTCTCACCACCGCTCCTATTCTTCGATCTCTTGAGTGGTCAGTGCCATTTGAGATTATGTGTGATGTGTCAGATTACGCGGTTAGAGTGATTCTCGGTCAGAAGATTGAGCGACGATATCATGTGATTCATTATGCTAGTAGGACCCTCTCTGATGTACAGATGCATTACACTACCACTGGGAAGAAATTGCTAGTTGTCATTTTCGCGCTTGAGAAGTTTCGCTCATATTTGTTAGGCTCCAAGGTCATCATTTACTCAGATCATGCAGCGTTGCGATATTTGATGAGTAAAAAGAATGACAAACTGCATCTCATTTGATGGATCCTTCTGCTACAAGAATTTGATCTCGAGATTCAAGATAAGAGTGGATGTGAGAACCTTGTAGCAAATCATCTGTCCAGATTGACTGTGGACTCATCCACTGACCAGGGATAGATTGCTTATTCTTTCTCGGATGAGCAGTTATTTCATGTCAGGCGTCTTCTCTGGTTCGCGGATATCATAAACTTTTTGGTGACCGGAGAGTATCCTGCACATTAGAACCGGAATGAGAGAGATAGATTTTTTGCGCATGTGAAGCATTATTTCTAGGAGGAGCCAAAATTATTTAGATTATGGCTGGATCAGATGATTCGGAGATGTGTGCCCAAGGAGGAGCATGACTCCATTCTATCTTTTTGTTATTCATTAGCCTGTGGAGGCCATTTTTCTAGTCGAAAGATCGCCGCAAAGGTCCTTCAGTCTGGATTTTGGTGGCCAACGCTTCATAGAGATGCTCACAAGTTTTGTAGGAGGTGTTTGCGCTGTCAGCAGACATGTCGCATCACCAAGCATGACATGATGCCTCTTATTCCTATTTTGATTGTTGAGATTTTTGATGTATGGGACATTGATTTTATGGGTCCTTTTTCGCCATCGTTTGTATTTATTTATATTTTAGTGGTGGTCGATTATGTTTCCAAATGGGTCGAGGCCATGGTCACCCAAACCAATGATCATAAGAAGGTGCTTCGATTTATCAAGCACAACATTTTTAGTCGGTTCGTAGTCCCTAGAGCGATCATTAGTGATGGTGGAACGCACTTCCGTAATATGCAAGTAGCTTCCTTAGAAAATATTTTGTGCATCATCGGATTGCTACATCGTATCACCCACAGACTATTGGCCAGGTTGAGGTCTCTATCAGGAAGATCAAGCAGATTCTTGAAAAGACAGTCCGACCAGACCGCAAAAACTAGTTTCAGCGCCTTGATGATGCTCTGTGGGCTTATAGGACTGCTTTCAAAACCTCGATTGGCATGTCTCCTTATCGATTGGTTTTTGAGAAACCATGCTATCTCCCTGTTGAGTTGGAGCATAGAGCATATTGGGCTATCAAAAAGTTCAATTTTGATATGACCCAAGTTGGCGCAGAGAGGAGATTACAGTTGAGTGAGCTAGAAGAGATGCGTAATGAGGCCTATGAGAGTACCTAGATTTACAAGGCTCGAATCAAGCAATTTCATGATCAACATATTGTTAGGAAGCAGTTCGAGCCTGGTCAAAAAGTGTGGCTTTATCATTCGCGTCTTCATCTTTTTATAGGCAAGTTGAAGTCAAGATGGAATGGTTCATTCATTGTGCATAGGGTGTTTCCACATGGAGTGATAGATCTTTTAGACCCTCGTACAGGTAGCATTTTCAAAGTGAATGGGCAGCGGCTGAAGCCCTATATTTCAGATAATGTGATAGGACACAACATCGAGGATGTGGATCTTTTAGAAGCATAGGGCTCACACATGTTTGTATATTGTAACATTCATAGAATTTTGTAAATATTCATAAAATAACATTCTTAGTTTCAGTTTAGTTTGTTTTCATATAGTCCATGTGCATAATGTATAGATCATGTTCAACGTAGGCATGTTTCGCATTTCATATCATTTTAGGTTGAGTTTGTGTCCTTTCCCTCATTTTGCATCTCATGTGCATTTACTTAGTATCATTCAAGCATGGGGGAGTGCCAGACAGTGTCATTCAAGCATGGGGGAGGGTGTAGTAGCTCACTTGAATATTGTTGTCTATGTTTTGCACATGTTTACACATTTTTCATGAAAAGTAGGTCTTTAAAAAAAGAGTTTGAACTTATATGAATGTTATTCAAAATCTAATGTTTTTAGAGGATTTTTAAGCCCCACGAAAAGAAATTTTTTGACATGGATCTAGAAATTATGGTTGTTTATGTGGATTTTGAAGAAATGATGATAGATGCATGTTAGAGTTTATTTTGAATCACAAATATGAATATGCACAATGTTATTTTTTGAAAAAACTAAGCAAATGTACAAAAGCGCAAAAATGAGATCAAAAGTAAAAAGAGCATGCGTTAGGTTATTTGGATAATTTCACAATCCCTAGTAGATGGGACCTAGATGCAAGTTGAAGCATTTTGAGTTTCATTTCGAAAAGGAGAGTGAGAATCTTTGTGATCCCTAGTAGCTGAGAACAAACATAAGTTGAAGTGTTTAAGTCTCATGTCGAAAAGGTAAATGAAGGAAGTCACTTTTGCATCCTAGTCAATATCCTTGACATACATTGAAAAAGTATAAAAGATATTGACATTGCATAGGGAATAAAAGCAGACCATACGCAAGCCATAAAATAAAAATAAGTGCGCAAAAAGAAAAAGCATGAAAAATTAAAAATCAAGAAAAGAAAAAAGAGCTTAAAAAATTTTTCAGTGCTTAGAAGTGTGATTGAGAAAACCTATGCAGAAAACATGAGTGAGGATAAGTAAATAATAACATATTTTTATTGGACTTTCTAAGAATAAAACATAAATAATTATGATATTTAGAAAAGTGAAAAAATTTCTTTTTTTGTGGTGGTATATAAAAGACACTAATTATGTTTTGATTTTTGTAAATAACAGGAAATATTTATGAAAACAAAGTCTTTAACTACCCGCTGCTTGTGAACATATGTAATATTATACATACATGACAGGAATGTTTGTGGATAGCATCACTGCAAACCCTCACGAGACCTCACTCGTCAACTGGGGTAACCCAGGGGTTGAAAGGGGTTGTTGCATGTGCTAAATGCAACCGTGATTCCTACGAAAATGAGTTCGCGATAGTTGTATTTCTTGCATTTTTCTAGTTTGCTCGAGGACTAGCAAAAGATAAGTATGGGGGTATTTGATCATGCATACATTTAAAGATTAATTCATATTAAACTATGCATGATTTCCTAGAAAAATGTATTAAAAACCCAAGTTTGTTGTTAGTTTCGAGAAAATATGCAAAAAGAATAAGAAATGAAAAATGCATGAAAAATAAGTTTATTTTATAATTTATGTAGTAGTTTAGTATTTGCAATTAATTAAGTGAGAAAAATAATAAAAAAATGTTTTGAATTAGCTTTAGCCGTAGTAAAGGGTTGTAGATAATATTTTTTAGAAGGGGGTGTTTTTTAGAATTTTCAGAAACTAATGGGGCTTCTGTGAAAAAAATCAAATAACAAACTCAATAACCCTTTAAAATCTCATGAAGAGGGAAAAAGGGGGCGTCTTCCCCCTTACTTTGTCTGTCTTTCCTTCCCCTTCCTCTCTAACCGGCTCTCTCCCTCCTTCCTCTTCCTTCCCTCTCTTTTCTCTTCCTCTCTTCTTTTCTTTCCCCTTCCCTTCTTCTCCGATGGAGTAGCATACCGGCGACGGCGCAAACGGTGGAGGCCAATCTTCTTTTCCCAACCAAGACTTTTACGATGAGTTCTTCCTTCTCTTCCTCTTCTCCTCCTTTCTTCCCTTCTTCTTCTCCTTCGTTCTTTCTTCTCTTTGCTATTGCATTTTAAATTAGTGTAATTTGTTTTAAAATGAAAAAAAAAAAAGAGTAGATCGAATTCTGTATGTGTTGCTTTCCAGTTTCAGCATCATCTATTAGTTAGATTCATTCATATTAGATGTATTTTGTGTTTCTTTCATTTAGGATTTTCATTTGCTATAGTCATTTTGATTTGATCTCCATTTAAGCATATGCATTGACTCCATCAGCATACACATTGCATTTTTCCCTTTCACAGCATCTGAAATGCATATCTGCAATTTACGCTGATCTGAATCAGCATCATTTTCACGCATTTCATGCTTTGCTATTCATTGCATCAAAGTCGCCTCTGCACTCTGCATCACATCAGCAATATCAATCATCTGAGCATCTAGCATCGGATTCACTCCTACATCGGCAACATAACATCTGCACTTTATTTGATTTCACTGTCTGCATCTGATCTTCATTGCATCCCCTGCGCAAGTGTGTTTCACCGGCGCACTTGTGCACTTGTTTCCCTGCATTCCAACATTTGATTTAGTTTCAAGATTCTGATATGCATTGCCTTTGCATTTTGTGAAAGTTCCCTTTCATCTGCATCCTATTATCATCGTCACATCCACTTCAGATTTTTGCATCGTTTCATCCATTTACTGGATCCTCTCTGTTTTGAATATATCAGATTTTGCATTCAACATTCATCGCATTTCTTATGTTTTCACTGCATTGTATCTTGTTTCATTTTGATTGTATGTTGCATTTTGATTTCCTATTTCCATTTGATTTCCAATTTGCATTTGATTTCATGTTTCATTTTGTTCACTGCCTTGTATCCATTCAACCAGCAATGCTAATTTGATACAGCAGTGCATATTGGATTCAGCAGTAGCATTAGCAAAACATTTTGTATTGCATCATTTTGCATTCTATATGATAACATTTTGCAGAACATTGCAGCAGGTCACATAGCATTCTATGTGAGTTCACATGTTTTCCCTGCATTGAAAACATATTGCACAGTGAATTGGTGAACAAAGATCAATTTAGATCTCTATCATTTGTTGATTGTCATTGGTAATATTTCCTTCTGCAGAAATTGATTTGCACTTGCAGAAATTCACAGAAATCATTTTATTGCTGCTGGAAGCAAGTTCTTGAATGCTTAAGTTGCAGAAATCGATTTTCAAGCATTGGTTGTTTTGCAATTTCATTTACTGTCACTTAGCATTTGCTATGTGTAGCATTAGCCTTTAGCAGTAACATTTGTTTTTAACTTTAGCAGTAGCATTAGATAGCATACTTTTCACATAGCATTAGCATTAGCATCAGCAGGAGCATTTGTTTGCATTTGATTTCATTTACTGTCACTTTTCATTTGCTATAACATACTTAGCAATAGTATACTTAGTAATAGCATACTTTTCATTTGTTGTGTATAGCACTATAATTAGCATTAGCATGCATTTACTTAGTGCTTAGGTTTACTGTTAGTTGCTTTGATATTACACTTAGTGCTTAGGTTTACTTAGTGATTTGTCATTAGGTTTAAAATAGTTAATAGTGTGTTACTTAGGTGTTTAGTAGTATTACTTTGAAAACATTTACATTAGTAGTTAGTAGTTAGCTTGCATACATTGGCATTATATCACTACAAGAAAATTGTTAATTAGCAACAGAAATTTGCGACGGATTTTTTTCATCACAAATTAACGACAAATTAGCTAGAGAAAACTTTCTTCATGAATCTGTCGTTAATTAGCGACGGATTAGCGATGAAAGTTGTTTCATCGCTAATCCGTCGCTAATTAGCGATAGATTAACGACAACAATTTTTCGTCGGTAATTCTCAATACAAGAAAACCATTTTAGCGAGGGATTTAGTGAGGGAATTTTTCCGTCGCTAATTCGTCGCTAATTAGCGACGGATTAGCGACAGAAAAATTCCCTCGCTAAATCCCTCGCTAATTTTCGATTTAAACCGAGCGCGAAATTTTCCCTCTCTCCTCGTTCGAAATTTAAATCGACCGCGCATGATTTAAACCGCTCTCTCCCCGTCGAAGAGCGCGCTGGAGAGCATGACGACGATGAGGCAGTTTCACGGAGGACGGCGATGTCGGCAAACAACGACGCCGGAGGACGGCGACGACGGAGGACGGCGACGACGGAGGACGGCGACGCCGGACGACGACGACGATGGAGAACGACGACGATGGAGGACGGCGACGACTTCGGAGGACGCAGTTTCATGGAGGACGGCGATGACTTCGGAGGACGCAGTTTCATGGAGGACGGCGATGACTTCGGAGGACGCAGTTTCATGGAGGACGGCGACACCAGAGGATGGTGACGACGCCGGAGGACGGCGACGGTGACGACGAAGGACGACGACGACTTCGGAGGACGTCGTTTCACGGTGGATGGCGACGAGGCTGAGCGATTGTTGGAGGACGGCGACGCCGGTTCATGGAGGACAACGATGCCGGAGAGCACCGGTTCACGGAGGATGATATAAGTTTGTGCAATGCCTGTCGGGTGCGGTATAAGTCTGGCTTATTGCTGCCGGAATACCGCCCGACAGGGATCAATTTTTTTTTTTTTTAAATTTAGCGATAGATTAGCGACGGATAATGTCCGTCGCTAATCTGTCGCAAATTTGCGACAGAATTAACGACAGATAAGTTTTTCGCCAATTAGCGAGCGAAAATTCGCGATGGCCTCTATCCATCGCTAAGCCGTCGCTAAACTGTTTAGCGACGGATTTAGGTCGTCGCTAATCCACAGGTTTCTTGTAGTGTATGTTTAGCATATTTTTTTTTTACTTGTCATTTAGAATTTAGCACTCATGTAATAAATTTAATTCAAACTTGTCAGTGCATTTCTTTCACATTATCTTTCCTTGTTTCAATTTAGATTTTAGCATTTATTTGGTATATTTTTCATAGTATAGTTTTTGTTCTTCTATTGTGCTGCTCGTGTACTTGTGAATTGTGCAGGAAGGCGAGTGATACTTGTTGCACACGCATTTGACACGCGACATGGAGGCACAAGCATAGAAAAATTTTGTCTTTCTTAGATTAAGAGTTTTAAGTTCCATTTAATTCTTGGGTTGTAATGAAACCATTTTAAACCCTCTGCGTAGTGTATTCATTTGTTGTAATAGTTAATTAGCTTCACTTTCCTCGTACTTGTTCATTTTGGCAATAAAGAGTAATTAATTGCTTATTTAAATACAAAATATTTTCCTGTTTCCTGAGTTCGACTCGATCTCTACCACTAGTGAGAACCATTTTTTTTTATATATTTGATGTATGGTTTTCACATTGCTTTCATTTAAAAATCTTTATGAAAAATATTTTATAAAACAAGAAAGACATCACTTTCGCTTAGAGGTTGGTTGTTTCTTAGACCTTTTCTTGTCAACCAATTCTAGTGCACCCTTTATCCTCTGACGACTGCGATCAGAGGCAGGTTTTCTTTTGATACCCTTCGCTAAGTGATTTTTTTCATCATAATATACAACATTGACTCCTAACTTGTTGAAGATGATGTTTATGTTGTGGCGCAACTTCTCATGTGGGTCAAGGGAAGCATGATTTTCACCTTCGTTGTTCGCTTCCATTTTCTTGGACTGGTCTTCATGAGCTGCAACTGACTGATGGTGAATTAACTGAACATTTTCAAGTAACTCCCTTAACACTTCTTATGCATACATAGGCTTCTTCACTTTTTGATGCTGAATCTGCAACATGCATAAGTGACCTACATAGTTGTTGGTAATGGGAGGTTATGTGGCACTTCTCATCAACACCAGATTGACTGACATTATCTGTATCCAATATTTCAATCTTTACTTGTCTCGTCCATCTTCGCATTAAATATGACTCAAGTATTTCTTGTATCTTCTCTTGATTAAGTGCCTTTAATGCATGATGACATAAAACACATTTAAATTCATACATTTTGCACGCACATTCAACTATTCTGTTGTCAATATTATACGTAACATGTGCTTCTTGCCTTTTCGGATGCTCTTCGCCCTCCCATACAATATGGTATTTGTGCATATTCTCAGTTTGTATGCATCCTTCTATGTTGCAATTCATGACCTGTATAACCTCCTTCTTAATCCATTCAAATACAGTTAGTGTATATAGATCTGCAGGATGCATCAATATTTTCATACCCAAAGTTACAGGGCGTGTATTGAAGCATTTTACATCTTGTTCAAGCTCATTCTATCTAAGACCGTCTATAAATAATTCATATTGTTTCATGAAGCGAAACATTGTTAAACATGAATATAGGGTTTTCTTCAATATGACATGCATAGATTCAGCTCTTTGTGTGCTTATCATACCTGCACAAAAGTATTGTCTTCCATATGCCAATGCCCACTTCTCTTTTTTCTGCATATAAATTTTGTAACCACACACAGTCTTCAAGGTCGTACATTTGAATAATTTCCTCCCAATCAGACATAAAGGTAACATCGTCTTTACTTTCAAGTACATACATTGTAAACTTTTTATCAAACCCTGTCTTCTAATTAAATACGTGTCTTATGTTCTTTGCTGCATTTTGAAAGATATGTCACAAACATAGTCGATGATGTGCATCTGGCCATACATGAAACACTGTAGCCACAATTGCATGATCACCATCTGTAAGTACAACTTCAGGTTGCTTCCCATTCATTGCCTGTGTAAATACTCTGAACAATCATTCAAAGCTTTCCTTAGTCTGATCATACAAAAAAGCGCCGCCTAATATACAACTCTGTGAGTGATGGTTCACTCCGACAAACTGCTTAAATGGCCATTGTTCAGTATTAATCTTTATTGTCGTATAAAAACAAGCACATCATTGAAGCATTCATAATCTACTCTTGACTATAAATCTTCCCAAAACATATTCACAACATATCCATCTTCATCCAGTTGCATTGCATTAAAGAAACCAGGGTCAATGCTTGATTTCTTCTATAAGTAATCTACCAAAGAACATATTTCTTCATTCTTCATGTTATTTGTCATCTTCCTTTTCAAGTGGTTTCTTAGATCCATAGGTATGAATGACACATTCTCCCGACCACCACTTATGTGCGAGCACAAATTGTATGTCTTCCTTGGTGCAATGCCGATGCTATCAGCTATTTCAGCAATTGCAGCATGCACTTCAATTACTTTACGATGTGACCTTAACATAGGAGTCATAAATGATACTGCTAAATCATGGTTATAATCACTGATTAAAATACGAACTACATATTTCTCATTGAAAAGTCTTCTTAACACCATTCTCGTTGTACATCCACATCTTGAATCTGGCTTGCTCGTTGTTGGATTTTCACTTGACTTCTTCTAACCTTGCTTAGAACAAACATATATCTTTCTCACCACGACACCCTGTGCATTTTTTGACGAAGAATACCTTCTAACACTAAAGCCAAGTTTTAAGGCATAATCATTGTAAAATTTATATGCAGCTTCCTCATTATTAAACTGCATTCCTTCTACGGGAACAAAGTCAAGTGTACTATTATGTACATTCCCAGTGTCTGCACCTTTTTCAAGTGTACTGTCATGATCATCTACCTCATTATCGAATTGCATTTCTTCTGCTGAAACATTTAAGTCAAGAGTGAATCCAATGCCTGTACCCTTCTTATCATGTGCACCATTAGTGCACATGTTCACTTCTTCAGTTGCGTCATTAGTATAGATGTTCACTTCTCCATAACTTTTCAATAATTGAGATAGATCATCTTCACTGCTACCAGATGCTAAGCTCACCACTGTTATAAGCAAGATATCAATTTGTGTTAGCCAGCGCATACGTTTATTACGATTTATTCAAGATGCATATAACAATGGATACAAATAATGTTAAGCAAGTCAAAGAAACGATTGAATGAATCACAGTATAAAAGCAACAATGATTTGTTATTTGCTTATAATATGCATCGAGTTGTTATTTACCATGCCAATAAAAGAAACGATTTGTCGTATATGTGTGTTGACGATAAAGATTCACGTGACAACGATTTAATTATATCTATGACGTTGTGAAACAATTTCAATAGAAATTGCTAAATGAGCAGTGATTTGAATACGAAAATTGCCACCGCAAGCGCGCAACAATGTATTTCTGCACGCACACGTTTTAAAATTCTTTCTACAAATATCTTATAAATCAATACTAGAAAATACATAATATCTTAAAAATTGATATACATATCGCATAATATATTACAAATCGGTGCGCCAATTTAGCATAATAACTTACAAATCAACACTACAAAACACATAATATCTTACAAATCGATATACATATCGCAAAATATATTATAAATCGATACAGAAATTTAGCATAATGGCTTATAAATCGATATTAACAAACAAAACAATATCTCACAAATCGGTAGTATGTTACTACAATCGCGATTTGCGATACATTGCATATACTTAGTGAATGAACGATACCAGATGGGGTAGAGGATCTTCCTCGCATATGTAACCAAGCATTCTTGTCAACAGGTCCCAGCATCTTATAAATATCTTTAAATTTCTAACCGTCGAAAATACAAGATCCACCTGCAATAACAAAACAACACCTTAATGGCACTCACGATGACATACGTTCTTCAACAATAGCATGATGACATGGAAAGGTACTCACGATGCCTTAATGGCACTTGTTGGAATGTTTGTGCGTCATTGCTTTTTTCCATACTGTCTAACGAAAACGAAAAAGAAGAGAAGACTGTAAAAAGAGATGGTCGACAAATGCCCCTATGATGCTCACCAATGATTGAACCAGTGGATCGTTTTATAGTTGTCTTAATGAGGTAGGAACGAACCTAGGAATGTTTTGTAACACAAGGCAGGAATGAGAAGGTGGCAATGTGTTGTAACACAAGCTAAAAACCAAGGCAGAAACTTGACTTGAGACGACGACAAAGGGTGCTTCGGCGGCAACAGACGATGGTAAATGATGTGTCATCAAAGGGAGCTCCTGTTATAGCAGATGGTGCATCGTCAAAGGGTGATCTGCTTACAGTATATGAATTTACTATTTAAGGCGAAAATGGAACGTTTGGATTTTTTGAAGAGTTAAGATCATCCAACATTTTCTGGATGGAGGATATTTTTATCTTTTTATAGAACCGTCGTTTCATGGCGAGACTAGTGGAAAAGGGTACTTAAGTCATTGCAACCGCACCAGACTCCGATACTAAGTGATGATGACACACACGGGGATATGAGCCCCCACCTGCTTATATAAGTGGCGCTCATTCGGACCCTCAACACGCAGTGCGTGTTAGGGGGGGAACACACAACACCCTCCCACTCTGGAGTGTCTCAGCATAACGGTAACGTGGATGAACCCATAGAAGATGGAATAACTCCCCAGTCTTTACCTGTGTCTGAGTCAGCGGTCACATTCCTACGCTTGGGCAGGATACTCTCTCTTTTACCTTTGATGCAAGTAGCACGGAGGAGAAAGAAAAAGCTCGTCTCTGAAAGACGCAGCGTCTAATGCTTTGAAGGTTCAGAATATTAAATCACGACGGCGTTACAAGTCTGGCGCCTTTGATGGTGGTCGAGCTCCAGTGCGTGAGATTCATCAATCATCGCCTTCAACTCGATCTGCACGTCTGCATCAATGTCCTGGATTGGGTGTCTCTAAATTAGATTCAGCGATGGCCTCTGAATCAGGTGAGATGGATATAGCTAAATGTAATTATGTGCGAAACAACAGCAGTCCATCTGAAGTCGATTCTTCGACTTTGGCTCCTATAAAACACGCTCGTCCCAATGAAGTGTGTTAGCTGGAATGTAAGAGGTCTTGGGCGCAAATGGGCGCGCAGATTCATACCGGAATCATTAACATCTATAAATCCAGATTTAGTTTTTCTCTTAGAGTAAAAAATAACGGAAGATGTTATTCCTTACATTCGACTTCAATTTCCGCAGTATGAAATTACTGGAAATTTTCAGTGTATTGCTTCAAGTCTCATTATATGTTTATGGCATAAAACTCGGGTGCAAGCTGAAGTTTTATGGCAGTCTGATCAACTTATGTCAGTTTTAGTAGCTAATGGAGAAGATGTTTTGGTTGTTTCGGGTGCAAGCTGAAGTTTTGGTTCTTTATGGCATGAGTTGCAGGGCCACCAAATGGATTCACCATGGATGGTATTGGGAGATTAGAATGTTGCTCTATGACTGAACGTTGGGGTTCTTGCAGTCACCACCTGGGGACTGCAGAGTTTAATAATTTTCTCTTCAATGGGCCTTTTGGAGCTGGAGGATTCTCAGTGTCAGTTTACTTGGCATAATAAGCAAAGTGGGTCCAAGTATCGGGCTAGTAAGATTGATCGGTGCTTTGTTAATGATTTTTGGCTTCTCAAATATCGTACTACATCTGTCGCATCCTTGCCTAAGTCAATTTCGGACCATAATGCATTGGTGGTGTCTACTAATCATCGATCTTTTGTTTCTCGACCATTCAATTTTTTTTCTTCTTGGACCTCTATTCCATCTTGTGTTGAGACAGTGGCTAGAGCATGGTCCACTCCCTTTCATGGATGCCCGATGTTCCCAGTGGTATCCAAATTAAGTGCAGTCCGTAGAGCTCTCAAAGATTGGAAGCGCACAAGCCCGTAAATTGCAGATTTTGGATGATATCCTTCATTTGCAAACCCAGGTGGAAGCAGGTGTACTAGAATCCATGGATAAGGAATCTATTCTTCAAGATGAATTGTCTGACATTCTTCGGATGGAAGAAAATGATTGGCAGCAAAAATCAAGGTGTAGATGGCTTCATGAAGGTGATCGCAACGCTAAATTTTTCCACTTGACGATGAATAAAAACTTGCAGCCAAAGCATATTGAAATGGATTCAAAGAGAGGATGGGATGTGTCTCACGGCTCAAGCGGACATTTTCCAAGAGTCGACAGATATTTTCTTCCACTTATTTACTTGTTCTAATGTTGATCCTACATCTCTTGAAGGATCATTGGAACCGGGTGTTAATGTGGAAGAGAATGCTAAGTTACTCTTATATCTGATGATGAAGTTGCCCAAGCAGTTTTTGATCTTGATGGAGAAAGTACACCGGCTCCAGATGGATTCCCAAGTAATTTCTTCACTCAGTTTTAGCCGTTGATTTCTTCAGAAAAGAAAAAATTCTTTCCAGTATCAACTCTACTCATACAATTCTGATCCCTAAGGAAGATGGTGCCCATACTCTTGCAAAGTTTCTACCTATAAGTTTGTGTAATTTTTTATACAAAATTATTACCAAGATTATGGTTGATCGTATGTCTTCAATCCTTCAACGTGTAATCTCCCACAATCAGCGAGCTTTTCTGTCAGGTCGTTCCATTCAAGAGAGTATTTTATTGGCTCATGAACTTGTTGATTCCATGAACCACAGCAAATCTCCGTCAAATTTATTTAAAACAGACCTTGCTAAGGCCTATGATAGGGTTGACTGGCACTTTTTAGAGGATTCTCTTCGGCGCTTTGGCTTTGCGGATTTCTGGATCCATTGCATCATGCGATGTATATCTACGCCCAAGTTTGCTGTGGTGATTATAAAGTGTGTTCCAGGGCCGAATTTTATTAGTAGTAGAGGCTTCCGCCAAGCTGATACCTTGTCTCCATTTTTAGTCCTCATACTCATGGAGCGGTTGAGCAGAAGTCAGAAAATGAATCTCTCATTTTCCCAGTAACAGTGAAAAAATTTAGCTGGAGTCATTCTCTGTTTGCGGATGATTCCCTGTTCTTCTTGAAAGATAAAAAGCAATCCATTCAGAATTTTATGGCTATCATTCGTGAGTTTTGAAGGTAAATCTGGGTTGCTAGTCAGTCCTGATAAATCGATCTTTATTCCCTTTAATTTGTCCCTCTCCAAAACACAAGTTATTTCTTCCTTGAGTGGGTGGCAAATGGGGAAGTTACCCATTAGATATCTTGGTCTTCCATTATTTAAAGGGAAATTGAAGAAATCCTTCTGTGAACCGTTGATAATCAAGTTTCGCAAACGACTTGAGAGTTGGAGTTGCCGGGTTCCATCCATGGCGGGAAGAATTGTGCTCATAAAATCTGTGTTAGCTTCTTTTCCTATTTACTGGATGACATTCTTTTCTCTTCTTAGTTCTGTGATATCTCAAATGGAGCACATCATGCATTCCTTTTTGTGGTATGATTCTACTTCCAGACATCACATTCACCTCATGTCATAGGAAAGAGTATGTAGGCCAACGGCAGAAGGAGGCCTTGGACTAAAATTGATAAAAGATCATAATGCGGCATGTTTATCACGTATGGGATGGAATTTGATTGAACAACATGCAAATCCCTGGGTTCAGCTTGTGCAGCGGAAGTAATTACAGGCTACTTCAATTTGGAGCCCCCAGGTATTTCGTACAAAATCTCATGGTTGGATGGAAGAGCATAATTCATGGATTACAAATCATTCAGGGAGGACTTAAATGGGAAGTGGGAAGGGACGATCAGTTTTCATTCTGGCTAGACCCTTGGATGGGTTCTGATCCACTCATTTAACATCTGCATATGCCCATTTCCAGATCTTTATGCCGGTTCTTGGCTCCCGTTACAGTGGCTGATATGATGTGAAAGCTCACTTCACCCACACAGCGTTGATCTTATATTTTGCAGTTGAAGACCGGCTTAAGAATCTTGGTTTTCAAATGGCAACCTGTTGCTCATTATGTGGGGGCAACAGAAGAAACAGTTACTCGTTTGATAATCACATGTACGGTAATTAAAAAAACGTGGGCATTAATCTGTCATGTATTTGGAGTGTGGCACCGTCCCTTTGGTAGTTTGTCGCAAGCTCTACAGCGACGGAGTCGCGGTAAATCTCTTCAGCAAGCGTGGTTAGTATGCTTTCAAATCAATATCTGGCAACTCTGGAAAAATCACAATCAGATTGTTTTTTAAGGCAAAAGGTTCACAACTCAGCAGATTCTCAAGTTCTGTTTCTTGTCAGCAAGAGCACATGCTTTACGGATACCTAAGGATGCTAATAATCCTGTTACATGTCGATGGGGATTTGCAGGTCATTGGTTGCCTCCGCCCTACCAATGGCTAAAGATCAATGTGTTCAGTTTATACAGGAATTTCTGGAAGGTGGGATACGTGATTAGAGATTCGTATGGCAGATTCGTTAAAGCTGGATAGGTATCTGATCAAGTAGCAGTTACTGATAGAGAGTATAGATGTTGGCTTAAAATTCTGAATCACATCCCTGTGTCAGCAAGGGTGATCATAGAGGCTTCCCGCAAAGACTTGGTGTCTTGTTAATAGAAAAATTGAAGGCAGGGGCCCATCTCATGAACAATTAGATATTTTAATACGAAGCCTTCTGAGCTTTGAGAAGTGTGTGGTAAAGTATGTTTCTAAAGAGTTCAATCTCATGGCTCGAACTCTTGCCATTTCAGCCACTTCTTTGGCAGAAAGGCACTGGTCCCATATGAACCCAGATTGGGTTCCTCCTTTGTAATTTTGTACATCTTTTTTTGCGTTATCAATAAACTGGTAGGGGTCTGCCTAACCCCAGCTTTCTCTGTCGAAAGAAAAAAATATACAAGGCTACGGGCACCTGCACATGCATGGGAAATAATAAATCTAGAAATTTGAACAAGAACCATGATCAAACGTTAAAATGACAGTTATGCAAAAGTGATCCCAACTTCTCAAAACTATAGAGCGCGTAATTGAAGTGAATCTCGACAACAAACTTATTTATTCATGCCAAATGGACCTCAGTTCATAATCTGAGGAGCAAGGAATATGAACATACATGGGTGGGACTAAACTGGCCATACAATGTGATGCAATCTCTCACTGTGATACCAAACTCTGATTTCTGGAACTGTTATACCAAGGCATGCATTACAATGCTCCTCATGAATTGCTAACCATCATAGCCAATTGTTTAAAGATGACGGAAAAAAGGATTGAATTTTGTGCTCTGCATGTGCATGCACGTATGTGCGTTCCATTTCCACACATACATACCCTTCCCGTCGAAGCAATGCTACCCTATGGCTTTGCCATTCAGATTTCAGATGGACAGGAAGCATCCATGTAAGTGGGCATCATAGCACGCACATGTGCATGCATGCATGACTCAATAACAATATAATAGTAAGGCTCTAAAAGAGGAAACATACTCAGATGATCCACTATCATTTCTCTCATTTCATTATTTGATAATGTACAACAAAACTGAGGGCTACTTTGAACCCAACCTGTTTCCTTTTCCAGCGTACTGGATATGTTACAACAGAAGGTACATCTGTGCTTCCACTTTTTAAGACGGAAGAAAAATAATTGACAGAATATACTGTTGAGCTATGCAATGAGGTTGAAAATTGCGGAGAAACGGTGTCATACCAATACTGGTGCAACTGGATGGAGTTTTCCTTAGTCAATCTTGGTTTAGAAGTTTATCTAAAAGTGGATGCTCAGGATCAAGCTTCCCAAACATATTTGTATCACGGCGAGGGGCCCTGTTAAACCAAAATAAAGGCAAGGCACTGTCAGAGCAATATACATCTGCTCATCTTTGGATAAAGACAAATTCCTTCAACAACTGGTTCACCAACTAGGAATCCCATACATCATAGAAAGCATAAAAAATATAACCTCGACTGTTATTGTGCAGAAATGTTATTTAGAAGAAAAGAACTATTGGCAACAAAATTTCAATTGGCATTTGATTAATTGTATTCTATGGGCAACAATGACCAAGATATTTTTTTTTTAAAAAACAAGGGTCAACATAGCCCAAGAGATGCTTATTTGCCATGATCATGGACCAAGTCCAGGTGGTAGGGCTATTGCCACCCATATGCATTGTTCATTCTCAATAAGCAAAGAAGGAAATTTATCCTGAATAGAGAAGCAACAATTGGATATATAAATGCTGCACATTCGATGTGTCCAATATACAATAGAGCAATCGATGATTTAAGATGCAGAGTATTTTTTCTCAACTAGCCCCAACTTGCATACTCTCGATGCTGTAGTACAACATACTTTTAAACAAGATTTCAACCATCACAATATCTTCTTCCAGTTTTTCCGCCAATATAGCAAGAGTTTGAAAACATCGACTATGGTTGGCTTAAATACTTTCAGCAAGTCCACACCTTTAGTTTGGACCACATATCAACCCCCAATGTGTAAAATGACCTGTCTGCATTACTTTCAAATCTAGATGAGGCAGACTGGATATGGATCATGCAGGTTCTTTGGCTTTATAATTCTGTTGTTTTCAGTTTATATTAAGATAAGCTACCACACAGTACCCATTCCTATAAAGCCGCAGTGTCGAGCAGCTGTCTATCATTTTTATCCTCAATCGGACAATCAAGCCAACTCCTTCACCGAGCCCAAAAAAGATGATAGTTTCAGTTAGTCCCCCTCCAAATTCCAAAATGACGACCTTGCTCACAAAAGTTAAGCAGGGTGCTGGGTCAAATACCATACTTTATGCGCCAAGTACACCATCCTTTATGTTAGACATTTTCATGTATTAAAGGTACATACCTTTTTTTAGCACACACCCACACACGTGTACAAACATAAAAATGCAATTCCTAGAAAACAAGAGTTCCCAATACATAACCAAATATATGCATGTTTAGAGTATCAAAACCAAGGAATCTTGGGGAGTCCCCCTTTCCCAAGATTCTCCAGAGAAACCGGCTCAACCTGGAGTCCTATCCAAGTTGGGACTATGGTGGGACGCCCCTCTAGAATCCCATCCAGAGTGAGAGTGTGTTCGTAAGATTTCTCTAAGCTTCGTTCTTGATTCGTGTTCTTGTTCTCCGAGAAAACACCTTTTCTCCCTCCCTTGCCATCGACCCCCCATCCACCTCACGCTTCCCTATGTAGTTGACCAGGAGAGACAACTCTCTCTCCCCAATGCTGCACACCCCTCCAGCTCGTGGTGCACGCCTCTCTCTAGAGCATTGCCTCACGTCCAGCTCCCCAGAATTCCTCTGTACGAGTTCGGATTCTGACAGTGGTATCAAAGCATCGTTCCCAGGAACCACGCCGATCAACTGCATTGGACAATGGAGTAAGGCCCCAAGCCCTTCACGGTTTCCGTACAGGTTCGATTCGACGCTCGTATTTATTTTCTGGATCATATTTTATTCAGTTTCGTCGGATTTTTTTCGTAAGTGGTGTTTGATCAATCCCAACGCTGATCTACATCAAATTCGGAGGATTCGATTTGCTTCACGTCCCCCAGGACACTTTTTGTGTCTTTTGGAGCTGGAGGATAGTCCCGATGACTTAGTAGTCATGTGCTCAATTTTTTTCAGCCTGCATCAAGTCTGGATTCGTATTCTGGTGCAACCTAGACACTTTTGGGAGGGTCTGACCATCCTAGGTACCTAACAGTTATCCTAGGACGTGTCTGCCACGTGTACAGGAGCCACACGCATATCCAGCCGTGTGTGCACGCAGAAATAGCGATACCGTTTACCGATCTCTACCTCATTAGTTTCGTCTCTCCAGCGAGGGCCCAAGTCCTTCTTAAATCCGATTCTGATTTGACACTTTTCGGTGTCTGATCCATCATGGTCAATAGTGATCTAGTCGTTGTCTGTAACTTTAAGATCAAAATCTACATTTTCGGCTTTTCCAAATCAAACTTGGAATCTTTCGAATCCGACCTCTGTTGACCCCGATCTAACCTTCAAAAGTCAGGCTAAATTTCTGCATATTTTTTAGGAGGATTCAACCCAGGCCTTCTCTTATTCAGGTCTTCAAACAGTTCCAAAAAAATCCCAAAAAATCACCGTAGTTAGCCTTACCTGTCCTAAACCAAAATCCAATTTACAGATAAAAAATCATATTTCAATCTGTAGATAACGCCATTTTACCGAAACTAGTCAGATCCAACGTTTGAATCTTGATGACCTAGCAATTTTGAATTTCAAAAAAATTTCTAGGCCTGATCATATATATCCATAAATCCAGATATTTTTACCTTAGGAACGTACATCTGTTAGCTTTCAAACCCTTTTTATAGAGTTTAAAAATTCGCCTGGATCGCTAAGATCTAACTCGATCTTCGAACCTTGTCTAAACCCAAAAAGTTGAACTAAACTTGTAACATCCTGGCCTATCATAGAAATAAATTAGTTTCGACCTTATAAAATCCCTAAAAAATTCCAGAAAAATTATTTTAACGTACCTGATACTTCTGACCAGAAGACCAAACCCAGAGTCAGTCTTAAACCTTAGTTCGTTGCAACTTTGCAGGGCCCTTGAGATGACGTGGGCCCAAGATATGGTTGCCAAACTCCGCACGGAGTTCCTAGCTCGCATCAATCAAATTGACGAGATGAAGAATAGGGTGACAACCGACCTTCACTGTCGTCGTTAAGCGACTTGTTATGGTAGCTGAGTTTGCTCTGTATCTCAATCAATGAACCCTCTCGGGATCTCCATAGAATAGTGAATGAATGTGCTTGAAAGGCCCTTGAGTAGCTGCAAGCACGAATCAATGATGAATTCAAAATCACAGAATTATATATTTTGCAGGACGTTAGATGGGAACTTCAATGGGTGTAGATATACACCAAGTCTTTCCAGCAGACCCTGTGTTAAAATATGCTATATTTATATATATAGATTATGACACATACACATATATATTTTACATATATATGTCTATGTGTCTATCTACATATATAAATATATGTATTCCCTTTGTAATACCCACTATGGGTAAAATAGTCATTTTACCTAGTTCACACCACATGTATATTTTTACATTTTTTCCCCTTTTTCTTTCTTCCTTTTTCCTTTTTTTCTTTTTCCTTTTTCCTTGGAAAAGCCCCCTTAAGGGACGTTGGAGCTTCCAACGGTCACAATTGTGACCGTTGGAAGGGCTCCAACGTCCCTTAGGAGCCCTTCCAAGGGTCTTCTTCTTGTGCCTATAAATAAAGGGGTTTCCCCCATTGTAACGTATGCTTCTTTGAAGCCTTCTTGAGTGGAATATATTTTTCCTCTTCTTTTAGGTGTTTTGCCAGGTTTGTGGTTTTGTTGTAATCTTGCCCATTAGTGGCTATTTGTGTATGTGCGTGTTCTCTTGTTTGCTCTTGAAGATATCGCTGCTCTTATTCGGCACTTCATTACATGGTATCAGAGCCTTGGTTGTGAAAGCTTCATCGGATCCTCTCTTGTCAAGTAATATCTCTTCTCTCTCTTGCTTTCAAACTCTTTCTCTCTAAATGGCCAACAAGGATGTCAAAATTGATCTCTCATTTAAATTAAAAGGGGACCAATTATCGTATGTGGGCGGCCGCTATGGAAAATAACCTCAATGGTAAAAAACTTTGGGGTTATGTGTGTGGAACCGTTCCGGAACCACAATTGAAATTGACCAAGTTTGAAGGTAATGAGGAAAAAGCATTGAATGAAGAAGAAAAAGAGAGTCATTCTTGACTTCTCTTCAAAAATGAAAGATTGGGAAAGTGATCATGCTAAAATTTTAGCATGGTTCATGAAAAATGTTGAATTAAAAATTTGTGCAAATCTTGCAAAGTTCAAGAGGGCCAATGAAGCTTGGTTCTTTATGAAAGGCATGTACACTCAAAGAGATCTTGCTAGACATTTCTTCTTACAAGAAAAAGTAAGAGAAACCAAGCAAGGTGATATGAGTATTAGGGACTATTATAGTACCCTATCTTCTTTATGGGATGAACTTGCCCTTCTCGAACCACAATGGGAAGATAGTACTATTGCCATGAGGCAAGATCAAATGGAGAAGGAAAGATTTTTTCAATTTATTCATGGACTTCGTCCCGAATTTGAGCAATTAAGAGGATCCCTCCTTCATAGAGCTTCTATTCCTCTAAGTGACATTTTAGCAGATTTATGTCAAGAAGAGACTCGTTTGGCCTTAAAAAATGATGTTGATGAAGTTCATGTCGTGTCTAAACCCGGCAACAATGTAAGGCCATACAAACCACCCCATTTTTGGAAAAATAATGGTGGTGGAGGAAGAAAAATTATTTGCCATAATTGTAATAAATCGGGTCATATTCGTCCGGATTGCCCCAAGTTCAAAAAGAAGGTAGCTTCCGTTAGGAAAATTCCTCTGAATGAAGATTCAAAGAAAGATGGAGACATAAAGGAGTCCATTGCTCATCTTACCGAAATTCTACAACAATTCATGAAGATAAACTCCGCTCCATCATCCTCTACACCATCCACTTCCGGTGCCGCCATCTCATCATTTCCAAGTATGACATCTTGGATTGTTGACTCGGGTGCCTCCTTTCATATGACTCTGAATGCATCACTTTTATCAAAACCAAGTCTCAATAAATTCAAATCCTACGTTTCCACCGCTGATGGAACATCCTTAGATGTTGAAGGTATTGGAAACCTTGAGAAAACTTATGATCAAAACAAAGAATTATTTGTTCCCAAAATACGAATTATTCCAAAACTTAACCTAAATCTCTTTTCCGTTTCTCAAATTACCGATTTTGAGTGTAATGTCTCTTTTTCACCTACCCATTGCTATGTGTAAGATCTCCGGTCCGAGAAGCTGATTGGGCAAGGCCATAGAAAAGGGGATCTTTATTATATACATTTTTTGTCTTTGCCGTCCAAATCTTTTTGTAATCATGTTGAATCTAAAGATATTGAGACTTGGCACAAGAGGTTTGGACATCCTAGTATCTCCAAGTTGTATCTCTTTCCTTGAAAAAATTTTGCAATACAAATACTTTTTCGTGCAATGATTGTATTCTTGGAAAAATTCATTCGCTTTCGTATTCACATAGTATTTTTGTGTTAAAAAGACCTTTCGAACTTGTGCATTCCGATGTATGAGGGCCGACACTCGTTATGTCCAAAGAAGGATACTCTTACTACGTTGTTTTTATTGATGACTTTACTAGATATACATGGATATATATTATTAAGAACAAATCCGATGTCTTCACTAATTTTAAATAATTTCATGTTCTCATTCAAAATCAATTTCAAAACACTGTAGACATACTTAGATCCGATTCGGGAGGTGAGTACATGTCTAAAGAATTTCAAAATTACCTCAAATTAAATGGAATTCTACATCAACGATCTTGTCTTAAGACTCCACAACAAAATGGTCATGCGGAAAAAAAACATAGACATTTAATTGAAACCACAAGAACACTACTTATCTCTAAAAATGTTCCTAAGAATTTTTGGGCCGAAGCACTTCTTACCGCAACATATCTTATAAATCGTATGCCCTCTTCTTTAAAAAATGTATCACCATTTGAAAAACTATTTAAAATTACTTCAGATTTTAATAGACTAAGGATCGGGGCGTTACAGGTACTCTTGGGTTGCAATTTGTATTTGAAGATCAAGAGGAGGATCGTGAGATTGGTTGAGCATTGGTTTGTTGGTTCGTTGCCTCGACAAGTATATCATCAAACTTCTTCAACACATTTCTTGCAATCTTCCTCTCTTCTTTTCTCTTCTTCTACTCTTTCTTTTCTTGGTACAATGGTTGAATAAGAAGTGGTTACAGTTGTTCCCGTTAAATTTGATTGAAAAAATTATAATATGTGGGCGACCGCAATGAAAAAAAAATTGGTTGGAAAAAATTAATGGGACCATGTTGATGGCTCTGTATCAGAACCTCAACCTATTCTCAGAAAATCTATTTGTGGGGAAGATGACATTACCAAAGAGGAGCCTCTTAAAGATAAAGAGAGAAAAAGCTCTTTTAAACTACAAAAAGGCTATTAAAGCATGGGATGTTGGACATGCCAAGGTTTTATCCCTATTTATGGGAAGTATGTGTAAAAAAACATGCAAAAATATGTTAGAATTTGAGAAGGCCGGTGAAGCATAAGTTTATATCAAACCTATACTCGACATGATGGTGCCAATAAATGGGACTTGCAAGATAAGATTCACAATTGTAAGCAAGGAGAAAGAATTGTTAGAGACTACTATGGTACTCTCAAGAGACTTTGGGACCAAATGACTAAAATGGAGCCTATTCGGGATACCCTTGATGATGCTCACCATAAGAAAAAACAAATCTTTGGTGAGCAATTTTTTCAATATATGAGAGGGCTTATGCCCGAATCTGAACATGTTTGTGTTTCTATCATCCACCAGAACAAAAATTAAGAGGAGCTTCCTCCTTTACATGAGATTCTAGCCCAAGTTTGTATGGAAAAAACAAAGCTAAAATCCATGAGCGAATTTAGAGAGTCTAAGGATAATGTATTGGAGGTTTCTAGACCCGGTGCCAATACTTATTCCTATAGGCCTCCTCACTTCTACAAGAATAATAACAATTCTTAGAAGTCAATGAGCAATGATAGGAGGTATGATGGGAGAAAGGATAAAAAAGGAAAAATTACTTGTCATAATTGTATAGAACCGGGGCACATCAAACATTTTTGCCCAGAATTCAAAATGGATGAGAAAAGAGTAGCTACCCTAGAAGCTCCTCAAAAAACAAGGAAGCCTCTAACTTCGGTTTCAAAGGCATGTCCGTGTCTCAACTTGCGGAAGCTCTACAATCTCTCCTAAAAGGCTCATCCTCCTTAACTGGTGCCACAGTTTCGTCTTCCTCACCTCTCGGTAAGATTTTTTGGCTCTTAAAGTCTGGTGTCTCATTTCATGTGACCCTAATAGTATTATGCTCTTTGATTGTATTGTTAACTCAAGTAGATCTAATGTTTTTACCGCGAATGGATCCTCTCTTGAAATTAAAGGAATTGGAAAATTTTCAACCTCTTCAAAATTTTCTATTCCAAAAATCAGAATTTTTCCAAAGCTTAACATAAATCTTCTTCAAGTTTCCCAAATAATCGAACATGGTTGTACACATCTGACCACTGTTTAATACAGGATCTCCAGTCTGGCAAGCAGATTGGGGAAGGACATAAAGGAGATCTCTACTACATGAACTGGTTGAACATTTTCAAAGATTTTTTTTGCTTCAATGTATAAAAATTGAATATTTTTCTATGGCATCAAAGACTAGGTCATCCTAGCATTTCTAAATTATCCAATGTATTTAATTTGAGAAAATTTTGTAATGAAAAAATCCAATATACTAATTGTATTCTTGGAAAAATGAAAGTCATTCCTTACCAATTGAGAACTTTTGTTGCCTTCAAACTACTTAATTAATACACTCAGATGTTTGGGGTCCTAGTCATGTTGCCTCTAAAGGAGAATTTACTTATTATGTGATATTTATGGATGATTACTCTTCGTTTCACTGGGATTTTCTTTCTTAGGCACAAATATGAAGCTTTTGAAACTTTCAAAACCTTTCACAATCTTGTTAAAAATCTCCTTAAAACCAATATTTTATATTTTTTTCTTATTCAGAGGGAGAGTATATGACAAAAGACTTTAAAATTTATTTGGAGAATCACAACATTTTACATCAAACATCTTGTGCAAACATGCCTCAAAAAATGGTTTAGCCGAAAGGAAACACATGCATATAGTGGAAACTACTAGAACCCGGCTTATATCTAAACATGTTTCAAAACACTTTTGCATTGAAGTTGCACTTACTTCAGTTTACCTCATAAACAGACTTCCTTCAACCAAACTTCAAAATATTTCTCCCTTTGAGAAACTTTATAAAACTACCCCTAACCATTTCAGACTAAGGACTTTTGGATGTAAATGATTTGTCCATAAAAATGGTAAACTTTCACCAAGAGTCATTCAATGTGTTTTTCTTGGTTATGGAGAAACCCAAAAAGGATTTAGATGTTATGACTTAAAACATAATAACTCTATATATCAAGGAATGTTAAGTTTATAGAGCAAAAAAGTTTCTTTAATTTAAATGTGCCTATTAAAGAAAAAATGATTACTCTTTTCTTGAGTTACTTCCTAAATGTAATGATGATATATTAAACAACAATGATGCTAATGATGAACCTCGATCCAACATTCAGTGAGTCTAATGACATTAATGATAAACCTTCAATTATCCAATATAGAAGAAGAATTGGTGATAGGCATCTAAATGCCTTAGAACAATATTCCAGCATAGAACCAAGAACTCTTAAGAAATTCACTAAAATGCATAGGCCTCCAAATAGATTTGTATCATATAAAAACATCACTCATCAATATAAAGCCTGTCTAGCTAAGATTTTTTCTTACTTTGAACCTTATACAATCAGGCCAAAAATTGTCCTGAATGGATGAGCGATATGAATGATGAAATACAAGCCTTAGAAAAATAAAAAAGTTGGGACATAAGAAGTCTTCCTCATAAAAAAAAGTTAATAGGTTGTAGATGGGTGTTTAAAATTAAAACAAAGAGTCATGAAACTTTAGAGAGATATAAGGCTAGATTAGTAGTCAGGGGTTACTCTTATGAGTATGGTATAGATTATGATGACTTTTGTTCGAACTCTTATGGTTGCAGCTTTCACAAGATGTGGCCTATTTATCAAATGGATGTCAAGAATGCATTCCTTAATGGTGAATTGAAAGAAGAAGTTTATATGGACCCACCACCTGGATACGAGGTTCTTGTTGAAAAGGTGTTTCACTGAAGGAAAGTCTTTTATGGTTTGAAAGAGGCACCTAAAGTCTGGTATGATCGTTTTAGTTCTGCTATGGTAAAATTGGGCTTTACTTGTTATACTGACATTACTATATTTATTAAGAAATCTTATGCAAGTATTGTTATCCTCCTTATCTACGACATGATCATCATTGGAGGAGACAAACAATGAGTTTGTTTTATTAAGAATGATTTAAAACAAAGTTTTGAAATGACTAATTTAGGCTTTCTTAGATTTTTTTAGGGATTGAGGTTGCACATTCTGCTCGTGATTATTTTCCAACTCAATCCAAGTTTGCTTCTGACATTATAGATAGGTCTAGAATTACAGATGAAAAAAAGGGTGTACACCCCTGAAGTGATAAATGCAAAAATAAAGATAGATGACGACACACCTCTAGATGATCATACTCCTTATTGCCAAATAATAGAGGCCCTCACATACTTGACCATTACGAGACCTGATACCTCACATGCAGTTTATACTGCCAATCAATTTTAGTCATTTTCCATTATGTAATTAGTTGTGTATATTTTATTATTTTTGTAATTTATTCTTTTATTAAGGGCATTATAGTCCTTATAATACTCTTGAAATAGAGCAATTGGGAGTGCTCTGAACAACTATATTTCTAGTTGTTGGAAGCACTTCCCAATGGCTCTTCTTCGCTTTCTTTTGTGTATAAATAGCGGGTGTAACACGTCTTGTATGTTAAGCTTGTTCTCAAGCATTGTCTCAATAAAATCTTTATATTTTTTATGCTATTTCTCATGCCCATAAGTGGCATTGTGTTTGTGATTGTATCTTGACCCATAAGTGGTCTCCATTTGTGTATGTTGTTCTTGCCCATAAGAGACACTTGTTTGTGTTGATCACATTTCATTACAATCTGGAAATCCCCTTAAAATTATGGAATGAAATTGGACTTCAAAACCTCTCCATCTTTTCTTTCTCCCAGACGTCTAGGACGTCTCTCTCTCTCCTCTCTCTAATCTCCTTCTGGTTCACGTGAGGACCAAGCCACCCTAGGTTGGTCGATCATCCTTCCCGAAGAGCCTGAGCTCTTCTTGTGCCTGGACCTGTGTGATCTTGTATTCTCAACGACTCGTATGTCTGCACTCCAGAACGTGTGGGACACCTCCCTAACATGTTAAAGACCTGTAAGTGCACCCTAGACCCTGATCCAAGCCTTAGCCAAGCCTTATTTTTTCAGATCGAAAGCCCAAAACTGCATCCTACAGATTATGGAAAACATGTAGTTCTGACCGTTCGACCTCACCAGCCCTTCCTACGGCCCAACCTGATATCCAAGACCTCTTGAACGTATACCAAACCCGTACACACGTCCCTAGGTAGCTCTAGAATCCCTGGACTAGGTCTTACCAGTTATGGACCAATACCCTTAACTATACCCTTCATCGAACCCAACCCGCACCTACTCGGCTAGCCGTTTGGCCCAGTTCTTCACCGTATCACCTCAATCGCAAGCACGAGAAACCTCTGACATCTTCCCCACCGTATCAACCAGGGTTCTGAACTCCATACATGAAACCCACAGGCCCCACGGCCTAGAAACTGAGGTTCGATCCACCCGAGTCTGTCAAACTCCAATTGAGGTACTCGTCTGTTGCAAACCCAGATCTCCCAACTGGTCCCAATTCTGAACCGTCCACTTCAAAAAATCCAGAGGGTACAACAGGACCAGGACGAGGTCCTATTGTGTCAACGCGACCCGAGCCTGTGATTTCTAGCTCATTCAGAGGGCCATGCCGACATGACCAAATATTATTGCATATGTATATCCTAAATATCCTAAACACTTCAAACAAAGTTACAATTATATTTTTGCTTAATCCAAAGTCAAACATGTGTTTAGCATTGTTCATTTACTAAAACTCATGCTTTAAATCAAATAAACTAAAGCAGAAAATTGGATTCTTTCATCATCAAGTTTCAGTGTGATGAGCCCTAAAAACACTCTAAACATGAAAAAATACATCATCTAAAGCATGTTACTACTAAATAATTATAAAAATTACATCCTCAAAGAAACTTCTAAACATCTAAAGCATGCTTTAGTCTGATGTGTTTATCAATGCATATGCCTTTTTAAGCCGTTTAGGACTATACATATATGTCACAAATATCATCAATATTTGAAAATCTGTTATCATGACATTTTCAAAAGCCAACATATTCCTGAAAAAAATGATATTTTCAAAATCTCTCCCATTTTGAAGATTGTCATTTTATCCAGGTAATGCAATAAAAGTAGACTTTGGTATTGTTTATATTTTTATTTATATATTTTATATCCAACAACATTATATATATATATGAGGAAAGATCTGTGTCCTCCCAAGAGGATTCAAAATAAAATACACCTGCCTGCCTGGCCATAGGATCTAAAATCCCCGAGGATAGGAGAATGCAATACCACATCAGAATGGCTTGACTTAATTTAGCTACCTTTTTGAAGTAGAGGTAAATAATGAGATATACAAAAGTTCTCACTCTGTGTGTGTGTGTGATGAAAACAAGACTCAAGATTTATCATGACAGATCGAATCCAGATCTGAATTTGTTAATGTGATACTAGATCACATACAATAGGCTGAATATTAGAAATGCCTCCACTTTCTATTCATTTCAAACCTAATACCAACACCGATCCAGTAAAATGTGCTTTTGACTGATTTAAATATGCGGACCACCTAAGCTTCATCAGAGAGAGAGAATTTGTAGTACTTTCCAAAAAAATCAAGAAAGTACAAGAGAGGTGCCTCTTTTTTCACTTTTGGTAAATCATTTACTAAAATTTAGGGAGGTCAGTAATCCAGTTATGCAGCTATTTGAAAGCTGACATGGCAAATCGTTTTCCACATCCTATGTCTAACAAAAGTATAAAATCCATGTTAGTGATTTACTTTAGATATAGCACTAGTAGAACTTTTTTGTAATTTCACATAATGCATGAATGTATTTTATTACATATTTTTAAAAAATAAGGAATCCTTACAATTTCATGTATTATCAATTTAGAAAATTTTCAACAAAGCATTACACCAAAAAATTCAAAATCTATTATGAACAATGAAAATTGGTGAATGCACATAATTATACACATATATATATGGGTTTATCTAACATTAAACTAGCTGTATCTAACATTAGATGCATTCAACCAATTGAAAAGACAAAAATACCCTCAAAAGTAATGGCATTCTTGAAAATAGATGGTTACTTTTTGGGGTAAAAAAAACTCACTTTTTAAATTCAAATTCGTATAGTACACCTGTTTGCCTTTTTGGAAAAGGTGTTTGACTTTTTGTTTCCCTCCAAAACAAAAGATATACTTTATCGAAAAAAGTGACCATGCATTTACAAAAATGCCATTGCTTTTAAGGGTGCATTGTTCATTTCAATCGGTTGAATGTAGCTAATGTTAAATACAATTAGTTTAATGTTAGATAAACCCTATATATATATAACACTCACCAAGTTCATTTCATAACAAAATTTAAAAATTTAATTTCTATTGTACATACACGCACTTGATTACATGTTTTAAAATTATAGATGTCAAAACAAATGGAAGAGAAATTACACAGGTCTGGCTGCATCAAGACCTTACACTAGCAGACTGGAGCTCCATGGTTGGTGAATCTTCGTTTCTCTGAAATGTGAGCAAAAGAATGTACTCTTAGTGTCTTAGCAAGTACTTTACTCCAAATAAAGTTTGACTGGATGACTCGTGTTTCGGCTCTATAAGTCCACTGAGTCCAAGCCTTATTATTTACTAAAGTCTAACAAACTCTTCAATAAGCCCTGGAAGTAGTTGTGGAAGGATATGCCTCAAGGCAGCACTTGCATCTCATGCCCAAGGACACAAGCTTCTTATCTCAAAGGCACAGTTATGATTTAAAAGGAACAACTAGTTGCCTGGGCCAAAGGTTGAGTCTTATGCCTCACAATGAGATATTTGATCCGTAAAACGTAGTGAGGCTTATGCATCATGGTGCAGCTTAATCCTCTCAAATGAACTAAGGATTTTAACCTCCAACCATTTCCTAGGGCCCTTATGCAGGAATTTATTGATATTGGGGAAATGGAAATTAGAAAAAACATAAGATTGGGGGTACTACCATGCTCCCTTTCCTTGAAGCTGTTCAGAACATCTTTTTGGAAGATTCATCAGAACAGATGAAGAGTCAGGCAACTCAAACTAAACTCAGCTAGAAATTGAAAACTTACTTCAAGGTTGAAGAACTTGAGAATCCTTTTAGGTAATATGGATTTCAAATTAAGACAATATAGTCAAATTTTACATTCTAAACTCAATGAAGGCCAGGAACATCACAGTTGGGCCTCAAGGGACTTGACTGGGACTCAGAGAAACTTGGCTGACCTGGTAAACAGCTGGGGTGTGTGACTGTCATAACCAAGCCACTTTATTGCAAAGTTAATTGCAGAGTCCTGGATAGGCATTGACCTAACAAGTCCATGTCGAGTTATTAGTCATTCCATGAAAGTAATTCAGTGCATACCTCAGTCAAAAGGTCCTTCCTAGTAATTAATCCAATCACGTGGGATGCACGCGGAACAACAAATATATGCCGCAATCCAAGTTGGCGGAAAAGATTGTACACCTATATTACAGAAATGCATCACATAAGAATCCATTGCAAGTTCATGATCTCAATTTCAGAGAGAACTTATAAGAACATAACAAAATTAGTACTTACCTTGGCCAAAGACATATCTTCTGGGACTATATATGGAGAAGGATTCAAGAAAGAGGCAAGGTCTATATACATTTCCAGGTCATCTTGATCAAGATAAATATCATCTATTGATATTCCTTTACTAGAGACAGGTTTCACAAATTCACTGGAGGTGTGCCTATATAAAAAATAAATACCATCAAAGAACTTACAATTGAATCAAAAGATGGCAAAGTGCATATGTACATCACCTGAATGGTGAAGACCCTCTTGTATCACAAGGCAAAGGGCTGTGCTGAAAGTCTAACTTAGATTGTAGAAGCACCAATAGATGACTGCAAAGCAAGCAAACAGTTTCATCAAGTCTATCTTATAATGTGAGCTTTGTAAACCATATACAACATCTATAGGTTTATTATAGGGGCAAAACAAAAAGAAACAATGAACTTTGGCGTGATAAAGGCAACCATGGAGATGCAGCGGGAATATCAAGCTTGGAAGTTCTACCTTCTTAGTATGAGCCCAATGACAATAGTTTCACCACTACGGGAATAATCTACCACCTAGATTACACAGGTCAATATAAGAGACCACTAATAAACATTTGAGACATCAAGAGAAAGAGAGCATCTCATCTCACAAACAGGTGAGTACTCACAGGAAAACCATTATGCTTGTTGCTTCTCAAGATAGACACTACATCTGCAACTTTAACAACACGTGGAAGAGAGGCAACCTATAAAAGTCAAAAACATATTATCTGGATTATTTACATATTGGAAATAAGGAAATCCCAATCTTCAATTATGAGAATGAATTGATCCTATAAACCTTTTGATTCGAGCATGCCTCTTTTGCAGTCATCTTACGCATGTAATATTTTGGCCTGGATTCAAGTAGGGGGATACCCCTTAAGCGTGCTTGTTCTTCATACAGACCTTCATTGAATGCATCACCGACAGCCTGTCATAACAAAAACATGAAATCACTTCTGATCTAGACCACTAAAGAATTCAACAATCAAGCAGCCTACCTTTGAAATAAGCAGAACAAGCATGATAAGAGGTAGAAGTTTCAAATTATTTGTGATCTCGACCATTATGACACAAAGGGATACTGTCATACGCATGGATCCCCCAAGAAATGAAGCAGCTCCAAGCAGTGCATACCTGATAATTAGACAAACTTCATTGGGCACTACCAAAACGACCAACATACAATAAGATTTCCTACATGCAATAGCAAATATCTGGTAAATAAAAGGTAGATTCTCCATGGTAAGGGAAAAGGAAGATTCGATGCTTAACAAGGACACATCAACCAGCCATAAAGTGCACATAGGAAAGCTCAAGCTGCATGTTTAACCAGTGATAAAGGCATAGTGTAGGCCCATGTGATACAAAGATCAAGCTTCAGACCTAAAGTACATATAACAGTGGTTCAAATATACCCTACATGAAACAAGTCAGGATTGTGAAAATCAATTAACTTTATCTTGCATTTGGCCTTGATTATAATTAAAAATGAAAATTGATCAGGTCTTGTTCTATGATCTGGTTTGATCTTGTAGTTCACCAGCAATGCACCATGCTACTCACGCCTTCAACTTATCATCCATGTCACAGATCATGTGTTTTGGGGTTTTCTTTAACAAGGAAAACTCTCATGAGATTCTAAAAAAATAGGTTTTCTTGGAAAAATATCAGTATATTTATATGGTGTAAATAGGCAAAATATTTGAATATCCCATAGCATTCTTAGTTATTGTTTTTTGTTATAATATTATTCTCTTAAAAAATTTAATTTTTGTTGTATTTTGTAAGGAATTCCCATGTACTCATTGTTCTTATTCCCTGATGGTTAATCCTGTATCAATGGGAGAAGAGGGGAGAACCCTTCATTCTTATGCGTTCCCATTTTGGAACCGTATCCAAATTCTCTGGTATCCAAACTCATATCCAAAACCAAGGTCACCCAAGCTCAACCAAGCCGCTCCAAGGTCCAAAACCGCCCAATTTAAGTCCTATTCATGAAGCGTACCCAAGTGGATCAGATTCACCATGTTGAGATCCAGCCGCCCAAACCCGATCCACCAATAGGGGCATTCTTGGTATTAATCAAAATTTGTGGGTCCACCTTGGAGGACGCCCCAACCATATTAAAAACTCCTAGATGGATGTAAGATGGAGTTTATGAAGGTCCTTTAGGTGTTATTTATCCTTAGTTAGGTTTTACTTAGAATAGATTTCTTGCTAAGTTAGGTGTTAGCTAGTTTAGTTAATGAGTTCTTGTTTTTCGTATTTTCCCTTTAATTTGATCTTGCAAAATGTGTAAATCATGGACTACATAAAGGCCAAGCGCTTTGTTATTTGCATCATGAAAAATATTTGAATTGAGTTGTAAACTCTCTCTTTCTCTCCCTCCTTGGGCGTGTCCCACTCTCTCTCTCCTTCTTCAGCTTTCCCCTTGACCCCTAGGCCTTCTTCACCTTTTCCCTTGGCCCCTAGGTCCACGTCTGCTAAGGCTTCTTTGCCAAGAGTCACCCTGACCTCTAGTAGGTTGACCCACTCGTTGGGACTAGGTTGCAGCCAAGTCCTTAGTACGTGTGGTGCATTCAAGCAACCAGCAGACTGACACCCTCCTCGGCATCTCTGTTGGCCTGCAGCGTTCCAACCCATGCCCAAGTGTGCTTCTCTTTTAGCACAACCCTAGTGAGTTAGTCCAGCCTTGCCCTAAGCCTAAACCTACTATAGCCCACTCTCTAAACCGTTAAACCCTGCACCTAGCCTAGATTCTGCTCTGTTGTTAACTGCAGATATAGACCCAACTTGCAGACCTCATATCTCCCTTCCCCGAACTCATTAAGGGTTGAGATTCCTATTCTAAGACTACCCCTAAAAAATCATGATTTTACCAAACCCCAATAGAGAGAAATAGATTTTCTACTGAAACCTGCTAGGCCCAAAACCCAGTCATGTCCCTTGTTTCATCTCTCCTTATTCTGAGTTCATTTCTCTCCAACCAGAATGTGTTAGGCTCTGATTTTTTGTCAAAAACTTCTTCAACCTGTTCCTAGTGTCCCCACCAATCTTTGGATTTTCTCCCGTTCCATTTAAGAGAAATGATTTTTTCTCTGAAACCTGTTTGTCCCAAACAGAACCTGTTTTGAGCCATGTCCCTATTCCGACCCCCTGTTCCCTAGACTAGTTTTCCTATCTCAAAACAATTTTGACCCTGCCCTTTGGACAAAGTCTTCCTCGACCTCTCTAGAAGACCTCCACCAAGTCTCATGATTTTTAGTGTACCCGTTTGGGCGTACTGAATTTTCTACGAAAAGTGGTCGGTCTCCTAAACAGAACCAGTCTAAAACCAGTCCTTGTTTGACCTATCCAACCTAACCCACACCTAGGTTCAAACCCAGACTCACTCCGGGCCCACTGGAGAGCAACAATTCTCTACAAAAAGGCCACTCCCACCCTTTTACCAAGGCTAAATTAAGAGTCCTTTCAAAAGTAAAGTTTGTATATATGATGTTTTTACCCTTTAAAAATAAGGGTGTGGATGTGATGTTTTTTCCCTTTAAGATGTGTTTTTTATGCCGTGCAATTGCCTATAAGTTTTTAACATGACTTAATCAAATTATCGTAATTTTAAATAATAAATTAAGTTTGAGGATATAATGAAAATATCATGGTCTATAATTCTATCTTGTATTTTTTGGCTCGTATATTTATTGTACAATAAAATTGCAATAAATTCAAAATATCACCTATATTTATTACATAGCTTATCATTATCCATTAAAAAGTTACTGAAAATGTACTTATTTGACAGAAAATTTGTGATATGACAAGCACACAAAGGAATGACCACATCCCAGAACCATACCAACAGCTTTCTGTATTAAGGGCTAAATTTTGAATCAACATGTAGTATCTGACCAATATCTTCTATGGAACCTAGCAAGGCTCGCAACCTTTGGCATAACTTCAAGGACCACTGCAACCCCCATATGGAAGGATCAAACTGGTTTTAGAGAGATTCTTATCATAGGTATAAATCATGCAATATTTATACTACAAAAACTTCAACTTCCCACGAATGCAGGGGCATTCATCCAAAACAACAAAAGCCTTAGCAGTGATCTATGTAAGGAAAAAACATACGTTCCCTCTTCAACATTTAGCTTCTTATAGAAGTTGACGACAAAAATGCCAACAAGGCGTCCATATGTTGACCCAATCATTATACCAGGAACAAATTGACCAGCCGGCACAGCAGTCCCAAAGGTTATCACGGCAAGAGAGTAAAACATAACCTGTGAAAAAAAATTGAGAGAGGTTAGACAAACCAAAGAAAAGATTATTGCACAATGTCTATGGGCTCGTGCAGGTATCTACACTTCCTGTCAAAAGTTTCCTATCATAGTAGGAAATGATGATACTGCATATATTTCCATATGTATCTGCATGGGTTTCTGTACGTGCGCTCCTGTCCAGAACTTATGCCTAACAAATACCTAGGTGGCTAGGCCCAATATGCCTATCATGCCAAACTAATAGGCCCAAGATAGACACCACAACTTTATCAGTTGCCTTTTTGCCTAAAAGAATTTATTAATTTTATTATCATGCATATGTCAATTCACATACACGGTATACATGCACGAGTACAGTGATGAATATTAACAAACAGTTTAACTAGGCTGGGAACCAGATTCCCACCAACAGAAATGCAGAGAATTGAAAGAAAACTTTCAGCTGTTCTTTTTCAGTTCTGCTTTTCCATCCAATAGAAATATTGGCATGCAATAAGAAAACCAATATGTAGGATCCGGAAATGTCATATGCTGCTGAAAACAGCTCCTCTGGACAGGACCGACTCATCAAGCCTGCCAGATGAAAAAGCAAAATCCTATAAAAATAATAAGCTTTCCATCATAAAAAGCAAAGTCCCAGATAAAGAAACCGGTGTCATTAACATTTTATAGAATGCATTCTTGATTCCAGTTAAAAGGTGCAATGAAGAAAGGTTTCAACAGCACAAAACAAATAGCAAAAACAAACATAAGTTCTGCAATTCTTCTAAATATTTTGTTCTTCTAGCACCTATCATTTGAAACCTTTGCACTAAAATCATATTAAAGACATAAAAACTTGAAACTAATTGTCCCACCAACAAATTACGAAGCAGTCAACAAGTATTCAATAAAACTCCCCAAAAATTTGGGTTCCAGCATGAGAAGAAGATCATCCTATTAAGGAAGTTGTCTCTTTCCCAGAGACTAAGAGAAGGTGAGGTAATCATAAAAAGGAACTCTTTTTAACTGATACCAAAAGTAGAGTAGAAACAATACCAGAAAAGTAACAAGGCTTTTAGCACTGTACTCATGAAACGTTTTTGCACTGAATAGGTTGCGAATAGCATCATCCTGCAAGGAACATAATAAATAAAAGAATAAAGACCAACAGAACCTTGTAAAATTCTCAATAATTGCCTTTAGACAAAAAGGGGGTAGACACCATGTTACAAATTCGGTAGCATAACAACCTGAGTATTGAAAAAAATGGTTGCCAGGTCATTGTATTCCTTATCCTTGCGGCAGTAAAACTGCACAGAGAACACAATAACAAGAATATGAACTCAAATGCATCAACTAGAGACTGGACAATTATTACTCTAATTCTAAGGAAATAAATGTAAATACACAAACTTTAAATAAAAAGTGATTGTACCTTACTGAACAATCTTACACCAACTTTTGAACTAAAGATCAGCAACAACTCTTATACATGCTCGTCTACATACAAATATACATACATATGTGTGTGTGCATGCATGTATACATAGAAATAAACAAATACACAGTGTAGTCAGTATCGTATCGTATCATATCATAAGATACGATACAATATATCGTAGTGACGGTGGGGGAACCGATACGATTTAAGTAGCAAATCGTATTCAGTACCAAAATTGTACCGGTACGATATGTATCGTACAATACAAGGGTGTATCGTACTGTACCGTATGATACGATACACCTCGTATTGTACAAGTCGAGCCTGCTTTTTCTTTTACTTTTGCGGCATCGGGAAAGTGGTGACTGGTCACTTATGGGGGCCATTTTTTAGCCCCCAAGGGTCATTTTGACCCCATTTTTCATGCTCTCCCTCCCCACACCCCTTGTCTAAGCCTACCCACCTTATTTTGAGATCAAATTCACCCTAAAAATTGGGGCTTTTACTAGATCTGAACCTTAAAAGTGTGGTTTGCCTCAAATCTCACCCATTTCCATCATACCCAATCATTTTTTGGACTTTAACCAACAAAACTGAACCCCAAAGCCCCTCTTTTACCCTAAAACCCCTCATTTTCACCCTACATACTCATTTTTTGGCTTCTAACCCTCAAAACCAATAAATAGTGGTGTGATTTACCCTAAATCCACTCATTTTCATCCTACACACATTTTTTCTTCTAACATTCAAAATCAAACCCTAGGTGTTTGATTTGTGTGACATTGAAAGTTGGAAGAGGGTTTCAAACATCAAAACCAAGGGTAAGTTCATTTTTTTGATGTTTTAATTTATTTCCTTTTTTTTTTGCATTTAGCTTTTTTTTAGTCCTAAATGTGTTGTTGATTTTAGTTGTTTTCCTCTTCTCATCTTAAATCACCTATTTTTGTATTTTTAAATATCAAAATCGGACCCTAAAGGCCAACGAACAGTGGAGGTTGTGGTTCACATGATCCAGCATGGAAATATTGCAAACTAGTGGATATTGTTAAAATATGTAATCTCATATAATATCTCATATGTAATCTCATAGACATGTAATGTTTTATCTCCTTTCTGGTTAGGATTTTTCGTTTAATTAATTCTAGTTAAAATACAACTAGAATTAGCCAAACCAGTCCATCATTGGACTGATTTGGCCTTTACCTTTTTGACTAGTCAAAAAGGTACCTTTTTGACCAAGTCAAAAAGGTAAATCCAAAAAGAGTTGTTGGACTCCCCAACAGCTCTATTAGAGCCGTTGGAGAGTCCAACAGCTCTCTTAAGGCTTCTCTCTACCTCTCTATAAATATGGGGCTATTCCCCTTGTAAATACTTACTCTTGTTTTGGGTTTTTATCTCAAATCAATAAAATTGTTTATTTTTCATTTTTATACCCGTTTCGGGTAGTGTGTATTCTTAAGTTCTCTTTGTGAACCTTTGTGTTTCTCATGGTGTATTTGTGAGAACTTGTTGAGAGACATTTATTGTAGTTTATTTTTCACTTTCTTACAGATATAAGGATACCTTTTGTAAAACCCAAAAAAAAACTTGGATTCGGGTCGGATCCGGACCCACCCTGAGGCCACTGCCTCCCTCGTGCCTTCTAAAGACAGCGAGGCAGGGGAGGGGTTTCAAATAGAAACCCCCTTTCCCCTCTCGCTCTCTCGTTTCTCTTTGTACACTCTCCCCCCCTGACCGCCTCTCCCACTCTCCTTGCTTTTGCCGAGCAACGACCTCCAGCGACACGCACGTCGGCGACCTCCAGATACGCACACTTTTTCTCTTCTTCTTCTCCTTTTCCTTCTGTCTCTCTCTCCCTCACTTCTCTGTTTGTGCAAGGAGGGGCTGAGCCACCTCCATGCCTCCCTTAATCGCAAGGGAGGGGCAAAGCCCCCTTCTTGCTGCCATAAATCGCAGGGGAGGGGCAGAGCCCCCTCCCTGTGATGTGTTTTGCGAGGGAGGGGCTCGACCCCCTCCCCTCCCAGCCCCCTCCCTGCACCCTTTTACGGCAAGGGAGGGGGTCGAGCCCCTCCCTGCTCCCTTTTTTTGGCAGGGGAGGGGTCGATCCCCCTCCCTACACCCTCATTGTTCAGTGGAGGGGCTGCGACCCTCCCTGCACCTTTCAGCAACAGGGAAGGGGCGGAGCCCCCTCCCTGTACCCCCTATATACAAGGGAGGGGCTGAGCCCCTTCCCTGCACCCTCAGTTTGGCGAGGCAGAGGTTGAGCCCCCTCCCTGCGCCTTCTCCTTCTAGTAGGCAGGGGTGTCGCCCCTGCCTCCACTAATTTCGACAGGCAGGGGTGAAGCCCCCTGCCTCCCCCTTTTTGATCGACGGGCAGGGGCCTCACCCCTGCCTCCTTGCTCCTTCGGCAGGCAGAGGTGAAGCCCCCTACCTCCCTTGTTTTTGTTAGGCAGGGGCTTTACCCCTGCCTCTCTTCCACCTTGTCAGGCAGGAGCACAACCCCTGCCTACTCTCATTTTCGGAAGGCAGGGGCACAGCTCCTGCCTCTGTCCGATCTTTCGAAAGGCAGGGGCGCAACCCCTGCCTCTGCCTGAACCGTCGACAAGCAGGGGTGCAGCCCCCTGGCTCCTTGTTGTTTGTTAAAAGCAGGTCAACAGGGGCCGCAAGCCCCTGCCCTTGCTTCTTTCGCGCTCAGCAGGTTCGCAGGGGCACGATGCCCCTGCCTCTGCTTCTTTCACGTCAGGACAGTGGCAATGCCCTTGTCGTCTCTACCTTTCTGATTGAGATATCATGTTGACGTTTTGCTTTTGCAACTTGCACGATGAATCCTGCTCGCGCCTCGCGACCCGAGCCATCCATCGCTTACACTCGCAGACGCCAGGAATCTCGCAACTCCCCAAGGTAGGAGAAGCTTGCACGAAGGACTTGGACAATTGAATTAAGTTCAATTAACTAGAAAGGGCAATTAAATAAATATATATGCATATATATATATATATATATATTTATACGAGTACGCATTTAACTCAAGGACACAGTTTCGCAATCCTTGTCATTTACTTTCTGTCATGTATTTACTTTGTCGTCACGCTTTGCACCCAGGCTCCTGCTTTAGTAAATGTTTCATTATTGTCTTGTCATTACAGATGACGCTCAAGTTTTCGCTCATTGCATGTTCTATAAAAGGCATCCTCGTGAAGGATGCAAGAGGCATTTACCACTCTCCCTCTTGCGACAAGAGTTGAGTCGGGAGCTTAACGATACATCCTCGTCTAAGGAGAGGGATCCCTAGTAGGGATCCTGGCTTTTCGAGTGAGCAGTCCTGCAAAGTAGACTTGAGAATTTAGGGAGCTGCGCAAAAGCATCAAAGACTGCCCAAATCGAAGTATTTGGAAGGATGTGATCGGTTGGTTCTGTTCGTCTATTCGACATATCTCGGGTAAGCTCGAATTGGGGCTTGAGCGAACTTCTTAGCAGGGGTTTTGTTGAGAAACCCGTATCCCGTTCATCGAGGCCAGTATCGAGTCATGTGATGCATGTAGATACCACGATAGCTTATGAGATTCTAGAAAATCGCATGCCAAATGTTGGCACAAGTTGTTGGTTGATTCAAAAGATAAATAATGTCAAAAGTAAAGTTTGAGAAACATTATATCTTTGTGAAACACTTTTGTTGAAGCTGCTATTGAGGAACTATATTCCTTTCATACTTGTAGTCGTGCACTACACGCTAGTACTGCAATGATCGGATGAGACGGTCGTGTGATCTCAAACAGTGCTAAATGCACAATGTTGTAAACACATAAAAATGGAATTGCCTTCTCAGGTAAGATGCTCATTTGGTCAAAAGACCAGAGCATATAGAATGAGTCGTCAATCAATTTACCCCTGACACACTCATTCGCTTCTTGTAGTCTGTCAAGGGAGAGGACAGAGCGGTACACACTCCAATGGACAGGTTGTTAATAACCACTCTATGAGCAAAGATCCGGCCTCCCCAATCATTGGAGTTAGAAGAAGAGACTACCAAACATTATCCTAGGTGGTAGATCTCATGGACTTCTGCAGAAGTTGGATGCATTCGTTGCCAAGTACCTGCCTTTAGGGAATCCTCTCTCGGGTAAATCCGTCCCCTTAAGATCAGACTCAACTAGCAATTCGGGTTATTGAAAATACATAGAATAACAGAAGTCTGAACTAGTCTCAGTTGTTTCTACGATTTGTCTGCACTTACCTGCAGGCCAATAATATCGAAACATAAGTCTGTTCACACGGGTTGATGGGTCATAAGACTTGCTAGTTCTGTGGTAGTTCACAGCTTACGATCAAATGAATCGTCATGTTGTGTTTGACAGTTGCACTGCTTACTTGCTTTGAACTGCTTACTTGCTTTGAATTGCTTGCCTGCTTTGAACTGCTTACTTGTTTAATTGTTGATCTGCTTTAAACTGCTTAGCATGCTGAATTAAATGCTCTTAATTCAGTTTCTTACAGTCTCTCTTGTGCACCTACTAGTTTTTCGCGAAACTAACTCATTCTATGGGTACAGGTGATGATTAGGTACACTACGGGCGATGGCGCAATGACAAGATGACTTCAAGATTTTCTTTTCCTGCTCTTAGCTCGCGTCTTGAACGTTTTTGGGTTTTGTCGCGGATTTTCTTTTGGATATCCGAATTTTGTACTATTTGGGAACTTCTTCAAATGAAAGTGGTTTTTCCAAGTGTTTTGCAAGTATCATATGTAGTGAGTTTTGGTTCTTTTACCTAACGAGTCCAAAGTTGTCAACTTGCCTTTCTAAATTCAACAAAAGGATTATCTTCTGTTGATTACATAAACAAACTCTGAAAGGAAAGAGATTTTCTTGCCTATTTTCTGAAAGGTTCGAAAGTTTGAAATTTTGGGACGTTACACCTTTGAAAGGTATAGTAAAGTGTAACTTTTGTAGTTTTATAATGCATAATGGATTATATAGATTTAAATGTCACATCATAGGACAAAGCAAGTACATTGTACGGTTATAGTCGCATGGTATTCCCTCTAATGTTTATGTTAAGCTTCTTACAAGTCTCATAGTGTTAAATTGTATATATATCTATACATATAATGTATGTATATATACTATATACATATGTTTATTTATTTATTATAAATGTTTTTTCTTTTATTTTTATTCTTTTCTTTTTGTCTAGTTCATTTTGAACTAGTCGAAGTTCATTTTGAACTAGTCAACACAATGTTGACTAGTTTGAATAGTTGTGGGAGCTAGTCCAACCGCTACAAAGAGTCGTTGGACTAGCTTCGACATCTCTATTTGGGACTCCATGGTGTGTATAAATAAGGGTGAAACCCCTCTGTCAATGTAATGCTTCTTGCATCTTGTGTTCTAATAAAATATTATTTTTTTATTGTTCTTTGTATATGCCCTTGGTATCATTTGTGATTGTGCCCTTAGTGGCATTTTGTGCTTGTGCACTTTGGACTTGTTGGTGGACACTTTGCTTGTGGTTAACGATGTTTCACCTCTTCTTACATGGTATCAGAGCTTGGTGACAAAGCTCGTTGGTGATTCAAAGCCAAGCATCCATGATCGTGATAGTGGTCATGCATTTGAAGATTTTCTCTCAAGTGTTCGTGTGATCCTTTTGGTGCTTGCTTGGTGGTGCATCTTCTCTAAATTTATAGTAGAATGCTCTTGTTTCGTTTCTTTCCTACTCTCTATTTATTTTCCTCTCTTTCTCTTCTTCTTTCTATCTTTCTTATCCCTTGTAAAAATGGATGACAAAGATAATGTCACCATAATGCCCATCAAACTTAATGACACTAATTATGTTACGTGGGCTTCTATTATGAAGCATCGCATATAGGGAAAAGGGTTGTAGGGATTAATAGATGGATCCAACCCGGAGCCAAAACTAATCCTTACTAAAGTGGAGAATGAGAAAGAAGTCTCTTTTCGATGGAAAGAAGACTAAGGTACAAGAAAAAGTGGAAAGAGTGGAGAACGGGACATGTCAAAATTATGTCTTGGCTTATCAATAGTGTAGATATTAAAAAATATTCTAGCCTTGCAAAATTTGAGCACACTAATAAGGCTTGAAAATACCTTAAAAATATGTATTCCCTTAAATATGTTTCGTATGTGTGCAATTTACAAGATAAAGTTTGAGTCATGACACAAGGGGACAAAAGCACTAAGGAATACAAAAATGACTTGTCTGAATTATGGGAAGAGTTGGCACTTCTAGAGCTTAAGTAGCATTGTCTCGAAGATATTAAGTTTCGCCAAAAGCAAATCGATGCGGAGCATTTCTATCAATTTATTAATAGCTTAAGACCCGAATTTGAATCAACCAAGTCGTCTCTCCTTCATAGGGGAAAACTCCCCTCTATAGTTGACATTATTGAAGAGTTGAGTATGAAATAGAATACGCTTAAAAAACGTAGTACCAAAAGCGAAGAAGACTCGGTCCTAGTCATTTCTACACTAGAAAATTACATACGTATCTACAAGCCACCCCACTACGGAAGACAAGAAAATGGCAATGATAAAAGAAAGGTTATTTGTCATTATTGTCATCAACCAGGATATATCAAGCTTTAATGCCCCAAACTAAGGACTTACGAGAAGAAGGTTGCTTCAGTTAGTCCTTCACAAGAGTTGAATGACATCAACACTACCTTTCAAGATTCAACCATCGGAAGCATGTCTCTGGCTCATTTAGTGGAAGCACTGCAACCTCTCCTCAAAAGAGCATCCTCATCAACTGGAGTTGTTTTATCATTTTCCGAGGGGTAAAATGTAAGGTGAAATGTGAGTGAACACCCCTTGGAGCTACGAACTATCACAATGTACCAAGATAGTGGTGCCTCGGGTGTTGAATCAGGGTGATCACTAAATTTTGTTTCATGTTTGCTAGCATGACATTTAATGCAAAAACAATTTAATTTGAAAGATAATAATATGATTCATGCATATAGGATAGGCATGTAGATACATAATTATTTGTTTAATTAATTGCTTAAATTGATTGTGTAAATAATTCTTTATTGATTATTTAGATTAAATTATTTTGGTTATATACATAAATCATAAGCGATTCTGAGATGCAAGCAATTCCTTAGGATCATTCAATTAATTGCAAGTATTTATATTTAGTTTAGTTAAAAAGATTGTTATTATAAGCATAGTTTAATTATGATTGTAGAAAAACACGTAAAGGAGATGTGTCTTATATATATTGTGAAACATCATATATGAGAGGTGTGACATATTTTTATGTGATTTTATATATGCTAGAGACTTGATAAAGGTCTACTAGTACATAATTTGACATTAAGTTGTCTCACTTATTTTTGTTTAAAATTTTTTAGGTTCATAGAAATGAGATGACAAATGCTACAGTATACGACTCAACTAAAATTTTGGCATAGATTAAGATGATTTGAACTATCTCTAAGTTTTTTTGTTTTTGGCTTGTATAAACTCTAATATTCATTCAATGGAATGAAATATTTTTGAAATGATTATTGTGGTTTTATTTTTAACCTATGACGGGTCCGAACATCAGAGCAGATTTTCTATTTTAAAAATAACTTTTGTTGTGTTTTAAAATTTCTCACGATACATCTCTCGATATTAAAGGAATAGGGAATTTCGAAAGTTCTTTTCAAAACTCAAAAAAGTTTGCTATTCCAAAAGTTAGATATGTTCCTAAATTAAATTTAAATTTTTTTATATGTTTCTCAAATATCTAACCATGAATGCAATGTCTCCTCCTCTTATGGATGTTGGGTGTGTTAAAATATATAAGTTATCATATATATATACACATTTCACATGCATATGTATATTTAAATATAGTTTTTACTTTTGTCTTTGGTAATGCCCACTAGGGGCAATTTAGTCTTTTTGTATCTAGGTAAATATCCATGTCCACTAGGGATATTTTGGCTTTCTTTATTTTTTCCTTTTCTTCTTCTTTTCTATATATATATATATATATATATATATCTGGGTTTGGTTTTCGCAATTGTTTAAAAAAAATCACTTTTCAACGGGTATGAGTTGGGGTCATCACATTACCATTTCAAGAAATAATTTTTTTTGCTTCGAAACCTCTTCAATTAATACATTCAAATGTATGGGGCCCGACACCAATTGTATCACAGTGTGGATATGCCTACTATGTAATTTTCGTTGATGATTTTTCTAAGCATACTTGGTTTTATTTCCTTAGACATAAATATGAAGTTTTCTTACATTTTTAAATATTTCATAATTTAGTGATAAATAAATTTGAAAAGGATATTTCTATCTTTCGAACTCATTCAGGGGGAGAATTTTTAACAAAAGAATTCAAATTATCCTATGTAACACGGACTCTTCTAACAGGGCACCGCACCCATGTCGCACCTGCACCCAGGCGGGTGCAACACATGGACACAGCTTCCTTTATGTTAGGTGAAGTCAACCACACTTAGGTCCATTTCTATCCAAAAGTAGATTCAGTTAACCCTAATCAAGTTCATTTTTATTTATATTATATATATAAATAAATAAATGCAAACACATACACGTAATGTTAACTTAAAACCGTTAAAATATATATATATATGCTCCCCGCACCTCCGCACCCAAGTTTTTTTAAAGTGTCGCATCGCCGCATCCGCACCCATACCCACACCCGCACCTATGTGACATAGAAATTATCTAAATTTACATGGCGTCACACACCAAAGATCTTGTCCTCACATACCCTAACAAAATGATTTGGTCGAAAGAAAACATAGACACATTATAGAAACCAAAACTTTGCTTATAACAAACCAAGTACCAAAGGATTTTTGGGTTGAGACTGCTTTAACTGTTGTTTATCTCTTCAACAAAATGTGTCACCAGTTGAAACACTTTTTAAAATAACTCCTGAATATGCTAGATTAAGAGTCTTTGGATGCAAATATTTTGTTTTCAATAACAATAATAATAAATTGTTGCCTCGTGCTATACCTTGTGTCTTTTTAAGTTATGCAAATAACCAAAAAAAGCTATAGGTGTTTTGATTTTAAAAATACAAAACTTTATGTTTCAAAAGATATACAACAACAACTACGCCTTCATCCCAAAACAATTGGGGTCGGCGATATGAACCAAAAAAGAAAATCATTCTGGGTCTTCCACATGAATCCTTCTCCTCCAATCATTTCTATCCAATGCCATGTCCTCGGTGAGGTTCAAAGCATTCATATCTTTTCCTATCATCTTCATCCAAGTCTTCTTAGGCCTACCCCGACCTCTTTTAACTAATATATTTTCCCATTTCTCCATCCTTCTAACTGGAGCATCATTAGGCCTTCGCCGAATATGTACAAACCACCATAAACGATTCTCTCTCATCTTATTTTCAATGGGTGCAACGCCTACCTTCTTACGTATCTCCTCGTTTCGAAACTTATCTTTTATTGTATTTCCACACATCCATCTAAGCATACGCATCTCAGCTACACTCATTTTTTTAATATGATGTCTCTTGGCAGCCCAACATATGATGTTTCAAAAGATATATTTTTCCTAAAAAAGGAAAGTTTTTTTTATTTTGAAAAATCTAAGGAAACAACAGAGTATTCATTTTTGTTGGATTTAATTCCAAAGTTTGATGATAATTGTGATTATGAATGTGATCTTGATGAAGATCATGAGATTAGAGATGATTTGGTGAATACAAAAACTGTATTCAATATTCTAGGTGAAAGGATCCTACCCCCCCCCATGTGCATTAGATAGATATTCTGGAACTAAAACCCAGTCTGAACTCCAATCTAAAAGGTCATCCAGAATTTCAAAACCACCTGAAAATTTTGTATCCTACAATTCTTTTTCACCCAAGTACAAAACCTATATTGCCTTAATTCATTCATATATAGAACCCTCAACCTATGCTCAAGCCAAAGAATACTCTGAGTGGGTAGAAGCATTGAGGTTAGAGCTAGAAACCTTAGAAGAAACCCAAACCTAGACTATTCAAGACATCCCACATGGAAAGAAACTCATAGGTTGTAAGTGGGTATATAAAGTGAAAACCAAGAGTGATGGGACTCTCGAAAGGTACAAAGTCAGATTGGTAGACAAGGGATATTCCCAAGAATATGGCATAGATTATGAAGAAACATTTGCTTCAGTTGATAGGATGACCATTGTTAAGACCTTAGTAGCCTTAGCCCCTATTAGAAAATGGCTCATATGTCAAATGAATGTAAAAAAAAAAATTATTAATGGAAACCTAGTTGAAAAGGTTTTTATGGAAGCTCCACTTAGTATAATCATTCCTAAGGGAAAAGTTCTTCGTTTGAATAAGGCTCTTTATGATCTTAAACAAGCACCAAAAGTTCCGTATGATAGGTTTAGTCATGTTATGTTTAATATCGGATTTCAATCATGCTTAACTGACACCTTGTTTGTTAAGATTTCTAATGCGAGTATCATTATTCTTCTCTTCTATGTAAATGATATGATAATCACCGAAGGAGATAAGCAGAGAGTTGAAAACATTAAAAAACTTAAAAAAATATTTTGAAATAACTGATTTGGGTTTTTTAAATACTTAGTAATTGAAGTTGCCTACTCTCCTAGGGGTTATCTGTTGTCTCACTCTAAATTTATTCTTGATATTATTTTCATGTCCAGAATCACGAATGAAAAAAAGGTTGATACTCCTGAGGTTGTCAATGCTAAAATGAGAATTGACGATGAGGAACCACTTAAAGATTCAACTCCTTACAAACAACTTATCGGAGTACTTTCTTATCTTTCAATTACTAGACCTGATATAGCATATGCTACACACACAGCTAGTCAATTTCAACATGTTCTCACTTCTGTTCACATGGGAGTTGTTTTTCGCATTATTAGATATATTAAGTCTTCTATTTATCAGTCTTTTCTTATCTGCTTCTTTCACGTTAGATTTAATTTCTTATATAGATATTGAGAGGGGAGGTAATCCTAATAACAAACACTCAACCAAGGGTTTTTGTGTCTTTTTAGGTGATTCTTTGATTTTATGGTGATGCAACAAAAGGTCTCTCTCTCTTCGACTGAAGCTCAATACCGAGTCATGGCTACGACAACTATAAAAGTGGTCTGGCTACGAAGATTGCTAGCAGATACGAAAATTCATTTCATAAGAGCGTCAACGAATGTGTTGTGACAACAAAAGTTTCATCTACATTGTCAGCAACGGAACGTTTTATGAGCGTACAAAACATATTAAAATGGATTGTCACTATGTACGACAGGAGTATCTACATGGCACTACTGATCTGCCCTATGTTACATCAGAGTACCAGTTGGCAGATTTTTTCACCAAACCTCTTGCGGATCAAGTTATACATGTATAATCAATTCCAACCCACAACAAATAATACTGGACAATGTGTGTTCTGAATCGGTCCTAAATTCAGATATCTGCTACCTGGTTCCTAAAACATGGGTACCGGTTTGGACCGGAGACAGAACTCTGACCTATTAGCTTTCCAAATTATGCTGGATTTGAAACTTACAATCTACAAACAGTGTGAACCTTTATAGGACATTAGTCTGAATGGCTCAACTAGATATCACGTTTTCAAGATATACACCATAGATATTCCCTGAATCTTTCATTTACATGGGACCAATATCTGTTGGAAGTAAATAATGTCCAACCATGCAAGGTGTGCATCAACCAAAGTCCAAACGCAAGAGATGGTTTAAGTGTTCAGTGTTGATTTAAAATAAAAAATAACATTTTCCAGAAAATGTATAATGTTTCCATGTTAAAGACACCACAAACTGAATTAAATTTATAAAAGGCAATAAATTGATAAATCCCATGGACAGGCAAGCTACATCCAACATAAAAGGCTAATCAAAAACTCACATTTACATAATTTCCATAGGTTCCTGGTGGACGAGGACATTCAATACCAGAGTTGGATTCTGACTCTGGGCATGGACTACATTTTCTTAAAAGTGGCAATCCAAATGAAAGGATTGATGTGATTAAAGACACCAGGCATACTTCAATGATCTGCAAGAGCAGACAATTTTCAGAATTCTGGAGATAGCTGACAGATCAATTCAAATGAAAAATTACATTCGGCAAGTCTTAATGGCTACAAGCCTATTACTCTACCTTTATTTTGTTCCCCTTCTTATGCAAAAAACTTCGACGCCAACGAGTTATATAAAGTGTTAGTTGATTAAATAAGGCTCCTGGAAATACCACAGAACATGCATTCAGTAATTCAGAAGATGAAAACAGAATTTGATGCATCCAACAACAAACATGCCATTCATTAAAAACTTACCTAAAAGACCGCCAATAACACCAATAACAGCCATGGGCAATAATTCCTGAAAAGAGTAATCCTCTTGACCACTAACATAAGAACATAACTAAAAGTCAACTACAGAACCAACTCAGAGAAAAGGAATGATTCATAAGTGTTTGACAATTTGTAGATACTAACCCGGATATATCCCATATAATGAAGCCACCAGAGCCAAAATGTCCGCAATTACCATTTCTGCACCAACCCATGGCAGAACGAACAAAAACTGCCACAATGGCAGATGTAAAGAAGACCCGCCACATGAGTTGACTCCTCCACCTGCCACAAAATACAACTTATTTCAAGACTAGATCAAACATATGCCAACCAGTAAAAGTTAAAACAACCACCACAAATCTTTTATGTACAAGTCATTGCATCATGCATCCCCCATGTATTTTCCATGACTCATTACTCTCTTAGAATGTCTATGCAACATCATATAAGGCCCCTGAACCTATGACTGAAAAGTAATAAAAGCTTTTCTATTATTTGTCTAACCATTTGTTTGGTTCCATGCTAATATTTCCAATATTTCTCCGAAGACTGGCATTGCTTAATTATCAAAGTTAATTAAGTTTGTCCCTTACCTTCCACAGCAACCTCAACAACATAGAGGATATATCATATCATTGAAGTCAAATACATAACATGAGACGCTTAATGGATTGTTAGCTCAGCCTTTACCGTTGACCTGATATTTTTCCTCACTAGCATACAATCTTTGTCCCAGTTTTATTCCACTATTTACTTGTATTGTCTAAGCCTTTTTCACTCGAGTAGTACTTTCTGCAATGTGATGTGTGATCCTTACAAAGATCTACTTTTTATGTTAGTATAGTGCCTAGCCCCTTTTGCATCCAATTGCTTGTCCTTATGACAATCTACTTTTCTGTTGTCATACCATCTAGCCTCTTTAGCACCCAATTGCTCTACAGTGATTACAATAATGAATCTTCAATAGCCCTTACCAAGATGTAACCTCCTCAAGTGCAAAAAGTACACCACCAACAGGAGCCCTAAAAGCAGCAGCAACTCCAGCAGCACAGCCACAAGTTACCTTTCAAACATAAACCCAATTAGAGAAAAGTGCATTTAATTAAAAAGGCAAAATGCTTGGGACATAGTTTAGTAGAAAAGACCTTTTAAGTAGCATGTCCATCTTATAAAGGGAAAAGAATATATGCTAAGATCAACTAGATCCAGAATAAATAATTTTAAAGGAATAAGATGTGGGAAAGAATTTATGGTTTGTCAAAGATAAGGTGGGAATAATACTTCTCAATTTTTCGTAAGACTACTGAGGCAGCAACATAACAAAGAAAAAATAGTAGCATCATGCTACAATTTACAATGACCAAACATCAATGTCTGCAGAATTTTTATTTCTCATCAATAGATGATGTCATGAAGCAACCAGACAAGGTCAAGAGAAAACAAAATGGAGCAACAGATGAGGGTTCTTTAGTCCTATGTGAAATAGATGCTAAAACCACTAACATCAAAGGCACAAGATAAATCTTTAACATCTGCAATAATGTCATGGACTGCTCACGCTGAATCAACAGCTCCCAGTCCCAACCAATCACATCACGTAATAAAGAGTAATAACCGTACTACAGCTATACAGCCCCAAGATCTCTAAGCTCAAGTTGGGTATTGTGACCTGAGTCAAGGAATTCAGTAATGTGTGCCTAGTAAAGTCTACAAAATGATGCTACAACAACAACTACGCCTTCATCCCAAAACAATTGGGGTCGGCGATATGAACCAAAAAAGAAAATCATTCTGGATCTTCCACATGAATCCTTCTCCTCCCATCATTTTTATCCAATGCCATGTCCTCGGTGAGGTTCAAAGCATTCATATCCTTTCCTATCACCTCCATCCATGTCTTCTTGGGCCTACCCCGACCTCTTTTAACTAATATATTTTCCCATTTCTCCATCCTTCTAACTGAAGCATCATTAGGCCTTCGCCGAATATGTCCAAACCACCGTAAACGATTCTCTCTCATCTTATTTTCAATGGGTGCAACGCCTACCTTCTTACGTATCTCCTTGTTCCGAATCTTATCTTTTATTGTATTTCCACACATCCATCTCAGCTACACATTTTTTGAATATGATGTCTCTTGGCAGCCCAACATTCTCTACCATATAGTAAAGCGGGCCTAATAGTCGTCCTATAAAACTTTCCCTTCAACCGCAATAGCATTTTACGATCGCACAACACTCCAGTTGCACTTTTCCATTTCATCCACCCAACCTTTATCCTATGATTTACATCCCCATCAATTTTTTCATACTTTTGAATGATAGATCCCAAATATTTGAAACAATCATCCACCGGTATTTCTTGCTCACCAAGCTTCACTACACTCCCATCACTACTTCGTTGCTTACTAAACCGACATTTCATGTATTTTGTCTTACTCTTACTCAACTTAAAACCTCTTGCTTCCAATGTCTATCTCCATAATTCTAACTTAGCATTAACCCCAACTCTAGACTCATCAATCAAAACAATATCATCAGCAAACAACATACACTACGGCACATACTTTTAAACAATATCATCAGCAAACAACATACAAAATGATGCTAAAAAATTTAAATTGGTGAAAACACATGTCTAAACAGCTCCAAGCTCTAATGGAAGTTCCTACCTAATCTAGGCCAGTGAGTTGACTCAATTTTTTTGCATGTCACATAAGGAGCTTGAACACTTAGAAATAGAATACACATTTTATGCTGCATCACCTAGCCACCTTGATCAACATATTTGCAAAATAAATGGTAAACCATACAACTTTTTACATGATACAATTAACAGGCTAATACACAAATATGCATGCAAAATCTTCCACAGGCATTCTAATGGACGTTTCTGCATGAACGATCGCTCATGCTGAAGCCATCAAACGATTTCCTTTATCATAGGGCTCCCTGAAGCTGCACCAGTTGATGTGTACAAGTCATGATAAGCATAGAGTTATGGGAGGGTAGTGCATTTAAAGTCAAAGAGAGGGTATGAATGTGTTATGTTGGCACCCTGGACTTGATAGATGCATGGCAAGCAAAAATTACTCTACTCTCCCATGCAAGCAAAAAACTTAACTAAGATATTCATTTTGTATGAGCAGAGATCAAATCAAATATTATTATTTTATCCAGTGTTTTTGAAGTTGAGACAGCTGCAGAAGCTCCCCCTAGCTTTTTCCAAAGATGAGATGAACAAGAAATTCATTTACTTAATGCCACGTGATAATAGTGTTTTTATGAAGGATAGACTTTAAGAACAAGCTACAGAATCTAGATGTCCATTTATTTTGCCCAACAGTTTCATATTCATGTTCGCCTTAACTATAACTAAAAAATAATGCAATCAGAATTATGAGAAAATTCTTAATTACAAAAGATGAAGTAAAATATTACTTAATGACATAAGACTAAGAGTGCCATAAAAAATTTTAAGAACAAATGAATCTAATCTAGCATACAGTATGTTTAATATTGGCCATAATTTAACAATCAAAACTGGGTGATAGCATCCTCACCAGAATATACAGTGTGTGCAATACATACTCATGCACCATTAAGAATAGTAAAACCAATCTATCAATTATACAACAACACAGATAACATAAGAAAGAACAGAAGGGCATGAAAACAGCATCATCTAGCTTATGTGCATGCAATTGAATAGGCTATTTGCATATCCAGATAATATACACTAATAAATAATGTTTTGAGAGGAACATACTAATAAATAATTGTACAACTGGAAAATCAAATTCAAACTTTTGAAGAAAAATCTGCTCCAAGAAAATCAATGTAGGTTCCTAAGAGGAATAAATCTGTTCCATGTTTGGTCCAAAAATGAAAGTTGATTCAACGGGATGTGATTTGAGAATTTGACCCATAGCCTAAACAATTAATGAAGAAAGACCATCTTATCTAGTACCTATAAATTCTGTATCCTTTTTTTGCTTTGGAATATATTTCAGATAAAACACAAAATATAGTTCAAATTCCATGGAAACAGTTTTTAATTCCAGAGACTAAACCTTAGTGCTCAAAATCTTCTCAGAGTTCTACAAAATTCCAACAGCGACATCATAATATACATCTTTTCTTCAAATGAAAAGTTTTATAACGGTACTGTATAGTGTTTGTTCTTGTGTAAATTCATAATCAGCATGAGACCATAATACTCACAAGATCACGGCGATCACGGTCACTCCGAAACACATGCAGCCATCTTGAGCGTATATGGTACTTTGTTGACCCACCCTGAATACAAATACAGGAGAAGCATATCATTAAGACTATAAGATAAGAAATTTGACTAAGATAACCAAAGACATGATGATGAATACTATAGAACAGAACCAGAGAGCATCAACACTAAGGGCAGATTAAGAACCACCAGCAGACAAGCAAAAAAACTCAGCAATCCATACACCAAAAGGAAAATAAATAAAGGAACGTGCACCAATTTCTGTAGCTTATTTGGGTTGCATGCCTTTGACTATACAAAAGTAGATAAAAGTCGCTAATATCCATAATTAACCATCATAGGGACAAAGGTCATACGTTCAGAGGATCATAACTTAGGAGGAGCACCAATACCTCAACTCCATATTTTTTCAAGTAACCATGTTTTGAATAATCAAAAATGTGTCTTCCACAAAACTAATAAATATGAACATCAAGAGACCTGAAAATAAATAAGTTAATGATGAAACATCAGAAAGGTTGCTTTTTATTAAGTTAATGATGAACACAAAGGATTGCAAAGGCAACCTACGACTGTCTGCAGCCCAAAGGTGATGTTAACGGGTACATTATATTCTATATCTAATCAAGCAATAAGGATAATGATCTTCGTTTCAGCTATTCAGATATAATGCATGGGTAAACGAATCAATTAGTTCAGTAGGATATGAAAAGATCCACTCTAGCTTTAAGCAAAAATTTATCCAGAATTACTCTTTGTTTCAGTGTGCAAAAGATGTTCTAGGAAGAACGAGGAATAAGATTAAAGAAGAAAAGTTGAGACTACCAGCCATATAATGAGTAGGTCAACAAAGTCTAGCTGATGGATCACCCGGAAAACCAAACCAAACCAAAGCATTTGTGTGGTGATTACAGATATCATTTGTGGTGGATATTCAATCAGATCATCGTGTGTAATATGATTTTGTGGTGGATATTCAATCAGATCATCAGGTGGTGATTACAACAATCATTCTTCATTGTTTGGAGTAGGATAGACTAATCTTGACTAAGATTGGTGATTTCTTGACTAATTTTCATCAAGATTTATTCTTGATATCGGTTGAATAGTACTGGTATATTGCTTAAGGCATTTTGAGTTCAGCAATTCTCCTGCTTATCATTTGTTATATTTTGGGGGTTGTTTAGTATAATTTTGCTCCTTGGTTACTACAGTTAGTGTATTGTGCATGGCTGTTGACTTGGAGTTTGGAGGTAATTCTGAAAGATTAAGAGGTGGCATGAGCTTCATGCATTGCTTCTATTGTAAAAAACTCGGTCATATGAAGAAGACTTGTCCTATAGTGGGACTAGTATTGATTGTACTCCTGCAAGAAGCTCTTCAGATATTTTTTTGTTGCACAACTTCTTGCTCAGTCTGAAGTTACAGTCTCTTCTCTTTCTCCTTCTCTTTCTACCTCTTATGGTCTTTGTAGTGGCTCATTTGCATTGTAGCTGGGTCCTCTATGTAATATCATGTATTTTCATAGTTAAATCCATAGACTAATGAAAATTTGGCTAAGTGTTATAGAAATATAGGTAGAACCCTCGATGTTAGGGTGTGATATTTGAGTCTAGGCTTGGCCCAGGTCTCATTAACACAAGATCTAAACAAGCCAATTAAAATGTGATAAAAAGTTTTATCTTCGACCTTTAAAATCAAGCGAAATTTAGGTCAAATGCGGGCGAATTTCAGAGGCAAAATTTGAGTTATATATCGTTAAATGTGTCACAAAATTTTGAGTACAATGGTATTTTATTTTTTCGAATTCAGACTACGGTTTGCCCAAAAATCGCATTTTTTCTAAAAATGACCACCTCGACGGGCAGAGTCCGGATTTGGGTCAGATTGGATCCAACACATATGATCCAAATTAATACGGATCTGGACTCAGTCCAAGACCCATATTAATTAGGAACTGATCCAGCTTAGGATCCAAATGAATTTTGGATATGGATTTGGATCTTGGATCTTGGATCTGAATCAAGATCCAAAATCTAGATCCAATTGAAATACAACTTTAAATTTAATATATAGGTTTAAATTGAAATTATTTAAAGTTAAAAAGACTCCCAGAGGGATAAGGTACCCTCTGAAAGCGTCTAAATATTTAATTAGTAATAATTAATTAATTAATTAACTAATTATTAAAATATAATTAATTCCAAAATTCGGAATTTGCTAATTAATTAGACTCTCTAGAAGAGTCCTTAATAGTTTAAGGAAAGGTTTAAAGTAAAGAAATCTAGAAAAAAAGAAAGATTACATGAATTAGGAAAGTAGGGTGGAGGAGGACTCCCAAATGGGAAGTCCTCTCTCCAGCCTACATTAGGGGTGGCAATCGGGTCGGGTTGGCGGGTAATCATACCTCAACACGAACATGACCCGTTTATTAAACGGGTCGGATGTGGCAAACACGAACACAACCCATTTATTAAACGGGTAACCCGACCCGACACGGTTAACCCGTTTAATAAACGGGTCGGGTCGACACGACCCGATTACACCTCCATCTGTATTTTGTTCTATCTTTTTTCAAGAAATGGTGCCTCTTAAAATGCTTTGGTAATGATGAAACATTGTAGGTTCTTTCCGTCACTGCAAAAGTTAGTAGCATTCAGATAAAAAAATAAAATAAATAGTGACCAAGATAGGTTGATGATGCAAGAGATGGTCACCATAAATGCTCAGAGCCGCCTGAGTTTATTATTTTTGCCAGATACTGAAGGACAAGAAAGAATCAGAGATTCAGGCAATGATGGCATTGCACTCAACCTCAATGACAAGAACAACCTCGTGCTTCAGTCTTTTGCCTCCAACTTTCCAATCTAAAAAGCCTATGTCTTCCTTGCATCAAACAATGGTATTACTCTCACCAACAAAATTTAAATCCCAAACTATTCATCATCCATCCCCTATCAAACGTTCTTTCAGTCAAAAGATGTTGATCCTAGGCGCCAAACTCGGAAGTTTGAACCTTCAAGACTCACTAAATTACATAAGTACCCTTAATGCAGAGAAAAAGAAAGAAAATGTGAAAACCCATTCAATGCACAAAATATCATAAGGTATTATGTCATTAAAAGTTGAGAGCCAATAACTTATACATTAAATAGACAAGACCAGATGGTGAGTTGCTCTGTTGCACCTTTAGAAGCAAAAATATTCTTTTCGGAAACCGCATCTGGGTTATCTTCCTTGCAACGTATATATAAACGAGTTGCGGGTTGCGGGTTGACAGGTTCGGCTAAACGGGTTGACCTGCCCGCCTAACCCGTTTATTAAACAGGTCAGCTGGGTTGGCGGGTTGGCATACCCCTAACATAAACCCGACCCGTTTAATAAACGGGTTAGGCGGGTCGACCTGTTTATGACACGAACCCGTTTAAGCCAAACCCGAATCCGCCTAAGCAGACTGGCGGGACGGGTTGGCGGGTCGAATCAGATTTTGCCACCCCTAGCCTACATTAGAAGGGGTTGGAAGGATAAGGGCCTATTTTTCTATATAAGCTCAAAAAAAAAAAAAGAGAAAGAGAGAAAGAGGAAAGAGAGAAAGGAAGAAGGAAAAGAAGGAGAAGGAAGAAGAGGAGATCCTCTTCCTCTCCAATCATCTGTCGGTTCTTCCGATCGTTTTTCAAACTCCAAACAAGGTACGGGTGTTCTCTCTTGTTTCGGATAAAAAAAAGGGCTTAAATAAGCTTTAGATAATATTTTTGTAGAGAACCATGGATTCTATTTTGGTTTTTCATCTTTTAATCCATGAAAATCAATGTAAGAAGGTCTAGAGTATGTGAAATTTGAGTTCCTACATTAGTTCCGCATGTATTTGTGTTACCCAAGATATATATAAACATCTCCATGGGTATTTTGGACAGATCTGTCCCATGTGTTTAGCGAGCAGATCTGGCTATCGTGATAATGGACAGATCTGAACCCTTGTCCGATCTGGATAGATTTGTCCACTAGACTAGTGGACGGATCTGAACAGGTAACAAGGGACTGTGATTCTTGAAAATTTGAATCTGAACATGAGAAGAATTTTTTTTATATATCCGTTTAAAGAAAAGAAAAAAAAATCAGACTCGATGTTACCATTGTCCAAGACAGGACGGACAGCTGTCTAGTCCCAGCTGACACAGCCGGTTGGGACAGAACAGTCTGTTGTCCAGTCCCAGCTTATTGTTCAGGCTGGGACTGGGTCCCTGTTTTAACAAAAAAAATAAAATAGGTATATATATAACTGGGCAGAAACCAAATTAGGAGCCCAGCCGACTGTCAGCTGGCAGTCCTATTGGATGTTTAAAAATAAAATATATGACAGTCTCCTTGACTGTCAAATAAAATATATATATATATATGGGCAGGGGTGCATGTTGTTTAAGCCCAGCTGACAGTCGGCTGGGCAGATTCAACAAAAGTATAAAAGTAGCATCTGGGCAGATCTGTCTACTTTTATAGGTAGACAGATCTGCCACATGTATTGTGGACAGATCTGCCATGTACATACGTGTGCAGATCTAGCCTAGATTTGTTGCATGTGTTGTTACAAAAAAAATATATCCATGAATCTGATTTGGTTTCCCATGTTTAACTTATGTTAAATCAATTTAAGCATGGCTGTTTTGGTGTAATCCAGATTTGGAACTTTTATTTTATGGCAAGAGTACGTTTTATATGTATTAAATGCATTCGTTGCTTATGAGATTTGAAAGAAAAGCATATAGATTATTTGTTTCCATTGATCCCATGTAAATCCTTTACACACGCACTTTACATTGATCCTCTACTTATGACAATATATATACATACATGTGTACGTGTGTGTAAGTGCTATTTCGGTGATAAAATTGGGAACGGACTTGGGTCGGCTCGACCTCAGCATATTCAAAGTTAGAAAGTTTCAATAGAAAATTTCAACTAATGAATAACACTTTACCTGGATCTTGTAAATCCCCTTTCACTTTTGATGGGCAGATTTTAAACCTGTCAAGCCCAGTCCGAATGTAGGATGGATGGGCAGATTTAAAACACAGAGAAACTGGACACTGGTAATTATTGAAACAGTCCCAGCCGAACCACAGATCGGCTGGGCACTGCTATGCCTGTTAAGCCACAGCTGACTGCATCGGTTGGGCCATGTATATTGACAACAAAGCCCCAACCGACCTGCAGTTCTGCTAAGCAAATGATTTTCTGGGCAGGTTCAAATTTTCCAGCATATATGCTGTTAGAACATCCTGCTTTGGTTTGTTTTAAACTTATAAAACTGATACATCTTTGGACAGCTTCAAATATATATATATATATATATACAAAAGATGAACGGGACATATTTCAAAAGAATCATAAATAGGTATGTATGTTAAATGTCCAGAGATTTCCTATGTTAAATGTGCAAGCTCTTAACCATATGTCCAGATTTAGTTGTTCAAGCATGTTCAGATTTATTTGTGCATATGTAAGATCAGAAATGCTCATGATTATGTTCGGAAGTGTATGTGTCAAATGCACATAGTTATGTCCAGATTCTCATTGACTTATGTTATTTCCAGATTTATATATGATAAAAGATTAGCTTTTATACATGCCAATGTAGACTTATGCATGTATTATATGTAGATTTGCATGTCTATGCATATTCAACTTTTGCATGTTTATAACTGGACTGTTATACATATTTTCATATGGGTATGGGAATGGTTGCTTGGAATGTACCAATGTTGTCCCCTGTGCGGGAAGGTTTGGACTCGATGGTTGTGTGTTATACCCGGAGCTTGCCCAAAATGGCTAAAAGAATTGTTGGTTATGCATGATTATGACATTTAAAGTGTTGCTACTTACATATGCATGTAGTGGACATGTGCAGTCCTGAAATTTATATTGGTGTTCTATTCGCATGATCACATGCATGTTTGCATATTGAGCATCAGATGAATCATGAAAATAAAGATGCATCTTTGCAATCATGTGATCATATGCATGTGAAATTGGTTATTCATTTACATTCTTGTTTATCATATGTAAATGTGCATTTAAAAACATGTGAAATAAATGCATAAATGGCATCTTCATTATAGTTTTTTCATTGGATGCATCGGTGGTCAAAAGTGAATCATCGCATGCCATGTGGGCCTTGAGCAGGTGTTGCTCCATGTTTAGTTTTTCTTATGCATCGCAAAAATCAACTTAATGTATATTGAATTAATTTCATTGTTCCATGTTACCACGGGTTGTGGTCTCGTGATGAGTTTCGCATGTTGATTTGCGAAACGTATGTTGTTATGTTTTGCACGTTGATTTGCAAAATAAAGAATTGAAACAAATCATTCTTTTAATAAAACGATAAAAAGAAGAAAATAGTGTAATTCATGTTTTTTTTTATGTCCCTTCTTTAGTGTGAGAATCCTGGATTGCAGTTTTGGAGAACCGTGAGGATACTAAAACTTTGTGTACATTTGTGGCCTTGAACTCAACTAGATGGTTCACCTCCCGGCCATAGTTTTAGGGAGATTTTGTCACTTTGCCAGGGGTGGTGTGTAGACACAGTTGTTATTGGTATACCAAGAAAATGACATTAGTGGATGTTGATTTCCCTAATGTCGCGAGATTAGATGTTGATTTTTAATGTTCCGATAGATAGTGTTGATTCCTAATATCGGTCGAAGACTAAGTATGAAACCTATTAATAAAATACAAATTGTGTACTAAGCTACAACTTGAAACCTAACTTGACCTCGGGAATTGTTTACCTGTTTTGAGTATCTACGGGTTATGGTAATAAAAAGAACAAAAATTGTGTGCATTTAATAGAGACATGCATATAAAAGAAAACTTTGATAAAGATAATAATTTACTCATGCATGTGCATTGATATCATACATATTTTTGTTATGCATTAGATCATGCATATTTACTTGTTTTCCTCTTATATTATATGATAGTTGCATGATAACTGCCCTCTAATGCATGATAATAATTCTTTAATGCATGATAAATATTCCCTATTGTTTAATAATTGTTCTTTATTACAAAAATGATTACTTGAATAATGATTTTATTGTAATTATATCCCTTAAAAATGTTGCATGAATCTTATTTATATTCTTTTTACTTATTTGATTCATTAGAGGGACTCGTACGCAGAATCTATAATTCTGACACCCTTACTTTTATGTTTTTCAGTCTCTGAGACCCAGTGAGGAGACCTGCTATGTAACGCCCTAAAATTTTAACTCGAAATTTTAAGAATTTTTTTTTTAAAACAGCGGAAACAAGTCATACTATAAGGTTAAGCATTCTGGAACATTACAAGGAAAGCAAGACCAAAACATTTATTTTATTTCAATATCAATGAAAATTAACATCAGAGTTTCTCGAACTATCTCTAGAACAGTAAATCCAAAATCTCGATCGAAGCCTCATCCTGCAGCCGCTCATAAACTCTACTCTTCACCTGAAAATGGTAAATTTATAGGAATTAGACTACAACTGTCTAAGTAGGAATTACTGTAATTTTTCTTACAGGTAACATTGTTAGCAGTATTTAAATATCTCATAACCATAGATATGAATTCATGTAATGATTCAGAAGAATACAATTATGACAATCACATAATTCAGGTAAGCATTCATACAACATGATGCATCTATTAGGCATAAAAGAACATTAATCAATACTATGAATTACAATTCAAGTAGAATAAGGCATTTAACATGCATTAGAAGTTAACATCACGCATCCACCAAATATATAACAATTAAGAGAACAGATAGCATATGCATGTTCTAATGCATAGCATGAATATGCATCATTTATGTGCATAACAGGAAAATGCATGATTTTTTTTCAATGCATGAATCATTTTATTATCTTACCTTTAAGTTCCATTTTTTCTTTTCATATGGAAGCCCTATTAAATGCATACAACTTTAAGTTCATCTTTTTAATTACCATTGCCCGCGGATACACCCAACGGGTATAATCCCCGAGGTCAAGTTAGGTTCTCAGGGTAGCTTAGCACACAATTTGTATTTTATTACTGGGTTCCCACTTAGCCCTCGACCGAATCACCTTCGGAACATTAGACCTCCACATCTAATGGCGGGGACACAAGGGACACTCACGCCCACAAGTGTCACTTCCTTGGTATACCAAAACAACAGTTGTGTCAAAACACACCACCCCCAGATCAAGTGGCGGACTCTCCCTAAAACTGTGGCCAGGAGAAGGAAGCTCAATATCGGATTCAAGGAACAAAATTTCAACACACGGAGTTTTTGTATCCTCACAGTCTCCCCAAGACTGGATCTCTAAGATCTCCATTCTCCAGATGAAATATCTCAAAACATATATTACATTGTTCTTATTTCTTGTATTTTTATTAAAGTCAATTCTTTAAGTTTGCAACACCATATGCAAAAGTAAAATGAACACCCGCATCCTCCCTTACGGGGACCCTTATGGGACTCCAGCCCGTGAGGACAACTAGAACAGTGTAGTAGTGTGGCATACCAACTTTTGTGGTTTAAGTGATTCAATCAAAACATATATGAAAAGGAATCAACACACGGCTTTCCAGGCCGATGATGGTCCATTTAGGCCATCGATGTATCACATAATCAAACCAAAGTAGTGTTTCATTCATAACACTAGGCCAAAGTGCCAAAAGCATGTGCACTCATACAAACATAAACTCAATTATAAGCATGTCATTTTTCAATCATATGCATTCTCACTATGTGTGCTACCTCCATCACATACGTGTATCCACCAATGCATATCTCCTTCGAGTGTATGCATGTACACATAAATTACACATTTTTATCAAGTGTACATGCGTACATTAATTGCACAATATCAATAACTTGGCAGTTAAATGACAACACATGCTCATAATAATGATGGCATAACCAGGACAATGAACCACTGCTTAGCAAGATCAATCACATGTACATATCACTATGCAGAACTTATAAATTTCGTAAATTTCGTACATGAGCACCTATGTCAACCTAACATGGATGAACAGTATTAGCATTAGGAACAGTACAATTAAAATCATGGTATAAGTATGATTTTTGCGATGCATATGAACAATTTAAGAAAGAGAAAACCAAGGCTCAAGGCTCTCCAGGCCTGTGATGATTCATTTATACCATTGATGCATCATACGCAAAAATCATAACTTGTAATGTATACAATGAGGTCAACATGCTTCCAAATGCATATCCATTCAAACCAATTTAACAATGTGCATGAGCTACCACAATCATATGCATGTGTTCACCATCCATGTGCAAGTGTTTTCATGTAATCACTTAACACACTTGCATTCATCCAAAATTCATAAGTGCATGAGAACATTTATGCATGATTGTACATGTCAAACACACATCGATTTCATGTATGCACATGTACTTGAAACCAATTCATAAATGCACGATAACTAAACATGTCCTATAAATGTAGGCACATGAAACTTTTCATTCATAACATATGTTAACATCCACCCACATGAACATAACCCGGATCTAGAAATTGAAATTTCAGGACTGCACACATTCATATCATGTATGCACCCGTACCAAAGCAATAACATATTAACAAAAATCAAATATTTCTCATGTTACAAATTCTACAGCACAAACACCGATGCCCCGGTACCTTTAAATCAGTCAGGCATGCAATATTTAAGTTTAGGTTTTCTATCAGTTTCATTGTCATTGCACACAAGCTAATAGCCCAAGTACTCAGATCGGGTAATCAACTCATATTGCCCATTGGCAAGATTTCCCAAACACCCTATCATTCATTTTGAATTCGCAGTGGACAAGGGAAAGTAATTCACATAACTTGACTGCATGGAACAAATCATTTCAATAAATGACATTTCTTTAATATGTCTCACATCTCTTCTGCAAAAAGCAATCAAAACTCAGACATTTCCATATTTGAATGTCAGCAGCTTACATGACATAATTTCAGATATAAACAACTTGCGCATATGCCCATTTCTATATCAAGTTACGGTTCATTCTATCCCTAAAGCGTAAATCATAGTGTTTCACAAATAGGTAGCATCACATATTAGCCCTGCATTAAGAAGAAAGTATTGGACCATAAACATAGCCCTGCAAATTTTATTTTATTTTTTTCTTTGCATATTGGAAATGTAGCTTCTGTCAGATGTATATTAGAAGTGCCAACCCCGTTCAGGTGTATACTGAAAATGTAACAAACCTGAGTGTTTCCCTGCTGCCCATTGACATTGCAAGGCACTATCGTATGGTTGTTAAAAAAAATGCAGACATTCAAATTAGATGTCATCATAAGAAAGCTTGGCAAGGTGCATCTTGCCACTGTCTAACATTATGCAGAGTGTGTACATCAAAGGAGGATATGCACATAGGCATATTCAGACGTCCGTTAAAAATGCAGGAATTTCCATTCAGATGCATCTCATCATAACACATATGCAGTCACCTTTGGGGTAACATACAAAGCTAGATGTGCAGTTATATAAGATGCAAGTTCATTCATTGCCGTAACAGATTTTTAAAACAGCTTAAGTAAGATGCATAATGAAACATGTCAAACCCGCTAAAATCCCTATGCTGTGAATATTTCAATAACCCATGAGATGAAGTTCCAGAACTTACATCAAATTTTATTTTTTTTGCAACACACAGAATTCAATAGCTCTAGTTCTCACGCATGCTCTGTTAAACAAAGAGTGCATATACAACTTTCACAAGCATGAACTTTTTCCCAGAAATACCTTTTTCTCAAAGTCACCACATTCATATCATGATTAATGTGGTGCACCAAAATTTATAATTTCAATCATAGTTTAACATATTTAATTTCCCAACATCACGTAATAGGACGTAAATTACACAACATGCTAGACATGAAACATTGAAAACTAAATTGTACAGATTAATCTCCATTGTAACTACCTAGTGGGTGACTGAAACCATTAACATAAGCCAAATAGCAAAAAGGATTTTAACATACAGACAATACACACCAAAACCCATCCAAAGGGTGTATTATGCTAAGCAAATATTTAAAACTACAGATTCGGTCCACAGACTTCACACCCACATACACGAAAAATCTAGCATTTGGGAAACAAAAAGAAACTACCCTAACGTTTGGATTAGATAGCATGCCAAGACAAATTTTCGCAGGTTACCAGATTTTCTTCTCTCTTTTCTTTCTCGTTTCCAATGAATATCGAAAACTCAGAGTAACCCACCCCTGCCATTAAACCCATCGTAGGACAGAGATCCTACTATCAGGAAATCCGAAATCCATAATTCCCTTCCTAATAACAATCTAGAACCCCAAATCGTAGATTTGGGGTTTCCAGTTTAGGGTTGACAGAAATCCTCCAATTTGGGGATTTTCCTTTTGGTTTTACACGCACACACCCGAGCACATGCCATAGCCCACAAAAAAAATACAGAACCCTACCTCTTTTTCGGCGGAAGGAAACACAGGAGGTGGTCGGCGATCGAAGACGGCCAGCGATAGGGCTGCATAATATGACCACCATAAGGACCTTGTTGTGATTGCTATAAGCTATGTCACATAGACACGGCAAAACAACCTACATACCCGTGTCGACACGGCCTCACACGAGTACGGGTACCGGGTGCGGCACGAGTACGGGTCGGGCCTGTGGGTTGGGTCGGGTGACTCAGGTCCAACGAAGACCCAACCCAAAACCCACATTCTTTTTTTTTTTTCGTTGAAACCCCTTCCCACCCTCGACAACAAGAAGAGGAGGAATTGTAGAGAAAGAGGAAGAAAAAGACGAGGAGAAGAGGAAGATGAAGAGAGAGAGAAAGGTACCAACCTCCTCATCCTTTGTCTTCTTCTTCTTCGCCTTGTTCTCATTCTTTGTACCCAAAAAGAGTGAGGTGGTTGGGTCCTCCTTCGTCTTGTCCTCCTCGTTCTCCATCGGGTAGAGAGAGAGAGGTGGTGGGGCTGGGGTCCTCACTTGGCTCCTCCTCGTTCTCCTTCATGTAGAGAGAGAGAGAGAGAGACACAGTGGGGAAGGGGGTTACGAGAAACCCCTTCCCCTTTTATAATAAAAATTTCTTTCCCCCTCCCCCCTTTTCAAAAATTACACTTAGACTTTTTTTTATATGAACCCTAATATAGATCCACACATGATCCAGATCCAAACTCTCTCTCTCTCTCTCTCTCTCTCTCTCTCTCTCTCTCTCTCTCTCTATATATATATATATATATATATATATATATATATAGATAGATAGATAGATAGATAGATAGAGAGAGAGAGAGTTTTGCTTTATTGCATTTTAAGTCACTTTCTAAACTTTGGATGATTCCTCTTGCATCATCTCAGTTTGGGGGGTGCTGAGAAATGTAAACTATTCTGCATGCTACTCCTCTCTCTCTTGTACATTTTATTATTTATAGGGGTATTGTTGTACTTTTCCATTCTTTGTTAAAGTCAACAGTTTTTGTTTGTTAGTGAGGAGTAGGGAAGTTGCCTCCCATATATTGTTGTAACTCTCTTGTTTAGAACTTTAAGAAAAAAAAAGAAGTTTTTAGTTTCCTCTATCTTTTGTGCCTACTCTCCATGGATGCATCTATGAAGCTACTTGTTTGTATGTTACACAGGTTTACCAGCCTATTGGCTTATATATTACATATTAATGTACTCGGTAATGTGTGATGGTACCACTTTTTTCACATCAATTGATAAGGCAGGTTATTCAGGTAGGTTTTTGTTTTATTGTCCTTTCCTTGTTCTCAATGGTTCTAATTTCTTTCTCGCATCTTCCTTAGTTCCAGCTCTGCTACTATACATGTCTTTTTTCCCTATAATGTGGGACACCTCACAGCAAATCCAACAAGCACACAACCTTCTATGAGCACATTCAGCACAACCTTTTTGTCTCTTCAAAATTCTAATTCACATTCAGAAAATTTCAGTCTTTTACAAAGAATGTAATCCTAAATACCTATCAAATTTTAATATTTCAGGATAATAGCTATTTGAATTTGGATTGGCATTTCTAGTGCGTCATATGTACATACTTGCCCAAGTAGAGATGCAATACAAGCACCAGTATGAACAAGCGGCCCTTCCTTGCCTAGAGCAAGGCCACCTCCCACAGAACCAATACTTCCAAAAATCTGTAGGTTCAAAAAGACAAAAAGAGAATGCTCAGAAGCTAGAAAGTAAAATAGTAAAAATTGAAAGGAAAAAAACAAAGACAGGTCAAGCACACCTTTCCAATCAATGTTCTGAAAAGAAGGATCCCAGGTGTATCGATTCCTGCATATGTAGAAAATGATGTCTATCAAACAGTTATCTATAAATGATAGTATACACACACACACACACATCATAGCCTAAGCTGATGAAACAAATATGGCTCACCATTCAAGTAACCCTTGATTTCAGGAATACCAGAGCCTGCTGCTGCAGGTGCAAAGTTTGTCACGATATACACAGAGGAGAAGACCAGAGCCAAATTGACCAATGTATAAACCAAAAAACCAGCAAGGTATGAGTGTTGGATTATAGAAAAAGTTGCTGAGAACTTCCATCCTGAGAAATTCTCAACAGCAAGATTGATAAAAAATGCAGCCAACCCTGTGCCTGAAATTACAAAATAATGGAACAGCAGAAAATGGCCCATTCAGAAGACTGGTGAGAAGAGATAAACCTGAAAGCCCAAATAATAAGCCATATAAAACAAAAAGAATGATAATATGAAACTTCCACTTCAAAGATGAAACAAAAACTTTAAGCTTTTCTCCTCGAAAAAGAAAAATATCCTATAAAGATCAGTTAGGACCTATAAATGCCCATCCATTTGCATATCACAGCATATGGCTCCGATTGTCAACAATCTAAAAGAAATCATAATAACAAACAATGAAACATCAAAAAATATCATTAAAAGTGCAGTTTGCCATTCATAATCCCAGAACATCTCCTTAACTTTGTGAGACCGAGGGAACAACCTATATTATTTTCAATCAATGCCTGCACAGCTTTTCTGAATAAATGGTAAATCACCTCCTTTAACCAGCTAGACCATCCACTATGTAACCGCAAGCAGTCTTGTTTTATCAGGGAAGATAAAGGGTATAGTTATTTGAGCAAAAAAAGATACTTGATTGTATATGCTGATTGAACATCTGCATCTCTAGAAAAGCAAAACAAGAATAAAGAAAATTTCCCTGCTTATCATACCTACAATGAAATTGGTGTTTTCCAACATACTAGTTGAAATAATAACATGGACATTTTTCAATTATAGGTTAAAGTGGCATGAGAGCTGTATCTCATAAAATAATTACACCACGACGATAAATAAAAATAGTGTACATGTATCTCTGATGGCAGCACTGCAAAGCGCCCAACACCAGCTCCAAGAGGTACCAGTTTGAGAAATGGAAGGTATAAATATAAGCAACACAACTCACTTTTGAAACTTTGTGGTTTTTGCATGTGTTGTCATTATCATATCATATTGTACGATACGATACCATATATCGTAATATCAACGGGGGCACCGATTCAATTTGAGACCCATATCATTTTCGGTATGATTACCGATACGACATGGATCGTATGATACATGGATGTAGCATACTGTACCATATCGTATGATACACCCCGTATCATAAGAGTCAAGCACTTTTTTTAACTTTTTCGGCACCGGAAAAGTGACGACCGGCCACTTATGGGGTCCATTTTTTAGCCCCCAAGGGTCATTATGACATCGTCTTTTCATATTCTCCCTCCCCAAACCTCTTTTCTAAGCCTACAAACCCTATTTTGAGATCAAATCCACCATAAAAATTGAAACTTTTACTAGATCTGAGACCTAGAAGCATGATTTGCCTCAAATTTCACCCATTTTCGTCCTACCCAACCACTTTTGGCTTCTGACCCTCAAAACTGAACCCTAAAACCCCTCATTTTCATCCTACACAATCTTTTTTTATTTAATTCTAACCCTCAAAACTGAGTCATAATGGTGTAGTTTACCCTAAATCCACCTATTCTCATCTTATACACACATTTTTTGACCTCTAACCCCCAAAATTGAGCCTTAGGGGTTTGATTTGTGTGAGATTGAAGTTGGAAGAGGGATTTAAGCATCAAAACCAAGGGTAAAGCTCATTTCTTTTGATGTTTTTTAATTTATTTCTTCTTTTTTGCATTTAGCCCTTTTTGTTTAGTCTTAAATATGTTATTGATCTTAGTTTTTTTATTTTTTTCATATTAAATCACCTATTTTTGTATTCTAAAATATCAAAATTGCACCCTTAAGGTCGATGGATGGTGGAGGTTGTGGCTCAAATGATCCATCATGGAAATATTGCAAATTGGTGGATGTAGGGATACCTTCGAAAGAGATAGTAAAGTGTAACTTTTGTGGTTTTGTAATACATGGTGGATTGTATAGGTTTAAATGTCACATTGTAGGGCATCACAACTCCACTATACAGTTATGTACTATGTCACACGGACTCGGCTAGGGAGGCGTCGCACCCGAGTCGACACGGCCCGACACGGGTGCGGCTTCAGACACGGCCCGGACTCAGTCAACGCCGAGTCGGACTCGGTCAACGCATCGAGGCCGAGTCCATCCTTTTTTGGACTCGGTCAACGTTAACTGAGTCCAAAAATTATCCATTTTTAGGGTAAAAAACAAAAAAAAGATCTTTTAAATATATATTTTAAAAAAAATCTATATATAGCATGAGTCTCAAACATAAGCCCCAAAAGAAGAAAAAAATCCGGGGGGCGCTGCCCACCTACGACCCCCCGCCAGGGGCGGCCCCCCCGGACCCCCGCCCGCTGACCGCGCAGCGGGACCCACGCCGGGGGGAGCCCCCGGACCCCCCTTTCTGCAAGGGCAAAAGTATAATTTGCAAAGTTTATAAAAACACTCATGTTGGTGCCAAACTTTAGAGGACAATATCCACATATATGCACACAAGATATATTATTATTATTATTATATATATATATTTTTAAATATATATATATATATAGCCGAGTCCCCGTGTCCAAAATTTTTAAAATTGCACCGCACCCGCACCCATGTGACATAGGTTATGTACTTGTATCCCCTTCAATATATGTGTCAATCTTCTTACGAGTCTCATAGAAGATGATAAACAAAATGTACGAGTCTCTATATTGTTTATAGTTCAAAACACAATCACCAAATGAGAGAACATATTTTGTCAGGTCCTTTATATACCAGCCATCCAGGCACTCGATCAAGGAATAATCATCATCAACGTAATAAAAAAACACCTAAACAGCATGGAGCTATAAAATATAAACACCATCCGACTTTGCCACACTCATCAACGCATGCCTGACACAAATTCTCGCATTTCTGCTTCAAATGTCTTCTGCTCGCAGTTGTTTCTAAAGAAATTGACATGCTCCTGACAAACAAGAACACGGCAAAAGGTCAACTCTCACAAAGGGAAAAAACTCACATGCTAGGAAGAAGAGCCACTCACACGCACACACCAACACAAAGCACTTTTAACGTGGTTCGGTCTCAAATGACCTACGTCCACGATGCCTCTATTCCTCTCTCTATTCAACATGAGGAAGAGGTTATAGAAAAGGACTTTGAATATAGGGAGTCTCTTGAACATAGGGAGTCTCTTTGATTTTATCTCTAACATCAAGAGACATTACACCAGCTTAGTAGGCCTCTTTGGATTTGCTCTCAACACCGGTCTCCTCCTTGGATTGAATTTCTTTGCTCTCATTATTAGAGTCCTTCATAAACATGCTGCCTTTAGTCATTGATCCCTAATGGACTTGGATCACAGATTGTGGATCCGGACCATGTGTCTTGATATCCCCCCCACAAGTGCAACGGTCCTGGGTGGACATTGAGCTTGGACCGTAAATAGTTGAACCGTGGAACAGCAAGAGGCTTGGTGAGATTATCGGTGAGCTGATCGTTGGTTGACACATGTTGAACAGCAAGAGCGTGAGCAGAAACCTTGTCCCACACAAAGTGGACACCGAGTTCAATATGCTTGCTGCGATTGTGAAAAGTTGAGTGAGCAATGAGATACGTAGCAGAAACATTGTCACAGTTCACGATGGGAGATACTGGAATCTCATAACCGAGTTCACGAAGAAGATACTGAAGCCACATGCATTCGGCAGCTGCATTAGCAACAGACTGGTATTCTCCCTCGGTACACAGCGGGACACAACTGACTATTTCTTGGAGCTCCACGAAATAAGGTTATGTTCGAGGTACACCGCATACGCTGAGGTGGACTTATGATCATCAAGAGAGTCAGGGAGACGCAATCGGAGAGAAGTGTAGCCCATGCTGAATAGTGAACTTGAGATATTGAAGCACATGCTTGACGACAGCCCGATGGTCTGTGGTAGGAGCATGCATAAACTGAAAGACGATGTTGACCGAGAAAGCCACGTTCAACCGAGTTAGGGTGACATATTGGAGAGCTTCAACCACACTATGGTACATCGTAGAATTGTCCAATGGCATCCCTGAAATATGTTGACACATTCGTCGGCACCTAGGTATTCTCTTGCCTAGCCCTGAGTCACCGTAATACCCGATTGGAATTACCTAATGTGATTCCTGAGGGAATTAGCCCTAACCCACACGCACCCCCGTGCATCCAACCGCTACACGTGGGACATCCTGCAAGCCGAGAGGTCCTTAACCAAATCTCCAAAGGCAACATCCTCTGATCCGCTGGCACTACTTAACCAAACAACGCTCCACGTCTGTGCCGCCACACAGCAATGCACTAACGACGATATCGTTGCCTATCGCATGTCATGCTACCACCGCACGTCACCGATCAAGCCAACACATACCGCGTGTTCCTACACTCGATGCATTTTCCACTCAATAGAGTTTCGCACTGCACGTGCCCCATTCTGAAAGCTCGGTCCGGGACAATCACAAAGATCTATGTTTTGAAGGCTATCGAATCGACTATTTAAACGTCAAATTTTGTTGAGACTTTGAGTCTGTAGGCCTTCCTATAAGGTTACCCTGTCACTGGAGCCCAAGCCAGGGTAAGGAGTCCCCACCTTTCTTCTTTAACTTAATTAATTTCAAAATCTAATGACTTAGGACGCATAATTTATTTTTTTATTTTATTAATAAAAGAGATTAATAGATATTAACCTCTTATATTAGAAATGAGACTCTTGCTTAAGTCCATCTATAAATAAAGGTCCTCATAAGAAGGATTAACAAAGTTAGTTCTCTCTCTCCCATTCTCATTAGAATTCTTTAATCTCTCTACCATCTTCTTCGTTTTTCTATCTTGCAGCTTTTACAGCAGCCATTAAAGTTGCTCCAATGTGCTAAGACGAGAGACGAAGGTATTAATTCATCCGAGAACACGATTAAAGTAGGATTCATCTTACTCATAACATAAATCGAATGCAAGCACATAGATCATGCATCTTGTCAATTCCACGGGCTGGTCCATGGTGGATCAGATCTGGAACAAGTTAGAAAAGGGTTTAAAAATTGTTTTTAAATCAATATCATGCTTTGAAACGGATTTAAAAATACGCTTTCAGTAAAACTATGCCCGAACAGCCAAACCGAGAAATCAGGTAGTGTAAAACACATAGTTTTGTATTCCTACATGATTTAAAATTGGCATGTTGTTGTTTCCAGCATGATCGAATGAATATATATTTTCTCTTATGTGTTTAAAGTATTTATGCAAATTAATTTTAAGTGTTGTATGAAGATTTAGCATTCTAGCATATTAAACTATATATTATGTGCATAAATCACGAGTTATATTGATAGTTTAAGATCTGATGCATGTTTTATGATCATCGGACGTTTTTATGAGTCTACGTGGAGCATAGGTACTGTGTATATGGTTGATGCATGATTAAAAATCAATATTACACGTTGATGCTTGTGTTCTCCTTATATTTAGGATATTTTGTATTATGATGCACATGTTGTCATGATTTTTCTAACAGATTCATTGCGATATAATAATTATAGCTCTCAAATCGAATCACCTCTGGGCAAATCCTTTTATGGAGACCTTCTAAACATCTGTGAGGTGTGTCAAAAAAATTTAGGCCCCAATGGTGGTACAGAATTGGGGGTTATGGTTGTTGCAACACAAGACAAAAAATTATGTCCAGTGTTCATAGCAGATTTCAATAGTCGATATTGCAGAAAATCCAATAAATCAATGGTTTAGTGTTTATGGCTGATTTTTTGATATGTTATAGTCATTAGATGGACAAATCTGAGAAAAATAAAAGAAAAAACAAATTCGTTATCTGAGAATCCTAGTGCCTCACACAAGTTAGGTGAAATTCAGGATTCTACAGATAATCTAGATTTGGAACTGTCTCAGACATGGTCCGGTCCAGAAAATCTAGAAAATTCATATAATGGAGTCTTTCTGTAAAATCAGGTGCTTTTAAACGCTAATAAGTATAGCAAACATAAAAAATTTGAGAGGTTAAGATTCCTCTCGGATTGGGTTTGGTGACTGCTTATTTATAAAGCAAAATTCTGTCAGGTTCTGACAGAACAGAAAAACAATTTCTAGTCCGTGAATTTCTATAGGCAAACGAAATTGGTTTTCTTTGAGCTATCACTTGGATATGAGAGCTAATACCCTCTGGTATGACTGTGAATTTTCAAGGGTTCAGATATGTTCAGTATGATAGTCTAACAAACCATAGAACAGCGTAAAATTCTAATGTATGCAGTCCCTGGTTTAGGACAATATCATATCTTGTGAACCTGCATTGTTTAAAATCTTATGTTTGTTTATGATATGGGATGTTAATCATATATTTTCTAATGATTTTATGTTTATACTGTATGCAAGCATGTTGATGATTTATACATGATGATATATGAGACTGTATGTTATCGGAGTTTTAAGCATGATAAATGGGTAATGTAGTGTGCATAGGCATACATTTGTTATTTTATGTAATTCATGTTTCATGCTATATTGAAATGAGTTTCATGCATCATATAGTGTGATATGTGGCATGTGATGTGTTGTAAGGCATGCATTCATTGGGCTCGAAGGTGAGACAGGTTCAGTGGAACCAGTGGTGCTAGTGAGCACCAAGTTAAGTTTATAATAGACATGTTTATGCACACTTAATCCTTAAAGAGGTATAACTCTTGGGTGCTCCTTAAAAGGGAGTATGTACCTTAAGATGGATCGAATGGGCTATATCTAGTTGCACCTTAGGAAAATTTAGGGGTATGGGTTCATGCCTTGTGAGGCAATGTGATAAGCTAGCCAGAGTGGAGCTTAGGGCTAAGGAGCCCAGTGTTGAGTGCACTCGGTGTTTTAGTTAAGCCCAGTGTCATGACACCTAATAGTTCATTTGAACCCTAGTCTACCTTAGAGAGTGTAGGAGGTACACACGACCGACTAATAGTTATGCTCTTTGGAGGGCAAAGGCGTCTCCTTGGTCCCCAATCGTCTGTTGTAGGAGACCCGGACTGCCAAAGAGGCCTAGGTAGGCAAGTCCCATAACATGTAATTTTAGGAAGTTAATTTTGTGGAGAGCAAATATTGGAAAGAGCTAGAAGAAGGCAAAATTGACGATGACAAACTTATCTCAAAAGTCGGTGACTCTATCACAAATCGTGTAGGCGGGCTAAACGGATTTAACGAGCAGGCTGAAAAGAGGAAGACCCTTGCTAAGATGACTGCCCAAGAGAGAGCTATGATACCATAAAGAAATCGATGTGCTCGTGGCAAACAAGAACACAGCAAGATGTTGATTCTCACAAAGGGAAAAAACTCACACAGACACACGCTAGGAAGAAGAGTCACTCACACGTACACACCGACACATAACGTTTTTAACGTGGTTCGGTCTGAAATAACCTAATCCACGATGCCCCTATTCCTCTCTCTCTATTCAACGTAAGGTAGAGGCTCACTATTTATAGAGAAGCTATTACAATGGTTTAATAGAAAAGGACTTTGAATCTATGTAGCCAAAGGCGCTGACTAGGTGTCTAGTCAGGGCTAGTCAATGGGGAACCTAGCAATCCGTATGATTCCTAGTTCACCCCCATCAGGTGTACCAATTTTCCTGCCTAAGGTGCTTAATTTGTCTTCGCCTAGGCGGGAAAACTGGTACCCCTGATGGGGTACCTTTTTTTCCTCTCTTTTTTTAACAGATCGAGGGTTTATAAACACTCTCTCTCAACCCTCTGCCGTCACCCTCGCCCGCCGTCATCGCCCTCACCCACCACTGTCGCTCCAACCTCTTCTTCTTCATCATCATCAACCTCTCTCTCTCTCTCTCTCTCTCTCTCTCTCTCTCTCTCTCTCTCTTTGTGTGTGTGTGTGTCAGTTTGTCTCTCTTTCTCCCTCCCCCTTCTTCTTCTTTCTTCTTCTTCTTCTTGCCCCTTCTTTTTCCTCCTGTCTCCACCCCCCCCTCTTGTGCCCCCTTTTCTTCTTTCTCTTCTTTTACTCTAGTCCCCCCTCTCTAGCCCCTTTTCTTATTCTTCTTCTTCCGCTTCTTTTTTTCTTCAGCCCCCTTTTCTTATTTTCTTCTCTTTTCCTCCTCTCCTCTTCTGCTTCTTTTCTGGCTGTGTGAGAGTGTGATAAAGAGAGGATATATATATGTGCACTAATAGTTAAAGCATGTGTTTTTGTATGTATTACAGTATTAGTATACCTATAGTAAATTTTGTGTTAATATATAACTATATTTCTGAATTTTCTTTTTTTATCATGTTTCTCTGAAATCTAAATGCATGTTTCGGTAAAATTGTAAAAGCATGATTCTGTTAAGGAATTTTATGAATTTTGTGTAAGCATATGTCTATATAATCATTTTACATGTTATTTTTTTGTTTATTGCTTATTGTTGATTGATTTAATGTTGTATACATGTTTGTTATTACTTTTAGCAGTTTGTTTACATATTTTGTGTATTTTTTATTCTTTTAATTGAGGTATCTAGTCCCTGACTAGTCTTTTTAGGGGCTCACCACCTACCGCTTTTGACTACATAGCTTTGAATACAGGGAGTCTCTTGAACATAGGGAGTCTCTTTGATTTTAGATCAAGAGACGTTGCACGAGCTTGCTAGGCCTCTTTGGATTTGCTCTCAACACACTTCAACTCCTCGGATTGGATTTCTTTGCTCTCATCATTAGTCTTTCGTAAACCTGCTGCCTTTAGTCGTTGATCCCTGATGGACTTGGATCACGGATCGTGAATCTGGACCATGTGTCTTGACAGTTTCAAACAACATTGACTAAAACCTACTCAATTTCCTACTCAATTAAGCGCAAACCCACTGACAAATGAGCAACAAAGGCCAATTTGTTTTACATGAACTCGCGCAAACTTCCATCTCTGATATGCCTCTCTTCATTTTCTTCCAAAACAAACACCAATTCGACGAATATCCGCCTACCCATAACAATTTCTCAATGAAGCAATCCATTTCTAACACCTACTGAAAAGCTTCTTTCATAAAAAAGCAAAAAAATATATATACAAGAGAAAAAAGAAAAGAACCAAAACATGTAATTCAGACCAGATCTTCAAACTGAAGGGAAATCTTGTGTTACCGATTCCGATAAGTAGCGAAAAAGACCATTTCACCATCACGTAGTACCACCGATACAACGTTCCCCGTTGCGCCTATCGAAAACCACGAAAAGCACAAAAATCTTTAACTTCGACCGTAAAAAAATCAAGATCAACGAAATCTAAACCCTCAACGAAGCTTCAAGAAAACAAAACCAGACCAAGGTAATGAATTGCGAGAGAGGGCACACCGACCTGTTCTTCCCTGTACGCATGGTTCTCGACGATCTCGTAGTCGAGGCTCTCGACGCCGCTTCCGCGGCCGAGCCTCGCGAACTCGATCCCGCCGACATCCTCGGACGGCCTCTCCGAATCAGGCAGCCGAGACCAGGCTTGCCTCGCCGATCCGAGACCGTCCTGGATGTAGCTCGACAGCATCTCCACTGATGCAGAGTGGACGGAGGCGAATCGCGACTCGGAAGGATGAATCCGATTCTCGCGGAGGGTTTCTTCTCCCCCGATCGCAGCGAGAGAGAGAGAGAGAGAGAGAGAGAGCGTGGACTCTTCTATATTTAAAAGAGGCGGGCGCCGTAGAGATCTATAAAGAGAGAGAACGGTGACTTAGCTTCTCTTCCGTTCTCCTCTCTTCTCTTCTCTTCTTTCTCTCTCTCTCTCTTGTTTTTTTTTTTTGCTTATTTTGGAGGTCTACTGCAAGAAGCGCTTAGGGTCTTCTTAACGTGCGCTTTTCTTCTCTTGCTTTGTTTTCCTTGTTTACCGCTTGCTTTCTTTGGAGGTCCAGTGGAGACTGCAGTGCACTTGTGGCCTTTGAAAATGAACGGGGCTTCTTTTAATAAAATTTTGCACCTGATATTGACCGGATGGACTGTGATACACTAAGGGCTTGTTTGATGGCTTGTCCAGGTTTGGACAAAATGAACAAAAAGAACGGAACAACATTAGTTTGGATCGTACTCAAATGCTATGTTCCAAATGTCTATCGTTTGATGACAATGTACGAACAACTTGGACACTCATGGATAATGGGTCAAATTACTTCATTTTGGATGGTATGACTCCATCCGTTCACTATTTTACATGTTTTAACAAGTTTATTATGGTTTTTTGGTCAAATATGGATCCAATTGCGCAATTATATATAAAATCATGAATTTTTGCCCTGAATATGGATTTAGAATTGGAATTTTGCCCTGAATATGGATCTCAATCTCTCCAGAGAGCTCATCACAGTACCCAATCAAAGAAACCAAATGATGATGTCGAAGCTTGGACAATATCTGAATTTCAGTCTGAAACTCAATGAGACCTTGCTCCGATATTGGATTTCCTCTTTTGATAGCAACGTTGGTGCCATCGTCAATCATTCCCTTGTAAACTTTGCCAAAGCCGCCTACACCGACAAGCAAACCCTCATCAAACTTGTTGGTCGCATCCAATATCTCTTGGAAGGTGAATAAACGCCCCAAGTTTGAATTTGTCAAAAAGATGAAGCTGGCAGTTCTGGTCTTCTCAGAAGTAGTTGAAACTTTGCTCATGGTGTGTGAATTTCCATATAATGGCAATGGCAGTAACAAATGAGCATGGTGTCGCCTTTTCAATGTCAGAAAGACAAAGCTACAATAATACAAAGCTATCAACAAAACTGCTGTCAGGCTGCCCACAATCACTCCAAGAACGATTGTCAACTTCATTTTCCGAAATAAATGTCTCGGACAGAAAGCAGGCCATCCAAACCCCCAACATCATTGTTGATCTTCATGATCTTTAAACCATTGAGAGTGGCATTGGCATTATCCAAAACAGTCGAATCAGGGTCAATGCTCACATTTATGCGAGTTGATCCCGGAGAGGTATTGGAAGCAAAATCTGCATAATATGGTCGGAGAGGTATTGGAAACAAATTTTGCATAATATGGTCTTCTCAACATATTGGTCTTCCTGGAGGAATCAATACCAATTGCCCCATAATCAAAATTGACATACACATTGAAGATGAGCTCATTCAAAGCATTGCTAATGATATCACAGAAGTGAAGCCGTATATAATACAAGAAGCTTGGATCAATGGAGAGAGACCATGTGATGTTGTAGTTGACATTTAAAACATATGTTTGTCATTGCTTCAGCAGTGGCATATACCCAATTGGGCTCGATCTCCTTGGTGACCATCATTCCATTGTTAATGGAGGTTGGATCCATATATGCAACCGTCACATAGTTGTTAGAGAACAGGTAAACCCTATCACTCTCCCAAGTTCTTCCTAATGTATCATTGATTGGGGTGATCTTAGGACCTCCCACATTGAGCCTGTAGACAGTCTCCAGAGCCAAATTGGACATACCACTGAAAGGGGAACCAACAGGGACCTGCTCTGTCGCATTTCGCTGATCTCTCCGGGGACCAGGGATGCACCGATCTCTCTAGTGACCAACCCAGCCGCATTTCGTCGGATATTTTTCTACTGGCGAGGAACCAAACCCTGAGAAACAAGACAGATCCGACGATGCTAGGGTTGGTGCTGAAGCTTCCAGAAGAAGAATCGTGAGAAGAAGAGGAAGAAACACAAACGATGAGAGAAGTTTCTGGCACACCCGTCGATGCACGATTTTTTTTGTTCCCTTCGTTCATGTTCTTTTTGTAACAGGGGGGAGGTGGACTAACAATTACGGTATATATCAAACTCAGCGGATGCGTGGAACGTCGTCCGCCACATCCAATGTTTATTGAAAATCATCGTTCCCATCTTGATTTTCGTTCAAATCACGCTTGGAACGGCGCATTAAATGTACCCTAAGGGTATGTTTGATGGTAAGTCGCGCGCATTGCGTGGGACAAAAAGCAAAAAAAAAATCACATTTTTTAGCAAACATTGGATGCAATGTTCAGCATTTCGTCCACTGCTTCTATTATTCAGTGTTCTTTTTATTTCACATACGACGAAAGAACGGCTCACATCTTCATCAAACAAGTAACATGGCATTTCAATACGATCCAAACAAACATTGAACTTAGAACAATTGTTACGGAAACGACCAATGTTATGTTTCATTCCTTTTGTTCATTTCGTTCCACCCTGAACAAGCGATCAAACATATCCCAAAGGGCGCTTGCATGTCACGGAATAGTGTGCCGGGACACCTCTTTCCATGGATTCCACTTCCGCGGAAATCAAATTAGATCCCTTGACGATAACTGCTTTTACTGAAAACTCACCTCTAGTGTGTAAAATAGCATACTCATCATTAAGTTTTTTTCGCGGAAACGGACGATTCCATTGTTTATGTTGTCAGGGCCGTTACGGCCCGTGAAAATGCACACCTGTCCATGCATTTCTGCAGATAACAACCCATTTTTCGACACACAAATGTGCACAATGGTCTATTCTGTGTGCAACTTGTGGGTCCCACTTGTGTAGCTATGACTTTTAGGTAGGTATGGCTTGGGAGCCATACGAGCAGCTCGTGGCCCACGTTAGCTAAGTTCGTTCGACCATACAAAATAAGATTGACCAGATGAGCCACGAGTTGCTGGTCAATCACGGTCGAATAGAGAGGATGGACCGCTGGACAACGGGTTCTGGGCTTGGTTTGGATCGTGTGCACCGAGAGAAGCATGGGTATAAAATTATGTTACATGTGGGTTAATATATGGTCAAGTTGTCGCTACATTAGAATGAGTTTTTTTTTTTTTTCATGAAACTAATTTGGTTAGTGGAATCGGCTTTTCTGTTTACAACTATAGGCACGAGTTTACGAGCTTTAAAAGTCAATGACCGTCTGTTCATATGATACAAGTTTAAAACCCACATATGGCATCTCCTACCAACCATGGGAAGAGACCTCAAGGGTTTTACCAACCAGAAGCCAGCCAATATGCAGTTGGTGGCGGGGGTTTCTTTTGATTATCAAAAAAATGATTGTACTTTTCAAAACCGCAAATAAACAATTTTGTAAGATATTTTTAAACTTCACACAAGCGAACATTACAAAATTCGCTTGATATATCATTTTGTCCATTGGTTAAAGGCAAAACCTCACTTAAATGTATATTCACATTTTTTTTTGCGAACCTCAAGAAACACAAAAAAAATATGTTGTTTTATATAATCTTTTTTGTTAATTCTAAAATCATAAATACTTTAATAAAATCACATATTTTATACCAAAGTCGCAAGACGCCATGCAAACCTTCTTTCTTCATTTTTTAACTGTCACTTAAATGTATGTTTACACTTATTTTTTTGCGTTCTTTACAAAGTGCGTGAATATAACTTATGTGAACCTTTTATAATTGTAACTTCGCAAATAACATAATAAAAGCATATATTTTATACCAAAATCACAGAAAACTATGTGTATCTCCATTTTTCTTTCTTTAATTGTCACTTAAATGTATGTTCACACAATTTTTATAGCCTTCGTGAAGCGTGCAAATATAACTTTTGTGAACCTTCTTATCATCGTAACTTCATAAATAACATAGTAAAATCGTATATTTTATACCAAAGTCACAGGAAACCGTGTGAACCTTCTTTCTCTTTTCTTTAATTGTCACTTAAATATATGTTCGTACCTATTTTTTTGAGGTTTTCACGAAGCATGCAAATATAACTTATGGAAACATCCTTTAATCATAACTTCGCAGATAACGAAGTAAAATCACACATTTTATAAAAATATCACATATCTAATTATGTGGAGAGACATAAATATGTTACTAACTATGCATATACCATAGTAAGACCACATCTCTAGTTATGTTATATTCTTTCACGTTTGTGATTTTCTATTAAAATAAATGCGACTCTTTGGGGGTATAAAAAGTGATTATCCGCAGCCCAGGGCTATTTTTGTATATTCTAAGGTTTTTTGTGGTTCCAAACTTTCTTGAACTTTCGCAAAAAAATGGTGACTTTTTTAACAACTTTTTTATCCACTTTTTTCCAACACTTCATCATTGAGTTTTTCATATTCACCGATGATGAGTTTTCTGACAAGCACAGTATTTTTGATGAGTTTTTTAGTAACCACTTTTCTTAAAATATCGAGAACACTAAGCATACATATTTCAACATTTTTCTATATTGTTACATCTTTTGTCTTGTACCTCTCTTTATCCTTCATAAAAAAAATATTTCTACAATCAATACATTGGAAAATGTAAAAAACTATTGCAGTATTAGTTTACATTCCTAAACATTGGGTTTATTTGATACAGTTGAATAGTGGTTTAACTGCTTGATTTAAGGGTCTGAGGCTCTTGCTTATACAGTGAGACAACGAGTTAGCCATACCTTGTTGATAGCCATGAGCACTTTCATTTTTTATTGCTTATAGGCATTATATTTTTTTTCTTATCTGATACAATTAAAACATTGTTTGATGCTTTTTAAGCATATTTTTTAATTTAGATTTTTCTAGAATGCTTAATTTTCTTTAAATTATTTTGTATGCGATGGTGTAGTAATGACAGCTACGACTAATAATGTATTCTCATTGATGAATAATTTTTTTGTTTATTGGTGTTGTGTATACTTTAATATCAAAAGTTGGAATTTCTATTGATACTTTTTTATGACATGGTTTTGCTTGTCAATGTAATAATTTTATGTCTTATGCAAGATATCCTTTTAAAACTTCTTAATGTCTATTTGTCATAGGAATTCTTTTATGAGTTACTTGGCTTCTGTTACAAGTAGGGTTTGCAGAGTTATGGGGACTAAGAAGTATATGTTTGAGGGGCCCAAACACATATCATCTACTAGTGTTGGAGCACAACAAGAACTATCAAAAAAGAAAAACTATATATTGTGTCATTTGTTAAAAACTCTGAGAAATCTGAATTTGATGGTTTGGAAAAAGGCCATGAAGGTAGATCCAAATTTTCAATAGACGGGTATTTCAGTTCGAGTTTGATAGACTCAAGAGGATCCAACTTAAGATTCTCTGATCGTGAGATATGTGGTACACTTCGGGGGTACAAAACCCTGTTGGACAAGGTGGAGAAGAAGTCTAAGGATAACTGTGGTTATAAATTGGGAGAAACGAGAAAAAACAGGGTTAATCAGCCAAATCAAGTAGGTGTAGTTTGAATCGTGTAAGCATTTCAGGTGTAGTTTTGGTCCAGAACTGAGATGCTCTGATCTAAGGATTTTAGGGTCAACTAGGGATGTGTGTGAGAGTCTGGAATATGAATTGAACTAAAGGAAAAGATGTTGGTAATCATGATCTATCGGTATAGTAGTTTTAAACATTTTGAGCACCGGACAAGATGTAGTTTTGGGTTTTGGGACTTAGAAAGTTAACAAAAGCTATGAAAAAACTAAGAGGGCCAGTATAAGTATCTGGGAGGTCTGTAGCAGTATGATATGAGGTTCCATACATTCTTAAACACGAACACATAATCTGCACTACAGAGATATCACTCGGCTCGTCGAAAGAGCAGAACACATGATCCGAACATTGGATAAGTTCGAACTTCAATGAAGGTTTGGATGTCCAACCTTTAGGATTTGATATGTTGAGGGGTCCAGAGAATCATGAGAGAGAGAGGAGAAGATAAGATAGGGAGAGAGAGGGGGGGGGCAACTAGAGGGAGAGATATGAGATTTCAAAACTTCAATTCAAAATTCAAACGAGCTACCACATACCTCCTTATATATAGGGGGGCGGGGTTGAGTCATAATTAAGCCACATTCTATCTAATTAAGAAAGTTAGTAATACATCTAAGCCAAGACTCTTATTATGTTAAGATTCTACACTAATCAACTTAACTAATTAAAAGCTTCTAATCATCTTCTGGAAGGGGGTACGTCCTCTAGGACTCTCTGGATTTACGGGCCTCATTGTGGGAGCCACTCTTCTAATTGACTTGCTCTCTGATGATAGCATGTGTCATGCTTCTCCTCTTCTAACTGGAATTCTGAATCAATTAGTATTCCTTTAACTAGAGAAGTCATATCCGCATTTACATCACCACCCCTGGGACCCACACACTGTTGGTCGGACCCCATGGGTCTCTCTAGGTGGCATCCACATCCTGGGTATTGGAAATGGATCTTTTGTTATATTATGGACAGTAACTGAACCACCACTCTCCAATGTACCTTGTCCCGAAGGTCCAAACTATGAAAACTTCTCCAGATTAAACTCACACTCTCATGTAGCAGTGTCCTTGCCCACACCTCCCCACTTTGCAAGATGTTTTTGCATCATAGGGTCACACTTATAGAGTATCTTGGTCCTCAAAATTCCAGTAGGTTGGGGCTCTTTGTCCTCATCATGGGGGAGCTTCTACTACAACTGGTGGTTCACCATGAAATGACTTGAGACAAGAAATATGAAAGACAGGATGGATCTTCACTTCTTCTAGTAGTGCCTATATTATATAAGTATTAAAGCCATCTTCCTACAAATTGATTCATAAATGCAAACCAGGCAGACATATGTGTTCAGATAATACATAAGCACATACGTGATATGCTCATGTATTTAATTCAAATAGATTTATGCAAAGACTTGTGAGTTGATGCATAGGCGCATACGTATTATGCATATGTGATCTATTGAGTCTACGTGAACCACGTATGAATGCGTTTATGCAAAATACAAGACTTACATATGGCAATTGCATAAGAAGTGTCTATGCTTATATGCAATATTACAATTGTATATGAAATGTCTAAGCTCATAAGCAAATATGACAATTGCTTATGAAATGCCTATGCTTATGCCAAAATGCAATATGACAATTGCACATAAAATGTTCATGCCTATGCTTATGTCAAATGCAATATGTCAAGACTACTTAAGAAATGCCTATGCTTATGCCAAATGTAATATGTCAAAATTGCTTATGAAATGCCTATGCTTATGCCAAATGCAATATGACAATTGCACATAAAATGTTTATGTTTATGCTCATGCCAAATGCAATATGTCTTAAGTGCATATGAAATGTCTATGCTTGTGCCGAATGCAATATAACATAAAATGTTTATGTTTATGTTTATGCTAAATGCAACATGGCAAATTCACGTATGAAATGCCTAAGGTTATGCGAAAATGAAATAAGATAAAGTGCATATGAAATAAAGGCTATACTTGCTTTGAAAAGCTTACATAAATGGCATATGATGCATAAAAGCATGTGATAATGATGTTTCTTGTTATTAACATGAATTGTTCATGTAACGTGTTGCCTCACGATTTGGCCATAAAGCCCACATATGAATGAAGTACATAGCATGTTATATAAATGCACCAATACGCATCCGAAAGTTATGTTTCTTTTGTGCTATGACATGAAATATTGAGGCATAAGTGAACATCATGGAATTGTGTGTGGACATTATCTGATATATGAACTAAATGTTGAAATGCATAGTTAATGCTCTCTTATGAGTATAAGAGGTTTAATCATAACAAGTCTCACCTTTCTTCTATCCTTTCGGAAAGTCATCTTCATATTGGAGAAATCTCAGGCTACTTTTTTCAAAGTTCTTAGCCAATGCATTCCAAGGACCACGTCTACACCATGGATAGATAAGGTATATAGCTTTATCATAAATTTAGCTCATTGAAGTTGTAAATACACATCAGGACAGACTTCTAAACACTCTAAGTTTGTCTCGTTGCCAACTATTACATTAAAGGTAGGGTGCTCGTTGAATTTGCACCTTATTTCTCAAACTATGCTCTTAAAGTTAAAATTGTGTACTACTGGTGTCAATGAGAACATTTACCTCTCGCAAGTTGAGGCGATAGTGAATTCTCATAGAGTTGGGCGTAGATATGCCTGAGAGTGCATGGTAAAAGATGTCATGGCTAGGCTCCTCCTCGCTATCAACCTCGTTCAGTGGCTGGTCGTCTGACGAGTCATCATCTTTGGAGTCTAATTCTACCACTTGAAAGATGTGGTAGCACTTGCACATGTGGCCTTTGAACCATTTATCGTTGTATTTGAAGTATTACCCCTTCTTGATGTGCTCCTCATGTTGTGCTGTATGGATGAGCTCCACTTTAGGGGCTGATATCACTCCCTTGGATGAACTAGACTTGTTTTGGCCTCTCAAAGAACAACCGTGACTATCAATAGGTTGGTTCAGCCTTTGCATGACTTGGAGTCTCCTTTGTTTCTCATCATAAAGCTTGGCCACCTTATAGGCCTTTTTTCGAATTCTTCACATCCAAAGTTGGGACCTCGATGCGAAGATCCGTCCGTAGTTTGCTGACATAGGACCCAAGCAAGGTCTCTTTGTTGACTTGGGGTGAAAGAGTACATATCATGTTGAATTATGATTGATACTCGTCCAAGTTGCCCTGTTGTTTGAGATTTTTAAGCTCTATGGTGATTCACCAATATCGTAGGCCCAAACCTCTCCATGCCTCGATTGGCAAACTCCTCCGAAGAGGGCTTCTCGTGTACGAGATCCAACCACTTATAACACCAAAGGGCTTTAAGGCAAGCAATCACTTTGGCAACACATGCCTCAGTGGGCACGTTGTGACAAGTGAAAAAGTGTTTGAGTTTGAAAACCCAATCTCGCATGTTGTCACCCAAAAAGTGGGCATTTGAATGTATTTTCTCTGATACCAGTATGTTAGAACCTTCAAGAAATTCAAATTTAATGGTTCAAAAGAAAGGTCAGAAGGTAGATTCAGATTCTCAACAGACGGATCTTTCAATTCGAGCCCAACAGACTCAAGAGGATTGAACTTAAGATTATCTGATCGTGAAACCTGTGGTACACATGTCGAGGGTACAAAACTCTACTGGACATGGTGATAAAGAGGTCTAAGGATAACCGTGGTTACAGATTGGGAGAAACAAGAAAAAATGGGGTTAATTGGCTAAATCAAGTAGGTGCGGTTTGGATCAGGTAAAAATTTTAGATGTAGTTTGGGCCCAAAACTGAGATGCTTTGGTCCAGGGGTTTTAGGGTCACCTAGAGATTTGTGTGATGGTATGAGATATGAAGTAAACTTAGAGTAAGGTTATTGGTAATCAGGATATATCAATATAGCAGTTTCAAATGTTTTAAGCACCTAGAGGGATGCGATCTTGGGTTTCATGGTCTAAAAACTTAACAAAAGCTATATGAAGGCTAAGAGGGGATAGTATAAGAACCTGGGAGGTCTGTAGAAGTCTGATATAAGGTCCCACACATTTTGGAATACAAATGCATGATTTGTAATGCAAAGATGTCACTTGGCTTGTTGAAATAACAAAACGCACAGTCCAAGCATTGGGGAAAGCTAAGGCTTCAACGAAAGGTTGGATGTCCAACTTTTGGGGTTTGACATGCAGATCGGTCCAAGGAGGACCAGTGAATCGTGTGAGAGGAAAGAGATAAAAGATAAGATAAAGATAAACATTAGAGAGAGGGGGTGACTAGAGAGAGAGATGAGATTTCAATACTTCAATTCAATAATCAAATGAGTTAGCCCATAGCTCCTTATATAGAGGAGACTGAGGTTGAGTCCTAATTGAGCCACACTTTATGTAATTAAGAAAAGTCAATAACCCATCTAAGTTAAGATTCTTATTCTATTAAGACTTCACACTAGTCAACTTAACTAATTAAAGACTCTTAATTAAAAGCTATCTAATCCTCTTCTAGTAGGGTGGACGTCCTCTAGGACTCTCTGGATTGACACCCCCTCATGTGGGGCTTTTTTTGCTAACTGACTTGCATTATGGTGATGCCACATGTCTGGATTCTCCTCTTTTGACTGGGATTTTGAATAAATTAGTCTTCCCTTAATTAGAGAAGCCACCTTAGTTTCTACGTCACCACTTTACGACCCACACACTGTTGGTCGACCGCCATCGGTCTTTGTAGGTGGCATCTAGATATGGATCCCCTGTCACATTCTTGGTCTTAAAATCATCATATTATAAAACCTGAGTTTTTAAAAACTAAAAACACAACTTTTCATAAAAAAATATTTAGAAAATGATTTCAAGATCTTAATTTGAATATTAGAAGAAAAAATGAGAATTATTCATCAAGATCCCACGTCTTTCCTCATCCGTTAAGCAAGGATCAACCAAACAAGGAATGTCAAATCATAGTTGACAGGTCTGCATCGCAAAGAAAGAGCATACCTCAAACACGAAAGCTTAAAAAAAGAGTTTGGTGGAGAAAACAACCAAAACTAATAAAAAATACAAAAATGATAAATATATGAACATCAAACAAATCTAAGCTTATAAAAAATGCGTAAAATAGCAACAAAATATAACCAAACTTACCACAATCTTAGGTAACTCTCTCTATGATGGTTAAGCGCATGGGAGCACAAACGACACTTTAACTTGGTTCAACATCCAAAAGGGGTAAGTTGGATGATTTGAATCTTAGGCTAGTGGTGTAACTTTTATAAAAATAATTCTTAAAATAATATTTTCAATAAAATCTCGTGTAAATCATACACCAAATGATAAGAAACCAGCTTACACTAGTAGTAAGACCGGGTCGAACTTAGGGAACAGGAAAAAGCAAATGCATAATTCACTTTAGTTGCTCACTTTATTAATATCTCAAAAGTAAAGAAAATTACATTGTTCACAAGTACATACAACAACAACAACAACTATGCCTTCATCCCAAAACAATTGGGGTCAGCGATATGAACCAAAAAAGAAATTCATTTTGGGTCTTCCACATGAATCCTTTTCCTCCAATCATTTCTATCCAACGCCATGTCCTCGGTGAGGTTCAAAGCATTCATATCCTTTCCTATCATCTCCATCCAAGTCTTCCTAGGCCTACCCCGACCTCTTTTAACTAATATATTTTCCCATTTCTCCAACCTTCTAACTGGAGCATCATTAGGCCTTCACCGAATATGTCCAAACCACCGTAAACGATTCTCTCGCATCTTATTTTCAATGGGTGCAACACCTACCTTCTTACGTATCTCTTCGTTCTGAATCTTATCTTTTATTGTATTTCCACACATCCATCTAAGCATACGCATCTCAGCTACACTCATTTTTGAATATGATGTCTCTTGGCAGCCCAACATTCCGTACCATATAGTAAAGCGGGTCTAATAGTCGTCCTATAAAACTTTCCCTTCAACCGCAATGGCATTCTACGATCGCACAGCACTCCAGTAGCACTTTTCCATTTCATCCACCCAACCTTTATCCTATGATTTACATCTCCATCAATTTCTCCATACTTTTGAATGATGGATCCCAAATATTTGAAATAATCATTCACCGGTATATCTTGCTCACAAAGCTTCACTACACTCCCATCACTACTTCGTTGCTTACTAAACCGACATTCCATATATTCAGTCTTACTCTTACTCAACTTAAAACCTCTAGCTTCCAATGTCTGTCTCCATAATTCTAACTTAGCATTAACCCCAACTCTAGACTCATCAATCAAAACAATATCATCAGCAAACAACATACACCACGGTACATTTTCTTGAATTGATCTCGTAAGCTCATCCATCACTATCGCAAATAGGAAAGGGCTTAAAGCAGATCCTTGATGTAACCCAACCGTTATCGGAAAATTGGTTGTCACCCCTCCACAAGTGCGGACATTGGTTACTACTCCTTCATACATATCTTTAATTATACTAATGTACTTGAGAGAAACACCTTTCTTCATCATTGTCCACCAGAGAACGTCCCTAGGTACTCTATCGTATGCCTTCTCTAAATCAATAAAAACCATATGCAAATCTTTGTTCCTCTCTCTATATCTTTCAATAAGTTGTCTAAGAAGATGTATAGCTTCCATAGTTGATCTTCCAGGCATAAAACCAAATTGATTCCCCGATATCATGACAACCTTCCTCAACCTAGACTCAATCACCCTCTCCCAAAGTTTCATAGTATGACTCATGAGTTTTATACCACGATAGTTTGTGCAATCTTGTATATCACCCTTATTCTTATATAAAGGCACCAAAGTACTTTTCCTCCACTCATTAGGCATCTTATTTGTTCGCCAAATCAAGTTAAAAAGATTTGTCAACCATTCTAAACCTTTCTCTCCCAAGCATTTCCAAGCCTCGATAGGTATACCATCCGGGCCAACTGCCCTTCTTGATTTCATTTTCTTCAAAGCCTCTGCAATTTCTTTCTTTTGAATCTTGCGCATGAAGTCACGATTTATCTCATGAAAAGGAATGGAGAAGTCTCCAAGATCTTGAGCATGACTATCATTAAATAACTTATCAAAATAATCTTTCCATCTCTCCTTAATCTCCTCATCTTTGACTAAAACCCTTTGCGTTTCATCTTTGATACATCTAACCATACCCAAATCCTTCAATTTCCTATCTCTCATCTTTGCAAGCCTATAAATATCCTTCTCGCCTTCTTTGGTATCCAACTTGTCATAAACCTCCTTATATACCTTAGCCCTCGCGTTTCGAACAACTTTTTTAGCTTCCTTCTTTGCTATCATATACTTCTCCAAATTCTCATTATCACGACTCTTACTTAGATTTCTATAACACTCTCTTTTAACCTTAATAGCTAATTTGACATCCTCGTTCCACCATGATGTATCCTTACCTAGTGGTGCACCGCCTTTAGACTCACCCAATACCTCCTTAGCAACTTTTCTCATACCACCCGCTATCTTATTCCACATTGATTCTGAATCCTCCTCGAGACACCAATCAACTTCCTTAACTACATGCTCTACAAACATTCCTTGTTTAGCTCCTTTCAGTGCCCACCACTTAATTCTAGGATCTATCCTATGTCTATCCCTTTTGTGGCATTGTCTAATTCTAAGATCTAAAATTAAGACTCTATGTTGTGTAGCTACACTTTCTCCCGGTATAACCTTACAATCGATGCAGCAACCCCTATCTCTCTTTCTAAGTAGGAAAAAATCTATCTGACTCGTATTAACCCCACTTTTAAATGTTACTAGGTGAGACTCCCTCTTCCTAAACCAAGTGTTTGCTAAGATCATATCATAGGACAAACAAAAATCTAAAATCCTTTCTCCACTTTCATTTCTTTCTCCTATACCATAGCCTCCATGGATATTCTCAAATCCATCCCTACTAATGCCTACATGTCCATTAAGGTCACCGCCGATGAAAAGCTTTTCTCTATAAGATGTCTCTTGTACTACTCCATCTAAATCTTTCCAAAATTGATGCTTAATGGAATCATCTAAACCTACTTGAGGTGCATAAATACTAATAATATTAATAATATCCGTACCTAATACTAATTTAATAAGTAAAATTCTATCACCCTTCCTACGGACCTCAACTACATTATCTATAAACTGACGACTCATAACAATCCCTACTCCATTCCTACTCCTATTTATTCCTGTATACCAAATCTTATATCCCCAATGTTCTATCACTTTAGCTTTCTCACCTACCCATTTGGTCTCTTGAAGACATAAAATATCAATCTTTCTCCTACACATAACATCTACTAACTCTACCAACTTACCAGTTAAAGACCCTATGTTCCAAGTGGCTAACCTAATTTTATGGTCTTGGACTAACTTCTTTACCCCCACCCGTCCCACAAAGTGAGGGAACCCTTGCCTATTTGACACCACACCCGGGCGCCGGTGTGACGCGTCGCTTCTGGGCGACGACCTAGCAACCCTTGCACATTTATCACTGCCTCCGGGCCTAGAGAGTACAGCGCGTCGCTCAGTAGGGAACGCCCCAACGAAATTTTCATATTGGTTCATTTTCATAGGATATGACAAAGTTTTTATGCTGGCTGTCACAGGCCTACCGCAACCCTCCTCCTTTATCCGGGCTTGGGACCGGCAGTGTATAACTACACAGGCGGAGTTGTTCACAAGTACATAAATAACAAACAATAAAATCCTAATCTAAATTTGGGACTCAAATGTCAGTTGAAGAAGTCAAAAAATTGTTCTTCAATACCAGCCCTCTTCCATATGCATGTGAAAAAACCTACAAAATAACCTATTCCATGCAGACTTAAATAATATTGTGAGCACCTAAATTACTTAAATACTAACAACAAGATTAACAAAACAATACATAAATTATTGAAACATTTAACACATAAATATCTAACTAAGTTAGCAGTAAAAAAAATACAAGAACAAAAGAAAATAAGCAACTAATGTCAAACTAATTAACTGACTACACCACAAAGCAAGTAAATCAAACAATTAGGCAATTAAATAAATAATTAACTAATTTAATTTAAACTAATTTACTAACTGCTGACAAAAATAAGAAAACCTACTCTAATTACAAGGATAAAAAAATAACAAAATTAAAACCTAATTCTAAAGAAAATTACTAAACTACCCTAAATGCTAGTCCAATAAGACAATTCAGGACATGTTTTGGGACAATAAGATGGTCTTAAAATTTTGCAAAGATATTCTAGAAACACTCAGAAACCAGATCCAATTTACATAGTTTAAAAATTCCACTAAAATCCTCATAAATTGATTTTTGAAGTTATGAAATTGCCCCTAGTCATCAATGCAGTCAAAGAGAAAATTCAATAGAACCAGTTTTCGAAATCAGATTAAATACCCTGACAAACCAACATGAAAAATTATGAAAATTGGCAGAATACAGTAGTCATGCTGATGAAAATAGTGGAACAAACCTCAGGTCAAAAGTTATTGGAAAAGTGCACAAAATGATGACCTAAAGTTGACTGAAAAATCGACTTCTGCAAAAATTACTATTTTGACTTGGCTTGACTATATGATTAACTAAAAACATAAAAATTAATTACGACAACTTCACTACTGCTAAAAACAAAGAAATACTTAATTAAAATCTAATCTACAGCAGAGAAGTAAATGAATTAATTCTGAAATTGATAAGAACAACAATAACTACTTCGATAACTATGCTAATCTACTACAATAACAATGCTAACCATCAATTAATTTAACTAGATTAAACTAATTAATCTAAAGCAAGATTTAAACACTACTAAACGACAATGACGAAATGTAAATGGCATAAATTTAAGACCTAACTACAATACATAAAAATGAAATAAGACTTAAACAATTCAAAGCAATGCTACATGACTAACTCTAATTAACCAACTAATTAATTACTAAAACATGTAACTACTAACTAACATTAAGCAATGAATTAAATTAACTAACCCTAACATACATAACATAAACTATACTCACTTATCTTGAAATTCAAAATTAATTTTAAGGTAATCTAACTTACTTAAAACAATTTAAAACTAATTAAAGCTAATTAAGGCCATATGGGTAGGTTAGAAAATTGACTTAAGATTTGAATAATTCATGCCCCTTAGTGGACCCCACTATGGCTAATTCAAATTACTAAAAATAATAGATTAAATTGAACTAATAAGTAAAGAAAGCAATTAAATAAATTACTAAATTCAAATCAACAAATGAGAAAGGCAAGTTTGAAAATGCATGAAATAAAAATGTCTAACCTACTAAGGCAACTTCTAAAAAATACTTACCAAAATCAATATTTACCCTAATTAAAACAGAGCAAATAAAATATGGAAACTAATCTAAGAATTCAAATCAAGAATTTCCGTACACCCCCCCCCCCAAAAAAACAACTAAAATAATTTCCTAAATCAACACACTAGACAATTTTTAGAACCCTAATTAAAAGTCAAATCTTACTAAAACAAAATGCACAACCTATTTGCTAATTACTGGATTAAAACAAACTCTCCTAAATCTAGTTAACTTAACCTAATCAAATTTAGTTAAATTAAAGACAATTTGGAAAAAAAAATAATGCAAGGAAAATTAATCTACTCGATTAGCCCTAAACCCGACTATGCAACATGACACTATCTAATTGAACTATAATTAATTTAAATATGTAACCAAAATAATATAGAATCTAATTAATCTATTGTTAACCTACTATTACAAATCATAATTATAACTGTTAAATTAATATTAAAATTAACTATTAAATTATTGACTAACCACTAACCTAACCAAATTACTAAGTCTACCCGATTCACTTAATCGACTACTCTACGAAACCGATGGTTAATAGTCGGTTCTAGCTACAACTAGATCACGACTATACCTTTAAAAAAATTACAAAAGCCTAATTTGATTAATCTGAAAAAAAACTTGAAAAAACAATTCCATGTACACGATTCAGCCGACTGCATTTTGAAAGGTTGAAATCAATATATTTGATTCAATCGGTTGATCTAAAAATAATGAAATCGATTCTTGCTCAAGCAAGAATACAATTCGATAATGATTTAAAACAGTAAATAAAAATAGATTTTAGACTCACCTAGACACTCTAAATGCAGATCCATGACCAGACACACGACAAAACTCTTGACACGATTCTAATTAGAAGAAAGGGAGGAGAAGACGTACCTCACGGCTGTCCGACGATTTGGTAAAAAGAAAGAATGGGATTGGGAAGCACACCCTTCACGTCTTGGAGGTTTGCAACATATCTTCAAGGGCTGCAATCTTTAGGGAGATGAATTGCGGAGGGGGAGAGTGATGTTGGAAGCATAGAACAAGGGTCAGTTGAAGAGAGAACATGGTCGATTCCTCAGTGATGGTAGACGGCACACCGAATCCGAGTAGAAAGCTCTCCGAAATAATCCGCTGCACCTGCAAAATAAATGGCAGCACACACCAAGAAAGCATAACAAAAAGTAGGAGAAAAAGAAGGAGAGGAAGAATAGAATTAAGAAGAAAAGAAAAGAACTAAAATCGTGGAAGAGGGAGAGAACGAGAGAGAGAGAGAAGAAGAGAGAGGAATGGGCAACTTTTCCAAAAATACCAAAAAACGTCAAACCCTAACCTTTCTATTCTATTTATCTTACTAAAAACTATTCCTAATTCTAAAACCTACCTTAAACAAAACTTAATTCTAACTATATGTTAAAAATATTCAATATTACAACTACCTAAATGTTGGATATGGAGGAGGTTTCTTGCAAAAGTTCATGGAATGCACCTTGGATCACGTGGGTTTATGGATATCTTGGGTTTGAATCTAGTCCATGATCCAATATTTCACCTTTGGATCGGATCTGAATCCACTTTACCTTGGCGTTCACTCTAATTACCCTAAAAATGCTCCATTTCCTTCGTTTTAGATCAGATTCAAGTAAAATTCTAACTATGGCTTCCTTACACCTAAATTCACAATTACATGAGTTTTTATCCTTCAAAATACACCTAAATGCAAGAATAATATATGAAAATGATATTCATTTCAAGCATCATCAGCTAGCCTATGCTAGGTTAGGCCGTGGAAGAATTTTTACCGAGTAAGGTTGGTCGACCTTTTTATTCCAGATCCTCTATTTGAAATAGAGAGAAGGCCCCCTTTTTTATCAGGTTTGAGCGGATCTAGATATGTTTCTTACATATCCAAGATCCAAACATATTTCTAGGGCTACAATTAAAAGGATATGAGTAAAAGGTTGATATTTGATCTTGGAGAGGAGATTTACGAACAAGATTTTGGTTTTACGAAGGTCATCAAGGGGGACTACTTGGGTTGTCAAAAAATGCTCTAAGACTGGTTGGAACACGTATTTTTTAGGCTGTCAACATAAAAAAATGCATGACTTTTTGAAAGAGGTTTAACGATAGTTTGGCAAGATATAGCGACAAATGATTTGTCGTTATATCTTTCCTAAGGACAAATGATATTGTTTTGAAAAGGAGACATGATGACAAAGATTTTGAAGGTTATAATGACAAATATGATATATAATGACACATGCCATCATAATAAAAAAAGTCATTTTAAAAAGAGATATTATGATACAAGTATAATGACAATTCAAAGGGTAATAGCGACAATTCAATTGTCATTATAACCCTGAAACTAGTTTTGTCCATAACTTTTCATCTCTGTGCCAGATCAACATGATTTATGGCTTGTTCGAAAGCTTATTATATCATCTTCAACTTTTTTTTGGGTAAAAAACCTTGAGGAGATAGTTTTTAAGGTTAAAAATAAGATTGAAATAAGCTTTGTAGAGTTTTTTCGTATAACAAAATATCTTGGTTCAAAATTGGGTGTCTATAGAATGCCTCTCTTTGTTGTCGAGTGTGTGAAGCTCGATCATTAACAAAGAAGTAGACACACTAGCTAAAAGATAGCAAAAAAGATCGGTTGTGACAATGTGTTAGGCACCCGCTTGTACCTCAGGCCCGACAACGATATCCAGATCCACCCTAGGCCCACCCAGTTGGGGATTGCGTAGAAGAGAGAAAGAAAGCTTCCTAAGACCCTTTCAAAGTGGGATGCCTCTTGCAGAATCCCACTTCCTCTAAGACTCCCACTTACCCTTGGACTCTCAAGAGAGTAAGACGCCCTCCCTCCCTTGAAATCCCATCCAGGGAAGGTCTATGGATGCACACTTATCTTAATCTCTCTTTTTGTTCTATAAATAGGCATGTATAGTTCTTTTATTGTTTAATAAAATTTATTGAGTCGTGCCTCTAAATTTTGTTCACGGTTCGTGTGTTTACCCCAAGTCTCAAAAGAGAGTAAGACGCCCCTTGGAATCCCTACGAGAATAATCTGCTCCCTTAACTGTTTGTTCATCCCTGCTCATCGCTCACCAACCAGGAACATATTTCTCCCATCCATCCATGCCTTCACCATCCACTTCATTTTCTGAACCCACGTGGTGTGACTTCTTCCTCTATCACTTTGTTTTCTTCGATGGTCGTGTCCTAGTCTTGAGACACGCCAACCCTTCTTTTCTCTACGATTTTTCCTGGTCGTGTCCTCTACGCTGAGACACGTCCAGCTCCCCCTTTCTCTGCCTGTGTCCTACCTGTTGTGTCAAAGACGTCTTTGTCTTGTGTGTGAGAGGCCCACGTCTACTCAACCGTGTACGCAATCGAAACTTTTCTGTGACTATTTCGTATCCAGATTCTATACAGCAAGGGTCCACACTTTTCTTGATTAGGCAAATATGAAAACCCATGACATGTGTGGTCTCAAAAGCTGGTAAGAGAACTCCGTACCGCGTTTGAGGCCAAATCCAGTAAAGTGGATGACTAAATCACCGAGTGAGTGCTCTCCGAGAAACTTTGGTACTGCTCAACGAGAAAGTGGGCGAGCGTTACCAGCAGTTCCTCACAAGATCCGGTTCAGTACCTGGTGGGTATACTTCTCAAAAAAAAAAAAAAAAAAAAACTAATGCTACTGCTTAAAATGGATCTAGCCCATATGCAATCCGTTTGCACTTTTTTTTTTTCTGAGTCGCAAAATATTTTGGACATATCCTGATTTTTACCGCAACGTTTTGAAAAGACGATATAATGTCGAAAAATACGACATTTTCAAGGTTAAAGTACCTTATACTGTAAAAAACATCGCAGCGATATTCTACCTAATCAACAACATTTTGGTAATTTCATAAAACCCTAAGCCGTATAAAAGGTGGTCCGTGAAGGGTGAAGGGCCAGGCCTTCTGCAGCCAGCTGGGGTTTTGAGAGGGCGACATCCATCCTTTTTAGGTTTCCGATCTTCCGCAGGAGTCAAGAGGAAAAAATGGTGAGTTCTTCTTCTTTTTCTCCTCCTTTTCTTCTACTTCTCTGTCGCTTCGTATGTTCGGTAATCTAGAGTTTGTGATTTCGGAAGTGGACGCGGTTTTGCGGGAGAAACCAAGAAAAATTATATGCATTTTTCGAGTTTTGATGTGTAGATGGTGTGTATGTCTGTTATTCTTTTGCGGTCTTCTGGCACATATGTGGCGTAACAATAGGTTTTCATACTGGTGTTTGTTTTATGATGGGTCTTCTTGCGAGTGGCTTTGAGCGCGATGAATAATTCCTTACATGACATAAGAAGGTTAATTTCAAAATTTTGTGGCGTCCAGTTGATGTGCTTCTGTTGTTGTTGTTGTTGTTGCTGCTGCTGTAGTTTGATTATAGGATGATGGTGTTCAACTGCATGGTATGAAATAGATTTTTTGTTTAATTGATTTAGGAACAATGAAACTTTGGTTTCTTATGATATAATTTGTCATAGTTTTCTTGCCTTTGTCTTGTGGAGTATCGACTGCACTAAATGGAATGTCGATAGCAGATAGGCGTGTGCATTTTTTTATTAGAAAATATTTGATGACCTAACTGGGGGAAAGATTTGATGGGAGCCGTGCGTCAAACGCCACTCCTACGCGTCTTAGCGAAGATAGTGCAATGCCACCAACCAGCCCAATACATTTGCCTGTATGCCTTAAAACCTGTGCATTAAGTTGCGTCGAGTTAACTGGTATTTTGTCCGATTGATGATTCTTTCTCGTTTTTTTCAGTTGGTTTCTGGAAAGATCATATTACTCTAATACTGGTTTATTCTCTGATTCTTTCTCGTTTTTTTCAGTTGGTTTCTGGAAAGATCATATTACTCTAATACTGGTTTATTCTCTGATTCTTTCGTGATCCATGCCAATTCGGTTTCCAAGTTCGGGTTATTCTTTTCTCTTATTTCTTAGGGACATTTTCCTCTAAGTAGCGTTTAAAAATTCATCGCTCTTGTTGTAAATTTATGTCCATGTTTCAGAGCTTCAAAGTCACTGAAGCAGCTCATTTTATTGTTTTCACTCTCTATTTCCACTGCCGGAGAGAATTCTTATTTGTTAGCAAAGAGCCAAAGAAATGAGTTCCTCTACCATTCCATTATGATTCAGAATGGGAGAAAGAACTAATGCCCCATCCTAGTACTAATGTCGCAGTACAAATAACTACAAAAACTTAAAGATATAGTTATTGTTTGGAACTGCCCTTATGTGGGGCACTGAATGGATGGGAATCTACAAAGATCTGAAGACTACAGAATACAAGGAGAATGGGGCTGTCAAGGAATGTCTTATCCTCTTTTTAGTTTCATTGCATTGAGGTGTTTTTGTTTTACCCGCTCATGGCGCATCTTTTTTGGTTGTTTTGTTTGGTGCATGTTGAGCCTACAATTGAGTGTCTGTGATGGTGAAAATGGTTTTATATGCCAATAGTTGCCTTTTTTGTGCTTTTGCCTTTACGTTGTACAAGTTTTTTGGATACTTCATGCTATTTGAACCCTGAGGGAGGAAATCAGAATAAATTAGTAAATAATCAAACTTGGTAATCTGGGAAGGAAAACCGTAGGAAGAAACAAAAAGGGTCAAATTTGTGAAGACGGTGCAAGTCACTTTTCTGCTTTAATGTCATTCTTCCTTTAAATCCCTTTGATTAAGCTTCTTGCCTTGCTACCATGAAAAAAAGGCAAATCATGAAAGGAGGCGAGGCAAGAAGTTCTCATGTAGAGTAACCTTATTTTGTTTTTTTAATGAAAATGTCCCTTTCTCATATATGATTACAAATAGTATCATATATGATATAGGATGTAACAGAATAAGGAATGGTGAAACGAATTAATTAGACATAATGGGAGAGAGTCTTCAAAAGTATATGTAATGAAACATGTATTAATGCAAACAAACAAATTTCATGCTAAAAACATGTTTCTGAACAAAGAGTGCAAATGACAAACACGAGTTTACTTAGTTGCATGTTAATGCTGATGTATTTTGCTATTTTTAGTTATGCTATTATCATATTCATTAACTGATTCAGTCAAGGTCATTGACTGAACCAGTTTGAGAAGTTACAAGCAAGGAACAAACATAAAGGGTCATATGGATTAATATGCAGGTCTGTCCCACTAGCTATTGTCCTGGCTTGGGCTTTTCTCAGCCCCTAATTTGATCCATCTTTATAAAATAATTAACTTCATTTTTTATCACATAATGGTATTTGTTTAAGAGATGAAAGTACTTTAGTTTTGCCAATGCTGTTATCACCTTTCTAAATGTTGATCATTTACCTTAGTTTCGTCCATCTTGCTGTTACTGATGATGGCTAACTGGTGTTTGGACAGTCTGGAAGAAAGAAGACCCGAGAAGTTAAAGAGGAAAACGTCACACTGGGACCGAATGTTCGTGAGGGAGAGCATGTGTTTGGGGTGGCTCATATCTTTGCTTCCTTCAATGACACTTTCGTGGTTGGTTCCTTTACATTGTCGTTTCAGAGCATGGGTCTTATGCCCATCAGATGATTGAAGCATGTGAAGTTTTTTTATGAATGTTGTTTGCATATCATTCCTTTCAAGTCTAGAAGACAAAACCCTCTTGAATGTTGCTTGTTTTGTCGCTCACGAGTTGTTTGGAATTGTATTTTTTGCAGCATATAACAGATTTGTCTGGAAGGGAAACCCTTGTAAGAATCACAGGTGCTTGTTCCATTTACAAGTCATCATTTTTTTGTTTGATTAGAAAGATTGTATGTGAAGGAAAATTCCTTTGTTATTTTGTCATCAAGTCCAACGTTTTGACCTCTTTCAAAACTAAAAACATTGCACAAACAAGTCACAGTTTCGTCATTTGGGCTATGGAACTTGGCATGATCATGGGGTACTGCAGTTCAGTCTGAGTTGCTTTAGTCTGTAAATAGTACATCGGCTCCAATCCATGGGTTCTCTGGCTAACTTATTGCAAGAAGTTCCTGCCCCTTCCCCTGTGCCAGCATGAAACCTCTAGTTGATTTGCCCATGCATATCAAATAATGACATCACTGCTGTTTTATTCCAGCCATATGTTGTGCAAGTGTGCCATTTCAATCCACAGCAATCCAGGTTTCTTTTGGTTCTGGAGTGTAAGCCCGTAATGTTAAACATGTCAGCTATGTTAGTGAAAGAGTTTTTTCTCTGTGACAGGTGGTATGAAAGTGAAAGCTGATAGAGATGAATCTTCCCCCTATGCTGCCATGCTTGCAGCTCAAGATGTTGCTCAGCGATGCAAGGTAAGTGGCAATTTCCATGATTGTTTGTTGGTTGGTGCATGGAGTGCCTTGGTACTAGTGGCTTAAGGGACTGTCCTTGATAATTTGTGGGGCTTGTGATAGGCCTCATTATGCATGACATGATCCAAGGTCTTATGTCCAGTCTGAGTTGTCTAATTTCTATCTGGTTCTGTATGGCATGGGCTAGGTTGCCTAGCTTGGTTGTGGATAGGGGTGCACACGGGCCGGGCTCGAGCCGAGCTGAGGCTCAATCGGCTCAGCTCGGCAGAAAAGTATACTGCTCAGGCTCGGTTCGAGCTCGAAGCCGAACCTGAGCAGTCTTCTTTGAACTCTGCTTGTAGCCGAGCCAAGCCGCGCTCAGGTCAGCTCGTGAATCATGAAAAACTCCCAAATGCTTGAACAATGATTTCATTTCACAAATGCTCAAGTGAATCCGCCAAAGTTTTTGCAGGTCATCAACCCCCAAATCTACCATTATATACTCCCCAAGGCACAAGAAATCCTCAAAAAAGGATCATCAAATCCATCTCTTCTGCTACACCAAAAGCACAAAAAAATATATAAAAAGGAGAAAAAAGGAGAAAGCAAAAACACCAACAAAGGAAGGAGATCAATCTCTTCCCATCAGAATCATCCATCCATCCATCATTTGTTGAGAGAGAGAGAGAGGCCTTGAGTTTGTCAACTTTTTTGTGGAGACGGTCACCCTCACCGCCTCCTGAGTTCACGTTAGATTTGGGAATGGGGGACGACGGCCTGCGATTGTGAGGGATAATGTTAGCAGAGACCTCAGACCAGAGAGAGAGAGAGAGAGATTAGGTGTCGGCCTCACCATCCTCCATCGGCAGCCTCACTGCTGACCGTCGCAGAGATTGGGGTGTGGGGGAGAGCCAGAAAGGAGAGAGTCCGCACTGCAGTAGCACTCGAACCGCCCTAAACCTTAATCGTCTTTGGCTTTTTTATATTTATATGAAAGATTCAATACATTATGAATCAACAACTCAGATCTAAGAAGCATAACTGTATTTTGTAAACTATATATAACATAATGTATACTTTATGATTAAGCTGATCTTAATCGAGCTTAAATGAGCCCAAGCATCTGATCAAACTCGGCTCGTATGCTCGGTCGAGCCTGTGCGTGTTGTACAGACGGCTCATTTAAAGATTCAAACGATTCCGGGTTGGGTTTAAATGAGTCAAGCCTGAGCTGGCTTGACTCGTTGTGCACCCCTAGTTGTGGAAGCTGATCTTGCTCACTACATACGTTAAGTAAATGTTTGTGAGCTACTACAGTATCCTTGTTTCCTTCTTTTTTCTTTCCCTTATCTTTTTTCTGTGGAATTCTCTGGATTTAAGGTCCTTACCATCAAATCTGACAGAGTGTTGTCCCTCTGCAGGAGCTTGGCATTACCGCTCTTCACATTAAGTTGAGAGCAACAGGAGGGAACAAGACGAGGACTCCTGGACCTGGAGCACAGTCAGCTCTTCGAGCTTTGGCACGTTCTGGAATGAGGATTGGCCGCATAGGTATGAGTATGTTGTAGCATTAAGTTGAAATTGGACAATTTTGGCACCTTTTTTCTTCTTTAATGAGTTGGAGAATTGAGTGTAACGGTTGATACTTCTAAGGTTGAAAGGGAAAATTTTGAAAGTTCTGCTTTTGTAAGTTTTGTTAGAAAGGAAAACATTTGAATCATAGTTCATTGATTTTTCCTTTTCTTTTTTTTGTTGAGTTGCATGGTTAAATTTTGCTTCAGTTTTCTGCAAGAAAAAAGGCTGCACTCAGTTTTAAACTTGGATGAATTGAATCCCCGTTTTGGTACTTGTAGTATTCTTGGTTTAATCATGATTTGGACTAGACTGTGTGTGTGTGTGTGTGTGGAAGTTGGATTTTGCTGTCAGTAATTTTTTTTCTTAATGGATAAGTATTTCCGTTCCTTTTTGTGGTAGTTTTTGCTGAGTGACTTTGGTTGTTTCAAAGATCTGTTTTACTTAACATCATGTTATGGCTGTTTGCAGAGGACGTGACACCCATTCCTACTGATAGCACCAGAAGAAAGGGTGGACGAAGAGGAAGAAGGCTTTAAATTCCCACTGTTTATCATCCAGATATGTTCAAGTTGAAGGCCATGGACCTTTTAGGGAATCCCCACAAATTTCCTTTTTCTTTTTATTTTCATTATATTTTCTTAAACATTGCAATGAACTGGTGAACTTAGTTCTGAAGGGCAGAAGGGGATGTTTTGCTGATTTCGTGATAGCTTCTTGAATTTTGACCCTACAAAAGACAAATGAAAGACAAATGACGGTTAAATTTTGGTTTATTTCTTAATATAGCTTTAATTATTTAAAATGTACCGCATGTGTTTGCATCGCTTGTTGATGGTATGGATTTTAACGTATTTCGTTAGCTCACTTGCAGACGTTGGTGCAATGCAATTGCCTGCTGTATCTGCACGAACTGACTTGTGCTCTGTGGCTAACCGGAGTTTGGGGGGCATGTCTGCATCTTGTTCTCTGTTGGATATTCAGGCTTAGCTTCTTTCCCATATTGCTTGTTCTAGAAAGCCTGTGAAACAGAGTAGGCTGACTAGGTTGGTTCATTAGGTGCATGATGGGCCTGGTGATTGCCTCAATCTAGGTCTGATTTCAGGTTTTACTGTGCTATATGTTTGAAGATACAAATCCGTTTTTTATCAAAGCCCTAGCAAATACCAAACAAAAAATAGGAAGTTTCTGTGTGATTTAGACCTAGAAATTTTAGTTTTCTAGAAAAGCTTATAAAAGAAAAAATATTGAGAAATGAATTATCTTTCATAAGAAATAAGAATCACACGATTTGGACACTAGAGCATGGAGATCCTCTTTCCGTAATGCAACTGTCCAAAAAATTTTGTTTCAAAACAAGAATCAAACTTTCTACGTATTTTCAGAGTAGAAATAGGGAGTTTTCTTATCTGCCAGGCTCTATGGGTCAGCTCCTATTTATGAGTCTAAGATGAGATATGAACTGAGTTTTTAGGTTTTGGATCTAACACAAATGGATCCATACTTATCCTCAAGGGTGATAAGACTCATCCATGAAGAGTCCTGCACAAAACACACGAGTAGTTTCAATGTGATAGGGATAGGTCTCTTCTTGAGGTTTATCTATGTCCTAAACAGATAGACTGACACAGAAGAATGCCGTCCCACAATAGGACGACAGACTTGAATGCCATCCTGGTGTAGGACGACACTTATGAGTGTCGTCCCAAGGTAGGACGATGCCCATGAGTGCCATCCAAGGGCAGGACGACACCCATGAGTGTCATCCCACGGCAGGGCGATACCCATAAGTATCACCCCAGGGCTGGACGACCCCTGCATAGGACGACACTCGAGTGTTGTCCCAAGGTAGGATAACACCCATGAGTGTTGTCCCAGGGCAAGACAACACTCTAGTGTGTTGTCCCAGGCAGGAAAGTGTCGTGGTGTGTTGTCCTAAGGTAGGATGACATTCATGAGTGTCATCCTAGGGTTGGATGACACTCTAGTGTGTCGTCCCAAGCACGACAACACCATGGTGTGTCGTCCTAGGGCAACACGACAGTCTAGTGTGTCATCTTAGGCAGAATGACACTCTTGTGTGTTGTCCTAAGCAGGAAGGCAGACATGAGTGTTGTCCTAGGGCAGGATGGCACTAATGTGTCATACCAGGTAGGACGACGCCGTGGTGTGTTGTCCCAGTGCAGGATGCCACTCCAGTGTGCTATCCTAGGGTAGGACAGCAGGCATGTGTGTCATCTCATGGAAAAGTGAGATTTTATCAAGTTTTTCCTTTTGAAATCTCAATCTTTGAACCCTGAGAGCACATTTTCCTAAAAGCATTTTGAGCATATTGAAAAAATTGGGTGTCAATAATACCTTAATGGTTAGGTTATTGGTCTTTCCAAGAAGTGGTGTGAGTTCAAATCCCATTGTCTTCCCTTCTTTCAAAAAGGCTTTTGACACAATTTTCAAAAGCTTTAAGAAAAAAAAATGAATTAAAGGTATTCAACTTGAGCCGAACCGAGGTTTGCTCTATCCCGAGCAAAAGGCGTTCAACCTCGGCTTAAGCTCGAGCCTAGCTTGAACAACCAAAATTTCTTCTCGTGCCAAGCTGAGCCAGCCCAATCCCTAGGCGGAAGAGGTTGGTTGATAGGTGGACTTGGATAAAGAGAGGATATAGGGGATGATGACTGGGAAGAACAGAACATAGCGGTTTCGTGAGAGTTGGGTGAGACATTGATGGGACTCATGGGTTATGGAGGATGAACACGAGGAGCAATGGGTGACTCATTTGCATGGATATGGGTATGATGGGTGAATGGGAGTTGTGACTGGTCACCGGTGATTGGGCCATGGTTTAGAATGAGAACAAAGACTCATCAAAAACTACATGTCGAGAGATAATGGTCTTTCCCATGGTAATGTTAAGACATTGATATCCCAGATGAGAATTGCTATAACCGAGAAAAACATGAAGTTGAGACTTATAGTCAAGCTTATTTGTCCTATATACTCACAAAGGCAGGGATAAAAAGCACTCCCAAAAAAATTCAAGAAACTATACTTAGGCTTTTGTTTAAATAGGATTTCAAATGGAGATTTTCTACAGGTAACAAGAGAGGGTAATCGGTTAATTGAATAAGTTGTTGTACTGAAGGCATATGACCAGTATGTTTTGCGAACCTCAACTTCGCTCATAAGACTCAAACCGATGCCAACAAATATGGAGGTATTTTCGCTCAACTGCTCTATTTTGTTCATGAGTATGTGGACACGAGACCCGATCTCCAATACCACATGTCTTGAGGTAAGAATCTAGAGCCTGATATTCTCCACCCTTGTCAATTTGTTAAAAATATAATCCTTTTGCCAAAAATGTTTTCAATGTTTGCTTTGAAGAACTGAAATACCGTAGAAACATCATATTTATGGGAAATCACATATATCCAAGTAAATTGAAAGTAAACATCTATAAAATGAACATAATAATGAAACTGGTTTAAACTAGTGATAGGGGTTGGACCCCAAACATCAGAATAAATAAGTTCTAAAGGTTCTTCAATTTTATGCAAAGAAGAGGTGAAAGCTAAAGTTTGGATTTTGCCTCTTTGACACACATCACAAATATTATTCTCAACACCATAATATGGAGTCCAAACCAATGTTGTCAATATCGGTGCAAATTTGTTGATTTGTATCGTATCAGTAGAAAATCGATACGATATTAATCCGAATCCACTGTTTTTTAATAAATATAAAAAATATTTAAAATTAATTTTTAATATTGTTTTGATGGTTTTAACATTAAAAAATATTAAAAAAACCGATGAATTTCTTGGATTGTTGGCATTATTGGACAGGTTTCGTAGTAATTTGTTGACATTGACAGGCACTGTGCCCAGGTTTGCCACAATATTGACACACAATGGTACCACGACTGCACTCAAATTGGTCCTCATGACCCTATTGTCGTCCTCTATATCTGCCTCTTCATCTTTGCTGCCTTGAGATCTTATTATTATTGCGGTAGTTTTCTAAATTGGTCATTGTTTTTGCTGCTGGACATAATTGACTGGATGATTACTACTATTTGATATGGAATCATCATGATTTTCATCATTTAATTGAGCCTCTTTGATCAATAACAAACTATGTAACCCACTGAGGGTAATAGGATCGCTTCTGGTAGAAATCAAAGTTAATATTCGTTGGGCAGATCTCTCAAAACATATAATATCAAATCTTGATCACTAACTGGTCTTGCAGCTACAACAAGCTGATGAGCAAGGTTTTTTGCTCTTTGAAGATATTTATCAATAGATTTTGTCCCTTTATTGGGTGTCTGCAACTGTTCTTTTAATTGCAGCAAGGTTTTCTTGTTGGAATTCATGCCTGAGATGGAAACTATTGGCCTTCTCTTCATGCGACTTATCCTCACACGATGGGTCTCTTGGATCTGGATATGCTGGACCGATCATATTGTTAACAATATTATCCAAACCGAGTAGCACATACCTAAACCTTGGTTTGATTCTAAACACAATCTCTGGTTTAGTCGGATCCGGATTGAAATTGAGCAACATCTTTAGTTATCAACAACATAATTGAATTCAACTTCCCGTTTTGCTTTTTTTTAAAGAAAAAACAACAAATTTTAACAATTTCTGGTAGATCCAATTGATATAAAGCTCATGAGCTTCAATTACACTCTTTTGCAAAGTTTAGATACAATTTTGAGACAAGCAGTACAAGACCCATATTTGACTTGTTTCATCGTTGGGATACTCAAAGTCATGCCATATCTTGTGCGAAAAATGAGATAAAAATGATGTGTTTCATAAAAACTTCACAAACTACCAAAATTTGCTTGATGACCAAAACCGCAAATGTTGGGTGTTAAAATAACTATTTTAACTTTTGCATGTACGGTTTCTTGAGGATATGTGAATTTTCTCTATGACAGACTTTACTACTGATTTTTAACCAAAAAATTTACGATTTCTAGATAAAACATAGAAAAAAAAAATACTAAACAAAAATATCTTTTCAATGACATCTGAATTGCTGAAAAATGATGAACGGACACTGAGATACAACCTTTATAGTGTTAAAAAAATAAGATGAATAGGTGTGCTTGCTCCAAGCTTGATTATTCTATATTATTTTCTGGCCACCTACACTGAAAACCCAAAAAAACTATAAAAAAAGACAAACAGATCGACACGTTAGCTTTTCAACTCCACCAATATCACCTTGATCTGATGAACAGTTTAAGTGAAATATCCTTTGAAAGATAAACTTTTTGGATGTATCTCACCCTATAAATAAAAGGTGAATTCACACATTTTTTTTCAAACCTCACGAAGTCTGCATAAAATACAAGAAAAAATAACCAATATTTACGAATATGAGAAAGTTTGCATATAATTTATGCAAGGATAAAGAAGTCTATATATATGTTATGCAGATTTCGTGAGGTCATCCTCATAAAATATATGCGGACTTTCTTATCCTCACATAAAATATATGCAGACTTTCTTATCCTCGCATAAAATATATGCGAACTTCCTCATCCTTGCACAAAATATATGCAGACTTCCTCATCCTCGAACAAAACATATGTAAACTTCCTTATCTTCGTACAAAATATATGCAGATTTCTTAATCCTCGCAAAAAATATATGTAGAATTCCTTATCATCACACAAAACATATGTGAATTTCCTCATCCTCATACAAAACATATGCATATATATATATATATATATATATAGACTTTCTCATCCTCGCACAAAATATATGCAGACTTCCTTATTCTTGCAAATATTGGTCAATTTTCGCTTATATTTTATGTGAACTTTTTCATTCATGCCTATATTTATGCAGATTTTGTGAGGTCCGCAAAAAATTTGTGTGAATCTACCTTTTAATTGCATGGTGCGATATGTTCGAAAAATCTATCTTACAGATAACGTTTCTCCTAAATCGCTCATCAAATCATGGTGATCTTGGTGGTGTTAAAAAGCTAACACGCCAATATGTTTGTCATTTTTATTGTTTTTTTGGATATTTGGTATAGGTGGCCAAAAAATAGTATAGAATAGCTAGGCTTGGTGCAATATGTCTGCTCATCTTTTTTTTCGGAACACTTTGGGGTTGTATCTCACAACGCTCATTCATCATTTTTCAGTGATTTATATGTCATTGAAAATATATTTTTTTCTAGTTTTTTTATTTTTATTTTTTGTGTTTATCTAAAATCCTTAAATTTCTTGATAAAAAATCAGTAGCAAAGTTTGTCACAAAGGAAATTTGCATATCCTCAAGAGGTCCGCACATGCGAAGGTTAAAATGGTTATTTTAACACCCAACATTTTGCAGTTTTTGTTATTTGGTGAATTTTGGCAAATCATAGGTTTTGTTTTTTGAAAAACACATCATTTTTGTCATAAAGTACAATTATTTTTTGCATCTTGTGTCCCCCATGTGTACCAGCCTTAATGGAAAATCACACAAGAATGGCGTGTCCGATATCTCTTTTGTCTTGTATACGTGACACAGGGGCCACGCCTCTACCACAAATGGTACAAGTATGGGTCAGGTCATGTATGAGCCGACCATATATCCAGTACAAACAAATGAGATATGGTTAGTGGTTATAATTTATAAATTCTAATCAAGCCATAAGATAGGTTCTGAATCAGGATCTTATTTGAACTCCTACGATACTATACATTGAAATGTTCAAAACCATTGTTTTTTTTCCTTTTTCTTCGCCAGAGAAAGCTGAAGTTAGGCAGACCCCTACCAGTTATACAACCTTACCATCTGGGGCTCGAACTTGCAAAGTCTCTACACAAGGTGACGTGAACTAACAGATCCTGCCAGACAAGCGGAGCCCCCGTTGGTACAAAACCAATGTTTTCATATAGAAAAAATGTGAAATAAGTCAGTTTAGACCTGATCCCAACCCAAACCCAAGGTTATATGCCTTCTTGGTTCTGGGTTTAGTTAGCAAAGGTTTGACCGCAAATGTTTTTGGATCTAAGCCACGTTTGGATATGGACTACTGGTATCTGATAATAAAGGTAAGATCTAGTTAATAAACCCAAGCACTCCGCACTTGTGATCCTCATTAATTTACAAGTAAATTTAGATCCGAGAAAGTTAGTGCATAGGATACGGGTCTATTGATGAGTCCACCTACTCTTTCCTGTTCCAAATCCAAATCCTATCAGGTTACATCCAACTATACCCATATCCATCTCATTTCTAAGAAGCAGTTCGAGTTACGTGCCAGTGTGCCACCAAAGCTAGGGTGTAAATGGATTGGATATGATCAAATCCATATCTAACCCATTGTTAATGTATGTGGATCTTGAAGTAAGATCCAAATGTGTTTTATATATATATATATATATATATATATATATATATATATATATATATATATATATATATATATATATATATATATATATAAAACTGGATTTTCCGAAACCCAATTTGAATTCGAGACACATATTTGGATTGATCCTAAGCTGATGATTGTGAATTGCTTTCATTTGTTAAGAAGATTCTATTCAGAATCACAACTAAATTGAACCAGACGGAAGTTGAATCATTGATTTACCCAAAATCCATTATGGTTTTGGATTAAATCAATTGATTTAAGATTTTTAAATATGACGCACATGTTCCCAATAATTTTCTTTACCCAATCCAGTATCACCATATGCAATTCTAATTTGGATACAACTCTGCTGTACAAGATCCAGTTCAGAACCTGATCCGTTTTATTTCTCACAAAAAAAAAAAAGAACCTGACCGGGTTTAAGATCTACTGCTTAAAAACTGGATCTAGAATCCATATGGATCTAATTTATATCCAATCCGTTTGCACTTCTTTTTTATGGGTGTCTCGCAAAATATTGCCAATATTTTGAACATATCGTGATTTTACTGCAAAGTGTTGAAAATCCGTTATAATTAAAAAACTGCGACAATTTCGAGTTAAAAGTACATTATATTTTAAAAAACATCTCAACAATATTTTACCCGAGGCAAGTTTCTTTCAAAATATCGCAGATTTTTTTCTCGCTAGACTTTTTGAGTACGAGATTTAAACAAAGGCATTTCGGTAATTTTATCAAACCTTAAGACCTATAAAAGCTCCCTGAAGCGCGAAGGGTGAAGGGATTCTGCAGCCATCTAGGGTTTTGAGAGAGCGCCATCCATCGTTTTTTAGGTTTCCGATCTTCCGCAGGAGGCAAAAGAGGAAAAAATGGTGAGTTCTTCTTCTCTTTCTTCTTTCCTTCTACTTCTCTGTAATCTAGAGTTTGCGGAAGGGGACGCAATTTTGCGGGAGAAAGCAAGAAAAATGGTATTCTGTAAGCAAGAAAAATGTTCTGTTCTTCTTTTATGGTCTTTTGGCACATATATGGCGTAACGATAGGTTTCAGTGCTGGTGCTTGTTTTATGACGGGTCTTCCTGCGAGTGGCTTTGAGCGCGATGAATAATTCCTTACATGAGAAGGTTAATTTCAAAATTTTGATTATGGGATGGTGGTGTTCAACTTCATGGTGTGAAATAGATTTTTTTGCTTAATCGATTTAGGAACAATGAAACTTTGGTTTCTTATGATATAATTTGTCATGGTTTCTTGCCTTTGTCTTGTGGAGTATCAACTGCACTAAGTGGAATGTCGATAGCAGATAGTCGTGTGCATTTTTTTATTAGAAAATATTTGATGACCTAACTTGGGGAAAGATTTGATGGGCGCCGTGCGTCAAACGCCACTCCTACGCGTCTTAGCGAAGATAGTGCAATGCCACCAACCAGCCCAATACATTTGCCTGTATGCCTTAAAACCTGTGCATTAAGTTGCGTCGAGTTAACTGGTACTGTGTCCGATTGATGATTCTTTCTCGTTTTTTCAATTGGTTTCTGGAAAGATCATATTACTCTAATACTGGTTTATTCTCTGATTCTTTCGTGATCCATGCCAACTCGGTTTCCAAGTTCGGGTTATTCTTTTCTCTTATTTCTTAGGGACATTTTCCTCTAAGTAGCGTTTAAAAATTATTCGCTCTTGTTGTAAATTTATGTCCATGTTTCAAAGCTTCAAAGTCACTGAAGCGGCTCATTTTATTGTTTTCACTTTCTATTTCCACTGCCGGAGAGAATTCTTATTTGTTAGCAAAGAGCCAAAGAAATGAGTTCCTCTACCATTCCATTGTGATTCGGAATGGGAGAAAGAACTAATGCCCCATCCTAGTGCTAGTGTCGCAGTACAAATAACTACAAAAACTCAAAGATATAGTTATTGTTTGGAACTGCCCTTAAGCGGGGCACTGAATGAATGAGAATCTACAAAGATCTGAAGACTACACAATACAAGGAGAATGGGCCTGTCAAGGAACTGCCCTTATACATGGCATATCTTTTTTGGTTTTTTTGTTTGGTGCATGTTGAGCCTACAATTGAGTGTCTGTGATGGTGAAATGGTTTTATACTCTAATAGTTGTCTTTTTTGTGCTTTTGCCTTTACATTGTACAAGTCTTTTGGATACTTCAGGCTATTTGAACCATGGTTACTGGAAGCCCCATAGGGCATGGGGAAGCGCCAAAGCGCTTTTTGCTGGCGCTTCCGAAATGTGCTGGGAAGCACCAAAAAAATTTGCGAAGCACGCTTCTCCTTCCTATTTAGGGAAGTTCTCTTCCCCTTCTTTTTTCTTTTTATTTCTTTTTTTCTCTTTTTTTGCTTCTCCCTCGCTTCATAGGTCACTTCTGGTTCGATTCCTAGGTCGCTTCTAAGACGATTTATGATTCGCTTCTAAGTCGTCCCGCACTTCCCGCTTCCTAAAATTTTAAAAGAGCCTTGCTTCCCGCATCCCCGACTGACAACTCTTATTTGAACCCTGAGGGAGGAAATCAGAATAAATTAGAAACTAGTCAAACTTGGTAATCTGGAGAGGAAAACTGTATGAAGTAATAGAAAGGGTCAAATTTGTGATCACTTTTCTACTTGAATGTCATTCTTTCTTTAACTCCCTTTGATTAAGATTCTTGCCTTGCTACTATGAAAAAAAGGGAAATCATGAAAGGAGGCGAGGCCAGAGGTTCTCATTTAGGGTAACCTTTTGTTTTTTTAATGACATAATGGGAGAGAGTCTGCAAAAGTATATGTAATGAAACATGTATTAACGCAAACAAACAAATTTCAAGCTGAAAACATGTTTTTGAACAAAGAGTGCAGATGACAAACACAACTTTACTTAGTTGCATGTTATTGCTGACGTATTATGCTATTTTTAGTTATGTCATTATCATGTTCATTAACTAATTTAGTCAAGGTCATTGACTGAACCAGTTTGAGTAGTTACAAGCAAGGAACAAACAAATGGGGTCATATGGATTAATATGTGGGTCTGTCCCATTAGCTATTGTCCTGTCTTGGGCTTTTCTCAGCCCCTAATTTGTTCCATCTTTATAAAATAATTAAGTTCATTTTTATCACATAATGGTATTTGTTTAAGAGATGAAAGTACTTTAGTTTTGCCAATGCTGTTATCACCTTTCTAAATGTTGATCATTTACCTTAGTTTCGTACATCTTGCTGTTACTGATGATGGCTAACTGGTGTTTGGACAGTCTGGAAGAAAGAAGACCCGAGAAGTTAAGGAGGAAAATGTCACACTGGGACCAAATGTTCGTGAGGGAGAGCATGTGTTTGGGGTGGCTCATATCTTTGCTTCCTTCAATGACACTTTTGTGGTTGGTTCCTTTACCTTATCATTTCAGCGCATCTATGTAGTCAAAAGTGCTAGGCGGTGCCTTGTAGGTAGACCTGTAAAAGACTAGTCAGACTAGTTGATAACCCAATTGAAATATAAAAAAGTACACAAAATATACATAAAAATATGTTTAATTCTTTTAGTAATAAGATGTTTTGATTGTTTTCATTACACAAGTACAAAAATACACATGATTTCACAAAATATATTCATATGCATAACCCGAATATACATAACAAATTCAGTATAATCAACAAAATATGCTTTCAACCTTTCACAGAAGCACAATAACACATACATATATAAATAACATATTACATTATTCATAATACTAAACATGCTTTAAGGATTTTATAGAAAAATTCATCAAATACAAATACACACATATATAAAAAACATAATCAACTAAAATGAACTATGCATGCTTTCAATGTTTCACAGAAAAAATCCAAAGTATCACACACACCCATCTATCTATCTAGCTCTCTCTCTATATATATAATAACTAAGCATGTTTTCATGATTTTATAGAACAAGTCACACACACACATTTATATATATGTATATAAAATAACAATATATATAAGAATAATAAATGGATAAAAACTGCCCTCGTGCCTAGGCGGAGGCAGCTTAGTTGCCAACTAGGCTCTTAGTCCATGCCTAGTTGGCAAAATTGGTACCTTTTAAGGTACCCAACTAGGAATTGCAAAGCCTAGGCGTTTTACTTATGTCTTACCGACTAGTCAATGGCTACTCGGGGCTTTTGACCACATAGCAGAGAATGGGTCTTATGCCCATCAGATGATTGAAGCATGTGAAGTTTTTTTATGAATGTTGTTTGCATATCATTCCTTTCAAGTCTAGAATACAAAACTATCTTGACTGTTAATATAGCTCTTATTTTTTTCCCTGTTGCTTGTTTTGTCGCTCAAATGAGTTGTTTGGAATTGTATTTTTTGCAGCATATAACAGATTTATCTGGAAGGGAAACCCTTGTAAGAATCACAGGTGCTTGTTCCTTTTACAAGTAGTCATTGTAGTCATTTTTTTGTTTTAGAAAGATTGTATGTGAAGGAAAATTCCTTTGATATTTTGTCATCAAGTCCAACTTGTTTGACCTCTTTCAGAGCTAAAAGCATTGCATGAACAAGTCACAGTTTCGTCATTTGGGCTACAAAACTTGGCATGATCATGGCTTACTGCAGTTCAGTCTGAGTTGCTTTAGTCTATAAATAGTACTTTGTCTCCATGGGTTCTCTTGCTAACTTGATGCCAGGAGTTCCTGGCCCCCTCCCCCATGTCAGCCTGAAACCTCTAGTTGATTTGCCCATGCATATCAAATAATGAATTCACTGCTGTTTTATTCCCGCCATATGTTGTGCAAGTGTGCCATTTCAATCCACATCCATCCAGGTTTCTTTTGGTTCTGGAGTCTAAGCCCGTAATTTTAAACACGTTAGCTATGTTAGTGAAAGCGGGTTCTCTCTGTGACAGGTGGTATGAAAGTGAAGGCTGATAGAGATGAATCTTCCCCCTATGCTGCCATGCTTGCAGCTCAAGATGTTGCTCAGCGGTGCAAGGTATTGATTTCCTTTTGATTTGCTTTTTTGTCAATAAGTGGCAATTTCCATGTTTGTTTGTTTGTTCGTGCATGGAGCCATCTTGGTACTAATGGCTTAAGGGACTGTCCTTGACAATTTGGTGGGGATTGTGATAGGCCTCATTATGCATAGCTTGATCCAAGGTCTTGTGTCCAGTCTGAGTTGTCTAATTTCTATCTGGGTCGGTATGGCATGGGCTAGGTTGCCTAACTTGGTTGTGGAAGCTGATCTTGCTCACTATTAACCTTAAGTAAATGTTTGTGAACTACTACAGTATCCTTGTTTCCTTCTTCCTCTTTTTTTTCCTTTCCCTTATCTTTTTTCTGTGGAATTATCTGGATTTAAGTTCCTTACCATCAAATCTGACAGTGTTGTCCCTCTGCAGGAACTTGGCATTACTGCTCTTCACATTAAGTTGAGGGCAACAGGAGGGAACAAGACCAGGACTCCTGGACCTGGAGCACAGTCAGCTCTTCGAGCTTTGGCACGTTCTGGAATGAGGATTGGCCGTATAGGTATGCTTATGTTGTTGCACTAAGTTGAAATTGGACAATTTTGGCAGTTTTTTTCTTCTTCAAGGAGTTGGAGAATTGAGTGTAACGGCTGATACTTCTAATGTTGAAAGGGAAATTTCTAAAAGTTCTGCTTTTGTAAGTTTTGTTAAAAAGGAAAACATTTGAGTCATGGTTCATTGAGTTTTCCTTTTCTTTTGTTTCTTGTTGAGTTGCATGGTTACATTTTGCTTCAATTTTCTGCAAGAAAAAAGGCTGCACCCAGTTTTAAACTTGGATGAATCGAATCCCCATTTTGTTACTTGTAGTATTATTCTTGGTTTATTCATGATTTGGACTAAACTCTCTCTCTCTCTCTCTCTCTCTCTCTTTGTGTGTGTGTGTGTGTGTGTAAGTGTGTAAGTTGGATTTTGCTCAGTATAAAATTCTTAATAGATAAGTATTCCTTTCCTTTTTATGATAGTTTTTGCTGACTGACTTCGATTATTTCATGGGTCTGTTTTACTTAACCTCATGTTATGGCTGTTTGCAGAGGACGTGACGCCCATTCCTACTGATAGCACCAGAAGAAAGGGTGGGAGAAGAGGAAGAAGGCTTTAAACTCCTACTGTTCATCATCCAGATATGTTCAAGTTGAAGGCCGTGGACTTTTAGGGAATCCCCGCAAATTTCCTTTTTCCCTTTTCATTATATTTTCTTAAACATTGCAATGAACTAGTGAACTTAGTTCTGAAGGGATGTTTTGCTGGTTTCGTGATAGCTTCTTGAATTGATCCTAGGAAAGACAAATGACAGTTAAATTGTGGTTTATTTCTTGGTATAACTTTAATTATTTAAAATGTGCAGTATGTGTTTGCATGGCTTGTTGAGGTATGGATTTTAACGTATTTTGGTAGCTCACTTGCATAAGTTGGTGCAATGCAATTGCCTGCTGTATCTGTATGAACTGGCTTGTGCTTTGTGGCTAACCGGAGTTTGGGGGGCCATGTCTGCATCTTGTTCTCTGTTGGATATTCAGGCTTAGCTTCTTTCCCATATTGCTTGTTCTAGAAAGCTTGTGAAACAGAGCAGGCTGACTAGGTCGGTTCATTAGATGCGTGTTGGGCCTGGTGATTGCCCTCAGCCTAGGGCTGATTTCAGATTTTACTGTGCTATGATTTAAGATACAAATCCGTCTAGGGTCAAAGCCCTAGGCTGGCTTGCCACAGTAGCGGAGTGAGCCTTCCCCGGTTGGTCCATCAAATTCCCTTACATGTTTTTGACTAGCGGTTCTTGTATTATTATTGTTACTAATTATCATGTTTAGACCATTGTGACTGATGCCCATTTCCCAAAGTTAACGTGGGTGGCGAATGAATGGCTGCTTTTGTGGCAATCGGTCGGAGGTTGTAGCCAGATCTGTGTGTTGCTTAGATACAATCAATCTGCTGCTCTATTTGAAGGTTAAGGAGAAATATTCTTAGTTTTTTTATTGCAATTTCTAAGCTAATCCCTGTTTGTTTCGGATCGTGCGTGTTAATGAGCTTTTGTGGTCGGAGCCACTAACTAATCAAATAGTTTTTTTTTTTTGAAAATGACCGGATGTTTCCCTAAAAACCCTACAATTTTGGCTCTTCTCTTGATGTTCAAAATTGTAAATGCCCAATAGGACTTTTTTACCCTTTATAGTTGCGATTGAACGGATATTGTGATAAATTTGTATTGCTCTTCGGCTAGTGCAAATTTATATCGAGAACTACGTAACCTTGTAATATAGTGCTTTACATTTTTGTGCAATACTTGTATTAAGGTTTATTGTACATTACCTAATATTAAGGGGTATTTTAAATTTTTTAAATTTTTATTCTTTATGTACACCAAGGAGAGTCGACCCTTCAAGTGAGAAGAAAATCTCTCATGATATTATGTTGGAAAGTACTCTTTTGCTTCACTCTTTGGTGTTCTTTTAAAACCCTGGTTCTTCTTCCTTTCCGGTTTCATAAATCTAAACATGGTAAGAGAGCTAGAGGGTGCAGGGAGGAGGAACTATTGAATCTGGAAGGAATACTTCATCCCCCTTGGAATGATGTTCAATTTGGGTTAGTTTGATTCTTTAGTTAGCTGGAGGTTATTTTAGAAACTCTACAAATCAAGCCTCATTTGATTTGAAGCTCTTTTGGATTTTTGGTGTTTTTTTAAAGATTTCTTAAAGTTATTGAAAAGGTCGGTCCAGGTTTGAGAATTTACGTGATTTTGTTTTGGTTTTGGTTTTTAAGGGCTCAAATCAGTTCTGTTCAGGTCGTTTTTGGTATAGGGGATTGAAGAAACTGATTGGGTAAGTTATTTTGGGGTTTCGAAAGAGATTTGGGTTGTTTTAAGGGTAACTATAGGTGGTGGTAACCTAGATTTGGGGTTCTAAGGTACCAACCTCATTTCCTCTTCCACCAATGTGTTGTGTATGATTTGTTTCAACATCCTTTGTGCGTAAGGGGGTGTTTTGTGATCTTCATTTGGATTTTGGTGTAGTGTGATCTTGTTGGGCTTATTTTCTTCTGGTCTTTTGTCTGTTATTGGTTGTTTGTGCGGATATGGAGAAGGAAGGGATTCAAATCATTCCAATAAAGTTGAAAGAAACTGATTATGCAAATTGGATTGATTTCTTGGAAGTGGGAAAAGGTTTGGGAGGCTACTTGGATGGTTCAAAGGTAAAACGCGAAGTCTTTGATGAGGGTTTTGATAAGTTTGTAGAAGAATGGGGTATGAACAATGTTAGAATCAAGGCATGGATTCTCGGGTCTCTGAAATAGAGAATCGCTATAAATATTTCTAAATTTTATGAAGCAAAATAAGCTTGGGCTTAACTCAAGCAAGTCTATAAACAAAAGAATTGGGCAAGACATTATCAACTTACTCAAGAATTGAGAAGTATGTACCAAGGAAACAAATTCATTGAAGAATTTTATTCAAATATGCAGAGAACCTTTGATGCTCTTGCTCTTATGGAGGGTCCGAAGAAATGTGAGAAATATACATAGTGTGTCTTCTGTACATCATGTCAAACCTGTCAGAGGCTTCTTGATCAATACAAAAAGATTGATAGAGTCATTGAGTTTCTCATGGTTCAGACTAGAATTTGATGGGACGAGGAATGCCATTTTGCATCATTTCTACTTACCATCTATAACTCAAGCCATTGCAGAGGTAATTGCAAAAGAGACTAAGATAAAGTCTCTTGGATCATATTCATCTGGGGATAAGGTCATGGTATCTAGGCCGATGGGTAGTAGATTTTGTGAAAGAGGTGGTGGTAAGACTGGAGGACAAGAAGATTTGGGATTTGGTGGAAGATGTAACCTTAGTTTGTTCACTATCACTATTATAAGAAGTTTAGGCATATAAAAAATTATTGCTCCATCCTCAAGAAAAGGAAAGGTGGGGTACATACAATTTCATATGAGAGTGTGAGTGTAATGTCCAAGAATTAGCAGTCAGCTAGCTGGCCTATTACCTGCTAGAAGTGAAGTATTAGGTGGTGGGCAACTCCAAAGGTTAGAACAAGTTCAACATGAGATTTAACAGCTACAACTCCTACACAGCCAACCATTGCTACTTTTCTTTTTCTATCACTCTGGCCTCCTCCTCTAGTACTACTTTCTCAAGTATCTCAAGTCATTCTTCTGGTTGGCTAATAGACTCTAGGACTTTATGTGATATGGCATCTCAAGAGTTTATTCTAGCCAATTGTCGACCTTGCAATGGTATCTTTCGCATTGCAAATAGTTTGTCTATGTTTGTCTTCAAAGTAGGTTCAATTACTTGTAATTCTTATCCTGGTAGTAAATTTAACCTTCCTTAAGTTTACTATGCTTCATCCCTTGCTATGAATCTTATTTTTTTTTATAAAGTTACCAAACTCAATTATAATGTCATTTTCTCCCATGTTGATTGTGTTGTGCGAGAACATTTGTCAAGGAAGAAGATTGGGATTGATATAGAAAAGAAAATCTCTACTACTTGGACTGAATTGATATGAGGAAATAGATATGAAGCTTTAGTTATAAATGAGTCTGTTTTGTAGCACCAGAGACTGTGTCATATTTTCAGCTCTAGGTTACAAATTTTAGTGTCCTCGAGAAGTTGTAAAAAATCCAAGTTGTGTCAAATCATGTCAGAGACTATCTGAGTTATAAATTGGCTAGGAGTCATGTTTTGCCTTTCAAGTCCAGTGATAAAAAATTAGAAAGTCCTTTTGGTCTGATACATTCCGATGTGTGGGGTCTTTCTATTGTGTCAAAAATATGATCAACATATTTTGTTACTTTCATAGATGATTGTGCAAAATTTACATGGACATATTTTATGAAAAATAGAAGTGATATTTTTTAAATCTTTAAGAGCTTTTGTGCCATGATTGAGAAAGAATTTACTACCAAGATTAAAGCTCTTCGTACTGACTTTGGTGGTGAATATATCAGTTATACATTTAAAAGGCTCTTTGAGACTCTTGTCCTTACACTCTTGAGCAAAATGGTGTAGCTAAAAGAAATAACAAACATATCTTTGAGACAACAAAAGCTCTTCTGCTTGAAGAAAAAGTACCTAAAGTGTTCTTATGGAAATATCGTTCAACTAAGAATTTATCAGATAAATTATATGCCTTCTGAAGTACTTAAGGACATATCTCCTTTTCAAAAATTATATGAAAGAGCTCCAAACTATGATATGTTGAAGGTGTTTGGTTGTCTGTGTTTCGTCTTGTTAGTTGATAGATACAAAGATAAGTTATCTCCTAAGGTTGTCAAGTATTGCTTTCTTAGTTTTGCTAATGGTAAAAAGAGGTACAACTACTATGATCATATTGAAAGAAAAGTGTAGGTATCTCAGTATTTTTTTATGAGAATGTGTTATATTTTAGTTAGAATGAAAAAAATATAGAAAATGAGACTAATTTGTCCTTTTTTGTTCCCTTTAAAGAAAAGAAACAAATGAGAGAGGCAATGGAAAGTCAAGGAGAGCATGTTCTGGCTAAGAAAAATAAGTTTGACCAAACTTATTTAAGGCGACATGAAGATGTGATTAAATCCCATTTTTAGATCAAGTGGAAGTGCAAAGAAGTGAAGAGACTAATCCTGATCCTATTCCTACGTCAGCTTATCCAAGCCAACAAAACTTAGAGTTAAAAGTTTTATAGATCCATTGTGCTTCCCTCGTACTTTGTATCCAATGAGTCTTTTGCTTCTCATCATTGTGCATTTTTAGCTTTAATTCATTCCTTTGTTGAGGCTAAGTCCTATGCATAGGTAGTAAGAAAAGAGTGATAAAGAGTCATGCTTGACGAAATGAGTGCACTTGAAAGGGTGCAGGGATGAGAATTAGTAAAACCTCCTCCAAAGAAAAATATTATTGGAATCAAATGGGTGTACAAGGTAAAGACAAAGGCAAATGGGTTTATAGAAAGGTACAAAGCCAGGTTAGTAGTTAAGGAATACAGTCATCGATTTGAAATTGATTTTGCTGAAATATTTGCTCTTGTGGCTCATATGACCATAATTCGTACATTACTAGCAGTGGATGTTGTACGACAGTGCAATATTTGGTAGTTAGATGTCAAGAATGCATTCTTGATTGGAGATTTGCAAGAGAAAGTATATATAAAACTACCATAAGGATATTTAGATCTAGAAGGTAGAGTTTCTAGACTTCGCAGAGCACTGTATGGACCCAAACAAGCACCTCGAGTTTGGTTTGAGAAGTTTAGTTCAATAGTGAGATCACTTGGTTTTTAGGAGAGTCATCATGATCATGCTTTATTTGTGTCTTCATATTCGCATGTAAGATGTATATTGTTTTTTTATATAGATGATATGATTCTCACTGGAAACAACATAAAGAAGATTGAAGAAACCAAAAAGAAACTTGCCAACATGTTTGAGATGAAAGACTTTGGGCGTTTAATGTATTTTATTGAGCTTGATAAGTATGCTACAAATTTCGTTGTGAAAGCAAGATTAGATGATGACTAAAAATGGGTAAACTCTCCCATAAAGACAATTTTGGAGATGAAGACCATTGATGACATTGAGCTAAATTACCTCGTAGTATACAGGCAATTAGTTGGGAGCATTAAATAATTGATTATATCCAAGCCAGATATAACACATGTAATTTATGTAGTTAGTAAGTTTATGAGTACCTCCAGATTAGTACACTTGACAGTTGTACTCAGAATCATCAAGTATGAAAAAGACTCTATGCACTATGGTATGTTTTTCTTATCTTCATCTCGCATAGAGTTGGAAGCTTTTTGTGATGCCGGTTTTAAAGGATTCACCACAGATAGACTTTCCACTACAGGATTTTGTATATTTCTGAGAAGCTCTCTGATTTCATGGAAGAGCAAGAAACAACATAGAGTTGTTTTGTCTACTGTAGAAGCATAATACAAAGTTATGGCTCAAGTAAGTGTTGAGATTATTTGGATACGATGGTTATTAAATGAATTAGGAATCTCATGTGAAAATAAGACTCATTTATATTGTGACAATATGAGTGCTATTCATATTATAAAGAATCCAGAGTTTCATGAGCGCACTAAGCATATTGAAATAGTATGCCATTATACAAGAAGGGTGTATGAAGATGGGATTATAGCTTTTAAGCATGTTAGCTCAAAGAATCATATTGCGGATGTGTTCACAAAAATTCCTTCCTCGCACTTCAATGCTTTCTTTTCTAAACTTGGAATGATTCCTTTGCATCCTCCCAAGTTTGAAGGAGAGTATTTAGAACTATGTAACCATATAATACAGGGTTTTACATTTTTGTGTACTACCTCCTTGTATTAGGACTTATTGCACATTACCTAATACTAGGGGTACTTTAGTCTTTTTATTTGTTTATTCTTTATGTACTCAAAGGGGATTCATATAATACATGTATTTTTTCATGATTTTTAAAATTAATAAATATGATTTTTTATTATATATTTAATTAAATTGATAAAATCTTAGGAAAATAGTTGATTTTATAGGTGACGTCAGCTGGGTATGGGCGTGACCCAAAGCCCACTAACAAGACCTAGTTGAGCTAGTTATAATTTGAGAATTTTTTTATTTTTAATGTTTAAATTTGAGTAAAAATTTAGTGAAATTCAAGTTAAATTTAGGTATGTACATCGTTAGATGCGCCTAGGAATATTGATCTTATTGGCAACCTATTTTTCTGAAATTGGATTACGGTTGGCCCGAAAATCGTATTTTTAAAAAATAAGCCACCTCTATTTTTTACTTTATCTAGATTGAATCGGATTGGATCCACTTCGTTTGCTCCAGTCCAGATTCATATTAACTAGGATCTAATCCAAGTAGGATCCATATGGATTTGAATCTTAGATCCATATCTGGACTTAAAATCCATCCTTGGCCATTTTAAAACTTTAAAATCACCTTTAAATTAAAAGAGGATGATGTAGAGTTCTATCTGAGGTAGAACTCTACCCCATAGAGTCTTCCAGAGGGGTGCAACACATCTAGAATATTCTCTAAAATAATTAATTAAAGAGATAATATCTTGAAGGTAGTGTAGAGTTCTACATGAAGTAGTACTATACTTAATTAAGGCCATCTAGATGGGATGTCACCCCCCTTCTAGATTAAATCAAATTAGAAAAAAAAAAGAAAATAAAATATTGTATAGGGGGTTGGTCTCTCCCTCTCTCTAGAATTCATGTTCTAGAGAGAGAGAGAGAGAGTTAAGAGAAATAGTTAGAAAGGAAAACCCCAAAATCGTGTGAGGAGAAAGAAAGAAAAAGAGAAAAGAAAGAAAGAGAAAAAAGAGAAGGAAGAAAGAAAAGAAGGAGAAGAAGAAGAAAAACCAAATTTTCTTCATACATCCATTGATTTTTTTTATCTTTTTTCGCTTTTTGATCAAGACACAAGTTTCTCTCTAAGTTCTTATGAGAAAAAATAGGTGTAAATTAGATTTTATGTATAAGTATTAGATGGAAAAAGGAAAAAGGGAAATCTGATTCAAAAGAATATATATACATGTATAAAGTGGCAATTTTATATATATACATGTATATGTTTATTTCTTGAGATTGTTGATTTCCCTAGAGTATCAAATTCTGAAAAAATGTATGGTTTTGATTTCATAGATGTCAATTTTTCTTGATTTAAAACTAAGTATACATGTAATACATGTTAATGATTGTTTTTTCTGCTTAAGCTTACTCGGTATATATATATATATATATATATATATATATATATATATATATATATATATATACATTCAGGATGGTTGATTTCTTAAAGCTGGACCTATATGCATACTATGAAATTTGCATGTTCGAATCAGATTTGTTGGTTTATATTTATATTTAAAAAATTTGATTGTATTTAGTTCATTGTGCTCACATGCATACACTTGATCATGTTTTGTTGTGTTAGAATTGTTTGTTTTGCTTATTCATGCTCTTGAAAATGATTTCTTATTTCAGTATTTGTTGACTCACATATTCATGTACCTGAATGTCTATTTAGATATGTCAGCATGCAATTTTGGATCAGATCTATTGAACGACATGCATATGCTGTTTTGGATCAGATCTGCCAAACAATAGTCACATGCTGTTATGGACAGATCTGTCGATTCTCGTGTATTGATAGATCTGGTCAAATCTGTCGAGTATGTGTTGACAGATCTGCCAAGTTTCATAAGTGTGCAGATCTGATCCAGATCTACTGATTATATATGTATGCAGATCTGATCTGCCAAGTTGCATACATTCAGATCTGACCAGATTTACTGAGTCTGAGGCACACTGATTCAAATAAGATCTGTCGAGTGTATGCACTAGGCTGATCTGGTATGGATCTGTCGAATATATGACTTTTGGATTTTGATTTAGATCTTTCCACCTACATGCACATGCGTTCGAATATGGTATTTTGATTTCCTGTTAGTTGAATTACATGTTCATGCATCTGTAGAAAATTATATGTTATAATCCTATTGATTGTGTAGTTATGTATGAGTGTAGTCAACATGTTGTACATGTTATACACATGGATTCATATGGTTTGGCTGACCCATGTACATGATTATGATCCTTATGTACATGGATTATCTAGCATGCTGGAAATGCATAGTTTTCAGCATTGGCTGACCATGTACATGAATTTAATTATATATATGGATCGGCCTCAGTTGTTGGTTCATTAAAAATCTCTGCATAGTTGATTTAATACATGAAATGGGTCATGCACATGTTTAAGATTAATGTATGTATTCTTTCTAAAATGATACATAAACATGATTTTGATTTAATCGACTTACAGTTGTGCATATCATACGCATGAGTCTGAAATTTATTTGATGTTTGCATAAATGTGATCATGTGCACGTTTGGATGTTTATGCATGAAATTGATCATGATAATGTGTTATGTAAGTTTTTGTTCGCATGTGTATGTGTTTGACTTCATATGAATTCATTTGTGTGTTTTAATGTGCATTGTGAACATGTTGAAAACAATGAGTGTGTTGCATGTTTACTGAAATTTTGCAAAGATGCATAAATCACTTTTGAGATGTGTTGGTGGTCATATATGAACCACTGCGGGCCATGTATGTCAGGAGCATGTATTGCTTCACTCATTGGTGATTTTATTTATGCATTATAAAATTTATTTTTGAAAATTTAATGATTTTCTAAAATTAATTGCATTGTTAAATTGTGCGGACTAGGGCCAAAAATTGGTTTTGCATATTTTTTTTAAACATTTCTTGTATAAAGAACTCAAAATTATATGAAAAGGTAAAAGAGACCAAACATTGTAATTAATTTCTTCCTTGATGTCTCTTTCACAGTGGGGGAATCTTGGATGGCGATCTTAGGGGACCATGAAGATACTAAAACTTCATATGTGATTGTCCCTAAGCCCGATATGGTAGTTCACCTCTCGACCACGGTTTTAAGGAGATTCAATCACTTTGTCTAGGGGTGGTGTTATTGACTTAGTTGTAGTTATTGGTATATCAAGAAAGTGGTGTGAGTATATATTAATTTTTCTGATGTCTCGACATTAGATGTTGATTTCTAATATTCTGATAGATGGTGTTGCTTCTTGATATCAGTCAATGAACAAATATAGAACCCAGTAATAAAATACAAATTGTGTGTTAAGCTACAATTGAGAACCTAACTTGGACCTCAAAATTTTTTGCTTGTTTTGATTATCTGCAGGTTTAAGAAAAACTGAAATTTAAACTTGTATGCATTTAATAGGGACATGAATGCAAAAACAACTATGATAAATAACTTAATAAGTTACTCATACATGTGCATTGAATTATACATATTTACTATTCAACATTAGTTCATGCGTTTATGCATATTTGGCTTTGCATAATATTTGATTCTGCATGATATCTTGTTTAAATGCTTGAATGATAAGTTGTTAAATGTGATATTTCTCTGAAATTTATGCATAATTTTTTTTTATGCTATTTCCTTTGTTGTTTGGATTTTTAGAGAAATTCTTATAAATAACTTTAGTTCTTACCTATTTTCTTAAAATTGTTTTACAAGCACGGATGCTTAGTGATGTCTTAACTAGTTGGTTGGAGACTACAAGTTGTGTGACTGGTTTCTGAGTTCTAACAGGGTGGCTCTACTAAGATAAATGATTTTTGTTGATCTAGACTATTTGATATTTTTATTAAATTAATAAAGTTTGAATTATTCTTCATTTGTTTTAATGCATGTTATAGTTTGTGGTTTGGTATATTAAATTTGTGAGGCCTGAATTCTTGGATTAGTTTCCACAATTATTAAAAAAAAATCCACTATTTTTATGAGGGTTAGTTGTGGTCATTGAAGAGTTGGTATCAGAGCCATGAATTGAATTACTTGATTTATCAGAACCATTACTAGAATGTCACAAACTCATACTATAGAAATGATTTCTATATCACTGATAAGCGCTATCTTGTGATTTTTTTCTTTCTGTCTTGAAATTGTTGAATTTCTATATTTTTTACTGTAGGAGTGATTTAATTTAATTCCATGCATGTGAATTAATTTTTTTGTGCTTGTGTGATTGTGATTGTGATTGTTGTTCTGGATCAATCCTCAAGGGGTAGGTTTAATCAGGGTATAAAATTTCTGCTAAATCTTGCTGAAATTGTTTTATAGATGTATGCCCACACCCGCATCTCTTTTTCTAGCACTCCAGTTGATTGGTAGGAGTAGAGAGACTTTTTCACGAATGTCCTCAACACGTTGGCCATGATAGTGACTACACATGTTCAAGCGCAGACAACGCAATCGAAAACATGTGTCCATTCTGTAATGGTTACTACAAATACCAGTGCAGTGCCGTCTGAGAAAATCTTGAAGTTGGATCCACCAACTTTCTCAAGAAAGGCCAAGCTAGAAGCAACTGAGAGTTGGGTTGAGGAGATAGAGAGCTTTCTGCATTCTGCTTGTGCTTGAGGACAGGCAGACAGACTTTGACACGTACTGGCTGAAGGGAAATGTCAAGAAGTGGTGGGATGCCCTACATCATGTAAAGTATGTCAGAGTGGAGGATATCCCTTTTGAGACCTTTAGAGTGGAGTTCCTGAATGTGTATTTCTCTTCCTATGCCCAGGAGAGCATACACCAACAGTTTCTCAAATTTTTTTGGGGAACATGAGCTTGGTATACTTCACCATCAAATTCCCTAGTCTGGAGCAATACTCCCTAAACCTATTTGCTGACGATAAGGCGATGGCAAAAAAGTATGTACGCAGTTTGAAGGACGGTCTTTGAATTTATGTCATGATGAGCTGATAGAGTCTATATTCATCCTAAACAAGGAGTGAAAGCAGTTCAAGGGTGGATCACAAAAGAAGAGAGGAAACAAGAATCACAACACAAGGAAGAACCCACCTGTGGGTGATAAGGCACAGTAGGGTAAGGCGAAGAGGCAGAAGACCCAGTAGAGTCGATCTTAACAAAGGTTGTAGTTGGGGAAGACTTATTCCATTTGTAGGAAGTGCAACAAGAAACATCCTCGGGGCTCTTATTCACTTTTCAATGGGGTCTGCTACCAGTGCCAACAACCTGGTCATATCGCCTCTTACTGCTCGAACAATCCAGCGGCTCAAGGCAGTTAGCAGTAGCAAAGACCTCAACATCAGGCGTAGAGTAAGACCCATGGAAGAGTTTATGCTACCACGACTATCGAGTAGGGCGATCAGGCTGACCTGATCAAAGGTATGTTCGTAGTCGCTGACCTTCTTACTTGTGTTATGCTTGATTTGGGGGCTACCCATTCATTTATATCTTCGTCTTTTGCGAGATTGCATGACCTTGTTTTGTCTATCCTAGAGAAGACTCTTGATGTGATATCATCAATTGGCGTGTCTACTCATTGTGGGAAGTACCTTCCTGCAGTTCGAGTAGTCATTGAGGGGCATGAGTTGTCTGCCAACCTGGTCATACTAGACAAGACATTATAAAACATTATTCTGGGTATGAACTGGTTGTCTAGACAAAATGCGACTCTTCAATGTCAGGGAAAGAAGGTTTTGTTGGAATGCTTTGACCTGTCTGCTCTTGTGTTTCTGGTGTTTAGGCTTGTGAGTGAGGTGAAGTTTATTTCAGCTATGAAGATCTTGAAGTACCACAAGCATGATTATATGATGTTCTTGGCCAATGTGTCCACCACAGACAGTCAGGAGACACCTTTGGAGCAATTGGATATGGTTCACGATTTTCTGGATGTCTTTCTAGAGGACTTGTCAGGTTTGCTGCCTCACAGAGAGATCGAGTTTTTGATCGAGCTAGTGCCTAAAACGACACCAGTATAGCGCATACTATATCTTATGGCACCTGTAGAGTTGGTTGAGCTGAATAAGTAGTTGTAGGAACTTCTTGATAAGGGTTTTATCAGGCTGAGTGTGTCACCTTGGGGTGCACCCATTCTTTTTGTCAAGAAGAAGGATTGATCCATGCAACTCGGCATAGACTACCGCATGCTGAATCAAGTTACCATGAAAAACAAGTACCCTTTACCCAAGATTGATTATTTGTTCGACCAATAGCATATGGCAAAAATGTTCTTCAAGTTCGATCTTCGTTCTAGGTACCATCAATTGCGGATCAAGACAGAGAATATCCTGAAGACTGCATTCAGGTCCAAATATAGGCACTACGAGTTCTTGGTGATGTCTTTTGGACTCGCCAATACCCCTGCAACATTCATGGTCTTGATGAATTGGGTCTTCAAATTGTGGCTGGATCAGTTTGTCATCATGTTCATCCTCATATATTATGAGAGCATGGAGGAGCACCGAGATCACTTGCAAATTATGTTGCAGTCAGGGAGGGAACATAAGTTGTATGCTAACTTCTCTAAGTGTGAGTTTTGGCTGAACATGGTGATATTTCTCAGACACAAAATTTTAGAGAAGGGTGTTAAGGTGGAGACAATGTTCTCTTGGGAACAACCAAAGACAGTGTCTGAGATCAAGAGTTTCTTGGGGTTGGCAGGCTACTACCGTCGATTTATACATGACTTTTCTTATATAGCTGCTCTAATGACTCGACTTTTACAGAAGAGGGTAAAGTTTGTTTGATCGCCTCAGTGTGAGGAGATCTTCCAGAAGTTAAGACAAAGGTTGACCTCAGCCCCAATGTTGTCTTTGTATTATGGGGTGAGAGGATTCGTAGTGTATAACGATGCTTCGGGGACCAGACTAAGTTGTGTCTTGATGCATCACAGAAAGGTCATCGCGTACGCTTTTCGGTAACTGAAGGTGCATGAGAAGAACTATCTCACACATAACTTGGAGTTAGCAACTTTTGTCTTCACGCTGAAGATTTGGTGGCACTACTTGTTTGGGAAGCAGTTCGAGGTTCTGTCTGACCTCAAGAGCTTTAAGTACATTTTCACGCAACGGGATTTGAATTTGAGACAATGTAGGTGGCTGGAGTTCCTCAAGAATTATGAGTTCACCATAGCCTTCCACCTTGGTAAGGCGAATATAGTGACAGACACACTGAGCAAAAAGACATCAATCACGACAGTCAACTTGATTAGACAGTGTTGGGATTTGCATATAGAGTTTGTTAAGTAGCAACCGTTTACAGATGAAGCTAGACGCATACTTTGTACAGAGATGAAGGCGAGAACTGAGATTATAGACCATATTATAGAGCTTTAGTGAGTCGATCTAGAGTTCGACAGGTTATACGCGAGTGTCTAGAAGCAGATACATAGTTTCATCGTGAGGAGGATAGGACCATTATGATTGGGGACAAATGGTGGGTTTTGAAGGCACTGCGAGAGGAGCTAGCGCGTAAGGCCCACAGGTCAAAGTATTCTGTTCACCCTGGTTCTACCAAGATATTCAAAGATCTCCAAAGGACTTATTGGTGGAATGAGATGAAGTGGGATATTGAGGAGTTTGTGTCTCAGTGTCTCACCTGTTAGCATGTAAAGATCGAGTATCAGAGACCTGGTAAACTGTTTCATCCTTTGGATATCCCAGAGTGGAAGTGGGAAGACATATCGATGGATTTCATCATGAGTTTGTCAAGGACCCATCATCAGCATGATGCCATTTGGGTGATTGCAGACCAATTGATAAAGAGTGTTCATTTTTTACCTATTAAGATGAGTTAGAGTCCGAAGAGCTTAGCAAATTTGTACGTGGATGAGATTGTCCAACTTCATGGGGTGTCACATTCGATTATGTCAGCCCAAGACCCTCATTCCATGTCTCATTTCTAACACCAGTTGCAGAAGGCTCTTGGTACTACGTTAAAGTTCAACACTACATTTTACCCATATACTGACAAGCATACATAGCGCACAATACAGACACTTGAGGATATGCTTAGAGCATGCGTGCTGAATTGGGATAAACATGTGAATCTTGTAGAGTTTTCATATAATAACGACTATCATGACAATATTAGTATAATATGGCCCTATACAAAACTTTGTATGGTAGACCTTGCATATCCTTGGTATGTTGGGATGAGGTTAGAGTGAGTGAAGTGGAGTCTTCAAAGGCTATCCAGTACTACTTGGACCAGAAGCGGTTGATTCAGTAGCGTTTGGTTGCAGTGAAAAGCAAACAGAAGAGCTACGCTGATCAACGACATAGGGGGCTTAGTTTTGTCATGAGCAATCTCGTGTTTGTTCGGATATCACCTATAAAGAACATGTTCAAGTTTGGAAAGAATGAGAAGTTGAGCCTTTAGTTCGTTAGACCCTTAGAGATTCTTGAGTGTGTCAGTGAGTTAGCTTACCGTGTAGCGCTTCTTCCTCAACTTTTCTATATCCACAACGTATTCTACGTCTCGATATTGAGGAAGTATGTGCTTGACCCTTCACACGTGATTCACTATGAGGCGATCGAAGTACAACCTAATTTGACGAGAAGAGGATAAACTGGTGGAGATTGTGGATTGCTAGAAGATGACACTTCATACTAGGGCGATCTCGTTCGTGAAGGTGTGTTGGAAGCATCATAGACTAGACGAGTGCACCTAGAAGCCCAAGGCTGATATGCGTAACCACTACCCACATTTATTTTGTATGTTTTAATTTTGTGAACAAAATTATTTTAAGGGGGTATGGATGTAATATCATATATTTTTTTAAAGATTTTTAAAAATGATAAATATGATTTTTTAATTATATATTTAATTAAATTAATAAAATCATAGAAAAAAAGTTGATTTTATAGGTGATGTCAGTTGGGTCTGGGCGAGGCCCAGAGCCCACTAACAAGACCTAGTTGAGTCAATTACAATTTAAGAAATTTTTTGTTTTTAACCTTTAAATTCGAGTAAAAATCAAGCAAAATTCAGGTATATACACTGTTAGATGCGTCTAGGAATACTGATCGCATTTGGCAACCTATTTTTTTTTGAAATCGGATTACGATTAGCCCAAAAATTGCATTTTTCAAAAATGACTCGCCTCTAATTTTTACTTTTTTTGGATTGGATTGGATCAGACTAAATATGCTCCATTTGATCCAAGTTAATATGTATCTGAACCCAGTCCAGGATCCATATTTACTAGGATCTGGTCTAGGTATGATCCATATGGATTTAGATATTATATCTAGATATGGATCCGAAATCAATCGATGACCAATTTAAAACTTTAAAATCACCTTTAAATTAAAAAAGGATGAGGTAGAGTTCTATTTGGGTAGAACTTTACCCCATAGAGTCTTCCAGAGGGGGGTGGCACCTCTGAAATATTTTCTAGAAAAATTAAATTAAATAATTAATTAAAGAGATAATATCTAGAAGGTAGTGTAGAGTTCTACATGAAGAAGAATTGTATTTAATTAAGGACATCTAGAGGGGACATTGCCTCCCTTCTAGATTAAATCAAATTAAAAAAAATGAAGAAAAAAATTATTATATAGAGGGTTGGTCTCTCCCTCTCTCTAGAACTCGTGTTCTAGAGAGATAGTTAGAAAAATAGTCAGAAAGGAAAACCCCAAAATTGTGTGAGAGAGAAAGGAAAAGAGAAAAGAAAGAAAGAAAAGAAGGAGAAGAAGAAGAAAAACCATTTTTTCTTCATATATCCATCATTTTATTTATTTTTTTTCACTTTTCGATCAAGGTACAAGTTTCTCTCTAAGTTTTTACGAGAAGAAATAGGTATAAATCTGATTTTATTTATACGTATTAAATGGAAAAAGTAAAATCTGATTCAAAAGAATATATATACATATATAAAGTGACAATTTTATATATATACATGTATATGTTTAATTCTTGAGATTTGTCGATTTCCCTAAAGTATCAAATTCTAAAAATATGTAAGATTTTGTTTCCAAAGATGTCAATTTTTCTTGATTTAAAACTAAACATGCATGTAATACATGTTAATGATTGATTTTTCTGTTTATGCTTATCGAGTATATATATATATATATATATATATATATATATATATATATATATATATATATATATATATTCATGATGGTTGATTTCTTAAAGTTGTACCTATATGCATACTATGGAATTTGCATGTTCGAATCAAATTTATTGAGTTATATTCATATTCGAAAAGTCTGATTGTATTTAGTTGATCGAGCTCACATGCATACAACTGATTATGTTTTGTTGTGTTAGATTTGTTTGTTTCGCTTATTCATGCTTCTAAAAATATTTTCTTATTTGAGTATTTGGTGACCCACATATTCATGTACCTAAATGTCTATATTTAGATCAGTCAACATGCTATTTTGGATCAGATCTGCCGAGCAATAGTCACACGTTGTTTATGATAGATCTATCGATTCTCATATGTTTTGGACAGATCTACCGAGTATATGCATTGGCAGATTTGGACAGATCTGTCAAGTGCATGTATTGACAGATCTAGACAAACCTGCCAAGTTTCATAAGTACGCAGATTTGATCCGAATTTGCTGATTATGTGTATGCAGATCTGATCTGATTTGCCGAGTTGCATACAATGCAAATCTGACTAGAATTGTCTAGTCTGAGGCACACTGATTCGAATTAGATCTGGCGAGTGTATGCACTTGGCAGATCTGGTCCAGATCTGCCGAATATATGACTTTTGGATTTCGATTTAGATATATCCAGCTGCATGCACATGCATTCAAATATGGTGTTTTGATTTTCTGTTAGTCAAATTACATGTGCATGCATCTGTAGAAAATTATATGTTACAATTCTATTGATTTTGTACTCATGTATGAGTGTAGTCAGCATGCTGTACATGTTGTACACATGGTTTTATATGGTCTAGTTGACTCATGCACATGATTATGATCATTTACATGGATCAACCCAAGTATTTGGTTTGACATAAATCTCTGCATAGTTGATTTAATACATGAAATGGGTCATGTATATGTTTAAGATTAATGTATGCATTCTTTCTGAAATGATATATAAACATGATTTTGATTTGATTGACTTGCAATTGTGCATATCATACGCACGAGTCTGAAATATATTTGATGTTTGCATAAATGTGAACATATGCACGTTTGGACATTTATGCATGAAATTGATCATGAAAACATGTTCGGCTAGAATATGTTCACATGTGTATATGTTTGGCTTTATGTGCATTCATCTGTGTGTTTAAATTTGCATCGTGAACATATTAAAAACAATGAGTGTGTTGCATGTTCACTGAAATTTTGCAAAGATGCATAAATCACTTTTGAGATGTATTGGTGATAAGATATGAATCACTGCGGACCGTGTAGGTCAGGAGCATGTGTTGCTCTACTTATTGATAATTTTATTTATACATTATAAAATTTAATTTTTGGAAATTTAATGGTTTTTTAAAATTAATTGCATTGTTAAATTATGCAAGCTAGGGCCTGAAATTGGTTTTACATGTTGATTTGCAAAACGGTTCTTGTGTAAAGAACTTGAAATTATTTGAAAAGGTAAAAGATACCAAATAGTGTAATTAATCTCTTCCTTGATGCTCCTTCCACAATATGTGAATCTTGGATGGCAATCTTAAAGGACTATGAAGATACTAAAACTCCATATGTGATTGTGCCCCTGAACTCGATATGATGTTTCACCTCTCGACCACGATTTTAGAAAGATTCAACCACTTTGTTTAGGGGTGGCGTTGTTGACTCAGCTGTAATTATTGGTATACCAAGAAAGTGGTGTTAGTGAATGTTGATTTTTTTGATGTCTCGACATTAGATGTTGATTTCTAATGTTCCGATGGATGATGTTGATTTCTGATATTAGTCAATAAACAAATGTGAAACTTAGTAATAAAATATAAATTATGTGTTAAGCTACAACTGGGAACCTAACTTGGATTTCAGAAATTTATGCTTGTTTTGAGTATCTGTAAGTTTAAGAAAAACTAAAAATTAAACTTTTAGGCATTTAGTAGGGACATGTATACAAAAATAACTCTGATAAATAACTTAATAAGTTATTCATACACGTGCATTGAATCATGCATATTTACTGTTCAGCAATAGTTCATGCATTTATGCATAATTGGCTTTGTATAATATTTGATTCTACATGATATCTTGTTTAAATGCTTGAATGGTAAGTTGTTAATTGTGATATTCCTCTAAAATTTATGCATGAATCTGTTTATAATATTATTTTTACTGTTTGGATTTTTAGAGAAATTTGTACAAAGGACTTTGGTTCTTACTCATTTTCTTAAGACTGTTTTACAAGCACGGATGCTCAGTGATGTGTTGACTAGCTGACTGGAGACTACGAGCTGTATGACTGGTTTTTGGGTTCTAACAGGGTGGCTCTACTGAGATAGACGATTTTTGTTGTTCTAGACTATTTGACATTTTTATCAAATTGATAAAGTTTGAATTATTCTTCATTTGATTCAATACATGTTATGGTTTGTGGTTTGGTATATTAAATTTGTGAGGCCTCGGATCCTTGGGTTAGTTTTCATGATTGTTTAAAAAAAAAGTTCCATTATTTTTATGAGGGTTAGTTGGGGTCATTATAATTCAACCCTTCTTAAGTGAGAAGGAAATCCATCTCACGATATTCTATTGAAAGGCATTCTTTTGCTCCACTCTTTGGTGTTCTTCTAAATCCCTAGTTCTTCTCCCTCTCTATTCTCATAAATCTCAACAAGTCCCACTTATTTTCAGAATCACACATTTTCTTATACGGACCTTACAAACTCACATAAATTTATTTGTGAACATTCGATGAAATTGAAATCACTAAAATCACAAATATCCTATGTATTCGCATATACTTCACGAATTTACATAAATGTATTTGTGTACATCGGATTACATTTAAAGTATTAAAATCACAAATATCTTACTTATTTTCATATACTTAAAGAATTTACATAAATATTTTTGTAACCTCCACTTAAATTGAACATCGCAATATTGCAAATATCCATACTAAATATTTATAAATTTATTATATATGTGAGTTTTTTTAATATGTATGGAGTTCGCACATCATATACAAACTCTTTTTTGTACCTAGGGTTTCTTATTTTTGTTTGTGTCTATAAAGATTTTCCGTGTAGAACCCTCTAAATTGTTCCTCTCTTCTTGCAGAGATTCTCGTATAATTTGGCATTTTATTCAAAGGTGGTCGTGGTATCATCCTTGTCATCGACTTTTCCATATATATATATATATATATATATATATATATATATATATATATATATATATATAAGAAAATGAGAAGATACTCGAGCCATACCAGATGGGTTTTAAAAAAAAATTTAATGTCTATTTCAAAATTTTAACCTTACAAATGTGTTGTACGTGTTTGTTTTCATAGCAATCGGGTCTTAGATCATTTGATTTTGATGCGTGGATAAGTTTTTATAAGGATACAAAATCAATGGTCTATAAATTTTTAAGACTTGAGTTTCCAAAAACCATTTTTGCCATCCAAAATGCATGATCCAAGAGTCAATTCCTCTAAAAACAAGTATGTACTACACATTGGTTGGTTGGATTTTTGAAAAAAAAGTCCATCAGGTACGGGGCTGAGTATATTACCAATGCTCTCTCTATCTATTTATATCTATATCTATATATATCTATATATATATTGTTTGTTTTTCACTCTAAACTTTTTGTTTTTATAGATATGATCATTTAATAGCCTCATGCGTATTTTTGTTTGGTTGTTGCTATAAATATTTTTTTATGTCTTCCTGTGTTGTCATCGATTTTTCGAGCTATCGAATTTATCATTTGGGTTTTTTTCATATGTGTGTGTGTGTGTGTGCGTGTTTTTTTGTTGTAGATGATTTATATTTGGTTTCTTGTCCTTTAGTTAATATTTAATGTTTGTGTGTTGGTGTAATGGAGGCTAGGGTTTACTCTGCACAACAATTGAATATGGGTTAAGAGTTTATTGTCGGTAGTTGATTTTCAGAGTATTTGTTGTGTAGTTTTGTTAATTGAATGTATGAAATATATATATATATATATATATATGATCTTTTCTCACATGCTATTTTCATTAGATGAATAATATGTTATGTGGTTGGTGTTGACAGTTAATGATGGACTCTGAAATAGTTATAGTACATTACTGTAGCATAGATTACCCATACTTGGTGATTTATAATCATAAAAAGTTAGTAATTATATGGAATTTATAGTTTTGATGTCTCATAAAATCAGATATATGTAAATGTCATTCATCTTTTGATATGGTTTTTCTCCAAACATCAACATATATGGATGGTTGTCTTGGACATTGATAATGTGAAATCAATATTATTTTGTGGTGATGTTTAATTAGTTGCTCACAAGGATAAAAAATAAGTGAAGAATGTGTATCTATCTGAGGCACCATCTATCAAGTTGAGTCCTTTGTCGATAATCCAACTGACCCAAACTGTGAATGTTATTGATGTTGTACATGATTAAAGAATATGGAATTGATTGGGCAAACTAGTGTCTGTGAGCTTTATCGCAATAACTTAAATGACATATTGTCTTCTCAGAGATATGACAAAGCTAGGTAAAAGTTGTAATTTTGATGTAATTTATGATTAAGACGTAGGTGTGATCATGAATATAATATTTTGATGATTAATCTTGAATATTGAAAATGCATGAATGTTGCATGTATATAAGTAAATGAAGCGATAGATATGATGAATTTTGATTTACTTTATGCAACTGAACAGTCAATTAGCGATTGCAACGACCATGTTGACAAATGATGAAACATAGAAGCTTTTAGGTTGAATGGCACAATAGCCCGCTATTTTCAAGGAGCCAAGAACATAACAGGTATTGCACCCATGTACCATTCATTTCCTACTTTCTCCATCTTTCTCTCTCTCCACCCACCCACCCACGTTCACCAGCCCATTTCTCCCTGTTTAGGTTAGGACAGAACATTTTGTTCAGGACAGGCAGGACAGTTGTCCTATCTATGACAGACTGTTCAGTTTGTCCTGAGCAGGTTTTTTGGTTTTATTTTGTTTATTTTGTTTTGTTTTGTTTTTTTTAACTATACCGTCCCCACCGTTCCACGAGGTGGTCGGTAAAAAAAAAAAAGGCGTGCCGCGCGTCTTACGGACTCTCGGAACGTCGCGGACGCACGTCCACTGTTTGATTGTGGGCTAGAGAAGAAGCAGAGCTTAGATTTTTTGGAAACGTGGCAGAATAATCTACTGCCATTTGTGCTTTTGATATTGTGCAGGAGGATGAGGGAGAGCTCAAAATCACTCCATTTCTCTTTACTTGCAAAACTGGTCTGAGAGAACTGTCAAGGCTATGCTTCAACGGCTACCTGTGTCCGCCTCCCATGTAATCCCACCAACCACGGGAAAGTGGGGGGTCTCCATCGGTAGTATTCTAAAGAGAAGAGGCAGAAAATTCATGGTTTGTGCCGAACAGAGAGATACCCAATTCGAAATCGATCGGGAGAAGGCCAGAGAGGCCCTAAGGAAGCTCGATGAACAACTACTGAACTTGTCTCAGAAGGAAATTCCCAAGTCCAGATTCACTCCTCCACCTGGTACTCTCTCCATGCTTTCCCTCCTTCCTTTAAGGGCGGTTTAGATGCACCCACTTATCCAGATAAACGGGATAATCTAGGAAAATTGCATTAATCTGGATAAATGGGTGCATCCAAGCACCAACTTAAAGTTTCTGTTCTATTTTCTTGCTGAATCTACAGATGACGCTTTTTGGTTATTTTTTTCTCTTTTTTTCTTCTTTTCTCTTTTTAAATCTAATGATATAGAATTTACGGTTTGCTACCCCGAAGTAAAGGGCACTACTACCGGGGAAAAAACACGGTGTGTCTGTATTGTTTCTTTTATAATATGACTTATGATAAAGTAGCAACTATCTTTTCTTATGTTGTTCAGCCAGAAAGTGTCTTTTAGTTGTTGGGCTATTTGTTTGAAGGACATTTCTGTGAAAGAGATTGAAGATGTTGCTATTTTGCTAGTTTGATCTTAATTGAATTTGTTCTTTACATGTGATTCGTATTTGATCATCTCGGACACAAGGAAGTATAAACTAGAGAAGAACACCTAAATCATTTGTTCGTAACAACTTCTGTAGTTATTGTCCCTTACTGACTACTGTATTTGACAGATGTAACTAAACGCAGCTCTCAAATTATGTACTGAAATCTTCATGTGAACTACCCTATAGAAATTCCATTCTTAGTCGCGTAGAAAATGGAATGTGCTAGCGCAATTCTTTTTCCATATGCAACAGGCAAACCACCCCCAGAACAGAGACCTAGTCATGCTGGCTACGCCTGCCGTAGTTCTCTGTCCCAGCGGTGTAAAACTGTGGCGCACCCCTTGCCCCCAGGGAGTCTCGCTGCTTCGGGTGACTGGTGAGCTCTCAAATGTAAATGTATATGATATGCTCTACTCCCCATCCTCTCTCTCCATGCCCTTTCCCCCGCTCCATAATATAAACTAATTTTTAAAGCTAGCAATTAATAGGAAAGAAGCTTCATAGACATTACCAAGGTGAAATTGTGTAAGCTATCAAGTCCAATCTCAACCAACCCCTGCCTTCCCCTAATCATTGGAGGAGTCCTAAATCAGGCCTTCCCAGTAAAAAGGACTTTAGTCACAGTCAAGCTTCCTCAGTAGTACAGTACCTACTGAACTTGAGGGTTGAAATTTTCTGCTGTTTGTTATCCTTTCCATGGCTCTAGGATTTTACCATTTTTTGATAGATAAGCAGACAATGGAAAACTCTGGTCACCAACTGATGATAAATCTCAATGCCCTTCGGCTGTGGTGGTGTGCTGGCATCATATTGAAACATCTCTCTTAAGTTGTACTGGATGCCACCTTACTTGGTAACTATATCAAATACTGTAATCACCGCTCCCTCCAAGATATTTATGTTAGGATATTCTCCACTTTCTTGTGATACAGATATGTTTTCTGTGGAATGTCTAATTTGGAATTGTACTATAGCATACAGTGAGCTATATGATTTCGCTTTGGTTTATCTTTTATACTGCAGCATTTATTCAAGATTTATCAGTTTCCAAATAATGCCTGTTATATATTAAGCTGAAGTTAGTCTATGCACTTGCCATTTATTGCGTAATTAAAGATGAATTTTCATGTTACCACCAATACATTTTCCTCATGCATCTCAATTTAGTCTTTAAGCATGATAAAGCACTTATGGAAATAGGAAAAACAAGATTGTTCCCTTATTTTCCTTGTGATTAGAGATTTCTGATTTTGAATTCCTGATGATCATTCATCTATGTTACAACTTGCGTTTTTTTTTTCTTTTTTTCAATAAGCATTTACTTGGGCTGTTTCTTTTGGGAAGCTTCTATTCCACTTGCATTGACTGTTACTTTACATTAAGTATTTACTCAGTTACTCCTAAGGTGTATTTGATGTTACTTGAATATCAAATTTGTTAGATTTGTCATATAAATTTTGTTTTTTCCTTGTTCATTTTTCTTGCTTTCAGAAAACGACCTGAGAGCTGAGTGTTGTCTGTCATCTTTGTTTTGGTTATTTTTAATGTTGATTTGTTCCTATTATGATCCATCTCTTAGTTGTCTGCTTTTCTTGTTTACCAAACTTACAAGGATGGACCATTATTTTTAATTTTTTTTGGATTTATAACCCAAAGAAATCGCAACCGGCACGAGGACCTGGTGCCGCTGGCTCAGCCTGCCATACCTACGATCATCGTGCCGGCAACATAAAACTCCGAGGCTAGGAACCCTGCCCCCGGGTTCTATGCTATGCGTTGGCTTACAAAGAGGGGCGACACACATGGGAATCGAACCTTGACTGCCCGTCTAGCAGCCAAGTTCCCACCCCACTATGCCAATCCCTCTTGGGACATGATGGACCATTATTTGAGTCCCATAGATGCTCTTTCTCGATACTTAGTTGTACCCAGCAAGACTTCATTATATAATTATCTGCCTTGCATGTTATTGAATGGCCGAGATTGTTGCATGTTTGAGCTGGGCAAAATTACTAAACTGCAGGAAAGATGCAGGGTGCTTCATTGGGGAGTTGTGATACATAGTTGAGTTGCTTTCCCTAGTCAATGAGCCCGTGATTGCATTTCATTAGCCATGCCTATAGTCTATTGCATCAGTCCTAACAAACTCATGCCAAGTAAATCAGGCTCACTTGAGTTGTTGGAATCCCGAGTCAGGTCAACAGGCACTTGAAACTAGTGCTTTCTCTTAATGCTATCACCTATGCTTGGCTTCTGGTCACTTTTAGAGGGTCCTATTATTTGTTAAACTTAGATTTTTTACTTAATTATGAACATTTAATCCTCCATGATATAGTTATTTTTTTCCTCACATGCTAGACATGCAAGGCACATGAGTTGCAACACAAGGCTGGTCTTCCTATGGCAGAACACTGCTTTTTTTCTGAAAAAATGCTTGTAGTCTTTGCATTCAAGAAAAATTACAGACAAGTGCAAAATTTCTGAAGTATTAATATATTGCAAGGCTTTTAACCCTCACATGCCGGTGGAGACTAATAATTGATCGCTCTACATTGCTTGGAATGCTACTGGATCAGTTCATCTAGCACATCTTCTCACATCTCAAAACATCATAAAAATAGCCTTCCTGGCCATTGTGTCGTCATATCTGCCTTGATTCTTTAAGATTCAAGTGTGAGATTGGTAGATGAACCGGGTGTTTTCATAGCACATAGAACATTCGTGAAGAAACGGAATCATCTAAAACTAGCATATATTTTATAACTAAAATACACTGCTCCTGATGGTTTCATAGTTGTGTAAGAATGAGCATGTCTTTTGTCATTTTCAAGCTGTTTGACATTGCTCTAAATCATGCCCTGTTCTCAGAATATGATATCAAGAAAAGAGAGCCAATCACTGCTGGGCTTGACACAGAAGACATGCCAGACTTTTCAGGCTCATATATTGCATATGCTGCCGCCTTTCTTTTCATATTAACTGTTGTTAACAATGTAGCATTCGAGATGTTCATTAAACCATCTGTTGATGGCAAGGGTCCTCCACCTGCTACTTTTAGTGTCGGTTTGTTCCGAGAAGAGATGCCGCAGGCGCCATCACCATGAGGTTGAAGTTGCTCTTTTTGCTCATCCATCAAGGAGAAAGAGTATGTAGCTCTGCATCTTGACTATGAGCTTTTGTTTCCCATCCAATGCAGAAAATGAGAGGCACAATTGGCATTACATAGTTGTCATTTATTATTGCAAGTGTAATTATTGGCGAACCATCTCATAATTATGTTGCCCATAAAACTCAGATGCTGACTATTCATCAAACATGGTGGTGGCCCTCTAATGGCTAGTATGTACCTGCATTTGCAATTGTAATTATTGGCGAATCATCTTATAATTATGTGGTACTGTAGTTCTACAATATTTTCTTTTTCTTTTAATGGATTATTTGTAAGCTGGTAAAGGAGCTAAACGAACTGAACAGAGGTGTTCAAACTTGGCTCGTTCTTGTGGTGAGCAGAGCGGAGCTGAGCTGAAATTCATGGTGAGCCCGAGTTAAACGAGTCAAGCTCGATCTAGCTCATTTACACACACAAAAAAAAAACTATATTTTTCAAAATTAGAATTAATGGAATTTTAACTTTAAACATACTAGGCCAAGCTCAAACCAACCCATTTACAAAATAAATACATTGGTTCAAAGCGGTAAGCAAGAGCATTTGAATTGTTAACTTATTGTTGCTTGCAAGCCAAACACTTTAACCATCTACATTCTATGATATAAAACAAATGTAAAGTATATTTATTACTAAATAACGAGCCTATATAAATCGAAGTCGAACCAAGCTGAACACTTGTTAATCATGTTCAGCTTTGTAAGTCTATTTCATGAGTTCCAACAAGCTCTTTTCAAGCCAAGCCATGAGTGGCTCGTCTAGTTTTCTTGCCTTAGTCATTTGCACTGGTTGTATTAGGCCATGATTCATTCCTTGGCTGGGATCCAAGTTCAACATTGGCCTGGATTCAGTCTAACTGACCCTTGTTTGGGTCTTGTCTTGGTCTTGTAGGCTTTGACATGAAACTCTCTTGCTTTTCTATGGGTCAAATTCTCATAAACTAACAAAGACATGGTCAAACGAGGCTCGATCATTACAAAATCTAATAATGATAGTTATGCTAACTGATACAAATATATTTTTTATATTTAATATATAGAATCTACTTATTATTTAATAAAAAAATATTAAAACAATGTAAACCGTGTCGTGTCACCTAGACACAGGGACCCAAATAACGTGCCCCTATGACACATACGGATCTATATCACGATGGCACAGATACGTGTGGGGGCTCGATATGAATACACCTTTTATAATACTAGGATATGAACAATTGGATTTTATTATTTAATTGGTAATAAAATATACTTTTGATATTTTAATATACAAAACATATTTATTATTGAAAATATTATTAAAATTTATTTAAATCTATTGTAAAATAATATTTTGCACGTATTGTGTGTCATGTGTTGGGACTGCATGTTGCATCGTGTCTTCGAGACCCTAAACAGCATGGCCTTGTGACATAGCTTAGAGGAAACTACTGTTCCTTCAGCTGAAAGCTGGTTCTGTGCTATGGATTTCAATGGATTAAATGTTAGTTTGGTTGCTCTTGAGAACTGTTTCAATGTGGTGGCTGAAATCTTGAATATGTTAACTGAAAATATGTGAATCAGAGTGTGAACTAGGTTTTTTGACATTTCTTTCGCAATTCTGACCGTGCACGTGTTCGGCACTATTCATTTGTTAGGAATTGACTGTTGGATCATGTATTTTCGACAAAAAAAAATATTGTTTTTGAATGCTTGAATATTTACAAAAAATCTAAGCACTCGATTTTCAATCCTTAAAAAATTCTGCTTATGTGCCCCAATCGGTAATCTAAGACCCAGTCTCTATAAAACCAGACATATAGAACACATCCGTATAGTATAGTGAAATTTAAGAAAAAAACAAAAACCCACGAAAAACTCGTTCAAGTTACATATATATTTACACATAGGAAAAGTGGTAGCTGCCTACCACTTTTTTGGCCTACCTTGAACAGGTATTTTCAGGTTGTTTTGCAAATTTGACCCTGCAAATGTGTTTGGCATGGTTGATTTACTAAGAAACAACGTTAAACTTGGATTATGTTTTTTCAAGAAAAAACGTGATTTTTTAAGCCTTATATTTATAAAAAATCCTAAAGTGTCAATTTTTAAAACTTATAAAAACCTACGATCCAATGATTCTTTTAAAATCAAGCATGCCGACCATATTTGTATGGTCAGATTTAAGAAAATCATGAAAACCTTTCAAAAGCTCAGTAGACCAGAAAAGTCCTAGGCAGTATATATATATATATAGGAAAAACCCGTGTCTTCAAAAGGGGTTTCCTTCGAATATGTTCGAACTCGTGGCTTCATGTTGTGCGTTCTTTCTCTTTTTCAAAAAATGACATTTAGAGTGGTTTTGGACTGCCACTAATTATCATTTTTCCTCTTAGAGATTTAGCGCAGTCAAAACTGTTGCTAAATCTCTTAAGCGTGCAAATAAAAAAGTAACACAGCATCACCATTTGATCATGCACAATCAACGGCGATGCTTTGCCAAATGTATTCAAACAATTTAACTGTTTGAAGATACGGGTATATATATATATATATGTGTGTGTGTGTATATATATATATATACATATATATATATACATATATATATATAGAGAGAGAGAGAGAAATATGGTAATGTGTAGCTTCCAAACCATTTATCTCTTTGACCATCTCAAACCTCTCTAAAAAACATATTTGCATGAGTTTTTTCATAATTCAAACATGTAGATGTGTTTATCAATGTTTATTTATAAAAATCATGCTTTAGATTGAATTAATTTAACAAGAATTCTTGTTTTTTAGTTAATCAAGTTTTTTATTCGATATATACCGTTGTTTTTTTTGTAGAGTTAAAAACACATGTAAACATAACAAATATTTAAACTAATACATGTTTTCTACTAAATAAAGCATAGATATTACATCTAAGGATTTAGATGAAACAAAAAACACAAAAGTGTTTTCTAAAGAATCTTAGATTGCCTGACAGATAAATGGTCCAAAAGCTACATATTACTCTCTCTCTCTCTCTCTCTATATATATATATATATATATATATATATATATATATATATAAATAAAGAGAGAGCGAGAGCCACTAGAATATGATAAATAGAAATATGTGAACCCGAACTAGGTATTTCTACATTTTTTTCTCAATCCTGAATTGCAGATGTGTCCGGCGTGGTTTATTTGCTAAGAATCAAATATTGGATTGTGCATTTTCAATGAAAATTACTATTTTTGGATGCTCAAACTTTTATGAAAATTTTGGGCAATCCATTTTAAGCCTTAAAAGATCCTGCTCATGTGCAATCTAATGATATGTTACCTGGTCCTTATAAAACCAAGCATGTAGATTGCATTCAATAGTGAAATTTAAGAAAAAAAAAAACTAAAAAAAAACTCATGAAAATCTTGATTCATTCTTCAGTTCACATATTTTGGCAGCTATACAGTAGAGAGTAGATGCCTACACCGATCAATGTTTACCGCTGCCTACAAAGCTTTTGAAGGATTTTTCTATGTTTTTCTCTAATATCATTGTACAAGTGTTTTATGTATTTGATTTTATAGGAATGGACTCTTGCATCATTCAATTCCAACATGCAGGTAGGTCTTTGAAAATCGATGATGTAAATTTTTTATAAATATCATAAATATTCAAGGCTTAAAAAATAATATTTTTATTAAAAAAATACGATTCAAATGTCGTCTACTAGAAAATAGATCACGAGGCACGCATCTGTGAGGTCAGATTTAGAAAAACAACTCAAACCCCCCTGGCTCGCGGTAGACTGTTGTTGGCAGCTTCTCTCTCTATATATATAATAACAGTGGAGTGGACGAGCAAGTCGTCCACTGTTATACGATCAGCAGGGCACATTATTTTTGTGCAAAATGACCGTTTAGAGGCCATCCTGAACCGCCACTAAAGGTAATTTTTCCACTCACTTATATAGCGCGATTCAGGACCGCAGCTAAAAGCACATTTTGCGCTAGATTGTGGTCTGTCGCGTGCCTCTCATATGTATCGCACTAATACCTAAAGGCTAAAACATTTGAGAACCAAGAAAGAAATTATATTTAAGAGAAAGAAAAAGAAAATCGGTTTCTGCAGAGTATTGTCTACGTGTAAGAAAAGCAAATCAGGTCAAAAGTAACCCTTGGATGCCGATCATCCATATGACCACTGGCAACCCAAGGACTATTTTGTTGTTTTCTTTTGCATTGTTTTCAGCCTTTCTTCCTCTTTTCTTTAAAATGCCATTCATCTGTGACATTAAATTAAGATGCAGAAAAGACATCCAAAGGGACGACAGATTATCATCAGGGTGTCCCTATCTTATCCACTCTCAAAACTAAGTCGTTGTAACATTAAATAAAAAAGCATAATATGAAATTTAATCAAACCAATCTGCAATTAAGAGCTGGGTTACTTATTCTTTATAATCAACTTGTTGAGTGTGTTAGACTCTTCAAAATTTTCAAAGTTGATGGTTTGAAAGAAGGCTCAAAAGGTAGGTCTAGATTTTCGACGGATGTATATTACAATTTGAGTCTCACAAACTCAAAAGGATCGAACTTGAGATTCTTTAATCATGAGACCTGTGTTTGGGGTGCAGAATCATGCTGGACGGAGTGAGAAAGAGGTTTGAGGTTTCTTGTAGTTGCAAACTGGGTAAAATGAGAGAAACATGACTAAACAGCTAAATTAGGTAGGTACAATTTGAATTTGATAAGCGTTTGGGCGCAATTTTGCTTAAGAATTGAAAGGCTCTAGTCCAAGGGTTCTAGAGATGTGTGTGAAGGCTTGAGATATGATCTAGATACATACAAAGGCTGTTGATGGTCAAGTGTTATCGATTTAAGGAATTTGGGTGTTTCAAGCCCCTGACATGATGCAATTTTGAGTTTTCGTGTCTAGAAAACCAACAAAAGTTAATCTAAGGTTATGGAAGGGTTGTAGAAGTACCTTGGAGGTCTGTAGTAGGTTGGGATGGAGTTTCCCACATTTTGAAACTTAGATACATGATCTTCAATGCAGATATGCAACTCGGCTTGCCAAAAAAGCAAAATGCATGATCTGGGGCATTATGGGATCTTGGGCTCCAAAGAAGGGTTGGACGTCTAATCCTTGTAGGTATGATATGCTGGGAGGTCTCAAAAGGACCAAAGGTTGTGAGAGGAGAGAGAGAGAGTTAGAAAGAGAGAAAAGAGAAAGATGTTAGAAAGAGAGGGACGACTAGAGAGAGTTGTGAGAACTTCAATGCATTCAATAATCTCCAAATAAACTTCGTCAAACCTCTTTAAATAGAGTGTGTTGGTGTTGAATCCTAATTACCCAAGACTACATTTAGTTAGAAAAGTCAATAACCCAACTAAGCTAGGACTCCTACTTATCTAAGGACTTCACACTAATTAACTAAATTAATTAAAAACAATCAATTTAGACTTAATTAACTTTTATAATGAGGGATATCTACTGGAACTCTTCTAGTTTTATGCCCCTCTCATGTGGGGCCTCTTTGCTAATTGGTATGTCTCATCGTGGTGTCATGTGTCTAGCTTCTCCTTTTTTTTACTGAGACTCTAAGCATTTAGCATTTTCTTAATTAGAGAAGTCACATTAGTTGTCATGTCATTACATTGTGACCTACACAGTGTTGGTCAGCCCTTATAGGGTTCTAGAGAAGATGTTTGGATCCTGGGTACTCGATTTGGATTTTCTATCATATTATAAATTATAACAGATTCACCATGCTTAAATGTATCTTATCCTTAAGGTCCAAACTCTAGGAACTTCCTCTTCAGATTAAACTCACACTCACATGGCAGTGTCCTTGCTCTAACTATCTCACTCTATAATATGTTTTTGCATCATACGATCATACTTATTGAGTCTCTTGGTCTTCAGAATTTCAGTGGGTTGTGACTCTCTATCCTCATCATGGGGAGTGTTCACTACTGCTGGTGGCTAACCATGGAACGACTTGAGACAGGAAATTTGAAAGACATGATAGCCAGATGATAAGTCAGTTTTCCTACCTGTCCTTCAACTCAGTATGGTCTGTAGTACTTGGGTAGGAGCTTGTGGTAGTCTTGTCCCAAGGGAGCCTTATGTCCTCTAGGCTTGCATTTCAGCCACACACAATCTACTATCTTAAATGTATGATCAGTCTGACCCTTGTTGTTGATTTGTTTCATACATTATTGGGTCTTCGCGATGTTCTGCTTTAATGTAGTGAGAATCTCATCTTGTCCCTATAGAGCATGATCTACTTTGAGCGATGATGCACTCTCGTGCTTGTACGCGACCACTGATGGGGGAGAAAACCCGTATAATGCCTTGAACGAAGTCATCTCAATGGAGGAGTGATGACTTGTATTGTAGGCATACTCCGCCAATAGCAAGAAGTGGTGCCACTTATTTGGAGAGTCTTTCACAAAGCAATTGAGGTAGGTTTCTATCGCTTTATTCACAATCTTCATTTGTCTGTCTATCTACGGGTGGTGAGCAGTATTATAGTTCAACTTTGCCCCACTAAGCTTGAAGTATGTAGTCCAAAATTGTCTTAAGAAGATTGAGTCTTGATTGCTCATAATGCTTCTTGGAATCCTATAGAGCTTCACCATGTGGCTCACAAACTGTTTGGCCACCACTTCAGTGGAGTACTCTTGTGGTAACCCGATAAAATGAGCATACTTGAAAATTATATTCACCACTATCATGATGACTTTTTTTTGCTCACACGAAGGTAAGCCTTCCATGAAGTTCATAGAAATGTCTTACCATGCTCGCTTAGGGATCGACAATGGCCATAACAACCCGTGCAATTTTATCGCCTCATACTTATTGGCTTGACAAACTACACATTGTCGTATAAATTTACAAATACAAGTCTTCATGTTTAGACAATAAAAGGGGGATTTCAACCTCTAGTACATCTTGGACATGCCCTCACGTCTGCCACTAAGTGTGTCATGCACCTCATGTAATAAAGCCTGGATCATGACAGTTTCTGATGAAAGGTAGATCTGTCTTTTGTAGAACAAGATCTCACCTCTAACCGTGTAGTTAGGGTGATTATCTGGGTTCATACCCAACTCACACACAATTTTATTGATCCCACTATCTTGTTTGGGTATTACAAGTCTTATTTCATATATCACATTCAATAGTGGTAAGTGTGTGCAAAAGCGATGTATCCTCAAAACATCAAGAAAGGACATTGATCATTTTGTTCTTCACACCCTTCTTCTATTAAACCTTGAAGTTATATCCCATGACCTTTGTAACTCATCTTTGCTATCTGACAGTGGTAATATATTATCTCAACAAATATTTGAGTCTCTGGTGGTCAGTCTGCATGATGAACTTATGTCCAAGAAGGTAGGAAAACCACTTCTTCACCATAAAAACCGTCGTGAGCATTTCCTTGTCGTAAGTAGACAACTCTTGTTGGGAAAGGTTTTACTCTTGAACGCAATAAGATATTCCTCTTGCGAGAGGACAACACATATCCCACAGTCACATGTGTTTGTCTCTACCACAAAGACCTTGTAAAAGTCCGTCAAGGCAAGAATAAGAGTTTGGCATATGACTTTCTTAAACTTCTCAAAAGCATCAGTAGCTTTATTGGTCCACACAAACCTATCATTTCTTAAGAGGGAGGTAAGGGGTTGGGCTTTGAGACCATAGTGCCTCACAAATCTCTGATAGTACCTGGTCAAGCCAAAGCAACCCTGAAGTGCCTGCACAATTTATGGCTTGGATTATGCTTGCATTATATCTAACTTGTCTGAATCGAACAAGACGCTTTAGCAGGAGACAATATGGCCAAGATAACTCACTTACTCTTGTTTAAAGAGGCACTTGGACATCTTAGCATACAAGTAATGCTCTCATAGGGTGTTTAAAACTACACGCACATGCTACATATATGCATCCCAAGAATGACTATATACTAATATGTCATCAAAGATTATGCATTCTGGTGGACCTAGGTTTAGTTTTAGGGTTTAAGTAGGCGTATGTTAGGTTTGGTCAAGTCAAAGGTCAAAGAAATTCAGGTAGGGTATAGTCATAGTTCAAAGAAAAATAGGGTTCTCCCAAAATACAGTGATGACATGAAACTCTTAGATTGGGTCTTTCATGCAATGATAAACTGATCTCCACCTGTTGATAAAGTCTTGAGTGTCCTCATTTTTCTTTTACCTAATATCATAGAGTTGATTTATCGTTGACAAAGCGTCCACTTTGAATCTAAATTGCTTGATGAACAAGTTCAAAAGGGTCTATAATTGTTTGATCTCAAGGTTGAAAACCACGATAGTGCTTCTCCTTCAAGGCTTCTTAGAAACCATCAAATCAACACCTGGTCATAGTGTAGACAGTTAGAGCAGGCATCCAAGAATAGAGTGATACCAGTTTGTGGCTTCTCAGTCTTGTTGAATTTTACAAACTTTCGGGGAGTAAGACCCAATGGTTCACTATCTTGACTCAAAATGAAATCTTGTATCTCATTTGGTCTTCCTTCTCCTTTGGCTTCTTTTATTTGACGGATAACATTTCCCAATTCTTTTTTGAGATTTTGAACCTGTTCTTCATATTATTGGGTCAAAAACTTATGGTTCTAACTACTGTACTTGTTGGTTCTGACATTCAGATTAACTGGATCTTCTAAACTGGCACCTACTTAGCCTTATGCCTTTGATTTTGCTTATAGCATCATAATTTCACCTCATTATCTAAGAATTTTTGTTGAATTTCTTTTATTGGGATCTTCAAAGTTGCATTGGAGTTTTTCACTTCTTTCAAAATGAATCTTTTTGAAAACTCCTCTACTACATGTTTTCCTTTATCTGAATATTCTTATTAGATATCTTCCGCTTCTTCTTCTTCTTCTTGATTTATTTCTCCCCCATGGTGTTAGCCAAAAGAATCCTCTCTATGTGAGAAGATCACCACTTATCCTAGTTGTAGATCATCACCCAACAAGGCTCGGAGCTCCGTGGTGCACCTAGGTTTCTTTTCAGGGTCCCTAGGTGAATCTTGGGCTATGGATTCAGTTTGTATATTTAAGTCGGGGCTCTCAAACCCTATCCTGAATCAAATGAGCTCGGGTATTTAATATGATCTATATTAAAATTCTTTTTTGAACCATACTCTGGTATTTAAACACAAACAAGAGTCCAAACAAAATCACACAACATACAAATCAAAATGTTAAAAATTGGGTTTCCTAGTTCTCTTCAAAAGCTCTATGAATCTGTGAGGTCTGCTCTAAATATATTTTAATAGGATGGACTTTTCTCTATATAGGACCTTTCATTATACTGTAAGGGGGTTATCGATCTCCTTGGTTCAATACTGATATACCCAAGTTGATCACTTCTAGTACTAGTGGAAAGATCTGTAGATCCAAAATATAGGACGATTAAGGGGGTTTTGAAAATCCATATAAGAAAATGAAGTCTCTACAGTAAAAATCCTAAGAAGAGAGGATAGAGAATAAAGAGCATACGCGAAGCAAGCATTGTCTTAAACAAAATGATTTTCTAACTTATTGGGGGTTCGTATTTTCCTAAGAAAATCTAAATGACATGCAATTCTCCTATAAAGATTTTTAAGTTATTTTTAAGGATAAAAAGTAAACACACAATCTACCCATGGTTTTTACTTAAGAAAACCGAAAAGAAACACACAAGAAAACATTATGGTTTTATAAAAAAAAAATTTGAAAAATGAAAATAGATTAAATATTGGATTCAGACATAGACCTTATCTAAAAGATCTACTTGGGTTCAAACACCACAAACAACACTCAAAATCATGATACAAGGATGGGTCTTAAGATTCGAGGCTTCGGGACCCAAAGAAAAAAAAAGAATCCAATTTAAAAGGGGGTTTTAGCGAATTATGTTCCAAGTCAAAAAACAATAACAAACTTTGCTAGTAAATTTTGACCTAGAAGATGCACAAATTTAGGAAAACACAAAACAAAAAAAAGATAAAAAATTAAAATATCTTTCGGACGGTATATGGATGGCTGAAAACAGACAAGCGGGTGCTGAGAGACGACCCAAAAGCACTTATGAAAATAGGGTACAAACACTTATTTCGTTTGATATAACCTATTTGTTGCTCTTCTACATCAAAAATCCGAAAACGCAACAAAAATAACATAACAAGATGAGATCATTATCTTTTCAACATAGTGAGATCCTATCAATTTGATGGACAGTTGGGGAAATACACCTTCGGAAATGCAGATAGGTCAGTTGTTTCATACTGTAGAGCACTTTCTCAGTTTTGATTTTGAATACCAAAAACGAGAACCTTAGAAAGGTTTTAGGCACTGACTCAAAACTATAAAAACTTAGATCTATTTTTTAGATTTCAAATGAATAAAAAAAAACATGTGTTTTTGTTGGTTGGTTGCAGAGTTATATATATATGAGAAGAGGAAGTTTTCTGCATAAAACAATCACAACAATGATTGCTTTTCTTGTTTGAGCATATTTTCAAAGGTTGTAGGGACTGAATATGAAAATATGTCAAAAATGTGAAATGAAGTATCAATCATATGATTTTCAGCTAGTCTTAGATCATTGAAAAGAAAGCTACATGCAGAAAGATATAGTTTTGTCAAAGTGACAATGTCTGGAAAAACAAAAAATAGGAAATGTGGGATTCAAATCCTAAGTGGATCCAAATCTGATAAATACAAAATGGTACTAGCCTCACAATGCTAAAAATCTCGGCAGATCTTCAAATCGAGTGATCAAACCCACCATAATCATCATTTTGTAGATCTTGAATTTTTAAAAGTTAATAATAGAGGTTTTTCTTGAAAAATACCTATTTTAAAAAATGGATTCAATACCTGGATCTAAATTTGGGAAGAGTCTGGGGTTATTCTTCGAGATCCCATGCCTTTCCTTCTTCGTTGAGTAGGGATCAACCAAATCAGGAACTTTTAATCATTGTTGTTGGGAGCAGTGATGTTACGAAAAAATGCACCTCAAGTGAAAACCTGTAAAAAATGAGTTTGGTGGTGTGAGCCACCAAAACTCGAAAAAAGATAGAAACACAACCAATATACAAATGTTAGGGATTTTGATAATTATAAAAATATAATGAATAAATAAAATAAACAAAAAACTTGATTCTCACATTAGGGTTACGTAGCCCTTTCTACATTGTTGATGAACAAAGGAGAGCACAAACAACACTTCGGTTAGGCATGGGCTCTGAAAAAGGGTGAAATAGGGTGTTCGGGTCCTAGATTAAGCTAGATGAGCTTGGCCAGGCTAGGCTGTATAGAGATTTTGGCAGAGGAGAGACACATACACCAAATATTGAAATAAGGGGTAGCTTCCAATTTACAGTTTTTTTTGGTGGATCCATAATGTTTTTTGCATATTTGAGATTTGTTTTTTGGATCCTATCCGGATTTAGATGGATGACTCTTAGTTGGCTACAAGGTAGGTTGCCTAAGATACAATTTTCATTTAGTAAAGGAGTTTCAAAATTGATTTTGGAATTGAATGTTTAACTCCAAGTTTGGAAGGGGGTGGCTAAGTTAAGGCGGGCAGTTTCATACAAAGGCGTGCTTCTCAAGGTTGTTAGCAAGTTTTGATGACAAATAGGTTAACAATAAATGTGTTAACGATACATTTTTTGTGTTAACAACACTTTTTCGTTTTTTGACCCTCCTTACAACACATCAAAAATCTTCTGACAACACTTAAAAAGTGCTAACAATAATTTTGGTGCCAACAATAATTCAACTTTACTCATGTGTCATCATGATAAGTTATCTTTTTTCTGTTATAACTTCTTATCAGGATGTTGGTTTGAGGTTATTTTTATTGTGTTGAACACCTAACATTCTCATTTTTAATTCATATTTTTGAGTATAAAATCAAATTTCAACAATTTGATGGTTAAAAAATAAGCTCAGTCATATCTAAAGAATAGGTTTTTACTAAACAAGTAACCTTGTTTTGGTCACAACTTTTCTCTCTTATGTTGTATTGACCTGATTTTTGGCTTGTTAGAAAACTAAGAACCTCATCTTTACTTTCTTTTGTCAAAAAACTTTAAAAAAAAAATTATCATTAAAAAATCAGATTAAAATTGGTAAAACCTTAAAATAGGCTAAAAACATTAGATTTTTTATTAAAAATATATTGGTCCAAAATTGAGTGTCTATAATAATTGACCATTTTTTATTATATTTTGCCATACACATCTTGCTTTAAGCATAACAACACACGGTACTAGTACAAAATTGGTTTAAAACAATTGAAACCATTTTCAGAAACACCAAGAAACTTGTTTCGAAATGCATATGAAATTCATCTCTAAGAATATAGGAAATTAGTTTCTTATACAAGTGAAACTAGTAACACAATTGGTTTCATATATAGTGGTGGCAATAATTGTATGCCACTCAAACAATGTAAGACATGGGATAATAGAACCTTCACCGCCCCCCTCTTATGCCTTTCTTATATGTGTGGATGTAATGTACTTTCATTGAACCCAGCAGTAGGCTTCTCTCACTTCCATTGAGGCTGCCAAAAGGAGGTTATTTCTTTTATTTTAATGTAAATATGATTTTTGTACTTTTTAGAATGATTGAGATTTGATAAGATATGCAATAGATCATTATTATACTTGCATATACTTTTCACGGATTCTTGCAAGAGCGTGCCCTTGCATTATTAACTTGAGATTGTTCTGTGTTTTTTCTTTATTTAGTTATTGTCTTGCTTTTACATGTTGCTTGAGGCATTGGCCCATTGCTATAGTTATACATGGTGAAATTATGTGATATTTTGCCTTTTAGTGTTTTTGCTTTTATATCTTTTATCACAATATATACGATGGATGGTATTATTCTTCTAACATAAATGATGAGATGTAATTTTCAAAATCTCATACCATGATCAAGGAAATTGCATACCAAAATCTGGTATACAAATTTTTAAATACATGTTCAACTAAAAATATACCTGAAACTTTTGAGGCCTTTTATACCCATACACGTATTTCGTACATGTATCAGGCAACTATGATCCACACTGCGAGGATACATGCGGACCTTTTCAAGAAAATGCTCAAATGACTGGACTGAATTACTTTTTATATCACCCAACTCTAGTTAACTCTTTAAAACCACACCTTTTTAATCTTTTCTCTTTTTTAAATGGCTGGATGTCATTTTTGCAGCTCACCTGTATTTGTAGCATAGTTAAGGGAAACCGAGTAACATCCATGAGCAAAAGTTACTAATGGATCAATTTTTCAAACATCTGTTTTATCTTAAATACTTGAAATTGAGGCAACAAAACATAAATTTTCGAGATCAATTTTTTTTAATACATTAACCGCCTATACATAATTACCCTTGGTTCTTTCATTTCAATGTGGGTGGTGGAGGGTACCCAATCCACATCGAGTCAGGCTTGGACTGCAAAATGCAACACAGGCTCAAATGAATATGGGCCGCTATTTGGGTTGGGCCCATGTATAAAAACACATGGGACCCTACAGGCCAAGACTGAGATCAATTATAATTGACTCCGATTGGGCTCGGGTGAGGATGCGGGTCAGGCCTGTCGGTTCCTTATCAGGCTCTAATCAGGCTGGCCGGATGGCCAGCCCTACACAGGTTTCTACCAGTTGGATCTAGATCCAAATACAAACCCTTTTTCAACCCTATTCATCTTAGTTTTTTTTATAAGCAAAGCTGGGGTTGGGCAAACCCCCCACCGGTTACACAACCCATACCATTGGGATTTAAACTTGCAACTTCCAAACATAAGGCACTAACTGCTCCTACAAAATAACCGGAGCCCCGGATTGCTTACAAATGACCAAATAAAGTAAAGTTCGTTATCCGCCATTGTAAATAATTAATTAAGCTCCCCATTTCTTAAGGGGTTGTCATTTGCTATCAGATTTGGAAACTACCAAATAGCAATATGGAAGTATATAGATATATAAAACTTTCTTATTATGAAAATATCATTATTTTAGCCTGACATTTAATGGCCTATATATATATATATAATAGAGAGAGAGAGAGAGAGAGAGAGAGTAGTAGGTGCCTACGGCTTACCATGCCCGAATATTTTCAAGATGTTTTTTAGCAAATTTGACCCTACAAATGCATTCTGCATTGCTATGAAATGACAATTGAGTCATGTTTTTTCGATAAAAAATTGTGATTTTAAGCCTTGAATATTTGTGATATTTATACAAATTTTACACCATTAATTGTCAAACATTATAAAAACCTACCCGCACGTTGAAATAGGATGATGCAAGAGTGGATTCCTATAAAATTAAGCATGTAGAATATATTAACAGATTCAAGAAAAACACGAAAAAGAACCATTCAAAATCCCTATAGGCTGTAGTAGGCACGGATAGGTGTAGGCAGCTACCCTTATATTTCTTAATGTCTGAAAATGATTTTTTTGTAATTTTTATTATAAACTTACTTATATATATATTGATATTTACACAAAAAAATCTCCAGAAAAAACAGGTTTTTTGAAAATATCACCAAGTTCTCCCTCGCTAAGATTTTGTCAGTGTGATCAAAACATGCAAATTTATATTAGAATTCACATCCAAATCTGATCACACGTTTGTCAGCTAAATCATGCATAGATCCGAAAACAAAAAACATTTAACTCCTACGGCTGAGAATGGATCACTTTGTACACTATACCATGTTCAGGTCTGGTTAAGATCCAACTTAGACGGTTCCAGGTCCAGGAATGCTACTGATGGATGAGGACGTACCATACTGGCTTAATCAGGCAAAACCTTCAACTTTTTCCTTTCTATACGTTCACACACGAACAAACTAGATCCAGGTTTGGTTCTAGATATCCCATTCCAAGTCTTGGTCCAAACTAAAATCGGATCCTCCAACACTGCCCATCTATCTCATCAGATCCATTTTGTTATGTCTCGAGTTGGGTAACAATTAGTTTGTTGTGGTTCTCACAAAACCTGACCTGTTGACAGTCTAAGACCGCGCCTTTCTTGGGCTGCCAACGGATTGGATACAGGAAAGATCATGATAGATCTAAATCCTAATCTGATGTGGGTCAGACTGCATCCGAATCATAAATAAGAATTCCGGGTCCAATTAAAGACCGGTCCGAACAATGGTTGTAAATGTTAAATTTTCAAAAGGATCGGATTTTATCCTAATAAAAATGCAGATCCAACAAAATAAATGGTTTGGGGTGGTCACCATTCAGGCTCTGTTTGACAACTGGTAATTTGGATGAGAGTTTATGTGTTAGATAAAAGCTTGGTCAAACTTGATTGGTGGTAGCAGGTTCCAGAGAATGATGTTGAGAATTCAAGCTTTTTCAAATGAATAAACTCCCTCCAATTCCATCTCCCAAACAGAAGGATTGAAAGGCATTATAGTACCAACATATGAACTGTCCAAACAATTTAAAGTAGACTTTTTTTTTCTTCTAAAAAAAATTTGATCTAGTCATAAAACTTATGGTGCATTTTAATGTCAAGGATCACCCCGAACCAATTTGGCTGGATAGAGATGGGCCGAAAAAAAAATTGAAGCTTGGCTTGAACAAGTCGAGCTTTTTGAGCCAAAGCTCAGCTCGAGAGCCCGGCTCATGTAAACCCCTACTTCCTAATCAGTGCTAAACACAGTTATGTAGTCAAATCCAATTGTTGCAACTTGCGCACATGGCTTCTAGCTTGATATTAGTACCTTCAATAATAGCAAATATTCATCTAGCTTTATAGGAGAATGCTTTTGGTCAGGACCTAATGAAAACATGGTTGAGAGTGTTTCTTGTCAATTTTTTTGTACTTCTAGATGTGTTTGCCATTGTTTGTTTACCGAGGAACATAGGAATCAAATCAACTTAATTTAACAAACAAACTAAGATATATTATTGTCAAGTTTTGGTGCAATATGAGTAGGGATGGCAGTGGACAGGGGGACAACGGTCCTGCCCCGTCCCGGTCTCAATCCCCGCCTAGCCCCCTGATGCCCCCCTCCTCAACCCTTTAAGGGATGACTATAGACTAAGGGAAAATGGGCCCCCACCCCACCTCACCCCGTTTGAACCAGGGGTGGGCGACATGAAGCGGAGATGGAGGCGAGGATGAAGGTTTGGATTTTGAAAGGGGGCGGGGGTCGAGACCCTGTCCACTGCCATCCCTAAATATGAGCTGTTTATTTTTTCGCTCATTTATAAAACATGTTCATGAAAAATACCTAATTTAATACATATTCTCTATCGATCTATTGAGTAAACTATGTTAAATGTAGAGTGATTTGTAGCGGTTCACACGTTAGGGGTGAAATGAACGTGCTAAATGGGTTTTTCAGTTTTTTTTTTTAAATTCTGACCGTACATTCAGACGTGGTCTATGTACTTGAATTCATAGGGATCAGCTGTTGAAGCTTTGGATTCCCACATATGGCTGGGTTTTTATAAGGTTCAAAAAATCAACCGTCCAAAATCTTTGTAAATTTCTGAGACTCCAAATATCATTTTTTTTCATCTAAAACACATGATCTAGGTGTGGATTTCTGGTAAATCAATCATGACCAACACATTTATGGGGTGCGAAAAAAAAACATCAAAAAGGCAGAAAAACTCATTTAGCACGTATCATTTCGCACCTAACCTGTGAGCACCTACCAATTTCTCGTTAAATGTATATGTCAATTTAGATCGAACAACAAGTATGGGCAACCACATTTTTTTGCCTCAACTAACGAAAATGGGTTTTGACCAACTCATTTCTGTCTTATTTATCTGGTATAAAACGGTAAAGCTTTAAATTGCAGGAAATTTTGAACCTGTTGCCAACTGAGCAAATTAGCTTTTGTGATTTAGTGAGCCCACATCAAGGTTGTTAAATGCGATGAGGCGAAGCAGCGAGGCGTTGAGCCTGCGCTTCGCCTCTGAGGCGTACACCTCTCACAACATGAGACTCTTAAGTATCCATGGTATATCTAAAATATCGTAAAAATATATGGCATTTTTGTAGAGATGTTAATGAATTGAATTTAATGCGTATTCGACTGCATCAGAACGACCTTTGTTTAATGATCAGATTTGAAAAGCTGAAACCCCATCTGCTCGTAATCAGATTTCTTTTTTTATATTTACCTTAGGCACATCACTGCAACGCCTCAGTACCTTCAGCGTGCGCTTCGCCCTCTGAAGGGTAGGCTTCAGGTAAGGAGGCGTACGACCTCTCACAACACTGAGCCCACATATGAGACTAAGGATCCGATACCCAAAATGACTCGGATTTGGTACTTCTAAATGCACAGGCAATCCAGAAAGTGGCGGTAGTGATTTTTATGAGTGATTATTATATAGTTATATAGCCCTACAGACGTCATGTCGTGTGTGTGTGTGTGGAAAGTGGAAGCTGCTTACCACTTTTGTGGATTACCATCAACCTACGCTACGAAAACATGCCTTTTTGGATTATTTTTTTAGTAAATCTGACCCTACAGAAGTCTGCCACACATGGTTGATTTTATGAGAAGCTACACTATAAAATCAACCACACTTGGATAATGGATTTTCTATAAAAAATATATTATTCTTTTTAAGTATTGAATATTTATGCAAATTTTAAAATGTTAACTTTAAATCTTATAAAAACCTAAATCGGATGATTCAACAGTCGATTCCAGTAAAATCAAACATGTATAACACATGTATGGTCGGACTTAAGAAAACATGGAAAAAGCTTAGGAGGCTGTCCAGAAAAGTAGCAAGCAGCTACAACCCACACTCTCTCTCTCTAGGGTTCTAACAAAGTTAGGAGCATATCATGAGTGAACTTGGGCTTTAGGTTTTTTTCTTAAATCTGACCTTCCTTGTAGATGCACTTGTCATGATCAATTTGCTAGAAAATGATGATAAGATCACTTTTGTTTATGAAAATATATGAATTTTCAGCTTGAATATTTATAAAAGTTACATGTCATCATTTTTCAAACCTTATAAAAATTACCCAAATGTTAGGATCGCACCATCCAACAGTTCATTCATATAAAATCAAGTATATATATATATATATATATATATTTATTTTTTGAACGAGCCCAACATCAAATGAGCAGACGCACGCCACACATTCACTGAAAGAACTATCACTGGGAGGGAGGGTACGGGTAAGCTTTCGTAAATCTGACCCATAGATACATTCAACATGGTTAATTTGCTAAAAAACAACATTTGGATCGTATTTTTTGATTGAAAACTTGTTTTTTTAAGCCTTAAATATTTATAGTATTTTATAAAAAATTTACACCGCAGATTTTCAAATCACATAAAGACCAATCTGTGCATCAGAATGGGATGATGCAAGTTTTTTTTTGTTTTTGGATTTATAATTAGAAAAAACTACACTCAACACCAAGACCTGATCACGCTGACTCAACCTGTTATACCTACGGTCATCGTGTCTATAACGTAAAACTCCTAAGCTAGAACCCCTGCCCCTACCGCCTTTGCCATGCATCGGCTTGCACAGGGGTGACACTCATGAGAATCGAACCTCTACAGCTGACGCAGCAGCTAAGGCCCCCCCCACCCCACTAAGCCAATCCCCCTTAGGTTATTTCCTACGAAATCAAGCACGGGTCACATTTGTACGGGCAGATTAGAGAAAACAACAAAAGAATCCTTTAAAAACCATGAATAATGTAGAAAAACTACCTTTACTCGCTCTCTCTATCTAATAAGAGGATTTTCGAGGTGTTTTTGCAAAAATTGGCTCTATAAATTTGTTCGGTATGTTAGATTTACTGGACAACGACATTTAGAAGGTGTTTTGTTGTATGAAAAGTTCAAAATTTTAAGTTGAATATTTATTAGAATTATATATGGTCGATTTTCAAACCTTATAAAAACCTATCAACCTATTGGAATCAAACTTACGAGAGTTTATTATTGTAAAAACAAATTTGAGAAAAGCATGAACATATATATAGAGAGCTCATTTCGTTAGTGTTTTGAGAGAGAGAGAGAGAGAGAGAGAGAGAGAGAGAGATCCCATTTTTATCGGTGATTTTATTAGGGGGAGAGAGAGGATCGCATTTTTATTGGTGATTTCGTTAGAGAGAGATTCTCTCTCCTCCGCCATGGCTGATTGACCTTTGGTCTTCTTTTCACACCGAAATCCTTCTTTTTTATGTTCTTCTCCCAATCTCCCACTCTTTCGAACCCTTCCAAAACCCAATCCCCACCACAAAATTAGGCCTCTCATTTCCTTTTCCCTTTTTCCTCTCTCTCTCTCTGTATCTCCTTTCTCATCTGTATACATTCTTCTCCTTCCCTCTCTTTTTCAACAAAAAAATTCCAGTTTCTTTCTTCCCTTGAGTTATTTTGTATTGAGGTTCACCCATTTCTCCCTAGCCCCAGAAAGAGAAATTTGGTGATTGTTTCTCTCTAGGCCGAAATTCCTGTACCCATGTTTTTAGATCGAAACCAAGGAAAACAAGAACTGGGTTTTGTTCTCCTGATCTCTTCCTTCGATACCTTTTCTCATTTTCTTCCTGGATGATCGAGAAAACCAGAGAAATCGTCATTTTCTCGGTCGTCATTGGCGTTTTTCTGCGGTGATTGATTGATGGGTAATTGCTGTTCTTCGCCGGGAAGTTCTGGAGAGCAGAAGAAGAAGAAGGAGAAGAAGCAGAAGAAGCAGAAGAAGCAGAATCCCTTCTCTGCCGATTACCAGGTTAACAATGGGCCCGGCGGCAAGCTGGCCGTCTTGAGTAACCCCACCGGGCACGACCTCGAGAGCCGGTACGAGCTCGGCCATGAGCTCGGGAGGGGCGAGTTCGGGATCACCTACCTCTGCACCGATCGGGACACTCGAGAGGTCCTGGCTTGCAAGTCCATATCGAAGAAGAAGCTGCGGACTCAGGTCGATATCGAGGACGTCCGGCGGGAGGTGGCGATCATGAAGCACCTTCCGAAGCACCCCAACATAGTGAGCCTCAAGGACACGTACGAGGACGGCAATGCCGTCCATCTCGTGATGGAGCTCTGCGAGGGCGGCGAGCTGTTCGACCGGATCGTCGCCCGCGGGCATTATACAGAGCGAGCAGCCGCGTTCGTCACCCGCACAATCGTCGAAGTTGTCCAGGTTTGCTTTCTCTTCTGCGCATTTTGATTTTCTCGATCTCCATCGTTCCCAAATGTTGCTCGTTTATGCCAATTATTGGTCTTGAATTTTCTATTGGTTTTGTTGCTTCCATTGGATCCAACTGAACCTTTCGATCAATATTCATTATTAGTATCTCTGATCTGTGTTTGATTCATAGTTGTATTTAGTTCCTCTTTGGATTCTGATGGGAGACTTTGATTTCGGTTGACATTGACTATTTTCTCAATTGTTTAAAACCTTTGTTCCTTTTCTCGTTTGGTATTGTTTAGTGTTGTTTGTGGCATTTTTCTTGATGTGGGCTAGTGGAGGATCTGATGTTAATTTGTTTCTTTCTTGTCGATTTGTTTGGTGAAGTTTTGGTTTGTCTTTGGAGCTTTTTAGCCCATTGTATTCCACATCTCTAAAGAATCAACCTTTTCGCCTTAAATTCCTTTAGGCCTGTTCTCTTTTCCATCATATTGTACCTTTTGCTTTTTGGCCTAATAGTGGTTAGCCCTTTTGTTTGCTTGGTTGTACTACAGCTTTCGCTGCAGATGGCTACGTGTGTGGATCAAGAGGGCTGCTTCTTCTTTTTTGTTTATGTAGTTCATTTACATTGTGATTGAAAGAGCCATACCCAGTGGCGTCCTGTATCCTGGGGTGCTGGGGAGCGGCGGACTAGAGGCAGTCCTAACCTTCTGCCTTTTTCATGAAGCAGCCGCTCTCAGGACTCGAACAACAACGGCCTTCTTTATTTTCATCGTGATTAAGGCTCTTAAGTTCAATTTCGTTTTCTAGACACTGCAGTTGCTATGGTTGATGCCTGAAAAGCCATACTTGGGTTGCAGGAGATGCTAACACCCTCATCTTGATATACCTTTTATGCTATTAAGTTCTGGGTACTATATACAGGGGCGGAGCCAGGAATCTAAACTAGGGTGGGCACAAATGCACATAAAAAAACAAATCAAAACCCTAAATTCATAGATATGCTAATTGAAAAAGAAACATAAAACCCCTAAAATTCTAACCAAAATCAAGCATGCATGAATCATGTTTAATGTTGATTTAAAAAAAATGCCTAATTAAATATTCATGACATTTAAGAAACCAAATAAAAAATTTAAATTCTAACAAAAATCAAAGATTTAGTGGTTTGATAAGTAATAACCAAAATCAAGCATTCATTAATTGAATCATGCTTAATGATATATAAAAAGAAAAAATAACACAAAAAACCCAAAAATTATAATTAAACATTTGCATTATTTGAAAAAATGCAAACCAATACCCTAATATCTAAAGAAATCATGGATTTATGTTCATTGCCCCCCCCCCCCTAATATTCTAACTAAATTAAGTGTTCATTACATGCCTAATGCTAATTTAAAACATACAAAAAGCCTTAAATCCCTAATTAAATATGTATGCTATTAAAAAAAGAAACGAAATAAAAAAACAAAAACCCTAACAAGCTGTTAAAATGCATTGTATATGTGTCATTTTTGTATTATATATATGTCTTCTAATGTGTATGTAAACTGAAATACCCCTTAGGGGTATTTCAGTAATTTCACCTTGTGACAGGTGTCAGTCTACTAGAGACTGACTACCTCTTATTTTTATTTCTTTTTATTTTTTGTTTGTTTTATTCTTGTAATTAATGCTGGACAGCATTGGGTGCTGGTCCAACTAGCTGTTGGACCAGCCGATTGGTACATGGAGTGCCTATTTAAAGGCACTCCTTCCCCTTGTAATATTTATGCTTGTTGCCAAGCATAGTTGAATAAACATTGTTATTTTTTATGTGTTGCCCTCTTTTGAGAGTTTGTGAGATTAGCCCTTGGTGACTCTTTGTATTTGGCCCATTAGTTGCTCTTGTCCTTGTGAGTGGGCACTCTTGTAGCCACTTCGTGGTATTGTATTTGTCCACTTTTTGTTTCATTACATGGTATCAAAGCCTCTGGTGCTCTTGGGCAAAAGTTTGAAGAGGAGCTTCATGGGATTGGTGGAGCATTGATTCATTTTCAACAATCTTTTTTCACTTTCTTCTTCTCTTCCTTCTTCTCATTCTTATCTCCACTATTTTCTTCACTATGGCCGATAAAAAAATTGTAATGGTTGTTCCCATCAAATTTGATGGGAAGAAATATAACATGTGGGCTGCGGCGGTAAAGAGGATCCTCATGGGTAAAGACTTATGGCATTTTGTTGATGGATCCGCATTGAAACCACAACCAATTCTCACAAAATTTGTTGTTGGAACCGATGGTGGATTAAAAGAAGAAAGCCTTAAAGGAATTTAAAAGGAAAAGGCTATGGTTGACTATAAAAAAGCCTATAAAGAATGGAAAGTTGGAAATGCCAAGGTCATCTCCCTCTTTATGGGTAGTATGCATGAGGAACTTTGTTTCGACATTCTTTAATTTGAAAGAGCCGATGAGGCTTGGAAATATGTTAGACAAACGTATACCCAAAAGGATGTGGCACACAAATGGGATCTCAAAGACAAGGTACACAATTGCAAACAACGTGAAAAGACTATGATGGAATACTATAGTACCCTCAAGAGACTTTGAGATCAATTGGCTAAACTTGAGCCTATATGTGAGACTCCAAAAGATGCTAAAAAATGGTTGAAACACAAACATGAGGAAAAATTGTTCTAATTTTTTAGAAGACTTAGACCCGAATTTGAACAAGTTCGAGTCAATATTATTTATAGCAAAAATCCTCTTCTCTTAGATGAAGTTTTGGCTCAAGTATGTATAGGGAAGACAAGACTAAAAGCTATGACCGAATCTAAGGAGACAAAAGCTAATGTGTTGGCCGTCTCAAGACCTGGGGCCAATACAAATGTTTATAAACCACCAAAATTTTCAAAACCTTACAATGAGAAGCTTAAATATAACGACCACAAAAAGTGAACTATGTTGATTTATCATAATTGTGGAGAACCAAGCCATATTATACCATTTTGTCCCAAGTTCAAAGGAAGAGAAAAAAAAGGTGGCATCCATAGGAGCATCTCACGAAGAAAAAAGTGAAACCAATAAAGATTTTAAATCTATTGGAACCATGTTCACTCAAATCATGACAACCCTTCATCCATTAATAAAGAACTCTTCTCTATCTGGTGCTGCGGTCTCTACGTTATCGCCTTCCGGTAAGGTTTCATGGCATTTGGATTCTGGAACCTCATTTCATATGACTCCACATTCGTATTTACTTTCCAAATGTTATACTAATTCAACACCAAAAAATGTTTTTATCGTCGACGGATTCTCTTTTAGTATTAAAAGCATTGAAAAATTTGAAAACACTTCGAAATTCTCTATTCCAAAAGTTAGACTTGTCCCAAAACTAAATTTAAATCTTTTATTTGTTTCACAAATCACCGACCACGTGTGTAGTGTCTCCTTCTCATCCAAAAAATGTTTTGTGCATGATCTTCAGTCCAGGAAGCAGATTGCGGAAGGCTATAGAGAAAAAGACCTTTACTACATGGATTGTAACGCTCCAAAATTTCAAACTTTCGAACCTTTTAGAGTTTGTTTATAAAATCAGCGGAAGACTATTCTTTTGTCAAAATCAGAAAGGCAAGCTGACAACTTTGGGCACGTTAGCTAAAAGAACCAAAACTCACTACACATGTTACATGCAAAACACTTGGAAATGCCACTTTCATATAAAGGAGTTCCCAAATTGTACATCGAAATGAATGATGTGCGACGGGTCGTGAACGTATCTTCTCAACATAGATACGTGGAAGACGTCGTGGATCTGAGCGTACTGAGGAGGCAACACCGCACGGTAAGCCGCCTCACCGATCCGATCCAGGATTTAGAATGGTCTGACTAATCGGGGACTCAGCTTTCCCTTATTCCCGAACTGGAAAACGCTCTTTGTAGGAGATACCTTAACAAAAACCATATCTCCCTCTGAGAAAACGCGCTCTCTACGCCGACGATCGGCGTAACACTTCTGCCGACTTTGCGCGGAGCGAAGACGTTCCCTGATCATCTGCATTTGCTGAGTATAGTGCTGCAACACTATAGGAGAATCTTGCGTCCGTTCGGCTACCTCATCCCAGTAAACAGGTGATCGACAAGGCTTCCCGTACAAGGCCTCGTACGGGGCCATACCGATGCTCGCATGATAATTGTTATTATACGCGAATTCTGCCAATCCGGTATGAGAGTCCCATTCTCCCTTCCAGTCCATCATGCAAGCTCGCAACATGTCTTCTAAAGTCTGAATCGTACATTCAGATTGTCTGTCGGTCTGAGGGTGGAAGGCAGTGCTGAATTTCAGCTTCGTGCCTAAGGCCAACTGCAGCTGCCCCCAAAACCTTGAGGTGAACCTCGGGTCACGATCAGAGATGATTGACACAGAAACACTGTGCAATCTCACAATCTCCCGGACATAGAGGTCCGCCAAGCTGTCTAGTGACTGACGGATAGGAAGGAAATGCGCCGATTTAGTGAGTCGATCCACGATCACCCAAATCGCATCGTGTTTTCTCTCCGTCTTTGGCAAACCGACGATGAAGTCCATTGTGATGTCCTCCCACTTTCATTGTGGAATCTCCATCTGCTGCATCACTCCGCCTGGTCGTTGGTGCTCGATCTTAACCTGTTGGCAAGTCAAGCACTTTGAAACATACTCGGCTACGTCTCGCTTCATTCCGCTCCACCAATATCTGCGCTGCAAATCTTTGAACATCTTCGTGCCGCCCGAGGGAATCATGTACTTGGACTTGTGGGCTTCTGCTAGAATCTCATCTCTCAAAATAGGATCTTCTGGTACCCAGAGACGATCTTTATGCCATACACTTCCTTCCTCACTCAGACGGAAGGGGGTATCGGTCCGCTGCGCTAGAGCCTTTAGTTTTTTGTACTGCGCATCGATCTTCTGTCTGACGAAGATCTTAACCAATAGCTCAGGTTGAGCTACCATACTGGATAGACTGATCGAATTTTAAGTGATTTCAAAGGGTTCTCACGATACCAGATCCTCGATCAGCTTCCACCCAGCGAATAACGAGTTAATGAAAATGCTGGGAGACTTACGGCTCACAGCCGCGCAAAAAAAAAAGGGCGATCAGTAAACCTTCCTGGCAGAAGATTGAGCACTTTGTGAACACTCTTGTTACCTTTTTTTTCTCCATGGATTCTTATTCTTCTCAATCGAGTCTCTCTTCAAGCTTTCTTAATCAACTCGTTTTCGAAAAGTTAAACACCTCAAACTTCTTGATTTGGAAGAGACAAATCATACCTTTTATAAGGAGCCAAGGTCTCTTAGGTCACCTGGATGGAACCACTCCAGTTCCCCTAGAATTTGTTACGAGATAAGAGAAATATGATAAATGGACAAGTTTAATTGTGTATGTTAAAAATGCAGAATATCTCAATTGGGAAAGAAAAGATCAATCAGTAGTTGCATACGTCACTTTTACCTTGTCTCAAGAGGTTCTTGTTGCAATCTCCGACAATTATACAACCCTGCAACTTTGGGAGAGATTGGTTCAGACGTATTCACAAGTTTCACAGGCGATAGTTTTTCTCAAAAGGGAATTTCAGCTACTAAGAAAAGATTCCATGACCATCATGAAATATCTCAACAAGATGAAGACTATCACAGACTAGAGTTACCAGTCGAGAAAGCGGGAGTGGAAAACGATACGGGAAGCGGGGCACTTTCAAAAATTTAGAAAGTGGGGAAGCGTGGGACCACTTAGAAGAAAATTCTGAACCGTCTCGAAAGCGAACCGGAAGCGAGGGAGAAGCGAAAAAATGAAAAAATGGGGGAAGCGAGGGGGAAGCGTGGGGGAAGCGTGCTTCCCATAAAAGGGAAGCACGCTTCCCAAAAAAGGGAGACACTTCCCCTCACGCTTAGGAAGCGCGACGTTTCGCGCTTCGGGGAAGCGCGACGTTTCGCGCTTCGGGGAAGCGCGACGTTTCGCGCTTCGGGGAAGCGCACTTCCCCTTTTACCTAGGCGCTTTCGGTAACTCTGTCATAGACCAACTTGCAATTATAGGATGCGCCGCGAGTGACAGTGATATGGTGCAACAAACTCTGAGTGGATTGGGACCCGACTATAATATGATCGTCACTTCACTATTATGTCTGCCTGTCCTTCCTACTTTTGATGAGTTGCGAGCTAAATTGATTCAGTATGAAATGACTCTGAAGGGATTTTCTTAAGAAACACATACTCATACAAATTCTCAAGAAGTTTTTACCATAGGAGTGACTTATGGTCGAGGACGAGGGTAAGGGGGACAAGGGCGAAATGGACACGGAGGACGTGGATTACGTCCCACTCCAAATATCTTGACTCATACTCAGGGACAAAGGTCAATCCCCACTTGCTTCCTCTGTAACAAAAGGGGGCATATCAAGGCGAATTGTTGGCACAACCCTGAAAATAAAGGAAAGACTCCACAGACAGAATAGAAAGGAAAGCTCACTAATATCAGAGACAATGGAGAGATTAGAGATCTGTTAATATCTGCCCTATCAGAATTGAAATTAAAACAGAATGATCAAGGCACATGGTTCGTCGACTCAGGGGCAGCAACTCACGTGACTGGTGATGCAATTTAACTTTCTAAACCTATCCCTTATTTTGGCAAAAGTAACATTGTCACTCGAGACGGATCCTATCATCCTGTTTCCCATGTTGGAAAATCTGTCATTCCCATGTCAAATTCTACTCTCGAACTTACTGATGTAGTTCATGCTCCAAATATAAAGAAAAATATTATCTCTGTTTCCAAGCTTGTTGATGATAATCATACTTCAGTCGAATTCACTCCCTTCTCTATGCATGTCAAGGACCTTCGCACGAGGGAAACATTCACTGAAGGAAAGAGACGAGGCAATATGTATGTCTTTGAAGAAGCTCCATGTCATCCCGTCCGCCCTATTCATCTGGATTCGAAGCCTTCATTAGAGTCATGTTCCTTCTCTTCAGCAAATGTTTTTAGTATTTCTGAATGTAATAAGCCTTCCTTATGGCATAGTCGATTAGGACATTGTGGGAGTCATTTTATTGAGAAACTTGTTTCTAATAATCTCATTCCAAAAGAAAGTCTCAATGTGGATGAGAAAAGCCAGAAATGTTTCAGTTGTTCTTTATGCAAAAGTCATGTATTGCCTTTCTATTCTATTAATAAGAGAGCTTCAAAGCCTTTTAAGGTGATATGTTCTGATGTATGGGGACCTGCCCCAGTTGTCTCTGGATCTGGGAGCAGATACTACCTAATCTTTGTTGATAGCTACTCTCGATACACCTGTATATATTTTATAAAAAATAAGTAAGAAGTTTTCCTTTTGTTTCAAAATTTTCTTTCCTTAGTAAAAAATCAATTCTCTGAGTCTATCCAATTCTTTCAATGTGATGGAGGTGGGGAGTTCTCATCTAGTGACTTTATTTATTTTCTTCAAAATAATGGGATAGGAAGAAGGGTGTCCTGCCCACACACTCCTCAACAAAATGGGATTGTTGAGCGAAAACACAGGCACATCGTTGAAAGTGCCATGAGTATGCTTCATGATAGTAATATTCCCATTAATCTGTGGACAAAAGCTTTTCATTCCGCCTTACATGTGATACATAGATTGCCTATGGTTGTTCTAGAAAATAAGTCTCCTTATTACTGTCTTTTTGGAGCTCATCCTAATTATCATGATTTGCGTGCTTTTGGATGTGTTTGTTATGTGCATATTGATCGGTCCCTAAGAAATAAGTTTCAGGACATGTCTCAGAAGTGTAGATTTGTGGGATATGCCGACGACTACAAAGGATATAGGTGTTACGATCCCGTCAACGGACGTATCAGAATCTCAAGAAATGTCATCTTTGATGAACACAATTTTGATCACAAAGCTGACACAATGGATATGTCCTCTACCATCACCGAAGTTTATTATCCTTGGCTGAATTCAGAATTTTTTGCTAGTTCCAATGAAGTCTGCCCTCCAGATTGTGGGTAGCAGAAAAAAGAAATGTCTGAGACTATTGGCACATCGGGATCACAAGATGGAGAAGAAATACCATCTGTACCGGATAGATACAAAGGCATTTGCTATGCTAGACAAAGAACGACAACGCAAGATCTTTCAAATCACACCTCAACAGCTGCACCTACTTCCTCTCATACTCTTGAGGTCAGAAGATCCAATCGCATGCGACACCTTATTGATAGGTGGGTCAACTATAACAATTTCTCTTTGGACTTTCAGGTCTTCTTAACTGCTCTGAATAAAGAAGGTGAACCTATCATGTACTATCAAGCAACTACTTCCACTAAATGGGTAGAAGCCATGAATAATGAAATGCAAGCCTTACATGAATGTGGAACTTAGGAAATCGTTCCCAGACCACCTGATAAAAATGTTGTTGGATGCAAATGGGTCTACAAAATAAAGTATAAACCAGATGTAACCATTGAACGATACAAGGCGAGACTGATTGCAAAATGTTTCACTCAAGAAGCAGGACAAGACTATGATGAGACATTCAGTCCAGTGGTGAGAATGAGAACGATTCAAATTATTCTTTCATTGGTCGTTGAGCATGGATGGAAGCTGAGTCAATTTGATGTAAAAAATGCATTTTTGCATGGGGATTTGAAGGAGGAAGTCTATATGGAACAACCCCCTGGATATCAAGAGCAAAACTGTAAAACACATGTATGCAGGCTAAAAAGAGCTATCTATGGCCTAAAACAAGCATCTCGCTCTTGGTTTGACAACTTATCCCTTGAGATTCAGAAACATGGATTCTCACGCTCCCTATTGGATCACTCATTATTCATTTTTAGAAGTCAGAATGTGATCACTCTATTGTTAATTTATGTTGATGATATAGTTATCACAGAAAACTCTGAAGATCATATCAAAGAAGTAAAAAATCTATTAGGTTAGAGGTTCAAAATGAAAGATCTCGGAGCCCTATGCTATTTTCTTGGTGTAGAAGTCGACAGCCAGGCTCATGGCTTGACTCTCACTCAGCACAAGTATACGATAGATGTTCTCAGCAAGGCAGGTATGAAAGACTGCAAACCTTTAGCCACTCCAAGTGTGCTCCACCAAAAATTAAGTGCTCATGATGGAGACCTATATGAAGACCCCACCAGGTACCGCAGTCTAATAGGAATGTTACATTATCTCACATTTACTCGACTTGATATTGTTTATTCAGTCAATCAAGTGTCTCAATTCATGCATGCACCACGTACTGGGTATATGAAGGCGGTTAAGAGGATACTCAAATATCTGAAAGGGACCATTGGAGATGGGTTGATACATTCTTCACAGTTGTCTGGCAAGAATGTGCGTAAACTTATTGTATATTGTGATGCAGACTGGGCAGGAGATCCTGATGAGCGAAGGTCTACGTCAGGATATTGTGTTTTTATTGGGAGAAACTTAGTCTCTTGGAGTAGTAGAAAACAAAAGGTTGTTGCTACATCAAGCACTGAAGTTGAGTATAGATCCATGGCTGCCGCTACTGCCGAAGTCACATGGGTCAGGCACTTACGAACTGAAGTGGGAGAAACGATCTCTCCGTCTACCTTGCTGTGTGACAATCAAACTGCTCTCAATATGTCATTCAATCCAGTACACCACAGTCGCGCTAAGCATATTGAGATCGACCAACATTTTGTGAGACAAAAGGTTGAAAAAAAAGAGATTGAGCCTAAATTTGTTAACACTGAAAGACAAGTTGCAGACATTTTTACCAAGGGCTTGACAAAAGATCGCTTTTGGACGCTTAAAGGCAAGTTGTTCATGGTTCAGAACCATGATCAACTTGAGGGGGGGTGATAAAGTGTGTTTTGGGTCTGGATATCATACCAGACCCGAGTCCACCTGAATAGCTTTTATGTACAACTTTGTATTGTTCTATTTCATTCTGGGTCTGGATATTTTACCAGACCCGGACCCATATTGTACACTCAAAACATATTAATACACTCTTTAGGTCACGATTTCATTGATTGAAATCGTGACAGCCGCCGCCCCTTTCTTCTTCTATTCCTTTTATCTTTCTCAACGCAGGTTCCTGAGAAGATTCTAGCACAGTGGGCTATACACATGCCTATCACTGCACATTCTCTTGCAAGTGTATGGAATGGATTTGAGCCTCAACAGGGTAACCGTTAAAGTCCATTCGTCTACCAACACCACCTCATGACTGCTATTTGTTCTAATTGTATTGCTTGTCAGAATTCCACATCAGGTGCTGATATTGCTTTGGATTCTACCTTTTTTTTTCCTAAAATTCTTTGCATTACTTAAGTTATATTAGAAACCTCTTACCTACCTTCAGAAGATTTTAATGCGGTACAATATTTAATTTCCAGTTGTTCTCTATTTTGCAGCTGTGCCATAAGTATGGAGTAATGCATAGAGATCTCAAACCTGAGAATTTTTTATTTGCAAATAAAAAGGAAGCTTCTCCCCTTAAGGCGATTGATTTTGGACTTTCTGTATTCTTCAAGCCTGGTAAGATGTCAAGATTTTTTTTCTCTTCTTTGAAGGCTCATTCCTTATTTTGAATTTTTTGTTTTGGTAACTGAGTGTTTGCCTATATCTGTGAAGGTGAGCGCTTTACTGAAATAGTGGGCAGTCCATACTACATGGCCCCAGAGGTGCTAAAACGGAATTATGGCCCAGAAGTTGATGTGTGGAGTGCAGGCGTTATTCTGTACATCTTACTCTGCGGAGTGCCTCCATTTTGGGCAGGTCAGCTTTCTGGAATGGATTGGATCGAGTGCCAATTGAAATAACTATTGAAATCAAAATTTTGATATCTATGGGCTTGACTTGCAAATTAGTTGGGGTAAGGTTGCTAATCTTGGATTACCTAGGTTGGGCTCATAGATGAACCAACTTGATCCAAGTTTATAGCAACTCTGACTTGGAGACTGTATGGTCACTTGATCTGAGTCCACCGAGACCGTAGGCTTGGGTCCAATCCAAGTAGAATATTGTCCCCAGTGCTGAGTTTAATGAATTCCCAATGTTCACACCTGGCTTTAGCAGTTCATATGCTTGTATGGAAGTTGTTATGGATGTGAGTTTCTCTTCTGTTGCAGAAACTGAACAGGGAGTTGCACAGGCAATTATTCGTGGTATTATAGATTTTAAAAGAGACCCTTGGCCGAAAGTTTCAGAAAATGCTAAAGACCTTGTAAAGCGAATGCTGGACCCAGATCCCAAGCATCGGCTGAGTGCTCAGGAAGTGCTTGGTGTGTTTCTTTATTATTCTTGCATCACTTTGTAGCTGCCCTTCTAACTTTGATAGTGGGCTGTTTCATGTGGCTATTCAAGTGTTTATGTGCCTTGAAACAACCCATGCAGGCATGTTTGTTACCATTATATTTTTTACTGTATTTTGCCTAAGTATAAATGTTAATTTTTAATGTATTTTTGTGCAATGACAAGGCCTGTAGTTAAAAAGGAACTAGTTTCCGCGTTGTGGTTTCAGCAAATCAGCTTGATTCATATTTTTTCTAATTTGTGAAGTCAAAATTAATCAAATTCAATGACTGTGTGGATATGGTTTGAAAATAGAAATTTAATTAAGTAAATGTTATTAGCAACGAGGGGTAATTTATGTTTAACATGCTTTCTTGGACTTTTCAAGTTAGAACTCGATCTTATTATCATTGAATGAGTTGTTCATAGTTTGATTTCTTTTGTGTAAAATTGTTAACTATAAATCCCTGTGCTTCATACAAAGTTGGAATCTACCCTGAGCCCATTTTAAGATTTCATCATTGCCTTATTGCTTCTAGGAACTGTAAAGAATAGCTTCTTTGAAGTGGTTAACCCAAAAAATTTGTGCAACGCCAATGATGTTTCACCCCAAATATCTGGTATGATGATTCATTTGTGTAATCTAGTTAGATGTACATTCCACTAACCTTTGCAATAATGTACTGCTAAATATTAGAAAGGAAAGACTTAACATAGTAAAATGAGATATTTATAGGATATTTTATGAAAGAATCTTCAAGAAAAACCCTTCATTGTTCTGGTTGATTTATACAATAAATTGATCAAGTTAGGAGCTTAAACTGGTCCCTCTTCTATCTTGTTAGGTCTTGTTTCTTTATTGAAAATGTTAGGAAGCATTGGGAAAAAATAAATATTTTTTAGTTTTACTTTTAACCCTAAAACATAGAAGAAATATGGAAGGAGCATATAGAAATATTTTAAAATCTTATCAACAGACTGGTCTGTGAATCTATTCTAACTCTCAACGAATTCCTAGGATCAGGCAGGACAGGTGTTGCAATTCTTTCTACCTCTAGAGGTACATGACAGACCAAGAAGCTTGACTAGAAAGAATTGGAAGAGAAATTTTGTTTTATATATGGTGAGGTGATCCATCTGGTATGGCTTTTCTTTATTCTGATAGAAACAACATTTCCATGCCAGAGGAAAGATAGCTATAATGATCTTGCATACTCTAAATACACCCTCGGTACAATATTGATGAGCTCAGAAAGATCGGTGTTGAAGTTAAATATGCACTGAAGATCAATCAAGCAGTTTTTAAGTATCAAAATTTTGTAAAATGACAACAATGCATTTCGCTCCCTCATCAAATGGACTTACATTGGTCCTGTAAAATATGTTGGGTACTCTGTGGTGGTTGTTAAATGAAGCATTTGCATAGGGAAATTCTCACCAATACAGCTGCTAAGTTGCCAATGAGGTGCTATAATTGTTCTGGTATGGCTATTACATTCCTCAGTGGCAGGGGTTGAGGTAGCACTAATTTCCGATTATTTGTAGGTGCAGGGCGGTTGCCTCCAACACTCCCTTGCCATTATTCTCCATCATGATCATCATCACTATGACCATCAGCATCATAACAAGAGAAAGAAGGGAGGAAAATAGAAGAAAGTGAACACAAACAAGAGGAATCTCAAGTATACCAGCGCAGAGGCTTTTCTTTAACTAACCTTTCAAACTGATGAAAAATTTGATTGAAAGCTTAACTCTGCTGCCAAACTATTTCGGGAAACCAACTATGCTCCTTGAATTTTGTGTAGACATCATGTTGTGTTGAAACTGCACCTTCTAATTCATGAAATGGGTGCCTAAACATTTCATAAAATATCTATATGATATGAGAAAAACATTGTAGTCTGATTCTTCAGGCGGTGAGTTGGATGGTTCTAGTGTGCGTGTGTGTACACAGATAGTCAGCATGTAACTGGCAAGGTCAGCTGCACCTTAATGCCTTGGTTAAGGTAGCTTATTCTTTAATTCTGTGATTACCTGATTACCAAGTTCTCCTTTAGTAATGTATCAATCTGAAAAGGAATTTTAAATGGTCAGCATCACTATTTAAAAGATTATACATCACTATCCCAAGCAGATAAACTACACTTTGAAGTTTGAACAAGTTTTAAAAATACTATTGTACTTTTAGTGGAAGTCATGTTAACTATTGTCTTTTAAATTTTCAATGCAGGATTTCCTGAGATGATTCTGACTTCGCATTTATCATGAGATTTGAAACTCACACCAATATCCTGATGTTTTCACATTTTTTTTGTGATTTATCACAAAGTTAGAAAAACAAAAAAAGTTGCAAAAAGTTTCATATTTTTTTTAATAATTATGCCATTTTCTGAGAAAATCAATTACTATGATAGGGACGTGTTTTGCAATGCAGCAATGGAATTCTCACAAGCAGGAAGTCTTTACCAACAAGGGAGTTGGCTTGCTAAAGAATGGACTAGAATGTGTTTTCTGGAGTTCCTTGGTTTCTGGGGACTTGTTCCTTCTTTTCCCATGGCTTCCACAATGTGTTTTACAATTATCCCAATTAGTTCCCTTGCCAACCTTGTTCATGTGACTGGTTATATAATCTGACAACATATTCGTTCTTGCACTGTTACCATGTCCACAATCTAATTCACATCGAGCAAGATATGCATATCTTTGGTACATAAATGCCATTTATGATTAATATTTTTGCAAATTTGGCATATTTAATAGACAATGAAGATATCTTTTGGACACATTGCTCAGATTGCCTTTTGGCTTCCCCTTACCCCTTTTGTTCCAAGGAGATGCTTTGACGATTCAATTATTATCTGGCAATTGTATTTACCCAAAGTGGTGAACACTTTCTAAAGTTTAGACTTCTTAGTATGCTAGTAGTCTTTATCAATTAAAGGTGCTGATGCAACTTCTCTTTTTTTTTCATAATGTTTTGGATGCAGATCATCCATGGTTGCAGAATGCGAAAAAGGCTCCAAATATTCCTCTTGGAGAGACTGTCAAAGCAAGGCTCAAACAGTTTTCTGTCATGAGCAAGTTTAAAAAGAAAGCGTTAAGGGTATGACATGAAACATGCCCTGAATTTTGAGCTGCATTTTTTTGCTATCATCATTGCTGAAAATTTGATGCTCCAGTCAAATACATGGACCTGGCTTCTGATATGTGACTCTTCTAAGCAAATTCTACAGGCAAGATGACCTGGCCTTGCTTGTTGGCCAGGTGACCACTTGGTCTAGTTGGCCTTGGTCTCAGTGGATTTGACCAAGTTGTATTGTGTTACTGGTTCGTTTGCCAATGTTTCATATGGATGGCAATGTTTCTATTAGCTTACATGATTAATTTCTGCTGAAGCCTACAATATTTTCAATTTGACCATTGCAGGTGATTGCCGAACACTTGTCTGTTGAGGAGGCGGCAGATATAAAGGAGATGTTCAACATGATGGATTCAAACAAGAATGGAAAAATTACGCTTGAGGAACTGAAAGTGGGCTTGCATAAGATTGGTCATCAGGTTCCAGATGCAGATGTTCAGATACTAATGGAAGCTGTAAGCATTAAGCTTATTTTCTGTTTTTTTTTCACTATGATTTTTTTGTTGTCAATAGGTATTTGACTATAGGTTCTTTCTCAGTAGACTAATTTCTTATATACATGTTAAAAGTTAAAACTCTTTTATGAGAAACGGCGATACTGGAAGTTGTGAATACTAAACCCTTGTATGTGCTGTACCCTATACTCTAAATACTAAACCTTGTTATGTCAGAAACAGCAATAGCGACATGCATGTTGTGAAGACATTATCACTATGAGACTTGTCACAAATCTATAGTAATGTTATGTTCCTTTACAAGGCCTTATACTGTAACAACCCCAACTAATCCTCGTAAAAAAGTAGACTTTTTTTTTTAAAAACAATTGTGGAAACAAAACCCAAGGATCCGGGGTCTCACTATTTAATATATACCAAACCACAACAAACAATGCATTGAATCAACGAAGAATAATCAATTTTATTAATTAATAAATAATGTCAAATATGCTAAAATAGAAAATCGTCCATGACAGGGAGCCACTCTGTCAAGAACCCAGAATATGTCACGCAAAGCTCGCACTCTCCAGTTAGCAAGTCAACTCATCATTGAACTCCCGGTCCAGTAAAATAGTTTTTGAAAAATGGTTAATAACCAAAGTCCTATGTACGAATTCCTCTAAAAATTCAGATAGAAATGAAATAACATAAACTAATTTCATGCATAATTTAAGAAGCATATCACAACAACAATTTACTATAACCAATTTTCCATTCAAGCATTTAAACAAGTACCATGCAATAACAGTTATCATTGAAGAAGAATAAGTATGAATACATGAACTAATACAAAATAGTAAAGATGCATGAATAACTTATTAAGTCAGAGTTGCTTTTGCATACATGTCTCTATTAAATGCATACAAATTTAGTTTTCACTTTTTCTTAAACCCGCCGATACTCAAAACGAGAACAAATTTCGGAAGTCTAAGCTAGGTTCCCAGTTGTAGCTTAATACACAATTTATATTTTATTACTCGATTCTACACTTGTTCCTCAACCGATATCAAGAATCCTCATCTTCCATCAAAACATTAAGAATCCTCACCTAATTTTGGGACATAATGAAAATTTTCAACCATTGACGTCACTTTCTTGGTATACTAATAACTACAGCTGAATCAACATCACCCCAAGGCAAAATGACTTAAATATCCCTAAAACCATGGCTGAGAGGTGAACTACCATATCGGGTTCATTGGCACAATCGTACACAAAGTTTTAGTATTCTCACGGTTTTTCAAAAACTGTCATTTAAGATTCTCAAACTGTGAAAGGGACACCAAGGAAGAGATTAATTATACTGTTTGGTTTCTTTTACCATTTTAAACAAATTTTAAGTTCTTTACGTAAGAACCGTTTTGCAAATTCAGAAAACAAATTTTTGGTTTTGGCCTACACAGTGCAATTGATTTTGGAAAACCAATAATTTTCAGAAATAAATTTTGCAATACATAAATTAAAATCAACATTGGAGCAACACCTGCTCCTGACCCACACGATCGCAGTGGTTCACATCTGACCACAAAAGCATCTTAAAGTGATTTATGCATTTTTTTGCAAATTTTTAGTAAACATGCAACACACTTTGTTTCAAAACATGTCTACAATATACATCCAATCACATAATATGGATGCACATAAAGCCAATCACGTACGCATGCAAACAGATCTTGCAACACACATTATCATAATCTATTTTATGCATAATATTTAAACTTGCACATGATCATATTTATGCGAACATCAAAATAACTTCAGAATTTTCATGTATATGATATGCACATTTGCAACAAAGTAATTGAATGCATAAACATGCACAATTAAATCCAAAACATATATAGCACCCTGCAGCTCACATGAATGCAGATTTAAACATAACAATGCTCTTCAGAATCAACACCCAACACAGTGCCAATCTGATCAGAATGCACAAACACCCACTCTATCAAATCTGATCAGATTACACATAACACACCACTCAACAATCTAATCAGATTACACATGTGCAATCCGATCAGATTACATGTGCACCAACAATGCACAAATCCGACATGTCATTGCTGCAAACTGTGCACAACAACATGCTGTCACTGCTCAAATATGTGCAGCATCATGCTGTGATCAGCAAGCTATTGATGCACAAATATGCAACACTATGCTGTCCATGCCAGCTCATAGAAATCCATATCTATACAGCCTAAACAGTTCGTAACTTTATCAAATATTCTGATTTGCTGTGTCAAATAAACAAGTATATATACAAGTCCGATGACATTTAATATTGCTGCATAAGTTCAGCTCTGAAAACAATTATTAAGATAACACGAAATCAGGTCTTACCACAGCAACAAATCACATCATAAAATTCTGTTTTAATCACAACCCACATGACAACTTGAAATTATATATATACCAGTCAACAAAGTGATGTTTCAATCAATACTGATATCAGCCCCCATAAGGGCTTAAAACCAAATCTAATCATAGTTCACAACTATTAGCAAGATCAGATTTGATGACAGTCCACAAATAACATGTCATCCAATCTGAAAAACAGTTATCAACATCACATAATATGGTTCATTAACAATCAACCAAAATAGCTTTTTGATAAATAGGCAGACAGTCCTCAAATAACATATTCAGATCTGTCACACGTTCTGATAAGCATAATAGCATGACACAGATTTAACACCAGTCATCATAAATACTTAATAAAATCTGATGACAGTCATCAAATTCATAATCAAATTTTCTAACAATTAACAGGCTAACATACAACCAGATTCGATAACATCATAAAAATATTTACAGCAGGTCTCATCAGCCTGCACTCACAATCAACAATGTCGACCTGATCAGCCCCAAAAAAAATCACTTATGAGCAGATCGGCAGGCTTGATCAAACTGCCCATTAAAGCATATGGGCAGATCTGATCAGACTGCCCATATGATTAAATCGGCAACCTGAACATGACCAAAACTGATCCCTAAACAGTTTACAAATCCATTTCCTTGAACATGAACAATAAAATCAGCATGGGACGAAAAATCGGCAGGGTAATATATATATATACATACATATATATATACATACATATATATATATATATATACATACATATATACATATATCCTACAAAGAAAAATCTATATGCAGAAATTGCCGGCATGTATTTGTAAATCGAAAAATAACGCGATGTTGAACACATGCTTAAGATGAAAAATCAATGGCATGCACATAACAAGTAAAAAATTTATGAAATCGTGAATCAAGACATTTGTATTCATGTTTTTGAACCAGATTTTCCTTTTACCATCTAAAATTTTGCATGAACCTAATTTAAAATTGCTTCTTCCCGTTCGAATCTAGAGCGAAACCCGTACCTTAGATTGGATGTGGAAAAAGATCGAAAAACGATGGATGATCGGCGAGAAAGATGGATTCTTTCTTTTCCTTTCTCTTCTTTTCTTTTCTCTCTTTCTTTTTTTTTCCTCTCTCTTTCTTTTCTCTCTCTCTCTCACGAGTTGGTCTCTCTCTCTCTCTAGAATACGATTCTAGAGAGAGGGACAGTCCAACCCCCCTTTTATATATGGTTTTATCTCTTTATTATCCTTTCTTTTCTTTTTTATTTTATTTTATTTTCTAACAAACTCCTTATCTAGAGGTGACGTCTCCTCTAGATAACTCTCTCTAACAGAGAGTAGAAACTCTACCTCTCTAAATACTCCTCTTTATGATTATCTTATTTTATTATATTATTAAATATAATATATATGGAATGTTTCAGAGGGTGTCACCCCCCTTTTGAAGTCTCCCTAGAGTAGAGTTCTACTGTAGGTAGGACTCTATTTACACAATTTAACTTTTAAACTGATTTTAAAGTTTTAAATTGGCCATATTTGGATTTTGGATCCAGATTCAGATTCAAGATCCAAAATTCATATGGATCCAACCTAGACCAGATCCTAGTTAATATGGGTATTGGGTCCAGATCGATATCAACTTAGATCAAACGGAGCAGATCCCATTCGATCTAATGCATAAAAAAGTAAAAATAGAGGCGTAAAAATAGAGGCAGGTCATTTTTGAAAAACACAATTTTTGGGCAAACCGTTACCCGATTTCAAAAAAAATAAGGTACCAAGGTTCTCAGAATTATGAGACACGTCTAACGGTATACTTGATTTTTATCTGAATTTAACCTAAATTTTGCTCGATTTTAGCTCAAATTTAAAGGTTAAAAACGAAAAATTTCACAAATATCAACTGTCTCATTTAGATCTTGTCAGTGGGCACTGGGCCACGCCCAGACCTAGCTGATGTCACCTATATTTAAGGTTATTTTTCATGATTTTTATCATATTTATTAAATACTTAGTTAAAAATTCAATTCTTTTGAATTTAAAAATCATGGAAAAATACATGATATTACATATACAGTCCAGTGTGTTGGGGATAGGACGTGAAGGGTATTTTGGTCATTAGCTATATCAGTCCTACTGTAATGCAAACTCGTGTACCTCTTTCTTATAAATTGAAACATAAGGATGTCTCCTCATGTCACATGGGTACAGATACAAGTGCAGGTATGGGTAGTCAGGTACAGAGGGTACGACACAAAAATTTCAAAAAATACGGGTAAAGGGACTCGACTATATATATATATATTAAATACCACATAAATACAAAATAAGTTGAATATAATCTAAATATATATGCTATATCTAAAATATATATTATATACTAAAAATATAAAGTTTTAAATTGAAAATATAATTATAAATTATAAATTGAATACAAACTTGTATGTACGAGGGTAAAATGGTGCGTCCAGGTGTCGACATTTGTTGACACGGGTACGAAGTGAAAAATAGAGTGTCCATGTGGCATAGCTTCCAGGGCATGGTTTGAGACATTCAGTACGACAATTAGATCTATTGGCTTTCTACGTAGTCAATGTGATTATTTGTTATTTACCTACATTGATATTGTGATATGACATTGATTCTTGTCTATGTTGATGACATAATTATAACCGGGAGTAGTTAATCACACATTCACGATCTCAATACCTTCCTGCATTGCAAGTTTCATATGAAAGATCTTGGTGTTCTTAGGTACTTTCTTGGTGTACAGGTGGACAAGACAACCAATTTTTCGACTCTTTCATAAAGTAAATATGCCAAGGACCTTTTGCAATGCAGTGGTATGACAGAATGTAAACCTGCTAAAATGCCAATGGCATTAAATACAAAATTGCATGGATATAGTGAGAGTGATGACTTGTTGGACTCTCCGGAGAGATTCAGAGGCATAGTAGGGGCACTTCAATACCTGACTTTTACAAGACCAGATCTGGCCTATGCCGTTAACCAGATATCACATTTCATGCATGCTCCTAGGTGAAGTCATATGGTTGTTGTGAAGAGGATCCTTAGATACATCAAAGGCACGATTACTGATGGTCTTGTGTACTCCAAGCCGACAACTCATACATATCCGATGAACCTTGTGGTGGTTGCATATTCAGACTCTGATTGGTCTGGTGATCCCTCCACAAGAAGGTCTGTTACAAGTTATAGAGTAATATTTAAGAAGACATTTGGTCGTATGGTCCAACAAGAGACCGTAGTCAGATAAAGTACGAGGCTGAATATAGGGCCATGGCTGCTGTCACAATAGAGATTTTATGGATTCGTCACCTACTTTCGAGCTTAAGGCAACAAATAAATAAATCTCAGGGCAGTGGCAGTTGCAACTAATCCTCTTCAACATGGGAAGGCGAAGCATGTTGAGTTGGATCAACATTTGGTTCGCGAACAAGTGGAAGATAAGGAAGTACAATCACATTTTATTTTTGCAGAACATCAAGTGGCTGATCTTTTCACCAAACCATTACCCTTCCTTCGTCATTGGGTTCTTAAAAACAAATTGTCCATGGTATTGACCCTTGCATAGTTTGAGGGGGAGTGTTAAGGATATGATGTGAAGGGTATTTTGGTCATTTGGTCATGTTAAAGTATATATATGCTAACATATATATACCTATAGTTTTGTGTATGTACATATGTATATGTATATTAATATGTATATATATTTCTTGATGTAATAAGTAAAACCCATTAGAGGTATTTTAGTCATTTCACCTTACGTAATTAGTTGTGTTCATTAGGAGCACTTTGTTTTTTTTCTGTATTTTATTCATTTTATCAAGGGCATTATAGACCTTATAATGCCCTTGAAATAGAGCCGTTGGGAGCTCTCCGATCGGCTATATTTCTAGCCCTTGGGAGCACTCCTAATGGCTATTGTTGTTCCTTTCGTGTATAAATAGGGGATGAATCCCCTCTTGTATGTTAGGTTTGATCTCAAGCTCTCTCTTAATAAATCCTATATATTTTTTATGCTTTCTCTCTTACCCATAAGTGGCATTATGTGTGATTGTATCTTGACCCATAAGTGGTCTCCAGTTGTGTGTGTTGTACTTGCCCATAAGAGGCATTTTTATGTGAACTTTGTATCTCATTACATGGTATTAAAGCAAGAGGTACGTTTGAAGTGAAGGAGAATCCATTCAAGAATATGCGAAGGAGGAACGAGAGATTGTGAACTTCATTGCCTTGGGAAACGTGCCCTCTTAATCTTTGTTGTCTCTTTTTCCACCTCTCTCTCTCTCTCTCTGATTTTCTATCCTTTCTTGGTGCAATGGCTGAAAAGGAAGTGGTTACGGTTGTTCTCGTCAAATTTTATGGAAAAAACTATAATATTGTGGGCCACCGCTATTAAGCGGATATTGATTGGCAAAGATTTGTGGGAATATGTTGAGGATTCCTTATCGAAACCTCAACCTATTCTCACTAAATCTATTTCTGGAGTAGATGGTGTTACCAAAGAAGAACTCTTTAAGGGAAATGAGAGGGAGAAGGCTCTCTTGGATTACAAAAAAGGTCAATAAGACATGGGAAATGGGGCATGCAAAAATTTTATCCCTATTTATGGGAAGTACGTGTGAAGAATCATGCAAAAATATATTAGAATATGAGATGGTTGATGAAGCACGAGTTTTTATCAAACAGACCTACACTCAAAATGATGCCACCCATAAATGGGAATTACAAGACAAAATTCATAATTGCAAACAAGGAGAGAAAGGAGTTAGAGAGTACTATGGGACTCTTAAAAGACTATGGGACCAAATGACCAAAATGGAGCCTATTTGGGATACCCTTAAAGATGCTCGCCATAGGAAAAATAAAATCCTTAGTCAGCAAATTTTTCAGTTTATGAGAGGTCTTAGGCCCAAATTTCAACATGTTCAGGTTTCAATCATCCACCGAAAGCAAGATGAGCTTCTTTCTTTGCATGAGATTTTAGCCCAAGTATGCATGGAAGAAAAAAGGCTAAAATCCATGACCGAATCTAAGGAGACCAAGGACAATGTATTGGCGGTATCTAGATTTGGTGCCAATACGTATTCTTATAAGCCTCCTTTACAAGAATAATTCTTGGAGGCCATGGAGCAATGATAGGAGATATGATGGGAGAAATAATAGAAAAAGAAAAATTACTTGTCATAACTGTGTAGAACCATGACACATCAAACCTTATTGTCCTGAATTAAAAAAAGGATGAGAAAAGAGTAGCCACCTTAGAAGCTCCTTAGGAAAACAAGGAAGCTTTCAACTCCGGTTACAAGGGCATGTTCTTGTCCCAACTTGCGGAAGCTCTACAATCTCTCTCAAATGCTCATCCTCCTTAACTGGTGTTGTGATCTCGTCTTCCTCACCTCCCGGCAAGATTTCTTGGCTCCTAGATTCTGGTGTTTCTTTTTATATGACCCTTAATAAATCTATGCTATCAGTTCCTCTCTTGATATTAAAGGAATTGAGGATTTTAAAAATTCTTTGAGTTTTCTCATTCCAAAATTCAGAATTGTTCCAAAACTTAATTTAAATCTTCTTTCAGTTTTCCAAGTAATCCATCATGGTTGTAGTATTTCCTTCACACCTAACCGTTGTTTCATTGATTAAGAAAGAAGACCTTTACTACATGGATCAATTGATCATTCCCAAAAGATGATTTTTGTCTCAATGTACAAAAATTGAATATTGTTTTGTGGCATCAAAGACTAGGGCATCCTAGCATTTCTAAGTTATCCAATGTATCTCATTTGAGAAAATTTTGTAATGAAAAATTGGAGTATACTAATTATATTATTGAAAAAATGAAAGTCGTTCCTTATCAAGAGAGGACCTTTTTTGTTTCCAAACAACTTGAATTAATACACTTAGATGTTTGGGGTCCTGCTTATATTGCCTCTAAAAGAGGACTTACTTATGTGATTTTTGTAGATGATTATTCTCGTTTCACTTGGATTTCATTTCTTAGGCACAAATATCGAAACTTTTAAAACCTTTCATAATCTTGTTAGAAATCTCCTTAAAATCAATCTTTCTATATTTCGTTCTAAATTTTGGAGGAGAATGTTAAAATATATGTATCAATACATTTATATATATATCTTCAAATACACCATAATACTCGATAGGGGTATTATGGTCATTTCACACAATACCTGATAAGAGTACTTGTTTTTCTTCTTTTTTTATTTTTTGTATTTATTTATTTTTTTAATTCCTTTAAGCTACTTAAGGGGCCCCACCATAGAGTTGTTGGGGCCCCCAACGGTCACAATTGTGATCGTTGGGGGCTCCCAACGACTCCATGGGAGCCCCCTTTTTGGCTCTCCTTTTGAGTCCATGTGGCCTCCCTTCTCCTCATTTCTTTTGTATAAATAAGGGTGAACTCCTTTGTATTTTTTTCATGCTTGAGAGCTCTTTCTCTTTCAATAAAGAGGCTTTTATATTTTTGCCTATCACAAGGCTTGTGTTGTGTATTGTCCCTTAGTGAACTTGGCTATTGTCTCTTTTGTTGGTCCATTGTAGGACATTGCAAGTGCTTATAGCACTCTTTATATTTTCGCATATCTCATTATATGGTATCAGAGCCACTCGGTTCTTAGAGGAAAAAAGCATGGTACGTATATTTCTCATCTATTGTCTCCCGTTTCTCACTTCTTGGTGGCATTATGGAAGCAAAAAACGGCCTATCTTTCAAACTCAATGGAAAGAACTACATGATGTGGGCATCGGCTATGGAGAACAACCTCAAAGGTAAGAAACTTTGGGGGTATGTTATGGGTTCCATTCCGGAACCTAGATTGGAGCTCACAAAGATCGAAGGTGGCCAAGAAAAGGCTCTTAAAGGAGATGCTCACCTCAAAGCTATTGAAAATCATCAAAAAGAAGTTGAAGATTGGAAAAGCAATCACACAAAAATCCTTGCTTGGTTCATGAACAATGTCGAACTCAAGGTATGTGCTAAGATATCTAAATTTCGCAAGGCCAATGAGGCTTCGTTTTTTATGAAGGGTATGTATACCCAAAAGGATCTTGCAAGAGCATATTTCTTGCAGGAAAAAATTAGAACCACCAAACAAGGTGATTCAAGTATTCAAGATTACTATAGTGTTTTAAATCCACTATGGGATGAGTTGGCTCTTTTAGAGCTAAAATGGGTTGCTATGGAAGATGTTGAATTAAGACAAAAGCAAATGGAACAAGATCGATTGTTCCAATTCTTATTTGGGTTACGTTCCGAATTTGAGCAAATGAGGTCATCACTTCTCCATAGATCTATCTTCCCTCCAATAGAGGATGCCATTGCCGAAATCACTCAAGAGGAAACAAGGCTTGGCATGAGTAAGAATGTTGATGAAGTGCTTGCCGTATCCAAACCCGACAATAATGTCAAAACCTATAAACCCCCTCACTTCGGTAAACAAGGAAACTACAATGGAGAAAGAAAAATGATTCTTTGTCATCATTGCTATGAGCCAGGTCACATTAAACCCGCTTGCCCAAAGCTTAATGGAACTTTCAAACCCAAGGTGGCCTCTCTTGAAGAATCTACCACCAAAGAAGGAAGGCAAGAATGGTGATTTCAAAGAGACCCTTGGTCAAATATCCATAACTCTTCAACAAATCCTTAAAGCTACTTCCTCCACATCGGGTGCGGCCATTGCGTCTACATCATCACCCGGTACGTATTCTTGGATCTTAGACTCGAGAGCATCTTTTCATATGACCCCTCATGAAAATGCCTTAGTCGATGTTTGCACCAATTCAAGAGGCTCTTGTGTTTCGATGGAACCTTTTTGAAAATTTCTAGTATTGAAACTCTATACTCAAAAAGTTCTCAGAATCTTTTTGTTCCAAAAGTTGTCCCAAAACTAAATTTAAACCTTTTTTCGGTCTCCCAAATTGCCGACCATGGATGTGAAATATCTTTTCATCTAATGGTTGCTTTGTGCAGGATCTTCGGTCCGGGAAGCGGATTGGGCAAGGCCATTGGAAGGGGGACCTCTCTACTATATCAATCATCTAAACCTTCCTACAAACCATTTTTGTTCTTATGTCCAAGAAAAAAGTATTGAAACTTGGCATAAAAGACTTGGTCATCCAAGCTATTCAAAAATGTATCTTTTTTTCGTTTGGAAACAAATTTTGTAAGGAAAAAGACATTAATTGCAAAGATTGTATTTTTGGAAAAATGGAGTCTATTCCTTTTTCAATAAAAACTTTTCTCTCTTCAAGACCCTTTGAATTGGTGCACTCAGATGTTTGGGGACCATCTTCGGTCATGTCTAAAGGAAGTTACTCTTACTATGTCACTTTCATCGATGACTTTATTCGATATGTTTGAATCTATTTTCTTAGTCACAAATCAGAAGTGTTTTCCTTAAAGAATTTCATATAAAAATTCAAAATCAATTTCAAAGTAATATATCTACTTTGAGAACCGATTCTGGTGGTGAATACTTATCTAATGAATTCCAAAATTATTTAACTCAAAATGGAATTTGTCACAAAAAATTATGTCCTAAAACTCCACAACAAAATGGACTAGCAGAAAGGAAACATAGACATATCATAGAAACCGCTAGAACATTGCTTATCTCTAGAAATATTCCAAAAAAAAATTGGGTTGAAGCCGTCTTAACATCAACCTACCTAATCAATAGAATACCTTCTCAAAATTAAAGAATGCCTCTCCTTATGAAAAACTTTTTAAGTTCTCTCCGGATTTCAATCGTCTTCAGATTTTTGGTTGTAAATGCTTTGCTCTCTTGCATAAGAGAGATAAGTTGTCTCTAAAGGCAATTGAATGTGTTTTTCTAGGTTATTGGGAAAATAAAAAAGGCTATAGGTGTTTTGATTTCGAAAATGACAAGATGCATGTTTCAAAAGATGTAACTTTCTTAGAAGATGAGAATGGTTTTGAAAAAATGGAAAAATCAAATGAAAGTGATTATATGTTTTTACATGAGCTTATTGATGACATAAATGATGATTCTATGAATCATCTTGAAAGCATAGAAGACACTTGTGATGTGTCCAATCTTGATGTCTCACCATCAAATGATGGTGCTAGTAATGAAAATATTAATGTTTACACCCGGAGAGATCAAGGAAGGCCTATTAGTGCCTTAGAAAAATACTCTCAAATTTCTGAATCTTCAGAATAGCCCCCCATTTGGCACTCTTCTAGAGAATCAATACCACCAAATAGGTTTGTATCCTATGAGTCTTTAGCACCCAATTATCGAGCATGTTTGATAACCTTACATTCATATTATGAACCCGCTCACTACAATCAAGCTAAAACTCTACCACATTGGGTTGAAGCAATGAAAATAAAATTAGATGCGCTAAAAAAGGCTAATACTTGGAAAATAGTCAAACTCCCTCCGTATAAATACCTATTGGATGTCCCTGGGTCTTTAAAGTTAAAACTAAAAGCGATGAATCCTTAGAAAGATATAAAGCCAGGTTAGTAGCAAAGGGATATTTGCATGAATATGAAATTAACTATGAGAAAACATTCGCTCCTGTAGCCCGAATGACTAGTGTCAGAACTCTAATAGTTGTCGCATCAACCAAAAAATGGCCTATATATCAACTTGATGTGAAAAATGCTTTCCTAAATGGGAATTTAAACGAAGTATACATGGATCCACCACCCAGAATTAATATTGGACAAGGTCAAACTCTTAAAAGCTTTATATGGTCTTAAACAAGCCCCCAAGGCTTGGTATGATCATTTTAGTGATATCATGGTTAAATTAGGATTTCACTCCTGTTATACTGACACTACTCTCTTTGTTAAAAGTGCATGTACTAGCATTGTTATCTTATTGCTTTATGTTGATGACATGATTATCACTGAGAATAATCAAAATAGTATTATTGATGTTAAAACCATGTTGAAGTTGCATATTCTCCTAGATGATATATTTTGTTACAGATGAAGCTTGCTGCAGATATATGTACCAAGTCTAGCATTTCAGATGATAAAAAGGTAGAGACTCCATAAAAAGGTAGAGACTCTAGAGGTCATTAATGCCAAATTAAGATTGAAGGACGGGGTTATTCTGGAAGATTCCACACCCTACAGACAACTCATTGGATCTCTCACTTACCTAACCATCACCAGACCAGACATCGCTCATGCGGTTCACTCTGAAAGCCAATTTCAGCACGCTGTACTCCGGGTACATAAAAAACACTATAAATAAATGACTATTTTTATCCTCATCTTCTTCATTAAACCTTCTTGCTTATACTGATGCAGATTGTGGAGGTAACCCTAATGATAGAATCTCAACTACTGGTTTTTGTGTATTTTTAGGAGATTCCTTAATTGCCTGAAGATGCAAGAAGCAACAGAAAGTCTCGCTATCTTCTACTGAAGCTGAATACTGCGCTATGACAACCACAACAATGAAACTAGTTTGGCTTCGCAGTCTTCTCAAAGACATGGGGGTTGATATTGCTTGGAGATTCAAAGTTATGCTGTGGCAACAAGAGTGCCATATATATTGCAAGCAATCATACCTTCCATGAGCGCACCAAACATATCAAGATGGATTGTCATTATATTCAGGATTAATTTTTACGAGGAACTATTACTCTTCCATATGTCACTTCAGAATATCATCTGACATACTTCTTTACTAAAGCTCTTCTCGCTCCCCGTTTCATTTTTCTTTTTGACAAACTTTCCGTCATCTCCTCGTAAGGTTTGAGGGGGGGGTGTTAAAATATATGTATCAATATATATATATATATATATATATATATATATATATATATATATATATATATATATATATATATATTTCTTCAAATACACCATAATACCCGATAGGGGTATTATGGTCATTTCATACAGTACCCGATAGGGGTACTTGTTTTTCTTCCTTTTTTATTTTTTGTATTTATTTTATTTTTATTTTTTATTTTTTTAATTCCATTAAGCCACTTAAGGGGCCCACCATAGAGTCATTGGGGCCTCCAAGGACTCCATGGGAGCCCCCTTTTTGGCTCTCCTTTTGAGGCCATGTGGCCTCCCTTCCCCTCATTTCTTTTGTATAAATAGGGGTGAACCCCTTTGTATTTTCTTCATGCTTGAGAGCTCTCTCTCTCTTTCAATAAAGAGGCTTTTATATTTTTGCCTATCACAAGGCTTGTGTATGTGTTGTCCCTTAGTGGACTCGACTATTGTCTCTTTTGTTTGTACACTGTAGGACATTGCATGTGCTTATAGCAGCACTCTTTATATTTTCGCATATCTCATTACAGAGAATATATGTCAAATGATTTCAAAAGTTATTTGGAAAATTATGGGATTTTGTATCAGAGATCTTGTGTAAATATGCCTCAACAAAATGGTTTGGCCGAAATGAAACACACATATAGTAGAAACCACTAGAACCTTGCTTGTTTCTAAACATGTTTCAAAACATTTTTTGGGCTGATGGTGCCCTTACTTCAGTATACCTTATAAACATACTTTCTTCAACCAAACTTTAAAATATTTTTCCTTATGCAAAACTTTATAAAACTACCTCTGATTATTTCGGACTAAGGACTTTTGGAAGTAAATGTTTTGTTTTTACAAATAAAAATGACACTTTTACCAATAGCCATTCCTTGTGTTTTCTTGGTTACGGAGAAAGCCAAAAAAGATTTAGATATGATTTTAAACATGATAAACTCTATATATCAAGGAATGATACCTTTATAGAGCAAGAAAGTTTCTTTGAGTCGAATGTGCTTATTAAAAAAATGATGATTTCTCTTTTCTTGAATTATTTCCCAAATGTAATGATGTGTTAAACAAAAATAATGTTAATGAAGAACCTCAATCTAACGTCTAAATGTGGTGAGTCTAATGACATTGATGGTTAACCTCTAGTTATCCAGTACAGAAGAACTGATGATAAACATCCAAATGCCTTAGAACAATATTCTAGCATAGAAAATCAAGAATTATGCACTCTTAGAAAATCTGAAAGGACACATAGGTGATAGAACCCAACTCCTCAGGGATCGTTTCTATTGGATCTGACACGCAAAACCGAATGCGAGGTCGCACGCCTAGGAAACAACACCGCAGTAGAGGTGGGAAGTTGAAGGGTGTGTTTGGCTAGGCATGCGAACACACTGGAGCATGCAAAAAGTCGAGCGTTGGAGATGGCACACGGATCAAGGGAGAGGGTTGTATCCCAAGGCAGGGGATACGATCACGTTAACCGTGAAGGAGAGAGGGGCGAGTCCAAGCAGTGATGTGGCCAAGGGAGGACGACTGTGCGTGTCTCAGGGCTGGGACACGTCTAGGGGGAACATCTGCATGGGTGTGAAGATCAACAACTCACCGGGTGTACATGTGGATTGAGGCAGAAGCAAGGGCGCGACTGAAAGAGAGAAATCTGTTCCGACTAGCTGGCGATGGATGAGAGATTGAGGGAGCATAATCTTTCCCTCATGAAGCACTCACACACAAGAACCAAAATAAAACTTAGAGGTTGAATTCAATAAATCTCATTGAAAATAATAGAGAATGTACATGCCTATTTATAGAACAAAAAGGGAAAATGGGAGAGCTAATCTAGACGAGTTAGTGTTAATCTACACTTTTACAATCCCACCCTAGATGGGACTCTAGGGTGGGGGGGGGGGGGGGGGAGGGGCATCCCACCCTAGAGAGAGTCCCGAGGTAAGTGGGACTCTCTATCTTTTTGTGCAATCTCAGTTGGGCAAGACTCCAACTGGGTGGATCTGGCGGGTCGGACCTGAGGTGCCCGTGTGGTCCCTAACAATAGGCCTCCAAATATATTTGTATCCTATGAAAAATTTACTCCTTAATATAAAGCTTATTTAGCCAAGATATTTTCTTATTTTGAACTCTCATTATACAACCAAGCCAAGAATTATCCAGAATGGATGAGTGCTATGAATGACGAAATAAAAGCCTTAGAAAAGTCTAAAACCTGGGATATAAAAAGTCTTCCTCATGCAAAAAAGACAATAGTTTGTAGATGGGTAAGAGTGGTGAAAATTTAGAGAGACATAAGGCTAGATTAGTGGTTAAGGGTTATTCCTAAAAGTATGAAATAGATTATGATGAAACTTTTGCCCTAGTAACTAGGATGACTTCCGTTATAACTCTTATAGTTGTAGCTACCATTAGACATTGACCTATTTATCAAATAGATGTCAAGAATGCCTTCCTCAATGGTGAATTGAAGGAAGAAGTTTATGTGTAATGAAATATGCGAAAATACAAACAAAGGCCTCTAAGAGTTTACATGATCATAAACGTAAAGTGCACATGCACATATACAAGTCCAACTAAGCGACAATAAAAGAACATAAGGCACTACACAAGCACTGGGTGCATACAAGACATTAAGGAATTAAAAAGAACACAATAATATAAAAAATATACATTTTATTGAGTATGAATGCTTAAGTGAAGCATTGGAGAATGAAGGGGGACAAAGCTCCTATTTATACACAAAGGCAGTCTCGATCAGGATTACCGGAAGCGCCTAGCTAAAAGGGGAAGCGCGAAACGTCGCGCTTCCGAAGCGTGGGGGGAAGCGCGCTTCCCAAAAATGGGGGACGCGTTTCCCTTTAATGGGGGACGCGCTTCCCATCACGCTTCCCCCCACGCTTCCCCCTCGCTTCCCCCTCGCTTCCCCTGTTTTTTTCAATTTTTTTGTATTTTTTATTTTTATTTTTTTCGCTTCCCCTCGCTTCCGAGACGCTTCCTAGGTCGCTTCCGAAACGCTTCCTAGGTCGCTTTCGAGACACTTCCCGAATCGGTCCTAAGTGGTCCCACGCTTCCCCGCTTCCTAAAATTTTGAAAGTGCCTCGCTTCTCGCTCCCGCTTCCCGTATCGCTTCCCGCTCCCGCTTCCTCAACTGGCAACCATGGTCTCGATAGAGGTGTTGGCTGTTCCAACAACTCTATTGACTAGTAAAAAAAGAACCCAACTTTATTTGGTATTTGACCAATTAGTCCCTATAAAAACAAAAAAGGATAAAAAAAAATAAAGTAAAAGTACTAATGTGCCCCTAATCGGCACTTCCTATTACAATACTTGTAAAATGACAAAAATACCCCTAGAGGGTATTACCTATTATATATATATACAACTTAACACTTCCCTCAAACTTATGGAGTGAGATACCGAAAGTTTGGAAATACAAAAAAAAGAATCAATGGGAAGGATTCTAGCCTTTAAGTGTCTTTAGTGAAAATCTCCATCTTTATGACGCATTAGAGAATTTTGCAAATACAAGTCTTCATTGGTGATCATCCCCAAACGCCTTTATCTGTTATCTTCATCTTCATGGTATGATGCATTGAAGATATTCCTTTCTCAATCCATTGCATCTTTAAGAACCTATAAAGAGAACAAAACAAAGGTTCCAACTACATAAAAAAAAGATATTCTAACGAAGTAGTTATAAGGTTTTAAAAGTAACAATAATTTTAAGATTTTTAGAAACATTAGTAATAATTCAAGCAAGATAAGAGGAGCATACCTCAAAGATAAATTTTTATGAACTCAACATTAGACAATCATAAGCCCAAAATCAACTTATTTTTCGAGAAAACATAAATATTGATCACAAGCGGATTTAATTACTAAAGAACATATAAATTATCAAAAAGAGATAAACAATCATACATTAATAACATCCCAAATTTTAGAAAATCACTTCAAATAAAACAAATCATAAACAACATGCATCTAAAGTATAACAATTAAAAAAAAAAGAACCCTCAAGAAAAGAGGAGTTAATTAAATTTATGCATACAATAATGTGATCAATATAATCAATACAAAACATGTATATGAAATTAAAATATATTTAATGCACGTAATAATGAATGAGAGCAATATCACAAATCACAACCCATTATGATTCACTCACACAACCTAGAATAGGTTTAAGCACAAAGGACCAAATAACAATCTTATATATATATATATATATATATATATATATATATATATATATATATATATATATATATATATATATATATATATATATATAATGCACATAAGATGCACAAAATTTTATCAATAAACATTTTTTCATATAAGAAAAAGAGATAGAAAAAAAGGTTTAGAAATTTCATGAAGAGATTCTTTAAAAATCCCACATAATAAAATGAATAATATTTACAAATCTCAACAATAGTTCGACCACCAGAAGCAATTACCTCACTAGACCTTCAAACTTCAAAATTCAAGTGTATCATGCTTTATGTAGCGCCAAAATTTCAGTTGGCTGACTTTTTTACGAAAATTCTTCTCTCTGGTTTCATTTTTTGCTAGACAAACTTTCAGTGATTACATCGTAAGTTTGAGGGGGAGTGTTAAATATATATATATATATAGTTTTATGTATGTACATATATTAATATATATATTTCTTGATGTAATAAGTAAAACCCATTAGGAGTATTCTAGTCATTTCACCTTATTTAGTTAGTTGTGTTCATTAGGGGCACTTTAGGGTTTTCTTTTTTTGTATTTTATTCATTTTATCAAGGGCATTATAGGCCTTATAATGCCCTTGAAATAGAGCTGTTGGCAATGCTTCCAACGGTTATATTTCTAACCATTGGGATCACTCCCAATGACTCTTGTTGCTCCTTTTTGTATATAAATAAGGGATGAATCCCCTTGTATATTAAGCTTGTTTTCAGGCTCTCTCAATAAATCTTATATATTTTTTATGCTTTCTTTCTTTCCCATAAGTGTCATTGTGGCTGATTGTATCTTGACCTATAAGTGGTCTCCATTTGTGTGTGTGTTGTACTTGCCCATAAGAGGCATTTGTTTGTGATCTTTGTATCTCATTATAGGTCATTAGTTATATCAGTCTCATCATAATGCAAACTCTAGCTATATCAGTCCTATTTTAATGCAAACTCTTGTACCTCTTTCTTATAAATAGAAATATAAGGATGTCTCCTCATGTATGAAAACAAAGGAGTAACGTCCCATATTTTCTCTACTATTCTCTACCAAGTTCCTCAAGGGTTGAGCCTCCACCAAATTTGACATGGTGTTCATACTTCTGCTCTTTTGCTAAAATCTCTTTCTCATGCTTTTTACTATGTTTTATTCTTAGCAAGGTTGTAAGTATCGTATCGTAACCCGCATTCGTCGGGCCAAAAGTAAGATACATATTATATCGTATAATAAAAAAACATAAATTTCACTAAAAAATTCTTTAACAATCTAAAAAAATCTAAAAAGCAAAAAAAATCATATAATACAAGAACATAATTTATTTATGTAATCAGATTAATTAAACATTGATAGGGTCTTAAAAATTAAACAACCATGCATTTGGTTGTGCAACAGCCACATATCTAATCACCACAAATACAATAAGTTAAGACAATAATGATACATTCAAAAGCCAAAAAAATCATAACTTATTGCAAAAGTTAAAGATATATTTTTTAGTTCATGATAAGGGGAAAGACATCAAGCTAGAGTTCAGAAACAAATAATAAAAGTCATCTTCAGTGTCAAACTTCAACTCAATTATTTTCTTCGTTTATTGCATTGTTCAATGGTTTGAGATGATGATAGGTCATCTTCTGAATCATGGACCACCTCTGGCAATTTCTCTTTCGCAATTGTTGCATATACTCATGCCTTTATTTTATCATCTTCTATAAGACTAGTAAGAAGCTCAATACGACAGGAGAAATGCTATGTGTATATAATTTCACGGTGGAGTTGCTATACCCCACAATATGACATTTAAATCTATACAATCCTTCATGCATTATAAAGCCACAAAAGTTACACTTCACTATTTCTTTCAAACACATCTGCAAGTCAACTGGTGTACAATATTTTAATGCTAGATCCTTTGAGAGGTATCCTTTTAAGACATCCACCCTCCATCGACCTCCTAAAGCACAGACTACTAAATCTAATCGCTACAAAAATATAAAACAATGCTCAATAACACACTTAGGGACAAATTTTAAGTTCTAAGGGCACAACAAATGAAATTAAAGGTAAAAAAAACTAAAAGTAAAGTAATATCTTCAAAAAAAATGAAAAAAGAAAGGAACTTACCTTCCTTCAATTTTAATCATACACAAATGAAACAAATAACGAGGATTTTTTACCTTATCTCACTTGAGTGAAAATTGGGTAAAAATGCACTCTTGAGCAAACCACAAAAGTCCTCTTCCTTGCGCACGGATCGGCCCCCAAATCGCACTTACAACTCCTAGGGTGCGGGAATACCCCTCTCATGGCCTCTACATAATTGAGAGAATTGGCCCTCAAGAGGTATTTAAAACCCAAAAAGAAAAAATTACAATTCGTCCCTTTTTAAAGTACGCCGAAGGTGTACAGTATGATGCGCCTCATATCGTACAATACGGTATGATATGGTCATGTATCATACAATACATACGATATAAATACAATACACACTCATCTCATGATACGAGTACGCATAATATCATTTTTTTGTATAGTAATGATACATATCGTATTGTATCGTACGATACGGTATGGTACGATACATACAACCTTGGTTCTTAGTGCACATTGATGTATCTTTTGGTATGTCTTCCTCATGAGACCTCGTCTGACTATTTTATGACTATCAGGCTCTGTATTTGATAACTAAATGTTGCATCGTTATGGAGTCTGAAATTCAGGATTTGGCACTTAATGTATCTGGACTTTGGAGGAACTTGGAATCCAGGGATCTCTTAACTGATCCCTTATGTGCCCTAGCCAATCACATGACAGCATTTTAAATGGCACCTACATTCTGTTGCTTTGGGAGCCATGAAATGCTGTCATGTGGTTGGTGGGGGCGCATAAAGGATCAGTTAAGAGACCTCTGGATCCCTGCTACTTTTGTAGGTGTATTGCTTTGTCATGCTATATTAATAGAGTGGATAGTGCATAATATTTTTTAATGCTTTTCTTCATTTTTCTTTTATCATTATCAGAAAAGAATGATTGATCTGTCCAGCACAGAATTTCTCTAGCCTTAAAGATTTGACATGACATTTATTATGAAGGGATCAGTTTCCTTTTGCATTAGTGACTAGTTTTATGAACATTTTAGTTGCTCAAAGTAGAAATAATTGGCTGCCATGCATTTTTTTCTTCTTAATGTGCTCATCCATGATGGTGCTTATGTTCTGAATACAGGCTGATGCTGATGGTAATGACACACTGGATTATGGAGAATTTGTTGCTCTCTCCATTCACTTGAAAAAGATCGGGAATGATGAGCATCTGCACAAAGCTTTTGCATATTTTGACCGGAACCAAAGTGGATACATAGAGATCGAGGAGCTCAGATATGCCTTGGCAGATGACTTGTGTTCAGACAATGATGAAGTCATCAATTCGATAGTTAGAGATGTTGACACTGACAAGGTTAGTTATATTCATATTGTAAAATTATGGTCTTAGTTGGCTCGGAATATGAAGATTATCATAACTCTGGTAGTCACAGATACGACTTGTAATTCATGGACCTAAGATATTAGTATTGACAAACTAGCTGAGCGAGTCGCTGAAAAGACTTGGTCATTAACTGATTCAATCTGAGATAAAATTTGAGTCACCAAGTCATTGGTTGATCAACCGGGTCATGTTTCTAGGTTGTTCAGGATACTGATCCCACTCCTCTATTATCCATTACTGACATAGCATCTTATACAGGATGGACGCATAAGCTATGAGGAGTTTGCCACAATGATGAAGGCTGGAACTGATTGGAGGAAGGCATCAAGACAGTATTCGCGCGAACGTTTTACAAGCCTGAGCTTGAAGCTGCTTAAGGATGGATCTTTGCACCTGACGAATGAGGGGAGATGATAATTCTGTGGCAAAGCAACTGCTGTTTTTTTGTCCAAGTTCACTAATTCTTTCCTTTTTATTTTTGTTCTTTTGGACTCGGTGGGTAAGGGGAAAGGGTCAGGGCCATGTATTCTTGTCAATGCAAAACTACTGTTGGTTGTACTTCAAGAAAGATCGTTTACTTGGATGAGCAAGACATAGTCAAGTAGATGTGATGTGTTTGTGTAAATATATCTGTGATCAACTATGTGAATATTATTTCAAGGTCGCTAAATGCTCTAATCTCAGACAGTATAACCATGTGTCTTTCATGTTTTTGGTCATCCTTGAAATTCTTCCTATTCGGCTGCACTCAACTGCAGCTTTGTGTGTTGCATGGGTGAACTTAGTAAGCCCCTCAAATTGTAGCAATTACCTCCAGTAAGTTTCTAGCTTTCCCTACCCTGGGTTGGTTTGCAAACAGGTATAATAGCGATTTACCCAATTGTCCTGGATAGGGTACACCAACTTTTATTAATGGGACTTTCAGATATCTGAGGACATTTGTAAATGGCCTTTATGATTTGTCACTTTTTTAATGCAAGGAATTTTGTTAAGGTGAGCTGTATCTTAAACACATTAGAACGTCTTGCCATTACCAGCTGATGAAGACTACCTTGGTGATTAAATTGATTCTTCCTGGGCCGGTACCAGAGCTGTCAATGGGGACAAACTGTAAATTCATTGGCGGTATATCTATGCTGGTTTACTGATCCTTGAGGATGATATAACCAATCTGTGCTCCAAAAAATACGGGGCTTTTGCTTTCAAACTTATTGGTCAAATTGGGCTATGTACCTTGTCAGTTTTATGTGGTGTATAGTACCCATATTTTCTGGAGAAATTTTTGCCCTTGAAAAGACTTTTCATATAGCATGGGTAGACAAGGTAATTTGGGATGTGCTACATTCTCTTTGTATAATTATAAGGTCTGATAAATCCTTTTAAACAAGTGATCTGCAGTAAAGCCGAGCATAACAGCATCATCAAACCTTATCCCAACTACATGGGAATCGGCTTTGTGAGACTCTCCGTTCCTATGTACAGCTTTAGATATAAATGTCACACACACACACAAGCACATCTACACAGGCGCACACATAAACACACACACACACACACACAGGCTTGTTAAATCTTTTTGTTTTGAAAAGAAAATCAGCACTCAATTTTTACAGTTGAAATGATAAAGCTAAATTTTTGATCTATAACATAACGAGGCCTAAATCCTACAAGTGATGGTTGCCTTTGAAATACAAGCCGCTTAATTGGAAGAGAGAGAGAGAGAGAGAGAGAGAGAGAGAGAGAGAGAGAGAGAGAGATTTCTTGTTGCACAGCTGTATAAGTTTTTCATTGAGCACTTTTGAACCGTTCCAACATGATCTTGATTCCGATATATCAATTGACAGTTAAAAGGCACAAAAGCCAAAAACAAAGCACAAGATGGTGTGGAAAATAATGTCCATGATCCAAAAGACCGCCGGAAATAATAGAACTTTCCAATAAAATTTATTCCCTTAACAGAATATACAAGACTAGAAGACCAGGCTGTCATTTTCCATCAACTTGAATCCACAATATGCTAACTCATCTAGACAAGAATAATGAGTTCCCCTTTCAAGGACAATTTAAAATAAGAAAATTACACGAAGAGGCCATGAATTTCTTCCAAAATCAGTACTCATTAAAGTGTATTGCACCAGCTTTCCAGACAATGTAAGTGGTAGCAAACATCACAGTGCTGATGAATACAAAGGAGAAAATAATGACGAAGAGATCGCTACCTCCAGGAAAATCAAATGTTAGGCCTTGCTTCGGCAATCCTCGCTTGCTATCATCAAACAGATTTGTTGGAGCTTGAGGCAAACCTGATCTCGATTTCCCTTTATTACTGTCCCTCAATGCATCCAACACTTTTCTCCCCATCTCTGGTTTTGGGGTCCGAGGAGTGTCTATGAATCTGGACAGAACACGTGCAGCTCTTAGCTTTTCACGTGCAGTCATAGGTGACCTCTTTGGTGTTGATTGCATAGTTGAAGCAATTTTTTGGTCCCTATCTTGAACAAAGCCCATCTGCAATCTGTCACTGGTGTCCTGAAGCCTAGATGCACCTTCATCTGTACCAGTCTTGTAGGCATGTGAATCCCAAGCAGCAGAATTGAAGGATTTTGATTTGGTGGTAGAATCATCATCAATAGGGGAACTAGAAACCGCTTCAGACTCCTTGCTGGATGAGCCTGTAGTGACTATATTATCATCGGGTGATGAGTGAAAGTAAACATTTCTCAGCTCCTTTGCAAAACGATAGGTCTCCATTGAAAGTGGAGCAAAGAATTCTTTATGACGATGATGCTTCTCCCAAGTATAAGAATACTTGCCCATCTTACATTTTTTGCCATTGTCTTGGAGTTTCAACTGCATGATAAAAACTATTGCCAGGTGAAAACTCATAACTTTGGGTCAAAATATCAACTGGATAGGAAGATAAAAGCAATAAGAACATTGAAGGCCATATTCTAACAAAATGATGGGAAAACAAAAGGAAACACTGTTTTAACTGCATAAAGGAAAACACTAAAAGCTTCCATTTATCCATTGCAGCAGTGTTCATGATCAACGTGTATACAAGATTGAAGAAGTTTCTAAGAAAAACACACCAAACAAACTGCACATCAGATGACCCTAAAAAATGCGAACTATTGAACTTTAAAGTAAAATTTTCTCAACTATCAACCGATGGTTCAGTTTTGAGTCAGTCAACAAAGAAGCAGCGAGCTTCAGCTATATACATAGCATGACAATCATGATATGTGAAGACCATAATTTACATAAGCTTGCAGTTTGCACCACCCTTTCGGCAGTTTTGACATTAAAACCTTGTGCTATACATCTTTGGCAACTAGCAAAATATCAGCAAGTATCAAATTTACTCTCTTTTTGTCAGCAAGCTAGAAATATATAACATGACCGGGATCATGATTTTCTTTATGGCATTACTTCATATTGCACATTTGCATTTATTGAGAGAATAATTGCACATTTCATCATATAAGTGACTCACATGAAACAGTTCATACTCTTAGTTACTATCATGCTTACAAAGGCAAGTAGGAAGCAGTAAAATAAGCTACGCATAAAGGCAAATACAAAATCAAGACAGGAAAATGAATGAGCCTACAAGGAAAAGCTTTGGATCTGACAGGAACTTGGTTATGCAATTTGTTGGTTACAAATTTCATCTTCCTTCGTCTTTCAGGCATGGACATGTCATTGATACTTCACTTAGTCTCACACTATCTACCTTTATCTTAGGAGAGCTGCGGCAATTGGATTTTCCAATATTCTCATTGATGGAAAGCTGTTGCAAACGAGTTGGACATTTTGGGGACAACCAAGGAACCTTAACACATATTATCATGATCAACCCTTTGGATAGGAGTGATGATTACAAAAATGAGACAAGATGCAACTGGTCTTGAAATATGTAAAGCCCTACTTGTACCCAGACAACATATTAAAGAGATAGGAGCTCATCACCAAGAGGTGTTTGCTCAGCTGCAATTGCATCAACTTGCACAGTCTTGATAAATGATTTGGGACACCACTCTTAGGATCCAACGAGTGGCTCAGTAATGTAACTGCTACATGTTTTGCCTAAAATTCATCTGATTTTGTAATAATTGTTCATGCAAATGAAATATGTTGCTATCATTCTCTATTGCATATAGCCAAATATGAGTACATTTTCATAACAGGATATAATGCATAACCTCTTAAGCAAGAAGAAACATAAGAACTCACAAATCAGCTATCTAAGAGTTCTAATAAATATGTTTAAGTGTGAGTGTCACCAGGTAGAAAACCTAAATTCCAAATTTACCAACATATTTTCCAAAAATCTATATCAAAATTGTATTAGAAACCTAAGTTTCTTATTTTAATCATAAAATGAGAATGATTCTAAGGAACAAATTGTTTGGTTGTGAAAAAGTAGCTTAATATATTATGTAATTCTCTTTGAAGTTTCAATAGAGAAAGATGTAATGAAAAGAGGCGGAAGCACCAATAGAGCAAAAGGGTCACTCCTTAAGAGTGACTACTAGAGTCAAGAACACAAACACCGAATGTGCACACACAAAACTCTCAAATATAGAAAATGACTAAAAGTCATAAGTTGGATTTATTGAAGAAAAGAAGAGAAGGGTGTAAAAACCCATACATTTAAGAGGGGAAGACCTCCTCTATTTATAGAGGAGGGAAGCACTAAAAGGAACCACAAGGGGGGCTCCCTTGTAGTCCTTGGGAGCCCCAACGGTCAGAAATCTGACCGTTGGAGCCCCAACGACTACAAGTGTGGGGCCCCCTTGTGATCATTACAAAAAAGGAAAAATAAAGAAAAAAGAAAAAGGAAAAAGGGAAAAAGAGAAAAAAGAAAAAAGAAAAAGATACATATGTGGTTTTACAAGAATACCCCTATCGGGTATTTATCTAAATGAGAAATAGTATATATATACATATATGTATATATATATATATATACTTATATATATACGGATGTATATATATATATATATATATATATATATATATATATATATATATATATATATATATATTTTAACACGCCCCCTCAAACTTTACGGGGAGAAGACCGAAAGTTTGCTAAGGAGGAACATAAATCGTGGAGTTGGAAGCGCTTTGGTGAAGAAGTCAGCCAGTTGATATTCTGAAGTAACATATGGTAATGAGATAGTCCCTCTGAGATATTCGTCTCGAACATAATGGCAATCCATCTCGATATGCTTTGTCCGTTCATGAAAGGTGTGATTGCTGGCAATGTATATCGCACTTTTGTTATCACAGCAGAGCTTGGTAGGAGTGAAAATGAGGACGCCCATGTCAGCAAGGAGACTTCTGAGCCATACGATTTCCATAGTTGTCATCGCCATAGCCCGATACTCAGCTTCAGTAGATGATAAGGAGACTTTCTGTTGCTTCTTGCATCTCCACGAGATGAGAGATTCACCTAAAAAGATACAAAGACCCGTAATTGAGATACGATCATTGAGATTGCCTCCCCAGTCAGCATCAGTAAAAGCAGTCAATTCAAGAGATGAGGAAGAGGATAAGAAGAGTCCCTTTGAGATGGTATTTTTGATATATCGCACAATTCTCATTACGGCCGCCATATGAACCGTGGTAGGTGCGTGCTGGAACTGGCTTGCTGCATGAACCGCATGAGCTATGTCAGGACGGGTGATGGATAGATAAGTGAGGGATCCAATTAATTGACGGTAGGGAGTTGGATCTTCAAGAAGAACACCATCTTCAAGTCTAAGTTTTGCATTGATAACTTCGGGAGTCTCAACTTTCTTTTCATCAGATATTCCTGATTTGGTACAAATTTCAGCAGCTAACTTCATCTGAGATAAGATGTATCCACGTTCGCAATAAGCCACTTCAATACCTAAAAAATATCGCAAATAACCAAGGTCAGACATATCAAAGGTATCTTTTAGCATAGACTTAATATCATTTACTCCCTTTTTGTCATTCCCAGTGATGATCATATCATCAACATACAGCAGAAGCATAATAATGGAGTCACCTGTTCTTTTCACAAAAAGAGCAGTGTCAGTATAACAAGAAGAAAATCCTAAATTTATTAATACGTTACTAAACCTATCATACCAAGCTTTAGGTGCTTGCTTAAGACCATATAAAGCCTTTTTTAATTTCAAAATTTTTCCATTTAAATCCATACCTGGAGGTGGTTCCATATACACTTCTTCATTTAAATTACCATTCAAAAAGGCATTTTTAACATCAAGTTAAAAAATTGGCCATTTTTTAACTGCGGCTATAGCAATAAGAGCTCGAACACTAGTCATTCGAGCAACGGGGGCAAAGGTTTCATCATAATCTACCCCATACTCTTGGGCATATCCTTTGGCTACCAACCTAGCCTTATACCTTTCCAATGAACCATCACTCTTAGTTTTTACTTTAAAAACCCATCTACATCCGATGGGTTTCTTGCCATTGGGAGGATCAATGATTTCCCAAGTTTGTGCCTTTTTAAGAGCATTAAGTTCAAGTTGCATAGCTTCATTCCAATGAGCATATTGCTTAGCATCATTGTAATGAGATGGTTCATGAAAAGAGTGAAGAGCAAGAAGGCATGCTCGAAAGTTAGGCGAAAAAGAATCATAAGAAACAAATCTATTTGGTATTTTGGAAATCCGATTTGATCTTCTTTGAGAAGTCTCTTCGGTGAACTCATTTTGGGAAAATTTTTCAAGGGCACAAGGAGGATTCCTTTCATTCCTTCTAGAGTAGACTTGAATTTGTCTTGAAACATTTTCTTCAAAGTTTTGATCATCATTTGGATGTTCAACAAGATCTTCACTAAGAGATTCATTAGAATCAATATGATCATCTATGATGTTTTCTTTAGGCAATAAGTCAAATAAGAATGAATAATCAATATTTTCATTCGGTTGGTGCGAAAAACCACTTTCCTCTTCAAGGAATGTGACATCTTTAGAGATATAAAGCTTATTTTTAAGTATGTCAAAACATCTATACCCTTTTTGTTTTTCGCCATATCCCAAAAAAATACATTCAATAGCCCTAGGGGAAAGTTTATCATTCTTGTGAGTTAAAACAAAACATTTACATCAAAAAATTCTTAGTCTTTTGTAATCGGGAGACATATTGTAAAGTTTTTCAAATGGAGAAAGATTTTTTAAAGAGGACGAAGGGGTTCTATTGATAAGATATGTAGAGGTTAGAACCGCTTCGGCCCAAAAGGATTTTGGAATGTTTTTTGAGATTAATAACATTCTTGTAGTCTCTATTATGTGCCTATGCTTTCTTTCCGCAAGTCCATTTTGTTGTGTAGTGTTGGGACAAGAACGTTGGTGGAAAATTCCATTTTCTTTTAAATAGTTTTGAAAATCATTGGACATATATTCGCCTCCCGAATCGGATCTAAGAATAGATAAATTTCCCAAAAATTGGCTTTTGACCATTGCATGAAATTCTTTAAAGAAGGAGAAAACTTCGGATTTGCGGCTTAGGAAGTAAATCCACGTGAATCGAGTAAAATCATCAATAAATACCACATAATACGAAAAACCTCCTTTAGACAAAATAGGGGAAGGTCCCCACACATCGGAATGAATAAGTTCAAATGGCCGAGTGGTAAAGTAACTTCTTTGTGGAAATGGAATAGTTTTAGATTTCCCAAAAATGCAATCTTTACAAGTCATGTGATTGTCTTTACAAGTATTGTTCAAAAACGGAAAAAGAGACATTTTTACAAAATTTGGATGGCCAAGTCTCTAATGTCATATTCCAATACTTTTGTCTTTTACAAGATTGCATGATGCCTTAGATGAGAGAGTCAAAAAATCCATAAAGTAGAGGTCACCCCTTCTATGGCCTTGCCCAATCAGCTTCCCTGACTGGAGATCCTGCACGGTGCAATCCTTAGGTGAGAAAGAGACTTGGCATCCATGATCGGTGATTTGAGATACGGAAAAAAGATTTAAATTTATTTTAGGAATGATTCTTACTTTAGGAACAAAGAAGTTTTTGAAATCAAGAGATCCAATACTTTCAATTTTTAGTGATGTACCATCGGCCGTTGAAACACAAGAAGATATAGGTTCGGAAAAAATATTTGAAAGAGAATTTTTATGAGATGTCATATGAAAAGAAGCACCGGAGTCTAGTATCCACATACCTGGAGGAGATGAAGAGTAGGCAATGGCGGCCCCGGATGTTGAAGGAGAAGTCTTGAGAAGATGTTGAAGAACTTCGGAGATGTGATTTAGAGTTTCTTTGATATCTCCTTCTTTGGTACTTTCTTCCTTCTTTGGAGAAGTTTCCCCAACCACGGCAACTTTTCCTTTGAGTTTTGGACAAGCCGGTCTAATGTGACCCGGTTCATTACAATAATGGCATATTATTCCCCTTCTAGGACCATTGATATTTTTGTTAAAGTGGGGAGGTCTATATGCTTTAACATTTGATCCGGGCCTATTAACGGCCAAAACCTCATCATTCCTAATGCTCAAGCCAAGTCGAGTTTCTTCTTGACATACTTCGGCAAGAGCATCTTCAATAGGTAGGGCTTTGCTTCTATGGAGAAAAGATGCCCTAACTTGTTCAAATTCCGGGCGAAGTCCATGAAGGAATTGAAAAAAGTGCTCCTTTTCAATTTGTTCCCTTCTTAGTTCAATATCTTGTGGAGCAACCCATTTGGGCTCAAGAAGGGCAAGCTCATCCCAAAGAGGGGTTAGAGAGCTAAAATAGTCTCGAACACTCATATCCATTTGTTTAGTAGAACGGATTTTTTCTTGACAAAAGAATTGCCGAGCAAGATCCTTTTGGGTATACATACCCTTAAGAAAAAACCAAGCCTCATTGGCCCTTCTAAACTTGGCAATATTAGCACAATTTTTGAGATCTACATTGTTCATAAACCATGCCAAAATTTTGGCATGGTTACTTTCCCAATCCTCGATTTTGGATTGATGTTCATTAATGGCTTTGATGCGCTCATCGCCATCTAAAGCCTTTTTAACTTCATTTTCAATTTTGGTAAGAACAAGAGAGGGTTCGGGATTAGTTCCCATAACAAAGCCCCAAAGTTTCTTACCTCTTAGAAGATTTTCCATAGCGGAGGCCCACATGAGATAATTGGACCCATTTAGCTTGAAAGAAAGCTCCACTTTAGAGTCACGTTCCATTGGTACCAAATTTTCTTCCTTTCTTCAAAACTTTGAGAGGCACGCTTTCCAAGATGACAAAAGAATACCCCAATCACCAACCGAGCTTTGATACCATGTAATGAAAAGAGGCGGAAGCACCAATAGAGCAAAAGGGTCACTCCTTAAGAGTGACTACTAGAGTCAAGAACACAAACACCGAATGTGCACACACAAAACTCTCAAATATAGAAAATGACTAAAAGTCATAAGTTGGATTTATTGAAGAAAAGAAGAGAAGGGTGTAAAAACCCATACATTTAAGAGGGGAAGACCTCCTCTATTTATAGAGGAGGGAAGCACTAAAAGGAACCACAAGGGGGGCTCCCTTGTAGTCGTTGGGAGCCCCAACTGTCAGAAATCTGACCGTTGGAGCCCCAACGACTACAAGTGTGGGGCCCCCTTGTGGTCATTACAAAAAAGGAAAAATAAAGAAAAAAGAAAAAGGAAAAAGGGAAAAAGAGAAAAAATAAAAAAGAAAAAGATACATATGTGGTTTTACAAGAATACCCCTATCGAGTATTTATCTAAATGAGAAATAGTATATATATACATATATGTATATATATATATATATACTTATATATATACGGATGTATATATATATAAGTATATATATATATATATATATATTTTAACAAAAGAAGCATAAAAGGATTACCATGAAACTCAGGGCTGAATAGGGAATGAGAATCATTTTAGTTGTACAGCGAAACATATAATTTGATGCCTTAGAAGATCCTCAATCCTGCCATCGGACATTCAACAGTCATTGAACACAAACATTGTCAAATCAATCGAACAGTTATCTTTAGTTATGCAGAGTGGTACTTGACATTCACATAATAAATTTTGAAACACAAACCAAGAAAGAAACAAAAAATCTATAAGCCTCATCATTAAGTAGCTTAATATTCTTGACTACCTGAAAATAAAACCTAATTTAGTTATGCAAATTTTAGTGATTAGTGGTCCAACAAAGATAATGAGCAAGAAATGGCAGTGAGATTAGAAAATAATATTGATTTCTTTTTTTCACTTGTATCATATGCATTTCGGGCAACACATGCATAGATGGTAGAAGAATGAGAGAATCTATATTCATCTAAATCCAAGAAAAAGGATCAATCTGAAACAATACTTGGAATTCATGCTCATTCATATCCTAAACATTCTGAAACTTTTGTTGCTTCATACATTGCTTGAAGTGGTAAGACGAGGACATTCAGATCGTATAGAGACACCAATATAGGAGAAGAAGAGGTCTGACCCAAATTTGAAGGATGCTACAACACAGTTTTTTTTTAACGAACAAAAGTTCATGTACCCCAAATAAAATTTTACCTCTGAAATAATATGATAAAACTAAAATCATATTAATATCAATTCATAGCTAAATGACTAATGCCATAGTTATTCAAAAGAGTGTGCCTCATACTTTAGAACTGATGAAATAAACCACAACATGATATAATTATATATGAACGGGTTCCATGTTTGTGAAAATTATGATCAAGAAGATAATCCATGTGCCACACACCTCAATACTTTTATTTGAAATTATATGCAACACTCAGTTTCCAAGTTAGTGAACCCGTGCAAACAAGTGTCACTAATTATCCATTATAGATAACAAATACAGACAAAGCTTTCAATCTGCTTCTTTCAGAATGATGGAGTAACAAGAAATAAAGAACTTAGAAATTTGCATGTCTTAGTCTACGTTTATAATATTACCGAACCTTGTTTCTCTTATCTCAATTTTTTAACAAAAAGCCGATTTATATTTTTGAACCAAACAACCCAAACTCTACTGATTATAGATTGTTACATGTACACTTCATTTAGCATGCATTTCCAGTGCTAAGATGACACAACACTGATGCAGACACCAGATTCGCCATAACTAGACACTTGATAAACATAGTCAAACCTGTGCTTAACATGGTCAACATTGTGTCTCTAACAAAAATTATCCTTGTTCATTATATTGGTTCGTTATTTTGTAGTGCCTTGCTTTCAAAGAATCTGCCATTGATCATGTATATTTTCATTTGTAAGTTAGTTTGCAATATTGTTAAAGAATTTGCACATGTACAGTCATATGGCTCCATCCATGTGTTTTGTTTTCATGGAACTCCTGAATCTTATCAAGCATGTCTACACATTGTGGTTCATACACATACCTTTGTAGGATTGCGAAATGAACTTAACTGTGCTCACCTTGGGATTGGTTTGCTTATTAAACAATCTGAGCTCTACCCCAGTTTGAGGCTCATTTAGTTAAATGAGCCTAGCTCGAGCCTGAGCTTAGGCTTATTTCAGATAATTTTTTTCTTCCAACCATATACATATAACATGTTTAAAATATTTTATTTGATGCATACATTGCAAAAGAATAACAAAAGGTGTTTCGCTAACAGTTAGGCGTCTCCACTCTTAAGTGGGTTCAACTCCAGTCCCCTTTTATATTCCTTTAACCTTTTAAAAAAATAATATATTATTAAACTTAAATTCGCTTAAGGGAAGCAACTGAGCTTGAACTCGCTCAAGCTCAACTAAGGGGCGCTTGAATGATAGTGTTCAAGCTTGAACTTGGTTCAGGCTGCACAGAACCAAGCTCAAACAGCCCAGGATTGGGCTGGCCCAGCTCATGGGCAGCCTTATATCTGTGTCATGTGACGTAGATTAAACAATCCATAAGTTCAAACTTCAAAAATTGACAGCACTTATGACCCTCAATGTCAAAAAAGGATTATCCACAATATATCTCAGTCAACCAGTAAACTTCTACCCACAAATGAGTTTTCTGCCTAGGGGATCTTCCTTTCTCTTTCTCTTCTTCAGTTAGGTGGTCATCCAGGTATCGGTTGGGGGCAACATGGCTATTCTGGTCTGTTACTTGATTCATGATCCTTGCAACTAATCCCTGATGTGTTGGGACCTTCACCATGGTGCTCTTCAGCAACTTCTACGTAGCCCCCCTACAACCCACCCCCCACCCCCACTCCCCACCCCCACCCCCCACTTCCATGGAGCCTTTCTTCTACACCTTTCTTTGAAAAGGTGGTTTTGTAAGAAAGCTTTTCCAATATAGTTAGATTGGAAGCTATCTCCATTCTAACTGTGGCAAAGTTTGTCTTTCTCATGATAGATAGGCTATAAGGCATACATTCAATGGTTAATTTACATATAGGGGCCAAATCTATGGTTGAAGCTGCCTTAAGTTTTAAATATTTAAGATGAACGCCCCTTTCAGAAATTGCTCAGGTAACCGGCCGAGTTACTCTTTTTTACAGTAACCAAGCTCTAGTTAACTCTTGAAAATGACAGTTTTAATCCTTTCTTTTCTAAAATGGTGCTATTCTCTCTCTCTCTCTCTCTCTCTCTCTATATATATATATATATATATATATATATATATACATTTTTTATAACAATAGGCAAGTTCCATTTCACTTGTTTGAGAATCTGAGATTCTCAACTAAGAAGAGAAATTCAAAAAGTCAAAGGTTTGATTCAGGGCTGAACGAAATCTATAAGCCCATTCAGTTCAAGTGAATTTAAGATGATTAACCCAGTCAATATGTTCATTCAGTTCAGGGCTGAACCCAACACAATCAGGTGAAATATAGAGGGTAGTAGAAGCCTCCTCTCCATCTGCTGAATCCCAAAAGGTTTAAAATGAAGAACTAAATAGTCTGAAACAAAAGACCTACCCATTAAAGTCACCCAAACTCTTTTCCTTGAAATCACATTTGTTTAACTTTTTAAACTGTTATCTCAAACTGAAAAACACAAGCAGTGGGGAACGATGGTATCTACCCAGTTGGCAAGAGCATCCAAATCTGGACTATGTGATGGGCCCTTCACATGCATACCCAGATTGAAAAACCAGACCAAGAAACTGTTTCTAATGGTAATAGAAAAGGAAAGTATTTATTATTCCGCCAACCAACACGAAGTGTCCCAACCATCATTTAGCACTTTCTTCCACCGCGGAATCTAAAAAAAGAAAGATGCCACACAATAAAATAAGCAAAAACGAAGATAAGGGAAAAAAAAGTCCACAGCAAAATTTCATGGAGATCCACAAAAGGGTATTCTTCCATTTACAACAAAAAAAAGGAAAAAAAAACAACACAAGAAGGAAATCATCGATTGCAGGCATGCAAAGCACACATCAGAAAAATCACCGAAAGGAAAACATTTTGTCACTAAGAGAGAGCATTGAAAAGAAATGGGGAGTATTACCTTTTGAGTTTATCTTCTTAGTTGAGGAGGAGCATTTGAGAAAAGCGATGAAACATAAAACAGAGAGAGAGAAGGAGGGGTGGGGCCAAATAAACAAATTTATGAGGATGAAAATGTAAATTCACACTAGTTTCATCTTTGGCGTGGAGGGGGAGTAACCTTGGCGGCTGACCAATCAATTTCAGAATTGGTGATGCTTTTATCTTAAATATTTTAACCCTGAGGCAGCTAAACATAAATTCATCAAAAGTGAGGCACCTATATATAAATTAACTAAAACAAATTATATTGAGTCATTATGTTGCCAGGCCCAATTCAAATTGCTGATACATGGATCAACATTTTTACGATAAAAAAAAAAGATTGTCCCAAAAATCCCATCTTAATCTCAACTTTGTTTCTTTTCTTCTTTTATGCTTTATTTATTTATTTGCGTCCCATCACAGATACTTCTTTCATTGTCCGCTTCTCGAAACGCCAAGTTAAAACGGCCTTGATCTTCTTGCAATTGATGCACGTTCTGAACGATCAACGAGACATCACCGCTCAATATAGAAATAGTGCGGTTCAATAGAGAAATAATTGCCTCCCATGACACTGTTTCTTTTAATGGATATTTGCTTTAGTTTTCATACATCATCAACACTATTAAGAGTTCTGATACTAATTGATGTAAATTGAGAGGACTTGATTTATGAAAAACTATGTAACTATGCATAAACTGGGCTACTTACAACTAAAAAAACAGGAAACAACTGAAAATTCAATAATGTAAATAATTCAAGGAAAATACCAAATAAAATAAAAGAAAAAAGTCACAATATGTTTCAACTTTTTTCTAATCTCTTTCATGTAACAAGTATTTATAGAAAAAAAAACCCTTAACTCTAGGATAATTATTGGATAAGATCCAAATAAAAAAACAAATCCAAGACTGAAATCCAAATTTCAAATTGAATCACCCTGACCCACTCCCAGTTCTACTTCTGCATGTATCAGCTACTACTGTCACACCCGGCCGCATGACCAGCCTCAAAGTTCAAGCCCCATCTCTCTTGAGTGCCATCCATTAGGCTTAAACAATGAGAGAAAAATGTTCCCTTACCCCAACACGAAGTGAATGTCCTCTTTAGCCAGTACAAGAGACATTTCTTTGCATCTTCACAGAACGAGAACATCATTCCTCAATTCTTAAGAATACAAGCGACCGGAAAATTTTGTCAAAAACACATGAACAGAATGTATTTTCCTCATTTAACAGGTTTTGCCAAAAACACAATGTGATCTTAATCACCAACTCAATGTAAGCACACTGAAAGCCACACCTATGGCTTGATCCCGACCTTCGGTTCCTCATCACCATGCATCCTTCTTTTCTTCTTGATTAGTTAAGAGAGTTTCAAGAGGATCTAGTAGGTCTTCTTCTATCAGATGTCTAAAGAGAGGATAATTTGTTGGGGAAGAGTTTGTGGTGGCGATTTCCGTCCTATAGAGACCTAACTCGTAATCTACACATATTCAATCATGAAGAAGGATGGTGCTGGTCTGCAGTCGATATTCAGTCGATAGGAGGGCCCCATAAACAATGACAATGTGTCGCCGACCATGCCGTCGTCATGTTGGTCGTCTGTCATGGCACATGCGACAGGAAGAGGAGGGTCTCAACCCTTTCTCCCCTTGTTCTTTTCCCACCATTACACCCCTCTAGCGTCCCTACCACCGCTGACCCACACGACACCTCAATGCTGGAGGGCACAGGCTTATGAGGACCAGCCCTGCCATCGGGGCTGGCCGGTGGTGGTCGTTGTCCCAAACAGCCACCATCGGGTGACCCTCTTAATTAAAAATAACACTAGGGACACTCCCACCGGTGGCCAACCACCGTCTGGTGGGCTTCCGCCAAACGAGGTAAGCCGACGGGATCCATCCTTGGTCAGAGCACCAATGGTGCCGATGACAATGGAGGGCAACCACCGCCCGCCGATCAATTAAACCTGTTCATGTAATCGGTTTGGATCAGAAGCCGATTCCTACTAGGGATCGTGTGAGTAGTGAGACTGTATGACGACTAGTCATTAAAAATTTTAGGGACTAAGGCTAAGGTGAAATAAAGCATAATGGACATCGAAGGCTCGTGGACCTTAACGAATGAACTCTTGGACTTTCTTTTGCGGAATATTTTTTGTATTTTGGGTTTTGCTGTAATTATAAACTTTGTGATGTAAATTTTACATTTTGTTGTAAATGAACGAAGTGTTGAAACCCATTTTCTTTCTTGTTATTGAGATGATTATTTGAATGGTATTTTATCAATGTTTTTCTTATATATATATATATATATATATATATATATATATATATATATATATATATATATATATGTACTCTTGGGATTCGAGTGTCCAAACATCTCCATTGTATGCCCGATAAACTGTAGCTTCAAAAATTTTAACTTGAAAATTTTTAAGATTTTGAATTGGTCTTTTTAAAACAAAAAATAATAGCATAAACAAAATCTTTTAATTAATCAAAATTAGCAAAATCTTGGATAGGTTACGGTTGTTTACCAATAATGTAGGATTAGATCTACTTTTCATTAGGGCTTGAATCTAAATCTACCATAACAAATCTAAATTTACAAATCAAATTTCAAATCATAACAAGAAAAGACGACGATAAAGGGTGCTTCGATAGTAATAGACGATGGCAAAGGGTGCTCCGGTGACAACAAACGATGACAAAGGGTGCTCCTGTTATAGCAGATGGTGCATTGTCAAAAGGTGATATGAAACATTTAGGGTGAAATATTGCGAGGTGCTCTTGTTACAACAGAAGAGTTTATTGCTTAGGACAAAAATAAAATGTTTGGACTTTAAAGAGTTAAGATCATCCTCTCTTTTTTGGAGTAAGAATATTTTTGTTATTTTCTAGAATCATCCTGAGAATGACGAGAAAGACAAAAAAGGGTACTAATTAAGTCTTTGCAACTGCACCAGACTTCGATGCTAACTGATGCCGACACACACGAGGATACGAGCCCCACGTGCTTACATATGTGGTGACACTCATTCGGACCCCCGAAGACGCACCTGCGTGTTCAGGGGAAAACATATAACCTGCTTCAGGGTGTGAGACATGCATGATTTCATGCATGAAAGTAGGAAAACGAGAGGAGTGAAAAATGGAGGAAAAATGGGAAATGTGATGGGGTAGGGTATTAAGTGAGATTCAATTGGGTTTCAATGGATCTAGACCCACATCCCAACTTAAATCCCATCATGGATTAATATTCTCTATCCAAATCCATTTAGGTCAGGATCCGTATAGTGTGGATCTATAAATCTAAAGGCCAATATGGATCATTTTGAATTTTAGATCCCCCACCTAGGTTTAAACTCAATAATTCTAATGCGGATTGGGTTCACCGAATGAAACCAATCCCAATCATATGAGTTAATCAATTTGGATTTTTTAGATCCAAACTCAAATAGTTCTAAGATCCAATGGATCCTATGTGTTCACATGCCAGCATTGCATGGAGCCCACAGTTTCAGAGTGTAGCTCCGTGGTTGGCTATGGCACATAGCCGCTCCCTGGATCCTTGCTCGTTCCATCACCCCTTACCATTTTTTTCGGAACAACGGCCCACGAGCATGGCCTTATTTTCTCCCCAAAAAAAGCACACCATGTTATTTTCGAGAGCGGATTAGGTAAAACCGTGTTTCACTTGGCTACTGTCAAAACGCCAACAAAAGACATGACGTCTGTTCTATTTGACATAAGGGATAGCTAGTGGGTCCCACTGAATAGAATTTGTCTCACGTTTTTACACTGAACTTGGGATAAAATGGACAGGCGACTCCGATGAGCGTAGAGTCTAAAGGTAACCCATGTTTATAATCTTTTTAATTAGTATTCGTAGACACCATTTTGGAAATTCAATGTTCTTAATGTCATAGAGGATAACATCATATTATCGGTTCCATGGAATGATGGCCGTTTCATTCAAAAATTACTTTCCAACACCCAAATGGGATAGGATAGGATAGGGAGGGCCACACATTATCTGAGTCCCTTTTCTTTGATTATTAAAGTTTTTATGCACTTTTATTTCAACAGCTGGCCAAACAAGTGGTGGAATCAACAACGAGGGTGTGCCTTACTACAACAATATCATCTCTCTCTCTCTCAAATTAGCTAACATAAACAATGGGTGTTTGCCCCCAGCTCTTTACGTAAGCTTTCATATATATATATATATATATATATATATATATATATATATATATATAGAGAGAGAGAGAGAGAGAGAGAGAGAGAGAACTGAAAATATAAAAATTAACGTGTGAAGTTCAATTTTCATGATTTTTTTTTCTTTTTTCTTGAACAACCATGAGAATGTGATCTACATCATCCAATTTTGATGTATAAAATGAGCTTTTTTTAAGGCTTTAAAATCAATGGCTTATATTCTTCATAAATATTCAAGCATTCAAAAACCATGTTTTTTCATAAAAAATACACGATCCAATGGTTGATTTTTAGTAAATTCATCATGCCACGCACATCCACATGGTTGGATTTGCAAAAAAAGTATTGAAAATGCTCATATTTCCAATTTTCATATTTTGGTTCTCATATTTCAGTTCTCTCTCTCTCTCTCTCTCTCTCTCTCTCTATATATATATATATATATATATATCACTACAAGAAAAATGCTAATTAGCGTCGCAAATTTGCGACGGATTAGCGAGAGAAAACTATTTGTCGCTAACATTCAAAATATTTGTAAAATTAGCGACGAAAATATCTCCCTCGCTAAATCCGTCACTAATTAGCGATGGATTAGCGACAATATTTTTTCCGTCGCCAAAACACTACAAAAAATGCTAATTAGCGACAGATTTTTTCGTCGCTAATTAGCGACGAAAAAATTCCTTCGCTAATTCCGTCGCTACTTTTCAATTTAAACCGTCCCACCTGAGGCACGAAATTTCCCCTCTTCCCGTTTGAAATTTTTTCTCCCTCCATTTTTATTGGTGGAATTGCAGGTTTTATTGGTCATGGAGATCCCTACGACCATGATTTGCTGATAATGGTGGCTGCAGTCCCCACCACCACCACCACCATGCGCATCTTAGGATGCCAGAAGCCTCGTCCTTCCTCTGACGATGCACAACGGCCACCTCTCGCACCCTCAGAGCGCGACAATGGCGTCGGCCCCCGGAGGCCAAAGGCTCGTGAGATCAACTCCCGCTACCTCTCCCCCGCACCATTCTCCTCCTCCCGGCAGTGACCCTCGCCAGTCTCCACCGCCCGTCCCGCTTCTCCCTCGTCAGATCCCGTCTCCACTACGACATCGAAAAGGTCGCAGTCGGTCGATCGACGCCGCTCCTCTACCCCCTCCCCCGTGTCCACTCCTTCGTCGGCAGTTTATTTAGTGAAGCGGGCGTCGGAGGTCCTCTGGCCATCGACACGGAGCTTGTCAGTCTCCTTCCAGTGGGAGTCGGTCTCCTTCCAGTGGGAGTCGTTCTCCTTCTCGATTGGCCACCTGCGACTGCCCACGTCCCTTCTCCCGTCGTGACTGGCTCGCTGCGGAAGAGCGTTCCTACGCCGAAACACATCGGTTTTGTGCAAAAGACCACGCTGGAGAATGTGTCAATTCTGTGCAAAAGAACACGTCAGAGAACACACCGATTTTGTGCAAAAAAATTGCTCATTGCCGGAGAACGCGCCGGCAGAGAGCAAATTTTTTTTTTTTTTAAATTTAACGACGGATTAGCGACGAATATTATCCATCTCTAATTTAAAATAGCGGACTCGTGACGGATCATGTTCGTCGCTAATCTGTCACAAATTAGTGACGAAAGGAGCGACGAATAAGTTTTGTCATTACTTAGCGTCGAAAAATTCACGATGAAAGTTATCTGTTGCTAAATTATTTAGCAACGGATTTAGGTCATTGCTAATCCATAGGTTTCTTGTAGTGTGTGTGTTTGTATATATATATATATATATATATATATATAAAATCATTAGATTTTTTTAAGGCTTTAAAATCAATGGCTCAGAATCTTCATAAATATTCAAGCATTTAAAAATCACATTTTTTATTGAAAAGACACGATCCAATGGTTGATTCTTAGCAAATTCACCATGCGAAGCACATCCACATGGTTGAATTTGCAAAAAAAGTGTTGAAAATGTTCATATTTATAATTCTCATATTTCAGTTCTCATATATATATATATAGTGGTAGCTGCTTAATAGCATCTGTGTTTAAAAAAATGGACACATGCACGATGGATGCTCAATGCACAAAGAGCAAAAAAGAGCATTTAATGGTGCTTTTGAAGTGTCACTAAATGCCTCTGCGGGGTGAGGTTGGTATAAAAATTTTGTTTTACGAAAGTCTCAGTGGAATTGGGATCTTTAATGGTGCGCTAATTATAATTTCTGCTTTTGTGTGCGCTGAGCATCCATCACGCATGTGTGTATTTACATTAAGCACCTATGGAGTGTGTGTGTGTGTGGAGCCGGGGTTAGGATTAACTAGAGCCGTTTATAGGTGCTACCGACCTAGTAAATGGGGGTGGAACCTCCTTGTTTGAGTTTTTTTTCTCACATCTTACACCATAGATGTGATCTAAAGGTTTTGTTTAGTGGGAAGCTGCTTTTGGAATACTAAAATCTGAAGATCTAATTTTTTTTACTCATAAAAAATATTTTTACATAAAAAATATATATGATCCCAGAGTTGATTCCTACTATATTGATCATGTTGAATACATCTATCAGGTTAGATTGTAAGTATACAATCGATTATATATATATATATATATATATATATATATATATATATATATATATATATATATATAGAGAGAGAGAGAGAGAGAGAGAGAGAGAGAGAGAGAGGTGTGAAGCCTTTTGTTACTATCTTCCACAAACATTAGAGAGTGAATACGGTGGATTCCGAAGTGCCAGAATTGTGTAAGTGTTACTTCTGCTGTACGCTCTTTCGGCTCCATTAGTGTAACCCATTTTTTTATCTTTTCTTTTTTGAGAGATGGAGTTTCTTTACGCCCCTTTTGGACTGGGGGTGGAGGACATGAAACCGGGATGGAGGCAGGTATAGAGGTTAAAATCAAAACCTGTGCAGGGATGGAGGTTAAAATCAAAATCCGTGCAGGGATCGAGGTGGGGATGGAGGGCAGGATTTTGAGACGGGGCGGAGGTGGAGACCTTGTCCCCCGCCCCCACCCCTGCCCACTCTATAAGGTTGTTAAAACCAGAACCTAGTGCTGTCAGTTTTCATGTTTTCCTTCTTTTGTTCATCTTCAATATTTTTATTTCCTTCCTCTATTACATTTGTAATTTTCAAACAGAACCATAATAATACTTGACCACCTTTTTTTTTACCTTTTTGGAAAGAAAATCTTAACATTCGAATAAAACAGAACACATCTGACCTTTTATATTTGGAAGTATAATTTGGTTGAATATGAGAATAAGAAGATTATGAACTTCCGCTCTAGCAAATACACCAGCTTGATTTGGTTATCTATCCCTAGACTCCTTTTGTGCTACCTGCAGAATTGTTAATGGGATGAGCTAACAAATTGTTTTCAAGTTGTAATTAAGGACCTGATTTTTTAATCTGAAGCATCTATGGATCTCAATGGTCAATAATTTAATATGTCCAGATCAGACATTAATTGGGTCCATAATTGAGTTTATTTGAAAAGTTTTTTTTTTTCTAAACTGTAACTTTTCATGCTCCAAAGGGTTTTGATTTTTTCTGCAAATTTTTGGAAGACTATTTTTTTTTTTGTTTCTTGAAGTTTTATTAAAAAAGAGATGTCTTAAATGGAGTTTTGCTAATTGTACTCAGGCTTTCTCCACAAGGCTTGGACAGCTACCATCGCTAGCTAGAACTCTTAAGAGGTTTTCTGAAAGAACTCCAAAACCTTCTTTTATGTGATGATTTCTTACAGGGAGGGAGTTGCTGTCGGGATATTTTGCATGGTCGCCTCTTGACAAATTTGAGTGGAACAATGGCTATACCGTCAGATTTGGACTTGTTTTCGTCGACTATAAAAATGGATTGAAGAGGCATCCAAAGCATTCTGCTTTTTGGTTTCAAAAATTCCTTCAAATCTAGGAACTAAGATTATGTTCTAGCTACGCATTACTATCAAATAAAGCATGTTGATGCACTAATATTAAATAAAGAATGTTGTATCATCCATTCTTTCATTTGTCTCTGGATTACTATCAAATAAAGCATGTGGTTAAATATAAAGTTTGTAGAATTCTCTCTCTCTCTCTCTCTCTCTCTCTCTCTATATATATATATATATATATATATATATATATATATATATATATATGGTGTGTGTGCCTGCGTGTATTGTATGTTATATATTTGATATCATCCATAGTACAATAGTATCTTGTAATAATTGATACAAACTTTGATCTTTTTATCTCAAGTTTTAAGCGTGCGGTCTGCTATTGCTTTCTGAATACCTTGAAGAATTTGTCCAAACATAAAAAATCACTTAAACTGATATATTTTCAAATTAATGACTGAACTGTGGAGGTCAGTTTGATGCATCAAACATTAATTGAAATAATATAGGGTGGCAATTTTCCATAATTTCTTTTGGTTAGGCCAAGGGAAAACTCCTCCATCTCTATATGCTTTTTGTACAACACACTATGTAGTTGTAGTGCAGTACAAGAAATAACACTTTTATTGGGGCTAAAATTGCACCCGTATATGCTGTGCTGGTAAAACGTTTACTGGCGCTAACGCATAGTGCCAATAAATGTTATTTTTACTGGTGCTATTTTATAGCGCCCGTAAAAGTTGTTTTTACTAGCGCACTTGTAGCGCTAGTAAAAATATTTTTATAGGTGCACTAAATAAGTGCTCCAGTAAAATATTCTTATAGAAAAAAATTATAATATAGTAATAACACCGTAGTGCAATATGTGTCCAACCAACCAAAGGGCAAGAACCAGCCAACTTGATCATAAGGGACTCCCAACTACGTGCACAAAATGCTAACAAATGATCAAAATGAAGTTAAAAACATCTTAATTGAGATATGCTATATACATGATGGCACTGATATATGAAATGCCACAGGAAGTATTATTATCAAGGCAATAGAGATCAGTCATTCAAGGGCCACATTCCAAACAGAGCCAAAGATCTCATAGGTTTGCTCACATGGGCTATGTAATCTGGTAGGAGTGACTTGTAAATGTTAACAAGTTAACTAGACATCATGAGTTCTAAAACCACTGGAGCCATCACTAAGCGCAAGGTCAAAACAGGGTGTACTCCCCTGCAAGGCGGGGAGGACCTCAAAAGGTTTTTACCAACCGGAGGCCTACCTGAATGTAAGGTCAGTTATCAGGGATTTTTTTTTAAAGGCAAGCTGGGGTTAGGCAGACCCCTACCAGTTATACAACTGTACCATTGGGGTTTGAACCTGAAACGTCCCAACACAAGGTGACGTGCACTAGCTGCTCCTACCAGACAAGCTGAGGCCCCGTTGGTCAGTTATGAGGGTTTTACCTTGGGCTAGACCCCCCAAAAAAAATAACACATCTCACAGTTCAACCCAGAGAGCTAATCGAATCCATTGCATTAAGCGCAAGCCCAAGCTTTTATCAATCTGATTCGGCTTGATCGGGTACATAACGAACCATTATGGCCTATGAGCAATGATTTGGAAAAGCCAAGGTGATTGAGCTAGATGCTAAGCCACCAGGAGAAGGTAGGGGCCTGTCTTAAGATGGCAGCAGCTACACCAACCAAGCACATCTAAGGGTGAATGTTAAGAAAAGGTTGCAAGCATTCAAACAACGTAAAATTTCAATAGTTTTACATCGGAGAGAGCACAAAGCTGCTAAAACCCACACAGTCAACAAGCAGAATTGGAAACCTCTTGTCAATATAACATGCCAAAAAAGAAATGTTTACGCACACACTACTTGTCTCTTGATGTGAACTTGTATTTTCTGGGGCTCAATTCCCCTCTATGTACAGGACAATAGTTGTATACACACACTAACTAAAAGGTTCCAATAGTCTCACAGATGATCAGACCGACAGCGACCCTCTCTATAAAGATCAGATACCCAAGATGAAGTAATTGATACAAACCACTAGGGGCACACTTAAAGCCCCCAGCTACCAGCAACAGCAATATTCCAACTCTACTTTTGGCCTGCAATGGGGAAACTACTGTGACTTATGCTCATAAGAGTTGCTGAGTCATGGGCTGTTAAAGCTTACCGAATCTTTTCATTCAGACAAAACATAGGATTTCAACTTTATGCTGTTTAGCTCATTGGACTAGCTTGGAGGATCACACGAAATGCATCAGGAACTCCTTCGACCTTGGAACAGGAGGGCTCCAAGAAATAATAATGATCAGGTTGAGCAGATCATCCATTGTTCAAGAGCCATTCTTACTCGGAACTGCATGGAAACAGATTTCCAGTATTTAGCATGAGAATGATGACACAGCAAGATTGTTTCGATGTGGAAGATTTGTACAAACCTTCACATCCAAGCAGGGGTCGTTATCCATATTCTTAACTTGAGATACTACACCGGCATTGCGTAACCTTTCAATCCGATTGGTCACTCCAAGGCTTCCAGGATAAGTGAGGTTCACGACACACCAAACTGCTGCGACACGAAGCTCATCGTTGCTGTCCTGCAAAAACATAATCAAAATGGAAGGGTTGTATCCCTCTACTGCAGTTGGAAGAAGGTGACGCATCACTTCATCTTTGTGGAACTCACTCCCGGATGCAACGTTGCTGAGCACGTACATTCCCTGATGAAACACAGAAAACAGACGTTCAGGATCTGGTTCATTTGATGACACCAAAATGCATAACAGGTATGATGGCCCAGAAAGGAAGAAAACAAAAGATGCAATCATCCAAGAAGAAGAAACTGCCGTTGATCCACCAAATATACAAAGGGCAGCAGTGTAAATCTTACATACTCTATAGCACATTTTTCTTTTATGATCCACATAAGGGAATCAAGGTTGGGATTAATCCTTCCTCTGCATTTTATTAGACAGATACAACATTATAGATGTCTTTCAGCCTCTGGGTTGTAATATGGAACAGTGTACATGGGACATCTGAAGAGAGCCTAAAAACCAGTTCAACTCAGTGACAGCCAAAAGCCAATACAAAGCTGTCACCTGGGAACGGGTACGGGTATGAGGACACGGCTTTATATATATATATATATATATATATATATATATATATATATATATATATATATATATATATACAACAACAACAACTACGCTTTCATCCCAAAACAATTGGGGTTGGCGATATGAACCAAAAAAGAAAATCATTCTGGGTCTTCCACATGAATCCTCCTCCAATCATTTCTATCCAATGCCATATCCTCGGTGAGGTTCAAAGCATTCATATCCTTTCCTATCATCTCCATCCAAGTCTTCTTAGGCCTACCCCAACCTCTTTTAACTAATATATTTTCCCATTTCTCCATCCTTCTAACTGGAGCATCATCAGGCCTTCGCCGCATATGTCCAAACCACCGTAAACGATTCTCTCTCATCTTATTTTCAATGGATGCAATGTCTACCTTCTTATGTATCTCATCGTTTTGAATATTATCTTTTATTGTATTTCCACACATCCATCTAAGCATACGCATCTCAGTTACACTCATTTTTTGAATATGATGTCTCTTGGCAGCCCAACATTCCGTACCATATAGTAAAGCGGGCCTAATTGTCGTCCTATAAAACTTTCCCTTCAACCGCAATGACATTCTACGATTGCACAACATTCCAGTTGCACTTTTTCATTTCATCCACCCAACCTTTATCCTATGATTTACATCTCCATCAATTTCTCCATACTTTTGAATGATAGATCTCAAATATTTGAAAGAGTCATCCACCAGTATTTCTTGCTCACCAAGCTTCACTACACTCCCATCACTACTTCGTTGCTTACTAAACCGACATTCTATATATTTTATCTTACTCTTACTCAACTTAAAACCTCTTGCTTCCAATGTTTGTCTCCATAATTCTAACTTAGCATTAACCCCAGCTTTAGACTCATCAATCAAAACAATATCATCAGCAAACAACATACACCACGACACATTTTCTTGAATTGATCTCGTAAGCTCATCCATCACTATAGCAAATAGGAAAGGGCTTAATGTAGATCCTTGATGTAACCAAACCGCTATAGGAAAATTGGTTGTCACCCCTCCACAAGTGCGGACATTGGTTACTCCTCCTTCGTACATATCTTTAATTATACTAATGTACTTGAGAGAAACACCTTTCTTCATCATTGTCCACCAGAGAACATCCCTAGGTACTCTATCGTATGCCTTCTCCAAATCAATAAAAACCATATGCAAATATTTGTTCCTCTCTCTATATCTCTCAATAAGTTGTCTAAGAAGATGTATAGCTTCCATAGTTGATCTTCCAGGCTTTATATATATATATATAATGCAGGTTTTAGTAAAAAAGGGACAGATTTTAGTAAAAAGAGTTGTGGGATGACATTTTGAATAAAGGAGGAGGTGTAGGCAAAAAATGAATTTGGGGGGGGGGGGGGGGGGACCAAAAATTTTAAAAAAATGAATAAAGGATCAAACACGACAAAAAGGAAAGGGTCTCCTCCCACCGCCCCACTCTCTTTGGGTACAAAGAAGGAGAACAACGAGGTGAAGAAGAAGATGGAGGAAGAGGAGGTAGGTACCTCCCTCTCTCTCTCTTCTTTTGCTCCCCTCTTGCTGCCGAGGGTGGGAAGAGGGAAGTCTGTGAGAGAGAAGGGGAAGACGAAAGACAGAGGGGCGGAAGAGAGAGAGAGAGTCGAGGGTTTCGAGGTTTCGGGAGAGGGGGAATATGTATCGGGTGAGGCAGGACCAAAATGACCTCACCCCTTTGACCATGGTTTGACCAAGGGAAAATGAAAGGAAACTTCGAGTCTTCATTGGACCCGAACCAGCACAGTGTGGGACCCAGCCCGTGATGTACTTGCACTGCGCCTGGTACCCGCACACATGTCGATGCGTGTCAACACGGGTACGGCCAATGTTTAGCCATGTTGTGGTTACATAGATACAAAGTAATATTTGGTGGTCAATTTGGCATGAGAACACACACATATGCACATGCACACTTGTCATCACACACATCATGCATGCACACATGCGCCACACAAACACAAAATGAAAATTTAATTAAAAGATGTGTTTGATATTTATTTTATTATTAGATTAAAATTTTAATTTTAACTCAGGCCTAAGGAACTCCATGAAGGCAAACTGAATCTCGTCTCCAAAGGATGTAACAAGGCATAAAGGCACTTATGGCTTGAATTCCTTTTATCAAATGGTGTTTATTTTCTTCTCTTTTTATACAGGTTTTAATCAAACACTTCAGAAACATTGGAGAGAGAAGATATGGCAAATTAGGAAGAACAGGAAGAAGAAAACAAGAAAGAAAACTCCCACACCCTTTATCTGCATATAACAAAATTTCCAAAATTATTGTTGGTGCATAGTATAAGATGTCTCAGAATATTTCTATGAGAATCCTAAAATCTATTCAAATGAGCTTATGAATCAATTTGAATGCATTTGAATCACCAGTCTCCTTTTTCAAGCAAGTTAGTAACTTTTCAAAAACGATTAATGGGCAAACAAGAAACACACAAGGTTTCTTAGGGTGTTTAACCCAGAGTTACCGAAAGCTTCTTAGGTAGGTGGGAAGCTCGCTTCCCGGAAACTCGCTTCGAAAGCGCAATACTCCACGCTTCCGAAACTTCATGGGAAGCTCGATTCCCCCATGCTTCTTCTATGCTTCTCATACACATGGTCTATGCATACTATATACTTTTCTCACGTTTCTTTTCATCTTTTTCATGTATTTTCTCTCACGCTTTCACTCACTTTCCATGTACTTTCTTTAAATTGGTAACCATCATTGTTAGATTTTAACAAAATTTTAACTCCTTTACAGAAAAAACATGAAATATAAGAATCATCAATTTTATTTTAGTTTTTATTTGTCTCTTGTTTGATTCCATATTGCTTCATTTTTTATTCATATTTCACTTTTAAATTGAAACTTCGCTTCCCACTTCGTATAAATTTTAAAATGCCTCGCTTCTGGCTTTCACTTCCCGTATAGTTTCCCGCTTCCGCTTCTGCTTCCTAGTTTGGCAACCTTGGTTTAACCCAGACAATGTGGTACAAAAGGGCATTATGGTACTTTTCTAAACGTAGTGGAATGACAAACTAAGGATGTATAGATGGAAATAATAATTGTCCTCTAGATCTTCATGTAGAAAATCCAAGGTAAATTTCTTCCAAATTGAGAACAAACACCCCTGAACAATTCACTCCCATTATTGAACTTTCAAAATGCTTTTTTACCTTTAAGCCTCTTGGCTCATAATTGGAACATGCACTGCCATATATATAACCTAGTTTGACCATAAGCTTGACCTGACTACCATCTATTTGATTTTCAATGAACTTTGCCATATTGTGTAATGTGGTGTTGGGTGTACATGGCCCGTATCAAAGAAGCTATGCCACAAGGGTGCAGGTGTGATGGGTGCAAGATGGAAATTTCAAAAAACATGAGTGGGGGTGCATATATATAGCATAGTCACCTGCATAGTTAAAGGTAATTTCTCAGTGAAGGTATTTCTCGGAGAGATTTTCAAAAGTTGATAAATCTCGGAAAAATCTCAGGAGTTCAAAATTTTGAAAAAAATATAAATAAAAAAAAGCTAAGAAAATAATAAGTTTTGCATTATTTTTCTTCCAAAAATATAAAGAAACGTGTTTTAAAGGTTTTAAAATATAAAAGAAACAAAAAATAGGAAATGCAAACTTAAAAAAAAAAAGATTTTCCCAAAAATATCACGATAATATCGCAATATTTTGATTATGGCGATAGTTTGAAAATATCGTGATGATATATTCCCGATATTATTGGCTATTTCAAGGTAGCCGATAATATCGTCATATTTTCAATTTATCGGCGATATCAGTGACAGTGATATATATATAAGGTAATGTACTGTTATAAACATTTGTAGGTACAAACACTTGTAAATCTCCATGGTGTAGGTTGTTTTCATCCAATCGCACCTCATAGTTAGATTCAGCATATCAAAATAGTGGGGTCGGCTTTTAAATCATGTTTTTTCAACAAAAAAACATGATTTTATGACCTGAGGAAGTATCACAATTGCAGGCCATTAATTTTTGAAGACTTATAAAAACCTGCCTACATGTCATAATCGGGTGATCTAAAAGCTGATTTTCACTAAGAAAAACATGTAGATCACATCTATAAGTATTACATAGGAAAGAAGAATAAAAATTGATGAACCTAGTTTAAGAGATAAGGATCATTATAAAATCATCCAAGATTACATGGTCACAAATCCTTTTGCAAAGTCATAGTTGATGAGATAGAATGGTGAAATACATGATATCTGATTGAAATGTTTCAAGCTAAAACACATGGACACTTCAACCTAGCATGTGTCTTGTGTAAGCATGACACGACACCAATGTTATGAAAAGCGTTGAGGCGTGGCATAGCGCTCCACCAAAAACTGAAGTGAGGCATAAAGCGTAAGCCTCAAATTTAAAAAAAAAAAAACTTAAAAAATTTCTTCAAAAATATAAATAAAATAAATGCAACATACCAACATTTCACAATTGAAAAAATCATGTTTTACGTCATTACAACTTGATCCAAATTGTGATTTCCTAAAAATACCATGTTGAACACATCCATGGGGTCACATTGATCAGATAAAGCCTGTCACAAGGATTCGGCCAGACAGGTGTCGCACCCGTGTCGACGCGACGCGATGCGACGTAGGTGCGGGTGCGGCACTCGGTGCGGTCAGCGCACCCAGGATCATTTTGGTCTATTTTTGGGTTTTTTTAAAATTTTGCCCTATGAAATGGGCTGCGAAATTTAAAAAAAAATTTATTAGATGTATCGCGGATCCCAAGCTAATTCGAGCACAGCCAATGAATGGCAGAAACAAAGGGGTTTCGTGATGGAAACTCTCGGTAGTCTGGCTCAGACGATGGACACCCAAATGCGCAACCAGACGGAGCTAGCCGCGGCCATAAGCGAAAGTCATAATACCGGTGCAATCACCTATGAGAAGTTCCTGAAGTTGAGTCCGCCAAGTTTTTCAGGAAAGGCTGACCCTGAGCTAGCCGAAAGTTGGATCGCAGAGATGAAGCGAGCTTTTCAGGTTCTGCCTGTTCTCGATGATAAGCAAACAGACTTCGGTACCTACTGCTTGATGGAAGATGCACAGAAGTGGTGGGACACAGCCCGAACCATCCACTTTGTCAGGATGGATCCTATTCCATGAGAAGTTTTCAAGGAGGCGTTTTTAGAGACATTTTCCCCAGCATGCTCGTGATCAGAAGTAGCAGGAATTCCTGGAGCTTACTCAGGGGAATATGAATCTGGTAGAGTACACTACCAAATTTTGGACCTTGGAGCCTTATTGCTAGAACTTGTTCGCAAATAACAAAGCCAAGGCAACCAAGTATGTCCATGGACTCAAGAACGAATTACGATCCCGAGTGATAATTAATCTATCGTCCACCCTCGCACAGGCCATTGAAATGTCTACTATATTGAACGAAGATTGGGAGTGATCAAGAAAGGGTCAGAATGGCACATCGTGGAAACGGAGAGCCGACCTGCAGCAGCACCAGGGTGGCAAGAAGCACCAGCCACCTCACAAGAAGCAAAGGTACAATGGTGGTGCTCGTCCTCCGCAGTATCAGGGACCAAATCGGGTTTGCCCAAAGTGCAACCTTGCCCCAGAGACATCGGTGGATGCCTCTACTATGGCAAGATGGGTCATTATGCCCACCAGTGCCATAAGAAGATGGCGGACATGCAGAGGAGGAATGCCGGAGGAGGATATCAGCAGCAACAACCACCACAGCAACAACAGGTACCGCAGCAGAACACACAGAAGAGGGTGCCGGCACGAGTATATGCCACTACGACAGAGGAGCTGGAGAAAGGGAACTTGGTGCAAGGTACGGTAATTGTTGATGGCCATGCTGCACTTGTCCTTTTTTACTGTGGTGCTACACATTCATACGTATCCATAGAGTTTGCTAAACTTTTAGGTGCACATAGTGAATCCTTGAAACATGTATTAAATGTGTACAATCCTATAGGGTATAATTCAATAAGTGTAAACTACATCCCCGACGTAATAATTGTGTTGGAGGGGCAGAATTTACCGGCTGACTTAATCCTGCTCGATATGACTGAATATGATGTCATATTGGGGATTGATTGGTTATATGAACATTATGCTAATGTTCTCTACTGCCAAGGGAAAGTGGTCTTGTCCCGACCAGAATTGCCAAAGGTTGAGTTTAGGCTCTCCAGACCTACGATAAAAGCCTGAATGGTATCGGTATCAAAGGTTCAGAAGTATATGTGGCAAGGGTGTCGAGCATTCTTAGTGAATGTATTTTCCTACGAGCCGAAGGTCACACCACTCGAAGAACTTGAGGTGGTTCGTGAATTCCCAGAAGTGTTTTCGGAGGAGTTGCCTGGACTACCTCCACAGCGTGAGGTGGATTTTCATATTGAGTTAGTGACTGGGACGACACCGATCTCGAAAGCACCCTATTGTATGGCCCCAGTGGAGTTGGAGGAACTAAAGAAACAACTTCAGGAGTTAATGGAGCGAGGCTTCATTAGACCTAGCGTATCACCATGGGGAGCACCAGTTCTCTTCGTAAAGAAGAAGGATGGGTCTATGAGGTTGTGCATAGGCTATCGGATGTTGAATCAGGCGATCGTCAAGAATAAATATCCCCTACCTCGCATCGAAGACTTGTTCGATCAACTGCAAAAGGCTAAGGTGTTTTCAAAAATCGATCTCAGATCTGGATATCACCAACTCCGGATCAAGGACGATGATATTCTCAAAACAGCCTTCCGAACAAGGTACGATCACTACGAGTTTATAGTTATGCCATTCAGACTGACAAATGCTCCTGCCGCATTCATGGATTTGATGAATCGGGTATTCAGAGCGTACTTGGATACTTTCCTGATCGTCTTTATCGATGATACACTTATATACTCTGAAAGCATATAGCAACATTGAGACCATTTGAGGATTGCATTGGAGACTCTCAAGGAACACCAGTTGTTCGCAAAATTCTCCAAGTGTGAATTCTGGCTCGAGAAGGTTATGTTCTTAGGCTATGTCATATCGCAAGATAGAGTATCGGTGGACCCGGCTAAGGTTGAAGCCGTATGAAATTGGGGTCAACCGAAGAATATCGATGATATTAGGAGTTTTCTCGGGTTAGCAGGCTATTATGGAAGATTCATTCAGGACTTTTCACGGATTGACATGCCCATGACCAAGCTCCTGAGGAAAGGAATTAAGTTCAAATGAATGGGTAAGTGCGAAGACAGTTTTCAAATCTTAAAGAAGAAGCTTACCACCGCCCCAGTATTGGCCTTACCATCAAGTCATGGCGGTTTTGTGGTATATTCAGACGCATCAGGTACAGGATTTGGATGTGTCTTAATGTAGAATAGCAAAATGATAGTGTATGCCTCTTGCCAACTAAAGATTCATGAGCGAAACTATCCAATTCATGATATCGAATTGGCAGCTGTAGTGTTCGCTTTGAAGATATGGCGACATTACCTGTATGGGGAACAGTTCGAAGTACGACGATGGTTGGATTTTATAAAGGATTACGACTTTACCATTTCCTATCACCCAGGGAAGACAAATGTTGTAGCTGACTCTCTCAGCCGCAAAGCTGGCTGCAGTTTGTCCAGTCTATTGACAAAAGGGTAGAATTTGGTAGAAGAATTCATTGACTGTAAGTCGTTCGCAGATAACGATGGAAGTATCAAGTTATCTAACTTATCTGTCCATCCTGAGATCCTTACAAAGATTGTTGAGGGTCAGAAGGAAGATCCCCAGTATGAGAAGCTCAAGTCACTAGCTTAGCAAGAAAATTTGCACTTCTCACTAAAGGAAAATGGCAGTATCTGGATGCAAAAGCGACTTTGGGTCCCTAGTGATCCCAAGTTGAAAGAAGAACTATTGGGTGAAGCACATAGGTCCAAGTACACCATACACCCGGGGAGTACAAAAATGTTTAAAGATTTATAAGGGTATTGGTGGAATGGAATGAAGCGTGAGGTTGCAAGTTATGTCTCAAAGTGTTTGACTTGTTAGCGAGTCAAGATTGAACATCAGAAACCTGGCGGAATGATGCAGCAAATGGAGATTCTACAGTGAAAATGGGAAGAAATCACCATGAACTTCGTAGTAGATTTGCCCAAAACACGGAAACAGCATGACGCCATATGGGTAATAGTGGACCGACTCACCAAATCGGCTCACTTCCTACCCATACGGATAAATCAATCCCTCGAGGGCTTCGCAAATTTATACATCAGAGAGATTGTTCGACTGCATGGAGTACCAGTCTCTATCATATCAAATTGAGATCTTAGGTTTTCTTCTCGGTTTTGGGGGCAATTGCAACAGGCCTTGGGTACAAAGCTGAAGCTGAGTACCGCTTTTCATCCCAGACCGACGAACAATCAGAGAGGATTATCCAAACACTTGAAGATATGTTGCGAGCATGTATTCTGGATTGGAAAGGCGAATGGGACAAGCATGTGATCTTAGCGGAGTATGCCTATAATAATAGTTATCATGCGAGCATCGGCATGGCCCCTTTCGAAGCTCTCTACGGACGACCTTGCAGATCGCCTGTGATTGGGACGAGGTTGGTGAACGCTCGATAGAATCACCGATCGTGTTGCAACATTATACCCAACAGATCAAGATGATAAGAGATAGACTGCTATCAGCCCAGAGTCGGCAAAAGAGATATGCAGATCAGAGGTGCAGAGAGCTCACTTTTGATGTGGGGGATTGGGTTTTCGTGAAGATATCACCTAAGGTTGCTAAATGCGATGAGGCGAAGCGAGGCGTTGAAGCGTAAGCTTCATGATCAAAATAATAAAATATATAATATTAATAAAATAATGAAAATTTTAAATAAGAACTACTAATTTGCTTTTAATTATTTTAGTACAAAATCATAAGAAAATTGATCTTTGAAGGAAATTGATTGTTTAAACCTTTGCCAGAACCATTTTGCTGAACTTAAAAGCTAAACGCTTCTTGTCCTCATTAGAGTCTGACTCCGTTTTAATAGAAATACCAACAGGATTTAAAGACTTCATTGTTGCCCTCAAAGCCAACGGTTTATCATCTTCAGATGATGCCTTTGAACTTATCTTTTCTTTTTCCAGATCCTTCAAATCATCAGGCTTATGTTTAGCAACCACCTTTGGAACTACTGGTCTTCTAAAATTCAATGGTTTGTCATCATCTGAATCATCAGAATCCATGCTTGGTATATTAGGAGACCTGCTCAAAACCGTCGACTTGTTGTTGCTTATTAAGGTTTGATTTGATGAATGGTTTGAATCTGACCGAGCAGATACTTGAGTTGAAGCCTGTGAGCCTGCAGTAAGTGTCTTCTTTATCACTATCTTCGTAGATGATGCACCTTTATCCATTTGCAAACTTGAGTTTTGGGGTTTAGGAGCCCTTATATCAGGGGCAAGCTTTTTCTGAGGCGGCTTATTCATCGATGGATCTGATTGTTTTGTTTTGGATAGTGTGTTGGTTCTCTTGAATACCAGAGGAACATCATCATCGTCATCACCGCTTATAATTAACCTACTCTTAACAGGTCCATGAACAGCCATTGTTTCACGTCTCTATTTTCACGTTGATAGTGGTATGTTTAGAATACCATCTGCATTTATAACATATAGGAAACATAAAAAAAAAAGATAAACTATCTTCTCACAAGCCTTCTCAAAGCTAGAAGAAAAATAGGAAGCTTGCGTTTCACATGAGTGAAAGCATTTCAAGCCTGAAACGCCACAGTACCTTGAGCGTGCGCCTCACCTCTAAGGCGTACGCTTCAGGTACTGAGGCGTACGCCTCTCACAACACTGATATCTCCCACCAAAAGTGTGTTTCGTTTTGGTAAGAAAGGAAAATTGAGCCCCAGATATATCGGACCTTTCGAGATTTTGGAGTGGATTGGAGAAACGGCCTATCGTATAGCTCTACCTCCCCAGTATGCTCAGATCATAATGTATTCCATGTATCTATGTTAAGGAAATATCTTCAAGATCCGTCACATGTCATCCAGTATAAGGACGTAGATATAAGGGAAGACCTAACAATGAAAGAAAAACCAGTGAAAATATTGGAACGAAGCGAGCGAGTCTTGAGATCAAAGATCATTTCTTTCGTCAAGGTGAGATGGCAGCACCATGGCATTGATGAAAGCACTTGGGAACCTGAGGCCAATATGCGGAAGAAGTACCCCAATCTTTTTGGAGGAAGCACTTATAGGTAAATTTCGAAGATGAAATTTCTTTTAGGGGGAAAGGATGTAATAACCTCATTTTTTATTATTATTTACTTAAATTTTACCGTAAAAGCATATATATATATTCTAAATTGGGTCTGGGATCCGTATTTTGGATCCAAGATCCATGAAGGATCCATATATAAACGTGCATCTAATAAAGATATATATATATATATAACGAACTCGAGGATCCACAATTGGATCCAATTTGTGGATCCACATCATAAGGGGTGGCGCGGATCCAATTCAAAGGGACTTCCGAGTTTTGGGTCTGAACCCGGGCTGCGCCCCGTAGAGAAAAAAAAATGTATGGCCCGATACGGGCTGCCCGATAAGAGGGCATGTTAGGATTCAAAACCTTAACACACGTCCAAGTAATGGAAAGAGGGAGGGGCGCAGCACAGCTGCCGGAGGAGAGCTCCTCTCTTCTCGGGCTTTTCCCTACAAAGGGGGACCCCGAGTCCGTCTCCCTCACTCTCCTCTGCCTCTCATCTCTCTCGTTCTCGCCTCTACCCTTTGTCTCCCCTTCTTCCCCTCGACTTCTCACATGACCCACCCGTGGTGGCCACTTTTCCTTCCATCATCGGAAGCGGTAGGGCCACCAGAACCAACGGCCATCGCCTCATGACAGCCACCTGCAGAGCGCCGGACAGAGGTAGAATCACTGTAAAAAAATTTGTTGGGTATTGAATGTGCTCGGTCACGTTGAGGTGGGTTACGGGGGAAGCCCTAACTCGAACGGCACAGAGTTTCTTTTCGGGTTCTCGGCTGCCGGAAAACTCAAACTTGTGAGCTGGGGATTTCGGCAGCTACGAAATCCAAGCTTGGGGGTTTCTGTCAACCCTAATCCGAAAACCCCAAATCTATGATTTGGGGGTTTCGGATGTCTATTGTAAAGGTATGATCGAAGGGGGGGGTAGTTCTTTAAGTTGACATAGTCTCGATGGATTATGGTTATAAGCAGGGTCGGTATGTGGAAAAGAGACTTTTATGCACTTTAGAGAAGTCATGATCTGATTCTGTCCTCAATTTTCTTAAAATTTAAGGGTTATACCTGTGTATGTCTCTTTGGATTTCAAGATTCAGTTTTGTTCTACATTATTGAAATTTTATGATTTAAGTCTGCATACACATTCCTCTGAAATTCCGTATGTATATATATATATATATATACACATTCCTGTAAATTTTATGATTTAGTCTTGTGTATAACCTTTGGAACTGCATGATTTGGCCTGGGGTATATTCTCTTGAATTTCAGGATTGATTCTGTACATATTCTTTTGCAATTCCTATGAGAAATCGAGGTCTGAACCAGGACAATGTCCTGTATATCGTTCTTGGAGTTCAGATGAACTGTTGAGACTGAAACAAGATTAAGTCTTGTGCCTCTTCTTCGGCAATCGATGACTGTAGCATGTCAGTTTTGAGTTGAGATCAGAGTTACCGGAAGCGCCTAGGCAAAAGGGGAAGCGCGAAACGTCGCACTTCCGAAGCGTGAGGGGAAGCGTCCCCATTTTTTGGGAAGCGCGCTTCCCTTTTATGGGAAGCGCGTCCCCCTTTTATGGGAAACGCGCTTCCCATAAATGGGAAGCGCGCTTCCCCCACGTTTCCCCCACGCTTCCCCCTCGCTTCCCCATTTTTTTCATTTTTTTCGCTTCCCCTCGCTTCCGGTTCGCTTCCTAGGTCGCTTCTGGTTCGCTTCCTAGGTCGTTTCCGAGACAGTTCGAAATTTTCTTCTAAGTGGTCCCACGCTTCCCCGCTTCCTAAATTTTTGAAAGTGCCTCGCTTCCCGCTCCCGCTTCCCGTATCGCTTCCCGCTCCCGCTTCCTCGACTGGTAACTCTGGTTGAGATTCTAAGCAAAAAAAAAGAGAAAATTTTTTGTTACCGTGTGTACCATCCGAGAACTGTTGTAATCTTATTAAAATAAGAGTTGTGCATGTTACGTTCTTGCCTAAATAACATGTAACGAGTATGCAAATCTTATGTTCTGAATATAAAATTTTCTATACCAAAAACTTTTATTTTTCACAGTCTGGCTTAATCTTAGTAGTTTTCCTTGTATATAGTAATAGTTGTTTAAGTTCATCTCTGTTGTTGGCTGAAGGTAAGTGTGATACAGATGGACTGTGTGCCAGCTAAAGAATCACAGGGTCTGAAAGTTATGCTACAGTAGTGTGGCTAATACTCACCTGTTCAACGTAGTTACATGCTTGAGTAGCTCTGAAATTTGCAATCTGTTATATAGTTGATGTAACCATCATTGCATCCATCACTGTACACTTGCAGCTTGCTGTAACGCACACGCACAATAGATTGGCTATATCGGGTCTGCATGTATGTAGCCTCTATGTGTTCGTTATTTTAAGAGCATTTGTAGTTTACAATACCCCATACATTATATTCAGCATATGTTAATGTGCTGGTTATGTTTTATTAAAAAGACTCACATGCATGCGAATATTTCTAGTTACGGGTTACATTATGACCTGCATATATAGGGGTTCTGATTATGCCATAGTTCATGCTCATTATGTTTAACCTTGATTAGTGATCAGCATGTAAATAAATATATGTGAATACATTTCCATTTCAAGGTTGGTATAAGTATATGTCTTGAGTTGTTTGGAAAACCCTGCCTAATGGGCAATATGGGTTGAATACCCAATGCAGGTACTTGGGTTGTTAGCTGGTGCACTATGGCAATAAAATTGATGATAAACTTAAATTAAATTCGTGTGGGCCTGACTGGTTTAAAGGTACCGGGGCAACCGTGCTTGACTGATTTAAAGGTACCGGGGCAACCGTACTTGACTGATTTAAAGGTACTGGGGCAACCGTACTTGACTGGTTTAAAGGTACCGGAGCACTCTGAGTGAGTTTGTGCAATAAAAAAAAAAAGGTGATGTTTATACCTTAGTAAAATGGCTAAGGTTGGGGACCTACTACTATGGTAGTAGGAGGTAGTTAGAGAAATGCCCATGTACTTTGGGTAATTTAAATGAATGAAAAGATTAACCCACTCAGATTCAGACTTACCTTAGAGAGGGTAGGTGATACAGAACTCCGAGGACATGTATTTTGTGTTTCGAACAAAAATGACTCGTTGGTCCCCAGTCCTCGGAGTTGAGGGGACTCGGACTACCAATGTGTCCTAGGTGGTAGTAGCTCTTTGTTCTTCTGCAGAAATTAGGGATGCATCCTGTTTTGATTTTGGGTCTTTGGGAGGTTCTCTCGGTCACTGACCGCTCACTTAGGATTTACAGTTTCAGTTAGAATGTTCGGGTTAATAAAACACCAATGAATAATAAACCCCCGAATGTTCTCTTCTAAAATGATTGTTTTGGCCCGCATGTACCCGCGGAATAATTAAAGATAAACATTTGAATTAGATCATCTTAGGTATCACATCTGAGTAGGTAGTGACAAATTTACAATTGTATTCATAAATAGTTACTTTTGAAATGTGGTCACTTACTTTTAGCATTCAAAGAAATATGTGGTCATGAAATGTTTTAAATTCTGCTAATATTGTTACTTGTTAGTTAGTATTCATAAATTGTTGTTGTCATAGTGTAGATTTTGTACTTGTTCTTGCATATGTTGAAAATCGCACACGGCAGCCACATCACATGGCACACGATATACCTGCAAGAAAAATTACAGTATTTCCTACTTAGACAGTTGTAGTCTAATTCTTATAAATTTATCATTTTTTAGGTGAAGAATAAAATATCATGAGCGATTGCGTGATGGGGTAATGATTGAGAAGTTTGGTTTATTGTGTTCTCGGGATAATCTCAAATTAAATTTCAATTTATTATTATTCTTGCTATTTAGAAACTCTGATGTCATTACTTATTTGATAATGCAATAAAATAAGTGAGGTTGCTTGCTCTCTACTGTAATGTTCTGGAATGCTTAATCTCATAGTATTATTTTTTTTCGCTGTTTTTACAAAAAAAAAATCCTCAAAAATTTGAGTAAAAATTTTGGGGCGTTTATATATATATATATATATATATATATATATATATATATATATATATATATATATATATATATATATATATATATATATATATATATATATATATAGAGAGAGAGAGAGAGAGAGAGAGAGAAATTGGTAGCAACTCCCACGTTAGGTGCTAAATGGGTTTTCTATCCTTTCGATGTTTTTTTCGCCATTGTGACCCCGCAAATGTGTTGAGCATGGTCGATTTACGAGGAATCCAAAGCTGGATAATGTGTTTTTGATGAAAAAAAATGATATTTGAAGCCTCAAAAATTTACAAAGATTTTAGACCGTTGATTTTTCAAACCTTATAAAAAACCACCCATGTGTCGGAATCGAATGTTTCGAGAGTTGATCCCTATAAAATCAAGTGCATAGATCACATTTGTATGGTCAGAATTTATAAAATAAAAAAAAAGACTGAAAACCCATTTAGCACCTAACGTGTGAGCAGCTACCAATCACTCGATATATATATATACTTAGTTATTTATATGCTAGAAAATAGGTCTCGGATCAAGTATTTGCAAATATAAGGGAGTTTTTCAAGGGTTTCAAAAATCAACATCCTACCAACTGCCGGAATTTCAAGAATCAAAAGATCACATTTTTACATCGAAAAAATATGATCCAAGGTCATGTTGAAGTTGAACACATCTCTGAGGTCAGATTGAGGGGATCCAACTTGCATTTATGATTTTTCAACTAGATTGTACATAATATAGACAATAACAAAAATATATATACGAAAATGATCGTACTATCCATATAAAATGCCTCACAATTTGCCTCATATATATATATATATATATATATATATATATATATATATATATATATAATGCCTCACAATTTGCCAAAATCCTCCTCATATCCAAAAATGTTTGATTCCTGACTTTTTAGGACATTTTTGCCCTTCCACAAATATAGCACAACCTTCGCAAATTATTTTTGCGAATGTCCCCAAATGTAAGTACTTCCTTTTACTAAAATCGCATAAGAGACACAAGCAAGAAGACATTCGCATGTGAAGGTCAGGACATTCACAAATATGGGAGTATTTGGTTAAAGGAGGTTCGCAAATATAGTACGACCTTCGTAAATCATGTTTGTAAATGTCCCTAAAATGTGCAAATCTACTTTAACTAAATGCTTCCGACGTACCTCCACAAATATTGTACGACCTTTACAAATCATTTTTGTGAATGTCTCCAAATGTGAGAACGTCCTTTTACTATAATTGCATAAGGGGCACAGGTGGGAGAACGTTTACAAATGTGTTAGGACATTCGCATGCGAATGGTCAGGACATTCACAAATGTAGGAGTATTTAGTTAAAGAAGTCTTGCAAATACGATACGACCTTCGCAAATCATTTTTGTGAATGTCCCCGAAATGTGTGAACCTCCTTTAACTAAATACTCTCAACATAAGTCCACAAATATAGTATGACTTTCACAAATCATTTTTGCGAATGTCCCCAAAATATGCAAACCTCCTTTAACTAAATACTCTCACATTTGCGAATGTCCTGACCTTCACATGCGAATGACCTCACACATTTGCAAACGTCCTCCTGCCTGTGCCCCCTATGCGATTTTAGTAAAAAGAGGTTTGCACATTTGCCTCGTAGTATATTTGCGAAGGGCAAAAATGTCCTAAAAAAGTCAGGAATCAAACATTTTGGATATAGGGAGGATTTTTGTAAATTGTGAGACATTTCGAAGAATGTGCCATTTTACAAGGACAATACAATTATTTTGTATATATATATATATATATATATATATATATATATATATATATATCCTCTTGTACTAGGCATGTCAGTGGTATGTCTGGTATCGGTGACTGTTATACAACATAGGTTGGAAAAGGAATGTTAGAAGAGAACGAAGGTTTGCAGCATTTGAAAATTTTCAAAAGAAATCAGTTACATCAAAGTCCGCATCAACTTAATGATGTGAACATATGACCTCATCAAGGACACCATCAAGGCCCTCTATTTTTCAAACTTAATGATTTTAGGCCATCAATTTTTCAAAGCTTATAAAAACCTACCCATGTGTCTGGTTCGAACACTTCAAGAGCTGATCCCTATAAAATTGAACATGTCAAATCACATCTGTATTGTCAAAATTTAAAAATAAAATGAGAAAAGCTCAAATAACCCATTTAGCATGTTTCAACTTTCAATTAGAATGCTTTCACACACACACACACACACACACACACACACACACACACACACACACACACACACATATATATATACACACTATTGCAATGTTGTGAAAAGCGTTGAGGCGTAGAGTAGCGCTCCACCAACATATAAAGCGAGGTGTAAGCCTCAAGGCGTAAAGCGTAAGCCTCAAAAATATATTTTTAAAACTTAAAAAAACTTTAAAAAAATATCTAAAAATATAAATAAATAAAAGAAATGCTTTATTGATGAGTTTATTATCCTTGGTGGGATTTGAAACTTTAGTTTCATGATCCCATCCTACATCTTTTTTCATTGTTCAACTGCACCAATTGAAATGAAAATTATATATAGTTAGCATAACTCAAAAAGACTATAAAACAAACAATCCTCAAGCAATTAAAGAGTTATAAAAACAAACAATCAATTACAATTACATATAAAGCACAAATAAGGAGGTAGATAAACAAATCAATGAATTACTAAATCCTCAAGCAGTCATTCTTAGTAGATAACATGAAAAACAAAAAAAAAATTAAAAAAAAAAACTTGAGGCAATGCCATCAATGAAATAATGTCATCATAAAGAGTAGCTCCACTGTTTAATAGTAGAAATAAACGTTTCAAGTGAAAATCAAGGAACAACCTAAAATTATGTACACAAAAGGATCCAACAAATACAAAATTCCCCTTAAGCAGCTAGAGTTCTATCCACGTATACGAAATGGTCAAAGAGGAGATTGTTAAGCAACATATTACATGGCTCCAAACATATTCTAACATTGCCACCTTGAAAACACAAACATTGAACTAATAATATTGTATGTACAAAAATCAACTATAGGCAATGAATATGAAGTCATAATTAAGCGGGCTAAGGAAAAAATGAAATTAACTCAGTTTCCCTAAATATCTGAACTTTGATTTATATTTTCTTGAGCAAGTATCAGAAAGAGCTTATTCTTTAACACGTCAACTAATGCTGGATTTTTTTACTTTAACAAAACTCCAAAATTTTATCACAAAAAAAAACAATCTTATAGCAGAACCGGAAGACGAAGGAGAACAAGAACAGAAGAAGAAAATGGAGGAGGAGGGAAGAAGAACCGAAGAAGGGAAGACGAAAAGGAAGAGAGCGAGACACGAGAGACGAAAGAGAGAGAGAGAGAGTACTTCTTCCTTTTGGCAGAGAGAGAGAGATGAGGGAACCCTATTTGAGCCTAATACCATGAGGTGCGCACCAAAATTGCACCATTTCAGCATGCCTCAAGGCTCAAAGGCCCTCGCCTTGAGGCGAGGCGCTCTTTTTGTACCTTGACGCGTGCTTTTCACAACTATGCACTATGGTGTTCCGGTAGTACCTACTCTCACCTACTAGATATCATAGTTGTAGGTTGCATCTTCTCAATCAGAACTTACAGATGTACTCAACATAGTTTTCTTGATAGAACAAGTTTTTTGGACCTAAAAATAGGTTTTTTAAGTAATGAAATTTTGGAACATTTTGAGCTGTTAATTTTGAAGACCTTAAAAAACCTACATGTATGTGATAATCACGTGATCCAAAACTTGTTTTCTACTAAATACTGATTGTAGATTATATCTATAGGGTTTGATCAACAAAAAAAGTTCAAATTTTTTAAAATTTAAAGCTTTTATTGGGTGGGAGTAGGTGCTCCGAGAGAACCCTATCATTACTAATATATATATATATATATATATATATATATAATCGATACAAATTCACCTTTGTGTGTGTGTGTGTGTGTGTACATATATGTATGTTATAATGGCACATCAGTTGGGTCCATTTCTAGGGGGACACGAATCAGACACAATGACGTGACCCCGACACTAATTTAATATATTTTAATAATCATTTTAAATTATATTTCAATGAAAATTCATTTGTATATATTAAAATATCAAAAATTAGTTTTTATTGATTAGAAATTGAATAAAAAAGAACTATGTTCTCATGTCTATTTTCAAAAAATTTAAGTAACTCGTGTCATGTGTTAGGTCGTACCTGGATTTTTGTGACAAACACAAATATCATCTGGTGCAATAGCAATAAATTGTATTGAATTTCAGAGAATACTTCATAGTTATTGATTCTTGTAAGGTGTCAGTAATCAATACTTTCAATTTGACTTTACAAATATGCTCCAGTGGGGGCGTTTAAAAATCATTAACCATGCGTCATGAATTTTATCACATAAAAATTATTATTGCTAAGATCTGAAGAAAAGAAAAGAAAAGAAAAGGAGGTGGGACACAGACCTGAGTACAAACTTCTGATCTGGAAGCACCCCACAACTGCCTACCCACAGCATTCATGATAACACCATCTTCTGCAAACACAAGCTCAACAGATTCGACACATCCATCCACAAGATTTCGAACAAGGGCCAGTGCTTGCTCTTGAACAAAAGGTTCAGGATCTGTTGGATAAGTTCACATGATATTAAGATCTCAGACAATGAACATACATGAATTAGTTAAACTTATTGGATAAGTTTACACAGTAAATATCCCAGACAGTGAATCTATGTGAATTAACCTATGTGAATAAGTTACACTCATGAAAACAGTTTCCAAGCAAGAATAATACCGCAGATCAGGCTTGTCAATGTAGATATAGTGAGCTCCAAAAGAACATTTTGCTTGCAGATCCTATCTGCTAGGAAGACGAAGTTTCTTAAAGCTAAAACAGCATTAAGCCTAAGCACAGGATCCATCGACTTGGATAGCTGTGTAAGCTGTTTAACACCTCCACACTTAAAGAAGATTGCCTTATGGTTTGTAAAATCAACCACGATATTACTAATAGCGCCAAGAGCAGCAACCTGAAAACATAAGCCCAAGGTTGATCAATTGGACAACTCTGATAACTAGGTTAAATTCTAGTTATGAATTCATGTTTACAAATGATAAATAGGCAGATCTAGTAACAGCAGCTTGTACTGTCCTCGAAGAGGAAAAAGGAGAGCAGATAGATCTAATATCCATTGAGGTAAGCAATTGCTCATAAATGAAGAAGATATACTTCTCACTATCCTTCACAAAGAACAAAGTTTGAACAGAAAAGGGATAAAGAGTAAAAGGCAGACCTTTGATAGACTTCTTGTTAACTTTAACTGACATCAGGTTGGGCTGGCCTGACAGGCTCAAGGGTCCAGCCCAGGTTGGTCCAGGCTTGGACACAATCTTTTTGACCAAGTGCCTGTGTGTGCATGTCTGTATACATGCATACAGGTAGGCAAAAGACCAGACTGGGAAGCCTGCCAGAACCAGGTACTCATTCTAGCATGTGCTGGGATCGGGTTGATTTTATGGCTGAATTTGATAAATGCCAAGTTCAAGAGCCTACCAGGTTATTCATTACTCAGATAAAGAAAACAAAGAAATACACTGAAAGATCCTCTCTATCTGATGTTGGAGTCATCTTTCCCTTTTTCCCCTTTTGTGGGTGGATTGGGGTGGGGTGAGGGGAAGCGTGTTGGTTTTTCCTAACATTGCATGGCAGGCAGGGCATTATCTACTTCCTGCAGCAACGACCAGCATTCCTGGTGCACCTAGATCCTTTTTAGCTCAAATGCTGTTATCCCAGCACACCAGGGTTCTAGGGCCATGGCAACCCTTGACCTCACGACCATCAAACCCAGTAATTATTCTAGGATTTTGGGTCCTGAAAGCACAATTTTAGTCCAGCCTGTCCAGGCATGGGTTTCACTCCAAGCTAAACCAATAAAAGATGTGCTTTGCCCACCAATCAGACCATAGCGGACCTTGGTTCGCGTTTTACTATAAAAAAATGTGTCCTTGTTTTACTTCTTTTATGAACATGAAAAACATAACTAGTTCAGGTATAGTCTACCCTGGGAATGCTGGTCTAAGGCCTGGTTCATCACAACAGGTTAGGCCAGGCCTTGGTATTGATTTGAGTCCTATTTGGACCTCCAAGTCTTTCCTGTGTTTCCCCTAACCTATGTCACATAGACACAGACACAGGTAGGGGATGCACTGAGTACAACATCAGTTTTGCTGTAAAACTAGCACATGGAATATATATATATATAGTAGAGGTAGAGCGTAGCTGCTTGATCTATAGGTGCTTGAGCACCTACTTGATCATGCTGACCATCCATCACATGATTGATGGATGGTCAGCACAAAAAAAAATCTCGTAAAAATGACTCAAAAATCGCCCAAAGGGGCTTTAAAGGCGCACTTGGAGTGCCAACTGGGACCTTTAGCGGCACTCTAAGTGCACTGCTAATGCCCCAAGGGACACGCATGGCATTAGAATTTTCTAATACCGCATGTGTCCTTCGGGACTTTAGCAGCGTACTTGGAGTGACGCTAAAGGTCCATTTTCCGTTGGGACCTTTAGCAGTGCTCCAAGTGTGCTGCTAAAGACCTTGTGGTGCTGTTTGAGCAGTTTTTGATGGGATTTTTTTTTACACTGACGGTCAGCATGATCAAGTAGGTGCTCAAGCAGCTATGCTCTACTATATATATATATAGAGAGAGAGAGAGAGAGAGACACACACACACATTCAAAATTCTTAATTTAAAGCGATGAAGCATGAATATAATGGTGCAAATTCTTGCACAACAATCCACCCCCCCCCCCCCCCCACACACACACACACACACCGGTTTGGATGTATTTATAGATAGCACCTTTTTATTTATATTTATTTTTAATAAATTTTTTCATGTTTGGAAGATCTTTTTCTATTTTTTAAACACTTTTTTATAAATAGAAATAGAAATCAACTCTTTTTTTAATCAAGGGGTACCTATTTTTTTCTTTTGTATTTCTATTTCTCCCATTCTACTGCCATCACCACCGTCACCCCTTTTCAGCTTCATCACCACTAGGCGTGTCAATGGGTCGGGTTTGACTTGGACCCCACCCATACCAAACCCTATAAGGTCAGGGTTTGGTGATAAAGCACGAGGTCCGATTAGTATATGGAGATGGATACGGTTTGTGAAATTTCATACCAGACCCGGGCCCAACCCGAGTTTCGGTTAAGAACCATGATTTTTCAATGTAAAAAAGATAAAAAAATATTATTTTGCAAGGTATGGACCAGGTTTGATTCATGTAATTCTAATAGGGTCCGGATATTGTTTTCCATATGGCAATAGAACCCGGTACCCACACCTTTAACTGGATCCGGGTTTGAACCCACCTGGGTCCAAACCAGATCTGACCTGTTGACACCCCCTAATCCCCACCACCACCCCTTCTTCAACACTATTACCAACAATTTTCACTGTCATTGCCACCACCACCACCACTACCCCTTCTTCACCTCCATCACCACCACCACCGCTTCATCCTCTTCCACCCATTGCCCATCCCTCTTTCTTCTTCATCCTAGGCTTAAATAGTGTGTGATCCAAACATTGATTTTAATTACAAATAGAAACAAAACATAAAATGCATTTTTCTTTATGTTTATAAAAAATAAATAAAAACATATCCAGAGCAAAGTTAACAAACTTTGAACTCAGCTCACAAGGGCCCTGAACAGCTGGCTAGATGGATCGGCTTAAGGCTTTTAAGTTAAGGGAGGTTGAGAGTTCAACACACGGGGGGGGGGGGGGGGGGGGGGGGTTGTTATGTGTCCCTTGCAAGGCCAAAGCCAAAGGGAAACTATCCATGGTGGGCAAAGGGGAAGTATTTGTGGTGCTTTACACAAAAGGCACCAATGTGATCCACAGTCAACGTGACACCTCAGCCTGTAACGGGACGTCCAAACCACAGCGGTGATTTCTCCACGTTACATCGGGGGGTGGGGGGGGGGGCTCAAAACTCTGTAATATATTCGTACATATCTTTTAAGCCAGCCACAAGTAAAGAAATAGAGCTAACTCCATCTTTATACTGCAGGTTTCTGAAGTGCATGCATCATTTAATTTTATTACACGTGTTCCATCTATTATATTACTTTTCTCTCATTATGATGGACTTTACGGCAGCAAATTTAACATTCTTAAATCATAAACTCAATCTGTTAATTTTATTGCATCTTTACATGTTCCACTTGTAAGTGAAAGCAACATACGGACACTGTGGGAGCACGAGGGTACATATCTGTTAGCAGGAACCTGTCATACAACTCATGTTTCATACATAAGCTTACACTCAATTGTGTCACAAAACATCAGTCACTATGGCCTGTTCACGTTAGCAGTTGATGTCATCATACGAAAAGGTTGCAGACCCTGAGACCTATCAAATTTCACAACTAGATCTCTTTGCATTCTCTATATTCATCTCCAAACAACTCGCTTGTATTTGCTTCAGTTTAACAAATAATTTGTCTAACATACCAAGAAGGTCAGATATGGTTTCTGGTGAATCCACCTTTGCAAACAAAAGAGCACCAGCATACGGCACTCTGCGTGTGTCGGTGTGTGTGTATGTGTGCACTCACCCTTTAATTGAAGTTGATATCCAGAGTCTTCAATGGAAGTTAACAGGTCCAAGCAATTTTTGACACTAGCAATTTTTTAAATACCATGTTGATTCCACACGTTAATTGTCACAATTGGACAAATAAGTTTGTTCACCAAAAAGTTGAAGGTGCATGTATTACTCGATACTAAGTCACAGGGACTCGGCAAAGCAGGTGTCGCACCGACGTCGACACGACGCAATGCGGGTGTGGCACCCGGTGTGGTCAACATAACCCTGGGTGCGGTCAACGCACCCAAGGTCATTTTCGTCCAATTTTTTAACGTAAAAAAAAAAATTGTTGCCCGATCAAAAGGAGCTGAGAAAGAGGATTACGGCAAAATTTTTTTGCCCTAATCCTCTCCTCTCCCGCGCAGCTCCACTCTCTCGCTTGCCTCCTCTCCTCCCGACGTCTCGCAGGGGAACCCGACGCCACCTCCTCCTCTCTCTCGTCGCATGTACCCTCTCGCTCGCTCTCGCTCTCTTGTTGGGTCGGCAAGGGAGGGGTCAAGCCCCCCACCCTGCTCCCTCTGATTTCAGGGGAGGGACCGAGCCCCTCCCTGTTTTCGGCAGGGGAGGGACCGAGCCCCTCACCATGCTCCCTTTGATTTTAGGGGAGGGGCCGAGCCCCTCCTAAGAAAAAATTTCTTCTGGGGGGTGTTGCCCCCCTACTACCCCAGCCAGGAGCGGCCCCCATGGATCCCTGCCCGCTGAATGCGCAGCGGGACCCGCGCCGGGAGGGGGAGCCCCTGAACCCCCCAGTAAGGGCAAAAACTCTGAATCAGGCTCCACAACTCATCATTAGACTCGATATTATAAATCTTGATTGTCTTCATAATTGAATTTAATATAATTTTTTTGTGTTTTCAGGACAAAAATGACCTATAAAGGGAAAGGACTTGCGTCATCTTTATCTCCACATGTGAGTTCTGCTGTTAGTTTTGTTGATAGTTGTAGAGGGAGTGATGACGTAGGGTCCCTATGGGTATATGTAGATAAGCTTGCAAAAACTGGAGAAGGAGGTGGTGGAAACAAGAGATTTTGTTGGGTCTTACACAAGAGTAAAGGCTCATTTGTTGAAGACAACAGGACATGGCATTTCAGGATGCAGAAAAGTTGGTGAGGCAATGCGAAGACAATACAAGAAAATACAAGAAGATTATGAGAAGAGAAAGACAATGAGTGATTTTTGTGCAATTAGCGTGCCATTTGGAAGCCACCAAGAAGATGCTGAAAAAAAAAAAAAGTCAATGTAGGAGGTAGAGAAACGATACAAGCAACATTCAATACATATGGAAGGGAGGATATGTATAGAAAAGTAGGGAGGTATTTTAATTCTAGTTCACTCCCATTTAATGCGGCTAGAAATCCTTCTTGGAAGGATTTAGTAACATCTTTGGCAAATTGTAATTTGAGTGGCTATGTGCCTCCAAGCTCAGAAAAAATATGAACCACACTTCTTGCAGAAGAGAGGGCAAATGTGGAGAGGTTGCTGGAGATTAAAAAATATTCATGGGAGCAAAATAGAGTTTCTATTGTTTCTGATGGATGGACAGATATTCAAAGGCGTCCACTGATCAATTTCATTGCTTGTTCGCTTAGTAGCCCAATATTCTTAAAAGCAGTTAATGCATCTGGGAATATAAAAATGCAGAGTATTTGAAGAAGTTGTTTATAGAAGTCATAAAAGAAGTGGGTGATCAAAAAGTGGTACAAATCATTACAGATAACGCTCCAGTTTGTAAAAGTGCAGCGTTGACTTTGGAGAGTGAGTACCCTTATATTTTTTGGACTCCTTGTGTAGCACACCGCTTAAATCTGGTCCTAAAGAGCATCTGCAACCCCAAAGAAGAAGAAAATTAACAAGCATATGTTTTATGTTCATGGATTGAAGATTTAGAAAGAAATGTCAAAAGCATTAGGAATTTTGTTGTTAACCACCATCGTGTTAATGCTATATTTAATAGGCATTTTGACCTGAAATTGTTGAAAGACGCTGAAACATGTTTTGCGTCCATCATTGTGATGGTGAAGATTAAAAAAGTGAAAGAATGCTTTGGTTAACATGGTGACTGATGAAAATTGGATATTCTATCGTACTAATGATGATATCTGTAGAAGGAAAATCGATGCACAGCCACCTGTGTAGAGAGAGAGAGAGAAAGAGAGAGAGAGAGAGAGAGAGTCGGTTGCACAATAGAAAACTCGTTAACCTGGATTAGGGCTTCTCTCTATATTAAATAGAGAGGCTAAAAAGAATAATTACATCTAAGCCCATTATGAAAACAAAATTTCAAAAAAAACTCTAATATAAAAAAGACTTAAACTTAAAACCACCTATTCTCAACACTCCCCCTCAAGCTGGAGCATAGATATCAATCATGCTCAGCTTGTCACAACATTTTGAGAAATTTGGCCTAGCAAGAGGCTTTGTAAACATATCTGCAACTTGGTCTTCCGACTTTAGATATTTGGTAGTGATATAACCAGCTTGAATCATCTCTTACATAGTGGCAATCAACCTCAATGTGCTTTGTTCTCTCATGAAAGACAGGATTGTTCGCTATATATGTTGCCGCTTTGTTATCGCACATCATGGTCATGGGAGAGGAAACCTTCACCTGAAGATCATGAAGAACAGTACGAACCCACATCAATTCAGCAGCTGTTTGGGCCATAGCCCGATATTCTGATTCTGCACTCGACCAGGAAACCACATTTTATTTCTTACTTCTCCACGAAATCAAGTTGTCTCCAAAAAACACACAGAATCCTGTGGTAATTTTTTTATCTACTACAGATCCAGCATAGTCAGCATCAGAATAGGCTACTATCTCCAGAGTTCCACCTTTCCTGAACAATAACCCCTTTCCAGGAGAAGATTTTAGATATCTGAGAATCATTATGGCTGCATTCCAGTGTACCTCAGTTGGTTTGTCCATAAACTGGCTAACTTTGCTTACTGCTAAAGCAATATCCGGCCTGGTCACAGTTACATATAATAGCTTCTCTACTAGGGAGCGATAGCTTTGATATCAACTGGTTTTGACCCTTCTTCAAACAACTGAACTTTATGGTCCATGGGAATATTTGTTAGTTTAGCTCCCAACATGCATGTTTCCTTTAATAAGTCAAGAACATACTTACGTTGAGACAAAACCATCCCTTCACGGCTCCTGGCAACTTCTATACCCAGAAAATACCTGAGTGAACCAAGGTCTTTTGTAACAAAGTGTTTTTGAAGATGAGCCTTTGTGGCTTCAATAGCTTTCACATCATCTCCTGTAAGAATGATGTCATCCACATATACCACCATAACAACTATGCCAGAGCTAGTCTTCTTTATAAATAGTGTATGATCTGCTGCTGACCTATTAAAGCCAAAGTGTGACATCACTTCAAACAACTTTTGAAACCATGCACGAGGACTTTGTTTCAAGCCATAAATCGCCTTTCTCAATCTACACACCTTCTGACACTCCCCCTCAACCTCGAATCCTGGAGGTTGTTGCATATAAACGGTCTCAGATAGATCCCCATATAGAAATGCATTTTTCACATCTAATTGGCACAAGCTCCAACCATGTTGAACAACTACTGAGAGAATAAGACGAATGGTACCCATCCGTGCAACAAGAGAAAAGGTTTTAAAGAAGTCAATACCATATGTCTGAGTATACCCTTTCGCTACTAATTTGGTCTTGTACCTTTCAATAGAACCATCAGATTTGTACTTTATTGTATATACCCATTTACATTCAACAATGTCAGCATCTGCTGGGGAATCAACTAGATCCCATGTATGCTGAGATACTAAAGCATTCATTTCTTCTTGCATAGCCAGCTTCCAGCGATTATCAAGCTCTGCCTGGTGATAGTTCAGAGGAATAGTTTCAGCAGATAAGGCTGAAATAAAAGACTTCATCTAATTTCCAATTCTGGCATCGGAGACAAAATGAGATATAAGGTACATTGTCGTGTCCCCTTTCGTAGAGCAATAGGCCTGTTATCATCATCATGAAGATCACTATTGTCAGTAGAACTTACCTCAGGAGAATAAGAAGATGAAGGCTTTTGCGGAGGTGGAGCTCTACGCACATATACCAATGGAGGATTATTAAATCTGGAAGGGGATGAAGTTTGGTTCGGTAATGAGGGCACAGATTCCAAAGGAAAAGGATGTATAGGTAATGGAAAAGACTCAGTCGGATCAACCTGCAGCGGGGAACCGGAAATGGAGTAATATGGAGTGGATTCCAAGAAAGATACATCCGCACTGACATACTCTCGGCGAGAAATAGGATCATAACATCAATATCCCTTTTGATTTTTGAGATAACCTATAAATATGCATTTTGTAGCTTGAGCAACTAATTTATCACGGTCAGGACCAAGTTTGTGTACAAAACAAACACATCCAAATATTTTTGGTGAGAAAGAAAAGAGTGGGCATTAGGTTTTAGGATATGTAATGGAATTTGATCACCCACAGAAGACGAAGGCATGCGGTTGATCAGATAGCAAGCAATGGTAATCGCATCACCCCAGTATAACGCAGAAACATTGGATTGAATCATAATGGTCCTGGCAACATCAAGCAGGTGCCGATGTTTTCGCTCAGCCACCCCATTTTGTTGAGATGAATAGGCACAAGAAGTTTGGGGTTGGATGCCATGATCTTGGTAGAATTGTAACAGACCTTTTGATTTAAATTCGAGAGCATTATCAGTGTGAACCAGGGTTACCGGAAGCGCCTAGCTAAAAGAGGAAGCGCGCTTCCCCGAAGTGCGCTTTGGAAGCACGAAACATCGCGCTTCCCCGAAACGCACTTCGGAAGCGCGAAACGCCGCGCTTCCGAAGCGTGGGGGGAAGCATCACCCTTTTTTGGGAAGCGCGCTTCCCTTTAATGGGGGACGCGCTTCCCTTTAATGGGAAGCGCGCTTCCCATCACGCTTCCCTGTTTTTTCAATTTTTTGTATTTTTTTATTTTTATTTTTTTCGCTTCCGAGACGCTTCCTAGGTCGCTTCCGAGACGCTTCCTAGGTCGCTTCCGAGACACTTCCCGAATCGGTCCGAAGTGGTCCCACGCTTCCCCGCTTCCTAAAATTTTGAAAGTGCCTCACTTCCCGCTCCCGCTTTCTCAACTGGCAACCATGGTGCGAACAATCTTGACAATAGATTCAAACTGAGTTTTTATTTCAAGAATTAAGGATTTGATAATACTTGGAACTTCAGATCGTTCTTTTATTAAAAACACCCATGACAACTTAGAGAAATCATCAACAATAACAAGATAGTAACGACACTGAGTCCTAGTAGGAATCTTACTAGGACCTCATACATCTGCATGAAGAAGTTCAAAAACTTTATTACTATACTGACTCTGACTCGAAGGGAACGAACTTCGATGATGCTTTCCCAACTGACATGCTTCACACTGAAATGATGTGGTGGAAGGAATTTGAGGAAAGACCGAACGAAGCTTTGACAATGAAGGATGACCAAGACGACGATACCACTGAACAGGACTGAATGAGTGTTCCACTGCAGCATGAACATTACCCATTGGATGATGTAGGTAGTAAACTCCATTTTCTTCATAGCCTCCACCAATCATCTTCCCCGTCAGCAAATCCTGAAAATGACAACCCATCGGATCAAATATTACTCTACAGTTTTGTTCTCTTATAAGGCAACTAACAGAGAGTAAACTTTGAGGAAAGTTTGGAGCATGAAGAACATTTTGCACCTATAATGAGGAGGATATAGAAATATTTCCCTGACCAACGACCGGGGAGGAACTCCCATCGGCTAATGAGACTCCTCGATGAGCATTAATATCCTTTATATCTGAGAAAACAAGTGAATTTCCACACAAATGTCTGGATGCACTAGAGTCAATAATCCACTTACTATCAGTCGGATGAAGATGATTTCTGGTTGAATAGGCAACACCAACTACAGGAGGAGTGAAACTCAAAGGACGAAGAGCTATCAACTCATCATATTCAGCACGACTGAGGGTGATACTACGGTCACTTGCAGAGATATTCTCCTGTACATTTGTTGCCTCGATAGTAGTAACATTTGCTTTAGGAGCATATGACTTTGATGAAAAAGAGGTTGGCCGACCATGCTTATCCTAGCAACGATCTTCTAAATGTCCAGATTTTCCACAGAATGTACACTGAAGCTTTCCTCTGTCTCCCATACCACGTCCACGACCTCGTCCTCTGATATTCTGAATAATTCCACGCCCATAACCAGATAAGACAACAAGAGCAGATGACTGAGTCACTGGCTGAGATTGTGGAAGAGAGATTGCAAGTCTACTCAGACGATTGTATGCATCAGCAAGTGTAGGAACATCTGATCCAGTCAACATTTGAACTTTTGCAACAGAAAATTCTGAAGAGAGACCTGTAAGAAAGCGAGCAACCATGGTTTGTTCTTGATGATCCTTTTGCTTCGAGCAACAAAGAGGCCTGTGAGCATTAAGTCTTTCAAACGCAGCTTTGACAGAGGCATAGTATTGGGTCAATGTCTAATCTCCCTGCTGCAAATTATATATTTCATGTTCGACTTGCAGGATATGACTCACATTAGTTTCTTGTGAGTATGTATCACGAAGATTGTTCCACATCAGTTTGGTTGTATTATAGTAGATCAATCCATCTGCAATATGGGGTTCGACACTATTCATCATCCATGACATAACTATGTCATTATCTTCATCCCACGTAACATATTTTCCCAATTTTTCAGTGGGTTCGTCTTCCAACAGAATATGTTTTCGACGATGTCAAGATACCGACATCATAAAAGTTCTGGACCACCTGGCATAGTTGGTTTCATTCAACCTTACGAAAGAGTCGTATGAGAAGGGGTTGGCAAAAGCCTTATACTCCCCAATATGTTCCATTTTAAAATCGCATTTCAAAGTTTCAGCCGTACTGATCACTTGAACAGCAAGTGCTCAAGTAGAATTTTCCAACACAGCAGGGAATCAGACCTGCTGTTTCCACAAAAAAAAACAGCCCACAAACAGCAGGGAATCACTCCTGTTGTTTTCACGACAAAAGGATAACTTAAACTAACATGCTTCACAGCACGAAACAAAACTCGACATAGCAGGGAATCACGACCATTGTTGCGCCCAAACACACCATGAGCAACGATAATATGCAGTCGCAAAAAAATAATCACGACAACTGTTGTTCTCCAAACATATAAGGCACGACAGCCAATAAGCCTTCAAAGCACAGTTAAACAGATCATTCATATCTTGATCACACGCAACAACCCATTAAATAAATCTTGATCACATGCAATCAGCACAGGAAATAAAAGTTGCTCTCAAACAGCAGGAAATCATGGCAGACACGCAACAGCACAGGAAATGAAATCACGGCAGGCACGCAACAGCACAGAAACTTTTTGCTGCTCCCAAACAGCAGGAACACAACTCGGCAACAAACAAAAAATCACGTCACGGCAGGAACAGAACTCGGCAACCAAAGATCACGGCAGGAAATCCAGGAAATCACGACAGGAGATCACGAAAACAAAAAAAAACTCCAAACTGAGGAGCTCAAGGGTTACGGCTCCAGGAAATCCTCGTTGGGAGCTCCATCCTTAGATCTAACGACAGATCTGGGTAACATCCCAGATCTGTTATCAGATCTTACACAACGTGCAACAGCAAACCTGATTTCAAGCAGTCGGGGTTTTCTTTTTCGTTGGATGAAGATAAGTCCTCTCGTGATCACGCTCCCGAGATCGAGGGCTCTGATACCATGTAGAAGGAAGATCGATGCACAGCCACCTGTGTAGAGAGAGAGAGAAAGAGAGAGAGTCGGTTGCACAATAGAAAACTCGTTAACCTGGATTAGGGCTTCTCTCTATATTAAATAGAGAGAGGCTAAAAAGAAAAATTACATCTAAGCCCATTATGAAAACAAAATTTCAAAAAAAAATCCAATATAAAAAAGACTTAAACTTAAAACCACCTATTCTCAACAATATCAAGGCTCAAGAAATTAAAAAATTCATTCTTGATGAAGAGTTTTGGAACAGAGTGGTATACTTCCTTCAATTTACGCAACCTATTTGAGAAATGTTAAGAGAAGTTGATAAGGATGAGCCCATGCTTCACAGGGTTTATGAAATGTGGGATAATATGATTGAAAAAATACAAGCTATAGTTTTCAAGCGTGAAGAAAAAAATCTTGCATTGGATGATTCAGAATTTTTTAACCATATTCATTCAATTTTAGTCAGAAGATGAGATAAGAGCAACACTCATTTGCATTGCATAGCACATTCACTTAATCCAAAATATTAAGCAAATAAGTGGTGGGCAAGTGGTATTTGTTGTGTCCCTCCAAATTTAGACTCAGAGCTATCAAGACATAGAAATATGTGTATGACAAGACTTTTTCCAGAAGCATATCTTCTACATCAAGTCACACAAGAGTTTGAAAAAATTTCATCTTCGAGATTATATGAACCGGCATTATTCGCGAGAGAGGAAAATTTTCATCTTCGAAAATAAAATTTTCCTCTTCTTCAACGTTTTGCATTAAGATTGCTATCGCAGCCTGCTAGTTCATCTTGCTGTGAAAGAAATTGGAGCACATATTCTCAAATCCACAACATGAAGAGAAACAAACTCACCAGCAAGCGTGCAGAAGATTTAGTATATGTTCATTCAAATCTTTAATTACTTTCACGAACCAATGATGAATACAGGTACTAATTTGCTCTCTTAGTTATTTGATTATTTCTTAATTTTTCATTTAAATATACTTGTATTGTATTTAACATTTTTAAATTGAGTTTGTAATGCAGACAAGGAACATCCAAATTTTGAGATGTAAACTCAGAAGAGTGTGACTTCTAGGGAGAGCATGATTTTAACATGACAAACATGGATTTAGCTAAGCCCAGTATTCCTTCTAATGATGCATTTGATGATGATGAAGAAAATTATTAAGATTCATTACTTCATCGTCATATACATTGTAGGATATACTTTTGGTATGTAATTTAGTTCTTTTCTGCTTTACTTATTTGATTGATATTTAGGTTGATTTATGTAATTGCATGCATGATGAATGATATTATGGCAATGTTAACAGTTAAATTATGACAATGTTAACTGTTAAAACTTCAAAATTATATATATATTATATATATATATATAATTTTTTACATTTTTGCCCTGCCGCACCCCCGCACCCAAGGTTTTTGAAAGTGCCACACCCCCGCACCCGCACCCATGTGACATAGATACTATGGGAGAGAAAAAATCATAAGTTTACTAAAAGGCCCATGGTGGGGACTATTAATGTAAAGATAGCATTTTGAAAATTTGTTATATGTAGTAAACTTGTTAGCATCCACCAAAGACCATGGATGTTATTAGGTCCAAAATATACACATTCCAGAAACATAAAATATGAACATAAGACAGCACAAGTCAAAAGTGGGCATATCATTTACTGACTTGCATCAGTTGGCATTCTACAGCATTCTACAGCAATTTAAAATCAATAAACTAGGATATCCTTGTTGTAAACCAATCATATATCAACAACCCTTGTTCAGCTACGTAAGTTGCGGCCAAATATGGTCCAGAATCTTGCAAATTGCAACTAAGAGAAAGAAACCGTGCCTCATTATTGGTTCGTAAGCTTTATCTTTTTCTGTTGCTTAGCAAATCAAGTATTTCTTGGTATCCAGCCATCAATGCAAGAAAATACTGATTTAAAAAATTACAAGACGTTCAAATACTGTTGTAAAGGAGGGAAAATCAGAATCTATACACAGAATATGCCCAGCAAGTGAACCCAAAATATGTAAGAAAATAGAATGATGGAAAAGTTAACAAAAGATAACAAACCTGAACTGCAATACTTGTGTCATTTAATAGGTGGACCAAGTTCATAACAATTGTTTCAGTGGTAAGGTGGCCTGCACTCAAATGCTAAACAAATGTCTGTTAGTACTACCACTGGAACACTGCCAAATTGGACATCATATACTCAAAAAGCTGCGCTAAGTAATGATCTCAGGTTCAAACCTTAACAGACCGTGAAACACTTCTTATACAAGCACAAGAGGCAGTGCGCACTCCAGCACATTCATGCGTTAATGCTTCAATCACCAAGCGAAATACCTGATCTCAGGAGTTGAAAGAACAATTACATCAGACCCCAAAGTTGAAACAAAAACATTGCCACATGACAATCACTTGAGCTCTTGTTACCCAATGAGTGGTGAAGTTTCATTATATGCTACTTTTTCATTCATCTACCAACATTTCGAACAAAAAGTTCATTCTTTAACAACAATTCATGGCCAAGTAGATGAGATCAATCCAAAGTAATGCTTCAAAAGAAAGGTTTATTCATTAAATGGGTGTTTGAAAGCACGTTACACACGTTGCGATGGATGCATGGAACGGCGTTGCCATCAAACCCTGGACGCGGGGAGCCGCGTTCGTGGAACAGTGTTTCACCGTTCCACCTCCCCCCCTGGCCCCCTTGTTATGCTGGGAACAAGGACGGGGTACACCACTTAAAAATAAAACCCATCTCTCTCTCTCTCTCTCTCTCTCTCTCTCTCTCTCTCTCTCTCTCTCTCTCTCTCTCTCCTGCGCAGCAGTCGGGCAATGAGAGGCCAGCGGTGAAAGTCGTGCTCTCTCTCTCTTTCCCTCTCTCCTATCTTTCTTCCACTTTGTCGTTGTTCTTCTTCTTCTCTCTCCCTTTCTGATTAGGGCTTTGAATAAAAAAAATCGATTAGGGCTTTGAATCAAATTTCTTTAATTAGGTTTTTCTATATTTAGTTTGATTAGGGATTTTTTTCTTTGATTTTCTTTGGTTAGGGATTTGAATCAAATATCTTTAATTAGGCTATTGATATTTAATTTGATGAGGTCTTTCCTTTGATTTGATTAGGGATTTTTTTCTTTGATTTTCTTTAATTAGGGCTTTGGATCAAATATATATAATTAGGACTTTTGATGTTTAATTTGGTTATGTTTTTTCTTTGATTTGATTAGGGTTTTTTTTCTGTGATTATCTTTGATTAGGGCTTTGAATCATTTTTTTTAATTAGGGCTTCTTATAGTTAATTTGAATAAGGGCTTTTCTTGTATTTGATTAGGATTGTTTTTCTTTGATTTTTTTTATTAGGGTTTGAATTAGGGCTTTTTATATTTAATTTTAAGGTTTATTTATGGTTTATTTTTCTTGTAGTTTAGGGTTTTTTTGGTTTATTTATGGTTTATTTATATTTTATTTTTGCATTTTAGGGTTTTATGATTTATTTATGGATTTTGCATTTGTATATAAAAAATATGAATTCTTAGTTTTTTTCTCAAATTACCCAAAAATTAAACATTTTTTGGTACATGGATCCAGTTTGAGATCCATATTAAGGGCTAAAATCTATAAATTTTTTATAATCTTTCATAATTAGATCCAATATGACCGATTAAAGCATTTATATATCAAAAAAATATCAATTCTTATTTTTTTCTCAAATTACCCAAATTTTAAACATTTTTTGGTATTTAGATCCAATCCGAGATCTATATCTGGGGCTAAAATCCATAATAAACATGTTAAAACACTTATATGGTGGGGTGAATCGAGTTGTATGATCCAAAATGAAGTTATCCAACCCATTATCCATATGTGTCAAAGCTCTTCATACAACGTAAAAATCAATTGCCGGACACAAGGAACACAGCTTCTTATCCAGTCGAAACAAATGTTGGACGTAGTACAGTTGTTATAGAACAGACAGAACATGTGTTCTATCCGTTATGTTCTATTGTTCTATCCAATCTTGGACAAGCAATAAAATACACCCTAAAATTTATAAGTTATGCTTACACAAAGATACACAACAATCCTATACTGCAAGATGGAAATATGGAAGACAAAGAAAGTGTGCTTCAGACTTTTAAATTGAAATCTTTTAATTTCCTAATAATGTGGAACTGAAGTAATAAAAAAGGTATTTGAGAATAGTTTTTTAATTTGATAAAACTGTTTAATTATTTCAATATGAAGAATGAAGCATAGGTGAGAGACCTTTGACAATGACCTTAGCATTGTTTCTTTCAAGAATGATCTTAGCACTGTTTCTTTCAAGACTTATAGCTTAAAGCTCAGCCCATTGGAAAAACCTCATGCCCAGCTTGAAGTGTGATGATCTTCTTTTAATAAAAAAAACGGTCCAGCTTAAACCTGGCCTAGCTCAATTATACTCCTCATTCTGGCATTTGAAAAGATGGAATTGCAGACAGTATACTTTTCCTTTTTGAAACATAAAAAAAAAAAGGATTAAAGTGACATCCTTCCCTTCTCTTTACTGTTAAAAAACAGTGATAAGAGGAAAGGATGATATCAGCACGGTCCTTACCCTAATTCCCTTAGGCTCACCGGAATACGACAAGAGGATGAGGATATTGCCAACCTTCCCCTTTCATGTCAGTGTGCTCAAATCATGTCTTTGTGTTTGCTGCAATGCATTATAGAAGGAAGATAACAGGCTCAAAGAAGTGAACTTTTGCTTGTCAATCAGGTGCAGAGTACATTAAAGTACCAAAAACATGCTGGCCATATAATTCCTGCACCTTCACATTAATGGCCTTAACAAAATGTGGTATGCCCAGATGCACATGAATCTCTTGGACGAATCACATTAAGTAAATTGCAATCTGACTCCTGTTTAAGCAGGTACCATGATTCATGAATTATGCTCAGCCAAGTTTGCTGGAACTAAGGTTATTACCATTATTTAGTAGCCATAAAACAAAAGGATGAGGGACATTTTCATGTTATGTGTATTTGAAAGAAGGCGTAATTCTATGTTTTGAATTTTACAAAGGAGTATACACAGTTAATCACACTGCATGATACATTACATGTGGAATTAAATAAATCAAAAGAACATAGACCAGATTGAATAACCTAAACAAATTTGAATGGTTAAGACCCTCAAACAATAAGCATAGCTGCAAGCCTTAGGTCGATTCATTAACAAAATTAGAGAAACCAATTGTCTATTGTCTGTAAATCAAATAAAAGCAAAGACATAGCCACTCACCCAGAATTACTCCAACACCTTTATAAATATGAAAATTTCAAAATATCACCAGATTTTCATGACCATGTTTGATATTCAACTGAAGAATCATATTGCTGCTTTTGTAGGATTACCCCGGCAATTACAACCTTTTTCTGATCTACACCAAGCAGATGATAATTGTTGATAGGAATTTTTCAATTAATGCTAGCATTCATAATGACATTTTAGGTTTTGGTGTTCAATAAGAAAGACCCTTCAAAAAACATAAATGTGGTTCAAGCATTTTTTTCAAGTTTTACCTTCAGAAACATTGAACGTTCAAAATGTTATCAGGATTGTTTAAAAGAACTCTATCATCATTCAGGCATGTTTTACCAAGTCTTCCAATGTGGCTTTTCTTTTATGATGCTATGCTGAACATGTATGTCACATAATATAAATCTATTAAGGCTTAGTTAAACAACAAACCTTAGAATCTAGTAACTGCCCCCTCCTTTCCTCCAATTTCGAACATAGTTCCGCTAGTGCTAACAAAACTCCCTCGAAGCGTTTGTCCTGCAATGATGCTCTAGGCAAGAAATCACAGATTTTTTCAACAGCAGTGCCAGAAACTGATGCATTCTGCAACTCCATGCTACTGCTCACAAGTTCTGTTAATGCAAATGGAGCTTCATCACCAGGACGTCCAGGCTCCTCAGTAAGTTGTGCTAGTATCAGTACCATTTTAATTTTCAGTTGTAATTCTTGCACATAACAAGGACAAGCGTGTCCAATAGCTATCAAACATACACAAGCAAGCAATCTTGTGCGAGGTGTTCTGTCCTTGATAAAATCAATGACAGCACTCAAAGCTCTTCCATCTTCGAGACAAATAAATCTAGAGACAGCTTCATAGTTGTTCTTCATGATCGCTGCTAAAGAATCTAAACTAGCATCCCTCTGACTTATAGAGCCATTTAGTAGACTAACAAGCCTCTGTAAAACCCCAGCATCACATAATGCTTTTTGCTCAGCACTTGCCTCACAAGATCGTGTAATGATACTAGCTGCAAGTTCTGTCACATTTTCATTCTCACTGTTCAGAAGTGAGAGAAGAAAAACCATGTTGCCATCTTGAAACAAGTCATATTTAGGGGCCAACTTTGACTGAAAAATCATTCTTAAAGAACGTGCACCAGCATCCACAACCTAAAAGCGAAGCAAACAGAATCAAAATGACATTGAAGATTAAAATTGACAAATTTCATCAGAAAATATGTAGGCATAAGCTAGTAATTTGATCCGACTCAAGATGCATGCATAGAAGAAAAGAAACAGTTAAACCAAATTCAGCAAAAGAGACAGAAACACCAAAAAATGCAAATGTATATGCAATTAATACTGCTTATGAAAGTCAAATTAAAATGCCACGCTGGACCAGACCAAAATATATCCATGATTGCTGTTTAGTGAGACTCTTTTTGTAAGCTAGGACTCTGTCCATCAGTACACACAATAATCTTCTCTAACAAAGTCCTTTCAAAACAGAAAAAAAAAATGGCATTGATAGGAATTAGCACATGGAGACTTATGAGAGTCAACTCTCATCTAATCTGAGTTATGTCACAAGGACACGCCATTTTGGCTTTGTGTCTTCAATGATCACATGGTACAACTCAAATAGCACCACAACACACAGTGGATACGTGTTTGACCATGTCACACACGGTCAAACACATATCCTTGGACTGTTGGCCATTTTTCTCAAAAGCAAAACAAAATTTATAAACTTAACAAGGGTATCCTGGCCTTTTAAACAGATCTCCCTTTTTGAACCGCCCAAAAAGGCAGCTTTAAACAAAAAAAAGAGTACAAAATTTAAGGGCAACAAACTGCCATAATGGCAGCCAGCTTGCCAGCACATACACAAAAAGATAGCAGGCTACTGCATAGGTCCCTTTATATAGAAGAAGAGGGATGCTTAACTTCTTGTGTCCTTTGATATAGGACTGCTTTTGCTGTGATTTCCAAAGTGTTTCATACTGTAGAAAAGAGACTATACTACTTGTTACTACAACTTACGTTGTGGATGTGTTATCCACATACTATACCATAATATTTATAAATTACGATAGGGTTAGAGCATATAAACCATAAATTAGTTGGATTGGTCCCAAGCCACAAATTCATATTTATACTACAATCTCTATCCTAAGTTATATTATGAACTTGGTGGAACCACTTTACTTAGTTACAAACTCATAAAACATAATAAATATATTTAGTTTGAAATATATATATCTGTGCCCTCGTTCCTGATTTTAAAATTTTCTCAAACCCATGTCCAGTCTACGAATCATGTATCTGTGCCTGTCTGTCTTTGTGACATAAAATTTAAGGCCTCTTGGTTAAAAATGTGCAACTCAACTGTGACAGCTACCACATCCAACCCACAGTTCTATGCATATGAAGGGGGGTAAATTGTATCTAAATTTCAATAGCAACAAAAGCACATACTAGCTAAGCAAATAACAGCTTCAGCAATATGTGCATGTTGTGATGGACCATTTCATGAAGAACGTATATGTCTAAAATTACCCATCTAAGAAATATCGCCACAAGTGAACATATGATGAAGCCTTTGGGAAGGATCCCTTTCTCAAGAAAATCTTAGACAAGTCTTGGCAAAGATTAAGAGGATAAACACAAAAAAGTATGAGAAAAAACAACAATCTAGGTTGCTAGTTCTATACTAACATCAAGATAATTAAGCACTCTTATTTTAATAATAATATCATGATACTGAAATAAATGACATTATGAGAACATCAAAACATTCCAAAGCTATCACAGGGACTCGGCTAACCAGGTGACGCACCCGCGTCGACGCGACACAACGCGGGTGCGGGTGCGGCACCCGGTGCAGTCAACATAACCCTAGGTGCGGTCAACCGCACCCAAGATTATATATGTCCAAAATGAACTCGGCTAACTCTGACCGAGTTCATTTTGGAGCCAAAAAATAATAAGAAGGGGGGGAGCGGGGGTTTAGGGTACAATTCATCTCCCTCCTCCCCCTCCCTAACCCCTCCCCTCTCCTCTTCCTTCGACGGCAGCAACTACAAGGTACCTGTAATATCGCGTGTTTTCGTACTTAGTCATTTTATGAGATTTTCAAAAATTTGGCTTGTCTCAAAGAAAAATCGTTTGAGCCTCGATTTTAGACCGATGTCTTTGAGTCTGGGTTGGGCCCAAGTCTCATCGACAAGGTCGAGGGGAGCCAATCGAAGCGTAAGAAAGAGTTTTATTTTCTACCTTTAAATTCGAGCGAAATTCAGGTTATTTTTGGGAGAAATTCAGAATTTGATATTAGTGTAATATGTCATTGGATGTGTCTCGGAATTCTGAGCGCAACGATATTTTACTTTTCTAAATTCGAGCTCCGATTGGCCCGAAAATCATAATTTTTTAAAATTTGAACAGTTTGTTGAACTGGATCCGAAGTTGGATCAGATTGGATCCAATGCATATGATCCGAATTATTATGGATTTGGATCTAAATTATTATGGATTTGTATCTTATTTAAGACCCATTTTAATCTGGATTTAATCCAGATCTTGAACCAATTTCGTTTTGGATATGGGTTTGGATTTTGGTTTTGGATCCGGACCCAAATCCATGTCCAATAAAAATTTAGCTTTAAATTCAGTTTAAAGCTTTAAATTAAAGTTAGTTGGGTTTAAGAAGACTCCCAAAGTAATTAAACCAACTTTGGAAATTCAAAAATATTTAATTATTTAATTATTTAATTATTTAATTATTTAATTATTTAATTATTTAATTATTTAATTATTTAATTATTTTATTAAATTTTATTAATTCTAAATTTTAATTTAGGGCTGATTAGGACTTCTTAAAAGAGTCTTTATTCTTACCTAAGAAGGATTAAGAAAGACTTTTAAAAAATCCAAATATGAAAAAGTCAACTTTTGAAGAATTTCAAAAAATTTGAAAACAAGAGAGGAGAGAGTTCCATTTTTTTTGGAAACTCTCCTTCTCCAACCCTTTTAGAAAGGGTTGGAGAAGGGGGGGCGTCACCCCCTCTCACTCTCTCTATATATAAAGAAAAAAAAAGAAAGGAAGAAAGAGAAGGAAAAAAGAAAGAGGGAAAGAGGAGAGAGAGGAAAAGAAAGAGAGGAAGGAGGAGCTCTCTTCTCCAACCATCCAACCTTCATTTTCTTATTCTCTTTCAATCTTTGCAAAGGTACGGGTCTCCTCTACTGGAATCAAGTGAGAAATCGAATGTAGATAGGTTTTTCATGCATGATTTAGATGTAAATCCATGGAAAACGAAGTAGATCCATATGCCTACTCTATAATACATGAAAGAGGATTCATGGATCCTATTTCATTCATCCTTTTCAAACTAAATTTTTGTGTATGTATCTTTAACCCTAAACAGAATTTTATTTATGTTCAAGATGACTTTTAAGCACTTGTTTCATAGTAGATTCAAATCCTACGATTTCCCCAATGTACAAGTGGTCGGATGCATGTAGTCATGTAGTCATGTGAAAGAAATTTTAATTATGCATGCATGTCATATTAAGGAATCTGAATATGTATACTTAAATAAAAATATGTATGGGCATGTGGTAGCATACTTGTTTTGGATCATGTATGGGAATATATACCTCACACATTGCATGTTAACATGCATATGGGAATACATTTGATGTACGAAATCGGTCATGCCTAAATCTGAGATTATTCGTACACGCATACATTAGATACTGTTGTTTAAATTTACATATGCAAGTGTATTGTATGGACAGGTTCATATGATTGTTTACTTGGAATGAAATATGGTATATGTATACATTGCTTAAAGTAAAGAGAAGTAAATCTGCATATGTGGAGTGTGAGGTTGCATATACATGTTGTCGCCGGTTATAAAAAGAGGATTTCTATATTTTCAAAAAAAAAAATAGGAAAACTTTGTTGGATTGCTGGGTGGGCTGACTGTCAGGTTAGCCGAATCTGGCCTGACAGGCCCTACTAGTCTTGGCTGGGATCTAGTCGGGCTAGACCAGACCCGGCCTCGTGCTAGGTAGGCACCTGGCAGCCCAGTCGAGTGGCTCGGTTGGGCATGTCGGGCCCTTGCCTGCCCAGTCCAGCCTGCGGCTGAACCAGTGTAGGCCTGGCAGTTTCCTGCCAGGCCGTGCCAGATCAGACCCAACTGGTTGGGTTCAGCTGGGCCTGAACCGAACCCCAGTCGGCTGGGTGCAGTGGGTTCTTTTTCAAAAAAAAAAAGAGGGGGGGAGAGAGAGAGTCACATATTGAAAAATCCACGTTTTTCGAAGAAAAAAAATCAGACCCGGATCGGATACAGATCTAACCCGGACCCACTAGGGTTATCGGGGATTGGGGGGGGAGGGCTTCTTTAAAACCTTCTCCCCTGCGCCGCTTTCCCCCCTTCCTCCCTCTGCTGAAAAGGGAAACCCCTTCGAGGTTTCCCGATCTGTCGCACTCCCCATGCCTTTAAAGAGAGACGCAGGGGCGAGGGGCCTCTCACTCGAAAGGCCCTCTCGTCTGCGCCTTCTCTCTCGTTTCCTCTTACGCCTCCCCGCGAGATTCACCGACAACACCACTGATCCCCCTCTCGTCCGAAGTACCTCAACGACGCCCTCCCTACAGCGACGTCGGCCCTTGCAGGTAAGTCGCTATCTCTCTCTACCTCTGTCTTCTCTTTCTCCCTCTATTTTCTCTTCCCTCCCTGCGCTTTCCCCCTTTCTTCTGTGTTTGCCAGGAGGCCGGCGGTCCCCTGTTGTGCCTTCCCTCTCTCTTTGCATATGCCGGGAGGCCGACGGCCCCCTGCCGCACTTCTCCTCTCTCTCTGCATATGCTGGGAGGCCGACAAGAGGACAACGACCCCCTGCCACACCTCCCCTCTCTCCTCTGTGTTTGTCGGAAGGCCAGCAGGAGGCCGGCAGCCCCCTCCCGTGCCTCCCCTCTTCTCCTTCGCCCCATGTTCTTCTGTTTCAATCACCAGACAGGGGGGGTTGACACCCCCTGTCTCCTTGTACAGCTTTCAGACATCGGGGTTGACGCCCCCTGCTTCCTGTTTGGTGTCAATCAGAGGACACCTACCCTCTAGCTGCCCTCCCTTTCTCATTGTTCCCCTTCCTTTTCGGTTGTCGGCAGGCAGGGGCTCGCCCCCTACCGCCTCGTGGATTTTCGACAGGCAGGGTTTCGCCCCTACCGCCTCTAGGATCCCGGTAGGCAGGGGCGATGGCCCTGCCGCCCTTCTTATTTCGGCAGGCAGGGGCTCGCCCATTGCTGCCTCTTTGTTTTCTACAGGCAGGGGCACGCCCCTGTCACCTCTCTGTTTATGGTAGGCAAGGGCTCGCCCCCTGCCACCTCTGATTCCGGCAGGCAGGAGTGATGCCCCTGCCGCCTCTCTGTTCTCGGCAGGCAGGGGCTCGCCCTCTTGACGCCTCTCTTTTTTGGCTGCCAGACAGGGGTGATGCCTCTGCCTGATTCTCTTTTGGTGGAACCAGCGAGGGTTCCGCTTGTCTGGCAGGAGCAATTAGTGTATGTTATGTTAGAATTTCCTTTGGTACCTGTATTGAGAAAGGAGAGAGAGAGAGAACAAAAGAAGATGAAGAAGAAAAGGTTGCGGTTGTCACGATTTCAACTAATGAAATCGTGACCTAAACTTTGTATTAATACGTTTAAAAGAATAGTATGGATCTGGGTCTGATGCAATGTCCAGACCCAAAATAAACAAAATAAACTTGTACATGACTCGGGTCCTTAGTAACCAGACTGTACATACAATGGGCCCGGGTCGGGTCCTAATATCCCAGAATACACTTTTTCACCCCCCCTCAAGTTGATCATGGTTTTGGACCATGAACAACTTGCCTTTAAGCATCCAAAAACGATCCTTTGTCAAGCCCTTTGTAAATATGCCTGCAACCAAGGTTTTAAAACTCGCCGAGTCAACTCGGTGACTCGGCTGACTCTGCTCGGCTCGGCCCTCCAGCGAGTCAACCCAGCAAGCTAAACTCGGTCTGCGAAGACTCGGCCTGACTCGGCCTGACTCGGCTTGACTCGGCCTGACTCAGCCTGACTCGGGCGAGTTCTGGAATGTTTAAAATTTGATTTTTTGAGTATTTCAGAATAAAAAAAATTTGTAATATTATTGAGAATATTGTTGTTACTTTCTTAATGTCTTCAATATGTAAAGAAGACAATATGTGACTATGATCTAAGGTAAATGTTATTGGATATGAATCTATTTCTAGAAGCATCAGGCAGGACAATCTTCAAATTCAACAACAGCTAATTAATATTTTATGATCAAGTAGATTGCTGCTTTTATTATGTTCTACACAATTATATTCTTTGCAGTTTCTTTGCATAAATGCATTTAATATTTTGCTTTAAACTTTACTAACATGACTATATAACAAGGAAGAATTTGGTTTTCTCCTCACACCTTTCCTCTTTGCCCCATCTTTATGAAGGCATAATAGACAAGAAACTGGAACAAAGTCATACATAACTTTGGCCTTAACATCCATAGAGTTCCATCTACTTGGTGCTTCTTTCTTGTCCTTTCAGACTTCATAATCTCATATAGGCTATACCCCTTTAATCAGAACCAATTGTCCTCACCTTGCCTTATCACATCCAACAAAAATTTCTCTTTTCTTTATAGGCATGTGCATTTTTAATGCATAAAGGCATCTATGTAACTGGAATAAATTGTGCTCTTTCATTCCACATTTCCAACTTATTGCTCATTAATGAACAATTTATCCACATGCTACGATCTCCTTATTTCAGTTCAACCCAAGATTCTGCATGGAGCCAAAAAACATCTCTTGTTTATTGAAAAACATGGTTTGAGACAAATTATATATTGTTTTTCTTTTAAAATCAAAAGTTAACAAAACCCGGTCCGAGTCACCGAGTTGACCCGCCGAGTCACGAGTCAATAAAGAACGAGTCGAGTCCCGAGTCACTGGGTTTTAAAACCTTGCTTGCAACTTGTCTTCCAGTAACTCAGGCTCGATCTCTTTTTCTTCAACCTTTTGTCTTACAAAGTGTTGGTTGATCTCAATATGCTTAGCACGACTGTGATGTACTGAATTGAATGACACGTTGAGAGCACTTTGATTGTCACATAGTAAGATAGAGTGAGATATTTTCTCCCACTTCAGTTAGTAGATGTCTGATCCATGTGGCTTTTGGAGTAGCGACAGTCATGGATCTATACTCAGCCTCAGTGCTTGACCTAGCGACAACCTTTTGTTTTCTACTACTCTAAGAGACTAAATTTCCTCCAATAAAGACACAATAACCTGATGTAGATCTTCGTTCATCAGGGTCCCCTGCCGAGTCTCCATCACAATATATAGTAAGTGCATGCTCATCCTTGTCGTACGACTGTGGTGAATATGTTAATCCATCCCCAATGGTTCCTTTCAAATATCTAAGAATCCTCTTAACCGCTTCTATATGTCCAGTACGAGGTGCATGCATATACTGAGACACTTGATTGACCGAATAAACAATACCAGGACGAGTGAATATGAGATACTGCAACATCCCTATTAGACTACGATACCTGGTAGGATCCTCACACAGATCTCCATCATGAGTGCTAAGTTTTTGGTGAAGCACACTTGGAGTTCCTAGAGGCTTGCAGTCTTTCATACCTGCCTTGCTGAGAACATCTACTGTATATTTGTGCTGAGTGAGCGTCAAGCCATGAGCCTGGTTGTCAATTTCTACACCAAAAAAATAGCGCAGGACACCAAAATCTTTCATTTTGAACCTCTGACCTAGTAAGTCTTTTACTTCTTTGATGTGAGCTTCAGAGTTTCCTGTGACAACAATGTCGTCAACATAAATTAATAGTAGAGTGGTCACATTCTGACTTCTAAAAATAAATAATGAGTGATCCAGTAAAGAACGTGAAAATCCAAGTTTTTGAATCTCAAGCGAGAAGCTGTCAAACCAAGAACGAGATGCTTGTTTTAGACCATAGATAGCTCTCTTTAGCCTGCACACATGGGTTTTACAATTTTGTTCTTGATATCTAAGGGGTTGTTCCATATAGACTTCCTCCTTCAAATCTCCATGCAGGAATGCATTTTTCACATCGAGCTGACTCAGCTTTCATCCATGTTCAACAGCCAATGAAAGAATAATTCGAATTGTCCCTATCCTCACCATCGGGCTGAAGGTCTCGTCATAGTCTTGCCCTGCTTCTTGGGTGAACCCTTTTGCCACAAGTCTTGCCTTGTATCGTTCAATGGTTCTATCTGGTTTATACTTTATTTTGTAGACCCATTTGCATCCAACAACATTTTTGTCAGGTGGTCTGGGAACAACTTCTCAGGTTCCACATTCATGTAAGGCCTGCATTTCATCATTCATGGCCTCTACCCATTTGGTAGAAGTGGCTGTCTGATAGTACATAATAGGTTCATCTTCCTTATTGAGGGCAGTTAAAAAGAGTTGAAAATCCAAGAAGAAGTTGTTATAGCTGACCCACCTATCAATAGGATGTCGTGTGCGATTTGATTTTCTGACTTCAAGAGCATGAGAGGAAGTAGGATCGGCTGCTGAGGCATGATTTTGGTTTGATGTTGTCGTTCTCTGTCTAGAGTAGAAAATGCCCTTGTATATGCCCGGTACGGATGATGGTACTTCTTCATTCTGTGATCTCGATGTCCCAGTGTTCTCAAACATTTTTTCTTCTTGCTGCATACAATCTGGAGGACAGACTTCATTGGAACTAGCAAAAAGTTCTGAATTCAGACAATGATAGTAAACTTCAGTTGTGTTAGAGGACATATTTGTTGTGTCTGCTTTGTGATCAAAATTTTGCTCATCGAAGACAACATTCCTTGAGATTCTGATGTGCCTGTTGGTTGGATCATAACACCTATATCCTTTGTAGTCATCTGCGTATCTCACAAATCTACACTTTTGAGCCTTGTCCTGAAACTTATTTCTCAAGGACTGGTCAATGTGCACATAATAAACACATCCGAAGGCACGCAAATCATGATAACTAGAGTGAGCTACAATAGGACAATAATAAGGAGACTTATTTTCCAGAACAACCATAGGTTGTCTATTTATCACATGTACGACATAATGAAAAGCTTTTGTCCATAGATTGATGGGAAGGTTACTGTCGTGAAGCATACTCATGGCGCTTTCAACGATATGCATATATTTTCGCTCAGCAATCTCATTTTGTTGAGGGGTGTGTGGACAGGACACCCTTCTTTCTATTCTGTTATTTTGAATAAAAGAAATAAAGTCACTAGAAGAGAACTCCCCACCTCCATCACATCGGAAAAATTAGATGGACTCAGAGAATTAATTTTTTACTAGGGAAAGAAAATTTTGAAACAAAAGGAAAACTTCTGACTTATTTTTTATGAAATATATCCAAGTGTATCGAGAATAGCTATCAACAAAGATTAGGTAGTATTTGCTCCCACATCCAGAGACAACTGGGGCGGGTCCCCATACATCAGAACAAATTATCTCAAAAGGTTTTGAAGCTCTATTATTAATGGAATAAAAAGGCAATACATGACTTTTGCATAAAAGAGAACTGGAACACTTCTGACTTTTCTCATTCCCATTGAGACTTTCTTTTGGAATGAGATTATTAGAGACAAGTTTCTCAATAAAATGACTCCCACAATGTCCTAATCGACTATGCCATAAGGATTATTACATTTAGAAATACTCAAAACGTTTGCAGAAGAGAAGGAATACGACTCTAATGAAGACTTTGAATCCAGATGAGTAGGGCGGACGGACTGACATGGAGCTTCTTCAAAGACATACATATTGCATCGTCTCTTTCCTTCAGCGAATATTTTTCTCGTGCGTAGGTCCTTGACCTGCACAGAGAAGGGAGTGAATTCAACTGAAGCATGATTATCATCAATAAGTTTGGAAACAGAGACAATATTTTTCTTGATATTGAGAGCATGAAGGACATCAGAAAGTTCAAGAGTAGAATGTGACATGGGAATGACAGTTTTTCCAACATGAGAAACAGGATGGTGGGATCCATCGCCAGTGACAATCTTACTTTTGCCAAAATAAGGAATAGGGTTAGAAAGTTTACCTGCATCACCTGTCACATGAGTTGCTGCCCCTGAGTCGACAAACCAAGTGCCTTGATCATTCTGCTTCAATTTCAATTCTGACAGGGCAGATATCAACAGATCTTTAATCTCTCCACTATCTCTGATATTGGTGGACTTTTTCTAGTTTCTATCTATGGAGCATTTCCTTTATTTTCTGGATTGTGCCAACAATTCGCCTTGATATGCCCTCTTTTGTTACAAAGGAAGCAAGTGGGAATGGGTCTTTGTCCCTGTGCATGAGTCAACATATTTGGAGTGAGAAGCAAACCATGTCCTCTGTGTCCACTTCGCCATTGGCCCCCTCGTTCTCGTTCTCGTTCTCGTCCTCGTCCTCGTCCTCGACCAAAAGTCACTCCTGTAGCAAAAACTTCTTGGGAATTTGTATGAACATGAGTTTCTTCAAAAAAACCTTTCAGAGTCATTTCGTACTAAATTAATTTAGCTCGTAACTCATTAAAGGTAAGAAGGGCAGGCAGACACAACAGTGAAGTGACGATCATATTATAGTCAGATCCCAATCCACTCAGAGTTTGTTGTACCATATCACTGTCACTTCTCGCACATCCTATAACTGCAAGTTGGTCTGTGATGGTCTTCATCTTGTTCAGATATTCCATGATGGTCATGGAATCTTTTCTCAGCAACTGAAATTCCCTCTTGAGAAAAACCATCCTCGCCTGTAAAACATGTGAATACGTTTGAACCATCTCTCCCAAAGTTGTAGGGTTGTACAATTGTTAGGAATAGCAACAAGAACCTCTTGAGACAAGGTATAAGTGATGTATGCAACTACTGATTGATCTTTTCTTTCCCAGTTGAGGTATTTTGCATTATTGACATACACAATTGAACTTGCCCTTTTATCATCTTTCTCTTCTCTCGTAACAAATTCTAGTGGGACTGGAGTGGTTCCATCCAGGTGACCTAAGAGACCTTGGCTCCTTATAAAAGGAATGATTTTTCTCTTCCAAATCAAGAAGTTTGAGGTATTCAATTTTTCAGAAATGAGTGGATTGAGAAAGCTTGAAGAAAGACTTGATTGAGAAGAATAAGAATCGATGGAGAGAAAATTTAACAAGAGTGTTCACAGAGTGCTCAGTCTTCTCCCCCCCCCCCCCTTTCGACTTTAAATTGGAGGTCGCATACTGTCAGATTTAGAAGAGAATCAGACCTGAGCTTTCCCTTACACTCTTGCAAGATTTGAGATTAACGTGATGAAAATCCTTTTCACACGTTGAATAAAGTATTGATCTAGATGTATTTTCAGGCACAGGTAGTGAATTCCAACTGTGACAGCAACTTGGAAAGAAAAGAGAATCAGACAAAAAAATTTGTCACACAGCAAAGATGAACACCGAGAAGAACTTGATATCCAGATCTGATGGTGGAGTTGCGTCAGATCTGGATACACAGAGTAGATGCGTAGAGGAGATTGGTAAAGAGAGACAGATCTGGTGCACCAGATCATATAATGTCAGATGAAAAAAAGGGATCGTTTCTGTGTTTCACATGAATCGATTTCAGCGATTCACGTGAAACAGAATTACCTGTTTTTCCTTTTTTTGCACAGTGCTTACGTGAACAGAGTTCACGTAAATCGCAGACCCACGTGAATGTTAGGTCCACGTGAGACGTGAATACACCAAAAATTTAGAAAAGAGATGGTGGAATGAGAGATAGACAGAAGAAGAAGAAAAAGAAAATAAAAAGTAGAAGACGAGACGAAGGACCTCAAACCTTTGACCGTTACACCTTTTCGGAAGTCTCTTCAACCCTCAGATGGATCTCGGCTCGGATACCATGTTAGAATTTCCTCTGGTACCTGTATTGAGAAAGGAGAGAGGGAGAACAGAAGAAGAAGAGGTTGCGACTATCATGATTTCAACTAATGAAATCGTGACCTAAACTTTGTATTAATACGTTTAAAAGAATAGTATGGATCTGGGTTGGGTGCAATGTCCAGACCCGAAATAAACAAAATAAACATGTACATGACACGGGACCTTAGTAACCAGATTGTACATACAATGGACCCGGGTCGGATCCTAATATCCCAGAATACACTTTTTCACGTTACCTTGTGTTGGGACGTTGCAAGTTGGAACCCCAACTTCGTCAACGTTTGCGAGGTGTTAATAATCACGTTTGTTTGTTTGCAGTTCACACGACGGATCCCGCTCGTGCCCCGCAGCCCGTGTCCTACATCGCCTACAGTCGTACGCACGCGCGACGACGCAACCTTCCGAGGTAAGGAAAAGAGAGAGAGAAAGAGAGGGAGAAAGGAGGAAGAAGAAGAGAAAGAGGGTTCCTCTTCTCCAACAGCCCTTGTTCCACATCATTCTTCTCTATTTTTCGATTTTTATCAAAAGTACGGGTCTCCTCTTTCGAAAATAAGTGAAAAATCGAATGTTGGTTCGATTTCATGTAATATCTTGGATGAAATCTATGGGAAAAACATGTATGTGCATGTTTTCCTTTGGACGCATGGAGGATGATCCATGGATCGTCCTCCATGGCTGAATTTTTATGTATTTTTACCTCTTTTCATAAAGAAAAAAAAATTGTTCATGTATAACAGAATTTTTATTCATGAAATGAGTGGTCATATGAGGGACCCCTATGCTAAATATCGATTACCAAAGGTGGATTTTGATATGGGCTGTGTATATGGATAGATATAGGCGTGAAAATAATGTTATATGCATATATTTTTCAGAAAACATATATGTAATGGCATGCTTATTGAAAACATTGGATGAATAGGCATTGTTGAATAGGTATGTACAAATAGGTTTAAGGTTCACGTTAGATTTTTTATCATGCACACATAGCTTGATTGGTTGACAGTCATACGTAAATATGAACATATGTTTAAACCTGCATATTTGAGCCCTTAATCTGTAACTACATGTACGCGTAATCCTGAAAATATTTACTATATGTTTTTTTAATGGAGGCTTGCCTAATCATGTGATTATTTTCCAGAAATTTTACTAAATACGGTGGACTTAATCTGATGAATGGAGTTTTTCTTATGCTTTAGTTTGAATTTAGCATGTTGCATATGAATGCATGTCTGTTAACATGTTATTGCAAAGTTTATTTTGGTACAGGTGCATACATGATATGAATGTGTGCAACCCTTAAATTCAATTTCTATATCCGGGTTATGTTCATGTATGTGGATGTTAATACATGTTATGAATGAAAAGTTTCATATGCCTACATTTATGGGACATGTTCAATTATCATGCATTTATGGATTGGTTTAAGTGTATATGCATACATGAAATCGATGTGTGTTTAGCATGTACAATCCAGCATAAATGTTCTCATGTACTTATGAATCATGAATGAATGCATGCGTGCTAAGTGATTACAAGAAAGCAATTGCACATAGATGGTGAACACATGCATATGATTGCGGTAGATCATGCACATTGTTAAATTGGTATGAATGAATGTGCATTTCGAATCATGTGGGTATCATTGCATAAATTGCATATTGTTATGATTTTTGCATACGATGCATCGATGTTCGAAATGAGTCATCGTGGGCCTGGTGGGCCTCGAGCTTTGGTTTGCTCTTCCTTTATGTATTTTAAATGCATCGCAAAAATCACATTTATTTTTATTGCATTGTTCTATGTGTTTTCACAGGCAGAATTTCTGTGATAGTTCTCGCAGGGGTAGATGCGAGCTTTTGTCTTTGTTTTTGCATGTTGATTTGCAAAACTCAATAATTGCTCTTAATAAAAAGATAATAAATAAGAACAGTGTAATATATGTTCTAGAATCTCCCATCGAAAGAATGAGGATCTTAGAGATTCGGTTTTGGAGGACCACGAGGATACAAAAACTCTGTGTTTTACATTGACCCATGAACCCGATATTGAGATTCTTTCTCCTGACCATAGTTTTAGGGAGAGTCTGTCACTTCACCTGGGGGTGGTGTGTTCGACACCGCTATTGTTTTGGTATACCAAGAAAGTGACACTTATGGGCGTGGAGGGTACCTGGTGTCCTAACATTAGATGTGGAAGTCTAATCTTACGAAGGTGATTTGGTCGAAGGCTAAGTTTGGAACCCAGTATAAAATACAACTTGTGGGCTAAGTTACCCTGGGAACCCTACTTGACATCGGAAAATTTTACCCGTTTGGTGTATCCGCAGACAACGATAATTAAAAAAAGAAACTTAAATTATGTGCATTTAATAGGGCATGCATATGAAAAAGAAACCTTAAAGAAAGAAAATAAATTGTTCATGCATTGCACATAAATCATGCATATTCCTGCAATGCATTAAAACATGCATATTTTACCTGTTCCCTTAATTGTTACATGTTGGTGGATGATTGATGTATAGTTTTTAATGCATGTTAAATGACTTGCTTACTTAAATTATGATTCTTGTTGTTGATTCATGTTATTTTATGCTTAATAAATGCTTCATGTTACATGAATGCTTAATTGAATTATCTAATTTTCATAAATGCATTCATCTGAATTATTACATGGAATCTTATTTGTGTTCTTTATGCTCATTTATTTCAATAGAAGGATTCGTACGCAGAATTCTTCAGATTTCTGACACCCCCTATTTATGGTTTTTCGCAGCCGCAAGAAACCAGTGAAGCGACTAGCTTCTAGAAGAACTAAAGGTGTCACATTTTCGCTAGACAGTTCACAGAGGAACAGTGTAGCTCAGTTTTCCTTATTTTTCTTTTACATTTAGTGGTTACCGCACTCTAAATTTTTCATTTATGCAATTGTCTCGAAACTTATCACTTATTATTTCAATAAAAGTTTGGGTTGGTTTGGTATGGATGATAAGTGTAAGCTCTCTTGTGGTTGGTTGTTTTATCCAATTGGGAGTGAAACTGTAAATGCCCCGGGTCTCTCAGAAGATTTTCGCAATGATTTTGAAAAAAAAAATTGCATTTTTAAAGGGTATGAGATGGGGTCGTTACACATATATTTTTTTTATTGCTTGGCATGTCCAGGATTCAATGGGTATATTTGATTTATTTTGATGCTCGTTTGACATGCTTCAATGAGGCTGAAAATGGCATATTAAATCGGCATGTTAATTTCCATATTTTTATTTCAGATTTGGGTGAGGCTTTATGCAAGATAAAGAATGAAATTTCGTATGCCTGCACATTAGTATATCATGTTTAATTAAAATGTTATGGCACAGTTACTACACATACACGTGCATATGTGAAATTTATAAGGTGTTGCATGTAAATGACCGCATGAGTGTTCACATGTTTTCATTGAAAGGATTTGTGATTGAGAACATGCATTTGACATGAATACATGTATTAAATGAAATCTTGCATCTTACATGAATATGTGAATCGAAAGAAAGCATCCAAGGAATCTGAAGTTGTGAACTCATGCATATGTGTATGCATATTATTGTGTTATGCACTTCCTTAAATGGCACGTATGAATGTCATTTGGAAAGCGTATGATTTATTGCATATATAGCATACTGTTATGGTTTTTGCATATGGTGCATCGGTGATCAAAATGAATTATCGTGGACCTGATGGGTCCTGAGCTTTAGTTTTGCTCCTTTATTTATTTTAAATGCATCGCAAAAATCGCATTAATGTTGTTGCACTATATTGCATTGTTTTATAATTTTCCGCGGGCGGTGATCCCGTGATGGTTCTCGCAAAAGAATATGTGAGCTTGTGTCTTTGCTTTTGTATGCTGAATTGAAAACTAAATAATTGGCCTGTAATAACAAGATAAAGAAAAAGAACAATGTAATATACGTTCTGAGATCTCCCATCGTTAGAATGAGAATCTTAGAGTTTCGGTTTTGGGGGACCACGATGATACAAAAACTTCGTAACTCGATATTAAGGTTTTTTCTCCTAACTACGGTTTTAAGGAGAATGTCACTTTACCTGAAGGTGGTGTGTAGACACAGTTGTTGTTTTGGTATACCAAAAAAGTGACATTATTGGATGTGGATATCCTTAGTGTCCCGACATTAGATGTGGAGGTCTAATATTCCGAAGGTGGTTCGGTCGAAGGCTAAGTTTGGAACCCAGTAATAAAATACAACTTGTGTACTAAGTTACCCTGGGAACCCTACTTGACCTCAAAAAAATTTACCCATTTGGTGTATCCGTAGGCAACGGTAATAAAAAGAGAAACTTAAATTGTGTGAATTCTAATAGGGACATGCATATAATAGAAGAACTTGATCCAAGATAATAAAGTACTCATGCATGTGCAGAGACATCATGCATTTTTCTGTTATGCATTAGATTATGCATACTTGCTTTTCTACTTGTCATGTATGATTGAATGCACGATATTATATCTTGTTGCATGCTGAATGTTCTAAATGCTTATCTGAACCATGTTCTTATTGCAATAGTATTTTTCTAAGTTATTGCATGAATTCTTATATGTATTCTTTATGCTTACTTGTTTCATTAGAAGGATTTATACACAGAATTTCTCGGATTTCTGATACCCTTACTATTGTAATTTTCGCAGCAGCAGGGCTACACGTTTGCTAGACAGCTTCATAGATGGACAGCGTGACTCTGTTTTTCTTTACTTTTTCTTTACATTTAATTGTCTATGCACTCTGATTTTCTTATGCAATTGTCTCAAGATCATTATTACTTAATTAATAAAATTTGGTTTGCTATGGTGTGGATGATAAATGTAAGATCCCTGGTGGTTTGTTTGGTTATCCAACCGTGAGTAGAACCGTAAAGGCCTCGAGTCTCTTAAAAGATTTTCGCAATAGTTTTAAAAAAAAATCTGCATTTTCAAGGGATATGAGTTGGGGTTGTTACAGGTTTGGTATCAGAGCCATCACAAAATCTTGCATTTTTATCATCTTTTTAGCATCGAGTTTTTAATTTTGGAATGTTAGCCCTATCCTGAAGTATCAGCAAGTCGTGCCTCGTGCTTCAGAGCAGTTTTCTTCACTGGTAATGCTATTTAATACTTTTGTTTAAGCATGTAAATTCTTGTGCTTGATTGCATTCATAGTTTAATTCTCTTTTGGTGTGAATTAAAAGACTTGGTGTGACTGTATGAATGCTTTTGCTCGGGATCAATCCTAATGGGGTAGGATCGACCGGGTATAACTTGACAATTTTCAGGTTTTAGATGTATCGCCGCAACCGTGCTTCGACTTTCACTGGTACTCCCGCGGATTGGCAGGAGCAGAGGGATTTTATGATGAATGCCCTCAACACTCTAACGGAGACGATGATAGTGCAAGCGACGCAGACAGCACAGGCGGCGCAAACGGCACAGGTGGCACAGGTTGCACAAGTTGCTACTGGTGTCCAACCCGCCGAGGTTGTTTAGAACGCAAGTGGCATTTTCTTTGAGAGGTTCCTGAAGTTGGACCCGCCAACTTTTTCAAGAAAGGCCGACCCAAAAGCAGCTAAGAGCTGGGTCGAGGAGATTGAGTGGGCATTCTACATCCTACCTGTCCCCGAGGACAGGAAGTGTGAAAGTATCTCCAACAAGATACTAATATCAAGACCTTAATATTCTTGATATTGAACCCACCACGAAAGCACAATAAGAACACTTTAGAACACTTGTGCACAAAAAGCACAACCCACAAATAACTCACAAATGCACAAAGGCATAAAATAATGGAATCAATTTATTGAGAACTTGGGCTTTGACTCAAAGTCATGAGAAAATACAAAGGGGAGAACCCCTATTTATAACACCACAAGAGGGGCCTTGGAGGGGCTCCACCCATAGTCGTTGGAGCCCCTCCAACGGTCACAAATGTGACCGTTGGAGAGGGCCCAACGACTATGTTGGTGGGCCCCCCAAGGTACCTTTTTGGTACACATACAAAAAGAAATGAAAAAAACAAAAAAGAAAAATAAAAATAATTACAATCACATCCAAAAAGTGAATGTGCGCAAAAATAGGGAAAAGACTAAACTACCCTTATGACTAAACAAATAGAAATATATATTTTATATATATATTTGAGTAGATACATATACATATATATTAATATATGTATATGTATTACCATATATATATTACATTATATGATTATGTACATAATTTAACACCCCCCCTCAAACTTAGGGCAGGATGACCGAGAGTTTGCTAAGAAGGAAGTTGAAGCGCGGAGCACACAAGGCTTTAGTGAAGAAGTCCGCCAACTGATACTCGGACGTGACATATGGAAGGTCAATGATTCCTTGGAGATACGCCTCCCGAACATAGTGACAGTCCATCTCTATATGTTTGGTCCGCTCATGAAAAGTGTGATTTTTAGCAATATAAATCGCACTTTTGTTGTCACAGCAAAGCTTGGTAGGCCCTTCAATTTTGATTCCCATATCTTCCAGCAACTGATGAATCCAAACAATTTCCATGGTAGTAGTCGTCATGGCACGATATTCAGCTTCAGTTGATGATAGAGATACATTTTGTTGCTTCTTGCATCTCCATGAGATCAATGAGTCTCCTAAGAATACACAAAAACCAGTGGTGGAGTGACGGTTATTTGGGTCACCTCCCCAATCAGAGTCAGTATAAGCAATTAATTTTAACTCAGAAAAGGAAGACAGAAAAACTCCCTTATTAATAGTGTGCTTTAGGTATCTCACGACACGCAAGATAGCACCCATGTGAACAGAAGTTGGTGCATGCTGAAATTGACTTGCCGTATGCACCGCATGTGAGATATCTGGTCTGGTGATACTTAGATACATCAACGAGCCTACTAGTTGCCTGTAGGGAGTAGGATCGGAAAGAGGAACACCATCATCAATCTTCATTTTTGCTCCTACTATAGCAGGAGTTTCACAAACTTTATCATCTGTAATACCTGACCTGTCAATAATCTCAGATGCAAGCTTAGTTTGAGACAAAAATACCCTCTATGAGAGTATGCAACCTCAATACCCAAAAAATAAGTTAAGAAACCCAAATCAGACATTTCAAACTTATCCTTTAACATGGACTTTATGCTTTTAATCCCTTTAGAATCACTCCCAGTAATAAGCATGCCATCCACATATAGCAACAGAATAACAATCCCTGCATTAGACTTTCTAACAAACAAAGCAGTATCAGTAAAGCATGATGAAAAGCCATTATCTAACATCACAGAGTTAAACCTATCATACCAAGCTTTGGGAGCTTGTTTTAAACCATACAGTGCTTTCCGAAGACGAAGCACTTTCCCTTTAGGATACTCCATTCCAGGAGGAGCATCCATATATACTTGTTCGTTTAGATCTCCGTTTAAAAACGCATTCTTAACATCAATCTGATAGATGTTTCATTTATTTATTGAAGCAACAGTTATAAGACATCGGACGGTGACCATCCGAGCAACGGGGGCAAAAGTCTCCTCATAATCATTCCCATATTTTTGACCATACCCTTTTGCAACTAAGCGGGCCTTATATCTCTCAAGAGACCCATCACTCTTAGTTTTGACTTTAAACACCCATCTACACCCTATTGCTTTCTTATCTTTAGGAAGGTCTTCAAGTTCATTGTTCATAGCAACTATCCATTCTGGGTATTTTCGTGCTTCCTCAAAATCCCTAGGTTCTATGTACGAGTGAATGGCGCTTAGACAGGCTCTATATTTTGGTGAAAAAGACTCATATGAGATGAACCTAGAAGGGAGTTTTCTTGATCTTTCGGTCCTACGAAGATTTCCTTCACTTGAAGGGGTAGACTCACTATCATATCTTTCGAGGGCACTTCTAAAAGTACTCCTATCTCTATGAGAGTAGGTTATAGGATCTCTATGTGGTTCTTCATTAATGGGTTGATCAGTATGAGTTTCATCATTTTGATTTGTTTCATCATCGCTAGTATCATCATCTTCAGTTAATAAATCAAACAGAAAAGAATAATCTATATTCTCATCATTAGTTTCAAGTTTTTCGAAACCACTAACATTTTCCAAGAAGCTTACATTTCTGGAAACATAAAGTTTATCACTCTTAACATCATAACAGCGAAAACCTTTATGAGTTTCAGAGTAACCAAGAAAGGCACAAGAAATGGCCTTAGGGGAGAGTTTGTCATTTTTATCAGTAAGGACAAAACATTTACATCCAAAAACCCTTAACCTGCTATAATCAGGTTCTTTTTCGTATAATTTTTCAAACGGGGAAATCTTGTTCAAGTTTTTAGATGGAAGTCTATTTATGAGATAGACAGAAGTAAGAGCGGCCTCCGCCCAGAGTTTTTTCGGTATATTTTGAGAAATGAGCAAAGTTCGTGTGGTTTCAATAATATGCCTATGTTTCCGTTCAGCCAACCCATTTTGTTGGGGGGTTTTGGGCATGGTTGCCAGTTGAGGAAGCGGGAGCGGGAAGCGATACGGGAAGCGGGAGCGGGAAGCGAGGCACTTTCAAAATTTTAGGAAGCGGGGAAGCGTGGGACCACTTAGGAGCGATTCGGGAAGTGTCTCGGAAGCGACCTAGGAAGCGTCTCGGAAGCGACCTAGGAAGCGTCTCGGAAGCGAGGGGGAAGCGAAAAAAATAAAAATAAAAAATAAAAAATACAAAAAAATTGAAAAAAACAGGGGAAGCGAGGGGGAAGCGTGGGGGAAGCGAGGGAGAAGCGTGGGGGAAGCGTGATGGGAAGCGCGCTTCCCATTAAAGGGAAGCGCGTCCCCCATTAAAGGGAAACGCGTCCCCCGTTAAAGGGAAACGCGCTTCCCAAAAAAGGGGGACGCTTCCCCCCACGCTTCGGAAGCGCGACGTTTCGCGCTTCCGAAGCGCGCTTCGGGGAAGCGCGCTTCCCCTTTTAGCTAGGCGCTTCCGGTAACTCTGGTTTTGGGACAAGACTTTTGATGAAGAATTCCATAGTTTTCAAGATAGCTTTTAAATTCATTGGAAAGGTATTCGCCACCCGAATCTGTTCTAAAAATTTTCAAATTTCCATTGAATTGATTTAAAACCATCATATGAAATGTTTTAAAAGTTGAAAAAACTTCATATTTATGTTTAAGAAAATATATCCAACTAAACCTAGTGAAATCATCCACAAAGATAACATAGTAAGAAAAGCCTCCCTTGGATATCACCGGAGCTGGACCCCATACATCGAAGTGAACGATTTCAAAAGGTTTTGTTGTAAACATGGATCTTTGAGGAAAAGGAAGACTTCTCATTTTTCCAAGAATACATTCATTACAAACAAAATTTTCATTACAAAGATGCTTAATAAAAGGCAAATAAGAGATTTTAACAATGTTGGGATGACCCAATCTCTTATGCCATACATGAATATCTTTGTTTTGAGCAACATTACAAAATTGATTCTTGGGAATTTTAAGAAAATCAACATAGTAGAGGTCTCCTCTCCTAGAGCCTTCCCCAATCAATTTCCCGGACTGGCGATCCTGTATCCAACATTTATTAGAAGAGAACTTTATATCGCAACCATAGTCCGAGAGTTGAGAAACGGAAAGTAAATTTAAGTTTAGTTTTAGAATAAGACGAATTTTTGGGATAAAAAAATCTTGTTTTTCAAAATTGCTCATTCCTTTAATTTCAAGAGGGGTTCCATCCGCGGTTGAGACAAAAGATGGAAGGCGATTTTCAGAATAATTAGAAAGAAAACAATGACTTGGAGTCATATGAAACGAAGCACCAGAATCAAGTAGCCAAGATGTCTTACCAAGAGAGGAAGAAGATGACATGGCGGCTCCAGAAGTGCCTCCTTTGAGAAGAGGTTGAAGAGCATCCATAATTTGATGAAGCGAAAGAGGTTCATTCGATGTTGAAGGTCGTTCCTCCGATTGGGATGCTAAAGCCGCGGTGAGGAATTTCTTCCATTTAGGACAATTGGGTTTGATATGTCCTGGTTCTTTACAAAAATGGCAAGTTAATTTGCTATAATCTCTCTTGCCATATCGATCATTTTGCCCTTGATTTTTGAAATGGGGCGATTTGTAAGTCTTCAAATTATTATCGGGTCTTGAACGGCATTGACCACTTCATAGTCATTTTGAGAAGGTGTAGCAAGAATGCTTGGGTTATTTTTACTAATCCCCATACGTGTTTCCTCACCACTTAGCTTGGTGATGACATCTTCAATAGATGGGGAGGTAAAAGCCGATAGAAGGGAGGACCGAATTTGCTCAAATTCGGGTCTAAGACCATTTAAGAAGTTGAAGAAACGATCTTCCTCAAGTTGTTTGTGCCTTAACTCAATAGCTTCTCCACTCCATTTTGGTTCGAGCATGGCAAGCTCGTCCCAAATAGATGATAATTCGGCAAAATATTCCCGAATAGATAAATCATTTTGTTGAAGAGTCAAGGCTTTCTTTTGGAGGTAGTATTTGTGAGGCAAGTCTCTTGACGTATACATTTTTTCAAGGTATAACCAAGCTTCGGAGGCCCTTTTAAATTTGATGATGTTGGCATTGATCTTGGTTTCAACGGACGAAAAAATCCAAGACAATATTTTGAAGTTCTTCATTTCCCACTCATCATGCCTTTTGGAATATTCTTCTAAGGCCTCTTGTCTATCTTCTCCTTCAAGAATTTTGATTTCCCCTTTCTCTATAATAGAAAGCTTGGGTTCGGGTTCCGATATGGAACCTTGAACATAACCCCAAAGACCTTTCCCTTTGATATGGGCTTCCATGTTGCCGGCCCAAACATGGTAGTTTGAACCACTAAGTTTAAAACCAAGGGAGAAGTGGGAGTCTTTTTCACCCATTATGGAGAGGAGAAGATGAAAAATAAAGCGTACCTTAACGGATTTTCAACCTTTTCTTGACAAAAGTTACTTCTAAAATATTGCCCGGAGCAAACGCTTTACTCAAAAACTTCACTAGCTTGAGGGCACGATTTTCGAGGTGCTTCACAAGAGGCGAGATACACGATCTTCCTTCTTCCAACGAGGCTCTGATACCATGTGAAAGTATCTCCAACAAGATACTAATATCAAGACCTTAATTTCTTGATATTGAACCCACCACGAAAGCACAATAAGAACACTTTAGAACACTTGTGCACAAAAAGCACAACCCACAAATAACTCACAAATGCACAAAGGCATAAAATAATGGAATCAATTTATTGAGAACTTGGGCTTTGACTCAAAGTCATGAGAAAATACAAAGGGGAGAACCCCTATTTATAACACCACAAGAGGGGCCTTGGAGGGGCTCCACCCATAGTCGTTGGAGCCCCTCCAACGGTCACAAATGTGACCGTTGGAGAGGGCCCAACGACTATGTTGGTGGGCCCCCCAAGGTACCTTTTTGGTACACATACAAAAAGAAATGAAAAAAACAAAAAAGAAAAATAAAAATAATTACAATCACATCCAAAAAGTGAATGTGCGCAAAAATAGGGAAAAGACTAAACTACCCTTATGACTAAACAAATAGAAATATATATTTTATATATATATTTGAGTAGATACATATACATATATATTAATATATGTATATGTATTACCATATATATATAAAATATATATATTACATTATATGATTATGTACATAATTTAACAGGAAGACCCCCTTGGCACGTACCGTCTAAAAAGCGATGCCAAGAAATGGTGGGACTGAAAGATTTTCAATGTTTAAATCCTTCCACGCGTGAAAGCTGAGAAACAGAGAGAGAGAGAAAGGGAGAGAGAAACTACAGAGAAAACTGATACCCTCTATTTTCTCAGGGTCGGTTGTTGTATTAACCCCTTTATAATAACATACTATTATAAAGATTAGGGTACTAAAGTACCCTTATTATAAGAGAATAAATTACACAGTGCCATTAAAGAGAAAGTAATGATCACGGGTCTGGATCTCCAGACCCGTGACCCGTAACAAGGGGAATACACTTCTTTTCACCCTCCCTCAAGTTGTGCATGATCTTGAACCATGAACAACTTGCCTTTTAACATCCAAAATTTGTCTTTTGTCAATCCTTTTGTAAATATATCCGCCACTTGATCTGTAGTTCGTACAAATTCAGGCTCAATCTCTTTCTCTTCTACCTTTTGTCTCACAAAATGCTGATCTATTTCAATATGTTTGGCACGACTGTGATGGATTGGATTAAAAGACATACTAATGGCACTCTGGTTGTCACACAAAAGAAGTGATCGAGAGATCGATTCTCCTACTTCTGTCAGTAAGTGTCTAATCCAAGTAGCTTCAGCAGTGGCGGCTGCCATTGACCTGTATTCAGCCTCTGTACCGGATCTGGCAAGAGCCTTTTGTTTCTTACTACTCCAAGAAACCAAATTCGTCCCAACAAACACACAATAGCCGGATACTAATCTGCGTTCATCTGGGTCTCCCGCCCAGTCCGCATCAGAATAAACAATGATCTCATGTGCATTTTGCCCATTAGCATTTCTCTTATATATAAGGCCATCCCCAACCATTCCTTTCAAGTATCGAAGTATCCGTTTAACTGCTTCCATATGCCCTTCACATGGTGCATGCATAAACTAAGATACTTGATTCACAGAGTAGACTATATCAGGGCGAGTAAAAGTGAGGTATTGTAACATACCCACTATGCTACGGTACTGTGTGGGATTATCAAATGGATCCCCATCTTGAGAGCTAAGCTTTTGATGAAGAACGCTAGGAGTGCCCAAGGGCTTGCAGTCTTTCATACCCGCTTTATTGAGAACATCAATGGTATAATTATGTTGAGTGAGAGTCATCTCTTCAGAGGTACTGTCGACTTCAACTCTAAGAAAGTATCGTAGTTTGCCAAGGTCCTTCATTTTAAACCTCTGATTCAAGAGATGTTTGACTTCTTCAATGTGCTCATTGGAATTACCAGTGATGATGATATCATCTACATATATCAACAACAGAGTAATTGTGTCTTGGTTCTTAAATATAAATAAGGAGTGGTCAAGAAGAGATTTCTTAAAACCATATTTTTGTATTTCAAGAGAAAAACTATTGAACCAAGATCGAGATGCCTGCTTCAATCCATATATCGCCCTTTTTAGTCTGCATACATATTTTGTAGGATTGCCTTCTGCGTAACCAGTGGGTTGTTCCATGTATACTTTTTCTCTCAAATTTCCATGAAGAAAAGCATTCTTCACATCAAGTTGGCTAATAGTCCATTGATGTTCAATAGCTAAAGAAAGTATGACTCTGATTGTCCCCATCTTCACCACTGGACTAAAGGTTTCATCATAGTCCTGTCTTTGCTCCTGTGTAAAACCTTTGGCTACAAGTCTCGCCTTGTATCGCTCTATAGTCCCATCTAGTTTATACTTTATTTTGTACACCCATTTCGCACCAACAACATTTCTGTCAGGTGGTCTTGATACGACATCCCACGTACCACATTCATGTAGAGCTTTCATCTCCTCGTTTATTGCTTCAATCCATCTTCTGGAATTTGATGCTTGGGAGAACGTTGAGGGTTCATCTTCTTTATTCAAGGCTGTTAGAAAGAGTTAAAAATCTAATGAGAAATTTTCATAACTGACTCATCTTTCAATTGGATGGCGAGAACGGGTGGATCTTCTAGTATCAACGATGTTGGATGTAGAGGATGTGTCCATGCCTGAATTAACTATGGTGAGCAGCTCTCTTTCTCGTCGAGTGTAAACAAGGCCTTTATACCTTTCTGGATTCAAAGTTGGGTCTGTATTTTCATGATTTTCATGGGCAATCATTTCATCAGTAGACACAGATTCCTTATCCTTTTGAGTACAATTTGAGCAAACATCACTAGCTCCGGAGAGAAGTTCATAATTCAACCAAGGATAATAAGCCTCGATTTTAGATTTTGATTCTGAAGAACTAGTACATCGACAATCAAAATTCAATTCATCGAAGATGACATTTCTTGATATTTTGATGCGCTTGCTCACCGGATCATAGCACATGTACCCTTTATAGTCATCAGCATAACCCACAAACCTGCACTTCAGAGCCTTGTCCTGAAACTTATGTCTCATTGAACTATCAACATGAAGATAGCATAAACAATCAAACACATGCAAATCATGGTAGTTGGGATGTACACCAAAAAGAGACAAGGAGACTTGTTTTCCAAAATAGTCATGGGCAATCAATTTATCACATGAACTGCAGAATGAAAGGCCTCTGTCCATAAAGTAATCGAAAGACTACTATCATGCACATCGCACACTCAACAATATGGCGATGCTTCCTTTCAGCAATCCCATTCTGCTGAGGTGTATGTGGGCAAGACACCTTTTTCCTTATCTCGTTACTTTGAAGAAAGTAAAGTCAATGGAAGAAAATTCACCTCCTCCGTAACATTGGAAACTCAGGATGTTTTCAGAAAATTGTTTTTGACAAAAGAATGAAAGTTTCGGAATAACTTGAAAGTCTCAGATTTGTGTTTCATGAAAAATATTCAAGAATAACAAGAATAAATGTCAACAAATAAAAGATAATATTTAGTTCCAGATATGAAAGCAACTGGGGCAGGCCCCCAAACATCAGAACAAATAATCTCAAAAGGTCTTGAAGCTCTTTTATTAATAGAATGGAATGGTAAGACATGACTCTTACGTAAGAGACAACTAGAACATTTATTGTCATTGACATTTATTCCTAAACTTGACTTGGGAATGAGGTTATTTGAAACAAGTTTTTCAATGAAACTACTACTGCAATGACCTAGACGACCATGCCAAAGATTTGGCTTATTGATTTCAGAGACACTGAAAACACAAGTAGAATTTTCAGAAGGCAACGATGAGTGGAGCTTCAAGTTTGGGTCTGCAAAGCGAATATGTGCTGAAGGATCTTCTTGAAAGACATACATATTGCCTTGTCGTTTTCCTCTAGCGAACGTCTCCTTCGTGCAGAGATCCTTGACAAGAACAGAAAATGAAGTAAATTCAACTGAGGCTTTGATATCATCAAGTTTAGAAACTGAAACAATGTTTTTCTTGATATTAGGAGCATAAAGAACTTTTGAAAGGTTGATAGAAGATTCGGACAAGGGTATAATGGAGTTTCCAATATGAGAGATAGAGAGGTGTGATCCATCTCCAGTAACTATACTACTTCTACCAATGTAAGGAACAAGTTTTAGGAGCTTACCGGCATCACCAGTAACGTGAGTCGCTGCGCCAGAGTCCACGTACCAAGTACCTTGCTCATTCTGTTTTAGATTCAATTCTGCTAAAGCTGACAGCAATAACTCCTTTACTTCTCCGTTGGTCCTTGTACTGTCTGTGCCTCTTTTTACTTCAGTTTGTGTCGATTTTCTTTTATTTTGGGGATTGAACCAACAGTTAGCTTTGATATGCCCCTTCTTATTACATAGAAAGCAAGTAGGAATTGGCCTCTGTCTTTGTGGATTGGAATATGTGTTGGGTATAGGTAATAATCCACGACCTCCTTGACCACTTCTCATGTGTCCTCATTTTCCCTTGATATCATAGCTTCCTCGTCCTCGTGCATAAGTAATCCCTGTAGCAAGAACTTCTTGTGCCCCAGTATGCATAGATGATTCTTCAGAAAATCCCTTTAGGTTCATCTTATATTGTAACAATTTTGCACGCAGATCTTCAAAGTTGGGCAGCTCAGGTAAACATAACAAGGAAGTAACAATCATATGATAGTCGTGTCCCAATCCACTGAGAGTTTGTTGTACCAAATCTTTATCAGTTATTGTACTTCCAACAACTGCTAGTTGATCTGTGATAACCTTTATTTTGTTCAAGTATTCCATGATGGTCATGGAATCCTTTCTTAACATTTGAAATTCTCTTTTAAGAAACATAATCCTGGCCTGAGAAACTTGTGAGTATGTCTGAACAAGTCTGTTCCAAAGTTGCATGGCAGTGCAGTCATTTGGAATTCCTACAAGTACCTTTTGTGACAGTGTAGATGTAATATAAGCAACTAGCGCGTGGTCTCTTTTCATCCAAGCTACAAATTCGAGATTTCTAACATATACCGTAGTAGATTCCCCTTTGTTGTCCCTTTCTTCTCGTGATATGAACTCGGGAGGAACTGGAATAGATCCATCCAAATGTCCAGAAAGATCCTGACTCCTAATGAAATGTATGATTTGCCTCTTCCAAGTCAAGAAGTTACCATTGTTTAATTTTTCAGACACGAGTTGACTGAGGAAACTTGAAGAAATGACCGACTAAGTAGGAAGTGAATCCATGTTTCACAGTATTAAGAGTGTGTCCAGCACAATCTGTCTACAGTTTCTGTAACCTTTTTTTTATTATTTTTTTTTGCAGAAACTAATTCATATCAATGGCTGATTTAAAACAGAAATTGAATATCTATCAGATTTCTGATTTTCAGAAGAGAATGAATATTGAATATGAAAACCACAAAAATATGTGAATATGAAAGGTATGATTTGCCTCTTCCAAGTCAAGAAGTTACCATTGTTTAATTTTTCAGACACGAGTTGACTGAGGAAACTTGAAGAAATGACCGACTGAGTAGGAAGTGAATCCATGTTTCACAGTATTAAGAGTGTGTCCAGCACAATCTGTCTACAGTTTCTGTAACCTTTTATTTATTTATTTATTTATTTATTTATTGCAGAAACTAATTCATATCAATGGCTGATTTAAAACAGAAATTGAATATCTATCAGATTTCTGATTTTCAGAAGAGAATGAATATTGAATATGAAAACCACAAAAATATGTGAATATGAATTCACACTCGGTATTGACGCAATGCTTTCAAGCTAAAGGAGATAAAATGGTAGAAATGAGGGTAACGTCAGATCGGCTTGGTCAGATCTGATCAAGGATGTAGCTGGATCAAAATAAGACCCCGATTGCGTGATTAGATCACGCAGTGGTCAAAACAATAAACAATGTATATTGATGACAGATTGAAGAATGAAAGATGGGGTTTGAGATCGAAAACCTGGGCTGAGTTACCCAATCCTCTCTGAGTTAACTCAGATTAGTTAGAGAAGAGAGTTTGATCAGATCTGATTAACGTCAGATTTGATCGAGATCAAGAGACATAGAAAAAATAAGAGACAGATCTGATTACCGTCAGATCTGAATAACGTCAGATCTGATCGAGAAGAAAAAAGAGGAATAAAAAATTCAGACGAGATTGGGGAAACAGAAAAAAATTCTTGACTTAGAAGAGAAAATCGAGAAGAGACTGATCTTTCAGACGTACCTTTGAGATCGATTCCAGTTTCAGTTGTAGCGTGGCTCTGATACCATGAAAGATTTTCAATGTTCAAATCCTTCCACGCGTGAAAGCTGAGAAACAGAGAGAGAGAGAGAGAGAGAGAAAGGGAGAGAGAAACTGCAAAGAAAACCGATACCCTCTATTTTCCCAGGGTCGGTTGTTGTATTAACCCCTTTATAATAACATAATATTACAAAGATTAGGGTACTAAAGTACCCTTATTACAAGAGAATAAATTACACAGTGCCATTAAAGAGAAGGTAATGATCACGGGTCTGGATCTCCAGACCCGTGACCCGTAACAAGGGGAATACACTTCTTTTCAGGGACACCATGCGAAGGGTGAAGTACGTTGATTTGGACGTGATTCCCTGTGAGGTGTTTAGGGAGGAGTTCTTGGACACCTATTTCCCTTCCTACGCTTGGGAGCAGACGCAGTAGTGGTTCCTTGAACTTACTCAGGAAAGCATGAGTCTGGTGGACTACGCCACCAAATTCAGGAGCCTAGAGCAATACTGTCCAAACTTGTTCGTTGGTGAGAAAGCAAAGGTGGCTAAGTTCGTGTGCGGGCTTAAAGATGGGTTACGGACCAGAGTGCTGATGAGTCGGCCTACTACCTTTGCCGACGCGATAGAATCTGCTATAGTCCTGACGGAGGACTGGGAAAGGACCAGGAATACATTTCAGAAAGGAGGTGGTAACGGTGATGGTTCTTCGAGCGGAGCGAGAAAGATTCCACCTGCAGGCGAAAAGACTCAAGGAGGCAAGAGGTAGCGGACCCATGAGGGGCGACAGCAGGGTGCACAACGGGGTCAACCCCAACAACAGGGCAGTAGGGAAATGCCCAGCCAGTATGTCGCAAGTGCGGCAAGAGCCATCCTCTAGGCTTTTGGCCGATGTTCAAGGAGGTTTGCTACCAGTGCCAGCAACCTGGGCATATTGTGCAATCAATGTACCATTTTCAAGCCACCAAAAGATGCTAAAAAAAAGAAAAGTGGATGTAGGAGGTAAAGAAAGAGGAATGATACAAGCATCATTCAATACATATGGAAGGGAGAAGATGGATAAAAAAGTAGAGAAGTATTTTTATTATAGTTCACTTTTATTTAATGCATCTAGAAATCCTTATTGAAAGAATTAAATTACTTTACTAGCAAATTGTAACTTGAGTGGTCATGCATCTCTAAGCTCAGAAAAACTACGAACAACAATTCTTATAGAAGACAAGGCAAATATTAACAGATTGCTAGAGATTTTCATGGGAACAAAATGGAGTTTTTCATTGTTTCTGATGGGTAGACGGATATTCAAAGGCGTTTCCTGATTAATTTTATCGTTTCTTCACTTAGTAGCCTAGTATTCTTGAAAGCAGTTGATGCATTTAGGCAATTTAAAAATGTTGAGTATTTGAAAAGTTGTTTATACAAGTAATAAAAAAATGTGAGTGATCAAAAAGTAGTGCAAATCATCACAGACAATTCTTCAGTTCGTAAAAGTTGCAGTATTAAGTTTGAAGAGTGAGTATCGTCACATTTTTTGGACTCTTTGTGTAACACAGCTTGAATCTGTCCCTCAAGAGCATTTGTAACCCAAAAGAAGAAGATTCGTCTGCATATGCTCTATGTTCATGAATTGAGGAATTAGAAAAAGATGTCAAAAGCATTAGGAATTTTGTTGTCAACCACCATCATAATAATATCATATTTAATAGGCATTATGATCTAAAATTGTTGAAGGTTGTTGAAACACGTTTTGCGTCCATCATTGTGATAGTGAAAAGAATTAAGTCAATAATACGAAACAAATCTTAATTTTTTTGAAGACCAGATGATTTGGTTAACATGGTGACTGGTGATAATTAAACATTCTATCGTGTTGATGATGTTGTCAAGGCCCAAGAAATTAAAAAATTCATTATTATGATAAGTTTTGAGATAAAGTCGTGTACTTCATTGAGTTTACATAACCTATTTGAGAAATATTGAGAGAAGTTGACAAGGATGAGCCCATGTTTCACAAAGTTTATAAAATGTGGGATAATATGATTGAAAAAATTCAAGTTGCAATTTTCAAGCATGAAAAAAAATCTTGCACTCGATAATTCAGAATTTTTTAATCATATACATTCAATTTTAGTTAGAAGATGGGATAAAAACAATTCATTTGCATTTTATGGCACATTCTCTCAATCTCAAATATTATGCAAAGTGGCAGGAACGTGGTATTGGTCGTGTCCCTCCAAATTTAGACTCAGAGCTATTAAGGCATAGAAATACGTGTATGGTGAGACTTTATCAAGAATCACATATTATAAAGCAAGTCACACAAGAGTTTTAAAATTTTTCCTCTTCGAGGTTATATGGACAGGCATTAATAGCGAGAGAGAAGAAGAATATAGATCCTATCACATGGTGGTCAACAATGGATCAGAAACACCTCTTCTCCAACGTCTTGCTTTGAGATTGCAAATATTCTCAAATCCACAACATGAAGAAAAATAAACTCACCAAGTGTGCATAGGATTTAGTCTTTCTTCATTCCAATCTTCGATTATTGGAAAATCTCCAAGAAAGTTAAAGTGTATTAATGTGTTTTTGTGGTGTTACCGTCCATAGCACCACAATTTTATATTCCAAACAAATTAAGAAAAATGTCATAATGGTTTCATGCACACGATAAGTATTTTTGCAATTTTAGCATAAATGACACATTTATTAGTTGTATTTTCAAACTGTGCAGTGCCTTTTAACCCATTTTCTTTATAGAATTACAAAAACTACCCATTAATGGCGACAATTAGTCATGAAAGAATCATGTCATTTTTAAATTCTTGGGGGTGTAATCAATGCTGAAGTGCTAACATGGCGTGGATTTTTAATGGCCCCCATCACTACAAAGAGTAATGACTTCATATGTAGACAAGGGAGAAAACAAGGATGTCCATAGGTTTGATTAAATGACCATGAGAGAAATTGATGTTGGAATAGTTTTAATAATTATTTTTAAAGGATAACTGAGGTGGTTCTACAGTTAAGTACTTGGATGATCACAGAGGGATAAGTTTTTCAAGCTCAGGATTGAAGACAAATTTTGGGTTTTCATCAACTAAAACAATGGCTAAGTTGACTTAGAAACCTATCTAAAGTAGGCAAAAACTATGTCACAAGGGTGCGGGTGCGGCGCAATTTTAAAAATTTTGGACACGGGGACTCGGCTATATATATATATATATATATATATATATATATATATATATATATATATATAATAATATATCCTGTGTGCATATATGTGGATATTGTCCTCTAAAGTTTGGCCCCAGCATGAGTGTTTTTATAAACTTTGCAAATTGTACTTTTGCCCTTGCAGAAAGGGGGGTCCGAGGGAATTTTTTTTTCTGGGGCTTATGCTTGAGACTCATGCTATATATATATTTTTTAAAAATATATAAAAAGATCATTTTTTGTTGTTTTTTACCCTAAAAATGGACAATTTTTGGACTCAGTCAACGTTGACCGAGTTCAAAAAAGGATGGACTCGGCCTGGACTCGTTGACCGAGTCCGACTCGGCGTTGACCGAGTCCGGGCCGCACCCGAGTCCGCACCCGTGTCGGGGCGTGTCGACTCGGGTGCGGCACCTCCTTAGCCGAGTCCGTGTGACATAGGCAAAAAGTCAAAGTAAAAGATGAAACAAAATCTGAGGACATCCAGGTGGACTTTTGGTGTTTTAAGACTGGCAGATATCAGGCCATGAATTGTGTTAAAACAGTCCAACTTTACAAGGATATTTGGTTCCATATACTTGTCTATGAAAGTGTTTCCCAACTTTCCATTTAAAATCTCAAAATTCTGAAGACGCCAAACAATAAAGCATAAGAATCCAAGAAATTTGGGTCTGCAACAATTTCTTCACCAAACAGGGAATCTTGGAATCCAGAATTTTATTAAATTCTAAGTTTCCAAAAATTGCAAGACTGCTTCAAAATCTCAAACCAAGTGACCTTCAATATAAAGCTACTAGATTTTCTCTTAAAGAGTTTGTTCTTTTATTTAAAAATGTATCTCGTTTTGCAAGATCTTTGCCCACAGATGGTGCATTTTTGCCAAACAATGACTTCGTCAGGAAGTAGAATCACATGATACGAGAGAGAGAGAGAAATCTTTTATCTCCTTTATTTTCCTCTGATTAAAAGTTCCAAGAACAAAATAACTGAGCAAATTCTTGATTTCTTAGTTTTTTCATTTATTTGTGAGGGCTTCTTCAATAGGTCAATTGCAAAGTCCAACCAAATCCATGGAAGAATGTAAAGTATAATCTTTACTTCATTAATAGAACTTGGAACTTGTGGTTAAACCTTCTAAAAATTAGTAGCAACCTTTTTGTTCCCAAAAAACACCTCTTACTCTTAAATTCTGTCAAGAACAATTCTTACCAATATTATAGGTACATATAATTATTGTTACTGTAATATGTGTACATATATACTTACAATCATGCATATAAATATAAATATAAATACAAATAAATATATATATATGTCATAGTCACAAATATCGGTATCGGCTATATCTCGGTGAGGCTATTTCTCACAATATTATGGGTTTGGTGATAAATCTCGGGGCTTAAAAAAATAAAAAAAATAACAAAAATAAGTAAGAAAATATCATGTGTAGATACTAAAATGCATATATAACGACCCCAAAGGGGTTTGGCATAGTGGGATGGGGCCTAGGGCACTAGGCAGGCAGTCTAGGTTCAAATCCCATAGGCATCACCCCTTGCGCAAGCCGAAGCGTGGCGACTCCCTGGGACCAAGGGGTAAGCCCATGGAGTTTTATGCTGCCAGGATAATGCTCGTAAGCACGGCAAGTGGAGCCATAGCAGCTAGGTCTCTGATCCTGGGGGTGGTTTCTCCACATATATAATGAAAGAAATAAGTAAAAAATGAAAAATAAAGAAGAAAGCACATTTAAGATATAGAGACTAAATAAAAAACAGTAACAATAATTGATAATATCGCGACATTATCACGAAAATATTGTGATATTCTCGTGATAATATCGAGATATGATCAAATTGGTGATATTTTAACTATAATATTGTTTGCTGAAAATACAGTGATAATATCACGATATTTTGAAAATATCACCGATATCTGTGACTATGATATATATATATAAAGGCTGACAATTAGTAAGGTTGGGTCAAGCTGAAACTCACAAAATTTTATATAAATAGAACCCATGCCTGACTAAACCAAGTTTGAGCAAGCTCAAGTTTGGTTTGGCAGGACGTCTCGGCTTGTTTTTATGTCATTTGTACTAAAAAGAGAAACATGTAGTGGGTTTCAGTCAAGGTTGCCAAAAAGAGAAACAGAAACGGGAAACGAGGTTTTTCGCATGTGAAATGGGAAATGAATCGGGAAACGACTGGGAAACATTTAAGAAAAAGTAATATAATAAATTAATGAAACAAAAAGTAAAAAATATGTATCCCACAAAAGGGAAACATGAGAGGAAACGCATGGGAAACGTTTTCCCATAGCATGGGAGAAACATGTTTCCCATTAATTTTTTGGTGTTTCCCATTTCTGAAATGGTTTCCCAAGAAACGCATTTCCCATTCTCTTATAGCGTTTTCGGTAACCCTGGTTTCAGTAGTCTAAGGTAATGAGTAGGGATGTAGAGTTGGTATTAACACAAGATATGCATGCTAAGTGAAGTGTCCACATGACAAAGTCGGTAATGCATCGTGAGTGCATGTAAGTTCTCCTTATGCCCATAAACTGCAGTCAAAACGAGAGAATCCCCTTCCAAAATTTGGGAAAATAATCATGTAATTGTGAAACTCCCATTTGTAGCAGATCCTTATTCCATAATAATACCCTTAGATCTCCTCGTCACTCCCTTGTACATAAAGTTGTATCTGTGCCACAATTTAGAGATCGATTCTCTACTAGTAGATAGCAAAGGTCGAAACATTGTTCTCTTATGACTTTTTTTCGAGAAAAGTTTACGAAAGTAGAAATGTACTTTTTACACCTGCCATTGTCAAGTCCCCTCACATGCCACACTCCTTTATGCATGGCTGCAGACAAGATCCTTTCTTGGCCTCAATGTATCCAGATGTGGGGCTTCCTTCTAGTTCAATGCTTTCAATTCCTTGGCTAGAGGGCTTTCGGATTTCCAGCAACTTTTTTTTTCAATAGGCTCCAACAACTTTTACTAATGAATAACAGTTGATTGAGATATATTCCACCAGCAGCATTTAGAGGTTCCTCCATTTTCTTCATTTCCAACCTCATTGTCATTTTGAGGTTGTTGATTACCGACTCAGGAGGCATGACTTCCAATTTCTGTAACGCCTAGGTTAACTACATTCCCAGATGAGCAGAGAAGTTCTCCTCTTCCACGTAAACACAAAAATTAATACTGTGATATTACTAAGATGTTTCATTTGAGTTTTTAACTTTTTTGTCAATTTATCATGATATTATGGATTTCTATAGAAAGATATTTGAACACATGTACATAAGCACATGTAGGTGTATATGCATATATTAACACACAAACATAGCACTAGTAAATATCATGGTAAATTGAAGAAAACTCTAGCGCTCGAAACATCTTGATAAATAGAAGAAAATTTTAAAATGAGAAGTATCTTACAATATCACGATTACACACGTACACATGCTTATCTACATATGTGTTCTTTTAAATTTATTACATTTTCAAGGTAGTTTCCATGGAAAAAGGTAGGGGGTTCCATGGGTTGGGGAACAGGGAAAGGAGTGGAGTCTAGTCAAGTAAATGGAGGTATGGAACGAAGATGTGTTTCCTACCACAGAGATGACTCCTCCAGACTTATAATGATGTCTTCTATGCAATGTTGTGAAAAGCGTTGAGGTGTCGCATAGCACTCTACTAAAAACTGAAGCGAGGCGTAAAGAGTAAGCCTCATTTTTTTTAACTTAAAAAAATATTTTAAAAATATCTACAAATACAAATAAATAAAAGAAATGCTTTATTGATGAAGCAACAACCAATAAGAAATAGAAAATCTCAAATAAATACTGAAAAAAATATGAGATTAACATGTAAAGCAACATTAATGCAACAACTTGATCTATGTAAGTATCTAAGAAATAAAATATGAGCATTCAATAAAAAATTAAGTAAAAAAAATAATAACAGTCAAATTTTTCAACATCATGTCATCATAAAAAAATGCATATTAGCATTAACAACAAAATGTTGGTGTACCTGTTGGCAGAGAAAGAGAGTTGAGTTTGCACTTCTTCTTCTTATGTTTCTTTTTTTCTTAGATATGAGACACGAGAGAGAGGAAGAGTCAAGAGGCGAAAGAGAAGAGGGAGAGTCGAGATGCAGAGAGAGAGGGAGAGACAAGATGCATAGAGAGAGAGCGAAGATGCAAAGAGAGAGAAGAAGGAGAGGCGAGATGCAGAGAGCGAGGGGGAGACGAGATGCAGAAAGAGAGATGAAGGAGGGTCGAGGAAAGAGGGAGAGACGAGATGCAAAGAGAGGGAGAGTCGCGATGCAGAGAGAGAAGAGGGAGAGTCGAGATGCGGAGAGAGGGAGACACTATATGCAGAGAGAGGAGGGAAAGGCGAGAAGCCCGACCCCAACCCCAAAATCTTGGTCAAATGAGGGCCAAAGCCTCCATTTGACTTGAGTTAATTGAGGCGCTCACCTCACAGTGAGGCGTGCCTCGCCCTAAGGTATACAACTCATAACCCATGAGGCGTGCGCCTTAGGGCCTTTGCGCTTTTTACCTGCGCCTCAAGGCCCAAAGAGCCTCACCTTGAGGCGAGGCATGCTTTTTGTGCCTTGAGGCATGTTTTTAACAACACTACTTCTATGTTCTAGTCTCCACCAAGGTTATCGTACACAGAAGCTGTCAAGTTCGTACAACCATTTCAAGGGAGCATAATACCATGATAAATTAAAGAAAAACTTCAAAAAGAAAACTGAAAAAAAGTATATGTTTAAAAAACCAAACATTTGATCAAAGCAAAACCACTTATTTTTTAATAAGAACCCTTTATACTTCTATAATAGATATTTATGAATGTAAATTAAATCATCAAGATCCTTATGGTTTTTGACAAAATTCACCACAAAAAGTACGTTGCAGTGTAAAAACAAATCCTCAGTAAATTTCCAAAAAAAGTGTCCATAAATCTTTGGAAATGTTAGATACATATCTAGAGTATCTAAAAGTATTGCACACTCCATAAATAAAACTGGAGTACAGAAGTGTCCAAGGAGCACCACATCAGGTCAAGAGATATCTAACATGAGCGCAGTTGGTTGTGATGAGCATCTAGGGGCTGCCATATTGCAATAGACATGAAACATGTTTTCCTCCACATGTCCTCCTCCCATATTGACCCACATTCATATTATAAGTTTAAAGGATTGAATATGTTATGCAGATAAGATGAGTTCCAACATTTTAATTAAAGATCCCTAATTTGAATCCATGGGAATTAACTAGTGTGGTTATAGAAATGGCATACATGGACACCATAAGCATCAATTTGTCAGCTTTTTCTTAGCAAGAATGTTTCATGAAGTGTGTACATGTCCTCTAGACAGATCATCCTGGAACAATATGTGCAAATTTTCTTCCCAAGTTAGATGCTATATCCAACCTCCTTATGAGAGGTTTTGGAGGGAGAAATAAGGCAGTTTGAGGCAGATTAGCTTCACCACAAGCAACCACTTTGGAACTCTTTGATACATAGAATAAAGGGTCCTCTAACATAACAATACAATAGTGGTTGCACGCATTAACTATCACTATCATGAGCAATTAAGTAAATTTATAAAGAGGGCTCAACAAAATATATTCCTGAAGCTCAATCAATCAACGTGTCTTTCACCCTTGGTAATATTTACTTAAATATCTTTTATGATGTCAAACTAATTTATAGATTATGGAACCACCCTGGTAGTCCTAAAATTGGTTAGGGGCATGTGGTGAACTTATTAGAGAATGAATGAGCATGTACATACACAAGTATTGCACATGCATTCACTTGTATGTAATGTTAACACGCCTGTGCTAGCACATCAACATTTACTTTTAGTTACATCTAACATAACTACATAAGCAAACAAACATGTCCATGTGTGCAAGAATATGCATGTACATCCATGTGCAATTTCCACATGTGAAATCTACACATGCAAGTATTACTAACTGCTCAAAAAAAAATCCATTCCATACTGTGGTACACCTAAAATTGGTTGGGGGAATGTGGTGAACTTATTAGCGAATGAATAAGCATGCCCGCACAGAAGCACTACACTGACATTCATTTGTATGTAATGTTAACACGTCTGTGCTAGCACATCAACATTTACTTTTAGTTACATATAATATAGCTACACAAGCAAACATGTCCATATGCACAAGGACACTATATAACCCACAATTATGCACTTACATATGTGTATATGCAAGAATATGTACGTCATACCCATGTGCAATTTTCACAGGTGAAATCTACACGTGCAAGTACTAGCTGCTCAAGAAAAAAAAAATCATTCCATACCATTCTACATACATGTGTCACATCAATGTTCATGCCTGATAAATACATATCCCATAAATGAAGATATAGCATACATGAACATATGTTCATAAGCTTGCATACACACACAAAATAAAACATATTCATACCATGAATCACATGCAAGGTAGTTAAATGTAAGAGTAGCCCAAGACACGCTTAATTAATTAACCTTTTCCCTCTCCCCACCCCCCAACATGTTAGACAAGTTGTTGACCAGTCACCCAATTTTCTTGCAAACCCAAGGGGGTGCTTGAATACCTCGAATCTGAGATCTGAGGATCTGATTTGCTGTGGGATCCACACCAAATCCCCAGTCCTTGCAAATAAGGGTCTCAAATCCACATGAACCCATGATTCATAATTTAGCTCTCTCTCTCTCATCAATTCAAACAACAGATCTAAGAACCTAGGATTTCCTACTGGATCTCTAAGATCACCTTTGATATAAGATCCAAGGCAATAAAATGCACCTTAAGTGACCCTAGAGGCATAGTTGTAGTGAATTTGTGCCTTTCCTTTTCATTGACTTATGATCTAGAAAAGATGCCTTAGGTCCTTCTTTCAAACACTTAAAACTTAAACTTTTAAGAAGGCAGTGAAAAACCAACCTCTAGTTTCCAAAAGAAATTCATTCTTCTATGAAAACACCAAGTTTCATCCCGATGAATTTTCAAGATACAACTTCTACTATCCCATTTTTTTTACCATTAATAGCCGATCAATATTAAGATGTTATTTATGCATTTGATCATCAATTATTTGTTACCGCATTCTTTCAGCTAGTCTGCACAGAGACCTCGGTCACCTATGCGTCGCCTATTGCTTTTTACCACTATGATCACATACACACACACACTATACACATACAGATACATATATACATGAATCAGCCGCATATTGACATAAGTATACACAAATTCTATACATCTACAGATATACATATACATGTTTAGCTGCATAAAAGAATACAAATACATAAAATATATGCATGAATTGGCCTCATACATAACATAAAGATGTCCATGTGATGTACGCAGGAAGATACATGAAAAACATGAACATGAAAACATGATCAGACGGATACATACATGACATATCTACACACATCCTATACATGCATTCACGTATACATGAAAACATCATTTGCACAAATATAAGCGTGAATTAGATGCATACATCGCCAAAATCGATACGAGAAGCATAATTAGGGTAAAAAGAGGGGGAAATGGAGTAAGGAGAAACACTAACCGGAGGAAGAGGGAGGGAATTACCTTATGGTCCGGGTTGGAGAGGGTGCGGATGAGGAGGGGGACGGCGCCGCTGTCGAGGACGGCGGAGACACCGGCGTCGACGCCGCAGGCGAAGCTACCGACTGTGGCGGCAGACTGGACGAGGAGAGGGGCGTCGAGGGAATCGCCGGCAAGGATCTCGGAGACGTGGGGGACGGCGCCGAGCTTGATGTAGAAGAGCTTCTTGGTCCTGTTGCCGATGATCTGGTTCTTCACCTCCCGGAGGGCCTTCAGGCGGGCGTTCCGGTCACCGGAGCTCAGAAGCGCGATCAGCTCCTCCGGCCGGCTCCCGCCGTAAGACGGCGACGGAGCAGCCGACGCCGGCATCACCTGACGGGTTCCGGCGCGTCGGAGGAGGCGGCGACGGGTTCGGTTAGCGAGACAGAGAGAGAGGTCAGAGGGCTGAGGGACGGCAGAGACTTTTCTTCTCTCTCTCTCGCTCATTATTTTACTTTCTCTCTCTCTCTCTCATTCGGGATTTGAAATGTTGGTAATAAGGGAGTTAAAAAGGAGAAAAGCTCTTGAATGACATATTGGCACGTGTAATCGCATGACTTCTTATTCCCAAAAGCCATTTTTTTGATACTTTAGTAGATGCTAATGGGCACGCGTGGCTGAGACAAAATTATTTGCCTTGACCTTTAAATATGTCATACTTTCGCATGCGCTTCCCTTCTAGGTTTATGTGAAGAAACCGTCAGTTGAAGCAGGGAGATGACTTCACGCGTTTCGTAGCCTGGCACGTGTGGTTTTTCCTAAAATGGATCGGATCGGTTCGATTGGATGTGGGTCCGAATGAATGATGAAAATTTTTTGATGTAGAGTTTTACGCTGACCACCATGAATACAGTAAGCTAAGCCAGCACGACAAGGACTCCGATCTTGGGGGCGCAAGGTCACTGGGTCTGGCTCAATTGAGCTTGTTGGATCCAGATGAAAGCTGTCTGTGACATGACCCATCCTTGTTCCTATCTGCGGGTGTGGGCAACCGCCCCGCTATCTGGACAAAAGCCGGCTTTGAGTCGACCTGTTTGGGAATCCCTGCCTCACGGCCTGGCCTATCATATTATATAATAAATATTATTTTATATATAAAATATAATATATATTTTATAATATTATGTTACGTATATATAACAGCTGGACACAAACTCTAGGACTGAAAAACGAGATGATCAGCCATTTCGCTAGGCTTGATTTTAGAAATTGAGCTTAGTGAGCCAAGCTATTAGCTAGCTCAGAGTATGAACATGGCAAGCTTGATTGGGTTGACTCGTACAGGTTTAATATATTATATATATATATATATATATATATACACACACACACACATCGGCGAGCTAGGCTGTGGGTCAGCCCACCAAACCCCATCCATGGTTGGGTCGGCCAGGCCCACTGCCCACCCCTATCTGCAGCTGGGTGGGATGTCAAGAAGTCTGGTATGACCTCATTCTGACCCAAATCCAAAATACCTGGATTTGGACTTAGTCATATAGATTTGATTGTATTCAAGTATTGTATAGACCTGGGTCTGGTTTATAATAATTTCATACCAAACTCGAATCTGACCTAAGTCCCGATTAGGATTTATTATTTTTCAATGTAAAAAGTAAAAATGCTTTTGTGCTCTAATCGTGATAAAGCAACAGCAACCCCCTTGCACCAACGAGATTTGATCATGGGTCTTCATCTTGTCATAAGAGTAAAATTCAGCTGAACAATCAAAATATTCAAAATGATAATCATACAGCAGAGTCTCTTGAGCCCCACCACCTGAACTAGCAGGGTTTACCCTTGAGAGAGAGAGAGAGAGAGGCGCTCTTGTATCAAGTTTGTATCAAGTAGATAGCAGCATAGTGACAAACGTTTTTATCGGCAAAATCTTGTTTTTCAAAAACTCACAAAAAATTGAAAAAAAATCATAAATCTCATGTTTTTTTGGCAAAAAAAAATAAATATAAAAATTATCTTTTATAAGAAAATATTAATAAAAAATTAATAGCTCGTATCATACTAAAAGTTGAGGATAAAATATTCATATTTTTACATCATATCAATTTGAATCAAATCCTACTTATTAATAAACAAGCATAAACATATCTAACAGTTCAAATTTAAGAAAAAACACCTAAAACTATAATTTTTGGAGGGTATTAATGTAACCTAATGAAAAAGGGGCAGCACAATCCCCATTATCATATATATATATATATATATATTAATGTGTGAGGGTTCAGATATGGAAAGGGTCAAGACTAAAGTTGGTTAACTCGGGTAGACAGAGTGGTTGGGTTCAAAAAGGGTTTGGGAGAAATTTTATTTCTCCTTAATGGTGCAACAAAAAATCCAAAATTTTGTGAGTTGGTTTCTGACACCATAAGGTAGATTCTGTCCAAAATTTCAATTTTAGAGGATATAGGAATTTGGAGTTCTAGATTTTTAAAGTGTTTAAAATATTCAGGTTTGGGCAGGGACAAGTTGATTATGGTTAAGGCGCTCAAGAATATAAAATTTAATTAGCTGCATTGGAGACTCAAATAACCCTGATAATCGGAGAGTTGATTTTGGACACTCTGAAATACCTTAAGTCTAAAAATCAGGACTAGACTCTTCACGGTTTAGTCTAGAGAATTTTTTAAAGTTAGATGGGTTTTATAAAAATTGTAAGATTTAGGTAAGCTTAATTGAGGTCATAACTAGTTCAATCATGGTTTGGTAATGATGGAAGAAAATTCATACTTACTCAGATTTCAGGGACCAAGTGAGAAACTTTCAAACAAGGTTAAACTTGCTAAATGAGGTCTACTTCACCAAGGGAGACTTGGGATGACAGGATCATACCAGTTCTATGAGCTTGAAAGCACGTAGAATTGGATGAACCCTAGGCATCACCCAAAGACCCAATTAATTAGAGCTTCTCACGATCTATGAGAGGTTAGAGAGAAAAAAGAGAAGATGGCGAGAATTAGAGAGAGAGACATGAGATACAAAAGAGAAAGAGAGAGAAGGGCGAGAATTTAAAGAGAGAGATTTGAATTGGAGAGTGAAATAAAGATAACTATATATTTTTTCATGCTCAAAGAGAGAAACACAAGGCCTTTATATAGGCATAGAAGGCCCTCATTAATCCCTTACAAAAGTCCCATGAACCCTTTTTAATTCACCTAATTTTAAATAAACTTTCTTTGACTCCAAGTTAACTTTGTTATTTTTAGAATCATGACATCTATAAATAGCCAGCCTTCTTTTCCCATTTTTAGCACCCTCATTACCTGTCCTTTAAAAGGGGTTCATGTCCCTCTAGCATGGCCAAAAATAGGGGGACTCCCTATGTGTGGGCCCAACCAATCCCAGCTGACCTAGCTTACTAGGCTCTAGATCTAAGTCTAACTGATTTATATTTTTCTCTCACCCTTGAGTTTCTCCTATTCCACCAGTTATGAATATGGGATACTGATTTCGAAGGTTATAGTTGAACTCCTAGGTTGGTGCTATCTAAACATCCCTTTCCACAAGGTATTTCTTAACTCTTCACTCATTGATTCACAACTTCCTTATTTTGAGAACTCAAATTGGCCTCTTGGATTTCATCTTGTTTGGGGTAGTCGTCACTCCTCCAGGAAGGTTCCCGTAATGTGCCTTTAGCCTTGATATATGGAATATATGATGGATCTTGGTCTATGGTGGTAACTTGAGTTAGTACGCAACTTGTTTAATATACTCTAGGTACAAACCATAGTAACAGGGAGTAAGCTTGTGAACGGTCTGTTCTTACTTTGGTACTTGCAATTGAGTTCTTTTGTTTAACTAAACCCAGTCCGCATGTTGAAATTCTTCATCCTTCTGGTTCTTGTCATATATTTTTCGCATCTGACATTGTGTTTTGGCCAAGTTACTCTTGAGATCTCATAGTAGTTCATCTTTTGTCCTTAGTTGTCGATCCACTTCAAGGGATTTGACACTTCCTCCTTTATAAGTCAATGTTTTGGGTGAAGGATGACAACAAAGGGCTTCATAAGGGATCATTTGGGTAGATGAATAAAAAAAAGTGTTGTAGGACCATTCGACCCAAGGTAGGAAGTTGGCAGGCTTGATGGCCTCGTATTTGTTGGCTTGTTACTTAATGAACTTTAACATATACTCTTTCATTTTGGGTCAATCGAACTTGCTCTTAATCCTCTATTGGGTCTTAAAGACTCCTTTATGACCACCTAAAGGGAATTATTGGTAATGGTGGAGGAGATCAGAGATGACCTCGGCGTCATTAGAAAGTAAGAACCTTCTTTTGTAAAAAACTACTTCACCATTCACTTGGTAGTGGGGGTGGCTACTTGGATCCTCCTCGATGACCCTTTTCAACTTCTGTATTTTTTAACTATCTTTTTGCATCTTACATACCTTGCTCCATATATTACAAGTTATAACAAAAAGAACATTCAATTTTGCTTCCTTCATTTGCTGAGATAAGGCATCAGCAACACAATTTTCCTGACCCTTTTTGTGTTAAAGTTCAAAATCGTACCCCATCATTTTGGTGACCTATTTTTTGTTGAAGTGAGATTAAGACGCATTGTTCCATGATATACTTAAGTTTCTTATGTTTCACGAAGTGTCTTTTAAGTAAATATAGTCTTCATTTTTCAAGCATCATTATGATGGTGAGCATTTTCTTGAATTTGACAAGAATCTCTTGCATTTTAAGAAGAACCTTCCCCTTCTTTGTCACATGTTTGACTCTTCGCATTGATCATGAAAATGAAGGCCTCTTGAGTAGCCCTATAAATTTTAAGAGTTCATATGATCCTTCTTTATCTTCTCTCTTTGGTCTATGGGCTTTTAGATATATCATTTTTTTGGCCTTGTCAAAACACATCTCCATCTTGCTAAAATTTCGTTTAACCTTTCCAAGGTTCCATAGCTAACTTATGCTCAACAACACATTTGTTTTTTTCATGGGTAACATGTATAGATCTAATTTGAACTTTGATCCTTAGAGATCCAACTCGATATTGAGTCACATACTAGCACATCTATGTCATCCCCAATCATAACCCCGAAGAGTGGTTGCTCCTCAGCATGACAACACATAGCTTAAAAGAGGTATTTCTGTTCAAAGTTGTGGGTTGACAAAGAGTCGATAAGTACTTCTACTTGTCTATGGATACACCCTTTTACCCTCATGAAGTTTGAGATGTATACACCAACAAGGGCACAATAAGAGATTTCATGTCCTTATTCTTTTGACCTGACATAATATACAATTTGAGTGATTTATATTTGTGTCTGGGAGTCTATGTTTTATCACAATTATAGCATAGACTCATGATGCACCTATCTATCATTTTGGTTTTACTAATGAATTTGGTCTTCACCTTGTAGCCAAACCTCCACCTCACTTAGTTCGTGTTTTTTCAACCCATCAGGAAGTCGACTAGGCCTTTTTATAAAGGATGACTTTCGTAGTCGCTCTTCTACCATCCTAGATTTTATGAAACATTCTCCTAGGGTCCAAGGGTTTAGAGCCATGAACTCAACCTGAATGTCATCCCTAATTCCTTTCATGAATGTGCCTATCAAGGCAGTTTCATACCAATCGTCTCGTATGGTACACATGTTTTCAAATTTCGCTTGATATTTTTGGACGAACCCCTTTTGCTTGATGTTTTTTATTTCTATATTATGGTTCATATAGGGTGAGGGCCCAAACCTTTTTAGGAGTTCTCTTTCAAACTTGAGCCAGGTAGGCATCAATGGCATTGCTCATGCTATTAGTACCACCTTAAAACTTCACCATCGAGGTGAATTACGGTGCATCCTACTCGGTTTTTAAGAAAAATTGTTTGGCCTTATACATTCAATATTGTGATTTTTTATCATGAAAGTGGAAAAGGGAAATTTTACTAAAGCCTGTACCATGGTTAGCAAATAAGAATTGTTGTTGAGCAGCGTGGAAGATCCCTTGGAGTTATTGCAACATGTTCATTATTTGTTGGAGGTTAGTTTTAAGATCAACCATGCAATTTTCAACACCACCAAACTTGGTAGTGGTTTCTTCAATGAATTTTTGATGAACTTAGGATTTATCTCTAGTGGTAGGTCCTTGTTTTTCTTAAGTGGCATGGGATTCACTTTGATACCAAATTGATGCATTCATGGGTCGAGGGTTCGAACATGAGAAGGGTCATGATTAAAGTTGGTTAAGTCGAGTAGATAGGTGGTTTGGTTCAGGTCTAGGAGAAAATTTGGCTCTCCCTAATAGTGTAACAAAAAAATTCAAATTTTGTGAGTTGGTTCTTGACACTTTAAGGTAGGTTATGTTCAAATTTTAGGTTCAGAGGACAAGGGAACAGGGAGTTACAAATTTTAAAGTGGTCAAAGTATTCAGGTATAGGCAGAGAACAAGCTGGTTATGGTTCAGGTCATCTGAACTATAAAATTTCGTCCTCCGAGGGTTAATTAAGGATACTCTAAAGTACCTTAAGTCTAAAAATCAAGACCATACTCTTTACGTCTAGTCTAGGAATTTTTTTGACGTCTGACAGGTTTAATTGAGTCACAACGGGTTCAATCGTGGTTGGTGATGAGGAAAGGGAATTCAGACCTTAGGGACCAAGTGAAAGACTTTCAAAAAGGTCAAACTCGCTAGATGAGGTCTATTTCACTAGTAGAGGCTTGAAATGATAGAATCACATCGGTTCTTTAAGCTTGGCATGCGTAAAATTGGTTGAACCTTGGGCAACACTAGAAGACCCAATCAACGCTTCTCACGAACTACATGAGGTCAGGTAAGTAGAGAGGAAAAGAGAGGAGGGAAACAATTAGAGAGAGAGGTGAGATACGGAAGAGAAAGAGAGAGAATGATGAGAATTTAGAAAGAGTCATGAAATAGAGAGAAATAGCAAGAACGACAAGAATTTATAGAGAGAGAGACGTGAAATAGAGTCAAATAGAGAGAACTATATTTTTTTTCATGCACAAAGAGGGAAATACATGACTTTTATATTGGCATAGGAGGCTCTCATTAATTCCTATTACAAGTCTCATGAACCCTTTTTAATTCTTCTAATTTTGGTTAAACTTTCTTGAACTTCAAGTTGACTTGGCTATTCATCGAATCTTGACCTAAAAAAATAGCCAAGCTCCTTATTTCCCTTTTACCATTCTTAGCAACCTCATAACTCATCCTTTAACAAGTTTTACGTCCCTCTAGCATGGCCAACAATAAGGAGACACCTTATGTGTAAGCCCAATCAACACCCATGTTAGGACTCAAAATTTAGAAGATGGTGAAAATCAAGTTATAGGATCCAAATGCCACCTTCAGAGCCCCATGAGGGTGGACCAACACTTTGTGGGTCTTAGATTGATGACATGGCAACTAACGTGACTTCTCTAATGGAAGAAAGATGAATTGTTCAGAGTCTTAGCAAATAAGATGATGAGCTAGACACATGGCATCACCAGAAGGCACACCAATTAGTAGAGGGGCCCACATGAGGAAGGTGAGATTTTAGAAGAGTCCTAGGGGACGTTCCCCGTTCTAGAAGTTAATTAGTTAATTATTTTTAAGAGTTTTTAATTGATTTGGTTAATTAGTGTAGAATCCTTACTTAAGTAGGAGTCCTAGTGATAGCGGAGTTGGCACAACATCCGATCAACGATCCAAGTTCCAAATGGATCTCTATACGCGCGGAAGCTTTAAGAAGACTAAGCGTTGAGTCTGAACATGACTAAGTCTTGGGTCGATTCAAGGTAGCAGACATTTGTTTCGATAGAAATAGTAAACACAGAAAATGTGCACGAAAGGCACACCTTTTCAATGAATATAAGAACTCAGAAATTGAATATGGATTATCTAATCCACGAGCATATTTCTGAACCAGTGGGACTGGTCTTCGACAGACTGACTGGAAAATAGTCAGTCATCTTTGAGAAGGTTTTTGAACCTTCAGACGAAGAAGTTTCAGGAAACTCCGAACAGATGAATCGTAGATAACTCTATGATCTTTCCAGAACACCAAAACTTGTACTTTTTTTAGGTAAATATTATGAGATTTATGATTAATTTACTCTGTTATATTTTTTTTCAGGATAAACAAATTAGAAAACTGAGTTCCAAGCATGCGAAAAAGAAAGCAGGATTTGCACTCAATAAGCAATCGATTCAGCAGAAACTCAAAACATAAGAAAAAATTGACAGAGCGATATCTATTTAGAATAGGTTTTAGATCAAGAAACTAACCACAGATGACAAAAATATCTAGAAAATATGAAGAACAATCAGTAAATAAGACAGACAAGAGAAAGCAAAAAAACTTTCTGCAGGCAGAGGTTATCAGCCATTTTAGGCTAACAACAAATGTGATTCAAGAAAACTCATAAACATGAAACTTGTAGCCATATGTATCAACTTTCTACCCAAACAAACTTTGAAAACTTTTATTTAGTAGTCATGGAAATACGCAGAAAATATGGAACAATTATAGAGGTGTTTTGCACAGGACATGAATCAGAATGATTCTATTCATCCAAAATTTGCCAGCAATTTTGGCAGACTAAATAAGGCGATTTACATGAAACCATCAACAACAAAGATGTCAGACCAGCTTTTATCTTTCCAACAAGTTAAAGAACTTCTGATTTAGACTAGTATCCAGGCTGATACAGTAAAAAAACTAGGGTCATGTTTGATAACCTGAGTGCAGAACAACATGTTTCATGTATAAACGAGATTCAAGCAACACTCAAACATGCATCAATTGAAAATGAGATTTAAAATAATCAGCAACTTATAACTGTATCACATTCACTTGGACAACAACCTCATAAACTTCATACACAATATAATAAAAAATTATAGAACACAAGCAAACAACACCAAGGAAACTAAGTTTGCAGATGTTATCTTGTTTGCAGCAACAAGATTGAAGAGCACTCCACAAAGACAACCAGGGCTCATGCTCAGCAGTCCACCATCAAACAAAAATCTCTCCTCATCAAGTCTCCGACCTTCTTCCCATGTCTCCTCACAATTTCAAATTTTCTTCAAAGGCAAAAGCTCCACAAAGGCCACTCTTTTTCATGTTTTTTTCCTTATTCTTCACAATACTTACAGAAAATTTCTTTAGACAACAAAAAGACCCTTTTGTTGGACCACCATTAGAGATCTTAAGCTCTAAGGAGGAGAAGTCATGATGGAGGAGGGGCATCTTTAAGGTTGTCGCCCCCCTTCTCCAATCTCCTTACAACTAATCATTATGGAGGGGGGCTTCTCCAAAGCTACCGCCCACCCTTGTCCATTCACCATGCACCATTCAAAAGGCCTTATAATGAGCCTTCAACAACTCATTTGACATTTGAGTCAAATGAAGATTTGAAAATAAGGCTAAAGACGTCCACTAGAGGCGTCACTTATGTTTTGATAGGTTTGGATCTTTGGTAAGATCCAAACTCGTTATAAAGTGGATCCACCTCACAAAGCTTAGAAAAAATATATATTAAAAAAAAACTACCCTATAAACCCCATACACCCTCTAGTGCCACAAAAAAATCCTACAAAACACTAGAACTATCTGGATCCGTAGAATTTGATACCTAAAAATATATATTTAATGTGATTCCTTAACATGACAAAATGGAATTGAAACATAAAAATACAATCTCTGAGAAAGATACAAAATATCTCAGAAATTGCAACAAGATATGCAGAATGGATTTGGGTTCGGGGAGATCTAATTGGACTCAATAGTCCTGCATGATTGTATCTGCCACAACTCGCATCCTAGATCAGATCAAATGAGTTGGATTTGGATTCCACTTGTCTTCAATGCGCGGATCGTCAGGATGCTCTGTATCATTCTCCCTTGGGTTAAAAGACTTCGTCCTCATAGCTTGGTTCTTCTCAAGCGCAACTCCATAATCCTTGCACTCATTCAAAATATAATCAACACAATATCTGTCCAAGGCAATAAGAACGAAACTATGCAAGGCAAAAAACTTTATATAAGAATGAGAATAATAATCGATGCAATGCAATTTAATATTCTTTGGAAAATGCAATTCAGAATAATGTGATTGAAGTATAAAAGCATTTAAGACATTGTATTTGATAACCTTACCCTGCATAAGTGCTTCACAGACAGTAACAAACTTTGGATAAGCAACATATAACAATTTTCTATGTAGCATGCAATTCAAAATGTCAAATTTGGCATAAAAATATTGGCAATTACATGATAATTCACAAGCAACATAATAAAGCAGTAATTCAAATGTATTATTAAAATTTATTAAAGATGCAAAATCTACATTATCTACTAAATCCTGATGGTTTCAAAATAAATTTGGGGTATTTGCTATTGTCATTTTAACTTTACCTGAATCACATTCAGGGCTCACATGAGGCTTAAAATTTTCTAATGGTTTACTAAGAGAATTTTCAATATCTAAGTGCGCATTGACATGAATTTCCTCAGAATCTTTAATACGTTGATTCAGCTTTCAATTTCGATATTTGTCTCGAAAATGGGTTCACTACTGAGACTTGAGAGGACACTGCTGACATTAATGTCAGTCACCTCTTGATGAAAACCCATTTCTTCTAGATGGTCATAAAATTTCTCGAAGACCGGATCATCAAGACTGACATAGGACTGGTCTTCTAGAGGTTCTATTTCCCAAAACGATGAGATGTGTGGCATCTCTTCATAATCATTTTAAAAATTGGATCAGAAATGAATTCACTCATAGGGACTTCCTTAATTTTAGGTGAGGGTTCCTTCTCGATTTCATCATTGACTTCTATTATAGGATCACTATTGTCTTCAAAAGAAGGGTTTGCTAGGGAATCCTTCATGACAACATGAAATTTTAGTCGATCCTGGAGTTTATGTCTAGCGATGAACACACTAGGTCCCTTTATCTAAGATGCAACAATCTTAAGAGAATCATGAGGAAAAATGGGGATAACAGGCAAAGATGAAGGTGTAACAATGTGAATAGTGGATTGAACAACGAATGACGAGGCAAAAGATAATGGAGGCAAATCTTTTGAAGGAAGCAACTTTATCTTTCTGCCCTCAAAGGTGAAGGAATAAACATTGGTCTTACCATTATGCATGACATTTTGGTCATATTGCCAAGGTCTTCATAAAATCAAATCACTCACGTCCATGGAAAGCACATCACACCAAACTTGATCAAAGTAGGTGTTTCATATCAAGAAATTGACCAAACATTGTCGGCCAACACGGACGTCAAAGCTCTTATGGAGCCATAACATCTTATATGGACAGGGGTAAGTTTTATAACTTAAGTTCAGTTTGGTCATGGCTTCGACTGATATAACATTCTCACAACATCCAGAATCAATAATGAATCTGCAAACCTTTCCATTTACGGTGCAGGTAGACTAAAAAATATGCATCCAAAGCCAACTGCCACTCGATTCTTAACACAGGGCTAAACAAATTTTCCTCGTGATGAGTGCTTTGCCTCTATCTGGCAACAACACTTCTTCCTCCGCACACTCTTCTTCAAGTTCTTCCTCACAATCTTCAAGATCTTGATCATAAACAGGATGAGATGCAGAATCAAGTTTTAAATCTTCCTCTCCGTGAGGTCCCTCAATGAATAGGGCCTTGTCGCTACACTCAGTGGACTTATGACCTAGCTTCCCACAAGTGTAACACTTCATGAGGACATTCGAACTAGAAGTTCGAGATTGGGTTCCTACCGAAGCATTCTGACTCGTAACCCTAGGCGGGTTAGTCGCATTGGGGTGTCAGTAGGGTGGGTCAACTTTTGCAGTCAAGACTACAGAGGTCCGCACAGAAGGTGTAGTAATCTGACTCGATTTCGCCAAGATCTTTCGTTGAGTAGACATTTTCCATTGGCGTGCTTTCTGATGAGCTTCGGACATTGTCCAACACTCAATAAAATTTAACATATCTTGTAATTGAAAATTCAAACCTCCAATATATTTTGATACTAATTTCTCCTCACTTTCTTGGATGTTGTTTCGTGCAACGGGATCATAAAAATCTTTGGTGTATTGATCCACTGACTGAGTTCCTTATCTCAGACTTTGATATTTCTGATATAATTCTCTATGGTAGTTTAGAAGAAGGAACTGAGTACGCAACTTCTATTCTATGTGTTCCCAACGCTCAATTGGAGCACATCCTTGATGCTTGTGCATTTGTTTGAGCTGGCACCACTAGGCTGCAGCTCCACCCTTCAGCTTTAGAAAAATTAATCCCACGCGATGATCTTTGAGAATTTTCTTAATATAAAGGATTTAGCAAACTTTGCAAATCCAATCGAGGAATTCCTCAGGAGTCCCTATTCCCTTGAATTCGGGAATATTAAATCTCAACCCAAAGTCCCAATGTGACCTCCTGGGTGGGTGAGTTTCCCTAACATCCTGACCTTGCCTATATGATTCGAATTCACTGTCAGAATCATAGGTATTTGGTTCGCGGGCTTCTTGAGATTCGTGCTAACTATGTTCAGACGCGCTCTCCCGATCTTTGACAAGATCTTCTATTCTTCAATTTAGATCTTCTTTTCTCCTATTATTCTCTTTGAGTTGATGCTGTAGGTCTCGATTTTCATACATAAGGTCATGATTTTCATTTTTTGGGTTAAATTTGTTTCGACCCCTACCTCCCATTCACCCAGACATGGCGAAACAAAATAAAAATTTTTTGATGATAGTCATAAATTTTTGGAACCGTGTCGGATTAGGAAATTCAACAAACCTCGCTTTGATACCAAATGATGGCAGAGTTGGCACAGGAGTTGATCCACGATCCAAGTTCCAACTGGATCTCTATATGTGCAGAAGCTTTAAAAAGACTGACTATCGAGTCTGAATAGGACTCAGTCTCGAGTCAATTTGAGGTAGCAGACCTTTGTTTCGACATAAATGGTAAACACAAAAAATCTGCACGACAGACACACCTTTTCAACGAAAGCAAGAACTTAGAAATCAGATTTGGATTATCCGATCCATGAGCAGATTTTTGAACTGGTGGGACTGGTCTTCAAGAGACTGATTGAAAAGTAATCTGTCATCTTTGAAAAGGTTTTTGTCAAACGAAGGAGCTTTAGGAAACTCCAAATAGATGAACCGTAGATCACTTCGTGATCTTTCCAGAACACCAAAACTTGTAATTTTTTGGTAAATATTCTGAGATTTATGATTAATTTACTCTGTTGTATTTTCTTTTCCAAGATAAATGATTTAGAAAACTGAGTTCTAAGCATGCAGAGAAGAAAGCAGGATTTGCACTCAACAAACAATTGATTCAGCAGAAACTCAAAACATAAGAAAAATTCGACAGAGCGATATCTATTCAGAACAGGTTTTAGATCAAGAAATTAAGCACGAATGACAAAAATATCCAACAAATATGAAAAACTATCAGGAAATAAGACAGACAGGACAGAGCAAAAAAACTTTCTGCAGGCAGAGGTTGTCGGCTATTTTAGGCTAACAACGAATGTGATTCAAGAAAACTCATAAACATGAAACTTGTAGCCCTATGTATTAACTATCCACCCAAACAAACTTTGCAAACTTTCATTCAGTAGTTAAGGAATTATGGAACAGTTGTAGAGGTGTTCTGCACAGGACAAGACTCAGAATGATTCTGTCCATCTAAAATTTTCCAGTAATTTTGGCAGACTAAATAAGGCGATTCACATGAAACCATCAACAACATAGATGTCAGGCTAGGTCTTAGCTTTCCAACAAGCTAAAGAACTCTCGATTTGGACCAGTATCCAGGTTGATACGGTCGAAACATTGAAGTCATGTCTGATAACCCGAGTGCAGAATAACATGTTTCTTGCATAAATGAGATTCAAGCAACACTCAAACATGTATCAATTAAAAATGAGATTTGGAATAATAAAAAACTTATAACTGTATCACATTCACTTGGACGACAACTTCATAAACTTCATACATAATTTGACAGAAAACAAGCAAACAACACCAAGGAAACTAAGTTTGCAGATGTTATCTTGTTTGCAGCAACAAGATTGAAGAGCACTCCACAAAGACAACCAGGGCTCATGCTCAGCAGTCCACCATCAAACAAAAATCTCTCCTCATCAAGTCTTCGACCTTCTTCCCATGTCTCCTCACAATTTCAAATTTTCTTCAAAGGCAAAAGATCCACAAAGGCCACTCTTCTTCGTGTTTTTTTTTCTTTCTTCTTCTCAGTACTTGTAGAAAATTTCTTTAGACAACAAAAAGACCCTTTTGTTGGACCTCCATTAGAGATCTTAAGCTCTAAGGAGGAGAAGTCATGATGGAGGAGGGGCATCTCCAAGGCTGCCGCCCCCCTTCTCCAATCTCCTTACAACTAATCATTATGGAGGGAGGCTTCTCCAAAGTTGTCACCCACCCTTGTCCATTCACCATGTACCATTTAAAAAGCCTTATAATGAGCCTTCAACAACTCATTTGACTTTTGAGTCAAATAGAGATTTGAAAATAAGGCTAAAGACGTCCACTAGGGGTGCCACTTATGTTTTGACAGATTTGGATCTTGGGTAAGATCCAAACTTGTTGCAAAGTGGATCCACCTCACAAAGCTTGAAAAAATTATATATTAAAAAAGAAAAAAACTACCTTATAAACCTTGTACACCCTCTAGTGCGACAAAAAAATCCTACAATACACTAGAACTATCCGGATCCGTAGAATCCAGTACCTAAAAAAATATTTTTAATGTGATTCCTTAACATGATAAAATAGAATTGAAATATAAAAATACAATCTCTAAGAAAGATACTAAATATCTCAGAAATTACAAGATATGCAAAATGAATTTGGGTTCAGGCAGATCTAATCCAACCCAGATAGTCTTGCACGATTGGATCTTCCACAACTCACGTCCTAGATTAGGTCAGATGAGTTGGATTTGGATCCCACTTGTATTCAGTGCGCGGATCGTCAGTGCATCACCTAGCTTAGTTGATTTTTTAGTTTTTTTAATTACATAAAGTTTTATGTAAATTGGACTTAACCTCAACCCTCAATATTTAAAGAGGTTTTACGGAGGATTATTCACATTGATTGATTAATTGATTTGATATTCCCAGAACCTCTCTCTCTAATGTCTTTATCTATTTTCTCTCTTTCTCGTGTCTCTCTCTAATCTATCTCCTCTCTCATGACCTCTATGGTTATCCGCATACTTCGCCTCCAAGGTTTAGAAGTCGAGCCCTACGTTGGAGCTTGAGCTCCCACAGACTCCCAAACTCTGCATTTCTGCTATTCTTGCGAGTTGAGTGGTGTTTTCACATGGTAGATTATTTGTTTGAGTTTTAGAACATGAAGAACTTCATCTAAGTCTGCTACAAACCTCCAAGGTACTTCTACAATCATTCCTTAGCCTTATAATAGCTTTTGTTGGTTTCTTAGATCCTGAAGCCCAAAACCACTTTTTGTTAGGTAATTGAAATACCAGGATTCTCTAAACCGTTAACCTTTGACCATCAGTAGCCTCTCTCAATGTTTAGAACATATCCCAGACCTTTACACATATTCCTAGGTGACCCTAAAATCTCTGGACTAGGTCTTTTTAGTTTTGCACCGAAACCGCACCTGAAATGTGGATCGAGTTCAAACCGCACTTACCTTATTTAGCTGTTTAACACTGTTTTCACTATTTTGTCTATTTTGCAATCATGAGAAACCTTAGAACTCTTCCCTACCATATCTATCATGGTTTTGGACTCCTGACACATGTACACAGGTCCCACGATCCAATAATCTTATGTTTGATCCTCTTGAGTCGATCGGGCTCAAATTACAATTCTTGTCCATTGAAAATTTAGACCTACCTTTCGATCCTTCTTCTGAACCATAAACTTCAAAAAATTTGGAGGGTCTAACAAAGTGGTTTCAGAGAAAATTTATCCAAATAGAGCCTTCACCCTCCAACATTGATAAGACGGAAGAAATTTGTAAGCATGTATTATAAGATCGAGTGATTGTTGAACAGACACAAGCCAAACTTTTTTAGCAACGACAAGCGAGCATGGAGCAAGGCAACCGCTTGGAGTGTATAGAGCGGACGATTGCAGACCTTGTAGGTCGTATTGAGACCCTCCTACTTGACATATTAGGGCAACCAAGCCCACAGGGCTTTGTTTTTGTCGGTAGGCACATGGAAGGACCAAACGACTTGATTATTGGAGAATTACCTCATAACTTCGGATGGGGCTTGGGTTAGAAAATTTGATGTGAAGTACCTTCTTTTTCTGGTGAAAATGTGAGTGAGTGAGTTTTCAAACTCAAGCACTTTTTTCACATGTCACAATGTGCCCTCCATGGCATGCATTGTCGAAGTAACCATCTGCCTTAAATGTTTGGGCCTCGTACACGAGAAACCATTTTGGGAGGAGTTTGTATAAAGTTCACAAAATTTTTAAAATTTTTAAATAAATAAAAACAAATTTTTTTGGCAATTATTTTGACATTTAACTTAATCAATAATAAATACATATTTTTGGGATAATTAATTGGCAATTATGTGATAGTTATATTTAGTTGATGAATTTAAATATTTTAGAAAGCATAAATCTAAATTATCCAACTGTTAAATAGGATTTTAGAGGTCAAAAGAGGTATTTGGATCTGGATCTTAGTGAGGATCCGATAAAAAATGGAATATCCAATTATAATTAAAACATTGGATTTATGAGGTTTTGAACGAAGTAAGCAAATTTATTTTTTTGGAAACTTTAAAAAAATAGTAGCTGGGTTTGGATCTCGATGGAGGATCCAAGAGGATCAACCCACATAAACTTAAGTTGGAAATTTGGCACTTAGCCATGTCACTTAGCCACTCCTTTGATCTCAACTGGATTTTAGGACAACATTCTTGCAAGGATAAAGTTCAAATCTAGAGATGGGAAGGGATTTCAAATAGATCTCATAAGGGACAAGTTTACTTAGAAATCTATTAAAAAATCTCCTCGAGAAAAAAAATGTCAGCAAAGAGAAATCTCACAAGATTTGAGAAAAATATGGTTTTTCTTAGAAAGTCGTGAGAAAATATCAACATATATGAACAAATGAATATATCTAGTGAAAATCTATGGTAGTTCTGAACCGTGGTAGAACACGATAATTAGGGAATCTTGTTTGGAGGCCAATCATTTCTATATTGCCTATATCCTGGATGTAGTGATTTATTTCAGATTAAATGTAAGGATAATGCAGGATTTAATACTTGATAGTATTCTGCTCCAAGAGATTGAGATTCTGTATGATACGTGTAGCCCTTGTGGGCATTTCTGTCATTACAAGGATGAGGATCAATAGTGGCGACTCTTTTCTAGCGAAACAAAATCTTGTCACTATCGTTAAAGCAATAACGGTGAGATTTTTTATTCCCACTAATTGATAGGTAATATTCCCACTAATTGATAGGTAATAGCAGAGACATAAATATCCTCCTCTGAATGTTGAGCACAGAATTCTACTTAACCACTCTTCTTTTATGAAGTACTTTTCTTACTAAATCATGGGGGGTCTTGGTCATAGAAACTAACTGTATGGATGGATGCACTTCCCAGTAAATAGTAAATACCATGCAACTATTTATTCTCGATATCAACTTAATATTTTAAACGGACAATGACTTTGAAGGTCCTCACTTTTATTGGAAATACCATTGCTAACAGAGAGTTAGAAAAAAAAAGTTGCAGCTTGCAAGCTTCCTTTAGCATGCAGTAGAAAAAGGATACCGTGCCCGTTCTTGGCTGGGTACGAGTGAAGGTATCCCAAATGCTAGGGCATCTCCCACCTTCTTTGGCAGCACCTTCATACTGGACCAAAGGAAGTTTTGTTTCTCCTTAGCAGAAAAATAATATATGCTTAGGAATTAAACAGCGTGACTTGACACAATAAGGCGAGTTCTTAAATTTTTTTTTTTTTTAAAGGCAAGCTGGGGTTAGGCCGACCCGTACCAGACCATCAGCCGCCCCATGTGGCAGAGGGATTCAATCCTGGCCCTTCAGCTTGACACAGGGCTTCGCTTACCACATGGGATACCCCATTTTTTGTTAGGTCTCGATAAGCTCTTTCAAAAATTATAGTCTTAAGTATTTTTTCTCGCATCTAACACCGTAGATGTGATCTATAAGTTTTGTTTAGTGAGAACCGGCTTTTGGATCGCCAGAATCCGACTTGTATACCGGTGTTTTCAGTAATCCAAAATCAATGGCTATGAAGGTATCAGTTTTTCCCGGCTCATAAAAATATGTTTTTTGTTGAAAAAACATGATCCAAGAGTCGATTCCTACTAAATCAAGCATGCTAAACACATCTAACGGTTCAGATCTATCATAAAACACTAAAAACCTATGACGGCAAAACAGGGCAGAATGATAAATGGGGCCTAATATGTTCAGTTCTCATATATATATACCGGTCCACATGGTTGGGCATAGATAAATCATCTTATATTACTTTGTTATAACATTTGAGATTCTCAGCTAGAATTGCTTTTCCCACGGTCTTTTCGAGTTTTCACGAGCACCTGTGCCGTAAACCTTGAGTGGTGGACCCAATATGGATTAGAAAGGATGTGTGTGTAATCAAGATTCTCAGAAAAATGTAAGAGGATTCAAGAAATTCAAGAAAGTAAGAAAAAAGAGGGTGAGAAAGTATTTACTCAAGTTGTTTGGGAAATCCTAACCCCTTTATCGTGACCATCCAACAGAGTGATGACGTCTTGAGCCTTTAGTTAAGTTGGCCAAGTGAGAACGACGGATTTTTCAAGTAGGAAATGGATCTTAGAATAAAGATTCAAAGATAGAAGGTTTCTTGGAAAAAAAAACCAAGAAAGACCAATTCTTGAAAAAGAATCTCAAGAAAGCAAGAAAAATATATAGATTTTAACTGAAATTTTAGAAGAGTTTGGAGTTTACCTTGGGCCCCCCTCCCCCGTAGTGAAGGTTGATCTTGAAGCGGGTGGCACTTTGAGGAGAAAGAGAGAGAGAGAGAGAAAAAAGATTTGGAAACTGAGAGATTTTTCTCCACCTGAAATCTTAAAAATCATGATTTTTTGAAAAACTCTTAATTTTCTAAAGGGACAAGGGACTTTGAAAGCTCAAGAGAGCTTAGAAAGCTTTGCTTAAGTGAAGATGAACTTGAGATTTGAAGATAGGAAGAAAATGGGGATGAAAAGGCCTATTTATAGGCTTGGGGACCTCCCCCATGCTTTCCCTCTTTGAAAACGGCCAAAAAAGCACCTTCAGACATAGCTCTGTCAGCAGGTTATAGACTTGTCGACATTGATCTGTTGGCAAGTATCAGACCTATCGATAGAATGTGTTGATAGGTATTAGTCCTATCGGCACATGATGTCTCCTGCCCGATACTGTCCAGTATTTAGGCCATATCTTCCCAATCATACATTAGATCGATATGCGATTTGAAGTATTGAAAAGCTGACATCCCCTTTTACAAAATCAGTTCTGAAAAAAAAAACAAATTTGGCAATTTGGTTGGTCAAAAATGTGTTGGAAGTGAGCCCTACTTTTAAAAACCATTTTTTGAAACTCAGACTTGTTTTGTTTATAACTTCACTCCCACATCGGATCAAAGTGATTTTTGTTTCGTTGAAAAGCTTGAAACCTCTATTTTTTAAATTAATTTTGAAGGTTAAATGCAGTTTAAAATGACTTTCAATATGTTTATGAAATGCTTTTGAGCTCTTTGTTGAGGTTTTATGAAAAGATCTCTCACATCTTTTGAAATAATTTTGTTGTGGAATGTGCTCGATGTACTGATCAACCTTATGCCAAAGGGTCCTTCATGAAATATCTTGCTCCTTGCATGTCAGGACACTTCAAGTTCACATCCGACATCTTTGGCATGTGAACAAACCATCATATTTTTGATGAATCAATGAGATAACTCTAATATGTTGGGGCCAACATTTATGTTGGTTGAGAACCCCAAAAAATTTTGGGTGTCAACAATGTCCCTTTTTGTTATCAAGCGTACAAAGCTCAATTGATATCAAAGAAGTTGACACACACAAAATTTGATCCAATCAAGGCTAAAGATTCTCTTCCCGAGAGAAGAATCCAAAGACAAGATATTTTAAAGTCGGTGGAGATTGATTTAGATTGGTTGGTAGAGTTTTAGTTATATGCTCTCTTACTGGAGGGTCGTTGTCATCCTCTGCCAAGGTCATGTTGAACTTAACGATGTATAGTGGTTATGCACTATCTTTGTCAAGACAAGACAAGCAACTTATTCTATACAAGGGTCCCCTAGAGAGGAAGGCCTTGTCGGGCCGCATGGCCGGTCTCAAGACTAGAAGACTTTAACTTTTTTGAGTGGTAAAGAGAAATTCGGGGCAAACAAAATATCTTGTTCTTGGAATCTTATCTTTTGTTTAGAAGCTTGCAACTTTTATTGGATGTTCTTTTTAAGTTCAAGGGGTTCTTGTCTCAAGGACAACCCAGATGGGTGGACATGTTCAAAATGAGATAGCATGTTCTAAGAGCAAAGTGAAAAGACTTGGATGTCTTTTCAAAACATGTTTGCAAAGGTAATAAATTAGCTTTAAGGAAGAGGGACCTTTCGAGGATTTAATGATGTGTGCTTTGTTTTCCTTGTAGTTTATAAAATTTTGAGGATTTAATCATGACTTTAAATGATTTTTGGGATTTTTAGTGATCCTTGAAGATTTTCTTAAATTTTGCTCTTTTTTTGTATTTTGTCATGATTTTGAAAACGAGTTGGGCTTTTTAAACATTCTTTTATAATTTTAACCCCATTTGTTTCACGCTTTTTATAAAATGCCCATGATGAGATGAAAGCGAGGAGGTCTTGAAATCTTGCTTTTTGGGCAAATCCATGATGGGACAAAAACAAGGCTTTCCAAGGATCTCAAAGATTTTCTGCGATTTTTTTACTGGATTCTAAATATTTTTGTTGAAGATTTTACCCAGTATGAATGATTTTTGGTATTTATTGCAACCATGATGGGATGCAACAAGTACGAGTGGATTTATGAAAATTTTCAAGATTTATGTTGAATTGTTGGTTTTAAAGGATTTATCCTTAAAATTTTGAGTATTATCCATATATATTTTACACAATTTTTCTCTGAATTTTGATAACTTGACTTTAATGATTTTCCTTCGTATTCATGTCTTTAAAATCATGAATAAAAGGATGAGGCTATTCAGAAAGACTTCCGAGCACTCTTGGAGTGGTGGAAAACCTCCCAAGATTTTTTAAAATAATTTGATTTTTGAAAACTAGGAGATTTTGACAAAAATTCAGAGGATATATTAATTGTTTTAGAAATAAGGGGCTTTTGGCCAAACATTTTATAAAAATATAAGGTTCCTTTTGAAAAACTAGAGGTCATTTTGAAACTTTTACACGAATATGGGGGACTTTATTGTTTTGATGCATATCTTTTGAGATTGATTGTGCTTGATGATTGCACGATGGATTCTTTCCACTTTTCTTGTGTGCCTCCTTATTCCTAGGGAAAATAGTTTTTCTACAAAAGAAAAACTGATTTTAAAATTGAAAGTTATCAGCAGCAACAACCACCACAGCAACAACAGGTACCGCAGCAGAACACACAGAAGAGGGTGCCGGCATGAGTATATGCCACTACGACAGAGGAGCTGGAGAAAGGGAACTTGGTGCAAGGTACAGTAATTGTTGATGGTCATGCTGCACTTGTCCTTTTTTACTGTGGTGCTACACATTCATTCGTATTCATAGAGTTTGCTAAACTTTTAGGTGCACATACTGAATCCTTGAAACATGTATTAAATGTGTACAATCATATAGGGTATAATTCAATATGTGTAAACTACATCCCCGACGTAATAATTGTATTGGAGGGGCAGAATTTACCGGCTGACTTAATCATGCTCGATATGACTGAATATGATGTCATATTGGGGATGAATTGGTTATATGAACATTATGCCAATGTTCTCTACTGCCAAGGGAAAGTGGTTTTGTCCCGACCAGGATTGCCAAAGGTTGAGTTTAGGCTCTTCAGACCTACGATAAAAGCCTGAATGGTATCGGTATTAAAGGTTCAGAAGTATATGTGGCAAGGGTGTCGAGCATTCCTAGTGAATGTATTTTCCTACGAGCCGAGGTCACACCACTCGAAGAACTTGAGGTGGTTCGTGAATTCCCGGAAGTGTTTTCGGAGGAGTTGCATGGACTACCTCTACAGCGTGAGGTGGATTTTCATATTGAGTTAGTGACAGGGACGACACCGATCTCGAAAGCACCCTATCGTATGACCCCAGTGGAGTTGGAGGAACTAAAGAAACAACTTCAGGAGTTAATGGAGCGAGGCTTCATTAGACCTAGCGTATCACCATGGGGAACATCAGTTCTCTTCGTAAAGAAGAAGGATGAGTCTATGAGGCTGTGCATAGGCTATCAGATGTTGAATCAGGCGATCATCAAGAATAAATATCCCCTACCTCGCATCGAAGACTTGTTCGATCAACTGCAAAAGGCTAAGGTGTTTTCAAAAATCGATCTCAGATCTGGATATCACCAACTTCGGATCAAGGACGATGATATTCCCAAAACAGCCTTCCGAACAAGGTACGGTCACTACGAGTTTATAGTTATGCCATTCAGACTGACAAATGCTCCTGCCGCATTCATGGATTTGATGAATCGGGTATTCAGAGCGTACTTGGATACTTTCCTGATCGTCTTTATCGATGATACACTTATATACTCTGAAAGCATATAGCAACATCGAGACCATTTGAGGATTGCATTGGAGACTCTCAAGGAACACCAGTTGTTCGCAAAATTCTCCAAGTGTGAATTCTGGCTCGAGAAGGTTATGTTCTTAGGCTATGTCATATCGCAAGATGGAGTATCGGTGGACCCGGCTAAGGTTGAAGCCGTATGAAATTGGGGTCAACCGAAGAATATCGATGATATTAGGACTTTTCTCGGGTTAGCAGGCTATTATGGAAGATTCATTCAGGACTTTTCACGGATTGCCATGCCCATGACCAAGCTCTTGAGGAAAGGAATTAAGTTCAAATGAATAGGTAAGTGCGAAGAGAGTTTTCAAATCTTAAAGAAGAAGCTTATCACTGCCCCAGTATTGGCCTTACCATCAAGTCATGGCGGTTTTGTGGTATATTAAGACACATCAGGTACCGGATTTGGATGTGTCTTAATGCAGAATAGCAAAATGATAGTGTATGCCTCTTGCCAACTAAAGATTCATGAGCGAAACTATCTAATTCATGATATCAAATTGGCAGCTGTAGTATTCGCTTTGAAGATATGGCGACATTACCTGTATGGGGAACAGTTCGAAGTATTTACTGATCCTAAAAGTCTCAAGTACCTGTTCTCCCAGAAGGAGTTGAATATGCGACAACGACGATGGTTGGATTTTATAAAGGATTACGACTTTACCATTTCCTATCACCCAGGGAAGGCAAATGTTGTAGCTGACTCTCTCAGCCGCAAAGCTGGCTGCAGTTTGTCCAGTCTATTGACCAAAGGGTAGAATTTGGTGGAAGAATTCATTGTCTGGAAGTCGTTCGCAGATGACGATGTAAGTATCAAGTTATCTAACTTATCTGCCAATCCTGAGATCCTTACAAAGATTGTTGAGGGTCAGAAGGAGGATCCCCAGTATGAGAAGCTCAAGTCACTAGCTTAGCAAGAAAATTTGCACTTCTCACTCAAGGAAAATGGCAGTATCTGGATGCAAAAGCGACTTTGGGTCCCTAGTGATCCCAAGTTGAAAGAAGAACTATTGGGTGAAGCACATAGGTCCAAGTATACCATACACCCAGGTGAAGCACATAGGTCTAGCATTTCTCACTTTTAAATGGTCCAAATGAACTTGGATTCTCTACCTCACTATGAGTTTTCATTTTTCACCATGATTTCATCCATTCAGATTTTCAGAAAAAAAATTTATTTGGATTAACAAATCATTGCTTTTAGAAATGATAGAATTGACACATCATTATTGAGATTTTGAGACTATTTATGAAAAATCCTTCTTGCCCTTAATATAAGGATGTCCCTATCCTAAGCTAGGAAATCTTACTCCAGGACTTGTGATTTTGAGAAAATTCTTTGATATGTAGATTTTTCTCAATAACAATGCTGACCAAGATTTTTTTAAATGTTTGAAAAATCTCTTTTGAAGAGACATTTTTGAAATATGTGGATTTTTTTTTTTTAGAATTTTTTTATTTCTAGATTTTTTATTTTTTCTATTTTTTTATAATTTTGTGTATTTTTTAAACAAATTTAGGATTTTTTAATAATGAGAACAAAAATGACTTAAGATATATTTTTGGGATTTTTAATTTTCAATTTTCAATTTTTAAAATTTTTAGGATTTTTGAATATTAGAAAGCAACAAAAATGAAACAACAAGTTGAAACTTGAAGATATTTTTTTGAGGGATTTTTCTAATTTTTAGGATTTTTTTGGTTTTAGCTATATTGAATTGAGTAAATTTACCCAAACTTGAAAAGGGGATTTGTAAGAGTTCTTGGATCCCATAGAAAATCAGATTCAGTTTTAAACAAGCAAGATAAAAGATAATTATCATCATTAACAAGAAAGGATTCATTCTAAAGTAAGCAACATTCATCAGAAAATAAGCAATATTCATCAAACAAGTTCCCCACTCCTAGTTTTAAAGAGGAGGAATCTAATTCCTTATCCATTTTGGGCACTTGGACCCTCAATCACAAGAACTCTGAACCTGAATTCTGAGGTGTCCATAATTCTTCCACTTGGAGATCTATTTTTCTTTATTTTTTTGCTTTTTTTTTCAGGATTTTCTTTTTATTTTTTTTCTCTCCTTGCAAAACTTCCTTTTTTTTCTTCTCTTGCATTCTAGGATGGGTATTCTGAGCTTCTTCTTCTTCTTGATAGTAGGCGTGATGATCCCTATCATTTTTTCCCATGACCTGGTAGGTGTTCTGGTAGATTATGAAGATGGATTTTCTTCTTCTGTCCCTTCTTTGGGTGATTCAAGATCCTCATGATGATTTAACATTTATGCTATTGTTAGTTTTTTTTCCTAATTTGATTTTGATTATGAAGTTTCTCCCTATTTTATGCCTTTTTCTTTTTCTCCTTGATTTTCTAGATTCTAAATTTCTTATCCTCATTGGTTTATTGTCTTCCCAATTATCCTATTATGAGTTGTCATGTTCACTATCATATTTTGGATGCAACAAGAACTTCTCGAAGTCTGAACCATCTATAGAATATTTAAACTTTTCTAAGTATCTCTTTTTCTACTTTTGTCTTTTTATCTTTTCCATGATCCAGGACTTCTTCTTTGTTTAGCTCAAAGGTTAATCAAGTTTTTTTATTTCTCAAATACTATTGTGTACATGCATCATCTAAAGATTTTTTTTCTTAGTAAGCTATTTAACATATTTTGGTATTGTTAGAGTTAAATTGAATAATAAGTTTTAATTGCAGTTTTGCTATAACAATGTGATTGTAGATGCTTCTACTCTTTCATTAAAGTCAATGATAAATATTTAATTAAACTTCGTTATATGCGATTTGCATATATGCATGTTGTTTTTTCAAAAAAGTGTTGAGAAAGAGACAGTTTATTATTTTCTTCATTAGGTTTTACAACATTAAGTGATGTGTATATCTTTGCATCCCACTTTAATTATAAAGCATGATATGTGTGTTATGTTACCCAATTTGGTCACATGATATATTCTTAAATATTGACTTATCTATCAATAATAACAATTCAGTAACAAATATATTGATTATTATTATTGATTGACACATGTCATATATTTTTGTACATTATACGAATGAGAAACACAACAAAAAATATTTTGTATCAATAAACAATATCTTATATATGTATATATATAAATATACATGTTGACATGTCATACTTCTTTAAGTTTTTTTGAATTAGTGTGATGTTTTACTCGTACCTTTGTGACATAGTCATGAAAGTGAAACAAATGAGTCCTTAGGTTTTACTTACTTTGTTAACTTGGTTTCAGTTTTTGCTTTGGATTTTCAAAGTTTCCTCATTCTTTAGATTTTTCTAAGTACAGCTAGCTAAACCCCTCTAGTCCCCTTAGCATTTTCTTAAGTTTGTAGCTATCAAAAATCTTCCTCAAGCTTAGACCTTTTATCGTTTAAGTTCTTTGCATTTCTTAAGTTTTACATATGGGTTTTCCAAAATATTCATTTCAAGTATCTAATTCATGCGTTACCGAGTAGTAGCTCTTAATTTTTCTTTTACTTATCTCTCAAATCCTAAGTTGAATACTTTTTTTTACGCTCCCTAAGAACTTTTTAGATAAAATATCCCAACAATTTAGATTTTCTAATTTTTATATTTTTTCATGTTTTCCTATTTTTGAGCAATGGTGGCATATTTTATATCATTAGAGTTTGCTTAATCACTCAATTTTTAAAGTACATAATATACAAAGAAGATTCAAATCCTATCAAAGCCGAAGATTTGCAACATTTATCTTGGCTTTGTGGAAGAGTAACGACCCCAACTTATACATCAAGAATATTGTAAGATCTACAATTTTTTAGTAAAAATTCTGAATAAAAATAAGATGTATTTTATTTAAAAATATTGTATTAACCTAGAATGTATAACAAAGGAAATTCAAAGAGTCAATTATACTTAAGATGTATATATCCTCAATGATATACGCTCAAACAGTCAGTCATATCTCACTCTGTAGGCAAAATTAGAGAATTTTGCAGAGCCAATCTGGTTTATCTCATCGAGACAAAGAGAATGATATACTCATTTTTTCATAAAAGATATCGACAAAACCCCAAAAATGCATAGGCTTCAAAAAAATATTTGACCTAGACTGGCCTCTCTTGGTTCTAGCCTAGACCACCTGCCTGGCCTAGCCTGATCCCACATAGGTCAAAACTACTTGACCTGCTAGGTTACCTTTTCTCTCTCTTCTTTTATTTTGGTCTTAGCCTAAATTAAGACTACTTGACCTAGACTGAGCCTACTTGAGGTGAGTATTGACCTACTTGATCTAGACAAAACTCAGTTGGGTCAAGACCCCTTAGCCCTGATTGCTTGACCTGCTCCAACTTTTCCTTGACTAGGTCCAACCCATCTGACCTAGCCTAGCCTACTTAAGATAGGTTTGAACCCAGTTGGACCTAAACTAGGTCAAATTCACTTTTGTCTTAGATCTCATCGTTTCATCGCACCGACAAATTTTGCATGAGACACTCTTGGTTGTGACCATACCAGACGTAAAGAAGTGTCAGCCACAACCTAGGAGCACCCCAAACGCTGCACTGAGCCACCATTGCCATATTTTGGTAGGTTTGCACATCGTTATCTCTCTTTTAAGTTATTTGTTGAAATAATTATTGTGTACAATGAGATTTTCTTTTCGCATATCTTTCTAAAATAATATCTAACTCTAGTCTTTGGTTTACACTCTCTTGGGCACCACAAGCTTATTTTGGTGTTCATGCTCGTACCCTTGTGACTATCGCTCAATATTCACATTGAACTAATTGCTATAAGGTCTTAGTCATTTGTTTATGCCTTATAGGGCACCACAAGCTTGCTTCAGTATCCACATATGTATTCTTGCAACTATTTCTCTATTTACTATATATATGTAAAAATATACATATACTTTGCTTTACATAATTTACTTATCCTAATGTGTGGTTTCATTCACCAGGCCCTGCTTTATGCAATTTACTTTGTTGTCACACTGTTATGTGCACATGCTCTTGTTTTAAGTAATTTACTTAGCTCGATGCATGGTTTCATTCACCTAGACTTGCTTATGCACTTTGCTTAGCCTGATGCATGGTTTCATTCATCAGGCCTTGCTTTACGCACTTTACTTTGCCATCGTGCTGTTATGTACACACGATCTTGCTTTTACTAAATATAGTCGCACTATAATAAGTATATAAATGATGATTGATCTCTATCACTAAAGCGATTCCAGATGCCTTATCTCATTTAAAATATTGTTTGGCGAAGAAACCTCTATTGAAAAGGTTTCAAATTTATGCAAAACTTCATTTACTTAGATATCTAAGTCACTAGCGTATGGCCTAACTAAAGCCTAGGTTTTCAATAAATCATAGAAGATGCAAAATACGCACAATGATGCACATTTATCAAAAAATGAGCATAGCAATTTTCTCGTTAAATAAGAAAGATGTTGCCATTTTTTTTAACAAGATGCTCTCCGAGCTGAATAAAATGTAACGATTTTCTCGTTAAACAGAGAAGATGCCAAAATTTCTAACAAGCTACACTCCGAGCAAAAAGAAATATTGTACTTTCTCTGTCAAATGTGGGAGATGCTGGCAAATTACTCACCTGAGCTAATATGAATGACACAATGATGCCCCCATTGTTGGAACCCTGCCTGGATGGCTCGTTCCATTTTTGTCTTCAAGAGGACCATACTCGTAAGGGCCGATGCACCCGAGTAGCCATTATACCTTATTCGGTCAATGCTCGATGCGATAAAATAGCTCAATCCAAAGTGATCATTGTCTATGCATGCCTCTAATAAATTATTGTACTGCAATAACACTCGTAAGCGCTATTGTGCTAGAGTTGGTTGTCCATACGCAAAAGGTGAAGCACTCATGATGGTCGTAGATTCTAAGAGCGATGCTTGTATGCATATGAACAAAACATAAAAATAGTCCCTGACCACACAAAAACCTGCCCGTGCTTCAAAAACCAAGTGAGATTGGTTTTGTATTCTCTTCATGCAGAATGCACTTGATTGCCTATGTGGCACTCATCGTTCTAATGAAAAATATTTTGCCGTCTATGGAGAAACCGTTCCTAGGATTAGAGACCTAGCTGCGCTATCTTTGCCTGCCGTACTTATGATTACTCTCCTGGCAGAGTAAAACTCCTTTGGCTTACCCCTTGCCCCCAAGGAGTCGCCATGTGCTAAAGGGGTGTGGTGTATGAGATTTGAATATAGACCGCATGCCTAGCGCCATAGGCCCCATCCCACTTTGCCAAACCCCTTTGGGTAAAGAAACCACACACATCTCTGTCAAATTCTTAGAGAGTTGTTGCTAAGACGCCCAAAAGCATAAAATAAAGTCAGATCCAGATCTAATCCAACCCAGAAACATCTCTAACTGAAACCTCTTAGGCTCTGTTTGGGAGAAGGGTAGAGGAACTGGGAGGGTGTGAGAGATGGTTACATAGTGTGATAGGGTCCAAATGGATTTGGATTGTGTTTGGGAGAAGGAAGTGGAGGAAAGCATGAATGTGGGCTGGGAATCAATCAACTCCAAATATTAGAAATTTCAAATTTTAAGTCCTCTATTAAAGAGAAAGCATTTACAACTCCTTGAATCACAAGGATTTAGATGGGTTCCTGATTGTTCAAACTTTTGTTTTCATTTAACTACTTAAATCTTATGTTCACTTATTTTACTCTATTATTGGCATCAATAATGGTATAGTCACACTCATCTACAGCCAAGAATGAGTTGAAAGTATGAATCTTTGAAAGAGTTTCTTATGCTTCCAAACAATAAAAAGAATCCACAATTATTTTGAAATCCATTTTTCTTGAAGTCCAGTTTTTTGTATTTTTCCCGACTCCTTGCAAATCCTTCAAACACCGGTTCTCAAACAGAGCTAAATTGAAATAGTTTATCCACTAAATCTTGGCCACAAAGATGGGTGGATGCACTACTATTGGTATATGTAAAGTTTACAAAAATGGACAGACAGCCGGGTATGTCCCAGTTCCAACCTAAATTGGATCCGCCATAAGTCCAGTACTCAGTTTGAGCATAATGAAAAAGGTTGGAACAGTTGTTTGGTTTGGACCTTCAGGGACCGAGTTGTATATGGATCCGGGTATGATTTATGAAATTCCATACTAGACCCATGGATTGTCTTGAGCTCTGAGAAGAAAACTTCACTGGATTTGGTTTATGTTATTCATGTCCGGACCAGAGTTTGGTTCTGGATCCGGGTCTGCTATTGGTCAGAACCGCTGATTAGCCCTAAATTTTAAAATACCATAAAACGAAGTAGTTTTTTTTTTAAAATACATTAATACGTGATAAATTATTTTTAACTCATATTTTTCAATCTATCGTAATTTTAACGAGGCTTTCTTTCCGTATATATAGATGATACTTTTACGCGTTACTTCCCCAACCGAGCCCTCCGCTCATCGCCGCCTCTCTCTCTCTCTCTCTCTCTCTTCGGCCTCTCTCGTCCGTCTGATCTCTCTGGACCCTCTTCTCTCTCCGTCGATCACCACCCGTCCACGATTGACCGGCCAGGTCTCTCTCTCTCTCTCTCTCGGCGTCATTTTGTTCGGTTCCCCTGAAGAACTCTTGGAACGCCGGACCATTCAAGGAACCGAGCAGTTCCAAGGAGAAAATCTGGATCACCAACGAGGTTATTCTCAACCCAACATTGAGCAAGGTGTTAAAATATGCCCGTTTGTAGTTGTTGGTAGCTGAAATAATTTGTTCTTTTATATCCCCCTTGCAAGATAGTCCGTCTTTCTGAGATTTCAAACTTCGTAGAATTGTTATTTTTTGCTTGCATACTTGTTTTCGTTTACCGCTCAACAAGATTTCTAGTATCTGATCGATTTGATTACAGTTATTTGTGGAGTAACATCACCCTTCAAGTATTTGATCATGGATGTGATTGTTCTTCTTCATTAGTTACTTGCATCTGAAAACACCTAAACACGTGACACCGATTATGTTTCCGCATAGTGGTGTTCTAAAAAGCCTATATAAAAAAAGAAAGAAAAGAAAATAGCGGAATTATGATAAATGAAAGCAAATTTAATTCAGTAAAAGTTATAGATCGGCTGATCAATCAAGGAGAATATTTGTTGGTGATAGAAATAGTCAGATTTTTGCGGCGGTGTCTTCTACTGCTGCAGTTTTTATATCATGCATTTTATTTACTTGTAATGCTTGATGATAGATTTTGCTTTCAAGGAAGAGGTCAGAAGCTCATCTGCGCACATTTGGTTTTCAAAGTAAGGATGTTTAGGGAGGAAAGATCCCCAAAATAATATTTATCCCATTTTTGTTAATCTAGAAACTATGTAATGAAGACACCTTTGTTATGTCTGAAAGTTATTTATCACAATTTTTTTTTCAATCTAGAAACCATGTAATGAAGACACCTTTGTTGTGGATAAAGTTGATGAGAAATCACCTTATAATGTAAACAACCACATTCTTGATTGTAGCTTATAGTGCTAGTGAATGGCCATCTTTAATTTGTCCGTGCTTCTCTTTTTTCTATTTTAATATCTTTTTTCACTAAAGCTATGTGAAACTTAGGATATGTGGATGGGATTTACCTCAAGTGGATGGCTTTGAGTTTGACCTGTTGAGACATAGTTTAGAACTCAAACTGCATTCATGTATGCTATTGCTATCTATGGCCAGTAAATTTTGGAATCTTTCGTATGAATCATTCGGAGGAAGACAAAAAGAATACAGAACAGGAAAGAATATGAACTACAAATTTTCCAATAGCTAGCTCAAAGAAAACGAAAGAGAAGGATCTCAATAAACAAGGATTTTACATTAACAAGAAAAGTAGCATGGCGAGTAGGTTATATGTTCATGTAAAAGAGACAATAAGAAAACACAACCTTTTGGATTTTGTCTTTTAACAAAGAGATAAAGTGTCAAGGTGTGTGCATTGGATTGTGGATTTAAGCAAGGTTGTAAGTATCATATTGTTATCCGTTTCGGTCGGGCCCAAAGTAACACTATATCGTATCGTATCGTAAATGTATTGTAAATTTTCAAAAAATCTAAAAAATCAAAAATAAAAATTTAGCAAAAATTCTAAAAAAATTATATCACATGAATTTCACAAAATACAACCATAAAATCACATATGAAGCATTTATGTCTCTATGAGTTGCATAGGATATCATCAAACATCAACTATATCGCAAGACAATGCAAAATATTAAATATTTTGCAATTAAGAACATGCCACAAGACCCATACTTTCATATTACATAAACAAAAATATTATGGCAGTAGTTGCACTCGATTTTCAATCGGTTTCTTATTATTTGAGTGTCTCATTGTCATACCGGATCATCTCATGCGTCTTTGTTGGAGGAGTGTAAAGCTTGATTTCTACCTTGATATAAATCTTTAATTTCCGCGGATCCAACTTCGCGGTAAGTTAGCGGGGGGTTGTAAGGGGCATCACTCTGTGTGACAATTTTTTTTTGGAGTAGCTTTGTAATTTTACTCACAATAAAGATTTTTTTTACTTTAACCCATTTTATTGTGTAAAAATGGTGGGAATTCATTTTTTTACCTTAATTCACTTCTTTGGGTGAAAAAACAATATAAATGCACTTCTAATGACCTCTAGACAAATGGAGAAGTTGACCCTCAAAAGGTATTTAAAACAAAAAATGAAAAAGTAACTTTTGGCCTTTTTAAAGTGCGTCGATGGTGTAGATGTATCATACGATACGATACAGAGGTGCATTGTACGATACACCAGATATGGGTACGATACACACTCGTATCGCGATATGAGTGTGTATCGTATTGCAAAATCCAAAAGTAATGATATGTATTCTACCATATCGTACAATATGGTACAATACTTATAAGTTATAACACTAGTTTTAAGATCTTATATTTTTGTCACACTGCACTTGCTTATTTGTGCATGTTTTTTTTTCTTATTGTTGGGATTCCGTAGGCTATAAAAGCAGGTGTTTATTGCATTATTTTTCAATTTTCCATGCTTTAGTATGTGTAATAGACCCTCTTAAAAGCAAATGATGGTGGTAAGAGCATAGAGGAGGAAACTATGTTGTTTTGTTTATTCTATTTTCTGTTTTGGCTATTTGACTTATTGGTTTTATCTCCATTGGCTGTTTTTTATCTCTAAATTCCATGGACAGGTTTGCTTTTGTTTTAATTGTGATATACATACATGCATATGTGTATATATATATATATATATATATATATATATATATATATATATATATATATATATATATATATATATATATATATATATATATATATATATAGGAAAAGTGGTAGTTGCCTACCACTGTTTTGGCCTACCGCAAGCGAATGGGTGTTTTTGAGTTGTTTTCGCAAATATGACCTTGCAGATGTGTTCGACATGGTCGATTTGCTAGGAAACAACACTTGGATCATGTTTTTTTGATAAAAAATGTGTTTTTTTATGACTTGAATATTTATGAAAATTTTAGACCGTTAATTTTTAAATCTTATAAAAACCTACTTGCTTTTCAAAATGAGATGATCCAAGAGTCGCTTCCTATAAAATCAAGCATGTAGAACACATATGTACCCAAGGTTGCCAAACTAGGAAGCGGAAGCGGGAAACGATACGGGAAGCAAAAGCGAGATGAGAGACATTTTAAAATTTATAGGAAGCGGGAAGCGGAGTATCAATTTGAAAGCGAAAAAGGAATAAAAAATGAATCAATATGGTAACTGAATAGGAATTGCACAAGAAGCAAATAAAAACTAAAATAAAATTGATTATTCATATATTTCATGATTTTCAGTAAAAGAGTTAAATTTTTGTTAAAATCTAACAATGATGGTTACCAATTTAGAGAAATTACATGAGAAGTGAGTGGAAGTGTGAGAGAAAAATACATGAAAACATGAAAAGAAACGTGAAAAAAACATATAGGAAACTTAGACCATGCATGTGGGAAGCGAGGAGTATCGCGCTTTTGAAGCAAGTTTTTGGGAAGCGTGCTTCCCACCTACTTAAGAAGCTTTCGGTAACTCTGTCTGTACCTATATCCAATGTTGTATCGTACGATACAATATGTATAGTAACTATGACCTAACTTGATATGATACACACTTCTACTGTGATACGAGTGTGTATCGTATCCGTATCAGTTGTTTCGTGTGATACGACCTTGTATTGTACCGTATTGTATGATAGGTATATTGTACGGTACATGTTTGGTGTACTTTAAAAGGGCATAAACTAGACTTTTTTAATTTTGGGTTTTGAAGACCTGCCTACGGTCGTTTCTCTCATTTGTGTAGAGGCCTTTAAAGGAGAACCCACACACCTTAAAAGGCGTGAGAGCGATTTGGGTATCGATTCGTGCGTAAGGGAGAGGGCTTTTTCCGGTTTCTCACATAAGAGTGTATTTTCTTCATTTTTTGCGGATTCATGCGTGAAGTTGTTGAGAATCAGTATACCTTTGGTGAAGGTACTTTGATTGGTTGACAGTGAAGAGAGACTAGCTATGGGTTCTCTATGAAGCGATGGATAAGGCAAAAGAGGCCATTAGAGATAATTTGAAAGTATGAGTCTTATGACCTGTTCTTAATTGCAAGATATTTAATATTTTGCATTGTTTTTGTGAGATATGCATGTAATATTATCTGTGTTAGTTTATGTTTGATGATGTCTTATACAACTCATAGAGACATAAATGCTTCATTTGTGATTTTATGGTTGTATTTTGCACAATTCATCATTGTTTCATATGTTGATTTTTTTTGAATTTTTTGAAAACATTTTATTAAAAAATTATTATTTTTACGATACAATACGATACATATCTAACTTTGGGCATGATTGATATGGGTAACGATACACTACTTACAACCTTGCCTATGTCACACAAATGCTCCATTTTTACTGTCGTTCTGTATCCCCTTTGTATGTTAGTTACATTGAAAACTTCATAAAAATGGCCACACAGTTAGATTTAAGGAAAACAGTGCAAAAACCCTTCAAAAGCTCGGTAAACTGGCGGTAGGCTAGAAAAGTAGTAGGCAACTACCACTTACTCTCTCTCTATATATATACCATAGTCACTTGTATCGTTAAAGGTAATTTCTCAGCGAGGGTATTTCTGAAAGAGATTTTCAAAAGTTCATAAATCTTAGGCTATGTCACATGGGTGCGGCACCCTGCTAGCCGAATCCCTGTGACATAGATCTTAGGAATATCTTGGGAGATTAAAAAATTGAAAAAATATAAATAACAACAAAAAAGCTAAGAAAATAATAAGTTTTGCATTACTTTTCTTCAAAAAATATAAAGAAACATGTTTTAAAGGTTTTAAAATATAAAAGAAACAAAAAAATAAGAAATGCGAACTCAAGAAAAAGAATTTTCCCCAAAAAATCATGATATTTTGTCTTCTGGCGATATTTTGAAAATATTGTGAGATATTATCTTTAATATCGACTACCTTAAAATATTGGTGTTTCTCGCGATATTTTCAAAATATCGCCGATATCGGTGACAGTGATATATACATATCTGACTGACCTCATGAATGTGTTCAGCTTGTTCAAAATAGTACGAATCAATCCTTGGATAAATTATTTTTATGTAAAAATATTGCTTTTTGAGGGTTTAAAATGCAATACATTTTCAATCATTGATTTTTCAATCCTGGAAAATTCTGACATATACATTGGAAAAACATGATCCAAGGCCGGTTTCTACTAAATCAAACATGTAGATCACATCTGGAGGACCTGATGTGCCAAAAAATTAAAAAGAAATAAAAGTTAGATTTTTTCACTAAGGGGTTTGAAACCCATGAGGATAGCAAACATTCTCCTCTCTCTCTCTCTCTCTCTCTATATATATATATATATATATATATATATATATATATATACACACACACACACACACACACATGCGTGCACACATTTGTGCAATTCAAAAAGCAGTTTAGATCTTTTTTACCACCATGTGGTCTTAGTTTCATAAATTTTGGATTTTCTGTTGATGTGTTCTATTTAGAGGATTTTCATTTTCAAGAGCTAATATTTATTAGACAGTTTGTTTTGCAATTTAAAGAATGGAGATTTGAAGCTCATTACATTCAATAGTTTTCTATATTTGTCATTGATTTTGTGGGTTTTGATCTTGTTGCTGGTCTGTTGTTTTGTTAACTTTATTCATAAATCAGATTCCACATTTCCTAATGATGGATATGTTTAGTAATCTGAAGTTTGCTTTACAATTTGGAAGATTGGTGCTCCCTCAGAAAGGCCTTTTTTGGGGTAGAGGAACCATTATGTCTTCCAAGGTTGATAATAGGCATTCTGAAGGAAATTGTGGAAGTTACTCGGGCACAAATGACTTATTTGTTTGGATTCCCTAGAATTCTAAGCTAGCAATGTGCTGGTTCCTTCCCCTTTTTGATGAACGTGCTGAAAATCTTTTGTTTTTGTTATTATATATATAAAAATATATATAGTGATGGGAACCTACAAAATGAAATTTGCAAAATGATTTTTCCATTTTGTTTTAATTCCTGACTGTACAGTTGTGATCTATGTGCTTGATTTCATAGGGGTTGACTCTTAGATCCTCCAATTCCTACACATAGGTAGGCTTTTAAAAGTCAATGTCCCAAAATCTTCTTAAATTTTTGAGGCTCAAAATTCATTTTTTTCATAAAAAAAGCATGGTCCATGTGTTGATTCACAGTAAATCAATCAAGCCGAACACATCCACAGGGTTAAAGTTGCGAAAATAAATGCTGGAAACCCCGTGTCCTCTGTGCGTGTAGGGCAATATTGGCTACAGTAGAGTACGGTACTGTCTAGCTGAACCTCATAGGTGCAAGTTTTATTTACCAATTTGACCACACAAATATGTTCAGCATAGTCCATTCATTATGAAATGCACTTTGGAATGGATATTTTCAACCTAAAAATATGATTTTGTTAATAGTAAAATTTCCGCGCATTGTAGACCATTGAATTTTGTAGACATTAGAAAATCAGCTTATACAAATTACAACATCATTGGATGATCTAAAACATGTTTTTGACTAAACAAACCATATAGGCCATCTCCGTAGGGCTTCATCTACAAAAAATCCAGAAATGTGAAGGAACAGGTGTTTTCTAACTAGAGTGTACTGTAAGACCCGCAATTTTTCAGAAAATATCTGAATAAAATTCATGAGGCATTTACCGGTAAAAATAGCATTTCTTCTCAGAATGCGAAACGAATCAATTCCTGCGAGCCAGTTATACTTAGGATATTCGTCGAATCGCGAATATATGCTCAAACACTCGGGAAGCCATAACTTCCTAACTAAACGAAATCAATAAATTCGTACGAGCCAACTTTCTTAGTTACGTCAATACGAAGAAAATGGCGTACTCAGAATTTTTCGGAAAAAAATCGCCGGAAACCCGAAATTCTTGCGGGACCCACGGAAATATTGGTGGGACCCACAGAAATATTCCTCAGAAAATATCTGGTGGGACCCACAAAAATATCCCATGGAATATCCAAGTGGGCCCCACACCAAGGAACCTCTTGGAATTAAAAAGAAGCCAAGGGGGTAGTTTGGGCATGGAAAAACCCAAGAGGAGGTGGGTTTGGGCTATAAATAGCCCTCCCCACTCTCTCTCTTCTCATAAAAATCGACCCCCCCTCTCTCTCTTGCCTTCTCTCTCTCTCCTAAACCTCCCCTACCTAGCCTAGCCCACCTGAGCCCACCTGACCTGGTCTGAGCCTGCCTGACTTAGCCTGAGCCTGCCTGACCTGGTCCTAACCCACCTGACCTGGGTCTGAACCCACTTGACCTGGTCCAAACCCAGTTGACTTGACTTGAACCTAGTTGGGTTTAAAGTCAAAGTCAAAGTCCTTTTTAGTCCTAATTCCGGTTTGGGTTTCTGAACCCAGACTTAGCCTACTTGAGCTGAGTTCGAACCTGCTGAACCCAGTTGACTTGGATTGAACCCTGTTAGGTTCAAACCACTTAGGTTGAGTAGCTTGACCTGCTCTACCTCTTTCTCAACTAAGTCAGCTTCATCTGACTTAGTCTGACCTCTCAAAGGAAGGCTCGAAGCCCAAGAAGCAACCCGGAGCCGTTTCTTCCACGATTTGAAGTAAGTTCGCTTCGTTGATCCATCTCTCTCAAGTATTTGATTGTTTGTATATAGAATATACTTTCTGAAGTAGTATCTTGCTTTAGTTCTTGGTTGAGCCCTCTAGGACGCTTCGGTGTTCACGCGCTCGCCTCGTAACTATCGTCGGATATATATGTTCGAATGCGCAGTATATGCGTTCTTCAAAAATAGTATCTCACCCTAGTTCTTGGTTGAGCCCTCTAGGACACTTCGGTGTTCACTCGCTCGCCTCGTAACTATCGTTGGATACAGATCTAGGTGTATATCTGCTGATTCTGCCGACGCGTCTTATATCGCACAGGCTATGTAATTTACCTTTGCCGTCGCGTCGTATGATGCCAAGGCTCCCTGCTTTCTGTACTTCCGATTATGCATTTACTTACGCCGTCGCGTCGAACGATGCCAAGGCTCCTGCTTTCTGCAATGTCTTTACTTACGCCGTCGCGTCGAACGATGCCAAGGCTTCTGCTTTGTTATATATGTAGAATATTTCGTTCAGTTACACACCCTGAACAATAGTATATGCATTTCTTTACGCCGCCGCTGTATAAAGCACAGGCTTCTGCTTATACTACATATATAGCGCATAAATGAGCGTTCAAATGGAGATCAAACTCCAAATCGCCCATGCGATTCCTTGACCGCTCCTCGTTCAAGATTCTGCTTGACGAATGAAGCCCCTATTGGAAAGGCTTCGGTTTTTGGCAAAATGCTCTTTACGTAATGACTAAGTCAATTTCGTATGGCCTGGCTATGACCAAGGGTTCCTGCAACCTTGATGGATGCAAAGTACGCACAACGGTGCGCATCCATTTCCCGAATTAAGCGTGGCGATTTCCTACCAAAGAGGGGAGATGCCGCTGAAATGGATAAAAGAAACGCACGCTTTCTCCGTAAAAGAGAGGAAGTGCTGCTGAAATTTCTGAAGAAGCTATGAATAGCTCAGAAAGAACGTAGCAGGATACTCTGACATATAGCAGAGTGCTACCCAGTTCATGGTTTGCCCTCTACAACGTAGAAGGGTTCGTCGCACCACTGCCGGTAGAGCAGGGGAGGTGCTGACGAAATGATTGGCAGAAGAGCTGCCGGAACCAATGGAACGGCATAATGATGTCCGTCGATGGAACGATGCCAGATCGGCTCGTATCCCTGTTGCCTGCAAGGGCACCTTGCTCGTAAGGGCCGCTGAGCCAGAGTAGAGGTTGCGCCTTGGCTAGGTTTGGACTCGTTGCGTAAAAATACGCCGAGTAGCCGATCTATTTAGATCGAGTCATATGCATGCTCATTGAGAACGGTTACACAACCAGACTCGTAAGGGCCGAAGAGCCAGAGTGTGTTGTTTCCACCCAAAGAGGTGTGATGCTCGTGGTGGCCGAAGAGCCAAAGAGCGGTGTTCTGCATGCATATGAATAAGACTTAAGGTCGCACATACCCCACGGTTGAAGATCGTGTTAGGGGTACCCCCTCAGTAATGACTGTGTTGGGAAAGACTGAATGGGGTCGGGTACATACTCCCGTAGTGCTGAAAGCACGGGCTGCCTAAATGGCATGCAGATTCTGTCCAAGTAATTGTAAGACTGGCAGACCCCTTCAGGAATTATGCTCACTGTGGAATGACAGTGATGGTACAGCCTTGAGTGACATGTATTTTACTTTGGACCTGATAGAGTCCACGATGGCCTCAGTCACTCATGGGTTTTGGGGTCGTGGTTATCCTTAAGATCTAAGGATTGAACCCAACTACTGCAAGTAGAGGATGCATCCGAATATGGGCCTAGTAGGATTCTCCCAGTTGAAACACACTGCCCTACTATGGATAGGGTCAACAGGCCTCTGGGGTATCTAAAATACATAGAATAATCAACCCCCAGAACGTCGCGTTGATGCCCGGACAATAGCTCTACCTGCGTACCAAAGGCGGGAGCGGTTAATTATCGAAACAATGCATTAGTTCTAGGTTCAGCGATGCTTTGAATTTATGAGTGGATGACGTGTTGAGTCAGTCCTGCATAACCTTTGTGAAGGTGTCATGTTCGGTATACTACTGGACCGACTGGGCAAAGACCCGTGTTGTATCCGCACGACTAAGCGAAGCTCGAGGAGTTGTCCTTAGATGCGTGGGATACGGATGTGCCAAGTATGAAGACTTGAGCTAGACATCACTTTGAGACCCGGAAGAGGTCATGGCTAAGTCGTGGAGACTTAAGCGGCTATTCAAATCACAGCCCTGAAAAGGCTTGCTCTAAGTCATGAGGACTCGAGCGGATGTTCAACTCATAGCCCTGAGGAGGCTCTTGCGATATACGCTAAGTCTTGGAGGCTTGAGCGTCGTTATTGCGCATTGCGACCCTGAGTGGTCATTATTGTATTTGAGTTGAATGGATGTATGACTGCATACTTACCAGACCATCAGTGGTTCTGACCCCGTTTTATGGGGATTTCAGGTGTTGGACCTGCGTGGCGATATGCGGAGCAAGGCGGCATCGAGTTCCAGGGTTTCTCTAGACAGAGTTGTACTGCTTCCTTTTATTGAACCTACACTGCTTTTCTAAGCAGTAGTGTTGTAATAAACATGAGTTTTTCGATAAAATGGAACACCTTGGTGGTCAATGAATTGCTTGGCCACATACCTGCAACGTGCTCGGAGTTTTCTAAAACTGACGACTCATTATCGTCTGATTCCGCTGCTAAAAGCTTTTCTAAGTTCCGCTGCAAAGAAAAAAAAAAGAAATTCATGAAAATTTTAACTTAGCTTTGTTTTGGAAATCCGGGGCGTTACAGAATTGGTATCAGAGCATGAGTCTGAGAAACCTGGTTCAAGATCCGTCATGGTACCGATATCGCACTGTAAGTATATGTTTTTATACTTTTGTTCTGATCTGGGTGCATCTTTGTATAGATGACAACTCATGACTCGCGTGGATATTGCTATCGCTGCAAGGTCATGCACGATGAGTGAATATGCCCGTATGAAGTCCAAGACTGCCAATATTGTGGCGAAGATGGGCATTCCGCCAACGAATGCCAAAGGAAATATACCGCCGATATGGGTCGGCGGGCTTCAAAGGGTCTCAGGGATGAGACTTCGCGTGTCAGTGGACCGCATCACTCTAGTGTTGGGAGCAACCATACCCCAACATCTTTTGATGACTTACCAAGGCTGAGGGATTTTGATTTGAACTTCCCTGCGGAGGTCTATCACTCGCCAAGCTACCATCCGGCATCACATACGCCGAGCTTAAATGGCAGGAACAAAAGAGGGGATTCTTTCTGTTCGCCAATCATTATTCCAGACTCCCAGAGTCTTGATCTTGCTGACTGGGAAAGTGGACTGGAGTCTCTCATATATCCCCAGTATTCGCTTGCTAGTGCGGAAGTGCCGCCCAAGCCAAAGCTAGTAGTGCCTGCACCAAGGCCATGTGGCAATAGATGGACCTTTTGGAGTTCGTCTTCATCAAAGAAATCCAAGTCTTAAAGAGACTGGTGATGTTTTGGAGTCAATAGACTCATGTATATAGTTTCTCAACGCCTAAAGTCTGCCAGTGCGGCATGACGTTTTGTTTAAGGCGATGCCTGTGTAAATGTGATGTATATTAAGTAAATAAAGCTTTTACTTCCTCATATACATCGAGAAACTAAAAACAAGTGCTTGTGTGTGCATAGATAAATGGCTCCTACGACGAGGAGAACCATACCAAGCGAGGAGTCTCATACGCAAGGATTCCTGTTGGAGACACTCAACAACCTGGTTACCGCCATCCGTGAAACGAGGCCTGAACCAGTCGCACCATGAAACGAGCACCTGGGAGGAGTGACTTATGAGAAGTTCCTCAAGCTTGACCCGCCAGTTTTCATTGGCAGAGCCGATCCTGAGCTCGCGGAGAGTTGGATCGAAGAGACAGAACGTGCCTTCTCAGTACTGGGAGTACCAGAAGAGAAGAAGACCAACTTTGGCACGTATCGATTAAAAGATAATGCACGGAAGTGGTGGGATACCACTAAGCTTATCCAGTTCTCACAAGTCGAAGTCATTCCTTGGACTGACTTTCGGAGGACTTTTATGGATAACTACTTCCCGTTGCATTCCAGAAACAAGAAAAAGATGGAGTTTCTGGAGTTGGAACAGGGCGGTATGAGTCTAATGGACTATACCACCAAATTTCAGAATCTAGAGCGCTACTGCTCTCGATTGTTCGAAACAGACCAAGAAAGGGCCGACAAATATGTGAATGGTCTGCGCGAAGGGCTGCGATCTCGAGTGATAACAAGCATGCCTTCGACTTTTCAGGCTGCGGTAGCAGCAGCTTCAAAAATCCAAGAGGACTGGGCACGATCTAAAGTGATCGTAGCAAAGAAGCCCATAGTAAATGGTGGGAATCGTAAAAGGACGTTCCCAAGTGGCCAGGGTTCTCGACAACCCTTTCAAAAGAAGAAGTTCCAAGGAGGGAGCAACACTCAGCAAGTCGTAAGGCCAAGACAGAACCCAACTCCGAATGGTCAGCAGACCAACTTCAGCTGCCCAAGGTGTCGTATGAACCACCCCGGAAAGCCATGTCCTTGTGACATTGGTGGGTGCTTATATTGTGGCAAGATGGGCCACTTTATAAAGGATTGCGCCAAGAAGGCTGCAGATGAACAGAGGGGTAATGCCGGATCTGCCGGACCCTCTCGACCAGCACCACAACGTTCTCAGTTTCAACGACCTCCACCTAGAGTAGAACAAAGGCCTGCTGCAGGTCGTGTATATGCTGTAACGACTGAACAAGTCGAAAATGGTGACCTGATTGAAGGCACCGTACCTGTTAATGGACATGCAGCTTACGTCTTGTTTGATTGTGGTGCTACTCATACGTTTATCTCTGACGATTTCACCGAACAACTCCACGCTTCGGTGCAACCGATTGATAAAATGATCGAAGTATATAACCCGTTGGGTTCACGCACCAAATGTATTCGGTGTGTGAAAAATTTGGATATTGAGATAGCAGGGCAACACTTGCCTACCGACGCCATCCTGATCGATATGATACAGTACGATGTCATTCTGGGAATGAATTGGTTGGCTCAGAATAATGTCAAAATTCTGTGCTGCGAGGGCAGAGTGATTCTATCTCGACCCGGATTGCCTAAGATGGAGTACCGATTATCCAAACCAGTTCCACAGAAAAGGCTCATATCAGCACTTAAGGTACAAAAATACCTTAGGAAGGGTTGTGTGGCCTTCCTGTTGAGTCTCTCGGTGGAAAAATCCAATGACCAAACCCTTGAGAGTTTGGAAGTGGTGCGGGAGTTTCCCGATGTGTTTCCTGAGGAATTGCCAGGACTTCCGCCACTTCGTGAGGTTGAATTTGGAATTCAATCCTTACCTGGAACAGCGCCGATATCCAAAGCCCCGTATCGAATGGCGCCAGCTGAACTCAGTGAGTTGAAGTGTCAGTTGGAAGAACTGATGGAACAAGGGTTCATCCGTCCTAGTGTGTCACCGTGGGGAGCCCCGGTACTGTTTGTAAAGAAGAAGGATGGATCCCTTCGGTTATGCATCGATTATCGGATGCTTAACCAGGCAACTGTTAAAAATAAGTACCCGTTGCCTCGGATTGAGGACTTATTCGATCAACTCAGAACAGCGAGGGTGTTCTCCAAGATCGACCTCAGGTCTGGGTACCATCAACTCAGAGTAAAGGAAGAGGATATACCCAAGACTGCCTTCAGAACGAGATACGGCCATTATGAGTTCGTAGTAATGCCCTTCGGACTCACTAATGCGCCTGCTGCCTTTATGGATCTAATGAACCGGATATTCAGACCATATTTGGATAGCTTTGTCATCGTCTTTATTGATGACATTCTCGTATATTCTGAGAACAAGGAACAACACGGGGAGCACTTGAAAATCGTCTTGAAAACCCTTCAAGATAACCAACTCTATGCTAAGTTTTCAAAATGTGAATTCTGGCTAGATAAAGTGATGTTCCTTGGTCATGTGATCTCAAAAGATGGAATCGCAGTGGATCCTGCGAAGGTGGAAGCTGTGATGGACTGGAAGCAGCCAGAAAATATCACTGAGGTTCGTAGCTTCCTTGGACTTGCCGGATATTATCGGAAGTTCATACAAGACTTCTCCCGAATCGCCGTACCGATGACGAAATTACTTAAAAAGGGAGTCAAGTTTGAATGGACTGACCAGTGTAAGGAGTGCTTGGAGGTTCTCAAACAGAGGCTTACCACTGCCCCTGTCCTTACCTTACCTTCTGGTCAGGGAGGCTTCGTGGCATATGCCGATGCCTCAGGAACAGGTCTGGGTTGGGTGTTGATGCAGCATGGCAAAGTAATCGCCTATGCATCACGACAGTTGAGGGTCCATGAGAAAAACTATCCAACCCACGACTTGGAGCTTGCCGCGGTAGTGTTCGCGCTTAAAATCTGGCGACACTACCTGTATGGAGAGAAATTTGAGGTCATGTCGGACCATAAAAGCCTAAAATACCTCTTTTCTCAAAAAGAACTCAATATGCGGCAACGGCGATGGCTGGAATTCCTCAAAGATTATGAATTCACGCTTTCCTATCACCCTGGAAAGGCGAATGTTGTAGCAGATGCCCTTAGTCGCAAGACTGTTGGCACTCTGGCCAGCCTAACCGGACAATGGAAGTTGATGGAGGATTTCGTCAAGTGGAAGCCATTTTTGGCTGATTCAGGTAGAATCCAAATGTCATGTTTGACGATCCACATTGAGTTCCTCGATCGCATCGTAGCCGAACAGTTCAAGGATCCCCAGTACTTGGAATTAAAAGCTCGTGCTGAAAAAGATGATACTTTCTTCCATTTGAAAGAAGATGGAGGAATATGGATGGAAGAAAGGATTTGGGTTCCAAATAACCCTGAGCTAAGACAGGAAGTACTCCAGGAGGCCCATAGTAGCAAATATACTATCCACCCTGGGGGTACGAAGATGTTCCGAGATTTGCAGAGAAAGTACTGGTGGAAGGGTATGAAGCGGGATGTGGCTACGTTTGTCTCGAAGTGTTTGATCTGCCAGCAAGTTAAGATCGAACATCAGCGCCCTGGTGGAAAGATGCAACGGATCGAGATTCCAGAATGGAAATGGGAAGGCATTACGATGGATTTCATCGTTGGATTGCCTCGATCCAGGAGACAACATGACTCAATATGGGTGATCGTGGACAGACTCACCAAGTCTGCTCACTTCCTGCCAATCAACACTCGATACTCAACTGAACGATTGGCGGAGATCTACATTCGGGAAATCGTTAGACTCCATGGAGTGCCGATTTCGATCATATCCGATCGTGACCCGAAGTTCACCTCTCACTTTTGGGAGCAGCTTCAGAGAGCCCTGGGGACGAAACTCAAGTTCAGTACAGCATTCCATCCCCAAACAGATGGGCAATCAGAAAGAACCATACAGACTCTTGAAGATATGCTCAGAGCCTGTATGCTGGAATGGAAAGGTGATTGGGATTCCCACCTAGCGTTGGCTGAATTTGCTTATAATAATAGCCACCACGCTAGCATTGGGATGGCGCCGTATGAAGCCTTGTATGGACGACCCTGTAGATCACCGATCCATTGGGGTGAAGTGGGTGAGCGAACCTTGGACTCGCCCATTGTGTTGCAGCATTATACTGAGCAAGTCCACATGATCAGAAAGAAGCTACTGACTGCTCAGAGTCGACAGAAGAGCTACGCCGATCAACGGCGTAGGGAACTCACTTTTGCGGTTGGAGATAAGGTTTTTATCAAGGTCTCTCCAACCAAGAGTGTGTTTCGTTTTGGAAAGAAGGGGAAGCTCAGCCCCAGATTCGTTGGTCCCTTCGAAGTTTTGAGCTGGATCGGAGAGACTGCCTACCGAGTAGCATTGCCACCACAATACGCGCAAATACATGATGTATTTCACGTATCAATGCTTAGAAAGTACGTTCATGATCCTTCTCACGTTATTCAACATGAAGACATTGACATCCGAGAAGATATGACGGTAGAAGAAAGGCCAGTGGAGATCATGGACCGACGGGAGCAAGTGCTAAGAACGAAGGTCATTCCACTTGTTAAAGTGAGGTGGCAGCATCATGGAATCGATGATTGCACTTGGGAGCCCGAATCGGATATGCGGGATAAATATCCTGAACTCTTCACCTTGTACTCTTAGCTGAATTTCGCGGACGAAATTCCTTTAAGGGGGTAATGATGTAAGACCCGCAATTTTTCAGAAAATATCTGAATAAAATTCATGAGGCATTTACCGGTAAAAATAGCATTTCTTCTCAGAATGCGAAACGAATCAATTCCTGCGAGCCAGTTATACTTAGGATATTCGTCGAATCGCGAATATATGCTCAAACACTCGGGAAGCCATAACTTCCTAACTAAACGAAATCAATAGATTCGTACGAGCCAACTTTCTTAGTTACGTCAATACGAAGAAAATGGCGTACTCAGAATTTTTCGGAAAAAAATCGCCGGAAACCCGAAATTCTTGCGGGACCCACGGAAATATTGGTGGGACCCACAGAAATATTCCTCAGAAAATATCTGGTGGGACCCACAAAAATATCCCATGGAATATCCAAGTGGGCCCCACACCAAGGAACCTCTTGGAATTAAAAAGAAGCCAAGGGGGTAGTTTGGGCATGGAAAAACCCAAGAGGAGGTGGGTTTGGGCTATAAATAGCCCTCCCCACTCTCTCTCTTCTCATAAAAATCGACCCCCCCTCTCTCTCTTGCCTTCTCTCTCTCTCCTAAACCTCCCCTACCTAGCCTAGCCCACCTGAGCCCACCTGACCTGGTCTGAGCCTGCCTGACTTAGCCTGAGCCTGCCTGACCTGGTCCTAACCCACCTGACCTGGGTCTGAACCCACTTGACCTGGTCCAAACCCAGTTGACTTGACTTGAACCTAGTTGGGTTTAAAGTCAAAGTCAAAGTCTTTTTTAGTCCTAATTCCGGTTTGGGTTTCTGAACCCAGACTTAGCCTACTTGAGCTGAGTTCGAACCTGCTGAACCCAGTTGACTTGGATTGAACCCTGTTAGGTTCAAACCACTTAGGTTGAGTAGCTTGACCTGCTCTACCTCTTTCTCAACTAAGTCAGCTTCATCTGACTTAGTCTGACCTCTCGAAGGAAGGCTCGAAGCCCAAGAAGCAACCCGGAGCCGTTTCTTCCACGATTTGAAGTAAGTTCGCTTCGTTGATCCATCTCTCTCAAGTATTTGATTGTTTGTATATAGAATATACTTTCTGAAGTAGTATCTTGCTTTAGTTCTTGGTTGAGCCCTCTAGGACGCTTCGGTGTTCACGCGCTCGCCTCGTAACTATCGTCGGATATATATATTCGAATGCGCAGTATATGCGTTCTTCAAAAATAGTATCTCACCCTAGTTCTTGGTTGAGCCCTCTAGGACACTTCGGTGTTCACTCGCTCGCCTCGTAACTATCGTTGGATACAGATCTAGGTGTATATCTGCTGATTCTGCCGACGCGTCTTATATCGCACAGGCTATGTAATTTACCTTTGCCGTCGCGTCGTATGATGCCAAGGCTCCCTGCTTTCTGTACTTTCGATTATGCATTTACTTACGTCGTCGCGTCGAACGATGCCAAGGCTCCTGCTTTCTGCAATGTCTTTACTTACGCCGTCGCGTCGAACGATGCCAAGGCTTCTGCTTTGTTATATATGTAGAATATTTCGTTCAGTTACACACCCTGAACAATAGTATATGCATTTCTTTACGCCGCCGCTGTATAAAGCACAGGCTTCTGCTTATACTACATATATAGCGCATAAATGAGCGTTCAAATGGAGATCAAACTCCAAATCGCCCATGCGATTCCTTGACCGCTCCTCGTTCAAGATTCTGCTTGACGAATGAAGCCCCTATTGGAAAGGCTTCGGTTTTTGGCAAAATGCTCTTTACGTAATGACTAAGTCAATTTCGTATGGCCTGGCTATGGCCAAGGGTTCCTGCAACCTTGATGGATGCAAAGTACGCACAACGGTGCGCATCCATTTCCCGAATTAAGCGTGGCGATTTCCTACCAAAGAGGGGAGATGCCGCTGAAATGGATAAAAGAAACGCACGCTTTCTCCGTAAAAGAGAGGAAGTGCTGCTGAAATTTCTGAAGAAGCTATGAATAGCTCAGAAAGAACGTAGCAGGATACTCTGACATATAGCAGAGTGCTACCCAGTTCATGGTTTGCCCTCTACAACGTAGAAGGGTTCGTCGCACCACTGCCGGTAGAGCAGGGGAGGTGCTGACGAAATGATTGGCAGAAGAGCTGCCGGAACCAATGGAACGGCATAATGATGTCCGTCGATGGAACGATGCCAGATCGGCTCGTATCCCTGTTGCCTGCAAGGGCACCTTGCTCGTAAGGGCCGCTGAGCCGGAGTAGAGGTTGCGCCTTGGCTAGGTTTGGACTCGTTGCGTAAAAATACGCCGAGTAGCCGATCTATTTAGATCGAGTCATATGCATGCTCATTGAGAACGGTTACACAACCAGACTCGTAAGGGCCGAAGAGCCAGAGTGTGTTGTTTCCACCCAAAGAGGTGTGATGCTCGTGGTGGCCGAAGAGCCAAAGAGCGGTTTTCTGCATGCATATGAATAAGACTTAAGGTCGCACATACCCCACGGTTGAAGATCGTGTTAGGGGTACCCCCTCAGTAATGACTGTGTTGGGAAAGACTGAATGGGGTCGGGTACATACTCCCGTAGTGCTGAAAGCACGGGCTGCCTAAATGGCATGCAGATTCTGTCCAAGTAATTGTAAGACTGGCAGACCCCTTCAGGAATTATGCTCACTGTGGAATGACAGTGATGGTACAGCCTTGAGTGACATGTATTTTACTTTGGACCTGATAGAGTCCACGATGGCCTCAGTCACTCATGGGTTTTGGGGTCGTGGTTATCCTTAAGATCTAAGGATTGAACCCAACTACTGCAAGTAGAGGATGCATCCGAATATGGGCCTAGTAGGATTCTCCCAGTTGAAACACACTGCCCTACTATGGATAGGGTCAACAGGCCTCTGGGGTATCTAAAATACATAGAATAATCAACCCCCAGAACGTCGCGTTGATGCCCGGACAATAGCTCTACCTGCGTACCAAAGGCGGGAGCGGTTAATTATCGAAACAATGCATTAGTTCTAGGTTCAGCGATGCTTTGAATGTATGAGTGGATGACGTGTTGAGTCAGTCCTGCATAACCTTTGTGAAGATGTCATGTTCGGTATACTACTGGACCGACTGGGCAAAGACCCGTGTTGTATCCGCACGACTAAGCGAAGCTCGAGGAGTTGTCCTTAGATGCGTGGGATACGGATGTGCCAAGTATGAAGACTTGAGCTAGACATCACTTTGAGACCCGGAAGAGGTCATGGCTAAGTCGTGGAGACTTAAGCGGCTATTCAAATCACAGCCCTGAAAAGGCTTGCTCTAAGTCATGAGGACTCGAGCGGATGTTCAAGTCATAGCCCTGAGGAGGCTCTTGCGATATACGCTAAGTCTTGGAGGCTTGAGCGTCGTTATTGCGCATTGCGACCCTGAGTGGTCATTATTGTATTTGAGTTGAATGGATGTATGACTGCATACTTACCAGACCATCAGTGGTTCTGACCCCGTTTTATGGGGATTTCAGGTGTTGGACCTGCGTGGCGATATGCGGAGCAAGGCGGCATCGAGTTCCAGGGTTTCTCTAGACAGAGTTGTACTGCTTCCTTTTATTGAACCTACACTGCTTTTCTAAGCAGTAGTGTTGTAATAAACATGAGTTTTTCGATAAAATGGAACACCTTGGTGGTCAATGAATTGCTTGGCCACATACCTGCAACGTGCTCGGAGTTTTCTAAAACTGACGACTCATTATCGTCTGATTCCGCTGCTAAAAGCTTTTCTAAGTTCCGCTGCAAAGAAAAAAAAAAGAAATTCATGAAAATTTTAACTTAGCTTTGTTTTGGAAATCCGGGGCGTTACAGAATAGTACACTAGAGGGTAGCCAATATTTTCGCATATACATAGTTATTTTGACTGAGGTTTTCCATCATGTGACATTGCTCTTTCAAACTTTTAACAATTTAGGATGTAAGTCTGGGCTGCCTTTCAGCTGTATTTTAGCTGAATAGTTGACAAAGAAATACAATACTGTCAATACACAATCTGGAAAAGTTTAGGTTCAAATTACTGGAAGAATTTTGATTCCTAACTTCTGGGGAGGCTTGAATGTTGCAACTGGTGCTTTAGAAGAAGAGAAGCAAAAGTTGTTGGGATTCATTTGGTTGTTTGGAGGCTATGTCAGATAGGTGCAGGTGCGGATGCGGGTGCGAGACAGCAATTTCAAAAGACTTGGGTGTGCGGGTGCAGATATGTGTGTGTGAATTTATGTATATAATATAGATAAAACTGGACTTGGTTAGGGTTAATTGAACCCACTTCAGACAGAAATGGATCTCAATGTGGTTAACTTTTCCTGACACAGGAAGGCATGTCCAAGTGTCCATGTTACGGGTGCGGGTGCAACATGGGTGCATTGCCCTTTTAGAAGTGTCCATGTTACATAGTTTGGAGGTAAAAAGGTTCTTTTAAGGTGAAAGCTTGGCATCTCATCATAAAGGCATGTATTGAAATTTCCTGTTAGTAAACTTCTTCATCAGCAATAGAATATTTGGATGTGTTAACCTTCATTTATTGTATGTTTCTTCTCTATATTGACTAACCAAGTTATGTCAAATGATAAAACTATTTGTTTTGCCAGTGAAATAAAGTTTGGGGTGTCAGTCCTTCCATAAAGGGAGGTATACTTTGGTATCCAATACTCGGTGCAATTTTCTGTCCACACCTTTTTCCATGTTGGAAATTCTTGAATAAGTTTCCTTTGTAGATTCATTTATCCTCATAATTGCAACTTCTTTTGTTTAATGGTCAATATAATATTCTAATGCTGTCATGTAAGTTTAGAAATTTGAGATCATTATTGTTTAAATTTTTGGCTGTAAGCATGTATGAACTTGCAATTAGCATTATTGTTGTCATACAGAACTAGTCACAAAGCTTACCTTGTGAGCCATGGATTGCCTTTTGGTTCCTTTTATGTCCTGTTCACAATTCCGTGTGATGCCATTCAGGTTTGCATCTGATTCTGCTGCAACACTGAACAGCAGTAATGTCAAGCACTCAACAACAGAAAAAACCACCTCCATATGTCCCATACCGTCTTGCTCACACATTGACCACCCACACACAGGCGGTCTCATGTGTCAAGTTCTCAAATGATGGGCGGCTGTTGGCATCCTCCTCACTGGACAAGACGATTGCCATCTTCTCAGCCCAAACGGGTGCCCTCCTTTCACACCTCAATGGCCACTCAGAGGGCATCTCAGACCTTGCTTGGTCATCTGACTCCCGCTATATCTGTTCCGCATCTGATGACAAGACTGTAAGGATTTGGGATGTCGTCACTGCTGAGTGTGTCAAAACCTTGAGGGGTCACACCAACTTTGTTTTCTGTGTTGACTTCAACCCTCAAACTAACCTCATTGCTTCTGGTGGGTTTGATGAGACCGTCCGGATCTGGGACGTTAAGACAAGTAAGTGCCTGCGCGTCATTGATGGCCATGCCGATCCCATTACCTCTGTCAATTTCATCAGGGATGGGTCTATCATAGTTTCGGGTAGCCATGATGGATCATGCCGGATCTGGGATGCTGCCACTGGTGACTGCCTCAGAACCTTAATTGATGATAAGTTTCCAGCAGTATCCTTCGTTAAATTCTCACCCAATGGAAAATTCATCCTTGTTGCCACCTTGGACGATACACTTGTAAGTTTACCTTCTTCTCTTATCTTGTTTCATTAGATTCAACGACTCTAAGAACCTATCTTCCTGTCTGATGGATTAGGCAAATCAGAATTCAAATTGGTTTTAGTTTGTGGAAAGTTTTTTTTTTCGATATTAATAGTTTTCATGTTCACAAACTGTTTTATTCCTGTGGAACATAATCACTATTACTGCATCCGGCAACAACTAAAATTTCTTCGTCCATGATGGTTGGATATGCATAGAACCAAATCTAAAATTAGGCCTATGATGTTGGAAATGCATAACTTGAGTTTAGTATCCTAAAAATCACTTTTCTTATTAGAGTCTTAGTTCAGATATAATGCACTCAAATCTTTCACCTGACACTAGCTTAGTGATTTGGGGCGCTTGATGTTTTTTTGTCCCAAAACAGATGCATTATTTTTCTACTTCATCTTTTGTTTTTTTCTTTAGCTAACTCCCTCTATGCAATCTTTGCAGAAACTCTGGAACCACTCAACAGGGAAGTTTTTAAAAACTTACACTGGCCATGTTAACAGAGTATACTGCATATCTTCAACTTTTTCTGTAACTAATGGTCAGTATATCGTTAGTGGATCTGAGGACCGCTGTGTGTATCTATGGGATCTCCAAGGAAAGAACATGATACAGCGGTTGGAAGGGCACACCGACACTGTGATATCTGTGTCCTGCCATCCTACTGAGAATAAAATTGCTTCAGCTGGATTGGAGAATGACAGGACTGTGAGGATATGGATTCAGGGCTGAAATGTGATCCTCTGAAACTAATGATAGTATCTTGAAGCAAGAAATATGTATATATGTCGTTTGAGTTTGCATTAATTGAGGGAATCAATGACTATATATATGCTCTTCCTGTCTTTTGTGGCCAGTCTCAGGGGAAGGTTTTTCGTGGAAGTTATCACTTGGCACAATCCATCAGCAAAATATCAATTGTTGAGAATTTTGGCACTTTTTTGCATCCTGTCAGGATCAAAATTTTTAAGTATTTCCTCATGATGCGTGTTTAAATGTGATTAATAATGTGTTCTAAGTAATGCATTGCAGCCACCAGATTGTACAAAACTGCTTTCACTGAAAGTTCTTTGCACAAAACAGGATCACTTGAGGTTCTTTGCCATCACGACGTAAAAAACATGTGATCTCAAGTCATTGTTTAACGGAATGAAGAGAATGATATGGAGTCTATTTCATTTATTCCATTATACTTTAAGCCTTGGGTTCGTTTGTTTCATGTCCATTGGCCAATTTCCATCTATATTTTTGTGACCTCCTGTATGCTCATTTGTTTTGTGGTTTATATAAGCAATCAATCCTTTTGTGGTAAATATTGTTACTTGAAAACAAGCTACTTTTGTTATAGTTAAGTGGACATTAAAAGTCCTGTGACGCTGATTTTTTAACTGGAACATTCTCCGTTGCATTTGGAACAAGATACTTTGTTCATCACAGTTTAATAACTCAATACATTTAATAATCTATTGGAATTACATGAAATTCAAGCCTGCATGTATTCTGTTGAAAACAGTTTTGAAGCTTTTTGTGAACTCCATTCACTTGTAATTCATAATTTTTTAGTCCAGCGATTGTTTGATGTATCTGATTTTGGATTATACTTGTAATTTATTAGTAAATGGTGCATTCTGGACGTTGACGGTCTTCTTTTTCAACTTCTTTCGTAAACCTAATTTCCACATTGCTAATGATATGTTGAGTAATCTGAAAAATTGCTCGACTTTTTTGGAAGTGGTGCTCCCTCAGCAAGTTATTACAGAGGTGGAGGAACCATTTTCGCTTTCAGTGTTTTTGTTTTTTTAAAGGCAAGCTGGGGTTAGGCGGACCCCTACCAGATATCTCTTAAGCCCTATGTGGCAGAGGGATTCGAACCTGGGCCTTCAGCTTGGCACAGGACCCTGCTTACAACATGGGATACCACCTAGGTGGTTGCTTCCAGTGTTGATAACAGTTTCTCTGAAAGGTATTGCTATAAGTTACTTTAGACCCTTCAAAATGTCCTGGTTGATTTCATTATTTCATCCCTTTTGATGATTGTTCTGCCCACTATCTTATTTTGTCTTTTTAACGCTCCAAAATTCAGGAAGATTTTTGTTTATTCTTTTCGAACACAGCGGAAGCCTTATCGAATCATTTGTAAACCACCTTCAATCTCTTGCGAGTAACCATTTACGCATGCCTTTATGTGTGTATCAACCATACAATGTATACATACCTTTATGCATACAAAGCAAACAATTTATGCATATTTATATGAATGAATTAACATATAATTTGCCCATATCTTTATGGGTAAATAAACATACAATTCACATATACTTTCATATGCGATATATGTAAATAAACATATAATTAACTCATATTTTTATGTGTACATGATATTCAAACATATAATCATATGTATATGTACTTGTGTATACAATATGTATACAAATCATTCAAGCGTACAATTATGCTTACAATGCAAAACATGCATGCAGTTATGCAGTCATTTTACTCAAGCCTATCAATAGGCTCGAAATCAACTTATGCATATAGCTAGACATAATTTATTCACACATACAATCAGGCTCGCAAGCAATTCATGCATACATTTCATTCGGGCATGCAATTATGCTCGCAAGTAATTCATGCATACAATTAAGCACATATGTCATGACTTACCTTATTCATTAATATATTTTTTGTCATTCAATTTACTTTCTTTTACATTACGTGACATGCTTGAAATTATTTCACATTAACTTTATCTTGTTAGCCCGTGACCCCACTCCTAACCCACTTGGGTACTCAGGCCTCCTAGGGGGTGTTTATTTAGACAATTTATATTTTTTATATTTTAACCCCTGAAGAACAAGAGTCTCACATCAAAGTTTAGGACATGTCGTCAGATCATCCATTGAATTAAAATATCATAGGTGTACTATTATCAACATACAACTGTAGCTCTACCTCTGCCACATGTATCGAAGTAGAAAGTCTCTTTAGACCATCGTGGTAGGAAAAGGGTTCACAATTGACCCAACAAGACTGCCTCAATCCACGTTCATGAATTCCCATGGAGTCTATGCAGTGTAGGTTCACATTTGACCAATTTTCTCAGCCTCAATAACATGAGCCAATATTGCACCATCTTTTAAAGTATGATTGTGGCATCACAGGATTTGAACCTGACCACATTTAATGTAACTTTTCTTATCTTTTGAGAACTTTTTCTCAATGCATGCTATTTAACAAAGTAAATACACATGCTAGACATTATCAATCTGCAGTTGCACTAGGGTTAATACTCATAAATTTCATGCATCTCATGAATATCACATTTGCCGTGATTATAAATTAAAACATGAATAATAAAAATTTATTACAGCAAACCAGCACTTAAGTCAATACCCATCAATTCATGCCATTCATCAATGTACTTCATACATCACATCATATTTGACATACATTCAAATTTTAAACTTGAATAACATAACTTTCAATATGTGAACAAACAATTGGGTCAATACTTATCATATTCATGTTATTCAATCATGCACCTCATACATCACTCACACTTGTCACACTTGCAAGTTTTGAGAGCATAAATAACAAAGTTTTCACATACCAAGCAATTATATGAGTTAATACCCTTCAATTCATGTTATTCGATCACACACATCATGCATAAATCATACTTGCCATACTTGTAAGTTTTAAAACACAAATAACATAATTTCACATGTTAAGCAATCATATGGGTCAATACCCAACAATTTCAAGTTTTTCAAACATGCATCATATGCATGACACATCATTTGTCATACTTGCAAATATGAAGCACGAGTAGCGAAATCTCGCATTCAAAACAATCATTTGGGTCAATACTAATCACTTATACTTCGAAAGTATACATGCATTCACATAGAACATTCACATAGATTTCATCGACCCATCTCTGCGCTAGGGATGCACACCGAACTGAGCTGGCTCAAGCTCGTTCGCTTCATAAATGAGTCAAGCTTAAACCTGTGTATGAATATCGGACAAGCTATCATGCCGAGCTTGAATGACATGTTGAGCCGGATAAGGATCGTCAGCCTCGATAAGGCTCGATTCATTGCAAACCCCATATATATGATATCTTTGCAAAAAAAATTAGAACTGCATTGTAACTGTAATGGGTAGGGCGTTAGTCTTTATTAAGAATGTGTTGGATTTGAATCCTGCCTCTTGCACCTTTTTTCGTGAGAATTTTTAGTATGTATAGAATTTTTCAGTAATAATAATCAAAAGACATGCTTTGGCTTCATGATAAGTCCCTTGGTTAACGTTAAGGAGGTTGGGGGATCTAATCCTTTTGCATTTTTTTTAATAAATCTTGTTTTGAGCTCGAAATAGAGCCGAGTTCAGACAACGCCTTACAAGCTCGGCTCTGAGCTCGAGCCGAGCTTGGACAAAGTGGTTTTGAACCAAGCCGAGTTTGAATAGCCTAGGCTCGGCTCGTGTGCATTCCTACTATGCATGACCTATCTTAAACAAATATCTTCTAATGCGTGCAACCTGCCCTATGCAGTTAAATTCTAATGCATGCATCCATTCGTTTTGTCTATTTTTATACAATCACATGAACATCATCCACCCATGTCTTTGTACGACCTGTCCTAAATAAATACCTTCTAATGTGTGTTATCTACACTATGCAGTTAAATTCTAATGTATGCATCTATTCGTATGTCGCACAACAACAAGCCTAAATCACAAAAAAAATCTAGCACAAGCATAAATCACACAAAAAATCTACCAAATTTATAATTTTATATGTCAATTTTATCTTTTAATTTTTAGGAGTTCAACCAACATAACAAGCACTTCTAATGATTTATTCTCCAAATTTTAAATACCTCGTATGTCATTCTTAACTTCAGTTAGTTTAATAAAATAATTAAACTTACTTACGAACCCAAAAAGAACTTCTTTCAAGTTCTAAAAATACCGCCAAAAATTAGGGTAGGGTTTTCCCTATTTTCGTTCAAGGTTATCTATCTACGCACCCTTGCATAAGTAGAACCCTGGTAAGAGTTTAGGAATTATACCTAGAGCACCACTGAGGATAAGGAAATTATACCTCTATAGCTCATCTTTTGTTCAGGAATTTTCTCGAACTTGTCCTTGTGAATCGCTCTCTTTGACCTCGATACATTTGTAATAGAGGCAATTCGACAACAAGAGGGAGTTGTAGCGCTCAACATTGGGGGCAATTGCAGTGCAAGTCATGCGACAATGCACATGTAGGGCACAACAGGGTGTTGTTAACAACAACGAAGTCGTGTTTGACAACATTCATCAATGAGGGAGGGCAACACTCAACAATGCAGATGCAACAACGGCGTGGCTGCGGTGCAGACGCAATAACATGCAAAAAGAGAGAGAGAGGGGGGCTCGCGTCAACTCCATATTCTTCTTCTTCCTTCTTCCTCTCATCCTCATTCACATTAGAACATAAGAGAGGGAGAAAGAGTGTGTGTGAGAGAGAGAGAGAAAGAGAGGGAATTCATGAAAGACTAGAAAGACAGAAAGATGAGAGAGATAACTCAAGAAAGACAAAAGAGAGAAAGTGAGGGAGGGGTGGGTATCGTGTAAAGAGGAGAGATGGGGGATAAGAGAGTTTGAGAGAAGGGGGAGGGTCTCGTATAAAGAGGAGAGAGAAGAGAGAAGAGAGAGAAAAGTCTGCCATGTGCCAGCTCCCCATAGTGTGAGGGGTTACCTCCATGGAAAATCCCCAATTCACCCCTCCTCTTCTTTTTTTATTTTCTCATTTTTCTTATTCTTTTCTCTTTTTACCCATTTCTTTATTTCTTTTTTTCAAAATGCCTCTTTGGACTTGGGTCATTTGGATCGAGGTCAAACCCCACTTATGTATCCAACTCGTTTACGATTCAACCATTTTTTTGGAGTTTCGGTCAATCCGAATTCAGTTCGGATCGATTCTTTAAATTTTGTACCACTCCATCTCCAGTTTAGATCAAATTTTCTAGGTATGAGTCATTTCAACTCTCATTTCAACCAGAATTCATGGTTTTGGATTGCTCCTTGATAAAAAATTATGCAATCTTATGTAAATATTCTCAATTATTCATATTAAAAATTTATGATTATTACAGTCTTAGTCATGATTCTAGATTTCAAATTGGTTTATTATCTATATTCTTATCTTATTATTTTGATACGTGGGAAACAAACAATAGGTTTTGTTAAAATATTGTTGTAATTGACACATATATTATATATTACTATTTTGATATGTGGAAAATAAATAACATGTTTTGTTAAAATATTGTTATGATTGATATATATATATGTGTGTGTGTGTGTGTGTGTGTGTGTGTTTTAAGTGTTTGTAATAGGTAATATCCTTTAGGGGTATTATGATAATTTAACCCTTATAATAGGATCTGCCTATTTGGGGCAAAACTGTCTTATTATATTATCATTTTTTTGTATTTTATTGTATCTTTTATAGGTATTGTCAAGGTAAGTATTGTCCTTGACAATATAGACATTGCCCCCCCCCCCCCAAAAAAAAAAATGGCTAGAATGGGAACCTCTCACTGCCTTGTGTGTATAAATATAGGGCATATTGCCTCCTTATAACTAAATTCTTCTTTGTGCAATTCTCACATAATAGATTTATTTTTTAAGTGTTCTTTTGGCCCTTAGTGGGCCTTATGATTGAACCCATTTTGAGGTTGTGTTTAGCCTCTTATGTGAGGTGTGTGAGCAATTTTTCATTTCATTACACGGTATCAGAGCTTTGAAATATTGAATCTTGTGAATGTATTGCTTGTGTGAAAGTGAGTTCTTGGTGTTCAAAAGAAGTTTTGCTTTTGCCATCTCTCTCTCTCTTTCTCATTCATTATTATGAAGAAGGACCGAGAGACCATCATTACCATTCTCGTGAGACTTAATGATACCAATTATGTGATGTAGGCATCAATCGTGAAACATCAAATTTAGGGTAAGGGTCTATGAGGTTTGGTAGATGGCACCAAGAAAAAGCCAAAATTAGTGCTCACAAAGAATGATAACGGAAAAGAAGTGGTGTTTCAAATTGATGACATGACTAAGGCCATTGTCAATTATGAAAAAAGATGGAAGGAATGAAATACGAGTCATTCCAAAATTATGAGATGACTCATTAATAGTGTGGATATAAAGAAGTGTTCTAATTTAGCATGTTTAATTTTGCTAATGTTGTTTGCCCCAAATATGTATTCCTTAAATGATTTTGCTTATGCTTATAATTTTCAAAATGAAGTAAGAACTATGATCCAAGGAGACGCGAGTATAAGAGAATATTATAATATTTTCTGCCTTTTGAGATGAGTTAGCCCGCTTAGAGCCTAAATGGCATTATCCTATGAACATTGAGCTTCGTGAAAAATAAATCAAAAAAGAATATTTTTATCAATTTATTAATAGACTTAGGCCCAATTTTGAGGAAACTAAATCTGCTCTCTTTTATAGAGGAGGATATTCCTTACATAGTAGAAACTCTAGAAGAATTAACTATGAAAGAAAATATGTTAAAAACACCCACCTTCAAAGATAAAGATTTTATTTTTATCATGTCAAGACCCAAAAATCATACAAGGAAACCTACAAGCCTCTACATTTTAGAAGAATTTCCAATGAATATGAATAAAAAAAAGATTGTCATTTTTGTAATGAGTCGAGCAACATTAAATCTTTTTGCTTGAAAATAAGAACAGAAGATAGAAGAGGAGAAAAAAAGAAAGCGCTTTTCATGGGGCCATCATTTGAGAAAGGTGATGTAGATAAAAGATATAAAAGTATTAGATCAATGTCTCTTGGTCAACTAATGGAGACATTATAACAACTATTCAAGAACCAAGCTTCTTCTCTCTTCAGTGTGACCATATATACATTCGTGGACCACGGTAAGACTTCTTGAATTCTTGATTCTGGTGCATCTTTTTATATGACTCCTAATGAATCCATATTATCTGAATATCATATTAATTGATCATGAATAATGTTCACATTTTCATCTTATTTATCAATGATCTAGTGAAAAATCCTTTTAAAAACCCATATTTATCGATAGTTTTGAGAAACCGTATTGAAATTAAAATTATCAGAAAATCGTGTATTTCAAAGCTTGCCCTACATTTTTTAGTATTTTATTTAGTTTAAGAATTTTGAAGTAGCGTTTTAATTAGTTTAGAAGAGTTTAAGTAGAAGTTTTAAGTAGTTTAGGAAGTTTTGTTTTATGAAACATGTTTTTTAAAAGACCTCTTTTAGAAATTATTGAAAATTATTTAGACTTGTTTTGAAAAAACTTGTTTTAACCTAATATTTTATTATAAAGAGTACATGTTAAGAAGTAGAAGACATTTTTCCAGCATTGGAAAACATGCCCCTTGCTCTCTCTCTCTCTCTCTTTGCTGATTTCTTTCTCTACCTCTTCTCCTTCTCCTTCTTCTTCTTTTTCCTCTTTTTCTTCGTGCTTCGAACCCTTATCATCGTTGACAACTTTTTCTTCTTCGTCGGGGAGGCGTTTGTTCAGCTGAGAATAACTATCTTCTCTTCTCATCTAATTCGTCGGAAGAATTCCGTGAGGTGATCTTCTTTCTCCCCCGTTTCACTGTAGTTTTAGTTTTGCATAGCATAAAGCATAGCATCACATGTAGTTTCATTTGACCATTGCATACTTATTGTATTTAGATCAGATTAGTTTATTTTCATCATCTAAAAATATAAAAAAATAAATATATATTTTAATCTAGTTTAGCCATTTTTCTTGATTTGTGTATAGGATAATATTATTTTATTCTAATTGATAGACTTAGCATAGAGTTTTATGATATTTTAGTGATTTTTATTTCAGTCCATGTTAGATTTAGTTTAGGTTAGTTTAGATTAAATTTCTGAAATTATTTAGATTAAATCTAGTTATATTTTTCAAGTAGATGATTAGGGTTTTCATTGATTTTTATTCTTATTAGTTATATTTTTTATTTAGCTGATTAGATTAATTAGTTTTATTCTTTCTATTACTTAGTTAAGTTTATTTCATCTTTAAAAATTTTACTTTTTGTAGTTAGATTATAAATTAGTTAGTTAGTTATCAATTATCATTTTTAATTTTTAGCCGTTTTAAATATTATCCTTTATTCTTTTTATTCTTTTTAATTACCAATTTTTATTCACATCAATTCTTGTTGCTTTTATGTTAATCAGAGTAGTATTAGTTTAGTTTAGTTTAGTTTAATTTAATTAAATTATTTCAGATTAGTTTAGATTAAGAATAGCTTAGCCAAATTATACTTTTTTTTAATTATTGTTTTCCTTTGAGTAAATTAATTAATTAGTACCATTTTTTTTTTACCGTGATTAGCTGCAGAATAAGATTAATATCTGTTTCAACAAGTTAGTTTTGTTTAGTTCCATGTTAGTTTTAATGTAATATTGTAAATAGATTTAGTTAAGAGCTAATCTTTTTTTTCTTTTAATTAATTGATTTAATTAATTAGATAAATAGTTTAATTTAGTTTTTCTTATTCTTGTTCCAAATTTGTTAATTAGTATGATTCTAAAAATCCATACAACATATAGCTTTAATTAGGTTCATTTAGTTGTTTTTAGTTATTGGCTTTCTTAGATTGTTAGTAGTTTGTTACATTAATTGAATTTTAGTTAGTTTGTTTGTTTTACTATTTTGTCTTTTAGTGTTAGGTTGTTACAAGTAGTTCATAGGTTAGTTCTTGTTTTTAGTTAGTTTAATTCTTATTTTTGCTGAATTTTTTGTCATTAGTTAATCAATTTTTGTTTAATTTTATTCATACTGCTTTGTTTCGTGTTTTTTATTTTTGCAGGGAAGCGTTTGGACATGCGGTGAAGCCATTTTTGTGCCCTCAAAGTAACCTCTGATGTCTTCTCAAGCCCTCAGAGGGCAAAAGAAAACATGCATTACCTGTTCTATTGAGGGAACAAAAAGTGGAAAACATAAAAAAAAGCAAATCAATTCAAGAAGGGACTGAAAGTTTCAAGCATTGAAGCCTTTTCTTTTCTTTTTAGATTAGGATTTCCTTTATTTTAATTCATTTGGGCTTGTAATAAGGCACTTTAATTATTTGTTTAAGCCCTCTGCAAGAATTGCACTCTCTCTATTATTAATTCAATTAATTGATTTTCTTTTTGGCAATAAAGAGTAGTTTAGATTATGTGATTGAATACAAAGTATTTCCCATTCTTTGAGATCGACCCAGACTCCACCACTCGTGCGAGTAGATTTTTATTGATTTTGGTGTCTGGCTTTCACTTAATTTTCTTTAAAAATATTATTTTAAAAATCATTTTCATAAAACTCACACCAAATTTTAGCATCGTTGCTGGGGAACGACGATTAATATGAGTATTCACTTTATTGCCAGTGTTTGTTCGTGTTTTGATAGGTTGCTAGTTTTTTTTTTTTTCGTCTTTACTTTGGACTGTTTAGTTTCTTTTTCCCTATTCATTAACTAAGATTATTTAGTTTCTTTTCTGCATTTAGGTTTAGAACCACGTTGGTTGCAAACCCTAGATACCAGCTTACCTTTTCTGCACAACCCACCGATTAGGATACCCTTAGAGGTGACTGCGCATGATTGGTACCATACTCATAGTTTACTTTTTATATAATATCTGTTGAGTACAAGTGTGTGGTGCTTGTTTATTGCTTTTTAGTATTATTTTTTCTTTTACCTGCCTTGTGGTTTGCTGTGGTTTGGCCACTCTACACGTTAGGTAGTTAGAAAACCTTTTAATTAGGACGGTTGTTGCACTGGTCTACTCTCGGGTGCATGCAAGGGCGACGCTTGCTTAACCTCAAGCTTGCAGAGATAGCCGAGGACCCCGAGTCCCTTATTAAGAATGCTTGTCGATCCGGCCCCAAGGCCCAAGATCAGCAGTTGACCCGTCCTCTTAGGGAGTACTTCACTCCCAATGTTTACACTTCGGCCACTTGCATTGCGAGACCCGCTGTAGGAGCGACACAGTTTGAGATTAAGGCCAACATAATTCAGATGCTTCCATCTTTCTATGGCCTGAACAATGAAGACTCCTACCGTCATTTCGATGAGTTCCTTGAGATCTGCTCTACGGTGCAGATCAACAATTTTGGGGATGACACATTGAAATTGACGTTGTTCCCGTTCTTCCTCAAGAATAAAGCCAAGCACTGACTGAAGGCCCTCGATACTGTTCATATTACCACTTGAGAACACATGCAACGTGAGTTCTTCAAGAAGTATTTCTCAATTGGTAAGACAAACAAGTTTTGTAAAGTCATTACCAGTTTCTCTTAGATTGAGGGAGAACAATTCCATGAGACCTGGGAGAGGATGAAAGATTTTCTTCGGAAGTGTCTCCACCACCAGGTACCCCGTTGGATTTGGTGTAGTATTTTTACGATGACCTGACCGAGAAGGATAGGCAAATGGTTGATTCTTCATGTGGGGGCACGTTCATTCTCAAGAGCGAGGATGAGGCATGCACCTTATTAGATATATTGAGCGAGAATGCCATACATCATGCCCTGTCTTCACAGCTTGATAAAACTACACCTGTTCTTAGTGGTCCTAACAAGGGAGGGATTTACAAAGTTGGGTCTGAGCATGATTTGCAAATCAAAGTAGACCATATGACTAGGGAAGTAGATCAATTACTGGCCAACCCAGCTTCAATAAATTCAGTAGAAAAAGTGTGCGGGCTATGCGCTAGCGCTGCACACTTTGTTTCTGAGTGTCCGACAATACCACTCTATCATGAATTCATTCAGGAGCAAGTGAATATTGTCCAAGGTTTCGTCAGCCCGATGCATGACTCATATGAACCCACTTATAACTCGGGATAGTGAAATCATTCCAACTTTGCATGGAGAAATTCACAAGAGCTACCCCATCTGCCTCCCCAGACACAACACAGACAAGGTAACCTCCCACAAGGTTACTTGCGTCCCACATTTCCTCAGGCCCACCCCCAGTTTAGCTTGCCTTCTCATCATGAGCCCATCTTTTCAGAAGAAGCTTCTTGAGGCCTTCTATGACATCATGACCATTCTGAGCTGTCATACGCAGTCGATAGCGAAGCTAGAGACTCAAATGAGACAATTAGCTGAAGCCTTGAGCAGGTGAAGTGAGGGAAACCTCCTGAGTCAGGTTGTTGATAACCCGAAGGGTAAGGAACCCATGTATCACGCCCTGCACCTCACAGAGTCCCACCATGAGTAGGTGAACTCTATTATGACCCTTTGAAGTGAGAAGACATTCTACCCTACTCAGGAGTCGATTGGCGAACCCACCGCCACACCCATTGCTTAGTCGATCTCCTCCACCAGGCCCATGGATAACAGGCAGGACCCACGGTCTGTGCCTTCTTCGTATATTCCCGCAGCCCCTTTTCCTCAGGCCTTGGCCAAACCACATGATTTTGGCAAGCAGAGGGCATGCATGCACGAAATGCTTGATATATTAAAGTAGGACCACATCAACCCCCCTTGCCTGACACTGCTTATATTGATAAATGTTGGGTTCTTGGCTCTCCACCATTTGAGAATAGTTTTCACGTGGAGACTAAACTCATTCCTTCCAGTCTAGAGAGTCATAGTAGGGTGCATAGGGGTAGAATAGGAGGAAACATAGTGCGCAATGTCACAGATGACACTCTTTTCCTCAAAGCCCCTAATTGAGCATGACTTCACATCCATTGATCTCATGAAAAATGAATGGTCTCCAGAGATCTGTCGGGCTGAGGACATAAAAATTAGCGCTTTATGGAAGGCAACCCATATTTGTGATGTACTATTAGTAGTCTTAGTAGTTTTCTGTTTTTAGGTAGTTTTTCTTCATAGGCGTGAATGGTAAAGTATGTATGCATTACATTTTTGGTATCTTTTTATGAGTTCCATAACAAGTAGACGAGTAGAATCTCTACAGAGCCATTCACATGCTGTATCAAGTAAGGTTCCACAGTGTTGATCTTGTGATTTCTACCCCTTTTCTCTCATCTATTTTATTCTCATATGCATTCACTTAGTTTCATACAAGCATGCGAGAGTGTCACTGAGGACAATGTCATTCAAGCATGATGAAGAGTTTAGTTTGCACACCCAATTTTTTTTGTCTTTATACTTGCACTTTTGATGACAACTCATAAAAATTTGAGCTTTTAAGGAATGAGTTTGATCTTATATGAATGCTTTGCAAAATCTAATGTTTTTAGATATTTTTTAAGCCCCACGATTTTTTTCTGACACTGATATAGAAAAACATGGTTATTTATGTGGATTTCAAAGAAATGATTATAGATGTATGTTAGAGTTTATTTTGAATCATAAATATGAATATGCACAATTTTATTTTTGAAAAACTAAGCAAATGAACAACATTAAAAATTAGATCTTAAAAGTGAAAAAGCGCATGCGTTTAGTTGTTTGGTATTTTTGTACTCCCCAGTGGCTGGGCTCAGACACACATTGAAGTGTTTGATTCTCAATTCGAAAAGGATAATGAAGGAAATCACTTCTATGTCTAGTTAATGTCTGTGGCCTATTTTGTTTGAGCAAGTAGAGTCTGAGGGGTGTTTACACTTGGTGCCCTAAAGTCATATGGTTTTGGAGCCACCGACCCAAAAGCCCATTACACGAACATTATAGAGAGCCTAATAGATGTTGACATTGCACATGACCGAGAAATAAGTTATATGTAAACTATAAAAATGGAAAGTTTAGTGACTCAGGCAATTAAGTCTGAGGGATACTTTGTATTTGGTGCCCTAAGGTCGTCTGACCTGGGAGTCACTGACCCAAAGCTTGTTACACGAGTCACGAAAGCTAGAAATTTGACTTGGTGCTCAACAAAGAATTAAAGAAAAAGTGTGGAAAATTAAAAGTCAAGAAAAAAAAAAGAAAAGAAAAGAGCATAAAAGAAAAAGTTCAATGCTTAGAAGTAATTATTGAGAAAACCAGTGCAGAAAACATATGAGTGAGGATTAGTAAATAATGACATGCACTTATTTGATTTTCTAAGAATAAAGCATAAATGATTGTGCTATTTAGAAAAGTGAAAGAAAATATTTTATTCCGTGGTGGTACGTAAAAGACTCTAATCATATTTTGAGAGTGTAATGGCATAAAATATTTGTGAAAACAAATTCCTTGACTGCCTAATGCTTTTTGAAGTTGAATACTTATGCATACATGACAAAGATGTTTGTGGGTAGCATCACTGCAAACCATCATGAGACCTTACTTGTCCACTGAAGTAACCCAAGGGCTTAAAGAGCTTATTGCATAAGATAAATGCAACCGTGATTCTTACAAAAGTGAGTTAGGTTTGTTTTGATTAGTTTAGCATTTGTGCTTTTTGCTTCAGTTTGCTCGAGGACTAGCAAACGATAAGCATGAGAGTATTTGATTATGCATAATATTCACATTTTATTCATCTTATTTATGCATGATCCATTGAAAAATCATTTTAAAGACCCATATTTATCGATAGTTTTGAGAAACCGTATTAAAATTAAAATTATTAGAAAATCATGTATTTCAAAGCTTGCTCTGCATTTTTTAATATTTTATTTACTTTAGGAATTTTGAAGTAGTGTTTTAATTAGTTTAGAAGAGTTTAAGTAGAAGTTTTAAGTAGTTTAGGAAGTTTTGTTTTATGAAATACGTTTTTCAAAAGACCTCTTTTGAAAATTATTGAAAATTATTTGGACTTGTTTTGAAAAAAACTTGTTTTAACCTAATATTTTATTATAAATAATACATGTTAAGAAGTAGAAGATATTTTTCTAACATTGGAAAACATGCCCCTTGCTCTCTCTCTCTCTCTCCCTTGCTCTCTCTCTCTCTTTGCCGATTTCTTTCTCTGCCTCTTCTTCTCTTCCTCCTTCTTTTTCCGCTTTTTCTTCTTGCTTCAAACCCTTATCGTCATCAGTAACTTCTTCTTCTTCATCGGAGAGGTGTGTGTTCAACTGGGAATAACCATCTTCTCTTCTCATCTAATCCGTCGAAAGCGATCTGCGAGGTGATCTTCTTTCTTCCCCGTTTCAGTTTAGTTTTAGTTTTGCATAGCATAAAGCATAGCATCACATGTAGTTTCATTTCACCATTGCATATTTATCATATTTAGATTAGTTTATTTTCATCATCTAAAAATATAAAAAGAAAAAATTATATTTTAATCTAGTTTGGCCATTTTTCTTGATTTGTGCATAGGATAATATTATTTTATTCCAATCGATAGACTTAGCATAGAGTTTTCTGATATTTTAGTGTTTTTTAATTTAGTCCATGTTAAATTTAGTTTAGGTTAGTTTAGATTAGTTTAGATTAAATTTCTGAAATTATTTAGATTAAATCTAGTTATATTTTTCAAGTGGCTGATTAGGGGTTCATTGATTTTTATTCTTTTTAGTTATATTTTTTATTCAGCCGATTAGATTAATTAGTTTTATTCTTTCTATTAGTTAGTTAGGTTTATTTTATCTTTAAAAATTTTACTTTTTGTAGTTAGATTATAAATTAGTCAGTTAGTTATCAATTATCATTTTTAATTTTTAGCTGTTTTAAATATTATCGTTTATTCTTGTTATTCTTTTTAATTACCAATTTTTATTCACATCAATTCTTGTTTCTTTTATGTTAATCAGAGTAGTATTAGTTTAGTTTAATTTAATTAGATTATTTCAGATTAGTTTAGCTTAAGAATATCTTAGCCAAATTATACTTTTTTTTTAATTATCGTTTTCCTTTAAGTCAATTAATTAATTAGTACCATATTTTTTTACCGTGATTAGCTGTAGAATAACATCAATTTCTGTTTAAGTAAGTTAGTTTTGTTTAGTTTCATATTAGTTTTAATGTAATCTTGTAAATAGATTTAGTTAAGAGCTAATCTTTCTTTTCTTTTAATTCATTGATTTAATTAATTAGATAAATAGTTTAATTTAGTTTTTCTTATTCTTGTTCCAGATTGGTTAATTAGTATGATTCTGAAAATCCGTACAACACATAGCTTTAGTTAAGTTCATTTAGTTGTTTTTAGTTATTGGCTTTTTTAGATTGTTAGTAGTTTGTTACATTAATTGAATTTTAGTTAGTTTGTTTGTTTTACTATTTTGTCTTTTAGTGTTAGGTTGTTACAAGTAATTCATAGGTTAGTTCTTGTTTTTAGTTAGATTAATTCTTATTTTTACTAAATTTCTTTAGTCATTAGTTAATCATTTTTTGTTTTGTTCTATTCATACTGCTTTGTTTCATGTTTTTTATTTTTGCAGGAAAGCGTTTGGACGTGCGGTGAAGCTCTTTTCGTGATCTCGAAGTACCCTCTGAAGTTTTCTCAAGCCCTCAGAAGTGCCCTCAAGGAGCCCTCAGAGAGAAAAAAAAAACATGCATTACCTGTTCCATTGAGGGAACAAAAAGAGGGAAACATAAAGGGAAGCAAATCAATTCAATAAGGGACTAAAAGCCTCAAGCACTGAAGCCTTTTCTTTTCTTTTTAGATTAGGATTTCCTTTATTTTAATTCTTTTGGGTTTGTAATAAGGCACTTTAATTATTTGTTTAGGCCATCTCCAAGAACTGCACTCTCTCCCTTATTAATTCAATTAATTGATTTTTTTTTTGACAATAAAGAGCAGTTTAGATTGTGTGATTGAATACAAAGTATTTTCCGTTCTTTGAGATCGACCTAGACTCCACCACTTGTGCGAGACTATTTTTATTAATTTTGGTGTCTGGCTTTCACTTTATTTTCTTTAAAAATATTGTTTTAAAAATTATTTTCATAAAACTCACACCATTAATCCTAATGATTCGTATGGTTTAGAACATTAAAAGATTCTTCAAAAATTATTTAAAATTTTAATATACCAAACATTAGAATAATACCAAAATTGAATTTATAGATCGTATTTGTTTCTCAAATCGTTGACCATGGATGTAAGATCTCTTTTTCATCAAGTGATTACTTAGTGCAAGATCTTTAGTTCAAGAGGTTGATTAGGCGAGGCTATAAAAGTGGGGATCTCTACTTCATGAACAATTTAGAGTTATCAAATCAAGTTTTTTATAAATTTTTTTGAAAGGAAAGATATATAAAATTTGCGCAGGCGATTAATACATCCAAGTATATCAAAATTGTAATTTTTTTCATTTATTGAAATTTGTAATAAAAAGGATTTTGTTCATAAAGAATGTATCCTTGAAAAATAAAATCTTTTCTTTTTGGATCTAATCATTTTGTCTCTAAACGACCATTTGAGTTAATACATTGAGATGTATGGGGACCGATGCCAGAGATGTCTAAAAGAGGAGTATCATTTCTTGTAATTTGTAATGAAAAGGATTTTGTTCATTAAGATTATATCCTTGAAAAATAAAATCTTTGCTTTTTAGATCTAATGATTTTGTCTCTAAATAACCATTTGAGTTAATACATTCAAATGTATGGGGACCGGTGCCAGAGATGTCTAAAAGTGGAGTATCATGTTATGTTGTATTTATGTATGATTATAGTATACATACATGGATATATTTTTTTAGACTCAAATCCGAAGTATTTGGTTGTTTTAAAAAAATTCACAACTATATTAAAAATTTTTTTTAAGGCAAACACTAAGATTTTAAGATTCAATTCTAAAAGAGAATTTTTATCAAATGATTTCAAAAACTATCTTGATCATAATGAAATTGTATATCAAAGATCTTGCCCAAATATCCACAACAAAATGGTTTAGCCGATAGAAAACATCGACATAATATTAAAACCACTAAGACCCTTCTCATATAAAAAAATATTCTATTTTTTTAGCCAAAACCTCTCTTACGACAATTTATTGAATCAATAGAATGCCTTCAATCATTCTTGAAAGTATTTCTCCTATAAAAAATTTATTTAAAACTCTTTCAGATTACAAAAGGTTAAGAATTTTTTGTTGTAAATGTTTTGTCTTTACTAAAAGATAATAAACTTTTTGCAAAAGCTATTAGTTATTTATTTTTAGGTTATGATGAAAATAAAAAATGATATAGATGTTATGAGATTGAGATGAACGAACTTTATGTTTCAAAAAATATAACTTTTCTTGAAAGACAATAGATTTGATAAGATTGAGTCTAAGAAACATTATGAGTACTCTTTTTTTTATCCAATCAATAAGCATGATAATGTTAATGATAATCTTGATGATGATATGCATGAGAATAATGATGTTGATATTCATGATGTGCATGAAAGTGACAATGATGACACTCATAATGTACATGAGAATGACAATGATATTCAAAATGACATAGTTGAATCACACAATGCAATATAAGTCTATTGCTATCGTACCGATGATTATCCCCATGTGCTTTAGAAAGGTACTATAAAAAACAAGACATAGGCCAATCTAATATTAGAAGATCTATGAGGAACTCTAAAGCACTTGGTAGATTTAAGGATGGCAGTGGACCGGGGCCGAAGCGGGGGACAAGGTCTCCACCCCTGCCCCGTTTCAAAATCTAAACCTTCATCCCCACCTCCATCTCTGCAAGGGGATGGATTTTAACCTCTACCCTCGCCTCCATCCCCGTTTCATGTCCTCCATCCCTGGTCCAAACGGGGGTGAGGCGGGCCCCCGTTTCCCCTCGGTCTATAGTCATTCCTTAAAGGATTGGGGACGGGGCGAGGCGGGGAAAGGCGGGGATTGGGACGGGGTGGGGCGGGGGAAAGCGTAAGTCCATCCCCGCGTCCATACCCACATGGAGATAGATTTTAACCTTCATCACCGCCTCCATCCTCGTTTCATGCCCTTCATCCTTGGTCCAAACGGGGTGAGGCGGGACAGGGCCCCGTTGTCCGATCCACTCCCATCCCTAGGTAGATTTGTATCCTATAAATCATTTAAACCTATGTATAAAGCATGTCTTATGGTCATTTACTCATACGCTGAACCAACATCTTATAATGAGGCTAAGAATTATCTTAAATGGATTGAAGTTATAAATAATAAATTAAAAACCCTAGAGAAAACAAAAACTTGAGAGATTCAATCATTACCTATAGAAAAGAAAATCATAGGGTATAAATGGGTTCACAAAATTAAAACTAAATGTGATGAAATATTAGAAAGATATAAATCTAAGTTGGTGGCTAGGGGTTACAATCAAAATTATGAAATAGATTATGAGAAAACTTTTACAACAGTAACTCTAATGACTACCATTAAAACATTTATTGCTATACCATCTATTAAAAAAATGACTTATTTTTCAAATGGATGTTAAAATTATTTTTCTTAATGATAATCTTAATGAGAAAATGCATATGGAACCTCCACCCAGATTAAGATTGACACATGAAAAAGTTATTTGCTTACGCAAGGCCTTGTATGGTCTGAAGCCAACCTCGAAGGCTTGGTATGATTATTTTAACAATGTGTTGGTTCAATTAGGTTTTAAATCCAGTTACACTGATATTGCGTTGTTTGTTAAGACTTTTGATGCAGGTATAGTAATTCTACTTCTTTATGTGGACGACATGATTATCACATGAGGTGATAAGTAGGGAGTTAGTCATATCAAAGAAGTTCTCAAAGCCAACTTTGATATGATAGTGTTGAATTTCTTCGTTATTTTATGGGTATTGAATTAGTTTATTTAGTTTGTGGTTATTTCTTATCACAAACTAAATATACAGTTGAGATCACTGTCATTGATATCACATATATTTTGAAAATATTGCAACTATTTCAAGGTAGCTGATAATATTGAGAATATCTCATGATATTTTTAAAATATTGTCAGAAATAAAATATTGTGATATTGTTTTAGAATAAATAATTTTTTTATTTTAAGTTTGCATTTCCTATTTTTTTGTTTCTTTTATATTTTAAAATCTTTAAAACATATTTTTTTATATTTTTTGAAGAAAAATAATGCAAAACTTATTATTTTCTTAGCTTTTTTTTGTTATTTATATTTAATTTTTTTTAAACTATCAATTTTTTTTAAGATTTTTTTGAAATTTATCAACTTTTAAAAATCTCTCTGAAAAATACCCTCGTCGAGAAATTACCTTTAACAATACAGGTGACTATGGTTGGGATAATAGAAAGATCCCTTACTAATGAAAAGCGAGTTGATACTCTAGAAGTTATCAATGCAAAGATGAAAAAATATGAAGGAGAACCTTTGAAAGACCCAACTCTATACAAATAAATGATTAGAGCTCTAACCTATATTTCTATAAATTGGCCTGACATTGTTAAATATATTAAAAATATTATTAATCATAATTTATTTGTATCATCCACTTTTTCATTAGAAGTAATTGCATATTCAAACTCTGATTAGGGAGGAGATGTGAAATATCAATGCTCAACTACAAATTTTTATGTCTTTGTAGGTGACTCCTGAATTTCATGAAAGTATAAGAAATAACAAAAGGCGTTTCTATCATCTACAGCAGTAGAGTAACAAGCCATGCTATTTGCTACTTTTGAGTTGGTGTGGTTAAAACAATTGCTAGAAGACATGGGAGTTTACATAGGAGAGCCCTCAAGATTATGTATATATATAATATATATGTGTGTGTATTTTAAGTGTTTGTAATAGGTAAAATTCTCTAGGGATATTGTGGTAATTTAAAACTTATTATAGGATATGCTCATTAGGTACATAACAGTCTTATATTTTTATTTTTCTTACTTTTTATTTTGTCTTTTATAGGTATTTCAAGGCTAGTATTGTCCTTGATAATATAACCATTGGGGAGCTCCCCAACAACTAGAATGGGAGCCTCTCACTCCCTTGTGTGTGTATAAATATGAGGCATATTGCCCCTTTGTAACTAATGCATTCTTTGTGCATTTCTCACATAATAAATTTATTTTTTAAGTGTGTTCTCTCGGCCCTTAGCTGCCCTTGTGATTGAACTTGGGGTTGTGTTTAGCCCATAGTTGCATAAAAACCATATTTTGCCCTACACATCTCTTTTCATGCGTACCAGTACTTGGTAATGGTACGAGACTGGTTTCAAAAACAATGAAACCAGTTTCAGAAACACCAAGAAACTCGTTTAAAAAAGAATATGAAACTCTCCCCTAAGAATATAAGAAACCAGTTTCTTATATAAGTCAAACCAATACCAAACTTGGTTTCATATATAAATGCATATGAAACTCATCCCTAAGAATATAGAAAATCAGTTTCTTATTTAAGTGAAACCAGTAGCAAACTTGGTTTTATCTATGGTGGTGGCAATAATTGTATCCCTCTCTAACAAGGTATGACATGGGATAATAGGACCTCCACAGCTCCCTCTTGCACCTTTCTTATATGTGTGGATCTAGCTCACTTCCATTGAAACTATCGGTAGGCTTTTCACGTACCCGTAGTCGTATCTGACAACTATGATTTAGCCTCTTGTGTGAGGTGTGTGAGCTGTTTTTCATTTCATTACAGTTTTCACATTGGCCTTTCACCTCCCCATGAATAGCTTCCTCAGGCTTTTGCTAAATGTCAGAATTTTGAACTGCACTGTTCTGCAGGAGTCTTAGGCTTTCTTAACCACTGTGTAGTGTATGTGAAACCATGGTTCAGTTCTGGAAGTTTAGGTTACAAACCATTGGCAGAGTTCCTTTTGGAGGTGTGACCATTTTCTTGGAATGAATTTGGGGCCTCCATTTCAATACAGTGCTCGTTGTTTTGATCATGATTATTGCTTGTAGAGTTATTTTTCTTGATTAATGATGAAAATTTTGAAAGCATAAACCTGCATTCTTATCAGTGTTGTTAGAATAAAATCTAATCAACCTAAATCTTCCGATTCTAATGGAATTTCCCTTCACTGATTTTCTTGAGAATCTGCTGAATTGGTTTCCTTTTTAATTTTTTTTGATAATTATGATATTTATTGGCTATTATACTATTTAAGCATTAAATGCATAATTTTAGAATTTATTGGATCCTACAAGTCATCATCCACTTTATTTCTGTATTTTCCTTGTTTTAGATATTTTTCTCATATGATTTTCTTATTTTTTTAGATTTTTTATTTTTTTCTAAAATCAAATTTTTGAATAGACGATTCAAATCGATTCAGGCCAATTTTCTGAATCATTTTGAAAAATCGTTTCTGTTCTCTAACATTGATTCCTATGATTTGATTTTGTGTGTCAGTCAAACAAGACCAATTTTTCGTTTTACTAATGACATCAGAAAGGATGGGTGAGTTTCCTGTTAAGGAAATGCATTGTTGGTAGCCACGTTCAGGTGCCTTTACTAGATTCACATGATTTTGTCCATGTTGGATACTCTTGATTAAATTCAGTCCTGAATTTACCTAATTGGGAATTAAACTTATAGGTTTAATATTTAGTGCTATTGAAGCCACGGAACTATTGCATATGTCTAGGGGTGTGAACCGGTCGGGTTTGGTTTGGATCCAGGTGGAACCAGACTTGGATCAGATTTTTGAGTATGGTATCGGGTCCAGACATGAGTCTAATCGGGTCTACTATAAGAGAAACCGTACCCAGACCAGATAAGAACTACATGAACCAGACCCGGACCATACCCAATAAAATAATATTTTTTATCATTTTTACATTGAAATTTTGTGGGTCTTAATCGAAACTTGGGTCGGGCCCAGGTCTGGTATAAAATTTCACAAACTATACCTGGGTCCATGTATTAATCAGACCTTTGAGTCTGGACCCAGGTCTTAATCGGGTCTTCTTATTTGTCACCATACCCGGGCCCTAGAGGGTTTGGTCCGGGTAAACCTGACCCATTGACACCCCTACATATGTCACCCTTTTCATATTTTTTGGCCTTTTTTTGTACATAGGACCTTATGGGCTTCAAAAATCAACACCTTATAATGCACTAAAATTTAATGACTCAAAAATCATATCTTTATATCAAATTAACATGATCTAAGGTTTGATCCTTAGCAAACAAACCATGCGGAAAACATCTATGTGGTCAGATTGAGTTGATAAACCTTGAACCTATAATTTTCAGCTCAATAGTTTCGTGCCTTCAGCAGTACCAAATCTTATCCCTATATATCTTCAGACAAGCTTTTACATGCAACTGAATTCCTTGGTCCTTGTGGTGACTTTTGCAATCATGTGCTGCTTTTGATGCTAGTATCTTGTTTTAGATGGGAACAGAAATATTTTAGATGTCTGAGTTTTTTGTTATTAAATCGTTACTGTTTCTCTTTAACCTATAAACATTTTGCTAATTGCTATCATTATTGCCATGAAGAAGTTTTCACAAAACTTGGGTTCATAGTTCATAGCTTGTCTTTTCTCTTTCTTTTCTTTTCTTTTTCCTGTTTGCCAACTTGATTCCTTTTTTATGGTATGTTTTTAGGGCTGCAAATGGACTGGATATGTGTTGGAGCATATTAGATCTGAATCTGGATCCAAAATATACAATGCAGATATGAATACAAATCTGGATCCAAATCAGATCCTATATGGTAAGGTTGAGCCTGGGTACGAAATATATGATGTGGTAATACTGGATTTAGTAAAAAACAGTAAAAACTGTTGCTTACATGTAAAAGAAAAAATCAGGTCGGGTTTTGATGTGGATTTTAATTAGATTTGGCCTAAAATATTGATTCAAAGTCTGATCCGGATCCAAGAGAAGTCCAATCTAGCAAATCCAATTCCACATCTGGATCTTATTGAAAGCATCTGAATCCGAAAAAATGTGTTGGATTCTGATTGGATATTATCCAATTATATCTTATCTGTTTGCAGCCTTACATTCTGTTATACTTGAGCCTGCGACAGCCTGATACATGTGGAATCCACCAAATTCTCTTGGCCTCATACTTGTGAAAATTGATAAAATGCTTTAATGTAAAAAAAAAAAAAATAGTTTGTGTTAAATTGAGAAAAGTCCAATCTGCTAAGATTATTTGTTTCATAGTTGTGTTTGCTATCATTGTTACTATGTTATATGGGGCTGGGGTTATGAGTGCCCACTGGTGCTCTTGTTAAAAATATCATGGCATATTCGCAAATTTTACTTAAAATAATCACACTTTAATTTCAATCAAGTAAATCGCAACAATTTCTGGTCAGTTAAAACAACACGGGTGCACTATGCAACTATAGTGGAGCATAGGCATTGGCAAATCTAGGCAATCATAATGTGCATTGTCATTGACAGATTAATATTGCATTGTTTGTCTCATATTCATAATAGTTAGTTGACCAAGTAGTGCCGAGATAGTTAGTCGTTCGTGTATGCTTGACAAGTCAAGCAAGAACAAGAAGTGCTCAGCTCCACTATACTAGGCTCATTAACTAACACTAAATATATTTTACATACATTTTATATTAGATGGTTGAAATGAGCAATAAGTTTAGAGTCCAAATCGTTTTGCTTCTAATTTTTTGAGATTCTTTTTCGGGGGCCGAGGTTGTATTGTGGTTTTTTCGCTGTTCTCATGTTGAATTTTTTTTCACTCAATCGGCATGGCAACTGAACTTGAACCAAGTGCGTTCAGAGACACGTGTTCCACAAGCTATCTTTGAACCGATAATTGCTCTACTTAGAATCAAGTATTTAGTGCAATGGGTATTTGTGCAACTTTGTTCTCAGGATACAACTAAGTTTTTGCCTACTCGCGAAGGTCGTTTTATGCCCTGCACTGGGTGAGACCAAGCAACTCGGCATATATCACCTTGAATAGCCTTTTGAATAGGTTATGTAAATCTATACTCAACTTACGCTAAATCCTAAACTTGACTTAGGTGAAACCTTAACTAAGTCAATGTTTGAACCCACTTGAGAGAGGGACAAAAAGAGCGCTAGGAAGAGAGAGATGTGATTTGAGCTAGGGAGCATAAAGCTTGTGGGAGAGAAGAGAGAGCTTGGAGCTCTAAAGAGTGCAAAGAGATAGCAAACTCATAGGAGAAAAGAGAGAGGAGACAAGAGGTGATGATGAAAATGAGAGAGGGCTAGGGTATATATATAGGCCCCAACTCAACAATTATCAATAAAGAGGCCTGCATTGACCAAACATATAACAATGACCGGCTTGAGTTGGCCAAACGACCAGCAAGACCAAGGACAAAAGTCACAATCAAAAGGACTAAAAAGACTTTGTCAAGGTAAAAAACATTCAGATAAAAGGATCACACTTATATCTAAAGCATAAATTATAAAGTTCAACAACTTATACCTAGTTTTGTCATATGCCATATAAGGTTGGATGTCATCAACATTACTGCAACCAAGATTACTGGCACTGGTTTGTCCACATAGTTCAACATCCTCTATAATGATCTTTATATCATATACAATATCAATTGTTCATGAAAGTTCTTCATTACCTATACGTCAAAAATCTATATTCCTAATAAGTTCGGGCAACTGCATGCTTGAGCTTAATGTTTGGAATACTGATATCGTTCACTATTTGAGATAGTTGGGTATTTGCTAAAGGACTGAGCTCGATAGATGGTACATGAGATAGATGCATATGCTCCACAAGATTCTTATTATTTGATTAATCAATTGCTTGTTATTTAACTTCAAAATCAACAACTTTTTAACTTTGTGAGCAACTAAGTAAACATTTCTATTAAATAACATTGATTCCACATCATCATCATCTAATACACATATCCATATATTTTGGTTATCTACATTCGAAGAACAACTATACGGAAAGATCATTGACTCTTTCATATATCCAATTTTATGAGACAACAAAGCCATAAATTTCTTATAACTATTGTTTTTTGAGACCACTATAGATCTCCAAGTAGATCTCTAACAAATTTCAAAAATTATAAGACATTTCGAGAAACGTGTCATTTTTGTCATACAGTATAATCATTTTTCATTCGTTACGACACAAAATTTTACTCGGATTAAAAGTGCAATACTTGACATTTATCATAAAGAGGATAAGCTTCAAAATAATGATTCAAAGTTCTTGTAAAGCAGACACAACATAGATCGTCTAAAGGACAAGGGTTTTTTCAAATAAGCCAATTCATTTGGGATCATGTAGATCACTTTTTTTCCTATTCAAAAATCAGTCCTTTGTTTCGTGCAAAAAAGATGTCAAAGGGATGTATTACTTCCAAAACAAATCCTCCTACGTCATTATTGCAATGCTGCATTTGTCATGTCCTCAACTCAAAGTTTTACCTCGTAGGGAGGCAGACCCGTTAAGTGACCCGATTCTCAGTGTAGGTTATCCTGTCATAAAAAAAAAGTGCAATGATTGAATCCGACTGAAAATGCCAATTATAGTTGGATTTACTCAAGTTCGACCGAAACAAAACTCAGTTACTTTCACATTTCAAATCCTCCCAACAATACGTAAGAGGTTTAACGAGTCAAATATATTTTGTTTACAATTATAGAAAAACTGATCAGCTCACAATAAAAACACAAAAACAAGGCCGACATGTGACGGGACACCGGACATCACGAGTTTGAAACCCATTGGTGGCATCCCTTGCTGCATTGCTCAAAGCCGGTGTACTCCCCAGTGGGCAAAGGTGACCTCAAGGGTTTTACCAACCAGAGGCCAGCCAATGTTTGTGGTGTGTGTGTTGGGGTGGGGTGGGGGGCGTTGGTTTCACATGGATTATCCAAAAACACACACACAAAAATTAGTCAAATTCTACCATATTGATCCATAACCAATCCGATTACGTAATCAGATTTAAGTATATTTGGCATACCCGACTAAACATATTCAGTTCCAACAGATCTAAACCCATATTATAGACATCTCTATTGGTAAAGCAAAAGTCCATTACCGGAATTGGCAAATACCAATTCTAACATAACAGGTTGTAATTTTTCAGGTTCACTTTTGAGGGGAAATACAAGATAGCATCGTAACTACCTTTTCAATTACTCAAAAGCCTCCAAAATGCCTTAACGGCGAACATTCATTCTTTTTTTTCTCAAAGAGGTCGGTCTAACTTCAAAATCAAAATCCACAATTCCGACCCCAACCACTCGCTGTCAAATAAATCCATTAAACCGCAGCGAGAATAAATCCTCAATTTAGTTAGCCAGAGACTCTATAAATGTGGACATATTAAGCATCAGCAATTCACAAAACAATTCAAGGGGTTTGGCGTAGTGGGATGGGAAATATACAGTTTACGTCTAGGTTCAAATTCCATGTGCATCAACCCCTGCGTAAGCCAAAGCTTGGCGATTCCCTGGGGTCAAGGAGTAAGTTCTCAAAATTTAATGCTGACATGGACAGAGACCATAAGAAAGGCAAGCTAAGCCAGCATGGCTAGGTCTCTGTGCTTGGAGTAGTTTCTCCGAGTAAAAATCAAAAAACAAAAATTGACAGATTTCTTGAACCTACATTCCTACATTGAACAGATAAATATATGGGAGTCGATATTGGGGATCCAATCTCTCAAACAAACGCACACCCAGCCTTTTAAGGCAAAGCAGCAGATGATTGTCCAAGCTCTAGCATAACCACGCTTGGCCCACGCAGTCAGGCAGATTTTCAGACACCGGGCTGGCCTATGGACCCAACACGCAGGCCAGGGTTTTTTGACAATGGACCAGCCTAAACCGGGCCTAGTCCATGTGTCACATTGACGGGCTGGACTTGACCAGGCCTGGCCTGTTCAACGCCTGGTTGCCCTCCCCTAGTGCTGATCCAACCACCAACGTTTTTTGGGCTAGGCATATTGGTGCAAATAAAGTCTTAATTTGTACGCCATATTATTGAGTTAAATCACATTTCAGACTTGCTTGAAGAGGGGAAACTTGATGTCTTACTTGAGGTTGTGCTTAGGAGGGATCGGTACATTATGGAACTTTCTGCCCCTCAAAAAAAATCATATAAACATCCTCTACCATGTTTTATATTCAAGAAGAATAAAGTCATTCAGTAAAAAACCAAAAATCAAAAGAACAAGAGAAACAGTCAATGCAAGAAGTTACAACACGGGGGAGGAGGGCGCATGCAAATGGTGCCCCGAATCTGTCACTAAGCCCAGAACCTGCTCCTTTTCTTTTCATGCAGTTTTGTCTTAAAACCAATTCTAATAACGTTAACAAAATATACGAATAGCCAAACTCATATTTATTACCTTATCTTTTTTGGATAAATAACTAATCTGCACCTGGATGTTGGTCAACACCCACGAACTGCATCAAAACTTCATTTCTGAAACCGAGGAATCTTGGAACTTCAACTGCTAGTGCATACAAAAATGCAGTCATATGTAAAACGTCTCTTGATTCCCATTTTCCAAATAGAAACTCCAATGATACTGTCATTTGACTTGCCAAAATTTTTGTTGGAGATCTGAAATTGGACAAGTCAAGACATTTTGGTCTGAATTTGCCTATGGACGTGTACGAGGAACTCGACATATGAAAGGCCTGTTGACGTCTTGTCTTCCACCAAATAGGAGAAGAATAAGTGACCTGAAAACATAAAACAATAAACATATATTGGAGAAAACATTAAGGAAAAAATATTAGGATTTGACTCATGGAGGCATAAACCATGTTTTATGCACATAGCTTGGTCTTCACTATTTAGTGTGAATGAACACCAAATTAGGTTGACCTTCATAGGTCGCCCTGAGCCATGGCCCAGGTTCAGGACAACTTGGGTGCCTCATTGAGCCGGGTCTTTTTACAATTAACTGTCCATATGTAGACCATGGAACACAAAAAAATGTAAAACAAAAAGGCCTGCTCAAATCCATTGCTCCATGGACGATGTAATGATGTTCTTTGGGTGGGGGGGACAGGTCCATTCTACATTTTGCATGTGTGTGCACGCACATTGGTATAGTAAATAAATTTTAGCTCATTGTACTATGACAAGAAAATGTACGTATTCACCAAACTTACCTGATGGTTCTCCTTTCCTGCATAATCTGAAGCTGCAGAAATAAAAAAGAAATTCTAGTAAATCATACATGAGGTAGAGAGACATTGTTTCAGTCAGAAGACAACAAAACTTTGGTTCATGAGATGACACCATCCACGTCTTAACATATATCTGAATCAATAAGCCCATATATGACTTAGACAGAGCTGCCCAAGTCCAATGCTTTGTTTCTGTCTTGTGACTTCGATCAGAATGGGGTCAAGAGTCAGGTTAAGTCACATGGTCACAAAGCAAACATACCATTTTTTTCCTTTGGAAGAGTAAAAGGTGGAATATGTCATACCGGAGGTAAGAACATCTCTGGCGCCTTATCTCATTCACTATGTCATTTAGCTTCTTTGATAGTTCATTGTCAAACTGCTGCAGCACAAACTGCATAAAACGAAGAACTCAAAGTCAAGCAACACGCCCAACCATATTAAAAAAAAGGATGGCAATAAAAAACAAGACATGAAAACTTCCGTATTCTGCTAGATTAGGCAAGCCATTTTGTTGTCTATTATTCCCTTGGCACCTTCTTTACTGAAGTGCATCAAAGTTGCAATATTTCTAAAGTTTGTAAGAACTAAGAAACTAGTTGTAATGGTCTGTTATCATCTAGTAGTGTGCATTGCAACACATAAATCTGGAGTTTAAAGCCATGGGTTAAGCTAGATATCCATATTCGTGCAATTGGGCAAGAAAAATAAAGTCCTTGAAGCTGTTGGTGTCAAAAAAATTTTGGCTCCAAACTTGGGACGTGCAAGTTGTCAAAACCCAGACAGAATATGAAGAATCTGACAAGACTTTTTTAATCCTAATGTTACTGTTAAGTGACCCTCAGCATAAAACATTGAACCAACCCTGTCAGGCAGCATATTTTCTTGAGGGCAATAAGACCTTCTAACATCAATTAAATACAAAGTTGCATGCAGCAATAAATAAATAAATAAACAGTACCTGGCTAGAAAGGCTATCCGCAGATGAAACACCAAATAATTGCTGTAAAATATAGAGGCTAACAGCATTCCCAATATAAACAAGGCATTCCTCACCATTTTCCAAAAGAAAGATTCCATCATCGGTTATATGCTCACTTGATAGCGGTACAGGAGGAGGGATAAGTGAATAATTTGTTTCCTGCCATATTAAATCATGTGCATTTAAGCCATCATTTATCAAACGCTATTTTTTTCATTAGGGCTCAATGCAATACCTGATCCACATCTGCCTTAGCAGTGAGGCTATGGATAGCCAGCATCCTAGGATAAACGAGCGGAACTGCAAGAGAAGTAGAGAGGGATGCAACACGACTGATCCAATAAGAGCGTTCATCTATTCGGCCATCAGTCCGCAACCCCGTACTTTTTACTAGTGCTGGAAAAGGCAAAAGATCCTAATAAGTATAATTACCATGGATGCCTTTTCCACTCATAAATTTGATAGTCTGACTGATCCAGTTTAAATTAACATCATATGTGCAGTTAAATTTCTCAAAAGTGAATTAAAGCATAATGCACACATTATTAATCCACTGCCCACCTAGAATATCCAGGTCTTCCATTCATGTAGCTTAAATGCCAAAAAGGTAACTGACACAAATAGTCATCGAATCTGGTCGGGTCAAGGATTTCAGGCTATAACATCCCAAACTGGGACTTGTAGAAGGCTATGTTTTCATCAATATAATAGCACAATACATGTGAGATGATTTTCAAATTTCTGAAAGAGTACACATGAGGGCATACATTGAGAAAGAAGATTTCACAATGTTCAATGCCAATTGGAACCCCTCATTTATGTGAAACAGCTAATAACTGGAAAAAATAGCAGGAATCAAGCCATCCATCCTTGCAGACGTTTATGCAAAGCTGGAAATGCCTTATAATTCAGAAATATTTCCTTGTCTACCAGAAAGTTGGCACATATTTCCAGGGTTCCAGAAAAACTAAGACGAATCCTTTTAGTCCACCATTATGCAGAGTTTAGAAGTATAGACTCTTCTCCTATCATCAGAAAGGTCATGACCCCTGGGTGAATGACCCCTGAGGAATGCAGTGTTCTATTTTTCCTCAACATGCAAATTGTATGTGGATGAACTAGAGGACTCAACAGCAGTTACCAACTTGGAAGTTTGACTATAGAAACAATAACCAGCCACAAAAATAACATTTACAGACCATAAGGTCGTGTTTGATTCGTGGGACGCACACCACCCCAGGGACAATGCAGCCCCCATGACGTGCATCCAGTGTTTGATATGTGTACCATGCGCTGTCCAGGACGGGACAAACTGTGTTCCATGGAATGTGTTTATAATGAGTCAGTGCAGCAGGATGCACCAGTTGCACCCCTGGGGTTGTGACTGGTGAGTACCAGAGAAACACCATGTGTTCTGTCTGCACGGCATTTATCTGGTGTATCAAACAAAACCTAAATGAAACTTTTTTTCTTCTTAACGAAGCAAAAGAGCAACTTCAAAGAGGAATACCAATGGAAAAACACAACGCAAATTTGTTAAGTATAAAACCACAAAACAATATTTGAGCCAAGACTCACAGTTTTAAAATATGAATTCAATTCACCTACTAAAACATGAATTAGCCTATATCAAACAAATACATTAAAACAATCCCTGAAGAAGTTTACAATGGTATGCTTACTAACAACATACAACAAAAGATAGAAGCAGTCAACAGATTAAATCAATAGATGAAGTGAGAAGCGTGAGAGCAGAAAAATTATCCAAAGATAGATGTACCTAAAGTATACAGAGGCAAAAGCTTAAGTGCCTCAGGTAGAATCAACTGTCCAGATGATGAAACTGTTGCACAAAATTTACGATACGCAGACAGAATGTTGATGCACAGGTTTATGGCTTGTTCCCTGACTTGAACAAGCGGGCTTGTAGGAATTTCATTTGCAGCTGTAGAAGACAAATTTTAGCATAAACAAAAGCAAGACCTAAACATGAAAGAAAATAAACAGCTCCATTATGTAAATATTCATAAAAAAGTTGCAGGAAAGGCTAGGTCCACATTGGATTCACAAAGTCCTATTGTGCTCTACGAGAAAATCAAACCAAACCCAGTCTTGGTCCAACAAGGCTCAGGATCAAACTTTCAGCAGTCTCCTATACATAATTGATCAGTCCTAACAGAAAACATTGGGACTAAGCGTGAGATACCCTTTGAGCTGGGCCAAATGCTCTGACTTTTGGCTCAAAAGCAGTAAAGTAGAACTAGAAGAAAGTGAGCAAAAACTAATTAATAAATATATATTATTAACTATTCGTAAAAACAAAAAGAAGAAGCCTGAACACAAGAAAAAATATGGCAACATGACCAATGTAACAAATGACATGCTTGAAATAATGATCAGCAAGGTACAACGCCTTATTAGCAGTCTACTAGAACTGTATATACAAACTTTCTTTTGATCACCTTGCTTAAAGAAACATGTGAACTGAGCATCTAAATCAGCAGCACGAAATAGGTTACCGAGCACACTTGTGCATGGAAGAGATAAGGTTGTGACACGAATTCTTCTTTGCCCATAAACTGTAGTATACAGAAGGGCGCACTGGATAGTGAAAGAAAAACAAAGAATGAAATAAGTCGATAGTTCAATGCGATGGAGTAAATGACATTAGATATTATTTTTTAGCAAACCACATTGCAGTAATTAGAAGTAGATTTCACTATGACTATGAGCAACACCAACATTTGGTTACCTGGAAAGCACATTCAGAACCATCCTGAAATTTATCATCATGTTTAAAAGTGACCATGATGGTTTTGTCACAATCAATCTGCAATACAAGGAAAAAAAACATTAAATTTAGCAAGTATTAGCATAGCCTTTTGGTATCAAAGGATTACGCAATGTGACTTTTAGATAACTGACAGACACAAGTAACACAATCAATCTGCAATACAAGCAAAAAACCATTAAATTTAGCAAGTATTAGCATAGCCTTTTGGTACCAAAGAATTATGCAATATGGAGTATAGATAACTGACAGACACAAGCTTATCTAATTACATTATACAGAATCGTATACTTTTGGCAAAACAGAAGGAATATGATTCCAAGCTTGATGTGATTCCAAGATTGATATGTGCATAGCTCCAATCTTAGTTGTTAAAAGCGGTACCTAGGCACCACCTAGGCAGCCTAGGTGAAGCACCACCACCTGGGCAACTAGGCTTGAGCAGTGGGGCCTTAATTTAGCGCCTAAGCGGCCTAGCTCGCATAGGCGGTACCTAGCCTGGGACCGACTAGGCATAAGCCTAAATCGGTCCTGTTTTTTTGTTGACCCACATGGGTCATATAAAAGGGAAAAGGGGGGGCCTAATTGCCCCCCTTTTCCCCCTTTTTGCACAGTCTCCCTCTCTCCTCTCTGGGCGACCCCCTTTTCGCACCCTCTACCTCTCTCCTCTCTCGGTTTTTGCAAGAAGAAGAAGAGGACGACCCGGACCCAGTGAAGGTACGACCTCCTCTCTATTTCTCTCTCTCGATGCACTGTTCATCAGCCTTGGAATGGCTTCATGGGTCATTTTAATGCTCCTTTTTGCTGCAACATTACTCATTGTGCTGCAACATATTGGTCCTGGTTTGAGCTTATATACAGGTTTGTGATGATTTTCAAGCCCATCTGCTAAAGGGGCTCGTATTGAACCTAGATTGTACTCTTAAAGTTCTATCTGGTTAGACCACCCTCTTTGCAACATCTTACCAGTTTCTGCGTGGTATATGACCTTCATGGATGGATTTCAGTCTGCCCTTAAACTCATTCTTTTGGTCAATAGAGTTGTGCCTGCAGAAACTTTGGTACAGCCCATTCATTGCCTTCATAATTTGTCTAAGTCAATTTTATTCCACATAGATGGTTCTGCTTGATGATTTTACTGGGCACTATACCACATCATTGTTGGCTTGTTGCTAATATTGATGGAATGATTAGAGGATTCAATCATTGTTTTCGTTTTGACGTGAAATTGTTGTCTTATGTATTCCATTCTTAGCCATCTGCACCTATAGCCTTTTTGTAGATGCATGCTTTACCAGAGAACATGAAGACTCCTTTTGCACTTCATATGTGCATAAGCTTACTCATGTGGATGTCATGCCTGATTTGGAATATTGTTTTATCTGTTGCATAAAAATTAGTTGGCATGAAGAAAAGAAACTGTGGTCTAAAATTTAATATTCATTAATAAGTAGAACCTTCATGTTTAAGTTTAACTGGGAGGGGAATGATTGACTTTTTTCTTACCTTGGGCCAGGGGAAGGGAAGGAGTGAGGGGGTTGTTGTGTAGAGGGACCTCACTTTGAAGGCTACGTTATTTGGCTTACATGTATGGCATGTAACCATTAGTATGCATTTTTTTCATCTTCTCATGTGGCACACATGCATTTTGTTTTACATAATCAAGATTAGTTATTAAAATTTATGAAAGTTGTGGTGTGATAAGCTTTTCAGCAGATATGTGAACATCATGGTAGAAAGATAATCTTCTCTTGAGGCGTACCAATGTTGTGAAAAGTGTTGAGGCGTAGCGAAGAGCTCCACCAAATCATTTATTCTTAACTTTTTTGAGCAGGTTAGCATCATGGTTTGTTTATTTAATTATTCATTTCTTCTTATTTGTCTATTGCTTGTATTATGTCTATTGTTGTTAATTTGTTTGTATACATGATTTTATTTTTTGTATATTGTTCATTCACATTGTTAGTTGTATGGTTTGTTTATTCAGTTGTTAATTTATTCTTAATTTGTTTGAGCTGGTTATGTAATATAATTGCTTTATAGCGTTCGATGACATTATTATTTGTTTATTGCTTATTGTTGATTGATTTTATGTTGTATACATGTTTCTTATTAATTTTAGTAGTTTGTTTACATATTTTGTATGTTTTTTTTAGTTTTTTTTTATTTGGGGTACCGCCTAGTCCGCCTAGGCCCCACCTAGGCCTTTTTAGTGGCTCACCGCCTAGGCTCCGCCTAGCACCTATGACAACTAAGGCTCCAATATAATTGGAATAGAATAAGAACACAGACAATCGAGAAATGGGGCTTTTAAACCATTGTAAGGATGCATTATGGGCCGAATGCAATAACAGCAAAATTTACCAAGTTGGAAAATGGACCAAGTGGACTGGTTTAGTTTTTTTTAAATGTTCTCATATGTTTTTCTAAATCAGACACCAAAAAATGTTATGCCTGTAGTTTATTTAGTGGAAATTTTATAAGATTAAGAATTTATTGTGATTAGTCATGTTATTAAAGAAACCAAAAAATCTACGGCTCATAGTGCACCAAAACTTTATAACAAACAAAAGGGGGTTTTCCAGTTGAAATAATTTGATCCAGAGAATGTTCCAGTAGACAAGCAATCACGAGAGGGAAGGGGTGCAGGGGTGGTTGGGGATGCCGAACCCTACAAGATCCAATCTACGAAATACGCACATCTGGACATGATGTTAGTCCACAGTAAAATCCCTTTTTGAGTTTGCTCACGAAATGGTAAGTATTATAGCTGCAATCTACACGTCCCAACAAGCGGTGAATAATGATCAAATCGAACTCGGACCAGTCTGCCCTACTTAGACAGATAAATCCTCATGCAATAAATTCCCTGCAAGTTGCGGTCCTAGAAGGAATGTCCTTCGGCTGACCAGTAAGAAAAACATGAGGCACATTTTTGTTGTTTAGAAGCTAAGATGAACAATAGTTACAAAGTGATGACCTCTTGTTTGTCAATTGTAAACTGCATGCATCTTGTAATGTGCTATTAACCCATCCAACATCCACACGTCTATAAATACAAATTTAGCTAATATACAACAGAACTGCTATAAGAACACAAATACATATTTAGAAACATACAAGGGGAAAAAGAGAGCTTTCTTATGCATTTTCTCCAAAACCAAGTGAAGCGTAACATAGGGGTCCATTATTTCTTTTTGCTCCTTTTGAGATTAAACAAGGGTCCTCTACTTGGCCATTATGATCTCAAATGTCAAAAGAACAATATATATTATATGTAAAAGCACTTTTCAATGTATGGATGCAGGTTAGCCATCCAATTATTATATGAATACACTTTTCAAAGAATTAAAGTTTGTGTTTTACATCATTGCAAGGAAAATAGTTATTAGTTTTGCTCCACATTAAAAATAAAAAATCAGAACCACTTGTACTTTTTCCCAAGATTAACAGAGCAGAACTGTCAAATGTTTGTTTCTTGACAGTCTGGAGAAACCAGAGATTGTGAGAATTGTCACAATTAGGATTGTGTTTAAGCTTACATCGATTCACTGGAACACTAACAGTATTATTATGAAATTTCCTATTCCAATTGTGCAGGATTGTTTTCTCATCTAGATTGATTTTGTAATATCCCGTAATTTTTTCATGATTTTTAAAGTCAAAAAATATAATTTTCAAATTATATATTAATATTTAATTGATAAAATCATGGGAAATGATTAAAGAAGTGACATCAGCTAGAAACAACCTTTAAATAGAGTAAGGATGAGGTAGAGCCCATGAGACCTTCCAAAAGGGGGCATCACCCCCCTTGGAATATTATTTTAGAATATTATTTAAATAAAAAAAATAAAAGAGATAAAATCTAGATGGATAAGGAAGGTAGAAGGTAGAGTTCTACTTCTAGTACATAGGAGAAATCTAGAGGGGACGTCACCCACTTTCTAGACTAAAACAAATAATATAAAAAGAGGACTAGAAGGCCTCTCTCTAGAACTCGTGCTCTAGAGAGAGAGAGTGAGATAGAGAGAGAAAGAGAGAGAGTTGAGAAAAAAAAGTGAGAAGGAAAATCGTGTGAGGTTTAGAGAAGAAAGAAAAGAGAAAAAAAAAGAAAAGAAAGAAAAAGAGAGAAAAGAAAGAGAAAAAAATTACATCATTCATCAATTTTTTCTAATTTTTCGTAACTTCAATTCAAGGTACGGGTTTCTCTTTTAATCTTCTCAGGAAAGAGAATTGTATAAATCGATTGAACATGAGTTTAGAGGGGAAAAAGGAAAATTGGATTTCAAATATATATATATATATATATATCAGATTTGTCAATTTTACCCTGTTTATGCATCTGAATATATATAGGTATATATATTTCAGATTTATTGATTTTTGCTTATGCATCTGCATGCATCTGAAAATAGATAGGTATTTTAGATTTATCGATTTCACTAAGCATGCATCTGAAAATACTTATGAAGTTCAGATTTATCGATTTTCTTGATCATGCAAAATATCTAATTCAGATTTACCGATTTTTTCCATGTTCACGCATCTCAATATATATATATATATATATATATATATATATATATATATATATATATATATATATTAGTTCTGTTGATTATATGAGCATGCATCTAACATAATCATACATGTGTTTTTGATTGTCGATTTTCTTGATCATGCCTCAAAAAAATATGCATGTAGTTCAGACCTGTTGATTTAAATATTCATGCATCTGAAATCATGCATGTAATTTAGATTTGTCGAGCATGGTACTCATGCATCTGAATATAATTTTTGTGTTTTAGATTTATCGAGTTTGGTACTCATGCATCTGAATAATATGTGTTTCAGACTTGTCGAGTTTAGTATTCATTTATGTCACATAGGTGCAGGTGCGGATGCGGATGCGGATGCGGATGCGGCACTTTAAAAAAACTTAGGTGCGGAGGTGCGGGGAGGGTATATATATAATTTTTAACAGTTTTAAGTTAACACTACGTGTATGTGTGTGCATTTATTTTTTTATATATATAATATAGATAAAAATGGACTTGATTAGGGTTAACTGAATCTACTTTTGGATAGAAATGGACCTCAATGTGATGGACTTCACCTAACACAAAGGAAGTTATGTCCAAGTGTCGCACCCGCCTGGGTGCGGGTGTGGTGCCCTCTTAGAAGAGTTCGTGTGACATAGGTATTCATGCATACTAAATAAATACATACGAATATATACAACCCAGCTATATCGATCTTTCTTGTTCATGCTGCTGAAAAATATATATGCATCTCAGACTGTCGATTACATGATTTTCTGCATTGGGAATAAATATATTTGTGTGTTCCAGCCTGCTGATTATATATTTTTTTTTGAGGGCTGAGTTTGATTCATGTATGCAGACGACTGTTTACATGTTTTATCATGTCTGGCCGACCAATGTACAAGATTTTGATCATGTACATAGACCAGACCAGCTGCCTGTATACATGAGTATACAGGTCTGGCTGATCCATGTACATGATTATGATCATATATATGAATCAGTCCAGCTAACTTTATACATGAGTATACAGGTCTGGCTGATCCATGTACATGATTATGATCATATATATGAATCAGTCCAGCTAACTTTATACATGAGTATACAGGTCTGGCTGACCCATGTGCATGATTATGATCATGTACATGGATCAATCCAACTGACTGCATACATGAGTATACACATCTAGCTGACCCATGTACATGATTATCATCATGTACATGGATCAGACCAACACTTGATATGATGTTAATACATAACCAACCGATTGTTATCATGTTGATTCATGTCTGTCCGACCCATGTACATGATTCTAGATCAGCTCAGCTGTGAATATGTCAATCTATGACAGGCCGATCCATGTACATGAATCTAATCATGTACATGGATCAGACCGGTTGTGATCTGTTTACTTTTTGAGTAGCCAACCCATGTACATGAATTTGATCATGTACATGGATCTGACCAGTAGTGGTAAACTTCTGCATAGTCGATTGTGTACATGAAATTGAGCATGTACACAAATCTGATCGGCTTTTGAAAAATTTCTGCATAGCCGATTTACGTACATGAAGTTGGTCATGTACATGATTCTGATTGGAATATGTATTTTCTGAGTTGATACATAAATCAGATCTTAAACAGATGAGATTGCAATTGTGCATATCATACGCATGAGTTCGAAATTAATTAGATGTTTGCATGACTGAGATCATATGTATGTTTAGTTGATTATATGCATGAAATTGACCATGAATGGTATGGTCTGCAAGCATTGTATTCACATGCGTATGTACTTGGCTTAATGTGCATTATTTTTGTGTTTTGAATATGCATTGTGAACATATTGGGAAACTGCTTGTGTGTTTCATGTTCACCGAAATTTTTTAATTGACATAAATTACTTGTTGAGATGGGTTAGTGGTCAGATGTAAACCACTGCGGGTCGTGCAGGCCAAAAGCATGCGTTGCACTGTTAAATTGTGAGGGTCACGACCCGAAATTGCTTGTTTTTGCATGAGGATTTGCAAAACGCTTCTTGCGTAAAGAACTTGAAATTGATTTGAAATGGTAAAAGAGACCAAACAGTGTAATTAATCTCTTCGTTGATATCTAATTCAGATTTACCAATTTTTTTCATGTTTATGCATCTAAATATATATATTAGTTCTGTCGATTATATGAGCATACATGTGTTTCTGATTGTCGATTTTCTTGATCATGCCTCAAAAAAATATGCATGTAGTTCAGACCGGTTGATTTAAATAATCATGCATCTGAAATCATGCATGTAATTCAGATTTGTCGAGCTGGTACTCATGCATCTGAATATAATTTTTGTGTTTCAAATTTATCGAGTTTGATACTCATGCATCTAAGTGTTTCAGACTTGTCGAGTTTAGTATTCATACATACGTATATATGCACAGCTATATCGATCTTTCTCGATCATGTTGCTGAAAAATATTATATGAATCTCAGACTGTGGATTACATGATTTTCTGCATTGGATGCAACCTAATGTGTTCCAGCCTCTTGATTATATTTTTTTTCGAGGGCTGAGTTTGATTCATGTATGCATCCGACTGTTTACATGTTTAATCATGTCTGGCCGAACCATATACATGATTTTGATTATGTACATGGATCAGAACAACTGATATACATGATTATGATCATATACATGGATCAGACCAGCTGACTGTATACATAAGTATACAGGTCTGGCCGACCCATGTACATGGTTATGATTATGTACATGGATCAGTCCAGCTGACAACATACATGAGTATACAGGTCTGACTGACGAATGTACATGATTATGATCACGTACATGGATCAAACCAACAGCTGACTGCATAAATGAGTATATGGTTGACCCATGTACATGATTATGATCATGTACATGAAAAAGTCTATTTGTCTATGTATTCTTTACTTGTATTTGTTATTTTGTATTCCGGGTCTGGATAATATATCAGACCCAACCCATACTGTAAACGAAAGATATATAAATATGTTTTAGGTCACGATTTCATTATTGGAAATCGTGACAGCCGCAACTCCTTCTCTTTCATCTCTCTTTCACGTGTGACAGATCCTAGTGAAATCTAACATGGTATCAGAGTAGAGATCCATCTAGGGCTTCGAAGCTGCTTCCAAAAGGTATGACCTGAGAGATCAACCTACATCAAATCAAGAGGGAGGTTTTCTTCTTCCACACTTTTCTTCCATCATCTTCTTTCTTTCATTTACTCCTCTACTATTCTTCGTGCCTGAATATTCAGATTTGACGTGAATCTGCGTTAGACCTGAAAGACTTCGGTTCTTCTTTCTATTTTTGTCTCAGGATTCGTATTGAATATTCAGATCTGATCGTGTACATGTGTCAGATCTGAAATATTCAATCCTTGTGTCAGATCCCAAATTTTCTTGATTGTGCATATTCTCCGTCTCGCACCTCCTCATTCTGTCAGATCTGATCGTGAATATTCTTGGTCTCACAATTCCTATTTCTGCCAAACCTTGTCTGAAACCATCAAATCTGATCATCCATCAGTATCAGATCTGGAATACCATATTTCTTGATTACTGAATCACGAAAATCGTTGTGCCTACAAATCATTGTGCCTATAAATCGATGTGCCTACAAATCGTTGTGCATACAAATCGTTGTGCCTACAAATCGTTGTGTTCACAAATCGCTGTGCCTATAAATCGTTGTTCTTGTAAATCGTTATGTTTGCAAATCGTTGTACATGAAATACACCTATTGTCAAATTTCATATTCACGAAACCCTTTGTTCTTGAACCAGCATAGTTCCCATCTGCGATTTATTGAAGTTTGTTCAGTGTGAGTTGTTCTGCTCCATTTTCCTGCATTTATCACGGCAAAAAAAAAGGCAGGAAGGGACGACCAACAAGTCTCTCAAGCAGTGGATTGTGCATCTCGTGAACACCTTGTTAATTTTAAGCTATGGACTCTTCCCATTCTTCCCAATCTGGTCTCTTTTTGAGTTTTCTCAATTAGCTTGTTTCTGAGAAGTTGAACACCTCAAACTTTTTGATTTGGAAAAGCCAGATCATTCCTTTTATAAGGAATCAAGGTCTCTTAGGTCATCTGGATGGAACCGCTTCCGCTCCACTGGAATTTGTTGCGAGAGAAGAGAAGGATGATAAAGGGGCAATCTCAATTGTGTATGTCAAAAATACAGAATATCTCAACTGGAAAAAGAAAGACCAGTCAGTGGTGGCGTATATCAGCTCTACACTCTCTCAAGAGGTACTTACTGCAATTCTTGACAATTGCACAACCATGCAACTTTAGGAGAGACAGGTTCAGACATATTCACAAGTTTCTCAGGCAAGAATGGTTTTTCTCAAGAGAGAATTTCAGCTACTGAGAAAAAACTCCATGACTATCATGGAGTATCTAAACAAGATGAAGAGTATCACAGATCAACTTGCGGTTATAGGATGTGCAGTGAGTAACAATGATATGGTGCAACAAACCTTGAGTGGATTGGGATCAAATATAACATGATTGTTACCTCATTACTGTGTTTGCCTGCTCTTCCCACCTTTGATGAGCTTCGGGCTAAATTAATTCAGTATGAAATGACCCTGAAAGACTTTTCTGAGGATAATCACACTGATACAAATACCCAAGAGGTCTTTGCCACAGGAATGACCTATGGTCGAGGGCGAGGAAGACAAGGGCAAAATGGACACGGGAGACGTGAATTACTTCCCACTCCCACCGTTACTCAGGGATCAAGACCCTTTCCCACATGCTTCTTTTGTAACAAAAGGGGGCATATCAAGGCGAATTGTTGGCATAATCTTGAAAATAAAGGAAAGTCTCATCTGGCAACATTCAAAAGGAAGTCCAGCAGCACCAAAGACAATGGAGGGATTAAAGAATTGTTAATATGTGCCCTGTCGGGATTGAATCTAAAGCAGAATGAACAAGGAACTTGATTCGTTGACTCTGGGGCAACAACTCACGTGACCAGTGATGCAGGTAAAATTTTCAAACCTATTCCCTATTTTGGAAAAAGTAAGATTGTCACCGGAGATGGATCTTACCACCCTGTTACTCAAATTGGAAAATCTACCATCCCCATGTCACATTCTACTCTTGAACTCTCCAATGTCCTTCATGCTCCCAATATCAAGAAAAATATTGTCTCTGTTTTTAAACTTGTTGATGATAATCATGCTTCAGTCAAATTTACTTTCTTTTCTGTGTAGGTCAAGGACCTTCGCACGAGGGAGACATTTGCTGAAGGAAAGAGACAAAGCAATATTTATGTCTTTCAAGAGGATCCATGTCATTCGGCTTGTCCTGCTCACCCGGATTTGAAGTCTCCATTAGAGTTATGTCTTTCTTAAAATGTTCTTAGTATTTCTGAATGTAATAAGCCTTCTCTATGGCACAGTCGTTTAGGGCATTGTGGGAGTCATTTTATTGAGAAACTTGTTTCTAATAATCTCATTCCAAAAGAAAGTCTCAATGTAAAAGAGAGAAGTCAAAAGTGTTCCAGTTGTCTTTTATGCAAGAGTCATGTACTACCTTTTTCGTTCCATTAATAAGAGAGCTTCAAAGCCTTTTGAGATAATATGTTCTGATGTATTGGGGCCTGCTCCAGTCATCTCTAGATCTGGAAGCAAGTACTATCTAATTTTTGTTGACAGTTACTCTTGATATACCTGGATATACTTCATGAAAAATAAGTCTGAAGCTTTCCTTTTGTTTCAGAACTTCCTGTCCTTAGTAAAAAATCAATTCTCCGAGTCCATTCAATTTTTCCAATGTGATGAAGGGGAGTTCACATCCAGTGACTTTATTTCCTTCAAAATAATGGGATAGGAAGAAGAGTGTCATTCCCACACACGCCGCAACAGAATGGGATTGCTGAGTGCAAACATAGGCATATTGTTGAAAGCGATGAGTATGCTTCATGACAGTCATCTTCCTATTAATCTGTGGACAGAAGCCTTTCATTCTGCTGTACATGTGATAAATAAACTGCCCATGGTTGCCTTAGAAAATAAGTCTCCTTATCATTGCCTTTTTGGAATTCATCTTGATTATCATGACATATGTTTTTGGATGGGTTTGTTATGTGCATATTGATCAGTCCTTTAGAAACAAGTTTCAAGATAAGGCTCAGAAGTGTAGATTTGTGGGATACGCGGATGACTACAAAGGATACAAATGTTATGATCTCATTAGCAGACGCATCAAAATCTTGAGAAATGTTATTTTGACGAGTTGAACTTCGATCATAAAATTGGCACATGTGACATGTCCTCTACCTCAGTTGAAATTTATTACCCTTGGTTGAATTTAGAGCTCTTTGATAGTTCGAATGATGAATGTCATTCAGACTGTGTGCCACACGAAGAAGAGAGTCCCAAGATCATTGGTATATCGGAATCTCAAAACTGTGAAACAACACCACCATTGAAATCGGGAAGGTATAAGGGCATTTCCTACACTAGACAGAATGGCTGCTTCAGGACTCCTAAATCGGGCTCAAGAGGCTGCACCTACCCCCTTATACACCCTTGACGTCAGGAAATCCAGCCGCATGCGGCATCCTATTGATAGGTGGGTCAGCTACAACAATTTCTCCATGGATTTTCAACTCTTTTTTACTGTTCTCAATAAGGAAGATGAACCTATTATGTACTACCAGGCAACCACTTCTAAGAAATGGGTAGAAGCCATGAATGATGAGATGCAAGCCTTGCATGAATGTGAAACCTGGGAAATTGTTCCCAGACCGCTTGACAGAAATGTGGTAGGATGCAAATGGGTCTACAAAATAAAATATAAACCAGATGAGACCATTGAACGATACAAGGCAAGACTCGTGGCAAAGGGTTTCACACAAGAAGCAGGACAAGACTATAATGAGACTTTTAGTCCAGTGGTGAGAATGGGAACGATTCGAATTATTCTTTCCTTAGCTGTTAAACATGGATGGACACTGAGTCAACTCGATATTAAGAATGCATTTTTGCAGAGATTTAAAGGAGAAAGTTTACATGGAACAACCACCTGTATACTATGAGGAAGATTGTAAGACAAATGTCTACAGACTAAAAAGGGCTATCTATGGCCTAAAGCAAGCATCTCGCTCTTGGTTTGATAGCTTCTCTCTTGAGATTCAGAAGCATAGCTTTGCTCACTCCCTACTAGATCACTCATTGTTTATCTTTAGAGGGCAAAATGTGACCACCTTATTGCTAATTTATGTTGATGATATTGTCTATCACAGGAAACTCTGAGGATCATATCAAAGAAGTAAAGAAACTACTGAGTCTGACATTCAAAAATCAAAATGAAAGACCTTGGTGCCCTGTGTTATTTTCTTGGAGTTGAAGTCGATAGTCGAGCTGATGGGTTGACTCTCACCCAACACAAGTATACAATGGACGTTCTAACCAAAGCAGGTATGAAGGATTGTAAACCTCTAGGGACTCCAAGTATTCTTCACCAAAACTGAGCGCTCATGATGGAGACTTGTGTGAGGATCCCACCAGGTACCGCAGTCTAATAGGGATGTTACAGTATCTCACATTCACTCAAACTGATATTGTTTATTCAGTCAATCAGGTGTCCCAATTCATGCATAAACCGTGTACTGGGCATATGGAGGTTGTTAAAAGGATACTCAGATATCCGAAAGAAACATTTGGGGATGGATTGATATATTCTCCAAAACCATCTGGCAAGGACATGCGCGAGATTACTGTATATTGTGATGCGGACTGGGCAGGGGATCTAGATGAACGAAGCGTAAAAGTATCTTCAACAAGATACTAATAGCAATATTGCAATATTCTTGGAAACAAATGCATACACATACGCATAACAAGAACACTTTAAACACTTGTGCACAAAAAGCACAACACAAACTCACAAATGCGCAAAAGCATACCCAAGAGTCATAAGATTGAAAAGGAGCTTGTGCTATAATCCCAAAAGCTTAACAAATACATAAGGGGAAAGCCCATTTAAATAGAGGAGGTGGAGTCCTTGGAGAGGCTCCACCTCTAGCCGTTGGAGCCCCTTCCAACGGTCACAAATGTGACAGTTGGAAGGGGCCCAACGACTAGATGGTCGGCCCCTCCAAGGTGATTTCCACCTTTTACAAAAAGCAACAAAAATAAATAAAAAATAAAGAAAGAAAAAGAATAAGAGGAAATTACAAAAACATATTCTAAATATGCCTATGCTTCCGTTTGACTAACCCATTTTGTTGTGGAGTTTTCGGGCAAGATTTCTGATGGATAATACCATAATTTTCAAGGTAACTGTTGAATTCATTTGAAAGGTATTCACCACCAGAGTCAGACCTATGAATTTTTAAACTTCCATTAAATTGATTTAAAATCATCATATGAAACGTTTTAAACATTGAAAAAACTTCATGTTTATGTTTAAGAAAGTATATCCAACAAAACCTAGTGTAATCATCCACGAAAATAACATAATACAAGAATCCTCCTTTAGATATCACAGGAGTGGGTCCCCATACATCGGAATGAACAATTTCAAAGGGCTTTATTGAAAACATGGATCTTTGAGAAAAAAGGTAGACTTTTCATTTTCCCAAGAATACAATCATTACAAACAAAATCTCCTTTACAACGATGTTTAATAAAAGGCAAATAAGAGATTTTAACAATGTTGGGATGTCCCAGTCTCTTATGCCATACATGAATATCTTTGTTTTGAACAACATTACAAAATTGATTTTTGGGAACTTGAAGAAAGTCAACGTAGTAGAGTTCGCCTCTCCTAGAGCCTTCCTCAATCAATCTCCCAGAGTGGCGATCCTGAATCTAACATTTATCAGAAGTGAATTTTACATCGCAACCATGATCCGAGAGTTGAGAGACTGAAAGTAAATTTAAATTTAATTTTGGTATAAGACGAATTTTAGGGATAAAAAAATTCCGTTTTTCAAAATTTCCTATTCGTTTAATTTCAAGAGGTATTCCATCCACCGTTGAGACAAAGGATAGAAGAGGATTTTTAGAAAATTCGGAAAGGGAGCAAACACTTGGAGTCATATGAAAAGATGCGCCGGAATCTAAAAGCCAATATATCTTACCGGAAGGTGAAGAGGTAGACATAGCGGCTCCGGAAGTTCCTCCCTTGAGAAGAAGTTGCAAAGCTTCTACAATTTGATGAAGAGAAAGAGACCCATTTGACGATGATGGTCGTTCCACTTGTTGAGATGTCATGGCCATAGCAAGTATTTTCTTCCATTTTGGGCATATAGGTTTAATGTGCCCCGGTTCTTTACAAAAATAACATGTAAGCTTGCTATAGTCCTTCTTTATACCTTGACCAATTGAATTTTGATTCTTGAAGTGAGGAGGCTTATAAGTTTTCAAATTGCTCCCCAGTCTTGATACAACATTAGCGCCTTCATTTTCTTCATTACTTGAAGTAGCAAAAACACTTAAATTGTTTTTGCTAAAGTTCATACGAGTTTCCTCCCCACTTAGCTTTGTAATGACATCCTCAAGAGAGGAGGAAACGAAGGAGGAAAGGAGAGAGGACCGAATTTTCTCGAACTCGGGTCTAAGGCCATTCAAAAAATTAAAAAAATGGTCATCTTCCAATTGTTAGTATCTAAGCTCAATAGCTTCTCCACTCCACTTAGGCTCAAGCATTGCGAGTTCATCTCATGTGGACGATAATTCCGCAAAGTATTCCCTTATGGACATCTCATTTTGTTGAAGGGTCAAAGCCTTTTTTTGGAGATAATACATGTGTGACAAGTCTCTTGACGTGTACATTTTTTCTAGATAATGCCAAGCTTCCGATGCTTTCTTGAATTTAATAATGTTGGCATTTATCTTTGTTTCAACCGATGAAAACATTCAAGAAAGAATCTTGAAATTTTTCATTTCTCATTCTTCATGTTTCTTGGAGTATTCCTCAAGAGCTTTATTCCTCTCTTCTCCTTCGAGAATTTTGATTTCGCCTTTCTCTACCAAAGTAATCCTTGGTTCGGGTTTGGGTTCCGGTATAGAACCAAGAACGTATCCCCAAAGACCCTTACCTTTTATTTGAGCTTCCATGTTTCCGGCGCAAACATGATAGTTTGAGCCATTCAATTTGAAGCCAAGAGAAATGGGAGTCTTTTTCACCCATTAGAGAGGATAGAAATTGAAAAATAATACGTACCTCAAGAAACTTTCACGACTTCCTTAACAAAAGAGACTCTCAAAATATTGCCCGAAGAAGGTTATTCACTTCAAATGCCAATAGCTTGACGTCACATTTTTCGAGGCACTTGAAAAACAAATAAAAGCACGAACCTTCTTCTTCAACCAAGCTTTGATACCATGTAAAAGTATTTTCAACAAGATACTAATAGCAATATTGCAATATTCTTGAAAACAAATGCGTACACATACGCACAACAAGAACACTTGAAACACTTGTGCACAAAAAGCACAACACAAACTCACAAATGCGCAAAAGCATACCCAAGAGTCATAAGATTGAAAAGGAGCTTGGGCTATAATCCCAAAAGCTTAACAAATACACAAGGGGAGAGCCCCTTTAAATAGAGGAGGTGGAGTCCTTGGAGAGTCTCCACCTCTAGCCGTTGGAGCCCCTTCCAATGGTCACAAATGTGACAGTTGGAAGGGGCCCAACGACTAGATGGTGGGCCCCTCCAAGGTGCTTTCCACCTTTTACAAAAAGCAACAAAAATAAATAAAAAATAAAGAAAGAAAAAGAATAAGAGGAAATTACAAAAACATATTCTAAAAAGAATATGTTGTAAAAAGACTAAACTACCCCTACGGCTAAACAGTTATAAAAATATATTTTATATATATATAATAAGTAGATACATATACATATACATATATATTAATATATGTATATATATAATAAGTAGATACATATACATATACATATACATATACATATATATTAATATATGTATATGTATTACCTTATATATATAAAATATATATATTACATTGCATGATTAGAATACATAATTTAACACGAAGGTCTACATCAGGATATTGAATCTTCAGTAGAAGAAATTTAGTATCCTGGAGCAGTAGAAAACAAAAGGTCATTGCTAGATCAAGTATTAAGGTTGAGTACAAATCTATCACATGGGTCAGACATTTGCTACTGAAGTGGAAGAAGTGATATCTCGGTCTGTCTTGTTGTGCGACAATCAAAGTGCTCTCAACATGTCATTCAATCAGGTTCATTACAGTCGTGCCAAGCACATTGAGATAGATCAACATTTTGTGAGACAAAAGGTTGAAGAAAAGGAGATCGAGCCCGAATTTGTTAACACTGAAAGACAAGTTGCAGACATATTCACAAAAGGCTTGACCAAGGATCGTTTTTGGACACTTAAAGGCAAGTTGTTCATGGTTCAACACCATGATCAACTTGAGGGGGGGCTGAAAAAGTCTATTTGTCTATGTATTCTTTACTTGTATTTGTTATTTTGTATTCCGGGTTCGGATAATATATCAGACCCGACCCATACTGTAAACGAAGGATATATATACATGTTTTAGATCACGATTTCATTATTGGAAATCATGACAACCGCAACTCCTTTCTCTTTCATCTCTCTTTCACGTGTGACAGATCCTAGTGAAATCTAACAGTACATGGATTAGACCAACAACTGACGTTTATACATAACTAGCCGATTGTTATCATGTTGATTCATGTCTAACCAAGCCATGTAGATGATTCTGATCATGTACATGGATCAACTCAGTTGTGAATGTCAATCTATGACAGGCCGATCCATGTACATGAACAGACTGGTTGTGATATATTTACTTTTTGAGTGGCCGACCCATGTACATGAATCTGATCAGCAGTGGTAAACTTCTGCATAGTCGATTGTAGACATGAAATTGGGCATGTACACAAATTTGATCGGCTTTTGAAAAAAAAATTGCATAGCCAATTTACGTACATGAAGATGGTCATGTACATGATTCTGATTGAAATATGTATTTTTTGAGTTGATACATAAATCCGATCCTAAACCGATTAGTTTGCAATTATGCACATCATATGCATGAATTTGAAATTAATTAGATGTTTGTACAACTGAGATCATATGCATGTTTGGTTAATTATATGCATGAAATTGATCATGAATGGTATGGTCTACAAGTATTGTATTCGCATGCGTATGTACTTAGCTTAATGTGCATTCTTTTTGTGTTTTGAATGTGCATTATGAACATATTGAGAAACTGTGTTTGTGTGTTTCATGTTAACTGAAATTTTGCAATTGGCATAAATTACTTGTTGAGATGTGTTCGTGGTCAGATGTGAACCACTGCGGGCCGTATAGGCCAGGAGCATGTGTTGCTCTAATGTTGTTGATTTTATTTATACATTGCAAAAATCTATTTCTGAAAATTATTGGTTTTCCAAATTTAAATAAATTGTGAGGGCCGAGACCTAAAATTGTTTGTTTTTGCATGAGGATTTGCAAAGAGGTTCTTGCATAAAGAACTTGAATTTGATTTGAAATGGTAAAAGAGACCAAACAATGTAATTAATCTTTTTCTTGATGTCCCTTCCACAGTAGGGGAATCTCGGATGGTGGTCATGGGAGACCGTAAGGATACTAAAACTCTATGTGAGATTGTGCTCAGAACCCAATGTGGTGGTTCACCTAATGACCACGATTTTAGAAAGCTTTCAACCAATTTGCTTGGGGGCGGTGGTGTTGACTCAACTGTAGTTATTGGTATACCAAGAAAGTGGCATCAATGGTTGAGGATTTTGATGTCCCGACATTAGGTGAAGATTCCTAATGTTTCGATGGAAGGTGAGGATTCTTGATATCGTCGAGAAACAAACGTAAAACCCAGTAATTAAAATACAAATTGTGTGTTAAGCTACGACTGGAAACCTAACTCAAACCTCAGGAATTGTGCCTATTTTGAGTATTCACGGGTTTAAGAAAAAGTGAAAATTAAACTTGTGTGCATTTAATAGGAACATGCATGCAAAAGAAACTCTGATAAATAACTTAATAAGTTATTCATGCATATGCATTGAATCATGCATATTTTATTGTTCAGCATTAGTTCATGTGTCTTTACATATTTGGTTTTGCATGATACTTGGTTGAATGCTTGAATGGTAAGATACTTGTAGTAAGTTATTGCTTTTAATATTCCTCTGAAATTTATGCATGAATTGATTTATGCTATTTTCTTTACTAGCTAGAGGCTACGAGACTTGTGATGGTATTTGGGTTCTGACAGATGGCATGAATTTGATATAAGTCTATTTTTGTGTTCTTGACATTGGTTAAATCAATAAAGTTTATTCTATTACTTGAAGTTGATTCAATGCATGGAATGGTTTGTGGTTTGGTAATATTAAATCTGTGATGTGCCCCAGATCCTCAGAAGTGTTTCCGCAATTGATTTTAAAAAAAATCCACTATTTTTCGAAGGTCAGCAGTTGGGCGATTCAATTGAATCATCCTATACAAAAACTTGACCCCATTTCTTTGGAAATAAAAGTGTATTTCTTTGTGATAATGAGTTGCAATGATTCTTCAAAATCTACAACAGCTCACACTAGTTCATCCATGAACTGATTGAATGTTCTTAGGTCCTATGCAATCATCTGTTCCATCCTGTCCTTAGTGCAGGTATTCTGAAAGCTTCATTTTTGCAGACACTGATTATTGGGATTTGAGAACGAAAGAAACACATAAACAGCACAAATTTTATTCTTTTTTTTCATTTGTTCCCATAACCAAAACATTTTCTTTGGCATGAAATTATTCAAATAACACATAATTGAAGCTGTTTGCTTGTTTTGGGACCATTTTCACTAAATTTATGGCATTCACAGCAATGTGTCCTATATCCAAAGATTTTTAAGAGGGAATAAAAGCTAGAAACGTCATCAAGCTATCTTTATCAAATTGAATTACAAGACTGAACGGGATTGACAGATGATTTCTTGATCTTCACCAAAAGAGAAGCCCTTGACAAATGATATACAGTCGAACAAATTCCAACAAGAGCATTGTCTAAGTTGTGCAAAATAATGATATTTCTATAATGAAATAACAAAAAATTGTAAAAATACTAGAAAAAATCCCTGTAAAAAGTGTTTAATGATAGAAATATTCCTAGACTTTGAACAGAAAATAACAGAAATTGGAGAAGAAAACACATTAGGGTCGGCATGATTTCCCACGTGTTAGTGTTATATTCATTTTTGTCTTATAGTAACATAATTTGAACCACTGTCACCGATATATTGAAAATATCACGATATTATCAGCTATTTCAAGGTAGCCGATAATATCGGGAATATACCACGATATTTTTAATATATCACCAGAAACAAAATATTGCGATGTTTTTGGGAAAAAATCTTTTTTTTAATTTTGAGTTTGCATTTCCTATTTTTTTGTTTCTTTTATATTTTAAAACCTTTAAAACATGTTTCTTTATATTTTTGGAAGAAAAATAATGAAAAACTTATTATTTTCTCAGTATTTTTGTTGTTATTTTATATTTTTTCAATTTTTTAAACTCCAAAGATATTCCTGAGATTTATCAACTTTTGAAAATCTCTCCGAGAAATACCCTCGCCGAGAAATTACCTTTAATGATATAGGTGACTATAATTTGAACATTACTAAAAATACCCTCATCAGTTATGCACAATGAGATAATGGAATAATGAATAAACAACCTCACATCTCCTATTAGCCTCTCTCAAGTTGTGCATGGTCCTTTACAATGTAGAACTCTGATGAAAATACCAAAGTTGAATTCGCAACAACATGCATCTTTTGTCTAAAAAAACTTGCTTCTAACTCTTGATCTTCAATCTTGTGTCTTATAAAATGTTGATCTGTTTCAATATGTTCCATTCATCCAAGTTGGGTTGAATTTAGTGAAAATTATATACTTTGATTGCTACAAAATAATATTGATCTCAGAATACAATGAGAAGATGTCAAATCTATGCTACTTCTAGTGCAACAGCTGCCACAGATCTATATTCCACTTCAATGACACAACAAGCAAATGCTCTTTGCCTGCTACTACTTCAAGCTAAAAGATTTCTACGTAAAACACAATATCAAGTAGATTCTTTCATGCAGATCTCCTTTCCAATTTAAACTTAAAATAAAAAACCATAATCATAAGAATTTTTTTTCCTTTAGTCTTCTTGTGCATGCATCCATAATTCCGTTTGTATTTGAGGGACAGCAAGGTGTTCATATATTAAAAAGGACAGTGACAAGTAGTCACTCCCAAGGAGGAAGTACATACATGAACAGAGGAGGCAAAACAACATACATAATAGTAACTCAGGTTGGTAAGAGATGCCACCAACCGGATAGGATCCATGATTGCCTTAAATACCACAATATTGATATGTATCTTTTCCAGCTCATGCATAAATTGTGACGCCTAATTCATATAAAAAATATATCAAGCTTAGTAAATCTATGGTATTGCAAAGAACTCTATATTTCTTGCACCTCCACTTAATCTCTAGCTGATTAGACTTGAAGTACTAGATGGTGACACTTTCATATCTAATTTTGAGAATAAGTCCACCATCTTTTTATGTTCATATACAATCAGTCAATCTCCATTTCTATATACCTCAACACATCAAAAAAATATACTAATTATGCTAGATATTTCATTTGAAATCTGTCATTTAGAAGCCTTTTATTTTCTGCAGTACGCCTCAAGCTCCTTATAATTATCACATCATTCATGTACAAGAGAAGTAATTTGATTCTCTGCTTACCATTTCAAATAATCAAGAGGGTGATACAACACACATCTTTGAACACCATGTCAACTTGTGAAAAGCTTCCATTTTATAATCTAGGTGCTTGTTTTAGCCTACATAGAGTCTTCTTTACTCTGCAAATGTCCATTCTTAGATCTCGGTCACCATACTCTGGTAGTCTGCAAATGTCCATTCTTAGATCTCGGTCACCATACTCTGGTAGTTGCTCGACACCTTTTTCAATCATTCATGCAAAAATGTCCCCTTCATATCCACTAGTGTCTCTTCATGATTCACAGCAAGAGAGGATAATTCTAATAGTTCTTGCTTGAATACTAGACTAAGGGTTTCTTCTAGCCCAATCCATGCTTTTGAATAACTTTTCTTGGTAACCAGCCATCTTGATATTTATCTATCAATTTAATCCACTTCGTATTTTGCCTTGTTCACTATTCATAAACCACTATAGTTTTAACCCTTAGCTTTTTTCAATTTCACAAGTATCAAATCGATGTAGAAACTTTATCCCTTCATTTAAAATAATTGCTTAGTTCAGAAATTTTCCAAGGTAAAATATGAAAAGCTTGGTATTCTACATTAAATGCCTCATAAGTTATCCATCCATCAACTAAATGCTTAGTTCTGCTGAATCTTCATATTAACCCATTGTTCTTGACCTCTCATATCTGCTTTGGATCTTTCATTCTTCACTCCTTTATTCCATTTCTTGATTACATATTCTTTCTTCTCATCCAACACATCTTTACTTTTCCATTCTTGCATATTTCTGTACTAGTTTCCTCATCAATTATCATATCTTTTACACACCCTATCGAGTCTGTCCCTGAGAATATTTTATCTCATTTTTATTTCTATTACTAAGAACAGATTTCCATTTCTAATGTTCACAATAAGAAAAATAAAGTGTATGTTTTGATGTTGACATGATGACAGAGTAATCCTATTCTTTGAGCAAAGAAGTTGGAGAGAGGAATGTGCTTGATTCCAGATGTGGCCATGATAACTACTTGTCACTGCTAATGTTTTACAATATCTTATGATTTTTTTATCACATCACTGATAGTTTTGTCTTACTGGTAGGCACTTTGTTCTTAGACAGTGTCTTGGTAAGTTCCCAATGTAGCTTCCACAAAATAATGAACACAGTACAAAATCATTTTCCATTAAGGACATAATAGTTAGATTTCCATTCATAATTAGAAAACTCATACTAACTCTAGATCCACCAGGAATAGGAGGAAGCTTTCCACAATAATTTATTTTCAAGGTGTCATTTTCTTTTCTTTTTTATAAAATTTTGTACTTGCTTGTAAACTCTCAGTTCATAAGGTAGTTACATGCTCTATATTCCATGGATGTATCAGGTCCCATGTGTTAGTGACCTTTTCCTAAGCACTCATTCCATCATCATCTCCTTTATTAGGATCAATAAGGTTGCCAAAAACAAAGGATAAAAAACAACCCCAAAAAAATAATAGCTATCATCGCACAGGAACTTCACTTGACAAGGAGAAAGCCTTCTATTTCATCCACAAAATCCCTCCCTTCTTCCACCCACATGATGTTCAATAACAGAAGTGTTTATTTTACACCTTCAGGATGTTATGGCAAGTAATCTCACCTCTTGAGCTTTCATGGGCAGCAAGCTAACATGACTGATATCAGAGATTTGTATTTTAATATTTATAATTTTATATTCATCGAATCTTGGAGACTATTCAGAATATATACTGACCCCAGGAAGATCAACATCCGTAGGAATTCGTTTGCAGAAGTTCCCAAAGTATTCTTGAACTTGAAGCCCCTAAAACAAGATGAAAACAAGCTCTCTCGGTATCAATCATACCTTATCAAACAGAAAATACTACACAACAAACAAAAGATACACATGATGCACATCATGACTTACCTGACTGCACCTCACTCGCATTACTGCCTCAAAACCTTGAGGTCTGGTAAGGTTCCATCGAAGATCATTGTATAACTTTGCAGAATCAGATACTGCCGAAAAAGGATGGTAATAGTATACCTAAAAAAAAGGACGAGGTTTTCAACATTGTGCCAAATATAATTACAAAATCTATAACACATTATTTGACACCTAAGAGGTCCCAACATTTATGTGGACAGAACACGGCAACCAACTAAAACATAAATTCATGACACAACTGACGAGATAATTCCAAAGAAATAAGTGCTTCATATCACAAAAAACATGAACCAGATCAAAGAAAGATCTAAAGTGTATTCCTTCATTACCGAAAAACACAACTCAAGATATCTTATTTCCTTTCTGAGAGGAAGAAAGGTAAAGTAATTATGAAAAGGCTTAAATGGATATAGAGAGGGTGACCAAGAGTAACGCAACATCAAACAAATAAGATACACAAAAATAAAAACAGAGACATCGGCAAGCTTGTTACCACAAAGAAGTTCTGTAAAACTAGGACAAGGGGTCACACCGTCACAACCATGCATTTTATATATATGACTATGCACATTCAAATTTCTTAATCTAAAGCAATAGCATGAATATCAGTTTATGTGAAAATTCTTGAAGAACAATTCTAAATCACTATGATTACACAGTCAATAATAAATCCAAGTTGAAAATCAAAATCTAATGTAACACAAGGAAAAACAAAATAAACATTCAAGAGTATAAAAAGAAATAGATAAAGTTAAGGACATGATATGGATTGTGTCTCAGTCTGACACAAGTTTGACTGTGTCCATGAAATGTCATGGTATGTCTGGTATTGTGACACAAGACACCCATGTTAAGTGAACTGGCTGTGTGACGTAGAGAACAAGACACAGCGAACACAAGAAATGCTCCAAACACCCACCACATAAAGCAGCACAAGGCCACTTTGCATTGATACAAACAAGGATGCCTGACACTGTTCTCTTGTGCAGCACCATTAAATAGTGGGTTTTTCATTAAAGATTCTTGAGTTCCATTCTAACCAAATATTCCACTAGGTAGAATAAATCCAACATCTCTGAATCTTAATCCATCTTTTCCCTTTGATTCACCATCCTTCCGCCAACATCAGCATTTTAAGATTACAAAACTTTGAATAAAAAAGCATGTCCAAAAAAAAATGCCTAGTATTGTCCTCTTCCTCCATGCAAATTAGACATCTAATGTCGAGACATGAGCCTCCATTGTTCAATTTTCCAAAAGTTTGCCAGCCCATTCATTACAACCAACAGCAAACAAAGGTCGGTTCCCCTCTCTATTCATGTTTGGTACTTGGATCTAGGTGATGATCTTGAAACCCAAAAGGGACCTACTCCAAAAAGGGCTTGCTGAACAACTTCGCATAGAAAATTCCATTATAAGAAATGAACTACTCAAAAAGAATATTCCCAACAATTAGGTTCTATACCTGAAAAGGCTGAAAATTAAGAATATAAGGTTCCTTAAAACTTTCATCTCAAAATCTTGTAAATTCCTTCAAAAGATTGGCCCTGCCTGGGCAGCAGTTTACAGTTTTCCATCTCGTAGCTATCAGTTTGAAGTTTGAAATTTCAACTGATGAACAACCAAACTGTCTTCTTGTAAATAAGCAATATTTCTAAAATCAAATTACATAAAAAAAATAAACAGAACAAAACATAAGGACTCTTCTATGGTTTTGAAAATGGGAATGATAGATGATATAGGAAAGACAATAAAGATGGATATAAGTATTATTGCCAGAAAACAAATGGTCAATTGTTTTCCAGCTAAAAGCATTTCGACGTTGCAAAAACACAAGAAATATGCCAATAGGCCTATGTAGTCAAAAGCGCCAACTAGGTGCCGACTAGTTGGCCTAGGCCCAAGTAAAATGCCTAGGCTTTGCAATTCCTAGGTGGGTAACTTAAAAGGAACCAATTTTTCCTACTAGGCGCCGACTAGGGTGCCTAGTCAGAAACTAAGCTGCCATTGCCTAGGTGCGGGGGCAGTTTAGTCATTTTTTTATTATATGTATTCTTTTTTTTTGTATATATTACTATGATTTATATATATATATATATATGTTTGTGTTACTTTGCTTTTGGGATTTTTTCTGTGACACAATGAAAGCATAGTCACAAATATCATTCTCAAGAATTTCTTGGTAAGGGAAAATCTCAGTAGATTTTGAAAAAAACTATTTTTCTCAGGAAAAACTTGGAAAATTAAAAAAAACTTGTAAAAAATTAACAAAGATAAAGAAAAAACATAATATTTTACACTTCTAAACGCTAAAAATGATTTAGCAACACTATATAAATGAGTTAAGTATCAAAGAAAAAAAGAAATCACGTATCAACTATCAAGAAACAATTATAAATTAAAAACCACAACATCAAAAATAACAAATGAGCTAAACTTCAAGGGAAAAAAATCAAATACCATCAAGCAACAATTACAAATTAAAAATCACATCTAAAATGTCCAAATCGAGATTACAAACCATGAAATTATCATTCCATCATCAATGTTTTCAAATACAAATTACAAAACATAATTGATGCAAAATGTGGAAGTCATCATTCAACAACCCATCATCATCCTCCAAATTGTCCTCTACTTCACTTTCAATGAATGTAAACAATCCACAATGTCCACCATCTTCATCTAGTTTGGTTACTTTTTCAAATGAAACAACGCCCTACATAGTGAACAACCGTAAACACAAATACATCCTTTTTGTGGTTAATTAGCAGCAAATGTACACATGATAACATTAACAAATACCTTGATAAAATGTGCAAATCAAATATACTGATTTTAAGCTATCTATAATCTTAATTACACATATAACATTTTTTTTAGATAGATTCTAGAATAAGAAAGATGACGGGTCATTGGTCAGAATTACAACTCAAACTCTTCTAAATGAGAGTAAAAAATAGCATCAAGAAAAGAAGTAAGAAGAAAGAAAGAACCCATGGAAAAACTAAAAGAGGGAGACAGAAAGTATTTATCTCCCATATAAATTCAATATAAAAATCAGCTTAAAAGATCAGAGGGAGTAACAGTCCAACATGAATCAACATATTTAAATAATAAAACAGAGTAACAGAATGCAAACTTGAGACAGAGTAACAGTATGTTGATCATATATCGTAGAATTTTTTTGTGAGAGACGAGAGAGAGTACAGGCATGAGATCCAATAACTAGGATTTAGGAAGCATAAGCTCAAGTTTCCTACAAATAAGCAAACTGATGTCTGTTTATTTGTTCTCTTACCATCATTGGAAGGAAACCTAGATGTCGGGTTAGAATCTTACTTCAAGAAGTCAGTCATTTTAAAGAGCATATTTCTTCCTGCAGCAACTTTTGTTGCTTCTTTTTATGTTCCCATAGTTTTTTATATTTCAATGATTAATGTGCTTTGATAAATTCAATGGCTTAAATAACCATGATTAAAAGTGTGTATTAGGATATTTAATTAATTTCAAAATTTCGTGTTTATTTTTTATCCCTATTCTAAATCCATGTCAATTTGGTTTGTATACTCAGTGATCTTTTCCCACTTGTGATGTCAAGCATAAATTTCAATATTTGTGTACTGCAGGACTATACAAAAGTACACAGATTTTAGGCACTGCAATGTTAATTTTGTGTGTGTGTGTGTATGTGTCTGTGATATTTGTTGTATTCTCTTAGTTTTAGAACTCTATTAATGAGTTCATCTTCAAGATGGTTTTCATCTCTGATGCTCTCTCATGATTGTTTGTTTGTTTTGTTTTAGGGGAAACACAGACAATTGAGTGGGCTATGCGCCTACGAGTTGCTCTTTATATGGGCGAGGCTTTGGACTATTGTAGTAGTGAAGGTCAGCCATTGTATCATGATCTCAATGCATACAGAGTTCTCTTTGATCAGGAAATAATGTATGTTTGTCTCAAGTGCAGCAAGAATCCTGTATTAGAAAAGTTTGTTGGTTCCATTTAGTCTGAGTTGTTTAATTGAGAGAATGTGCCCTTCCCTCAACTGGAAGAGGCTGGAAATAGCTGGAAAGTTTGGACTTTGTTTATAGCTTGCAGAGTCCCTGTACAGCATCATTGATTTGTTCGCAATTTTTTCTCTAGGAGAAGTGGATTTTAAAATCTCCCTAAGAATTTCTTGAGACCAGCATTAGTGGAGCATGCACAGGTGCACAGACAGCTTCACGACTTGCTCACAATAATTTTCAGGAGAAATGAGTTTTATCCCTAAATACTCTCCTGTCAAGAATTTCCTGAGAACATTAGTGGGGCATGCACACATGCACGCACACATGGTTGTGGCTGTGTTTCAGCTTATATTCTTATTTTTACTTGCAGGATGGTGATCCAAGACTTTCTTGCTTTGGTCTTATGAAAAACAGCAGAGATGAAAAGAGTTATAGCACGAACCTTGCTTATACACCGCCAGAATATTTACGAACTGGTAGCTGATTTCTTGGCACGGGGCGGTCTAATTGCTGGTTGCTTGCCAACATTTTTCTCAGAATTTATAATTGTTTTCGTAATGCTGGCTAGTGGCTACCATCATTATGTTGGCATATCGTAGATTTTTTTTGTGAGACGAGAGACAACGTACCTATTTTCTGGGCTCAACCACGAGAGAGAGCCTGCGTGTGAACAACGAAAGAGAGAAGCTGCGTGATACACACAGTCACATACATGAGAGACGAGAGAGAGTACATGCATGTGAGAGACGAGACAAGAGAGAGAACGTACCTATTTTCTGGGCTCAACCACGAGAGAGAGCCTGCGTGTGAACGACGAGAGAGAGAGAAGCTGCGTGAGAGAGAGAGAGAGAGAAACAGAATGCAAAAATAAAACCCTAATTAGGGTCGGGCGCTCTTTGTTTATACCCCAACTTTTAGTCAAATTAGGGCTTTGACCCTAATTTGACCAAAAGCAGTAAAGGTGTATACGCCTCATTTTGAGGCGCGCCTCAAGGCGTATGAGACGCACGCCTTATAGTTTTTGCGTTTTATTCATGCGCCTCAAGGCATAAAGCCCCTCGCCTTGAGGTGAGGCGCGCTTTTTAATAACACTGGATGGATCCATACCCAGTCCATGTTCTAATACATACCATAAGAAGAAAAGAATGATGAGGGAGATCTTTCTATTACCTATGTCAAAAATCCAGAAGACGTATCCTGGTTGAAACGAGATCAGGCGTTGGTTGCCTATATCACTTCTACATTGTCATAGGAAGTGCTTGTGGCAATTTCAGATGACTGCGCCGCAATGCAATTATGGCATCGATTGGTTCACACATATTCTCAAGTTTCTCCGGCCAAAATATTATTTTTGAAGAGAGAGTTTCAAATGTTGAGAAAGGACTCCATGACCATCATGGAGTACTTGAACAAAATGAAGACCATTACAAATCAGTTAGCCATCGTCGGATGCGCAGTTAGTGACAAAGATATGGTGCAACAGACTTTGAGTGGGCTGGGATCGGATTATCATATGATGGTTATGTAATGAGATATTGCGGAAATATAAAGAGTGCTTATACGCACTTACAACAATGACTAAAAGAGACAATATCACAAGTCCATTAAGGGACAATACAAACACAAGCCTTTAATAAGGCAACAATATAAAAAGCCTCTTATTGAAAAGAGAGAGAGCTCTCTAAAATGCATACATACAAGGGGTTCACCCCTATTTATACAAGAGGGAGTGGAAGGAAAAGGAAGGCCAAGGGCCTCAAAAGAAGAGCCCAAAAGGGGGCTCCCATAAAGTCGTTGGGAGCCCCCAACGGTCACATTTGTGACCGTTGGGGGCTCCAACGACTCTATGGTTGGAGCCCCTTTTGGTTCCTAAAAAATACAAAAAAGAAAACAAAAAATAAAAATAAAAAAAGGAATTACATTTTAACAAAAAATAAAAATAGTTGTTTTCTAAAACAACTATGTGAAATTACAAAAATACCCCTATCAGGTATTGATGTAATATATATGTATGTGTGTGTGTGTGGAGTACATTTTAACACCCCCCCCTCAAACTTTACGGGAAAATGACATAAAGTTTGCCAAGGAGAAACATGAAACGGGGAGCCGGAAGGGCTTTAGTAAAGAAGTCCGCCAACTGATATTCTGAAGTGACATACGGTAGATCAATTGTTCCTCGTAAGTATTCATCACGAACATAGTAGCAATCTATTTTGATATGTTTGGTACGCTCATGAAAGGTATGATTGCTTGCAATATAGATGGCACTCTTGTTGTCGCAACACAACTTCGAAGCTTTGGTAATATCAACCCCCATGTCTTTAAGCAGACTGCGAAGCCATACAAGTTTCATTGTTGTGGTTGTCATAGCCCGATACTCAACTTCAGTAGATGATAGTGAAACTTTCTGCTGCTTCTTGCATCACCAGGCAATCAAAGAGTCCCCTAGAAAGACACAAAAACCAGTAGTTGAGACTCGATCATTAGGATTACCTCCCCAATCTGCATCAGTATAAGCAAGAAGATTCAAGGAAGAAGAGGAGGATAGAAATAGCCCTTTATTGATGGTGTTCCGAATGTAACGAATGATCCGGAGAACAACACTCATGTGCACAGTTGTAGGAGCATGCTGAAATTGACTAACTGAGTGAACCGCATGAGTGATATCTGGTCTGATGATGGTTAAGTAGGTGAGAGACCCAATGAGTTGTCTGTAGGGTGTGGGATCTTCCAGAAGAACCCCATCCTCCAACCGTAATTTGGCATTAATAACCTCGGGAGTCTCTATTTTTTTATCATCTGAAATGCCAGACTTAGAACATATATCTGCAGCAAGCTTCATCTGTGACAAAATATATCCTCGAGAAGAATATGCAACTTCAACTCCACGAAAGAATCTAAGAAAACCTAAATCAGACATATCAAAATTATTTTTTAACATATTTTTAACATCAACAATACTATTTTGATCATTCTCAGTGATAATCATATCATCAACATAAAGTAACAACATAACAATACTAGTACTTGCATTTTTAACAAAAAGAACAATGTCAGTATAACAAGAGTGAAATCCTAATTTCATCATGATATCACTGAAATGATCATACCAAGCCTTAGGGGCTTGTTTAAGGCCATACAACGCTTTTAAAAGCCGAAGAGTTTGACCTTGCTCAATATTATGTCCAGGTGGTGGATCCATGTAAACTTCGTTTAAACTTTCATTTAAAAAGGCATTTTTTACAGCAAGTTGACAAATAGGTCATTATTTGGTTGATGCGACAGCTATTAAAGTCCTGACACTGGTCATTCGAGCTACGGGAACAAATGTTTCTTTATAATCAATTCCATATTCTTGTGAGTATCCCTTAGCGACTAGCCTAGCTTTATATCGTTCTAAAGATTTATCGCTTTTAGTTTTGAATTTAAAAACCCAACGACACCCAATAGGTTTTTTGTGTGGGGGTAGATTAACTATTTCCCAAGTATTGGCCTTCTTTAGTGCATTTAGTTCAACTTGCATTGCTTCAACCCAATGTGGTATAGATTTAGCTTGATTATAGTGAGCGGGTTCAAAATAAGAATGTAGGGATATTAAACATGCTCGATAGTTGGGTGTCAAAGAATCATAGGATACAAACCTATTTGGTGGTATTGATATTCTAGAAGAATGTCTAATTTGTGGTTCCTCTGTAGACTCAAAAATTTGGGAATATTTTTCGAGGGCACTAATAGGGTTTTCTTGATTTCTTCTTGAGTATACATTCATATTTACATTATTATCATTTGAGGGTATTATATCAAGATTGGACACCTCACATGTATCTTTTATGCTTTCAAGAGAATTATTTTGTATGTCATCAATAAAATCATATAAAAATATGTAATCAATTTCATTTGTTTCTTCAATTTTATCAAAACCATTCTCATCTTCAAGAAATGTTACATCTTTTGAAACATAAAGTTTATCATTTTTAACATCATATCTATGCCCTTTTTTATTTTCACTATATCCTAGAAAAACACATTTAATTGCTTTTGGAGACAACTTATCTCTCTTATGTAATAGAACAAAGCATTTATAACAAAAAATACGAAGACGATTGAAATTGGGTAAAAATTTAAAGAGCTTTTCATAGGGAGAAGCATTTTTTAACTTAGAAGAGGGCATTCTATTGATTAGATAAGTTACGGTTAAAACAACTTCGGCCCAAAATTTCATTGGAATATTTCTAGAGACAAATAATGTTCTAGAGGTTTCTACAATGTGCCTATGTTTCCTTTCCACTAGGCCATTTTGTTGAGGGGTTCTAGGACATGATTTTTTATGACAAATTTACTTTTGAGTTAAACAGTTTTGAAATTCATGAGATAAATATTCACCACCGGAATCGGTTCTCAAAGTAGATATGTTACTTTGGAATTGATTTTGGATTTTTCTATAAAAATCTTTAAAGAAAGTAAATACTTCCGACTTATGACTAAGAAAATAAATCCAAACATACCGAGTAAAATCATCAATAAAAGTAATATAATAAGAGTAGCCCCCTTTAGACATGACCGGATAAGGCCCCCAGACATCGGAATGCACCAATTTAAATGGTCTTGACAAAAGAAAAGTTCCAGTTGAAAACAAAATAGACTTCATTCTTCCAAAAAAACAATCTTTGCAATTAATTTCTTTTTCCTTACAAAATTTGTTTCCAAAGGGAAAAAGGTACATTTTGGAATAACTTGGATGACCAAGTCTTTTATGCCAAGTTTCCATATTTTTTTATTGGACATAAGAACAAAAATAATTTGTGGGAAGGTCTAAATGATCCATAAAGTAGATGTCTCACTTCCTATGGCTTTGCCCAATCCGTTTCCCGGACCGAAGATCCTGCACAAAGCAACCATTAGATTAGAAAGATATTTCACATCCATGGTCAGCAATTTGGGAGACCGAAAAGAGATTTAAATTTAGTTTGGAAATAACTCTTACTTTTGGAACACAAAAATTTTGAGTCTTTAAAAGAGCCAATACTTGAAATTTTTTAAAAAGTTTCATCGGCCGTAGAGACACAAAAGCCCTTTAAATTGACGCAAACATCAACAAGTGCATTTTCATGGGGGGTCATATGAAAAGAGGCTCCGGAGTCAAGGATCCAAGAATACGTACCGGGTGATGATGTAAAAGCAATAGCCGCACCCGACGTGGAGGAAGAAGCTTTAAGAATTTGTTGAAGATCCATATATATTTGCCCAAGAGTTTCTTTGAGGTCACCATTCTTGCCTTCATCTTCTTTGATGGTAGTTTCTTCAAGGGAGGCCATCTTAGGCTTGAAAGTTCCATTAAGCTTTGGGCAAGCAGGTTTGATGTGACCCGGCTCATAGCAATGATGACAAACAATCATTTTTCTTCCTCCATTATAGTTTCCTTGTTTCCCAAAATGAGGAGGTTTATAGGTTCTTACATTGTTGTCGGGTTTGGATACGGCAAGCACTTCATCAACATGTTTACTCATGCTAAGCCTTGTCTCCTCTTGAGTGATTTCGGCAATGGCATCCTCAATTGGAGAAAATATAGATCTATGGAGAAGTGAGGATCTCACTTGCTCTAATTAGGGACGTAGCCCAAAAAGAAATTGAAATAATCGTTCTTGTTCCATTTGTTTTTATCTCAATTCAATATCTTCCATAGCAACCCATTTTGGCTCTAAAAGAGCCAATTCATCCCATAGTGGGTTTAAGGCACTATAATAGTCTTGAATGCTAGAATCACTTGTTTGGTGGTTCTAATCTTTTCTTGCAAAAAATATGCTCTTGCAAGATCCTTTTGGGTATACATATCCTTCATAAAGAACCAAGCCTCATTGGCCCGACGAAATTTAGCTATATTAGCACATACCTTGAGTTCAACATTGTTCATAAACCACGTAAGGATTTTTGCGTGATTGCTTTCCCAATCTTTCACTTTTTGATGATTTTCAATGGCCTTGAGGCGAGCATCTCCTTCAAGAGCTTTTTCTTGACCTCCTTCGTTCTTTGTGAGCATAAGTTTAGGTTCTGAAACGGCACCCATGACAAAACCCCAAAGTTTCTTTCTTTTGAGGTTGTTTTCCATTGCTGATGCCCACAACATGTAATTCTTTCCATTGAGCTTGAAGGATAGGTCAATCTTTGCCTCCATGATGTTTCCAAGAAGTGAGAAGAGAAGAGATACACAAAATATGAAATATATGTACCACACTTTCCTTTCAAGAACCGAGTGGCTCTGATACCATGTAATGAGATATTGCGGAAATATAAAGAGTGCTTATAAGCACTTACAACAATCAATAAAAGAGACAATATCACAAGTCCACTAAGGGACAATACAAACACAAGCCTTTAAGAAGGCAACAATATAAAAAGCCTCTTATTGAAAAGAGAGAGAGCTCTCTAAAATGCATGCATACAAGGGGTTCACCCCTATTTATACAAGAGGGAGTGGAAGGAAAAGGAAGGCCAAGGACCTCAAAAGAAGAGCCCAAAAGGGGGCTCCCATGGAGTCGTTGGGAGCCCCCAACGGTCACATTTGTGACCGTTGGGGGCTCCAACGACTCTATGGTTGGAGCCCCTTTTGGTTCCTAAAAAATACAAAAAAGAAAAAAAAAAGGAATTACATTTTAACAAAAAATAAAAAATAGTTGATTTCTAAAACAACTATGTGAAATTACAAAAATACCTCTATCGGGTATTGATGTAATATATATATATATATATATATGTGTGTGTGTGTGTGTGGAGTACATTTTAACAGGTTACTTCCTTACTGTGTTTGCCAGATTTACCTACTTTTGAAGATCTTCGTGCCAAGCTTTTGCAGTATGAGATGACCTTAAAGGGATTTTCTGAAGATACGCATTCTCAAGGTGGAGCACACACTATTCTTGCTACAGGAGTTGCCTATGGGCAAGGACGTAGTAGATATGATTTTCGAGATAGGAGTCAAGAAAGAAATGGACAAGGAAGTCGTGGAATATTACCTACACCTAATATTCCTCCCAGTGGGCAAAGGCAAAGATCAATACTGACATGTTTTCTATGCAATAAAAAGGGGCACATCAAAGCAAATTGTTGGTTCAATCCTAAAAATAAAGGTAAAAAATCATAGACAAGCAAGGGGTCAGATAAATTGAAGAACAGTGACGAAGTCAAGGAGTTGTTACTCTCTGCTCTAGTTGAATTGAACTTAAAGCAAAATGATCAGGGCACTTGGTATGTCGATTCTGGTGCAACCACTCATGTCACTGGTGATGTTGGTAAGCTCCTAACTCATGTTCCCTATGTTGGTAAAAATAGTATAGTCACTGGAGATGGGTCTCACCATCGTATTTCTCACATTGAAAATTTTGTCATTCCTATGTCTACTTCTTCTCTTACTCTCTCAAATGTCATTTATGCTCCGAATATCAAGAAAAATATTGTTTTTGTCTCTAAGCTTGTTGATGACATCAATGCCTTAGTTGAGTTTACTCCTTTTTTGTTCGTGTCAAGGAGATTCACACAAGGGAAATGTTCATTGAAGGAAAGCGACAAGGGAATATATATGTGTTTCAAGAGAATCCTTCCACTTTGAAGCTCGCATCATCATCTTCTTCAGTTTCTTCTAAAAATATTTTTAGTCTTTCTGAGTGTAATAAGCCAAATCTTTGGCATGGTCGTTTGGGTCATTGTAGTAGTCGTTTTATTGAAAAGTTTGTTTCTAGCAGTCTTATTCTCAAGTCAAGTCTAAGTTTAAATGTCGATAAAAAATGTTCTATTTGTCTTCAATGTAAGAGTCATGTCCTTCCATTTCATTCTATTAATAAAAGAGCTTCAAAGCCTTTTGAAATTATTTGTTCTGATGTTTGGGGTCCGACTCCAGTTCCCTCCATGTCGGGCATAAGGTATTATCTCATTTTTGTTGATAGCTATTCTCGGTATACATGGATTTTCTTTATGAAATGTAAGTCTGAAACATTCAAGTTATTCCAGAATTTCCATTCCTTTGTTCAAAATCAATTCTCTGATAATATCCTTTGTTTCCAATGTGATGGAGGGGGTGAATTCTCCTCAAATGACTTTATTAAATTTATCCAGAAAAATGGAATACGTAGGCAGGTGTCTTGCCCTCATACACCTCAACAGAATGGGATTGTTGAACGCAAGCACCGCCATATTGTCGAAAGTGCCATGAGCATGATGCATGATAGTAACCTTTCAGTTACCTTCTGGGCAAAGGCCTTTCATTCAGCCGTTCATATCATAAATCGATTGCCCATGAATATTTTGGAAAACAAATCACCCTACCTTTCTTTACATGGTGTTCATCCAAATTATCATGATTTGCGAGTATTCGGGTGTGTATGTTATGTTCATGTTGACAGTTCAATGCGACACAAGTTTTAGGATAAGGCCTTGAAGTGCAGATTTGTGGGATGTGTTGATGATTATAAAGGGTACAGATGTTATGATCCCGTGAGCAAGCGTATCAAAATATCCAGGAATATTGTATTTGATGAATTAAATTTTGATCACAAGGTTGACACCCTTCCTGAAATTGAAGTTGATCATCCCTGGTTGAACTCTGACCTCTTCTCTAGTGTTGATGATGTTTGTCCTTCATAATGTAATAAAAGAGACGAGGGAAACATGCCTTATGTTGTACAGACAACTCAGGAAAGTGTCATTTCAGATCCACTCTTACCTCCCGAAAGGTATAAAGGCATTGTTTACTCTAGACGTGAGAAGGGGATTCTTCCTAATTCTAATCAAGAGATGAATTTTTCTTCTGCCTTTGTTTCATCCTCTGCTCCCGGAAGATCCACTCGACCCCGACATCCTATTGATAGACGGGTAAGTTATGAGAATTTCACTATGGATTTTCAACTCTTCTTAACCTCTCTAGGTAAGGAAGATCAGCCCACGACTTTCTATCAAGCAGCAAATTCTAAGCAATGGATTGAAGCTATGAATGAAGAAATGGAGGCTCTTCATGAATGTGGCACTTGGGAGATTGTTCCCAGACCACATGATCGAAATGTAGTTGGGTCCAAGTGGGTATACAAAATAAAGTATACGCCAGATGGTACTATTGAGCGATATAAGGCTAGGCTAGTTGCCAAGGGATTCACCCAGGAGCAAGGACAAGATTATGATGAGACCTTCAGTCCGGTTGTGAAAATGGGTACTATTCGAATCATACTATCATTGGTTATTGAACATCAGTGGATTATCAGTCAACTGGATGTAAAAAATGCATTTTTACATAGAACTCTAAAGTACATGGAACAACCCACTGGGTATGCAGAAAGGAACTCCAGAGATTATGTGTGTCAATTAAAGAGAGCTATATATGGTTTGAAGCAAGCCTCTCGATCTTGGTTTGACAGTTTTTCTCTTGAAATAAAGAAATATGGTTTTAGTCGTTCGCTTCTTGATCATTCTCTTTTCATATTCAAATGTAACGACACAGTTACCTTATTATTGATAGATGTAGATGACATAATCATTATAGGTAACTCTGATGAACACATTGAGCAGGTCAAAGAACTCCTAAACCACAGGTTCAAGATGAAAGACCTTGGTAAACTGCGATATTTTTTTGGAGTAGAAGTTGACAGAATTATTGAAGGCATGACACTTACCCAACATAAGTATACTATTGACGTTCTCAGCAAAGCAGGTATGAAAGATTGCAAGCCTCTAAGCACACCTAGTGTACTTCATCAAAAACTCAATTCAAGAGATGGCGATTTGTATGAGGATCCTACAGGATATCGCAGGATAGTGAGGATGCTTCAATATCTTACTTTTACTCGCCTTAATATTGTCTATTAAATCAATCAGGTATCTCAGTTCATGCATGAACCGCGTATTGGACATATGGAAGTTGTTAAACGTATCCTTCGATATTTGAAGGGAACTATTGGGGATGGTCTTTTGTATAGAAAGAGTATGAATGAACATAACATGCATGAACTTCTTGTTTACACAGATGCAGACTGGGCAGGAGATCCAAGATGAGCATAGGTCAGTGTCGGGATATTGTATTTTCGTTAGCCTAAATCTTGTCTCTTGGAGCAGTAGAAAACAAAGGGTTATTGTCAGATCAAGCACAGAAGCTGAATATAGATCAATGGCGGCTGCTACAGCTGAAGTAACATGGATTAGACATTTATTGACAGAAGTAGGAGAATCAATATCTAAATATATTCTCATATGTGACAATCAAAGTGTCATCATCATGTCATTCAATCCTATCTACCACAGTCGTGCCAAGCATATTGAAATTGATCAACATTTTGTAAGACAAAGTCAAAGAGAAGGAAATTGAACCAGAAATTGTTCGGACTACTGATCAAGTTGTTGACTTGTTTACCAAAAGGCTTATCAAGGACCGATTCTGGAAGTTGAAAGGCAAGTTGTTCATGGTTCAAAACCATGTACAACTTAGGGAGGATGAAAAGAAGCGTGTATTCATGACTGGGTTTGGATCTTATCCAAACCCAATTCGAGTTCAGCTAATTAGCACATGTTCATTAAAGGCATTAATGGCATATTGTAATTTACATTTGTTGTATGATGGGTACTTTCGTACCCTAGCAATTGTAACAGCATGTATTTAATGGGAAGCCCAATACCACAGTCGGCTATTGGGAAATTTTGCAACTTTCTTGTCTCTCTCCCATTCGGTGCCTCCTCTTGTGTATGAAGCAGGGAACCACGATTTCTATCAGTCCTAGGAGGGGAAAAACTCCTAATAGAGCCTCTAGTTCTACCTCCTCTCAAAGAACTCCCTCCTCCTCCTCCTCTTCTTTTTGTACTCGCAGTTATACTACTATTGGCACCAACCACACATTTACCCTTCGTTGCGGAACTTTCTACTTTTGATCCTATGCTAGAGGTTGTAGTATCAGAAGTAACACACATCCTCCCAAAGCTCTGCATACCTTCCAAGTGCAAAAAATTTAGTTGATTGGTGTGAGGCACAAAAAGAACAGTGCCATGAAGTTGGTTGTAACCTGGGACAAGCATAAGACAATCTTTACATCTTATCATGAATTTTCACATGATCATTACAAATAGTACCTAATACAGTCAGTGTGCAGTAACAAAGATATTTTCTAAGTTCTAACAAGAAAGACATTATTAACGTAAAAACATATGAAACAAAAGAGTTATCTGCAATATATATTTTCTCTACCAGAATCAAGATTAACTGAAATAACAAGATAAAATGTGCACCAATGTAAAAGGCTTGAAATAAACTTCCATGCGCCTAACATTAAAGGTCAAAAAAACAGCAGCAGTAAATATAAAAATGTGATCTTAATCGAACTACACTTGGTTTAAAACCCATATTCTCCATTTCAACATAAATTAATCAATATCTAAACCAACCTGTCAATCAAAGTCTAATAAGCCTACCTGCCCGCCAGTAGTTCTTGGAACAACAGATATGGAGGCAATGTCAACGTAGGTTTGGGTTGTGACGAATATGTCTACACAAACCTGACAGAAAGTGTGATCGAAAGATTAAACACACCATCACCCCGAATCATGGGAAGGAAACAGTAGAATTAAAGTTACCTGATACTCAGCAAATTCTATTGCCATAGTCTTTAAGGTCTTGTCTGCTGGTTGAAGTAATTTATGGGCATCCTGACTCACAACCAAATATTGTTCGTGTTGATAAGAATAGAAAGACACATAACACTAGTTCAAAAACTCCCATATTTATTGTCACCAGTAAATAACACTTAATTGAAGCAGTAAAACTTGAGCTGTGTTAATTCATGAGATTACTAGTAGGCACGTGAACAAGCCAACAAAGCCAAGCATCAGGCTACAGTGTCTCAGTCCTGAATATCAAGCTGAGCTCGGCTTAGTCAATCCAAGCCAAGCAATCATTGTTATTATTATTATTATTCTCCTTTTTCTACATCCTTTTTGGCTTTTTGATAAGAAATGAAAGAACAGTTAGGAGAAAATCAAGTTACAACCCTGTGACTCACATGAGCACACACACATGCATGCACAACAGTATGAACATTGAACACAATATATTAACAAGTCTTAGATTAAAGCAAAGTTGTCCAAAGCCTGCACAAGCTTGGCATGCTTATTTCAAGCACAACTATGCACAAACTCAGCCTATCAGCCTAGTTCTCAAACTTGACCAAGCCCACAAATGAATCAAGCTCGAGCTTCTTGTGTGCAGCTCAGCTTGCTTATCAACTCTATTTACTTCAAAAAAATAAAAATTTATCCTTGCAAAACACTAAAAAGCAACATGCCTCTGCTATACATGTACTTGAAATAGAGAACCACACACATTCCAAGGAAAGGCTTTCATTGTTTCAACACAGTAGGAAAGATCTTTCTCCAGTTGCAGAACTAGATGCAATTATCTTTCAAGTAGAAATCAGCAAAAGAGAGATGCAAGTATCATGCTAGTTCTATGTGGGCACAAAATTGGCATCAAAATAAACTAAAAATGCCAAGACAAGAAAAATCTGCTTGAAAACCATTACCTTCTCCCCTGCAGAAACATTTGTTCTTCCTTCCACTTCCCTAGCGGATAGAGATCCAATACCAACTGATGGCAGCACTGCAATAAAAACAAAGAAAGGGTTAAAGTAAGCAAATTGAATTTGATAACTCTTCTTATGTGCAAAAAGCAGTTGCAACTCCTCAGATTGAAGACAATAAGCAATGGATGAGAATGATTAAGGTAAAAATTTAAGCTGTCCATGGACTTGAACATAGTAAAACAATAGAAATAAACAACTCTTGCATGTGTAAGGGTTGAGATGTTGGTGCAAGTGTAACACTGGAAGGTGCAAGTTTTCAGCTGGCAATGACTTGAAGAACCTGTTTTCAAGTGATCCATGTAAACTATAACCACGAGGGAGGGACAGGGTGGCTTGCCCATACATGTGCTAGATACGAGTTGCAAGGTCATAGAGCTTTCCAGAAGAACTTTTAGGGGCTTACTTTCTAACAAGGTATTGAAGAAGGGGAAATATCTGAAAGAAAGAACCTTATAAAGGCATCCGAATGGAAGACAAACCTATTTAAGGACTAGCTAGTTAATAATAATATTGAAGTGGTGGAAGAGAAAGGTTTTCTCAGTCTGTTGTTATAAGCAAAAGCTCTCTGAGTTGGTTGACGCTCTACCATAAGCTTCTCAAAATACACAAACTACAAGCTATCGGGCAAGAAGCAGGCCAGTTATGTGCTTAGCCTTTCAAATGAGGAAATTGTGTTGCACGCTTTTGCATTATCCACTCTTTGGATCTCTGTCACAGGGGTACTCCAGTTTCCACTCATGTTCTGCCCCCTTACATGCTGTTTCAATGGGAAGTTACACAGTAATAGTGTGCAAAATGTACTTTTAGCTGTGTCCATACTCTAGGACAACCTAGGTGTCATGAAAGAGAAAAAAAATGGATGTATCCTGTGCAAGAAGCCTCACATAATGATGTAAATTATAGATGTGGCTTCTACTTGGTTATCCTTCCGTAACTTGCATAATGGGCTAGACTATGTAGGAAAGGGCAAACAGATATAGATAAACAATAGATGGAAATGATGTTGAAGAAGGGCCCCGAAGTCAATACATCAGATTTTGACAATTTAAGATGAAGAAAGAAGAGAAGACAACATGAAGAAATAAAACAAGAAAACTCCCTTCATAATTTCAGCCTTTAACACGCAAAACACATACCACAAATAATCACCAAAAAGTCATTCAAATGACCTGACCAAGAAGTATAATTGAGTTGTCAAAACACACAGATCTCCTCAAAAGAAATCTGATGCTGCAACAAGCACCAAAAACTAAGGGCATCATCTCAATCAAGCATTCACATGAATTATGAACTTACATTGGACATATCGTTTCCATTGGAATCAAAGTTCATCTTTCCTTTTTTTTTTTTTTAAAAGGATTCCCAAGCTTGCTTACAAAGGTTCAAGGCTATTGTTGTTACTATCACTAAAGAAGGCAGAGCAATAGTTGACATGATATTTAACAAAATTTGTTCCTGTTAATGCTCGAGGCATCCTTATTTTCACATTCCAAGGATCCGTGCTCATAAGCAACACTTAAAACTGTCGGTCCATGAGAAATACATGGCAAGCTTCTCTATGCAACTAGCATGAAGGATCATCTACAGTAGATGACATTTTGCAAAATATGTCTTACATCTTCCTGGTTTGTCTTTACCAAGGTTGTCAGACAAGGAAGCGGAAGCAGGAAACGATACAGGAAGCAGAAGCGAGAAGCGATGCATTTTAAAATGTATAGGAAGCGGGAAACGAGGAATAAAAAAAGCAATATAAGAATTGAATGAGAATCGAAATGGAACACAAATAAAAACTAAAATAAAAGTGGTGATTCTTAAATTTCATGATTTTTAGTATAAGAATTAAATTTTTAACAAAATCTATAAATGATGACTGCCGATTTAGAGAAAGCACATGGAAGTGAGTGAGAAGCGTGGGAGGAAACACATAAAAACATGAAAAGTAGAGTGAGATAACATATAAGAACAGATGAAGCATGTGAAAAGCATAGAAGAAGCATGAGAGAATCAAGATTCTCATCAAGTTTCGGAAGTGATGAGTATCGCACTTCCGAAGCGAGTTTCCGTGGACAGGCTTCCCACCTATCTAAGAAGCTTCCGGTATCTCTGGTCTTTACCACATTGCTTCTAAATTTGCAACTGATCTTCTTGAGATGAATGTGGAGAATGACAACCAAATAGGTGGCTGCACCACAGAGCTGACATTTATGAGTTATAAAATATATTAATTATCATAACTTACATCAAGTTGTGATTATATCGACATTCTTATTATAGAATATTTGATTGTTCAATGTAATCTGGAAGTCCATATGCAAATGGAAGGCATCACCCTAGGAATTATAACTCTAAGAAATGCATTATTGCACTTGCTAACCAAATCTACTTTTGAGATGCCATTGTCCAAGACACATCATACAAGCTCAGTTACATTTCTTGTCATTCAGAAATCTAGATGCGACATATTTTTAGTTTGTAATTGCAAACAAAGATATAAGGATGAAGGTTGTAATGATAAACCCTGTTAGAGAAGGTAGGAAAAGAGATAAGTTCCAAGCTAAATAAATTGATAAATTAGGAAGAAAAAATATTGCCTGATTGAAACACAAGCAGCTTTCCTCCCGTTGATTTCATAGCCAAAAAAGCACCCTGGAAATAAAAAAATTTGATATCAGAAGTCAGAGGCATTTTACATGAACTCACAATAGTTTCACTGGAATAATCAGTAACGACAATGCAATGGATATAGGTGTTAGCATGAAAATATGCAAAGATGCAAAATTCTGGTTCCATTTCTCCATTTATATGTATTGTGCACTGAGAAAAATGTACTGAGATGAAGAAAGCTCAAAAACCTTTATAGCTGCACCAAAAGCTGACTCTGGAACTTTGTTATTCTGGAACATTGTCGGAATGTTATCCAGCAATTGCCCCAAATGTTGCCGGCACTAAGTACGCGAAAAGGAATGACCATTAGTCTAAAATCTATCACAAATAAGCTATGTAAAAACATTGATAAGATAAAAGGCAAAAAATTGAATTTTTCATAACACCAACCTCAGAAAGTGGAACAATCAGATCAGTCTCAAGAGGGGTGTAAACATCTTGGACATCAGGAATGATGAGCATCAAAGGCTGCAATGAGAAGAGGGGGGAATCAAACAAGCAACATTTCATTCTCATGTTGGTGCAATTTTTTGGTCTTAAACTGAGATTACTCACAGAACAACCATTTCACTCATCCTGTTTTTAACATTATAACAAAATTTCAGTGCATTGAGTCCAACATTTTATGAACATATTTCAGCAGAGTAATTCCAACAGTGTAAAGATAAGTGGAAAAAGAACTAAATCCACCATGACGTCTTCCGCGGGATCAAAACACAAAGTACAAAACTGGAACTTTCTTAGGTATTACCAGAATTGGGGTATCTCTGAGGATAAAGAGGATTTAAGGGCATTTTCTCCACATATACTGGTACTTCATGGATGTAACAGGCATCAAAGGCATTCGTTTTGAAGCATACTACTTAACTACATGTCATTTTTCAATAGTTACCTCCATAAGATTCAAAAATAAATTATAAAAATTGGCTATTTACCTGTTGCAAATGTCTCTTAAGATTGTAAAAATGAACACTTGAATCATATGTTGCAAAACCAACCATAGTCCGAGGACCTTCCTGTCAAAGACATCACAAATAGATTGACTCTGAGAAACAGCATTCCTCATAAGAAATTATAAAACCCTTGATCATGTACAAGAATGTCATTCCATAGTCAGCAATTCGAACGGAACATGTAAAATTTCTAAAACTAGGCAAATAGAACATTTAACATGAAATCTATCATATTTTGTACAGAAATGCGGCTTTGATATAACCTTTTATTTTTATTTTCTTTTTCAGTATAATCAGGGATAACCTGGATTTTAGGATCGACAGAAGTTTTTGTCAGTTGAAGTGGTCGAGCAGCATGCAGATAAAAATAAACACGAAAGTAAAAGGAGCTCCAAGCTACTAGTTTTTAGAAAAGAATTGTCCAAAAGATGTACGGTGCCCTTCTTGATCTCTAAGCACTTATATAGTAACCATGAGGTTAAGGAAAGATTCAAACCAACATAAATACCAGAAAGTCATGACCCAGTTCTACCAGTTAATAACAAAAAACAATCCCTAAAAATAAGCATGCAATGCTAGTTAAACATCTAAAAATAATATTGATGAATCTCAAATAACCACATGTAGATCAGCCACATAACAAATTTTCTTTTATTTTCATGAAGCTACCATAGAGTCACAGATAGAAAGGATCACTAGGTGCCTTTGAAGAAAGTACTTAGTATCAAGCAAGCCTCTAACACCCACATGAGACAATGCTTTTAACAATACTTTCACTAAAAAACATATTGCATTCCTAAAAGGAAATTACAGAGAATCTCCAAAGGCCATTTTGAAGTCAATACTAGCAATAAGAGTAAACTCATCAAAAATCGTTACGGACTAGAACCTCCCACAATGTCATCTAGTCCTTTTTGTGCATGCTTAACAAAGGCAGATGTCACCATCCAGAATAACTGAAAAGGGTTAACATCAGAAGAAATCAAAAGTTGAAGAATAATTTCTTTGAAGAAATTAAAAAAGATATTCTTGCTACGAAAACTGCTTTTTACTTTTTTGTATTTTATTTTTTACTATTTTAAAATGCTAAACCCAAGGAAAAGTCCTTTTCTAAACTTTTTTTAAGTTTAACCAATTCCCTTATGATATTATCATGATAATGATAGTGGAACTAGCTATGCTTGTATAATTGCCGGTGCTAGGCCTGGTACTCTATATTCAAATTTTCCAAACATGGTTTTGTGAGAAATAAATAAAGAAAAATTTGACCAGTCAATCCTAGAGACACTGACTTGCCACATGGTCAAGAATCTAGAGATCATGATTCAGTATGCCCTCAAGCAAGCCAAATCAATGACAACAGGGCTTTAATTCATCCTACAAAATACTTCTGACATACTTTACCAGATTTAGTTCTAGATTTCTCTGACTTTTACACAACTTGGCTCCAGCTATGTTTACAAAAGCCAGCATCCAACTCAGGTGTCCTGTTTCCACTGTATCCATCCCTTTCACTAAACCCATCAATATTTCCTGAGCATACCTCTCCAACTAACCATAACAAAGCAATTTTCTTACACATTTCCACTATTTTACAACCTGAACCAGGTATTATGAAAGACACCTAATTTAAGAAGTAATGTAAGAATAAGCCCAGAAAAGCTGGCAAAATAAGATAAATTGCAGTCCTAACATCAACAGAGACATCTACATGTGGTTGAATTTGCAACTAACATTTGCAAATCAAATTGTGGAAATTATAGAAGGCAATATGGGCCCAAAGCTATACATTTAACAAATGTATCTGTAAACTTTAGCAAGTTATTCTCCCATTCCTCTTTCTTTTTTCATACCTATGTGAGCATTTCTCATTTTCAACCTTTAACAAGTTTGTAACTAAAGAAAATAAAAAAGTTATTCTAACCGTTTTAGCATATAGGAACTTGCAATAACCTACTATATAGAATCTCAAGTCAGGCTGGATGCATATATCAGAACAACTAGCACGTATAAGAAAAGTGGACAGGAAAACTTACAGGAAGGTCATTAATAGCTTGAGCCAATGCACCGCAAGTTGCTGCAGTTGCTCCAGTTTGAATAGCATTCATGGACACATCCACGAGGAAGAAAAATACAGCAGGCATTGGATCACGGACCTGAAAGTGGTTTAATAGTTAAAAATATTAAAAAAATAATAACAGCCAAAACTTAAGAAAAAGTATAAGCACATGCTATGTTTGTATGAACTGAGGTAGAGCACACTATGAGCTTTGTTGGTATAAGAGGGAAGTTCTTATAAAGTTCAATTACAAGATATAGAGATTTTAAGAAAGAAAAATGTTTCTTCATTCAAAGGCTAAAAGAGATTAATAAAAGATTGGGATAACCATTGATCTTCGTCACTAAGAAACAGTGAGCAATATATGGGGCTTGCATTCAGACCACAATCAGGTTATTCTGCCTTGAACAATCAAACCAAAAACAGAATTGTCTCAACTAGAGATACAACTTCTCAATTAAACCATAAGTCTATAATTTCTTTTAATAAGTTGAAAGGAATATATATATATAAACACAATATGAATAGGTCAAGGAAAAACTTTACTTGTAAGCCTCATGAATAAAAACAAAATAGTGGGAGCAGAGTCAGCAAGAAAAGATACGAGAACTTGTGCTACAATTCTTCTTAAATTTTATTTCTAGGATGGTACGTATTTTGCATAGCAGATCCACGGTACAAAGAACTACACACATGGTCTAATAGAGCAGATGACCACAAGTTTTCATCAGAATACAACCCACCCCAACACCCTGCAAATATTCAATGCACTATAGATAAGAAAAGGAAATAGAATAACCATCACAGCCACTTCTACACCTTCAACGAGAAAATGTAAAGTGAATGTCATAGAGTACCAGACAAGTGGGAAAAAATATTTCAAAGGAAGCAGTTAGCAAAGCAACTAAAAGAACACTACCCAGCAACCTATGTCACAGGGATTCGGCTAGCAGGGTGCCGCACCCGCGTCGACGTGACATGGGTGCGGGTGCAGCACCGGGTGCGGTCAACCCGACCCTGGGTGCGGTCAACGCACCCAGGGTCATTTTGGTCCAATTTTTCAGACTTAAAAAAAATTGCCAAAAAAATTTTTTTTGCCCTATATGTCTCAGGGATTCTCCAACTAGGTGCTGCACCCGCACCCGATGCGGTCAACCTGACCCTGGGTGCAGTCAACGCACCCAGGGTCATTTATGTCCAACTTTTGGACTTTATATATATATATATATATTATATTTTTGCCGCACCCCCGCACCCGGGTTTTTGGAAGTGCCGCATCCACGCACCCGCACCCATGTAACATAACCAGCAACCAATCGTGCATTGTATTGCATAATATGATTAAAAAATAGTGTGCCATCATGGTTGACTGTAAACCTTATCAAATATGCCTAAACTAGATACCAAATGGCACCATTTTTTAACAGGAAATGACAACAGTAACAGGCTACAACAGGGGACAGTTCTAAGGAAGCATCAACTACAAACCATGTATTCCTTTGTGGCAACAAATTCAACAGTTCCTCTGCATAGCTCAGGCCTTTCATCGGCGTCCCGCCGCCTACCATCTGGCCCTAAATTGCAATGATAGTCACGCGGTGTTTCATCAGTAAATCCTGCAAAACAGATAATTCAGAATGGTCAACATGGAGTAACGAAGAAAATAAGGTCATTGAATTTTCTAATTAAGCAAATCGGTGAAATAAGAGGAATCTTGACATGACATAAGGAGCTTACTATAATATTACTTATAATATTGACAATCTTTTTTACTAGAGAACATGAAATTTATTAACAAAGTATATGAGCATGCACATATGATAGATCAAAGACCCATGAAGGAGAGGCAGAAGGTGATAATTCCAGATTCAATGGGTTCACCAAAGTAGCTTATCCGAGTTTGCTTCACATAGGGTAAACAAGCCAAAAGCTATCATTTTCTCATTTTTGAGCTGGAAAGTCCTGGTGAAGAAACTAGTGTGTGAATCTTAGTAAGGTGCATGAAGATACGCAAAAGAGTGGCAATGCTCCTTCCGTTATAGTTGTGTAGTAACTTCGATCAGTCTAATCTAACTTGTTCTGTAATAGCACTGTATAGTCATATCGACTCTATGGAGGGGGTTACTGCAACCTGCTTTGTGCGGAACTAGGGATTGTGTAATCCAGGACATCCAGGCCTGACAGCCTCGAAGTGCCCAAGCAATGTGATAGTAATTTGACACATTCATGAATCCCAAGTCAGTCCTAGTATGGTAATTCCGCAATTGAAGGCCCAACTTTTGTCAACATGTCTCAGAGCAACAACCTAAATGCTACATCGAAAATGAAGAGAAGGGGCGCTAAGAAGTCACATATGATATGACCCAAACAGGTGTGTGTCTACACAAAACCGTTATCAGCCAGCTGATCACCCACAATCTCTACTCTCTAGACTCACAATAATAAATGGTTGGCATAACCATCAGTGAGCATGTATCCAGGAGCCTGACCCAGGATCTATTTTGTTGGAACGAAACCAATCCATCAGTAGAAAGGGCGTAGGAAGAAAGACATGGCAAAGATGTAGGAGCTCAGTTGATGCTCGGCCAATGGTACGACTAAGTGGCACAAGCAAGTCAGTAATATTCCAGTTTGGGGCATCCACACATTTATCATCTGGGTTTATTAATTGGGTCATAGAGTACCCAACCACATAAAAGAGCTTAATAAACACATTAACTACCATCTGGTCACAGTAATGCAGAATATTTCAACATGTTTGAACTTGTATGAGTAACTTTTAGGATGCCATCTCCAATTGCTTCCAAATGATGGGTGACCAACAGTGATGATTACTTTGTTGGAATTGCTTTATGAAAAAATTATAATGATCTTCTTTGTGTCTTCTGTTCCTTACATGTTACAATGATAACAGAACTGTTTTACTAAAATCAGATTCCTCTCTCTAATGCCAGTGGTAAAAGTAACTTAGTTGTAATCTCAAAGTATTCTCACCAAAAAAAGAAGTCAACTCAAAAATCTGTTCCCCGCTAACTCAGCTTTCTTGCCAAAATGTGTCTAATATAAAATACTCTCGTTACACTCCAAGCAAAATAAAACACTGCAGTGGAAAATAGGCATATTGGAAAGACAACCTGTGGTCTCTTATTAGCTAGTCACATTCATAAGAATTTTTAGGCTGAGGCTACATGCCCCACCTTATTGTTGATCAACTAGACAGCCCATGGTGCTCTTGCACGCATCTTTCATTCCAAAAAGTACAAGAAAGTTACAGATTACTCTGAATTACAAGTGTTCAGGGGGCATCGCTTTAGTTTGGTGCCCAAAAAATATATCCCACTACCAAGGCAGTGAAGCACTGTCTGCTTGGATACCCTCAAGGGAATAAAGGATATTGTCATTATGATCTCATACCTAGAGGACTACAGACATCTACACGTCTTTCTTCAGCACCTTGGTTACCATGAATCATATATTCAAGAAAAAGAGAAACCGGTTTTGCATTTCTTCCAATATACAGGCACCTTAGGTACTCCGAGTTCCCTATTCCTCCAACTCATTTAGTTTCATATGGCTATTTTCTATTCAGCAACAAATCTTTTCAGCCTCAGCTTACTCATATTTTGATCCTCAATTGTAAGTTGATCTAAGTTAAGAGTAATATTAATTTGTCCTAGAAATTAATTGCTCCTGATAGGATCTACTTCCAGTCCCTTAACAAAAATTGCCTTATTATCTGAATTGGAATAAATGCAGATGAAACAATTCAAAGCGGATCTTTTGATCATTTTCTAAATATTCAGTTCTAATATTTTCTATGTTATATCAGATAGTTGATTCATTGAAGTAAAAATAGGAATATAGCTCCTTGAATTTTCAACCCAAGGTTATGTTACCTGGCAAGAGCTAGGTGCATGAAGTTGAAATGTCTCTGTTGGACAGAAAAAGAAATGAACACACTCATGCATTTCTCCCTCTGATTTAGATTATGTTATGATAAATTGAATCGGATTTTGCAGTTGGTTAGTTTGGCCAATCAATCTTTTAATATGCTAATTTCAACAACTTTCATTTTTACACTTCTTCCTAGCTGTTTGGCCTGTCGTGGATCTGGTTCACTGCCTTTGGCATTCAACCTAATGGATTCAGTTTCAATCATCCGCCTGACGCGTTGTCATCAATCAGGAGAAAAATTGTTCTTTCACCTCCTCAAGCAACAAAAGTGCTACATACATGTATGTCTCACACACACACTAGATATGTCATATGGATATGTATGTGGCTGTGCTTGGCATGGCATGAACAACACTCAAAAATTAAGACATGGGGACACATATATGTGTCTGTAATTAAAAAAATCAAATGATAAAACTATGTTAAAATTGAAATGTAATGCATTGATGACAAATTCTAAGAGAAAAAGAAAGCAAGTGAATGCAAAATAAGTAAATAAGATCGCAAAACAAAATAGATAAAATTAATGAGACAATGTTCACTATGCGCAACACTTGTTTGACTGTGTCTATGAAGTGTCTTGGAGTGTCCAAGTGCGGCATCATGTTGACACAGGATACTCATTCTGAGTGAAGTGTCCATGTGGCATAGCACAGTAGTATAACATGAGAAGGTAATAGAGCTGAATTTGTCACTAAAATACTGTTTTTCTCAATTTATCGGTGTAACATGTTGAGGGCCTAACAGTCTGTTTTCTTTGTTAAAATATCTCAACACCACCACAGGACCTTCTAGCCATGATAAAACAGCTGAATTTTCTGGTCCTTTGATCCATGTAACTATTGTCCCATTGCTTCCGCTTAGTTGTCTCTCACCTTTCAAGCAGTGATTTCACCAATCAAAACCTTCTTTTGATATCTATAGCCCAACACATGACAAGCAAATTTCAATATTTTATTCTGTTTTGTAATGGCTTCAACTACAACATTGTAGATCAACACATCTTACAAACATCTAGCAACATTTTACAACAAAAACCTGAGACTGCCAACTGAAAAGGAAAAACTGTGGCAAGAAAATACAAAAACCTCAAGTGGGTTTGCATCGCAGAGAGCATGATACCAAAATTTCTATTTCTTCTATAACCTTATCAGAGCAAGGATCTAGCAACATATAAACTGATGACAAAAGTAACAACCTCCCTCCATAACAGAGTTATGATAACATGAAACTTCTTTCCAGGTTAAAAGACAGGATCGAGATAAAGGCTGGTCAAATACAAACTCAAAATAGCAAGATCATTGCTCAAAGAAAATTTCTACTCTTAATTAACTGGATAATCATTATGGTAAAAGCATAAAAATTCAGCAATAAATCATACAAAATCTTGAGGCAGCATTTTCCAAAATCATTCTAATAAAGTGAAGATTGGACATTATAAGCATGCTATGGTATCTGAGATAAATCATATCCTAGGAGAAAAAACAAACTTAAGATGCTGCAAATTATAGAAAGATTCTTAAGTGGTTCCATCTTCCAGTACATACCACAAAGATTACAAATAAAATGCCTTCCCTGATCAATGAACTTCATGAAAGGATTTATGTATCCCTTGCAACGAGAACAGCGAACAGGTCCTCTTTCCTCAAAATCCACAACCTGACGTAGTGAAGAGTACAAGCATAAAAAAGACAAATAAACCTAATATAAAGTTACTCAAATGCATAGTGAAAAACAGGCATGGATAACTAGTACAGTTGATCAAATGCTCTAGAAAGAACCCACATACCCTTACTGCATTGTTACATATGCATCACTAGCCTTTGTTACTGACATGTAGATCATTGATAAAATGTGATAAAAAGGTGGTTTATGATTCTCTAAAACTATTTTATATTACCAGATCCAGAAATGTATAATCATATTAAAGTAGTTCCTTGAAACACATATATACACAAACAGAGACCATATATAAATAAAAGGTCAGTGAGTGATTCACATGCACAAGTCACAACTTATGTAACATAGACACATCTAAATGGTCGATGCACCCTTGTTGATATAGTGTGTCACAGGTGCGAATGCATTACCTGACATGGTGGGACTCGGGTCAGCTTTTTAGGTGCAGTCAACCTGCACACATTGTACAACTTTGGACACAGTAAACTCTCACAGAATCCAAAAGTATCCAAGTCTGAAAAAAGAACTTAAACGGGAGAGGGGGTTAGGGCACCAATCGACCCATTCCCCAATGAAAGGATCTACTCCAAAAGAAATCTCTAAAGTAGAGAAGCTCACAAGACTTGTTATTCAAGAATGAGCAAAATACAAGAATGCCCCTCATTTATAGCCTTGTTTGAGGCTTCTTATACAAGCTACCCATTCCATAGTGGAACCAGGATCCAAATATAAGGGCGTATGCCCCAAACCCCCACAATATAATGGATCAAAATACAAGACCCAAACCCAAAGTACAACATAATATCCCAAATAAACTTTATATGGGACATGGACCCTAAAATAAAGATCCAATCCAATTACCACCTAAACCTCCAAAGGGTGTGCATGTAACACATGCTGCACATTTTCTTCTTTTTTCTTCTTTTTTCTTCTTTTTTCTTCTTTTTTGAATCTTCGATATTTTACTTTTTGTATGAGACTCTTTGTAAGAGTTTGTTTCATATTATTATCCTTGTAAATTCTGAAATAAAAAAATACTTGTCTTTCAGTTGTAAGCTAAGTCACAGGGATTCGGCTAGCAGGGTGCCGCACCCGCGTCGATGCGACTCGATGCGGGTGCGGCACCGGGTGAGGTCAACCCGACCCTGGGTGCGTTGACCGCACCCAGGGTCATTTCGGTCCATTTTTTGGATTTTTTTTTAAGGAAAAAATTTGCCCTACGAAATGGGCTGCGGAATTTAAAAAAAATATCTGGGAGGGGCGCTGCCCCCCTATAACCCCCCGCCCGCTGACCGCGCAGCGGGACCCGCATTGGGGGAACCCCCGGACCCCCCTTCTATATATATTTTACATTTTTTCCCCTGCCGCACCCCTGCACCCAAGGTTTTTGAAAATGCCTCACCCGCACCCATGTGACATAGGTTGTAAGTGCATAGTTCATGGGAGTGTGCTCCCACCTTGACATAAGCAAACATCTATTTACTTAAAGTGTGCTTGAACATGAATGAAGTTTCCAATTTGCTACAGGATGAATCCAAATTCAGAGCATGGCCTCCCTCCCTCTTGCAAATTGCAATTTGAGTGGTCATGTACCTCCAAGTTTTGAAAAACTACGCAAACAATTCTTGCAGAGGAGATGGTAAATGTAGAGAAGCTACTTAAATACAATAAGTTTTTTACAAAGAAAATGGGTCTTTTATTGTTTCTGATGGATGGACAGATATTCAGAGGCATCCACTACTTAATTTTGTTGTTGTTTCACTTAAAGGGACAATGTTTTAAACATGGTTTTAAAGCACAGTGACAAATTTTATTATCGGGATTTTCTTGGTGAGGGAAAACCTTGTGATAAATTAAAAAAAAATGTTTTTCATAGAAAATCTCGGGAATCGTATATTTAAATTCTAAAAATACATAATATATATATATACATATATGTAAATTAAGAAAAACATTAAAAACATAAAGCTTCATAAAAATATTGCATTAATAACATGATAATATCATGATAAAAATGTGATATTCCACATAGGTGATATTTTGAAAATATTGCATTTCTTTGGGGATTATATCGGTTTTCGAAAATCTTGCGATAAGATCACAAGAATCACAAAATGGTCAACCTTTGTGACTATAGTTCAAATGTATTGAAGTGCTCATCTTAATAGATCCTTGAGGTCCCCTTTTAACTGCAACCTCAGACATTGTTTTGATTGGAATTTTCGGGTGTTTCATCAGGCTGCACAGACTCAAATAAGGTTCAATTACGGATGTTGCACTTAGAATTACCTCTTTTGATTCAAATTTTGCATTATGCTTTATGAAGCTCATATGTTCCATCAAGCCATCAAAAGTACCCCTTGGAAAAGAATTGGGAGCTAATGATGAATTTTCACTTTGTTAGAAAACCACCATTGAAATGATGATGAGAAATGATAAGGAAATGTTGAGAGAAGGCATTGTTCCTTGAATTGAATGGTTTCAGTAATGTGGCCTTTGGGTGTGGCATTGGCCCTGGCAAGATGGTAGGGGTCTCTATTACTTGGATCTTCCCTTGGTGAGAAATCACCGAGTTGTTTCACAAACACAGCTTGCTCGTCTGAAAATACAACTTTATGCACTACTCTAACTCCTCCCTTTCCCAATTTGTTTGTTGAACTGAATCCCTCTGTTGTAGCCTGTAATCATTAGTTCTGCATATCTAAATGGTTTGGCCTAGCATCTATTTCTGAAAATTCTTTATTTGTAGATGCATTAAGTAGCCCATTCTTTCTTTGCTTCAAAACAAAAAATTGTGAGAACAGATGTCACTCCAATGGCTGTAGTAGCAACAGTAGCAATGCCACCAACAAGCATGTTTTCGTTCTCCTTGCATTTTATATCAGCTTAGGGAAGAGAACTGTAACCGGCCATGAACAAGTGACTCCTCTGCTGCTAACACCATGTAGCCGCACCCTAGAGGTTCAAGAATACTGTTTGTCTTTACGTGAGAATTTATTTTCTAATAATTATCAGCCTAAACTGCATTGGAAGCCAATAGCAATTTGAAATCACTGTCCCAGACGTCACCCAAGGTTCCATTTTCCTATGTAAACCTAGCAGTACATGTCATCTAACCATAATATCTGAATTTACTACAGCAAGTGAATCCTTAAGTTTAGAACTAATAGGAGTAAGGACCCTGAGAAGCACCCACTAGTAACGTGAATTTGTATCTTAGCTCCACAATATTCAGTGGCTTGCCTATTGCTATGATATGTTAGCACATGAAAAAGACTAGCATTAGAGGCCAATGCAAGAGCTGACATAGTATGATGTTTTCTTTCAGGGCAGACCTTGTAGCTGGTGTAGGGAAAATAGACGCCAACTCACCTTTAAGATTGCCATATGAAATTGATGTTGTGGAACAATCAACCTTCTCACTATTCTTATCAGAAATTGGTCCCGATGGCTTCTCAAAAGGAGAACCAAGATATCTTTGGCATTTGAAACTGCTAAGTCTAGGCCTCCAACTACTGCCTTAGTTGGCTGAGAAGACACTGATGTTGAGGATACATCTGTTATAGGTTGTTCATAAATTTTCACATCCTTTAGCTCCTTGTTATCTTGCTTGTTCTCAAAGCCACCTTGTGACACTATAAGATGTCGTTTTGGATTTATCACAAAAAGAATTATTAGCATTCTCACCATTCATATGAGTAGAAAATGATTTTGCCTCGTCATCAACGTTAATCATAGATGGTTGGTTCAATCAACAGGAGAAGACAATTGCTGTTTATGTTGGCACTGATGATAACGGTCTCAACAAGTGGGACATTTACAATCTCAGCACCATTGTGTATTTTCTAGATTTTTTGAATGGGAGTAGCAAACCTGGTGAACTGGTGGCCTATAACTCTAAGAAGATCAAGTAGCATGATTGAACACAGAGGGAGGTACTCCTCAAGATGGGAGGTCATCACAAAGCAAGACAATAATCAAAAGAACCTAAATTTCTGGATCAAAGTTGTCCAAGAATGCTCCCTTGTGCAACATCTACTGCTCCACTTGAAGATGCTTTTGCCTTAGGATGGAAGCCTTAATGCCAGCTGCTCCTGAAGTTTGCTTGAACACTTGCCATGCACCTTCATGAAGCTTGAAAATGAGCAACATCTGAGGACGTTGGATCCAACCTTCACCTTCCTATGTGTTCAATTGTTGTTGCCTCCAAGATTGAATGTGTGAAAGGGATGCTTTCCATGGCCAATACAATTGTTATGAGTGTTCTCTAATGGACATGCAATTAGATTAAACAAGCATGGAGAGAACCCTTTCATCAAAGGAGCTAAGCGCATTAAGAATGCTCTTTGTTCACTATATGCTAACTAGCCACTTGCTCGAATGACTTGGCTAATATGCCATCAGAGAATGAGATTAATAAGATTATAGCAATTAAAGAACTTCTCAATGGTGTTTCATTAAATAAGTTGAAAATGGATTTCCTAAAGTTTGAACCTTGAATGCTCAGATCAGAGAAGGATTGAAAGACTACACTATGGAAAAACCATGTTTCAACCCTTCATCTCCAGGGTCAAACACCACAACTGCTTGAAAATCAATTCTGACATGTCCCTTCAGCCCAATTCTCATGATTGTTTCTACCTGCTTTTCAATATTAAACTTCTAGCATCCCTCATCAAGAGCAAGGGCAACAATCTTCTCTCTGTTACTAATTAACTAAACCTGAGCACTAAGTATTACTATTATATCATGTCCACGGCTTCTTCCACTTAGTACTAGATGGTACTTTTTGCCTGAACCAACATCCAACTTTTGCCTCTTTTGGCCTTTGAGATTGCATGTTGCTCCCCCATAATACTTCTGCAGCAGTCCTCTACTAACATGTATTCAGATCCTTTTGTGGTCTATTATGAGCCTATTCACTATACAAACAGCGGCAAAAGAAAAAGAGACAAGAAGGAGAAGACTCGGAAGAGAGAAGAATAGGGAAAAGAGGAAGGGAAACTGTGAAAGAGGGCTAGGATTTGTCTCCCTTCTCTTTACTTTTATTATTAAGTTCCTTTTTACACCCAAAAGACTATTGTACTCTTCATAGTAAAGGTTATATATAAAAACATACAAAAAAAGGATTTGAAGGCCCCCAGTCAATACAGATGGATAACTATGAACTCTACAACACTTTAAGTGTCGTTCTTTCACTCGACCTCAAGTTGGGAGTGAATACATATATCATTCCCAACTTGCAAGATATTTCATCATGCTGTCCCATTAACTGCTTTATAAGAATGCCAATTAATTTTTTGTCTTCACATGTGAAACCTTGAAAATTCCATTCTCAACGTTTTTTCCCTAATAAAGTTGCAATCAACCCAATATGCTTGGTTTTTTCATGATGAACCGAACTGGTGGCAATGTGGATAGCTGAGCTATTATCGTAGTAATGAGATATAGGAATAGCCACTTCGACACCCATCTCACACAGAATCGACCTGATCCACATATCTCCACAAGCTCCTAGAACCATTGCCGTATACTCAACTTCAACACTAAATCTGGACACCACATCCTATTTTTTACTCCATAATATCAAATAATAGATCTTATATAGTCAATGGACCTGGCTCAATTTGTATCTGTGTCGACTTTTACTCTACAATGATTATGGTTGGCATAACAAATCCCCTTCCCTGGATTCTTCTTTAGATGCCTCAACAATCTGAACGTACTTTGCATATGAAGATTGCTTGGAGCATGCATGAATCTACTCTCATCCCCACAGCATAAGCAATATCTGGCCTGGTTATCATAAGATAGCCATAAGTCTTTGGTATTGTAACTAGGGGTGTCAACAGGTCAGGTTTACCCGAACCAAACCCTATAAGGTCCGAGTATGCTGACAAACAAGAAGTGTAATAACCTGAAAAAAAAATATGGACGGACCCAACCTGAGGCACCGCCTCTCGTGCCTTTCACCGTCTCTCGCACCTTCTCTTACTCTCTCGCTCTCTCGACTCTCTCTCCCTCACCGACTCTCTCTTGTCTCTCTCTCTGCACTCTCTCCCCACCCACTCCCTTTGTGTCTCAGTTTCTCTCTCTCTCTGTCTCGCTCGTCCAATGTCATCGACGCCGGCGACCTCCCTTCTATGGTGAGCTCCTCTCTGACAGCCTCCCCAGGTACGGCTCCTCCCCTTCCTTTCTTTCCCCCTTATTTCTCTCCCCACTCGCTCTTCTCTCTGTCGCTCTGCAGGCCGGCGGAAGGGGGTCGGAACCCCCCCTCCCTTTTTTGTCTGTATTGGGTTTTTCGGCAATGGCCAAAGGGCCTCTTCTTTGTTTTTCCAAGCATCGACAGGGGACACTGGCCCTTGCTCTAATGACTGTCGAGGTCGACAGGTGCCATTGGCCCCTGCCCCCTCCTTTTGCAAGGATCGCAGGGCGGCCTTTGGCCCCTGCGCACCTCCCTTGCCCCTCTTCGTGAAAACCCAACAGGAGTCGGCCCCTGCCCCTCTTCTTAAACCTAGCAGGGGCCAAAGGCCCCTGCCACTCTCTCTAAAGTCCGGCAGGGGCCGATGGCCCCTGGCCCTCTTATTTTTGAAACCCAGCAGGGGCCAATGGCCCCTGCCCTTCTTTAATATCAGGTAGGGTCGATTGCCCCTGCACCTGTTCTTTAGGCAGCATGGATCTTTGGACCCTGCCCCGTTATTCTTCAAGTCAGCAGGGACCGTTGATCTCTGCCTTGTATTACGGAGAAGTTGAGTCGTCTCCTTGTCCTTTGCTTGTTCGTTTATATTGCATGTTAATATCGCACATTTGCAGATGCAACGAAGCCCGGTCGAGCCCCGCGAACCGAACCGGCAATCACTTACGCTCGCAGGCGACTACCTTCTCGCGATACCCCAAGGTAGGGGAAGATTGCACGGAAGACTTGGACAAATGAATTGAGTTCAATTAACTAAAAAAACAATTAAATAAATATATATATATATATATATGTTTATATGAGTACGCATTTAACTCAAGGACGCGGTTTCGCGATCTTTGTCCTTTACTTTCTGTCATGTCTTCTGTTTGTCGTCGCGCTTTGCGCCTAGGCTTTGCGTTTGCACTCCTGCTTACAGTCTTTCGTTTGCCGCCGCGCTTTGCACCTAGGTTTTGCGTTTGCACTCCTGCTTACAGTCTTTACTTTGCCGTCGCGCTTTGTGCCCAGGCTCCTGCTTTTGTAAAAGTTTCGTTAATGCCTTGCCATTGCAGATGACGCTCAAGTCTTCGTTCATTGCATGTTCAATCAGGCATCCTCGTAGATGATGCAAGGGGCATTTACCGCTCTCCCTCTTGCGATAAGAGTTGAGTTGGAGGCTTAACGATAAATCATCGTCTCAGGAGAGGGATCCTTAGCCAGGATTCTGGATTTTCGAGTGAGCCGTCCTACAAAGCAGTGTTTGAGAAACGTTGCACATTTGCGAAACACTTTTGTTGAGGTTCATATTGAGGAACTATACTCCTTTCATCCTAGAGTGCTTGTAATCATGCACTACACGCTAGTATTGCGATGATCGGATGAGACGGTCGTGCGACCTTGAATAGTGCTAAATGCACAATGCTGTAATCACATCAAATGGTGAATGATTCGCCTTCACAGGCAAGATGCTTGAGTGGTTGAAAGATCACAGCATTAGAATAGATCGTTAGTTAAGCAACCCATAACGCACCCATTCGCTTCTTCTTGTTTGTCAAGAGAGAGGACGGAGCAGTACAAAAACTTCAATGGACAGGTTGTTAACAACCACCCTACGGGCAAAGATCCGGCCTTCCCAGTCATTGGAGTTAGGGGAAGGGACTACCAGACATTATCCTAGGTGGTAGATCTCATTGACTCCTGCAGAAGTTGGATGCATCTGTGGCACTGCTTACTTGCCTTTGAGGAATTCTCTCTCGGCTGAAAGTCGTCCCCCCTTAAGAGCGGACTCAACTAGCTATTCGGGTTATTGAAAATACATAGAATAACAGACACCCGAATTAGTCTCAGTTGTTTCTACGTTTTGGTTGCGCGTACCCGCACGCCAGTAATATCGAAACATAAAGTTTGTTCACACTGGTTGATGGGTCATGAGACTTGCTAGTTGCGTGGTAGTTCACAGCTCACGATCAAATGAATCGTCATGCTGCGTTTTGACAGTTGCACTCCTTACCTGCTTTGAACTGCTTACCTGTTTTGCCCTGCTTACCTGCTTTGAACTGCGTATCTGCTTTGCATTGCTTAACTGTTTGTATTGTATATCTGTTTAATTGCTGGTCTACTTTAAACTGCTTAGCATGCTAAATTAAATAGGCTTATTTCAGTTTCTTGTAGTCTCTCTTGTGATCCTACTAGTTCTTCGCAAAACTAACTCATTCTATGAGTACACGTGATGATTAGGTACACCACGGGCGATGGCGCGATTGCAAGATGTCTTCAAGATTTTCTTTTTTCTGCTCTTAGCTCATGTTCTGGACGTTTGTGGGTTTTGTAACGGATTTTCCTTAGGATATCCGAATTTTGTAATATTTGAAAACTTCTTTTAATGAAAGTGGCTTTTCCAAGTGTTTTGCAAGTAGCATGGATTGTGAGTTTTGGTTCTTTTAGCTAACGTGCCCAAAGTTGCCAGTTTGCCTTTCTAATTCAACAAAAGAATTATCTTCCGCTGATTTCATAAACAAACTCTGAAAAGTAAGAGATCTTTCTAGTCTCTTGCCTGTTTTCTGAAAGGTTCGCAAGTTTGAAATTTTGGGACGTTACAAGAAGACCTGATTAGGACCCGGGTCTGGACCTGAAGGTTCGATTAATACATGAACCCGGGTATAATTTGTGAAATTTTATAGCAAACCCAGGCCTGACCAGAGTTCCAATTAAGACCCGCAATTTTTCAATGTAAAAATGATAACAAATATTATTTTACCAGGTCTAGTTCATGTAGTTCTTATCGGGTCCGGGTACGGCTTCTCTTATAGTAGACCCAATTAGACTCGGGTTTGAACCCAATACCATACCTAAAAATCTGGTCCAAGTATGGTTCCACCTGGGTCCAAACCAAACCCAACCCGTTGACGACACCCCTAATTGTAACTTGTCTTCATATGGTTCCCCGTTACTTTGGCATAGCTTACAGTTAGGATCCATAGGAGTGTCTATGTGCTTGCATCTTGAAATCCTTGTCTCCTTACTTTCTCAGTGAAATAACTATTCCTTGGGATGATCTTAGAACCTCAACTCCAAGGAAGTATCTAAGTACATCCCGATCCATAATATCAAATGCTTTCTTCAAATGGAGCTTTAGTCTCTTGATTTCTTTTTCATCATCGTTAGTACCACTATATCATCAACATATACTATGAGGATACTCACAAATTATCCTCTTTTTATGAAAAAGGTATGATTTAAAGACACTTCTTTGACATCCAAACTCAATAAGTGCCCTGCTGAATTTATAGAACCAATCTCAAGGATACTACTTTAAGTCATAGATGGCCCTTCTTAACTTGCACACTAGATTTCAACTCTTTCTTGGTGTGAACCCAAGTTGAAGGAGCCGTATACTCTTCTTCAGTAAGTTCTCCATGTCAGAATGCATTCTCCACATCTGGCTGATACAGGGGCCACTGTCTGTAAGTTGACAGAGCAAGGATGACTTATGAAATTCAACTTTGCCACAGGTGCAAACGTCTCTTGCTAATCTATCTCATAAGTGTTAAGATGTACGTATATGTATGTGTATATGTATATGTATACATAGTATATATGTATATATAAATTTCTGTAAACTGAAATACCCATAAAGGGTATTTCAGTCTTTTTAATGTAATAGGCGTCAGTCCACTAGGGGCTGACAACCTGTTTTTCTGTCTTTTTTATTGTTTCTTTTTGCAGCTTTTTACTGTAGTTTTTCCGTTTTTTTTTTAGAGCAGCTCCAAAGTAGCTGTTGGAGCTGCTCCCAACGGTTATAATTCTAACCGTTGGGAGCAGCCCAACAGCCACTTTGGGCTGCCCCCCTTGTGGTGATTATTGTATAAATAGGACACTAGTGGCCATGTATTCTTTAATACTCTTATGAGTGATTATATGCAATATCAACATTTGTTAAGACCCTTGTGTGGGTGATGTGGTGATTCAATCAAGCATTTCACTTGATTGAAGGAGTGTTCTTGCATGTGTTTTGGATTCTATGATTCTATTAATTTCATTACATGGTATCAGAGCTTTGGTGTTCCAACGGGCGATTGTTAGAAGAAAAATCGTGATAAAAAAGAGGATCTTAGACTTGGCAAAGTTTAGGTTGTTGCATCGAGAAGCGGACCATCTTCAAAAAGGCCTTGTATCACATTCTTTTTCTCCCTTCCTCTCTTTCTCGTCTTCTTTTGTTTTTTACTTCCTCTTGTTGTAAATGGAGAATGAGAAGGAAGTGATTGTCTTCATTCTCATATGCCTAAATGACACCAACTATGTGATGTGGACATTCACAGTAAAACATAAAATATGAGAAAAAGGGCTTTGGGGATTGGTTGACGGCACCGACAAGGAGCCTAAACTCATTCTTACAAAGTTGGAGAATGAAAAAAAAGTTGCGCTTCAAGGAGAGGAAATGGCTAAAGCCGTTTCCGAATATGAGAAAAAATGGAAGGAGTGGAGGATGGGTCATTCCAAAATTATTGGATGGCTCATCAATAGTGTGGACGATCACAAATTTTCTAGTTTGGCGAAGTTTGACTTCGCTAGCGATGCATGAAAATATCTTAAAGACATGTATAGTCTTAAGGATATTGAGCATACATGTAATGTCCAAAATAAAGTGAGGACAATGACTCAAGAAGAGATAAGCATAAGAGAGTACTATAATCTATGTCACATGGGTGCGGGTGCGGTGCCATTTTAAAATTTTTGGACACGGGGACTCGGCTATATATATATATATATATATATATATATATATATTAAAAAAAATCGTGATTGTGCATACAGCACAGTCTGTGCACAGCACAGCAGTGACTGTGCACGGTGCACAGCACAGTCACTGTGCACGGTGCACAGCACAGTGACTGTGCATTGTGCATTGTGCACAGCAGTCTCTTTATATATATATATATATATATATATATATATATATATATATATTAAAAAATTATTTTTTTTAGTTTTTTCACCCTAAAATAGACGAATATAGACTCGGTCAATGTTGACCGAGTCCAAAGCGAAGACGGACTCGGCCTCGATTCGTTGACGGAGTTCGACTCGTCATTGACCGAGTCCGGGCCGTGTCCTAAGCTGCACCCGTGTCCGCACCCGTGTCAGGGCGTGTCGACTCGGGTGCGGCGCCTCCCTAGCCGAGTCTGTGTGACATAGACTACAATGCACTCTCTCTTCTTTGGAATGAATTGGCTCTTCTTGAGCCAAAGTGGCATTGCCCACAAGATATTGAGCTTCGCAAAAATCAAATGAAAGCGGAGCATTTTTATCAATTCATAAATGGGCATAGACCCGAATTTGAAGGAACTAAATCCGCTCTTCTTCATAGAGGAGTCCCTTCCATAGTGGAGACACTTGAAGAATTAACTATGGAAGAGAATAGATTGAAAAGACCATCCACTTCTAAGGATGAAGAATCTGTGTTTACTATATCAAAGCCCGAAAATCATACGAAAAGTTATAAACCACCTCATTTTGTAAGAAATGAAAATGGTAAAAACCCCAACAACTATGAAAAGAGGGGGGGTGATCATGAGCCAAAGAAAGGTGAAAAAATTATTTGTTACCATTGCTATGAACCGGAACACATCAAACATTTTTGTCCCAAAAGAAAGAAGGATGATTATAAAGAAGACAAAAGAGTGGCTTCGGTTGAAATGAGTGAAGTGGACGATTCCAAATGCATTAGTTTGCTCTCCTTAGCTCAATTAATAGAGGCATTGCAACCTATGTTTAAAGCTCAATCTTCTTATTCGGGAGCGGCCATATCGACAAGCGACAACCATGGTAAGACTTCTTGGATCTTAGATTCCGGTGCTTCATTTCATATGACCCCTAATGAGTCCATATTATCCGAATGCAAGTTTAACTCAAATGATTCTTGTGTCTCAATTGCAGATGAAACCTCTTTGAAAATCAAAAGTTTTGGTGTTTATCAAAAAACTCCTATATTTTACATACCAAATATTAAAGTAGTACCAAAATTCAATTTAAACCTCCTATCGGCTTCTCAAATTGCGGACTATGGTTGCAAAATAGTTTTCTCATCTAATGATTGTCTAATACAGAATCTTCAGTTCGGGAAACCGATTGGGCAAGGCCATAGAAGAGGAGACCTCTATGTTATGGACAATCTTGAATTGCCAAAACAACATTTTTGTAATTTTGTAGAAAAAAAAGATGTAAAAATTTGGCATAACAGACTAGGACATCCTAGTGTGTCCAAATTACAATTGTTTTCATTTCTTTCAAATTGTAAAAGAAAAAATTTTGTATGTGATGATTGCATTCTTGGCAAAATGAAGTCTTTACATTTTGGAACAAGACATCGTATAAACTAATAATCCATTTGAACTAGTGCATTCGGATATATGGGGACCCGCGCCAGTCATATCCAAAGGAGATGTTTCTTATTATGTTGTGTTTGTGGACGATTATAGTAGACACTCTTGGATATTCTTTCTAAAACACAAATCGGAAGTATTTGATTGTTTTAAAAAAAATCATAGTTATATTCAAAATCAATTTAAGACCAATATTAAAATTTTTAGAACTGATTCTGGAGGAGAATTTTTGTCAAAAGAATTTAAAGATTATATTGACTTAAATGGGATTGTACATCAAAAGTCGTGTCCATATACCTCTCAAAAAAATGGTCTTGCCGAAAGAAAGCATAGACACATTATTGAAACCACTAGAACACTTCTAGTATCTAAAAATGTTCCTAAACATTTTTTGGCCAAAGTCGCCCTTACGGCAGTCTATTTGATAAATAGAATACCTTCAAAAAATATTGAAAACATTTCTCCTATTGAAAAACTTTGTAAAATGTCTCCCAATTACAAAAGGTTGAGGGTTTTCGGGAGCAAATATTTTGTTCTTACCAACAAAAATGATAAACTCTCCCCTAAAGTCATTCCTTGTGTGTTTTTGGGCTATGCCGAAAACTAAAAAGGATATAGGTGTTATGACATTAAAAGAAACAAATTATATGTTTCTAGAAATGTTACATTTCTTGAAAAAGAAAACGGGTTTACCAAAGATAATATCCAAGAGAATTGTGATTATTCATTCCTCTTTGACCTAGTCAATGATAAGAGTGAAAATATTCATGAGAACCAAGACATACACGAGGAAAATGAGAATGTGAGTAGAAGTCTTGACAATATAGACCTATCTCACGATAATTTACAAACATATGCTCGACGTACTAAAGGTCACCCACCATGTGCTCTAGAAAGATACTCCCAAAACCAAAAAGAAGATCCTTCTAGCCCTAGAAAATCCATAAGAATTTTGAAAGCTTCTAATAGATATGTATCATATGATTCCTTTGAACCAAGGTTTAGATCTTGCCTAATGGTCATTCACTCGTATTCTGAACCTCAATCATACCATGAGGCTAAATACCATTATGAATGGATTAAGGTCATGTATGATGAGTTGAAAGCATTAGAAAGAGCAAAAACTTGGGAGATCCAAACATTACCTAAAGAAAGAAAAACTATAGGATGCAGATGGGTTTACAAGGTAAAAATCAAGTACGACGGAACATTAAAAAGATATAAGACTAGGTTAGTAGCCAAGGGATATAGTTAAGAATATGGGATTGACTATGATGAGACATTTGCTCCAGTTGCTCGCATGACTATTGTTAGAACTCTCATTGTTATAGCATCAATTAGGAAATGGCCTATATTTCAAATGGACGTTAAGAATACATTTTTAAATGGCAACTTAGATGAAGAAGTGTACATGGATCCCCCCTCCTGGTTTGTCTTTAGCACATGGAAAAACTCTCTGATTACGTAAGGCCTTGTATGGCCTAAAGCAAGCTCCAAAAGCTTGGTATAATAGGTTCAGTGACGTGATGACTCAACTTCATACCTATCCATTACCTGCCCATAAAATGGGTCAGTTTCACTAAAAACTGGTAGGTGCACAGACTGGACAATATTGAACATAATTAAGCAGAATAATTTAATATGTCAAGTAGAGAGGCAATTATATAGCAATTTAATTTCAACAGATTCACGGAGCAACTATCATGAGCACAATGCTAAAATTATTACAAACATTTTACTGGCACAAGTAGGCTAACTATTACAAGCAAAGAACTGCATAAGAAATTTAACTAGTAAAATACAATGCTTCATCAACCGCACACATAATTCCATAAGTATTGAACTTGTCGTACACTATAAATATCATATGCGCATAACTCAACAAATTGGGTGATCGGATTTAAATTATGTTTTGATATTAACTGCCCAAATGGGTACGCACAAGGCACGACTCTAGAAACAACCTAGATTGATCCGGGGGTTTATTATGCTATGTATTTTATGATAACCCGGATAGCTGACTGAGTCCGCACCTAAGGAGACGGTCAATGACCAAGAGAGAAATCCCCAAAGCAGCATAAACAATGGATGCATCCCGAACATGGAGAGCTACCACCTAGGATAATTATGGTAGTCCCCTTCCCCTAATTCCGCTGATTGGGGAAGCCGAGTTTTTTGCTCGTAACTGCCATTAATGGTTTGTCCATCGAAGTTTTTGTACCTTCCCATCCTCTCTCCAGACAGAAGTCAGTGGTTCGAATGAGTACATCAGGGTTAATTAACTAAAGACCCATTCTACATACTCTGGTCTTTCGACCAAACTCGAGTATCTTGCCGGTGAAGGCGGAATCATCACCTATTTAGGTGTTCTTAGCATTTTGTTATTTGCACTCGTCGAGGTTGCCACAACCTACTCATCCAATCATCGCAACGTAAGAAGACGTACTTGTCAAAAGTACGACTACGATGAAAGGGATATGGTTTCACCAAAGAAACCCCAACAGATATTATCTACAAAAGAATCAATACCACACAGTTTGGCAAGATAAGTCTTGAATTCACTTCAACAATATTTTGCATATTTCATGATGCAAGGTCGTCTAGGATCTCTCGTCCGATCAACAAAGTACTTAACATGTTGTGCATGTCTAAAAGTACGTTATACTGAACAAGGGAGGTGTGTGGGCTTCTCAAAAGGAACACCCAACACACAACTTCATAACAATCCAAAGAATATAGGAGTGCTCATTTGGCACGATTCATCCTTAAAAGTCATAATGCCACATTAAGTCATTCACGCAAGGCACAACACTATCAATCTTGCATCCAAAATTTATCTTAGTATCGACATACGACACTAGATTGATAAATGAAGAATGAGTCCTTCAAAAGAACCTCACTCGTTCATAGGCTCATGCCCCTGATCGGGGTTATTCGAATTGGGTCGCGACTCGAATCGGGGTTATAAAATATTTCTCCCAAGTGTGGACTTGGGAGGGCCCAAATGTGACTTCGCAATCCTGCGAGACTTAAAACTTAACTTTGCAAAAGATGTGCAATTTGAAGAGCACTGGGTTAGCAGAAGGAAACTCGCTTTTAAAGAACTGCAATGCACAAGCACAACTTCTAGTGTTTTGAAAGCAAGTGATAACAGGATAGGCACAAGACTACATTTATGTAAGTACATATTTACCATAAATGTGAGCATATGCAGGTTATAACATGACAAGCAACTCTCAACTTGCGATGCCGCACATCGAGGGAAAAGCACATAAGTAATACACGAGGTAACAAAACCATACTTTGGCCACTTAGATAGGCAAACACATAAGGTCATAAGTAATACATGAGACACGAAGTCGTAACTCACTCAAAGGAAACGTGCAGGCAAAAACGTATGCAAGCAAACAAGAGCATAGGTATTGCACAAAGTACGAAACCACACCTCAAACTCATAAGCAACTATGCAAAATAATGATCGAAGAATAAAATTGTACCTCGACCCATGAGCATGCAAACAAGAAAATACGCAATGCAGAAGCAATATAACTCTAAGCATGTCTAGCACGGGCATCTTAATTATTTCAACTTAAATAGGTTCATTTATTGCCCTTTGTGCGACTTTACCCTACCTCGGAATATCGTGCAGCTGCGTGCGTCTACGTGTGTAGATGATACGAGGGTCGAACCGCGAAGCGCGAACTGGACCCGTTGCGTAAATCTGCGAGAGTGTGAAATATTCAATTATACTAATGTAATTAATGGTGTGACGAGGGCAAGGGTAGGATTAGGCGACAGGGGACCTCGGCCCCTTCCTGACCGAACAACAAATGGTAGGGGCCTCGGTCCCTGCCTGGCAAGACAGCCGACAGGGAGTGAGACTCTGACTGTCGAAGACAGCGAGGCGACAGGGGACGAGCCTCTGCCGACAACACCGAGGCGGCAGGGGGAAAGCCCCTGCCAACGGCAGCGAATCGGCAGGGGTCGCGCCCCTGCCGACGGCAGCGAATCGGCAGGGGTCGAGCCCCTGCCGATGGCAGCGAATCGGCAAGGGTCGAGCCCCTGTCGATGGCAGCAAATCAGCAGGGGAGCCAGCCCCTGCCGTCAGCACCGAAGCGGCAGGGGTCACACCCTTGCCGACAGCACCAAGGTGGCAGGGGGCTAGCCCCTGCCCGTCGGCGAAAGGTCGATGGCAGGAGAACAAACCCCTGCCGAAGAGAGAGATCGGGGCGGCAGGAGCCACCAGCCTCCTGTCGACCCCTTCGCAGGTCATGGCAGAGGGGAGGGAGACAGGGAGACGACCGACCTCCTGTCGGTCGCCCGATCTCTCACAGGGAAGAGAAAGGGGGTTCGCAGGGGCCATTGCCCTCCCCCCCCCCCCCCCCCGCCGGCTCTCCGACGTACCCCCAGAGAGAGAAGGAGTAGACAGGGGGCCCGTAGCCCCCCTGTCGGCCTCTGATGGATACGCAGGGCGTGGCAGGGGTCGTGCGCCGCCTGTCGGCCTCCCTGCGAACCCCTAAGAAGGGGGAAAAAGAGGGAGGGCACGGCAGGGGCCATCGGCCTCCTGTCGTGCCTTACGACGAGATAACAGAGAGAGAGGTGAAGGGAGGAGACGGCGTACCTTGGGAGAGGATCACCGGCGTCGTCAGCGATCGCAGCGACGATGGTGATCTGAGCTGGTGGCGTGCGCAGGGAAGGAGGAGGCGCAAGAGGGAGGTGTGCCTCCCCTTGTCCTCCACTGGTGCTCATAAAGAGTTCGGAGGGGGAGGCGAGAAATCGGGAAACCCCGATTTCCATCCTTATCGGGTCGAAAGAAAAAAAAAAAAGGGGGTTACGGCGCACAAGGAAAAGGCCTCCTGTGTCGGGTTATGAAACCCTAACGATGACGGGCCCGGGTCCGATATTATTATTATTTTTTTTAACGTGGGTTTTACAGATAATCACAGAAGATGATAAGCAAGGAGTTAATCATATCAAAGATATGCTTAAAGCAGGGTTACCGGAAGCGCCTAGCTAAAAGGGGAAGCGTGCTTCGAAAGCGCGAAACGTCGCGCTTCCGAAGCGTGGGGGGAAGCGCCCCCCTTTTTTGGGAAGCGTGCTTCCCTTTAATGGGGGACGCGTTTCCCTTTAATGGGGGACGCGCTTCCCTTTAATGGGAAGCGTGCTTCCCATCACGCTTCCCCCACGCTTCCCCCTCGCTTCCCCCACGCTTCCCCCTTGCTTCCCCTGTTTTTTATATTTTTTTATATTTTTTATTTTTTATTTTTATTTTTTTCGCTTCCCCCTCGTTTCCGAGACGCTTCCGAGACGCTTCCCGAATCGGTCCTAAGTGGTCCCACGCTTCCCCGCTTCCTAAAATTTTGAAAGTGCCGCGCTTCCCGCTCCCGCTTCCTCAACTGGCAACCATGGCTTAAAGTCAACTTTGATATGACATATCTTGGTTTTTTACGATATTTTCTTGGAATAGAAGTTGCTTACTCACATCGCAGTTATTTTTTTTCACAAAAATTGGTCGATACTCCGGAAGTCATAAATGCTAAAATGAAGATAGATGATGGAGAACCCTTGCAAGATCCAACGTACTACAGACAGATGATTGGGGATTTGTCTTATATTTCTATTACTCGTCCTGATATATCTCATGGTATTCATTCTGCTAGTCAATTTCAGCATGCTCCCACTACATTGCATATGAGTGATGTAATGAAAATTGTTAGATACATTAAAAAATCTATTAATCTTGGCATGTTTTTATCATCCTCCTCTTCATTAGAAGTCATTGCCTATTATGATTCTGATTGGGGAGGGGATGTCAATGATAGACGCTCAATCACTGGGTTATGTATATTTGTAGGTGACTCTCTAATTTCATGGCGATGCAAAAAATAGCAGAAGATGTCACTCTCCTCCACTGATGCTGAGTATCGTGCCATGGCAACTACTACGTCTGAATTAATATGGTTGAAACAACTTCTTGAAGACATGGGGGTTCACATTATAGAACCTTCAAAATTGTGTTTTGACAACAAAAGCGTTGTATACATTGCAAGCAATCATACATTTCACGAGAGGATGAAACACATTGAGATGGATTGCCACTACGTTCGTGAAGAATTCCTGCGGAAGACTATCACCTTGCCTTATGTTTCATCCGAATATCAACTAGCGGATTTCTTCACCAAAGCGCTACCATCACCCAAATTCCACTTCTTACTTGGCAAACTCTCGACTGTTGGACCATGAGTTTGAAGGGGGTGTTAAGATATACGTATATGTACATATACGTATATGTATATGTATATATAAATTTCTATAAATTGAAATACCCATAGAGGGTATTTCAGTCTTTTTAATTGTTTTTCTGTCTTTTTTACTGTTTCTTTTTGCAGCTTTTTACTGTAGTTTTTTCTGTTTTTTTGAGAGCAGCTCCAAAGTAGCTGTTGGAGCTGCTCCCAACGGTTATAATTCTAACCGTTGGGAGCAGCCCAACAGCCACTTTGGGCTGCCCCCCTTGTGGTGATTATTGTATAAATAGGACACTAGTGGCCATGTATTCTTTAACACTCTTATGAGTGATTATATGCAATATCAACATTTGTTAAGACCCTTGTGTGGGTGATTCGGTGATTCAATCAAGCATTTCACTTGATTGAAGGAGTGTTCTTGCATGTGTTTTGGATTCTATCCATTTCATTACAATAAGTCCTACTTCTTCGCCACCAAACAAGTTTTATATCATACAATGGTTCCATCAGGCTTGAACTTGAGAGTAAATAACCATTTACAATCCATAACCTTCTTACATGGGATGTAAAGATACCAAGGCCTATGTGTGAGTCTTCTCCAGAGCTTTCATTTCACTTTTCACGGCCTCCTCAACACTCTTTAGGATTGGAACAATCTCACATGTGGCAGTGAAGGTCCTACAAGATTTAGAAAGGAATTGATATTATGCAAAGTTGCACATGGAAAAGTGATACATTGTCCCTTTCCCTTGGGCAAGGCTATAGGTAAGTCAAGATCACTTACTGGAGGTACTGAAATTTCCGGTTCTTGTCCTCGTGTATCTTCTTGGAATCTTGAGTCGAGAGTCTCTTCTAAAGTAGACATGGAGGTTAGAAAGACATCTCTATCTCTCTCTAATATAGACTTTGGTAATCTCAAGTCTAGGAGCAACCCATTTCCCTTGATTCACTTTCAAAAGGAAGTCTAGGAAGATAGAGAGTTTCCAACCTTTCTCTATTCCCATTTAGGAACTCTTCTCATTATTTTCCTGTGTACAGTAAGGAGTTTCTTAAAAAAAGGTTACATCTATGGAGACAAACTTCTTTCTCATAACAGGATCATAGCACTTGTACCCCTTTTGATATGGAGGATAACAGACAAATTTGCATTTTCTAGCCAAGATTGACAGGCAATAAGAACATTTCTATAATGAATTACTGGATATAAAGAACAGTTTTGTAACCCATTTATTATGGCAATAGATCAGGGGTTTAATTATATTTCCAACAGGTAATAACATTTTCTCAAAATTCTCTCTGAGAAATAATTCAAGACAAATTTAAATGCAACATCTTAGCATGAAGCCACCAAGAGCTGCAGTTCATGACCCCCCACGGTGAAGAAAGCAAATAGATCAGATAGATTAACCCAATAAATCCATGGTTTTGTTATAATACCAGCTAAATTGACCAGATACATTGTCTTAGTTACAGTTTCTAAGATTCATGATGATCATGCAATGATGCAATTAAATTCATCACAAGGAATTTCTTTTTTATGAAACATCATAAGGAATGTTAAGAATGAGAAACTCAAATAACAAAAACTGAATCTTACTTGGATAGGCTCCTCCGAAGGATGAGGAAATGCCAAAGGCTGAACCATCAGAGCCAACGGCATACTCGATGTTGACATAAGGTCGCCAGTGCATGGAATCTAGAACATGTTGAATGAACCAAATGAGGTTCAGTATACCAAAAAGAATAAATGAAGCAAAAAAAGAAAATTATTATCCCAAATTAACCATTGAACTGCCTAGGGAATTACCTGATTCATGGTACATCTCATGTACCGTGGACTGCAATTCCCAGTATCTCTGGCGACATAGTCACTTGTGGCAGGCTTGGAGAAAACAAATAATTGCCCAGCAAGTGCAAATAAAACAAACATTATGCTTTACAGCGTATAAAGTTGTATAAATTAAGAGATAAATAATTTATTAATTCATAAAACCATTACTTTTTTAAAAATATGAGAAGAAAAAACAACAAACAATTAAAATGTCATTAAAGATACCGGAGGAATATTTGCTTGATTGTTCTGACGAGTTTCAAATGTTATTGTGGAGGAACTGGGTATGGGACGTGGCATCTGGTTTGGATCAATTTTAGAAGCCCCAGCCATGGGAGATCCACCAACAGGGGAACCTGTTCTGGTGATGCCCAGCAGTCCAGTTCCTGGAGGATGACCCATTCCAGGCGGCCCAAGAGGAACAGGCTGATTTGTTGGAGGTAGTGGTGCTCCAGGATACATTCGCGACGGTTGCATGCCTCCACCTAGCACTGGAACCTAGCATTTGAAAAGATAAGACAAAAAAGAAATGGTGAAAATGAGCACCAAATTTCTGTCACGATAATGAAACCAAAAATTGCAATTGAACACATGGAATACTGTGAACCAGAACTCGTCAAGATGGACAATCATATAAGCAAATTATACAAGTAATAAACCCAAAAAAGGTAATGTCAATTGATGACAAGGGAATGATACTTGCCAAAAGCATAAAGTACTCAAAGTGCCAGAAGCTACAGTCAGTATAGGTCAGAAACAGAGAAGAGAGCTAATAATTTAGTATAAGCAAATTGTAATGTAAAATGAAAGATGTAAATATCAAATCATGCACCAGCTACACCATACATAGAGCTGCACACAAGCCAAACTAAACCCAAGCCTGTTAAACCATGATAACTGGGGCATTTTGACAGTAATCAACTCTTATTAGTTTACCATGTAATCGAGATTCTTGGAATCAGGTCTGAGTTGGGTAGTGTTGAATAGGTTGGATTGTTCCAATCAAGCTATGTTGGAACAACTATATGTGAATGTGCCTTACTGTCATTCTTAGGTTGATCTCAATGGAATCCTAACTCAAGTACTCAACCCATGCTTCTCAAATGAGATGCAAGTTGCTAAAGTGGAATTAGGAGAAGAAAGGAAGGAGAGAATTCATGGCATGTGTAGAAAAGAAAGAAAAACAAGCCTCACCATCTGTACCACAACAAAGCATAAAAGTTCATGTCTCCTGTCATGTGAACCTATTCCATAGAACCTATGTTTGAATGTATGTGCACAGAAGCTCTGCCTTGTGCTATTTCGCATCTTAGAAAAAATGGCAGCATTACTGACCAATGATCGGTGGTATGTGCAGAAAGAGAAAAATGTGAACTCACCATATATATATATATACATATATATATGACAAAAAAGAAAGGTTGACATGTTTCATGTGAACCTACTCCTTCACATGCATAGAAGCTATGTTTGGATGCATGTGCATAGCACCCATTCCTCGTGCTGCTTGGCATCTTAAAAAAATGGCTACATGACTCACTACCGATGTCATATTTGATACCACCATAAGTTTCCCTTTCTATCCTCCCTCTCTGTTTGTATTGCTCTTGGTCCTACTCACTGCTTGTATTTATTGCCATTACATGCCATGTAGTTCCAAGAAAAGAGGTGAGCAAAAAAGTAAACAGTGACATTGTCTCTATCTAATAACATGCAAAAATTTTGGTTCGCTGCCTAATCCAGTAAGAATGATGGGTATAGGATAGAAGATTTTGCCCTCTTGCACTCAACTCCAATAAAGTGAAAAATAGTCCGTGGGCATACTGTAACACCCCAAAATTTCAAGCTTGCAAACCTTTCGAAAAAAAAAAAAAAAGAAGAAAAGAAAAAAAAAAAGACAAGAGACTAAAAAGGAATCTCTTCATCTCAGAGATGATTTACGAAATCAGCGGAAGACTATACTTTTATTAATTTCAGAAAGGCAAGCTGACAACTTTGAGCGCGTTAGCTAAAAGAACCAAAACGCACAACACATGCTACTTGCGGACACTTGGAAAAGCCACTTTCATTTAAGAAGTTCTCCAAATAGTACAAAATTAGGATCTCCCAAGGAAAATCCGTTACAAAACCCCAAACATCAGGACGCGAGCTAAGAGCAGGAAGAAGAACGTCTTGGAGCCATCTAGCCATCGCGCCATCGCCTGTGGTGTACCTAATCATCACCTGTACCCATAGAATGGGTTAGTTTCACGAAAAACTAGTAGGCGCACAAGAGAGACTACAAGGATCTGAATTATGTAATTTAATTCAGTAAGTTACACAGTTTAAAGCAAATATGCAGTTAAACATGTAAGCAATGCATGCAGATAACCAGTGCAAGCGAATACGTAGTGCAAGTGAATAAGTAGTGCAACGAATCAGTAGTGCAAGCAAGTCGGTGGTGCAAGCGAGTCAGTAGTGCAACGAATCAGTAGTGCAAGCAAGTCGGTGGTGCAAGCGAGTCAGTAGTGCAACGAATCAGTAGTGCAGCGAATCAGTAGTGCAACGAATCAGTAGTGCAGCGAATCAGTAGTGCAAGCGAGTCAGTAGTGCAGCGAATCAGTAGTGCAGCGAATCAGTAGTGCAACGAATCAGTAGTGCAGCGAATCAGTAGTGCAACGAATCTCACGGCCCAGCAACCAAAGTGAACAGACTTTATGTTCCGATATTACTGGCCTGCGGGTACGCGTAGGCAAAACATAGAAACAACTGAGACTAGTTCGGGCGTCTATTATTCTATGTATTTTCAATAACCCGAATAGCTAGTTGAGTCCGCTCCAAAGGGGACGGCTTTAGCCGAGAGAGGATTCCCCAGAGGCTGAAAAGCAGTGCCACGGATGCATCCAACTTCTGCAGAAGTGTTAAGCTAACTATTGTAGCCCCTTTCCCCTAACTCCAATGACTGGGGAGGCCGGATCTTTGCCCGTGGGGTGGTTGTTAACAACCTGTCCATTGGAGTTTTTGTACCGATCTGTCCTCTCCCTTGACAGACAACCAGAAGCGAACGGGTGCGTTAGGGGTTGCTTAACTAACGACCCATTCTATGCTGTGGTCTTTAAACCACTCGAGCATCTTGCCTGTGAAGGCGAATGTGAGGCCATTTATGTGATTACAACAGTTTGCATTTAGCGTTGTTCGAGGTCGCACGACCGTCTCATCCGATCATCGCAGTACTAGACGTGTCGTGCACGACTATAAGTACTCTACGATAAAGGGGGTATAGCTCCTCAATAGAAGCCTCAACAGGAGTGTTTCACAAAGATGTAGAGTTTATCAACTTTACTCTATCTTTTGAAACAGCAGTACCTTGTGCCAACATGATGCATGTGATTATCTCGAATCACATCCGCTATCGAGGTATCTACATGTCTCGCATGACTCGATACCGGCCTCGATAGACGAGATACGGGTTTCTCAACAGAACACCCGCTAAGACGTTCGCTCGCTCCCGACTAAACTCTTGTCGCAAGAGGGAGAGTGGTAAATGCTCCTTGCATCCTCCACGAGGATGCCCTTAAGGCATCCGCAAAGAGCAAGAACCTGCACGTCATCTGCAACAGCCAGGCAATACCAACACGTATGCAAAAGCAAGAGGCTAGGCGCAGAGCGCGACGGCAAGGTAAAGGGCAAGGATTTGCGAAACCGCATCCTTGAGTGAAGTGGATACTCGTATAAATATATACATATATATATATATATATTCAATGGTCGCTTTTAGTTCAATTGAACTTAATTCAAATATCCAAGTCTTCCGTGCAATTTTCCCCTACCTTGGAGGGTTACGAGCTTGCTGACGTCTGCGGACGTACACGATTGACGGCTCGGGTCGCGGAGCGCGAGTGGGATCCGTCGTAGCTGCAAATATGCGATATTAACAAGCAAACTCTGACAAAAGCAAAAGCAAGGCAAAGACTCGACTTTTCCGATACATAGGGTTGGGGCCAACCGTCCCAATTGACTCGAAAAGAAGATGGGGCAGGATCAAAAGACTCTAGCTGCCAAAAGAGGGGTGTAGTCAAATGCGAACAGATGACTCACGCTACTAGGAATTCCTCGTTGGAGACCAACAATTGTAATGATCTGTCCCCATCACGATATAGCTTCCAAAGATTCCCCGGGCTTGTCGGCCAAGGGTATCGGCTTGCGCACAAAGGGCAGGGGGCCATCGGCCCCTGCTGGCAACAAAAAGGCAGGGGCCATCGGCCCCTGCTGGCATAACAAAAGGCAAGGGCCATCGGCCCCTGCTGGCATAATAAAAAGGCAGGGGCCGATGGCCCCTGCTGACAAACTAAAAAGGCAGGGGCCATGGGCCCCTGCTGGCACAAACAAAAGGCAGGGGCCGATGGCCCCTGCTGGCACAAACAAAATGCAGGGGCCGATGGCCCCTGCTGGCATAACAAAAGGCAAGGGCCATCGGCCCCTGCTGGCATAATAAAAAGGCAGGGGCCGATGGACCCTGCTGGTACAATAAAAAGGGGCAAGGAGGAGGGGCTCGGCCCCTCCCCTGCCGTAACAAAAAAAAACAGGGAGGAGGGGCTCGGCCCCTCCCCTACCGAAACGGAGAGCAGGGAGGGGTGTCGTGCCCCTCCCCTGCTAAAAGGGGGCAAAGGGAGGGGGTTTGACCCCTCCCGTGGCCACACAGAGAAATGAGGGAGAGAGAGAGAAGAGACGGAGAGGGAAAAGAGGGAGAAAGAAGAAGCGATGGCGTACCAGGGGGTTTTCGGAGGAACTCGCCGAAGAGGAGCTCGCCGGAAGGAAAAGGGGGGGGTCGCCGATGTCGGTGGCGGCGGCTGTCGGGGGTCGCCGGCGTCGGTGACCGTGGACGAGCGAGAGAGGGAAACGGAGAGACAGAGAGCGAGTGGCGGTGAGGGGGGTTTCGTAACCCTCCTCCCGCCTGCCTCGCTGTCTTTTAATGACAGCGAGGGGCGGTGGCCCGGGTCGGGTCCGGGTCGGATCCGGATCCTGCCCAAACCAAATTTTTTTTTTTTTTTTTGATATTACATCCTACCCTCCTTAAAATAATTTCGTCCGCGAAATTTCTATAGCATAAATTGGTCAAAATACAAGTCGGGGTATTTATCCCTGATATCCGACTCAAGCTCCCATGTACATTCACTAATTCCATGGTGTTGCCAACGTACTTTTACAAGAGAAATCGTCTTCGATCTGAGCACTTGGTCTCGACGATCAACGATTGCTACTGGTCTTTCCTCGAACGTCAAGTCCTTATGGATATCCACATCATCATAATGAATGATGTGCGATGGGTCGTGAACATATCTTCTCAGCATGGATACGTGAAAGACGTTGTGAATCTGAGCGTACTGAGGAGGCAGCGCAACGCGGTAAGCCGCCTCGCCGATCCGATCCAGGATCTCAAAAGGTCCGACGAATCGCGGACTCAGCTTTCCCTTTTTCCCGAACCGGAAGACGCTCTTGGTAGGAGATACCTTAACAAAAACCATACCTCCTGTTGAGAACACGAGCTCTCTACGTCGACGATCGGCGTAACACTTCTGCCGACTTTGCGCGGTACGCAGACGTTCCCTGATCATCTGCACTTGCTGAGTATAGTGTTGTAGCACTATAGGTGAATCTAGCATCCGTTCACCAACCTCATCCCAGTAAACGGGTGATCGACAAGGCTTCCCGTACAAGGCTTCGTAAGGGGCCATACCGATACTGGCATGGTAACTATTATTGTACGCGAATTCTGCCAACCCAGTATGAGAGTCCCATTCTCCCCTCCAGTCCAACATGCACGCTCGCAGCATGTCTTCCAAAGTCTGAATCGTGCGTTCAGATTGTCCATCAGTCTGAGGGTGGAAGGCAGTGCTGAATTTTAGCTTTGTGCCCAAGGCCAACTGCAGCTGCCCCCAAAACCTGGAGGTGAACCTCGGGTCACGATCGGAGATGATTGACACAGGAACACCGTGCAATCTCACAATCTCCCTGACATAGAGGTCTGCCAAGCTATCCAGTGACTGACTGAGCCGTATAGGGAGGAAATGCGCCGATTTAGTGAGTCGATCCACGATCACCCAAATCGCATCGTGTTTCCTCCGCGTTCTCGGCAAACCGACGATGAAGTCCATCGTGATGTCCTCCCACTTCCATTGTGGAATCTCCATTTGCTGCACCACTCCGCCTGGTCGTTGGTGCTCGATCTTAACCTGTTGGCAAGTCAAGCACTTCGAAACGTACTCGGCTACGTCCCGCTTCATTCCGTTCCACCAATATCTGCGCTGCAAATCTTTGAACATCTTTGTGCCGCCCGGGTGGATCGTGTACTTGGACTTGTGGGCCTCAGTGAGAATCTCATCTCTCAAAAAAGGATCTTCTGGCACCCAGAGACGATCCTTACGCCATACACCTCCTTCCTCACTCAGTCGGAAGGGGGTATCGGCCCGCTGCGCTAGAGCCTTCAGCTTATCATACTGCGCATCGATCTTCTGACTGACAAAGATCTTTGACAATAGCTCAGGCTGAGCTACCATGCTGGAAAGACTGATCGAAACTGGAGTGACCACAAACGGTTCCCACGATATCAGATCCTCGACCAGCTTCCACCCCGCAAACAACAAATTTACGGAAACGCTGGGAGACTTGCGGCTCAGAGCGTCGGCCACAACGTTCGCTTTTCCTGGGTGGTAGGACAAGGTAAAGTCGTAATCCTTGAGGAATTCCAGCCAACGTCGCTGCCTCATATTCAGCTCCTTCTGCGAGAACAAAAATTTTAGGCTCTTATGATCTGTAAAAGCCTCGAACCGCTCCCCATACAAATAGTGCCGCCATATCTTCAATGCGAAGACTACCGCTGCTAACTCCAAATCATGAGTCGGGTAATTCTTCTCATGTATTTTAAGTTGGCGCGATGCATAGGCGATCACTCTATCGTTCTGCATTAAGACGCAACCCAAACCTGTCCCGGAAGCGTCTGTGTAAATCACGAAGCCGCCTTGACCCGAAGGTAAGGCCAAAATGGGAGCAGTCGTAAGACGTTCCTTTAACCTCTGAAAACTGCTCTCACACATGTCGTCCCACACGAACCTAGCTTCTTTCTTCAGGAGCTGCGTCAAGGGTAGAGAGATCTTAGAAAAGTCCTGGATAAATCTTCGGTAATACCCAGCTAATCCAAGAAAACTCCGAATGTCACGAACATTCCTCGGTTGCTGCCAACTGAGTACAGCCTCAACTTTCGCTGGATCCACGGACACACCTTCCTTGGAGATGACATGTCCCAAAAACATGATCTCCTCGAGCCAAAACTCGCACTTAGAGTACTTAGCGAACAACCGCTCCTTTCGCAAGGTTTCGAGAATAACTCTCAAGTGCTCACGATGTTGCTCCCAGCTATCTGAATACACCAAGATGTCGTCGATGAACACGATCACGAAGGTGTCCAAAAAGGGTTTGAACACCCTATTCATGAGATCCATGAACGCTGCAGGAGCGTTAGTGAGTCCAAAGGGCATAACCGTAAATTCGTAATGCCCATACCTGGTCCGGAAGGCCGTCTTGGAGATATCATCTCCCTTAATTCTGAGTTGATGGTACCCAGATCTAAGGTCGATCTTTGAGAAGATCCTGGCCCTCTGCAACTGATCGAACAGATCCTCGATGCGCGGCAACGGGTACTTATTCTTTATTGTCGCCTGGTTAAGCATCCGATAATCGATGCACAACCGCAATGATCCGTCCTTCTTTTTCACGAACAAGACGGGAGCTCCCCAGGGCGAGACACTGGGGCGAATGAATCCCTGATCCATCAACTCCTGCAACTGCTTCTTGAGCTCTGCGAGCTCGGCTGGCGCCATCCGATATGGAGCCTTAGAAATTGGCGCAGTACCCGGCAGCAACTCGATGCTGAACTGCACCTCGCGAGGTGGAGGAAGGCCTGGCAGTTCCTCCGGGAAGACGTCTGGGAAATCTCGAACAATCTCCAAGTCTCCCATCGGGACTTGCGTCGGCCCGGACTGAATGACACTGACCAAAAAGGCAGTGCATCCCTTCCTCAGGTAGCTCTGCGCCTTCAACGACGAAATCAACTTGCTCGCCCGAACGGGTTTCAGGATCTTGAATTCCATCTTGGGCATTCCTGGTGGAGATAAAACAATCCTACTATCTCGGCAGAAAATCTTGGCATGGTACTTGTGCAGCCAATCCATGCCTAGGATGACGTCAAATTCTGTCATCACTAGCAGGATAGCACAAGCCGGTAAATGCCGATCTGCTAAGACTACGTCCAACTCTGGTACGTAGGCTGCACAAATGGTATTTTTCCCAATCGGGTTATACACTTCAAGAGTATTATGCAAGGGTTTAAGAGGTATGTGCAAACACTCGGCAAAATTTACCGAAATAAAAGAGTGTGTGGCACCACAATCAAAAAGCACAAAGGCCGCTTGGTTAGCGACAAAAAGGGTACCTTGCACTAGGTCGCCCTTGGTCAACTGCTCAGCCTTGGCTGAGTAGACACGTCCCGGCGCCCTCTTTTGACCGCTCGTCTGTGGTGGTGGCGACTGATACTGCTGTTGCGGCAGTGGCGGCCGAGGGAGCAAAGGTGCTCCGCTGGTCTGCCTGGAATCATCAACCGCCTTTTTGCGGCAATCACGGACGTAGTGGCCCATCTTGCCACAATACAGGCATCCGCCTGTGTCGAGCGGGCACGCCTGCCCAAAGTGAGATCGATGGCATCTGGGGCATACGCTGCCAGCCTGCTGCCTGGCTGGAGGATTGCCCTGTGGCCGTTGACGCTTCGAAGGAGGATATCGTTTCCTTCCTCCTTCGCTCTTTACAGGAAGGAACGGTCGTTTGCCTGAGTCGCCGGAAGGTGTCTTCGGCTCACCACCCGTAGCGGGTGGCCTCCTGCCCTGAGCACTCTTAGTGCGCTCCCATGCTTCACTCAGAACGGTAGCGGCAGCAACTGCCGCAGAGAAGGTCGAGGGCATGCTCGTTAGGACCCGATGCATGAGTCCCTCCTTCAGCCCCCGAACAAACTTTCCTGCTCGCTCGCGATCATCCGCGAACAGGTTAGGGCAGTAGGGTTCCAAACTCTGGAATTTGGCGATGTAATCCGTCAAACTCGAATTGCCCTGGCAGAGCTCCAAGAACTCCACATTCTTCTTCTCCCTTGCGTGAGGTGGGAAGTAGTTCTCCAAGAAAGCCTTCCTGAAAGCTTCCCAAGGAATGGGCGAAATTCCCGAAAACTGCACACCCCGCGCCATGTCCCACCAACTGCGGGCATTCCCCTTCAGCCTGAAGGTCCCGAAAAGCGTCTTCTTGTCATCGGGTACTGACAAGACCTCGTACACTCGTTCTACCTCCTTCACCCAGTTATCAGCCATATCTGGGTCGGGCTTGCCGTCGAAGGTCGGGGGGTCAAGCTTCAGAAATTTCTCATACGTCACTGCGGTATGCGGGATCGGCTCAGGAACGGGCGCTGGTTCCCTTTGGGAACGAATTTGGTCTCGCATAGCCGCTGCCAGGGAACCCAGGGAATCCATCACGAATCCCCGCTGATCTGACCATTCGTCAGCAGACCCTTCGTTCGAGTTCCTTGCCATCCTTGGAGTAAACAAGGAATACCCATAATTAGAAATTTTAGGAAACTCAAAACAAGCAAAAACATAAGTACTATTCATGTTTAACATGAGTAGTTTATGAAACCCCAACAATGCTGGTATACACACAAAACACGTCAAGCCACTTAACTTAACAATGCCTTGAGCACCTACTAAGCAAGAGGAAAAGTATACTCACAGTGCGATGCGGATGCCCAATGGTCAAGAATCCTTGCTTCGCTTAGCTCTGATACCAAGTTGTAACACCCCAAAATTTCAAGCTTCCAAACCTTTCGAAAAAAAAAAAAAAAGAAGAAAAGAAAAAAAAAAGACAAGAGACTAAAAAGGAATCTCTTCATCTCAGAGATGATTTACGAAATCAGCGGAAGACTATACTTTTATTAATTTCAGAAAGGCAAGCTGACAACTTTGAGCGCGTTAGCTAAAAGAACCAAAACGCACAACACATGCTACTTGCGGACACTTGGAAAAGCCATTTTCATTTAAGAAGTTCTCCAAATAGTACAAAATTAGGATCTCCCAAGGAAAATCCGTTACAAAACCCCAAACATCAGGACGCGAGCTAAGAGCAGGAAGAAGAACGTCTTGGAGCCATCTAGCCATCGCGCCATCGCCTGTGGTGTACCTAATCATCACCTGTACCCATAGAATGGGTTAGTTTCACGAAAAACTAGTAGGCGCACAAGAGAGACTACAAGGATCTGAATTATGTAATTTAATTCAGTAAGTTACAAAGTTTAAAGCAAATATGCAGTTAAACATGTAAGCAATGCATGCAGATAACCAGTGCAAACGCGTAAGTAGTGCAAGCGAATACGTAGTGCAAGTGAATAAGTAGTGCAACGAATCAGTAGTGCAAGCAAGTCGGTGGTGCAAGCGAGTCAGTAGTGCAACGAATCAGTAGTGCAAGCAAGTCGGTGATGCAAGCGAGTCAGTAGTGCAACGAATCAGTAGTGCAGCGAATCAGTAGTGCAGCGAATCAGTAGTGCAAGCGAGTCAGTAGTGCAGCGAATCAGTAGTGCAGCGAATCAGTAGTGCAACGAATCAGTAGTGCAGCGAATCAGTAGTGCAACGAATCTCACGGCCCAGCAACCAAAGTGAACAGACTTTATGTTCCGATATTACTGGCCTGCGGGTACGCGCAGGCAAAACATAGAAACAACTGAGACTAGTTCGGGCGTCTATTATTCTATGTATTTTCAATAACCCGAATAGCTAGTTGAGTCCGCTCCAAAGGGGACGGCTTTAGCCGAGAGAGGATTCCCCAGAGGCTGAAAAGCAGTGCCACGGATGCATCCAACTTCTGCAGAAGTGTTAAGCTAACTATTGTAGCCCCTTTCCCCTAACTCCAATGACTGGGGAGGCCGGATCTTTGCCCGTGGGGTGGTTGTTAACAACCTGTCCATTGGAGTTTTTGTACCGATCTGTCCTCTCCCTTGACAGACAACCAGAAGCGAACGGGTGCGTTAGGGGTTGCTTAACTAACGACCCATTCTATGCTGTGGTCTTTAAACCACTCGAGCATCTTGCCTGTGAAGGCGAATGTGAGGCCATTTATGTGATTACAACAGTTTGCATTTAGCGTTGTTCGAGGTCGCACGACCGTCTCATCCGATCATCGCAGTACTAGACGTGTCGTGCACGACTATAAGTACTCTACGATAAAGGGGGTATAGCTCCTCAATAGAAGCCTCAACAGGAGTGTTTCACAAAGATGTAGAGTTTATCAACTTTACTCTATCTTTTGAAACAGCAGTACCTTGTGCCAACATGATGCATGTGATTATCTCGAATCACATCCGCTATCGAGGTATCTACATGTCTCGCATGACTCGATACCGGCCTCGATAGACGAGATACGGGTTTCTCAACAGAACACCCGCTAAGACGTTCGCTCGCTCCCGACTAAACTCTTGTCGCAAGAGGGAGAGTGGTAAATGCTCCTTGCATCCTCCACGAGGATGCCCTTAAGGCATCCGCAAAGAGCAAGAACCTGCACGTCATCTGCAACAGCCAGGCAATACCAACACGTATGCAAAAGCAAGAGGCTAGGCGCAGAGCGCGACGGCAAGGTAAAGGGCAAGGATTTGCGAAACCGCATCCTTGAGTGAAGTGGATACTCGTATAAATATATACATATATATATATATATATTCAATGGTCGCTTTTAGTTCAATTGAACTTAATTCAAATATCCAAGTCTTCCGTGCAATTTTCCCCTACCTTGGAGGGTTACGAGCTTGCTGACGTCTGCGGACGTACACGATTGACGGCTCGGGTCGCGGAGCGCGAGTGGGATCCGTCGTAGCTGCAAATATGCGATATTAACAAGCAAACTCTGACAAAAGCAAAAGCAAGGCAAAGACTCGACTTTTCCGATACATAGGGTTGGGGCCAACCGTCCCAATTGACTCGAAAAGAAGATGGGGCAGGATCAAAAGACTCTAGCTGCCAAAAGAGGGGTGTAGTCAAATGCGAACAGATGACTCACGCTACTAGGAATTCCTCGTTGGAGACCAACAATTGTAATGATCTGTCCCCATCACGATATAGCTTCCAAAGATTCCCCGGGCTTGTCGGCCAAGGGTATCGGCTTGCGCACAAAGGGCAGGGGGCCATCGGCCCCTGCTGGCAACAAAAAGGCAGGGGCCATCGGCCCCTGCTGGCATAACAAAAGGCAAGGGCCATCGGCCCCTGCTGGCATAATAAAAAGGCAGGGGCCGATGGCCCCTGCTGACAAACTAAAAAGGCAGGGGCCATGGGCCCCTGCTGGCACAAACAAAAGGCAGGGGCCGATGGCCCCTGCTGGCACAAACAAAATGCAGGGGCCGATGGCCCCTGCTGGCATAACAAAAGGCAAGGGCCATCGGCCCCTGCTGGCATAATAAAAAGGCAGGGGCCGATGGACCCTGCTGGTACAATAAAAAGGGGCAAGGAGGAGGGGCTCGGCCCCTCCCCTGCCGTAACAAAAAAAAACAGGGAGGAGGGGCTCGGCCCCTCCCCTACCGAAACGGAGAGCAGGGAGGGGTGTCGTGCCCCTCCCCTGCTAAAAGGGGGCAAAGGGAGGGGGTTTGACCCCTCCCGTGGCCACACAGAGAAATGAGGGAGAGAGAGAGAAGAGACGGAGAGGGAAAAGAGGGAGAAAGAAGAAGCGATGGCGTACCAGGGGGTTTTCGGAGGAACTCGCCGAAGAGGAGCTCGCCGGAAGGAAAAGGGGGGGGTCGCCGATGTCGGTGGCGGCGGCTGTCGGGGGTCGCCGGCGTCGGTGACCGTGGACGAGCGAGAGAGGGAAACGGAGAGACAGAGAGCGAGTGGCGGTGAGGGGGGTTTCGTAACCCTCCTCCCGCCTGCCTCGCTGTCTTTTAATGACAGCGAGGGGCGGTGGCCCGGGTCGGGTCCGGGTCGGATCCGGATCCTGCCCAAACCAAATTTTTTTTTTTTTTTTTGATATTACATCCTACCCTCCTTAAAATAATTTCGTCCGCGAAATTTCTATAGCATAAATTGGTCAAAATACAAGTCGGGGTATTTATCCCTGATATCCGACTCAAGCTCCCATGTACATTCACTAATTCCATGGTGTTGCCAACGTACTTTTACAAGAGAAATCGTCTTCGATCTGAGCACTTGGTCTCGACGATCAACGATTGCTACTGGTCTTTCCTCGAACGTCAAGTCCTTATGGATATCCACATCATCATAATGAATGATGTGCGATGGGTCGTGAACATATCTTCTCAGCATGGATACGTGAAAGACGTTGTGAATCTGAGCGTACTGAGGAGGCAGCGCAACGCGGTAAGCCGCCTCGCCGATCCGATCCAGGATCTCAAAAGGTCCGACGAATCGCGGACTCAGCTTTCCCTTTTTCCCGAACCGGAAGACGCTCTTGGTAGGAGATACCTTAACAAAAACCATACCTCCTGTTGAGAACACGAGCTCTCTACGTCGACGATCGGCGTAACACTTCTGCCGACTTTGCGCGGTACGCAGACGTTCCCTGATCATCTGCACTTGCTGAGTATAGTGTTGTAGCACTATAGGTGAATCTAGCATCCGTTCACCAACCTCATCCCAGTAAACGGGTGATCGACAAGGCTTCCCGTACAAGGCTTCGTAAGGGGCCATACCGATACTGGCATGGTAACTATTATTGTACGCGAATTCTGCCAACCCAGTATGAGAGTCCCATTCTCCCCTCCAGTCCAACATGCACGCTCGCAGCATGTCTTCCAAAGTCTGAATCGTGCGTTCAGATTGTCCATCAGTCTGAGGGTGGAAGGCAGTGCTGAATTTTAGCTTTGTGCCCAAGGCCAACTGCAGCTGCCCCCAAAACCTGGAGGTGAACCTCGGGTCACGATCGGAGATGATTGACACAGGAACACCGTGCAATCTCACAATCTCCCTGACATAGAGGTCTGCCAAGCTATCCAGTGACTGACTGAGCCGTATAGGGAGGAAATGCGCCGATTTAGTGAGTCGATCCACGATCACCCAAATCGCATCGTGTTTCCTCCGCGTTCTCGGCAAACCGACGATGAAGTCCATCGTGATGTCCTCCCACTTCCATTGTGGAATCTCCATTTGCTGCACCACTCCGCCTGGTCGTTGGTGCTCGATCTTAACCTGTTGGCAAGTCAAGCACTTCGAAACGTACTCGGCTACGTCCCGCTTCATTCCGTTCCACCAATATCTGCGCTGCAAATCTTTGAACATCTTTGTGCCGCCCGGGTGGATCGTGTACTTGGACTTGTGGGCCTCAGTGAGAATCTCATCTCTCAAAAAAGGATCTTCTGGCACCCAGAGACGATCCTTACGCCATACACCTCCTTCCTCACTCAGTCGGAAGGGGGTATCGGCCCGCTGCGCTAGAGCCTTCAGCTTATCATACTGCGCATCGATCTTCTGACTGACAAAGATCTTTGACAATAGCTCAGGCTGAGCTACCATGCTGGAAAGACTGATCGAAACTGGAGTGACCACAAACGGTTCCCACGATATCAGATCCTCGACCAGCTTCCACCCCGCAAACAACAAATTTACGGAAACGCTGGGAGACTTGCGGCTCAGAGCGTCGGCCACAACGTTCGCTTTTCCTGGGTGGTAGGACAAGGTAAAGTCGTAATCCTTGAGGAATTCCAGCCAACGTCGCTGCCTCATATTCAGCTCCTTCTGCGAGAACAAAAATTTTAGGCTCTTATGATCTGTAAAAGCCTCGAACCGCTCCCCATACAAATAGTGCCGCCATATCTTCAATGCGAAGACTACCGCTGCTAACTCCAAATCATGAGTCGGGTAATTCTTCTCATGTATTTTAAGTTGGCGCGATGCATAGGCGATCACTCTATCGTTCTGCATTAAGACGCAACCCAAACCTGTCCCGGAAGCGTCTGTGTAAATCACGAAGCCGCCTTGACCCGAAGGTAAGGCCAAAATGGGAGCAGTCGTAAGACGTTCCTTTAACCTCTGAAAACTGCTCTCACACATGTCGTCCCACACGAACCTAGCTTCTTTCTTCAGGAGCTGCGTCAAGGGTAGAGAGATCTTAGAAAAGTCCTGGATAAATCTTCGGTAATACCCAGCTAATCCAAGAAAACTCCGAATGTCACGAACATTCCTCGGTTGCTGCCAACTGAGTACAGCCTCAACTTTCGCTGGATCCACGGACACACCTTCCTTGGAGATGACATGTCCCAAAAACATGATCTCCTCGAGCCAAAACTCGCACTTAGAGTACTTAGCGAACAACCGCTCCTTTCGCAAGGTTTCGAGAATAACTCTCAAGTGCTCACGATGTTGCTCCCAGCTATCTGAATACACCAAGATGTCGTCGATGAACACGATCACGAAGGTGTCCAAAAAGGGTTTGAACACCCTATTCATGAGATCCATGAACGCTGCAGGAGCGTTAGTGAGTCCAAAGGGCATAACCGTAAATTCGTAATGCCCATACCTGGTCCGGAAGGCCGTCTTGGAGATATCATCTCCCTTAATTCTGAGTTGATGGTACCCAGATCTAAGGTCGATCTTTGAGAAGATCCTGGCCCTCTGCAACTGATCGAACAGATCCTCGATGCGCGGCAACGGGTACTTATTCTTTATTGTCGCCTGGTTAAGCATCCGATAATCGATGCACAACCGCAATGATCCGTCCTTCTTTTTCACGAACAAGACGGGAGCTCCCCAGGGCGAGACACTGGGGCGAATGAATCCCTGATCCATCAACTCCTGCAACTGCTTCTTGAGCTCTGCGAGCTCGGCTGGCGCCATCCGATATGGAGCCTTAGAAATTGGCGCAGTACCCGGCAGCAACTCGATGCTGAACTGCACCTCGCGAGGTGGAGGAAGGCCTGGCAGTTCCTCCGGGAAGACGTCTGGGAAATCTCGAACAATCTCCAAGTCTCCCATCGGGACTTGCGTCGGCCCGGACTGAATGACACTGACCAAAAAGGCAGTGCATCCCTTCCTCAGGTAGCTCTGCGCCTTCAACGACGAAATCAACTTGCTCGCCCGAACGGGTTTCAGGATCTTGAATTCCATCTTGGGCATTCCTGGTGGAGATAAAACAATCCTACTATCTCGGCAGAAAATCTTGGCATGGTACTTGTGCAGCCAATCCATGCCTAGGATGACGTCAAATTCTGTCATCACTAGCAGGATAGCACAAGCCGGTAAATGCCGATCTGCTAAGACTACGTCCAACTCTGGTACGTAGGCTGCACAAATGGTATTTTTCCCAATCGGGTTATACACTTCAAGAGTATTATGCAAGGGTTTAAGAGGTATGTGCAAACACTCGGCAAAATTTACCGAAATAAAAGAGTGTGTGGCACCACAATCAAAAAGCACAAAGGCCGCTTGGTTAGCGACAAAAAGGGTACCTTGCACTAGGTCGCCCTTGGTCAACTGCTCAGCCTTGGCTGAGTAGACACGTCCCGGCGCCCTCTTTTGACCGCTCGTCTGTGGTGGTGGCGACTGATACTGCTGTTGCGGCAGTGGCGGCCGAGGGAGCAAAGGTGCTCCGCTGGTCTGCCTGGAATCATCAACCGCCTTTTTGCGGCAATCACGGACGTAGTGGCCCATCTTGCCACAATACAGGCATCCGCCTGTGTCGAGCGGGCACGCCTGCCCAAAGTGAGATCGATGGCATCTGGGGCATACGCTGCCAGCCTGCTGCCTGGCTGGAGGATTGCCCTGTGGCCGTTGACGCTTCGAAGGAGGATATCGTTTCCTTCCTCCTTCGCTCTTTACAGGAAGGAACGGTCGTTTGCCTGAGTCGCCGGAAGGTGTCTTCGGCTCACCACCCGTAGCGGGTGGCCTCCTGCCCTGAGCACTCTTAGTGCGCTCCCATGCTTCACTCAGAACGGTAGCGGCAGCAACTGCCGCAGAGAAGGTCGAGGGCATGCTCGTTAGGACCCGATGCATGAGTCCCTCCTTCAGCCCCCGAACAAACTTTCCTGCTCGCTCGCGATCATCCGCGAACAGGTTAGGGCAGTAGGGTTCCAAACTCTGGAATTTGGCGATGTAATCCGTCAAACTCGAATTGCCCTGGCAGAGCTCCAAGAACTCCACCTTCTTCTTCTCCCTTGCGTGAGGTGGGAAGTAGTTCTCCAAGAAAGCCTTCCTGAAAGCTTCCCAAGGAATGGGCGAAATTCCCGAAAACTGCACACCCCGCGCCATGTCCCACCAACTGCGGGCATTCCCCTTCAGCCTGAAGGTCCCGAAAAGCGTCTTCTTGTCATCGGGTACTGACAAGACCTCGTACACTCGTTCTACCTCCTTCACCCAGTTATCAGCCATATCTGGGTCGGGCTTGCCGTCGAAGGTCGGGGGGTCAAGCTTCAGAAATTTCTCATACGTCACTGCGGTATGCGGGATCGGCTCAGGAACGGGCGCTGGTTCCCTTTGGGAACGAATTTGGTCTCGCATAGCCGCTGCCAGGGAACCCAGGGAATCCATCACGAATCCCCGCTGATCTGACCATTCGTCAGCAGACCCTTCGTTCGAGTTCCTTGCCATCCTTGGAGTAAACAAGGAATACCCATAATTAGAAATTTTAGGAAACTCAAAACAAGCAAAAACATAAGTACTATTCATGTTTAACATGAGTAGTTTATGAAACCCCAACAATGCTGGTATACACACAAAACACGTCAAGCCACTTAACTTAACAATGCCTTGAGCACCTACTAAGCAAGAGGAAAAGTATACTCACAGTGCGATGCGGATGCCCAATGGTCAAGAATCCTTGCTTCGCTTAGCTCTGATACCAAGTTGTAACACCCCAAAATTTCAAGCTTCCAAACCTTTCGAAAAAAAAAAAAAAAGAAGAAAAGAAAAAAAAAAGACAAGAGACTAAAAAGGAATCTCTTCATCTCAGAGATGATTTACGAAATCAGCGGAAGACTATACTTTTATTAATTTCAGAAAGGCAAGCTGACAACTTTGAGCGCGTTAGCTAAAAGAACCAAAACGCACAACACATGCTACTTGCGGACACTTGGAAAAGCCACTTTCATTTAAGAAGTTCTCCAAATAGTACAAAATTAGGATCTCCCAAGGAAAATCCGTTACAAAACCCCAAACATCAGGACGCGAGCTAAGAGCAGGAAGAAGAACGTCTTGGAGCCATCTAGCCATCGCGCCATCGCCTGTGGTGTACCTAATCATCACCTGTACCCATAGAATGGGTTAGTTTCACGAAAAACTAGTAGGCGCACAAGAGAGACTACAAGGATCTGAATTATGTAATTTAATTCAGTAAGTTACAAAGTTTAAAGCAAATATGCAGTTAAACATGTAAGCAATGCATGCAGATAACCAGTGCAAACGCGTAAGTAGTGCAAGCGAATACGTAGTGCAAGTGAATAAGTAGTGCAACGAATCAGTAGTGCAAGCAAGTCGGTGGTGCAAGCGAGTCAGTAGTGCAACGAATCAGTAGTGCAAGCAAGTCGGTGATGCAAGCGAGTCAGTAGTGCAACGAATCAGTAGTGCAGCGAATCAGTAGTGCAGCGAATCAGTAGTGCAAGCGAGTCAGTAGTGCAGCGAATCAGTAGTGCAGCGAATCAGTAGTGCAACGAATCAGTAGTGCAGCGAATCAGTAGTGCAACGAATCTCACGGCCCAGCAACCAAAGTGAACAGACTTTATGTTCCGATATTACTGGCCTGCGGGTACGCGCAGGCAAAACATAGAAACAACTGAGACTAGTTCGGGCGTCTATTATTCTATGTATTTTCAATAACCCGAATAGCTAGTTGAGTCCGCTCCAAAGGGGACGGCTTTAGCCGAGAGAGGATTCCCCAGAGGCTGAAAAGCAGTGCCACGGATGCATCCAACTTCTGCAGAAGTGTTAAGCTAACTATTGTAGCCCCTTTCCCCTAACTCCAATGACTGGGGAGGCCGGATCTTTGCCCGTGGGGTGGTTGTTAACAACCTGTCCATTGGAGTTTTTGTACCGATCTGTCCTCTCCCTTGACAGACAACCAGAAGCGAACGGGTGCGTTAGGGGTTGCTTAACTAACGACCCATTCTATGCTGTGGTCTTTAAACCACTCGAGCATCTTGCCTGTGAAGGCGAATGTGAGGCCATTTATGTGATTACAACAGTTTGCATTTAGCGTTGTTCGAGGTCGCACGACCGTCTCATCCGATCATCGCAGTACTAGACGTGTCGTGCACGACTATAAGTACTCTACGATAAAGGGGGTATAGCTCCTCAATAGAAGCCTCAACAGGAGTGTTTCACAAAGATGTAGAGTTTATCAACTTTACTCTATCTTTTGAAACAGCAGTACCTTGTGCCAACATGATGCATGTGATTATCTCGAATCACATCCGCTATCGAGGTATCTACATGTCTCGCATGACTCGATACCGGCCTCGATAGACGAGATACGGGTTTCTCAACAGAACACCCGCTAAGACGTTCGCTCGCTCCCGACTAAACTCTTGTCGCAAGAGGGAGAGTGGTAAATGCTCCTTGCATCCTCCACGAGGATGCCCTTAAGGCATCCGCAAAGAGCAAGAACCTGCACGTCATCTGCAACAGCCAGGCAATACCAACACGTATGCAAAAGCAAGAGGCTAGGCGCAGAGCGCGACGGCAAGGTAAAGGGCAAGGATTTGCGAAACCGCATCCTTGAGTGAAGTGGATACTCGTATAAATATATACATATATATATATATATATATTCAATGGTCGCTTTTAGTTCAATTGAACTTAATTCAAATATCCAAGTCTTCCGTGCAATTTTCCCCTACCTTGGAGGGTTACGAGCTTGCTGACGTCTGCGGACGTACACGATTGACGGCTCGGGTCGCGGAGCGCGAGTGGGATCCGTCGTAGCTGCAAATATGCGATATTAACAAGCAAACTCTGACAAAAGCAAAAGCAAGGCAAAGACTCGACTTTTCCGATACATAGGGTTGGGGCCAACCGTCCCAATTGACTCGAAAAGAAGATGGGGCAGGATCAAAAGACTCTAGCTGCCAAAAGAGGGGTGTAGTCAAATGCGAACAGATGACTCACGCTACTAGGAATTCCTCGTTGGAGACCAACAATTGTAATGATCTGTCCCCATCACGATATAGCTTCCAAAGATTCCCCGGGCTTGTCGGCCAAGGGTATCGGCTTGCGCACAAAGGGCAGGGGGCCATCGGCCCCTGCTGGCAACAAAAAGGCAGGGGCCATCGGCCCCTGCTGGCATAACAAAAGGCAAGGGCCATCGGCCCCTGCTGGCATAATAAAAAGGCAGGGGCCGATGGCCCCTGCTGACAAACTAAAAAGGCAGAGGCCATGGGCCCCTGCTGGCACAAACAAAAGGCGGCCCCTGCTGGCATAACAAAAGGCAAGGGCCATCGGCCCCTGCTGGCATAATAAAAAGGCAGGGGCCGATGGCCCCTGCTGGCATAATAAAAAGGCAGGGGCCGATGGCCCCTGCTGGTACAATAAAAAGGGGCAAGGAGGAGGGGCTCGGCCCCTCCCCTGCCGTAACAAAAAAAAACAGGGAGGAGGGGCTCGGCCCCTCCCCTACCGAAACGGAGAGCAGGGAGGGGTGTCGTGCCCCTCCCCTGCTAAAAGGGGGCAAAGGGAGGGGGTTTGACCCCTCCCGTGGCCACACAGAGAAATGAGGGAGAGAGAGAGAAGAGACGGAGAGGGAAAAGAGGGAGAAAGAAGAAGCGATGGCGTACCAGGGGGTTTTCGGAGGAACTCGCCGAAGAGGAGCTCGCCGGAAGGAAAAGGGGGGGGTCGCCGATGTCGGTGGCGGCGGCTGTCGGGGGTCGCCGGCGTCGGTGACCGTGGACGAGCGAGAGAGGGAAACGGAGAGACAGAGAGCGAGTGGCGGTGAGGGGGGTTTCGTAACCCTCCTCCCGCCTGCCTCGCTGTCTTTTAATGACAGCGAGGGGCGGTGGCCCGGGTCGGGTCCGGGTCGGATCCGGATCCGGCCCAAACCAAATTTTTTTTTTTTTTTTGATATTACACATACTGACATGATTACATGCATGTGTCATGCTGCAGCATCTCTTCAAATCATTAGGTTTGCCAAAACAGTTTAAAACAAGCATCATAGTGACAATTTACCGCATTGTGTATGAATAGTAAAGAAGAAAGAAAGGAAAAGGAAAAAGTGGAAAGCAAGAAAGATCTTGTGGGTTCACGTCAATTGTAAAGATTTTTTAGAATCCTGGTGTTTCTTATTAACATGATCTAGCCGTTTGTGGCTCACAAAATCGAGAAGAGATCAAGTGATATGCCAAGTCATGTTGAAGCACACTACAGTAAATTGTCGCTGGCATGCACATTTTATACTGTTTTTGTATACCTAGCGTTTTGAGAGATGCATGCAGCATGACACAGTGCATGCAAATGTGTTCTATACTGGCCAATTGATTTCCACTTTATTGGAGTTCAATGCAAGAGAACAGGATCTTCTATCCTATGCCTATCATTGTCACTGGAGAAGGCAGCTAACAACCAAAATTTTCACATATCAACTGTCACATAGGTGTGGGTGCTGATGCAGCACTTTAAAAAAACTTGGGTGCGGAGATGCGGGGAGGGTATATATATATATATATATATATATATATATATATATATATATATTTTAACAGCTTTTAACAGCTTTAAGTTAATATATATATATATAATATAGATAAAATTGGACTGGGTTAGGGTTAACTGAATCTACTTTTGGTCAGAAATAGACCTCAGTGTGGTTGACTTCACCTGACAGTGCTGACACAAAGGAAGCCGTGTCCAAGTGTCACACCCGCATGGGTGCGGGTGCGGGTGCGGGTGCGGGTGCGGGTGCGGGTGCGGGTGCGGGTGCGGTGCCTTGTTAGAAGAGCCTGTGTTACATAGCATATCAATAGAAAGAGATAATGTCAAAACGGTTACTTTCTTGCTCACCTCTTTACTTGCAGCTACACAATATGCAATGGCAAAGCAGTGAGTACGACAAAGAACAATACAGACAGAGGAGGATATAGAAAGGAAAACTCAGGTTGGCAGTGAACATGACATAGGTAATGAGTCGTAATGCCATTTTTTAAGATGCCAAGTAGTTTGAGGCATAGGTTGACAAAAGGTGTATAACTGTATATACATGACAAGATTACATAAACAAAGGGAAGATACAACTTAATCAAGAGTCCTAACGAAATGGTAAAATCTAGCTTCTATGCATACTAACTCGATACAATTATAACACATTGACACGAAAAGTACTTCTCGATTATAAACAAGCTTTTGGCAAACAAGACATGACTAAGATCTCCTCTAACTCATGCAACATATAAGGTGTAAGTATCATGATAAAATTATAAATAATTAAAATATATTAAAAATAAACTAATTAGAAAACAAACAAACAAACAAATTATTTCAAATTATTCTAATCTATTTTTGGAGAAGACAATACTAAAAAATGAGTTTTCTTCATATATTATCATTTATTATCTAATGTATGAATTGTTCCCATGTTGACTCAAGAAGTTTGCTAACTATAACACTAAACTGATTTTTAATACTAACCATACTTTAATGTACCATGAGCTACATTAAGATCTTTTTTTAAATCAAAAACAAAAATTTAGTTTAGAGAACGGTTTTTTTATATATAACAGAACATAAAAATAGACAAACAAAAACATGAAGAAATTCCGATATTGAGTTCACAAATTATATGAGTCGAATTGTAACTGCTCTCTAGATAAAAAAAACTGAAAGGGTGGTTTTATATAGGCTTCACCTCATGATTCCAGACAGAATTAAGGGATCCCATAACAGATAAGTCAAGCAACCATCAAATCCCTTTACTGACATGGTTACAAAACTCATGCTCCATATCACAGATTAAGTAAGGCATGCTACAAAATCAATTGTTTAACCCACAACAAAAATCAAGATACCATTGATTATATGTAGCAGAATGCTTGTTCACAGGAAAAACCTGCAAAAAATCCAAAGAGAGAGAGAGAGAGAGAGGTGTTCAACTTTTCAAAGAATAGCAGAGAAAGGAGGGGCACTGCTTGCCACCTGCAGCAGTGCCACTCAACACCAAACAATTGACGCTAGCGGATAGCCACCATTAGTCATTAGTTCATGGTAGCAGAGAAGAAACTAAAAAAGGGGAAAGGATTAATGAGCTATGCCTCTTGACCACCCTCCAGACCCTTTCTGCTTTTTCTTTTTAAATAACACATTTAAATGAGGGGTTTTCTACCCCCTCATTTGATGGTGTGACTGAAGCACACGTTTCACTTCAAGGTGTGATCCCAAAGCAAGATGTGAGCTTCAGGGCTTGAGGTGCACGCCTCAACAACCATAGTGCCTCAGCTATGCACTTCGAGGCATGAAGCATGCACCACACTTTGAAGCGTAAGCTTCATGCCTGCTTCATGCGTTGAAGCGTAAGTAGTAAGTACTTAACAATGTTATTTGGATGTATAAACAACTTAGCAAATCCTTCTTTTTTTCTTGGTGATTCTGACATTGTAGATATGATCTATATGGTCTGTTTTGTTGAGGAATTGACATTTGGATTACTGGATTTCGAGGTGTGAGTGTGTTTTCCTGGCAATCCAAAAATCAATGGCTATAAACACTTCAAAAATTCTCAGTCCATGAAAAAAATATTTTTTAGTTAAAAATATATTTTTTAGTTGATAAAACATGATTCAAGGGTTGATTCCTAATAAATTCATCATGTTGAACACATTTACCATGTCAGATTGATTCAAAATGGCTTGCATCATGAGATGCCAACCAGATTGTTTATGAACTGAGAAATTTTGAAGTGGTTATGGCCATCGATTTTTTTATCACTGGGAAAACGCACTCACATCTTAGAATCCGGCAATCCAAATATCAATCCTCACAAAACAGACCATATAGATCATATCTACAATGTCATATTCACCAAAAAACCAAATAATAATAATAGTAGAAGAATTTTTTTCCATGAGATAATAATAGTACTTAAGTTGTTTATACATACAAACGATAAACTTTTTCCATATATATATATATATATATATATATATATATATATATATATATATATATATATATATATATATATATATAATTTCACTGGAATAATATCCCTGGCATGCCTGGAGCACGCAGCATATATATATATATATATATATATATATATATATATATAGAGAGAGAGAGAGAGAGAGAGAGAGAGAGAGAGAGAGAAAGAGAGAGAGACACGTGTGCATGTGTGCATTATAAAAAGATATCTAACCCTTCCTCTCATCATGTATGTTTGTGCAAACATGCAGACTTTGCTTCCAAGATGTCAATGCTTTCTTTGAACTAGCCCTTTTAAGAAAACAACCACCCACTTGCACTTCTGGTCCAATAAATTCAGTTGGTATGTTTAGCTTTACCCTTTCTCGAATGAAATGGCAGTTGACATCAATTTGTTTAAACTTCAAAGTGATCATGGTATTCCCAGCCTTATCAAAAAGATGACAAAGCACTAAAATCTTTAGATATCACTTGAAACATGTTTTCGCTTCTCTTTTCAGTGACTGCATACCATCAAAGCATTCTTGTTCTTGTGTTTCTTTGTATTTTTTGGCTCAAAAGAAAAAACTGATGAGCAGCTTCTCTACAAGCAATAGTAAGATCATAGATTGAAGGGATAAACAAGTATTGTGGCATGGCAGGTGCTCTAGTATTTAATTCTCATCATCCTGATGCATGTTAAAACATTCACACTTTTTTGCTATGTCACATAGGTGCGGCACTTTAAAAAAATTTGGGTGTGGGGGTATGGGGAGGGTATATATATATAATTTTTAACAGTTTTAAGTTAACACACTGTGTATGTGTGTGCATTTATGTATTTATATATATATATATATATATATATATATATATATATATATATATAGATATATATATATATATTATAGATAAAAATGAACTTGATTAGGGTTAACTGAATCTACTTTTGGATAGAAATGGACCTCAGTGTGTTTGACTTCACCTAACACAAAGGAAATTGTGTCCAAGTGTCGCAGCCGCCTGGGTGCGGGTGCGGTGCCCTGTTAGAAGAGTCTGTGTTACATAGCTCTTTTGTCTTTGCACATGATCCAATAAATGAATACATACAGAGGCTTAGTGGTGATTAGCAGATATGGGAAAAAGGCACAAAATAACTTGGCAAACAACAACCACTAGTTGATATTCAGATGTTAAAAGCTATGGAAGATAACTAGCGAAGATAAAAATCAGTTGTTGCACGGAATGAAAGAGTAGAACTGAATCAATAACTTATAAATACAAGGTTTTGGCAAGCAAAAGAACTCAAGTTGCATATGATAGGCAATGATATGGGCAAACAACTCTTTGTATGTAATAAATTGCCAGCATCTCATTGCCAAAATATGATGTTTCTTCTATCCTCCACCAACATATTTTTGTCCCTCCCTCACCTCAGCATCCAATCTCCATTCAAGATCTTCCTGTGCAGTCATCCTTTCTTGCAAGTATCCAAGGCACACAAACTGCTAAACAAATTTTTAACTAACTGCCTCCACTCATAATAAGAAGAGATCCCACACTCCTAGACACAGGAATCATTCACAAATCAAAGATTACCTTTTTTGTAGGTATGGACTACCTTTGGCTTCAACCAACCATGTTAACAGGATTTCACTGTGAAAGCTCCCTTAGGAACTATTTTTCCAGTGCCACGTTGAAATAATTATAGTAATCGAGAATGTTACACCACATTGAGTAAGTCCATAAAAAATCCTGACCTCCACATCCAAAAGTGAACAATGATATCTCACCAATCAGCACTTTACCTTAGTGATGAAGAAGGCAATCAATCCTCGTTTGCTGATTGGCAGACTAATTCTCATCCTGTAACATAGAAGTGTGAAAAAGTCTTCAAAGAGACTATGTGCACATAGGCACTATATTCTTAATATGAAATGCGTGGACAAAGGCACAAGATGAACACTCACAAACGGATATAAATGCGCAAAGGCATAAAAAATAATGAGAACTTTTATTGAATAAGAGTGAGAGCTTTACAAAAAGCTTAAGAATTACAAAGGGGGGTGAGACCCCTATTTATACACACTAGAACCCTTGGAGGGGCTCCACATATAGACGTTGGAGCCCCTCCAACGGTCATATTATTGACCGTTGGAGGGGCCCAACGTCTATAGATGTGGGCCCCTCAATGGCTAAAGACAAAAAGAATAAAAAAAAACAAAAAAGAGCATATTCAAAAAAGAATATGTGTGAAAATGAAAATGACTATTTTGCCCTTATAAAATATTATATATATATATATATTACATTTTAACATTCCCCCTCAAACCTACGGTGTAATGACCGAAAGTTTGCCAAGAAGAAAATTGAATCTAGGGGAACAAAGAGCCTTAGTAAAAAAAGTCCGTCAGTTGATATTCTGAAGTTACATAAGGTAGATCTATGACTTTCTTTAGATATTTTTCTCTAACATAGTGGCAGTCCATCTCGATATGCTTCGTGCACTCATGAAAAATGTGATTCTTGACAATATATATTGCACTCTTATTATCACAACAGAGCTCCGTGGATCCTTGAACATGAACCCCCATATCTTCCAACAGTCGTTGGATCCAAACTATCTCCATAGTCGTGGTTGTCATGGCCCGGTACTCAACCTCAGTAGATGACAGAGACACCTTCTGTTGTTTCTTGCATCTCCAAGAAATTAACGATTCACCTAAGAAGACACAAAAACCAGTGGTGAAGTGACGGTTATTTGGATCACCTCCCCAATCAGAGACAGTATAGGCAATTAAATTTAATTTAGAAGATGAAGATAGATATACTCCCTTATTTATGGATCCCTTTATATATCTGATAATTCGAAGAATGGCACTCATATGATCTGATGTAGGGGCATGCTGAAATTGACTCGCAACATGCACAACATGAGAGATATTCAGTCTAGTGATGCTAAGATACATCAAATATCCAACAAGTTGCCTATAAAGAGTGGGATTTTCTAGAGGAACTGCATCATCAATTTTCAACTTTGTTTCTACTACTTCAAGAGTTTCACAAATTTTGTATCTTTGATTCCTGACCTGTCAATAATCTCACAAGCAAGTTTAGTTTGAGACAAAAAATAACCCCAGTCAGAGTAAGCAACTTCTATGCCTAAAAAAATATGTCAAAAACCCTAAATCTAACATTTCAAATTTTTTTGTTAATGTAGACTTGATACTCTTAATCCCTTTGGCATCATCACCTATGATTAACATATCATAAATATATAATAGTAAAATCACAATTTCTGATTTCTTTACAAACAGGGCAGTGTCAGTATAACATGAAATAAAATTATTTTCTACCATTAAATTGTTAAACCAATCATACCAAGCCTTGGGAGCCTGTTTCAAACCATAGAGAGCGTTTCGTAGACGAAGAACTTTACATTTAAGAACATCCATACCCGGAAAAGCATCCATATAAACTTCTTCATTTAGGTCTCCATTTAAAAATACATTTTTAATATCCATTTGATATATATTCTATTTTTTAATAAAGGCAATTGTAATTAGGCATCTAACAATGACCATTAGCGTAACGAGGGCAAAAGTTTCATCGTAATCTATCTCATATTCTTGACTATACTCATTGACAACTAGACAGACTTTATACCTTTCAAGAGACCCATCACTCTTCGTTTTGACTTTAAAGACCCACCTACATCCTATTGTTTTCTTTCCTCTATGTAAATTTTGAAATTCCCAAGTTCTAGCTTTAACTTCATTATCTGTTGCATCCCTCCATTCTACCAATTTCTTGGCTTCTTCAAAATTCTTAGGTTCCACATATAAATGAATGACACTAAGACATGCTCTATGTTTAGGTGAGAAGGATTCATACGATATAAATCTAGAAGGATTTCTCCTAGTTCTTTAGGTCCTACGAGGATTATTTATTGAGGTAGGTTCACTAAATTCACCATATTTCTTAGTTGCACTTCTAAAAGTGGTTTTATCTCTATGAGTATAAGTGATTGGTTCACAAGATATTCCTTCTTCGATAGGTTGCTCAAGAAATTGAAAATTATTACTCTCTTGTGTATCATTACAAGGAGCATCAAATATCATTTCCTCATCACTAGAAATATCACCATTTCTAGATAATAATTCAAACAAGAAGGAATAATCCACATTATCTCCATGAGGTTCATAATCTTCAAAACCACTAATATTTTCTAAAAAGATTACATTTCTAGATATATATAATTTATCATTTTTAACATCATAACACCTAAATCCTTTTTGTGTTTCCGAATATCTAAGAAATGCACAAGGAATAGCTTTTGGTAAAAGTTTGTCATTTTTGTCAGTAAGAACAAAACATTTGCATCCAAAAACTCTTAGTCTATTATAATCGGATTCTTTTTTATACATAATTTCAAAAGGTGATATTTTATTTAAATTTTTTGAAGGAAGATGATTTATAAGATAAACGGATGCAAGAGCCGCCTCGGCCCAAAATCTTTTAGGAATTTTTTGAGAAATAAGCAAGGTTATAGTGGTTTCAACTATATGTCTATGTTTTCTTTCGACTAAGCCATTTTGTTGAGGTCTTTTGGGACATGATTTTTTTATGAATAATTTCATTAGTCTCAAGGTAGTTTTTAAACTCATTTGAAAGATATTCTCCCCCGAAATCAGTCCTAAGAATCTTTAACTTGCCATTAAATTGATTTTTTATCATCATGTGATAGGTCTTAAAAGACGTAATGACATAATAAGAGAATCCTCCTTTAGATATAATGGGTGTCAATCCCTATACATCCAAGTGCACAAGTTCAAATTGTTTGATTGTAAACATAGATCTTTATTCAAAAGGCAAGGTTCTCATTTTTTCAAGAGTTTAATCATTACAATTGAAGTCTTTTTTACAAAGATCTTTAACAAAATGCAAATAAGAAAGCTTGGCAATATTAGGATGCCCAAAACGTTTATGTCAAACATTTATATCTTTATGTTGGATAATGTTACAAAAAGAGTGTTTTGGAATTTAAAGAAATTTCATGCAGTATAGATCTCATTTTCTAGAGGCTTCCCCAATCAACTTCCCGGACCGGCGATCCTATATCCAAGATTTATTTGATGAGAACTTGATATCACACCTATGGTCCGATAGTTGAAAGACCGAAAGCAAATTTAAATTTAGTTTAAGTATAAATCTAATTTTGGGAATAAAAAATCCTTGATTTTTAAAATTTTCAATCTCTTTGATTTTAAGAGAAGCACCATCCGCGGTTGAGACAAAAGAAAGAGATATAGTTTTTGTGTATTCGGAAAGAGCAAAAATATTTGGTGTCATATGAAAGGAGACAGCTGAATCTAAAAGCCAAGAAGTCTTGCCGGGATGAGAGAAGGTTGATATGGCGGCCTCGGAAATGGATCCCTTAAGAAGAGGTTGAGAGCTTCCATAATTTGACCTAGTGATAGAGCTCCATTGTTGGAAGTAGATGGACCCTCCTCCTTGTGTGGTTGAAATGTTGTAGACATGGCCACCTTATTGCATTTTGGACAAACCGGTTTAATGCAAGGTTTTAAAACTCACCGAGTCAACTCGGTGACTCGGCAGACTCGGCTCGGCCCGACCCTCCAGCGAGTCAACCCGGCAAGGCAAACTCAGTTTGCCAAGACTCGAGCCTGACTCGGGCGAGTGTTGGGCCTTAGATCATACTGAAGAAAAAACTTCTAGTGCATATGAAAATTATCTCACATTTAGTGCATATGAAAATTATCAGATGTGTTTATTATATTTGCTAAGAAGCACACAACATTAGAATGAATAAAAAACTTCATTGGAAATATATAAGATTGAAATTCTTTTTTTTTAGTTTTTTACCCAAAGTTATGCTCTTAAAATCTATCAATTATATTCATAATTTCAAATTTCATCAGCCTGGTATCTATGTTAAGACAATGTTCTAAAGGCTAATTCATATAGATGTAGTAAGGCTTGACGATTTATTAGGGGCATATTCCTACAATTTCCAATGTCTGGGAAGGCATTTTTTTAGATAGATGCTAAGTGGTTAAGATGATCTAGGTCATATTTTTTGTTGTTTGATGTTTTATCCAAACATATATGATTATCCATAGATGTGATTTGCATGATATTGTGCTTTTAACAGTTAATTTTTGTGATGCTCTACTATGAGCATGCAAATTTCAGCTACCAATAATGTGGATAATGAATTTGAACATATGTGTGTATGTGCATGTGTGTTCGCATGCCTGCATGCTCGTGGCCAACACTACATTGAAGATACCAACCATTATGATTAACAATTCCAGATACAGAATGTATCATATAGATCAAAGCATTGGTCTGAAGAAGTACCTACCCATATTCGGTGGGGTGGATTTGTTTGTATGTGGTACCGACTACCAATCATCCCTAACACGTCTTTGTTTGTGTTGCAAATGTTATTTTAAGAAATAGGTTTTGGTGCTACAGGGACTTCTCGGCATTTGTTATGATCAATTAAACTAGTAATTAAGTCATTCTACAAACCTTTACATGTTTAAATGACAATTTATATATTGTTTTTCTTTTAAAATCAAAAGTTAACAGAACCCGGTCTGAGTCACCGAGTTGACCCGCCGAGTCACGAGTCAATAAAGAACGAGTTGAGTCCCGAGTCACTGGGTTTTAAAACCTTGGTTTAATGTATCCCGATTCTTTGCAAAAATGACAAATGATTTTACCATAATCTCTTCCTTGATACCTTCCATTTTGGCCGCCATTTTGACCACCATCTTCTCTCACTCCTTGATTTTGATTTTAGAATTTATTAAAATGAGGGGGTTTATATGTTTTCAAATTATTCCCCGGTCTAGAAACGGCACAAGCTCCTTCATTCTCATCTTTATTTAGAGGCATAGCAAGAACACTTGGATTGGTTTTACTCATTCACAATTGAGTTTCTTCTCCACTTAGCATAGTAAGAACATCTTCAGGAGGTGGAGAAGTGAAGAAGATAGAAGGGAAGATCTTATTTGTTCGAATTCGGGTCTAAGCCTATTCAAAAAATTAAAAAACCGATCTTCTTCCAATTGTTTATGTCGAAGCTCAATGGCTTCTCCACTCCATTTTTGTTAGAACATAGCAAGCTCATCCCAAATAGATGACAATTCAGCGAAATATTCTCTAATAGTCAATTCGCCTTGTTGAAGGGTCAAAGCTCTTTTTTGGAGATAATACTTGTGGGATAAATCTCTCAAGGTATACATCCTCTCAAGATATTCCCAAACTTAAGACACCTTTTTAAATTTGAAAATATTTGCATTGATTCTAGTCTCAACCGAAGAAAAGATCTATGAGAGAATTTTGTAATTTTATCTCCCATTATTCATGCTTTTTGTTGTATTCTTCAAATGCTTTTACTATCTCTTCTCCATCAAGAACTTTTATTTTCCCTTTTTCAACTATAGTGATTTTTTGCTCGGGTTCCGGAATCGTACCTTGGATGTAACCCCAAAGTCCCTTACCCATGATGTGAGCCTCCATATTGCCGGCCCAAACATGACAGTTTGAAACCAAGAGAAAAGTGAGAGTCTTTTTCGGCCATTGAGGAGCTTTAATGAGACAAAAGAGTCTTAAAAAAAATAGAACACTTACCACAACGGGTCTTCTTTAAGCTTACTTGATGTAGTATGTCTCACTAGAAGTAGATTGCAAGAGCTTTTCATGCCAAAATACAAGAATGAAGTATGGGCACAATTTTTGAGGTGACCACCATGATGACGCAATACACGAGCTATTCTTCTAGAGACCAAGCTCAAGCTCTGATACCATGTGAAAAAGTCTTCAAAGAGACTATGTGCACAAAGGCATTATATTCTTAATATAAAATGTGTGCACAAAGGCACAAGATGAACAACTCACTCACAAACGGATATAAATGCGCAAAGGCATAAAAAATAATGAGAACTTTTATTGAATAAGAGTGAGAGCTTTACAAAAAGCTTAAGAATTACAAAGGGGGTGAGACCCCTATTTATACACACTAGAACCCCTTGGAGGGGCTCCACATATAGACGTTGGAGCCCCTCCACCGATCATATTATTGACCATTGGAGGGGCCCAACGTCTATAGATGTGGGCCCCTCAATGGCTAAAGACAAAAAGAATAAAAAAAGAAAAAGAGCATATTCAAAAAAGAATATGCGTGAAAATGAAAAAGATTATTTTGCCCTTATAGAATATTACAAAAATATATATCTATATATATAGATACATAGACATATATATAAGATCTCTCTCTCTCTCTCTCTCTCTCTCTCTCTCTCTCTCTCTCTCTCTCTCTCTCTATATATATATATATATATATATATATATATATAGATAGATAGATAGATAGATAGATAGATAGATAGATAGATAGATATAGAGAGAGAGAGAGATAGATTACATTTTAACAAGAAGATCCTCAGAAAATGAATGAACAAAGAATATTATGTGGATCCAACCAAAATCAACAGAGATAATTAATGAAATGGAAGCATGATTTCTTCAATCGCCATGAAGTACCATAGCTGTCCAACTCTAAAATGTGTCAGAGTGGTGGTAGAAAAACATGCTAAGCCACTAGTGATCCAGCCGTAAAACATGAAAAGCTTGCTTGAACTTGAGAAAATTGGCTCTGTTGTGCCCAAGTTTGCATTCCAAACTCAATTATATAAACAATCTGAGATTAAGCAACCCCCTGCTTGACTCAATTAATCTTGAACAAGACAGTAGTAACAAAATTGTGTATAAAATATACACTTGCATAACTTCCAAGCCAACTTAACTAGTAGATCCATTTCCTTTGGCTTGCACATGCTTCAATTTCCATGGCCCCCATTGATTCTAACAAAAACAGATGTAAAAGTATACTTTTTAATACATTTTGTACAGCTTGACTAAGCTTCCGCTGAAGCCCCTGGGTTTGAACATGCTAGTGTGATAGTGATCACAGATCAAACAGCCAAAAACCTGATCAAGCCAGCTCTATGCGAGTGAAAACGATCATAGAAAAAGAAATCTACACGTGATAGAAACCAGTAGCACCACGCTCCTTGACTCACCAATTTATCATCAAACTACAGCTCAATGTTGCAAGAATCATCTCAGAACCTGAATCAATTTTGCTGAATTTTTTCAATCAGCCAACTTTTAACCACAGAAAAACACGTGGCAAAAAAATTTAAATAATATTAAAAAAACTAATTTTTACCATTTTTCAGATTTATGTGAAAATTAGCCAGATCAGGCCAGTTTTGTATCGATTTTCTACTCATATAATACAAATCGACCAATTCAGGCCGATTCGCAATGATACTGACAACATTGCAACAGCTCATTTCCACAACTGCTGCCTTACCAAGTTACCCAGCACATCAACAATGCATGCAAAATATGTTTTCTTGTTAAACCATGTTTAAGCGGTTTCAACTTTCAATCAACTTCAAAAGCTTCCATTTTTCATATCTCATAAGGTTAAATACGAAGCAAATGATGAAATTATGCAAGATTAATACAAAAGAAGGTCTAGAAGTGTACATAAATTGGCTAATAGTAGTGAGAGAACAACTAGAGATATGAACCAGGTAAGAGTATCAATAATGAAGATAAAAATCTTTTGATTAAGGATGATCAAATTGAAGAGAGATGGAGAAAATATTTCTCACTTGCTAATGAAAAATGGAAAAATGAAATAGACTGTGAAGGCTAACCTAACCAAGGAATGATTGACAAAATTAGCGAGGAAGTAGAAATAGCGACAAATAAGATGAAGAAAAATAAAGTGTTCATTATAGATAATATGATTCTTGAATTTTGGATTGCATTAAGTAAGATTGATATGAAATGGTTAAGAAAACTATTTCATAATATTTATCCACAAACAAAAATGCCAAATGAGTGGAGAAAGAATACTTTGGTGTGTATATATAACAATAAAGATGAAAATTAAAATTGCTCGAATTATTCGGTTATTAAGCTTATGAGTCGCACTGTAAGGCTTTGAGAGAGAATAATAAACCAACTTGACAAGAGAATCGTATGTATCAGAGAATCAATTTAGAGAGGGAAGGGAAGAAACTTGCATATGGTATTTATAGAGTTAGAAAGTGGTGTAATAGAGTTTCATGAAAACTAATTTGGTCAGTAATAAAAAAAAAAGAATCCCATCCAGCAATATTGAGAACGTGCAAGATATGTATGAGAGAGCTGTAAGGATTGTCAAGATTACACTCAGAGAGATTAGTGTGTTTCATCTTAAAGTTACAAAAGAGATTCTCTTTAAGCTTGTATCTTTTTGCATTAGTTGTACATGAAGTAACATTTTTTAAGGAGGCCCCCTAGTGCATGATCATTACAGATGATACAATACTTCTTAGCTAGGATAGAGAAGATGTATAGAAAAAACTAGAATTTTGGAGGATTACGTTAGACAAATATGTTTTAGTAGTAAAACAAACAAAAGTTATGGAATGCAAGTTTGGTATAGAAGCTAGTGAAAGAGAGGTTATAAAATCCAACAGTGTCATAAGATTCAATATTTAGGATCTATGGTACAATAAGATGGTGTATTGAATGTGATATCACTAGTAGGGTTGGTGCTGGATAGATCAAGTGGACGCAAACTAGTGATGTGTTATATGATAAAAAAAATATTTGTGTGACAAGAGACGTTTTTACAATACTGCTATCTTATTGGCACTCTTGTATAGTGTTGAATGTTGGGCAACTAAGAAGTGATAAGAAAAGAAATTGCATGTCATGAAAATGGGTACATTAAGATAGATGCTTGGAGTTACGAATAAGGATAATATCAGACACAAATGTATCAGAAAGTGTCAAGGAATCATACCAATAAAAGAGAATTAAATAATGTTGTTTACGATGGTTCGGTCATGTTGTACAAATACCTATTACAGCACAAGTGAGAAAGGTCAACACAATCCAAATGGAAAGAGTACGACACACGGAAGACTTTAAAGACTTTGAAGGAGGTAGTGAGAGGTGATATGAAGAACTGCAAGATACCCGAAGTTGTAACCCTAGATAAGAAGGAATGGACAAACAAGACTCATAAATCAGAACCCATCTAGTTGGGATAAGGCTTGATGATGATGATGATGAATTACCTTATAGATATTTCAACCTCTAAGTAATATGTTTCATTAGTTGAACAATAAAATGTTAAAATGAATAAGACTAACATGCTTAGCTTGCCCTTGTCTTTCAGGATTGTTGTATATGGATCTATTTTCCAGTAACTGTTTAGATGTAAGCACCAATAATTCAAGCAAGAATACTCCCCACGCATAAATTCAAACACAAACCAATCACAAACAGGCACCAACATAAGCTACACCCTCAAGCTCTTAGTCAACATAAGTGCTTCTAGAGATCTAGACTTTAAAGACTGTTAATTTTGCTACTAGGATTGATAGAAAGCCCTATAATCCAATCGATCCTATATAGATGAAAAAGAGGGAAATTCTAGTTAATCCTAGAGTAATTCGAAAGAGCACTTCCTTGCTAAAATGCAACAAGATTCATCAACAAAAACAAAAGAATCCTACAAACATTTCATACATTAATTTATTTACCTGTGGGATCTGAGACAGCTGAGTCGGCCACGGCTGGGAGCCGTACGGTGAAGCTGTAGGCGGTAATGGCGGGGGCACACCTTGACCAGTACTCATGAATGGTGAAGGAGGTGGAGGCATGCGTTGGCTGCTGCTACCCATGAATGGTGGTTGAGGTGGCTGCATCTGCGGGGGCACGCTCTGACCAGCACCCAAGAACGGCGGCGGAAGCGGATGCATCGGAGGGGAACCTGACGCTGCGCTGGTGGGAACTTGACCAGCGCCCAAGAACGGTGCTGGGGGTGACTGCATCGGCGGCGCAACCGAAGGCATGCCGATCACGCCTTGACTGGTGCCCATGAACGGTGCAGGAGGTGGTTGCATCGTCTGACTGGGCAACCCTTGGCTGCCAACCAAGAACGATGCCCGAGGGGGTTGTGATGGCGGTGGAACGCCTGGCACGCTCTGACCATCAGCCACCGGGCGCATGCCAGGCGGTGGTGGTGGCACTCGCACCGAACCAGACAGCGGCCCACCCGGCGGAAGACCCTGCACAGGCGGAGGAAAACGAGATCCAGCAGGCACAAACGCCGGCGTCCCGTTACTCATAACTGCCGGCCCGCTTGAGGGCGGTGCGGCCGAGAACGGTGGCGGCCTATAGCCCGGGGGAGCGACCGCAGCAGGTGGGGGCACCACCGCTCGTCCAGGCCCCAAATGCAGCGGCATGCCGCGAAGCGGAGCGCTCGGGACGGGGCCGGTGCGAGGGATCGGCATCGAGGGGGCTCCAGTGGGGGCAAAAGGCGGGGGACGGACGCCGGCCGGATTAGGGCGAGTCACGTAGAGATTCTGCATGTTCGCGGCTAGCGTGTCGGCAGGACCCTGCGGAGCGCCCGGGTAGCCCGGTCTAGGTGCCGAGGACGCCATGGACGGCCGATCCCGGCGAAATTCCGGCCTAAATTCCCCCCGATTTCCCCAAGAAAACTAGGATCGGAGCTCCTCCGACCTAGAAAAAGCCGGATAGTATTGTTTGGGATCGAATTCGAAATCGAGAGAGAGATAGCGATCGAGATCTGAGGGGGATCTAAGAGAGAGAGAGAGAAAGAAGGAGAGGCGAACCGTTTTCTCAGGGAAGGATGAGAAAAACGAAGAGCGTTTTCTCTCTCTCTCACAAACACGAAGGGAAGTAAGGAATTGTTTGATGGCTTGTCCAGGATTGGACGGAATAAAACAAACATGCATTTTGTCTGTCTGTAACAACTACTCTACGGTCTCTACCTATCTAAACTTTTGTTTAAATTGTACAAGAGGTTGTCCTTGTTGTATCCAACGTCCGTGTCTGAACAGGGCATGAACACATGGATAATAGATCCGATAACTTAGTTTCGAATCGTACGACTTGATCCGCCCATGTTTATTATGGATTTTAACCTCGGATCTCGGATTATATATAAAAACTATAAAATGATTATAGTTTGAGTCATTTGAGAAAAACAAGAACGTTTACAATTCAAACACTAACTAAAGAAAATCCTTAATCAAATACAAGAAAAGCCGTAATTAAATTCTAAAATCTTAAAATATAATAAAATAAATCATAAATAAACTAAAAAACCTTAAACTATAAGAAAAAACCATAAAAAAATATTTAAAAAAAAAAACCTAATTCAATCCCTAACCAGAGAAAATAAAAAAATCTCTAATCAAACCTTAAAATATAATAAAATAAATCATAAAGAAATCAACAAACCCTAAACTATAAGAAAAAACTCCTAATTCAAACCCAAACCCTAATCAAATCTTAAAATCTTAAAATACAATAAAATAAATCATAAATAAACCTTAAACTATAAGAAAAAAACATAAAATTAAATAAAAAAATCCAAATTAAAAAAATAAAAAAATCCTAATCAAATTATAAAATCTTAAAATATAATAAAATAAATCATAAATAAACCAAAAAACCCTAAACTATAAGAAAAAAAACTATAAAATTAAATAAAAAAAACCCTAATTCAACCCCTAACCAAAGAAAAAAATCCTAATCAAATACAAGAAAAGCCCTAATCAAATTAACTATAAAAAGCCTTAATTAAAAAAAATTGATTCAAAGCCCTAATCATAAAAAGGCAGAAAAAAATCTAATTAAATCATAGAAAACCCTAATCAAATTAACTATAAAGGCCCTAATTTAAAAAATTTGATTAGAAAAACTAATCAATGAAAAAAAATAAATAATAAAAATCAATACAAAGAAGAAGAAGAATAAGAGGAGAGTGTAATTGTCCCAGGCCGATCTTTAGGAATGGGGCATGTGCAGTGTGGAGCTCTACTGAATCAAAAATGCATCGAGTGTAGGAACGTGTGGTATGTATTCGCTTGATCGGTGAGGTGTGGTGGTAGCACGGCATGCAATAGGCATCAGTATCATTGTTAGTGCATCGTTGTGTGGCGGCACAGACGTGGAGCGTTGTTCGGTTAAGCAGTGCCAGCGGATCATAGGATGTTGCCTTTGGAGATTTGGTTAAGGACCTCTCGACATGCAAGACCTTCTCACGTGTAGCGGTTGGATGCACGGGGGTGCGTGTGGGTTAGGGTTAATTCTCACAGGAATCACCTTAGGTGATTCCAACCGAGTAGAGTGACTTGGGGCTAGGCGAGTGAATGTTTAGGCGCCGACAAATTAGTTTGGGTGGTGCTCTTCGCTATGATGTTCAATCATCAACTGGTTTTCGAACTGGGGACCGCAAAATCGTGTTCCTTCAGTGGTGAAGTTTTGCTATGTCGTGTGCATGGAGCTGCAAGACGCTTCGCGGCACGCAAGGCTAAGGCAAAGTTTATGCCTCTTTAGGAAGTGATAGCTGGTATGGGATGGCTATGCACCAAGATGCATGGACTACATGAAATGCGCATTTGAAAATGTGCTTGATCAGCTTCTGCTATGCATTTATGCACGGGGTGCTGTGCAGGGCCAATAAAAATGATTCAGCACAAGGAAATGTGTTGTTACACGGCCTTTGGCCGTTAGGCTATCCAACTTGGGTAGCTTGACGCGTCGCGGTTTTGCGAAGCATTCTATGTCTATGACAAAGCAATATGTGGGCATGCGACGATAAGGAAGGACTGTCGCGTCGCATTAGCTAATTGAAAAAAGTAAGCCCATGACAGTAACACCCCAAGATTTTAAACCCGAAAAACACGTAAAATTTAAAAGTTTTCTTCATTTAAAATCATCAACGAAAACCTTTTTAACTTTTGGGTCAAAACCTTGGGTGAGGCAGAGATTGATCAATCACAATAATACTGAATTTAAGGCGGATAACATTTCTTAAAATAATTCAATTTCATAAGGTAAAGTAATTACAAAATTCAAAATAACGATAAGGTTTTCTCAAAAAAACTACTAAAGTTTATCCAAAACACAATTTCGAGGGAAGAAAATTCAATGGCTCTTTGACGTCGCTTAAACTTTCCCCTACCGCTCCAGCTTCGCTACTTATTACCTGAAATGGTTTTTGGTAGGGGGCATAACCATAGTGACAAACATTTTTATCGATAATTTCTTATTTTCCAAAAACTTGCGAGAAATTGAAAAAAAATCATAAATCTTGCATTTTTTCTGTAAAATCTCGACAATAAAAAAATTAATTAAAAAATATAAAAATTATTTTATATATTTTTAAATTAGTCAAAGATGAGGAGATTAAGGAGAGATGGAAAGATTATTTTGATAAGCTATTTAATGAAAGTCATGCTCAGGATCTTGGAGACTTGTTCATTCCTTTTCATGAGATGAATCACGACTTCATGCGCAAGATTCAAAAGAAAGAAATTGCAGAGGCTTTGAAGAAAATGAAATCAAGAAGGGCAGTTGGCCCATATAGTATACCTATCGAGGCTTGAAAATGCTTGGAAGGGAAAGGTTTAGAATGGTTGACAAATCTTTTTAACAAGATTTGACGGACAAATAAGATGCATAATGAGTGGAGGAAGAGTACTTTGGTAACTCTATATAAGAATAAGGGTGATGTATAAGATTGCACAAACTATCGTGGTATAAAACTCATGAGTCATACTATGAAACTTTGGGAGAGGGTGATTGAGTCTAGGTTGAGGAAGGTTGTCATGATATCGGAGAATCAATTTGGTTTTATGCCTGAAAAATCAACTATGGAAGCTATACATCTTCTTAGACAACTTATTGAGAGATATAGAGAGAGGAACAAAGATTTGCATATGGTTTTTATTGATTTGGAGAAGGCATACGATAGAGTACCTAGGGATGTTCTCTGGTGGACAATGATGAATAAAGATGTTTCTCTCAAGTACAATAGTATAATTAAAGATATGTACGAAGGAGTAGTAACCAATGTCTGCACTTGTGGAGGGGTGACAACCAATTTTCCTATAACGGTTGGGTTACATCAAGGATCTGCATTAAGCCTTTTCCTATTTGCTATAGTGATGGATGAGCTTACGAGATCAATTCAAGAAAATATGTCGTGGTGTATTTGTTTGTTGATGATATTGTTTTGATTGATGAGTCTAGAGTTGGGGTTAATGCTAAGTTAGAATTATGGAGACATACACTGCAAGAAAGAGGTTTTAAGTTGAGTAAGAGTAAGACAAAATATATGGAATGTTGGTTTAGTAAGCAACGAAGTAGTGATGGGAGTGTAGTGAAGCTTAGTGAGCAAGAAGTACCGGTGGATGATTATTTCAAATATTTGGGATCTATCATTCAAAAGTATGGAGAAATTGATGGAGATGTAAATCATAGGATAAAGGTTGGGTGGATGAAATAGAAAAGTGCAATTGGAGTGTTGTGCGATCGTAGAATGCCATTGCGGTTGAAGGGAAAGTTTTATAGGACGACTATTAGGCTCGCTTTACTATATGGTACGGAATGTTGGGCTGCCAAGAGACATCATATTCAAAAAATGAGTGTAGCTGAGATGTGTATGCTTAGATGGATGTGTGGAAATACAATAAAAGATAAGATTCGGAACGAGGAGATACATAAGAAGGTAGGCATTGCACCCATTGAAAATAAGATGAGAGAGAATCATTTACAGTGGTTTGGACATATTCGGCGAAGGCCTAATGATGCTCCAGTTAGAAGGATGGAGAAATGGGAAAATATATTAGTTAAAAAAGCTCGAGTAGGCCTAGGAAGACTTGGATGAAGATGATAGGAAAGGATATGAATGCTTTGAACCTCACCGAGGATATGGCATTGGGTAGAAATGACTTAAAGAAAAGGATTCATGCAGAACACCCAGAATGATTTTCTTTGTTGGTTCATATCGCCGACTCCAATTGTTTTGGGATGAAGGCGTAGTAGTAGTAGTTGTTGTTGTTGTTGTTGTAAGAAAATATTAATAAAAATTATTTAAAAATAAAAATACATGATTTTTTTCACTATAAATAGCCATTTAAAATGTAAATATAATGTTTAAATCACAGTATTTATGTTTTTTCATAAATCTCGTGATATTTTGTCAATCTCCCAAGAGATTATTGTTTTAAACTTTTAGGCAATTTCTTGCGATATTATCGTGAGATTTTCATAAATCTTGCGATATTTGTCACACTGGCCAGAACAACCCTCAACAAAAATACAATGACAAAGTACATGTGCATAGAAATAAGCAAACATGAAATAACATGCTTTTCATACATAATAACAATTATTAGTGCATAATCATTTTAACAATCAATTTTACTTATGCTTGAGCATTTAATGTAGGCATGACTTACCAGTATAATTAAAGCATTCATGGGTGACTTGTAACTCTTGTATTTATATTTTACTTTAATAAATAATGCAGGTCATGCTTCACTACATGCATAATACACTTTTGTTTCTTTTTCACAATACTCTTTGAGTACAATACATGCAATATTCAGATTAGAGACATGACTCAAGGGGTATATTCAATCAATTTGTGTTTTATTACCCTGATCTTGCTTATCTTTTGCATCATTTAGTGAAAGACGATCATATCGAGAGAGAAACCCCAATACCCTAAACTTGATATATCAAAATTTACTTTTAGCTAAAACAATCTCACTACCACCCTGGGGCACCAGTGACAGCTATCCACTATCTTCATGGCTAAAGAAGCAACCATTCATGCTTAATAATATTCTACAGAACCTAGTGTACCACTTACCAGCTTATTGTAAGCTACAAGACAATCAACATATACATTTGTTATAATCTAATTCAATTATTTTGACATACATGCTCAATTTATATATTTAATAGCTTCCGTTGGACACAAATACGTATGATTTTAATTAACCATCATAAGGTTCTCGACTATCTCTCATTTCATAACTCTCACTCTCACTCTTTCTTCTCTCTCACTTGCATTCTCTCTTCCTCACCACCCGTGTCTCTCATCTCTTAATCAGTTACCAACACCTTCTTCCATTTTTTCTTCCATCACTCACCACCGCATTCACACAATTTTTTGTACTCACAACACAAAACCTAAGGCAAACACACATGTCCTTGCCCATATTTGGATCATCATCAAAGCGCAATCCATGTCGCGCCTTTCATAGAAAAATCTCTAATGGTATTTTTTGGTTTTTGTAAAATTGCACGTACTACGAATTAGGTTTACGACGTAGCGTATATGCATAGACTTAGGTTGCTTGAACAATAGTCTTTCCATATTAAAAATTTATGTCTTTTGCATCAGGTTTGTGTAGTTATAAAAATATATGTATATATATTTTTTCATAAACTAGTTTGGGTTGCACTTTTTACGAATAAAAAATATATTTATGCATACATTGGATTTTTATGAGTAATAATATGCATGTGTTCAAGAAGTTTTGAACATATACACAAGTGAGTATTTCAAATACTTTACAAATAAATAAATAAATATATATATATATATATGTTCAAATTTTACAAGCATATTCATATATGTATATTTCAAAATTTATGAACATGTACACACAAGTGTATTTCATAATATTTATGTATGTGATTCAGGTTTTTTATTATGCATGTTTCTGAATTATTATCTAATCATATTATTTTAAGACTCTGTATGAATGAAAAACTGGATTTTGACAATGCATGAGTGCAGTTGAAAGAAATCAGAATTTTATAAATTGTGAATTATATGATGACATGCATAATAAATGATGTAATATATATTGAATGATGCATATATGATGAATGATATAATGCATGTTGAATGTTGTATGTGTTGCATGATGATTAAATTGCACCATGATGGAATTGTATTATGCGGTTGTTTATTTTGATATGAGATCAATTGAATGATTGAGCCCGAACGGATGAATCATGAACTTAAGTATGGTCAACTGAACTTTGATGTGTTAGTGCCACAATTTATTATGCACTACGATCTCACACATGTTTCTCGACTGACTTTGGGCATCATCAACTTAGGTTGTAACATCAGGCATCATCACTTATTGTTGGGACAACAAGGGCTTGCACATCGTTTGACATAACTTTTCTTGGTATACCAATATGCTACATTTGAGACAATCTCACCATCCCTAGGCAAAATAGTGAAAAGTTCACTACAACCATGGCTAGGAACACCAACCTACATATCGGGTTATTGGGCAAATAATGCACACGACGTTCAATATCTTTACCGTTCCCCATGATCGTCCTCCAAGGATTCCACCATCATTAGAGGGAAACTAAGGAATCAAATTATTAATACAATGTTCACGTCTCTTATACTTCTTTTAAACTATCATATGTTCTTTCCACAAGAATATCAATATGCACTTCATCTTGTATCATCTGATTGTGCTACCACTTTGCTCGTTCATAACAGTATATCATTATGTGTCAACAAGTGCGATTAATCATATGCATCATAACACAATATAATTATACATTCATATGATTATTACAACAACATTGCAAGAACACATAACCTCAATAGGCCCGCAGGTAGCTCAGCCATATGCCACAATGCAATATGTTCACCTCTCAAATTGTCTCATACATTCAAGTAAGGATTATACATTATGTGATATATTATGCTCACAAACCACATACCATAACATGTTGTAGATGATCATGTAAGCATATATAACATCACATCATGCTATAAATTATTATCATGCTGCACATAATACATTTAGTTCAAATTTGTAACCATCACATACAAGCAATTCAACATATCACATGCAAACATGCCAAAACAGTTTATATGTAAAACTGTAAAAAATATAATTTTACCTGTCAGTGTAAATTCTATCATGCATCACACCGAATGAAATAAATTTTTAGATTTTTACTGTAGATTCATATACATGTTAGTTGTCTAAAAGAAACACTAACCTAAACTCATTCCAAACCGAAGAATAAAAAGTATGGAACTACTGGTTGTTTGGTTTGGATCAGTCTTCTCAAACAAATATCAATCATGCTTTACATAAAATAAAATAAATCTTGATATTTTTACTGAGGGTGAATTGGTATGTCTGACACAAGTCCCCAAAACCTTGAGTTAAAACCTGTTTCCTACAGAGAATTAAAATTCATGTAATACATGTTATTTGTATTATATACCAACCTGTTCTCCAAAAAGCACTGGTTATGGACTGATCTTTCGAGATTTTTAATTTCCAAACCATAAAGAATCAAACTACTTGATTTGTATTGTATGTCCTTTGATGTACAAACTAACAAACACAAAAATATTGACTATAATTTTAGAATATATTGGGAGCTATGATTTTTATAAAAATATGCAGCCTACATATATTTTTTATTGAGGCAGAAATATTTTATCAACTTGCAGAGGTCATATATCACAATCTGAAACTCATTTGAGTATGAGATTGTTTCCATATGTCTGAAACATCCCTAGATTTTTTTAGAATTTATTAGATTTAGTAATTTAAATAACCAAGTTTTTTTTAACCTTGGTCAAAATAAATAAACAAGATAAAGTGTAGTTTTCAAGAAAAGATTTCAAAAACTTTAAGTTTTTTATAAAAAACACCAAAAACATGGATCCAACGATTTGGATTCATTAAACACACATCATATCCATGCACATATACATTCAATGTTGTTGTAAACATCATATTCAACCTATGACATAAAATTAAACTCCAATATGAATTGTTTTTCACAAGAAAATGGGTTGAATCGCTCTTACAAATTAAAATGTATATTATAAAAGCAAAATAGGGTTTTAAATATTAATATAACCTAAATCGAACTATAGGAACATGATTCCATGCTTGATCGACTTATTATAAATTATAAACATGCCGAACAATGTAAAATCTCGTACATTGTTGTGAATATGAATGAATAAAACACCACACACACGAACATAAACCAAAACATCACGAAGAACTCCCAAAACACTCAAAGAGATCTGAAATCTATTTTCTAAAGCAAGTTTGTTGCCTAAGGCCAAAATATAGACCTTGTATCACACCAAACCACAAAAAAAGAAAAAGAAAACGGACATGATCGGCCCCTACGGTCGATCACCAGGAAAAAATATGGAAGAACTTACCTAGGCTTTGGCCAATCTTCTTCTTCCTAGCTCTCCTTCTCTTTCAAACGTGTTCTTCTCTTATCTCTATCAAAAATCATGCATAGGTGTTTCTTAGGAGGCTAACCTCTACTTAAATAGAGGAGTTAGGTTTACTTAACTCTAATCGTGCATAGGGGATACCTCATAGTCTTTTCATCGAAGGGCTTACCTAGTGATCAAAGAGCGAGATGTAAATACAATCGACAAGAATGAACAGAGCCCTAGGTCCCCGCTGCCACGACTTGGCTGCAATAGAGTTCATTTTCAATTGTTACCCACGACAAAGGCAATTGTGCCCTAAGCAACAAGAAGGAGAGGGAGAATGCGAGGGAGAGGGAGACGGGGTGCATGTCGAAGAGGGAGAGGTTAGGGCACATATGCTCCGTTTGGCTTTTTCTATTTTAATAGCCTAAGCACTGGCAGTTGGATTTAAACTAGATTCAATGGCTAGCGCAATTGAGTTGGAGTTGAGCTACTAATGATTAAGCAATTACGCACTATTTTCTCTCTCTCTCTCTATATATATATATATACCTGAACATATTAGCCCCATTTCTCGTTTTGCCCCATTCTGCTCTATAAGTTTTAAGTGCTTTATGATAGTTTTGAACCGTTAGATGTGTTTAATATGCTCAATTTAGTGGGAATCGACTCTTGGATCATATTTTTTGACAAAAAAATGTATTTTTATGAGCCAGAAAAAATTGGTACCTTCATAGCCATTTATTTTGGATAATCGAAAAAACCTGTATACAGGTTAGATTCCAATGATCCAAAAGTCAGTTCCCACTAAAAAAAACTTATATATCCCCCTCTTAGAGGCCGTTGTACAATTTTAAAATTCATCAACCAACACATTTCAATTCAGAGATCTTGAGGTGACCATCACGTTAGAGGACGTGACACGAATAAATAGACTGAAGTGTCATGGAGAGCCAGTGAGTGAGTGGCACGAAGTGGAGAGATTTTAAGCACTTGTATGATATTTATTTGCAAGCAGATGATGATGCATTTGAAGTCAATAAGATTAAGTTTTTATGGCTTAGGAGTAATTATGACTCCAACAAGGCAAGGAGGATAAAGGTGAAACTACCGTGTATTGAAGAAAATATGGTAGTAGAGTGGACAAGCCAGTGAGATCACTCTTGCTATACTTATTTGATTCATACTTATTCATCGACATTGGCAGGAAGTTGGTCCATACATTATATATCGAATTGTTGGAAGACCTAGATCACATCGATCAATACGCATTGGGAGCATCCGCACTTGCACACCTGCATGCAAGTTTGAGTCGCACGAGGAGCAAAAAAAAAACTTGTCGAGATATTGGTGTTGTTGAAGATATTTATCCATTCATTGTGCCTAAACTTTTGATTTATAATTATTCTTACACTTACATACTATGTTTTAATACATATTGTGTATTAATCCTTGTTATGCATGTTTAGATATGGGAGCACATATCCATTGAAAGGCCTAGATATGTGATGTTGTTTATGAATTTTCATATATCGCAATATGGAGTTGATCATGCAATGAAGAAGGTCGTGATCGAAGATTGGTGGGTCCTCGCATGTCACGTGTTGACTGCACTACATAGCTTCGCAGATTGACTAGAAAAACTGTAAGTATTGTTGTTGATATTTCATATGCTTTTTTAATACATGTCTGTAGGCTTAACCATAACAAAAATATATGTAAACTAGTGCCCTTATCAAGGCGTCGTTGGAAGAGGAGAAGAATGTCGATGTGAGGAAAGACATTTTGATGCACAACATGAATGGAGTTGAGCACCAAATGGCCAACCGAGTCATTCGGTAGTTTGAGTTTGTTCAGCAACCAACCAGTCACCCTCACACAATTAGCAAATTTATATCGCATGCCATGAAGAATTACCCCACAATATTTCTCTCTGAGCTTCAAGACTGACGCGAGGGTGACAAAGACATAGACTAGTCGACCATAGAACGTGTCATCAATGATGATTTTGTAGCTGCCTAGCAGGTTGCATGTTCTTCAACAACAAAATTGGCCTTTGAATGAGAGAATAAAGTTGGAGAAAAGCACAGAAATACAATAAGTTGATCAAAGTAAGAGCTGACTTTTTCACCTAAAACTTTTGCATGTTGAAAAATATGGTACATACTTAAGAGGATATAATACATACTCAAGTTAACGTTATGGAGAACGAAAATAAGGTCATTGAGGAGCTTCGATCATGACAATCATAACATCTTCAATTGTAGAAATTTATTTATTTATTTATTATTATTTTTTGTATATATTTGAAGATCAACATTGTAACTCATTGATTACTTATTTATTTGTATATAATATGATTTGAATGTTTTTATAAATAAATTATTATACAAAGTCATTTATTTGTATATAATGTCGTTGATTGAATGTTTAAATGATTTGAATGTAAAACTGAAACCACTATTGAAAGTTTAAACTAAAACCATTGTTGAATGTTTAAATGATTTGAATGTTCAAACTCACTGTTGAATGATTTGTATATAACAACATTGTTTATATGTGTATATGTTTTTAAATCATTTGAATGTCTATTCACTGTTATTTGGATTATTAGAAAATTCATAGTGAGTTTATATATGATTTGAGAAATAAAAAAAAAAGAAATATAACATATTTGTCATAATTTTGCAAATATTTAAGTACAATATTTATGATATCTAGAGATTCATAAATAACTTCATGCGAGAACGTGCAAAATATGCAAAAAAGTAAGTTATTTGTGAAATTAGTGGTAAGTGTTTCACACATAAATTTATGTGATTTGGTGAAGTATATGTGAAAAAATAGGATATTTACAGGAGGTGTTTGACAAATATATTTATGCAAAATATTTTATTATATGTGAAAATTCAGGATATTTGCAATTTTGGTGGTTTCAGTTTCACTAAAATTTCACAAATAAATTTATGCGACTTCATGAGGTCTAAATTTGCATAATAAAACTTGTGATTCTTGATTTAAGTGGGTGTTAGAGATAACCGATGGGCGGTACAATTTTATCGTAAAAAAGCCTAAATTCACAGTTGCGAAGACTAAAAAGGTCCAAACGATGTCAAATATTTGTGATTTTGAACATTTAGAGAATATAAAAAACTATAGAGTTTTAGGGAATGGGGTCAAATTGCCCACACATTACGGTCATTTTCTGAAAATTTTTCCTTTATGAACAAGATAAAACTCCTTATCAACTTTTTTATCTTCACCAAACCGCTCCAAAGTTCATTATGCTTTGCCTGCTCAAACTGCAACACCCAAGATTTGTCAATAATATGGCCAAGCATCTAAACCCAAACTCAAACTTCAAGTTTACTAACCTAAGAACTTTTCTTGCCTTTGTTGCCACTGCAACCTGCCATATGAATAAATCAAGTTTTTTATTAATGTGCAGCAGTTGGAAAAGTTTGATGTAAAAAGAATAAAAAAGTACAAATATTACAACATTTATAGCCAGTTTAAACCATCTCTTGTCATTGTATTCTGTACGGCATGGTTCATGCCTGATCTTGTAAGTTCACAAGTGCTTACGGCTGAACCAGGCCATTGCTATAGAATTAGCTAACTTGTGCACTTTGGTCCAAATAATCATGGTACACTTTAGCCTCATTAGTTTCTATATGTTTCTAAATTAGTCCAATTTGCTCCTCAAGTGCATACGCATCTGGATGGGAGGGTGGTGTGTGTGCTCCCTGAAACACAAATTCGTGTGTTCCTGTGTGTACGAAGGAATATCTTGGGACCTGCGATAATTCATATGCCAATGTTGCCCACAATGACTTTATAATAAAATAACATATAAAAAAGGAAGATATGATTTTGACGAAAATGTCCTCTGATAAGATAGATATATGTTGGATGAAAATGTCCTCCCGCTCCCCGTAAATAGATTTGCACGTTTTGCCTTTATTTTTAGCTTGTGTCATAACACATGTCCGCCTTCTCGTTCCTGCCTAATGAGTTGTGGAGCCTGATTCAAAATTTTTTTTGAGCTTATGTTTGAGACTCAGTTTCTTATGGATGAGACCCAACTTGTTTAGGTTTAGGGTTGTCGCCCTTGTCTTGTATAAATTTTTTCTTTTCTTTCTCTCTTGTAACTGTTGAAAACATCAGTAAGATTTCTCTCTGAGCGGTTGTGGTTTTTTTTATTCTCTCTCTGTTGAAAAAAATAATTTACAATAGAAATCAAATCAGTGAGTAGCGATTTACAGTAAAAATCAAATCAGAGAGTAGCGATTTACAATAAAAATTAGATATAAGAGTAACGATTTACAATAAAAATCAGATAAGAGAGTAACGATTTACAATAAAAATCAGATAAGAGAGCAACAATTTACAGTAGAAATCAAATCAAAGACTAGCGATTTACAGTAGAAATCAGATAAAAGATAGCGATTTACAGTAGAAATCAAATCACAGAATAGCGATTTACAATACAAATCAGATTTGTACTGTAAATCACTATTCTGTGATTTGATTTCTACTGTAAATTGCTCCTCTTTGATCTGATTTCTACTTTAAATCGTTACTCTCTGATATGATTTATACTGTAAATCGCTACTCTTTGATTTGATTTCTATTGTAAATCGCTACTCTCTTATCTGATTTTTATTATAAATCATTGCTCTCTGATTTGATTTCTACTGTAAATCGCTACTCTCTTATCTGATTTCTACTGTAAATCGCTACTCTCTTATCTGATTTCTACTGTAAATCGCTACTCTCTTATCTAATTTCTATTGTAAATCGCTACTCTCGGATTTGATTTCTACTTTAAATCGCTACTCTTTGATTTGATTTTTACTGTAAATCGTTACTCATTTATCTGTTTTTTATTATAAATCGCTACTATACTCAGTTTGACGTTGCCACCATTATCTTTGCTGTAAATCGCTACTCTCTGTCTACTCAGTTTGACGTTTGCACCATCGTATCATGATGAACAATAGACCGAATGTTGATTTTTCTGGTAGTTCAACTATTTCTCACAAACAGACGACGATAAAGGGTGCTCCGACAATAAAAGACAACGACGACGACAAAGAGTGCTCTGGCGATAGCAAACAACGACAAAGAGTGTTTCGACGACAGCAGATGGCAACAAAGGGTGCTCCGGCGGCAGCAGATGATGACAAAGGGTGCATCGTCATTTGGAGCTCATGTTACAGCAGATGGTGCATCGCCAAAGGGTGATCTAGAATGTTTAAGGTGACATATTGCGAGGAACTCCTATTAAAGTAGAGGAGTTTACTCCTTAGGGCAAAAATGCTGATGATTTTAACCCTTTTTTGCGAGAGGACATTTTTGTCCTTTACTCAAAACATCATTTTATGGCGCTAATGGTGGGAAAGGGTACTTAAGTCTTTGCAAATGCACCAGACTCCAATGCTAAGTGATGCTGACACAAACGGGGAATTGAGCCCCATGTGCTTACATACGTGGCACTCATTCAGACCCGATAACACACACCTGCGTGTTTCGGGAGGGAAACATATAACCTGCTTCACATCTGGATCAATGTTCAGTTGGACATGACATCAGTGCAACCTAATTAATTGGCGAGACTCATATCTCAATTGAAATGCAAATAATCAAACCAGACAAGCATATAAAAACAATTTAGCATAACCATAGTATCTTGTCAAACTAACTGACATTTACTTTGACATTCAAATTTTCCTAGTCAATCTATTATAAGATAATCATTAAAGAAAAAAAATGGATACCTCACAGGGCTTTTCATGGAAAGGCTTACCTGGTGATCAAAGAGAGAGATGTAAATACAATCTATAAGGATGAACAAAGCCTTAGGTCCCCGTTGCTGCTACTTGGTTGTGGTAGAGTTCAGTTTCAAGTGTTACGTGCAACAAAGGCGATTGTGCCCTAAACAGCAAGAAGGAGAGGGAGAACGAGAGGAAGAGGAGACATGGAGATGTGGTGCATGTGGGAGACCGAGTGATTAGGGCGTGGACCCTCCTTTTGGCTTTTTTTATTTATTTGAATACCCTTAGATCCAACGACCAACATAATTGAGTTGGAGTTGGACCCTCCTTTTGGCTTTTTTTATTTATTTGAATAGCCTTAGATCCAACGACCAACATAATTGAGTTGGAGTTGAGCTGCTAACGATTAAGCAAGTACACATTACTCTCTCTCTCTCTCTATATATATATATATATATATATATATAAACTAAACATATTAGGCCCCATTTCTGGTTCTGCCCTATTATGCTCCATAGATTTTAAATGCTTTATGATAGTTATGAACCATTAGATGTGCTTAACATTCTTGATTTATTGGGAATCAACTCTTGGCTCATATTTTTTTTTTATGAAAAAATGTATTTTTATGAGCCAGAAAAAATTGGTACCTTCATAGCCATTGATGTTGGATCACCGAAAAAACCTATATACAGGTCAGATTCTGGCGATCCAAAAGTCAGTTCTCATTAAAAAAAAACTATAGATCACATCTACAATATTAGATGTGAGAAAAAAAACTTAAAACTACAATTTTTGAAAGGGCCTAACGAGACTTAACGAAAAAGGAGGCTTAAGGAACACATTACTCATATATATATATATATGTATATAACTCACTTTAAACCTAACCGAAAGATGAAGAAGATGACTAAAAGACGGTCACAACCTTGTCAAAATGATGCAAGATGATTTCACAAAAATCATCATAAAGAGAGAGAAAAAAGAATTAGAGTTCTAACAAGAAAAAAATTACTGCAATGACTTTATATATGAATCAATATGCATGCAAACATATATACATTCACAACAGGTATTTACAAATGTCAGCAAACATTTGTGGTCCTCCTTGAGGAGTATTTAGTTAAAGGCAGTTTGCAAGTTATATTCACAAAAGTCATACTATATTTGCAGAGGTCTCATTAAAGTGTGAAAGTTAAGGACTGTTGCAACATGTATTTGTGAATGTTACACGTTTGCGGAGCTCCTTGATGAGTATTTACTTAAGTGAGGTCCGCATGTTATATTCACTAAAGTCACATTGTATCTGCAAACATTGTATTGTATTTGCAAATGTTCATAGAATCTTCTTTTTATTGAAAGGTTGCAAACTTCCTATAGTGTACCTATATATCACGTGAACCTCAATAGGTTCGCATGTACAAAGGGCAAAATTGTTCTAAAAAAGTCAGGCTTCGACGATTTTGGATATGCAAGAGATTTTATCAAATTCATAGGTATTTTGAGAAGCACACAATTTTGCAAAGACAATATGGTCATTTCTCGAAGTTGGAGTTTGGTAATCCTAGATCAACATGACCTAGCATTCATGGGGCTAAGATTTTCGATCTCCCTCACACCCAAGAAAAAGGGTGCTTTCTTGCCTTCCCACTCTCCCTTTTTCTTCTTTTTGATGATGAGGGAAAACCCTCACCGCAAATCGGGTCACTTAGTGGGCCTGCCTCTGCAAGGTAAAACTCTGTGTTGAGGACACAACCACCCAGCCTTATGTGATCCAACTATGATAAAGCAACGACAGCCTCCATGCGCTGCAGGATTCGATCCTGGGCCTTCAGCTTGAGATTGAACCCGCTGACCACATGGGTAACCACCCCCCTCCTTTTGAACAATGTGAGAAACCCCTTTACAAATTGCTCCCTATGGGCATTTGTAGCCACAAAATTCTGATTGGATTTTAATACATTATACATCCAAGAGTCATCACCTAGTCCATGCATGTCTCCTTTTTGAGAATCTGAATAAAATTTAATGCATACCAGGCGATGAAGTCAAAGAACTTGAAAAGGATTTCTATTGTGCATGACCGCTACTACTAGTTGAATAACTTTATTAGTTTTGATTAATTTTTTTCTTTGGGAAAGATGATTTCAAAATTTCCCATCCAAAGTCACTGTATTATCTTGGGAAAGATTAGGCTGAATGGTTTTATACTGTGTTTTTCCATTTTGTAGTTAAAAGAAAAAATAATCATTGATCAGCTTATTGCACTTCATCCTTTACGCTTTTCTTTTTGTGTGCATGAAGCTATTTTAGCTGCGAAGGGTTGGTTGGGGTCCGTTTATAGCATTGCACAGAAATTTGTAGGGTAGACAATGGCACATAAGGGAGAGGTGAAGGTCATTAATTGTTTTATGTTTATTAAAAAAATAGCCGATTCAGGGGTGAAGCTCATTGATTTTGGACGATAAGATACGTATCAACCGATACAAGCCGATGCACTACTTATCGACCGATACAATCCGACCGATACTGACAACATTGCTAAAATGTGTTAGAAGTTTAAATGCTTATGGGCAACAAAATGTAAGCTTTGGTTACAGTGGGGCTGTCAAGAGGTCTGGTCAGGGTTGACCCAGACTCACCCATATAACTAATAACCGGGTTCAAGTTCGAGTCCAGGTTTTGCCGGGTCTCAAAAATAGAATCATAAACTCGGATCAGAATAATTTTAAAATATATATTTTTATTAAAAATATATATAAAATACTCGGGTTGGGTACCCTGCAAAAAAGTCAGGTCGGGTAGGGTACCCGGCAAAAATTATGACCCAAGCCCGGCCCACATATTGCTCTGGTCAGGCTCAGGTCGACTCAAATATTATTCGAGTCAGCACTTTCCATACCCATACCCGAAAATTTGGTCTCAGATCGATACAAACTGGACCCATTGACAGCACTAGGTTACAGAGAGGTCACTGTAGTGTGCCTAGACAGCACTTGTTGGGAAACCATAATAAATACAATAAGAAATAAGACTACAAAGTTTGCCTAGATGAGTCAAGCACCAATCCAACTACAAGGGTATGACTTTTATGGTACCAATCCAACTATGCAATTGTTAAGTCTTATGAATGACTAAGCAATTGGTGAAGGGTATTGCTTGCAAGCGACTTTGTATGACTTCATGGAGCACACTGGTTGCATTCACCTTTTCACTTTGTTAATCTTTAGTTAAAACTATAATGAATATGTGGGGGTTGGCACCTTCCTAAAAAACAGATTTCTATTGAAAGTTCTTTCTCAAGTCAGTGCCTTTGTTTTGTTTGTTCGAGTCTAAACTCTAGAGCATAGTTACCAAGAAACAAAATGGATAGAGATGTGTGAAGCAGAAGCGAGAAACAAGTGCTAAAACATACTATTAAGCAAGAAGCGAGATACAATTATGAAGTGATTATGCAAGTGTATTTAAACTGAAAATGAATAAGGTAGAAAGCAATATGAAGTGTGGGCCGAAGCAAATAATAAATGTCATGAACATAAATATAAAACTAATAAAACAAACATGCAAGTTTGTTATAAAAAAAAAAAATTTAACATAAAAATATAGGAAGTGAGGGAGAAACGAGTAAGAAGTGACAATGAGGGGAAAACTTTAAGCAAACCAAAGGAAATCAATTTGAGAAACAAAAAAGAAACAAACTTCCTACTAAAGAGAAGTGAGTTTCTCATATTTTGGAAGCAGGTTTCTCAGAGCTTCCTCTCTTTAATTGGAAGTGAGAAATTTCCCACTTTTGATGTGTGTTTCTAAGGAAATGAATGTTTTCATATATAAAAAAGCATATGGTATCTTTATACTCGAGAGTACTGAAAAGGTCCAAATTCTAGAGGACCCTACTATAGATCCATTGTTCCTGTCAATCAAAATGGATCCCAGTGTCAAAGTCTCCAACCCATACACATTGACCCAAATGGATCTAAATATGTCATATATACAAATCTATTATACCAAGGGATTTGGGTAGACCCAAGCATTACTACGGAGCCTAATGTCGAAGGCCCAGGTCAAGCTATGGATTTGGGTTGATGAATGTATATACCATAAGTTCAATGAGAGTAAATATATTTTCCTGATTTTATATGTTGATGACAAATTGTTTGCCAACAATGATATAAGCATACTGCACGAAACCAAGAGATTTCTGACAAACACATTTGAAATGAAAGATCTTGGTGATCCCTCTTTTGTATTAGGGATCCAGATACATCGTGATCATTTTCGGGTTATACTTAGATTATCGCAAAAGAGGTATATCGAAAGGATTCTAGATAGATTTGGCATGAAAGGTTGAAAACCAGGTGATACTCCTGTCACTAAAGGAAACAAGTTTAGTCTCGTTCAGTGCCTCAAACACCACTCTAAAATTAAGGATATGAAACAGATTCTCTACGCATCTGTTGTAGGGAGTCTTATGTATGCTCAAGTGTATACGCGTCCGGATATAGCGTACATTATTGAGATGTCAGACATATATCTTAGTAATCCAGATATGGATAATTGAAAAATAGCCAAATGGGTTATGCGGTATTTGCAGAGAACAAAAGGTTACATGTACACATACAGGAAGTCTGATCAGTTGGAGATCATTAGGTATTTTGATTCGGACTTTACTGGATGCCAAGACAGTCTTAGATCCACGTTAGGTTATATTTTTTTGTTGGCCGGAGGAGCTATTTTCTAGAGGTGTACCAAGCAGACACTTATTGCTTCTTTCACTATGGCAGCAGAGTTCGTGGCCTGTTATGAGGCATCAAATCATAGAATATGGTTATGTAATTTTGTCATAGGGATGTGAATTTTGGATAATGGTGAAAGATCACTAAAGTTATTTTGTGACAATAATTCAGCAGTGCTATATTTCAATAACAATAGGAGCTCACTGAAGTCAAAGCATATTGACATTAAGTTCCTTGTTGTTAAAGAAAGTGCGCAAAATTATCAGATATCAATAGAACATATTGGCACAAACTCCATGATTATGGATGCGCTTACCAAAGGTTTGCCACCCAAGGTCTTTCACGGGCATACTGCTCGAATGGGTATTTTATCATTTTATGATATGCATGTTTAATGAGAGTTTGTATTTGGATGTTATATGATATAATAAAGTTTCTTTTATCATTTTAGTATAAAGTTATAGTTTTGGTTTATTCAGTACTCATATGTTATGATCTCACTAAAGTTAAGGAATGACCAATTGAAAATAGGCATATTTGGATCACAATACATGTAATTTTCATGCTTCATATCTATACTTGATCTATATCATTTGGTTAAGTTAATATACATGATTATTGATGGGTCCAATTATGTTATTTTTAATGAAGACCGCTTTGGTTCTATATTGACATAATCAATGGACCGAATTGGTAAAGTGTGATCATTGCAAAAAAAAATCCTGTTCTTTTTTAGGAAAAAGAGAAAAACTCTCGTAAGGTCTTACTTGACCTTTTGAAAATAGATTTTGAAATAACTCGCCTCCGTTTTAAATTTTATGAGAAAATAAGGAGAGGACACTTGCTCGTCGGTACGAGGTTCAACCGTTCCTGGTGCCTTTATCCAGGGTAATTGAACCAAGGATCGAATTTATGCCTTTTACTTGCCTAAATTTGTCTAAGAAATTATTCTAAGTCCTAAATGTACATTGAATCAGAGCTGTGTTATGATTTTGAACTTTGAAAATATGTATTCTTTGAAAATGATTTCAGAGATTTGTATTTTTCTAAGTGATTTTGAAATGAATTTGAAAATATCTTTTAAGAAATGACTTTGAAGTTCAGAAATCGATTTTGATTTGAGAAATTGAAATGAATTTGAAAGTTTGAATTTTAAAGATTTTGAAATTGAGTTCTAAGTTAAGAAATTTGAAGTCGGAATTGATTAAAATTGAATTTGGAATTGGATTTTTGAATTGAGAATTGAACTTAGAAATCGAATTTTGAAATTGAAAGTCAAAAGTTAGAATAAAAATTAAAAATTGAACTTTGAACTTAAATTCGAAGAATAAAAATTTGAAATTGAAAATGTAATTGAATTTTAATTTGAATTTGAAAAAAAAATAATTTAGGATTGATATGAAATTCGAAATTCAATTTTAGAATTGAAATTGAGGATTGAACTTTGAGATTTAAAATTCAAATTCAAATTTAAGATGGAATTTTGAAGTTAAAAAAAAAATATGGGAAATTGAAAATTTGAAAATGGAATTAAAATTAGAACTTTAAAATTTGAAAAATAAGAATTGGTATTTAAATTTGAAACGAAAATTTGAAATTTAAAATTTGAAAAAAATTAGAAATTCGATATTTGAAATTAAAATGAAATTCAAAATTCAAAAAATGGGAAGTTAGAAATAAAATAAAAATTTGGAAATTAAAAAATATTTGAAATAGGATTTAATAGTGAATGAAAATGAAAAGGCATTTGGAAAATAAGTTTAATTTTGTGAATGGAAATTGAAAAATGATTTTGAACTTAGAAATGGAAATTGTTTTTGAAAATTATTTTGAAAATCACTTATAAATTTGAAAATAACTTGAAATAATTAAAAAATGATGCAATTCTATCTTAAATGATGAATGCATTAAAATAATTGGTTTGAAATTCAATTTAAAAAACAAATTTCATTCTTTATATAATTAAAACAAGATTAAATTTTAATATATTCATTACTATGGCCATAAACATTATATAATTTAATTTTCGTTTAAATTTCAATAAAGAATGAAATTAATTTTGTGCCTTTATAGAATTAGAACAAGATTAAATTTTCATATATTTATGACTATGGCCACAAACATATTCCAATTTAATTTTTATTTTGGATTCCAATAAAGGAAGAAAATGGTTTTTTCTTGAAATATGATAATTTTTGAAAAAGACTTAAGAGTGTAAGTCAATTTTGTATTTTAATAAAGAATAATAATTCTAAGTATTATTCATATTTTGAATATGGCCATGAATACGAACTCTACTTAGTTTTATTTATTCTTTATTAAATGATGTACATGTAATTCATGTTTTTATATAGTAAAATTTTTAAAAAGAAAAGAAAAATGAATGAAATAGATCAATTATCAAATTTAATCTAAATGTTCATTCATTCTAAACTAAGCATAAAATAAAATTCTCATTAATGAATTATTACAACACTTGAATGAATTTACATCAATTGAAAATAAAGAAAATGAAAAATCCTACAAAATGAGCAAACATGTTAGAAATAAATGTAAGCATTTGTGGATTTTATTCAATTATTGAAAATTTGAGGAAAAAATCATAATTTAGCCTTTTTATGCCCTAATTTTTTTTAAAAAAAATCCATAAATATATTAGAAATTGATGACATTTGATTTTAAGGTTTCTAATAACCTTAAAAGTATCCTAGAGTCAAAAAATGCAAAAAATGTTTGGAGGAAAACCTGAATTTAGGTTTTTTTATTCAAGTAAAACAAAATATTTCAAAATTGAGATATGTAAATTGACACTGTCAGGTTATTTTAAATGAATGGAAGCCTAAAACAACCCAGATTGAGTTGAAAATTGATTCCATGGATTCAAGGAGGCATCTCTTTTTTACAGATCTTAAAAAGCATTTTTAAAACTCGAGATATGATTGAACATTGAGTAATAAATTTTGAAATCAAAAAATTGAGCTTTGATAGACAAGTTTTTATATTTTTTGAGTTTCAGAGGCTAAACTGATTCAATTTCACCCAAATTTGTGACGGAGGTTGCTCAATTCAACCATGAAACCTTTTTAATTTACATATTTAAAAAATTATCTCCCATTAAGGAGATCCCATCTGATCAAGTTGATCAAAAATTTGTAAAAGCCTATAAAAGAAAATTCAACAGGTTTCTGATTATTGATCTGAATAACAAATGAAAACTTAATAAAAATTTCTGAAAAAAGGCATGCATAAACTAGACATTTTAAGAAAATTTGTTTTTATAGATCTAAAAAATGATCTCTCATTAAGGAGATATGAATGCAACCAGTTGGTTTTAAGTCAAAATAATGTCTGTAATTGCAAATAGATATGTTTCTGACTTAAAATGCAAAAGAAATAGAAATATTCTATAGAAATAAATGAAAATTTACATGAATAAACTATATATGCAGACGAAGAAGGTCTTTTTTACAGATCTTGAAAATGATGTCTCATTAAAAAGATATGACTCTAACAAAATGGATTAAAAACCAAACCCCAAAAGTGACAGAGTATAATAGGGTTGCGCTTTTTCGCCAAAAACATATATAAAATCATCATATAAATTGATTTAAAATTACATGAAGAAAATAGACACAATGCTGAATATTTCCTTTTTAAAGATTTGATAGATCAACTCTGGTTAGGGAGAAATCACTCCAATAAGTTGGTCTAATGTGAGAGAAAATCTGGACAAGGCTAAACAGTAGGGTCCGAATCCCAGTTTTTTTGAAAGATCAAACCAACTCAGATTGATATGATTTTTGGTGTGGATCACCAAAACAAACTAATAAAGATGTGATAAAAAATTTAGATCAAAGTATAACCTAATTATATGCAAAATGATGAAGGCCAAAATGAACCAGAATTTAAAATATCATCTCAACACAATTAAATGAAATAGAATCTCAAAATTGAATTGATCTAATGATCATAATGTGAGATCTATCATTCTATATCATTAATGATAATGAAAATGATATAAAAACATAAATAAAAGCATATAAAATGAAATCAAAAGCATTGGTACATAAATTGAAATTGATTTTGCCCATAGAATGGAGAATTTGATCTATTGAAGATCAAATCCTAATTCTAATTGGCTAATTAAAAATACACAATGTAAATAGCAATTTGAATAGATCAAAACATAGAAAATAGAAATTTACATAGAAATAAACTGGATCTACATTGATATTAATTGAAATTGAAAGAAAATGCAAGAAAGAAGAGAAGAAAGGGGGGGGGGGTGCGATTTTTAAGAAATTAAAAAATAGAAAAAAAAAGAAAACAAAAAATCAAAAGAGGGAGGGAGAGGGCCTACCTTGGGCTTCTTCTTCCTTACTCCACCCACCACTCCAAGCTTGAGCTACCAATGCAAAAGAGGAGAGTTTTCTTCTTTGGAAAACTCGTCAACCCCAAGGAAAAAAGAAGGAGAGAGAGAAAAGAAAAGAAGAGAAAGAGAAAACTTTTTTTGTTCTCTAAATTTCTCAACTCTTCAACTTATGAGAAGTAGGGGTGGCAATCAGGTCGGGTTGGCGGGTCGACACGATGGGTTGGTAGGTCAGCATACCTCAACACGAACCCGACCCGTTTATTAAACGGGTTGGCTGTGGCAAACACAAACCCGACCCATTTATTAAACGTTTAACCCAACACGACACGGTTAACCCGTTTAATAAACGGGTCGGGTCAGGTAAGCAGGTTGGCGGGTTGTTGGGTCGGTTTTGGGTAAGCGGGTAAACTGATTGGCGGCTGGGTCGTGGTAGGGTAAACGGGTTGGCGGGTCGAGTCAGGTTCGAGTAAATGGGTAAACGAATTGACGAGCCACTATCGGGCAGTGCTCCAGTCCCTGTCGTCCATCTTCATCGGGAAAGCCGACCGACTCCACCAAATTGTCACCATCATCTTTAAGACTGTTAAGCAGTTGCTGAAGAGGAAGGGGTTCCACTTCCCACCCTGGCGGAAGCCCGACTACCTACCCGCCAAATGGCTCTCCCCCTACGAGCGGACGAAGCCGAGCCAGGGCAAAGAGAAGAAGAAGGTCGCCACCACCATCGTCGTGAAACCTTTCGGCCTCTCTACCACCAGATTTTCTGATGAGTTCAAGTTACGCTTTAGCGACAATCTCGGACAGGGAAAGGACGCCACCGATGGCGGTGGTCAAATGAGGGTGGTGGTGACAGAGTGGGCGCCGTCGGCGATCAAGCTAAAGAGTGCCCACAAGGAAGGCAAGATCGTCGTCGGATTAGCCTCCGTTCTCTGAGAGAAACCCTAAATCTGTAATCAAGTAGTCAAAAGAAAAAAGGACCCAAAGGTAAATGGGTGAAAGGGTTGGCGGGCGGATTGGCGGGTCGGGTTCGGGTAGACGGGTTTACTCGTCGGGTCAGACGGGTTGGCGGGTTGGCATACCCCTAACATGAACCTGATCCGTTTAATAAACGGGTTAGGAGGGTCGACCCATTTACGACACAAACCCGTTTAAGTAGAACCTGCCTAAGAAGCGGGTTGGCAGGTCAGGTTGGCGGGTCGTGTCAGAAATTGCCACCCCTAATGAGAAGAGAGACCCCCTAAGGTGTCTATTTATAGTTTGAGAATGGGATGGCTTTTGCAAAATGATAGTTGTAGGACTAAAAAATCTCAAAAAGGAGGTGCCAAACCCATGTCAGGCATTTCTTTTTTTTTCAAATGGATGAAATGGTCATTTTAGAAAATTATTGACACATGGCAACCCTCTTGCCCATGTGGGTCTTTTTTTAATTGTGTAGATAGGCAAAGTGGACCTTCTTTTAAAAATTTGACACATGGCATCACTTGGAAAGTGATGCCTATATGTGATTTTAAAAGTAAAGGGGTTTTTAAAGGCACCTTGAAAAACAATTTTGATTTAAAATGCCAAGTGGCACCCTCTTTTGGAAATGCTTTTTAATTTTTGGTTTTTGAATTTAAGATAAAAGGGAAATGAAATATGAATAATGAAAATAGGATTTTGAAAATAATTGGATTTCAAAAATCCAATCTTGATTTATAAAATCCTAATTGGGCAAAAACCAGATCCAAATTGAATTTTGAAAGATTATGCAAAAATATTGGTTTCGGATTTTGAATTTCAAAGGTTATTTTTGAATTTGGGGAAAAAATTTGGATTTTGATTTTGATTTTGAATTTGAAATCCCCAAATTGATTTTGAATAAAAATTGAATTTTGAAACTATATCTGGATCCATTTTGACATTTTGAAATCCAAACTGAATTTTGAACTGGATCTTGAGTCTTTTTTCAAAGGATTTTTACAAAACGATGAATTTGAATTTGAAATCCAAGGATTGATTTTAAAATTTAGGATAAAATTTGAATTTTGAAAATGATCTGGATTCAAAATTTTCAAAAGATTGGATCTGGATCTCAATTTGAAGGAAATTGATTCAAAATAGGAATCAAACCCTGAATATGGATTTTTGAAGGATTTTGAAAATGAAAAACCCTAAATTCATAATAAAATTGGGATTTTCTTGATTTTGGATATTGGATCCAACTCAAAGAATGAAATTGGATCTAGATCTGAATCTAAGAAATGAATACTGAATCTCAGATGTTAGAACAGATCAGAGTTCAAATCTTGATTGAATTGATCTTCTATGGTAAGCAATAATTAATGAACCACTTGTTTATTTAATTTTTTAATATTTTATTTTATCATAATGACAATGTAATCATTACTTAATATTTGCAAAAATATAATTATAAGTTCATACAAAGAAGCGAAATCATCTTTAGCAAGAAAAACTCAATGCCTTAGTATTCATTATGTATAATATGAAGTTGAAGGAAAGACACCTAAGAAGAAAAATGGTTGACGATTGTGAACACCCCAAAATTTTTCAAAGTTTTGCAAAATTGACCTTTTTGCCCCTAGCTCCATTTTCTGAGAAAATCAAAGTCAATCTTCAGTTGTTCTTTAGATTTTCTAAATCAAATTCTATTCAAACTCGATTTCGGAGACCGAACCTGATGTTTGAAGTCCAAATCTGAGCCTCGTTCTTCAAATTACAAATTGAAATTATAAAATACCAAAAACATTTTCTAAATGACTCAAGCAGCCCATTCGACACCCATTTGGATCCACTATTTTATATTTTCTCAATTCGAGTTCCAAACCTTGAATATCACCTCGAATTCTGGGTCCAAATCTGCTTTCTGAAGTTTTTTTCAGAGAAATAGCTTTTAATTCTCAGAAAAACTCTCTTTTGTAAATATTTTGCAAAAATACAAAAAAATCAGTTTTAAATCTTTATTTCATTGTAAATCTCAGGATTCTATTCTAAAAATACAAAAATACAGAAAAACAACAAAAAATCCAAAAAATCAGAGAATATGCAGTTTAAAACTCTTTTGAAATTTGTTTTGCTAAAAACCTCGTTTTAAAACCATTTTATGAAAAACTTTTTTTTAGGGAGCACCTTTTTGATAATTGGGGAAGGTTGCAACGACCTCCTCTCGATCGCATCCTCTACCATCCTCTCCTTCCGTCCATCTTCAACGAACGATTTCTTGAAGCTTCTTCCCCCTCTTTAAAAGAGGCATGAAGGAGAAGGGTTCAACATCCGTTTCCACCCTGCCATCGTCTCCTTCTTCTTCGATCGCCTCCTGCACCATTCAATACTTCTTTTGCTCTTCCCTCTTTCCTCCCCTCTTGCTTCTCTAAGTTTCCTTCTCTTTTCCCCTATTTTCTTCCTCTTTTGTATTGTCTTCTCCCGATTAGTTACAGGAAAAGGGCGATCTCATGCTACAATAGCATACAAGAGGCATTGTTCCCTCCTGAATCGAAGTCCCAACAAATCGGTCTCCTTTCCTTCAGCAATAGAAGGCCTCCATCGCAGAGAAAAGGAAGGCCTCTTGTCCATCCTTCAGAATTTCAGTAGAACTCCGAAGGCTTCTCTCCTCTCGTGGGATTCCAGCAGAGCCACGGTAAGGGACTCTCCTCTTTCTTCTTCGATTTTCTGCAAATGTTTTCATATAGCATCATGCTGCCTCTCATTTTCTTTCTCCTATTTCTTTGTTTGTTTTGTTTTCTTTTTTTTTTCTCTCTTTCATTTATTTTTCTTTCAAAGCATCAGGGGTAAGATCGATCTGCATATAGCAGAATCGATTTACCTATAGCTACAACAATGGAACGTTGGATTCCAACATTCGTTTTATTTTTTTTTATAAATAATTTGCACTTCAGTTAGTTTGGCATTTCCTTATAGCCTGATCCCATTTTCTATTCTTATTTCAGTTTCTCTTTTGATTTCCAGTTCCTGTTGGTTGTAGGTTTACACTTGACATTAGTCGATGATGGTTTTTTTTTGTTTTTTTTTTAATTTTTATGTATACTATGAATTATCGTCTCTCTTCCTGAATCGTTTGTTGATTTCGATGGTTATATGAATCTAAATTTTTGTCTGTGTTCATTCCTTGTCTGTTCTTTAATTCTTTGCCTGCTCCTTGGTTTCTTTGAGTGATTTCTCATTTTACTCTATTTTTTTTTGCGATTACTCGTCCACATCTGAATTTCCAATCGATGCCATTATTCCTTCTTTTCATTATAGCCACTCTGCTTCATTAGCTGTGAACCCCTTAATCTCCACCGCCACACTCCTGAAGATCCACCAAGCATTTTCTTATGACATGTACATTTACATAGCACTATTCCCCCTTGCTGAAGCCAACTTGTGGAGCTACCTGTACACTCTAAACGACGATTAACATTTACTTGCCAGCATTTGCACCAGGTTAAACATTCAGGTGTTGGGTCATCTCATTGTTCATCCATGTTTTTCTACATTCCATGCGTTAACGTCTGTCATATGTCATCTTCTACCTTAGTCACACCCATTTTTCAGTTTTGCCCATCATTCAACACAACCATGATTCATATATATCCCAGCATCACATCTTTGCATCAAGCATCAGTCCTTGTCTCCAAGTTACCAGAACAATTTAGAAAAAAAAAATCGAACTGTCTTGCTGGGAGCTGGAATGCTGGGACGTAATTTTTTTTTAGACTCGACAGATATCTTCTGTGTTATCCGAGTAGCAACTATGAATGGTGGCCTATCAGGTCATGAGTTAATCCAGGGTCTCTAAACCACTTGGTGCATTGAGAAGCCGTGAATCTCTGTAGTAATGCAGGAGCTAGCTTTGTTCCATCTGTGAGAGGCAGAGGAAACTCTTGCCCTGCATTTCTGAAGTATTGAAAAATATATCATGGAAACCAATGGGAACTGTACAGGGTGCCCTCTTACATATATCATTTGTTCTTCTTGAAACTTTGGAGGAAAGAATATCGAAATACCCTTCCAACGTTAAGATTTTGTGAGAAGAACCTTGGGTCCAAAGTCTGTTGCAATTAGCCCCTTTTGTTGTTTGGAAGTAACGGTATTGCCACTAACTGAAGAATATTTTGTCAAACACCCGTTTGGCCATGAAAGCACCAAAATGCCTTGTGGTCTATTCAAACTGATGCTGATGGAGCTATTTTTTTTTATGGGGAACGTAACATGAGATTATACAACACTCGTTGCGGGGGAGATGCAAGTAAATTTTGATATCTTGCTCAAACTTCAGGTTAGTCTGTGTATTATTTCCTGCAAAAAAAGGTCTGGCCCATCATCTGTTACTCTCATAATCATCTTGCTGCATGTATTTTTTTCATGATGCATTATCTCCCCATCACTACTTCATAACAACAGCAATATACCTACTGCTACAGGTCAAGGTCCTACATGATATGTTTGCCATCATTCACCGCTTCCATACCTTCAACATTCACTGCAGTAAGTCGATTGTGCCCCTATTCTCCAACACATTCCATCACACCTCACTCCCTCATTCCCATCATACCTTTTTCTTCATCTCACTATAACTACCTTACATGTTTTTTCACTGTTGTATACCATCATCAATAGCATTCTCTTTATCACTCAGACTACCAGCATCCATTTATCATATGCACTTTTCTTTCCAGTCATGCATATTTCCATATTTTCACCTCCTATAAGCCACCTTCACTCACACAACATCATTTCTTCACTCACCACACTATTAAACCAGCATCTTCACATCATTTCTTCACTTCCAACATGTTCATCGTGTTGTCATCAGCCCCTATACAGCTCCCCATCTCACCTCTTCTTGTACCTGCTGCAAAAGCCACTATTCATTTCACTGTATCATCTACTACCTTCACCCTACACCTGCAACCACTTATCACACCCATTGCAATTCCATCTATCAGCTCATATTACCCTCCAACGACTGTGTCTACTGACTTCACACCAACATATATCTCACAATCACCTGCATCTCTTCATAACATTCTTTCTTCCTTCCTGTATTATACCCCAGCACACTTGTATTTTCAATGACGCTGTTGTGACCTACTTCACACTACCTGCATATATTTCCAGCTCACATACCACCACCTGTGTTGGCATCACCTAAGCACATCCCCCAACACCCATTGCCACATCTACTTCCCCCACTTTCATTTTCACTTGCTGTTATCCATTTCTACTGCTGACATAGTAGCCCACTGCACTTCCACTATGTATCTCCCACAAGCACCATTGTGCTTACAACACCATCACTCTCATCCACCCATATTAAATGTATATATGTGATATATATATATATATATATATATATATATATATATATATATATATATATATATATACTCATATATGTATATATAGGCATGCATGAACATATAGGTATGTATATAGGTATGTATGTTATTTTTTTATTTATTTTTTTTCATCTCTTCATCAGGTATGTCTTGGCATGTGAGCATTCTTTTACCATTAACATCTATATGACATGTGCAAATTTTCTTCTCTTTTCATACTAATCAAGTGTTTTGCAGGGGAATATATGGAAAAAGTCATTATTTGGAGTTGTAAATTTAATTTCATGTATTGTAATAGTTAGATCTTAATGAGAATTTACATTTCCTGTCTTAGATAGAATGAATGAGCATTGTAAATATCATAAATTACTTATTTTCATGCTTTTTGCCTTTATTTCTCAAAATCTCACAATGGTGAAACACGAATGGCACGTGCACCATTTCGTAAGAGGTAATTAATCCTAAGTTGATGATTTACATCAATGGCCATAGTCAGGATGTAAACAAAACTTAGTATTTTTATCGTTTATAAAATAACACTGGATCCACACTGGATCCTTTTCAAAATTCATCATATTTCTTCTAAATACTTTCCTTTTTTATCAGAGTTTAGTCTAAAATTGATTCAATACATATATCAATGGCCATAGTCAGGATATATTAAAAATTAATTTCATTTTAAACTCTATAAAAGCACAAAATATGTATTTTATTCTTGATTTTGAATTTAGATATGATTATTATATAATGCATTCAATGACCATAGTCAGGAGTGTATTATAGCATTAATCTTATTTACATTCATTTAAAGAATGAAATATGCTTTTCAAAATCCAATCTCAAAATCTTTAAATTCATTCATCATTTAGGATAGAATTGCATCATATTTTCAAAATTCCCTTTTCAAAATTTCAAGTAATTCTTTTTCTTCATTTCTCAGATCAAATCTTATTTATAGATTCAAATTTAATTCTATTTTAAGATTAAAAAAACCCATTTTAAAGTCCAATTTGACTTTGAAATTTCAAAAATCATTTTATTCAAACTTCAATGTTCAATTTAAAGTTTCTGTATCATCTTTAAATTCAAAATCAAGTTCTATCTTCTTACCTTCAAATTCAAAATCAAAGTTTGAGATTGATTCTGAATCTCAAAACTTGACTCTTCTTAAATTTTAAATCTGGGTTTTCAAAACCCAGATCCATTTTTAAAAATCTCATTTGGACTTTCAGAATCCAAATCCAAAGTTAGATCCTAATCCCAACTTGGGTCCAAATTTCCAAGTACAATCTCTACTTTTGGATCTCAGATTTCATATCCAAAATCCATTTTAGGATCCAGGATCCAATTCCACCTTGGATCTCAGACTTCAAATCCAAAATCCAGTATAGGATCCAGAATTCACTTCCACCACGGATCTCAGACTTCAGATTCCAACTCCATTCCAAAACTTCAGATCCAAAACCCATTTTTAGGATCTAGAATCAAATTCCACCTTGGATCTCAGACTTCAGATCCAAAATCCAGTATAGGATCCAGAATTCACTTTCACCACGGATCTCAGACTTCAGATCCAAACTCTATTCCAAAACCTCAAATCCAATTCCCATTTAAGATTCTAAACCCAGAATTCAATTTTTTGAATCTCAACTCTATTTAGAATCCAGACTTTGGATTCAAATTCCATCTTGAATTTCAGATTTCAAATCAACTTCTATTCTCAATTCCAATTCTTAAATCCAATTCTATTTCTTCACAGATTTCAAAATCCAAGTTTAGATTCCCAAAATTCCAAAAACCAATTCCATCTCTCAATTCTATTTGGATTTCTCAAATCTTATTCCGATTTCAAGCTTTACAAATGAAATTCAAATTACATTCCAAATTTCATCTCTATCCTGATTCAAAATTCTAAACTCAAAGTCCATTTATGACTTTGAAATTTCCTTTCTTCTCCTTTTACCTCAACTTCAAAATCATTCCTTTCGGAGTCCAGATTTATTTTCTCCAAGCTCTGATTATTCCAAAATTTTTAGAACTTTAAATCTTAAAGTTCTAAGTTAGAAATCATTTCTTCACTCTATTCATCAGAAACACTTGGAAATTTTCAAAATCATTTTTGAAAGAGCATACATCTTTGCATTTGCACAAGCATGATTCTTTGTGCATTTAGACTTGGGATAAATTCTTAGATGATGTTTTAGCAAAGCAAAAGGCATGAATTCGACCCTTGGTTCGATTACCTCTGGTAAAGGCGTCAGGAACGGTCGAACCTCGTACCGACGAGCGAATCCCGTCTCTTGATTTTCCCGCAAATATTTCAAAACGGAGGTGAGTTATTTCTTAAATATTTTGAAATCAAGATCAAGTGAGACCCCGCAAAAGAGTTCATCTTTTCTCTTCTTTTCTTTTCTTTTCTCTCTTCTTTTTTGTCTTTTCATTTCTCCTCTCAAAAAGGAGAAAGAGAGGTTAGAAAGGAAAAAAAGAAGGAAGAGAGAGAAAGATCCAAGAGAGGAAAAATTTTGCGATGATCACAACGATCCATTAACTCTTGATTACCTTGATTCTGATGATGAGTGGATCATGGAAAAAGAACTATTTTTTCCTACATATCCATCTTTATTAGAAGATTCTTGGTTAGATCCAAGTTTTGAAATGAATGAAATAGTTGTCACTCCTTTTGAGAGTTCATCAAGTGGAATAAAAAAATGCATGAGAAAATTTACGTCTTGAAAATAAGTGTCAACTAGAAAGGGTATGTTTTGATATTTTTATATGATCTAGAATATTACTTTTTATTATTAAATTATTAATTATTCTCAGCATTCTTTGATGAAGGCAAATTAAAGCAAGTTGAAGCTTTGAAAAATGAGAGTGCAAATGATGATGAAACAAAAGATGTATTTTTTCCAACAGAAGATTAAACAACCTATTACTTATATGGATGAGTCAAATGGTGACAAACTATCTGACTCTAGTGCTGAAGGAAGTCATGAAGATGCAAGTCAAGCTATGCCATGATAAAACATTAAGTCTACTACAATTGAAACTTTTATTTTAGTTTCTCTTACACATTGATTGAAATTTTTGTCATAAATATTTTCAAATTACTTATGATTTGAGATTTGAATCAAAACTCATGATACTATTTTAATTAGGTAGGATATGTTATGTTAGTTTTGTTCTTGATCCTACTTTAAAATCAAGTTGGATAATTTAGTTCTTAATCTTTCATATGCTATGCATTTGAATGTACTTCATGTTTGTGTATGAATGTGATCCCTTTTTACGTAAAAAAATTATATGTTCTAATAGGTTATTGTTGATAAAGTACATAATTAATTATTTTTTAGTTTATTATATAGTTGCATGTTGTCTTATCTTGTTCTACTCATTGTTGTGATATTTGTTCTTCAACACCTTGATATTTACGTCTCACTTCATTGAGGCTTAATGCTTCACCTTGCCTCGATGCCGTTAACAACCGTGGTTTTATGAGTATTAGAAGATGTTTGGTCATAGTCAAACAATTTGGCATATCGTGTATCAAGTGTACCCACTAGATATTTACAAAACTTACTTCAGAAACCATAAATAGAACTATTAAATGTTCATGAAACTTGTCCCAATTACTTGAGAAATGTGTATTAGCTACTATAGAAACTCATTTCTATTATATAATAAATGAGTATCGAGTTCATTTTTATTAACATCTTTGGATACAAACAATAGTTTCATTTTTAAAAAGATACTATTTTCATCAAAACTTTTAAATATTCTGATTTATAAATAAATTGTTATGCAATAATGATGGATTATATAGGTATATTTAACTATTTTAATTTGTAGGCATCATTATGCAAATATATTTGTATCTAGTTTTTAGAAACTAGTGTCAGTTCTTTTAGAGACTATGCCAATGTTTTTTACAAACCCAGTACAATATTTTTCTGTTGTTCAAAATCGAAACTTTTCGGCCGTGAAAGAACCTTTTCACCCTTCACACATGCAAATTTCTTCGTATATGTCAACTTTCTTTTCAAATATTCAAATATGCAAATTTTCTTCTTTAAGTGTGAATTTTCTCCCACACATTTGTGAAATTCCTCTCAAAATATGATAATATGTGAATGTCTTCCCAAATATGTGATTTTCTCCCAAAATATGTGAATGTCATAGTGCAATTTTCTTGTCTGCTTTCACATAATGCCCAAAAAGAGTAACTCCTTTCATGACAAGATTTCTCACATGTGTTATTCGCAAATAAAGGAGGAAATTTGCTAAAAGCTTTTTCACCTTTCGCACATGCGTTATTCTTTACAATATGTCTCAAATATTTACATATGTCAATTTTTTTCTTCATTTGCAAATTTTCTCCTAAATATACAAATTTTCTTCCACACATTTGCGAATTTCCGCTTGAAATATGAGAATATGCAAATTATAAATGAATGGTAGTATCATGCAACTCTTTCATGTCATCGAATCCAATAACCAGCTGAAGTTGGATCTGAATTTCAGGCTGTGATTTATGGTCTATTTACTGCCCTTAAACTGAGACAGGCCATGCTGTTAAAGCCGTTTCCAAGAGGGCAAACTCTGAAGTATTCTTTGTACGTACCAAGGTGATATGACAAGAGAATTGTAGTTGTATCTCAAATATTTTAAATATGTTGCAATTTGACGATCGTATTTTGAGAGTTTCAAGGTATTTTCAAAGGTCGATATAATACCCAAACGATTTTACTTATTCTCATAAAAAAAAGACATGATATTTTCAAATATCACTTATCCTGATATTAACATGTTAAAAAAGTTTTCTATATATATTGATATTTTCCCAAGAATTTCTTGAGGAAAACTAGATTTTTCACGATAATTTTCTTCATTGAGTTTTTACTGATAACAAGGTTTATAAAATTGTTTACAAATATCAGTACTTTTTTTTTAAAAAATCTTGCAACATCGTTGCAAGATTTTTTAAAACTATTATAATATCAGAAAATGAAATATTTTCAAAATATCACTTATTTTGAAAATATTGAAATTTTTTAACACAATGTTATCACATTATTAACACTATATTTATATTTTGTCATAAATGTTCTAATTTTAATGTTTTCTTAGATACTTTAAAATTTTAAACATATTGATATTTTCCACAATTTTCTTGAAAAAAAATTCAATTTAATTATCAACAGATTTTTCTTTGCAAAGAAAATCTTGATAACTACTTGTTTCTCTGTTTAAATAACAAAAAGAAGGTTGATTTTTTTAATATTTTAAAATACTTTTTTATTTTTTAATGACACGTGTCATCCAATGGTGAAAAATACCGATTCACATACGGTTAGGTTCAATTCATAGTTTCTTTTTTGGAAATCGATTCACCTATTTAACCGATTTAACAACATTGGCCAAAATTACCCTCTTAATGTGGCCAATTTACTCTCTCTTTGCAATCAGTTTTGCTAAAAGCACATGCTGCTAATTTATCCACCATTTCCAAGTGTTATTTCTATGTTACCTATGCCGATAACTCAATTGGGGGTCGAGGTAGGACAGACCCAAAGCCTATAATGAATTGTTTTCAATGAGTTAAGAATCAACTCTAACCTTACCATACAGTCAACATGATTTGTTTGCTAAGGATCAAGCCTTGGATTGTGCTTTTCTGATGAAAAAAATGTGATCTTTTGAGTTGTGAAATTTTGATACATTGTGGGCCGCCATTGATTTTTGGACCCCTTTAAAAACATAATTACTTGTCATAATCATATAATTCAAAACAAGTTTCCATATAGCATCGTAACATTTGATCTACAGAAAGCAGAAAATTTTTGAAGAAAAAAGTGATTTTTATTCATTAGTTTCTTAGCTTCATTAGTAACCAATATTTACCCATATATACGGTGATTCGGTGCCATGATACCATACGGTGATAATCTAGCCTTCAATGGTAGATCTAACCGTATAAATATATTTAGCATAGCTCATTTACTATGTTAGAAGGTTTTATCACGTCTAATACATCATAAGTTCTTATTTTTTAGATAAAAAAAATCACCTACTCAAAATTCATGAAAATAAAGGTGGTCTAGAAATAGTATAAAACATCATATTTCAGTTAACTTTAATGCAAGAAAATAGTAAATAGAACATGTTCAACATGACCAAAATGTCAGATTTTGCATTTTGAGCTTAGTTCTATGTAAATCGTGTGCACCACGATATATATATATATATATATATATATATATATATATATATATATATATATATATATATATATATATATATATATATTTGAGTTCAAAGTTTATAAATTATGCTTGTGCCTAACAAAAAATCTAATTATACTAAATTAGAAATGCAAAGAGTAGATCTGCATTCAGGTCCCCAACTGAATCATATCTAATGAGGTAGGATCGAATCTGGATCTGAAATATATATGGTAATACTGGATTTGGTAAAACAGGCTAAGAGCATGCTCTTCACTCGTAAAAAATGCAATGAGATCAGACTTTTATCCGATTGACTCTGAATCAGATTTGACTTAAAATACTGATATGAATCCAAACCAAATTAAAAAATAATCTGATTAAGAAAATACGAATCGCACTTGAATGCACATTTGGATCTTGTTTATAGAGTGGATCGTACCTGAAAATAACAAGTCAGATTTTGGAGCAGATATCTGAATATACCAGAACCCATTTTCACCTCTAATCCGTTGGCAACCCTACATTCAAGGTGTTAATTGGTCTGGTGCAACCCGATCTTGACTGGGTAACAAAGGAAGGGGTCTGATTAACTATTCAAGTCGGTGCCACGAGATCCAGTTAACATACAAAGCCAGATATGGTTTATAAAATTTTATATCAGATCCGGATCTGCTTAATCCACAAATTTTCAATGTAAAAAACATAAAGAATATTATTTTGCCGGTATGAACTGAGTTTGTTTTATATAAATCCTTATAAGATTCAGTTTTTTCTTTGTGTGTGGTAGATCTGGTCAGACCCAGACCTAGGGCTGTCAATGGGTCGGGTACCCAACCCATCAAGGTGTACCAGAACCCGCCCAAATAACAATTTGTCGGGTTCGGGTTTTGCTGGGTCATCAAAATGAAATCTCAAACCCGGATCAGTATAACTTCATAAGTTTACTATTACTAAATTTACATGTAAAATACTCGAGTCAGGTCAGGTACCCGATAAAAATTGTAACCCAAACCCTTCCCGCATATTGCTCGTGTTGGGTTTGGGTCAGCACTTTTTATGCCCGTACCCAAGAACTCAGGTTTGGATCTGATTAGGTACCTGGTACAAATCTGATCCATTGACAGCCCTACCCAGACCCCTATCCAGTGCTAACACTTTCTAGTTGGATTCAGAACCGGACTCGCCCCATTCCGGCGGAGGTCCATGTCACACCTACCCTACATATGTCTGACTTGACCTTTTTCAACAACTAACTAATTAGTGCTGGTGGTTTGGTGGGGATCAGGAGAAAAAGACACCTTGGTTTGCCTATAAGCTTTTTAACTCAGGAAGCACAAGATCCACATAACTTGGCATTGAGTTGATTTATTGTCATTGGTTCACCGGCAGAAAGTGTTGTGATTTATTTTGAACGAAAGAGACGTGGACTATTGTTGATCAAATTTAACCTTCATTGAAAACCATAGCAGCCACACTCACACTTATCCTCAAACGATTCTTGGGGGGGCATTGCCACCGTCCACATATGGTAGTTCAAAGATTTCCATAAGATTTTTTACGAATGAATCGATATTCAAAATCAAAATGGTTCAATTATGAGTCTTGTTTGTCAAAATTATAAATTATTTTTACAAGGCCTATAAAGTTTAATTAGTTGAAAAAAAATAGATTAATAAGCTAAATTAAGAAAGGGCGTCAAAGTAAATAGCCAACTTTGGAATGTCCTTTTTACCCTTTGCATATGCAAAACTCATGAAGTTCGCGCAAAATGTTGCTTCATTCATTGAGTGTCACATACTCCCACTTAAAATGAGGTTTGCATTTTTTTTTTTTAGACTTCACGAAGTTCGCGTAATATTTTTTGCAAATATCCTTTCAAACTCCAACTTCGAAACTTCACAAATGCCTGACTAAGTGTTCATGTATATAGAAAGTGTGCATAAAAATATGTATGAACATCCGGCTAAACTCAAACCTCGAAACTTCGCAAATATCAGACTACGTGCACATATATCTTAAAAGTTCACATGAAAATATGAGGAAACATCCAGTTAAACTCAAACCTCGTAACCAGGGGCGTAGCTAGGGGGGGGCAGGACTGGGCTGTAGCCCAGTCCTGCCTCCCCAAACAGTTAATTTTTTTTTAAAAGCCCAGTCCTAGCCCTGCCCTAATTCCATATGAAATAGATTTTTATCCATTTTTTAGCCCAGCCCTGACTGCAGCAAATAGTTTGATTTGTCCATATGAAATAGATTTTTATTAATAATTGTAGCCATTTTTATTTTATCTCAAAAAATTTTTGCCCCCCCGACTATCACACAAATAATTTTTTTTTTGCTACACCCCTGTTTGCCCCCCCCTCACATGAATCCTAGCTACGCCCCTGCTCGTAACCTTGCATATCTGACTAAGTATGCATATATGTAAGAAGTCTGCTTAAAAATAGGTGCAAGCATCCTCAAACCTCGAAACTTCGCCAATATCTGATTAAGTTTGCATATACCTTACAAGTTTTCATAAAATAGGTGTGAACATCCTGTTATACTGAACCTCTTAACCTCGTAAATACCTGACTAAGTGCACATATATGTAAGAAGTTCACATAAAAATAGGTGTGAACATCTTTATAAATCTCAGATCTTTGCCAGTATCTAACCAAGTTCGAATATACCTCATAAATTTGTACAAAAATAGGTGTAAACATCCTGTTAAACTCAACCTCATAACCTCGCAAATACCATACTAAGTTTGCTTATATCTCACGAAGTTCGCATATACATAATGAAGTTCATACTCTTTAACGATTGGGTATAAAAATTGATTCTCCGCACCCAAGGGCTATTGTGGCATAATTTTTTAGGGTTCTTTATGGTCCCCAACCCACTTTTCGCCGATAACTATTTTTGACAACTATTCTGGCAATACTTCATCCACGAGTATTCCGGAATCATCGATAGTGTTTTTTTTAGTAAGCAAAACTTTAACGGTTGAAAACTATTTTTTTTTAAGAACTATTTTTTTCATTTGTTTATACAATTCATATGCCTCTATCCTCAGTTATGTTGCGTATCTTGTATGATAAACATGGTATGTTGAGAACATTATTTGATTTTCTTTCTTGTTTCTTTAACAATTTGGGTTTTTGTTATGTTTTTTTAATGGTTTGTGTATTGTGTCTATGTTGGTTGCATGCTTAAATTTTTTGAATGTGTTTAATACAATATGACCACTTAGAAGACTATGTCGGAGGGGTCTACATCCAAATCATCTTCTATTGTTGGAGGAAAGCAGAAAAGGCCAAAGAAAAAAATATAAACTGGGTCATCCTACGTACTATAAAGCACAGAGATTGCTCGGCACATGGATAGAGAAAGAGAGCTACATGAGTCACCAAGAGTTTGGGTGTCAGACATTTTATACAAAAAAGGCACCTTCCATAAGCCTGAAAGTCTGGGCTCAAATAATCAGCAGCAAATACAAAAAATGTTGGGCAAACAACATCTAACAATTTCAAAGTGGCCCATATCTAAGGTAGAATATATAGAAAAGGTTGAAGGTTTTGTGATCACAATCTTGTCTTCCATCTCAGAAGCATTTATGGAAAGGGCGTGTAACTCAAAGGTAAAGAAGAGTGACTCATTCACTCACTCTGATATTGTTTTAGACCTTAATACCCGGATAAACGAGGCTGGAGATATAAACTGTAATGATGAGGTTAATATGGACCCTCCTCAGGAAGTAGATTTGAGTGAGGCTTCAGTGACATGATCAGATGCTAAGGGTGATGTTCAGGATGGTTGGAGAGTGTACTGGACGATCCTAAGAAAGATCATTCCCAAGAGTCAGCATTTGATCCTAGAGGATAAAGTGCAAGCTCAAGGTAGAGGTTATAGCGGAGAACAAGGTCAATTGCTCACGAACATGTATCAATTATATATTTATCTTCTAGTCAATCATTAATAGTTATAACATAAAACAATTTGTATTTATGTTTATTGTAATTAGATATAGATAAAATCTCTCCATGTCTATTTATATGTATTTTCTCATTAAATCATGTATGTGTAAGCTATGAAACAGTTAGGATAACTAGATTGTTAAAATATTATATTTGTATGTATGTAATTCAATGATTAATTTGACTCATTCTAGCAAAATTAATTATGATTACAGGATCAACAACTAAAACATTCAGAAGATCTAACATCTCGCACTCACTAGTTCTATTGGTTCTAAGTCTACAAGTAGTTCCTAACATTATCCGATGAAGCGAAGGAGATGCTTCATGGGATGCATTTCTGCCAATTATTGGAGATTATACCATGAAACATCAGTCACCTCCTCTTAGATTCCGTTGTTCAATTTTGGAATCTAGCAACCAACACATTTCAATTCGGAGATATTGAGATGATCATCATGATAAAAGACGTGATACGAATCACCGAATTTAAATGGCATGGGAAACTAGTAAGTAGACATCGATGGGTAGATTTCAAATACTAGTGTGAGCTTTATTTGAAAGTGAAGGATGATGTGTTCAATGGAAAAAGACTGAAACTATTATGGCTGAGAAACCGCTATGACCCTAACAAGGTGAGGAGGACAAAGGGAAAGGTACCGTGTGTTGGAGAGAAGGGCAGTAGTATGATTGACATTAAGGTGAGAGCATTCTTCCTCTACTTCTTTGGGATATGCTTATTCATTGACACTATTTTGCAGTCGACCCATGTATCATGCATTCAGTTTTTGTAAGACATGGATCACATCGATGAATATGCATGAAGAGCAACCTCACTTGCACACATGTATGCAAGTTTGAGTAGCGAGAGGAGTGAAAGAAAAAACATTGGCGGGGTACTGATATTGTTGGAGGTATTTATTCCCTTATTATACAATAGGGCTTTTGATTTATACTCAAACATTATTTAACATTTTTTATATACTATATTATATATTAATCTTTGTTAATCCTTGCAGGTTTGAATATGGGAGCACAAATCCATTGCAAAGCCCTTGATGCATGATTTACTCCATGGACTTTTCCGTGTTACACTATGAAGTTAGTCACACGGTGAAGAAGTGACTAATCGAAGAGTAGTGGGTTCACACTTTAGACGTGCCCAATGGGCTGCATCATTGTGCAGACTGAGCATGGCATATGTAAGTTTTGTTGATGATTTTTCATATATTTTTATACATAATGTGATATAGGGCTAACCATAAATTCAACTTTGTTCTGTACGTAAAGTGGTGCCCCTATGAAGGCGTAGAGATGGAGGAGGAGAATGCCGATGCGGTTATGGGGGCAAAATACATTGCAAGCACAAACATTTATTTCCATAATATAAATGAAGTTGAGCATCAAAGGGACAAACAAGTCATTTGGAGGTTTGAGTTTGTTCAACAACCCAACATCGTAAGCAAATCTGTCTCACTGCAAATAAAGGATTGGACGATGGATTAGTCCGTCAAGTTCCACTATGAACTTGAAGTGTGGCATGATGGCGACGAAGACAACTATTTACGAACTTGAAGTATATGCAAACTTAATCAAGTATTTACGAGGTCTGAGTTTAACTGGATCTTCACACCTATTTTTATTCAAACTTCTCGATATATACCCATTGTCTTATATTTGCGAAGTTTTGAGTTTAACAAAATATTCACACATATTTTTATGCATACTTCCTATATATATGCACACTTAGTCCGACATTTATAAAGTTTCAAGGTACGAGTTTGAAATGATGTTCATAAACATTATTATTCGAACTTCGTGAAGTTCGTAAAAAAAATGTGTGGGCATCATTTTAAGTGAGAGTATACAACACTCAAAGATGAAGCGATATTTCACACGATCTTTGTGATTGAGGGTAAAAAAGACATTTAAAACCTGGCTACATGGAGAGTATAAAAAATTGTAGAGTTTTTAAGGAAACATGTCAAATTAATCATCAAGTGTGGTCATTTTCTGATATATTATTATTATTATGTATATTGTATATATTTTGTACGTGTATTACACATATTATATATATTATCAAATTTCAAAAGTACTTAAAAAATAAAAGTTTTGTAACTCATGTTCCACTCGTTGGGCTCGGCTCATAAGTTAGAAACTCCTTTCACGTGGTTTGTTTGCTTTAAAATATTATGATATTATCGAATTTTCGAAAAGTATAGATATGTTGATGATTTTCAATATTTTTCAAAGCATCGTTTTTTAATTTATCATGGGATTTTCTCCTGCTGACATTGGCTACAAGGAAGAATCATTGTGTCATAACGCGATTCTTCTTTTGGCATTTTATAGAATGTCAGCAAGTGCAGCCACTGCCATGACACCAAAATGAAAAATATTGAAGAGAAAATAAACTGATGCGTTTATAAAGTGATGAGTTTGTAAAATAAGTCTTGCTTGTTTTGGTTGACACGCGGAACGATGAGGTTAAGAATGGCAGTGGACTAAGGAAATGGGACCTCGCCACACCTTGCCCCGTTTAAACCATGGGGATGAAGGCGGGGATGGAGGTTAAAATCAAAACCCGTGCGGGATGGACCTATGCTTTCTCTCGCCCTGTCCGGCCATCTTCGATCTTCGTTAGTAAAATGCTAAAATATTCTTTAAGGATGACAATGGATTGAGGAGAAATGGGTCCCTCCCCGCCTCACTCTTTTGGACCGGGGATGAAGGACATGAAACAGAGATGAAGGTTAAAATCAAAATGAGACGGGTGAGGGTGGAGACCTTGTCCCCAACCCCTGTCCTGGTCCACTGCCATCCCTAGGTTTGAGGGGCATGCGTGTTAGGGGTACAAATGGGTTGGGTTTGACCCAAACCCGATCAGTACCAAACATTATAAGGTCCTGATAAATAAGAAGGTCCGATTAGAATCTGAGTTGGATATGAAGGGTTCGATTAACATGTATTGTGGGTATGGTTTGTAAAATTTTATATCAGACTTGGGTCTGACCCGAGTTTCGGCTAAGATACATAATTTTTTAATGTGAAAAAGATTAAAAAATATTGTTTTATCGGGTATGGTATGGGTCTGAGTCTGATTTTACTTGATTTTGAACTAAACCCGAACCGTTTACACCCTTAAAATCGGGTGTTTGACGGGCTTGTGTTGCGAGCGACGAGGCAACTACTTTTCAGTGCTTCCGTTATAAGAATTAGGGGCATTTATGTCCACATCGGCTTTTCTTCGGAGAATCCGAGCACCGTTGCGTGAGTTTTTACTTGATAAGAAGCTGGTTACAACAGAAATTTCCATCGATATCCGAATTGTACCCCCAAACAAAAATGTTAATTGTTTCCCTGCCCTTCACTCGAAACCTTCGGAAGGCGAGTTTTTCCTAGGCGTACCAATCATTTTAGAGCACTGAGAATCCTGAAACTTTTGTTCGCCCGTCTGCCCATAGTCCCGATCACAATCCAACGGTCGAGATACTCTCTCCCTCCCCCGCGACGTAACGCACATTCCTCACCCATATAAATTGCCCCACCCCCACCTCTCTCTCTCGTGCATCTGTGAGTAATTGGGAGGGAGAATCGCTTCTCCTCTCTCTCTGCGGCCATCGAAATGGCGTCCCTCGCTTCGTCGTGCGCCCTAGGGGTTCCCTCTCTCTCTTCCTGCAGAGACCGCTCTACCGTCTCCCCAAGATCCCACCCCAAATCCCTCCATTCCGCCCCAAGATTGCATCTCAATCTCAGGTCTTCCCCCGGGAGCTTCCAGAATCCTCCTTGCCCCAATTCGAAGAGGATTCTGTGCCCGCCTCTGCCTCCCGGCGCGATCAGAACGCCCTCTTTCGTGCCGAGGGCGGCCGCATCGTCGTCACCGGCCGTCACCTCTTCGCCTCCGCCGGAGCCCTGGCGCGGCGCGTCACTCAAGCCACTGGCCGCTTCGATCGCCGCCGGAGTCATCCTGTGGTTCGTTCCCCCGCCTTCTGGGGTCGCCCGGAACGCCTGGCAGCTCCTCGCCATCTTCCTAGCCACCATCGTCGGCATCATCACGCAGCCGCTCCCACTCGGTGCCGTCGCCCTCATGGGCCTCGGCGCCTCCGTGCTGACCAAGACCCTGACCTTCTCCGGCGCCTTCTCGGCGTTCGGCGATCCCATTCCCTGGCTTATCGCCCTCGCCTTCTTCTTCGCCCGGGGGTTCATCAAGACCGGGCTCGGCAACCGGATCGCTTACCAGTTTGTTTCCCTCTTCGGGAGCTCGTCTCTCGGGCTGGGGTACAGCCTGGTCTTCAGCGAAGCGTTGCTCGCGCCGGCGATCCCGTCCGTCTCGGCGCGTGCTGGCGGGATATTCCTTCCTCTCGTTAAGGCTCTGTGCGTGGCCTGCGGTAGCAATGTGGGGGATGGGACGGAGAGACGTCTCGGATCGTGGTTGATGCTCACTTGCTTCCAGACGTCGGTGATCTCGTCGGCGATGTTCTTGACGGGGATGGCTGCGAACCCGTTGAGCGTGAACCTTGTCGCTGGGGCAACCGGGCACACGATCGGGTGGACGGAGTGGGCTCTGGCCGCGATCGTGCCTGGGTTGGTTTCCCTGATTGTGGTTCCGCTTTTGCTGTATCTGATCTACCCACCGACCGTGAAGAGCAGCCCGGATGCACCAAAACTTGCGAGGGAGAAGCTGGAGAAGATGGGGCCGATGACGAAGAATGAGATCATCATGAGCCTCACTCTACTGGTCACGGTATGGTCTATGTGCTTAATTGATCAATTACGCTATTATTTTGCCAATTAATTCATGGTGGTAGTGATAAATGATCGTTTGTTGTCCATCCAAAGTGTATTGGTGTTCATCATTGTTGACGTTCTTTTCATGGTGGTCAATCCTTGTGTGGGATTCCATTATATTTGAGAGAAAGTATTGTTTTTTATATGAATTAGATCTGACTTCCTCTAAAAAACTGCCTATTGTGGTCTGTGACCATGAAAAGAGTTGTTTACCTTGTTAAAAAACATGCATAAAATTCATATTTTGATTGGAAGAGAAATTGGGTTGTCTCTTGAAACTTTTCGTTCATTTGCACTTGAAGAGTTCATCTCTATTTGTGGTTAGTGAAATATGGTTTTGACTTTCATGTCTATGTGTGGTTCTACAGTTTGTGATATTGTGTATGCATAGAGAGGATTTGGAAAATTGTTTTCCCCTGTGATAAATCAATGAATGTGAGAAGAGGATGTGTATGAGGTTCCTGGGCTTGTGTGTTTGATTTTTCTCGAGGATATGAACATTTTTGGTTCTATGCTACTAGTAAGGTTTGCAATTTCATTGATGGTCGGTGGTGAGAAAAAAAGATATGATGAACCCACTAAGCTTGAATCTACAACCCTTGCTTACCAACCATCTTCTGGCCACATTGGGCCCACCTGAGTTGACCATCAAACTGCTTCCTGCTTGACCCCACCTTGCTGCACCAGCTGGCCACATTGTTGCCGATTTGTTCGACAAAGATACAATCATCACAACCTCTTTGCCAGCCAATGTCACCAACGCTACAGAAGACTGTTCATGGAGGGTGAGGAGGGAAAGAAAAAAATGATGGATTTTGGGTTTAAGACGGGAAATGTTAACAAAAAGGGAGATTTTGAGGGCAATTTGTTCTCAAATCAACTTCGTTCTTATAACCAAAGTTAATTTGAAGGACAAATAGGGAAAAGATATTAGGTGTTTTCTTCACAATTTTGAGAACTTGGGTGTGTTTTTTAATATTTCCAAAAAGGTTTGGTGCTTTCTGAAAAATTCCCATGATAAAAATATAATGAACATAATGTAATTCAAATTGAAAAGCTAACATACATCTGTCAATGGTTCCATAACTTACAAGTAGAGAACAAGTAACAATGCAAAGACGAGCAAAATACAGTAGGTTGTACATTGTAAAGGAAACAAACCCTAAATTAACTAGTGTTTGATCTGAAAATTTTCTTAACAATATCTTTTTGAAGGTTTGGAGCAAGGACTCTTGAGTCTATAGTCCAACTTGAGGAACTTGGTACTTGTTAAGAGTCCAAGCTGTATTGTTTATTGCTCAACCTGGTTTAAAATAGAATTATGGATGAGTCAGATGCATGCATTATTTAATGGGAAGAGGGGACTGTCCAACCAAAGTAAGGTCCAAAATCTGCAACCGATGATAATCCACGGCGTTCCTTCTCTAATGATCGAGTTTTTCATCGGTCCGACTTTACATATTGGATTTTTATCATTCATTTAGTGAGAGACATGTTTTGGATTATGAATTTTTGATGTTCAGATGCGTTTTGAAAGTGCTAAAAATCAATAGCCCTCAACACTTTGTACTGTAAAGTTTTAAATGCATTGTGAGCCATCGATTTTTCACGTTTCGAAAAACATGTCTATATGTCGTAAAATCTTCGTGTAAATCATATTTCTTACTAAATGAATTATAAAAAACAAATATATGAGGTCCGATCGATGAGATGCTCAAGCATTGGAGGAGAGCTGTCTGATCGTCATTGGTTGTAGATTTTGGACCTTCTTTTGGTTGGACGGTCCCCCTTCCCTTATTTAATTACTCATTTACTCTTGTTTTTAGTTAACAATTTTTTATGCAATGTTTCTTTACAGGTAGGTCTCTGGATATTTGGAGGAATCTTGAATGTGGATGCTGTTACAGCTGCCATTCTTGGACTCTCTGTGCTCCTCACCACAGGAGTGGTGACATGGAAGGAGTGCTTGGCTGAGGCTGTAGCCTGGGACACACTAACATGGTTTGCTGCCCTTATTGCAATGGCTGGATATCTCAACAAATATGGTCTCATATCTTGGTTCAGCCAAACAGTTGTTAAGGTCAGTCTTGTTCTTATCATGACATGTTGTGGTATAACTTCTGCTTTGTTTTTTCTTTTGTCTATGTTGGACCAATCATCAACACCTTATGCATTGAATTAGTGATAGAAAATAATTGTAGGTTGAAATGGAAAAAAGGATGGGGGCAAACCTACTTCTCAACTTACCCTCTGAACTTTGTGTTGTGACCATAGTCATCAATATCAGTCTTGCGATAATATCGTTTGATAGCTTCTCAAGGGAGTATTTAAAATTGTGCAGATTTTAAAGGTACTAATTAATAGCTAAGAAAACCAAAATAATGGAACTTCTTGAAAAATATTGAGATAATGTCATGATATTAACAGAATCTTTTTTATTTTAGACTTTCTAATATTTTGTGATATCTTGGAGCTTCACCATTAAAAAAATACTAAAGCATGAACAAAATCATTTTTATTTTGGGTTTTCTAATATATTGTGATATCTTGGAGCTTCACCTATGTCACAGGGATTCGGCCAACCAAGTGCCACACCCGCGTCGACGAGACGCAAAGCGGGTGCGGCACTTGGTGAGGTCAAATCTGACTTTGGGTGCGGTCAACACACCTAGGGTCATTTATGTCCATTTTTTGAACCTTAAAAAAAATGCCCCGATGAAATGGGCTGAGGAGAGGAGGATTAGGGCAATTTTTTTTGCCCTAATCCTCCCTTCCTCTCCTCCTGAAGCCGCTGATGACCCGACCCCGACGCCGCCGATGAGTCGACGACCTCTCCTCCTCAGGCACTCTCTCTCACTCGCTCTGTCTCTCTTCTCTCCGTCTTTCACTCTCAATCTCTGTCTCTCACTATCACTCTCTCTTCTCTCACTCTCTCCATCTCTCACTTACTCTCACTCGCTCTCTCTATCTCTCCAACTCTCTTCTCTCGCTCAATCTCACTCCCTTTGTCTTTGTCTCTCTTTCATGCTGGGACTTGACGAGGTGGGTGGCGCGGTCGATGCAGACAACGAGGCTGCAGGTGACCTTGGGGTTTAGGGTTCTAGCGCAAGGTGGGGTCAACGGGTCTGGTTTATCCGGACCTGGCCCGTATTAAGGGTCCAGATACGGTGATAAATAAGAAGACCTCGTTAAGACTTGGGTTTCAGGCCCAAAGGTTAGATTAATACATAGATCCGAGTATAGTTTGTGAAATTTTATGTTAGACCCACCCGAGTTTTGATTTTTTATGACAAAGTTTTGCTGCAATATAGACTCTTAATTTTAATTGGATCTCTTTAGAAATCCATTTAAACATAAAACTAAAGATACCTAATTTAATCCATGTTAAGTAAAATATTTAGGTTGATTTAATTGTGGTGTTAATTTTTATGATGTAGAATAAAATTGTAGATTGTTAATTTGATTAATTGCATGCATGAGATGAATTGATTTGATGATATTATGATAATTGTTTTTTATTTCATTAGTGTTATTGTTGGTAACTGTTAAAACTTAAAAATTATACATACATATATATATATATATATATATATAAATTTTTTTATATATATATTTTTGCCGCACCCCCGCACCCAAGTTTTTTGAAAGTGCTGCACCCCCGCACTCGCACCCATATGACATAGAGCTTCACCATTAAAAAAAACTAAAGCATGATGAATTCAAAATATCAACATATTTGGTGGCTACGATTGTGAGTGATCTTGTTCTGGTTGGTAATTTGGATGACTTACTGCAACTTTAACTGTATGTAGGTGGCTCATGGTATAACCTGTTCTTTATCCTATTCTTTAGTTCAACCTTCTGTTTACAAATACGGCCATTTGTCCTTTTGTTGGTGTAAACACGTTCTTTCCAAGATTTCCTTTGTTCCTTGCATGGACAGAATTGCACTACATATCAAGAAACAACGCTTGAAATCTGTGGCTACTAGGAATTATATCCTTTTCTCTCGATAGAAAATGAAAAAGACCTTTCATGGTGACAAGCTTATCATTTTTGTTCCTGATGTCTCACATGCATTAACTGTGCTAACTTTGAAATCTTGCAGTTTGTTGGTGGACTGGGTCTGTCTTGGCAGCTCTCGTTTGGGATCTTGGTTCTCCTTTACTTCTATTCACACTACTTCTTTGCCAGTGGTGCTGCTCATATAGGTGCAATGTTGACAGCATTCCTGTCTGTGGCCACTGCACTCGGGACCCCACCACTTTTGGCTGCCATGGTGCTTTCGTTCCTCTCCAACATCATGGGAGGTCTCACACACTATGGTATTGGCTCGGCCCCAGTTTTCTATGGTGCAAACTACGTGCCGTTGGCAACATGGTGGGGATATGGCTTCATCATCTCTGTTGTCAACTTAGCCATATGGCTCGGTATTGGTGGTTTTTGGTGGAAAACAATTGGATTGTGGTAGATAACTTTCTGAGAATCCGATTTTAGGTTGGTTTCTTGAGCCATTAGAAAAATAATCAGATGATTATTTTGCCTCAGCCCTAGCATGTCCTTGAGGCAGGCATTCATTCTGATTTTATGGTGCATTCCCCTATCCATACTATAATTTAGGTGCATGGGGGGACAGAAGGGTTGCTAGGTTGTTGTTATCGGCAGCATGTGCCTGAAATTTTGAAGCAATAGTATATACCCCTTTGTTCAATGTAAGCATACTTGATGGAAATGTATTTTGCCGAATCCTCGATAAATTTGGTGGATGCTGAAATTCACGGCCATTTTGATCATTTAATCGTTTCTCCGTCTTTTGGAATTGGTGTACTATTTTTTGGACGATTTGGTGATATTAGAACTTGTTAATGTCATATCTTCTGATTCTTTGAGATGAAATTTGATGGGCTTTATGGTTATGGCATATTAGCTATGGGATCTTGTGTACACAACCCATTAAAAGATTGATTGTTTTGTTCTTGGGCACTCAGTGAGGATTGTGAAAGCCCAAGCCAGACAGATCAGGATCAAGCTTACCTTGAGAGTCAAACAAGGGTTGCATTATCCTTTGCAGATGTTAATTCTAGCAGCATTAATTGTTGAAATTTCTGCACGGATGGCGATCATGCTAATGATAATAACCAAATTGGTTTGGAGGTGTGCATGGCACTTTCTTAAAAGGGATAGGTGTCTTTTTGGGTAAAAGCTCGGGTGCAAAAGGGTAAACTGCAATTTTGCTTTTAGGATACAATCAAGCCTGCACCTCTCGTATTTTTTCGATCACCTTTCTCACTAAGATAACCGGTTACCACAACACGGTTACCCTGAGCAATCTCATAAAGAAAAGAAAACAACTTTGATACAAGAGTGAAAAGAATAAGAAGGAAGTTAGCACTAGCCAAGCTATGCTAAATCAAACACAAGTTAAGAGACCTTTCAAGGTATATATAGACTTAGGTTATGGTCAATAAGCCCTCAGAGGTACATTGGCCACAACATTTAGCATGCCTTGTAATGGCTCTTAAAGCCATGCATGCATGCATCCACTGATGGCTCTTAAAACTTTTCATGCACCCACTAACGTCCACAATGTTGGGCTAGTTGTTAAGGTTAGGTGGCACACTATGATCATTGCAAAAAAAATTCTCTTTGTTCCTCTTTTCATTCTCTTTTCCTTTCTAGCCTTTATTCTTTTTTTGAAGGAGAATAAAAGATAGAGAAGAAGAGAGAAAAGAAAAGGAAGAAGATAGAAGAACTCTTTTGCAAATGTCTCACTTGACCTTTATTTGAAAATATTTTGAAATTACTCATCTCTGTTTTTGAAAATTTGCAGGAAAATGAAGAGACGAGATTTGCTCGTCGGTACGAGGTTCAATCATTCCTAGTGCCTTTATCAGTGGTAATTGAACCAAGGATCGAACTTATGCCTTTCGCTTTACCTAAATATTGTCTAAGAAATTATTCTAAGTCTAATAATGCACAAAGAATCATGCTTGTGCAATGCAGGTGTATGCTTTTAAGAAGAATAATTTTAGAACTTTTGGGATTATCCAAGTGATTTTGAAATAAGTTTGAAAATATTTTGAAGAAATGGTTTTTGAAAGTTGAAGATTGAATTGAAAAAGTTAGATTTTGACTCTAACTTAGAATTTGAAATAGACCTGGAAGAAGAGATTTGAAATTCTAAGTTTTGGAATAATCAGAGATTTGAGAATAGATCTTGAATTAAAGAATGAAGAGAAAAATGAGATTTTGGAACTGAGACAGAATTATGAAGTCAAAGTAAAGTTTCAAAGTTAAAATGAACTTTGAATTTGAATTTGATTTTCAAAAATTGATTTTGGAAAGGAAGTTTTGATCTAGAGATGGGAAATGGATTTGAACATCAAGATGAAATTTTAAAAATGGGATTTGGATTTGAGAAATCTAGATGGAATTTGAGAATCAAGATCGGTTTTGGAAATGGATTTGATTCTGGAATTAGAATCAAGTTGGAAAAATGGAATTGCATTTGAAAATCTGAAATTCAAGATGAAATTGGATTTGAGAAATCCAGATGAAATTTGAAGATGGATCGGATCCAGATAAAACTTTAAAAATGGATATGAGAAATTCAGATTAGATTGAAAAATGAGATTGGATTTAAAAATCTAGAATTCAAGATGAAATTGGATTTGAGATATGGAATTCAAGATGAAATTGGATCTGAGAAATCCTAAATTGATTTTGAATTTGGAAGGGAAGGGAGGATGAAATTTGGGAGAAATTGATTTTCAGAATGAATATCATGTTTTGATTTTTAAAGTCTGATTTAAGATTTAAGAGATAAGACTTGAAATTTTAGAATTTTGAGAAATAAAGAACAAAACTTGAATTCAGAAGATGATTTGAGAATTTGAAGTGAAGAATGAAGAATAAAACTTGATTTTCGAAATCAGGAAATGAGCTTGGAATTCCAAAGTTGAATTAAACTTTAAAATTTGATTTAAAATACTGAATTGAATTTGAAATTGAATCCTGATCCTGAAAATGAATTTGGAATTTCAAAGTTTGAATTGAACTTTGAAATTTGATTTGAGTTGGAAATTGAATTTTGAATCTATAAATGAATTTGAAATTTCAAAGTTGAATTAAACTTTGAAATTGAAGTCTGAACTTTTGAAAATAAGATAGAATTGGAAATAAAAAGATGGATTTAAATTTACAGATAAGGGTTGAAGAGTGATTTGAGAAATGAGGAAGATATTTGAAGATATATCTAAAAAATCTCTTGAATTTTGAAGATAACTTGAAATAATTTGAAGAATGATAAACTTCTATTCTAAATGATGAATGAATTAAAAGATTTTTGAAATTGAATTTGAAAAAGCATAGTTCATTCTTTAGGAGAATTAAAATAAGATTAAAGATATAATACACTCATGACTATGGTCACAAATGTATTATAAAATAATCTATATTTAAATTCAGATAAGGAATAAAATACATTTTGGTGTCTTTATAAGGTTTGAAATAAAATTATCTTTCAATGTACCCTGACTATGGTCATTGATATATATTTTAAGTTAATTCACAAGTCAAACTCTAATAAAGGAAGAAAAATTTAGAAAGTATGATGATTTTTGAAGGAGACCCAGTGTGGGTCCAATGTTATTCCATAGAAGATAAAAATCCTAAGCATTATTCACATTTTGACTATGGCCATCAATGTGAAACATTTGCTTAGAATTAATTACCTTTTATTAGAACGGTGCACGTGTTATTCGTGTTTCACCATTGTGGATTTTTGAAAATAAAAGCAAAATGACATAAAACAGGCAATTTATGATATTTACATGCTCATACGTTCTATTATAATACTGAAAAGTAAAGGATTCTCATTAATATCTAAGTTATTACAATCTTTAAAATTGAAATTAAAATGATAAAATCTCAATCTAAGAAGGGATTTGATATCTTTTTTGCAAAATAGAGTTAACACAGAGCAAAATTGCAAAATATGGAGGATCAAGCAAAGTCTAAATGATATGCTTATGTTAGAGAGAAAGAGCACATATGAATGCATTCATTTAGATAGATATGAGAATATGTCATCTAAATGCCCATGGAAATGCAATGGAGATGTACGAGGTTATACTTGTGTTGAAAGAGTACAAATGCCTATGTCCGATCCTAATTGGAGATGGATGCTCATGCTAATGGATGTGCCCATACTTAGCTGGGCTAAATGCCTATGCTGATGTCTAACTAGATTGGAGGTTCGTGTGGGATGGGTGATGCGGCATGGTGGTAGAAGTGAGGTAGGCTAAGTGAAGAAAGTCATGGAAAGAGGCTGCAAGAAATGGTCTTGTTGCTGTGTGATACGGCAGGGGTATAGGGAGTAAAGAAGAATGGTTGGAATGTTGTAGAATGGTGTACAATTGGATAATGAAGTGTAAAAGGTTGTGCTGGATGGAGCTATCAGATAGCAGGGATGTATATGAAAATGCAAAGAATTGGTGAAGTGGTGTTTACAACATATGCAAGTGGTGATGTGAGGCGATATAGTAGATGCAACAAGAAGGTATGAAGAGGATGTTGAGGACTGTGATAGTGTAGCAGCATATGGGTCTGTTGTTGTGTGGTGGTGGAGTTATACATCAAAATTGTACTTGTGAAGGAATGTAGTGAAGATGACTAACTGGTAGGATGTGCAGGGAACGATTGATGATGGGAGTGGTGGCAATGACGAAGATGTGTGAAAATGTAGGGAGCCACAACAGTGTTTGCCACTACTGTGAACATACAGGGTGGGGGCTAGCAGTGAAAGGTGCAATAGTGGGAGTGAAGGGAAGATGCTATCTTGGTGGAGGTGCACAACAGGCTAAGTGAAGTGGATGCTGGAAATGTAAAATATCCAACAATTGTGAGCTACTGTGAAAATTACAGCAAGTGGGAATATGGATGTAATGTGATGGAAGATGAAGTAGGTCAATGTACTGTGAATGAAACCGATGATGTGCTGGAAATAAGGGTGTTGCGATAGTGGAATGTGGTTGTAGGTATTGTCGACAAGCAAGTGGTGGGAGTGAATGATGGTTTGTGGGGGCAATGTGGATGGATGGGCTGGTGATGCAAAGGGGATGTCTGGCAAAGAATGCCCTATGCCTTCATAGAGAAAGTGGAAATGTGAGGTGTTAGAGATAATAAGGTACAACAGAGGGTATATGTGGCAATGACAGGGAATGTGTACTGGGTATAATGGGTGAATGTGCTGAAGCATGCTATGGGTGGTGGTGAGAGTGTATTGTAAGGGATTAAGTGAAGGAGCTACTGTAGAGAAATAAGTGATATAGTGCAACAAGTATGTGGAATGTAGTGGATATGAGTGTAAGTATTGAAAATGAATCCCCAGGTGGGTGAATGGGTGATGCTATAACAGGGTAACAGAGGATTGATGTGTTGCATAATGCAGCAGGTGAGGTAATTAACTGGAGCTGCAGCAATGCCCTACATTATTGTAAGTGTTTGAAGAAGAGACCACAACAGTGCCTTGGCACTGCTGTAGGTATGTTAGAAGTTACAACAGTACCCAACACTGTTGTAGGTGCAAAGGGAAGCATTATAGAAACTTACACCAATTGATAGCACTCTTGTCTCCTCAACAAAGGAAATCACTTAAAAAGAGTGAAAATGGTCACCCTTTTTCATGCGCAAAGACCATATACCAGTTACACCTTGGTAAATAAGTGTTGTTCTGAGAAGCTTTTTTGTGTTGATACCACTCCGGATGATTCTTAGAGACCCCTCGGATCCCATACCGCAAGCAGCAAACATTTGATCATGTTCCTCATTATGATAACCCAAGACTTAAACATTAGGATTGGACAAATGTTCATAATAGAGCCTTGATATCACAACCTTCCATCCTCTAGCTTGAGACTCAAACCATCCCTCATCTCTACAAAAGTTGCTACAAAACCACCCTTGACCCATAGAAGCATCTTGCAAGGCAAGCCTTTATAAAGACAAGATGTAATAGTAACCTTGAAGTTGACCTGTTTATCGCAAGAGATATTCGACATATATAATTCACCAACATCATCGATATTCATAGGGTCATCTTCTTTTGATATGTCCATTCCAGAGTCACTCAATTCAAAAAAATTCTGTCCTCATTAACTTCTAGATTTCTACAACACTCAGAAATATTTGTGGTTTCAACTAGAGCAGGTCCGCATAAATTTGTCTTGTACACACAGTGTGGATGGCATAGATCCCTAATATCCATTAAAAGAATCTCACCAATCCTAAACAACAACAAGATTCCAGGTAAATGAGGAACTTCATCGGCGGCGAGAAAAAGAGGGCCCCCTTTTCTTGTATTGAGACACGACATGGGTGGAGTTGTCTCTACCATTGAATTCCAAAAGAAGCAACTCATTTAGGACCTTCTTTCCACGAACAATGACTGCTAGTATAGGATTGTATGCTGCTTTTGTAGATTCAGTAAAATCCCCAGAGATGAAGCAAACACTCCAGATTGTGCCCGAGACAGAATCCTGGCCAATCCTTGTGGAGTTGGGGCTCCCTTCAAGTTATGCACGGTATAGAATTTTCTTATCAACAAGGTTATTGCTAGCTGATGCAGAAACATGAAACAAAGCGATTTGGTTCTCATATGCAACAACAGTTACAAAACAACCATTCAGGTCAATTGCCAGCATTCTTCCTAATTGACACCTTGGGTTTCCTGGATGGGTGTGATGGATGTGAATGCGCAGCAGCCGTAAGCTGTTGTGAGCATTTGTAACGAGGGGAATCATGAAGGGATGAATATACTTGAGAGTGCAGAAGGAGGTAACACCATTGATGTGCAAGGGTTATGATGATTGGGATGTTGATTACCTCATTGATGCAGCTGATGAACATGGATGACGTAATTGAAGAATGATACAAGGGCGACTATAGTGAGGCTAGACAGAACGGACACAAGACAGTGGACCATATGACGCATGAAAGCAACCACATATTGGAGATTAAATGGAAGCAGAAAATCAGACTGAGATGAACTCCAAATGCGATGAACAATCAAATATAATGAGAAGAATGAACACGGTACAATGGGCGGAATGAACAAACATAATCAAGAGATCAGTTAGTTGTAATCCAAAGTAGAAAATTCATTGTAAAACTAGAAACTGAAGTATAACAAGTCGTCTAAACAAGTGACTGCAAAGGGGAGGAATCAAAACGAAGATCAAATCTAGAGAGAAAGGGATTAAGCATAGATATACAATGCTATGTTATATTGAACATGGGATGCAGATTTCTCAGTATCATCCGATGAAAGACAAAATTTTAGAAGAAAAAAAGAAAAAAAAAGAAAAGAAAAGAAAAGAGATCCATAAAAATGTTAGGATGGGGAATTTGTAATGGAGTAGAATGCAACTTAAAGTAAATGAAATATAGTAAGCGAATGCCATTCGATGCTGTTAAAATTAGAAATCAAATGCTAAGAGATAATCAAAAGGGAAAACAGGAACTCATTACGTGTGGCAATCAAAAGTGAATTGCAAAATCAGAACAAAAAACAAGGAAATGAAATGTAAATGAGACATCAAAACGCAAAGCGAAGCGGGAAAAGCATACAGATGATGCGGAAGCATAAGATGGATATTTCAAAACACATGAAAACCAAAGAAAGTCAGGAAAACAAAACAAAAGAATGTAGGAATGCCAACATTTCGTTGATGTAGCAACAGGTGGGTCAACACTGCTATATGTAGGTTGACCCTACCATTTATGCCTTATGATGAAAAAAAAAAATGAAAACGAAGAAGAATGAAATTCAAAACTAAGAAATACTGTAAATAAAGGAACATTTCACAAAAAAATCAAAAAGTGGAGGAAGGAAGACTTACCTCGGTGGTACTTCTGTAGTAGGGTTGACTTCCCTCAGTCGATGGGGAAAAAACAGAAGAAGAGATAAGAAGAAGAAGAACAAAGGGGAAGAAGAAGGAAAGCAGGAGAAGAGGAAAAAAAAAAGCAAAGGGAATGTGATGGTGAGGTGAAGAAGCGGTAGGGAAGAGTCAACCTCTTCGACTTGTTTTATAACGGCATGCCTTTAGAAAACTTTCGGAGGAGGTCCTTTTAATTTTAAAATTTTCAAAAAGGGGTTATGTTTACTAGGATCTTTTATGTTTTGGGGAGAAATTCTAAAAACACAAGGAAAATACGAGGAAAATCCTAAGGATTTTCAAAAGATGGGATCCAGACGAGGTTTTGAAGTATTTTTACAAATTTTTTGCTTTAAAACTTTAGGATTTTTCTTAAAATGAGTTTTTTAATAAAAAATACATGATTTATTTCAGAAAATGAACTTCAAAATGGACCTGGATCTAAGATTTTTGATAAATAATCGAGTTTGGACCTTGAATGAGGATGAATTCAGATAAAATATCTGAGAAAATACCACGAATTGATTTTTTTTGAAGAATAAGAGATCCAGAATCAGAATTGGATCCGGATATCCGATTTAGATCTAGAATTGGGTCAGATATAAAAATTGAGTCTGGATTCCAGTGAATCCGAGAAATGAATGGAATTTTGGTTAAAAATTGACCCAATTTATTCAGAAGATGGAGGTCAGGGGCAAAAAAGGAATTTTTGAATTTTTTAAAAAATTTGGGGTGTTCACACACACCCAATATTGGTTCAGAATGACTCTTGACTATCTGGTCAAACTCACAAACTGATCTGGTGTTAAAACTCTTTTAAAAAGGTATTGAATATTTTTTAAAGAGGTTTTATGAGGTCTAAAAAAAGTGATAAAAATTGGTCAAAGTTAAACCAATACTATGACCAAGTTGAATCCAAATCAAAGTCCCAAGTCCAAAGCAAAAATCGAATCTAAATTCAAAGTTAAAAGTTCAATTGACATGCGCTTTGAGGGATTTGCCCTCTAAGTCAACTCTACATATTTTAAATCCAATGTGTTTCTAAACAATATTCAATATTGGACTAAACATATCTTATAAAGTGATTTTTCTCTCCAAAACCTATTTTCCAAAAAAACTTAGGTAAGGAGAGGGTTACTTGGTCAAAGAGCTTGATTCAAAAGGCTATAAATTTTGAGTCAAAACAACAACAATTTCTCACATGGTTCAAAATTATAATAAGGAAAACATGAAATTGCTCATGAAAGTCCTGTATAAATGAAAGTACCTTTTGAGTTTAAATATTGTGTATGGGATTAAGATCATCTCATAAACTAAGTAGCTAAGCTTTGAATTTAGTTTCCATTATGAATATCGTAGGCCCATTCACATACATATTCCGGAAGACAAACTCTCTAGCAACCACATACTACTAACCAGAATTCTGCCTTGGTTTTGCAACTCAGAAACAATAACCCTAGAGGGGTTTTAGATTTTATCTTAATACAGAGAAGTTTAATATCAGAACCCAGTTTTCCAACATCTTTGAAAACACTACTTTTTGAAATCAGAGTGTTGAGATATAATTCAAAAAGCAATAATGGATCAACATAAAACAATAAGGAAACTGACCATTTCTCAATTTTCATGCATTTTCAGAGGACTTGGATGCAGAATCCCAACTCACACAAAAAAAAGAAACATATTGTCGGTTGTCTATTTTCCAATAACACCTAAAATACAATGATGCGACCTACACTTAGAGAGATATGGTCTTGCTAGCAAGTCTCAATATAGGAAAATAAGACATAATTGGATTTTGGATCCATTGTCGATTCAACATCCAAAAATACTAAAAAATTGGGGTAAAAACTGACCTTGTAACAATAAAAATCTCAAATGTTTTTGATTCTAATGTCTAAATGAACGATTCCATCATGATTGCTATTTTATGGATCCCCAAACTTTGAAAACCAAAATAGGGTTATCTCAAAAAGAGGTTTGGATCTTAAAAGTGGATCTGCATTTGAGATAAAAAGTTGTGGGGTTCGCTCTTTAAGTTGTGTGCCTTTCCTCCTTCGTCAAGCAGGTATCAGCCACACCAAGGACTTTGAAATCTTCAATGGTTGTGCTTTAGTCTGACAGTGATCGTACCTCATACACGGGTTCTAAAAAAGAAACGAGCTTGATGGTGTGAGACACCATCAAGGCTTGGAAAAACACGAAAACACAAACGAATATGCTAAGGTTAAAAAAAATCCACACTTATAATATTAAATTTTTAAAAAATAAAATATAAAAATAACTGAATCTCACCTTGGGCTTACTAGCCCTTACATATGACATAGATGAGTGCTAGGAGGCTCCGACTATGCACAAGAGCTAAGTGAGACTAGGTAAACTTATACTAGGCTAGGTGGTCTCAATTGGGATGGACTCACGTGGATAGAGTATGGGTGCTTGGCTAGCTTGAGATTTTGATGCAACAAGGACTTCTTTACTTATGTTTTAGATCTACATGCTTGACTAGGGAGTAGGGGTTCCTATTTATAGGTTTTTTAGTGGATATGGACCTTGGTCCTACATATTCGAGATCTGAAGATCCATATTTGCCCACAGATGATGTGGCAAGATCCTATTGGTTGGAGGTTTTTAAGTTTCTTTCTAATTGGTTGAAGGTTTTCTAGCTTAAGAGCTAAGAAATAAGGGAGATAAGATAAACAAATAGGTTTCTAGGAGTTTAAGATTAAAGTCCAGGTTTGTTGTTCAAAATTCATGTGAAGTTGGACCAAATGTGTTGAATGGTGCGCTAATGACACTAAGTTCTAAGGACACTAGGTCGAGGGTTGACAACAATCCAAGTTCTAGGTCGATGTTAACGACACTTTAATACTGGTAACAACAATTTTTGACCTGCTAACGAAAATTCAAAGTTACTAATGACAATCCGGATGTGTCGTTAGCACTTAGCTTAGACAAGTCAGATAGCTTGAATTATTATGGTTGTAACTTTCTATCCGAATATCATATTAAAGTGTTGTTTGATGAATTGGAAAGATAACATCCTTAATTTTAATCAATTCTTTGAGTCAAAAGTAAAATTTGATCTTTTGGTAGTCAAAATATTAATCAAAGTGAGCCCTACCTAAAAAACATGATTTTTACTTAACAAATCATCTTGTTTTTGTTATTTCTTTGGATTGAAATATAAGATTGACATGATCTTTAGCTTGTTTGAAAGCTAAAACCCTTTAGTTTAATTCATATTTTGGACAAAAATTGAAGATGTTGTTTTGAAGGCCAAAAATGAAGTTAAAGTTAGGATGTTTTTTAAATGAGCCATCAGGTATTGGTACGAAAATGACTTCGATCAAAATTGGGGTGTCTACAATATATATATATATATATATATACATATATATATATATATATATACATATATATATATAACTTTTTATATTAAAAAAAGTAAAAATGTCCAATTCAACTCAATTCATTTCGAATCCAAATCAGCAGATCCACTATGTCAGCTTTCAAAATCGATTCAAGTCCTAAACTAATACTAACAACATTGGGCAAAACCATATTTTTGGCAACACATGGCAATGGTGTTTCCATCTTAACGCAAGGCTCCCAAAATAATTGTTGGTTGATCCAAGCTTATTTTCACCCTCAAGCTTGAGCAGCTGATACTAATGCTCTTAGCATTCTAACCGGAGGTTGGGTTGTAGGAATACTCCCATACTTTTGCCATGTATATTTGGGATATTGGGTATGAATTCAGCTCCATTTCTTTTTGAACCGAATGGAAAAATCTCATCACACTGGGATTCACAAGATATTCATCCACAGCGGAATTGGATATCTGGATCTGCAGGGAATGACTGAATCTTGGACATCCACAATTCCACTTGTCAAAAGCATGTAAATTCTGACATGGATAGGGCGGCGATTCCACTCAACGCTACCAACCCAAACACACTACTTTAAACCAACAGGGAAAAGGAGGGAAAATAAAAAGAAAGCATAGATAACCTCATAGTGCGTGGGCCTCAGCAAATCACTAATTCTGTATATATATTAAACACATCTAAATGGAATATTCAATGGAATCAAAATTTTCTTATGCTTTCAAGTTCTATGAAAAATGAAAGTTTTGTTACAGGTCCAGTTGATTGGATCTAGAAAGGTCTTACTTACCCAGTTGGATAATGGACCCAAACAAAGCCTGTTATGTTCCTAACGTGGAGTTTGGCCGTGCTCCTTTATCCAGAAACTTAAGACAAATCAGGATATTGCACGTTCTGGAGCACAATATGTTTTCCCAGCTTCTCCTGTTTTATCAGGATAATAAGTAGGTGCATCCAAGCACACTGTTTAAGTGTTGGTTGATCCAGGCTTATTTGCACCCTCAAGCTTGAACAGCTGATACTAATGGTATTAGAGCACTCTAAGCTAGGTGAGGTCCTAGTAATGGTTCCACGCTTTTGGCATCTGTATTTGGATACTGGGTATGGATTCACCTCCATTTCCTTTTGAATTCAAATTAACTACATCAAATTTCAACATAGATTTAAAAGAACATCCATCCACACCAGAATTGGAAGTCATGAACCCTGGACATCCAGGTCCCACTTGTCGAAAGCACGTAATCGGACTACTCGGATTACTTACCAGACAAAGCGCACGCTTTATAGGACACTGATCTCAATACTGATGAAGGGGAGATTCAATCAGGTACTGATCAATCTCCCTCTAGTGGTGCTCCTGGACTTCCCTACCGAAGCTCGAGTGGACTATCCATACTTGACAACCCTGGTTCCATCCTTCAATGTGCTATTCCCTTCTCCCATCGGCCTACAAAAGCAATTATGAACCCAGAACCAATACCCCCATCTTCAACTTCAAGTCTCGTTTCAAACAAAGCCCGAGTCCGTAATTCGAGTATCTCCTCCTGCCCCTGAATGCCGCGAAGGAATCGAAGAAAGTGGTCACCCAGGTGAATAGTTTAAAAAGCTTCCTTTTGTTTCTCACATGGATACGGTTGCAGCATGACTCCGATTCCACTCATCTCTACCAATCCAAATACATTATTTTAAATTAACAGGGAAAAGGAGGAAAAGAAGAAGGAAAGCATGAAGAACCTCATAGTGCGTTAGCAAAGCCAAACATCCATATGAACCTCATAGTGCGTTAGCAAAGCCAAACAACGGGTCGGGTTTGGTTCGGACCCAGGTGAAACCAGACTTGGACCAAATTTTTGGATATAGTATTGGGTGCAGGCTCGGGTCTACTATAAGAAAAACCATACTCAAACCCGATAAAAACTACATGAACCAAACCTGGACCACACTCTTTAAAATAATATTTTTTTATCATTTTTACACTAAGAATTTGCAGGTCTTAATCAGAACTCGGGTTGGGCCCGAGTCTGGTATAAAATTTCACAATCTATATCCATATCCATGTATTAATCGGACCTTTAGGTCCAAACCCGAGTCTTCTTATTTGTCACCATACCCGGACCTTATAGGGTTTGGTCCAGGTAAACCCGACCCGTTGACACCCCTGCTTGCAATACCTAATTGGATGATTATTTAATTTCATTTGATGGGAATAAAGTCATGTAACCAAGTAAAAAATGAAACTATCTTCACTGAAGTGGAAAACTTTTATGCTTTATAGAGCATGAAAGAAATATAAAACAATTGGGTCATGTTTGTCATCAAGTGAAACATGAGAAAGTTCAAGATTTACATTTCTGTGATTGTGAAAAATATTGTTTCCATATACAGGTAAGAAAACTATTTTAGGTCTACTGAAAAAGCACAAAAAACGTGATTGAGTCCATGAACTACCATGCTTAAACCATAGTGACAAACTTTTTTTCCGCAAAATCTTGTTTTTCAAAAACTCGTGAGAAATTGAAAATTTTTCATAAATCTCGCAATAAAAAAAAATATAAAAATATAAAAATATGTTTATAAAAAAATATTAATAAAATTTATTTAAAAATAAAAATATACAGTTTTTTCGCGATAAATGGCCATTTAAAACATAAATATCACGTTTAAATCTCGGTATTTATGTTTTTTTCATAAACTTTCAGGCAATTTCTCATGATATTATCGTGAGATTTTCATAAATCTCGCGATATTTTTCACTATGGCTTAAACTAGCAATAGAAAAGCTATCGAACTTGGTCACAAAAAAGGAAAGTGAAAAATCATATAAACAAACCTTTTTTGAGTCATAAAATTTTGGTACATTGTGGGCCATTGACACGTTGCAAATCATAATCCAAAACTTGTTCTCTATTAAAGAAACTATATTGATCACATCTATAAGGTTAGATCTACAAAAAATATGAAAAAATTGAAAAAAAAAATAATGTTTTCAAATATTTGAATGTACAACCTTCATTTTGCAGGGATGCCAATGATTCAGATTTTATTTGATATCCGACCCAATCTGACTTCATGTAATCAAACCGAAACCATATCGGCTTATAATCGGACATGGATATGGTTTTGGTTTTGGTTTTCTGCAATCGAATTCAAAGGATATGCGGATTTGATAGATATCTGAATCCGATTACATGTGAAAAAGCTTATTTGATATGAGCTCACTACTCATTCGAATCCATTTCAGCAACATCCATTTAGTCGGATCTGGTATTAACCACATCCGATCCAAATCCAAACTGTTTACATTCCTAGTACAATGAGTCAAATGACACTTGGTTTGTTCAAAGGAAATCAGGGATTTTATATAGCTTGAAAGTTCTTTTCGTGGTTGGTAGTTTGCCGATCGGTTGAGTTTGTGATATTGATCAGATTAAGTGAATAAATTTGTCAGTAGTTGCATCCTTAAATGGATCAGTTAGATCGGAACTCCAAGAAAAATCAGATCCTATATGTCTGAATATGATTCGAGTATTTGGATCTTATTTGATATTCAAATGTGAAGAACAAAGTAATGGATTTGGATCGAAGAAAGAACTAGTTCAGTTACATTTGTCCTCATGGGCAAGTGTGAGGATCTAATCGGGTCCATCGGATCTGACCCGTTAAAGTATGTTTTTGGTTTCGCGGCAAACGATCCGAAAACTCTGGTTTTCATAAAACGGAGGGAAGGATCGTTCAAGACTCTGGACCGTCGATCTCCAGAAACTGACGTTCAGGATTCTCCGATTGTTCAGTTAGCTTCCCGCGCAAGCTAAGATAAAAACTGTACCTTCAATCGCGATTCCGCTGACTCCGTCGACCTTGTCGCTGGAATTTCTCCGGAATGAGAACGGGGAAACGCCGGATCGGACTGTGGATCGGGTGGTTTTCCGACGTACTCGTAGTTTACGTCAGGGAAGATGCCGGAGGAGTGCCGGAATAGCGATCTCCGATGGGGAGAGTTCGATCGATTTATTGGTTGAAATGGGAGATTTGCGAAGAGAGCAGCGGCGGAGGTTTTTTTTTTATTATTGTCAGAAATCGGATCGATTTGGTGAGGAAAGCGTATGACATCGGATTTCCACGGTGGATACGGAAGATTTCGGGGGTGGATTGTGCTCGATCGTGTTTGGAATGGAGCTTTAGGGCGATTCTTTTTTTGAATGAAAAAAATTCAGCGAAAAAATGGGTTGAGTTGATGCAGAGACGGGTTTTTATGGCGGATTTAGTTCTTTCTTTTTTACTTGAAGAATTATGGAGAATTCTCGTTTGGATCCTGCCGACTTAAAATGAGATTTGGTTCTTCTTATTGCTCAAGGCAGGAAATCATCGAGAAGAAGCGCGCGAAAGTGTCTTAGATGCGATTTTCTTCTGGGAATTGACATCGCTCGCTTTCACAATCTTTTTCTCATTTCTAGACATTTCTGTGAAGAAATCGTGCTCAAACAAGTTAGAAATACGTGAAAATAATTACGATGGAGTAAGTTTTTCTTCATTTGTGAATTTGGATCTCGTGTAAATTTGGCCATATTTGATGAAGAGATTGCATAATCTCAAACTTCTTTGGCGTTTCCAAATGAGGAATTGTGGACTGAGTTATTGTTAGATCCTTTCGATTACGTGAAACTGAGAAATTTGATCGCGAAAAATGTTTTTTTTTTATTGTTTTATCCGATCAAACGAGCCATGAAAACGGAGAAGCAAAGGTTGAGATGCCGTTAAACCGCCGGATTTCCTTGAATGATTCCGATAATTTCAGGCCGATTTCGCCCGAAATCCCGACGGATCGTCCTTGCAGTCGTTTTTGTATCGAAAGGTACGTGCACAAGATTAATGGAGAAAACGCTAGAATGATGGTGGCTCATAACGAAAATCTTTTCCCATTTCTCGAAACCCTAGTGCTAGCGATTCTGTTTCTTTGGTTTCAGGAACGTGAAGAACAACCAAAGAAAGGAAGAAGAAGAAGGAGACCGAAAGAAGGGGCGTTCCTTTTCCCCAAACCTTCGGCGATTTGGACCTGTACCGAAACCCTCCGTCTTTCAGATGATTTTCATGTGGTAAAGTAGATAAAGGGGGAAATCCGACTTCACTTTCTTACTTTGAGTGAATAAAGATACCATTTAGCAAGAACATGCGTTTACCCTTCTTTCTGGATTGTTGTTGGGTGCATTCGTCTTACTTATTTTATTCGAGGTGTCGTCCGGACGTCACCATCTCTCCGTTCAATCGCTTTCCGGGAAGCATGGGGCAGAAAAGAGCGGGTGATCTACGGCAGCAACCAGCCAGACTCCTCTCCCCTTTTCTCCGATAGGTACATAATCATGGGGCAGAGTTTCTTGCGTTTGTTATGGTCGTTAATTTGTATGTTCAGCCAAGTTTCTGTCGTTATCTCAGACCGCCTCGTGAAAAGGCAGAGACACCGGCCAAGGTGTTGCCTTGAATATAGCAGTTAAGTACTATCGGTGAAAGAACTTTCTCCCTATGAGAAAAAGCAGAGAGATCAGGTAGCGTGGAATCAATTTGCTAGCGCATCTATGTAGATTACGGTATGGGTAAGCTTCACTCGTTTTGTGGGTACTCCTCTTTTCGTTTGCTCATGTATCCGGAATGTGTTTTTTTTTTCTGTAGTTTAACAGAAATAGATGGCTTGGTCATTGTTTAGCGGGGCCCACTTCTACAATTTGCATTTGTGGCCTTATTTTGGGGTGGTGGGTGGGTTCGGTTCTTGGCTTCAGCGGTGGGTCCTATGGAATAGATTTGGACGTAGTGGTTTTCTCTTTCTGTAGAAATTTTATTCAGTGGAGGTTTGCACCAAGGAAAATTTTATGCAGTGGAGGTTTGCACCAAGGAAAATTTATGCAGGTGAGCGTTTCTGGTCTTGTTTGGCCCTCCAGGTCCATATGGTTAAAGGCACTCACAGGACTTCATGTTCTCCGAGGAAGGCGATGACTCGAATGTTTCTTTCCATATCTGTTAGCAGTTTCTTGAAGAGCTGGTTTTGAAAGCGTCTTCCTGATTGTTGGTATCTTAGTAGGATTTGAGTCTTGAAATTGTTGCTCAGAGGAGGGTGACGATAGAATGTGGTTATGAGAAAAAGAGAGTTTTGGTGTTGATAGAGATGTGTATTGCGTCATGGTCTTCCTATGTTGGGGAATCCGGGTTTGAGTCCTTGTGGCTATGTGAGCAAACAATTAGTGTTTACTGGTTAAGGGCAAGAGGTTTCTGGGCTTGTATTGCATTCTTTTTACGTAGTAGTTCCCACCGTTGAACCGTACTACTTTGTCTTGTATGTTTTTCTCGAGTCATACATGAATGCAGTTGATTGCAGAGTTTCTCTAGAGCACAAACTAATATTGAAAGAGAAAATAACATCTTATCAAGAGAACTGTTGGTTTGTCCCTATTAATAAATTTCTTCTCTTCAGTGACGTCTTCTCAGTTCTCTGGCGATCTATATTTACGTGCTAAAGTTAACTAGCTATATGAGTGGCCTGGTGCAACTTAGATACATGCTGTGTGAGGTGGTTCTTTAGTTATATTACTTTGTGTAACTCCTGGGGTGTGAATAAAGCAACAGATTAGTATGGTAGTTCTGTCGGATGAAGCTAGTAAGTTCCCACATGAAAAGAAAAACGAAGGTCCCTTGCATGTTCTCTTTGAGGATTTTCGGTAATTTTTTTGTTTCTTCATCTTGTCTTGCTTTGAAAATTTAATTGATTTTCCCTTTTAGAGATCAGTCTTCTGGAAATTCTAATGAAAAACTCATGAAAGTTTGGTTGGAAACTCCTTAACCTTTCATCATTGATATCTTCTTTTCATTTTAACCCATTTTAGACGTTAACCTCAATGGCATTTTCTTTTCTATGGGCAGTTGACCTGAAGCCTTGAGATAACTGACATGGCATTTGTTTTGAATCTTTGACGGATCAATGTTTTTTCTTATTCTGTGTATGCTTCTTTTAATATTTATATTTCTTACCAGGTTTATTTTCAAGATGGATGAGCTAGGCATGGAGATAGCACAGATTGCATTTCCTGCAGCATTGGCTTTAACAGCTGACCCAGTTGCTTCTTTAGTGGATACAGCATTTATTGGCCAAATAGGTTTTGTTCTTTGTCTATGTTATTTGTGATTTTGTTGGCTTCAATCTTTTAAAGCTAAGTTTGCTTGATTCATAACAAATGTTAAAATGCATTCTATAGTCTGTAGGAACATGGCTATGTTTGCTTGCAACTTGCAAGTATGAAGTAAAAGTGTCAGCGAAATCTTATTACTAACTAAAAAATCCATGTTCATATATGTATGATAAATGTTTTTTTTTTGGTTTTTCATTTTTTTTTGCAATTCTGACCCCATACATGTGTTCAGCATGGTCAATTTACTGGGAATCGACACCAAGATCATGTTTTTTTGATAAAAAAATGATATTTGGAGCCTCGAAAATTTACAAAGATTTTGGGCTGTGATTTTTTAAACCTAATGAAAACCTACTCATGCTCGGAATCAAATGCTCCAAGAGTTGTTTCCTATAAAATCAAGCATGTAGATCACATCTATACAGTCAAAATTTAAAAATAAAACAAAAAGTAATTCCGAAAAACCCATTTAGCATGCTGTCATCAAACACTCTCTGTCTAAGTCTCTAGTACAAATGTGAATATGGTATCAATGTGTTGAAACGAGCAATATCTTATTGCTTGTGTTATGTTAAACCTTATAGGTTTGATCCACATGGTCTGTTTGGTGGGGATCAATTTCAGTGTGTGCAGGTTTTTTTGGTGATTCAAAAATCAACTGCCATAAATGCATCAATTTTTCATGATTTAAAAAAAGTTTCTTTTGTCTGAGAAAATATGATCTGAGGTTTGATCTCTAACAAATTGACTATGATGTCTGCAGGGTCAGATTGAGTCAAAACAACTTGCACCTATGAGTTTCAACTTATTGATACCGTATGCACATCTGCACAAAAGACTTATATATATGTCCATGCTAAATGAAATTTGCTAAATTAGACATACTAAATGGGTTTTTCAGGTTTTATTTTTTGTTTTATTTTTAAATTCTGACCGTACAGATGTGATTGATGTACTTGATTTTATAGGGAGCAGCTCTTGAAGTGTTCGATTCCAGCACATGGGTGGGTTTTTATAAGGTTCGATCTTTGTAAAATTTCAAGGCTCCAAATATCATTTTTTTCATCGAAAACACATGATCCATGTGTGGATTCCTAGTAAATCGACCATGCCCAACACATTTATGGGGTCGGAACCGCGAAAAAAAGACCAGAAAAGCCAAAAAGCCCATTTAGCACGGATGTACTACCCTATATATATGTGCATGTGTGTATGTGTATTCTATAGAAACAGGTTATGATGTCATTTTTATAAATTTTGAAGTAATCAATGTGTCCTTATAATTTTGTTGTCCTGACAAATTTAAAATGCCATGTTAATGGTGCTTTCCCTTCTTTTTTATCTGTTTGAAGTAATCATCTTTTATGATAAATTGTAATTATTGGTGATATTTGTTGCTGTGAGTGTATGTTAATCACATGTGACATTATTATAATTTATATGAACAAATTGGGAATGCTATCTTTTATGTTTGGCTTCTTATGCAGAAAGAATGAAATAACCTTGGAAATTTAGGATGTGTTGTACTATGTTGCCGTCAAGCAGTTTTAGGGAAAATATGGGATGTTTCAGGCATTACATTAGCAGATGGTCCATGTTCATAAGAATGGATGCGAGTCCAGTTGGGTAAGAGGGCAGAATCACCTACTGACACCATCCAAGTTTTTTCCTATTCTTTCAAATATATGGCGTTTGATGGTATTTAAATTAAGACAATTGATAAACGACACCTTTATAGTACATTGATCTAATGTACTTACAAAGTACTATAAAGTGTCCATGCCAAACGCACCTTCTTTTAGTTTGGATAACATGAAATTTACTTTTTACTAGGCAGTCACTAGGGTGGCGTGAAAAATCAAATGATCTGACTTGGGTGAATCTTGATAGAGGCTATTAGCTATCACTAGCCTGTTGTCATGTTTGTGCATTTGTGCTAAGTTGCTTGTCCATGTGAAAATGTTGATTCTTAGGATTTGCTGTAATTTTTTATGTTTAGTCAATCTCTTCTTCTTCTTCTGTTTTTTAAAAGTTTCCTGCGCAGTATAGGCTGCCACATTTTAGTTATTACATTTTTTAGCCTATTATCCTTATTCTCCTGTGATATTGCACAAAACACCAGGCCCGGTAGAACTAGCTGCTGTGGGAATTTCTATTGCAGTGTTTAATCAAGCCTCACGGATTGCGATCTTCCCACTCGTAAGTGTCACCACGTCCTTTGTTGCAGAAGAAGACGCCACATGTCAAGCATCAATTGATGAATTAAGTAACTCTGAATTGGGAAAGGGAATAAAAAAACAAGAAGAGATGAAAGAGCTATTGCCAAAAGCTGGTACGGCATGAACCTTTAGCTAATTTACTGAAACAAGGATGTACAGATCATGGAGATATGTGTAATCATACTTTGGTGTTCATAGCTGTTTTCTATTTTCTGTGTGCTCTTCATTGCTTTCAGATTTTGGAGAGGCATTCAAGACTTCATGCATCATCAGTACGGATAAAAAAATAAGGGACGAGAGAAGACACTTGCCATCAGTATCTTCTGCTTTAATCATAGGTGGAATTCTGGGCATCATTCAAGCTACTCTTCTTATTATTGGTGCAAAACCTCTGTTGAATTTCATGGGGGTGCATTCTGTAAGTAGATGTTTTTACATGTGTTGCACCATCCAAATTCTTATTGCCCTCTTGTTACAATTAACAATTTCGTTTTGTACTCTTTTTGTTTCTCTTCAAGCCCTTCCACTCAAAACAATTTCTTTTGGGATCTCATGAGAAATTTTGACTTTTTCTTATAATCTGCTGTTGTTTCAGGTGCCTGGATTTATATTGTGAACTATTTGGATCAATTGCTCATGTAGCATTAAGTTCTTGTTAAATAGACTGAACTCTAAGACTAAGATCATGTATTCTTGAAAAAACTGTCTTTACAAGGTGCTACTGGCTGCAAGAAGGCACCAACGTTTTCTTGCTGGACTATGTTTGAATTGTACTTTTAAGGGACATTTGATTCAGTGAACAGCAGCATCTGTGGGTCACTGTTGTCCATGCCTCATGTGCCCGATGCAAACATCTGACGTGTGGGATGCTTGGAACACAGCATCCTTTGTGTCCAGCAAGACAGCTTTTAAGTATCCAGCGGTGTTCCACCCCTCCTACTGGAGCAGTGGTGTCCGGAACACCTGGGACAAAAATAAAAAAAGTAAAAAAGGACTGGAACACCTGAGACAAAAACTCGGCTTGTCTAGGACACCTCTGCGCTCGGACAATAGTGTTCACTGTTCAGACAGGGCTGTTTTACATAGTTCTGTCTGCACAATCAAATGCCTCCTTAGTGAATAATAGCAAAGTTTAACATCCCATCCATATGGTCGGGCTCTAGATAAGTCATGTAAAACAAATAAAGACATTGAATATAGTTACCATGTTAAAAGGTGAAAAAACGAAAGGCTATAGCTACCATAGTTAGAAAGGTGGAAAAAAGTACCATTTGAAGAAAGGTAAGGTCTGAAAGAATATAGGTAGAAAGTAAAATAGGTATCGTTTTAAGGCTATCGTGAGAGAGTTTTGGAAAAATTACAATGTTCCATGTATTTTTTTTGGACAATTATATACAAATGACCATACAAATTTTTTATTACATTCTCAAACCACATAGCAAGAATGTGAATTAAGAAAATGTCATAAAGCGTCTACTTTTTGGCACCTATTACCCTTACCTTTGCCTTTATAATATTTAGGAAAAACATCTTAATTTATAAGTCTGTATAAGCAGATTGAAGTCTGCTATATTGGATCTGACCATTTGTTAAACTATCATTGTGACCTTAAAAATCTCGTGGATGGTTTTAGTCAAGATTTGTAGCCCTATGGATGTCGTGTTTATTTACTTCTCAATTACTGTTTTCTTTTTTAAGTGTCAAGTATCCACATGACCTACTGTTCAAAGTTACTATCCTTGTTTTTGGAAAGTACAATTTACTGTTATGAGTGCACTATTACATTTACAATTAGTAAGACAAGTGGATCTCAAAAACTAATATTTGTTTGCCAAGCTTGTGAACATTAAAGATGCACATTAAGCTGATTAGTCTTTAGACCGTGGTAATGGAGTCATAGCTCATTGGTCATGGGCCATAGGTCATAGGTCATAGGTTGTAAGTTTTTCACCTGTACCTGTATTGAGAAAGAGGGAAAAGAGATAGAGAGAGAAGGAGACGAAGAGAAGAACCCAAAGAGGTGATTGCGGCTGTCACGATTTCTAACCCGGAAATCGTGACCTAAAGCAGTATATTTATAACTTGCATTACAAAGGTATTGGACCGGGTCTGATGTATCCAGACCCGAATGAAAAGAGACTATACACGGCTCGGGTCTTAATGTACCCAGACTATATATAAGAATCACATGATCCGGATTGGATCCAGATCGGGTCCTAATGACACTTTTCCACCTTTTTCACCCCCCCTCAAGTTGATCATGGTTATGGACCATGAATAACTTGCCTTTAAGCATCCAAAAACGATCCTTTGTTAACCCTTTTGGTAAATAGGTTTGCAACTTGTCTTTCAGTATTGACGAACTTAGGCTCAATCTTTTTTTCTTCAACTTTCTGTCTCACAAAGTGTTGGTCGATCTCAATGTGTTTAGCACGACTGTGTTGTACAGGATTGAATGACATGTTGATGCAGCCTTCAAAGGGCTGTGATAAGAGCAGTGAAGACACAGCTGGTCGATGCGCACTCCAGTTCTCCCGTGATCTTGGTGAAGGCTGGGCAGGCACGACTGTGTATAGTCGGATGCTGAACAGGCTTAAAACAATCAATCTCACCCAAATGGTGAGTTGGAACTTATTTTATTAAATACCCAATGTTACTGGCAGATTGCTGATAAACAAGTTGAACAAAAATTGTAAACAACTGTAATGGAAAAAAGAAAGAATGACAGGGAAAAGGAAAACAAGGCTGCTGAGAAAAGAAAAATAAACTGTAGTGATTCTCCAAAGACTGCCCTCACGCAGCCCTAAGTCATGTTTTTTAAAGATGGTCACTGGATCCGAGTCCGGACCCGGACCCGGACCCGAGACGGCTTCAATTCGGAACTGGATCGGTGCTGAGTCGGGTCTTCCCTTTTCTGGAGTAGGTGCGTGTTATCTTCCTGCATCGAGTCAACTCACCTAGGGTCGGACCCTGCTGCTGGGTCCGATCGTCCATTCCAACTGGTGGGTCGGGTTCCCTGGCCGTGCCAGGGTCACATGGTACTGGTACTGGTACCGCCTGCCCTGCATCATTCTCCCCTGGTTGGGAAGAAGTCGGCTCCGACGACTTGTTGTCTCCACAGTAAGCATATAGATCAGACACATTGAAAATCGGGGAAATGTTCCAATCGTGAGGCAGTTCTATAAGGTAGGCATTCAAACCTAAACGTCGTAGGACCTGGAAGGGACCATATTTCTTAGGACTCAGTTTATTATAAGTGCCCACGGGAAAACGCTCAGGACGCAGGTAGACCCAAACAAACTGACCAACTTGAAACTGAATGTCGCAACGACCTTGGTCAACGAAGGCTTTGTACGCTTCGTAACTCTCAATGAGTTTGGCCCGGACTTGCCTATGTATATCACGCATGTATTCAACGGCATCAAAGGCGTCTGGGGCGGGGTCAGGGAGACTGGACACTGGAGCTAGATCGACGACATGAGTGGGCGACCGACCATAAACCATTTGAAAAGGAGACTTGCCTGTGGACCTATTGATGGAACTATTATACGCAAACTCGGCTTGAGGCAAGACTAGATCCCAGGTTTTAACATTTTCCCCTATGAGGCTCTGTAACAAGTTTCCTAAGGTGCAATTCACAACTTCGGTTTGGCCATCGGTTTGGGGGTGATACACACTACTGAACTGAAGCTTGGTCTTCAATAAAGCCCATAACGATTTCCAAAAGTGGCTCATAAAACGCGTGTCACGATCAGAAGTGATTGTGTAGGGTAGACCATGGAAGCGAGCGACGTCCTTGAAATAATAGGACGCTACTAAAGAGGCATCGGTGGTTCGCTTACACGGGACAAAAATAGCCATTTTGGAGAACCGATCAACAACAACAAAAATTGAATCAAAACGACGTGGCGTTCTTGGGAGGCCCACGATAAAATCCATGGATACGTGCTCTCACGGTCGTTCAGGAATGGGTAACGGAGTATACAGACCACTGTTCTGACGATGACCCTTGGACACTTGACACACATGACACCCTTGGATGAACTTGACAACATCTTTGCGCATTTTGGGCCAAAAGTATCGTTCATCTAACAGAGCGAACGTCTTATCATGCCCGAAATGCCCTGCTAACCCTCCTTCATGTAATTCAGAAATCAACTGAATCCTAAGGGAGAAATTAGTCACACATAATTTGTTCCCACGGAAGAGGTAACCATTATGAATACTAAAACGGGGGTCGAGGGTGCGATCTGAAGAGATGCACCCCTCCCTGACTTGTTGAAAATCCGGGTCTGTGGGATATAATTCTTTGCACTGTTCGAACCCAACGACCTGCATTGACATGGTCATCAGGAGACTGTTCTTCCTGCTAAGAGCGTCAACCACCTTGTTTAGGGTACCAGATTGATGGCGAATTGAAAATGTGTACTCTTGCAAGAAGCTGACCCACTTAGCATGACGAACACTCAACTTCTTTTGACTATTCAGATACTTTAATGCCTCATGGTCCGTGTACAAGACAAATTCCTTATAAATGAGATAATGTCTCCAATAACGAAGGGCTTGTACAACGGCATAAAACTTAACATCATAAGTGGAATACTGACACCTGGCATGCGTCAGCTTCTCACTAAAGAAGGCAACAGGTCTGCGATTCTGACTCAAGACTGCGCCAATTCCCACCTTGGAGACATCACACTCAACCTCAAAGACTGCACTAAAATCAGGAAGGGCTAAGACAGGGGCACTGGTCATTTTCTCTTTGATGATCGTAAAGGCTTTTCCCGCAGCAGGCGTCCATTGAAAACTAGTACCCTTGAGGCACTCCGTGATGGGGGCCATGAGGGTGCTGAAGTTTCTCACGAAACGTCGGTAAAAAGTGGCTAATCCGTGAAAACTATGGATCTCTCCAATAGTCTTTGGGATAGGCCAATCGACAATCGCACGAACTTTCGCGGGGTCCGCCTTAACTCCATCAGATGACACAATAAAGCCTAGGAAAATGACACTGGACGTCATGAACTCACACTTCTTCGCATTGACATACAATTTTTCTCTCCTTAAAATTTCTAAGACCTGACGCAGGTGACTCAAATGGTCAGACACAGATGAACTATAAATCAAAATATCATCAAAATATACTACGATAAACTTCCTTATACAAGGGCGTAGCACTTGGGTCATCATATTCATGAAAGTACTTGGGGCATTGGATAGTCCAAATGGCATGACTAACCACTCATACAACCCATCACGTGTCTTGAATGCCGTCTTCCACTCATCCCCCTCTCGGATACGAATCTGGTGATACCCACTTTTTAAATCAATTTTGGAGAAAATGGAAGCACCAGCCAACATATCGAACATATCATCCAAACGAGGGATGGGAAAACGGTATTTGACAATGATACAGTTTATGGCTCGACTATCAACACACATGCGCATGGACCCATCTTTCTTAGGGGTGAGCAACGCGGGGACCGCGCAAGGGCTTACGCTTTCACGAATAAAGCCCTTTTGCAGTAACTCCTGGACCTGTCTCAACAACTCGACATGCTCGGAGGGGTTCATACGATATGCGGGGAGATTGGGGAGACTCGACCCTGGCACAAAATCAATAGCATGCTGCACGACACGCATGGAAGGAAGACCATCTGGAAGGTCATCTGGCATAATGTCGCTAAACTCTTCAATAAGGGGTTTGATGTCCGTAGGAACTGGTAAGGCCGTACTCACTGAGGGTTTAGCCACCACAACATAACAATAACCATCCTCTTGACATTGGTTCAAGAAAGACCGGTAGGATAGTCCGGCCAGCCGGGGAACTCGCTCAGGCTTATCTACCTTGGGAAACCCTGTCTCCTTCATGGGGAGAAGGATTATCTTATGACCCTTAAAGATGAACGAGTACGTGTTGCTACGGCCATCATGAATGGTTTTGCAATCAAACTGCCAAGGACGTCCCAACAGGATGTGACATGCACTTATAGGGGTTACATCACACCACACCTCGTCGTGGTAGTGCTCCCCCATGGAGAATCGGACTAAACAACGCTGGGTGATGGGAACCTCGTTTCCTTTCTTGAACCACACCATCTTGTAGGGGTGAGACAGTTTCTCGGTTCTCAGATTCAAGGTAGACACAACACTCTCGGACACCATCTTCTCACAAGCACCGGTGTCGATAATAACATCACATGCGTGACCCTCACAGTTGCATCGGGTTCTAAAGATGTTGTTTCGTAGTCATTCGGCAGGGGTCGACTCTCGGGGTGCGGTCAAGACATGACGGATGGATAATAGATTGTCGACATTGCCGTCGAACTCTACGACTTCCCTCTCATCCTCATCCTCGATCAAAGACTCACTCTCACTCTCGGATGCTGACTCCACAATACCTTCGACGAGATGGGTGTTTTTGCCCGCAGTGGGGCACCTAGACGCGACATGCCCTAGCTCCTGACACCTAAAACAACGGATGGTAGACCCACTAGGTTTGGTTTTAGACCGGGTATTGAATGCGGGTCCGGACGGATCAGGTTTGCTAACTTCTGCTCTAGGGGTAGACTTTGAGTCCTCCTTCCTAGGGGAGCTCGCTCCCCTGGTTGCAAAACTCGACTTGGGTCGACTGGACTGTTCACTACGGGAGGTCCTATAGTCCTGCCTCCGTTTCAACTTTTCCTCGACGTTCATGGCATAACTGCTGGCCTGATCTAATGTTTCAACCGTGATACAACTAAAGTCGTCAGAAATAACAGGACGGAGACCAAAGATGTACCTCGTGACCTGTTGGCGGGCAGTTTCCTCGATCTGCACCCATAGAGAAAGACGATGGAACTCGGCAGTGTATTCCGCCACAGTACGAGTGCCTTGACGCAGGGTTAGATACTCCTTGTAGGCTCTCTCAGCGTGATCTGAAGGCACGAATTTTGATTGCATCAATCTTTGCATCTCCTCCCACGACTGTACACGCTCTAGCCCCTGCCGCTCCCTCGATCGCTGCAGCTCCACCCACCATGTCTGTGCTAATCCTCTCAACCGAGTAGACGCTAAAGAGACACGACGATGCTCGGCTACAGTGTGGTAGTCAAAGAAAAACTGCACGGCATAAGACCAGTCAAAGAACTGCTTTGCGTCGAACCGCCCTGCAAACTCCGGAAGGTCCAGTTTCACCCCATAAGTGGAGGGATGCTCCACTGCTCTCTGTGGACGAGCCTCCACCATTCCTGTAGGATACTCACTGCAGAATGCGTCGTCGTCCCACGCTGCTTCATTGTCCTCTATGCGGTACTGCTCGCCTGGATGCTGGTGCTGACGAACTCCACCGAGGGGTGGTCGACGCTCAGGTCGCGCCGCTCCCTGCTGAAATTGTCACAGTCGGGTTTGCCTGCGGGCGGGGGTCGTCTGTGGCTGTCGCTGTGGCATTGGTATGTAAGGGGGTCCTACTAAAGGTGGGGGATTGTGTTGGGTCTCTGGCTCTAAGTGGGTAGGAAAGGGGTAATAAGGGTTTGGGTTATGATAAGGGTGTAGGGTCGGGCGAGGTACTGGGTTTTGGATCGGGAAGGGGTTACTGGGTTGGTTAGAGTTCGGGTATCTAGTTGGGTTGGGGTAGGATTGGGATGGTTCGCCCGACTCGATATGGATCAGGCCTAATCCTAAACTACTCGTCGGACCCAGATTTGGGTAGGTCGGATCGGGGATCGAGTTGTGGGGATAAAAGGTTTTGTTCGAACTCGATCCACGGTCCATATGAGTATGGGTCTGGTTTTGACCCGGCTCAAGATCAAGCTGGAGTTCTGTCCGGGTTCGATACAAGTTCGGGTTGGTATGGGATCCATTTTGGGGTTCAAAAATCACGGGTTGGGTCGGATTCAGAGCGAATTGCGAACCAAACCCAACTAGGTAGGCTGGGTATGGGGCTGCCAGACCCGAACCCGCTCCTGAGAACCCAAAGGGTGGTCCTCGGTAATCGGGTCCGGACCCGAATAAAATAATCTCCTGACCGGTCCCTGAGGGTTCAGGTTTGAACCCCAGGGGATCGGTCCGCTTAGTCTTCGAGCTGTCGGCAACCACAACCCCGCGCGCGGGTGTCAGGAGGGTTGACAGACCCCTCCCTGCACGAGCTGACGCTAGCACACCCACTGCCTGATTCGGCGTCAAACTCGGGTCATGCAGGCCAGGTCCAGCCTGCATTCCCAGGTGCGTGGGTCGATGCCAGGCCTACGGGTTTGCGCCAGTGAGGGGAGGATCTCCAAAAGGCCCCGGGGTTGGCTGCATCGCAGTCGCACCAGAGTTCAGGGGGGGCATACCTTGCTGACGCGCCTCTCGACAGACAGTCTGGTGCAGGCCTTCCCCAAAACCCTCCTGAGATACCACAGGCTGAGGACCCACTTGGGCTGGGTCGATCATTGCAGCCGTGAGGATACCAGCGTCGCCCATCTCTCTGTTCATGCGCAGCATATTCTCCTACATCTTTGTCATCATCTCCATCATGCGCATCATTGGGTCCTCGGTAACGACTTCTTCCCGTTCCTTGCCGCGTGCCGGGTCGTCCCTCGCCTCTTGAGCCATGCAGTTGCTGACGGAGGATGCCTGGGCTCTGATATCAAGTTGATGCAGCCTTCAAAGGTCTGTGATAAGAGCAGTGAAGACACGGCTGGTCGATGCGCACTCCAGTTCTCGCGTGATCTTGGTGAAGGCCGGGCAGGCACGACTGTGTATAGTCGGATGCTGAACAGGCTTAAAACAATCAATCTCACCCAAATGGTGAGTTGGAACTTATTTTATTAAATACCCAATGTTATTGGCAGATTGCTCATAAACAAGTTGAACAAAAATTGTAAACAACGACTGTAATGGAAAAAAGAAAGAATGACAGGGAAAAGGAAAACAAGGCTGCTGAGAAAAGAAAAATAAACTGTAGTGATTCTCCAAAGACTGCCCTCACGCAACCCTAAGTCGTGCTTTTTAAAGATGGTCATTGGATCCGGGTCTGGACCCAGACCCGGACCCGGACCCAGACCAGAGAAGGCTTCAATTCGGAACTGGATCGGTGCTGAGCCGGGTCTTCCCTTTTCTGGAGTAGGTGCGCGTTATCTTCCTGCATCGAGTCAACTCACCTGGGGTCGGACCCTTCTGCTGGGTCCGATCGTCCATTCCAACTGGTGGGTCGGGTTCCCTGGCCGTGCCAGGGTCACATGGTACTGGTACTGGTACCGCCTGCCCTGCATCACATGTTGATAGCACTTTGGTTGTCACATAGCAAGGTAGTGTGGGAGATCTTTTCTCCTACTTTAGTTAGTAGATGTCTGATCCATGTGGCTTCGGCAGTAGCAACAACCATAGATCTATACTCACCCTCAGGACTTGATCTAGCGATAGTCTTTTGTTTTCTACTGCTCCAAGAGACTAAATTTCTTTTAATAAAGACACAATATCCTGATGTAGATTTTCGTTCATCAGGATCTCCTGCCCAGTCTGCATCACAATATACAGTGAGTCCGTACTCATCTTTGTCATATGACTGTGGTGACTATATCAATCCATCCCCAATAGTCCCTTTCAGATATCTAAGGATCCTCTTAACTGCTTCCATATGTCCAGTACGTGGCGCATGCATAAATTGAGACACTTGATTGACTGAATAAACAATATCAGGCCTAGTGAATGTGAGGTATTGTAACATTCCTATTATGCTTCGATACCTGGTGGGGTCATCACACAGATCTCCATCATTAGCGCTAAGTTTTTGGTGAAGCACACTCGGAGTTCCCAGAGGTTTGCAGTCTTTTATGCCTGCCTTGCTGAGAACGTCTACGATATACTTGTGCTGAGTGAGTGTCAATCCATGAGCCTGGTTATCAACTTCTACACCAAGAAAATAACGTAGAACTCCAAGATCTTTCATTTTGAGCCTCTGAACTAGTAAGTCTTTTACTTCTTGGATATGGGCCGCAGAGTTTCCCGTGATGACAATATCATCGACATAAATTAATAACAGGGTAGTCGCAGTCTGACTTCTAAAAATAAATGAGTGGTCCAGCATGGAACGTGAAAATCCATGTTTCTGAATCTCTAGTGAGAAGCTATCAAACCAAGAGCGAGATGCTTACTTCAGACCATATATAGCTCTTTTTAACCTGCACACATGAGTTTTACAATTTTGTTCTCGATATCCAGGGGGTTGCTCCATGTATACTTCTTCCTTCAAATCTCCATGCAAGAATGCATTTTTTACATCAAGCTGACTCAACTTCCATCCATGTTCAACAGCCAGAGAAATAATAATTCGAATTGTTCTCATTCTTACAACCGGACTAAAGGTCTCATCATAGTCTTGCCATGCTTCTTGAGTGAATCCTTTTGCCACAAGTCTTGCCTTGTATCGTTCAATCGTTCCATCTGGCTTGTACTTTATTTTGTAGACCCATTTACATCCAACAACATTTTTATCAGGTGGTCTGGGAACAACTTCCCAGGTTCCACATTCATGCAAGGCTTGCATTTCATCATTCATGGCTTCTATCCATTTGGTAGAAGTGGCTGCCTGGTAATACATAATGGGCTCATCTTCCTTATTGAGGGCAGTTAAAAGGAGTTGAAGATCCAAGGAGAAGTTGTTATAGCTAACCCACCTGTCAATGGGATGTCGTATGCGGCTTGATTTTTTGACCTCAATAGTATGGGAAGGAGTCAGATTGTCGACTGAGACATAATCTGAATGGCTTGATGCTGTCGGTCTTTGTCTAGAATAGACAACGCCTTTGTATCTGCCCGGTACTTCCTCTGCATTCTGTGGTCCCAACATCCCAGTGTTCTGAAACATCTCTTTATCTTGTTGCACAGAATATGTGGAATATGCTTCATTGGAGCCAACAAAGAGTTCTGAACTCAACCAAGGATAGAAAACTTTAGTTGGTATATTCATTGCATCAGCTCTGTCATTAAAATTTTGTTCATCAAAGGCAACATTTCTTAAGATTCTGATACGTTTATTGGTGGGATCATAATACCTATATCCTTTGTAGTCATCTATATATCCCATAAACCTACACTTCTGGGCCTTGTCTTGAAACATGTTTCTCAGAGACTGAACAATATGCACATAGCAAACACATCAAAAAACACGCAGATTATGATAACTAGGATGAGCTCCAAAAAGACAGTGATAAGGAGACTTATTTTCTAGAACAACCATGGGCAGTTTGTTTATTACATGTACGGCAGAATGAAAAGCTTCTGTCCATAGGTTGATGGGAAGATTACTGTCATGAAACATACTTATGACACTTTCAACGATATGTCTATGTTTTCGTTCAACAATTCCATTTTGTTGAGGAGTGTGAGGGCAGGACACCCTTCTTCCTATTCCGTTATTTCGAAGAAAAGAAATAAAATCACAGGATGAGAATTCCCCACCTCCATCAGATTGAAAGAATTGAATGAACTCAGAGAATTGATTTTTGGCCAAGGAAAGAAAATTTTGAAATAAAGAAAAAACTTCTGACTTATTTTTTATGAAATATATCCAAGTGTATCGAGAATAACTATCAACAAAGATTTTGAAACAATTGGAGCGGGTCCCCATACATCAGAACAAATAATCTCAAAAGGTTTTGAAGCTCTCTTATTAATGGAATGAAAAGGTAATACATGACTCTTGCATGAAAGACAACTGAAACACTTATGACTGCTCTCATCCCCATTGAGACTTTCTTTTGGAATGAGATTATTAGAGACGAGTTTCTCAATAAAATGACTCTCACAATGTCCTAACCGACTATGCCATAAGAATGACTTATTACATTCAGAGATGCTAAAAACACTGGTAGACGAGGATGAACGCGACTCTAATGAAGGCTGCGAAATCAGGTGAGCAGGGCGGACAACAGGACATGGAGCTTCTTCAAAGACATACATATTGCCTCGTCTCTTTCCTTCAGCGAATGTTTCCCTCGTGTGTAGGTCCTTGATCTGCATAGAGAAGGGAGTGAATTCAACTGAAGCATTATTATCATCAATAAGTTTGGAGACGGAGACAATATTTTTCTTAATGTCAAGAGCATGAAGAACGTCAGAAAGAGTAAGAGTGGAATGCGACATAGGAATGACAACTTTTCCAACATGAGAAACATGATGGTGAGATCCATCTCCAGTGACAATCTTACTTTTTCCAAAACAAGGAATAAGATTAGAAATTTTACCTGCATCGCCGGTCACATGAGTAGCTGCCCCTGAGTCGACAAACCATGTGCCTTCATCACTCTGCTTCAATTTCAACTCTGACAAGGCAGATATCAGCAAATCTTTAATCTCTCAATTGTCTCTAGTATTTGTGAACTTTCTTTTGGTTTCTGTCTGTGTACCCTTTCCTTTATTCTCTGGATTATGCCAACAATTCGCCTTGATATGTCCCTTTTTGTTACAAAGGAAGCAAGTAGGGATGGATCTTGGTCCCTGTGCTTGAGCTAACATGTTTGGAGTGGAAAACAAACCACACCCTCCGTGTCCACTTCGCCCTTGTCCTCCTCGTCCCCATCCTCTACCATAAGTCACTCCTGTGGCTAAAACTTCTTGAGTATTTGGATGATTATGAGTTTCTTCAGAGAATCCCTTCAAAGTTATTTCATACTGGATCAATTTTGCTCGTAGCTCATCGAAGGTAGGAAGAACAAGAAGGCACAATAGTGAAGTGACTATTATATTGTAGTCAGATCCCAATCCACTTAGAGTTTGTTGCACTATGTCACTGTCACTAACGGCACACCCTATAACTGCAAACTGATCTGTGATGATTTTTATCTTGTTCAAATATTCCATGATGGTCATGGAATCTTTTCTTAGCGACTGAAATTCCCTTTTAAAAAAAACCACCCTTGCTTGAGAAACCTGCGAATACGTTTGAACCAGTCGTTCCCTGTACAATTGTCAGGAATGGCAACAAGGATCTCTTGAGACAGAGTTGATGTGATGTATGCAACAACTGATTGATCTTTCTTTTCCCAGTTGAGAAATTCAACATTTTTGACATACACGATTGAACTCGCCCCTTGATCATCTTTTTCTTCTCTCGGGACAAATTCTGGTGGGACTGAAGTGGTTCCATCCAGGTGACCTAAGAGACCTTGACTCCTTATGAAAGGGATAATTTGTCTCTTCCAAATCAAGAAATTTGAGGTATTTAACTTTTTAGAAACAAGTTGGTTGAGAAAAATTGAAGAAAGAGTTGATTGAGAGTTATAAGAATCCATTGGGAATCAGCAAGAGTATCCACGAAAAAATTTCAACCCTCTTTTTTTTTTTTTGGTGGAGGAAGAGAGGGTCGTAGGCAATCAGAATCATAGAATACAGGAGCTGATACTTAATCGTGTGAAAACTGATATTTAACGTGTGAAAAACACCTTCACATGTTAAATATACCTTTCCCTTTTTGACAAGTGCGGAAATGAATAATCAAAGGATAAATTGCACAACAAAGTAGTAAGAAATCATGGGAAACACTCTAGTATTCGAATATGCAGAGATAGACTTGGAAAAGGTAGGGCAAAAGAAGATCGAAGGGCAAAAGAAGATCAAACAGTTAATAAAAGAAACTCTCGTGAATGGGTTCACGTGAAATCCTGTAACCCCCCTTTTTCACGATCTGGGTTCACGTGAATAGGTTTCACGTGAATCACAAATTCACAAAAGGAGACCCACACGAGGTGTGAGTACACAGGGGATTACAAAAAAGAAGGGTGGATAAAGAAGAAAGGAGATGAAGAAGAACAGAAGGAGAGTAAGAGAGGAACGAAAAACCTCGGATTTCTTATCGTCGCCTTTGCCGAAATTTTTCTTCAGCCTTTAGATGGATCTATGCTCTGATACCATGGAAGTTTTTGACCAGTACCTGTATTGAGAAAGAGGGAAAAGAGATAGAGAGAGAGAGGGAGAGGAAGAGAAGAACCCAAAGAGGTGATTGCGGCTGTCACGATTTCTAACCCGGAAATCGTGACCTAAAGTAGTATATTTATAACTTGCATTACAAAGGTATTGGACCGGGTCTGATGTATCCAGACCCGAATGAAAAGGGACTATACAATGCTCGGGTCTTAATGTACCCAGACTATACATAAGAATCACATGATCCGGATTGGATCCGGATCGGGTCCTAATGACACTTTTCCACCTTTTTCCACAGGTCACTTGGTGCCCAATGAATCCAATTTGATAGGCTAGTTTCATTTTTCCTTTGTGCGTGTGTACTATAGTAGAAACAACCTGTTTCTCAACATTTTCATGACCTTTTTTTGTAGATTAATCCCTACGGATGTGATCTACATGGTTTATTCATTAAAAACATGTGCTGGATCGTCTCTATTGTGTAAGCACCATTTGAAAGCTTGATCAAATTTGTGCTTCCTAATAAACAAACCATACTGAACACATTTGTGGGGTTAAATTGATAAAAAAAAGCTGGCAACCATGACTTTATACTATGGAGACCAATGCAACAGAGTACTGCAAAAATCATCCCTACACACACAATAGTTGAGGATTTGTCTTACAAAAAAAATCTTCTTATGGAGCTTCCAAAGTATGAAAGACTAACTCGTTGAAGTATCTCATTGGTAACATGTTTCAACACTTTGACTTATTTTTTTTGGTATATTGTTGTTTAGTAATGGATGGATAATAAATATTTTCCTTCTTTATAGGATATTGGTTATTGATTAACATGATCTACCAAGATGTATAATGAATGCCAATGTGAATTTGTGCTTTTACGTTTTTGTGCTAGCATTGTCATAAACTTATTTTTTATTGGTAATTTGTATATGCTGATAATTATCCTATTTGATGCAATTGGCATGGATATTGATTTTTTTCCTGTTTGTTCTGATGATAGGGATCACCTATGTTAAGTCCAGCGTGTAGATACCTGACTTTAAGATCACTTGGTGCTCCTGCAGTTCTATTGTCTTTAGCGAGTCAAGGAGTATTTCGTGGATTCAGAGATACTAAGACCCCTCTATATGCCACTGGTAATTTGAGAATCTATGACAAGCTTCATATTTTGGTCATATTATTACTTGACTAGCCACCTTCCTTTTGCTGGGCACAAAAGCTTAAATTTTCTTTGCTGGAGAATGCAGAAATATTAAGAGCACACCAGCAAGATTCATAATTGTAACTAAACAATGTCTACAGATTGAAATAGAAATCTAAGAGGCCACAATAAGAAGGATCCTTATGGCCACAATGCTGATAGTAGATTGCGTTTTGCTAAACTCTTAATCTAAGATCCCCAGCCATTTTGTAATGAATGGGTTTTGATTTAGAGAACTTCAATGAGGGACTAAACCTACTGGGTAATTACTTCATAAATTTTCCAAGTACCTTGTTATCCAATCTGAACATCCCCTCAAACCCGATGCCTTATTCAATGATGAACTGATAGAAAATTAAACCAACTGCAACCAAGTCCAATTAAAAACTTCACAAATCCTGCCTTTCCCTTTCATCAGATCCTCTTCCTTTTCCTGCCCCAGACTTACAACTGAAAAACAAAATTTCCCACCAATGTACAGCATGAGACATGTTCATGAACAAAGAGCTAGTAAGGGCCAAATGTGCATTATAAAGAATTGTGTACCAAAAAAATACATGAATAAATTCAAGGAAGATTGTTATTTAAGAAAGAAAAACATGGAACAGCTGATTAAATGCTTTCAAGCTGTAAAAGGTGCAATAAGAGGTCATTCATTTCAAGAAATAAGCATCAAGATGATATACACTCACCAAGAGAAGTGTAACGTAGGTGCAAAAGTTAGAATTATGCCTAGATATTAGCTGTATACCAGGAGTATTATCTGGCTGTGTAGTAAAGGATGAACGAATCATAGATAATAACATGGGAGAAGCTAACAAGATGCTGCTAACGTCTTTACCTCATGTACGAAAAGGGAGGTTACGAAAGTAGAGATTTGATGCTAGGAAATTTCATGCAGTATCTCTATCTTTGACACAGCAAACAAATCCATTCAGGCCATTAGTCAAGAAATCCTTAAAGTCCAAGAGTGAGGTCATTTCAATCAAAGGCATGTAAGCAAATTTCATTCCATTATGATCCTGTCACCAAATCCTTTTTGACCCTTGTGTTACGAAAGTGTTTGAAAAGCTCTCTTTTAGTTAGTGAACCAGAACTCTTTCTTCCATTCTCCATTCCCCCTTGTTTGTTTCTAATTATGGCACATCCAAGGATATTTTCACATAAATTTTTTGGTAATTTAAAAAAAAAGAGGGCACAATTGAAGCTTGAGAATTTTTGGATGCAGATATTGAACTACTGTATTTTCTGAGTCTTAAGGAAGATTTTCCAAAAAGCATAGGATAAACAAATGTCGAAGAGGTCTTTTGGATGTTTTTGAAGCTATAAATTTTCAGGCAAGCGGATTAACTTTGAAAAAGGATGTGACAATCTTTAAGACTAAGACTTCAGGTAAGGACTGAAGTTTTAGAAAAAGATACAGCATTATGAAAATTTTTGCAACTTACAAGTGTATTTGAGAATAATTGATAGGTTATAGGGCATGTTAAAATTTTGAGGATGATTATAATTTTGGAAAAGTGTTCAATGATAGTGATAAACAATTGTGTTCAGCCAAGGTTGAAGAGGTTATAGGGCATGTTAAAATTTCAATGGATGATTATAGCAATTTTGGGTTGTAATAATAAAAAACTATGGTGTACCAAGGTTGATCCCTAGAACCCCTTGCCATTATTCCTTCTTTTTCTTTCTTATTGCTTTTGCTCATCCCACAGTTGCATTTATACTTGGTGCACCATAACATATCACGTTTCAAGTGTACCAGTACCAGATACTGGTACTAAACTTGTTCCCCAAACCACAAATAGGAGTATCATATATGTAGAGAACTCATCCCAAATACTTGGGAAACACATACCATCTCTAACAGGAATCTGTTTCTATTACGCTATAAATGAGTGTCAAACTTGTTTCTATCAACATTTTTGTATTCTAATGACAATGTGTATCAATATTACACTGACACCATTTTTATTGAGGCTTGCAAATACTATGATTTGTAAAACTTATAAAGCAGTAATAATTGATTAAATATAAATGCTAAATATTTTAATTCTTAGGTATCTTTTTGAAAATATATGCTAGAATAATTATTTTTACATCTCAAATTCAAAAACTGTACCAATGTTTACTAGAAGCTCATATAAAAAATTTGAAACCATAACATTCATCTAGAAACATGTTTGAATCTCTTAGACCCTCGTGTACCAGTACAACTGCCTTGTACCCATAGGTCCCATACTCATTTTTGCCAATTATTACTCATCTTTTGACAAAGAGAAGTGAAATCTTGAATGATATCGAGTGTGGCAACCTTCTTCCAAGCACCTGGACCTGTGTCATACCATGTCAACATGGGTATTGGTGTTGGGTGCTTTTGGGTATGGGTTAATTGACTTTTGGACTTAATCAACCCATTTTATCTATTTTATGATCTGGTCAATTTGTGGTCCACGGTTGGGATCAGAAGTGTCAAATGTTCATTGTACATTTGTTACATTAATTATTAGCTATCTTTGACATATTTCAGATTTTAGTTTATAATTGACAGTTCACAGCTTCATATCCAGAGGATTTTGTAAGATAAAGCAAATGGTTCCACACACACACACACACACAATTGGTACTAATGAAGGTATAGAATTATTGAGCTGGAAATTATAGGTTCAAGCTGTATCGATTCAATCTGACCACATGGATGTTTTCAGCATGTTTTGTTTGCTAAAGATCAAAACCTTGGATAGTGTTCTTTTGATGTAAAAATATGATTTTTTTTGAGTCATGAAATTTTGGTACATTGTGTGGCCATTGTTTTTTGAAGCCCTTAAAAAACCTGCTTATATGCACAATCACATGATCCAAAATTCATTTTCTACTAAAAAAACCTTGCAGATCACATCCATGGGGTCTGATCTACAAAAAGAAAAAATCTAAAAAAATGAAAAGAAGGTGATTTCTACTCCATAGTTCCGTACCTTCATTAACATAAGCTATTAACTCTCTCTCTCTCTCTATATATATATATATATATATAGAGAGAGAGAGAGAGAGAGAGTAACTCTATTGCGTGCATCAAGATTTTGAGTTTTTTTTTTCTAAAATATGACCGTATGCATGTGATCTACATTCTTGGTTTTATAGGAAAAAAATTGGAAACGCTCTATCCACATGAAAGTTCACATATTTGTGGTTCACATGGTTTAGTTTCTCTATATATGTATATATGTATGTATGTTTGTGCCCTTGTACTGGTGTTTTTGCAAATTTTCATATCGCACTCTTCATGCCCCATATCTTTACACATATCTAGATGAAGTGGAAATATGAAGAATGTAGAGAATCATAAGATTAACCACTAAACGAAAAAAATAATTTTTTATAAAGAAATACAAAAGAAAATATTTATAAATAAAAAAACACAATTTTTCTACGATAAATAGCTGATAAAAACATAAACATCGTGTTTAAAACACAATATTTATGTTTCTATGAAAAAAGTCACGATATTTTGAAAATATCATGAGAAATTAAAGTTATTTTCAGGTAATTTCTTGCGACATTTTTGTGTGTTTGTCATAAATATCATGATATTTTGTCACACTGGTGACAAGATGTAACCCAACAGAACATCAAGACATATTACAATAAGAACAAAATAGAATGTCAAAAGAACAGACAGTTGTCAATTCTATGCCCTATTTAGTCTGTCAGGTCTGCGATATATCGGTCCCTTGCCATTTATTTCTAGAACACTGGAAAATCTGGGACCAAATCCTCTCATGGATGATCCTCAAATCCTCTTTCTCTCCCTTGAATGCCCTTTTGCTTCTCTTACACCTAATCATCCACCAATATAGAAAGATCTACCATCTTCAAACCTGTTTCCATTTTTTACCTTTACTCTTGGCCCATGGTTTTAACAAAATATATCTGGAACAACTAATATCCCAGCTGTGGAAAGGCCAATAGAGCCAAGCCTGATGATGAAGGTAGGTAAAGGCACTGCACCACCAGAAAAGGTGCCAGGATTCAGTAATCATGTGTCATAAGTTGGAACTCTACTATAGATAGAAGCCAAGCAAAAGTGATTGCTCTCGGATTACCTGCATCCCCAAATGGGCTTTTCTGGGATGGGGGAATGTGAAGGTTCATGCAACATTAGTCCTAGGTAAGATAACCTCCTCATGTTCTTGTGCAGATATACTTATTATATATATTTCATAAGTTGGAAAGCTTTAATAGGCAAACACATATCAAAACTGTCATTGTTATCCTTCTTAGCCTTAGTTTCTTCAGAAATATTCTTTGATGATAGATTCGAAATACAAGGATTTTGGTTTATTCTGCCATTAATCATGTAATGTGCAAACACTTTGAGGACATTTAGTACTGACCCATGGATTCTAGATGCTCAGTTATTTTTTTTTCTGTGTTATTCTGCTTGCCATATCAGTTATTTTCTTTCTTAGACTTTCCTATGACATGAAGTGTCCTATTGAATTGTGAACTATTGCATGCGCATGGATGCATTTGCTTTTGTGTTACGATTTTTATCCTTTTGCTATAAAGCTTGTTGAATATTTCCCAAATGGATCCATATTTTTATTTTTCATCCCTTCTCATGTTTGGTTGTACTTCTTTCTTGCTAACCAGGTTTCTTTTTTTAGTGGCTGGGGACTTGACAAATATGATTTTAGATCCAATTCTTATGTTCGTATTCAGGTTAGGTGTTACTGGTGCAGCAATTGCTCATGTTACTTCTCAGTAAGTATTGCACAATGATTTACTGTTGAACTATTGCTATTTATATTAATCAAATTCTTATGACTTATGTTAGTGCATTTGTACAACAGGTATTTGATTCTCTTTATATTGTTATGGAAATTAAGTGCTCAAGTTGAACTCTTGCCGGTTAGCATCAAAGAACTACAATTTGATCGATTTCTGAAAAGTGGTGAGAGCATGACTGCATTGGCTTGACCTGTCTTCATTTTTCAATAGGGATAAGTAAAATTTTCCTTTTCAAATATCATTTCTTAAATTGGTGCAAAATTTTGAATAAGCTTGTAGCAATTGTTGAAAAATGCTATTCAATGACTTTGCTGAGTGCTGGCAAAACATTTTTCTTTTTACTGAAAAATCCATTTATGTGCTGCATCAGGTTTTAAACCATAACACAGGCACATAATGCACGGCCTCTTTTTTCTGGTTGAGCCTATGGCTACAATGTAAATCATATTTATTTATAAGTTGTTCACCTATTAAATATGTAATCAGTTAGCATTAATTGTTTGACCAAAGTCTTTGAGTAGCTTTGCATGATGTGGCTATTGTTGTGGACACCATGGAAAAGGTTAGCACATGCAACCTTCCCCCAAAAATGCAGACACACACACATACACCACCCTTTTGGTCTTCAAGCAATGTATGTGTCTGTGAATGTGTATGGGTATGTGTGTGTTTTCATGTGTGCATGCGTGATCTTCTTGTGGTTTGTTGACATGTATCTTGCTGGGGAAAATTGGCCTGCACTCTCCTAGTTTGTTTTTATTATCTTTACTTTTTGAACATTAAAACTATCTAAGGCGTGGCCATCCATCTAGACAGAGTTTGACAAATTTCCCCTAATCTTCTGTGGTATGCCATTGATAGGTTTCCTACTACTTGCCAGAGTAATAGCTGTAACATTTTGTGTAACATTATCCGCCTCCTTAGCTGCACGTCAAGGATCAATTCCAATGGCAGCATTTCAGATCTGCTTGCAGATATGGTTAGCAACTTCACTTCTTGCTGATGGTTTAGCTGTTGCTGGGCAGGTAAGCTTTTTTGCATTTGTTGAAGTGCATAAGCATTGCATCCCTTATAGCAAAAAAAAAAAACCTTTTTCTTGTAATGAAATATGTGGAAACACAAAACAAGAGCCTCTAAGGGCTTACAAGATTATAAACACAAAGTGCACATGCACAAGTCCACTAGGGACAATACCAAAGCACTAAGGCACTATACAAGCACAAAGTGCATATACAAAACATCAAGTAAAAAATAATAACACAAGAACATAAAAAATATACTCTTTATTGAATAGAATGCTTAGGAAAAGCATTAAGATACAAGAGGGGCATTTCCCCTTTTATATAGACAAAGAGGAGCTCAAGAGCCCTTGTGACTACCCCCAATGGCTCAATGAGCTAAGGACTTTAATGACCTTAGCTCAAACCAAAAAGGACAAAAGGAAACAAGAACAAAAAAAAGAAAGGACTAAAGTGCCCCTAGTGGGCACAACCTATTACATATGTGAAAAGAAAAAAATACCCCTAATGGTTATTTACCTATTACAATGATAAATAAATAAATATATATAATGTATATATACATTATATATATAACAATGATAAATATATATATATATATAATGTATACATACGTTATATATATACATAAATCTTAACACCCCTCCTCAAACTCACGGTGAGTAATCCGAAGTTTGTGAATACAAGATAAACAACGGAGAGGATTCAAATCTCGAGTATCTTCATTGGATATCTCCATCTTTATGATGCATAAGGAAAATTTGCAAATACAAGTCTTTAAATGTCTTCATTGATGATCGTCACTAAATGCCTTCATCGGCTATATCTTCATTTTCATGATATTATTAAAAATAAAATTTCTTTCTCAACCCATGGCATCTTTAATAACCTGCAGAGAGAGAACAAAACAAAGGTTCCAACTACATAAAAGAAGATATCCTAACCAAATAGTTATAAAATTTCAAAAACAAATATATATATTTTGAAGAATAATAATGCTTAAGTAGAATTTTCAAACAAAGTAGCAATAATTTTAAGATTTTAGAAACATTAGATAATTATTAAGAAAGATAAGAGCAACATACCTCAAAGATAATTTTTTATGACATCAAATTTAATCAATCATAAACCCAAAATCAATATATTTTTCAAGAAAACATAAATATTGATCATAAGAGAATTTAATCACTAAAGGACATATAAATTATCAAGAAGAGATAAACAATCATGCATAAATAATATCCCAAAGTTTTAGAAAAACACTTTAAATGAAATAACAAATCATCATTTATACTACAAGAAAAGAGGAATTAATTAAATTCAAGCATACAACAATGCGAACAAGATAATCAATATGAAACATATATATATATATATATATATATATATATATATATATATATATATATATATATATATACAACATGCAATTAAAGCATATTTAATGCACATAATAATGAATGAGAGCAATCTCACAAAACACAACCCAATAGGGTTACTCACAAAGGGCCAAACAACAATTTTAAAAAATAAATATTTTTATCAATAAAATGCACATAAAATGCATGAAATTTTATCAATAAACATTTTTCCATACAAGGACAAACGAGTAATAAAAGTTTAGAAATTTCTTGATTTTAAAAATCCCACATAACAAAAGGAATGATTTTTGCAAATCTCAACACCAATTTGCTCACCACAAACAACCACCTCTTTGATCTCCAACCCATAAAACCACACAATTCAAGTGTATCAACGCATAGGACAAGAGATCAAACACAAATGTCAAAAATAACCATACCAGTGAACATGCACCAACAATATTGGCTATCTGATAATACAAACCAGCTACAACCATAAGAGGTGCATATCGCTCACTTCACAAATAATTGTAAAATTGCAAACAATAACATCAATTACAACGGGTGCACATAACTCACCATAACCATGGTTTTAAAAGTGATAAACAAAAAAGGTCACTCAAATAAGAGGGAAGAGTGGAGAAAGAAAGATAGGCCAATATACTGTAATGAAGACAAACAAATGTCAATGAGCAAGAAGATTTGAAAACAATATTCAAAGAAATAAATTTTGCAAAAATATGAAATTTAATCTATAAGGACCATAAAATGGTCATAAAAAATAACAATAGAGCTATCACCAACAAAAATCGATACTAGCATCTAATAAACAATAAAGGCCAAATAAACAATTTAGTGATACAACTCACTCATAAAACCAGAGTTCAATCAATTGTCAGTCAGAGCCAAGACAAGTGTCAATACGACATCCATAAACTTGGCAATCTATACTGAGAAGCAGATAGAGGTGCACAAATCTCAACAACTAACTATGACTCCATAACATTGAGCCGCACAAAAAACAAATGAGTGATACAACACACTCATAGAACCAGAGGTTAATCAATTGTCAGTTAGAGCCAAAACATTTGACAATCTATACTAATAGGAAGGCAGAGGTACACACATAACTCACCTCAATAACTAACTTTGACTTCACAACACATAAGTGCAAACAACTCACCTCGATAAGGCAAAGCAAATAATAATAGATATATCGAAAGAAGAGTGAAGAAGCAAATAAGAAAACCTTGAAAGACACATTCCAAGGAACAATAACCGATTCAAAAATTTCAAATCAAGTGAAATCCTCAGATCTATATAAAAAACATGCAATAAATGCAATCGTATAACAAGATAAAAAGTCCACCAATGTGAGTCTTTAACATGAATGTCCGTCAATAGATACAAAATGGACAAGGACAAGACTGAACTACAAAGGATACACTTACAACACCCACAAAAGGCTAAGAAATATTGCAATCACAAGCCTTCAATTACGAACTAAAATGCCTTCCAATATCAAGTGAACAAACACAAAGGTGTTCTCTAAGGAACATACTCACAATAACCCACAAAGGGTACACACAAGAAGGCTTACAATAAATTTTTTTTTATTGAATATCATAAGCATGCAATAAGCATAATACTTAGAATTCATGTGAGGTAACATGATGTAAAAAAAACATGTAAGATAACGTTCAAGGCATAAACCATTCAAGTGCAATAAAACTACCTCTTAAATGGGCACAATCACAAGGGCTCCTAAAAGGGCCAACAAGAGAACACACTTAAAATGCATTCATAAACCTCATTAACATAAAATCCACAAGGATGAGTGCATAATTCCCATAAAAGAACAAGTTTTGTATGAAGAGATCATGTTTAATTACTTATACATAAATAAACAAACTCATTTATCAATGCGTATGTAAGACACTCACAAGGTACAAGGGTCATATATAAATATGAAAAACATCATTTATTCAAAATTTAAAAAATAACAAGATATCCATAGACCATGATCACTAAGAACTTAACTACATAAAATATTACATACATACATCTTAACATGACACAGACATTGTGTCAAATCATGCATACATACATGCACGTGTAATGAAATACGCGGAAATAAACACAATGTCCTATAATGGACATTCACACATAGAATGCAAAGAACAAGTCCACAATGGACATACACAAAAACCAACAATGGCTTGCAAACATAAAAATCTTATAAAAGCAAGAAATGGGCTTCAAGAAGCCATACTTTACAAAGGGGTTTACCCCATTATTTATAAGCAAAGGAGTGAGAGAGAGAGAGAGTAAAAGGAATGAGAGAGAGAGAGAGCACATTGGGGGGCCCAACAAGGTGTCGTTGGGCCCCCAACGGTCACATTTGTGACCGTTAGGGGTCCAACGACTCTTAGTTGGGACCCCCAATGTATAAAGCATTAAATGCTTTTTACAATAAAAAGACAAAAATAAAAATAAGAAAAGAAAAAAAAAAGGAAAAAATAAAGAAAGTAAAAAAGACTAAAAATGCCCCTATTGGGCAGAATTATAGAAATACCCTTTATCGGGTATTGATTATGTGTATATATATATGAATTACATATATTTTAACACCCTCCCTCAAGCTTTACGGGGATATGACCGAAAGGCGAAGGCTTGTTGAGAAAAAACATAAAACAAGGAGCAGCAAGAGCTTTGGTGAAAAAGTCCGCCAACTGGTACTCGGATGTAACGTACAACAATGCTATGGTTCCTCTTAGGTATTCATCACGAACATAGTGGCAGTCAATCTCAATGTGTTTAATACGCTCACGAAAGGTGTGATTGCTTGCGATATAAATTGCGCTTTTATTGTCACAACACATCTTCGATGGTGTAGAGATGACTGCTTATATCACTGAGGAGACTTCTAAGCCATACAAGCTCCATGTTTGTAGTGGCCATTGCACGATACTCTGCTTCTATTGAGGACAATGATACTTTGTACTGCTTCTTGCATCTCCAGGAAATCATAGAGTCACCTAAGAATACACAAAAACCAGTAGTTGAGACTCTGTCATTGGGATTTCCTCCCCAATCAGCATCAGTATAAGCAATTAAATCAAGTAATGAAGAAGAGGAAAGGAAAACTCCCTTAGTTATAGTATTTTTAATGTATCTGACTATTCTTAAGACTGCACTCATGTGCATGGTTGTAGGTGCATGTTGAAACTGACTGAGTGAACTGCATGAGCTATGTCTGGCCGAGTGATGGATAAGTATGTTAGAGACCCAACGAGTTGGCGGTAGGGAGTGGGATCTTCGAGAAGAGTTCCATCTTCCAACCTCAACTTTGCATTGATAACTTCAGGGGTTTCTGTATTCTTGTCATCTGAAATGCCAGTCTTTGAACAAATGTCAGCAACAAGTTTCATCTGAGAGAGAATGTACCCTCGGAGAGAGTATGCTACTTCAATACCTAAAAAATATCTTAAGAAACCAAGATCAAACATGTCAAAATTTTCTTTTAAAACTTTTTTAATATCATTAATTCCTTGCTCATCACTTCCAGTAATGATCATATCATCAACATAAAACAGTAGAATAATTACTGAGGACCCTGCACTTTTCACAAACAAAGCAATGTTAGTATAACATGAACGAAAGTTTAAACTTGTCATTACTTTATTAAATCTATCATGTCAAGCCTTTGGAGCTTGTTTTAATCCATATAATGCTTTGTTAAGTTCGAGAATTTTATTTTTACCAATACATACTCTTGGTGGAGGATCCATGTAGACCTCTTCATTTAATTCACCATTTAGGAATGCATTCTTAACATCTAATTGATAAATAAGCCATTTTTTAACTGAAGCAACCGCAATAAGAGTCCTAACACTAGTCATTCTAGCTACGGGAGCGAAAGTTTCTTCATAGTCAATGTCGTATTCTTGGGCGTATCCTTTAGCTACCAACCGGGCTTTATAGCGTTCTAATGACCCATCACTTTTAGTTTTGATTTTGAAGACCCATCTACATCCAATGGATTTCTTTCCAGTGGGTAATAAGGTTATTTCCCAAGTTTTTGCCTTTTCAAGGGCACTAATTTTAAGCTCATGGCTTTAACCCACTGGGGAATATTTTTGGCTTCATTATAATGAGATGGTTCATGAAAAGAGTGTAACACAATTAGATACGCCCTATATTTTGGTGTTAGAGACTCATAGAAAACAAACCTATTAGGAGGATTGGAGATTCAGCCGGATCTTCTTAAAGAGGTTTCTTCTATGTTGGAACCTTGAGAGTATTTTTCTAAGGCATTTATGGGAACTTGTTGACCACACTTAACATAGGTTTGAATTGGTCTACTTTCAATGACATCACTTTCATTTTCAACATTGTTAAGAGGAATATCCTCTTGATCATCCAACAAATCATTAGAAATTGCCTCTTCTTGAGGAGTCACATCTTATTAAGGAAGAAGATCAAACAAGAAAGCATATTCGCTTTCATCAATATCTTTAGTTTTCTCAAAACCATTTTCATTTTCTAGGAAGGTTACATCTTTAGAAACATATAGTTTGTTGCTCTTGAGGTCGAAGCATCTAAAACCTTTTTGATTTTCTCTATATCCTAAGAAAACACATTCAATAGCTTTAAGAGATAATTTATCTCTTTTATGTGAAAGAACAAAACATTTTCACCAAAAAATTCTTAATCTATTAAAATCGGGTGTTCTTTCAAATAGTTTTTCATATGGAGATGTATTTTGTAAGGATGAAGATATCATTCTATTTATCAAGTAATTTGATGTTAAAGTGGCTTCAGCCCAATAGCTTTTTGGAAATTTCTTTGGAAATAAGAAGTGTCCTAGTGGTTTCCAAAATGTGTCTATGCTTTCTTTCGGCTAGACCATTTGTTGAGGAGTTCTAGGACAAGATTTTTGATGACAAATTCCATTTGTTTCTAAATAATTTTGAAATTCATTTGATAGCTACTCTCCACCCGAATCAGATCTAAGAGTAGAGATATTACTTAAAATTTGATTTTTGACTATCATATGAAATTTCTTAAAAAAATCAAAGACATCGGATTTTAGGTTTAGAAAATAAATCCACACATATCTAGTGTAGTCATCAATGAATGTAACATAATAGGAGTATCCTCCTTTTGATATGACCGGAGAAGGGCCCACACGTCCGAATGAACTAACTCAAATGGCCTTTTGGACACAAAGGTTCTATTTGAAAAAGGAGTAGATTTCATTTTCCAAAAAATGCAATTCTTGCAAACAAAATGTTTCTCATTACAAAATTTCTTTCCAAAGGGAAATGAGTACATTTTTTAGAAATTTGGATGTCCAAGTCTTTGGTGCCAAGTTTCAATATTTTTATCTTGGACATGGTTACAAAAAGAGTTTGTTGGTAGTTTCAAGTTGCTCATGTAATAGAGATCTCTCATCCTATGACCTTGCCCAATCTGCTTCCCTGACCGAAGATCCTGTATAGAGCAACCTTTAGTTGAGAAGGAGGTTTCACATCCATGATCACATATTTGAGAAACATAAAGAAGGTTTAAATTAAGTTGAGGTACCACCCTCACATTTGGCACAAAGAAATCTTTGAAAAAACGTAAAGTTCCAAAACTTTTGACTTGTAAAGATGTATCATCAGCGGTTAAAACATAAGAGGTTTTTGAGTTATTACATAAGTCGGATAGCCCATTCTCAAGAGGTGTCATATTAAAGGAAGCTCCGGAATCAAGGATCCAAGAGGACATACCTGAAGGAGAAGATGAAGCGATGGCGGCACCCGAAGTTGATGGCGATTTGAGTAGAATTTGAAGTGCCTCTGATAGTTGGGCAAGAGAGAAGAAATCCTTCTCTTTAATAGGCTCTTCCTTCTTTTGAGTAGTTTCTTCAACGGAAGCAACCTTACTTTTTCAGAGCTTCATTTAGCTTAGGGCAATTAGGTCTTATGTGACCCAGTTCTTGGCAATGATGGCAAATAGCTTTTCTATAGTTGCCATTATAGTCATTTTGCCTTCCAAAGTGTAGAGGCTTGTAAGCTTTCACATGATTGTCGGGTTTAGACACGGTCAAAACTTTATCTCCTCATTTAATCATGCCAAGACGAGTTTCTTCTTGGCATATTTCAGCTATGACATTTTCCAACGGAAGAGGCTTAGATCTATGAAGTAGAGAAGATCTAACTTGTTCATATTCAGGCCTAAGCCCATGTAAAAATTGGAAAAAGTATTCTTTTTCCATTTGTTCTCTCCGTAGTTCAACATCTTCACTAGAAACCCATTTTGGTTCTAGTAGAGATAGCTCATCCCATAAAGGTCCAAGGGTTCTCAAGTAATCTCTTACGCCCATTTCTCCTTGTTTAATGGTACAAATTTTCTCTTGGAGGAGGAATTGTCTAGCAAGGTCCTTTTGAGTATACATACCTTTCATAAAGAATCATGCTTCATTTGCCATTCATTCAAAATTTTGCAATGTTGGCACAAATTTTGAGCTCCACATTGTTCATGAACCATGCAAGAATCTTTGCATGTTTGCTTTCTCAATCTTCAACTTTAGATTGGTGATCTTCAATGGCCTTCATGCGAGCATTTCCTTCAAGTGCTTTTTCTTGATCATCGTCCATCATTGTGAGTTCGAGTTGTGGTTCCAGAATAGTGCTCATAACATATCCCCAAAGCTTTTTACCCTTGAGATTGTTCTCCATGGCGGCATCCCACAGTAGTTGGTACCATTAAGTTTGAAAGAGAGATCAATCTTTTGTTCTCCTTCCATTATAACTCAAGAAAGGATGACAAACCAAGAAAGAGAAATACAATATGTAAACTACAACTAATCAACTAGCTATAACAAGAATCAAGAGCATAAACCTAGCTCTGATACCATGTAATGAAATACGCAGAAATAAACACAGTGTCCTATAATGGACATTCACACAGAATGCAAAGAACAAGTCCACAATGGACATACACAAAAACCAACAATGGCTTTCAAACATAAAAATCTTATAAAAGCAAGAAATGGGCTTCAAGAAGCTATACTTTACAAAGGGGTTTACCCCATTATTTATAAGCAAAGGAGTGAGACAGAGAGAGTAAAAGGATGAGAGAGAGAGAGAGCACATTGGGAGGCCCAACAAGGTGTCGTTGGGCCCCCAACGGTCACATTTGTGATCGTTGGGGATCCAATGACTCTTAGTTGGGACCCCCAATGTATAAAGCATTAAATGCTTTTTACAATAAAAAGACAATAATAAAAATAAGAAAAGAAAAAGAAAAAGAAAAGGAAAAAATAAAGAAAGTAAAAAAGATTAAAAATGCCCTATTGGGTAGAATTACAGAAATACCCTTTATCAGGTATTGATTATATATGAATTACATATATTTTAACAGCATACACATGTATGGGAGGCAATCACCCACCTTGGCCCATCCAATCAATGATCAGATGGTCACAAGAAACTTATAGATATGATCTACTGATTTTTTTTACTAAAAAAACAAGTTTTGGATGATGTGATTGTAATGCATAAAAAGGGGTTTTCAAGGGCTACAAAAATAAGTGGACCACACAATACCAAAATTTGACGGCCTAGAAGGTTAAGATTTTACTTCAAAAAACACAATCTAAAGTATGATCTCTAGTATATAAGCGGTGCTACACATCTATGGAGTCATCTTGAGTGAGGAAGAGTTTTTTGACTTAGGTGCACATGGGGGCAAGGTTTAGGCTGAGTTGTAGTGATGTAGGAGCGAGAGCGAGTCACCACTGGGTTTACTGGGTCCATTCGTACCCATTTTCTTTATTTAGTTTTTTTTGTATTTATGTAGTTTGGATCGTATTTTTGGATTTTATTTAATATCAGATCTATCTCAGATCCATATTGGTTCTTGAGTCATGTTTGGATTATAGTTTCGGATTGGATCTACCTTAGATCCATAGTAGAATTATGGTTTCTAGGGTTTTCCTCTCTTTATTATATATATTTATTGTAGAGACAAAAATTTGGGAGATAAATAAATTGTAAGTGATTTTATTTGATTTTCTTTCAAATTTTATGTTTTTTTCCTGTTTTCCATAGTTCGTAAATTTGTAGCTATGCTAGGATACCGATTTTGCAGGGTTCATGAGTGATCCTTCTGTCCACTGCATCAATTTGGTATTAGAGCTTCGGTTGTTCTCCTCCATCATCGATATTGCAAAGTTCGAGGAAAGATCCTGTTAGGAAAAATGGATGGTTCACCCTGATTCGTTCAATGGAACGATTTTAGGGAACAATCCAGTCAGATTCAAGATTCAACACGAGATTTCAACTCGTGGAGCAACATCAATTGATCATGGCTTATAGCTACCCGGATCAATGACAGACTTTGTCATCGGGCGATGTTACATGGTCACCTGGATCTTCAATGCAAATATCTATTACTGCCGCCAAGCATTTACTCATTGGACTATCGTGGTTTATCGTAGACCCTTAATCCGTTGAGGACGTGAATAGAGGCCCAACGCAGGTACTTTTGGATATACGGTCGGTGCACCTACCGATCAACCTTGATCTGTGGCACCCCTAGCCGTCCCCTGCTCACCATCTCCTTCCTCGTCTCCTTTCAACCACCCACCACCACCGTCCCCCTATCCTTCTCCACCATCACCTCCCGCGTCTTCCTTTCCTCCACCGCACCACCTGATCGACGACACTTCTAGCCGCCGGCTGGGAGGCCACAACCACCCATGACTGGCGGCACCTCAGTTCGTCAGCCGTCGGGCCTACCAATCGGACAACATCGTCCGCCCCCTTTTTCCCTCTGTATGCCCCTTCTTACTCAGCCAGACTATCGGTCGTTAGCCCTCCGCTAGTGGGCCACCACCCACTGACCATGGCACCCCTTCGGGCCTTAAGAGGTCCGGTGGGGGAACATCGTCATAAGTTCATAACCCTAACGTGGGTGGGGTTCTCCCACCCGATGACTCAGGTGGGAGTGTTCTACCCGTTGAACTGGTTCGCTCCCCTGCATGCCGTACAATCCGATTCTGGGGCTCTAGACCTGGTTCAAATGTGTTTAGGCCCAGCTCATGCTCATTCCCAACCTCCTGAGGTCAGGTTTGGTTTGGGTTCTCATCTGGATCAGCCCCAAATTCAATATTTTGGTTTCGTTCATGTCTAACCGACCCAAACTTGGCATAATCAGGCTCGGACGGAGCTCCAACTTGATTTTGGATTGGGTTAAAACCAAACCCAGCCACTTTGTGGACATGGATATGGTCTAGACCAGACCTATTATCCATCAAACTCGAACTAAGCTCTGTCCTACCCTAATTCTGGTCCGACGACTCATTATCTACCCAATCTGGTCGTGATCCAACCGGATTTTACCAAAACCCATGATCTAGACTACCTAAACCCTAACCCAAACAATGATCCATACTTGAACCATACCCAAATTCAACTTTACTATTACCAAACCCAACCTATTTCTACTTCACATGACCCACCTAAGACTACCTAACCTAACTTCAACTCTTGTTGAACCTTTTGAAGCCCATAATAACCCACAAACCCCAAGATCCCAATCAACTAAGATCCAACACAAGCATGCCAACACCTACGGGTTCAAAGTGGAGTTTCTAGAGTTTCATGGCTCATTGAATGCAAAAATATTCTATGACTGGGTTCATGTGGTGTGGTTCTACTTTAAGCACTATCATGTTCCGGAACATCGCAAGGTTCCATTGGCATCAACATGACTTTAAGGATCAGCCCAAGTATGATGGGATGAGTTGCACAAAGATCAAGAGAACCAAGGTTTGGGACAAGTTCAGATATGGGAGGAGATTCAGCGTTGATGCCAACCAGGTTTATTCCTAAAATTTCTACCCAAACACAAGCATGTGAAACCAATTTAGAATCTAATTCAGACAAGCTTCCGTTAGAACTTATCCATGACTTATTCGAAGACCTAGATCCAATTAAAGAAGATTTGGATCCAGAATATCATAGCGAATTCAAACCCATTTTTATTGGATCTCCCAAACCGTATTATAGAATCCATTGACCCATTCATAGATAAACCCAATTTGAACCTGAACCAAAGCCTATCAAGTCCAATCCCACATGAATTTTTCCATATTCATTCCCAATTCCATCATGCTCAAACCCAATTGGATCTAGTTCAAAATGGGCCACCTCAAGCCATGCCTAGCATCCAAATTGAACCTCTCCAAAACCCATTTATACCTAAAACTAGTCAGGAACCAAACTATAGTAACGAGCTCCAAAATCATCCTATGTCTATCATGCCTAAATCAAGTCTGCTTCAAACTATTAACTTGTCTAAACCGAACTAGTATGATTTTTCACGGTTAGCTATGGATGAGGCTCCTTCAAAATGGGTCCAAATTTTGCCTCAGCCATCTGCTTTAGATCCATTTGACTCGTTTTACTTTGGAAGCATCTTACATGACTTTGGTTGGTTTGAAAAAAAATGTTTTCGGTTTTAGTGTGCATGTTATGGTAGATCCTGCTCGGTTTGTTCAGTTGGTAAAGCATCATCGAGACCCAGTTCTATATTATGGGCCCATAACCCACAAGGTGTAACATGATTAAAAAGCTCGCAAGCAGGATCTAGACTTGAGGAAAAGTCTTCTCCAAACTGGGGAGAATGATGCAGGGGCAGGAGCAGGAGTGAGTCATCACCGGGTTTACATGGTCCATTCAGATCCATTTTCTTTATTTGGTTTTTTGTATGTATTTAGTTTGAATCTTATTTTTGGATTTTATTTAATATCAGATCTATCTCAGATCCATATTGGTTCTTGAGTCATGTTTGGATTATAGTTTCAGACTATGTCACATAGGTGCGGGTGTGACACTTTAAAAAAACTTGAGTGCGGGGGTGCAAGAGGGTATATATATTTTTTAATATATATATATATATATATATATATATATATATATATATATATATATAAAACTTATCCATAAAACAATCTCCCAATGAAAAAATATGTTTTTCACCAGAAATAATAAAAATTAGGATCCAAATTCAGATGCATAAAATTCATACCGAATCAGGATCCAATTAGTTAATCGGGTATGTAGCCTAATGGGATACCCGTGGATTTAGCCATTCAAAAATAAAATAATTTATTGAAATTAGAGCAAACTTCTCTCGATTTAATGCAGAAATCTATTCCAGTACAATTTCCATTTTTTTTATTAATGCATTTTTGACAAAACCTTGTAAAAAGTATAAAAGAATGTACATGCCTCATCTTTTTATGACAAAACTGTGTAAAAACAGTAAAAGAATGTATATACAACTCAGAGCATTTAATGCACAACATTTTGTGCTGACGTTGGGACAAAGCTTTAAATATTTTTAAAGTGAAACATCTTTTATGACTCTTTGTAAAAAGTATAAAAAATATACATGGCTCAACTTTTTATGACAAAGCTTTGTAAAAAGTAAAAACAGTAAAAGAATATACGTGGCTCAAAGCATTTAATGCACATAAACTTTGTAAAATACGCAGCTGATGCTAGGACAAAATTTTAAATATTTTTAAATAATCCTTGGTGCTGGTTGACCGCACTCAGGATCACGTTGACCGCACCGGGTGCCACACCCGCACCCATGTTGTGTCGCATCGACGTGGGTGCGGCGGCCTCTATGCCGAGTCCCTGTGACAGGTTTCGGATTGGATCTACCTTAGATGCATAGTAGAATTAAGGTTTCTAGGGTTTTCCTCTCTTTATTATATATATTCCTTGTAGAGGCAGAAAAAGGGGAGATGAATGAATTATAGGTGATTTTATTTGATTTTCTTTCAATTTTTATGTTATATTTCCTGTTTTCCATAGTTCTTAAATTTGTAGTTGCACTAGGGTACCGATTCTGCGGGGTTCAGGCGATCCTCCTGATCATTGCATCATGTAGTCATTCTATTAAACAAACCAGGATCCATTCATTCTTGTCTCCTGTGTGGGCTCCTTGATGGACTCTTCTGTACATTTGTCAAGAAATAATTGCTAGCACATGGTCTCCCCATAATTTAAATGTTAGTCGCTTAGTTGCTGTGACCCTTCTTTTCCATGCTGAATCTACAATTTTGCTTTTGTTTCCATGTCAGGCAATACTTGCAGGTGCATTTGCCAAAGGAGAACATGACAAGGCAAGAAGAACTGCATCCAGAGTTTTGCTGGTAAATTTGATTTCAGATATATCATGATGTTTATTATGTACTTTTTGGATAATCATGATCAATCAAATAGCAGCAAAGCCTTATGCCTCAAGTCATGACACTTTGTTCAATCGACAATGAAAGTTCTTCAATTTTGCCTGGACATTCTATCAGCCATGTCCATGTATGACAGTTCTGCAACCCTCATCCTTGGAAAATTCTGCAACTGTAGTTTTTAGCTCATAGAGTATCCAGCACTTCTGAAAAAAATCCAGACTTCCATACATCTATAAACACTAATTTGCACTTCGACTTTAGGAACCGCTTTTTGGTTATCTGGATTGAAACATTTTTGTTAGTTAATTTTATTCGAAGTTTAAGCATCTTGGTAAGTTGATTTAGAATCATACAGCCGCTATCTTATGTGAACATTTAAATAAAGAACTAAGGAATCAAATGGTACTATTTATGAATTTTAGTCTCTCATACATTACATGACTCTTTGCATTTCAAAGCTCAAAAGTTCAGTGTGTGTGTGTGTGTGTTGTCTAGTAAGCCTAAGTCTTTGATGCTCATATGTCCCACACTGATATATATATATATATATATATATATATATATATATTTATTTATATATATCGAGAGAGAGGGGGGGGATGGTCCACCCCTTCAAAATCTGCCTGTTACATATGTTTTTTGTTAAATCTGATCATATGGATGTGATCTCCATAGTTGAAAACATATGAATTGACTCTTTGAATCAAATGTTTTTGATGTGTACATGGGATTTTACAAGGTTTCAAAAAATCAATGGTTCTAAAATTTTCTATGTTATAAAATCTTACCTACACCGAAAAAGTTTGATCCAAGAGACTATTCATATGTTTTCAATCATGGAGATCACATCCATATGGTCAGATTTGCCAAAAAACAAGTTTAACATACAGATTTTGAAGGGGAGGATAAGGAGTGGACCATCCCACTTCTCATATATATATATATATATATATATATATATATATATATATATATATATATATATATATATATATATATATATATATATATATATGAGAACTAGAGTGTGAACTAGGTATTTCTGATTCTTATTTTGCAAATCTGACTTTGTAGATGCGTTCAGCATGGTTCATTTGCTAGGAATCAAGTGTTGGATCATGCTTTTTCGCTAAACAAATTATAATTTTTGAATGCTTGAATATTTACGAAAATTCTCAGCCATTGATTTCATGCCTTAGAAAATCCTGCTTATGCATCACAATTGGATAATTCAAGAACCAGTCCCTTTAAAACCAAGCATGTAGATCACATCCATATGGTCAGATTTAAGTAAAAAAAACAAGAAAACCCATGAAAATCTCTGTTCACACTTTAGTTCTCATATTCTAATGTCTCTCTCTCTCTCTCTCCCTCTATATATATATATAAAAAAAAAAAAAGAGGAGGTCACATGTTAAGGATAAGAATATCAAGAGATCTGGAAATTATGTGAACTTCAACTCGTTAAATTTTCCTTTTTTAGCACTTATTCATTTGAAGTTTTATAGAAAACAAGAAATCTCGAAAACAAGAAGATTGAGATGCTGCTATTTGTCAAAAGGTGAAAAAATTGGAAAATATGTCACCTTAGTTCATTGCTTTCTGTGAATGAAAAGAGAATTCAAGAACCAGTCCCTTTAAAACCAAGCATGTAGATCACATCCATATGGTCAGATTTAAGTAAAAAAACAAGAAAACCCATGAAAATCTCTGTTCACACTTTAGTTCTCATATTCTAATGTCTCTCTCTCTCTCTCTCTATATATATATATATATAAAAGAAAGAAAGAGGAGGTCACATGTTAAGGATAAGAATATCAAGAGATCTGGAAATTATGTGAACTTCAACTCGTTAAATTTTCCTTTTTTAGCACTTATTCATTTGAAGTTTTATAGAAAACAAGAAATCTCGAAAACAAGAAGATTGAGATGCTGCTATTTGTCAAAAGGTGAAAAAATTGGAAAATATGTCACCTTGGTTCATTGCTTTCTGTGAATGAAAAGAGAATTTACTCTATGTGCTGTCTTCCAACATTTTGTTAATGGTCTTTCTGCTTCTTTTTTGTTTAACTGGATCAATATGAGTTTACATGGCTAGGTGTGAATTTGCCTAACAAATTCATGGAAGCCTTGAATTTTGAGCTAATTGACAAACTTGAAAGTATTGCACTGGAAACTGCATATGACTATCTCTGGATGCTAACTACATTCTTGTCATGAAACTGCAGCTTGGTTTCATACTTGGATTGATTCTATCAGCAGTTCTTGGAGTTAGCATGCCATTTGCCTCAAGATTGTTCACAAAAGATCCCCATGTTTTACAGCTTATGCGTATTGGAATCCCGGTATGTGCATACTATGGAATTTGCTCTCTTTTATTTGAGAAATGACTGCTTCAAATTGGCTTCATTTTGATATTCTGTTGTGGGCATGATTGCTGCCTTACCGCACATGGTTGGTGTAATGAAGTATGCGAAAAAATAAAGAATGCTAAAAGCATTCACAATGACCAACAATGGTTCAATACACAAGAGTAATAATAGCCAAGTCCACTACGGGACAACATAAACAAGCCTTAAGACACAAACTAAAAATAAATACACTTTATTGAAGGAGAGAGCTCTCAAGCATGAAGAATACAAAGGGGTTCACCCCTATTTATACACCCCAAAAGGAGTCTCAAAAGGAGAGCCAAAAGGGGGCTCCCATAGAGTCTTTGGGAGCCCCCAACGGTCACAAATGTGACCGTTGGGGGCCCCAACGACTCTATGTGGGGCCCCTTTTGGGTTGGATTTTGAGACAAAAAAATAAAAAGGAAAAAAAATAAAAGAAAATAGAAATGAAAAGAAAAAGAAATAGTTGTTTGCTAAAGCAACTATGTGAAAAGATGATAATACCCCTATCAGGTATTTTATATATATATATATATATATATATATATATATATATATATATATATATATATATATATATATATATATATAGTTACATATATTTTAACAGTTGGTGTCATGGTTGGTGGGATTTAGCATCCGTGCATGGTTTGTCCATGAAGATCATGGTTTCAATTCTCATCCAAGCCAGCCACATACTGAAGCTCACTTACACACTTTTTTTCTGAGATATTAAAATAACTGAACTGTACTAAAACTTTACTCAATATTTAAGATTTTGTCCACCTCAGAGTACCAGCTCTGCCACTCTGCATGCTCAGATTGGGATCCATGAGTGCCTGGCAGTGTGGTCCTATTCAAGTGGCAGACTGGCTGAACCACATTTAGTCTCCAAACCAAGAGCTGTATCATCTTATCTTTTTGTGTTCGCTTTGCCATCCAGTTTTCAGTCGAATGTTGGGCTTCACACTAACTGCTTTCATTGATCAGTTTGTTGCTGTCACTCAACCTATTAATTCACTGGCTTTTGTCTTTGATGGAATCAATTTTGGAGCATCTGATTTTGCTTATTCAGCATACTCTATGGTGAGTTATGATGAGCTGTGTTTATTTTTTGATATCAACATTTCCCAAAAGGGCATTTGAGCACATGAAATGCTCTTGGAGACTTGGACAAATATGTGAATGCTTCGAGGCTTCATATGTTTATCCCAAAATGCGGATATGCACAAATGCAACTTATAATATGGATGTGTTTACTGTGGTACTAGACCACCATAACTTATGGTGGTGCATTCTTGATTTACATAGATTTAATCTCCCAAACCAAAAACTGACATTGGATCATGGTTAGCATGATCTATTGCAAGTTTCTTTCATTAAAGTTGACTCCAAGATGTGTTGTGCCATTTTTAAACCATTTTATTTCATCAATTGTGGCCTTTGATTTTTCACTACTTTGAAACATATTAGCATAGTGGATAGATCATGCTAATCACATATGTATGGTTAGATCCAATATTTGCTGACTAGATCTATGCAAAACAAGAGCGTGTACCACTGTATGGTTTTGTGGTCAGAACCACAAATAGATTCTCTTAAAATAAATTGTGGGCATTATTTTATGTAAATTCATTCACTCATTTGGTGTTATATTAAAATAATTCTGTTTTTTCAGGTTTCAGTAGCCATTTTAAGCATCTTGTGTTTGCTGATTTTGTCATCTACTCATGGATTCATTGGCATCTGGATTGGGTTGACAATTTACATGACTCTTCGCATGTTCGCTGGATTCTGGAGGTTCATAAATGCCTCTCTCTCTCTCTATATCTATCTATCTATCTATATATATATATCTATCTATCTATCTATCTATCTCTATATATATATATATATATATATATATATATATATATATATATATATATATATATATATATATATATATATATATGAGAACTGAACATATTAGGCCCCATTTCTCGTTCTGCCCCATAGGTTTTAAGTGTTTTATGATATATCTGAACCATTAGATGTGTTTAGCATGCTTGATTTAGTGAGAATCGACTCTTGGATCATGTTTTTTGGACAAAAACATATTTTTATGAGTCGGGAAAAACTGGTACCTTCATAGCCATTATTTTGGATCACCGGGAAAACCTGTATACAGGTCAGATTCCAAAAGTCGGTTCCCACTAAACAAAACCTATAGATCACATCTATGGTGTTAGACGTGAGAAAAAATACTTAGAACTATGATTTTTGAAGGGGCCTAGCGAGACCTAAAGAAAAAGGGCGCCTAAGGAACACATTACTCTCTCTCTCTCTCTATATATATATATATATTTTCTTTTCAAAATATTTTTATTTTTATCACATTTATTGGCAAAATATTGGCAACAAAATCAATTAAAAGTAAACGCAGAAAACAATTTTTCACAAATGAAGAAATAAGAGGAAAAATAATTTCTGCCAATATTTAAGTATTTATCAGCTGGAAAAATATCATTTTTTTTGCAAAACAATGCTGATATATATATATGATTTTGAAAACCTCCCCAATATAAAACCCTCCTAAGCCTCCCAATGGACATTTTATTGGATTTTTGGTGTATTTTTCTGTACAGATGTGATCTATATGCTTGTTTTTATAAGAATCAGTTCTTCGAGCATTTGATTCTAATGCATGGATAGGTTTTTATAAGTTTCAAAAAACAACCGCCTACAATTTTTATAAATTTTTGAGGCTCCAAATACCATTTTTTTCTATCCAAAATTCATGATCCAAGTGTCGATTTCTAGTAAATCAATCATGCTGAACACATCTATACTATTAGAATTTAAAACACAAAAAAATTTCCATTTGGTAGGTTTGGGACTGTTTTCATTGGGGAGTTTTATGTATGAAAATAATAATAATAATAATAATAGTAATAATAATAATAATAATAATAATAATAATAGTAATAATAATAATAATAATAATAATAATAATAATAATAATAATAATAATAATAATAATAATAATAATAATAATAATAATAGGGTGCTGGGGTGCACCTATACCCATCTATCCACAAATCATGGGTGTAGGTTGTTTCTCAGTCAGATTTCAACTTAGTTCATTTGGTTGAATTATACGTTGAATCATGTTTTTTAAATGCCAAAATACAATTTTAAGTCATGAAATTTTGGTACATTTTGGACCATTGATCTTTGAAGATCTTTAAATTAACCTACATGCACATTGTAAACTAAAAAATCTTGATAGATTATATTTTGTTGGGTTTAGTCAACAAAAAACCTCAACATTATGAAATACTGTGGGTTTTGCTAGGTAAGTGTAGGTGCACCCTAAGCAACACACACAGCACATATATGTATTATGTGTGTGTGTGTGGGTGGGTGTTGCTGTTTAATCTTATGGATGCAAATAAACTAAGAAAATTCATGACTTTGGTGTAGGATTGGTACTGCAAGGGGGCCTTGGAGCTTCTTGAGAAGCTGATCGCCCTTCAACATCGTTTGGTTACACGGTTACAGAATGAGTAGTGATATTGCCATCAGCAATGGACCTAAAAATCAAGTCGACATTGTTGTGGTTCCTCAAGTACCGACACCGAGGGGTATTTTGGGCATTGGGAGCACAGACGAAGAAGGTTTTTTTTTTTTTTTTTGGTGGGGGGGGGGGGGGGGTTGGGAGGGCTTCTGGTGGATATCTAGACTTCTTTTCAAATTCAAAATGTCTTTCACAAAATGTGTTTCTTCCCCCCCCCCCCCCACAATGTATTAATAAAATGCAAATATGTTTTCGCTATAACTTATACGTGCATGCGTAAATGTGCAAATAAGGCTTGCATACTTGAATTAAGCATGAGTTCTAAACAGTCAAATGCCAGCATTTTATCTTGTGCACCCGAGTTCACAATTTGCAAACCACACACACACACACATATATAAAAGAGTAGGAGGGTGGACAAGATCAGGTGGGTGTTAGGCACTGGCCTCCGGCATAGAGGGAGGGTACTTCGGCGTAAGATGGATTCTTTGGCGTTAATGGGGTTTCCACTTCAAGGATCCGGCGGTGCTCAGATCGACAAAAAGGAGATCTGGCAGTCCTAGGCTGCGACAAAGGTTGCAGAGAGAGAGAGAGAGAGAGAGAGAGAGAGAGAGAGAGAGAGCATGTGAAATTGGGGGAAAGGGCATTGAGTGGGGGTCAAAATGGGGCTTTTAAGTACCCCTTGTCTTGGTTGTTGGATCTCATTTAGATCCAACGGTTACAAAAAGTGTGTTTGGGTTAGCTCAGGGTTGGTAGGCAGCTAGCACTTATATATATAGTCGCAAACATCTTTATCGGCTATATCTTGGTGGGACCATTTTTCACGATATTATAGGTTTGGTGATAAATTTTGAGGATTAAAAAAATAAAAATATATTAAATAACACAAATAAGTAATATCATGTTTAGATAATAAAATACATATATAATAAAAGAAATAAGTAAAAAATATAAAATAAAGAAGAAAAACACATTTAAGATGTAGAAAATAAATAAAATATAGATATATGAGTAGGTGTTTGGTACCTACGACCAGCCTTCCGGGCTTTTAATAGTTGTCTCCATGTTTTTCTTAAATTTGGTCATACAATGTGCTCTACATGCTTGATTTTAGAGGAATAAACTCTTGGATCGTTGGGTTTTGACACACATGTAGGTTTTTATAAGGTTTAAAAATTGACAGTGTTGATTTTCATAAACATTCAAGGCTTAAAAAATCATATTTGCTATCAAAAAAACAAGATCCAAGTGTTGTTTCCTAGCAAAACAACCATGCCCAACACATCTAAAAAGACAAATTTGTGAAAAATAACTTGAAAATACCCATTTGCTTGTGATAAGCTGGCAGTAGGTCAAAAAAGTCGTAGGCATCTACCACTTTTTCTATATAAGGTGGGTGCTAAATGAGTTTTTTCAGGGTTTTTTTTTTTTATTTTATTTTTAAATTTTGACTGTGCAGATGTGATCTATGTACTTGATTTTATAGGGATCAACTCTTGAAGTGTTACACATGGGTGGGTTTTTATAACGTTAAAAAAATAAACTGTAAAAAATCTTTGTAAAATTTTGAGGCTCCAAATATCATTTTTTTTCATTGAAAACACATGATCCAGGTGTGAATTCCTCGTAAATCGACCATGCCCAACACATTTATGGGGTTGGAACTGCAAAAAAAAAATACCGAAAGAGCTAAAAAACCCATTTAGCACATTTCATTTAGCGCGGACCCATTTTTTCTCTCTCTCTCTCTCTCTCTCTCTCTCTATATATATATATATATATATATATATATATATATATATATATATATATATATATATATATATATATATATATATATATATATATATATATAATGAGGATTGTTCTACCCCTTTTCGTTAGGTCACCATTGGGACCCACAAAAAATCGTAGTTTTAAGTGTTTTATATTAGATCTAAACCATTAGATATGTTTGTCATTGTTTACTCAATACAAAACATGTTTTTCATTAAACATCTTTATGCTCAGATGTGCATTTTATAGAGAGAAAAAAATCAATGGTTGAAATTGTACTAAAATTTGATGATATAATATTCACATTTTTACATCAAATTAAGTTGAAACAAAGCTTTTTTTTAATAAATGATAAATGTTAAAATACATCTAATGTTGAAATCTAACATAAAACACCTAAAACTATGGTTTTTGAAGAGACCTAATGGTAACCTAATGAAAAAAGGGGCAGCACAATCCCCTTCCAAATGAAACATGCTCAATGTTTGTTTTTTCTTAATTTGACTATATAGATGTGATCTCTACACTTGATTTTATAAGGATCATCTCTTAGAGCATTTGATTATAACACATGGGCAGGTTTTTATAAGGTTTAAATATTGGAGGTTTCAAATATCATTTTTTAATCAAAAAAGCATGAGCCAAGTGTTGATTCATAGTAAATTGACCATGCCGAACACATCTATGAAGTCAGAATTGCGAAAAAACACTAGAAAACCTGAAAAATTCATTTTGCATGATTTCATTACACACACACACACACACACACACATATATATATATATATATATATATATATATATATATATATATATATATTTAGTGCTATTGAACCGAAAATCATAGATTCAAGCTTTGTCAACTTAATCAGACCACATAGATGCATTTAACATGGTTTGTTTGGTAATGATCAAATCTTGGATTGTGTCATTTCAATTAAAAAATATGATTTTATTAGTCATAAACTTTCAATGCATTGTGGGTCATTTATTTTTAATGCACGTAAAAACTTGCTTACATGTCACAATCACATGATTTATAACCCATTGATACTCAAATACATATTTTAGATCACATCCATACTGTACAAAAAAATATCTCAAAATATGAAAGAAGAGGATTTGTATTCAATAGTTACATGCCTTCAATAGCACAAAATATCAGCCATATATATATATATTCTCAAATCAGTACAGATGTGTTTTAGATGCTTGATTTCATAAGGATGGACTCTTAAATTGTTCAATTCTGACATGTGGGTAGGTTTTTATACGGTTTGAAAATCAATAGCCTACAATTTTTATAAACATTCAAGCTGAAAAAAAACATATTTTTACTATAAAAACATGATCCAAGTATAATTTTCTAGCGAGTCGACCATGCCCAATGCATAAGGCCAAATTTGTGAAAAACACCCAAAAAACTATTTCACTCAGGCTAGGTGCCAAACTTTGTTAGACGCTTACTCCCCACTACATATATGGAGAGAGAGAGATGACTAGCTCCTAGGCTGTTTATGTTTCAAACACCTTTGCTAACATAGTTGCATGTATTTTTTGCTTAATTCAAATGAAAAATGACTATACAATACAACAAAAATGACACATACTCCAAATGCCACACAATTTTTGAAATTTACACCATGTCCAAATTCACAAATGCCCAACTTTTTTAGGACCGTTTTACTCTTCACATCAACGAAACTCCTGAGGTATGCTGTCCCAATCTTGCAACCTATCACTAAAAACTATATTTGCACGATGACTTTGCAGACCTCACGAAGTTCACATAATCAAATTTATAAACCTCTTGTAATTAAAATTTGTGTACGTTCACAAATACCATACAAAATTCACATATATAGACGACATTCACAAGCAACCGTTCACAAATACCATTAAAATTTGTGTAACTGATCTTTAAAGAGGTTCACATATATGTGATGACATTCACATATTGATGTTTGCGAATGTTTTTGACTTTCACACTCTAGTCGATCTCTCCAAATAGGGTACTACTTTTACATATATAGTACGACATCTGTGAGCTACCATGCAAATCTTCTTTAAGTAAATAATCCTCAAGAAAGTCTGCAAATGTGTGGTGATAATTGCATATAATTTTTGCGAATATCCCTGACCTTCACACTCTTATAAGAAGATCACAAATATTGTGCTACTTTCACAAATATTATACGACCTTCATAAAGAGTGCTTGCGAATCTCCTTGGACAAAATTTTGTTCAATGAGAAATGCAAATATGTGCTGGCATGTGTAAATTTTTAGTATGTGAATTTTCATATATTCGCATGCTTGTTGAATCATATATAAATTGATTTTTATTTTTTTTATTTTTTCTGAAAAGCACCTGTGAATACTACAAATTTTTCAAAATTTTATAAATATTCTCCTTTTGCCCCTAGCCACCATTTTCTGAGTAAATTGAGTCAATTTCAATCAAAATTCCAATTATTTCTCGAATTCACTGGGATCAGAATCCATTGTATATATATGACCAAAGTTTTCCTTTGAAAAATCGAGTTCTGGACTCGGGTTTTCATTCCCTTTACTAGTCATATATATATACCAGAAAATGAAATTCAGTTTTCATAAGAGAGCAAAAAGCAAAACACAGAAGAAGAATAAAGGGGAGGTGAGTTATTGTTAAGATATGAATGCAAATGTATGGCAAGGAGAGAAAGCAAAACAGGGAATGCGTAGAGCAATGATTCAAAACCGAACAACAATTAGATGCGATGCTTGAATCAACAAACATAAAAGCAGAACTGATGTTGTGGGATGAATCAAAGGTGAAATGCAGATTAGAAATCTTTTGAAATACAAGTGAAAATATTAATTGGATGGAAGAAGTATCTCTAAAACCAAATCGATAGTTACATATTAACTACAAATTGCAAGAGAATGTTAGAGGAATATGATATAAACCCAAAACGATGAAATGAATGCAATGCAAACAGAATAAGATACTAATGCAAGGATATAACTAATAAAATGGTGGAGCAAAAAAATGCAGAGATGTCAGAAATGCTGCATGGAAGGAGATTTTACAAATGACTGAAACAAAGTTGGCTGTAGACTCAGAACATATTTTGTTCATAATAAACCCAGATCGGATATTGGGCTTCACTGCAACTATTCTACTGTAGATGCAGGGGATTCCAGATGGGGATATAGTGGACAAAAAATTAAAATGATGATGCTAGTGATGGACTATCAAACCTAATATGAACAGATGTTCAAAATCACCAACGATAAAGAGAATGTTCTGAAACTAATGATGACGATTCACCATATCCAGGTGAATCAATGATGTCATTGCAGGACATCACCGATTACCAACAGGTGATACTGTCGTGGATGCAACCCACTTGAATAGATGCAACAGATTCACAATAGGTAATACCAACAGGAAGTTGATTTCCCCAAATCATGAATGTATATGACAAAATGATTATATAAGATGATAAAACCATCGAATCTTAAAAAAAAACATGAAGCAAATACCATGATACATAACGAACGTAAACCACAGTGAAATCAACAAAGCTTTAAAAGGCAAAACAACAGAAGGAAAAAGGGGGAAAAGGCAGAAAAAATCAATCTTCAATTCTTATAAATTCAAAATTCTTCTTTCTATTCTCAAATTCTATCTTGTTTAAAAAATTCAAACTTCAATTTCAAAGTCCAATTTGATTTTGAAATGTCAAATTCACTTCAATATTCAAAATTCAATTTCCAAATCAAATCCAATTTCAAAGTTTAATTCAACTTTGAAATTCCAAATTCATTTTCAGGATTCAATTTCAAATTCAATTCAGCATTTTAGATCAAATTTCAAAGTTCAATTTAAACTTTGAAATTCTCAGATTCATCACCTGATTTTAAACATGCCAGTTTTAAAATCAAGTTTTATTCTTTATTCTTCACTTCAGGTTCCCAAATCTTCCAAATCATCTACTGATTTCAAAATTCAAGTCTGAATTCAAGATTTATTCTTTATTTCTCAAAATTCTAAAATTCTAAGTCTTAAATCCTAAATCGGACTTTAAAACTTAGTATTCACTCTAAAAATCGATTTTTCCTAAAACTCATCCTCCTTTTTCAATTTCAAAATCGATTAAGGATTTCTCAGATCCAATTCTGAGTTTCATCTGGATTTCCAAAATCCAAATCCCATTTTTCAAAATCCATTCCCAAACCCAGATTTCAATTTCATCTTGGATTCCAGACTTTGGATCCAATTCCATTTTGGATTCCAGATTTCAAATTCAATCCCATCTTAGATTCCAGACTTCGGATCCAATTCCATTTAGGATTCCAGATTTCAGATTCAATTCCATCTTGAATTCTAGACTTCGGATCCAATTCTATTTAAGATTCTAGATTTCAGATTCAACTCCGTCTTGGATTCCAGACTTCAAATCTAGTTTCATTTCCAATTCCTATTTTCAAAACCATTTAAAAAAAACTATTTCTTAAAGTCTAAACCCAAATTCAATTCCTGCTTCAGGTTCTGAAATTAAGAATTTCTTTTTCAGAATCAATCCATTCAAATTCAAAAATCCATTTTCCAAACTCTGATTATTCCAAGACTTGGAATTTCAAGTCTCTCTTTTCAGATCTATTTCAAAATTCTAAGTTAGATTCAAAATCTAACTTCTTTAAACCAATTTCAAACCTTTGAATAATTTCTTCACTCCATTATCAAATTTATTTCAGAATCACTTGAGAAATCTCAGAATTTCTAAATTATTTTCTCAAAAGCGTACATCTTTTCATTTGCATTGCACAAGTATGATTCTTTGTGCATTTAGACTTAGAATAAATTCTTAGACAATATTTAGGCAAAGCAAAAGGCATAAAATTCGATCCTTGGTTCGATTACCCCTGGTAAAGGCGTCAGGAACGATCGAACATTGTACCGAGGAGCGAATCCCGTCTCTCCATTTTTTCACAAAATTTTAAAATGGAAGCTAGTATTTTTTAAATATTTTTAAAATTAAGGTCAAGTGAGATCTTTGCAAAAGAGTTCCTCTCTCTTATTTCTTTTCTTTTTTCTCTTCTTTTCTATCTTTTATTCCCCTTCAAAAAGTGTTAGAAAAAGAAAGAGAAGGAAAAGAGGGAATGAGCGGATTTTTTTTTGCAATGATCATAGAACCCTTACCTTTTTCCCTCTCTCCTTGTCACGATTCTTGTGAAATCTTTCTGCTTCATTCTAACGAGGCTGTATCCTTCTCATCGACTTCTTTAGTTAGGTCAAAAGGTGAGTTTCATATAAATAATATATATGCATATTGTTTTATTTCATTTAAAACCTTTTTTTAGAAATGAGCATTTAATAGCTTTGCAGTATGTATGTTTGGTTGTTGCTATGGATGTTTTATATATATTTCCATGTATTTTATTTAATATGTAGCACTTGATTTATCATTTAGGGTATACTATGTTTAGGGTTTATATATATATATATATATATATATATATATATATATATATATATATTATCGGTGTTGTAGATGATTTATGTTTGTTCGATTGTCCTTTATTTAATATCTGATGGTTTCATTTTAGTGTAATAGGGCTAGGGTTGACTGCGCATTCAATTAGTGTAATGGGGTTAAAGTTGTCTCTGTACAAGCATTAAATAGGGGTTAAGGTTTATTGTGGGTAGTTGGTTTTAAGAGTGGTTGTTGTATGTAGTGTTGTTAATTGAATGTATGAAGGGTATATGGATGGCCTTTTCTCACATACTATTTTTATTAGATGAATAATATGTTGTATGGCTGGTGTAGGTAGTTAATGATGGCCTATAAAAGAGTTAGAGTATAATACCGTAGCACTAATCATCTTATTTGGAGATCCATACCGGTCTCTAAAAATAATAACTTTAAAAAATATATGACTATGATGTCATGTAAAATCAGATATACATAAGAGTTATTAAGCTTTTGGTATAAATATTCTCCTAAAGTAGGTAGCCAAGATATATAAATAGTCGTTTTGAACGATGATGATGTAGACTTAGTGTTACTTTAGCAGCAACGTTTACTTAGTTGCTCACAAAATTAAACAAGAAGCAGTTGAAAGTGATGTATAAGAATTTGTTCATGAATGAAATGATGAGAATCTTTTGGAGAATATGCATATATCTCAGACACCATCTATTGAGCCAAGTCCATTGATGAATATCCAATTGTCCAAAATTATGGGCAACATTGATGTCCTAAACATCGAGCTCATGCACACGAAGGCATGCAATTTCCCAAACCAATTAGGAATATAAATGTTTGACATGCAAGAAATAAAGAACTTTCACAATAAAATTGATGTTGTATATGATCAAAGGATCACTGCAAAGGATATGGAACTGCGTAGGCCAACCAATGCTATTGATCTTCATCGAAGTAATTTGGATGACATGTATCCTTTTATGGTAGATGATATAACTATGTACAAGTTGTTGGACTTTGTAATATATGCTTGAGATGTAGGTGTTATTTTTATGATTAATCTTGAACGTTAAAAATACACGAATGTTGCATGCATGAAAGCAAATAAAGTGATAGATACAATGAATTTTGATTTAATTTGTGCAACCAAACAATCAATTAGTGGTAGCAGTGATCACATTGATAGTAAAAAATCAAATGATATTGATGATGATGATTATACCATGTCGGTTAAGCTGGACCAAGACAATGATGGCATAGGATAAATAGTGGTAGATGAAAATGGGAAGTCAAACCCTTGATATGTTGTATAAGCTATACGATGTCCCACATAATGCTTCATCGACTCTTATTCATGTCTATCCACCAAAAGTGACTAAAAAACCATGGTAACCTAAGGTAAAGAGATGTAAAATAGAACACAAGGATGTGCCATACAAGTGCATTGTATGTGGTGAGGTTGGCTACAACAAGCAGAAGCACGAATAACAATATGTTTGAATACTTCTTATTGGAAAATGCATATTTGTTAAGAGTTATTGAATGAATTGCTTAGATGTATTTATTTAGAGTTTTTTAATAAGCTGCTCCAATATCTTACATCTTCTACATATATTTTAGGTGGTTTGTAATGTATACACGTAAAGAAAAACATAGCAGCAAAACGAGAATGAAACTCCCACCCCTACTCCCAAACAATGATCCAATTGTGATAAGATGTATAATAAAATAAGTTATGTACATATACAATCAGTGATGCTGACATATACATGTTTATATTCATTTCTAATTGATCATGAAAATAGGTTGGTGAAAACCAGTGAGATGGACAACAAAAAGAAGAGTCAAACGAGCAGGATTTGTACATAAAAACTATTTTGAGCAATGACGTAAGTGTTAGTTTTGCATATTTGTTTGTTATATTTGCATAAAAACTAGTTGTTTGCCATTAACTGTTTACAACAAATGGTCGAAGCAAGAGTGATGTGAGATGGGGCTCGTTCCTTCTTGGAGAAACATAAATTGTCATATCCTTTTGAGGAATGAGATAAGGTTTCTGTTGGACAACTTTGCATATATACATTTATATTTACAATACATAAAAAATTTCATGTACTTATGTCTTCAACTCGATTATGTCTTCAACTCCATTTATGTTGCATATCTTAATTTTTTTGAACTGAGGGAACTAACATTGAGTTCTTTGGAAAATGAATATAAATGCGAAGGAGTTCAGGCTATACAACTCCATTGGTTCTACTATTCATGCAGATAAGAACATCAAACATCTACTATGATATAATTACTTATTCAATAATATTCTTATTTTTTATAAATAATAAAATACATTTATATAAATTTATGCAAAAGTATCGATATTCACATAGGATAGTGAGATGAACATTTGCAAGTGGAGATTGTGAACTTGATGACCTTCACGCATAAGATGCTTGTATATCTTACTTAAGTTGAAAATAAAGGCATTCAATGCAATATGTAGATATATTCACCAAGGCATTGTGAAATGATCAGTTCATTCAACTCAAAAGCAAGTTGGGCGTTGTCCATCCTCATGCTCCAACTTGAGGGGGAGCATGTTGGAATAAAATTGATAAGGATACCTGCATTTGGATGTTTCTTTATCGATTTTATCCCATTTAACGTAGATTAGTTTCCTTTCATTTGATTTTCAGTTATAGATTAGTTTCTCTTATTCATCCCTAGAATCGTGGGATTGTATATATACACACTCTTGTATTCTTGTAAAAGTAAGACACACATATATGAGAAAACCAAAATTTCCCTCTCATTCTTGTTTTCTCTTCATCTTTTTTCCTAGGATCCTTGCATTTGGCCGCTTCCTTATTGATTTTATTCCAACAACAGTGGATCCGACCTATTTTATTTACCCAATTCTTACATCGTATAAGGCAATCTAGGCCTTTTTCACACATGCATACACACACAATGTGATGTAAATGTGCTAAATGGTATTTTTTGGCTTTTTTTGGTACTTCTTTTCTGATTATGACCCCATAAATGTGTTTGGCATAGACACCCAAATTGTGTTTTTTGGATTAAAAAAATGATATTTGGAGCTTTAAAATTTTACAAAGATTTTGGACTGTTGATTTCACAAACCATATAAAAACTCACTCGTGTCAAAATTGAATGCTGTTATGCACACCACAAATTTTCAAACCATATAAAAACCCACTCATGTGTCAGAATTGAATGTTGTTATGCAAACCACAATAAAACAAAGCAAACCATAAGAGCAAGAGAAGACACAAGATTTATATGGTTTGGCACTCAGGCCTACGTCCACAAGCAAAGGAGGAGCAAGAAATCTACTAGCAAATGCGAGGAAATACAAAGGCGAGATACAAAGCTAATGTCCACGGGCGAAAGCATTCAATGCAATGGTGTGGATAATAAAGTACATTCACATAAATATCATACGAATGCCTTCAATTTCACACATAATGAAGTATATTCGCATAAACATCATGCAAACTTCCCTATCCTCCCATCACAATGTGCAAATGTCCTCAATTTCGTAAATAATAAAGTATATTCGCAACACTGTGTGAGAATGTCCTCCAGATTATAAATAATAGAGTACATTCACATACACATTATGCAGACCTCTATATCCTTGAATCACAATGTGAAAATGTCCTTTATTTTGCAAATAATAAAGTACATTCACATCACTATGTGCGGACCGCTATATGCTTGCATCATCGTGTGTAATGTCCTCTAGTTCGCACGCTATGATGTGTGAATGCCATCTAGAAGTCATTGTATATATAATATTTAGAAAATCACTTGTATATTCAAATGATATACATTAAAAAAATTCATAGAATAAAAAAATTCACCTGTTGTATATACATTAAATTCAAACATTCACACAAATCATATACATTTAGAAATGAGATTTAAATGTAAACTTTATAACTTCACAAAAGTTTTATATCTATTTAAATTTACAAAAGTATTCAATTACAAAAGTTACATGTATGCAAATACAAAAGTATTCAAATTTAGAAATATATACTAACTTAATTATAATCATTTTAATGATTTATAAAAGTAACAAAACTTAATTATAATTATTTAAAAAATAATATTTACTAAATTATAATAATTGATAAAACAATGTCAATTAAAAACAAAAGTCACTGTTATGGATGTGTTAGGCACATTTTTAGCTCATCGATAACCCGATTCTTGTTAGCGATCAAGTCAACTTGAGTCCATATAATGGACTCCTTCACTTGAAGCAAATCCTTCAGCATGCGTTTTTTAGCTCTTGCAAGAGCCAACTCTGCATTCACTTCACTTGCAGACCTTATGTGCTTCATACTCCTCGCCCCAACTTCTTTATCCTCCTTAATGCCCCTCTTTGCAAAGAGACTACTTGAAAATTCCAGGTTGTCAGTAGCTACGTCCTCATCTTCAAAGGCAGGTATCATGGATGACAAGTCGATGTCCTCACTGTCGTCGAGCCAGTCTTCAATTTTAGTTTTGAACATCATGGGGTAATCCTTGGTTCAATCCTTCATATAAAAAGTGATGCTTTTGCTAACTATGTGAGGGTAATGAGGTGGTTGTTGAACAAGCTCAAACCGCCGGACCACTTGGCCATTTGATGCTCAACTTCATTCATGTTGTTCAACCAAATATCCCTACTTTACAAGAGTCGATACCTATAGGTTTTGACCCACTGGCAAGTGTCGACCCCTATATTGTAGGAGTCGACACCTATAGTTTTTTTGACTCACTGTCCAGTGTTGACCCCTATAGTTTGTCTGAACTTTTGGCAGTGTCAACCTCTGCTCTACAGGAGTCGACATCTGCAAATTTTTTGAACTTTAGACACTGTCGATCCCTGCTCTACCGGAGTCAACACTTACAAACTTTTTGACTTTTTGGCAATGTTGACCCCTGCTTTATAGGAGTCGACACTTGCAGTCTCTCTGATCTTCTGGCAATGCCAACCCCTACTCTGCAAGAGTTGACACCTGTGGGTATTGACCTACTGATAGTGTCGACCCCTGCTCTATAGGAGTCAACCCCTGTAAATCTTGGCCTTCTGGATAGGGTCGACCCTTACTTCGCAAGAGTCGACCCCCTAAAATTTTGACCTTCTGGAGGGTCGACTTCTGCAAGGATGATTCAACCCCTACTCCATCAAATGTTCGTATAACATGCCCACTTTTGAAAAATTAAGTGTAATGGCTCATATGTCTTACTTCATCTATAATAGCCTACTTAAAATCATGGATTCCCTTATCATATTTTGTGCTTGCATGTAATTATTTACCATTTTTCACACTTATCATTCCATGCTTGCATAAACGATGAGATCAACCATCAAGCTAGGGTTTACAAAACCCTAAGGGCCATATGAATACGTATATACGTAAAGCCCGAGAATTCTGATATGCAAATATGTGTTCGGCTTAAGACAAATCCAAGGTTCAAAAGAACTACAATAATGTTAATTGAATATCATATTATGTGTATGTCATATGAACTATATTTTGTTCACTCATATGCATGATATATGTATATGGCTTCATGGGCAACATGCTCAAAAGGGGCTAATGGTACCAGAGCAACTCTGAATGATAAATAAGGCATGCATACACACACACACACACACACACACACACACACACACACACACACACACACACACACACACACACACACACTTAAAGTGATCCTCCTTCACAAGCAAAGTGCTCGTAATTACCAGAGAAATTACTAAATGGGTGGGTACATATCCTAAACATATGGCTACCCAGAATGGGTATATGGGCTATTAAGCCATGTAATGCCTATGAGAGGCATATATGATGAAAAGTTTCATATTAAAGAGAAAGCTCTATTACCCATTCAACTTTGTGCTTACATTGGAGAGGGTAAGTGGTACAACTCCCATAGCCATTGTTGTCAATGAAAACATGCTCCTCGAGTGGCAATAACTCGACGTCTCTGGTCATCAAAGGTAGGGGACATGATTTATTGCAAGTATAATCCTAGGTTGGTAGTTTTCACACTTCTGCAGAAAGTTAGGGTGAATCCTTATTAAAACACGCCATGGGAAAATCTCTCTTGGTCATTATACCATCTCGTGTGGCTTTTGTGACAAGCTAGTCGTATGGGTTACTAAAATACATAGAACAATAAACCTGTGTACGATCTTGGTCTTGACTTGGAGCTGCCCCTATGAGTACCCATAAGGGGTTAAATATCAAAACAAATACTTTTATGCTCACACTGATTATTATTGTGAATACCTGCTTGATAAAATATGATTCCTGACTTGCATGCTTTAACTATATTCATGCTTTATTGAACTTACGCTTTAGCTGTACTCATACTTTCTCTGAAATCATGCTTTATTTGAGATTACATGCATTTTACCTGAAATTAGAATAATAACCCAACATGATTTCATCAGTCTGACCCTTTAAAGGAAATTTTTAGGTGATTAGCTCATGGACAGTGGATGGCACGAGACAGGGGCAACACCTTGAATCTAACTTCTAGAGGATCACATGCCATCTCAAGGTGTCTTTTGTTCATATATTGTTTTGACACTATATTTTTGTAAAATGAACTCTGATGTAAATATAACCGTTTAGACTTTTTGACTTATCTGGTTTTTGTGAATGATTCTCACCTCTGACCTGCCTGAAGTTTGCTTAACCCCGAAGTTAAAATAATCATTGTTCTGCTGCTTAAAGGTTAAAAAAAAAATTTCAAATTTGTTTATAATTTTTTTTTGGCTTAGAAATTTTGGAGTATCACAAAATTGATATCAGAGCATAATTTTGGAAGTTTTGGTTCAAGATTTGCCTTGCCTCTAATATCACACTGTAAGTATTTCTTCATTTAGTACTGTTTATATTAATATTGTTTAACTTAGTATAAGCTAGTCATACTAAGAATTTGTGATAAGTAGATGTCTTATAATGACATGAATGAGGCTATCAACACCCTAATTGAGGCTGTAGTGCAACAACGAACAACTATAGAGCAACAATGAATGGCTATAAACAACATATAACATCATGTCCAAGATTTTTTTTGCAGGGACACCAACCCTGGGCGGTTGGGTGGGTGCTAGCGATGCAAAATCATGCTAATCATGCATATATTTTACATTTTATTCATCTTATTTTATACATGATCCATAGAAAAATTGTATTAAACTCCGCCGTCGCCTACCTCTCCTCTTTGCCTCCCCTTCTTCCTTTCTCCCCCTTGTTCGATCGACAGTTGCATACCTCTTTCTTCTTGCTTCTTATGCTTTTCAATCATTCTTCTAAACTCCGCCGTCGCCGGTTCCTCGCATCCCTTCTGTTGGAAAGAGAGCGGAGTTTGTTTGATTGCAGAGAGAAAGACCACCTTCTTCTTCTCAACCCATCCGTCGGAAGTGGATCATATGGTTTGCTTCTTCTTCCTCGTTTCATTGTAGTTTTAGTTTTTGCATATCATAAATTATATCATTGTATATTCTGCATATTTAGCTTAGATTAGTTTAGAATCAACATCTGAAAAATAAAAATAAAAAAATATCTTGCTTAATCTAGATTAGCCGTTTTGCTTGATTGCACATAGAATAAATTTAGTTTAGTCAAATCGCTAGATCTAACATAGCATCTTCTTATAATTTTCTGATTTTCAAATAAGTTTAGGTTAGATCTAGGTTTGAGTTAGTTCACATTATAGTTTTAATATTCATTTTTTTTAGATCACGTGAATAGTTTTTTTTTTTACTAATTAGCCGAGTTAGCGTCTTGCATAATTTCTGAAATATTTTTTTTATGGAATCAAATAGATCATAGTTCTTTGTTTTGTTTATTGTTAAAATCTGCCATTAAGCCTTTATTAAATCTTAAATTAGTTTTTAGTTAGTTAGATTAATTATTAGATTAGAAAAAAAATCAATAAAATATAGTGCAACATTTTCTTTATTGCAAGCAGCCATATAGCATAGAGTTAAGTCCTATCCGTTCTTGTTAGTTAGTTTATTGCTTTCTTTATTTCAGATTTCTAATTTAATTCCTTAGATTTAAAATTTTAGCCGTTATTGTTTTGTTTTTAGAGAATCGGCTACCAGCCGATCTACTAGGTGGACGTGATTTCTTTTTTTTTTTTGTTTGGTGTTTTAATTTTTTTTACAGCACATCAGCAGTCTGCATTAGATAGTTAGGCTTCCATTGATTTCTATAATTAGTTTTAATTTTTAAGTCAAATTTGTTTTTTCTTGCCTTGCGTGATTAATTAATTTCATAGTTGCCAATTTTTGTTTGTTTTTATTCGTAGTTCACTAGTTACATTAGACAACACATTTAGTTCATTAGTTCTGGTAGTTAAGTAGCAATATAATTGTTAGTCTTAGGTTGATTCAAAAAGTTTTATTTTATTTTGTCTAGTTTACACAGTCCATTCATATTCACGGTTGCTATCAGCTGAAATTAGTTTAGCCATTTTTCTTTAATTAGATTGCATTAGCTTAATAAAGTTAGTTTGTGTTTTTTAAGCTCACGTTTCTTTGGATTAACATTAGTGCTTTCTTTATTTTATTGCATACTCAATTAAATGCCATTAAGTGTTAATTTAACTAGTTTAAATCCACAATTTTAGTATGTTTCAAGAATTAGCTAGTGGTAGTTTGTTACATGTCACATGGGTTGTTTCTAATTAGTTAGTTATTTATGTTAGTTTTAAGTCCTCTCTTGATTCACAACTAGTTTACTTTCTTGATTTAGTTAGATTGTCATTAGTTGTCATGAAATTAGTTTCTTGTTTGTTATAGTTAGTTTTGCTATTTCATCTTTTAGCACTTTAGTTTGTTACAAGTTAGTTCATCTCTAGTTTCATGTAGTTAGTTTATTTCATGTTGGTTTAATTCATTTTTTTGTGATTTTTAGCTGAAACTAACATTGATTTTTTGTGTTTTGTTTTGTATTTTGTCTTTTGATTCTTGCAGGGAAGCGTTTAGACGTGCAGTGAGCCCTTAAAAGTACCCCTAAAGAGCTCTCTGAGGTCCTCTGAAAAGGCCCTTCAGACCCTGAAAGAGCCCCTCAGGGAGCCCTCAGAATACAGAAAGGACAATAAGCAACTAAAGAAACAAAGAAGGGACTCAAAGCTTAGAGCACTGAAGACTTTTCCTTTTCTTTTTAGCTTAGTTTTTTATTTTATTCTATTTCATTCAATTCAATTAATTTAGTTTTGTAATAAGGCATTTTATTTTTATTTGTTTAAGCCCTCTGTAGGGGGCACACTTTTATTTAATTAGTTAATTTCTATTTTCAAGGTAATAAAGAGTAGCTTAGTTATTTGTGGAATACAAAGTATTTTTCCCGTTCCTTGAGATCGACTCGGACTCCACCACTAGTGTGAGTTATTTTTTATGATTTGATGCACGGTTTGCACAAACATTTTTATTGAAAATATATTTTTAAAATACTTTATTAAAAAAGTTGCATCATATGCATTCAAAGCATATCTGCCCCCTCGAGCAGTTGGACTGCTAATACTGTGGAGAGGAAGGGGCATACTCTTTATGAGTGCCACTTCAGAAAGGGGTATAAACGAAGACAACAAGCAACTCAATCTTTGATTGAAATAGAATCACATGTCAGTGGTCACACCAATAAAAATGTTTTCTTCAGAAGCATCAGTGGGTATGACAAACCCAAGAGAACTTACCTACCCTCTGACATCGCAAGAATACACTCTGACATCACTCATATATACACCATCATCACCTCCTTATAACATCACTTCACCAATCTATGATCCATTTTTATTTGAATACACTCCAAACATATCGATCTACACACTGGCATCTTCGGTTCATGATCCAACTTCATCCTCCTACCCTCCACACAAGCCAAGGTGCACAAGAAACATTGGAGGATATATGAGTCAATTCTCTAGAAATACTTAGGAGTTTTTCTGTTTTGATAAACTTCTTTACTAAAGTTTTGTACATATGTGAATTGTATATATGCCACTTCTGTTAATATATGCTTACCTTTCTTATATAATGAGTTATGATATGGGTATATTTTTAATTGCAAATCTTGTAACCCAAGATGTCTCGCTGAATAATGCAAGAGCCTCACAATGAATGGACAAAGCAACGAGAGTTCGCTATGGAAACCCTCAACACTTTGGCCACAATTATTAGAGAATAGATCAAAGACAAACTAGGCCCAACAACACTTGAAAATCCAAATGGTAACCTAGGAAGGATTACTTATGAAAAATTTCTTAAGCTAGATCCCTCAGCGTTTGTCGAAAAAGCTGACCCAGAAATGGTAGAGAGTTGAGTCGAAGAGATTGAAAGAGCCTTTCAGGTATTATCAGTGCCAGAAGACAAATTTTGGCACCTACAGATTGAAAGACAACGCTCGTAAATGGTGGGATACTACCAAGAGTTTATATTTTTCTGGGAATGCAATGATTCTCTGAGAAGATTTTTGAGAGGCATTTTTAGAAAATTATATTTTGCTTCACATGTGAGATAAGAAGAAGGTTGAGTTCTTGGAATTGAGCCAAGGAGGTCTGTTTTTGGTGGATTACACCACCAAATTCTAGAATTTGGAATGTTACTGTCTGAATCTGTTCACCAATGACCATGAGAGGATGAACAAATTTGTTTGAGGGCTCAAAAAAGGATTACGATATCGATTGATGATGAATTTGTTGCAAACTTTTTTTGCCGCCATAGCCACAACCACCATGCTGACTGAAGAATGTGAGTGTTTTAAAGCAAATTCGAACAAGAGAACCACATGAAATAGGGAGAATGACAAGAGACCATTCCCTAGTGGTCAAACACCATGACCACCATACCCTAAGAAGAATTTCATAAGAAAGAACTCCACCCCTCCATCCAAAAGGCCGCATCAACATGAGCCAGCACAACCCCGCCCATAGTCCAACACGTATTTTCCAAGATACAATCACCCTCATCCCGGACAACATTTCCCCTAAGAGACCAAAGACTGTTTGTGTTGTGGCGAAATGGGCCGCTATATTCGTGATTGCCACAAAAGGGTGGTCAATGAACAAAGGAGGACCTCAGGAGGAGGACAACCCTCACAGCCACAATAATCCCATCAGTAGCTGCCTCAAAGGTAGACAAGACATCAGACAATAGTAGGACGTGTCTACACTACCATTGCCGAACAAATCACCAAGGGTGACTTGGTACAAGGTACCATACTAGTCGTTGAACATGCTACATTAGTTATGTTTGATTGTAGTGCAACTCATTCATTTATTTCAGTCAACTTTGCTAAACTTTTGTATCCACCCATCGAACCACTAAGTCATGCTTTAGAGGTACACAATCCAATAGGATATAATTCCTTTTATGTAACATACATACTAAACTTAGAAGTGAAAATTGAAGGACATATTCTACCTGCAGATACAATCCTACTCGATATGACAGAGTACGACATTATTTGGGGTATGGATTAGTTACATCAATACCATGCTCGAATACTGTGTCATGAAAGAAAGGTGATTTTATCTCAACCTGAAACACCCAAGGTAGAGTTTAAGCTCACTAGATCCATTATAGAGAATTGGGTAATATCTTTGTTGAAGACTTAGCAGTATGTGAGGAAAGGATATATAACCTGCTTGGTTAATCTCATCCTGATAGAACCAAAGACCGAGGCTATAGAAAATTTAAAGATAGTTCATGAATTTCCAGATGTTTTCCCAAAAGATTTGCTAGGACTTCCTCCACATAGAGATATGGAATTCAATATTGAACAAGTATATGGTATGACACCAATGTCCAAAGCACCCTATAGGATGGCTCTAGCAGAACTTGAAGTATTGAAAAAGTGGTGTGAGTTTTATGAAATAGATTTTTAAAAGATATTTTTGATAAAAACGATTTTGTAAGACACCAAATAATAAAAATCAGCTCACACTAGAGTGAGATCCGGGTCAAACTCACAGAACATGGGAAAATTTTGTATTCCACACAATAACAAGCTTTATTCCCTTTAAAATAAAAACAAATGAAAATAACTAACTATTACAATGTGTTACCCTCTTGCAGATGGCTTAAAAAGAATAATAAATGGTTTTATTACAAAGCCAAATTAATGAATTAAATAAACCTAAGCTAAAAGAAAAGAGAAAAAAAGGGTCTTCAGTGCTTGAGCTCTAGTCCTTTGCAATGTCTATGCTGGTATTACTTTGCTTATTGTTCATAGACTTTATTAATTAAGGGCCTTCTAAAGGGCTCTTCTGAGGGCTCGTCGCACATCTGACCACTCTCCTACAAAATAAAAACACAAAATAAAAACAAAATCAAAATCAAGAAAAACTAGACAAAAATTCAATGTTAGTTTGATAAAAAATTACAAAATAAGAATCTAAGTAACCTATAACAAACTAAGTATCATGTAACAAACTAAATCACTAAATGATAAAATAACAAATTAACTAACTAAATAACAATAAGAAACCAACTAATATAACAACTAATAACAAATTAACTAAGCTACTGTACGGATTGTGAAACTAACTTTAACCAATTTGAACTAAAGAATAATAAAAAATAACCTATGCTATCTACCACGAACTAATTAATAATGAATTAGAAGAAATAAGAATTGATGCTATGTGTTTAATTAACAACTATGCAAATAAACATCAAATTTGTGCTAAATCTAAGTGACGTGAATCCAATTAAAACCACACTAACCAATACCTTAATATGTAGAAAATACGATAACAAAAATTAATATAGATTAAACTAAGCAAACCGTCAATTGGTAAAAAAAAAAGAAATCGACTAACTAATTGAACTAAAGTAATTATGCTAAACTAATGTCAATTAATCTAACGAAATTAAACTAAAATAATTTTGATCTAATTAACGTGAAAACAAGGATTAAAATGTGAAATTAAAATGCCAACAAAAGACTATAATTAAAAATGATCTAAATCGGCTAGAATTAAATATGGTAAATATGCGATATTGATTAGTAATTAAAATAACTAAATTCTAAGCTAAATACTGGAATTGAAAATATACTTAAGTAACTACTAATTAACAAAAAATTAAACTATCTTATTCAACTGAATTAAAAAGAGTTAAATAACTAATTATTCTATCTATCGATTATCTATTTTAAGCTATTAATTGAATGACAAATTAAAATAGTCAAGAACATAAATTAAAAATTAACTAAACTAACCTAATACTGAAAATAAACATAAAATATTCGGATCTACTTACAAAAATTTTAAAAAAACTAAAAGAAACTACGAAAACCCTAAATCGGCTATTAAAAAAAACTAAGTAATTAATCTAATAAATACCGAATAACCAAAAACCTAATATAAATTAAATCTACGCTAAATTTGAATCTAAACTATCTTAAAATCATGAAAATCATAAAAGGAAACTACTTTAAACCTAACGATCTATGTTAATTTGCATGCGATGACAAAAAAAAACTAAACTACGCTATATGCGATGATAGTTAAGCGATCTATATATTTTTTTCTTTTTCTTTTTGCAATGAATGAAAGCACACAATATAAACTAAATGCAACACATATACAAAGATTAAACTATGTTATATTCTACGATGAAATATGATGCATGCATTCTACGGGATAAACAAAAGCTAAATAATAATAATCTATGGAGAGACAGAGAAGAAGTAAACCTCACAATTCGCCTCCAATGAAGGGGTTGAGAAGAAAAACGTTGTCTTCCTCTGGGCTGCACGTAGCTCCGACGATAGGGACAAGAAGAAGGTGACAAAAGCAAAGATTGAAAGCAAGATGAAACAAGGAGGGAAAGAAGAACCGAGGGAGGAACCGACCAAGAGTGAAATGGGGAAAGAAGAGAAGTGAGGGAGAGAGACAAAGGCTACATGAAATCCAAGGGGAAAGATACCCCTATGGTTGGAAATTGGGTCCTTATATTACAAAATTTAGGTCACACGATTTTCTGAAGATGTCCAATCAAATTTTGAAAATTTTGAAAATTTTGAAAAGCTTCTTGAAAAAGCATGTTTCCATAAAAGAAACTTCTAAACAGAATAAAACACTAGTTAAACACTTCTAAACTATAATAATTTTTTTTTAAACAAAACAAAACACTGAAAAATATAGGGAAGAGCTTGAAATATGAAATTTTACCTTTATTTTCGAATTTAAAGCAGTTTCTCAAAAATATTGACAAGAATATGTCTTTAATAATTTTTTTCGCTGGATCATGCATAGAATTGTATGAATAAAGTGCAAAAAATATGCATGTGCAAAAGGAAATTACAAGAATTATTAGACATGAGATTCATCAAGCTAAGTGTGTCACTCTAAGGAGCGACTATATTGTTTGTAAAGAAGAAAGACAGATCATTGAGATTATGCATTGATTATAGGATGACCAATCAAGGCACAATCAAGAACAAATATTTATTGCCATGAATTAAAGATTTGTTCGATCAATTACAAAGAACAAATGTATTTTTAAAGATTGATCTTAGATCCGAATATCATATGCTAAGGAAGACATCCAGAAGACAACCTTCAAGACAAGGTACAAACATTATGAGTTCGTAGTAATGCCTTTTGGACTCACTAATGAGCCAACAACTTTCATGGATCTGATGATTAGAATATTCAAGCCCTATTTGGAAATGTTCATAATCGTATTTATTGATGATATTTTAGTATACTCTAAAAGCACGGAAAAACATTGAAAACACCTGATAATCGTTATGAGAACTTTAGAGAATAACAATTATATGCTAAATTCTCCAAGTGCAAATTTTGACTCAAGAAAGTTATGTTTCTAGGACATGTAATTTCAAAGGATGGTATACCTGTGGATATTGCTAAATTAATTATTTCTTTATTAATCTATGAATAGTTGAGATTTACAATTTAAATTTGATGTACATCATTATAAATAGATTTCAGATATCATAGTAGGTAGAAGCAGTTCTGGAGTGAAAGCAACCAAAGAATATTTCAGACATTCATAGTTTTCTAGGACTCACAGTACATTATCATAGATTTATACACGACTTCTCCTGTATAGCATTACCCATGACCAAGTTGTTAAGAAAAAGAGTCAGGTTTAAGTGGGATAGCAAATGCGAGAAAAGTTTTTGAACCTTGAAGGAGAAGTTGACCAATGCACCTGTGCTAAACTTGCCCTCATGGCAAGGAGGATTTATAGTGTATACTAATGCCTCAGGAATCGATCTAGGTTGGGTGCTGATGCAGAATGAGAAGAGCATCAAGGCAGTTAAAGATTCATGAGAAAAATTATCCCACTCATGATTTGGAGTTAGCTGCAATGATATTCACACTAAAAATCTGGTGATACTATTTGTATGAAGAAAATTTTGAGGTATTAACTAATCATAAGATCCTCAAATATCTATTCTCACAAAAAAGGTTGAATATGAGGCAATGTTGCTGGTTAGAATTCATTAAAGACTACGATTTTTCTCTTTCCTATCACCTAAAAAAAGCAAATGTTGTAGCCCATGCCCTCAGCTACAAGGCCGATTGTATACTAGCTAGCCTCTTAGTAAAAGGATGGAAGCTCGTAGAAGAGTTCATCAATTGGCAGTCATTCATGTTAGAACCTAGGAAAGTTCAATTATCCACCTTGCTGGTATAACCTGAGATCCTTCCACAAATTATTGGTGCACAAAGAAAGGATTCCCAATATGAAAAGCTAAAGATAAGAACTCAACAGATGATGCTTTCTAATGTTTAAAAGAAAATGAGAGTATTTGGATGAAAGATAGAATTTGGGTACCTAATGACCCAAAATTGAGAAAGAAAATACTGAAAGAAGCCTATAATAGCCGATATACCATCCACCAGGAGGCATGAAAATATTTAAGGATTTGCAAAGAAGATATTGGTGGAACGATATAAAAAAGGATATAGCAAATTTTGTCTCAAAATGTTTAACTTGTCAGCAAATTAAGATAGAACACCAGAAGCCTGGTGGTATGATGCAACAAATAAAGATTCTACAGTGAAACTGGGAAGCAATTACAATGGATTTTGTCATACGTCTACCCAGGACGCAAAAGCAATACAATGCAATTTGGGTAATTATTGATCGCTTGACCAAATCAGCATAGTTTCTACACATCCGTACCAACCAATCACTGAAAAGTTTAGCAGATTTGTATATCCGAGAAATTGTTAGATTGCATTAGATTTCAATATCGATCATTTCAGATTATGACCCTAGATTCACATCTCGATTTTGAAATAAACTACATTGAGCTTTGGGGACAAAATTAAAATTCAGTACAACTTTTCACCCCTAAACAAATGGATAATCTGAGCGTACCATACATACTCTAGAAGATATATTATGAGCTTGTATGTTAGATAAAAAAAGAGATTGAGATACTCACATAGCACTTGTTGAATTCATATATAATAATAGTTTTCACACCAGCATTGAGATGACCCAATACAAAACTTTGTATGAAAAGCCTTGTCAATCTCCAGTATATTGGGATGAGATTGGAGAATGTGCAGTTGAGTCACCCATGGTTCTGCAACATGAAAGACTACATATAACACAAAGTAGACAAAAGAGTTATACAAATCAGAGACGCAAAGAGCTTGCTTTTGTAGTAGCTGATAAGGTTTTTGTTAAAGTTTCTTCGACAAAAAACATTTTTTGTTTCAGAAAGAAAGGAAAATTGAGTCCCAGATTTGTCAAACCCTTTGAGATACTAGATCGGGTGAACAAAACAGTTTATTGTGCTCCTTTGTATGCACACATACACAATGTATTTCATGTATCCATGTTGAGAAAATATGTCTATTACCTATCACATATTATCAAATATGAGGATATTGATATTCTGAAAGACCTATCGATGAAAAAGAAACCCGTAGAAATCATTGATAGAAAGATCAGGTACTTAGAACAAAGACCATTCCTCTTGTTAAAGTGAGATGACATCTTCATGGGTTTAAGGAATGTACTTGGGAACCTGAGTCAAGCATGAGAGAGAAATACCACGAGTTGTTCTTATAAGCTCGAGGTGAGATTTGGTTTTTCGCTTTATTCATATTTTTGTTTATTCTAACCGTTTTTCCTAAGTTTTGATAGTTCTAACATTCATATATTTCTTGTTTGGTGTATTTTTTGAGTTTTGGTGGTTTCCACCACTGAACTCACCTTTTTCATAGGAGTGCATGAGGTACAAATCTCTGCAATGCTGCCACTCCAAAAATAATGATCGCAGGTTCCTGGTTCAGTTGATCTTAGCTCATCGAAAGAGGAAAGACTATTTACCTCGAAGAACAGTTTCCACACTCTCTCAAAGTCTAGATTCGTTTCAGGTCCATTTCAAAGAAAAAATACCTTTTTGGTGGAAAACTTGTGTTTTTAAGCCTTTTAAAAATTTAGGGACCCACAGCCAGTGAAAATCATTTCACTGTAATTGAATCTGCGGTAGTGAAATGATTTTCACTGAATGTGAAAATTATTTTCACTGGCGCATGCATTTTTTGGCAATGAAAGTCTTTATTGATGAGGTTTTCATTGGCATGACTTCTAGCGCAGTGATTGTGCTAGTAAAGGCTTTCATTGGTGCAAACGTTGTGCCAGTAAAGCCTATTTTTCCTGTAGCATTATCTGCCATTTGCAAATCGGTCCTCTCCTTTTGGTTAACCATTGCAAATTAGTCCTTGAGGTTAACAACTGTCTCTTACCCCCAACAGAAATGGTTAATGGCATGTAAATTGATAGTTCTGCCCTCACGAAGGATCATTTTGTAAATACCAAAAAAGGTCTGGATTAATTTACAAAAAATGTGTAAAAATGATTGTTCTGCCCTCATGAAGGACCATTTTGCAAAAAAATAATCAGAATTCTCAAAGACGTCAGATCTGGGTTTGAAGACAAAGAAATCAATCTTTGAAATCTTTGAGAAAAAAGGAAAATATAGAAATTACAACTCTAAAGAGGAAAGTCCAGAAAATCTATCATATCATAGGTATCGTTTTGACTTGGGTTACTAAATTAGACCCATTTTTAGTAAAGGATTTGTCTGACTCATTTTTTGAAATGGATTACTAAATTAGACCCATACCCAATTCAATTTGATTTGGGTTTGAGTTACTAGTGTAAACCTATTTTGAGTTGTGAGCTAAGTGTTGAATTTCTCATGCAACTAATAGTTATAAGTAATTTTGTCAATGGGTGGTGTGTAGAGATTTCATGAGCAAAGTTTATATTTTTATAATGTAATACAAGCAACATGACCATAAAATAATATTAATGTGAGTTTATTAGGAAGGTTATCTATACTTATCAAGTCATAAGACATATGTTTAATATAGAGCTATTGGGATGACATGCAAAGGGTTTAGAGAAAAGTAATATGAGTTAAGACATGTAAGTGGTGGTCGTAAGGGTGCATGTCATTAGTAATCCGTGAGTCATTAGAATGAAAATTCATATTTAGAGACAAGACTTATGAAAGAAAAGCCAAAAATTATCATTTTTTTTAAGGCAAGCTGGGGCTAGGTGGCAGAGGGATTCAATCCTGGGCCTTCAGCTTGACACAGGACCCCGCTTACCACATGGGATACCACCTCGGTGATCAAATTGATGAGGGAAAATAGAAAATAATGTGATCGATCCATTAAAAACCCTATATGCAAGCCTAAACCTATTGATCATTTGATTAGCTCATGTACTATATCTCCCTTCACTATCTCTCTCAGCAAGAAAAAAAGAAGAGAATTATCATGATCACTCCATAATTGCTTCCTCCAAAAACGATCTCTGAAGGTGTCCCTTCCAACTGTAGCTTTTCTTAAGGGGGAGAGAGAGAGAGAGTGTCACGAGAGAGAGGAAGGGCTACTTCATAATTAGCTAACCATGATCAGCGTTTGACCATGGTTAACCTAACAGATATTAACGGGAGGACTACTTTGCAAAAACTGCTAAAAGGGCGAGGACTAATTTGCAAAAGTGGATAAGGCCAGGACTAATTTGCAAATGGTTGAAAAGGCTTTGCAAAAAACCCTCTCTCTCTCTCTCTCTCTCTCTCTCTCTCTCTATATATATATATATATATATATATATATATATATATATATATATATATATATATATATATATATATATATATATAACTAGCATATGAGAACTGAAATATGAGAACTAGAAATTGGGTATTTTCATTACTTCTTTTGCAAATAGAACCATGTGGATGTGCTTGGCATGGTGAATTTGCTAAGAATCAACCATTGGATCATGTATTTTCAATGAAAAAATATGATTTTTGAATGGTTGAATATTTATGAAGATTATGAGCCATTGATTTTAAAACATTAAAAAAATCACATTTATGCATCAAAATCTGATGATTCAAGAGCGGGTTCTTATAATTCCAAGCACCTGTATCCTTAGATTCAAGAGAAAAGAACAAAAAAACCCATTAATATAGCAGTTCACACATTAGTTTTCATATATATATATGTGTGTGTGTGTGTGCGCTCTCATGTTTTTTTATTTGTACTCAGAGAAACCGCTCCAGGCGCAGAGACCTAGCCGGCTGGCTTAGCATGTCGTACTTACTGTCTCTGTCGGACTCAGCATAAAACTTTTGAGGGCTTACCCCTCGACCCTAGGGAGTTGCCAAGGGAAGCTTATGAAGGGGGTGACGCCCATAAGATTTGAATCAAGACTGCTCGTCAAATGGTTTAGGCCCCATCCCACTACGCCAAACCCCTTAGGTTTATATGTGTGCACATGTTATTTTTTTTACTAAGAGAAACGGCTCCTTGTGCAGAGACCTAGTCGCACTGGCTCAGCCTGCCATACTTACTGTCTCTGTCCTTGTCAGCGTAAAACTCTGAGAGCTTACCCCTTGACCCCAGAGAGTCACAAAGCTTCAGCTTACCCAAGGAGTTGACACCCATGGGATTTGAACCTAGACTGCCCATCAAACGGTCTGGGCCCCGTCCCACTCCGCCAAATCCCTTGGGTGGCGTGCATGTGTTGCTAGTATGAAAAGAAAGTAAAAAAACAAACCGTTGTGAAAGAGTTTGGTATCAGGTATAATGGTTGATGTGAATTTCAACTTGGATGCTAATTATTACAACATTTCCTTCAAGGAAAAGCAAGATCTTGTTAACATGTCTTCCACCACCTTGCGTTCATCATTCCCTCCATTACCAAAAGTGTCAACCAAGGGTCACTGATTAAATAAACAATCTAACCAAATAAACTATGAAACATTGACAGCATGCGTACTCCACAAAGCAAAACACCAAGAGGCCACTGTCATCATCATACCCCATAGACCCTGCCAACCCCTCAATTATAATAGTAAAAGATGCTAACAATTTTTACAATCGCATAATATTAGACAAAAAATACTGGGTTTTGAATGAAGTCTTTGATGCAGGTCTACATCCGTATGTGCTGCTTATTTTTCATATTCAATGTTCCTTAATTCCAAATCCACTCTTTGAAAGAAAATAAGTCTCTTCTTTAGTGTTAAGTTACTGTTTGGGTCTTGAAATTTATCCACATGAAAATTGAAATACCTAATCTTTTGAATCATGAACAATGTCTACATGCACCTAGTCGACCATATATGAGTTGGTCCAAGTTTCTTTTAATTCACATATGTTTGGTTGCTGCAGGCTTGCAGTGGATTCGTGGTTGATCCAATTCCGGGTGCAAATCATGGTTGAATTTAAATACGGATCCAAAACTTATATGGTATATAATACTGGATCCATCTGTGACGGCGGCTCCACGTGGTTGGTAGGAGCTGTCAGTTCAGGCCTCCCTGTGGTGGGACGTTGCAGGTTCAAAACCCCAGTGGTACGTTGAATAGTAACTGGTGGGGGTCTGCTTAACCCCAGCTTGCCTTTCAAAAAAAAAAATATACTGGATCCTGGTGAAAGGAAAAAAGTTGGAAACAAGGGTTAACGTGCCAAAGGTACAAAAGTATCAAATGTGATCTAGATCCAAACAGAGATAAGATAGAAAACAATTAATGATCCGATTTCTAAATCTGAGGTTAGAAAAATTCTGACCAAATAAGTTTGAATATTATCTGGTTATACATTCAGATCGTACTTCTTTTTAAGGTCTGGATCAGAGAATAAGGGTTGAATTCGAATCAGAGGTCTGTCTGAATCCGATTCATTTATACCCTGATTTTAGCCCCACTGTGTTAAGAGTAGCATTAACCAGTAACTATTTTTCTATTTTTTGCCCACAGAGGCTTCACAAACCGGGTTAGATGGGTCCGGTTAGGACGTTTGAGTTGAAAGACATCAAAAGTTCAATAACTAGTGTGTGCGCATCAGAGCCATACCTGTGTTTTATGGGGCCTGAGGCGGAGGGAAAAAATGGCCCCCCTATTAATAGTAGGAGTTGGGGGCAGCGCCTCCGATTTTTTTTTAAAGAATCAAAATAACAATAAAATTTGCATTCACATTAAACAAATATAATATTCCAAATATTTATATTATATTAAATAAAAATGTATAAAATATTTAAATAAACTACCTAAACAATACTGGTCTGATTGTTTTAGAGGCAAAAATAGTTATCAAATCAGTTTAATCAAGTTGTTCAACATTAATTAACAAAGATTAACTAATACAAATATTTATATTATTTTTAGATTTAACTAAAAATAACATCAATTAACAGAAATTAACTAACAATAATTAATAGTAATTAACTAACAAAAATGAACTGCTAACAGAAATTAGAAATCCAAAATTACAGTGAAACAAGAAAGTCAAGAGAATAAGACACAACCTGATAGTATCATCATTCAAATAACGATAAGATTTATATTTTTACTAAACAAATATGATATTCTAAATATTTATATTATATCAAATGGGGAGCTCGGGCCTTAAAAATGGGCTCCTAAATTTTTTTTGGGCCCAGGGGCCCTGAGGCCCAAGCCTCATTGGCCTCTTTACAGGTCCGGCTCTCGGCTTTGGTGCACATCTTACTTCCTGGCTGAAGCAATAGGGTCTTTAGTGGGCGAGGAGGCCAGTCTCAGAGTTTTACGCCATCATGTGTGGTAACCATAACTCTTCAATATGGCAGGTCTCCATGATGCCAGTTTTGCCGCATAATAAACATATACATAACATATATATAGGGAAATGAAAACATGCATAATGGGTGCCGTGCTAAATGAAACATGATATTGGATTTATGGTGTTTTTTTTTTAAATTCTGACCCCAAAGATGTGTTCAGCATGATTGATTTAGTAGAAATCGATATTTGGAACAGGGAAAATGGTATTTGGGGTCTTGAAAATTTATGAAAATTGTAGGTCATTGATTTTTGAAACCTTACAAAAACCTTCCATGCATCAGAATCAAATGTTCCAAAAAGTGATTCCTATAAAAACAAGCATATAGATCACTCTCTACGGTCAAAATTTTGAAAAAATGCTGAAAATCCATTATAATGTTTCATTTAGAACCGTCCCATTTTGTAGGTTTATATTTTATTATATATATAAATAAAACATATAGTATTTTTGTACCACCATACCTTATGGTGGTACACACTCTTGTTTGTATGGATCTACCCACCAAATGATAGACGAATGGGTTTAACATGATTTATTTACTATGCTATAAGGTTTTATCATGTTTAGTTCACCATAAGATTCATTTTTAAAATGGTAAAAAATCATTACTCAATTCTTGAAAATAGTGGTGGTTGAGAAATGGTATAAAACAACATATTTAGGTTAACTTTAACACATGAAAATAGTAAATAGAACATGCTAAACATCATCCAAAGTTTAGATTTTGGTTTTGGATCCCAGATCTAAGTAAAACCAAGTATGTAACCATAGAAACTCTCGTACACACACACACATATATATATATAATCTTCATTTTCTTGACCCAGACATTTAATAGTGAATGGGCATCAAGAACACTTATGGACCTACCCGCCCCTCCTACCTGTCTAAAAGGTGGGACGGCACTTTTAATTCCACAAGTGATCACGCGATTTCTGCTGACATTTGGATTTTTTTTTCTTTCCCATCCAAAATGGATGCATACATCCCAAAACTTAAACTGTGTTTTTGTTCTCCTTAAGATCTCTGACCATTGCTACCACTGCCACTGTTGAAACCATCGTCATCAAAACTCTCTCTCTCTCTCTCTCTCTCTCTCTCTCTCTGACATTGATGCAAATACCCTATTTAAAACTTTTAACATCATGACTGTATACAACTAGATTGGAAGATTAGTAATCACTATTATTTGTATATGTATTTGTTCTTGTTCTGGAGGTTGTGGTAGCTCAATATCACTATATAAAGTAATGAAAGGATGTTAACTGAGTTTTATTCTTTTTTATATAATTTTGACTATGCAGATGTTATCAACGTGCCTGATTTTATAGGGATCAGCTTTTGGAGTGTTTGGTTTTGATATGTATAGGTTTTAATAATGTTTGAAAATTTTATGGCTTAAAATCTTCAAAAAAAATTTAGGCTCCAAATATCAATTTTTTCATCAAAAAAGCATGATACTCATAAATCAACCATGCCAAATACATTTGAGGTTAGAATCACAAAATAAGCAATGAAATAAAAAACCATTTTAGCATGCCTTTGTCACTCTCAACACACACACACACACACATATATATATATATATATATATGGGTTAATATTTGGTGCTTTTGAAGGCACCAAATTATATGAAACTATTGAGCTGAAAATCATATGTTTTATTTTTTTCTGTAAATTAAATCTTATGGATGAGTTTTCAAGTGACAGAAGCAGGTTTCTTAAGGGCTTCAAAAATGAATGGTCTATAACGCACTAAAATTTCATGACTCAAAAAATTATATTTTTGAATTGAAATAACATGATAAGGTTTGATCCTTAGCAAAAAAACCTTTCTCAACAAATCTATGTGGTCAGATTGAGTTGATAAAGCTAGAACCTATGATTTTCAAGTCAATAGTTCCATATAATTTGGTGCCTTCAAAGGCACAAAATGCCAATATATATATATTGGCTGTACATTAAAATACGGTACCCTCTGGCTGAATCTCGTGCAAACTTTATTTGGCCCATCTGACCCCACAAATGTGTTCAGCGTGGTCCAGAAAATGCACTTCAGATTGAGTAGTTTCATCGCAAAAAATGTGATTTTCTTAATATTAAAATTTTGAGACATTGTAAACCATTGAATTATGTAGCTCTTAAAAGATCTGATTATACAACATGATTAGACAATTTAAAACCTGTTTATGACTAAGGAAGGGGCTTATTCACTAAAAAACCAAAACCAAGAAAATGTAAACGAACAGCTGGTTTCTACTTGCGGAGAGGGAGAGTATAAAAAACCGGCCACAATTCTCCAAACTAAACTCTCTCTCTCTCTCTCTCTCTCTCAAATGGCAAAGCAAATAATGGAAGGTTTTGAATTGGAAGATCAGAGGCTAACCCTCTCTCCGTCACTCTCCTCATCACCCCAACACTCCTACCCAACAGCAGCAACGCCTCTCTACTACGTCCAGAGCCCTCACTCCACGCTTTCTCATGCAAACACCAACCACCAAGAGACGCCCCTTCTCTCCCCGCTCACCACCACCACCACCACCACCGCAACCACCACTAACCATCGCAACCAGATTAATGGCAACCCCAACAGCTTCTCCATCCCTCTCCATCCCGAGCCCAGCGCCCGGTCCGAGCTCTCGCGTTACTCATCATCGAGGGCATCGAGCAACTCCTTCCTCCGCGCCAAGTCCAGCTATGGCTTCTCCAAGCTGAAGAATGGTCCACGTGATGTTGGTGGGGAGGGTGGTGATGGTGATGATTGTGTTGTTGTTGGTGGTGGTGATGGTAGCGGCCATGAGTCTTTGCATTGTTTGTGTTTTGTGGTGCAAATCATGTGGAGAGCTTTTGCTAGCTTTGGTGTCGCACTTCTTGTGTTCTATCTTGCAACCAGACCGCCTACACCGCAATTGCATGTTAAGGTATGGCATGTGCGTGTGTGTGCATGCACAATGACAAAATATGGTGATATTTTGAACATAGCGTTAAAATACAATATTTTAGTCAGAGTTTAAACGGCTTAATGCTTTCAAGGCATTATGATACTATTATATATATACAGGAATGGGCAGGTGCCTGATACTTTTGGTGCCTACCGAGCTTGGATAGGGGTTTACAAATTGTTTTTCAAAATTTTGAGTCTATAGATGTGTTCTACACGATCATTTGCTAGGAAATGACACTTGGATCATGCTTTTTTCAGAAAAAAAAATGATTTTTAATGAATATTTTTTTTTTAAATTGTAAACCGCTGATTTTTAATATTCTAAAAAAACCTAACTTGGTATTGGATTCGGATGATCCAAAAATCGATCCATACAAAATCAAGCATGGAGATTACAGGTGTATGGTTAATGGTCAGATTTTAGAAAAAAATAAAAAACAATTTTTGCAAAGCCTCGTAGGCACCGTTAGTCACCTACCCGTTACTCTCTCTCTCTCTCTCTCTCTCTCTCTCTCTCTCTATATATATATATATATATATATATATATATATATATATATATATATATATATATATATATATATATAGAGAGAGAGAGAGAGAGAGAGAGAGAGAGAGAGAGATCTGACCCAGATGAGCCTGATCTGTCATGTCATGATTTGATGGGCCATTGACCGAGCCAGGGAGATCAAAGCCGCCCTTGGCATGCTGGTCCAGGCTGGCAACAGTCAGCCTGACCCAGCATGCATCTTGTTGGGATTGAGCCAAGAAGATGGAATCTAGTGGGGGTGATACAGGGATGGCTCGTGTCACATAAGGGGGCACTTAAGCGATCCCTGGATCTCTCTCTCAGATGAATTCATTTTTGGAATTGTTGTTGAGAAGTGTGGAGCAAATCATGCCTACATCCATGTTGACCATAAAATTATATTTGGTGAACAGCCTTGGATCCATGTACAGAATAAAAGGAACACATCCCATCAGAGAACACGTGATGGGATTCATCATATGTGGATCCTACCTGTCCACTGAACATCTAGGATAATCCACATTATCACCCTGAATGTGGGTTAATCTTAGCCGTCCAGATGCATGGGTTTAATGGCTAGGATTTGACATAGGATCCTATGGCATTATATGTGGTATGATGGGACCCGTCTTGGAAGAAAACCATATTGCTCTCCAAATGAAATGCTGTCATGTGATTTGTCTGATGGCACATAAGAGATCACTTACCCCTCGATTATTTTGATATTTTGAAGCGTCACTGCTCAACCCTTTGCTTTTGACATCATGATGCGTAAACCGTGTAGTTTTGTAAACAATGGACCTAAGCATATGCATTTTGTGATTTTTTAGGTACCATATTACCCTAAAATCTTGGGAAAATTCTCTACCCTGTCATTTAGGGCTGCAAACGGATCAAATATTATCAGATATTTGATCTGACTCTGACATGTTATTTCTAGATATGAATCCTTTAAGTAAAATCTGATTAATTGCATAGGATTCTGATCTGTTCGACAGGATTACTTGCGGATTCGGTTCAGTATTTTAAACAGGATTTGAAGTTATTCCGAATCAAAATCCAACCCCATTGCATTTTTTTTACATGTAAATAGTATGTTCTATTTTTTCTGGATCTAGTATTAACACGTATTTTGGATTCAGATTCAACCTTACCTCCTCGGATCTGTTTTGAATCCAAATCCAGATTTGGATCTACTGTTTAAATCTCAGATCCTGATTTGGATCTGACAAGATCCGGCATGAATCTGACCTGTCTGCAACCCTACTGTCATCCATTTTCATGGTTTTATCACAGTCAAATCCATATCCAGATCCATACAGAACACTGGAATGACTCGGTGATTCTTTAGAATGGTCTAGTCAACCCCTCATCTATGGCTGGTCGAGTGAACTCAATTATAGGCTTGATACCAATTTTCGATGCCTTCAACTTTTCACTCTTTCTGTAATCTAATGAGTCAAAGTACATGGTTGGATTCTTCAAGAACGAGTGTTCTAGGTGGCTTGAGCTCATCTTCTGCTGGACTTGTTTCCCCATAAACTCTCAATGAAGACAATTTCCTATCAACCAAACAGCAGAAAACCAACTTATATATATATATATATATATATATATATATATATTAGTAGCTCCTAAATAGTTTTATATCCTAAAATCTTAACACTTCTCGAAACCATAGTTGCAGCTGTTTTTTTCCTCACTCTAAACTTATAGATGTGTTTATCATTGCTTATTTTTCCTAAAACCATATTTTGAATCAAACAAATTTAACACAATATTTCACTTTTATTTATTTAGTGTAATATGAGCCACTGACTTTTGGTTGCCCTAAAAACACGTCTAAAACATATCTCGATATGTTAGTGCAATCAAAACCAGCGAGACATTGCACAAAAAATTTGATAGTAAAAAAGTCAAATTTTTTAGTTAAAAATTGTTTGATCCAAACTATGCTTTTAGTACCAACAGGGGCTCCGACCATCTGGTAGGAGCAGTTTGTGCAAGTCACCATGTGATGGGATGGTGCAAGTTCGAACCCCACTGGTATAGGGGGTGATTGAATAACTGCATGCCTTTAAAAAAAGAAAAAAGAATAACTGCATGCCTTGTAGTTTGAACAGGCCTTTGGCCTGTCTGGATTGGCTTAAAGGCTGTTTGTACAAGGGAGGGGGGCCCTAATTCCCCCAGATCTGTTATGAAAAAAAACAACTATGGAATGATAAAGACATCTCAAAGTGTATATTAAGCAAAATATCTGCAACTATGTTTTTTCAAAGTAGTTAGAGGGTTAGAAGAAATAATTGTTTAGGAGCTATTACTTTTTCTATCTCTTTCTCTCAACGGAATAAGAAAATGGGTTTTCAGTTTTTTATATTATTTTGACCGTACAGGGCTAACTTAAATAATCTAGATAAGGAATTTCTAATTTGGACCACACGATGCTAATTTTTTATTTTGTTTTTTTGTTTTATATCGCAGGATGTGATGGTTAGAGAATTCAGGTTGGCTGAGGGAGTAGACAAATCTGGTGTGCCAACCAAGATACTGAAGTGCAATTGTTCCATTGACTTGGAGCTTGACAACAAATCTAGGGTTTTTGGGGTGCACCTTCACAAACCTACCCTTCAGCTGGCCTTTGAAAACCTCAATATTGCCATTTCACATGTAAAAGCACATTCAAAACTTCCTCTTATACTGCATATGTGGGACTTATGAATGGGAAGGATCTGGTATTGGACCTAATTAAATTGGTCCAAGCCTGACCTATGATAGGTCTGGATTGGGTTCACTTGAACCTTCTATGGTTTGATCCTGAACCTGGGTCTGACATAAGGATCATGTCTCACAAGAATGGGCAAAACACTCTTTCCTAACAACTCTTAATGCCCGGATATGGATCTGATAGGTTCATAACTGAAGTGGGTTGGATCTCTGTCAAAAGACTAACCTTTTAATGGGGTTTATTTCCTGATAAATTGAAACTTCTTCCCTCCCTCAAGAAAAATTGCTGAAACCTTCAAGGACCATTAGTTCATTAGGGTTGTCAATGGAAGGAACTCAGGTTGAACCCAGATGTGTCAAGGTTGGGGTTGCCCTTGAGGGACTGTTGTCAAATACAGATCCATTTAGTTCTCCAACAAGTAGAACCAACCAAACACTGCCCTAATGCTTATATCTCCCTAGATTTATGCATAAAAAATTAGCACATTGTGATGCACCTGGGTCAGGGTCCGATATGGGTGAACTGGGTGGATCTAGATCTGGGTCCTATCAGGTAAGGGGCCACATACTGGCAACTCTAACTACTGTACATTTTGACTCTGGATTTCTGGCATTCTCACCGCTAGAAAATGCAAATCATTCATTCCAAACTAATTCACCTTTAGAACTCCAGTCTTTACTCATCATCATCATCATGGCTGTAAATGGGTTGGACTTGATCTGGATCTGTGTGCTTCCAGTCTCAGATATCTGATTTCGAGGTGCTGATATTGGGTCCTTAATCTGGGTTAGGCAAAAACCTAATCCAATTCCGAATATGGATAACAAAAACCAGACCCAGTGCAGTATTAATTGCAATCCTAATAAAAAGCTGGAATAAGACTTGGGTCTGGTTTGACAAATTATAAACCAGACCTGGGTCCATGCACTATGATATTGTGGGTCTTACCCAAAACCTATTTCATCATTAACCCGGATCCTATCAGATCCAATCCTGGTCCGAATCATTTCATTTTAACATACCCAATCATCATTAAGCCACGTCTTAGCTGCATAGTGTTTGGCTTTCTTAATTTGTAATTCTAGCAATTAAATATTTCTATAATTATGCAGGCTCCAGATATGTATGTAGAAAAGGATACATTGCTCACCTTTAGGCTGTTCATTGGTGCAAAGGACAAGGCCATGTATGCAGCAGGGCAGAGCATGCATGGCATGCTTGAGTCAGGCATGGGGCTGCCCCTAGTGGTGCATGTGAGCATCAAGTCGCACATAAGGGTTGTGTGGAACATTGTGGAGCCAAGGTTCACTCACCATGCTCATTGCTTGCTAGGCATAGACAGGGATCATTATAATGGGCATCCCAAACAGGCTCAGAACAGCACATGCACTAGCACTATTCTGTCTCCTTAACATTGCCTTCTTGCATTCTTTTTTATCCAAGTGCATTATTGGTTTTTTATGTGATACAGTGGCTATTGGTTTCTTAACCAAGTGCATTATTGATTTTTTTTATGCTGAACCCTGACCTCTTTAGTCTAAAACATGCCCTACAAGAAGATAATTGACGTTCCCAATCACTGTCTCTGTTTGCAGTTTTCCCAGCACCCTCTGATATTTGGGAGCAGAACGGTGCCGTTCCTCTTCGAGAACTGAGCCACCCCTTGCAAGGTGAACCCCCGGGTAGGGTCACCGACACCCAAGTCCTTACTGAGCCCACCAGTTAAACGCATCGCCAAAACACTACTTTGGGGATGGGGTTTGCACTGATATATATTAGGTTTCAACATCATTTACAAGAGGATGTTTTCAGCAACTCGATCCCAAACACCACATTCGACGATTCTATATTTTGAGGATCCTCCATTTTGGCAAAACCGTATTTTAAAATTACATAAAACTGGTGTTTCCATCTAAATGCAAAGGTCTTAAACAATAAGGAGTGTTAGATGGCGCCAAAGCAAGTGGGCTGATTGTACTGTCCTTGTAAAATGCTGTGATGATCCCTGAAATGCCTCAATTTGCTGCAATCCTCTTCATGTCCAAATTTTTTATTTTCTACTTATTAGGATATTTTTACCCTTCGCATAGATAGACATACTAATGTCCGTGCACTAGATATGTACACTGTTCAAAGGTAACAACATCTCAATAAAAAAAAAAGATTTGCATGAACATTTCACATACTTGATAAAATTCACATAAAAGAATTTGTGAACTTTACTAAGTTGAATTCCAACAAAGAAGATTTGCATATCAAATGCGTGCATATTTTAAGATTCGTAAGCCCTATAAGAACCTTCTAGAATTGAAATTCCTAACTCGATAAGTTCGCTCCATACATTTGTGGTAGTCCGGACATTTGCGCAAACTCATGCAAACCTCCTTTAACTAAAAACTAGCTTAAAGTCAAGACGTACGTCTACAAATATACGTTAGACCTTTGCAAATAATTGTTGAGAATGCCCCTAAACTTTGCATATTTTTTTTATTCAAGATCGCTTGACAAGTTTGCGTTACCCATTTATGGACATCACGACCTTCATGTACATACCATGCAAACCTCCTTTTAATCAAACTCAAATAAAGTCTGGATCTATGCTTACAAATGTTTGTCCTATTGCAGGTTCATGTCACACATTTGCGAACATCATGACCTTCATGCACATGATATGGAAACCTTCTTTAAATTAACTCGCATAATACTAGGACATACATTCACAAAGTCAGACATTCACAAAAGTTCTACATTCGCAAGTGTCATATGCAGGACTCCTTTTCATGCAAAACAAATATAATTAAGATGTGAATGTCCTTACCTCTACATATGAATCTCCACACATTTGTAAATGTCCTCTTGACATTCATGAGAAGACTCACGGACATCCTTTGTATATGCAGAACTTTCTGCCTCAGTTGTGAACATTCTGAACATTCACATATTGAACATGAGATTCATAAATATTCTCATGTTGTTTTCGTGAATCTCCTTATCCTCGCACGCATATGGGCTTTAAATGTGACACTTTATATGTATCAAAGTTTTGTTTCTCATATGAGCACCAATTTTGAATAAAATTAGGGATCTTAGCGAGGGCTTTGTGGTCCCCAACCTATTGCCCTCAGCAAATTTTTTTAGGGCTATTTTTTTTTGTGAGGTATCATTTTTCTTGCCTTATCTCCATCACATGGTGGCACATCAGGTGAGTTTTTTATCATCTAGCACATCATCGACAGTGAGATATTTTGATAAGCACAAGTTTTTCTCATTATAACTGTTAAAGTAGTTATTTTTTGAAACAGTGGCATGAATCAATTATTTTATGAAACAATGTGTGGTTTTTAGGTTATTTTTATATATTCAATAGCCTATTTCATTTTTTAATTCAATTTTATGTGAGTCTCCTTTGTCTATTTTTTTCCCTTGATTTGGTATGCTTTTATCATCGAATTTGGATCTTTATCCTGTATTATAAAGATAATTAAGAAATAATGACATGATTTTTAAGTTATTTTCACATTTTTAATAGCCTATTCTATTTTTATTTTTATTTGATTTCATGGGAGTCTCCTTTGCCTATTTATTTACCTCTATCCTGAAATTTGGTTGTGTAAAAAATTAATTGTTCATCCTTTATTATAAAGATGACAGGTGAAGAAACAGTGTTGGAAGCACCAACATCTACTCTTAGATCAGAGAAAGAGGTAGGATATGTACATGTTACAAAAAAGGTCATTTGAATTTGCTCTCTCTACCATAAACCTTGTGTAATATATTGGAGTTATTCTCTCTTGAATACTATTTTTTTTAGAAACAATACATATTGGTTGATGGTTCATACTATAAGGTATGAAAGAGTTTTAATATATGGATAGACAGAGAACCTACTCCATTTTTGGAGTGTAAGGTGTTTAAAGACCCTCCTAAAAGTGGAAGAAGGTGGACCAAGAGCCAATCTATTTCTTAAATGCAAGACTCCAAAAATAGACTTGGTTCGAGAAAGACTTAACTAGAAATAGCTTAGCCCTTTTGAGGTTTATCTAGTTTTAGGATTGCTTTTAAGAATTGTTTGTAATTTGTGTAGGCTTTTGTGAGCCCTCCTTTGGCCTATATATAGGCCCTTGTTTTAGGCTTGAATCAACAAACAAAAATCATATTTGAATCCACTCCCTCTCCAATGTCCTTCTGCTCTTCAACGTCTCTCCCCCTCTCCTCTTCAATGGACAACCTTCCCCCTTCTTCTCAAAACCCTAGCAGAAAAATGTGAAAGGTGGTTAGTTGGTTTTTAAGAAAAAAGAATAGCATAAGGGCTGAAACACCCATCTCACTCTCCCATAGTGTCCCCCATGGCCATCCAAGGGCATTACCTATGAAAGAGATCTCTTGGCTAGATGACGATCCACAGAGGTCTGTTCGTGAGCTAAAAACTAGAGAGGAAAATGAACCTTGTGTTGGCCAACATTGTTGCCAGATCTATTAGATTTGTTTTCCTTTTCTTATTTTTTTTTCTTGTTGAATGTGATATTTGATTCTGAAATCGATTTGTTCATAAAGGGTTGCTCTGCTGAATTCATTTTTGTGTTTTGAAGAGGATCGAACTTGTTGAAATCTATATTTTTATTTCGGCCTTTGAAGAATGATATGAAAGTTTATTTTGGGTGAATACATTTTATGTCATGCATTATGGTTTATTGAGGATTTGAGAGAGACTAACATGTATTGCTTCAGGCCATTTAATGCCAAAATTGAACCCTCTTGGATTCAATTATAACATCATCTTGTTGAGCCCCTCTCATTGTTTGAATCTGAATCATTCTTCATTATGTTTGCAATCTGATTTCTTAATCCCTAAAAATATCTATTTACGCATTTAAATTCAGTTTCATGAATTTGGTGAATTGATTCATGCTTAACAGATTTTGTGTATGCCAATGAATTGAATATGTTGACGATTAAATACTGATCGTAATGTTAGAGTTGTATCTTTCTTGCCCACTTGCTAGATATTTGATGTTACTGCCTAAGTATGTTAGTGGTTGACATTGTTGTTTATTTTTTGGCATTATTCTCTACTTATTGCAGTTACACTTACTTAATTACTTCAATTATGTTAATTGTCTCACCACGATACACATATATGTTCACTTGTATATATGCATTGATTGTGATATTTTACCTGTTCTGTCATGATAAATTCACTTGTGCTATTGCTCTGGTTAATTATGTTATTAGATGCATATCATGTTATAAATGCTATGATTTGCGCAAATGGATTCTCGTGGTCAATTTCTTACCTGCTCGCAAGAGTACTGACCCCATTTTATAAGGCTACATGTGTTTTGAATTCTCGTGGTGCAATGAAGCTCGATGTGCAGCGGAGGACTGAACCCACACTTCTAGAACGTCAAAGATCTTGGCAGTTGGTTTTTGTAAAAAGGGAAATGTTGTATCATCTTATAACATGTGGTTAATAAAATGTTTCATCTTGTTGTTCTCTATAACTCGCCCAGAATTTCCACTTATTTTTCCCTTTCGGTTTTTCCCCTTCGCACAATGTATTTAAAAAAAAATTTACCCTGAAAATCTAAAGTATTTTCCAAGCTGGGATTCTGGGGCGTTACAAGTTTTTGGTATCAGAGCAGTATTTTAGAAGTGTGGTTCAAGTCTCTGTACGCATCGACCATCGCACTGTAAGTATGCTTAATTTAGTAAAATTGAGTTTTTGTTGCTTTATTGCTTTTCATACATGTTTAGATAAATTTGTATGATATTGTGATTATTGTCTGATGCGAGACGTGATTTTATGTTTAAAGCCTTATATGTTTTGGCTCAAGGTATCGAGTGTCGGAACCAAGAGGTTCAGACTATTATGTAAGATAGATTTGTGAGGTGAATCTATCTTGGTGAACTGAGTATACGTGCATTTGGTGGCCTGAGGGGACACTTAGAGATTAAGTGTTGGTTGAAGTCGGTGTAAAATTCGTGAACGATAGTGCTTTTACGCTTGCGGATATAGTTTCCTAAGCTAGTTCATGTCAACTCCTGTGAGAGTTAAAGTCGTTGATCTAACCTAGAGAACTACTTGTGTAGTTAATCCTTCTCGTTCCACATTATGGTGATAGAGACGATTAATGAATCGTAGCGATGATCGAAAACCTATATCCTGATCAGATGGAAGATGATGTGGTTTTGATGAGAGTCATCTGATGAGGCTCTAAGTTAGTGTTTTTCCTTCTCCAACTTTGTTGGAGATGTTTGTGACTCTGTCTTGGATGAAGGGTATCTCTTCGGGTGTGATCTTCGGACAGAAGGCAAAAGCCTTGTCTGTGCCGGTTGAGCCTTTGAGTTCCTCGTTGGAGGATGTTGTTGATCCCCAATCATTGTCGGTGATGAGAACGTGTATGATATTGAGCGCCTAGCTTATGGATTTTGTGTTGCCGATGATGGCAATTGACTCCTGAGAGGGTCATTGTCAAGGATAGCATAATATCGATGTTCAGGGTGTTGTTGCTCTTGAGAGAGCATTGTGAGAATTCTTATTTCCCAACCACTGTCGGGAGGATTGTGGTGAGTTGGCTTAGGTGGTGATTCTTGGTAGTGTCAATTATGCCGTTGGAGTGGTGACTCTTCAGCGATGCCGTTAGGGTGGTGATTCCCTAACGATGCCATTAAGACTACATTAAGATAGAAAATAACTACTATAACTAATTTGTAAACGAATTAAAACTACATTAAGATATAAAATCTAATAAAGCAATTTTTTTATTCTACTGATAATTACACTAAATCATAAAATCAAACTATATAATCTGCATAAAACTATGAAAAATTACAAAAAATTAATTAACTACTGAAATATCTGTTATGCCCTCGCTATAGTGTAGGAACGACTTTCTAACAGACTTTGGAAAATAGACAAATTGAAGGGCCAAATGGAATCCAAAATTTCTGAAATTTATTTTGTTGGATTTTTGACACGTGTAGAAATCAGACCTTTTTTACAGAATCCAGAAATGCATTTAGAATCTCTAGATATAGGCATTTCAAGAACACCTAAATTCTAGAAATTGACTGTCCCAAAATTTAAATTCTTGTCAAACCAGTTTTTGAAAAACGTTTAAAAATCCAACCAAATCAACTCTGATTGTGTTGAAATTCGATCTACAGTCAAAGGACACATGGAGAAAGAGAATAGAAAAAAAATGGATTTAAAACTCTACAAAAATCTACATAAAATGATGAGTTCAAAAAACTATAAATTTTGGTTTTTAAAATCAATTTAAAACTAATTTAAAAATTCAATCAATTCATGAACTACTAATCTTAGGCACATGCAATCACATGCATATCAGTCCTACACTCTGCTAAATAACAGTAAACAAAACTTACTTATACTAAAGAAATTAAATTGAAAAATAAAACCTAAATTACTTTGAAGGAACAACAAATTAGTTCTAAGGCACGACTAATATGCACACTAGTAAATAAACTAACTTAAGCTAAAGAACAAATATAAACTAAGATGATATATACTAATTAATATGAATCCTAGTTAAGCACTAATGAAACTTGAAAGATATAAAAGATAAAAAAAATGCACATAAAAGACTTACCTAAATATATATATGCTAATATGAAGTTAAATGATATCTACTGTGAATTGTCCCCTATGTGAAACATACTTAACATTTAAGTGACAATAAAATAAAAATGGAAAATCTAAGAATAATTAACCTAACTAATATGCAAAATTGATATGCAAGAATTAAAAAAAAATGTCTAAGTCAACTTTCCTAAATCAAGGAAATATAAAATATATTAACATAACCTAACTAGGGAAAGGAAATTAATAATTAATTAGGCTAAATGGACTTAAGGTGGGGCCCATACACTCTTGCCTTACTAAAATTTTGACATCTCAAAGTAAAAAATACCATCCCTAGTGGGCCCACACGGTTTTGACTAGAATCCTCTACATTAAGAGGTGATAACTTCCTTAAATCAAGAATTTCGAAAATTAAAATGATTCAAAATTTCGAATCACTTTACTTAATTGGATCAAGAAGATGCCCTTCTAGGTTGGGTCTTCAAGGAGGACTCAGACCTTCCAAAACTTCTCATGAAAATTGGAAACCACCCACTTTTGCCAAAATCGCCTATTACCTTGAATTTCCAAAAATGCCCTTCATGAAAATTCTAAAAAATTCAAATTATACTAACTAAACTAACTACAGCCTAACCTATATAATATCTAACATAACTAATTCTTGGACAAAACATGGAATAATAATAAAAACATGAATAGCTACTTTGACTAATTGAAATTACATATGTTAAATTACCTAAGTAATACTTAATAAAAAATCATGACATAAATGCATTAATTACAGGACAAAAAAATACTAAACTGAATTAGACTTACTAAAAATCCCTAAAACCTTTCTAAACCAACAATGGTTGTCGTCCTTTTGGAGAAGACAACAGCCTATGAAAAACATTTTTACAAGAGACCAAAAGAAAAATGATTTTTAACAAAAAAATAAAACAAATCAACTATCGATTTTTATTTACACTAAATTATTAACTAGACTCGATCTTAGGAGATTGAAAACATGGTTTTAAGTTTTTCAAATTGCTGTAAAAAAAAATAGAACGAAAAAAAAATTGGAAGATCAAAAATGGCTAGACAGTCTAGCCGATTTTTGCAAAAAAAATGAAAAAAAAATGAAAAGAAAGAAACACGGATCTTACCGGATGATCTGCGTTTGGTCCAAGATCTGAGGCCTCCCACAGCTTCTTTTACTCCAATGAGAAGGTCTGCAACCTCCAGCAACTCATTGATGGAACAGTGACGGTGGTTCAAAGGATGGTAGGTGCGAAAGAAGCGCTAGTCTAGAAAATTCCTCGGCTAGCGTGAGGGGCCAGAAATCTTCTTGGCGAGATAGCACCCAGAAAACTCCTCGGTGCGAAGATCAATCTCCTTCAATGTCTGCCATGATGCTACATACAAAAATCAGTTTTTTAGAAAAAACTTGACACAAAAATAAAAACAAAAAAAAAGACATGAGATGGAAGAAGACGAAAGATGCCTGGAAAGCTCCTCGACGGTGCAACACCCAAAAATATCCTCGGTGCGATGAATGGCAATGAAGGTTAGAAAGATGGAGGTGGCTGGGCTGTGATGGAGAGCTCTCAAAATCTGGACAAAACTACAGCAAGAGGGGCTTCCCCTATTTGTTTGTTTCAATTCTCAAGATTTTCAAAAACCCTTTTATGAAAAAGTATTTTCAGCAACACTAAAAAATTCTCATAAATTATTGGGTGCCCCTTTTGAAAAAACATGAATGGATCTATGGATTGGGTCAATGTAATCCAATCTGATCCAAGATTCAAAAATCATCATTCTCATATGGGTCTGGATCTGGATCCGCCTGAATTCACTCTATTACACGAAAAAGCTCATAACTTCGCCAATTTAACTTAAAATTAGATGAAATTTGAAACGTAGCTTCCTATGACTTGAATCAACATAAACATGGGTTTTAACTCTAAAAATATGAATACTGACATACATATTATGCTTAATTTATAATGCATTTCATGCATTATCATGGATCTTCAAAATCAAGCGCCACGCTAATGGCTCGCTTGAACGCCATAAAGCTTGACTTGTGGCAAAGGAGTACACATAAGAGGCTGGCATTGATTATTTTGAAACCTTTAGTCAGGTAGTAAAGCCAACCAGCATCTGCATTGTCCTTGCTATTGTTGTTCACTATGGTTGAGACATTCATCAACTTGATGTCCATAATGCCTTCACGGATGCCTTCATGAAGAGGTCTACATGACCCAACCTTCTAGCTTCATGGAGCCCTAGTATCCACATCATATATGCAAGCTTTGCAAAGATCTCTATGGGCTTAAACAATCCCTCTGAGACTGGTTTCACTGCCTTAGCTTATTCCTATAGGATTTGGGCTTTATTGGTTCTTGCTCTGATACCTCACTGTTTATTTATCAGCATGGGGATGCGTTTGCTTATATTATGATTTATGTGGATGATATTTTGATTACCAGCAACTCCATGACCTTCATTGAGAAGCTTATCCCTGACTTACATAATGAATTTGATCTTAAAGATTTGGGCTCTCTTAACTATTTTTTGGGCATCGAAGCAATTCCTATTAAAGATGGGATCCTTTTGTCTGAGTTAAAATACTCTTTTGACTTGTTCAAACGTGTTGCCATGAATGGGGCCAAACCTATTTACACACCTCTTGCTTCTACCACCAAATTGTGTCTGAAGGACAGTGAGTTGAATCCAGATCCTACTGAATATTGGAAAATTGTTGGTGTTCTTCAATATCTCACACTTGCTAGGCCATACCTTGCGTTTTTCATCAACAAAGTTTGTCAATTTATGCACCAGCCTATGGTCAATCATTAGAGCATTGTTAAACAAATTTTCTGTTACCTTAAGCACGCTCTTCATTTTGGTCTCATGTTTTGGCGTAGCACTCATCTAAAGCTCTCTGTTTTTTTTTATGCTGATTGAGCAAAGAGCATCGATGACCGCAAGTCCACATGCAACTATGTTGTCTACCTGGGGAACTCTCTCATTTCTTGGGTTTCTAAAAAGCAATCTACCTTTTCCCGCTCCATCACTGAAGTTGAGTATCAGGCACTTGCGTCTACTACTGATGAACTGTTGTGGCTCAAGCAACTCTTATCAAAACTTAAAGTCATTCATCGTAGTCCTCCTACGTTGTGGTGCGACAACATTGATGCCACCTATATGGCTGCCAGTCTTCCACAAATGCAAAAAACACATAGAAATTGACCTTCACTTTATCCGAGATAATGTGACTAAGAAAAAGTTAGATATCTGATACATTTCTACTACGGATCAACTTGCTGACATCATGAGCAAACCATTGAGCTTCGTCTGTTTTGACATTCTTAGATCCAAGCTCAACATCCTTCTTAGGCCGTTCAGCTTGCTGAGGCATGTTAAGGATCTCAAAATGGATCCTGATTGGAGTCGCATGTCAAATGGTCTAATAAAGGAAAGTGGTATCATGGGATTGGATTTCCCGACAGATGGATCACAACAATGTAGTGATAAGAAGATAAAGGTTGTCAGTTTCAGTAGCAATTCTAATGGGCAAGCCAATATTCCAACATAGCAAGTCTAAGCAATCTTTGAGTAATCCTCAAAATGGTTACCTTCAAAATCATGTAACCAAGATCCCCATATTAAAAGTCCATTAAGGACCAAAGTCAAGATGTAACGTGATTGAGTTGCTATATAAGAGACCTCTCTCTAAAAAAAAAACCATTAAAAGCGAAGAGAGAATTTGTGGATATATGTTTACATAAACTGAACGGCGTTAACTCATTGTGCATCTTTGTGAGTGTGTGAGTATTTTGCCTTGTGCTTTTCATGCTTATTTAGGGCCAATCTTGAATCTTTTTCAATGCCCCTATGTATACCTCTTGGACTTAGTGCTTGGGAAATGGGTTTTGATAAATACTCAAATCTTGGTTGGAGGTAATCACATTATCCCCTCTTGATGGAACCAATTTCTCTTTGTCTAAATTGTCTTGGACTATGTACTTTAGAATTAGGCAATCCTCAATGTCATGTCCAGTTAGAAGATGAAACTTGCAATAGTTTCTTGGGTTTCTTCTCTTTATTATTGGTGGATCCGAGATTAGTGATAATTTTAGTACTCCATCTTGATTTAGAATATCCATAACTTCTTCATAAGATTGGCATATTTCTGTAAACTTTTTGTCCTTTGGCTAGTTGGAGTTACACTAGTTATGTCTGAGCTTGTTCTATTCTAGAGATTTTTGTTTTACATGCCTTAGTTGAACATGATTTTGTCCCAGTCCTTTCTGTCAAATTTTGGTTTTGAAGCTTTGTTGTCCTTATGATAATTGTTACTGATGACAATATTCACTTTATTTTTTTAGAAATCCTTCTTCTAGAGATTATCTTCTTTGCTTGATCTTAGCTTAATAATTATCCCCTCATGGAGTCCTCTCTTAATCCCTATGTCAATCCATTCTGCTATTTTTATCAATTCCACGAAGCTTGTTGTCTGGAAAATGCTTATTAGACTCTTTAATGGTTGAACAAAGTTATCCATGATGATTGTCAAGTGATTTCTTTTAGTGATTGGCTCAACCATCTTATTGTACACAATTCTCCATCAATAGGCAAACTCGACTCCACTCTCATCCTTCTTATGTTTTGTCATATATAAGTGATTGATGGTTGGTAGTTCTTCCATGTTATATCTAAACCGATCTAGGAAGACATTAATCAATTCCTTGAAGGTCTTTATGCTTCGTAAATTCACTATTGAAAACTGGGCAAGTGCAAAATTTGTGGGAACCTAATAATCATATCGCCATTCTTATGATACTTTGAGAACTCATTCACAAACATGGTCATGTGTGAATAGGGGTTCCTAGTTCCATTAAACTTGATGAACTTCTTAGGAGCTTCAACTCAGTCTTCTTCTCCTTAGAGCAGAAAATCATTGAGGTCATATTCCTTCTTTATGTCCGAACTTTTGATTTGGAGAATTGGTAATCTTACTGAATCCTTGGGTTCAACAAACTCTTTTTATATTCCCTTTTCTCAAGAATTTCTACTTTCTTGGCTTCTTGTTCTACTTACTCATCCTTCTTCTTGAAGACCTCTTCCCTTTCTTTTTCCTCTACCTTGGCTGTTTTCTAGGAGAAATGTTCATCTTCCTGTTGAACCTTTCCTTGTGTTCAGGGATATTTTTCTTTTTGGAAATATATTCTGGTTCAGATTCTGAAAATGACTCATCATAATTGGACCCTTTTCCTTTTTGAATCCTTTTGATTATCTGACCTCTCTCCCTTGTTGTGGTATCTTGACTTCCTGGGAATCTCCTCCTCTTATGACGAATAGTCATCACCCCTTCTTGACTTTCTCCTTTCATACTCCCTTTCATGGATTTTCTTGTATTTCTCGTGGTATCTTGGCTTCATGGAGGATTATTGATCATCAAAGGGTAGGTCTTCATCCCTTTGGCACCTTCTTCAGGTATTCCCTCTATATTCTTTATGGTTGGATATCAGATAAGGTCTATGCTTTCTTGAGTATTAGTCATCTTCCTCATGAGATGTTTTATAGTATTTCCTTTATTCCCTAGATTTGATTCTTTCATTCCTTCTTTTGCCTGTGGACCTTACTTTCTTATTGTAGTATTCATCTTTATTGTCAGATGATTCTTGGTATTTTCTGTATTTCTCAGGCCATGTCTTGTTCTTCTTTTCTATTTATTTTCAAAAAATTTTACTTCTTTGGATTGTTTCCTTCATTATCACTAAACTTTTCTCTCATAGTCCGAAAGAAATTATAAAAACTCTATATTTCTCTCAGAAAATCCTATTTTCCTAACTTATTGATTTTTTCTTTCTCATGGATATTTTTTTATTTTCCATCATTTCCTTCTCTTTTCTTGTTTTTCTTGTTTTTTTTTTCTTCTTGGGTACTTCCTCTAGTGTTTCTTCATCTTTCTCTTCTCTTTGGTTATTCAAACCCTCCTTATCTTTTGGGGGTATATCTTGGATATCAGATCTCATCATCTTGGCCTTTTGAGCCCTATGGTCAGGTATTGCATATCCTCTTCCAATCCAAACTCCTCAACTATATCACTCATAACCTTCTTAAACCTATCCATGGCTTAGGACAAAAGTAAGGAGGCACACAATTTTAAAAAATATGGATATCCCAATAAAAGGGTTATTCTGGCATGTCACTTAAGGGTTCTAGGGTTTGAGGTTCCCTTCTAGGCCTTTCATGATATAACCGAGCTTAAGACTTTTGATATGATAATCAAGGGCACTGACAATCCAGGTTCTCCTACTAATATATCCAAGCTTAGGCATAAAACTTTGCACTCATAAAAACAGAGTGGCTCTAACCAACGGGGCTCTGCTTGTCTGGTAGGAATAGCTAGTGCACATCAACTTGTGATGAGACATTGCAAGTTTGAATCCTAATGGAACATTGTATAACTAGTAGGGGTCTGCCTAACCCGAACTTTCTTATAAAAAAATAGAGTGGCTCTAAACCTAGAGAGAGAGGATAAAAGAAAGATAACACATGTGAAGCATCCATTGTTTTCCACACAAAATCATGAAATTTTTAGGGGTGAAAATTTTAATTCATAAAATTTGTGTCAAGTATGTCTCTAGCAATGTGAGTGCATGAGAAATGTGCTTAATGTTCAAGAATTCTTGAGAAAGAACTTTCTTGAAAAGATCTCGATAAGAGAGGAGAGTGAGTCTCATCATGGTCACCAAAAGATTTGTTGATAGGAAAATTCAGCAACAAGAAAATTAATTTTTAAATTTTTTTTAAAGACTATCAAAAGGTGTTATAAAACTCGCTAATAAAAAAAAAGGTGTTATAAAACTTGCTTCAATTTAAAAGGTGATGGAATCTTACCGCTTGATATGAGATCAAGTCATTCTCTCCCAAATGACAGTGTGTAACTCTATCAAGGTTGAGATATTTTCCTGAAAAGGTTTCTTCTTGAGCCTTCTTGAACTCCTTGGTGCACCTCTGACTGTGAGGTAAGCTTGGATAGTGGACCCTCCTAAGAAAAATCCAAGACAAGAAAGATGTATTGGTGTATTAGGAAAAATAAATGTTTAATTCAAGATTCCAAGAAATCAAGAAGTATGGAGGAAAAGAAAGTACAAGAAATAAAAGTAGATGAGGAGAGAACTTACTCAAGTTTCCTAAGAAACCATGGCTCCTTGATGGGGATCTGGCAGCATAACCATGTCTCGGGCTTGATCTCAAATGATTTCAATAGAGTTTCTAGACTCTAATCGAAAGATTTTTTATGGAAAAAGCAGCTTTCTCATAAGAAAGGTGAGTTTTGGAATAAAGATTCTAAGAAAGATGGTTTCTTAAGAAAAAGATTCTAAGAAAACCAAAATCTTGGGGAAAATCCAAAAAAGACAAAATCTTAGAAAAAGATGTCTAAGAAAGAAAAAAATTTGGACTGAATTTGAAAAGAGTTTAGGATTTACCTTAGGGCCCCCTCCTCATATGCGAAGGATGCATAGGTTACTTGAACCGAGCTTGAGCAGCACTTCGGGGCAAAAATATTTGGAGAGAGAGAGAGAGAGAGGTTTGGGAAGCCAAGGGATAGAAGTCCCCCTCAAAACTTCTAAAATTCAAGATGCATCAAAATGAGAGAAGAGGGGGTATTTATAGGCTTGGGAGCCCCCGCCCCCACCCCCGCTCTTCAAAATGCACAATAAGTGAAACTGGTGAAAAACACCCTATCTTGCCACCATAGTTTCGTGGCAAGTGCCCTTGTAGCACTGGATTCAGTAAATCGGTCGGCCATAACTCCCTAACTAAGCATCAGATCAATACCTGGTTTGGTGAGTTGAAAACCTAACATCATCCTCTATAAAATACTTTTTAATTGAATCAAATTTGAAAGTTTAAGATTCAAAAATGTACTTGAAGTATGCCCTACTTTTCAAGATGTTTTTTTTTTAAATAAACTTTTTTGCTTGTAACTTTTTACTCCAATGTCGGATCAAACTGATTTTTGTTTAGTTGTAAAAATTGAAACCTCTATGTTTTTATGAAATGTTTATAGGATGTTGTTTTATAATTAAAATGTAGCAAAACACCAATTTTTGCTTAAAATGTTGAAGTATCTTTGAAATGCAGGCAGTTTTAGATGGCTTTTGCGGCTCTTGTGGGTTTTTTTTTTAGAAAAGTCTCTCCCTCTCAACTTTGAAAACATTTTTTTTATGAAATTTGGTATACTTGCATTGTCATTTTCACGATAGATAAAATAAAAAGAAATTCTTGGGATTTGCCAGTTAGTGTAAGGCCTTTAATCAGTCCCTATTCACATGCCTCGTTCATAAGACATGTAAAACCTTGCATTTCCATGATGAAAAGGGGATTGTTTTATTCTTATTTGGGTTTTTACATTCAACTGCCTACTTTATCCTAATGCATTTCAATGATTTTTTTCTGAAAAGAAGTCGATATTTATTATTAAAACCATCTAGGAGGCGATAACATGAGGAAAACTGAAGGGAGAAAGTGCAAAAATGATATTTTTTGCCCTTTTTGTGTAAAACAACTCATCTTATTTTATCCATCTTATGGTCAAATACTTCAATAATGAGGGCATTGTAGTGACTTTGTTTGACTAAACAGAAGTCAACAAAATGATTTTCGGAGCAAGTATGTATTTGATATATAAATGATGAAGCAGGCAGCTAAATGTAATAACCGATATGACAAGGTTTTTGTAATAACTCCAAAATTAGGCAGCTTTTTGTAAATGGCTCTAAAATTTGTTTGTACTGATATTGAATTCCAAGCATCCATAGACAAGCCATTACAAAAGCGAACACAATTGTTAGATGCTATAGATAACTTTGATGAAATTCCTGGGTTTAATTAGTTAAGCTGTTTCTGTTGTATATATTTAACAAGGTCGTTATTTAAGATTATCAGATACTACTCACCTCAGTTCCATATGAACTCAAAGTTGAAATAGATCCCTGGGCTTCTGCCTAGTTTGAGGACTGAAACTCCATAAATTAAGGATGCTGGTAACCCCGAGCAACACCAAGCCCCCTCTTCTGCCATGCCAATGTAAGAAATTGATGGTGCAGTCGACCTACTACATTAGTTCAGGTAGTAAAACAAATGCATGATAATTTCATTGCAGTGCATATAAAATGGAAATAGATACAGAGAAGATTCAGGACCAGATGTGGAGGAAGAATATGTGTGTGTGTGTGTGACATTAGCACCAAATATTAACTATATATATATTAACTATATATATATATAGAGAGAGAGAGAGGTCATAAGTAGGTTCTAAACAGTTTTATCTCCTAAATTGTCCTAAACAGCTTCAAAAGGCAATGTTTTGGGTGGTTTCTCTGCATATTGTGTCAAGCAGAAAATTATAGTAGGAATTTTTAGATCGCCATTTAGACCATGTTTGCGGCTTGAATGTTGCTCCCTATGATGAAGGTAAATCTTAACATTTCAATCAAGGTATAACCTCTATTCCTTATAAAATTGAACCAAGATTGACTGCCTGCTAAAAAATATTCTAAAAGCTAAATTCCAAACATTGGAGTAGTTATGAATATATGTACACCTTCTCTGCAAAGCGACCTAAAGGTGTATGATGTATAAAGAGTGAATTAAGAAGGGTGCCAACAATTGATTCTCTCAAGACATTACAAGCAAAATATGGCCCATCTGAAACTACTATAGAGTTCTACTTGGTTCATCATTTGGAATTTGACATTGAAATGTTTTTCCCATAGTGGTATTGCTTTGTCCAATTCCTAAGTGGCTCATGCACAACTTTTGTGCCCATCACTGTCCCCTTGCTTGGTCTTCATCCACTCACAAAGTATTGAAGTTTATTAAACCATGTTTGGAAGTCTTGCTGAAACATAGCCAAGGCCTTGGCTACTATTAGAAACTATATACAGAAAAGAGTAGGACTCTTGCTTACTTTTTATGTGTAGTAGCTAAAGTAGGATTGTAACTATCTATTATGGCAAACATAATTATCATAAATTTCTTTAGGAAGGTGGCCCTTAATTGATCATATAACGAAATGCACAAAAGTGAGCATGGTCAAATAATATTGGTAAGACCCTAAGCCCAATCATTTCATACTGTAGTAGTTTCTTTGATGCGGTATAGTCTTGACCCATGAGGGAATTGCTTTCAATGGTTGTGGCTTAAGCATTTAACAGCAGCCGTTGTAGTTGATAAGTTGAGCCAAAGCAAATTCATATTTTTCTAATAGCCACCAAATATCATATTTTCTTTAAAAACCTTCGAAAAATTTTCTGAGTGTTAACCTAGATGCTAACAACTTATGTTTGCCAATCATAATCGATTTTTTTTTTATCTTTTTTAGATCAATAAATTAAATTTTAACATTTGGTTATTTCTTATAACATTCACAATACGATAGAACAATTTCATCAGTAATACTTTTTTATGAGCCATAATAAGATGCAACCTTCTCAAGTCCTCTTGACATAATTTACATTACCAGGCAAGTAAATTCATGAACCATAACGTTCACAAGATGTAACAAGTTACCCAACTTTTAGCTTGCAATTACCATCATTTAATTTCATAAACCCTAATAACATGAAACTCTTGTCCTATATTTTTTGCTGGTAATTAACGTCATGATACGTTCAATTTCGTAAACCAAGTTTTATGTAAGTAAAAAAAAAAGGAAGGGTAATTTACATGCAGGCGCCTAACACATTTAGGTTTAACCGTTTGAGCTTTTAAATATTTAAGATAGACTACTAATTCTTTTAAGAAATCTCTCATATGATAACAGATTTGCTTTTTCTCCTGAAATTACTTATTTACCCTTAAGTATAGTTAGGCCAAAAAGTAATTCAATAGCTTAAAGAAAAAAGGTCAAAACTGTCATTTTAAAGAGTTAGTTAGAGTTAGGTGAATAAAAAGCAACTCATGCAGCCATACATTTGAACAACTTTTTAAAACGTTAGGAGACTATCTTATATAGTTGGAACTTGAGGTAGCTAAAAATAAAATTTTCATAAGTTAGGCGACTATATGTAAATTACTCAAAAAAAGAAAAACTATACTTTTTTTGAGGAGAAAAAAAAAACTATACTAAGTTGTCATCACCCTTTTGAGATTTCCTGGTAATTAAGAATCATAATAACTAGCATGCCTAATCATGGTAACATGAGTCCCTTTTTTTGTTTTGAGCTGGCAATTAACAACACCCCTAATTAATTTTCATAAGAAATTGTAAAATTGTAACTCTTAAATTGAATTTTATCATTTAAGTTCGATTTTTGGCTTCCTGCAGTAGATATTATGATACATTCAATTTCTTAAATCGCAATAGGGGACACTTTTTATCTGAAAAACAAAAGGTTAGTTTTAAATTTTGGATAGAATAATTATTAAGATCATCATATATTTCTAAATTAACTTTAAAACTAGCTATTTTTTCTCAATTTTCTGTCCAACAGTTTATCTCCATGATATATAAAATTGTTTAAGTAGCAAGTTGTGTCCCTTTCTGTTCTTTAATAGTGTTTACCATATATCATTAAGCCTAATTTGTTGGCAGATTAATTTAATATGACATTGCTATCTTCTTCAAATCATGAAAATTAAGAACACACCATATGCACCTCTCAAAAAGGTGAAACAGTCTCTCTCACTCACCAACTTATCTTTCTGGTCATAGACAAATCAAAACGTATAATCCAAGTTTTTGCCATTTTCAATCTACAAAAAAAAATTGTTTTTAATCTTTTTTTTTTTTACCACATACATATTCTTAGACACGTTGGACATAAATCCTCCTATGAAGAGCTAGCTAACTTGAGTTATTTTATATATCAGGTATTTACAAAAAACGGCCTAACTTATCAGTTATTTACAAAAGCAACCTACATTTTGATCATTACATTTTACTGCCTACTTTATAATTTATGCTACAAAGATACGGTTAAAATCATTTAGTCCACTTTTATTTAATCAAACAGAGTGACTAAAACACCCACATTTGTTGATTAGTTTAGCAAAAGGCCACAAGACCTATTTTTACAAAAAACAAACAAATTGTCATTTTATACCTCAGGCAGGTGTTTTCAAGGTGGTTGGGTGGCTTTTTGTAAATTTATCTAATTTTACAAACTAGCAGTTACAGGTGAAAATGCACGTACATTGCAGGACTATAGCCCCATATGAATGTGGTGGGTCAAGTACAAGTGAGCCCTTATAACCTAGCCCAATGGAGCATATATGCTTGTGTAGCCTTGCATCAATGTACATTTTCCATATGTGATAATGAGTCCCTCCCACCCCTGGTGAGCCCATGGACCATTGTTTCCAACTCTCAACCAACCAAAAAATTAGCTAGATTTTCCATGTGTGGACCATCAACCATGAACCCCACCTTGATCTTGAGGATGGAGAATTTGCATTCACATGATAACCCCCATGTGTGGAAAGCAGCCATGAGGATTGGAAGGAGTGAAGCCAAATCTGATGATGGCATCCCATGTGCAAACCCCACAAGGTGGGAGAACAGGAGATTCAAAAGGGACATGATCCATCTACATGGGGCCCACAGTTCCCCCATCCTTTTTTAGAAAGTAAAATCCCTTTCTCCAGTTTGTATGAACAAACATTTACTTTGTCGGCATGACGACGGTAGGTATGGCAGGCTGAGCCAGGTCTTTGTGCCGTGTGCTGTTTCTTCGGGTTATAAATTCAAAAAAAAAAAAAAACATGAGAGAGAGAGAGAGAGAGAGAGAGAGAGAGAGAGAGAGAGAGAGAGAGAGAGAGAGAGAGAATCTGACTTGGCAACTGTGCTTTAGAAAACTGCCCTAAATACCAAGTTTATGTATAGCGTTGAAAGTGCACGCCATGGAGATCAGATCCAGTAATCGGGATTGAGTGTACCTTTGTAAAGAAATCACGTCCAGCTGTTTGCCTGCTCCTCGCATTTTTCTTTTAGTGGCATTTTCTCCTAAAATTGTTCAATAATTGTTTTCTAAAATTACTGAATTATTTTAATTAATTATTATATTATTATGTTCATCTCTATAATAATTGCTTTTTCATCTAGCAATTTTTCATTAAACAAACTATACTCTCCCTTCTAGGGATGGCAGTGGACAGAGGCGGGGTACAAGGTTCCCACCCCTGCCCCATCGTAAAATAAGGACCTCCATCCCTGCATGGGTTTGGATTTTAACCTCTATTCCTGTCTCATGTCCTCTATCCCTGGTCCAAATGAGGCGAGGCCCGGTTTTCCCTCGGTCCATTGCCATCCCTTAGAAGGATTGGGGGCAGGGCGAGGCGAGGAAAAGCGTAAGTCCATTCCTGCACGGGTTTTGATTTTAACCTTGATCCCCATTTCATGTCCTTCGCCGCGCTGCCGGTCCCGTTTTCCCCCGGTCCACTGCCATCCCTACTCCCTTCAGCTAGTGCATGCCTTAAAGATCCGTGAAAATAATTGAAACATTTAGCATTTTTTTGTCAAAGACACCGTTAAAAGAAATGTAAGAAGGGGCACACGGGAGGACGTCACTTGCTTTCCAAATCAATGTATTGTGTGCAAAAATGCCGAAGAATCTGAATACCACATTTTTTTGGGAGTGTGCTTATGCTAGGGAATGCTTTCAAATTGAGTGTGGCATGCTTCTCATAATTTTTGGAACAGCGTTGGGGATCTTAAGAAAGTGTCGAACGTTTTCTGTTTTAAGAAAAACAGAAAAATTATATTCTCCTGGAGATGCTTTGTAGTTATCTTATGGAGACTTCTATGGCTTCAAATGAATGGGCGTCATTCGGAGTTAATGCAACCAAGTTATTTGCTAGCAGCTTCAGCCTTGCGTGAGCTAGGTCTTCGAATTCAATTAGAATGATCTCAGCTGAAAGTGCCATTTCCTCTTTTTGTTTGAATATGATTGTACAGCATGAAGTTTGACATCTCATCGCTCTCCTTATTCTTGTAATACTTGTTTATTTAATCTAATGAATATTTTTCTTTCAAAAAAAATTAGATGAAACATGAAGCCTCTCATTTCAAAAAGAATGAGCAAAGAGTATTCACATTATAGTTAAGGACGTTTATTCCTCAAGTTTCGTATATAGGACGCCACAGGCAAGTCTACTATCACTTGCGTGAACCAGAGAGAGAGAGAGAGCTCTTTTATTATATATTCATGTACAAAGCCAAGTATTACATGAAGGAACTCTGCTCATGTATCTAATTTTAGCAGATGTTGTTGACTTTCTCTTTGTTACAATCTCTTTTGCCCACTATGATTTTGTACAGCTCAGTATAACTGCCATTGCCATCAATGTGATGCATTGGCAAACATACATTTTCTGTTAATAAAAGGAAAAAAAAAAGGTCACAGAAGAAGAACATTATGAGTTGTTGCCTTTATTCCTATCACATGCAAAATCGTTTCTTCTTTAAAAAGCACACTTAAAAAGTATGGGATCAACAAAGAACCCTTGAAAGAAAAATTGCACCTAAAAATGGGGCCCTAACTTCAGGGTATATTAAAAGAATGTGGGCACCACAGAAATCTTTAAAAGCTATTCAACTTGGAAATCAAGAAAAGGCAAAGAAAATGATGCATCTTCAATCAAATCCTCCAAATCCCACTCCCTCAATCTCCATTTATCTCCGTCCCAGTAATTTTCATCACCAACATTATTATTATTAGTATTATAGTTGATATTGGCGACGGTGGTGGTGGCGGGAGTGGTGGTGGGGGTGATGATAGCAGTGGTGGTGGTGTTCTCATCCATGTTAATGTTTCCCAAGGATGGAACAAAAAGATCTCCACCCATGCCTTCCATAATGGGATGACCCTCCAAGCCACTCTTTTCGGCACCTAAACCACCCAATAAGGAGTTGGGCATATGGAGGTAACCGGCTAAACCGGTCATGCCATATCCAGCTTCTAGTAATGGAAACCGGCTGCATGGCATAGATGGTTGCATAGATGAGGCTGATGATGAGTCCATGTACATGGTCATGTCAGTATCATGCATGGACATGAACCCCCCCATGAGCACCTCATCTTTAGCCTCACCACTATCACTTGGCTTTGCTGTTGATGATTGATTTTTTAGCCTTTTCTTGATGGTGGAATTCCAAAAGTTCTTGATCTCATTGTCGGTCCTGCCCGGCAGCCTAGAAGCAATCTGTGACCACCTGTGCACAAATTCCATGCCAATGTTAGAAGCAGAAATCTCTCTCTCTCTCTCTCTCTCTCTCTCTCTCTCTCTCTCTCTCTCTCTCTCTCTCTCTCTCTTTTTCCTCCGAAAGAGGATGAAGATAATCGCACAGAAAGTGAATAGCATCTCACTCTAGTATTGGTCCTTGAGATAATAGCATTTCATAATCAATGAGGTGATAATAATAATTGATCGATAGTATAATAAATAAGGATAAATGAAAAAGACTTATTTTGTTATCCATGTCAATATGCATGCTTATATACCTTTCTTTGTGCTTCTAGATACTATGTTAATTACATTGGGACCTATGCAACAAAAAATATTCCTTGTATATGTTTTATTGTTAGGTACAGTTATGATCGTTTCCACCATACTAATGATCCAATAAATAAATGAAACCCAATTTAAAAAAATCGGTCATGGAGGGGTCTGATGAGATATCTGGATAGTTAGGCTGCACTATCATAATTGAGGGGTCTCAGGTTCAAATCTCATGAGAATTATCCCCTAGCTTGCCTAGCAAAAGCAATATCAGTCTTGGAGCATCACTAGTTGTTTTTCATCAGAGTTCGGTTACTTTATTGATCTACTTCTATTATACTCACATGAATCACAATGATGGTTCTTATCTATAGTGATAATTATGTCTCATATGACCAAATCATTATTGGCTTAGTGGTGGAGTGTGAGCAGCTAATGAAAAGATAACCACATTGGTTGTTCTTGTTTTTAGACGTTAGTAAGGTGACAACGAAGTCAGCCTGATTAATCGTGCAATGCCAAATTGCCCTAGTGGTTATTCAATCGATTTCATTTTGCTCATCATTTTGTTTGGAACAGTTTTGCAATCTCCATAAGTTCCAAGCGACTCTCTCTCTCTCTCTCTCTCTCTCTCTCTCTCTCTCTCTCTCTCTCTCTCTCTCTCTCTCTCTCTCTCTCTCTCTCTGTTTTTATATGCTTTCAGATTAAGGAAGTGAAGGAAACATGTATTCATAGGTTTATAAACATGTACCAAGAGAGCATAAAGAAAAGAGAAAAAGACTCACCAACTTTTTCTCGCTCTTTGGGGGATAATAATTAATAATTGCCCTCTATTTTTTACTATTGCTGGAAATTGTTTTATGGAGATTACGCAAGAAGACGTGTAACTTTATCATAGATAAAAGTGCACTGTAATATATATATAAAACTGAACATATTAGGCCCCATTTTCTTGATCTGCCCCGTTAGGTCCCATAGTTTGAAGTGTTTTATTATAGATCTGAACCGTTAAATGTGTTTAGTATGTGCTATTTAGTGGGAATCTGGGAATCGACTCTTGAATCATGTTTTTTAGATGACAAAATATATTTTTATGAGCTGTAAAAAATGATGCCTTCATAGCCATTGATTTTGGATCTCCGGACAACCCTATATACATCTCAGATTCTAGTGATCTGAAAGACTGTTCCCAATAAACAGAACCTATAGATTAGGTCTATGGTGTTAGATGTGAGAAAAAGCTAAAAAAAACTACGAATTTTTAAGGAGCATAACGGGGCATAACGAAAAAAAGGAGCAACAACAGCGCACTACTATATATATATGGAATCAAATGACATGAACACCTAGCCTTCCATTAATAACAAAGGATGATCCTTAGCCTTCGAGGGCTCCGCCAGTCTACATCACCAAGTTGACAGAACATCACAAGTTGAAAATGCAACGATGTGTCCTTTGCCACAAGGTTGGAGCGAGGTAGGATCAGGTGCAATCACATTGCACAAATGCAATACGTTGTTTCACCTGATCACTTTCCATCTTCTATTATACAGCCTGTCAGGGTGTGATCCTACAGGCTACAGCAGATGGATGGTGATCAGATGCAGCGACACATTACATTTGTTCTACTTGATTGTACCTGATCTCCACACGTCTGAAACTGGGTGTACTTCTTGGTGAGCAAGGGGGACACCAATGAGCTTGGTGGGTAAGGTGGGGCTTTCCCTATTATCCCCAAAAAAACAAAAGGAATCACAACAAACAGGAAATCAACAAGTGACTGTTAATTATAAGGAAATTTTTGTGTCTTTTCTTTTTCTTAGAAATAGAAAAACGAATTCTACACAATTTACAAAATTAGAAAACCTAGTCACAGATAAGAAATGATAAAAGAACTTGACAATTAATGTGCCAATCTCTCTCTCTCTCTCTCTCTCTCTCTCTCTCTCTCTCTCTCTCTCTCTCTCTCTCTCTCTCGTGTGCATGAGTGTATGATAAGCTACTTGGTAGAATTCCTTTTCTCAAGCAGGAAGTCGATTTTAGAATAAAAGCTATCTTTCTTTGAAAGTTCGGGCTAAGATGCCCCAACCTACGCACACAATTGTTTCCCTTTGAGTACCATCAGATCCAATCGAATATGTAGTCAGAATGCCAGCATGTAATGCCTCCACGATTTCGAATACATGAAAAGAACAAGCATCTTATAAGCAATGACATGAACCCCTTAAACTACATATATAAATTCAATCAAACAGAAAGCAAGTGCAGAAGAAAAAAGCACTACAAACCAGACAAGATGGCACTTTAAGTGAAACTATTTTCCAAATTAACGAGATGCCTGCTTTATATATAATCGATATTATGAAACCAAGTTGTGTGTATTAGAGATTCTTTCAATATATATATATATATATATATATATATATATATATGTGTGTGTGTGTGTGTGTGACCGTCCAAAATCCCTTCTCTAATGATTGAGTTTTCCATTCATCGGGACCTTACATATTAGATTTTTATCATTTATTTAGTGAGCAATATATTTTGGATTATGAATTTTTGAAGTTTAGATTTAGATTTATTTTTTAAAGCGCTAAAAGACAACCACCCACAATACTTTGTATTGTAAAGTTTTAAAAGCATTGTGAGCTGTCAATTTTTTAAGTTTCAAAAAAATATGCCTATATGTCATAAAGTCTTCAGTCTTAGTATAAAGCATATTTTTATTAAATAAATTATAAAGAACAAATATATGAGATCCATCAATGAGATGCTCAAGCATTGGAGAAGGGGAGTTGTTCGATCATCGTTCGTTATAGATTTTGGACCTTTCTTTGGTTGGAAGGTCCCCTTATATATATATATATATATATATATATATATATATATATATATATATATATATATATATATATATATATATATATATATATATATATATTAGAGAGAATGAGATGTTAGAGCTTTGGAGATAACTAAAATCATAGGATTCCTACCAAATATCTTTGGTGCGATGTATATAATACAGCGGATGAGCTAAAGCTTATTAGTTCCAAGCAGTCAAAGAACAAAGTGTGACCCATTACAACTGACATGATAAGACCAAGTGGAGATCATATATTTATCACTAATGAATTAAAATGGTTGGTAGCACTGCCATTAACATCATTATTTGTGAGAGAGAGAGAGACCTGTTGCCAAGGATGGAGTGGAGGTGGATGATGAGGTCTTCCTCTTGGGGTGAGAAGGCGCCACGCTTGAGGTCGGGGCGAAGGTAGTTGATCCAGCGCAGTCTGCAGCTCTTGCCGCAGCGCTGCAGCCCTGCATTCTTGGCGACGTCGCTCCAGCATCCCTGCCCATTCCTCATCATGTAATTCATCAGCTTCTCATCCTCCTCCGGGGACCACAGCCCCTTCCTCAGCCTGCTGCTGTTGTTGCCACTATCCTTAACAACGCTGCTGCGGGTACCAACAATAAGCTTGTTGCAGGAAGAGGAGGAAGAAGAAGAAGATAGGTCTGATCTTCTCATTGTAGGCTAGCTGCTTCTCTCCTGCTACTCCAACTCTAGAGAGTGAGAGAGAGAGAGAGACAAGGAGAGAGATGTGATGATAGGTGATGGATGGTGAGGAGTAGTACTGGGCTGGATGCTGTTTGTTGCTTGAAATATGAGAAATAGTGGGGCAGCGTCGGTTGATGGGTCGAGTGGGAAAAACGGTTTGGAAGGGGACTGTGGAGGGTGATGGGGACACTTGGTCTTCTTGTCTTTGACTCAAGCTCTTGTCTTCTTTTCATGTTTTCTTCACTCACAAGGTAATCATCTTTTAGAGAGAGAGATGTAAAATCCAAGCAAATTGGTAGCTTAATTATGAAACAAGCTCTCTCTCTCTCTCTCTCTCTCTCTCTCTCTCTCTCTATATATATATATATATATGGTGTGTTTAGCTGAGCCCCTTTCCAGTACTTGCAGAAAGTAACATGCGAATGAGAGTGTTATTTATAAAAAGGTCTTTTTTTATGCAGAGGCTCTGCATGCTTAGCTCCACTGCTGATAACCATCCATCTCAACATTCTTGAGACGGACACTACACCCAACTACACCCATGTAAAGAAATGCTAAGATGAGTGGTTGCTGCATGCCCACCATGTAACGACGCTACATATAATGTGAACACATTTATAAATAATCAGGGGCCATGGCAGCCTACATAAATCATAATGGATCTTGGTAAGCTATATATATATGTGTGTGTGTGTGTGTTGGCTTTGTTGGCGACAACAGTTTCATAGTTGAGGTCATCATTTGTCTTCTTGCTTTCCTTTTTCTTGTTTACTTCTAAATTTTCCATCAAAAAAGCAAGTTGGGATCCCCCACACCCATGTCACAGAATGAGTGGGAAAATCTTAAGATATACTGAAATATATTATCTTAAGAAAACTCAAGAAAATATTGGCATATATAATATTATAATAGTATGAATAAAAATATAAGTGATGCAAACATATCAAAAAATGTATTTCTTACATTTATATTGCAACAAAAATATAATTTTTTCAAAATAAGTAAAACTTTTTCAGCATCGTATCAACTTTAGAAAATACCAATGAAATTGAAATATTTTCAAAATATCACCGACATTTGTTACATAGTCCCACCCTTCACCGGTATTTGGTGTGGTCCAATCAATTTGTACTATTGTAAAATTTGGTATTGCACAATTAGTTAACCACTATCCTTTTCATTGCCCTACTAATTTCCAAATTCTAAAATTAATATTGCCATGAACAGTACCAGCAAAGTTGCTTTTGTAATTTTGTAAAAAAGTGTATGCGTGCATGTGTTGATATGTGCTACTATATAATGATACTACCCCACTTTTTAGCAAACCCTATTACTTCACTTAACAATTTATTGGAGGCTTCCGGTATTTCACCTGAAATTATAGAATATATATATATATATATATATATATATATATATATATATATATATATATATATAGAGAGAGAGAGAGAGAGAGAGAGAGAGAGAGATCTGATGATGTGCCCCAAGTTTTGGTGTACCCTCGTGTGCCCCAAGGTCAAGCACACTTCTTTCGTGCAATCTATCCCTATGGATGTGTTAAGAACTGTTTGTTTGTTAGGAATCATACCTTGGATTGTGTTTTCTGGAAATAAAATCATGGTTTTTCAACTAATAAAATTTTGGTGCATTATGAGACATTAATTTTTAATGCTTTCAAAAATCCTTCTTATGCATCGCAATATATGATCCAAAACCTGGTTTTTATTAAACAAACCATGTAGATCATATATGTGGAGCTATTTTAACCATCTGATCATTCAATTGGGCAATTTAGGATTTGGGTACACGAGGGCTATCAAAACTTGGGGCACACCATCCGATTCCTTTATATATATATATATATATATATATAGATATATATATATAGTAGGTGGTAGTTGTCTATCACTTTTCTAACCTACCGCCAGCCTCCACTGTATTAGAAGGATTGTTTCAATTTTTTCTCTGGCCATATATATGTGATCTACATGCTTTATTTTATAGGAATTGACTATTGGATCTTCTTAGGTTCTTATAAGATTTAAAAATCAATGGTCTAAATTTCCAAAAATATTCAATGTTTAAAATTCAAAATTTTTTTATCAAAAAAACATGATGCAAGTATCATTTACTAGCAAGTCAACTATGCCTAACACATCTGTCGGGGTCAGGTTTGTGAAAAACAACCTGAGAACACCTATTCACTGGTGGTAGGTAAGCAATAGGCTCAAAACCTGATAGGCAGCTGCTACTTCTCTCTCTCTCTCTCTCTCTCTCTCTCTCTATATATATATATATATATATATATATATATATATATGATAGTTACACTCATAGGTTCTAAACCCCTGTAATTGAAAGTCAAAGGGTAATGTTGACCAATTATGACCCTATAGATGTTTTCAGCATGGTCAAAATAGCATGAATCTGCCCTTAGATCATTTTTTTATGTAAAAGTGTGGTTTTTTGAAGAGTACAATTTGGTATTTTATAAGCCAAGTATCATTTACTAGCAAATCAACTATGCCTATTTACTGGCGCTAGGTTCAAAAACTGGTAGGCAGCTACCACTTTTCCTATATATGTATATAGTTTCTAAACCCTTCGAATTGAAATTCAAAGGGTAGTGTTGACCAAATATTACCGGGTCAAAATAGTATGAATCAGCCCTTAGATCATTTTTTTATGTAAAACTGTGATTTTTTGAAGAGTGAAAATTTGGTTTGACTCCTAAAAAGTCTGACATGTATATTGAAAAACATGATGATGAGAAATCGGTGTTTTACTGACGGTAGCACAATTGTAAACGCCATTTTACTGGCACAAAAGTGTGTTGCGCCAGTAAAACATTAAGTTTCTCTGGCGCAACATGGAGTTGCGCCGAAGATTTAATGATTCACTAGCGCTGTCCAATACTACGCCAGTAAATCCCATTATCTTTAGCGCAACTGCTCGATTAAAGAATTTCACTTTATTTTCATTTTGCGAAGACTCCTGCCCTTTTTTTTCAGCCCCAACCTGCTTTCTCTGTCTGATTTAGATAAGTTGTGGGTTCACGGAGAAGCGTTTTAATGGGTGATCCGGTGGAGGAATCGTGAGGGAGCAAGGCAGAGGGGAGCTATGTCAATGGTGTAGCGTCTCTTGTGGAGTTAGCCTAATTAAGTCTCATCGAAGGAGAAAAAATGGTCGCACTTTGCTGCAATTCTTGAGCGGAGCTTCAAAACCGTACGACGATGGCGGACGAGCTGGAGAGTCTATTCTCTCTATATATATCTCTCTCTCTAGCACAACAACATATAGCGTCTTCTTTCTCTCTCTCTCTGTCTCAGAAGTTGAAGATGCCGGAGGCAAAAAACTCGAACGCCGAAGGGAGAAGAGAGAGAGAGTCTCTCTAGAAGTTGAAGACGTCGGAGGCAATGAAAACTCGGATGCCAATGGTAGAAGAGAGAGAGATAAAATTCTCAAAGGGAACAAATTTGCATGGCGTTCTCTTGAGGTGAGTGATTTTCTCTATCCTCTTTCTTCTTACACTTTAATCACCCTCAAATGGAAGGGATATTTTACGGCTTTTCGCAGGAAAGAAGGATTAAATGTTGGGGGAGGGGGAAGAGTGGGGTTAAGGATTTTTTGTGAGGAGATGCAGAAGGGTGGATCTCTTATTATAGGATTATATTTCATAGGATTTAATTGTTATTTGTTCTATGAACCATTTTGCATTGTGAAGGGACCTTACTTTTATGTTAAACTTTCTTGTGGTTCATTTAGATGGCAGTTGGCATTTATTTGCTGGAAAATTGTTACTTACAATTATTTTCTGTAAGATTTTACAATGTTTGGTTGGAATGTGCAAGATAAATGTGCCTTTTCTGATTGGGCTTTGTTTTCCAAGTTCAAGGGTTTGTTGGTTTTTGTAGTGGTGGGCCAATTTGTTTTCCTTCATAGCTGCCAAGTCTTAGCTTCTTAATAATATTATGCATCTGCTTCAGGTATCAGGGACTATATAATCTCGGAATCAAAATGTGTTTGCTGAGCAACCGATGTACTTGCAGATGATCTACTGCCTAATAAAAGGCTTAGGGAGACGATCAATCACATCTTTGAAACAAATTACAGAATATGGGTTATGCTTGTGAATATGTTTAATTTGTGAATTTCATGGGACAGAAAAAAAGAAGAAAAAGAGACTCAGACCACCTTCCAATCGTATGTTCTCATGTTTATGTTTCTATATTTTAGTATGCAAACCTGATTAACCAAACATTGTTGTATGGCTTGTGGTATAATTGTACCTTCTTTTCTTATTGCAGCAATGGAATGCAATATTGGAGACTTTCTCAAGATTTTGGTGCCGAGAACTTTGTCATGCATGTTGGTCCTGCTGCCTATGGTGCATATTGACCTGCGATGCAGTTTGGTTTGGATGGATATATGCCAGCTTATGGGGCTGCTATGCCATATATGGGTTATGCTCCACCCCTTATGATGTATCTTTTTGAATGTTACCTTAGGATCCGGTTGCTGCTTCTGGTTATATGTTGCCAGTTCCTCCCCAGAGGTAACCCTGTTGCCATTGATGGTGCTATGTTCCATTGCTTGACAATGTCTATCTTCGCAATCGGTTTGAAATTAATGAAGATTCATCAATTTTGCTTCAGTAATGGTTGTTTAGTTGTGATACTTGTGTTCGAAAGCGTTCATCTCAATCAAAAGTAAATATAACTTGAGTAAATATAACTTTTTTGATATCCTATTATAGGTGTCATTTGCCCATTCTATACTTGGGGATGGAAGACATGACGACCCATTGCATTAAACTTGTTGAACAAGTATTGATTCTATTTAATCGTTTCTATGGGCTTGAACAAGTACTTTTATATGGATGACATCAGCCATATACTTTTTATGTACATACTGATGCTACCAAAAAACTGATTCTGTTTAATCGCAGTGGCACTCTTCTGGTTTCACTTAAAATGTTTTCCCTACTTTCTGCAAATTCATCGTATTAGGATGCTTGTGCTCTAATAGTGTCAGAGTGACTGTTTGTATCTTTGGTGTTTCAGATAAGTCATCTTGGTGGTTGTAATTTCTTCTAAAAAGTGTAAAGAAAGTAGCAGTGATATGTGTTTTCAAAAGACAATAATGTTTCCTTCCTTCCCCACCTCTCAAACGAAAGTCAAATTTCATTTCAACAGCTCTATGGTTTATGAAAAAATTGTGCTTGGTATTCTACCTAGTTTACTGTTGAATTGTGCGGTGCCTGTGTGTTCCATTGAACCTTTTGTTTTATTTTGCTCTTTTTTGTTAGTGTTATTCTTTATATCTTCTTCAGGTTTGATTGCATTTTATTTATCTTAAGTTTGATGTTGAGTAGATAATTTTGCATCTCATTTCAAAGTTCCTGCTGGCAGCCCATATCCTTTATGGAGAACAATGATAACGATCTCTTGCCAGAATCTCTCACGAAGTTGGGTTTAGTTATAGACTATTGCAAACATTCTTTTTCTGTTTTCACTGCAGGTATGTTGATCAAGGTAAGTGTATCTACTTAAATTCCTCTGAGTACACAAGTATAAGGGACATGTAAGTTGTCGCTTCTTAGGATAATACATTGTTGTGTTCTTTGATGCATGGCTAACAGAAAATCAAGTAAATGATTGGTGCTTGTAAGCTTTCTTTTATAGATTTGGTGCTATTTTTTTTGCCAATTTAGTGTTGCATAAAATATTTTCTTTTATCTATTATAGAGAAATGAAACCAGAACAACGTTATTTTTATAGTTGCCATTTTCTCTGGTGCTGTGATTGTGGCAGTAAACTTTTCACTGGCATTGAACTTGCACCAATGAAAATGATTTTCATTGGCGAATGTAATTTCTGCCAGTATAAGCCTTGAGTAAAACCTTTACCGACAAGGCTTTTATTGGTGCAACAGTTGCCCTAGTAAAACTCTAATAAATCAAACATGTAGATCACATGTGGAGGGTTAATTTGATCCATGCTTACTAGAAGCATCATTTTTTTTGGAGAGTCTCATGGAAAAAACTGTTATTCCAACCTTGTGATAAAATGGATTTCAAAAAAGAGATCCCAAGCCTATAGGCACATTCTTAAGATTGCTATCTTTAGAATTTCAATCGCCCCACTCCGAGAATTTCGAAGATGCGAAAAAGGGTTTTGTTACGACTGAGTTCTCAGGATACAACTAGGCTTAAACCTCAAGAGAGTCACTGTTTCGCAAGAACAGATGACCTCTCCCACACATGAACTCTGCAAGCCAAACCGTGAAGAAAGAAAGGAGAAAACTGGAGAGTCAGAAATTCTGATGATCTAAAAGACGAAAAAGGAAGAGATTTATAGACTAGCCAGGCCAAAATGTTTTGAGATAAATAAGATTAATGGCCATAATCCTGACAGTTTGAAAATAGGATGAAAAAGTCCTTGAACGATCACCCACCTTTGACTGTCAATCAAAGGCCTTCAAAACCGTCTAATAGCCACAAAGCGTCATAAACTCAATATAAATGCTATTAAAACCTTTCAAACGGCCAGATATCTCAAAACCGAAAAATCAAAATGGACATTTGTGCCTCGCATCGATGCGAGTGTGCGAGAGTGCAAAGTGCACCATCAAAACACCATATTGCGCCTCAAGCGCCCTTGCGTGCGCGCGTGTGCACGAACGACATGTCCGTTTCTGCACGATGCGCATCAACGTCCGCAAGCCACCCCAAGACACATGGATTACCAAAGTAAAGAATAGATAACAAACTCTCTATTTAAACCTTTTGAAAAACTTTTCTCTTAGATATGAAACTAAACTTTTTCAAGGCATTTTTGGTAGTAAACAAAATCACAAATTTTAATTTTAAAACTTTTCTAACAAAAACTCCCCATCACTTTCCCCTCCTTCGGCTGGTAAAACCTTTGAGGTCCTCCCTGCCCACCGAGGAGTACACCCAGCTCCAACCTTGCAACAAAGGATGCCACTCATGGGTTTCGAACTTGTGACGTCCAATCAACTTAGTGGCATTTACAAGTCACACTAGATGAGAGGAGCCTTATGTGCATTACCAGAAGCTTCTTGCTACATGAGAAAGCTCGCTTTTTAGGAAGTGCGTTTCACAAGTAGGAAACTCTTTTCTTTTCTAGAAAAGAGGGGAAGCATACAGAAACCCACTTCCTAAATATGAGAAACTCATTTCCTTTTAAATGGGAAGCCCGCCTCTTCCTCATTTCTGAAATCCATTCTCCTCACTTTATTAAGATCTCCCTCTTGTCATTTCTCACTTGCTTTCCCTCACTTTTGACTTTTTTTATATTAGAAAATAACAATTTTTTATAATAAGCTTGTTTATTGATCCTGCATCATTTTGTACTTGCTCTGACTTCATTTCTTAGTGGCTTTTGCTCACGCTTCATATTACTTTTTTTGCATTTCCTTTTAGCTTCTCATGCACTTGCACAATCACTTCGCAGCCATACCCCTTCTCGCTTCATACTGCTTTTTAGCACTTGCTTCCCTGCTTCTACTTCACGTATCTCTTCTTGTATTCATTTCATTTCTTATTTATTATGGGCTAATATGAAAAAAATAAAAGAAAATATTATTTTTTGACTTGTGGGTTTGGGACCTACAAGTGTAGCCAACTCTCTCTCTCTCTCTCTCTCTCTCAAACACATGCTTCATATGTGTTTCCTTTTCGTTTCTCACGCACTTGCATAATCGCCTCACAACCATATCACGCTTCTCACTTCATATTACTCTTTTTTTTAAGAAAAAAATACTCAGAATGATATTCAATAGGATGGGGAAAATTACAATAAAGAATGGCGAGATGTCATTCTTTACTACAATTACAAATCAATATCAAGAATAAACAGTTCAGGTAAATAAGCTGAAGTTTCTTCTTCTCCCCAACAAAAAACACATTGGCTAGGGAGACTGAACCCTCTCTTCTTGAGTACATGATCAGTTAGTAATTTGTCTTGGATGATCAGCCATTGGACAACTGGTGGACCCAAGCATTTGGTTGCATGAAGAAGTAGAGAAAATGCCATTGAGAGAATGTTTCAAGCATGGGGCATCTATAGTGCTACTAAGACTAGTGGAGCCCTTAAGCTGTATCTCCCACCCAAACTGTTAGTCCCAAAATGAGCTGATTGCCCCTTGCAGTGCCAGATAAAGGTCTTTCAAGTAACCTTCTTCACTCCAAGCGTCTTTCCAAAACCAGGTATCGGAGTTTTACCCACCCCTTCCAAATCTCGGAACACCGCAACCATTTAGCACCACCCTCCCCACTCCCATGGCCAACCCCTTAAGCTGTATTTTTGCTTCACCACATTCACTCAAGGCTTGTCAACTGTGAACAGCAACCATAACCATTTTATTAGGAGTGTCTTGTTACATCTCTCCATCTCTTGAACTCTCAAACCACTCTTTTTCTTACTAAACTAAACAACGCTTCACGTCTGTGCTGCGAGTAATGATTTTTCAAGACCTAGTGCATCTTTTCTTTTTGCACTTTGCCCGACCAAATAAAATTTTGAAAAGCTCTATTTTATCCTCTTCCTAGTTTTTTGTGGGATTGGGAAAACTAATACAAAGTGCAATAAATAGCTACTAAGTACATGATTAACTAGCGTAACCCTTCCCACAATTACTAAATTAAATCTGAAGGGTTTATTTTTGCCCCTGCTTTATCCTCAATCTCCTTCCAATACGATCCTTAGAAACCCCTTGGTGAAGGGAGAGGCTGAGATATTTTATAGGTAAAGTCCTGATTTGACATCCAAAGAAGATGAAGCAAATGTTAACATCGCTTCTCCCCTTCAACTTCATTCATCGCTTCTTGTATCTATTTCATTTCTTGTTAACTTTAAACTGGTCTGCAAAATTAAAAGAATACCTACATAGGGATGGCAGTGGGCAGGGGGGAAACTGGGCCTGCCTCGCCCGGTTCGGACCGGAGATTAAGGACACAAAACGGAGATGGAGGCGGGGATGAAGGTTGAAATCAAAACCTGTGTAGAGATGAAGGTGGAGATGGACTTACGCTTTCCCCTGCCCCTCCCCGATCCCTGCCTTGCCCTGCCCCGCCCCGTCTCGTCTCGTCCCCTCCCCAATGGACTGAGGGAAAACAGGGCGTGCCCCGCCTCACCCCCGTTTGGACCGGGGATGGAGGTGGAGGTGGAAGTTAAAATCCAAACTCGTGAAGGGATGGAGGTCCACATTTTGAGACTGGGTAAGGGTGCAGACCTTGTCCCCCGCCTCACCCCGGTCCACTGCCATCCCTAAACCTAGTGTGGCCATCTCTCTCTCTCTCCATATATATATATATATATATATATATATATATATATATATATATATATATATATATATATATATATATATATATATATATATATAGTGGGTTAATATTCGATCACCTCGACATGACCTTCTATTTTTGAAGAATCATAGGTAGAAGCTATATCTACCCAATCAAACCCCGTACATTTATTTAGTATTTGCTAAGGATCAAACGTGGAGTCATGTTTTTTTTAATGTGGAATCATGATTTACGAATTGTTAAACACATTATAGACTGCTAATTTTTTAAATTATGCTTACACCTCCTCACAATCATATGATTCAAAATCCATATTCCACTAAACATGTGATGTAATTAGTGATGTCAATGGATATCCAACCAAATCTGACTCCGATTGGTTGGATTTGGTAAAGCAAATAAAATGTGGTTAATAATTGAATTTGGGTTTTGGTATCACTTTTTCCCATCTCTAACTCAGAATTTGAATCCAAGTCTGACAAATAATCCAACCTGGTTACTTATAAAATGTACTTGACTAGCTATTCAGGTCTGGGTTGGCATTGCTTTTTTCCATCTGAATCTAATCTGAATAAATTAGATTCTATTAGGTCAGATTTAGTAATGCCTAGATCCAACAAGAGTCCAACCCACTGAGGGATTCTGGCCGAAGATAACGAAGGATTAAGTCACGGAGAAGCTCTCCCTTAAACTCTCAATGAACTCACTCTGGACTCACGGAACAACCTCAAAAAGGAAAAACCTAGAGGAAGCATGACCATTCAGTGGAATTTTGTTACCCTGGAAAAGAGGCAAACCTACTTTCAAGGTTGCTCATATATATATATATATATATATATATATATATATATATATGCATATGAGAGAGAGAGAGGATCGTACTGCCTTCTTTTCCATTAGGTCACACTTAGGACCTTCCAAAAATCATAGTTTTAAGATGTTTTATGCTTATTCTGAACCATTAAATGTGTTTCTCATTACTTATTTATTAAGAAACATGCTTTGTTTTAAATTGATTTGATGTAAAAATGTGAATGCTTTTACAAAATTTTAGTACGATATCACCATTGAATTTTTTTAACTGTTTAAGTTACCCGACTATAAAAATGCTTAATCCAATATATATCCTTTAAATAAACAGATTTAATTGATCAAGCATAAAACACTTAAAACTATTATTTTTGGAAGGTCCAAAAAAAGGGGCAGGACAATCCCCATTTCATATATATAGGTTAAAATTGCTAAAATCGTTTGCACGTACAGACAACTTAGCAACTTTCATTTTTTATTTTTTATTTTTGGGGGTGGATCACATCAACCCATGGATGTGATAAATGGATTTTGAATATGATCTATGTACAGGTTTTTTCGATGATGCAAAAATCAACAGTTATAAATGCACTGATTCTAAGAGTCAATTTCTATGTTAAGCACATCTATGAGGTTAGATTAAGTCAAAACAAGTTGCATTGTGATATTTCAATTAGTTTATACCTACAATTGACTATACTATCTATCTATATATATATAGAGAGAGAGAGAGAGAATTAGGGATGGCAGTGAACTGTTGAAAAATGGGGCCCCGCCTCGCCCCGTTTGGATCGGGGATTGAGGACATGGAACAGGGATAGAGGTGTAATATCTGTGTTTTTCTTCATGTTAAATTCTGGGATTTTTTAAAATTTGGCTAAGTGTTTTGTAAAGTTGATAAAATCTTCGATTTTAGGTGGCGCCATTCGAGTTTGAGTGTAACCCACGACTCATTGACAAGACCTAAACGAGGCAAATAAGATTTGGTAAAACTTTTTATTTTTGACCTTTAAAATTGAGCAAAATTTAGGTAAAATTTTGAGTCAAAAATCAAATAATATATCATTAGATGTGTCTCGACATTCTAAAGACATTGATATTTTGTTTTTCTGAATTCGAGCTACGGTTGGCTCAAAAATCATACTTTTTAAAAAATGACCAGTTCTGGATAGGATCAGATTCGATCTATTTGATCCAAGTTGATATGGATCTTGACTCAGTCAAAGACCCATATTAATTAGGATCTAGTCCATGATGAGATCCATATAGATATTGAATATGGATTTGGATCTTGGATTCAAATCTAGATCTAAAATCTAAGTCCAACCAATTTAAAGTTTTAAATTCAATATAAAAGTTAAATTAAGTAAAATTTCATAGTTTAAATCAGCTTTATGTATACTTTTAGTAAAAAAAAGTGAGAAATTTGATTTTATGTGTATATATAGAAAAATACATGATTTTGAATATATATATATATGCAGATTTACTCTTTTATGAAGAATGATTTTCATTATGTATCAAAATTTTGATTTATACCTGTCGATTTCTTGAATTCATGTATATACTATTTCATGTTCAGATTTGATGAATTTTCATTCATGAATAGGTCTGTCGATTTTATGTTTTCTTGTGTATGCAAAACAAAAATACAAAAGGATGCCATGTACTCAGATTTAGTAAATTTTTGTTCATGCCATGGAATATATATGGATAGGTACATGTTCAGATCTCTGGTCATGTACATGTGTTTAGGTCTTATTGATTTGCATTTAAAAATATGCAAAGAATTTTAGTTTTTTCAATTTTGGGTATTCATGTAGCTTAATATAATGTTGTTGATTCTCTTTTCGGACATTCATGTTGAATATATATATGTGTGTGTGTGTGTGTGTGTGTTCAGATCTGTCGATTTTTCTTTTATTCACAAATCAGGATAGATTTGCTTACTTTCACAGGTAGACAAATTCAGACAGATCTGCTAAATGTATATGTTGGCAAACCAGGACAGATCTATCAACTGTACATGTGGACAGACCTAGACAAATTGTCATTAAACTTACCTTTTTCTAAACTGATATGTTGATTGTGTTTTGTGACCAGACTGATATATGTCTGGTCAGATTATCGACTGGGAACAAGTCTGATCAGATTATATCCAATTTGATTCCAGCCGACAATCACCATCTTAGTCCATGATTAAAACAAAAAAAAAATTGTGTCATTGACCTGCAGAAGATTTATTTTGTTTTCAGTATGTTGTTTCTTTTTATGTTCTCAATTGTTGTTAGAACTGTGTACAACCATGTTTTTCCAACATAATGTAGTTTTGTATACTGTGCACAATCATATTTTTCCAGCATATCGTATTTGTGCATTTAGTAGCTAGTATGATCATGCATAGTCATATATTTTTCAGGATGTGATTTTTTTGCATAAACATGCAACAACCATATTTTTCCAGCATATCGTATTTCTGCATTTAGTGGATGGTATTATTGTGCACAATCATATAATTTCCAGCATGTGATTTTTCTACATAAACATGCAACAACCATGTATTTTTTCAGCATGTGATTTCTCTGCATAAACATTCAACAACTATGTATTTTTCAACATGTGATTTCTCTGCATAAACATGCAACAGTCATATATTTTTCAGCATGTGAGTTCTCTGTATAAATATGCATCAGTAATGTATTCCCAGCATGTTATCTCTCTACATAAATATGCATAAGTAATGCATTTCTAGCATGTTTCCTCCAATTGGTTGTTGTAAAAGTTATAATTGAGCGGTTGACATTCATAACCATTATGTTCAAATTTTGTTGGCCGTGTAACAATTTTTTAGAGCAGATTATGTATATATATATATAAATAAAATCGGTTATGTGCACCTGCAAATCTAAACTGATTTGTTGATGCACATAGTGTGGATAGATTTGGTTCAGATTTGTCCAGGTCACTTTAAGTGTGTTGGTTGATTGCTCAAATCAACAATTTGGATTTTTTGGCCTTTGAGCTGACTCGTGTAAGGTCTGCCCAGTATTATTATGCATATAATTGTTTGTTTTTGGTGGGTTGTTGTAGGGCAAAACAATGCTACACATTTATGTACAACATTGTCCACTTCTTTTGGCTGCATGTTTCGGCATGAGAAACATGCTGCCAGCAGCATGATAATCACTACAACAAAGCAGTAGATTAGCGACGACCACATTCCGCTTAGCGACGGATTCGCGACAACGAGGCGACAGTATGCTTACGTCGCGAATATTTCGACGCTAACTGGCGACGGAATAATTCTGTCGCCAGGTCCGTCGCTAATTGCGACGGAATAACGAGCGCTATATTCCGTCGCCAATCCGCCGGTACTAAACGGCGACCACGGCTTGGCGACGGATTTAATTCTGTCGCTATGCCGTCGCTAGATTAATATGAATAGCGACGGATAGTTCCGTCGCTAAGCCGTCGCTAGATTAATATGAATAGCGACGGAATCATCCGTCGCTAATCCGTCGCAAACACGAAAAAAAATCAAAAAAAATTATTTAAAAATTAATTACCGAGAACTGTACAATTTCTATTTCCTGTACAATTTATATTTCCTGTAAATAAAAAACAAACCACACAAAAAAATTCATATAACAAGTATCTATAATAATTAATCGTTCCACCTTAAAATTAAGAAGTTTAATTATTTACAATTCAACAATTACAATTAGGAAAAATAAAAAAAATAGAACTTCTTCAACACAGTCCTCTAATCATCGCCAAGATTTTGTGCGTCTTCTTGTTCATTGTCTTTATCTGTCCCTTCAGCTCCACTACCCTGATTATCGCTAGCAGCCTACACAAGAAAAGAACAGTCAGTATTGATAAACAAAATATAATGAAATAAATTACACACTATATGTGATTCTATCATGTGCTCATGTGTGATCTAAGGCAATAAAAAAACTCTATATGTGATTCTATCATGCTCATATGTGTGCTAAGGCAGTCAAAAAATTGAATATGTGATTATAGCATGTTCATATGTGTTCTAAAGCATCTAAAAAAACTCTATATGTGATTCTACCATGCTCAGATGTGCTTTAAGGCAGGCAAAAAACTATATATGTGATTCGATCATGCTCGTATGTGTGCTAAGGCAGTAAAAAAATTGAATATGTGAATATAGCATGCTCATATGTGCTCTAAGGCAGGCAAAGCCAAAAATTTTATATGTGATTCTATCATAAATGATATATAACATGTTCATATGTGTTCTAAGGCAGTTAAAAAACTCTATATGCTATTATAGCATGCTCATATGTGTGCTAAGGCAGACAAAAAACAGAATATGTGATTATAATATGCTCATATGTGTTCTTAGGCAGTCAAAAAACTGAATATGTGATTATAGCATGCTCATATGTGTTCTAATGCAATCAAAAAAACTTTATATGTGATTCTATCATGCTCATATGTGCTCTAAGGCAGACAAAAAGTTAAATATATATATATATATATGTGATTCTATCATGCTCATATGTGTGCTAAGGCAGTCAAAAAAATGAATATGTGATTATAGCATGTTCATATGTGTTCTAAGGCATATAAAAAAACTCTATATGCGATTCTACCATGCTCAGATGTGCTTTAAGGCAGGCAAAAAACTATATATGTGATTCGATCATGCTCGTATGTGTGCTAAGGCAGTAAAAAAATTAAATATGTGAATATAGCATGCTCATATGTGCTCTAAGGCAGGCAAAGCAACTTTATATGTGATTCTATCATGCTCATATGTGTGCTAAGGCAGTAAAAAAATTGAATATGTGATTATAGCATGTTCATATGTGTTCTAAGGCATCTAGAAAAACTCTATATGTGATTCTACCATGCTCAGATGTGCTTTAAGACAGTAAAAAAAACTATATATGTGATTATACCTGAGAGGGACCTGGAATCGAAGATCCCCTATCCTGAACAGCGGCCTTGATCTCATTTCGGAGAAAGGGGGCGACGGTGTATTGGAAGTAGTTATTCAGTGATTCATTAATGATCTCGCGTACATCATCACCGGAAAGAATAATCGGCTGCTTGGAGCTTATGTCGGCGCAAGAAGTCGGTGAGCCGTAACTGGAAGAACCAATAACTGGTGAAGTGTTCATATTACTCCCAAACCTGAACACGCGACCTTTTTTGGGTTCACCTGCTGCAGTCACCCATGCTGTAGGATCAAATGATGGATGTTGAGTAGCGTCTTCGCCATATCGCTCTACCATCTGTTGCTCATATGCCTCCTACAAAATAATGTTTAAAGTATTCATTAATAATTAATGATAACATTATGATAACTTGCATATATATTGCAATGATTATTAATAGAATTAATACATACCGTTGTCGTTCTCTCCTTCTCTGATACGAAGACTCCTGTGGTCTTCCGTTTATGTGTTTCTACAAACACATCCTTATATGGTACACTGCCTCCTTTTTCTGCTTCCTGCGAAGTTAAATGACAAAAGATTTAGTACACAAGTTTGCAACAATACTTATAAAATTAATATTATATATTGATGAGTTACCATTTTCTTTAGGTGGCTCCCAAATGTCTTAGATCCACCTGTGTGTAGATGGGCTTCGGGCATCTTCGATCAATTTTGTGAAGCCTTCGCAGAGCGATTTTTAAATGCATCTCCCGCCCACATATCGCACATTTCATCCCAGTAATCTCTCCTGATAGTAATAGGACCATGGCCCTTCCACAGTAATGGATCATCTACTACGCCAGATGTTTTTTTTGCTGCAGTCTTCATAGTGTGCAGCATGTCTGCAAATCGATTGGCAGCCACCTTCTGCCACACCTTCCTTGCATCATTTTCTTCCACCGTAGTTGCAAAGCGATTCGAAGCCTACAAATATTTTCAGAAAGTTAGTAGACATTGCTTAAATAAATTAAATATGAAACACATTAACTATGAGGAACAACTGTATACCATGAATGAGGACCACAATCTGTCTAACACCTCCTTTGGGTACTCTTTCCATTGAGCAACTGGTCCTGGTAGATGTTGAAGAAGTGAATTCCTAATCTCCCGTACTACTTCTTGTGGCTCAAACCTCGTGCTGCACATGAATTATTACACAGTAAATATCAATATAAAATATTTAAAAGATATGCAATAATTGAAAACAAAATACTTACGGTCGATTATCGATATACACTATTCGAATGAGTCTTCTTGTGCCAGCCTGAGAAGACCCTGTTTCCTGTGTTGGCTGTTGACTTGTGTGATCAACTGGTGTAGGTGGGTCATGTACAGGCGCAACATCATCTGTAAAAAAATACATTAGAAATTCTCAGAATGTGCATTTGAACTAATCAAGCATCTAATTAGTTATATGATATACCTATCACAGGAGCCCGTGAAGATGAAGGTTGAGCCTGGCTACTACTGGATGAGCGACCACTATAACCTCCACGAACCATATTCTAACAAATAACATATGTCATACAATACATTCAAATAATTCACATCAAGTATTACAATGCATTCAAGTCATTCACATCAAGCATTGCAATGCATTCAAATAATTTAAATCATTGACATCAAGTATTGCACTAATTCAAATCATTCGTTAATTGCATAAATTATAATACATTCAGATAATTGAAATCATTCACATCAAGTATTACAATGCATTCGAATCATTCGTATCAAGTATTACAATACATTCAAATAAAATTTTTAATCATTCACACCAAGTATTGCAATACAACTCACATCAAGTATTACAATGCATTTAAATAGAGGTTTGTAGTATAAGATTTTGCTCACTAGCTTGAGAATTCTTCCTCGTCACTAGTTTGACTTTCTTCTTCTTCTTCTTCTTCTTCTTCTTCATTGTTTGCCCATCCACTTGGTACATCATTTGGATCACATTCCTCTATGAATGTTTCATCAGCCAATGGAGATATGACATGCATATCATGCGCAACATCGTGACCATAAGCGAAGTCACAGACATCATCTGATTGATAGTAATCACTGTCTTCAGCTAACTCATCTTTCTATAACTGATCATACTCGGGGTATAGTTTGGATTTCACCTTGCAAACTGCCCACCATTTATTTCTATCTGACTTTTTTATACTCGGATATGAAGTATAATAAACTTTTTGAGCTTGTGAGGCTAATATGAATGGTTCATATGTTCCAAACCTGGATTTATGATTCACCTCCACAATGCCTGAAGCTTTGTCGAGTCTTGTTGCAGTTGGATCAAACCAATGACACTTGAATATCGTAACCCTGTTATTCATGCCTAAGTAAGTCAACTCCATTATTTCCTCTATAACACCGTAGTAATCATGTTCATTTTCACCGTAGCTGCTACCCTTGACACACACGCCACTATTTATCGTTGATTTGTTTATACCGTAGTCTTTTGTATGGAATCGATAACCATTTACGATATACCCGTTGTAGCATTGCACAACTTTGGTCGGACCATTTTCTAAATCACATATTCCTTGATCTTTAACATCACTATTGCAAACCTACGCACAAACATAAACAATGATTATGATCACGATCAATTAAGTAACTTAGTGTTGTTTATAAGTACAAAATTTATGTTAGCTTCTTTACCAACTGTTTCAACCACTCCACAAACTTAGTTTCACGTTCTTTTTGTACTTCTGCATCAGTGAGATGTGAAACTTCGTTTCGCAACTCCAGATCAAATCGTCTGCAAACCACAAATACTTATATTACTGAGTCATGTATCCACATATAGAACATAAAAGGATTTATAATTGAGTTGCATATACATATACTTACTCGGTGTATGGGTCGATCGCTGAGCAATTAAAAAGAATATAGATGTGTGCTGCATCTTGCTCTCGATCTGTCAATAGCCTTGATCGACAACTACCAAATGCATGCCCAAGTGGTTGAAATATCGACAGCTTGTCAGCTATAGTTACTTGTTCTCCATCATCGTTACGGGGTGGGCATGTGTAACGTGTTGGAATATGAGGTTCGAAGTACATAGATGAGAAATTTGAAATCTCTTCTAAAGTGTACGCCTCACAAATAGAGCCTTCTACTCTTGCTTTATTACGAACCTTTTTTTTTAGGTCGAACATGCATCTGACAAGAATATACATTTCAAATTTTAAATATCTGTCATTAAAGAGACAAATATAAAAAACATATACCTTTCAAATGGGTACATCCATCGATATTGCACAGGGCCACCAACCCTTAGTTCATATGGCAGATGTATGATCAAATGTTCCATAACATCGAAAAATGTTGGCGGAAATATCTTTTCTAACAGACAAACAGTGGTGATGACAGAGTCCTCGAGATTCTTTACATCTGATACAACGACCTCCGATGCGCACAATGTTCTGAAAAATCCGCTCAACTCAGACAATACCCCCCATATAGGTTTGTCTAACATATCATGGAATGCTAGGGGTATCAATCGTTGCATAAAGATATGACAATCATGGCTCTTCAAGCCATATAACTGTCCATCGTCAATCTTCACAGCCCGAGCAATGTTAGAGACATATCCATCTGAAAATCTACAAATCGATTATTCTTACAAATCTTGCAGGGACACCTAATCCGACCTGTGGGATCTACCGTACTGACACTCGCCGTTGCAAATTCAATAAAACTATCGACACCATCCATATATTCATGCGATAACTCATTGTCCACTATCCTACGGTACATCCAATCACGGTTTGCAGTCATTCTGTCGTATGATGTTACGAATAGTATCCTAACGAATTAAGAAAAAAACAATCAGAATGCTACGATGAAGAAAATATCAAATTTATCATGCAATATACTATGTCAAACAATAACAAGAATTTTGATGCATGCATTAATAACTTAATATTTTCATGTGCAAACTATTAATGACACGATACAATCATTTGAAGCATGCTTTTATTATAAAATTTCACATGAAAGTCAAAATCAAATTGAAAGTAACTACATGCAAGCATGGATACAATTACATCAAACATTGCAATACATCATAATCATTCATATCAAATAAATGGCAAACATGTACCTGCAGCAAACACACTTCAATATCTCACTAACTACTACCATGCTTAGCATGGACTCCGTACTCCAAAAATAAGAACACTTCCATATTCCTACATTAAAATCATGCTCAGCATGATCTCCGAACTCCAACAAAGCAGTCCTAGATATCAACAACTAAGTGAGTGTGTGAGCAATAAAGTGTTGCATTCAATAAATTAAATAACATGTGATACGTTTGCATCACTTACTCACCATGGGTATTTACCCGATTTGCATTGTTTTTGTCATTTACTTACCACAGGTGGCCGAGCACGAGTTGGTTCCGTTGAAAAATCTGCACAAAAACAAAACAAATTAAGTAACAAACTAACTAATCATGAAACAAGATGAAACACTAACTAAAAAAATTAAAACAAATTAAAACAACTCTAACTAATTGAAAGAAGAGAAAAGAAAAATAGTATATATGTTAAGCCAAATCTAACTAGAAGATGCTAATTTAACAAACCAGCTATAACATGTTGAACCAGTCGACTAACATAAAGTCATAGACAATTTCTAATCTGAACTACTTAGCAAAGGAATAGTAAATCAATCAATTAGTTTACTAGAAAAGATGTGAACTCCGTTTAACCACCACTATCATAAAGAATTCAAATAGCCCTAATCTAACTAACTGATTGTGAGAACATTAAATACCAATCTATCTAAGAAAAATATAATTATAAAAGACTAATAGATTGAAATACTCTAACTAACCAGATTTCAAGAAAACAAATTGAAGTAAAACTAACTACCAGTAGACATTAACAAACTAACAAATTGATAAAAATTTATGAACTACTCTAACTAGAACAAACTAACAAATTGATAAAAATTTATGAAATACTCTAACTAACCACAGTTGATTAAATCTCAACCTAGCCAATTGATTTCGATTTGAATTTTTTTTTTATAATTTAGTCATTATAGTTGTTGATTAAACTCAAAACAATAAATCTTTTGCTACGATTTTATTAATTTTACAACTGTTGGGTTCAATCACAATAGTCTATTATATTTTAGCAGTGTGGTTCTTCATAACTACAGTCGTTTCAAATTTCAGCAGCTTGAATTGTAGTACCGTTGTTATTCTTTTTATTTCAACAGCAGTAATTGTTTCTAATAATTACGATCTGATTTTAGCACAACATAAAAGTATTAATTTTTTTTATTCAAATCATCAGCAACTTATATTTTTATTTTGAGCCGATGTTTGTAATCCAAATAGTCAATTTTTTATATATATATCAGCAGTTAGACATTCTTTTTAGCAGTTGATTTTATGACAACATATTTATTATAATTTCCAGTAGTTTGATTCAATCTTTTCACAGCAGTTTGACAAATTGCAAATCAGTGGCTTGATTTATCATAGTTCAGTAGTGGATTTTGATTTCCACAAAAATTTAAGAATAGTTCTACTTTTATCGACATGATTTTCAAATACAACAATTTGTTTTCAATTTGTTAGTTTGTTTTCAATTTGTTAGTTTGAAAGCACGGCAGGGGGTTAAACCCCCTGCCTTTCCGGCAGGGAAGGGGGTTAAACCCCCTGCCGGAAAGGCAGTTCTGGCATGGGGGGTTGACCCCCTGCCGTGCCTTTACGGCAGGGGGTTAAACCCCCTGCCTTTCCGGCAGGGGGTCGACCCCCCATGCCTTTCCGGCAGGGGGTCGACCCCCCCTGCCGGAAAGCACGGCAGGGGGTTAAACCCCCTGCGTTTCCGGCAGGGAAGGGGCGTACAGCGTGAAGAAGAAGAAGAAGATTACCTGCGCATCGCCGGACGATGGCGGGAGGTTGACGGGGAGCGGCAGCTGGCGAGCGCCGGCTGGCGAGCGGTGGACGGGGAGCGGCGGCTGGCGAGCGGCGGCGGTCGGACGGTGGCGAGAGCCGACGGGCGGCGGGAGGGAGCAATATAGCGAAACAGGGAAAAGAGAAAGAGGAATGGGATTAGGGATTTACGTGACATTTAGCGACGGCTTAGCGACGGAATGTTTCCGTCGCTAAACCAAAATACCAAAAAAGCGACGGAATATATTCTGTCGCTACGCCGTCGCTAATTAGCGACGGATTAGCGACGACAGAGTTCCCTCTCTAAATCCATCGCTAAAATGGTGTTCTTATAATAAAAAGTAGCGACAAAAACATGCAGTCGCTAATCTGTCGCTAAGTAGCGACAGATTAGCGATAAAAGTCGTTTCCTCGCTAATCTGTCGCGAATTAGCGACAGATTCTATCTCTAGCTAATCTGTCGCTAAGTAGCGACGGAAAAAATTCGTCGCTAATTTCCGTCGCTAATTAACAATTTTCTTGTAGTGAATGTCGTCTTGTGCATTGTGGCAGCAAAGCGATAACTCGGTGGTTATGTTATGTACCCTGAGCAATGTATTATGCTCAAATTTATTGCGTATAAATGGCAAAAGTGTTTATTGGTTGTGATATGTATTGGATTATCATACTTATGTTTTACTCATGGAAACTCATAAAATTTATTATATACATGTATATGATTATGTGTATATTTGAGAGTTTATATATATGATAGATCATGAAAAATGCATGTTGCAAGCATTTGTTAGTATGCATATGCAATTTATTTTATATGTACATTCTTGTTGTGTGTGAATGAATGTGCATTGTAGACATATTTCAATAGTTGTGTATGTGTGCATGTTCACTGAAGATTTTTTTTAAGATGTATTGGTGGTCAGATGTGAATCATTGTAGGTCGTGTGGGGCAAGAGCATGTGTTACTCCAAGGTTTGTTTGTATGCATCGCAAAATTCATTCTTAAATATTGGTTTTCTAATTTAATTGCACTATTAAAAATTGTAGCGGGTCAGGTCTTGTGTTGGGTTTTGCATGTTGATTTGTAAAACAATTCTTGTGTAAAGAACTTGACTTTTGTTAAAAAAAATAAAAGAGATAAACAATGTAATTAATTTTCTTCCTGGATGTTCTTTCTAAAGTGTGAGAATTTTGGATGACGATTTTGGAGAAACCGTGAGGATACTAAAACTCTATATGCATTTATGACCCTGAACTCGATATGGTGGTTCGCCTCCCGACTGTGGTTTTAAGAAGTTTTTAACTACTTTGCTTGGGGGTAGTGTTGTAGACACAACTATTGTTATTGGTATACTAAGAAAGTGGCATTAGTGGATATTGATTTTTCTGGTGTTCCGACATTAGATATTGATTTTTAATGTTTCGATGAATGATGTTGATTCTTGATATCGGTCGAAAGACAAGTGTAAAATCTAGTAATTAAATACAAATTATGTATTAAGCTACAACTGAGAACCTATCTTGAACTTCAGAAATTGGTATACCCTTTTTTAGTATCCGTGGGTTTAATGAGAAGTAAAACTAAACATGTGTGTATTTAATAAGGACATGCATGCAAAATATAACTATGATAATAACTTAATAAATTGTTCATGCATGTGAATTAAATCATGCATATTTATTATTCTTCATTAGTTCATACATTCTTACTTGTTTTGTTTTATGTGAGAAATTGTTATTGCATGATATTTGTCTTTAGATGCTTAAATGGTAAATGAATTATGAGATTGTTATTATTATATTCCTTTGAATGTCTTGCATGAATTTAATTTATACTTTTTTTTGCCTATTTGAATTTTTATAAGAATTCGCATAAAGCATCTTTGATTCTTACCCTGTAGTTCGAATGTTTTTCTTAGGACCTAGAGCTTAGTGACGGGGATAACTGTCATAGGGAGCCTGCGAGATCGCGTGACTAGTTTTTGATATTCCTTGACAGTGTAGCTCTGAATTATATTATTTATTTTAATTATGTTTTATAACATTTATTTATTGATTAATAAAGTTAGCTATTCGTGGTTGGTTCAATGTAAAGATTACTTGTAGTTTGAAAATCGTTAAGTTTGTGAGGCCTCGCTTGGATCTTTGGGTTTTGGTTTTCACAATTTGTTTTAAAAAAAAAACTATTTTTCATGAGGATGAGTTGGGGTCGTTGCAGGAGGTGTGGATGAAGGTTAAAATCAAACCCCATACAAGAATGGAGGCGGGATGGACTTACGCTTTTCACGTCCCGTCCTGCCCCAACCCTCATTAGTAAAATAACTAAAATGCCTTTAGGGACCGGGGAAAAACAGGTTCTGCCCCGCCTTGTTCCGTTTGGACCGGGGATGGAGGGCATGAAATGAGAATGAAGACGAGGATGGAGGTTAAAATCAAAAGTAGTGCAGAAATGAAGTGAGCGATGGAGGGCAGAATTTTGTAATGGAGCAGGGGTGAAGATCTTGTCTCCCGCCTCCACCCCGGTCCATTGCCATCCCTAGAGAAAAAGAGAGAATTTTGGAGGTAAGGATAAAGAGAAAAGCTAAAAGAACAAAGAATCTTGACACCCACTATTTTATCTTTTGTACAAGCGACCAAAAACATCTCGTGGAAAATGGTGGGAGAAACCAAAGTTCTACTTTTCTTCGCTACACGATGACAATGATGGCTTCACTCCCAAATTGACTGTTTTACACGAGAGACAACACAGCACGCTAAATCAGCAAAACAGTTGGAGAGGTCTAGCAAGGTTAGAAAGCTGAACGCCTAAAACAAGGGAAAAAAAACTAAGAAGCCAACCAGGCGACCTCGCAGGCATTACTAACATGACACGCATGCAACTCATCATGTATGTGTTCTCAAGAATGGGACCAAGGTGGTAGTTACTCATGTTGTCAGCAGGGTCCTACGTCAAGCCTAAGGCTCTGGGTCAAATCCTGCTGGCGCATGGAGGCTGCCGTTACTTTATCACAGTTGGGGCACGTAAGGCTAGGTGGTCTTGTCAACCCAAAATTTTACTTAAAGCGGCCCATTAAGTAACTCGGTTCTGGGTAGTCTTGTCAACACAGAATTTTACTTCACAGGAAAGCGGGATACTTAAGTGACTCGGTTCTGGGTAGCAGCAGCACCCAGGGTTACCAAAAAGCTATAAGAGGATGGGAAACGCATTTCCTGAAAAACTGTTTCTGAAAAGGGAAACACCTCGTTTTCAAAACGTGTGAAAAATGCCCAAAAGTTTATGGCAAATGTGTCGTTTCCCATGCATTTCCCTTTTGTGGGATACTTGTTTCTCATGTTTGTTAAGTTTTTTCCTGTTAAATGTTTTCCATTTGTTTCCCAATCGGTTCCCAGTTTGTTTCCTGTTTCCCGTTTCACATGCACCTGAAAAAACTCGTTTCCCGTTTCCCTTCTGGCAACCTTGGTAGCACAACAACTAGGTCTCATCCATTATGAACAAAGAAAGACACTCTGGAATTACTGAGTCCGACCAAACAGGGGGGGACCCTACTCTTGGTATGTTATTCAGCAAATAATGACCAAATCCAGGTCTGGGATGGGAGTGGTCCAGAAACTGTTTGGCTGACCCAAACAGGCCTGTTCGGACTGGACCCAAGTCATTGGATAGAGAAAAGAGGTCAGTATCAAGGACAACCTCGTACACTGACCATTGAAAAACTAGAAATTCTAGGGCTGGCTAGAGTCAAGCAAGTGCAAGTGTGAAGTTTGATGTTTATAATAGCAAAAAGGTCAGAAAAAACAATACCTTCTTATAGAACCTCAAAACTATAAAAGTCAGAGCAGAATTCAATCAGAAAAGAACAGAGCCCAACTTTCTTTTTTATTTCAGGATAGTGATCAAAAGCACCATTTAAAGGGAAATGACAAGACTGTCAAAGAGAAGGCAACCATCTTTCCAACAAAAACTGAAAGAAATAGCAGCAATAAGCAGAAACAGTTTCTGACTGATCTTTGAACCTTTTCAAATGCTATCGAAAATAGCAGGGTCACTCAAGAATTTCTCCATCTGCTTTGCTCTTGTTTTTATCGATATGTCAAAAAGCTTCTGCCCAAATTCCACCACTAATCCCCCAAGAATACTCTGGTCAATCTGCAGAAACTTTAACACGTTAAGTTTCTAATGAATGGACCACAACGATCATGATGCTGAAGATGGTGATGAGAGTGATACTTGAAGATGCTGATGATGACGATTGGCATGAACAAGCAAAGATCAATTTCAGCAACCAAGAACAAGAATTCAGGAATAAAGTAGTATCCACGAGTCATCAAAGAGCTCAGTGGGGCTAAAACAACAACATAGCTTGAATTACAAAAGTAGAGGCCCTACCACCTCTTTCAGAAAACCCCTTTTCAAAAGAAAAGCACGCATGGTCATGAGATGTACTATGCAATAAAATGTGCCAGGTTGTACCAGAAGACTCGGTTCAAAAGTTATGGGCATGGACTAGGTGAGTTGTAAGAATAAGCTGTCACCCTTAAAAAACATGTTTTTCTCTTCTTTCGTACTCTTTAAAAAACATGTACAAAGAGTAATGATATGCAAGTAGTGATCAAATGCATAATATCATAAAATGATAATTAAAATGACAAAATCTTACAATCTCCCATCTGACAACATATATTTGTCAAGGTTCCATGAATTAACATGTACCAGTTAACAAGGAAAATAGAAAGCAAAGTAACATGCACCAATTAAAGCCTTGAGAGGCCCTCAAAGAACAAAGGGGTTCATTACTCATGAATAGCTAGACAAGTTTTAATATATATATATATATAGGGAAGGGGACAGTCCAACCAAAGGAAGGTCCAAAATCTACAACCAACAACGATCGGACGGCTCCCCTTCTCCAATGCTTGAGTATCTCATCAATCGGACCTCATATATTTGTTCTTTATAATTTATTTAGTAAGAAATATGCTTTACACCAAGACTTTACGACATATAGGCATGTTTTTTGAAAGGTAAAAAATCGACAGCTCACAATGCGTTTAAAACTTTACAATACAAAGTATTGTAGGCCGTTGATTTTTAGCGCTTACAAAAATGCATTTAAGCATCAAAAAATCATAATCCAAAACATATTGCTAACTAAATGAATGATAAAAATCCAATATGTAAAGTCCAATTGATGAAAAACTCAATGGTTAGAGAAGGAATGCCTTCCATTATCATCGGTTGTAGATTATGGCCGTCTTTGGTTGGACAGTATATATATGAAAAGCCTGTAACAGTGGACGAGCAAATCGTCCACTGTTATCGGACCAATATCTGCCACTGATTGCGCGCAGATCAGCAGCAGATATTTTTTTAAGGAAAACAACACTTTTAGCGGCAGTCGCGACAGCCGCTAAAAATGATTTTTCATCCCAGACATTGTCTGAGATAAACGCTGGACGTGCATTCAACACACATCCAGAATTTACTCTTACAGGTTTTCCTATATATATAAGGAAAATAAAAACTAAACTAATATGACAGAGAAGCTTGAAAGGGCATCAAAGAAGTAAGGCTTCATTACTCATGAATTGATGAGACGAATATATATATATATATATATATATATATACCCCTACCAGACAAACTCGTTCGACAACTAGTCAGCCAGTGAGACGACTAGGCTTCAACTAGTTTTTCCCATTAAACTGTGCACCAGTTTCCACTTAGCATGTCACTACCCATTCTCACCAATCAGGTTACTAATGACTTTATCAATCACGATTCACATCAGGTTCCACTATTTTGAGCTAAATTATCAAAATAGATTACATCTACCAGAAGGTCCAGTCTTCAGTTATGACTTACCTCAAATCCTTACAGCGATCACAAAAAATAAGGAAGGGATAAAGACCAAAGCAACAAATTGAAACAGCAGCATGCGCCTATTGCATTTGACAGGATTAGTGCTTGACCAAAAATACATGGTTTCTCATGGAAGAGATTTTACTTTTACCTAAAAGGAGTTCCCACTAACACCTCGCACAATAAAAGAATGTCACACGATATAATCAAATGCAGGAGAATCAACACTTAAAAGAACATCAAATTTGCTATCTTAAGGTGAATCCAGCTATAATACATTGCAGAAACAACTACAACACATAAAGCAACAATTTGAATTTAACGGACTAAAAGCATGGAAAACTAACTCCAACCATCCAAAGCCTCAACAGAGAAGATGATTACACAGAGGCATGAAAATTTACAAGCTGATTGTGAAAGAGAAGGCATGAGCAACCAACAAGCTAATTAAAATAGAGCACAAATGGAAGCAGCGAGCATCATTTAGAATCAAGGATCAATATTGCAGAATGACATGAAATGGTCACAAGTTGATTAACAAGCTTGGTACACAAAAATAACCACAAAAGGATCACATAATACAGTGATAAGGTTCAATATACAAAATCAACATTACCTTCTGTTCCAGCTTCACAGTCTTCCCACGCCCAAGAATTTCTTGTAAAGTTTCTTTCAATTGTTTCTCCTCTTCAGCTGGCAGTGGCTGTCGAAAGCAGAAAGCAAATCACTTGACACAGCTTAGACTATCAATCATGAAATCATAACCAGAATTGATGGCAGTGAGGAGAGGCATTTTGCTGTAGCTTTCAATTGCCGAAAAAGGCATGATTACTCTTATAAATACACAGAAATATTGTTTTTATTTCATTTAGGAATCAAATAAGCAGTACTTTACATATGTCAGCAAAGGTCCCCTAGTTCAACATATGTAAATAAATTACTTTTTTATGCAACTCATGGCAGAAAGAAAGAAACTTGAAGCAAAATTATCTCCAAAATGAGAAGAGATTGTAATGAAAGCATAAAGTCAAGGCCATGAAAATGACCAAGATGATAAAATAATACATAACTAATCCTTCATCATATATCAAATAAGGAAATCAAAAGAGAGCCTTCTTACATTATTTGGCCAGAATAAGAAGGCAATAAGAATCTCTACAAATCAATTAAAAATTCTGAACTACTATATCGATAGGATTACCAAGCAAAAAGAATACAACCAATGAGCTCCATGAAGTCATGCAAAGCCACTGCAAGCAATACCCTTCACCAACTGCCACCTTTATATAGTCATTCATAAGAATCATAACACTTGGCAGTTGTGTAGTTGGATTGGTGCTTGGCTCATCTAAGCAAGCTTTTTAGTCTTATTTTTTATTGTATTTATTATGGTTTTTAATTAAGTGCTATCCAGCACACTACAGTAACCTCCCTGTAATCAAAGGTTACTTTTTCTTGCCCAGAAAACTAAACTTCCAACATGCAATATCTCTTGATAAACCACTTTTCAATGGGCCTAAACCATAATAAAACCAAAGTTATTCAAGGACAATCAGAACTTACAATGACAGTTGTCACAATGACCTTCACCTCCCCCTTGTGTGCCATTGTCAACTCCACAAATTTCTGCGCAATGCTCTCAATGGACCCCAACCTTCCGTTCTCAGCTAAAATAGCTTCGGATACACAAAAAGAAAGGCATAAGGATGAAGTGCAATAAGCTGATTGATGTTTTTTTTACTACAAAATGAAAAACACAATATAAACCATGCAGCCTAATCTTTTGAAATATAATGGAGACAATAGGAATTTTCCAAGCAAATAGAGTGACTTTGAGTGGAAAATTTGAAATCACCTTTCACATACAACAGACTAAGCTTCAAAAGGATAAGCTTAAAAACTAACAAACACTGATAGGCATAGTAAAGACAGTTCCATACAATTTGTCCAGATGCATGACTGCAAACCCAATAAGTCAAGACTTAGTCACAGGATCAAAGTGGCGATGAATCAGTCATGCTGCAAGTCACCATAGATCAATCCATTTAATTGCAAGCATAAAACGCATAAGCCCAAGCCAGAGCTAACCCAACTAGCAATAGGCAATTCTGGCAAAAACACATCTAACCCACCCACTAGCAGCCTGCATATGGATGTAAGTACTGCAAGCAAACGTTGAAACAACCTTTGTAATAAAAAAATGATCACACTCATGAAAACTATGTCGCATAGGTGCGGGGGCGGGTGTGGCTGCGGAGGGTGCGACATGGCAATTTCAAAAAACTTGGGTCTGTGTGCGGATATGTGTGTGTGTGTGTATTTATGTATATAATATAGATAAAACTGAACTTGGAATCCACTTTTGGACAGAAATGGACATTAGTGTCGTTGACTTCACCTGACACAAAGGAAGCAATGTCCAAGTGTCGCACCCACATCGGTGCAGGTGCAACACAGGTGCATTGCCCTGTTAGAAGTGTCCATGTTACATAGCTTGAAAGTTATTCAACTAGTGGTAGCGGTCATGCACAATAGAAATCCTTTGCGAAGTTTTTAACTTCATCACCTGGTATAAATTAGACTTTACTCCGATTCTGAAAAAGAAAAGAGACAAGGACTAGGTGATGACTCTTAGGCCATGTTTGCAATGACCTATTATTCTTGGATTTTCTCAAAGATCCTGTGATTGTAAATAACAATCACAACACTTTCTCAAGGTTAGTCAAACACGAGAAAAGTACAAGTTGTGACTGTGATTGTGATTGCCAGCTGTGATTGTTCTAGCCTTGAAGCTTGTGAAAGTTGGTCACAAGATTGACCTTGTGACTGACAATCACAGCTTCTACCTTCTCAGCTGTGATCATTTATCCCCATCTGTTACCAAAGCAAACAGGTCATTAGATGTATAATATATTAAAGCTTAATTAGAAATTTGTGGCTACAATTGCCTACAGGGAGCATTTTGTAAAGGAGTACAAATCAGTCAGTCAACTAGTCACCTAATCAAGCCAGACACAGGCATACGACCAGTTACAGGACTTTCGTTGACTATTTCTAGCCAATCAATTATTTACTGCCAGTTGAGCAACTAGGCAAGCAGTTGCCTTTTTCTTGTGGTCTTTTACCTTATTTTTTCTAATTGTTCAAAAGGAGGGGAATGGGGAAGGCAAGAGAGTACCCTTTTCTTTTATGTGTGAGTGAGATTGGAAATCCTAGACCCAAGAACGCTAGGCTATGTTGATCTCGGTTTACAAAACTCCAGTTTATAGGGCTACACTCATTCCTCTGCCATTCAAGCACTTGCAATTGGGGAATAGGGATTTCTAACTGATAACCAGTTTCATCCAACAAGGTCTAGTCAATCAAGTCCACTTATACGGGTACCATAATCTATGTTTATGCTTGTTGGATTAAAACATTTAAATAAATAATAATAACAATAAACTTTTAAGGGGTAAGGATGAGTGGCCATACTTATGGCTTTTCCCCAGACAATTACAGGTTTAGCATAAACCCACTTATGAGTGGCAATACTTACACGTTTTTCCTAGGCATTTATGGATTTTTTCTAGCCACTTACAAGTTTAACATAATTCCACCTATAAGTCTATAACTAACCTAATCTGGCAATACTTACAGGTCTATCAAAACTAATGCAAATCCCAAAGCAGGATCACAAGAAATACAATCTATACCAACAGCATGCTAACTATGGAAAAACTACACTCTAATGAAAGTAAGAGAATTAAATAGCAGAAATGAAAGAAAAACCAATAATCATCAATTACCCCTCTCAATCCTATCTCTATGACAAGCATTTATAAAAAAAGGACAAACATTAATTTTACTATGAATTTGACATAAATCTCATACCTCACTAAAACCCAAAACTAATACTCAAATTAAATATAAACAAAAAGATTCAAAGAACAATCCAAATGGATCATGGACCTTCATGTGTCTGCTTCCATCCTGTGTCATTATCTTAGAATACTTTTCTTCTTTATGAATGATTTTATTCCTAATAATCAAAATTCTCTAAATAACCACCTGGAAAAGAGTATCCCAACATCGCTTAATACAACACAACATAAACATGCAGCTAACATAACTAACAAGGCTAGATTGGCTAATGATAACAAGCAGGTGGATACTCCCATGGAAGCAAATTGCAAATTAAAGCACTCAGATGAAGAGTTCTTTGGAGGATCCTACTATGTATAGGCAGTTGGTTGGGAGTCTGATTTACTTGACTATATCTAGACCTGACATCACCTTTGCAGTTCATGTTGTAAGTTAGTTCATGAGTGCTCCTAGACCCACACATCTTGCAATAGTACTATGGATTATCAGATATATCAGGGTAAAATGAATTATACTTTGTTATGTTTTTCATTTGTGGCGCTTGAGTTGAGAGCCTATTGTCATGCAAATTTTTGAGGGGTCTCTCAAGATCATCAGTTAATTACAGGATTTTGTGTATTTCTGGAAGACGCTTTGATATCCTAGAAAAGTAAAAAGCAACAAAGAATTCTTCTCTCAAACCTAGAAGCCGAGTATAGGGTCATGGCTCAAGTTTCTATTGAGATTGTGTGGTTGATGTTGGTGCTTGAAGATATGGGGGTCAAGGACTAGTGAGGGAACTCCACTACACTGCAACAATCAAAGTGCAACTCAAATAGACAAAAATCCAGAGTTCTATGAAAGAACCAAGCATATCAAAATTGATTGTCACTTCACTCGAAGAGCATATCAAAGACTCATCTCATTGGTATGTGTTGGGACGACAAATCAAATTGCAAATTGATTTACCAAGAGTTTGCCTTTTAAGGCTTTTCAGACATTTCTCCTCAAACTTGGTATGATTGTGTTCACATCATCTCAAGTTTGACGGGAAGTGTTGAGAAATGTATTGTATAATGTGTGTTTTACATGTTTAGGTGCTACCCCTCTTTGTGTACATATCATTATTCTTGGGGTTATCATTATAAAGTAGCTATAGGTAACAAGTCAGAGATTTGTGTCTTGTAGTGAGGCTAGAGAGGTCAACTCTCATAAGTGTTGTAACTTCTCTTTTTAATTAATGAAGTTTTGCTCTTGAAGTGACCTCCTTCTCTAGTGCTTCTTCTCTTCTTTGTAATATCAAACACAATAGGCTACTTGGGGGTTTAGCTTACTGGTGGGGGGCTATTCACTTAATCTCACTTAAGAGATTTGGCAATACTTACGGTTTACCTAAAAACCTTAAATCACCTTCTATTTTTAACCCTACTTTCCAACTAAACCTCACTAGTCACTTTATGGATTTAACTCCACCTTCCATATTATGGGTTTTTACCTTCATTTTCCATACCCTCTCTAGTTCTTGAGTTTTATTTTCATTTGCCAGCTGTAAAACCCATGTTTAACCCCACTTTTCAGTTTTGGGGTTTTGCCTTCACTTACCAGTTACCAGTTGTAAAAAAACAAATTTGACCTCACTTGCTAGTTTTCATCCCTATTTTTCACTTTTTAGGTTATGGATTTCACTTTCACTTGCCGGTGTTTAAACCTCACTTTTCAGTTTAACACCACTTTCTATAGCTATGACACATGGATACTCCATTTTTATTGCTGTATTGTATCCCCTTATGTACTAGTTGTATTAAAAATCTCCATGAAAATGGTTGTATCCCCTTATCTCAAACATATCCATGTGACATAGCTTTCTAGTTTTCAACCCACTTTTTGGTTGCAAAATGCACTTTCTATTTAAACACTTCCAGGAATCTCAAATAGGCCTCGTGTAGCCCTTACCTCCCACTTTTCATCCACTTAATTCCCACTTTCCATTAGCTTGGTTGTGGCCCATGACCATAGCATGATGGAACAATACGACTTCCCACTTTTCATTGAATAAGTGAATATAAGAAGCTCAACATGTGTAGTTTTAAGAACTATAAATACCACAAATTGGATGTCCTTTATGTACATTTCAAGTTGGATGATCAAAGTGGAGGGAGTCACAACAGACAAGTACAGGTAAACTCTCAAAGGAGGTGGCTATGAATACCACAAAAATCCTGATGATGAAAGGAGAAAGACAAAAAAATTGAGAAGGAAAGGCTGAAGCAGGAGCTAGAATGTTTCTTTCCTCTTCGTCCTCCTCTACTTTTTGCTATTTTCCAGTGTTGTGAAAAGCGTTGAGGCGTAGTGAGGCGCTCCACCAAAATCTGAGGTGAGGCGTAAAGCGTAAGCCTCAAAAAGATTTTTTTGAAAACTTAAAAAAAAACTATAAAAAATATCTAATAAATAAATAAAAAATGCTTTATTGATGAAGCAACAACCAACAAGAAATAAAATATCGCAAATAAATACTGAAAAAATATGAGATTAACATGTAAAAGTAACATTAATGCAACAACTTGATCTAATTAAGTATCTAAGAAACCAAAAATCTCTCACAGCAGGAGATCTTATTTATGTTGTTTTTCATACATTAGAAACCAAAATTCTCTTCAATTAAATTGATCTCTTGCCGCATTTGCAGGAAAAAAAAACAGAGCTAAAAAAATATCCAGAGAATAGCCATATGTAGTAGAGAAAGCATGGGCCCCTTCTGTGTTCAATCCAATTTCAGCAAGTAATGAAGTTAACTGACGCAAAACCGAAGCATAAGTGTTATCAAAATCCAGATAAAATCTCTCTCTCTCTCTCTCTCTCTCTCTCTCTCTCTCTCTCTCTCTCTCTCTCTCTCGTCATTCTTCTACAGAGGAAGAATTGAAAAATCATTTCCTTCTCCCAAAAACCCTTCTTCAGATTTCAAGGTACGTCGGTTCGTCTAGATGATGAGTTGTGGAGCCTGATTCAGAGTTTTTGCCCTTGCAGTAGGGGGGTCCGAGGGCTCCCCCCGGCGCGGGTCCCGTTGTGCGGCCAGCGGGCGGGGGTCCAGGGGGCGCCCCTGGTGAGGGGCATAGGGGGGCAGCACCCGTCGGAAGATTTTTTTTTTTTGGGCTTATATTTGCAACTCGGTTTCTTATGGATCAGACCCGATCTGATGATCATCCCATCTCTATCCTCTTGATTAATTGGGGGTACCACCATGACCTGCGGTAGATTCTAAATCTGGGGCTGCTCGCTCGGGTTTTCGTTGTCGACAACCATCGACCGATCCATTTGCATAATCTCAGCAGCAGGAACAGCCAGGTCGTCGTTCTCTACACTCGAAACGATGAGGCCATTGCCGAAGTTTCCTATGGTGTCGACATTTCGGAGCTCGCTGATGCAGTAGATTTTGATAGCGACCCCATTTGACCAAAACAAGGTGAGGCGTGTACGCCTCACCTTGAGGCGCGCCTCGCCCTGAGGCGTACGCCTCAAGGCGTATGAGGCATGCGCCTCAGGGCTTTTGCGCCTTATGCCTGCGCCTCAAGGCACAAAGCCCCTCGCCTTGAGGCGAGGCGCGCTTTTTGCGCCTTAAGGCGCATTTTTAATAACACTGCTATTTTCATTGTAAAATTTCATAGGATCAATGTCATGTAAAGATAGGGTTCTATCAATAAAGTTCTAAATGTTTTCTTTTATATTCTGTTTTGCTTGAGCACTACAGAGATCAAAATTCATAACCTATGGAAATTGGAATGAGAAGGTAAAACCAAAAATTGGGAGGTGAAGTTAAACATGGGTTTTACAACTAGAAAGTGAAGGTAAACCCCAAAATTTGGAAAGTGAAGATAAACATGAGTTTTACAACTGAAAAGTGAAAGTAAAACCCAAAAAACTGGAAACTGAGGTTGAACATGGTTTCACAACTGTAAAGCGAAGGTAAAACCCAAAACACTGGAAAGTTAGGTTAAACATGAGTTTTACAACTGAAAAGTGAAAGTAAAACCCAAAAAACTGGAAAGTGAGGTTAAACATGGTTTCACAACTGTAAAGCTATGTCACATGGGTGCGGGTGCGGGGGTGCGGCACTTTCAAAAAACTTGGGTGCAGGGGTGCAGCAAATATATATATATATATATATATATATATATATATATATATATATATATATAAAGTCCAAAAGTTGGACATAAATGACCCTGGGTGCATTGACTGCACCCAGGGTCAGGTTGACCGCACCGGGTGCCGCACCCACGTCGCGTCGATGCGGGTGCGGCACCTAGTTGGCCAAGTCCCTGTGACATAGCTGTAAAGTGAAGGTAAAACCCAAAAAACTGGAAAGTGAAGTTAAACATGCGCTTTACAACTTGGGAAGTGGCAAGTAGAGTTTATGGGTGAACAATGATGGTGCTTTGGTAAGCTACTTCTGTAGGACCCACTAAAAAACTATAAAGTGGAAAGTTAAGTATGGTAAGCAGGGTAGAACCAACAAGTGGCAAGTGGAGTTTAATCTAGAATTGGCAAATGAGGCTTAATCAGAAATTTGGGCTACACCTGGAAAGTAAACACTAAACAGTGAGTTGGGACTTAACGGGTAAGTATTGCCACTAATGGGATTAAGCAGGTACCACTAGCAAGGCAAAATCCATAAGTAGCATACAGTCATTAGATAAACCAATAAGTATCGCTACTCATAGGTGGGAGAGATTAAACCCATAAATGACATGGATAAACCGTTGAGTCTTGACAAATTCCATAAGTGGGAATAAGCAGGCGGGCCCTACTTGTAAGCTAAACCAGTAGGACTTTTAGATACAACTGGAAGTGTTGCCACGAGTTGGCTAAACCCACAGTGGCCTAGGGTTTTTGATAGACCTGAAAGCATTGTCACAGGTTTTCTGAACTCATGAGTGGCCTAAGGTCTTTTGGATAAACCTGCAAGTATTGCCACTCATCACTACCCCTTTAAAAAAATAATATTTTTATTTTTCTTGTATTTATAGAAAAATTTTATCCAATGACACAATTATTTCTTTTCTCTCTCAATTTTTTCTTTCATTAACATTTTTGTTAAACACAACGAAAAGGTTCAACAATAACACATAATCTGAGAATTCTTCACACTACCACCTGAAGCATATTTAGTTTGGCTTTGCCATCAACATCTCTTACTTTACTGAACCTTAGTGCATTACTCCTAAACTCTCTCATAAAATGCTAAAACCCAATGTCTATCATTCTTCGGAACCAAGTAACTTAAGTGGAAAGGGAAAAGAATGCCAGAGTTATAAAGTCAACAAAGCAATAAAAATGAGCACTAGCAAAGACATCCTAAAACATTACAAAGATAGCAGCTACCAAAATTGGCCCCTTTCTCGCACCTAAGAACACTAGAATTAATGTTGTTGCCTTAGCTTCCTTCAAGGTATCATAAAAGGCTCCATTGAAGTTTATAGTGAAAACTTTATAAACTGTAACATAAAGTTTTGGGACCACACAACATCCAGGTATTTCAGCAACTATTACAAATCGAGCTAACCATATGCATATCAAATGTTAAGTTCTGTCTTCTCATCAAGAGGCAAGTCTTACCTTCTTACCTTGAGATTTGTTAAGAGTTAGGACGCCTAACCAATTTGGAAGCTAAAATCTTTAGAATTACCTTGTTGCTCAAATACAAAATCATATATACACCTTTTAATTGTACACTCACCTACCAAAAGAATGTACACTAAGGTGGCTTCCCTCTGTTTTTCACAGACAGAAAATGCTTCCTATAAAAAATAATCCATATCAAAGTTGTCAAAAGCACGAACCTAAACATCATATAAATCACCTAAGATAGCTTAATTTGCATAGCAGTACATAAAAAGAAATGAGCAGAGGTATGCCTTTGATGGAGGCTCATGCTACTAAGATTCATCTGAAAAAACATATTTCTATACAAATCCAGCAACTGGAAAGATAATTCTCAGAAAATCAACATAAATCACAAAGGCAAATTAATACCCAAAAAGTTCTTTGTAACATCTGAAAACCCTGCCTCAGAAAAAATTTCTTGGACAGCCTTTACTCTGGTCTTTCCAGGCACTGATAAATCCTTAATAAACTGTGAGAAGATTGGACTTTTCTTGGAAGCCGCAACAACATCAAGAATCTCATACTCAACTTTGTCCAATATATTAGCTTTTGATGATGCAATAAAGAGAGCAGAAGCATAGTTTCCAGACCCACCAAACAAAGCAAGAGGTACCTGCAAAAAAATTTGCAATAAACAATAAGCTAGTCAAAATTATGGCAAGGATAAAGGTTAAAGATCAAGAAATAAGAGATAACCTTCTTTTCTACTCTGGCAGTTGAACTTGTTAACTTTTAATTAATCAAAAATCTCCAGGCAGCAATTATATAGCTTAGGTAGCAAAATAATTCAAAAACTAAAATTGTAAAGCACTTCCATTTCAAATGTATCTAGAAGGAAAAGAAACAATAAAAGTGAACACCTCAGAACCTATGCGGATACAGGATACGATGCGGATTCACTTGCTACGATATGGCAGTTTTCAAAAATTAGGATCCGGGGACACAACCGTACATATATTATATATATTTATATTAGTATAATATATATATATATATATTATTGATTAAAAATTTTTAAATTTATATTTATAAGCATACTTTTTATTGCATCGAACACCATGTTGAGCATGTCGGACACTATTTTGGGTGTGTCAAACACTGTGTCTGGCGTATCTGACACCATTCAGACATGTCGGATACGTGTCATATATCATGTCAATGTGTCAGACACGGTGTTTGCCTGTCGGATGCGAATCGCACCGAATCCCATGTCTGAATCCATGTCATGTCATGCCGACATGTGATTTTCCCCTTGAGTGGCATGTCCCTGTGACATAGCTCAGAACTTAAATAAAATTAAATTAAATTAAAAAAGTGGGACTATCATAGACAAGGGATCTGGGCCAGGGACTTCCCCCAGCTTGGCTATCAAAAAGCACTATAAAACAGCAATCTTATCACAGATCATAAAATCAACAGTCTATGAAATTACAAAACTTTTTTCTCAAAAACGAAATTACAAAATGTTTAGGGACACCACAAAAGAGAGATATCATTGGCAAGACCACTGCCATTGCATCCCATGGAAAGAAGACCAACACATGAAAGAAAGTTATTCTCATGCTCATCCAGCTGGCTGATAACGAATTAGTAAAGGCTTCTCAGACAAATTCATATCTATCTTTAGACAAGAGAAGCCAAACAGGAAAAAAAAGGGGGTGTCTGAATCAATTAAATATCATATAATTGAGTTCTCATTCTCAAGTGGCTTTTGTGGTTGGCAGATAAACAACAGAAAGCCTCAAATGTCGTTATTTGGGAAAATAAGGGACTGTCAGTCAGTTGGATATCGAAAGCCACACAGAGCTTGAAAAAATGGATCAGGTTTATGAAATGCTTGGTACAAGCTACCACAAAATTTCTTCAAAAACATTACTATAAACCATAAGTTCTAAAGTAGAAGATAAAAACAAAAGGAAAATATTTCTTTTGTTTAGATAAATAAGCCTAAGTGTCCACTGAATTTCATTATCCAGAAAGCTTATAGTGTTCCGGGTAAGAAGATGCCCAAAACTTGAAATGTTGGCTGCATTCCAATTCGCCAGGCATTTGAAATAGCTATTTTTTGTTGCTCGCACATAAAAAATGGATTTATTTGAGTTACTTAGATTGCAATCTCCCGTGTCAGAATTTCTTATGGTCTCAAATTCACAGTTAATTCTTTGTGACATAGGGTTTCTGCTGACAACTAGGACGTTAAATTTTTATCATTCCCTCTGACAAATAACTGGGGACTTGGACCATCATGAAAGGGTTATTATTGTTTCTTTGATGGTAACCTTGGGTTAGCCAATAACCTCCTAGAAAATTGGAAGCAGAGTTGTAAGGATATAGTACAATCTGATGTGAGTACAGGCTCAATTTTTTGGACCAACTAATTTGCTCCACGCTCTTAGCAGGCTCTTGTGCGTGTTCAGTGAGAGCACATAATTATACAATTCACTATATCATCAAAAAACATTATTGCAAAGTGCTGCTACATAGCATCCAAGGTAGACCAAGCCCTAGCACAATCTCCTTTTTACATTTTAAGAATGGATTCAATATACAAATAGATCATCATCTAAATATCCTGCATTTCTTTCCAGGAGAATGAAGATTAAGAACATTTATACACCATCAAATTTTTGTCCACTTCTTGTCTGACTTCTGAATCCAACCTGCACATAAATTCCTTAAGTGATCCAATAATTTACCTGTATGCCTAGATACTCATTCCCATGCAAGTGCAGATAGGTGTACAAAGGGGAAACCACAACCTCCAAACAAACATAGCAACCGCTCCATCTATACATTACGCAAACGGCATCCACTAGCAAGTTGATGCCCTTACCATTGATCGCCTATAATCAGCAAATTTCTCCAATGGCTCCATACTTTATCAACAGGCCTAGATTCTCTCACCGTGCAAGAGAAAGTAGGTATCAAAAGGGTTGACAAGCTTCCAAATGATGTTGGAAGCACTCCAACTCCTCTCTAAACAAATCACATATACTGGCAATTCTCCTTACATTGTCCGTTTAACAGCTCAATGTCCTCGCACTAGGCGATAGGCCCCATTTAGCAATGCAGCAAGATCTTGTTGATACATTTGCCAGATAATGGTGCCCCCTCCCATCTTTTGTATGGGTGCCAAACCCATCAATTTCCAGACAACGCCAATACCAACTGGTGCAGAAAACGATAATGTGTACAGGTCTCTTACGCTCCCTATCTGTTGTTCGACACTTTAACCAAGCATACTTACACACCTTAAGTCGAGTTGTCCACTACTTATCTATAAACCTCCAAAAAAAATCATTTGTTATTATTTTGGCGAGTGACTATGCATATGCTTAAATAGAATCTCCTTTCTTCAGGGCCTAAGATGGCAGTAGAAACAGCAAGAACAAAGTAAAATTTAGAATCCACCACATACAAGTTTTCCTCATTCATTAGATATCAAAGTACAAGCAGGTGCAGGCCTTCACCTTAACATCTGCATCTTTCTTGGGTGTTGCTGAAGTTGCATAATTCATTGATCCCTGCAAAAGAGAATTCCAAGAATGTCAAAACAACGTGCAGTGTACCACAGCCCACGCACCAAAACAAAAGCAAACGTTTTTTCATTTTCACTTTCATAGCAAGTTCCCCGATCCAGCAAAGGCTCGAATGCAGTTGTTGAGGGAACTGGGTCCTCACCATCATCAATTTCCGGCATGGCCAGAAACTAGTTGAAATGTTGCCATATCTCTGGCAACAATCATGTGTTTAGTCTCTAATGCGGCGATCGGGAAGCACCCACTTATCCATAAAACTGAGATTGGGATGTTGCATTCGGAAGCACGCACACCGTGGCGACTTTTCCCAGATTTCTGGATGAGTGGTCCATCCGAACACCCCACCAAATCGGTGCTTAAGTCATCTAAAATTCTTATTCAGGATTCAGAAATCCAACCAAGCTCGCGGTTCCAGTGTTCAGATCGACTCCAATTCTGGAATCTGCACTCCACCGAATTCCTCGGTTTCGTGCTCCGACCCGAGAAAGTAGTAGCTAAAATTTTCCGAAACTGGTAAGCAAACCCATACGAAGACCTCCGATAGAATTTCAAACCAAAGTATACGACTGAATCCACGGCAGGTTTCGGCCAGAGTCGGCGAGAGAGCCCCAATCGAGCCCTTCCGGTCAGATTCCGGTCTCTCTGAGACCAAAAACTTATCACAATAAACGCTTCCACGATTCCTAATGTCATGAAATCCACAGAAATGAATGCAAATGAAGTTGATGCATTGCTTAGAGATGGAGTTCATGAATGAATGGAGCGATCAATCGAGAGAGAGAGAGAGAGAGACCTCGGGAGGATTGGGGAGGGAAAGAGAAGGAGCGATCGGCCTCTGAAAGAGGACGGATCCTGCCCTCGTAGTGCTGCGGATGAGGGGAAGAGTCGATCTCAACCGAGATGCCATCGCCATTGCTCCGCCGAGTCTGATCGCGTGCCCTAGACGAGAGAGAGAGAGAGTGAGGGGGGGGGAACGCTGAAGACTGCGAACTAGTAGGGATGCGAACGGGTCGAATACGGTCCAAATCACTGTTGATCCGAACATGGACCCAAATTAGATTCGATGTAGTTAGGGTTCAAACGGATCGGATCTGAGTTGACCCGATCTGGATCCAAGTTTCAGTAAGTGGATCTTCAGGATCTGGATCCAAGTTTCAGTAAGTGGATCTTCAGGATCTGGATCTGGATCCGAATAAATACTCACGGTAGAGTTTAGGTCTGGTAAACGAGCCCAACGAACTGAACTGAGGGCGTTCAAGCTTGGCGCCTTTCTTGTATCAAGCGAGCCGAGCACAAACAAGCTCATTTAAAAGAGACATTTTTTAAAAAGTTGAAAACAATAGAATTTGAACTATAAACCTAAGTAAGCCAAGCTCAAACTAGCCCCTTTAAAAATAAAAAATTATTTCAAACTTGTAAGCAATATGATTTAAACTCTAAACTTATTGCTTGCATGCCAAACAGCGGCCGATTCAAGATTTTGCTTAAAAGGGGGGCAAAAAAAATTTGGTTTCTAATATTTAAAAATTTCAAAACCTTTCAAAGGAGCATCACTTATTCGGTTGAAAATTTTCAAAAAAAATATAAGATTTTTGCTTAAAGTGGGGCAAAATTTTGTTGGTTTCTAATATTTAAAATTTTCAAAACTTTTCAAAGTTGGGCAAAAAAAATTTGGTTTCCAATATTTAAAATTTTCAAAACTTTTCAAAGGGGGTCATCACTTGGCTGAAATTTTTTAAGATTTTTCAATTTTTTTCAAAAATTTTCTAAAATTAAACCGCGGGAAGGGGGGGGAGGAATTTGTGGTTGCTCTTTTTCTTTTATTTTTCCAGTTTTTTTTTTCATTTTCAATCATCCCTTGACTAGAAAATGGACAGGCTGGTGCCGCTCAGCAGGGGTGGCACGGGCCTAGCCATTTTTTGTCTGGAAAATGGCACTTCTTTTCTTTTTTTAATTTTTAGCTATGCAAAACAAACCTCGCTTTCAGATGCATTTGATTGGAGTAGTCAATCTGCAATATGCAAACCTATTTTTTCAGTTATAGGCCTTAATTTTACTTCAAATATAGTGATTCATATAAAAGTCAAACTTGGGTTTTTTTATATATACATGTGTTGTGAAATGTGCACATAATAAGTAACTATTTTTAATAATTAAACTATGAAAGATTTTCTGTCAGACATTTGACACAAAGTAATAATATGTAAAGAGACACTTTTTTAAAATATAATACAAAAGTAATACTTAAGATTTTGAGAAGCACAATCTTGGACCCAATTGCAAAATTCTAAAATTTGTTCTAGAACCCTGAAGTTGATTTTTTATTCAATGGGATTTGAATTTTTACATATTTTTAATGGATTCAAATAGGGGGTATTTGTTTAGTTACAAGTAATGTTTTAAGTAAATGAAGAATAAAAATAAAATAAAATGTAAAGAAGAAATGAAGGCCATGGATCAATGATCATTTCACCCCATGCCAAACGGCCTACCCCCTACTCTTGCCGCCTTGGCTCCTCTATAAATATCCCTAGGGGTGGGGTATGAAAAGTGGATAGAGAGGAAGGAAGAGGAGGGGCTAAGAAAAGGAGGCATGACGACAACTGATGAAGCTCATGAATTTTAGATAAGTGATTAATATTAATTTTAGTAATTAAATTTTCTTAAATTTAGTTTTGTAAGTAGTTATAATTTTGATAATTAGGATCATACTTGCCTTAAGTTATTTTTTTGAATAATTAGTTTTAGTTTTTACAATTAAAGCGAGTAAGGTTAGTAATTAGTCACACATATTTGTATAATTAGATTTACTTTCTAAATTAGTTTCTTGATAATGATATTGTAGTTTGATAAATTTGTTATTGTAAGCAATTGAATTAGGTGTTTTATAACTTTTGTTTGAAATGTTCAAAAGTTCATTTTTTTCTTAATTACATACTTTGAAAATAAATCTCATAAACCAAATACTTTATTACAACTTTTGTATTTTCTAAATTTATTCATTTTTCAAATATCACAAGGTTTTATTGTTATTAAATATGGTTTTGCAACCTCTTTCAAGTTAAACTGGTTTTTTAAAATTGTTTTGAAAAGCCAACAGGTTAAGTTAAATTGATTTACTAAAATTGTTTTGAAAAGCCATCAGATTTCCTAAATTGTTTTAAAAGTGATTAGCTATATATTTTATATTTTTTAAGTGTCATTTTACTTTTATTTTATCATCTTTGAGTTTGTTTGAAATCATATTATTTAAAAAATCAAATTTGGCATTTAAAACCAAATGAAAAATTCATTTCAAATGTTTTCAAAGTCCTTTAATCTTAAAGCATAGTACTCTTATTGATTTTAAGTGTGGATTTAAATATCCGTTCATATTAGTGCAATTGGACCACTGGCTGAATGGTATATCGACCTGCAACAACCTTATTAGAGTTTACAAGGCTCTTTTAAAATGGGAAATATGTAATACCCATAAATTCTATGGATTTGAAATATATTGAAAAGACATTATTTTAGCATAATTAATGAAATTAATTATAATGTTCTCGCAAATTAATTAGTTGTTATTATCATATTATTTCTCAACAAGATTTTGATATTTATTAAATGTTATTGTATCATTGATGACTAATAATATTTTTGAAATTTTTTGGAAGAAATTCGATTATCGAAACAACTATTAAATTATTATTTAATTGGGGATCTAAATATCGTGAACCCGCTCTAAATTAAAAAGCTAAATTGAGTTTGGATTGACCCCAATTTGCAGTGACTGCAAAATCATAAATTATGGATTTTTTTAAAGATCTAATTTATGTTATTTGAGTACACAGTTGCATTCACATCAAAATTTTGAAGAGAACGAAAGTGATTTTGTCAAAATCAGAGTTCGTACGAGCTCTAAACACACCCGACAATTTTAAGGGCAAAATGGTAACTTCAAAAAGTTTTGGGGTTTGTAGCGACTTTAGGGTCATAGTCATCCATACCCTTGTTGACCAAGCTCAGTCAGCTACATAGAAACATTTACATAAACTCAAAACTTTTAGAAAATATCATTTTTATAAATAAAATTATTGTTTTAAAAATTTAGTAAAAACATAGGGACCTAGTTTATAAAAACTAGATCCCAGCTACATATTGAAATCCAACCAAAATCAGAACTTAGTCTGGTTAGATCCCTTTAGAGGATCAAAACCCTTGCAGCCCATGGTTTAGCCTATGGTATTGCATTGAGAGTACCAATTGTAAGCCCCAAGCATACACTTAGCAAACCCTTAAGCCCTTTCCTCCACTATAAAGGGGGGGTTCCCTCTCCTTTAGTTTCATTCAACCCTTCCTTCTATGTCTTCCTCTCATCTCTCCCTTTGTACCACCACTTTGGTGGTTGCCACCTCCCCCTAGTGACTTGGTTTTCCCCCTAGTGACCCGGCTTGGTTCTCCCTTGTGACACGGTTTGGTCCCCCTAGTGACTCGGTTTTTCTAGTAACTTGGTTCTCCTTGTTGACTCATTTTCTCCTAGCCTACATGGTTCAACCTTACTACTCGATTCACATAAGTTGATTTCCTCTCAACCGGTTCGAGCTAGACCTTGCCCGCATTCGAATTGTCGCCTGAAAGTGCAATTTACCCCGCACATTTTGGAGCAAAATCTCTTCCAGTATTTTGGGGATATTTTGCTTCTCTTCGAGTATCCGCACACATTACAAGGTAGGTTCACTTTTGACTTAGCATATATGCATAAATTTGGGTTGCTTGTGTAATAATCTTTTCTTATTAGGAATTTTTGTACTTTTTATTGATTTACAAAATTGTAAATATATATATCTTCCAAAATTGTTTTGTAATATATCATAACAAATAGAATATGTTAATACATGCATTAAACTTTTGCAAATAAAAATATGCATGTGTTCAGAAGTTTTGAACATGAATATGCACAAATATTTCAAATATCTTTTCAAGTTTCATTATGATAAGACTTGTTTGTATTTCTACATTTTGGATATAAACGCTTTCAAAAAAATATGTTTATAAGGAAACTCATAGATTTTGCTACACTTATGATTTTTGTTCTTCACTTGTGGATTTCATACACATAAGTAATGCATGTATTTTTGCAAAATGCTTGCGGATCTGATTTATAGTACAACACAGTAAAACTTTGATTTAGTTTTGTTGGTTACGATTGTGTAATTCAAATTGTTTTAAGAATGTACATGAACAATAACCGAATTTGTCAATGCATGAGTGTAGTTGTAAAGATCAATATTTTACAACGTATGTGTTTATAACACAGTTAAGTTTGAACTAAATCTATGTTTTCAGTTGTATGCACGTTCTTTAAATATAAACTAATATGTTATTTTAGTACAAATTGGTTTAAAAGAGTCAACCCCTTATTTAAAAAGAGTCGACCCCTGCTTTAAAAGAGTCAGTCCTAGAATACCAGGATGCATTTTCTTTCTCTTTTTTTAGCTTGGGTAAGGGTTGTTAAGCCTAGAATTCAAGCAAATAGAGCCAGGAACATACCATGAGACTTGTTTTGCTAGGATTTTGATTATATTGCATTGGTAAATGTTCGGTGGTCCTAAGAGAGACTCTCTTCGTATAGAGATGCACGGGTAATGTATGGTACAATGCTATATAAATTGTTAATACTAAAAATATGCAAATACATGATATACTACTGCATGATATTGAAGGCTATGTTACTGCATGCGATTGAAATGTGCAATGCATGCTAAGGAAAATATTTGAATGAATCATAGGCTAAGGCATCATGTTGAATCATGCATATGAATGTTGTTTGCTTATATAGCATGTGTGATATGCATATGATTATTGCATTGAAAGGATGCATGATTCGAGCCCGAATTGGTGGCTCATGACCTTGTGTATGGTCATTTGAACTAATTTATGTTAAGTGCCCTAGATGGGAGGCTGATAACCATATGCTGGTTTGATTGAAATCATATGTGTTTTTGAAATCTGTAAATAAGTAAATAATATTTTAGCATGTATGTAAACAAAATTAATTGAATAATAAGATATGCATGTTTGTTCACTTGGGCCTCAAATAGAAGAGTAGGTAGTACAATTGGTTTCATGGGGTTTTGTTAAGCACATAAGGTTGCTTCCCCAACCACGAAGATAGGGGATAGTTACCACTTATGTCATGGGGTGATAATGAGATTAGACTTCAGTTGAAAGCAAATTTTGATATATCAAGTTGCGGGTGTTAGGATCTCTCTCTTGAATGGATCGTCCCTCTCTCAGAGATTGAAGTGGATATGCAAGGCCAGGGTAATAAAACACAAAATTGATTGAATGATAGGCTAAAAAAATATTCGAATGAATGATAGGCTAAAGAAAATTCAACATGATCCCAACATTATGTTGAATCATGCATATGAATGTTGTTTGCTTATGTGGCATGTGTGGCAAACATATGATTATTGCATTGAAAGGATGCATGATTCGTGCCCAAATTAGTGGCTCATGACCTTGTGTATGGTTATTTGAACTAATATATGTTAAGTGCTCTAGATGGGTGGTTGATAACCCTATGATAGTTTGATTGAAATCATATGTGCTTCTAAAATTTGTAAATAAGTAAATAATATTTTAGCACGTATGTAATGAGAATTAATTGAATAATAAGTGATATATATGTTCATTCATTTGGGCCTACAATGAGAGAGTAGGCAATATGATTGTCTTTGTGGGGTTTTATTAAGCACAATAGGTTACTTTTCCTAAGATAGGGGATAACTACCACTTAGTGAGATTGAACTTTACCTTAAAGCAAATTCTGATATATCAGGTTGTGGGTGTTGGGATCTCTCTTTTGACTAGAATGTTCCTATCCTAAGGATCAAAGCGGATGTACAAGGCCAGGGTAATAAAATACAAAATTGATTGAATGTACCTCTAGGCTGAGCCTGCAACGACCTCAACTCATACCCCTTGAAAATGCGGAAAAGATTTTTTTTTCAAGTGCGGAAACATCCCCAGAAACCTGAGGCCTTTACAGTTCCACTCCCAATTGGATAAAACAACCAACCACAATAGAGTTTACACTTATCATCCCAATTCATAGCAACTCTTTATCTATTAATCATGAAAGAAAGAGTATTTAACAATAATTGCAAAAGACATAGCAGAGTTATTTTAATGACAAAAAGTAAATAAAGAAAAAGACTGAGTCACGTTGTCCCTCTGTGAACTGTCTAGCAAAAACGTGACACCCATAGCTCTCCCAGAAGCTAGTCGCTTCACTGGTCACCTGCAGCTGTGAAAAAATCATAAAAAGTGGGTGTCAGAAATCTGAAGAATTTTGCGTAGAAATCCCTCTAATGAAATAAATGGGTATAAAAAATTTAGATAAAATTTTATTCAATAATTTAAAAGAATTATAATTATGACAATTACCTAATTCAATTAAGCATTCATGCAACATGGAGCATTTATTAAGCATGAAAAAACATTAATCATTAACAGAGATTATAATTTAAGTAAGCAAGACATTTAACATGCATTAGAAATTAAACATCTTGTATCCACCAACGTGTAATAATTAAGGGAACAGGTAAAATATATATGATCTAATGCATAGCAGTATTATGCATGATTTATGTGCAATGCATGAACACTTTATTATCTTTCCTTAAAATTATTTTTTTCATATGTATGTCATATTAAATGCATACAATTTAAGTTCCTCTTTTTAATTACAGTTGCCCGCGAATACACTAAACGGGTAAAATCCTCGATGTCAAGTTAGTTTCTAGGATAGCTTAACACACAAGTTGTATATTATTACTGGGTTCCAAACTTAGTCATCGACAAATCACCTTCGGAACATTAGACCTCCACATCTAATGTCGGAGATACTAGGGACCCTCCACGCCCACAAGTGTCACTTTCTTGGTATACCATGTGTTGAATACACCACCCTCAGGTAAAGTGACAGACTCTCTCTAACATTGTGGCCATGAGAAAGAACCTCAATATCGGGTTCAGGGGTAAAAGTAAAGCACACAAAGTTTTTGTATCCTCATGGTCCCCCAAAACTGAATCTCTAAGATTCTCATTCTTCTGATAGAAGATCTAAGAACATATATTACATTGTTCTTATTCATTATCTTTTTATTAAAAGCAAATTATTGAGTTTTGCAATTCAACATGCAAAAGCAAAGGCAAAAGCTCGCATATACCCCTGCGAGAACCATCACGGGACGACCACCCGTGGAAAAGCATAGAACAGTGCAATATAGTGCAAACTATTAATGTGATTTTTGTGATGCATCTAAACAAGTAAAGAAAGAGCAAACCAAAGCTCAAGGCTCTTCAGACCTACGATGATTCATTTCGATCATCGATGCATCATAGGCAAAAATTGTAACATGCCATATATGCAATCACGTCAACATGCTTCCAATGCACCTCCATACATGCCAATTAAACATGTGCATGATCTACGTCATTCATATGCATGAGTTTACCTCACTATGCCATGTGCATGCTTTCATTCCATATATGTATTCATGTTAAATGCATGCATTCAGTCATAAGCTTCCTCAAGTAAACTAATGAACAATCAAGCGATGGTGCATGCAACATATACCAACATACTTTATAAGGAGCTCTAAATTATAGAAGCTAATATAGGATTCTGAATTTATCCGAAAGACTTCCAACTAAACATTCATACACTGTTCTAAATTATGTATATTCTTGACAAAATCTTCAGCAGAAATATGACAAGATTACTCACTGGAAAGATCGCACCATGAAGCATTATGATGAAAAAGTGATATTAATGATGATGATGCCAACAACAATAACTTTTGATGAAAACATGATGTTCCTTTAACGACTGGAAGATGGTCACAATGGGATAATAAAGGGGACCAAGGCAGTAACAAATAGTATTAATATTATGAGGTTATTGACATGCGATAAAAATGATTGTACGGGTACTTCAATGTTGTCATCGTAATTAACATTAGACACTTATCAAATGGGGACGACAATAGATTGTATATGATAGAAGCATGTATAATTCCCACCAACCCACATTTACAGTACCTGAATCATGAAGTTAAACACTCAATAACATCTCATTCATCTCAACCTGATTAGAAATTGGACTAAGGATATTGGGCACCAATGGACTTGGTTGAGTTGGTTCATGCCTTCAGCCTAGACAAAAAAAGGAGTTGTTCACCATTTTTCAACCTGCTATCACAAGTGACTGCTCCCAGTCCAACGTCTTAAGTTTAGAACCAAAATGAAGACTGAAACCATCTAGATGCAATCAAAATCAAACGCCAAAACACATTTGAAGCATTTAACAATAAAACTTGCAGTAAAAAATGCAACTCATAATAACTTTTCACATGTATGTGAACAAAGTGAGCTATGTCACAAGAACACAACACAAAAGAGACATGACACATCATTTCTGTTTATTTTCCATTAAGAATAGTATAACGAGGATACAACACGGAGGTAAGTTGGAGGAAGTAATCACCCACACTAATCAGCACAACCATGTCTTTTGGAGAGGGAGTAATTTTTCAGAACAGGAAAAGCATGACAATGATATGGAAGAGACACATCAGTCCAGTCCTTGAACTGCTCAAAATAAAGATCCATCAATTCAATATCCAGTCTATGACAAGTAAGATTTAAGACCCAACAACCTTACTAGAATTAGGAAGATGTGATCAGGGCTTAGGTAGAAGTTGCACGGATTAGAATACCTGATGTTAAGCAGCTCAACCACTGGCTCACTATGTTGATGCCTCAAGTCTTTAATAATTTTTGCAATAATGACACACAAACACTTGCCTAAATACCACACTCGTTGGATCTTAGTTGATTGTCCACATATTTCAAAACTCAAAGTTCAGTTAGTAACTCATTCATCATGAAAGATGTAACCAAATATTTGCCAGCAGAAACAAGTCTGTATTCCAGAAACCTCACTACAAGTATCTAGAGTTTCCTGATAAAAAAGAACTACAACAAGATATTCTATATCATGTAAGTTCAACATACATGAAAATAATTATACCATCACCTAACAAAAAAAAACAATCTCCAAGAATCTTACGCAGGTTATCCCCCCACCCCCTAAGACTGCCTATTGAGAAGAAGAAAAAATCTCCAAGTGATATAAGCCAGTAAAAACATATTCTTCTGAGAATAGAAAATTTTACAGTAATTCAACCAATAAATCTGAAACTAACAAAAACATCCAACAAGTCATCTAGATGATAAATCATCTCATATTGACTGGTAGCTGATCTAGATTACCATAAGTATTACACGGTTAATTAAAACAAAGAAGTATGATGTATAAAAATTTTCCTTTATGAGAAACGACTGAACAGATCCAAATATATCCATCAAAATCGATGCCCATCCACATAAATACATAAATACACATATCTTCCATCAAACGAAATTCTATTTTTTTTTTGTGTAAAATGATGCATACACTGAAATTTATTTTCAAAAAGGTAAATAAGGTAAATATTACACTTATGGAAGATGATCTATTGATCCTTCTTCATATATGTTAGAGTATGCATACAAATCTACCATTTTCTTATGAGTTTCCATCCAAATCAAACATGGAAAACCTATCTACATTCAATATATCAATCGATCTCAAGAAAGGAGACTCATACCTTTAATAATTGAAAAATAGGGAAAAACAATGGTGGAAAAGGGGCTGGATGAGTGGAGAAGAAGAGCCTTCTTCTTTCTTCTTCCTTCTTCCTCTCCTCCCCTTTCTCTCTCTCTTTCTCTTTTCTCTCTTTCCTTCCCCCTTCTCCAGCCTTTTCTAAAAGGGTTGGAGAGTCTCCAATATGGGAAACTCTCCCCTAGTTTTCCAAAATTTTAAAAACTCTAATGTTGACTTTTCTAAAACTTTCTGATTTTTTTTTAAAGTCCTTAAATCCTCTTAGTTCCTTCTAGGTAAGTATAAGAACTTTTTTTTTTAAGAAGTCCTAATAAACTATAAAAAATAAAATTTTGGAATTAAATTAAATAAATAAATATTAAATTACAAATAATTTTTTTTAAAAATTACGAAATTAATAGGGGAGGCTTCTTAACACAAATAAACACCAAATTAAGGCTTTAAATTAAATTTAAAGCTGGAAAATGTTGGGTTTGGATTTGGATTCAGATCCGGATCCAAAAAACAAACCCATACCCAAAACAAAATTGGATCAAGAGCTGGATCAAACCCATATTTAAGTAGGACTTAAATACGATCCAAATCCATATTAATTTGGATTATAGGCCTTGGACCCAATCCAATCCAACTCCGGATTCATTTTGACAAACTGCTAAATTTTTAGAAAAATGCAGTTTTTGGGCAAATCAGAACTCGAAATCAAGAAAACAAGATATTGTTGCACTCAAAATTTTGCTACGCATCCAACGATATATTACACGCATATAAGATTCTGATTTTTTCTTCAAAATAACCTGAATTTTGCTTGAATTTAAAGGTCAAAATTAAAACTCTTTCTCACATTTCGTTTGGCTCGGCTCGACCTTGTCGATGAGACCTGGGTCAAGCCCAGACTCAAAGACATCAGTTTAAAAATCGAACCTTAAACGATTTTTCTCCAGATAGTCAAATTTTTGACAAAAAAATCAAATTTAACTAAATATAAAAATATGCGATGTTACAGAGCCTCCAATCCGTATAACTATGTCGTACCCATAAAAAAGTTATAAAAGAAAAAAAAATTATATTATACATATAGTAAAGCATCACATGCATCATTAAATAAGAAACATAAATAAAAGAAGTTAAAGCCACCTATGCATGAAAGAGATGATCTACTCATAATGGTAAGTATATGCATTATTTAACTGTACATGTATGATTATGATTTATTAACATGAATTGTGTTTGACATCCTTTTCTAAATAAGGAAACTACTTGATTGTGATATATATATGCAAATGATTGCATATTATGAATTATGGTATGTATATGTGAATGGTCACATATTCTGAATTGTGTTTAATATATATATGAATGATCACATATTCTCAATTGTATGAGAATGAATGCATGTTTTGAATTGTGATTTTTAAATTTTAGAATTTGGTTGAAAAAATATTTTATATGTGTATATATTGATAACTGTTGTTTATTTGGTATGTACGAAAAGAATATTGTTACATGTATACTTGATTTTATGCATGCATGCTCAGATATTTGTATTCCTACTGGGAGCTGCTCTAGCCTCCTACTAAAAACCATTTTAGGTACTAAGTAGCTGAGCCAGAGTAGTTGCGGAAAGTTAAGGCAGTGTCGAGAGCCAATTATTTTTTTTCCTGGGCCCCAAATTTTGGGACACATATTTTGTATAAACATTCGTGTTATTATGAATTTTGTAATTACTCTGACTTATACAATAGAATCATTTTGAGAAATGTTATTCAATTAAAATTTTATATTATTGTGATTGATTGTTCTGTAACCGGCCTGAGGTTTTGACCAAAAGCTAAGAAAGTTTTCGCTGATGATTCAAAAAAGAAAAGTTTTAGATTTTCATGTGTTTTACAAGGGGTTAAATATATCGCGGCATTACAAAATTGGCCAATTTGGCATGTCATTGGGATTTATCAGCCCAATTGACTTAGTCCTAGGAAATCAAGTGGTCGTTTAGCATAGTCAATGAAAATAGTGGAGTCACCCACCAGTGAGCAACTCATTGGAGTTTTCCAAAGGGATACAAGATCTTTATCCCAAACAGAAATCCAGTGGGTGGTGAAGTCTGCTACCGCTAGTGTTATAGGCCTGCTTGAAGTACAAAGAGATTTTATCGATCCAAACTAAAATTGACATTTGTTTTCAAATCACCGAAGTTTTGTTTTTATAACCATAGTCAAACCTCATTTTAACAGTTTGAATTGTATTACAACATGACTATCTCAGAAATCTTCGTATTGGATTTTAGCATATTTGTTTAAGTTGCTTGCTTCATCTAGCACTATCATGATTAATGTTGAATTCTATTTTGAGTTTATATCCATCTGTGTTGAAATTGTATGCACATGAGAAGGATGTTAATGAAATTAATGGCCCTATGGTTTGACATTAAATTCTTTTTGGTTTAAATTGACATAAAAACTTAATTTGTTAGAAAACAAATCTTTTGTGATCCTAAAATGACTTTTAATAGTATATGCATATGAATGCATAGGTTTTTATGGTATACTGTGTAAATTGTTGATACATAAACCCTTGTGATGTCAGTGTTTCCCCAATTGTCTATACCGCATGAATAGCAATAGGGATTGTTGCATACAACTTATGAGATCTTAAGTTTATAAGTGTGGCTTTATTCGAGTTGGGGTAGGCTATGACCCTTGAACTAGGGAGAATGCCCTGTGAATTGCATATTATTTGATAAATGAAATTTTATAAGGAAGCCACATTAAAGTTGCACATCCTCCATGGATTCGAAATGACAGTGAGCTTATTGAGCCCGTCATATGGTCTAAAAGATCCTTTCTCTCACAATGGGAGTGTAGGAGACAATCATGTATATCCAAGACGATGGTGTTCTGAAAAAGCCTGTCCTATGGTCTAAGAGGACTTGTCCCCTACCACATGGATTAGGAGATTTCATTGTTTATAGTAGTGTGTAACACTACATCCAAGCTAGGCTCTTGGTGCGTGCGACTTTGTGTTCTCTTGGAGTTTAAAATACACTGAAATCCCTGCTTAAATATACACTCCCTTGTAGACGGAAGAGTATATAGCAACATCAGGGAGTTATGCCCTCGATAATATAAAAGAAGAAAAACAATAACAGTGTGTAAGCAACTGTCCAAGCTCTAAGAAAGGGCTGACACTCACACCCAACAGGACAACCAACCAATCCAAACAGCAACACTTGCGCCTCTAAGGTTGCAGCGCGACCTCCTTAGAGCGTTACTCTAGAAGACCTAGTGGGTCTGTAATGAACATAATAAGATTATTCCCATGACCGCCCAACCTATTGGCCAGTTGATATCTGATATGTCATATTAAGCCACACTATTCTGATTGCTCCCTGATGCCTAGGCATTCACTCGCCTAGCCTCGAGTCACCATACTTTGTTGAAATACTTAATGTGATCCCCATGAGAAATAGCCCTAACCCACACACACTCCTATGCAATATCTTCTCATCTGTTGTGGCATACAACTTAATCAAACAATGCTCTATATCTGTGTCATCATACACCATCACATCAATGACGATATCGTTGCTCTATCGCATGTCATGCTACCACTGTATGTCACTAATCATTTCAACACATACCACACGTTCTTATACTCGATACATTTTTTACTCAGTAGACATGTTCCATTCTAAAGGCTTGGTTCAAGATATATATATATATATATATATATATATATATATATATATATATATATATATATATATATATATATATATATATATATATATATATACATTCGGGCTGGACGGGACTGGCTTGTATCAGCCTGCTTTGAGGCGGTTCAGGCCAGGAATGAAGGCCCAGGCCCAACGGATGGTGGGCCGGGCCGGCCCCGGGCCGGCCCGTGGGCTTAGTGGGCTGTTGCCTACCACTTTGCTAAGCTAAGCAAGCCTGCTGATCCGACCCCAGCCAAACGAGTCGAGCTGGCGCTTTGGCAAGAGTCGGCACGGTTTTATGTTGCATGGCAACGGCATGCCCACCGGTCAACAGCTGAAGCAACTCCACGCACTCGTCATCAAAGCGCCAAAACCCCACCTCATGAGCGCTCTGCTGAGGTGCCTCACTTCTTCAGGCAACCCACAGGATGCAATCTTTGCTTACAACCACATGCTTCAATGCTCACTCTCACCCAATCACTATGCCTTCACCTTTCTCCTCAAATCATGCGCTCTGCTGCCATCTTTAGACAAAGGGAGAGAAACCCATGCTCGGATTGTGAAGTGTGGTTTCAATTCAGATCTTTTTGTGCAGAATTCCCTTGTGAGCTTTTACGGGCTTTGTGGCTGTATGGGTGATGCACAACAAGTGTTTGATGAAATGCCTCAACGAGATGTTGTTTCGTGGACTACCATTATCGGTGGCTACGCACATTGCCGCCGTGCCGAGGAGGCTGTCTTGGCCTTTTTCGACATGGGTGTTAGGCCAAATGCGATGACCATCGTCACCCTGCTCTCTGCATGCTCGCAGTTGGGGGACTTGAGATTGGGGAAATGGATTCATGCACATGGTTTGAGGAACTTGGATGGGTCTAGTGTTGTTTTGGAGAACGCAATTGTGGACATGTACATGGAATGTGGGGATGTTAGAAGTGCAAGGCGAATGTTTGGTGGCATGGTTGAGAGAGATATAGTGTCTTGGACTGCAATGGTTGGTGGGTATGCTCAAAATGGGAGGCATGAGGAGAGCGTTGATATGTTCAGAGAGATGCTAAGAGTGAGAGAAGTGAAACCTAATGAAGCAACACTAGTGAGTGCACTGTCTTCGTGTGCTTCATTGGGGGCTTTGAGTCTTGGGAAATGGGTACATTCATATATAGATGAGTGTGGTATTGGGGTGGATGGTGCTTTGGGGAATGCTCTAGTGAACATGTATGCCAAGTGTGGGGACATTAGGATGGCCCTTAAATTTTTTGAAGGTATGGCATGCAAGGACTTGATTGCATGGACCTCCGTCATAGGAGGCCTGGCCATGCATGGCGATGGCAAACGAGCACTCGTGCTCTTTTCGCGCATGTTATGTCATGGTATTCGCCCAGATGGCATAACTTTTGTTGCCATCCTCTCTGCATGCAGTCATGCAGGTTTGGTTCATGAAGGTTGGTGCATGTTTGAAGTTATGAAGACCAATTATGGTATCCGTCCTTGGATGGAACATTATGCATGCATGGTTGATCTATATGGGCGTGTTGGTCTTCTTGACAAAGCAGAAGAAATCATCAAAAGCATGACCGTGGAGCCTAATAGCCATGTGTTGGGGGCATTGCTCAGTGCTTGCAAGATTCATGGGGACTTGGATACATATAGACGTTATGAACATCTCTTGGATGCTAGGATCATTAGTGGAGGAGCTTATGCTCTGGTTTCAAATATGTATTCTAGCATGAACAAGTGGTTTGATTCAACACATGTAAGAGAAACCATGAAGAGTAGGGGAATAAAAAAGAGACCAGGATCTAGTTGGATCGAGATCGAATGAGCAAATTCATGAACTTGGTTAAGTTTCTCCTTCATGGTTCTGTAGATAAGGGATTGTCAGGTAAAACACCACACCTCATAAGAATTGGTGAACTCATAACACTTTTTAGTACAAGTAATGCAATGGATTTAATTTTCCCTTGATCCCATGTTTAGGATGACACTTCAGAAGACAATGAGAACTCTAGAATTCCCTAAATTGCCTCATGCTACCCTTTGCATCAAGATGAGGGTTCTGGCTATTTCACACTTTAAGGACAGTAATAGCCATCCTTTTTTGGTTTTTTTTTGCTCGTCTTAGACTCCCTCCACTTTCATGCAAAATGAGGATCCAAAAGGTCTTTACTTGGTTAAAAATGCCTCATTTTTTCCCTATATCCAAGTGGAAAAATAGGCTACCTATTGGGAAAAAAAGTGAAAAGCAAGTTTGTGAAATGAAAATATAAATTATTGCAACACTAGTGAAAAATGGTGGAGGGCATATTAGATACTGGCCACAACAAAGTTACAATGTACAAGGGACTTCCTAGTGCTTGACATATCATAAAAAAATTGATTGGATTTTTAGTTAACTGGAAATAACGTTGCTAACCTCCAGAAAATTGCCTATTTTAAAAATCACAAATATGGAAAAATTACATGCATATACACTTTTTGCATTTACTAATCTCTTTCGGATGGCTTTGGCCTTGAGACCATAATGACAAATGTTTTTTTTGGCAAAATCTCGTTTGTCAAAAACTCACGAGGAATTGAAATTTTTTCATAAATCTCGCATTTTTTCAGCAAAATCTCGGCAATAAAAAAACTAATTAAAAAATATAAAAACTATTTTTATAAGACAATATTAAAAAAATTTATTTAAAAATAAAAATACACATTTTTTCACAATAAATAGCTATTTAAAACGTAAATATCGCATTTAAATTGTGGTATTTATGTTTTTTTATAAATATCATGATATTTTGAAAATCTCTCAAGAAATTGCCGTTTTAAACTTTCAGGCAAATTTTCACAATATTATCGCGAGATTTTCATAAATCTTGCGATATTTGTTACAGAGCTTGAGACACCTAAATAACAGGTGGCTTCATCAAATCACAACTTTATAAACCCCCCTCGCTCCCTCAACCTCAACTCTTGGTGAACTCTCTCTCTCTCTCTCTCTCTCTAGCAATGCACATTATATTGTAGGTTTTAGATTACACTCATTATATATACCAAAAGCATGGTGCTTAAAGCACATTAATAGTGTACTTAGAGCCAGCACCTAATTTGCTTTCAAAATCCATCAAATTCTTAGTAGAAAGCTGGAATTCATAAAGCTGTCCATGGCTATCATGAGGCAAACATACCTCTGTAGTTGGGTTTAGGTTAGTGATATCTAATTTCAACAATATGGAATTGAATCTCTATGTTAGAAACCTCTTTTGCCCGTCCTTGCTTTGGATAGTCATAGGGGCGCAGCAAAATAGAGGAGGTAGTGGTGGGACCTTAGTTTTAGGATCTATTTTCGGAAGGCAAGGACCTTGCTCAAGGTCTCTATAATCTCGTTGCGCGGAAGTTTGGAGTTGTTGAGCTATTCTCTTTAGCTCCTCCCTCTTCTTGGACCTTGTATTCGGCACCACTTGTTAGTGTGTGCTTGTGTTGATGTTTCCACTGACACTCTACACTATTACAAGGGGAATAGGGGGCTTCGTCTAGCTCAAAGCTAGGTTACAAGGCTAGCAAAGTATCACTCAAACACACTTAAGAGCTATCACACTCTTCTCACAAAGTATGGCCACAGTCGGCCTAGGCTGCGGTCAGCCTACTCAATCAAGTTATCTCGCAGGACAGCCTTACACTTCTGCACACCCTAGTGCAGGGAGGTTCACAGCCTCAAGGTGTTGTGCTGCAGAAAGCTGATCAGTGCTGCAGAAAGCTGATCAGCCTCAAGGTTTTCAGCAAGCAGTGTGCCAGGGATATGGTAGTTGCAGGCATGGCACATGGGAACAAGTCGCGCGGCAATATTGTTGTGCGTGCACGGTACCTTGATCCGAATAGCCTATCTTCCAGATGACATTTTTCCCCAACTGCTCATCAGATCAAGGTGATATTAGTGACATTGGAAAGCTAACATCTCGATTTATCTTTGTCCTTTTTTTTTATTTTTAGTGCATGTAGCTGAAAAATTACATAAAGCAAACAAAAAAAGTGTAGATGTGCATGTTCTAGTCTGTAGAGCATGCTTCTCTTCTGATTTTGGAGCTATAAAATGGAAACCCTAAAAGAGTTTTTGACTCTAACTCAAAACAAAAAAGTTATAGGCCTATGTCTCAGTTTTTCAATGACTATTGACATCGGATCAAAGAGTTACAGATCTGAGAACAAAGACTATTATGCAAAAAATAGTCACATATTTGAGAGAAAATCTGCATATATTTAGAAAATCGCATGTGCGAAGGGTAAAAAGGAATTTTTAAATCTAGATATTTGCGATTTTGGATATGATAAAAATATAAAAATTGTAGGGTTTTAGATAAACATGTCAAATTACCTGTATAGTACAGTCATATTTCATTTTTGTTCCATGCAATTGTCTATGAAAAATGCTAAGTTGGCATCCCTTTCCCATCATAAGTGTAACAAACATAAAGGCATCATGGTAAGAAAGTGTCATGCCAGTACAAGTGTGCCCCAGTTTTTTCTAATACCTATAACTTTTCATGTGCAAATCCTTTTATACCTTAACCTCTCCCCCCCCCCCCCCCCTAAAAAAGGCGATTTTCTTCCATGAGAATGAAACAAACGTGTACTTAGAGGAAATCATACATATTCACAACTTTGCTTGCTATCATTATTATCTTGTCCATGGAATGTGTGCACCACACTCTAAAGAAGAAATTTTAAATGTGCTAGGTAAACGTGATCTTAAATAAAAGAAACCAATCAATATATCTAACTTTGCTAAATGGCCCATCCTAAAGGATATGAAATGAGTTTGGACTTGATCACTCCAAAAAAAGAACATTCCATAATATGTGCATAACAATTAACAAATAAAATAAATGAGTTTCATCTTCTTGAGATATCCAATTTCACATAAAAAAAAAGAGAGTTGAATATAAAAAAATAAAGTAAACATGATTAATAATAATGCTGTCTAATTGGGCATATAAACATAAAAAATTTAATCATAGAAGGCCTAATTTTCATTGTCCAAAATGAGCTGCTTTTAATACCTCCCATTTAATATCACCCATTTTAAGCAAAATCGTGCTTTGAGACTTTCTGCATTAGTTAAGAATAATTGATCATGTTAGTAACTTTTTTTTGAAAGGCAAGCTGGGGTTAGGCACCAGTCGAACCTGGACCTTCAGCTTGACACAGGACCCCCCTTACCACATAGGATAGTTATAAAACAAATGGAACAAAAAAGAAGGCAGTGAAAAATAAGAGATCTCACACCATATGCCATAAACATTCATTTTTCAAAATTACCTATTGAGGCTCAAACCTCATCATCAATGATGATCGACATCATATGTGTATTGTTGCATGTGGCAATAAAAAACAAAACAGTAAAAACTAGTGACAACATATATCAAAACTTGTGTATCTGATATATTTTTGTAAGGTAATTAACAAAAGTCACAAATATGAAGCTTCACCTCTAGTATTAACACTTCTAGCATATTTTTTCCTTGGTTTGTTGGCAAGAAAATCAATATATCTTCCTTTTTGCTTGTCACCAATCCACACTCACTGACAGTGGTCAGAATAGGTTCCTTGCAGGTCCTAAGGTTATATCCCATTTTCGAACAACTTAAACAATGAGTCGTTTGCAAGGGAATATGCTTTTGTGATGATGAACCCTCGTCGTTTTCTATTTTTCTTTGGACTACTTACAGGATGTTTTAACATTTGGATGAATGATATAAATTGTATTTACTTCTGGCCTATGGCTTCTTTTAAGCAAAGCATGTATGATGACTTCATAACACTTATATGTTTCTATGGTATAATATGGTGAACAGTAATCATTAATATTATGCCTAAGTTCCATTATAGCTCTAGTTGGATGAATGCATGGAAAACCAAAGAGTTGTAATTAACCTGATCTCAACCTCTTGATATCTTGCATAAATTCAAAAAATATGTTTAAACTAGTGAATTTAAAATCACTTAACAAAGAGAAAAACGGGAAATAAATAAAATCAAATTACAAGGCATAACAAATGTAGATATAATACCGACTGATATAATTTGCAAATTTTGACAATTTTGCTTGTGATTGTTAATGTGAACCATCGCCACAGTCCAAGTTGCAGCTAGAACTTGCCTTCATTGGAATGTCTTCATGATCTCCTAACCCAATCTTTGGCATTAATAATTGGTAGAAAGCAAGTTTCCATGTAGCTCTCTATTCCATGATTCACAAAAAATATTTGATATGCGCAATCTCGCAACCCTTAGGAAAACATGTTCTTGACCATGTACTTGCCTCCAATATGTTTAGATATTCATATACTGCAATATTAAGTTTCATTATTTTATTCATTGTAGCTTCAAATTGATCTTTCATGTGTACTTTTGCAACCTTATAAACTTAAATTTCAAATGCTAGTCCTTTCCAATTTTTCTTCAAAATGCTAAGTGCATGTGCAATACCTGTAATAAAGCAAATCAAAATGTTATAATGTAACATAACAAATAAGCATTAGTAAAATTGGTATATCAAGATTTTATATGAACCTACTTGGAAGATGCCTGGTATCTTGGTATCCAATTGTTACACCCACTAGATTTTTCGATGTGTAAGGCTCAAAATAAGGACCAAAAAGTAGGTTCGAATTTTCAACGAACGAATACTACAATTTGAGCTTGATAGATTCAAGTCAAACATGCAGTTTCTATGTCGTGAGACCTGTAGGTCACATGTATAGAGTGTTGAGCCCTTATTGACATGGTGAGAGAGAGGTTTGAGGTTTCTTGTGGTTGACATTAAGATGAAGCTGTAAAAAGCAGGGTCAAACGGCCAATCGAGTAAGTGTGATTTGAGCTCGATAAGCATCTCAACTAAGGTTTTTGTTTCGGTCTAGAACTGAAAGAACCTAGCTCAATTGCTTTAGGATGACCTAGGGACGTATGTAAGGGTCTAGTATAGTTCCAAATATGGAAAAATGGTGCTAATGGTCAGAGGTTACTAGTTTATAAAAATTGAGTATCCGACAAGATGCAGTTTTTAGGTTTGAGTCCTCGAAAACTGATGAAGGCTGATGTAAGGCTATGTAAGGATTGTAGAGGTACCTTAAAGGTCCGTAGCAAGTCGAGATAGAATCTCGCACGTTCTAAAACTCGTATGCATGTTCTGCAACGCAACAACACTGATTGGCTTGTCAAAAAAGTTAAAATGCATGGCCTGAGGCACCGAAGGAGATTGGGCTCTTCCAGAAAACAGATTGACCAGACCTTAGGGGTCTGGTCCTCATGTGAACCAGAGATGAACATAAAAAGAGAGAAGTGAGAAGCATGAGACAAAGAAGAGAGGGCGTCTAGAAAGAGAGAGAAACAATCAATTCAAACACCACACCAAAACCAATTGTTTCAAATACAAAACGTTAAACCAAAAACTTGTCTTTATCAAACTTTCCAATGTAATGCTTGTGATTTTTCAATAATTATTAAATTATTATTTATATGTTATATTGATGAAATTAGGAATTTATTTGATTTTCAACTTGAGATTGAAATTATAAATTGAATTGATTCAATAATTGAAATGAAATTAAAATTGAATTTAATTAGGCATGAAATGAGAATTTAATAATACATAGAAATTTAAATTCATTTGATAAAAATTTGAGATGGATTTGGACCCTCATTAGGATGTGGGTTTTACCAATTAAATATGGATATGAATATGATATGATTTACTCTTATTTGATCAGATCTTAATTGGATTTAAAATCTAGTAATAAAATTCAATAAATATTTAATTATAGATAAATCATGAATTTTAATAAAATAATAAAATTGATATAATTATGGATTTGGAGTCTCATGAGCTGGACGTCTAATGTGGACCTCACATAGGGTCACACTACTTAGAAGGAGGATAAATAAAAAAATATATAATAACAAAAAAATAAAGAGATAAAGAAATAAAAAAATTAGGAAATTAGTTTTTAGTTAATAGAAGTTAAAGGAAGGTAGAAGTCCAAATGATTTTGACTTTTTGAGAGATCTATCCACCTAAGGTGTCTAGAGGGGGTGTCACCCCCTTCTAGACCTAATTAAATAAATTAAAAAAAAAGGTGTGAAGAAAAAAAGAGAGAGAAGAGAGAGTTACTTTTTTCCTTCTTCTTCCTCACATCTCATTCTTTCTCCAAGCTGTTAGGAAAGTCCAAACCTCCATTAGAGACTTGCAATCACCATGGTGAAGGTCTAATCTATCCCAAAATGAGGTGCAAATGGAGGAAAAAGTGATGGTGTCATTGCGAGAAGCATATTTTTTGTAGAAAATCTCTACTTTTATGATGTTCGAATTTAGAATGCATTAGTATACCCTCTTTTTTATCTAGGGATTGAATCTACAAGTAATCTAGGCCTAGAACATCTATGGCTATTAGATTTATATGAAAAAGATTTTTGAAAAACCAAAACGGTATTCTTGGAAGATCGATTTTGAGAAAAAGATTTAGAAAAGACTAGATTCAAAACCCTCAAAAGCAAAAACCGAGTGAGTAGATAGATCTGTATTTTGTTAGACTATTTAGCATGTATAATGAATGTAGAAGCATATTTTTGAGTATTTTTTCATAGATTTTGATATTGTAAATATATCTCTTGTATAGATCTTAGTTAAAAATATGCAAAAATCGTTTTGAAGAAGGTTTTTGCCAAAAATATTTTAGGGTTTTAACGTTTTATGATAAAGAAAGTTAATATGATCATATATGAAAGATTAAAACATGTATAACATGATTAAAAAACATGCTATTACATAAATAATCCATGATTTCATATTGTTTTTATGTCTCTTGTGATTTTTTCATAGATAAAATTATATTTGAGATATTTTATGAAGGTTTTGTGATTTTTGGATTATAGATGTCAATGTTTTAGCAAGATTAACATAAATATGATCAAATATATATTGTATGATGTTGTATATATGATTAGAGCATAAAAAATCATGATTATATGAATTGTATCGTGATTCTTGTTCTTGCTTAACAGATGTTACATAAGTTTGAATCTTGGTTATTTTGTCCTCTTTTTTTGTTCCGACCAGTTTTAGAAAAAAATTGATATCACTATAAAAATGAGGTCAATAAATAAAACTAAAAATACTAAAATATTTTACACATCTAGGGCTTGAATTGAGAATCTTGTTTCATTTTATTTGGTTCAGTTATGAGGCCGAAACATCAATTGTAACAGAGCATAAGTTTTCTGCCCTGTCATCAAGACTGTTCCGTTCAAAGATTTTGAAAGCTCTAAAATCCTAATCAAAATTGACCAAAATAAATTATAAAAAATCTGGGTAAAAGGTAATATGCATAATAAGACTTTGTAAAAGGGATTTTGTCAAAAGATATTTCTATAAATCTTGAGAAATTCCTCAAGCATGATTAAATTTCTGTAGTTATAAGGATCTGTCTGATATTTTTTCTAAATATTGTTGAGTACAAACATTTTCCTGATTTTATTACAAAGAATTTTGCAATTCTATTTTTTGGACTGTGTTCCTAAGATGATAGGGCAATTCCACTAAACTTTCTAGAGTTAAATTCAGTTCCTGTGATTTTTGGTGAGTTTTCCAAAATTAGGCTAACAGGGATCCAAACTGTACAGTATGACATGTGTTGAAGCCGGATTGTATTTTACTTTGTGCAACATATTTGTTGATGCTTAAATGAGATATTGGACTAATATGCATGTTAAAATAATGTATTTTATTATTGGTTGAATTGAGCATGCATAAATATCAATGATTAACCTACCTTGACTATGTAAATGCATAATGATTGCATTATTGTATTAATTTTATGGTAGAGACTAATAAAAAATATGCATAGAGTATGATGAATATTATTGCATTTGAACCCTTAACGTGGTTGCATGCTTGTATTGACATGATTAACAAAAGAGTTAATTAAGAAATAAAAATAAAATTAACTCTCTTGGGGCTTATTGAGAGAATAAGTATGGTACTGACGATTATGTGGATATTTGGCTTAGCACGGAAGGTTACTTTTATCTCTCATCCACAAGACCAATAACAGGGAGAACTATCATGATTTGTCTGCAGTGTAGTAGGTAAGACTTATGAGAAAAATCTGATATATCGAAATTGTAGGAGTAAGAAACTCTCTCTATAAAATTATATTCTCTCTTCGGAGTATGCACCATTGAGACGTCACGCAGATTAATAAGACAATTGTTTAAAAATACAAACCTGGGTCATACCTCTATTTGAGAAAGTCTGTGTTGTACTTACAGACAAATATTGGCAAGTGAAACAACATTTTGAATTGCATATAGATAGAACATAGCATGCATCATTTAATAAAGAAAACAATAAGCGAAGATAAGAAGCTATTCATGTATGAAGGATTCACAACACTGAAATGGTAAGTTCATGCATATGCATAATTTATTGTGCTAATGCAAAACTTAGCATGAATGGATGTACATATAACTGATCTATTATTTTAATTGTTAGCTTAATTTTTATGTTATGGATTACTAAGATATATGATTACATGACTAATATATGAGATTGTGTTTGAATGTGTTCTGATATCATACATTATACAAGTATGTTATTGCATACTCAGACTCTGGTTGTGTGGCCCCTTTACTTAAAAAAGTTTTAAGTTCTGAGGAGGTCGAGTGATCCTAAATTGTTCAGTTGTTCACGGACTTTGCCCACTATCTGTCGAGGTGATGGTTTTGGTTTCTTGTGTTTTGAAGGATTGATTGGCTTGGACATTGGATTTAGGAATGATTATGTAACTGAACAAATGGATAATATGAACTTTATTTTAATTCAATTCAATTGATATTGATGTACTCTTATTTTTACAATTTAGTTAAGTGTATGGTTTGATACAGTAACTGTGATAATCTCGATTTATATATTCTGTTGTTTTAAAAATAAAATAAAATTTATGAAGAAAAACGACTTATAAATCAGAGTCGTTACAGCCAAGGGCTTGACAATCCTCCTGAACAAATTTGGCTTGTTCATGTATCCAACCCGAATGTGTGTCATCTAGAGGAATACTGAGCAAATATATCAAATTAATTGAGGTAATCCCCATACGAATTCATACACGCATACGGATAAAATGTTCCTTTTCTAGTATGGTGTACAATGCTTGCGTACATTCTGGTACATTTGAGTGGTTTCAAGCGACTTCAGTGGCAGTGACAAGAATAAGCAGGGCCAACGCAATAGATCTAAATTCTCTTTGAATGACATCCACCTCACTTTATAGGAAGACTTATTGAAATGCAGTGCTTCTACAAAGCCCACTTATAGAGGAATTGTATTCTATTCCTGAAAAAGAATTTCATATTATATACAAGCCTATTATTTTTTTCACATTTGCATGTACATCCATAAGGATAGCTTAGCATAATTATTTTCAGTATTCTACTGTAAGTAATGGTCCTCTTAGCTCCGCGTGTGAAGGGAGATATCATCCAACGGTGAAGTTATACAAGACAGCAGTTTCTCGCACAACTGTCTCAACTCTGACGAGGTGTCCAGCAGTGAAATACTCTTCAGAAGAGACCTGGCTTCCCATAAACTTGCTGATATACTATATATCAACGACCACATCTTCACTAGCCATGAGGGATGCCAGTAACTTGGCACCAGCCATTCTTTCCTGATGAAGACAGCTAATCAACCAGTTAAAAAGAGGCATCCATTATAGGAGGCAAACGTATCAATTAAAATTTTTTTGTAGAGTAATAATGGCAGTTTCAGAGGAAATAAATTTAATGAACTGCTGCTTAAAAGCTTGGATAAGCTAGCAATGGAAACCTTACTGCAATGAAACAAGTGCACAATCACAATGCCAACAAAGGCTACACAAGTGCATGATCACAATATGGCCTCTACTGAACCCAATACAATCTCACAAGAACACAATAGCAATAAGAGTCTTCCTATTCACAACTCATATGCTAAAAAGCTTGTGTTACTCTTTACAAAAGGGCTCTATTTATAGAGCTATACATACAACACAAAGGGAGAAAAGAGAGTAGTTGGACTGCCTCCAGGAAGCAGATCAGGTCATGCTGAACATGAGCGTTTTTGCTCATGCCGACATCGTGGCCATCCGATTTGCATTTTAAAAAGCTAAAAAGTCAACAAAACCACGTGGCATTCATCCAAAATGCAAACAGACGGCCACGATGTCAGCATGAGCAAAAAGGCTCATGTTCAGCATGACCTGATCTGCTTCCCTGCCTGCAACGGTCAAAAATATGACCCTTGGAAGCAGTTCAAACTACTCGTTGGACTGCTTCTCAACAGTAACTAAAGTTTAAATAAAAAACAAAAAAAGGTAAAAAGAAAATAAAGAGTATAATACAGCTCCTATTGGACTATATATATACAAAGACCAAAATACTCCTGATATACATATATGTATATCAGTTATATATATATGCAATGTATTTTAACACAGACATCCTACAAGGTTTAACAAGATGGAAGTTCCAAGTACGAGGAGTTTGTGTGCCAGATAAATGAACGAATGCTCATTATTGCCTAGTTTTGAGTTTCACCAAGAAGGAATTTACTCAAATTTTTGTGTAACAATTAGTGTGAGTAAAAATAATGAGATCAAAAGGAAAAAAAGGGAAACTCTTGAGCCCAGATAAGCATAATTAACTGATGACCATGTTAACTTTTTTATGTTAACGGACAATACATATAATTCTCATGTGGATGTGCATACAATATCAATGTGGAATCTCACCAATTCATGAATTTTCAAGTATATCAGACTGGCAGATGGATTTAGCATGGCCCATTTAGTACCAATGACATTTTCCAGCCAAAAATTGGAAGTGGAAGGCCTTTTCTTTATAATTATATTTTGGTGCAATATGAACTGTTACATTTTATCCATCTTTATATCAAAAGTATGTCCTTAAGTAAATGGACCATGCTAGATCCACCTGTGCGGTCAAATTTTCTACAAGATGCATGAGTAATGAGAGACTACTGGTTGGTATCAAAATCGTGATCCACAACTATAAATTTATACCTTTAATGAAATATCATAGTAGTTAATTACTTGACATCCATGTTAGGTATTTTTGTAATTTTAAAAGGCATTAAAAGATATTGTGCATTTCCCAAGTAAAGCTAATAAAATGCATAACTTATTGTTTAGATAATTTAAAAAAAAAATCCTATAATGGATGGTGACAGTACAGGAAACCACCATGTCACTCCAAAATTTGGGAACATGTTAATGCCCATGAATGGCCATGAGTTACGTGTATATAAGTTTCATATACTCCTAGTCTCATTAGAGCCAAGACAATTAGACACCTAAACTTCTGGTTTTATCAGAGAGATTTCTTGAACTCGGTATAATTAAATCTAAAAGCTCTAGATTTCTCGAATGGCATACTCTTGAGAGGCTTGGAAATCTTTCATCATGATCCTCAATGGAATGAGTAACCTTTGATCTGAGAATGTAGGCCTCATTTGGATTGTGCACATTAAATTTATTAACCGTAGGGATGCAAATCAGTCAGATCCAGGATGGGGTTTTTATGATTTTTGGCTGTTCCGGATCTACCTCTCCAATGTATTTAGCCGATCTGGATCGGATCCATTTGCATTCCTAATTAACCGGAAATTGATGTAAAAGGCGACGGTGACTGTTTCTGGGTTATATCATCAAGATGGAGCCTGTCACAAGGATACTCCATGTTGACTGACTTTCCGCATCCCCTTTATATACAAGTCAAATTGGAAACTTCATAGAAATGGCCGTGTCCACTTATCCACAGCCGTATCCATGTGACATAGGATGGAGTTGATCCCTAATGCTAGTGAGGGGCCAACTAAATTAGCATAGACCTAGCTCGTAGGAGGTGTTACACAATAGGATTACTAACGACGAAAATAAATACAAGCAATAACATACCCACAAGGGCTAGCATGTCACATACCATTACCAGCCCACAATCTGTTGTCTTGTGCGTGACTAAAGGTTGTTCATATTTGTCTTTAGGTTTTAAATAAACCAAACAAAGCTTTGCAAGAAAGAACATGAACATTCATAGAGCATTCAAACAATTCTATCTAATAAATAAATTTTCATTAAAATCGCCACAAAATACAACTATGAGATGATTATCACATCCTCTAAAATATCAAACCAATAACTCCACCGAGGTTTAGATGCTTGATCAAGGTTGCCAAACTAGGAAGCGGAAAACGAAACGGAAAGCAAAAGCAAGAAGCAAGGCATTTTGAAATTTATAGGAAGCGAGAAGCAAACTATCAATTTGAAAGCAAAATATAAATAAAAAATGAAGCAATATGGTAACTGAATAAGAATCAAACAAGAAGCAAATAAAACCTAAAATAAAATTGATTATTTTTACAGATAAAATGGATGAAGAGGGGGTAGTAGGTGACTGAGCAAGAAGTTGCAGTAGAAGAATTTGCTCCTACGTCTTCTCTAAAAGCTGAAGCCGATTACCACCTGACTACGCAGAAGATCTCTCAACAAAAGAAACAACAGACTGAACGCCAATATCAGTATCCTTAGGCTTAGTGCGATCATCATCAGAGGAAGATGAATAAGTCTCATTTCTTTTCTTTTTTTTAAGAGTTGGACAAAAACTTTTTATGTGATCAAAGCTCTTACAGTAGTAACATTTAATGGAGCTTAAGCCACCTTTTCCTCTAGCTCTTCCACCACCTTTACCGACTCATATACCCCGCCTGACTACCGAGGAACAACCACCACTGAATCACCAGTAGCATTAACTGTAATATCTCCTTAAAAAATGTGGGTTTTTAAAATTTTATAAATTTTATTTTTACCTAAATAATTCTATTTTTTACTGTTGGGGTTAAAATAATATATATATAGGGGCTGACACAACTTTGGATCCCAATTTGGATCATGGACTAGTTGGTCGAGATCTATGGTCCATCTATTCTAAGATAAATAAGTTTTAATAATAATAATAATAACTACAATGATAAAACAATATATATATATATATATATATATATATATATATATATATATATATATATATATATATATATATATATATAAAGAGAGAGAGAGAGAGAGGGACGTCTACTTAAAGAAATAGAATTCTTTTTATTTCTGAAAAGAACACCCCCCTCCTTAGAGGAATCTTATTTCTGTTATATAAGGGCATGACCCTCTCCCTCTCAAATCATGATTTTGAGAGAGAGAGGAGAGCAAAGTTAGAGAGAGAGAGAGAGTAACGAGAGGTCTGCGACAAGGGGAGCAGTCTTCTTATTCGCAAATCAGCCTACAAGGTATGGGTCGCTCTCACCCTTGGTTCGATAGACAAGGAATCTAGCATGGGTTTAGGGTGGAGACATGTATTAATCTGTTTTTTAATCACATGTAAAAACTTTAATGTTGCTCGCTCAATGTCCTTAAAAATGAAGTTTGGAAGACTTGTCTGGAAATTTTTTGTAAGCTTCCCTCGTCCGAACATGATCGGCACCATACGCTTCACCCTTGACTTTATATGAAACTTTTTTCAACCCCCTGGAAGTCATGTACACATGCATGCGTTGACATTCAGTTTGCGATTCTCTTAAACCATCCTTGTTGCAAGGTGGCATTTGCTGTTTAGGGTCCTGACGGTCATTACTTGCAGATTGGTATCGTCCATTTACGTTTGGATCCCTTATTACCTGAAACATCAGTTCTTGAGAGAATACTTGTTTCCTTAAGTGGTATCCACCTTCCAATCCACATTATCCCATCGCCGTAGATGGATTTCTCACCTTACCGCTGTTGCTGAAGGCAAGGCTCGTCTTCTCAATTCTGCGTCGGTGACGACCCGGTTCCCTTATCAAATTCCTTACATCTCTCTTTGCTTGCTGTTTGATTGTAATGTGCCACTTGCCTTCATGGTTCGAATCTGTATCTTAATTTTCTTAATGCAAGGGGCCTAACCCCAGCTTGATTATCAAAAAAAAGAAAAAGAAAAATAGAGTTCCACCTCAACAGGTGGGGGCTATGATAAAAAGACATATTTCCAATACTAAGCATGAAGTTACAACGAGAAACAGATGTTTAGTTGCTTAGATTCAACAAAAACTTTAAAATAACTCATGGGCATTTCAATCACAGGCTAAGCAGCCTGCTTATTCTCATCATCATTGCTTGTCCCAACTACATAGATGGGGACAGATTCAAGAGTCACATTTCTCCATTTCACTGAGCAGCCTGACTATACAGGTTTCAATTCTTGTTACTATTGTAGTTTGTAAAATACAACTTGAGTTTCTCATCGAAAGGAAAATGATACAACTTGAGTCCGACTCCAGATCAGTCGGGGCCCGCAAACAACCAAGCACCAGCAGGGTTCGTGCCTGCGAAAAGTCCCACATGGGAATGCAGCTCTCTAATCGCGATCATTGACAACAATAATATAATAAATCCACCCAGCAAGCTACCATCCCAGCCACCAAATACAGAAGGTTCATTACAAGCTGCTGAACAGCGTGAAATCCGTTCAATTCTTTGTGTAAGATTTCAGTCTACTTGTAACCACATGTACATATAATTAACAAGGAGAAACTAGTGGAAAAGAAGAGAAATGCATGTAATTTTCTGAATCAACATAAAGTAGTCAGGATCATGTGAGGAAGCAATATGCATATGTAATTATGTGCCCACGCATTGACATTGGCATCCACGCATTTAGCATCTAAAACAAACAGATGACAGTCTCGGTTTACATCAGTAGAATGTGTACTGCATAGCAAAAACATGTCATGTTTGAGAGATCCAACAAAGTGACTACCATATTGGTTGTGTTTCTCGTAAGAGTGTGATTACTCTATTGATTGAATAACCAATATCTCTACTAGTGGGGAAGATGCTCTGTTACAGAAGTGTGGATCTAACCTGGCATTCATTTCAATTACAAGCACAACAGCCCCTTTGAATCAAAGGAACAAAAGAAGAATAAGCAACCAAAACCGAAACTCATGGAAAATACCATGAGACCTTTTCAAGCTAACAGCAAACTCAAAATGGAAAAAATATGAAAACCATACCAGAAGGATTACAACTTTAACAATGGGAGGGAACCATGCTCTCTCATGCCTATTTGCTCTTGTTCCTGCCTCTAGTGTCAAATCGGTATCTTCAATTTATCTGAGAAGGTTGCCCCCCGCTTGGAATATATACAAGATCCCTCAAATCCCTTCTGTATGAAATTGAAACGACAAAACAAAATCATTTGGAATTTCCCTTCATCATTTCATCCTCCCCCTTGCTTGTTACTTGCTCCAGAAGCCATAAGACCTTCTGGAACAGACTCTGAGTGCTGAGGTGCTGAACCCAGCTCCTGATCAGGAAAAGTCTCCGCTTTCAACGAAGGGGCAATGTTGTTCACATGGATCCATGTAATATCCCATAAGCCATCACCACCTAAAGCACTGCGCTGAACAAGCACTCCCCTGCTTTTCATCACAAGAAGCATGTTCTTCAGAAGTTCAGGCACCTGCTCCTGAAGTTTCTCGCACCTCTTGCCTCTAACTTTAGCCCTTACATAATTCTCCATCCGGGTAAGGACACCCAGCCACATCTTGCAAAAGCTTGGCAATGGAGATAGATCATTTAACAATTGAAGAAAAACCTTTGACAACAATCTCATTGCCAGAATCAAAGATCCTTCCATATTTCTGTAGTCTTTTGGAGAATGTCCCTGCGTAATCTCAAGCAGGTCGTCAAGCAAAGTAAACAAAACTTGATCAAAGCAGTGCAACCATGTGGCTACGGTGATCCCAATCCCATCAACCATGGTCAAGCATCGCTGAAGCAATGACAACGTGTGGTTCCTCACCTCCTCCCTCTGCTCCAAACACACTCTTCTCAACCCTTGCACCAACTTCAGCCACATCTCCACAACATCCTGCGACACTTTGGAGGCATCATCCATTGCTTTCTTTGCCTCCCGCTGCCATTTGGCAAGGCAAGGGAGTGATTCAGCCATGAGATCTACTGCCCGCAGAGACCTGTCTGTCAAACCGACACGGGACTCGGCAAACTGCCGTGCTGCATCCAAGCAGAGAACGTAATTAGGTGGTGAGAGGTGTGCACCCTCTGCCATAATAAATGTGAGAGCTTCAAACCCAGCTTCAGAGGCTTCAGGATGCCGAGCTGTGATAGAAAGGAGCGAGGAGATGGTCCGCCACCCAGGCTGAGACCTGATGTGTGAAGCATTGGCTTTCACAAGGCGTGTGACTTCCTGAGTTATGTGCTCACAGTAAGCATCAGCTACACGGGCATCAAGCTTCAATATGAGTTGTAGTGACCTCAGCAGTTCATCAGCCAAGTTCTCTTTATATGGAAGCAGCCTTTGGCAGATGCGTAGTAGCCCAAAAACAGCCTTCTCCACAAGAGCACAAGGCATCACAGTCGACTGTACAATGCTAGCTATATGTTCATAAACACCTTGCCATAGAAGAACAATTCGATCACGGTTGTTCAGCGTGATGGCAATTAATAACTCCAAGCAAAATACTGCAGTGTCCTCATCCTCAGGTGAAGGATTCCCTTTCTGAGGCCTACCTGCAGCCCATATTAGTGCCCTAGCAAGCTGCAAAAGTGAATCTGCTTGCAAGAATTTACTTTCTGTAAAAATGCTATCAATGTGACACTTCTGGATAGTCTGAAGAGTACGTTGATGGGCCGCAAGTTGCTGTTCAGTAGGTTGTGACCTGGGTTCTTCCGTGTCAAGTGACAACAGTTGACTGAATCTACCCATCAAACCTGCAGATCTTCGAGGAGTACCCATAGGTGTCATGTTGGGAACTGATACTGAACCAGAGATAGGTTTCAGGTGACCAGAATCTGCAGACATCTCAGAATCATCAGCTGCATCACTAGCGACACGGGCTGGCAAAAGTCCAAGCTTGTGCAATCTCAAGATGCAATCAAGTATGTTTCTCCAACCACTCCGGATGTAGTCACCGAATCTGTTTGCAATAGTGAAAGCAGTAACAGTTGCCATCCGTGCTTTGGTATCATCACCAAAGGCAATAACAGGCTCCTCAGCAGATAGAGGGTTTAAAAGTGTCGTAGACTTGCAAAGAGAAACAACCAGATCATCCAACACATCTTCAAGATGGTGGCATGCAGATATCTTTGCCACCGCCAGGAAGCCCTCTACACACATCTGAAAAACCTCTTCATGCTGTGCATGTTCAAATACCACTGAGATGGCTGCGATCGTAGGGCCAGACATAATGGCAAACATATCATGATCAAGAAAGGATCTGGAATCACAGACAATGTAGGGCGCAGTCTTCTTAGATTTCCTCATGAGATCAATCCAACGACTTGGAGTCATTTCTGGGAAGCCAGTACCTTGCTCTGGAGTTGTACGGATCTCATTTTTGCAGATTGAATGGTACAGATCTGAAAGGAAATCTCTGGGAAGGTCCCTTCCACCATTTATGGTCCGATTATTACGGATAAAATCCTCTTCTGTCATCTTCTTTTTGACCTGGACATTGTGCTGATCCGTGTTAAGCATTATGATGGAATATGACAAGACAAGAGCAGCATCTTTATCAGCAAGAACATGGGGATTTTGCTCATAGTATCTTTCCGAGAATGCCTCAAGCACCCTTTGTATCTTCTGCGCTTCTCCTGGCAATCGGAAAGTTTCCAAAAACAACCGTAATGCAGTATCCAGGTTCATGTCTTGGAAATCAAATGTCCGAGCAAATTCATGCAGCACTTGGACACAGAAATCATCATGATTTCCCAAAAAGTCACCAACAAGACTCTTATCCAATCCAGCAGTATACCTGAAAAAACATGCTACACTCTGTGGGTCAAGCTTATCGGGCAACAAATGTGTGCCTTGCAGGAACTCCAGCCCTTTCTTAGGATCCCTGTTAAAATGATTTGCTCCAATCATTAATCGCCTCTTAATATACTTCCTACGGCGCACAAATGCCACCCACTGGTTAGGGTCACTATAATTCTCACACTTCACTGTCCAAAATGGAGTATATTCTTCAAGGTCACGGACCGGTGCATGGTCCAAAACAGATGATGCAGAACTAATCCTCTCAGCCATGGCCTGGATAACCGCAATTAACCCTTCCAATGCAAGAACATGCATGGCTGACAGTGGGCAATTGACTGGAAATGCACTCTTTGACAACAGGTTTGCAAGATCTTCAAACACATTGCTGCAAGTTATGTCACAGTCAAGGTTTGCATACATCTCTGCCATGAACATGGGCTGCCTGCAAAAGTCAACAAGAGCCTCCATTATAACTTCCTGCTGTTGGAATGAAGCTCCATATCTGCTTTGTGTGAGTCTCAGTACAACACATGAAAAAAAAGCTTCAAGCTGCAGCTGCAGCTCCTCCCTCAAATGCTGGTACAAGTTCAGTACAATGCTGCAGACCATTGACAAAATCAATGGGCTCATTGACAAACCAAACTGCATCAAGTTCCGGAAAAGTTCATCCTGTACCAAGGACAACAATTTAGGCTGCTGACGCAGGGATGGCCCTCCCAATTCTATGGCAGAATTGATTAAACCCAGAGCAAAAAGTGGCACATCCTCGTCGAATGCTATTGGGTTTGATCTTGGTCCAATACCAATGTGCTCACCTATATTCATAAGCGAACACAAGAAATGAAATATCTCGACCATGCAAGGAATGCCATATGGCTCAGTCATAAGATGCATGTCAGCTGATGACTCCATGTTATTGGCATTTCCTACTGAGTTATCATCTACTGGACCACAAACCAAACTCACTGAAGGATTTGAAGAGAAAGAGACAGAAACTGGAGGAACATCTGGGTCAAAATTTCCATTCTCATTGTCACGTACTTTGTTCTCAAAACCATAACCCTTTTCGATGAAAACCACCTGCACAAGAGAAAAGTTAGCTTACATATTCAAAAGACAAAGCAGTCATACAGAAGAAGCAGGTCCCTCACCGATGCCTCTGGTTTATGTGTGTGTCCATCTCCATTAGCCAACCTATGTTCAGAGCAACCAATATCCGGCAAATGAGCAAAGATGCACCTAACAAGCTCGTGCATGGTATGACGGGCTATTCTCTGCAGCAACTCCCCTTTCGTTCCCGCTTGGTGGACCACACGGAAACATGTGTTCACTATAGTGCAGACATGCTGGTTGGTTAATACAACTGATGCTTTGCTTTTTGTGCATGCATAAAGAACTTGGAGTATCTTCATCAACACAACTTCTTCGGATGCAGGGTCAGTCACCTCAAACCGACAACTAGTCACTGCATCCACCACCATATGCATCGCTTCTTCCACGTTCACAGTATTCAGATCAAAAATCTCAAGAGTAAGAATCTTGTATACAGAAGATAAAGCCACACCCGTGATGGGTGCACCAGTTTCATCAGACCGAATCACATCCAAAAATGGCTTCAGGTAAGTGGTTGGATTGATGGTTTGCCACTGCTGTTGCCACGAGAAGATCTGCCTCCGGAGTGCCTTCAGTGACAGGACAAGAGCATGCTCTGACTGATCATCACCTGCCATATAACGACCTCCCCATCGCACGTTTCTCCTCATGACAGCCAAGACAGCACCCACCTCCGAATTCACCATGCAGGCCAAAGCTGCCTTTCTGGCCACACACTCACCATCCTCCAGCTCTTCAGCGATCACATCGATTCCCATCTGCATCTTAGGGCGCCCCATTGGAAAAAATGCCTAGTAACTCCAAAACTCCCCAATTCCAACCCCACCACTGACTGGAAAATGCAATCTACCTCAAGAAAACATTTTAGCCACAATGTGAGGTGCATCTATGAAGAAAACAGATCCGCATCGCTTCTGCTGGATATCAAGTTTAAAACTCTTAACTACATAATAAAAGAACGCACCCCAAATGCCAATATCGAGCACTATAGTAAATTCAAAGCAGAAGGAAATCAGGGGGAGAGAGCAACAAGGCAAACACAAGCATTCAATGTCAGCATTTACAAACCAACACCAACAAAGCAACAATTATCACTTGTATTTATCGAACAAAAAAGAAATTTAATCAAATTGCACAAATCAACCAAGGATTAACACCTAAATCGAGTTCTCCCATTTCTCGTCCAAGGAACTTTTCAAAAACCAAAATTTTTCCCGGATCAACCCTTCGTTCCAATCAAGAAGAAGAAAGATCTGAATTCCAAACTAAAAGCTGAGAATTACAGTCAGTGAACCGCACCACTTGCAAATTCTCCAATTTCCCAACGCATGATCAGATCATAAACACTCAAAATTTGAAAAAACTCACCTGGCTTCACCCAAAAAAAAACTGACTACACAGTAAGGAAACATACAATCCCGAATCAATGTGCAACAGCAAACCAAAGAGAAGAGCATCACCAATCCCTCCAAAACCCCAAGATCGACAAGAAATAAAGGAAAACACACATAAATGCACACAAATACATGATCAAAAGAGATCAAAAAATCAATCATTTCTCAAACGGTCAGATGCCGATTTAAACCCTAATTCTTCCCGCACAGCCCGATAAAAAAAAAACCTAATTCATCAAATTCTGCCAGAAATAACGCGAATTTCAGAACCAGAGAGCAGATCTGCGTACCTGATCCGCAACGGATTAGGGCTAGGGTTTCATGGAAGACGACGCGATTGGACAGAGAGAGAGAGAGAGAGAGAGAGAGAGAGAGAGAGAGAAAAGGAATGAACGTTTTCTTCATTTATATTTTTTATTTTTTGATATTTGCTATTTACGAAAGTAACCTTCGACTTTACGATGATTGCGAAATGTGCCAGTAGTGGATTCCACGAGTGAAAATAGATTGGATACGGGCTGGATTATGACAGAACCACATCTTAATCCGTAGATCCAATCAATGTTGTAAGAATTGTCTCGGACCCTGAATCGATCCGGGGAATCGGGAAATTCCAATTCAGGGATGAATCGTTTTGATTCGGCCAACTTTTATCCACAGAAAGACACATTTAAAAAATATATATATTAAAAATATTTAAAAACCATTTTTAACCAATTTCAGATTTATTTGAAAGTTAGCCGGTTCAGGTCAGTTTCATATCGGTTTTCTACCAATATGATCAGAATCAGAAGATTCAGGCCGATTCGCAATGACAATGGCAACAATAGTTCCCACAAGAGATATGAATCTGAATATAGATCTAGATGGTATCCGAAGAGGTAGAATTGAATCCATATCTAAAATATATATGAAAATACTAGATCAGAGAAAAAATGACTAAAAACAAGCCTTTTACGTGTAAAGATCCATAGTTGCCAAAAAAACAGGTACACGTACTAGTATAGATAATAGGTATGTGAGGGCTTAAAAAGTTTCGGGTACATTTTTATCTGAAGTTCATATTAATATGGTTTCAAAAAATAATGATACGAGTTTTCTAATAAACGTTACCAAGGTTTTCTGGAATAATTGGTATGAGTTTTCTAAAAAGTTTCTTTCAAAAAAAAAAAGAGTTTCCAAAAAGTCGATACTAAGTGCATAGTTAAACATGATATTTAAATCATTTAATTATTGTATAATATTTTTTAATTATAATATAAAAAAACTTAATAAAATAATGTTTTTATAAAATAAAATTGTTGTTTGTATGTAAAAATACTAGTAGATAGGAATTTGATACTACTTTATAATATTATAGAAATGTGATTCTACGAAAGTTGCTATGTGTTTATGAAGAACCAACAAGGTGACACTAGGCTTGGGCTGAGTCGTACGATGAAAGCGACCATGAGGTAGGCGAGCCCCAGTAGAACAGACAAACCAAAGTGGTTCGGCTTCGGTTGAAACGAGCTAGGTTAGGCTCGGTTCAGCTAGGCCTTGCTAGGGTCGATTAGGTTGAGCCGAGCTAGGGTCGGTTTGGTTGAGCCGAGCGAGAAGAAGACAACCAAAGAGAGAGAGTTGGGAGTGTGGAGAGTGACAAAGTGGAGGGAGTTTAAATATTGAGAAAGAGAGGGGGGTGATACATAGTTGGTTAGGGAAACGGGGAAGAGGGGTGTAGGGTATAGTTGTTCATAGGGTGACAAAATGACAAAAAAGAGGAGAAAATGAGAAAAAAAAAAGCGAGTTGAGAAGGGCTCAGTGATGGGATTCAAATGAATCCCAACCTATCACTTTGTTCTTCTATTCAAAACCAAGTTTGAATTCAGTTTGAATTTTGGGTTGGATCCAACCCCAATCCATTAGGTGATGGTTTAAAGAGGAATTTGAGTCAGATCCATTTGGATTCAATCCTCAAACTATATATATATATATAGTTTGAATTGGGTCCATTAAATAGATCTAGTTTTAAATCCAAAACATGTGGGTTGATTAGTTTAGATATTCTTGAAGATCCAAACTGAAACTAAATTTTACTTTGGATTGGATTCAAATGTAACTCCCTAAAGTTATAACTCAAAAATCATGATTTTTTTTCTAAACAATGAAAATATACATTGGTGTAGAGTTATACACCCTGTGCAAGTCACAGGTAAGTTTAAGTCGTATTGACAAACCATAACACAATTTAAATACTCTAATTAAATAAAATATGCATATATCATAGTTTAACAAAAATCTAATAAGCAAAATAAATAGAGTTTGATAAATTTGGATTGCATGAATCCCCTCCACAATATCTCGCAATAGCTCTACAAATTACTCCTTAGTACTTAAAAGTTTTTTGGATAAATCTCATCAAAACTCACTTCGAACCTCAATAGGATAATATACATATACATGTATAAACAATTATGCAAGTTCTCAAACAACAACAAGCCTACATCTAAATAACTATAACAGTTCAATCAATCCAGGATAACAAATTAATCATAATAGTAATAGCATGCACTCATGTGAATAACTATAAGAGTTTAATTAAGGATAACACAATAATCATCTGCATAAATATGACAGTTAACATACGATAATTATAACATGCTTTTAACACATATAATTCCATTTGCAATATCATAAACATGCATATGCTTATGTAACACATTATTACATCTTGCATTTATACCACTCGGTTACACGAGATATTGTGTTTATTGTGTCATGTATTTTGATTTAACTGAGTGATTAGATTGTGAAGGCATCTACTGTGGCGGTTCATGATCAAAAGAAATTTCACCAATAGCAATAACAGACGGATCAGTTGGGATGAATTTTTTAAACAGTTGACACTGCTACCTAATATGTGACACACTAGGGCATATCAAGTTCCAATGCAACTATGAAAAAACATATACACTGATCAGATATGATCTGAATCCAAACATGGATCTGATAACAAAACATTGAGCTGAATATGAAAGTAATTTGGTTAAGTAGACCCAAATTCAATCCCAGTGCAAAAATTGGATCTTATTTGAAGGATCTACATTCAGAAATAATGTGTCGGGTTTGGGTCGAGTGTCTGACAAACTTGTTTCATTTGCACCTCTACTGGATTCAGATTAGGAATGCCGAGTGGGAGGTACCTTAGGGATCCAAAATCAATTAGCTCCATGGATCTACATTTATTGTGTCGAATGACTTGAAGAGATTTGCATCAGTACTGAATTGGTGATTTGGAATTTACTGGATTTGGATTCAAAACTAGGTTCACAGGCCTCTGTCTAGTCTTTTAGATATATTGTTTTCCCAATCTGACTCACACATATGATATTATTTCGGGTTGGGTGAATACAGTTTAGGATCTGATAACTGGGTGCAGTATTGCGGGATTGGGTTTCCGGATCTGGATATGATGAAACCAAAATAAAATTATTCGAACCCATATAAGCTGTTTAATGTGAAAAATGTCTGATAAGATAACAACAATTGGCCCACAAGGGCTCCGCCCATCTGGTAGGGGAGACTTGTGAATGTCACCAAGTTGACAAAATGTCATGAGTTCAAAACCCAAATGGAGACCTCATGCTTTAAGATTGAAACTGGGTGCATTTTTTTTATCAACTGGAAGCCTGTTAATGTGCGGTCAGTGATGGGGGGCTTTTCCCTTGGCCTAAGCAAAATAGAAAGTATAGCAACAATTGGATCTTGATTTGGAAAAGGGTAAGGATGGGCATTGGGTCTCGCTAGGTTGGGTCCGTTAGAGCCCGATTTGTCATCGACATGATCAAATTCTTACTGGGCTTAGGCTCAGGACAGATCTTGTCTAGCTCGGATCTAAGACTTGGACCCTTGTATATGAGTGACTAGGGGAGTCAACAGATCTGACCTGGTTCAGACCCAGGCGGTTCAAACCCGGACCTGACCTTGAAGTGTTGATATTGGATCTGACCCATGTCCGATTAGACCCACTATAAGAAAAAACACAGGTCTTATAAGGGTTACATGAACCAAACCAAACCCATACACAATAAAATTACTTTTTTTACATTTAGAAAATTGCAGATCCCACTCAAAAGTCGGGTCATATCTAAATTTCACAAACTATACCCGGCTCCATATATTAGTCAAACTTTTTGGGTCCAACCCAGATTCCAATAGGGCCTCCTTTGTCACCAAACCCTGACCCTATAGGATTCAATAGGGAGGACAGTGGGATTCGAAGTTCGAACTACCCTCCTCCTCTATAAAGGGATAACACCATACCCTTCTAAGCAAGGCTTTCTGATGTGTTTGTGTTGTCAACATAAATTGCTCATATAAAAATACTGGGGGACTTAAACTGATCTTAATCGAGCTTGATTGCCTAATCAAGCTCAGTTCGTTTTTCTACTCAAACGAGTTCAGGCCGAGCTTAAACGAGCCTAGCCTGAGCTAACTGAGCAGGTTGTGCACCCCTTTACCAGTGCAAACGGGTTGGATACTAGTTGAGTTAAAGAAGGTTCAAATCCAAATCCAAATTCAAATAGACCCAGTCAAAATCCAAATTAGAATTATTTATGATATAGTAGAGTTTTGAACTGCTGGGGTCTTCCGAGACGTCTTCATTTTGTTGTAGTGTTTGGATTGTGGATTTTACATTATCATACTAGATCTGACAAAATAATGTCGAAAACAAGGGTTTTACATGTAAAAAGTGCAAACAGATTGAATTTGATGCGGAATCTAAATTGAATCCAATTAGAATTGAAGAAAAGAAAGGCGGGTCATGTATGTCCTAATATACTGATTTTAGCTTAGATCGTATCTTAAGCTCTATCCTAGAAAAATGCAAAGGATTTGGATGGGAAGCCTCAGATCCATTTGACTCGTGCTCCAAATTAAATGTTGAAATGCTGAATCCACATAAGCAAAATTTGGTTGCGATCCATTTAAGCACTAAACCCGAACCACTAAAAAGGAGTCCCTTGCCTAAATGTCTAAATAAAAGAAATTAGTACGAAGAAATGGAGAATTATGCATGAGACTTTTAGGCTTTTAGCATGAGCTATTTTATCAGCAAAATATAAAAGAAGTAATGTTAATTGCAATGTTGTGAAAATAGATTTGAATCAGCTGATCCAGATCGATAACGAAACGGTAAAAAGGTTGATTCAGCCCTCTTCATTGGTCGAATAAAGCTGATTCTACCATGAATCAATTCACTTATATATTTTTAAAATTATATTAAAAAAGTTGATGTTTGAAATGGTCTGCTGCTTTCTTTTTTTCAAATTTAACAGCATTGGTTAAATATATTTTTTTTCTTTTGGATAGTTCAAGGGAACCCCGCCCCCCTCATCTACCGCTGCCGCACATTGGCTGACCTTCGGTTGGTAAAACACTTGAGCCCCCCGTGTTCATTGGGGGTACACCCAGCTTCGACCTGCGGTAAGAGATGCCACCTGTGAGTTTCGAACTTGTGATGTCCCATCAACTTGGTAGCTTTCACAAGTTGCTATATTAAGGTAGTTGAAGCGCCCCCCCCTGTTCATTGGGGTACACCCAGCTTTGACCTTGCGGTAAGAGATGCCACATGTGGGTTTCGAACTTGTGATGTCCCAGTCAACTTGGTGGCGTAGTTGAACTAATAATCAATAAGTTGGGGTGGATTTTTTACCATATATTTTTTATACTGGATTTTTTAAAATTTTACTTTTGTAATTTATTCGCAAAGCACACTTCTCAATGGTATTTTTCTCAAAGAAAGCAAAGCGTTAATATAATACAAATAAGTGGCCTCCCTGCTACCTTAATTGCCTCAAGATGGGGAATAGTGGTCGGTGGGATTCGAACCGATGATCTTTGACCAAGATGGGGTTTAGTAGTGACCTCTTAGTGGCTATCAGCTCCCACGTGGTCAAGTTGTTCGTTGGGGGCAACGGTCCAGCTGTCAACAGGCCCCAAATGTCACAAATTCGTTTCTCATTGACTTGAAACCAATATTATCAGTACCGCATCGTATCAACAGAATTTCGATACGCTACAGGCTCGAATCGGCTACTTTTTAATAAATGTACGTAATAATTTATTATTATTTTTGGGCCGACACAGAACTATTCAGGTGAGTATCGGTATCGGCCAATACAGATGAATCGGTGGCCTAACTATTCAGGTGAATCGGCCAATATCGATTTTAAAGTGAATCATTCTGAACCGGCTAAAAATTAATTAAAAAAACATTTCATGTTAATCCCAACGTGACACGTTTTAAAACTATTAAAATAATATTAAAAAATAAAATTTCAGCAATTTTTATATTTATTAAAAAATAGCTAATTGTATCAATTTTTTGCCGATATAAGCCCATACTAAACATTGGTTCAAACCCGTTATAGGCATAGAGCAGCATCGTAGGTTGGTCCTCTCTCGGGATTTACTACTGCAAGGAAGAGTAATTAGGGTTTGTTTGATGGCTTATCCAGGATTAGACGAAATGAACAAACAAAACAGACAGAACACTCATTATCTTCGTACTATAACAATTGTACCAAGTTCAACATTTGTTTGATTATACAAGAGGCGTTGCTCCTTGTGTCCAACGTTTGTTTTATGTCATGTGCAATCAGAGAGAGGAACAAAGAAGTCGTCGACACCTCGCCGATGGCCTCACCACGAGCACCAATGACCCCAAATGTTGCCTCACCCAATGCCGACCTCAACACCCCCACTGATCTCACCCATCGCTGCTTCACCCCAGTCGGCCTCACCCACCGCTACCTTACCCAACGCCCCTCACCCCCTCCGACCTCACCCCCCGTTGGCCTAGCCTAATGATGCCTCACCCTTGCCGGTCTCACCCCCCATTGGCCTAGCCTAATGATGCCTCACCCTTGCTGGTGCCCAACGAATGTCCTTTGTTTAATGGAGGAAGAATGAAGAAGAAGAAGAAACCCTAATCAATGAAAAAAAACTTAACAAAAAAGAAAAAATCATAATCAAGAAGAAGACATTGTTCTCTTTGCTGCCATCATTTTCGGCTGCCTCCCCGGCAACGATCGGTTCACACCCGCCCTTCACATTTACCAAACCCTCCACCTCACCATCTCCCTATCATTATCATCATCGTCTTCGTCCACATCATCGTCGTCATCATCACTGTCTAAACAATCTCTCTAGCATCACTCCTGACTGGCCTCTTGGCCGCCACTAGCCGCACCATTCCATCGCTCCTCCTTCGAGAAGAAGACATCCCGTTGGAAGTCTCTTTGCCTGTAGAAGTAACGCTTATGTTTGTCAAAAACAACTTCTGGGTTTGAAAACATCCTGCTCCTGCCATCCACCTTATAGCCCCCTCGCCAATCAACAGAGCACCGCCCGCCATCGCTCGAAGGCCGCTCCAATTTTCTTCTACAGCACGGTAGCTCCCATCCAGTGAGTCACAAGGAGAGAGCATCGAGCAAGAGAGGCACGCCCATTGAGAAACTTTTGTTCCCTCGTTCCTATTACTTTTGTTAAGGGGGAGGGTGGGACGAAAAGATCATATGTATAAGAAAGCAACAAATACGCAGAAAGTCTGTAACGACCCCAACACACACCCCTTGAAAATGCATAATTTTTTTTTCTTAAACCATTGCGAAAATCTTTCTAGAAACCCAGGCATTTACAGTTCCACTCCCAATTGAATAACCAAACACACCACAAAAGCTTTTACATTTAACATCCACACCAAACTAAACTTTTATTGAATAATAAGTGATAAGTCTTGAGACAATTGCATAAATGAAATTCAGAGTGCATAAACACTTATATGTAAAAGGAAAGTAAATAAGACTGAACCACGTTGTCCCTCTATGAACTGTCTAGCAAAAATGTGACACTCATATCTCTCTCAAAAGCTAGTCGTTTCACTGATCTCCTACAGCTGCGAAAAACCATAAATAGAGGGTATCAGAAATTCAAAGAATTCTGCGTACGAATCCCTCTAATAAAATAAATGAGCATAAAGAACACAGATAAGATTCCATGCAATAATTTAGAGAAATGCAATTATGACAATTACATAATTCAATCAAGCATTCATGTAACATGGAGCATTTATTAAGCATGGAGAAACATTTAATAAATAATAAGGATCACCATTTAAATAAGCAAGACATTTAACCTACATTAAAAATTAAACATCATGCATCCACCAACATGTAATAATTAAGAGAACAGATAAAATATGCATGTTCTAGTGCATAGCAGGAAAATACATAATTTATGTGTAATGCATGAACATTTTATTATCTTTCCTTAAAGTTTTTCTTTCCATATACATGCCCTATTAAATACACACAATTTAAGTTTTCTCTTTTTAATTATCGTTGCCTGTGGATACGCCAAATGGGTAAAATTTTTTGAGGTCAAGTAGGGTTCTCAGGGTAACTCAGCACACAAGTTGTATTTTATTACTGGGTTTCAAACTTAACCCTCGAGAGAATCAGCTTCGGAATATTAGACATCTACATCTAATGTCGGGACACTAAGGACCTCCATATCCAATAATGTCACTTTCTTGGTATATCAAAACAACAGTTGTGTCGAACACACCACCCTTAGGTAAAGTAGCGAACTTTCCCTAAAACCGTGGCCAAAAGAAAGAACCTCAATATCGGGTTCAGGGGTAATAAATAAAGCGCACAAAGTTTTTTGTATCCTCGTGGTCCTCCAAAACCGAATCTTTAATATTCTCATTCTTTTAATGGAAGATTCCAGAACATATATTACATTATTCTTATTCATTATCTTTTTATTAAAAGCCAATTATTGAGTTTTACAATTTAGCATGCAAAAGCAAAGGCAAAAGCTTGCATCTACCCTTGCGAGAGTATCATGAGACTCCCACCTATGGAAATATATAAAACAGTGCAATACAATACAATAAAAATAAATGTAATTTTTGTGATGTATTCGAAATATGTAAAAGAAGAGCAAAACCAAAGCCCAAAGCTCACCAGGCCTACGATGATTCATTTGGATCATCGATGCATCATATGCCAAAAATCATAACAATAAACAATATATGCAATGATGTTAGCATGCCTCCAAATGCACATTCGTATATACCAATTTAGTCAATTAACCATGTGCATAAAATATAACATTCATACGCATGTGCATGAGTCCAGACCTTCATATGCATGTGTTCAGTATTCATGTGCATGTGCTTTTATGTAATCATTCAACACACATGCCTTCATTCATGATTCATAAGTACATATGGACATTCATGCAGTATTGTACATGCTAAAGACACATGGGTTCATGTATGTACATGCACTTGAACAGATTTTACAATAGCATAATGCTTAGGCATGTCACATCCAAGCATAGCAATATGAATAGTCTCATTCATAACATTTATTAAAATTCCATATACATGTACATAACGAAATATGAAAATATTAACATTCATAATAAATATCTAATTCCAGACTCAAATAGCACTAAGGGGTTAAGTGTACATAAATATTTTTATGTTGTTTTTTTTCTTAAACAAACTGTTGTACCCCTGCTTCATGCCCAGCCGACTGACACTCGATTGGGTTTAAAACTAGGTCTGTACCCAGTCGACTGTCAGTTGGTTGGGGTACTAAAATAAAACAAATTTTTTTTTTTGCTTGCTGCCCAACCAAGCCACTCAACTGGGCTCCAATAGCCTGACAAGCCAGGCCAGTTGAATGGGTTCAACTTGGCCTGCGGCCTATCAAGAAGTGGCCACACCCGCTCACCCCTGGCCAGTCGAGCTACACTCGGCTGGCCTGTTGAGCCATATTTTTTTTATTGTTTTGTTTGTAAATTGCACGCATGTAATCCCGCATAAATTTCATGTATACCCATGCTCTATAAACAAGCTTTATACTTAACACAACACTCAGGCATGTCAATATACCATTAAGGCATGAAAAAAAATATGTTCATAATCAGATCTAAAAATCGTTCAATTCAATCCCTCAAGTTTAAAAACACACATATTGTATTAGCTCCACACACACACACACACACACACACACACACACACATATATATATATATATATATATATATTACTGCCCAGCCGGCCTGACAAAACCGACTTGCTAGGCTCGGTTTTGTTGAGCCAAGTAGAGCCAGTAAAGCCTACAACCAGCCAGCCCAGTCTGGCAACACCTTACGAGTGTTGCCAGGCCTGGTTATGCCCAACAAGGTTGTTGGTTGCCCAAGGATTGGTTTGTGCATAAACATACATATAATCCCTTTTCTTTTTTTTAGGTTTTCGAACATATACCTATGCAGAGATTTACCATGTACACATAGTTCTATGACAAATTACGATTATGCATGCAGATTCACAACTGAGGTAAGCACGTATATTCACATCCAAGAATACATACACATTAGTATTTGCACAAATTCATAAGCCAATACACATGCTTATGCAGCTTCAAATAATGATTTTCATGAAACAATAATTCACCATGGAATATACATCTATTTCATGAACAACATCAAGTACGCATTGGTTATTGGCATGCTCAGTCAAACTTCTGTGAAACTATACATGCTTGCACATATTTTTCTTTTTTCATAACAGACATACATGCATCCAATGACATATATACATTAAGCAAGAACGTAGACATCAAATACACTATAAAAACAAGTGCTTAAAAGTCAGCTTTAACGTGAAATAAAATTTTGTTTTACAAAATTTTATTCTTTTAGAGATTGTAAAGAAGGAAAAATACACATATGAAAGAGGATCCATGGATCCTCATTCATGTATTCTAGAGTGAACATATAGATTCACTCTTTAACCATGGATTTACAATAAATTTTGCATGGAAATCGAATCGACATTCGATTTCTCACTTGATTCAAAAAAGGAGACCCATACCTTTGCAAAGATTGAAGAAAAAAAATGAGAAATAATGGTGGAAAAGGACTGGATTGGCTGGAGAAGAAAGTCCCCTCATTCTTCTTCCTCCTTCCACTTCTTCCCTTTCTTTTCCTCTCTCTCCTTTCTCTCTTTCTTTGTTTCCTTTATTTAAGAAGGCCAAAGAAGGGGTGCCCCCCCCCCCTCCTTCTCCAGCCCTCTTGAGATGGGCTGGAGAGGGAGAGTTTCCCACTTGGGCCCTCTCAACTTTCTTTTCTCGAAAAATTTTCAAATCCCAAAAATTGACTTTTTGGTAGTTTTCATAGAGCTTTTTCTTAAAACTTCTAAAGCCTTATTAGGCATCAGTAAGGACTCTTTAAGAAGTCAAAACCAACCTTAATTAAAAATTCAAAATTAATTAAAATTAATTAATTAATTAGTATTAAATAATTTATAATTATATAGAGGTTTTCAAAAATAGCCAAATTAACTTAGGAGGCTTCTTATACTTAATTAACCCTAATTTAAAGCTTCTAATTGAATTTAAAGCTATAGAAACATTGTGCATGGGTTTGGATTTGGATTCTCCAAAGATCTAAATAAATTTTGTATTAAACCAAATCTAGATTAATATGGGTCATTAATAGAGTCCAGATCCATATTAATTTGGATCTAAATTATTGGATCATGTCAGATCTAAATCCGGATCCAGTTCGACAAACTGCTCATTTTTTTAAAAAATGCAATTTTTGGGTCAACCGGAACTCGAATTCAAGAAAGTAAAATGTCGTTGCACTCAGAATTCCAAAACACGTCCAACGACATATTACACGAATATCAAATTCTGAATTTCACCAAAAAATAACTTGAATTTCGCTCGAATTTAAAGGTCAAAGTTAAAACTCTTTACCACATATCGATTGGCTCGCCTCAACCTTGTCGATGAGACCTGGGTCAAGCCCAGATTCAAAGACCCACTTCACATTGACTCGTTGGGCCAATGTGCCGGGCCATTGATCGCTCTTCAAACTCGAGTCTGTTCGGGCTGGACCGCACTTAAAGCTTGATGGGCCTGGTTTTTTTTGTTGAATGACAGATGAATCCTCACCGAGAACCGGGTCACAAGGCTCTGTTTTGGAAATGGTAGCTGGAACAAGAGTTTAAGCAATTAGTAAAAGCTTGGCCACAACTGGGATTACAATTCATGCATTCGCCCAAAGGGCACACCCTGGGTCCTCTCAAAGATGAGACACGAGGGGGAGGTCGACATGGTTTTAACCTGTCCAAGCAGGTGGTTGGATGCGCACGTTCTTTGTATCCACCAGATTGTAGAACTAGATTCGACCTTACAACAAGGGACATGCACTCATGAGTTTGAAAATTTTATGGGTCTTAATCGGAACTCAACTCGGGCCCAGATCTGGTATAAAATTTTGCAAACTTTACCTGAATCCATGTATTAATTGGACCTTCCCAAGTCTTACTCGGGTATTCTTATTTATCACCATACTCAGACCCTATAGGGTTTGGTACAGCCCGACCGGTTAAAACACCTACATATGGGGGTACAAATGGATCAAACTCGATCGGATCTCTGACCAAAACAGACAGTTTATTCTAGGTTACGAATCTTAAAATAAGTTTTTAAATATAATACTTCATCCTGTTTGTAACTTACATAGTTTTCAATGGTACTTTTTGTCAGATCTAGTTTGAATCTTGATCAAATATGATTTATTTGTGCTTTTTGTATGCAAAGCTTTGTTTACAAACTTTTCACATCAGGTCTACAATTATCATTTAAAGTTCAGATCTAGGTCCATCCTACTACTGTATGGAGTTCAAATCCAAATATGGGTTCGGACCTGCTGCCCGAAAAGATTAGGCCCATATGTAACTCATTTGTACCCCTATTTTACAGTATAACCTTGCCTTACTAAGTTGATTATTTTCTCTTTAAATAGCTATAATTATCGTTTCTCTTTAAATAGCCATAATTCCATGCTCAACTTTGCACCAAATGTGCATTTTGATTTCAAACAAATGGATCTAGGGATGGCAGTGGGGCGGGGCGGGGGACAAGGTCTCCACCCCCGCCCCGCCTCAAGATTTTATCCTCCACCCCCACTCCGCCTCCCTGGCGGGGATGGATTTTATCCTCCACCCCCGCCTTCATCCCCGTTTCATGTCCTCCATCCCCGGTTCAAACGGGGATGAGGCGGGCCGGGGATATTGCAGGGAAAAGTGGTCGGGGATGGGATCGTTGCGGGGATGGGGCGGGGCGGGGAAAAGTGCGCGTCCGTCCCCGCCTCCACCTCCGGACGGGGATGGATTTTAACCTTCGTCCCCGCCTCCATCCTCGTTTCATACCCTTCATCCCCGGTCCAAACGGGGCGAGGCGGGGCGGGGCCCCGCTTTCCCTCGGTCCACTGCCATCCCAAAATGGATCCTGATTAATAATAGGTTGTCTTTAGATGTATTTTATCCTTTGGTTTTATTTATCTTAAAAAAAAAAAATTTCCAATGCATAGCATTGTTTTCGATTAAGAAGATTTGGGAGCATCTTTCTTTCTATTGTTTAAGAATAGCGTATTGTTCTCAGGTGTGAAGGGGCAACCCGCCCCCACCATGGGCTGGGTTTGGGCCAAGTTTTTAGGCACGACCTGTTTGGTTAGGTACCAGGCCAAAACCCGACCTGTCATATAAGTGGGTCAGGCCTGGGATCGGCTTGCGGGTTATCGGGTCGGCTGGATGGGCCTGAGTTATTTATTAAGTTTTAATAATATAAAAATTGAAAAAAAATTAAATAGTTTATAATAACTTAGTAATTATTACTATTTACCTAATTAGTAACTAGAAAGATAATCAATTGAGTGCATGGAAAGTTGAGAACTTGTTAATTATTACTATTTACTGGGTAGAGCCCAACCTGACCCACTTCACATTGACTTGTTGGTCCAATGGGCTGCGTCATGGCCCGCTCTTCTAACCTGAGTTTGTCCGGTTTGGACCACACTTAAAGCCTGATGGGCCTGATTTTTCCTTTTTTTTGTTGAATGATGATGAATCCTCACCGAGAACCAGGTCACAATGCTCTATTTTGGAAACTAATAGCTGGGATTACAAATTCATGCATTCACTGAAAGGGCTTGAATGTCGGTGACCCTGCCATGGGTCGTCTCAGAGATGAGACATGAGGGAGAGGTCGGCACGGTTTTAACCTGTCCAAGCCGGCGGTTGGATGCACACATCTTTTGTATCCACCAGATAATAGAACTAGCTTCGACCTTACAACAAGGGACATGCACTCATGAGTTTTGAACTCATGACCCTTCAGCTCGGTAATGTTCATGAGTCGCTCCTACCAGATTACTTGATCCCTCATGGGCTAGGTTTCACACCCTCTATAAAACTATGAATTTAAAGAGAGAGAGAGAGAGTGAGAGAGAGAGGTCCACATTGGCATGTCTTTATTTGGATGCACATGTGCCTTATTTATCAATTGGCCCGAGTGGGTTACATAGGGGTGTCAACTGGTCAGGTTTGGTTCGGACCCAGGTAGAACCAGACTTTGCTTGATATTTGGTTATAGTATGGGGTCCGATAGTACTTTTTGAGATGTGAACACATATGACTACCTCATTACAACGAGAAAGTTGGCAACTTGGCGTGTGTCTAAAGGACTTACTTTTTTAGGCATACAAAAAAAAGAACCTGATGGTACTTTTTTTTTCAAATTTATAACCCCAAGAAACAACACCCCACACAAAGACCTGGTCGCACTGACTCAGCCTGTCATACCTACGGTCGGAGTGCCGGGCTGCGTAAAACTCCGAGGCTAGAACCCTTGCCCCTAGGGCCTATGCTAAAGCATTGGCTTGTGGAGAGGGGTGACACTCATGGAAATCGAATCTTGAACCTGATAGTACTTGTTGCTGCAGATGTTACTATTGCCTTGTGACAGCTTATGCTTTTGGATTGTCTGATTTGAAGCCAAGGCAGGGGTGTGTGCATCTGGCCGGCCTGATGGGAAGCAGATCAGGTCATGCTGAACATGAGCGTTTTTGCTCATGCCGACATCATGGCCATCCGATTTGCATTTTAAAAAGCTCAAAAGTCAACAAAACCACTTGGCATTCATCCAAAATGCTAACAGACGGCCACGATGTCGGCATGAGCAAAAACGCTCATGTTCAGCATGACCTGATCTGCTTCCGGCCTGACGTTGCCCAAGCCTATTTGAAGCTTGACCAGTCGGGCTTTAAGCATGATTCGACCCGGAAATGACCTGGTCCATTCAGTAATGAGACAAGTATAGGCCCGGTTGTTTATGGGTTTGGGTTTGGAAAGCAACCCAAACCCATTTGTGTAGTTATTTTTTAATTTAGTTAGTAAATTAATTTATACACGACCAAACGCAATGAATTAAATGAAAAATCATAAAGTTCACAGTTTCACGTTAGATAATATTCAAAGTATTCAAATCAAAAGTTCATAGCAAAATATTTTGTTCATTGCATAGCATTTAAATTAATAAGTAAATGTAAAACAACAATCCCATGAACCTAATTATCTTTCTGGTTTCCATGAAATTAATTCATCTAATTAGGTAAATGGTAATTGTTGACAACTTGCCATTTACCCAACTAATTATCTTTGTACTATTCATAAAGTTAATACAATTAATTCGGTAAATAATAATAGTTACCAGCTTATATTTCAAGTAATTAATTAGGTAGTTTAGGCCCATTAGGTCCCGGAAGCTCATGGGCCAACTCGGGCCTGGCCTAATGGCTAGTGAGTTAGGGCCTTAAACTCGGACTCAAACCCGATCCATGGTGGGCCAATTGACTTGACCCACTAAACATTCCTAAAAAATCCAACATTTTAAAACCTGAAATTTTAAGTAAATTTAAATTTTTTATTTGTTATAAAGTTTACATGACTCCTGAAAAATAATGTGTCAACGAGTTCATATAAGGTCACGTTCCAACTATTCCGCATACTGAATGACGCACTTAAACATTAAATATCATTTTATTTTAGTACCTGCATGACCATTTGCATATTTGCATGATACATACATTTAAGCATTTATACAAATTCTAAACTGAATTGGTGCGTGCTTCTAAGTTCTTTCAATTTGTGAACATAAACAATTCATAAGCATGTGCAAAAACTGCATTTCATACATAATCATAACCATGATGCATTTACGTATAAAATCATTTTTAAAACAAAGTTTTAAATACATATAATTCATATTTAAAAACTTGTTTCAAATCCCATTTAAAACTTTCAAATTTTAAAAATTTTGCTCTCTTAAGCATTTTGTGTTTTAGGTGCATTGCTTTTTAGGAGGATTGATTTTAAATCAAAGATGATATGCATATACCTTAATGGATCAGGTTCAAATGTTGAGATGTAAACCTATGGTGATGCCTATGGTCTCAAACCTTCGAGCTATCAAAGATGAGATTTATTGTTTTACGATCCTACTCTCTATCAGAGTTTGGTGGGCAGTTTAACTTACCATAACCAGACCAAAATTATCTTCTTGTGTTAACTATGTGTGTCAATTCATGAGTACTCCAACTAACCTGCATTTTTAAATGGTGAAGAGGATTTTGTGATATATTCAAGGCACTATTGATCATGGGGTACACTTGCTATCAAGATCCTTAGATGCATATACTTTCTTAGATGTTGATTGATCCGACTGCCCAACTACTCGATGATCAACAACATGGTTTGGAGTTTTTCTTGGTACCAACTACATTTCTTGGAGTGCAAACAAACATTCAACTATCGCATGGTCAAATTCAGAGGCTAAGTACCAATGGCATCAACAAATGCAGAGCATATTTGGTTGACATTTATATTCAGGATGTTAGGTTGCATGTAGCTAAACCTCCTACATTGTTTTATTACAATATCTTTGCTCTACATGTCACTATCAAACTTGCTTTCCACTATATATGAAACATGTAGAGATAGATTATCGCTTTATGCGAGAGAAAGTTGCTCTTAACTCACTTATTACTAGAAATATTCCTATTGCAAATAAAGTAGCTGGCATTTTTTACCAAAGCACTTTCTAGAAGCATGTTTAATGAATTTCTAAGCAAACTTGGATTTTGGATTTACCCACATCTAGTTTAAGAGAACATAAAAGCAAGATTGGATTTAGACCTATATTGAATGGATCAAACACTAGAGATCGATCCATTGGTAAAGATAAGGACAATTCAAATTCAAGTACCTTAGTTGTACAACCTAATGGCACTAAGGAAAATCTGACATTTAAGGACATTTGTAGAGAAAATGTTGGATATCTAGGAAGGTGTAAGGACCCAAACCTGGGCCTCTCGAGCCCTGGTTTGTGTACATTAGTTTTCAAAAAAAAATTATCAAAATAACCTCAAAAATCATGTTAGAATTTTTTTTATAATAATAATAAGGTCCATACATCCATTAATATCAATGATTACCATCCCAACAAAAAGTATTCAAATTGCATATTCTACATGAGAAGAAAATGCAAAGATAAAAATACTCCAAGTACTTGATGTCTGATAGTAATCGAGTTTGAGTCTAAGATCATGTCCTTTGATCAACAACCGTCCCTGAACCTATAGTTGTAATAAGGCGGGGGTGAATCTACAACTCAATAAGTTCTCATTCACTAATAAGATATGATTGTTACAACTGTAGTGAATTCTAAGCTTTGAATCTTAGTTTAGTTTGCTAACTAAGCACACATGTTATTTATGGATTTTATCCCCCTTTTTTCTTTCTCTATCATCATTCTGAAGGTTGACATTCACACTCTACTCTAATCGCCTATTCCAAAAATAGCCTCCTTGGGCATAACAACCCATGTAGAAAACTCAGAGTCTATAGTGTTGGCCAGATATATAAACCACTCACAACAACATAGTGCAAACCAGCCTAGACTATGGACACACAATCGCTGCAACTTGCTCGTTGGGAGCCTCAAAATACTCGATAACTAACTGAAGAGCCTGAGAGGCTATACTTACCCTCAAGGTGCACAAAGAGCTATACATGTACTCAAGGTATCCGAGGAGCTATACCCACCCCCAAGGCTTGTGGTTCATGCTACATCCTACATGTATTTAGTGGGCAATATTTTAAACCCCTAAGAATTACCTAAGAATTTCTGAGCAAATTCTAAGGTACTAACGAGGTACATATACCCCAAACAATGTCATATATTATGTCTCACCTAGTAGAGTTTCTTATCATACTCTATATTGTTATCCTATATACATTATTCATCAGCTTTCATTTCTTGGCGTTAGTGTATTATACAACCATCGAGGTCCGTTTACTAACTACTCTTAACATGTCATGTTTCTAAGAATAACCTACCACAGATTCAACTCGTTATGTTACGACACTTACAATGCCCCACTCAAGACATAAACATAATATTCTCAAGACAAGTAATGTTATGAAACTTTGAAACTCTACTCCCATTCCTCAAAGTCAAGCATCTTCATTTAGCAATATTTTTCATGCATCAATGTCATGATTATCTCCACACAAGATACATTCATAATATAAATAATGTCATAAGACAAAGAATATGTAATATGTGTCAACATTTTTAAGCATCATACTGAACATCAAAATTATGGATTCCTAAGCATGCTACTCAGTTTTTCTATTCAAAACATGATAACACTAGCATACTTATAACACATGCAATCATATCGCAAGATGCCTAAACTAACTAGCATGTATTTTATTTAACTAAGAAAGAATTTATAAATGTTCACTTACATGGAATGCTTAAATTCTAATTTTAAGTAATAACCTTAGTCTTCTCGCAAATTCTGATATGAAATAGACAAAATTCTTGTATCATCACTTAGAGTCTTATCTTTATAAAAATTATAAAAATATTTCTAGGCTTTCATGTCAAACTCTAACTCCATTTTCTCAAAGTTTGTCATTGTGTCCCTTGCTAATGAATCATACTAAAAAAAAAGAAATTAAGGGTCCAAAAATTACTTGAATCTGATATCAAGGTGAAAAGTTATGCCTAATCTATTAATTGGGCATATCAAGGGCAAAATAGTCTTTTTACTTTTTGACCATCCCTGGGCTCATAGGACTTTATCTCAAATTCATTTTGTGCTGAGTCCCATCTTGTCTTTATACCACACCTAATTCACATTCATGCTGGTCTAGATTTAGTTCAACTAGATCTTTTAATTGAGTTTCGGATCCAGATCCAATCTTATTCTAATGCAGATCATTTAAGCTTTCAAACATAAACTTGACTGGATCTTGGATTTGGTATGACCGATCCAAACCTTGTTCATAATAGGTTTGGTATAAGTGTGGTGTCAACGATGAAAAGAACTTGGGTTTGAATTAAACCCAACTGGATCTAATTTGTTTTGGATCTACTGTACATAGGCAAGATCCGATCTAAGATTGGGTCCAATCTAGATCCAAACCCATATCTAACTTGTATTGGAAAACTGAGACATTCTCCGTCTTTATTTTTATGATGATATATATATATATATATATTATTTTTAAAACTTGGTCGACTCGGTATAGACCGAGTTGGTTTTGCCAATAGCAAACCTGACTTGGTCTGGATTGAGTCGGTTTGTCCAAAAGCCAATCTGACTTGGTCTGGATCGAGTCAGTCTGTCGAAATATAGACCCAACTCGGTCTGGCATTTTTTTTCTTGCCTGACTTGGTCTAGAGCATAACCAAACCGAATCAGTTGGCTGACCCATTCTGACTCGGTTTGGGTCACACTGGCTGACTGACTTGGTCCGGTTGGTGTCCCGGACTGAATCGGCCCCCATCGTCCTTTTTTTTTTGGAGGGGGGGGGGGTGAGATAGAGAGTGAAACTCTTTGTCTCCCCCCCTCTCTCTCTCTATTATGGTAGCCTCCGGCAACCATACGGCTGCCCCCTGCCTCCCACCGTTAACATTGTGGCAGTTCGCCCCCTCACCTTCTGTGTTTTTTTTTCTAAAGAAAAAGGAAACCGACCTACCTCCTCCGACGGTAATGCGCTTCTCGCCGCCCCTTCTTCTCCTCTCCTACCTCTTCCTTTCTCTCAATCCCTCTCTCTTTCTTTGTCCTCTCTCTCTCTCAACGAAAATGAGACTTGATGAATATTGATCTCCTACCTCTTATATGCATATCTATTTGTGTAAGTGAAACTCACCACACAAAGCATTACTCACTACACAAGGTATTGAGTGTGTGTGAGATCCCCACCATGGACGTAAGAGTTTTTAGAACCACGTTAACTTAGAGTCTTCCTTTCTCTCTTGTGATTGAATGTTGTGAGCATCATGAAATTGTCAAGTTCATGAATTCAAGCCCTTGTCAAGATTGTGGTTCATGAACTTGAGTACATCAATGTTGATCATTTTCACAAACTTGGTCATGTTTGCAAGCATTAGGTGAAATGCAACCAAGGATCATGAGCTTGCTTTTATGAAAAAAGGGGATCATGATCACGATTAAGGAACTTTTGGACATGTTCCCACATGCACACATTGAAGTTCAAAAACTTGGCATCTTTCAGATGATCCTAAAACGTGCACAGTGAAATGTTTGGCTCATAATTACCAGAAGCACCTCTATCAAGGGCGCACTTCCAAAATGGGAAGTGTTACGCTGCTCCCAAAGTGTTCTAAAAGAAGGAAAGCATGGGGAAACTTGCTTCCCATTTGGGGAAGCGCACTTCTAAATCTCTTTCCTCTTACATCTTTTTTGTTTTACACTTGTTTCTCTTTTGCTTCTCCACTTGCTTTCTCATCGATTTTCTCTTGTTTTTTTTTTTGTGTTTATTATGTATTTTTTTTTTCACTTTTCCCTCGCTTGCCACTTATTTTCTCTTTGTTTTCTTCTTGTTTTCTTGTTCGTTTCTTACACGCTTCCACAATCACTTTCAAAATGAATCCGGCATCATGTTTCATACTACTTTTTAACACTCACTTTCCCGATATCACTTCATGCATCGCTTCCCATGTCCATTTCACTTTTCCCTCGCTTGCCACTTATTTTCCCTTTGTTTTCTTCTTGTTTTCTTGTTCGTTTCTTACACGCTTCCACAATCACTTTCAAAATGAATCCCGCATCATGTTTCATACTACTTTTTAACACTCACTTTCCCGATTCCACTTCAGGCATCGCTTCCCATGTCCATTTCACTTCCTAGTAACTATGCCTAAGGGGACTAAGAGACAACTGCAAAAATGAAGAGGGGGATTCAGTAAGTGCTCTACATTAATGTCACAAATCTCAATTTCTGTGATTTTCTGAGGTAAAACCTCACGATAAACCAATATATATTTTTTTAGAAAATCTCAGGAAAGTAAAGTTAAAAAAACTAAGAAATATGAGCAAATAAAACAAAAACACAAGAAATAATAAATTTTTTTAGAAGTGATAACATCAAGATAATGTTATATTTTAAAAATATTGCAATCTTATTGGTGTCATTCTATTTGATATTTTAATAATATTGATATCGTTCTCTCTCTCAATTATCACCAATATTTAGGGGCCCATCATTTAATACCCACGATCAGTCTGCCCCAATCAAAATAACTCGTACATGGTAATTGATAAGGTCGGAGATCTCACGTGACCCACCCCTGATGGATTACCGTCAAAGGTGCCTTGGATGCCGTTCATCCATGTGATGAACGGCAACCCAAACACCATGTTTGGATAGCTTACTTCTCATATAGATCCCACAAAAGCTTTCTATTAAGACACAATTTTTCAATGTAAAAATGATTAAAAAATATTATTTTAATGGGTATAGTCAGGGTCTGGTTCATGTACTTCTTATCGGGTCCAAGTATGGTTTCTCTTACTCGATTAGACCTGGACTCGATACCATACCCAAAAATCTGGTCCAAGTCTAGTTCCACTTGGGTCACAACCAAACCCAACCCGTTGACACCCCTAATCTAGAGCACTAAAAATGAACGACTGAACCAAAATGGTGGTGTGGCACATCTGACAATAATACTGCTAGTGGTCATGTGTGCAGGTGGCTTTAACTGGTGGACTCTGTAAGAGGTTTGGTGTCAGTGATCCACCTCCGGTTTAGGAGGTAAAGGGGCCACCACAGAGCCAATAGGACTAAATTTTTTTTTTTCAAATTACTTATTTCCCTTCCAAGACTGAAAAGAAATAGACTTATATGCTTACATAATTTGAGCCATAAAACAATAATTTACCATGTGGATCAAAATTATGAAGCAAGAAATATGAGGTTATTCATGAAGATCCACTCCATAAGTGAAAGTATTTTTTGGGTTTGAATCTTTGTTTTAGTATTACTTAGTCATAGTCAGTTTGGGATCTCAACAACGCTAGATTTGAATTGAGAGTTCTAAATGACTTACCAGATACACTAACACATGCTTTCACTTCAGGTGACTAGTGTGTTTATTAATTTTAAGAATTCGTGCATTAAGGGTTTTGTGCAGTATCTCAAATTCATGAGTGCTCTAGAGACAAGTCTGTCTCATAAAAGATAACCCCATCTTCACACTCATATAGGTGAGTCCATCAAAGATGACAAACCAGTTTAAACACCTCAACAATATGGTCTATGGATCTCATTAAGAGTTCTCAACCTTAAACTCACATGTTTCGAGCACTAGACATCAAAAATGGAATAAAAATTCTCACTATCTTTATATTTATTAATTAGTGTTCATATCACTTCAGTGACTTTTTCTTTTCATTGAACTACTAGACTTGGTTTGACCCATATCAGGTGTTTGAGTTTTCATCACAGGTGATTGTTTCTATAGGCTTTAACTTCATTTCCCTCGATATCCTAAAAATGATTTCTTGTGGAAGTTTTTTTGTCAACGGATCCGATAAATTTTTATAAGATTTTATATATTCAATTGAAGTTACACTTTGTTTGAATAGACTATTCACATAATTGTGCTTTAGACTTATATGTCTAATTTTTTTCACCATAAGTATTATTATTTGCCTTATAAATAGCTTCATAACTATTAGAGGTGCAAGTTTATCTCTCATTGGTATCTCCATCATGAGTTTCCTTAATCATTCGACTTACATGCTAGCATCAGCTAACACTATTATTTATGTTTTCATGACAGAGTCACAGTTTTCTTCTTAGATCCACAAGTGATAGCTCCAGACCCAAGGGTAAAAATTCATCCACTCATAGACAAAGATTCATTAGAATAAAAGTTCTAATTTATGTCATTATACCCTTCTAGTACAATAGGTTTTCTTTCATAGAATATCTTATAGTTCAAAGTTCTCAAATATTCCAGAACTTTATATATTGCATTCTAATGCTCTTGTCTTGAATTACTTGTATATTGACTTAATTTTCTTATGCTAAATATTATATCTGGCCTAGTTTCATTCATAGCATACATATGACTTCCGATAATACATATACTCTAACTGGGATATATTACTTTCAATGTTAATTGATAGTTTAACACTAAGATCATATCGAGTTGATACATGTTTACAATCAAAATGATTATATTTTCTTAAAATAGTCTTAATATAATGAGATTATGTCAAAGTATAACCATTTTCATGTCTAACAAATTTAATCCTACTAACAGGGGTAATTCTACTAACAAACCAAAGCAATCAAAGTTTTAATAGTTATAATTCTACTAATAGTGGTATAACTATCAAAATAATTAATTTTGAATTTTTGTTTAAAACCTTTACCAACAAGATGAGCTTTAAATTTTTCAATAGAATCATCAACTTTAAGTTTTCTTTTAAAAATTCATTTACATTCCAAAGGTTTGAAACAATGAGGTAGATCTACCAAAATCTAAGTATTATTTTCAAGTATAGCATTACTTTCACTTTCTATAGCCATTTTTCAAGAGAAAGCATCAAGAGAAGACATAGCCTCAGAAAAAGAGATGAGATCCCTATCAATCATATAAAGATGAAAATTAGGACTGAAGTCTGAGTTTTCTCATTCTTTTACCTTTTCAAATTTTAGAAATTTTACGTTTATGAATAGTTTCCCTTGAAATTGGTGTATTTCTAGCACTACTAGGAGATTCAAGAGATTTGTAAAACAATTTTCTCTAAATTTAGTTCAAATAGATTCAAAGATTACTTTAGTCTCAATATCAATAAATTTATAAGTTTTACTATTTTGAGAGTAACCAACAAAACAAATGTATCGGGTTTTGGACCAAGTTTAGTTAATTATGGTTCACTTAGTTTAAATATATGCAATACAACCCCGATCTTTTAAATGTTCTAGGTTTAATTTTCTCTCTTCTCAAAGCTCATAAGGTATTGTATTAGTTTTAGAATAAGAAACTCTATTTAATATATGACGAGTACTAAGTAAAGCCTCACCCCATAGATTAAACTCTAATCCGAAACTAATAAACATTGCATTAACCATATCTATCAAAGTTCTGCTCTTGTACTCAGTTACACCATTATGTTGAGGAGTATATAGACTAATATTTTGTTTATATATCTCATGATTTTCACAAAATTAAATAAAATCATTTAAAAGATATTCACCTCATCTATCTGACCTAATAGATATAATTTTGCATCAGTGCTATTTTGCATTTAGGAATAAGATAAATTATTTATGCTTCTCAGATAATTGAAATTGAGATGTCCTAATCAAGCATGTCATAATTTAAAAGAATAAAAAACATTATTAACTTTATTTACTAAATTTAGTTTCACCAAACCATTGACAAAGTAACCTTTGCCTACAAATTTATGATTCTTCAACAGTATAAGACTCCCAAATTCAAATACCATTTTAAAACCATGAGTAGTAAGTAGGTAGGTCTATACAACATTCTTCATCATGGTGGACATGTTCTGAAAGATAAGACATTTTTCGAAAGTGAAGTGAAGTTACACTCTCTCTGCCAAATTTAAATACCATTTTAAAACCATGAATAGTAAGTAGGTAAGTCTATACAAGATTCTTCATCACGGTGGACATGTTGTGAAGGGTAAGACATTTTTAGGAAGTGAAGTGAAGCTACACTCTTTTTGCCCTATACTTTGGCCTCATGGGAGTCACTCATGTAAACTTTGTTGTCTTCCTTCATGATTTCGTATGTTTTAAACATACTTTGATTATTACAAGTATGGATTATAAATCCAAAATGCATGTACCAGCCTTTATCCAAATTGATTATGTTGCCATGACTCACTAATGCCACCATGTTGTCATCGAGTGTGTTCTCCATAGTGCCTAAAGGTTTCTTTTTCAACCGACACTCCATGGTTAAATGACTAGAGTTTTCATATACATAACAGAAAATAGAATCTCTTTTCTTTTTAATAAATTTTGGATATCTTGTTCTTGATTTTAAATTTGGGTTTGAATCTTGGTTTGCATTCAACCATATTTACTTTAGTTCCAACATAATTCAATTAATCATTTTTATCACAAGATCGAGATTCTTCCTCGATTTTATGGTCTTGAAAGAGTTGTTCCAAAATAAATTCTTCATTCTTGTGTTTCAACATGTTCCTATAATCTTTTCAAGAGATACATAAATTATGGATAATTGCTACTGCTTGAAAAGATTTGTACCCTCATTTAATTTGATGAGCCAAAATTTGCATCTCATGTACTTGAGGCAAAAGTGACTTTTCATCTATGAATTTGAAATCTAAATACTTATTAACAAAAAAACTTACAATTACCCTCGTTCTCAGTTTTGTACTTGCTCTCCAACAACTCTCATAACTCTTTGGTCATTCCAACTTTAGAGTACAAGTCAAATAGAGGATTTGAGAGCACCTTTCATTTGAGTTTTTTCGACAATGATTTCGTCCTCTCGCTCTAGAGAGCATGCCTCCGTGAGCATGTACACTATGTTTGCAACAGTGAGGAAGATATGAACTTTGTGTTGCCACCTCTTGAAATTTGTACCATCTAATTGGGTCAGCTTAGGGAGCTCTTGATGGACAACCTTCACCATAGTTTCTATTTATGCAAACTCTCGCTTTAAAATTATTAGAAAATATAAATAGTGGGTCGAACAAAATGACTACTAGGTAGACCCCTACCAATTATACAATGATACCATTGGGATTCGAACTTACAGCGTCCCAACACAAGGTGACGTGCACTAGCTGCTCCTACCAGACAAGGAGCCCGTTGGTAAATAAGAAATATATTTGCTGACCCTGTAAATGTGATCTACATTGTCCCTATTTGTGAGAATCCATCATCGGATTCAGACGTGTGACCAGGTTTTTTCAGTGATCCAAAAATTGGGTAGCCATAAACATTTTAAAATTTATCGATTTAAAAAACACATTTTTTTCATAAAAAAAGATGGTACAAGGGTTTGTTCTCGCCACGCTGAATTCATTTACTGTGTCAGATTGAGTCAAAATAACAAGATCCTAAGTCGATTTACCTACAATTTTTTATTTGTTTGTACAAACTAACAAATACCCATATTTCTAAACAATAATATCTGGGTCTCACGAGCCAAGCAGATGAGGCAGCCAACTATCTCCTGCCACGTAGGCAACACATGTGCCACAGAGCAACATGGGGCCCCACGATATTTGGCTCAGTGCTTCTTGGCCAAGGCAAATTCTCAAGGGCATTCAGATTCAGCAGGTTATGTTCCCTAAATCCAATGGATTGGGGGGCCAAAGGGGTTCATAGGCAGGTGGTCTAAGTTCAAATCCCATAGGCGTCACCCCTTGTGCAAGCTGAGAGCAAGAGAAACCCCCACAGAATTTTAGGCTACCAGGACAACAACCTGAGGCAAAGCCAGCGCTAGGCCTATGATCCTGGGGGTAGTTTCTCCGTGTTAATATGAAAACAAATCCATTGGATTGAGAACTATCAAAATTCTCAATCTAATGACTCATCATGAGCTCATCTAAAATACTTTCCCAACCCCCAAAAAAAAGATTGATGATAATAATAATCATATTATTGAAATTTACCACAGGTAGCAAGACAAAATATTTCAACATGAAATTTTTATCTAATTTAAAAATGATTGACCATTTTCCATCATCGGCCCATCTTCCAATGGCCATTCTGTTTCTTCTATGACCACAAAAGTATGAAGCACCAACGAAAAAAGATGACCCAAAAAAAAATCATGAATATGGATGCTCATAACAGGACCAAAAAAAAAAAAGAAGAAGAAGAAACTCAACTCTGATATTCCTCCCCCTTTATGCACATAAAATACACCACCATCAACAACTATCATAAAAATTCAAAATCGATTTCCAGATATTCATAATTCCCAGTCAGAAAGAGTCTATAATATCCACACAATTTCCCCAAAAACAACCCCAGAAACTAACAAACACAAAAATGAGTACTTTTTCTATTTTATACACCTTTTCAACACCTCAAACAAATAAGAGAGAGAGATGACAAAATGAACCAAAATTACAAGAAAAGAAATGCGTATATACGCCTTTATTACCGAAGAGGACCGCGCGAATCGGAAGGGAACGACGCGAACGGACGGTCGGGATGGTCCCGATCTCAGTGTCGAGCCCCTCGGATGGAGGAGATGATTCGGGAGTAGCCGAGCCGGATACGCGGATACGCCAAGGCCGTGTAGAATACGGTATGGCGCAGGAAGATCTCTACGGTCTCTACGCAGAGGTTGAGGCTCCGGATGGGCGGCACGTACAGAGTTAACGGCGCGGCCGAGAAGGCGATGGCGAAGAGGAGCGGCAGCATCTTTCAACCCCACAGAGAGAGAGAGAGAGATTCTCCTGTATATCTAGAGAGAGAAAGTCGAGATTTCTCCTGTTCCTAGAAATAGAGGGAGGAAGAGGAGGAGAAAAATAAGAAGATGGGTTTTCTTTTCCCTTAGAGAGGACTTTTTTTTTTCTTCCTCTAGAGAGAGAAAGCAGGGGATTCTAGCCTTATATATATATATATAGAGAGAGAGAGAGAGGTGATTTATGTTTGCCGTTGACCGTTTGCCGTTGACCGTTAGGTTCATACAAACAAAAACGCTGCCGACATTTTAAAAATGAAAAAATATAGATTACCGTCGACTCTCGACTGTACCGTACCCTCCAATAAAAACTTATTCCATCATATTTTGATGTTTTTTTGTGGATCAAGCCCAATGGAGGCTGGTAAACTTGTCGAACAAACCAAACAGATGGTGCTCAAGCTTGGCTCATTTCTTGCGAGCTGAGCCGAGCTCGAGCTCATGAAATGCCTGAGCTAAACAAGCTGAGCTAGCAAGCTCATTTATAAAAAATATTTTTTTTTAAGTTGAAAACAATAGAATCTACTCTAAACCTTCTAAGCCAAGCTCAAACTGACTCATTTACAAAATAAATAATTGTTTCAAACTTGTAAGCCATAGGATTTGAACTTTAAACTTATTGTTGGGAGGCCAAACACTTCAACCATTCTCATTATAATATATATATTATTAATAAACAAGCTGAGACAAACATTGGTTGTTCATGCTCTTGTTCGAATGAGCTCTTTCTGAGATGAGACAAACATTGGTTGTTCATGCTCAAATTTGTTGAACCTATTTCATAAGTTTGAACCAGCTCTTTATTAGCCAAACATGAACCGAGCCATGAGCAGCTCATCTCATTTTCCAGCCCTACATCTACATGGTTAGCTTAGTGAAAAACACGGTTTAACAAAATACAGTAATAACACATATTTCCCAATGTGATTTCAGCCCTACGTCATTTGACAGATCAGATCAGACTTACATGTGAATTTACTATTTGTTTATTATTCTAATAACTTTAATTAATCATCTCTGCCACAAAAATTCATCTTGCAGGATAGCGAAAGATCAATGGCTCACAATTCATGAAGATGAGGATGCATTGAAAAACCCAAAATATGAGAACACTTTAACGCACATAATGGTAAGTAGAATATGCTAAACATGATCCAAAGGTCAAGTTTTTATTTTAGGGATTAATTAGATTTATGCATATAGAGATTTTACCATTAAGTTATGGTGGCCTAGTACCACAATAGACACTATATATATACACACACGAGTGATTGGTAGCTGCTCACATGTTAAATGCAAAATGAATGTTCTAAATAAGTTTTTCAACATTTTTTCATTTTATTTTTTTTATTCTGTCTGTACGGATGTGATCTATGTACTTGATTTTATAGGGATTAGCTCTTTGAAGAGTTCGATTCTGACACATGGGCTTTTATAAGGTTCAAAAAATCATCGGTCCAAAATCTTTGTAAATTTTTTAGGCTGTAAATATCATTTTTTTCATTAAAAACACATGATAAGTGTGGATTCCTCGTAAATTGATCATGCCCGACATGTTTATGGGATCCGAACTATGAAGAAAACATTAGAATGGCAGACAAACCCATTTATCATGCATCATTTCACACCTAACGTGTGAGTAGCTACCAAATTTTCTCTATATATATATAATATGTGAATCGGAGTATGAACTGAGATTTTCATAGTTTTTTTTTTGTTTTTTCTTAAATTTCACTATGTGGTTACAATCTACATGCTTGGTTTTATGTGGACCAACTCTCATATAATTCGATTAGGATGCATAAGTGAGATTTCTCAATAGAAAATTGACAGCTCAAAATTTTCATAAATATTCAATCATTCAAAAATTGTATTTTTAATTGAAAATACATGATCCAAGAGTCGTTGAAATGAATCATGCCAAACACATCAGCAAGGTCAGATTTAAGAAAAAAACATTATAAATATTTTGTAATGTATTGCTACAAATGTTTGTTGGTACAAATGCCTCTAAATCTCCATATTGCATGTTTTTTTAATCAGTGGCAGAGCCAAAAATTTAACCAAGGGTGGGCACAAATGCATAATGAAAAGAAAAAATAAATATTAATAAAGTATACTAAAATATTTCAAGAAAAATCAAATGGTTATATTTTAAAGCATAACTTTTATAATAACCTTGGCTGTTTTCCATATTTTGAAAATCATTAATAATTGATTCATTGTTGATGATGTCAAATATGTCATTCTTGATATAGGTAAGCAAAACATCATTTATCCATTTGGTTACACAAACGAGTCTTGATAATATTCATAGCTGAAAATGCTTTCTCAACACTTGCCATCACAACCGGTAGAGTCAAAGCTAACATGATAAGGATATAAACCAAATGAAACACATTATGCTTTTCAGTCATTGCAATCATTTATGTATGCTTTGTCAAGCATTTTAAATTAGAAAACTCTACTTGATGTTGCACATCAATGAGTTAATTATCAAGCATAAATAAATTTGATGTAAGAAAGTTTGTATGATAAAATTTAGCAAAACTTATCTTCTTTTTTGTTAAATGATAAAATGAATTTTTTGAACTTAAACAAGCCACAGATAGGCGTATCTCTGGATTTGCTTCTGTAAAACGATTGTTCAACTTGTGCTATTGCATATCAATAACCGTATAAAATAACTCAATATGATAGTGATGCAACATTGTGATATCTTTAGCTCTACATCTTGATCATCCATGAGGTTTGTACACATCAGTCATATTATGAATGACAATATTATGTTTTCTACAAAACACAAAGGTTTTTTTTTAAAGAAATCCCATCAATTATTTCTCATTTTTTGAAGTTGCACTTTTGATATTGCAACCAAACTCATAACGTTGACAATATGTTGATCATTTTGCTAGAGTGCTTGTGAAAGTATCATGAGTGATTCATAAAATATCATACATCAAATGTAAACAAAATACAAAGTTCAAGTCTTGTAAAATACCTAATAAGATAAGCATTTTTTCTCTTTTTTTTTGAACTTGAAGTTTTCTCGATAAGTTCTAATACAATAATGATAAAAGCACACATATTAATTAAATTGATCAAAGCACTATAAAAAGAGCTCCAACGTGTATCACTAGGTCGTTTGAGAGTCGTTTCTTAATTTAATCCTTGCCCACTTTCAACATCACTGAAATCAAGCGCTTTAACAATCTTAATAGCTTGTGCCTCTCGAAGAAGGTAAAATTGTCTACATGAGACCTTAAAAACATTTGATAAAGTAGAAACTAAATAGAAAAATGAATCAATTTGTAAATGATGTCTTGCAAAAGCAACCACTGCTAATTGGAGATGATGTGCAAAACAAATAAATAAAAATAACTGATTCATTTTTTTAAGTATAAGTGTCTTGAGTTCATTAAACTATCCTCACACATTACTTGCTCCATCATAACTTTGTTCACGCAAATTTGTTAGGCTTAGCTCATGTTTAGATAATAGAACTTTAATTGTTGCTTTGAGAGATGTAACACGTGTCATAAACACGTACAAGCTCTAAAAATTGCTCGACTACATGACATCGTTGATTAACAAATCATAAAACAATAGCCATTTATTCTTTAATTGATACATTTCGAGATTCATCAATCAAAATGAAAAAAAAAATGCATCTCTAAGTTCCAAGATAATAGCATTTATTGTTTTCACATCAACAACGCACACATCTTTTTTTATGTCAAGTGATAGAAACTTGAGATTTTCTTGAGCAATTTGGAGTACAACATTTTTTATATCATCATGAATATATGCAAAAACCTTCAACAACTCAAAAAAGTTTCCTCTATTAACAATTTTTTTAAATTTGTCACTCCTATTGTTGCATTGAGACCAACTCAATAGGTTTACGAACATAAAGAAATGAGAGTAGAATGAAGCAGCTCATCCACAGAAATGGAGTGAGGGCTTGGTCGATAGGGGACAATAGCATATCAGAGAGAGGGGCCACAAACTTTGTACAACATAAAAAACACGGAACCCTTTCAGGCTCTCAAAAAAACCTCATGTGTTCAAATGAATTGCAAACTGCCATGCCCTTTATGCATTTCATAAAAATCCCAACTTTCAAAGATATTTATTGAAGTACCATGTCCTTTACAACCCAACTCTAGCCAACTGTCACACTAAATTTTTAAGTGTCATCCTTCATTGCTCTTTAAGGGTATGTTTGATCGTGTGGGATGCTATAGTGATCAAATGCCAGATGTGGGCATTCGTGGAATGATAACACTATTCACACACACACACACACACACACACCGGCGTTAAGCTCAGAACAGAGCAGAGGAGTGCTCTTTAAAAAAAGTAGAGGAGAGGGGGTCTACCTCCAACCCTCTCTCTCTTGAAACCATTGAATTGATGTCTCATACCAATTGGACACGAACTGACTCTATTTGTATAGACCAATGGGTTTGAGTCATATCAACAATTTGGAACTACTTAAAAATGGGTCATTTCTAGGTATGTAAAATATAAATCTGACTTAGGTTTTATACCTGAACCTAAACATGTTATGTACCCAAAACCATTTTATACTTGAATTGACCCAAGCCTGAACCCATCTTGGACATGATACCCAAACTTATCCTAAGTGAACATAATGTATATCGATCATAAGAAATTTAAATATAATTATTATTAATAAAATATAATTATCAATAATCCAATAGGTTTCCTTGATAACAACTTTTTTAACTCTCCAAGTTAAAATTTCTAATAGAACTCGTATTAAAACAAACTCACCCATTTATATTTGACATAATTTACACCTAAACTGATTAACCCTTGCATGTTTGCATCTCAGTAATATTTGGACCTGACCCATTCGAAACTCACTAGTTTTTTAATTAAACATCTTAACCCATATGGGTCCATAATTTATAGTCTTACCCAAACCTGAATTTGGAACCAAGTCAAACTTGGTGAGGTTTGGGTTTATCTATAGGACCCTTTTAAAAAATGAGTCTATTTAAGAACCAAACCATTTGGACTTGAACTAATTTGTACCTAAACCCTTTAACCCATATAGGTCTTCAAATTTAGTCATACCCAAACTTGAATCTAAATAAAATTAGGTTGGGTTGGGGTCTAATTATTTGACTTGATTCAAAAAATGGGTCTAATAAGACTCAACCCTAATATGAACTGAACTTGATCTAGTCAAACTCTCTCTCTCTCTAGCGTTTTAGTAGATAGTTTATCCAATATCTCCCTTCCCGTATGGGCCTTCAAATTTCAAAAAATGATTGTATTGTATGACAAAAATGATGTATTTTTTGAGATGTCTTATAATTTTTGAAATCTGCCCGATGTCCAAATTCATAAATTTTTTTACTGTAAAAGGATCATTTTACCCTTTACACAAGCGAATTTTCTTTAGATATGTGAATTTCCTCCTAAATATGTAAATTTTTTCACAAATATGTGAATTTTCTCTTACATTTGTGAATATTCACTTGTCATTGCCCCTTATATGATTTTAATACAAGGAGGCCCCCACATTTTGGGAGAATTCTCAACCATGAGTTGACCTTTTTAACTAAATATTTTCACATTTTTGGGACATTCGCAACCATGCAATTTTATTAAAAAGGGGCTCGCGCATTTCTTCCAAAATATGCACCTTTTTAACTAAATACTCCTACATTTGCAAATGTTTTGACTTTTGCACGAGAATGTCCTCACACATTTGCGAACGCCCTCCTACTTGTGCCCCTTATGCTATTTTAGTAAAAAGAATTTGCATATTTTAGGGACCTTTGCAACTCATGGTTGTGAATATTGTATTGTATTTGTGAATGTCATCATGCTTGATATATGCAAAAGTGTCATTAAAGGTAAAAAAACTTTAACGATGCTCATAAAGCATCATTAAAGCCTTTAGTGACACTTCAAAAGCACATTAAAGCCTTTAATGATGCTTCAAAAGTACCTCTAAAGCCTTTTAAGAGAAAATTTGCATATTTTAGAGGAAATTCACATATTCTCACATTTGAAAGAAAATTTGCATATTTTGGCATATGTAGGAGGAAATTCACATAATTAGATATTTGAGAGAAAGTTCTCTAGAGGAAATTTGCTTGTGTGAAAGGTAAAAATGTTCTTTTACAGTTAAAAATTTGTGAATTCGGACATCAGGTAGATTTTAAATTTTGTAAGAAATTTCAGAAAAATGCATCATATTTGGCATATAGTACAATCATTTTTTCACTTTAAATTTAGCATACTTAAACCTGAACTTAATCCTGAATAAAATTGGGGTAGATTTGGGTCTAGACCTGATTAAAAAAAGGTCTAATAAGACTCAACCCGAATCCAAACCAAGCCTAGCCCAGTTACACCCATAGTCTTCATGTTGGTAACCTCTCTCTTTCTCTCTAACGTTTTGGTGAGATCCTGGTTCAAGTAACATACAAATTTCTCTCTTCCATATCTAATGTCTCCCTCTTTAACACCTGATAGCTTTCCTAATTTTTCTCTTAAAATACATTTAACTACAATAAATTTATTAAATTAACATAAAAACCACAACTCACCGTAGGCTTTTTTCACAAAGATTGTTTCAAGTATATATATATGTATGGACCCTGATGCAACGTTGAGCTATCGGGGTCCGAGTTAGGTTCTTACCATACCTAGCATAGGCAGGACCAGATCTAGGAACATGTTTGGGTAACAGGAACCAGACCTGGCTAAAATCTTTATTTTTTTTAATATTTTACATGTAAAATTTTTGGGTCTTAAATAAATGCAGGTCAATCTCTGGCATGGTTTGTAAACTTCAAAATCAGATCCAGGTCCATATGCTTCTTAGATATTGTGGGTCTACCTTGGTAGCTAATCGGTTCTACCTTAATGCCCTAGAGGCCTAATTGGTCTTGGTTTTACATGGTATTCAAGATGAGCCAAGCTATGCATGGTCAAGGTCAAAACTTCCATATCTCTAGGGAAAAATAACTCGGTCTCAAGTTTGGGAGTCAACAACCCCAAGTTACATTACCCTGGTTGGTTACTGGACCCATCAAACTGGGCCAGGATTTTGACATGGTATTCAATTTTGACAAGTTGTATGACAGAGAAGCCACATGGGGTGTCTTCTCCAACTCTTCCTGCAACTTAATGCAATTTCTTTCCTCCTGCCAATAGGGTTGTAAGTGGATCAGGTCTCCGGTCGGTTTTGGGTCAAATTTCATCATACCTGTATTTGAATTGAGTATGAACATTTGACCCATATAACCAAATTGATATTAATCAAGCTGGGTTCGGGTATAAACAAGTCAGATGGGCATTGGTTCATTCTTTAATTTGTTGGCTCAGGTTCAGTTTTGATGTATTTTGACTTGGGTTGGAATATGTTAGTGTGTGAACTGGTTCACGTGGATTAGGTTAATTTTAAATTCAAATTTGGTCGATTTCCAATTAGTATGAGCTTAAACAAAGTCGTGGTTGGTTGTTAAACTTGACTAGTAAACTTCGTAAATTCAGTGGTAATTAGTGTTCAATTGTTGGAGGGGTTCTAATTAGAGTACTTAAAATCAGAGAATATGCATATTTATGTAGAATTTAAACCACTTTAGACATAAAGTTACTTTCACCTGGGTTATCGTTAGAGTGTTTTAAAACCGGGTGACTCCTCGGCTCGCCCTTGAGTGACTCGTGACTCAACCAGGTCAACTCGGTGACTCTGCGGGTTATGTTAACTTTTATTTTATATAAAATATATAAATATATTTATCAATATATTATATTTAATATACATTATATAATATTTTTATAATATATTTAATGTAGAATTATATTAATACATGTATAATCATATTTTTATATATTATAATCATATTTTTATATATAATATACATAATATTTATATTACATTTCATATAATATATGTAATTATATAAAATATATTATATATGTATATATATGCATGACTCGCTCATGACTCGGCCTAGTTTCGTTAAAGCCGGGTTAATTACACTTGGTTTTTTTGACCCAAGTATTTTGTTGACACCACACTATCAGCTTCTTTCATTTTATAGTTGCTGTTAGCGCCAGTAAATGTTTTATTGGCACAATTTTTACCGGCAAAACTAGCTTTTTGGGTGCCCACTGTGTTATTTAAGAGCCAGTAAAAGTGTTATTTGTTGTAGTGACTATGTCATACGGATAAGGGAATCTGCTTTTGTCTTAAAATATATTTCCCTTGATATTTAGATCTATTTCTTTGAACTGTTGTACGAACTAAGATTTTTTTTGTTTTTTGATTTTTTTTTAATTTTGAAAATCTAACCATATGGATGTGTAGGCTCTTTGTTATGAGACCCACAATGGCTCCCCTTATCTGATAGGGGTGACTTTTGGATGTCCCCAAGTTGACAGGACGTCACAAGTTCCAAACCCACGGTGGTGTCCCATGTGGCAAGGTCAAAGCTGGTGTGTACTCCCCTGTGGGCAGGAGGGACCTTAAAGGTTTTATTAGCGGCAGGCCAGCCAATGTGAGGTCGGTGTTGAGGGTTTTCCATTGGACTATTCCCCCCAAAAAACATAAAAGTCATCTTGTTATGTCACTTGAATTGGCTTTTAGGACTTGTAAATAAACAACTCATAATTTACATAAATTTTCAAGCTTTAAAAATCGAGCCCGAATGCAAAAACTGAGCTCACACCAGGATTGAAGACCATGTTCAATCACTAGGTTTTGGGTATTTAGACTTTTATTTTAAATCAATGTAATTTTTATTTTTTTAGATTAGTTTCGATGGCCTGGTAGGATCCGTTTGGGCCATCTGTGGGTGTATGTAGAATTTTTTGAGTAGCTTTTATTTTTTACCCAGCTAGCTAGATCCACGTGAGTTTGAATTAACCGGCCCGCTTTTTAGACCAGTCCAACCGTTGGACTCAAGGACCTCTCTCCCCTCTCTTGCTGATAAAGTCCGAAGCAGATCAGGTCATGCTGAACATGAGCTTTTTGCTCATGCCACTCTCTGTTTGCATTTTGGATGAATGACACTTAGCGTATAACTGTTTTGTTGACTTTTTAACTTTTCAAAATACACATGTTCAGCATGACGCAGATTAAAGCCCTAAAAGAAACACCCCTTGAAGGTAATTGAAGGAGACGACGTTGAACACTATTCTCTCTCTCTCTCTCTCGTGCGGTGCATCGTGTGGATGCTGTCCTGCATGGAGCAGCCACTCAAAACGACAGCCGGCTATGTGACCATTGTGTCCAGCTGTGTGCCGGTGTCGGAGCTAAGGAGGATGAGAGATCTTTGGCTAGCAACGATCTAGCAGGTGCTAAGGGATGTTTCCCAACTTTGCTGACCCCGTCTTTATTTTATTTTTTTTGCTATTTTTTTGTATGCGATTGATTTAAACAGTAAGAACACCCTTAGTGCTAAGTTTAGTTGGAGCAATGCCATCGATAAGACCTTATACTAAAAAAAACTCATATATTTTCAGGTTAATATTTTGAAGCATTACAGACTCTATATCGAAATTAAATCTCAAAATGAAATTCAAATCAATTCGAACTCATATTCAAATTCAAATAAAAATAAAAATAAAAATTCAAGCCAAATTTGAGACAAAAAAAATCATCTTTATTATTAAACAATTATAAAAAATTCTCAAGTGTTACAGTATAAGCAGGTTCATGAATGAATAAATAAACATGTATATAATTGTTCTTTTGTGACTTACATTTTAAAGTTGCATCTAGAGTCTATTTTGATTTTGTCGAGTTTGATGTAAGTTCCCCAGTTCAGGTGAATCAATACCCCGAAGGGGCAACCCGTATACTTGAACTGTAATAAGCCTGCAGGCAAAATTGTGAATGAATCAAATGTGTTGAGCTTTCTTTTGTTCACCCTCATTGTGATTGTTTCTTGTGATTGCAATTCTTCTCCTTCTATTCTATTTTGCTCTCTTGCACTCTGATTACAAGCTTCCGCGATTGGCAAGCGAGCGATAAGTAGGCTTGCGACAGTAAGGAAGGATTGTCCCGCCACGCTGGCCTATTGAATGAAATAGGCTCGTGACAAGTGGTACCAAAGCTCATTCTCGTGCTAGGTAAGGGACTCTAGAGTCGGTGTTGACAGACGCATCGATAGGCTATGATTTGTGAATAAGACATCATGGCGCCCTATCAAAACTTGCGTAACACCAAAGGCAAAGTAGTGGCCAAAGTTGAGGAGATGGGTTTACCTAGAGGCCAAGAGCAGATGGTTGCAACTGTCAACAGGCTGGTAGAAGATGTGACTTCGCACGAACAAGTGATTTCACGCGCAGTTGAATCATTCGGTGGACTGAATGATGTGGTGGTGAACGTGCAAGAGCAGGTGATCTTGCTGATGAAACATGTCACTTCGTTGATGACTACAGTGTCCGACTCGCAGACTAAAGTAAGAGAGCTTCAGTTGAAGAACCGCGCATTGTAGCAAACAACGACCCTAAATGGGAGAAATGGTGATAGGCCATCAAGGATTGATGTGCCAAGACCAGTAAAGTTCAATGGTTCTCGCGATAGCAAGGCCATTGAGAACTTCTTATTCCAAGTAGAAACTACTTGAACATTCAGAATGTGACAGTTGAAGATCTCAGGATCAAGGCTGCAACAGCCCTACTAGATGGAGATGTTATCACTTGGTGAAGGCGAAAGTGCAGTGACATGGAGAGGGGTCAATGCATGATAGATACCTTTGACGACTTCAAAGTGGGACTGCATAACTATTTCATACCGAGGAATGTGCAAAGATAGTCTTACAGATTGATGGTGAATCTTAAACATATTGGTTCGTTGCAAGACTATGTCAGAATGTTCCGAAAGCTTATACTTGAGGTGCCTAACATGCCAGACGAGGACAAGCTCAAATGGTTCATTGTGGGTCTTCAACCTTAGGTACAATCTGAAGTAGAAAGGAATAACTCCAGAACTTTGGAAGATGCATATGTGACGGTCGAGCGCTTAGCTGATACTCAGCGCAAGCCCTTCACCCCATCAACCAAAGTCGGGAAGAAGCTTGACCACGGAGGCAAAAAGAATGAGTGATGCGACAGCAAAGGTGAGACATCAACACACCACTAATCCAACAAGAAACAAAACTACACAAAGTATAACAACAACAACAACAGGGGTGCAATTGTGACATGTTGGATCTGTGGTGTTAGGCATATCACCAGACAGTGTCCAAAATGTCTTGTAAAGGATGATCGGCAAGCCAATGCAACGTAGGTAAAATGCAATGACATTGAGACTATGCAACCGCAGATAGGAGTCATGCGGTCAATTAACGCAGCTAGAAGTTGCATAATTGAGAACATACAGGTTAGCAAAGAACTGATGTATCTTGAAGTTATTACGAATGGAAAGTCTACTTCAACAATGGTAGACTTTGGGGCCACACACAACTTCGTCTCACGGGAAGAAGCAGAGCGGTTAGGCTTGAAGCCTGAGTCAAAGCAAAGGACCATCAAAATGGTGAACTCTGAGGCCAAACCCATCCTTAGTGAAGCAAGAGATGTAGTTATCCAAGTGGGGAGTTGGGTCGACAAAGGCAACTTCTCTGTGGTGCCTCTGGATGATTTTAAGATGATTTTGGGTATGGAGTTTCTGCGAAGCCAGAATGTTATGATGTTGCTAAAGTTTAACATATTGACGATCATGGGGTCAAACTTGTCCCACACAGTGCAGTGCCTTACACAGAAAGGAAAGTCTTCAGTGTTATCGGCAATGTAGCTGAAGAAGGGTGTCAAGCATAGGGAGCAGACATTGTTAGTTGTCGTGCGCACAGAAGAAGGGATGGTGCAAGCAGCAATGCCGCTGACCCTAGCCCAACTGTTGGAGGAGTTTCGGAGGGTGATGCCTTCGGAATTGCTGAAGTGTGTTCCACCAAAACGCAAGGTCGACCATAACATTGAGTTGACCCTAAGAGCGAAGCCTCCCGCAATGGTTCTATATTGCATGGAGTCAGCTGAGTTGAAAGAGTTGCGCATGCAGCTGGATGATATGTTGGATGCAGGCATTGTTCATCCATCGAAAGCCCTAGTTGGCGCACCAGTTCTATTTCATATGAAACATGACAACTTTAAGCAATTATGTGTGGATTATCATGCTTTAAATATGGTCATGGTGAAGAACAAGTACTCGTTGCCACTGATAGCGGACTTGTTCGATCAGCTACGCAGTGCCTATATCTTTTTTAAGCTAGATCTGTGATCGGGTTACTGACGGGTGAGGATTGTTGAAGGTGATGAGCCGAAGACAACTTGCGTCACCCGCTATGGTGCTTACGAATTTTTAGTAATGTCATTCAGGTTTACAAATACTCTAGCCACATTCACGACTTTAATGAACCAAATCTTCTATCCTTAGATAAATTCGTGGTAGTCTACTTGGATGATATCATGATCTACAACAGCAATATGGAGGAACATGTCAGGCACTTGCGAACAGTGTTTCAGGTGCTAAAAGAGAATAACTTTTGTGTCAAACAAGAGAAGTGTCTCTTCGAAAATGAGGAGATCAGCTTCCTTAACCACATTGTGGGGCATGGTATGCTGCGTATGGATTGACAAAAGATAAGGGCCATCCAGGAATGGGTTCCATCAAGTAAAGTCTCATAGTTGTAGTCATTCCTTGGTTTGGCAAACTACTATCAGCATTTTATCGAAGGCTATTTTCTCATTGTTGGGCCCTTCACAGATTTGTTAAAGAAGAATCGGGTATGACTCTGGACATGAGCGTGCCAAGATGCCTTTGACAGTTTAAAGAAATTCTTAGTGAGGGAGTGAGTGCTACGACTACCTAATCACTCAAAACTTTTTAAGGTCCACACAGACGCTTCAAACTTTGCCATCGACAGAGTTATTATGCAAGATGGTCATCCGATCGTATATGAAAGTCGTAAGCTAAAAGATGCAGAGAGGTGTTACATGATGCATGAACGTGAGATGACCACCATCGTGTATTGCCTCAGCACTTGACGTCACTACCTTCTAGGTGCTCAGTTTATCGTCAAGACAGACAATATTGCCATGAGTTATTTTCAGACACAGAAGAAGCTAACGCCTAAGCAATCTCGGTGGCAGATGTTTTTGGCTGAGTTCGACTTTGCCTTCGAGTACAAGATGGCGAAGACCAATGTTGTGGCAGATGCCTTAAGCCGCAGGGTTAAACTGGCTGCTGCACATGCGGAGCCTTCTGAAGTTCATTTGAAGGGTGTTTTGTTGAGCCGCATCTATGAAAGTATACAACAAGATCTAACAGCACAACACCTTGTTTCTTTGGCACACGCAAGAAAGACTCGACAATTTTGGCTACAAGACAACCTCCTCATGACAAAGGGGGGATGCATCTTTGTGTCGCGGTGGGGAAGTCTCTGTCGAGAACTGCTTAAAGAGTGTCATGATACACTATAGGTCAGTCATCCTGATCTGGAACGGACCTTAGCACTCTTTGAGCGCAGCTACTATTAGCTACAGATAAGGGATGATATGGAGAGGTATGTGCGAATATGACTCGTCTGCCAGTAAGACAAGGGGTCCAACCAGAAGACTGTCAGCCACCTTGAGCCTCTACTGATTTCAGAACGTCCTTGAGAAAGCATCTTCATGGACTTCATTGTTAGTCTGTCAAAAGTAGAGGGCCTCAGTTCTATCCTAGTTACGGTAGATCATTTCTCAAAGTATGCCACCTTCATCTCAGCCTCGAAGGAGTACCTTGCAAAGAAAACTGCAAAGTTGTTTGTAAGGCATGTGGTGAAGCACTGGGGCATACCAAAAAGCATTGTGAGTGATTGCAATGCTCGCTTCACAGACAAGTTCTGGCATGAAGTATTTCGGCTACTTGACTCTGATTTGCTGTTTTCAACAAGGTTTCATCTGCAGACTGACAGGCAAACAGAGTACGTCAACGAGATACTTGAGCAATACCTTAGGCACTTTGTTAGTGCCAATCAAAAAAATTGGGTGAAGCTCCTTGACGTGACACAATTCTGTTTCAATCTGCAGAAGAGCGAGTCTTCAGGCCACAACCTATTTGAAATAGCCATGGGACTGCAACCGCTGACCCCGCACACTCTTGTCATGCAAGAAAAGGGAAGGTCATCCTTCGCCTATCAGTTTATTCGAGATTAACATGAGCAGAATGAGTTGACGAAAGCATTCCTACATAAGGCGGCAAAGAGAAGGAAGAAGTGGGCGGACAAGCATCGTCGGCCCGCTGGGTTTCAAGTTGGGGACCAAGTGTTGGTGAAACTTTATTCTGGTCACATAGGCATTTTCCGTGGGCGGCAGCGCAGACTGATCAAAAAGTATGAAGGATTATTCACCATCACAAAGAAGGTGGGCAAACTGGAGTACAAGCTGGAGTTGCCCCCTCACACGCGCTCTCATTATGCAGAGGGTCCCGACAACACAACGGGCTGAGAAACACATCTGTCAGATTCTTCGCCACAAGGTCAACTACTTGGGCAAAGTGAAGAAATACTTAGTGCAGTGGGAGAAAACAGCAGAACCTATGTGGGAGCCAACTTTCCGGATAAACAACCACTACTCAGCTGAAGTTAGATCTTATCATGAAGCAGATGACGTCGAGAACGACGCATGAGCATATTCCCTTGTGACTTATATTGTAAAGTTGTGTTTAGATTCTATTTTGCCTTTGTTGAGTCTGATATAAGTTGTCCGGTTCAGGTGAATCAATACCCTGAAGAAGCATCTCGTATACTTGAACTATAATGAGCCTCCAAGCAAAATTGTGAATGAATCAAATGCGTTGAGCTTTCTTTTGTTCACCCTCGTTGTGATTGCTTCTTGTGATTGCAATTCTTCCCCCTCTATTCTCTCTTGCTCTCTTGCACTCTGATTATAAGCTTTTGTGACTGGCAAGCAAGAGATAAGTAGGCTTGTGGCGGTAAGAAAAGACTGTCACGCTGCGCTAGCCTATTGAAAGAAATAGGCTCATGACAATAATATTTACTGTATATATAAGCAGGTTCATGAATGAATGAATGATAACGAGAAAATAAAAAAAAGAGATTTTTATTGGCGTGAAAATCTATTTACTGATACAAATTTTGTGCCATTAAAGATATTTTTTTTAGAAAAAGTTGTGCCGGTAAAGATCTGTTTATCAGCACAAATTTTGTGCCAATAAAGATCTTTTTATCAGTGCAAATTTTACACCAGTAAAAATATGTTTTCACATTTTTTTTAAATATCTTTACTGGCACAAAAATTGAGCTAGTAAAGAACACTTTATTGGCGGTAAATATATTTTTTGTATTTTTATTTAAAAAAATATAATCTTTACAAATTTTGTTCCAGTAAAGCTTTGCCGGCAAGGGCTAGACTGGTGCACTTATCGACGCTTCACCAGCGCCAATGAAGACTTTGCACGATTTTCACACTAGTAAAAGTGGACTTTTTTATGGTGGCAGTTGGCACCGTCAATTATTTTCCAACTGAACTAACATTGGTGGTTTCTATCGTTATAAAAAGAATCTTTTTATATTAAATTATACGGGTCAAGTTTGGGCTCTCAACCTCTTGAACCAAACATAAGTTGAATCTGAATCCAACTCCGTGTTATCTACATAGATGCGTAAGTGTTGTTGTGTGATGCGTCTAACTAAAACGGATCCCATCCTTTCGCATAGGATACAAACTACTCTATGTCAATCCTAGCCGTCTAGACGACTAGGGTCAGTTTACATTCCAACATTTAGAATAGGATATGGATCAATCCTAGGTGTTGGTTGGATAGCTAGGATCGAATGTAAGATAGAACCATGACAAACATTTTTTTTGGCAAAATTTCATTTTTCAAAAATTTGCGAGAAATTAAAATTTTTTCATAAATCTCGCATTTTTCAGCAAAATCTCAGCAATAAAAAGATAAATTAAAAAATATAAAAATAAATTTTATAAGAAAATATTAATATAATTATTTAAAATAAAAATACATGGTTTTTTCATGATAAATAGCCGTTTAAAATGTAAATATCACATTTAAATCACAGTATTTATGTTTTTTCATAAATCTCATGATATTTTGAAAATCTCGAGAGAAATTGCCGTTTTAAACTTTTAGGCAATTTCTCGTGATATTATCATGAGATTTTCATAAATCTCACGATATTTGTCACTATGGATAGAACCCATCCTATGTGAAATGATGGGATCTGGCTCCCTATTTGACCCATTGACAGTCCACAATTTCACTCTCAACATGTTTATTACATCTTTAATGATTCGGGTTTCTTTTATTAATCAAAACCAATTATCTTCCTTTCCATCTCAAACCTAGGTGCTAGATTCACAAGCAGAATTGCTACATTGGATATGGATCTTTCTCACAATCTGTTTTTTATTAATGAAATTCAGATTTGGAGACCCATCTCAGACCAACCAGTAATCTATTTAATGTTGAACCAAAGTAAATGGATATGTATGCGTTATGTTTTTTTACCCAAAACACACCTTTGACATCCCCAATTAATAGGCTGGTAAATGATCCAAACAAGCCGAGTTTTGGGCATTCAAGAGGTTTATTTTAAAGGTTGCAAAGCTTACAACCTTGTTTCGAGCTTGTCAAGAGTTTTTTTATTACTCCAAAGCACAATTATATATTATTTTTGCATTTTTTTTATATAAAAAGGAAACAAGAACTTTTTTTTGTTTTGAAAGACAAACTGGGGTTTAGCAGACCCTACCAAATACATCTTAAGCCTCATGTGGCATAGGGATTCGAACATGGGCCTTCAGCTTGGCACAGGACACCACTTACCACATGGGATACCATTTTGGTGCTAACAAAACAAGAACTCTATTATATATAGTTATCAAAATTATGGTTACCCTTCCTTTTCTTATCGGATGTTGCCCAAAGGTTATAAATGGCAGCTTCTTGTTGAGTTTAATCTTTACGGCTCGCTCGCTTTGCTTGCTCACTCTATTGCTCGCTTTGCTCACTCAATTGTTACTTTCTTTATTGGTTGCCTTACTCCCTCTTTTAAGCAAGAAAGGATCGATGGCACAATGGTGGTGAAACAAATCATACTTTTATGGGTTCGATGAAATAAATTTTTATCGGTCGCTTTACGTCTGTTTTTTTTTATAGCCAAGCTGGGGTTAAGCAGACCCACCAGTTATACAACCATATGCTTTATAATCTGAACTTGAAATGTCCCAACACAAGGTGACGGGTACTAACTGCTGCTACCAGACAAGCGGAGACCCCCATTGGTGCCTTTACGTCTAAGTTTTTTTTTTCGACAGAGAAAACTGGGGTTACGCAAACCCCTACCAGTTATACAACTAACCCCTACCAGTTATACAACTATACCATTGGGATTTAAACTTGCAACATTCAAACACAAGGTGACCTGCACTAACTGCTCCGGCACGAACTTGTTAGTTTAGCATGCCTTTACGTCTAAGTTGTGAATAGCTTTTGACAGAAATTTTCTCATGCCCAAAAAACTGCTTTAATCATGGCAAGATTGTGTCTAATAAGTCTCACATCTAAGTTGTTAAAAAACTGTGGTAGTATTTACTCACACAAGTGCCACATGTTAGATATTTTGTTGGCCCTTACATAACTTTTGGTGAAATCTACACATACTTGAGTAACATTTTGATTATGCTAATGGACTATTAGTTTGGTATTACATGCAATTGTGGCTAATGCAAGATTTCATCTTCCTATTTTATTAATTGTGGTTGCAGGGCGAGTTCATTTGAAAACTTATATAAGTACTATCACTTTGGATAAAAAAATGGAAAATGATCTTATTATCTTATTATCCTTGTAAAATGGCATATTTTTTAAAATGCCTACCAATTTGCCAAAATTCTCCTCGTGTCCAAAATTGTTGATTCTTGACTTTTTTAGAACATTTTAACTGTTCGCACAAGCAAACCTAGTGAGGTTCACTCAATAAATATGTACGTTGTTCAAAGTTTACAAGGTCTCAACAACTAAAAAATCATCAATTTTGCGGAGTTGACCACATTCACATAAAAAAAGATAGTGAACCTCGCTATCTTAAATCCCAACATAGGAGTTTCACATCTAAAATGCATGGATCTTATGAGATTCTCAAGCCTCATGCGAACCTTCTAGAGTTTAAAAGTTCGAGCTCGACAAGTTCGCGCTATAAATTTATGAATGCTCTCGTGCAGTCGACATGTGAACTTCCTTTAACTAAAAAATCGAGTTTCTAACATTGGCAAATATGACATGCAAGCCTTCTTTAACTAAAAATTGCAAATTCACAAGACTCACAGCTCATTGTTGCGAACATTCACAAATATGACAAGCGAGTCTCCTTTAGTTAAAAATCACAAATTCATGAGATTCGCTTCACGTACTTGCGGATCTTATGACATTTGCATTAGCAATCTATAAACCTCTATTAGTTAAAAGGTGCAAATTCACTAGATTTGTTGTTCATTATTGCGGGACATTCACAAATATTATATGTGAACCTTTTGTTATTGCAATACGAATCTATTTTAACATGCGAATGTCATATGGTTATTTTGCAAATGTCCTTACCTTCATGTTTCATGATATATATATATATAAAGTCATTCAGTTTTGGTAATTCTTTTTTCATTTTTGTCTCTTTAAAACCCTAACCCTAACCCTTTTCTCTTTTTTCTTGTGTCAATTCATGGGCATTTCATCTTTTAGCATTCTAGTGAGGTTGCGACAACTTTTGGGTCAACCTTCCATGTCTTTCAGCTACTGACAATCCCCTAAAAACATAGTACAAAAAGTCATTTCCATATGTTATCTTGCATTCTTAAGTTTTTAAGTTATATATATATATATACATATATATTTGTTGGTCTTATAACATTTGTGTTTGGTTGTTGCCGTTGATGATTTTTTGTTTGTTTGTTTTGCGTTTTGTTTAATATTTGGCATTGAATTGTATGTTTACAGTTGATTTATTTAGGGGTAATGGGGTTAGGGTTGATTGTGTACAAACATTCAATTAGTTTAATGGGATTAGGGTTGAAGTGACTAATTTTCAGTGTGAGACAACAACTGTGGGTTTCTTATACATAAGTTGTGTTGATTGAATTTATAATAATTATATGAATGAGCTTTTGTTAGATGTCATTTTCCTTTGATGCATGATATATTGTGTAATTGGTGTAGGCAATTCATGATGGCCTTAAAAATGGTTAAAGTATATTATTGTGTCATTAATGTCTTTCATTGAAGATCTATAATGGTGTCAAAGAACAATAGTTTTAAGGAATTTATAACCTTAATGTTTCATAAAAATGGATATGTCAAAGAGTATATGAGCTTCTAGTATAGTTATTTTAAAGACATAAAAAGACCAAAAAATTTTGACATACATTTTGGATTATGATTATGTAGATTCTAAGTTATGTGGTGGTGATATTTACTAAATTGTTTCCATCATACTACATCACAAAATTAGATAAGAAGCAGTTAGAAGTGATTTTAAATAAGCAGTTGATAGACGAAATAGCCACCAAAAAAGCAAGGCTTCAAATGATTATGGGATTCATATGAAAAATGTGCATTTATCGCATGCAGTTAGAAATGTATTTGTTGGGGGAAGTCATGTGGTGAATATCTAATTCTCTCAAACAATTGGCAATATAGATGTTTGTAACATGCATGTGAAAGACATACAATTATCCTAAACAATTAGGAATATAGAAGTCATACGCGTAAAAAATGTTCAACTTTGACAAACAATTAAAGTTGTACATGATCAGATGATACATAAAAAGAATGTGAGGTACATCAATAAACTAGTTGTAAACAAATTAATTTTGACCAACCATTATTGCATGAATTTTGTCCAAATGTCAGATTTCTCAAAACACCAATGTCTCGTATTCAAAACTATTGGATCCACTTTAAATAGTTTTTTGGCTTGAAAATTAATGTTTTCAAGCTTTTCATGTAACACCTGCGAATTCAATTCATTTTAACTTTTAAATTTGAGCAAAATTTAAGTTAAAATCAAGTTTAATTCAAGCAAAATTTAAGAGTTTAAGTTGAACTAGGTCTCTAGTTAAATGCATTATGAGTCGTAGATATCGTAGAAGATCAGATTTTGTGGTTTTGGATATGGGTTGGCTCAGAAAATGCGATTTTTAAAATTGACTGACCTCTATTTTGGGTTTTTCAACTTTAATAAGGTTCAGAATTTGCTTGTTTAAAATTGAATGAGTTGTATTTTGGACTCAAACCAAGTTCTTTATAAAACCTAGAGGGTCATGCTCAACCCAATGGTGTGCCATGTGCCAACGTGGTGTCCCACGAGGATTTAGGAGTGACCAATGGCTTTGATAGATCTTGAATGAATCATATTCATATTCAAACGTTAGTATTTGGATCCAATATTGATTTTGACTTCATTTATAGATAATGACAATTAATTTAAGTATTAGATTTGAAATTAATGTATAGTACATGGATATAACCCAACTGAGATTTGATATGGTCTAAGGTTTTTGGATATGAATTACTTGGATTAGACCCAAGTGGAATGCTCTAGGTGGGGCCCACTTTATATTCTAAAGTCCTCATGAAAGAGGTTCTCTAACTAATTTATGAGGGTTCTAGAAAGGGTGGGATGCCCCCTCCTACTGGCCCCCACATTTAGTTAGAGATTAGGAATTTTATTTTAGGACTATTAAAAGACCTAGGGGGTTAGGAAGTCTATAAGAGGAGTTTGAGAATAGTCAGAAGACTTACCTAGAGGAGTCTTCTAGGTGGGACGTCCCACCTAGTGAGGCCCACCTCTTGGTAGTTAGAGATAGAGTTTTAACTCTAGAAGGAAAGGGAGAGCCCAATAGGTGGGGACGCCTCCCCCCCCCCTATTGTCCTTATTTAAACTTTCTCTCCCAATCCAATTGCATCTCTCTCTTCTCTTCCTTCTCCTATTCTATTTTTTATCTTCTTCTTCATTTCTAAAGTTTTTTCAGCAGCCATTAAGATGAGAGACAAATGTATTAGTTCATTTGAGAACACAATTCAGGTAGGATTCATCTTACTCATAGCATAGATCGGATGCAAACACATAAATCGTGTCTTGCCGATTCTACAAGCTAATCCAGGATGGATCAGATCTGAAACAAGTTAGAAAAGGGTTTTAAAGTTGTTTTTAAATCAATACCATGTTTTGAAATGTATTTAAAAATATGATTTCAGTAAAACTATATCCGAACGGCTAAACCAAAAAATCAGTTAATGTGAACCGCATAGTTTCGCATTCCTATGTGATTTAAGATTGTTATATACTTGTTTTTAGCATAATTAAATAAATATTGATTTTCTTTCGTGTGCTTATATTATAAATCATGTTTCTGCAAATTTATTTCATGTGTTTTATGATGATTTCACATGCCAACATCTTAAATTGGTTATTTCGTGTATAAATCATGAGTTATATAGATAGTTTAGGATCCGAAGCATGTTTTATGATCATATGATATTTTTATGACTTAATATGATGTTTAGATATTGTTTATATGACTGATGCATGATTTAAAATCAATATTGCATGTTGATGCATGTGTTTTTCTTATTTTTATCATTTTTATTTTATGATACACATGCTCTCATGATGTCATGATTTTCATGACATACTCATTATGGAAAAATAATTATAACTCTCAAATATATCACATCTAGCCAAACTCTTTTTAGAAGACCTTCCAAACATCTGGGATGTATCTTAGAAAAAAATTAGGCCTTAGTGGTGGTGAGGGTCATGGCTGCAACACAAGACAAAAATCTTGTCATGTGTGTAGAACAATATTTTTAGTCAATTTTGCAGAAACTCTAATAAATCAAAGGTTTAATGTTTATGACTGATTTTTTGATATGTGATGGTTATTATATGCATTAATAAAAAAAAATAAGTTTAGTTTTTTGTGAATCTTGGAGTCTAACACAAGTCCTCAAAAATTCAAGATTTTGCAGAAATTCTGGATCTAGAAATGTTTCAGATAGAGTCTGATCCAAAAAACAATAGAAAATTCATATGATGGTGTTTTCCTATAAGCTTAAATGCTTTTAGAAAGTAACAAGTATAGCTAACATCAAAAAAATTGGGAGGTTGAGATCACTCTTGAATTGGGTCTGGTGATTGCTTCTTTATGCGATAAGTTTCAGTCAGGTTCTGATAAAACTGAAAAATAGTTTTTTGCCTGTGAATTTCTTTGGGTAAACAAAATTATTTTTCTTTTAGCTATCATTTGGATATGAGAGCTAAGACATTATATATGGCATGACTATAAATATTTATGGGTTCATATTTATTCGGGATGATGGTTTAACAGATCCATGAACAACATAAAAACTCTGATATATGTAATCCCTAGTTTGAAACAATATCTTGGCTTGTGAACTTATTTTGTTTAAAATCATATACTTGCTTATGATCTAAGATGTTAATCATGTATATTCTGATATGTGATGTTTCATGTTTATGTCGTATGCAAGCAAGTTGATTATTTGTGCATAGTGACATATGAGATTGCATGTTATTACATGAGATTTAAGCAAGATGATTGGGTCATGTAGTGTACATAGGCATACATGTGTTATTTTATTTTATGAAATTCATGGTTCATACTATATTGAAATGAATTTTATGCATCATATAGTATAGTATGTAGCATGTGATATGTTGTAAGTTATGTAAAGCATGCATACATAGGGCGCGAAGGTGAGCCAGATTCAGTGGAACTAGGGGTGCTAGTGAGCACCTAGCTAGTTAAGTTATAATAAACATACTCATACACACTTAAGCCTTAAAGAGACATAATTCTTGGGTGCTCCTTAAAGGGGAGTACATACCGTCAGATGAATCAAATGGACTATTTTTAGTTGCACCTCAGGGAGTTCAGGGGGTGTAGGTTCATGCCTTATGAGGCAATGGATCAAGCTATCCAGAGCGAAGCTTGGGCTATCCAGAGCAAAGCTTGGGCTATAGAGCCTAGTATCATAAGACCTATTAACCCAATTGAACCATGACCAACTTTGAAGATGGTAGGAGGTACACATGCTGACTGGCAGTTTTGGTTTCGAAGGGCAAAGGTGTCTCCTTGGTGCCTAGTCGTTGGTTGTAGGAGATTGGGGCTGCCAATAAGTCTTAGGTAGGCAGTTAGTGGCTCTACAAAGTAGAATTCGATTTCCTGGACCACTGTAAGTCTCTCTCGGTTATGGACCGCTTCAGTAGATATTTTTCAGACTCTTCAAATCAATGCGGTAGTTAAAATATATGCCATAATAAAACCTCATCTAATTATAGAGCTTAAGTAGGTTCATAGGAGTGTACCCTTACAAGATAGAAAATAGAAACAATACATTAAATTAGGTTCACAAGTATTTAAATGTTTCATTGAATATTGGCATAAATTTCTATGCATGTCATGTATGATTTTGAGTATGCATATAGCATATATGACTTGTCTTATTGTAATCTTGATTACTAATGATATGGATGCAAGTTCGTTACTTGAGGGTAAGAATGATTAATTGTAAAATTTGGCATGTTTATATTTATCATTATTGTAATTATGATCCTTGTTGTGCTTATATGTCATGACATGCTATGATTTGTCTGTTTGGAGAAAGATATGCACTTTATGTGTTTGTATTCTTTCTATACCTATGTTGTAAGGTATTTTCTACTTGGGTCATTATTGATGCCCCTACTTTTAATATTTTCAGGTAATGAGTAAGCGGGCTAGTAATGATGGGAGGCTCGGGGTAGCGTCAAGAGAGTCACACTTATTTTAGGCTTTTGGGAGGACTTGATTATTTTTATTATTTGATTATTTTATTAAGATTTATAAACTCTGATTATGTGAGACTAGTATTTTGATTTATTTCAACCTAATTAATGGTTTGATTCAATTATTTCTAGTTTTACATGTGTGAGTTGGAAACTATAACCCACCCAAGGCTTGAACTGTGTTTAAAAAGATTTTCCATTGTTTTCTTGAAAATTGTATAAAGTGATTAAAAATTTTCCTAAAGTTTTGGTTTCAAATATTGGATCATTACATTTCATTCAAAAGAAAAGTTAAAGAGGACATTATAATATTTTCAAAGCACAAAAAATTACCTTAAAACAATATTGGGATTAAAAGTTATGACCAAAACAAAGTTTTTAATATGTTTGAATATGGTTCTTAATCCTGATCCATCCTAGGTTATTGTCCAAATTCACTTGTCATCCATACATTATCATCTAAGCTCACTTATCATCCTTACTATTTGGATTTGGATCGTACTTGTTGTTCCAAGATTGGGTATGAACCCGGATTGTTGTTTGAACTAAATGAATTTGTATCAAATATAGTTTAGTTGTTGCCTTTGTTATTTATATCAGGATTATAACTAAACTTGGCTGTCAACTAGACTAGTTGGAACCAAGCCCGATCCAGTTTAGGTTGTCGCCCATATTGTTTGGATTTGGATAAAATCCAAGCTTAGTTGTCACTTATATAGTTTAGGTTGTTGTTGCAGGGCGGATCCGAACCCATTTCGCTAGAACAACAACTTAGGTTATCACCCTTACTGGAACAACAACCTAGGTTGTCGCCCAATCTAAAAATGATCTATTTTAACCCATAACCTATCATTTTTTTTGTCCATTTTGCATTTCAAAGGTATTTTAGACCCAAAAACTCACCCCAAAACCTTCATAAAACCTAGAACTTATCCCCTCACACTCAAAAAATCTGATTTATCAACCCCTAAGCTTGATTTTTGGCCAATATAAGCTTTTCACGTTATTCTTCTGGCCAATAAGATCCAAGCTCCTGCATGACACCTGGATATAGATCCTTTGGCCCAGAAAACTCAAAATATAAATTCATGACTCAGTCCTACACCTATAAATAGGTGTCTAGCCCCCTTAGTTCAATATCTATGATCTTAAAGCCTTCATAACTAGATTCTACCAAACTTGTCACTTGAAGCCTAGATCCATAACCACCTAAATCTAGATCATTGTCTCACCAGTCTTCAGAGCCTCTACCTAGCTAAAGTTCTTCTTGTCTACCATCACGCTCTCCATCGTCATCGCAGAAAGGGCAACCTAAGCTTGAGGTGAGACTCATATTCATTGATTTTTGTTGTTTTATTTGTTATTTTAGTTGAAATAAGTGTAGATTTATCTAGCAGATCGTATACTTGTATCTTTTGGATCTTTTCGAGCTTTCATAGTGTTTTTACACCATCATACTCACATTTTTCTCAGAATTCGCATATGAAGTACGTAGTGTTGCACGCTAAAGCCAAGATCAAAGATGAGCCAACGTTTTTGGTGAGGTTGATCCCTTTTCATTGAAAAAGGAAAGACACTCAACTTGCAAGTGGAGATCCCACATCTCCTGCAACCAAATCAGAATCCAGCTCAAAACTTCTCTTTGCCAAAAACCCATCGGATCAGCATATTCACAAAAATGGCATGCCCGATGGAACTCCGCTTCCGCAACTAAAGAGCCTCACGATTTTGGAATAGCGTGCAGAGGTCAGTTCACATCGTATTTGTGCCTTTGGATTCGGATCCACCTAGGATCCAAATTTTGGTTATGTCCTCTGTTAACTATGCACACTTTGCATGGTCATATCTCTGCATCTAGGTATCCATTTTGCGTGTTCTTGGTGTTGTTAGAAATCTTAGTCATAGTACTTTCTCTATTCTTTTCGTCCAAACTTGGATTCATGCTCCATGGCATCCAAAATCACATGAAAAGTTGAAAAAATGCATAAAAACATTGTTATTCAGCATGCATCTCAACTTTCATTCATTGTCGGACTGTTTTCTATACCTTGTTGAAAAGCTTATATGCATTCCTTTCTTTTCTCTTTTGGGTGTTTTTCCAAAATCCATCATTTTGTTCTGATTTTTTGACACAAAGATACAACAAAAATCTATCCCCGAAATTTGTTACGATAGAATAGTCTACTTTTTCGACACTCTATCTGAGTGATCCCTTGATAAAATCCAATGATTCATGTCTTGTTGGAATGCTAAGATAACAAACCTTTTTGTCACTTTTTTGTTTTCTCTAATTTTGCATCTAGATAGGTGTTTTTGTCTTTTCTACTGCATATAGGCACCGGTTGCCTATATTTTTCAGTTTTTAGGCACGTAAATAAGGCCATATTTTCATCCTTGTTTGTTATTTTCTGATGAGTTTAGTGTCGTTGGAAGTATGAGAGGATTAACTTTCTCTATTTTTTTGGCATCTTTGTCAAAATATGTCCCTATTTGGCATGAAATGACAATGAACCAATCACTATCAAGACTCAAAAAATTTTCTACAATAGTCCTTTTTTTGGGACCGGAATCCAACGACCATTCACCATAATCTGGTGATTCCAGTGACATTTGAAAGATGTCGCATTGCTTGACGATTTTTATTTTTAGCAATTTCTAAGATTCCTTTTAGGTGTGGTGTGAAATCTGTCTCCAATTCGACAAACATGTTTCGATCTAGGACAGTACCACGACAGACCCACTTTCCTAAGATCAACTCAGGTCCCTATGACATTTCTTGAGTAGTGAAAATTATTTTTTCATTCAAAACTAATATCCTTTTTTCAAAAATTCTTAGTATACAAAAAAAAAATTGTGTTGTTGTATTTGCGTTTTCAGGTAGAAACCCTATGTAGGAATCAGGTTGTTTGCATGTTTGAAACTTCCTTGGAAAAGCACTTCAGAATTTAGAAACCCTTGTCAGAAAAACATTTCACTTAAAATTTAGAAAAATGTCAAGTTTCAACAAGTTAGGCTAACATTTTGATTGAGACCTTGTTTACTTCGTCTATGTTCATTCCTATTTTATCCTCTCTTTCTTAAGACTTTGATTGTAGAGCTTATTATTTTTTGCATGGACTTTGTTTTTAATTACAAAAGTACAAATCATTTGAAATTAGATCCACTTAGATATGCTTAAATATATTAATCATCTATAGATAATCTCTTGTATTAATTTAGAATAATGATTTGAGCACGAAATTTTCACTTGCGTATTTAAATTGCTGTCTTGTGTGTAAGAATGTATAAATTCTCTCATAAATATGATTATTTATCATAAAAGAAAATATAAAGAAAAGAAATGTGATTGTTTCTTACAAAACAAAGTGATGAAATAATTAAGTTCTACACTTAATCGAAACTATGCATGGATATACCATACTAAATTTTACTCAATTAATAATATTCATTATAATATTTGAATTTTGTAAAATTTATAAGTCATCTTTAATATCTTGACCTATCACATTTTTTCAATACCACATGACCTTATATGAAAATCTTCTTCTTACTGCCACCCTCTCTCTCTCTCTAAATTGCCACACAATAGCGTTTTAATGCATCCAACTCAAGGTATTTGTATTGGGTGGAAGTTGGGATTAGGGATGGCAGTGGATAGGGGGCATGCGAGGGATGCCTGCCCCATCTCAAAATTTTGCCCTCCATCCCCGCACATGTTTTGATTTTAACCTCCATCACCTGTCCATTTCTTATTTCATGTCGTCCATCCCCCGCCCAAACAAGGCGAGGCTTCATTTTTCTGATCCTTCCGTCACTACCACCTTTCACCGTTAGAGAAAAGAGAGGAGAGAAATGAGAGCTTACACGGCTTATTAAAGGAAGGAGATGAATGAGAGAGGAGAGATTTGAGAAAGAGGTTTATGTTAGGGTTTGATATATATATATAGGATTTTATAATATGTATAAAGGTATAATAATAAATTTCTTAATAGGTATTAGGGATGGAGCGGGACAGGGCGCTACGAGGCGGGGCAGGGTGGGGCAAGAGTAAGTCCATCCCCTGCACATATTTTGATTTTAACTTTCATCACCGGTCCATTCCCCATTTCATGTCCTCCATCCTTGGTCCAAACGGGGGGAGGCGGGACAGGCCCCGTTTCCGCTGGTCCACTGCCATCCCTAGTTGGGATCTTATTGGACTTGACTTATGTAGTAACTGACTCAGTATGAATTCAAAATCCATGACTTATATCCAGCAAACATATATTCTCTTAATGTTTTTTAGTGCATCATATTAGAGCTGCGAAACAAACTTAGTTGCTTGTCGCTGAACTCCTAGTAATCACATTTTTATTCGTAAAATAAACTCGTCAAGCCAAACAAGAAAAATAAACGTTCAGCTTGGCTAGGCATAGTTTGTATAAGCTCATTAAGTGGTAATAAATATATTTTATTTCATGTAAACTAATATCCAACACATAAGTGAAGTATTTGGTTTGTAAGCAATAATTTTGAAAATAAAATCTTATTGTTTTAGGTGTAACTTTTAGCAAACTAGTATAGTCTGGTATATGGCTAAATTTGAAAATGGTAAAAGTTTTCAAAGAAAAATTAGAATTTTCATATGAAAATCATGTATAGGTGAAAATTTGGCAAAAAAAAAATTTTCCACCTCTTTAAATGGAGAAAATTTTCATGTATGATCAGAAAAATCATACAAATCATGGAAAATTTCATATGAAAAATGATTTTTTTTTAAAGGCAAGCTGGGGTTAATCTGACCCCTACCAGTTATACAGCTATACCATTGGGTTTTGAACCTAGCTACTCCTACCAAACAAACCGAGCACCCATTGGTGAAAATTGATTTTTCTAATGACGTGGAATCTATTCTTCACATTTATGACATCTCTCTCTCTCTCTCTCTCTCTCTCTCTCTCTCTCTATATATATATATATATATATATATATATATATATATATATATATATATATATATATGTGTGTGTGTGTGGAAAGTTGGTAGCTGCTAAATGCTTATGTACTAAATAGGTGGTCAATCGCACTGGCTGCCCACCACGCGTGTTGATTGATGGTCATGAAAAAAAATAGCGTCAAAATGATGAGTTTTTTTCTGTCAAAGGGGAATTAGCGGCGATAGATGAGTTTTTCCACCAAAGGGGAATTAGCGGCCACAAAATTGTCACCACTAAAGGTTATTAGCGGTGCGGCGATACTTTTGTCGCCTCTAATTGCCCTTTGGCAGAAAAACTCGTCAAAACGCTATTTTTTTGCTTTGTTTTGTGCTGGTCTTCCATCAACATACAGTAAACGCGTTTGACCACAGATTTAGTACCTATGGATTTGGTAGCTACCAATCACTCATATTGGATTTTACAGCTACCAATCACTCATATATATATATATATATATATATATATAGGAGAATTGGTAGCTGCGAAATGCTCTCGGCCAAAAATGAGCATTAGCAGCGATAAAAATCGCCGCTAAAGACCTTTAGCAGCAATTTTTGTTGCTAATGCTCGTTTGACACTTTGATGGTGTGTTTTTTTTTGCACGTGACCGTCCATCAACGTGCATGATAGACGGCCAACACAATTGATCACCTATTTAATACCTAAGCATTTCACAACTACCAATTTTCCCCTATATATATATATATATGTGTGTGTGTATTGATTGCATCAGATAAACAAGTCAAGGGCTTCGAAAAGACGAGGTTGAATATAAGGCTGGTAAATGAACTTGGCAACCCGGCATGGTTAGGCTTGTCACAAACTCGTTCATGATCAGTTTGTATAACTGGTGAGCTAAGCCATGAGCAGCTCATTTAGCCTAAATGAGTTGACTCCAAACACAGTGTCTTCGGCTCGACTTGGCTCGGGAGAGCTTGTATAAATAATATTTTTTGTATAACATTTATTTTAAGTGAAATATATAAAATGAAGAATGCATAAAATATATATACAAAGATAAGGATGCATAGAAAATTATACATAAAACGTGAACTATTAAATGTAATATATATATATATATATATATATATATATATATATATATATATATATATATATATATATATATATATATATATGAGTGATTGGTAGCTGCTCACAGTTAGGTGCCTAGGGATCAGCTCTTGAAGCGTTTGATTCCGACACATGGGTGGGTTTTTATAAGGTTAAAAAAATCAATGGTCCAAAATCTTTGTAAATTTGTGAGGCTCCAAATAACATTTTTTTATTGAAAACACATGATCCAGATTCCTCGTAAATCGACCATGTCCGCTACATTTATAGGGCCAGAACTGCAAAAAAAACCTCGGAAGGGCAGAAAAACCATTTAGCTCATATAATTTTGCACCTAACTTATGAGCAGCTACCAATCTCTCTCTCTCTCTCTCTCTCTCTCTATATATATATATATATATATATATATATATATATATATAGCAGAGCATAGGTTCTTGTGATACATGGTCGATTTACAAGGAATCTGCACCTGGATCATGTGTTTTTTATGAAAAAATATTAATTGGCGCCTCAGAATTTTACAGAGATTTTGGACCGTTGATTTTTCAAACCTTATAAAAACCACCCAGGCATAGGAATCAAACACTTCAAGAGCTGATCCCTATAAAATCAAGTACATAGATCACATCTGTATGGTCGGAATTTAAAAATAAAATAAATAAAACCCTGAAAAACCCATCAAACACTTATCACAAACACCTAATATTCAAGCACATACTCTCTCTCTCTCTCTATATATATATATATAACATGAAATATTTTTACACAAGCCAACATGTGTTCATCTCGTATCGTTCAGGGACAAACTGAGCTTGAGCTCAGGCCAGCTAAACAGGAACACAAGCTCAATCCACTCGTAAATGAGCCGAAGATACCCTGTTCAGTTCATTCAGCTCATTTACCAGCCCTAGTTAGAATGAAATAGTTGGATGGTAAAGTCACATTATCATAATCCCTAGTTTTTTTTTTTGGATTTATAACCAGAAGAAACTGCACCCGGCATGAAGACCGGGTCACACTGGCTCAGGCTGCCATACCTACCGTCATTGTGCCAGCAGCGTAAAACTCCGAGGCTAGGACCCCTGCCCGGAGGCCTACACAACACATTGGCTTGCGCAGAGGGGCGACACCCATGCAAATTGAACCTTGACTGCCCATCTAGCAGCCAAGGCCCCACCCCACTAAGCCAACCCAAACTTTGGACAGCCATCTCTAGCTTACCAATAAAAAAAAGAGTCCACAAAAGACTAGTTAAACTGAATCCAACTAAGTATCTCATGTGCAAACTCAAACCGGTGAACATATAAAAAGCTTGAATTCGGTTCACCAGCAATGACAATGGATATCCATTGAGAAATCCATTCAATTTGGCTTTATTTTGAAGACTCATTTACAATTAATACCTTTTTCAAGCAGCCTGGTATTCCAATCATAAATCTCTAGATATATTTCATTTGATTCTATAAAATGCTTTTGGTCTGTAAACTTTCATTTGTCAGGATCAAGAGTATCAGATCAATGTTTTTTTGGATCCCTTAGCAATCATAAGTCATCATGTTTTTTCATATGAAACTTTGGATATCCTTTCTTGTTAGGTTAGTCTGATTTAGATAAAAAGCTGAATTATGTGATTCATGATATGTATTGTTTTTGGGATCGTAATAGCCAGCAACTGTGCAGCTTGCATAATTGATGGCTGATTCTATTTCAAACTTTCTACACTCATACTGAAGTGGACAAGTTATGAAATTTGATCTTCAGATCCTAAGATACCATGGGTTCTTTGATTTATGAATACCAGAGGTTATGTTGTTGAAATTGAAGGATGGATTTTCACCTTGTAACAGAAAAACTTGATGCAAGCCTCCTGTAGTATCTCCAAGGATTGGGATAATATTGATCACCAATGACTCATAATTTAAGCTCTTTGATTGATGTTGCAATAAAAATTTCTCTTCTCACCTTCACAATAATCAACAATTACTGTAGTTTTGTTAATATATTTGCTATTTTGTTTGAGACAGGCGCATAGTCGTTGGATTTCACCCATTGATAATTTGTCAAGGGCCTGAGAACACCATGGCACTAATATATTTGATAATTTGTTGCATTACCACTAGTGAGCCTAAATTTTTTTTTTTTTTTTTCATTAAGTTAATAGTTAAACACTAAGAAACTTATGTTCTGTGTTCCAAAAGTAATTGACACGTACACAAAGATAAATAATTTAGCACTACTCTTCCACATAAAGCAGCTTATGTTCTGTGTTCCAAGTGTGATAGACACGTAAACAAAGATAAATAATTTAGCATACTCTTCTACATAAAAAGACCTTATGATTGAATAGTCTCAACATCAGTAAGCTCTTTGAGTATGGTCCAAACAAACGCTTGGACTTGGAACAGTTGTTATGGAATGAACATAACCAATGTTCTGTTCGTTTTGTTCATTTGGTCCAATCTTAGACAAACTATCAAACATACCCTAAGGATCGACATATGTGACAAATGCAATGTTTTAGTTGCCACTTTAAAAATAGCAAGATATTTTAAAAACGGTCATGATTTTTACTGTAGTGGTTAACTTTATGTAAATTACCTTCTTTTTTAGATATTATTTAATGATTATTATTTTTATATTCTAACTCATTTAATTTTGCTTATATCTAAAAATAGCAGAAGAAATCATGATGTTTTTTACGGCCGTTAAGTTTCTGTTCAAAAAAGTTTGTCACGCGAGGGATGGCAGTGGGACAGGGGGAAACGGGCCCCGCCCCGTTTCAACCGGGGGTGGAGGGCATGAAACCAGGATGGAGTTATAATCAAAACCATGGACTTACGCTTTCTCCCGCCTTGCGCTGCCTTCATTCTTCTTTAGGGATGGCAGTCGATAGAGGAAAAAACAAGGCCCCTCCCTGCCTCACCACGTTTTTATCGGGGATTGCATCGGGGATGGAGGACATGAAACGGGGACGAAGGTGAGGATGGAGGTTAAAATCAAAACTCGTGCAGGGATGGAGGGTAGGACTAGGTGCAGCTTGGTTCATCGCCGAGTTGACCGCACGTGCTGCCTACCGAGCCGCAGTCTCGCACATGCCGACATCCGCACATCTTTAAAGTGTTAGAATAGAGGGCACAAAGATAGGGAGAGGGAGAGGGAGAGGGAGAGGGAGAGAGAGCATGGAGGTAGGCAAGAGTAAGAAGGGTTCTTCCTCAATCTCTCTCCAGCAATTCATAACCACCATGATGCCCTTGATCGACATGGAGAAGGTTCTCTCTCTCTCTCTCTCCATCTTTGCGTTCTTGTTCCCTGCATGCTTTTAGCTCTGTTTTTGACAAATTGGGGCCATTAGAAACGCACTTGATGCTCATAATAAGGCACCCATGAGGTTTTATGGTGAAAATTGCTAAATCTCACCCATTTTGTCCACCAACTGTTGATGTTGGGTGATATTCCTAGTATAATTATGGAATTGATGCTTTTTGAGAGGCACCCACTTGTTTGCTTGCTGTGAATTCGTGAGACTCATAGTTAGAAGAAGCTTCTTTATGGGCTTGTAAGCTCGTCTTCCGAAATGGTTTCTCTCCTCTGCTTCTTACTTCATCCTATCCCGCTTACTGTGCTGATTTCCCCACGTCTTAGTATATGCATTGTTCATTCCCTGCATTTTCCCCATTTCTTCTTCTTATTGTTTTTCTTTATGAGTGTTACGCTTCCTGGTTTGGGCTTTTGTATTGCTTATGGAAAAGCACCTGTTCCTGAGAGACCTTCTTTTGCATGTGGCAGGAGGGCGTGTGTGCTGGTTAAGGGGGTCTATTTAATACCTTCCCATTAATGGGTCTAAGTCGTTGTAACATTAACATGAGTATTTCTATCAGCCTCCGTGCCCATGCCATACCCGCACTGGTACTTGGCTACTTTAGATATGGCGGCAACTGGGGTTCGAAGTTGGCTCGACTGTCTCATCCATTTTATGATCCAGTTAATGTGTAGCCAACACCGAGGATAAAAAACATCTATATATACTTTTTGATTATTAGTTGGTAGCTAATGATATATTTTTGACATACTTTGGACTTTAGTTCGTAATTGACAATCTACAGTATGTGGAGCATTTTGTATTAGTATAGCTGTCTCCTTACTCCCAATATATATATATATATATATATATATATATATATATATATATATATATATATATATATATATATATATATATATATATAGGAAAAGTGGTAGCTAGGGATGAATATCGGGCCGAGCCGGGCCTGCCTGATAAATGGCCCATAAAGGCCCGACAAGCCTGAATGATTTGAATAGCCGCCGAGAGCCCGGCCTGACACCTATGGGGTCGGGCTCCTTTGAGAGTGTCCATGATCGGCCCGCAGCCCATATGCCCGATATTGACCATGGTGCATAAAGAATATCCACAAGAACCAGTTGCAAATAGTTCGCATTTCCTTGTCATGCAGCGATTGATCACTCCAAGTCCCACCAACAGTTCAACTTATACCAACTTAAACATAATGGAAAGCAAATATTAAAATACTGCAAGGAACTTATCACTTATCCTGCAAGATATTGCTTCTACACATATCCTGACAATGTTGTATAAGATGCACCGAACCCTATATATATATATATATATATATATATATATATATATATATATATATATATAGAGAGAGAGAGAGAGAGAGAGAGAGAGAGAGAGAGAGAGAGAGAACTCGATAATCGTTATTAGGGCCTCTCTCTATGTTAAATAGAGAGAGGCTTAAAAGCATAATTACAACCAAGCCCCATTATAAAAGCAAAATTACAAATAGCATCTAATATAAAAGGACTTCACTTAAAACCACCTATTCTCAACACTCCCCCTCAAGCTGGAGCATAGATATCAATCATGCTCAGCTTGTCACAACATTTTGAGAAATTTGGTCTAGCAAGAGGTTTTGTAAACATATCTGCAACTTGGTCTTCCGACTTTAGATATTTGGTAGTGATATGACCAGCTTGAACCATATCCCTTACATAGTGGCAATCAACCTCAATGTGCTTTGTTCTCTCATGAAATACAGGATTGTTCGCTATATATGTTGCAACTTTATTATCGCACATCATGGTCATGGGAGAGGAAACCTTTACCTGAAGATCATGAAGAACAATATGCACCCACATCAATTCAGCAGCTGTTTGGGCCATAGCTCGATATTTTGATTCTGCACTCGACCTAGAAACCACATTTTGTTTCTTACTTCTCCAAGAGATCAAGTTGTCTCCCAGGAACACACAGAATCCTGTGGTAGATTTTCTATCCACTACAGATCCTGCATAGTCAGCATCAGAATAGGCCACTATCTCCAGAGTTCCACCTTTCCTGAACAATAACCCCTTTCCAGGAGAAGATTTTAAATATCTGAGAATCATAATAGCTGCATTCTAGTGTACCTCAGTTGGTTTGTCCATAAACTGACTAACTTTGCTTACTGCTAAAGCAATATCCGGCCTGGTCACAGTTACATACAGTAGCTTCCCTACTAGGGAGCGATAGCTTTTGCTATCAACCAGTTTTGACCCTTCTTCAGACAACTGAACTTTATGGTCCATGGGAATATTTGCTGGTTTAACTCCCAATATTCCTGTTTCCTTTAATAAGTCAAGAACATACTTCCGTTGAGACAAAACCATCCCTTCACGGCTCCTGGCAACTTCTATACCCAGAAAATACCTGAGTGAACCAAGGTCTTTTGTAACAAAGTGTTTTTGAAGATGAGCCTTTGTGGCTTCAATAGCTTTCACATCATCTCCTGTAAGAATGATGTCATCCACATATACCACCATAACAACTATGCCAGTGCTAGTTTTCTTTATAAATAGTGTATGATCTGCTGCTGACCTAAAGCCAAAGCGTGACATCACTTCAAACAACTTTTGAAACCATTCACGAGGACTTTGTTTCAAGCCATAAATCGCCTTTTTCAATCTACACACCTTCTAACACTCCTCCTCAACCTCGAATCCTGGAGGTTGTTGCATGTAAACAGTCTCAGATAAGTCCCCATATAGAAATGCATTTTTCACATCTAATTGGTACAAGCTCCAACCATGCTGAACAACTACTGAGAGAACAAGACGAATGGTACCCATCCGTGCAACAGGAGAAAAAGTTTCAAAGAAATCAATACCATATGTCTGAGTATATCCTTTGGCTACTAATCTGGCCTTGTACCTTTCAATAGAACCATCAGATTTGTACTTTATGGAATATACCCATTTACATCCAACAATGTCAGCATCTGCTGGGGAATCAACTAGATCCCATGTATGCTGAGATATTAAAGCATCCATTTCTTCTTGCATAGCCAGCTTCCAGCGAGTATCAAGCTCTGCCTGCTGATAGTTCAGAGGAATAGCTTCAGCAGATAAGGCTGAAATAAAAGATTTCATCTGATTTCCAATTCTGGCATCAGAGACAAAATGAGATATGAGATATAAGGTATATTGTCGTGTCCCCTTTCGTAGAGCAATAGGCCTGTTATCATCATCATGAAGATCACTATTGTCAGTAGAACTTACCTCAGGGGAAGAAGAAGATGAAGGCACTTGCGGAGGTGGATCTCTACGCATATATACCAATGGAGGATTATGAAATCTGGAAGAGGATGAAGTTTGTTTCGGGAATGAGGGCACAGATTCCAAAGGAAAAGGAGGTATAGGTAATGGACAAAACTCAGTTGGATTAACCTGCAGCGGGGAACCAGTACTAGAGTAATATGGAGTGGATTCCAAAAAAGATACATCCGCACTGACATACTCTCGGCGAGAAGTAGGATCATAACATCGATATCCCTTTTGATTTTTGGGATAACCTATAAATATGCATTTTGTAGCTTGAGCAGCTAATTTATCACGGTCAGGCCAAGTTTGTGTACAAAATAAACACATCCAAATACTTTGGGCGAGAGGGAGAAGAGGGGGGGTATTGGGTTTTAGGATATGAATTGGAATTTGATCACCCACAGAAGATGAAGGCATGCGGTTGATCAGATAGCAAGCAGTTGTAATCGCATCACCCCAGTATAACGCAGGAACATTGGATTGAATCATAATGGTCCTGGCAACATCAAGCAGGTGACGATGTTTTCGCTCAGCCACCCCATTTTGTTGAGATGAATAGGCACAAAAAGTTTGGGGTTGGATGCCATTATCTTGGTAAAATTATAACAGACCTTTTGATTTAAACTCGAGAGCATTATCAATGCGAACAATCTTGACAATAGATTCAAACTGAGTTTTTATTTCAAGAATTAAAGATTTGATAATACTTGGAACGTCAGATCGTTCCTTTATTAAAAACACCCATGACAACTTAGAGAAATCATCAACAATAACTAGATAGTATCGACACTGAGTCCTAGTAGGAATCTTACTAGGACCTCATACATCTGCATGAAGAAGTTCAAAGACTTTATTACTAGACTGACTCTGACTCGAAGGGAACAAACTTCGATGATGCTTGCCCAGCTGACATGCTTCACATTGAAATGATGTGGTGGAAGGAATCTGAGGAAAGACCGAACGGAGCTTTGACAATGAAGGATGACCAAGACGACGATGCCACTGAACATGACTGAATGAATGTTCCACTGCAGCATGAACAATACCCATTGGATGATGTAGGTAGTAAATTCCATTTTCTTCATAGCCTCCACCAATCTTCTTCCCCGTCAGCAAATCCTGAAAATGACAACCCATTGGATCAAATATAACTCTACAATTTTGTTCTTTTATAAGACAACTAACAGAGAGTAAGCTTTGAGGAAATTTTAGAGCATGAAGAGCATTTTTCAACTATAATGAGGAGGATATAAAAATATTTCCCTTACCAACAACCGTGGAGGAGCTCCCATCGGCTAATGAGACTCCAAGCTGAGCCTTAATATCCTTTAGATCTGAAAAAACAAGTGAATTTCCACACAAATGTCTGGAGGCACCAGAGTCAATAATCCACTTACTGTCAGTCGGATGAACATGATTTCCGGTTGAATAGGCAACACCAGCTACAGGAGGGGTGGAATTCAAAGGACTAAGAGCTATCAGCTCATCATATTCAGCACGACTGAGGGTGATACTACTATCACTTGCAGAGATATTTTCCTGTGCCTTTGTTGCCTCGAGAGTAGTAACATTTGCTTTAGAAGCATATGACTTTGATGAAGAGGAGGTTGGCCGGCCATGCTTATCCCAGCAATGATCTTCTAAATGTCTAGATTTTCCACAGAATGTACATTGAAGCTTTCCTCTGCCTCCCACACCTCGTCCGCGACCTCGTCCTCTGATGTTCTGAAGATTTCCACGCCCATAACCAGATGAGACAACTAAAGCAGATGACTGAGAATGTGGAAGAGAGATCGCAAGTCTACTCAGACGATTATATGCCTCAGCAAGAGTAGGTACATCTGAACCAGTCAACATTTGGACTTTTGCAACAGAGAATTCTGAAGATAAACCTGTAAGAAACCGAGCAACCATAGTTTGTTCTTGATGATCCTTTTGTTTCGAACAACAGAGGGGTCTGTGAGCATTAAGTCTTTCAAAGGCAGCTTTTACGGAGGCATAGTACTGGGCCAAGGTTTGATCTCCCTGCTGTAAATTATATATTTCCTGTTCAACTTGCAGGATACGACTCACATTAGTCTCTTGTGAGTACGTATCCCGAAAATTGTCCCACATCTGTTTGGCTGTATTATAGTAAATTAAACCATCTGCAATATGGGGTTCGACACTATTCATAATCCATGACATAACTATGTCATTATCTTCATCCCAGGTAACATATTTTCCCACCTTTTCAGTGGGTTCGTCTTCCAACAAGACATGTTTTCTACGATGTCCAGATACCGACATCATAAATGTTCTGGACCACCTGGCATAGTTAGTTTCATTCAACCTTACAGACGAGCCGTACGAAAATGGATTGGCAAATGCCTTATATTCTCCAATATTTTCCATTTTTGAATCACGTTTCGAAGTTTCAGCCATACTTCTGGTTCAACAAACAAAAAACTGGACAGACTCCAATCAACACAGGGAAAAACGTGTGTTACACTCACACACCAACCGATATGACAATCAGCAGCTGTTCACACACGAACCAAAAACCACGACAATAAGGAATAGCAACCCACAACAAGAGTACTTTCCCAGCACAGCAGGGAATCTAGCCTGCAGTTTCCACGACAGTAGTGAACAACAGCCCACAAACATGAATTTTTTTTTTCAGCACGTCAGTGAATCACGACCAACATAACTCTGCATACGCAGAACCTGTTTCATAACAGGGGCTGCTCCCCAGACATATACAACCAAATTGCCGTTTCATAACAGGGGCTGCTCACGAGCAACACCACTACGAGTTTGATTGCTGTTTCTCCAAAAAAAACCAGGAAGCGCGACATGAAATCACGATACAAAAAAAACTCAGGGCCCAAATATCAGGGTATCACGGCTGAAATAAAAGCACTGATATCGTTCACACATTCACGGCAAATCAGAAAGCAAAGAGATTAACACACAGGAGCTAACGTGGTTCGGTGCAAACTGTACCCATGTCCACTATTTCAAGATCTCACGCGATAAAAAACATGGCCCAAACATTTGCAGAATCACCAACAGCAACAACAGAATCACCAGGGAATGAAATAACCAACAGCAGAATCACCACTAAACAACATTCGTCAACACTTACCAACAACAGAATCAACCGGAATGAAATAAGACTCGGCAACAGAGAATCACGGTAGGAACTCACGGCGGAAAAGGAAAAAAAACTCGGCAGCAGGTAGTCACGAAAAAACAACACCGAGGAGCTACGAAACCCACAACAAGCATCCACGACCAGCAACACGCCCAGATCTGTCATCAGATCTTAAAAAAAATTATAATCGCTGACCTGATTGGAAAAATATTTTCAATGGATTGAAGTTTGATCACGATCAAGAAAACTTCCACGATCGACTGTGCTTTGATCACAATCGATCACGCTCCCACGATCGGCTATGCTCTGATACCATGTAGAAGATGCACCGAACCCTAGAGAGAGAGAGAGAGAGAGAGAGAGAGAGAGAGAGAGAGAGAGAGAGAGAGACGGCTGCACAGGAAGAGAGAACTCGATAATCGTTATTAGGGCCTCTCTCTATGTTAAATAGAGAGAGGTTTAAAAGCATAATTACAACCAAGCCCCATTATAAAAGCAAAATTACAAATAGCATCTAATATAAAAGGACCACTTAAAACCACCTATTCTCAACAAATGTCATTCATATCATTAAAATATTTACCCTAGAAAATCACAAGGGCTTCCAATAATAAGCGGAGTTTGACCCCACATCACAATTCTGTGTGTAGGATAAGATGAATAACATTATATGCCACTTGCACATGTATATACATTAAATTCATACATTAGTATGATTCATGTTGAATCATACTCCCAGCTTCTTGAATATAACAATGCAAATACCAATTATAAGCAAGCAAGAACCAAATAATTATTCATAAAAAATGCAAAAACTAACCTCAAGCAAATCTAAACATATAATCCTAATGAATCCTAACAAAAGAAATCACAAACCCAATTCCAAACATAAAGCAATCATAGAATAGTTTGGTTGCATTTGAGTACAACATAATAAAAGGTTAAAATTTTTTCTGATACAAAAAAGTTTTTAAAGTTCAAAAACAAAGTTTTTCTCCACATTCTGACATGCCTGTACATTGATCACCATCTCCCATCTCTTCACATTCAATACATTAGTCAACCTACAATGAACACAAAAAAATATTAAACATTTTGGACAACATAAAGATGCCAAATTAATACATTAAATACTATAAAAGAAGAGTAAAAAGCAAGAGTTTTATCATAGTGCCACATATATGAACAAGCTTTACCTACTCATCCGAATCCGAGTCATTCTTAGATGGCCATGACAAACTATATAAAAGATCCAAGTCATAAGTGAATGTTGTAAATATTGATACATACCAGAGTTGCCTCTCGAGGAAGCAGGAGCAGGAAGCAATTCAGGAAGCGAAAGCAAGAAGAGAGGCACTTCAAAAATTTTAGGGAACGGGAAGCGCGGGACGACTTAGAAGCGAACCAAGAATCGTCTCGGAAGCGAGAAGGAAAATGAACCGGAAGCGTCCTAGGAAGTGAATCAGAAGTGAAGAGGGAAACGACCTAGGATTCAAGTGGGAAGCAAATAAGAATCGAGTTTTTCCGATATTGGCAAATTTTTTTTGTTAAAGGCTCCAGGCCCCCCAAAAAAGAAAATTCACTTCTTGATATTGGGAAGCAAGTGGAAAGTGAGTGGGAAACGAGTGAGAAGTGAGCAGGAAGCGATCGGGAGAAGAAAAATGGGAAGCGCCCCATAATGGGAAGTGCGCTTCCCATTTAAAAGGGTCCCTTCTTCGTGCATTTCAGGGAAGCATGCTTCCCCGAGTGCTATAGCGTTTCCAGTAACCCTGATACATACTAAAGAAACATTTAGAATATGAGCTTAAAAAATTAGACATACCTCTCAAGTGAATCATCAAATGATTTGTCCCCTTCGTACTCTCTCCCATAAGAAACTCTTTGCAATATTTGCATTATGCTTTTACTACGCATCTTTGTTTCACTAGTAAAAAAATATCCCAAACTTTTGAGGTTCTTTTTCTTTTAGGGACATATTCTTCTACTTCTTCAACTGTTTGGTCGACTTCTTCAACATTCAACATGCTTTAGAAAATGATAGTTCTAAAAAGATTATCAATACATAAAAAAAATCAATATTATGTTTTAAAATAAGAGCTCAATAAACAGAAAATAGCATAATAGAGCATGAAGAACTGCATGATCAGATTCAAACACTAAAACACTTAAATATCAGCATAACAAAAAATGAGTAGTTAAATGACCATATTCAAATGATTACAGCAGGAACCTTAACAAACTACTAAGAAAAACCTAACAAAATGATTGCACAATCTAAAAGGTAAAATCCCTAAAAAAACACTTATTTCACACACATATAATGAAAGAAAGAAAAAAAACACAAAAAAATCAATACAAAAAAATCTGAAATAAGAATAGATTGTTATCCTTTGGTTGGGTAGAAGATTGGAAATGATCGTCCATCTTCTTCCAGTTCCCTTTGTATCTGAAAAATGAATAAGGCAAAATAAGGCACATGCAACACAAACACACATAGAAGGGCATATATTATTAACAAACAACCCAAACAGCCAAACCACAAATGAGAGAGGGGGCACCTAATACTCTGCTTTTGTGAAACCAAAGCCCTGCCTAACTGCCTAACCTCTGTGAATATGTGATTGATTCAGTGATCCTGAACCATAAAGGAAAAACTTAAATTGTCAACATAAAAATAAAAAAAGAGCATAAACTAAAACAAAAATGGAAAATTGAGGAAGAGAGCACATTGAACCCCTTCCCCTTCCCCTTAGAGATTCTGATTAAATGACATAATGACATTATAGGAGCAGCTTATGCTTCATCAACAAATTTACAGATACATTCCTCACTAAAGGCACAAACTCAAATCACTGTTGTTTAACATAGATTAAACCAAAAAACAAAGAATAAAAGGGGAAAAGGATTTAGATGTACCGAAAATCACACCCACCAGACCCTGACCCTCGCCGCTGAGGCGTTGACCATTATTACAGACCCACACACACCATCAGGTCCAACTAGTCGGATCCAAATCCACCCCAGACCCGCCCAATTGGAGTCCTGCCTAGCTGGGGATTGGGAAGAAGAGAGAGGGAGAGTTTTCGAGGACTCTCATAGAGTGGGATGCCCCCCCTAAAATCCCACTTTCCTTAGGACTCTCACTTTCCCTAGGACTCTCTGAGAGAGTGGGACGCCTCCCCTGGAATCCCATCCAGGGTGAGACTATAGATGGTGTATATTATCCTTTTATCCCCCTTTTGTTCTATAAATAGACATGTATATTTCATTTATTCTTTAATGAGATTTATTGAGTTCAACATTTGAATTTCATTATGGTTTGTGTGATTACTCTCTGAGGGAAACTTTTCTCCCTCCCTCACCCGTCCATCCATCCTCGCTCATCGTCGATTAGCCAGGAAGGTATTTCTTCCTTCCATCAGCACCTTCTCTTCCGCTTCGATCCCCGCACCCTTCAGGTGAGATCCCTGCCTCTCTCTTTGTCGATTTTCCCCTGTGGCCGTGTCCTCGACCTGGGAGACACGCCCATCCCCCATGCACCTACCTTCCTCCTTGCCATGTCCCCCACCTGAAGACTCGCCTGCACGCTGCAGCGTGTTCGACACTTGCGTGGACACGCCGCCGCCACTGCTGCCGCACCCCTAGCCTCCGTTGCTGTAACCACCTTGTGACGCCCCCGGGATACATTTTGTAATTTTGTATAATGACCCTTTTTTTTTTTATCAAAAACCTTGTTTTAAATCTACGTGGTTTCAAATGATTGTATGGAGATATAAACCTAAATTGTTGAAGGGGAAGTTTACCTGTAATCCGCTCAAGGTCCGTCGACATGTTCTTTTCAAACATTGTTTTTGCTGAACTATCACTTTTAATTCTGAAAAAAGATTGATTATAAAGTTTCAATTTTTTCTTAAAATTTACAAGTTCGGGATTTTGCGTCATTACACTATGGATCCTTTCCATTGGTTCCATGATCCAACATAGGATCCACTCCTAAGATCTAACGTATTATATTAATCTCTTTATTAAATAAATAATCATTAATTATAATGAGCCTACACCTACAAATCTTTCAAATTACAAGCATTTACATAAAAAATCTTATTAATTTACGAAAAAAATTCTCATTAATTAAATTTTTCGGGTTTTAGAAAATGTTTATTATTACAGTACATGGGTGAAAATTACGTGTATGTGTTGGGATTTTACTACCTGTTCTTTGTTCAATAATGAGCCTAGGTTAAATTTATTTTTCCGGTTAAAGGAGTTGGAGTGGGGAATGGGCAGAAATTCCTAATGCCTGATTGGCTTTTTAATGTAAGTTACCATGATTATACAAACCTAAAATATCTGGTTTGTTAACAGTGAATATAATTTGTCAGATTATACATGCAATACAGAATCTGTGTTTTTATTGAAAATTTATGTTCTTGAGTGTAAATTTTTGCCTTTACTCTTGTTGATTCTGTTTGTGTTTACTATTAATAGGAAGCTGAAATAGCGACATCTTTAGATTCAGGATCATCAGTTACTACAGCAAGTGCTCAGAAACGAGGCTCTATGCTTCTTAATTTGAAGTGCACCGATGTTCAGGTTCTGTGTGTGTGTGTGTGTGTGTGTGTGTGTGTGTGTGTGCGTGTGTGTGTGTGTGTGTGTGTGTGTACAAACTATATATAGTCTTGTCTTATATCTGGCAACAAATTCTGTAATTTCTCCTTGTGGCCTTAGACAGGATTGATGGGAAAGGCCCTTCTTGTCTTCCAACCAAATAAAGGAGACGTTCTTCCTGCTCATAAGGTGGTGACTTCTATATATTTGTTAAGCAAATGTATTCTGTTATCTTTTTTTTTCTGCTATTACACTTTTGCTTTTTAAGAGTTTACTGCTTTTTTAATTTTAGATGTATATTTGTACGGAAAAAAAGTCAGTCAGCATAAGGATGTGTGAGAAATATGATTTTTTTTTTGGTAGCAAGGGACGGCACCTGTGGTTTGGGTCATTCTTGGTTGTAGTATTGTTCAATGCTTTGAAACTTATTGACTCGTGACTTGACTCAGCAAGGGTTGAATCGAGACTCATCCAGGTTAACTCGGTGTTTGGCCAGGTCATGACAACTTTGTCTATTATGTAACATGCACATAGTTTTATACAATATACATCATTAACATTATGCATAATTACATATATACATACATGCAATATATTGATCGTGCTTATACATACATATTGAATTGTATAGGGTGCACTTGAATGCCTTGCATCTGGGATTTGAGGTGATTTGATATCCTAGGATCTCAAATCTAAGGTTCTTAGACCTCAACAAGGATTTGAGATCGTGTGTTTGTTTGCAAAATGTATTACATTATTGGATTTATAATCCCATGTTTGATGACCACCTGGGGTTTGCGATCATATTTTTTTATATTTATCTATACAGCGTATGATTTTAATTAATTTGTGTCAATGTGAGATGGGCATGTCAAAACTTTCCTTGGGATTTGTGGCCTGCAGTTCACACGTGAAAGGGCAAAGAAAAAAAAAGTTAGAGAGGATGGGAAAAATTGTGGGTCATGCATTCTTAGGTCACATCCCAATATATATAATGAATAGGTACAAAAATACCCCTTATACGACATGACAATATAACATACGCCCAAAGAAGTCAAAAGACACAAATGTCCTATAGTACAATACATTGATTTCTCTATCACGCCCCCTCACACTGTACAATTTTCTTTTAAGTTGCCAATGTCTGGCACAAGCTAATGGTTTAGTAAACTGATTTGTAACTTGCTCATATCCTTTGATAAAGAGGGGCCAAATTTCTTCGCTCTACTCCTTTTCCCGCATGAAATGGTGATCAAGCTCCACATACTTCATCTTGCATTGCTGGACTGGATTTGTCGCAATTGCAATTACACTTCAATTATCACAAAATAACAATAATCTACTAACTGACTGCTGCAATGCTGTAAGTGGTTGACAAATCCATAGTATTTCTGTTGTCACTGCTGCCATAGTGCGATACTCGGCCTCAGTACTAGATTTGGCCACAATGCACTGCTTTCAACTTGACCATGAAACTAGACGATCTCCAAGAAATACTCCATATCCTGTGACTGACTGTCTTGTCACGGGATCTCCTGCCCAATCAACATTTGAATGTGCTAGTACGAGCAATGAAACAGCCGAAAGCTTGTGAATGCCTCTTTTATAAACCAACCCATCAATGATAGTTCCTTTAATATATCCGAGGACTCTCTTAGTCCCTTCCATATGACTTTTTCTGGGGTGCATGCATGTGTCGGAAAATTTGATTTACAAAAAAAACTAAATTTGGCCTAGTAAAAGTCAGGTACTATAAAGCACCAACCATGCTTCTAAATACCTGCGGCTCCTTAATAACTTCATCTTGGGGATCATCATCTAGAAGCTTCATGTTCAAGGCTACATGTGTTGAAACTGGCTTGCAATTCGCCTTCCTAAATCTGTTGAGTAAATCAAAAGCATACTTGCTTTGTGTAAGATTCATATACTTCGACGCACAATCCACTTTAACTCCAAGAAAATATCTCAAACTGCCTAAATCTTTCATATGGAATTTAGAGTTGACTATACCCTTTAATTTGCAATACGAGACAGATTGCTACCTGTGATGATAATATCATTGACATATACCAGAGCTAAAGTGATGTTGCCCCGATCATAATGAAGAGAATAGTTGTATTGACTCTGAATAAATCCAAGACTATAACGAGCACTACCGAATGTCTCGAACCAATCTCGAGACTCTTGCTTCAACCCATATAGAGCCTTTTAGACGAAGAATAGTAGTTTGGGGATCCCCTTTTGATTTTCCAGGTGGATGCTCCATGTAAACTTTCTCACGAAGCACCCCATGAAGAAACACATTCTTCACGTCCATCATATTAGACTTCCAATCTTATGTGGCTGCAAGAGAAAAAACTACTCTAATTGTCCCCGTTCAAACTATCGAGATGAATGCCTCATCAAAGTCAAGGCCATGCTCCAGAGTGTAACCTTTTGCTACCATGCATGCCTTATAGAGCTCTACGTTGCCATCAACTTTGTATTTTATTTTGTATACCTAGCAGCACCCACTACATTCTTGTCAAATGACCTTGGAATGACTTCCCATGTGTTGCACTCATACAATACTGAAATTTATTCATTCATAACTTCTACCCATAGCCTATTCTAACATGCTTTATGGTAGAATTGTGGCTCTCTCTCATGTAGAGTGCTGGCTGCAAAAATTTGTAATTCTGATGAGAATGCACCATAGCTCACCTACCATGAAGGTGGATGTTTTGGTTGGGCTGATCTTAACTAAATAGATGTTGAAGAATCTGATCCACCTATACCACCTCTCACAAACTCATGGCCTGAGGTCGATTCTGTTATTGATGATTCAACTGACTGTTGTAATTCATTATTCAATTGTTGTTCGCTGCAAGGAGCAGGCTGCTGAACTTGATCTTGCTGGTTACTTTCTGTTGGCCAGGTATAAACTAATTTCATTCGGTTATATACATGTGGATAGAATAAAAAATCTGTCAACAATTTTTGATTTTGGATTGAGGTGATTCTTGAGATCTATGTCACATGGGTGCGGGTGCGGGGGTGCGGCAAATATATAAAAAATTATATATATATAAAGTCCAAAAGTTGGACATAAATGACCCTGGGTGTGTTGACTGCACCAGGGTCAGGTTGACCGCATCGGGTGCGGGTGCGACACCCAGTTGAAGAGTCCCTGTGACATAGCTTGTGGGTTCAGCTTTCTTTGGTCATTTATGGGGAATTAACTTTCTTTGCCTTGTCTTTAACACCAAATCTTTAGTGTACTTGTGGATAGTTATAGTCTCCTTTGTGAGTATGCTTATAACACCTCAAAATTTTAACCTGAAAATTTGATCATTTTTTTAATACACAATTTAATACGATGTCTTGTCAATGACATTGCCTTAACCGAACTAAGCTCTAAGGGGTCAACTTGTGTGCAAGCACTAGCGTTTAATAGTTCTTTAGAATATATTCGAGAAAAGACAACAAAGGACGAGTCCGTACGACATTTCTCTACATAAGTAAGTTCTAGGGAGTCAGCTTGTGCGCAAGCGCTAGCGTTTAATAGTTCGCCAAGTGAAAGTCGTTTGCAGACTATTTTGGACAAATCCTTTGTGTGAGGATGCAGGCGCGATCTGAGTTCATAGATCGTATTGAGGAGCTTCAGTCGGCTGATCCAGACTTCGAGAGGTTGTGCGTGAGTGCCCAGAAGCCATATGTGCAGTTCCGCCATGAGCAGGATGGGACCATCATGTTTTAAGATAAATGGTGGGTTCTGAAAGCACTGTGAGAGGAGCTGATAAGTGAGGCTCACAGGTCAAAATATTCTATTCACCCTGGTTCTACCAAGATGTTCAAGAATCTCCTGTGGACTTATTGGTGGAACGAGATGAAGCAATATATTATAGAGTTTGTGTCTCGGTGTCAGATCGAGCATCAGAGGCCTGATGGATTTCTTCAGCCGTTAGATATTCCAGAGTGAAAGTGAGACGACATCTCAATGGATTTCATCGTTGGTTTGCCGAGGATCCGTCGTCAGCACGATGCCATCTGGGTGGTTGTGGACCGGTTGATGAAGAGTGCCCATTTTTTGCCTATCAGGGTCATTTAGAGTTTGGAGACCTTAACAAATCTTTATGTAGATGAGATTGTTCGACTTCACGGGGTGCCACGTTTGATCGTGTCAGATCGAGACCCTCACTTCACGTCTCATTTTTGACGCTAGTTGTAGAAGCTCTTTGGTACCACGTTGAGGTTCAACACGACATTTCACCCACAGACTGATGGGCAAACAATGCACATGATATAGACATTTGAGGATATGCTTAGAGCGTGCACGCTGGATTGGGCAGAGGAGTGAGATATGTTAAATTCTGTAATCAAATCTTGTAATCCAATATATATTTTATATATATAAGGTAATAGATATACATATATATAATATATGTATATGTATCTACCTATTATATATATATAATATATATTTATTTTATTTCAGCCGTAAGGGTGTATTCATCTTTTTACACATTCTTTTTTGAGAATATGTATGTAATTTTTGCTTTTTGTTTTGTTTTCTTTTTATTTTTTCTTATTCTTTTTGGTTTTAGCACTTGGAAGGGCCCACTCAATGTGATCGTTGGGGCCTCCAACGGTTATAATTATAACCGTTGGAAGGGTCCCAACGATCACATTGGGAGCCCCTCCAAGGCCTCTCATCATGTATAAATAGGGGAGTTCCCCCTTGTGTTTTGGTATGGCTTTGGGTCAAAGCCCAAGTATTCAATAAAGCTTTTATTCTTTTTTTAGTGCATTTGTGAGATTGATTGATTTGTGCTTTTGTGCACAAGTGTTCTTTGTGTTCTTATTGTGCATATGTGCACTTGTCTTTCATCAAGAACATTGGGTCTTGATTATAGTATCTTGTTGAAGATATTCTTACTTGGTACCAGAGCTTGGTTTGAGGAAGAAAGCTCGTGCATTCTCCACATTATTGGGTGCTTTTATTAAACATGTCCCATAAATGTAGGCACATTGTGAACACCCCAAAATTTTCAAAGGTTTGTAAAAATGACCATTTTGCCCCTGGTTCTATTTTCTGAGAAAATCAAAGCTAAATTTCAGTCATTCTTCAGATTTTCTGGATTGAATTTCATATTGATATATTCAAAATTCAATTCCAGATTCGAACCCAGTGTTTTAAACCCAAATCTGAGCCTCGTTGTCCAATTTTCAAATTAAAATTACAAAAATACCAAAAAATGGTTCTAAATGGCTCAGACAATTCATCCGGCACTCTGTTGGATCCCCAACCTTATATTTCTCAGTTCGAGGTTGAAAACCTCAAATATCTCCTAAAAATCCGGATATAAATCCATTTTCTGAAGAAATTTTCTAAAAAATCGCCTTGAGTTCTCAGAAAAACTCCCTTTTGTAAATACTTGGCAAAAATACCAAAAAAATTTATTTCTAATCTCTGTCTTCTCGTGAAACTTTAGAATTTTATTCCAAAAATACAAAAAAATGAAAAATAACACAAAAACCAAAAAAATCGGAAAATTTACGAAGAAAACAAATTTTTTTGAAACCTTTTAAGTTGATTTTTCTAAAAACCTCACTTTTTAAACCATTTTACAAATTTTTTTTAAAAAGGAAACCTCCTTTTTGAAAAAAAGAAAAGTTTCCAACGGACTCCCTCCCGCGTTCTCCCTCTCGTTTCCTACCCGTCGATCTTCAACATCTCCTTTCTCTCTCAACCTTCAATCCTTAACGGATCCTCAAGCCTCTTCAAAGGATCATCTACGTCCAGGCACCCACTCTCTCACATCGATTTTTCCACCACCCATCTTCACCCCTGTTACCTCTTTGATCCATCGTCTTCCTTTCTTCCTCTCGATCTCCTTTTCCAAGTTTTCTTCTTCATTTTGGATTCTGAAGGAAAACATACAGCAGAACATCATCTCTATCTTTTCCTCTTTCAGAACATTTACAGCTGCAGGTAATCAAACGTTCCCTTTCTCTCTTGACAATAAAATCTCCATTTGCAGCTTCTTTTTTTCTTCTTTCTATTTTTCTTCTGTTTTTTTTTCTTCTTTTATCTGTTTCATTTTGAGCATAATTCGTAGGATCGACCTGCATATAGCAGGGTCGATCTACGTAATGCAACAGTAATGGAATAACCTTATTCCAATATTGTTTTAGATTTCCATTTCTTTATATTCCAATATGCTATTTCTTTGATTTCCTTCATCCGAGTAGATTTTTTTTTATTGAGTCTGGTTCTGATGACCTTATTTTGTAGCATTACCTTTCAATTTGCCATTTATGCATTAATGTATCCTATAACATTGGCCGATTCGTTGGGTCTGATTCTTGATACATTTGTGAGCGTTATCTGCCTCATACAGCATTACATTGGTCGTATGTTGAGTATATTGCATCATTCGATGATATGTGGCATCGCATGTCATTCCTCTTAGGCGTATTAGAACCTCTTGTACCAATATTCTGTGTATTAATGATATATGTCTCACTGTTAGATTGTATTCATTCATCATGTTGATGGTTTCCCACATTCATGTTATAAACTCATATCAATCTTGAAGTTAGGGTGATACAATGGGTAGCTTGAGATGCTCCTGAAGGGGGTATATACGATGTTCTTACTTGCTGCAGAACAACGTTGTACCTAACAACAACATTATTTTTGATCTTTATGTTCATAAAATCTTTTGAAGTGTTTCAGGGACTTGAAAAGGTTCAGGTTAAAACCTCAATATAAGTATTCACTCGGAAGCCTAGTAGTCATAACTTCTTATGATCCATCTTGGCCAACCCTATAGTTTGTCAAAATCTAGTTCTGTCAGATAGATAATTCGGAGGATCAGTCGGTCGAAAACCCTTGGGCTTCTCTGATAAAATAAGTCTGGTTTATAGCCTGGGCTTGTTGCCCTCATTTGATGGCGTCGAATGTTTTACATTATTCAGCGTATCAAGATGGACATTTTATAGAAATCATCGGTGTCTCTACTGTTGATTTAGCCCGTTGTAAAAAGTCTGTTGTGCTTAAGAGGACCTGACATCTGTTATTTGGCCTCTGTTCAGAATTTCTTAACGGACTTACACTATCTTGGCTGAATCCTTTGTTGGTACTTGAGACCAGAAAGGCGTCATACCTAGAAGAGGCCCTTGAAATCATTAATAGATATAATGCAGAGTCCATTTCTTTCATCTCTTACAGTTGATTCCTCAATTAAGAAAGCATCAGATAGTGTTTTATTTGTTCTAGTTTATCATATCTTGTTCATTTGCATATTGAATCTCGTTATATATCCATGATGTTTGTAAAATTTACTTCCTGGATATCCCTCACTTTGGTATCTCATCCTGTTCATCTGTGATTGTCATGTCAACATTATCATTTTGATTCCTGTGTTTGTATTAAGATTTTTTTTATATCAATTTCTTGTCCCCTGTTTAGATTGTCCATTACAGGTGACTTCTTATATGCATCCTCATTTCCCTGCGTTATTTTCTCGATTCATATTTGGTTCCCTGTATATTGCACCATACGTGTTTAAACTTGTTGAATGGTGGTATTTGGACGATAGGAAGTACCTCCATGATCTTCACCCAGCGACTTACATCCCTACCTTGCCAGCGATGAACCATGGGGAAGATGGGTCATTAGAACCCTGGTGGTCATCGCCTGAAAATCTTCAGCAGCCAGTTAAAATTCAGGCCTATGCCAAAGTTTTAGTGATAATCAATGGCGGGACCCAAAATTTTTTTTTGGAGTGAATAAGACATGACGTTGGAATGCTTCACCATAGCAGTGAAGTCAGAAGGAGGACTTACGAGCCCTCCTAAGGTTGAACAGTTGGTTTCTTTGATAAATCAGGGTATTAGTCCAAGGCAAAATTAACATCGACATTAGCCTATTGTGGCAAACATCTTATCTGTTATACAGAATCGTGATTGCCTAAGATAGTTCATTTGATTAGGTGATGTGAAATCATGAGATAATTGGTTCCAAGAGGCTCAGAGTGGTGAAGTCAATGACATCGATATGCCAATAGAAAGCTAATAGGATCAAAGAGGCTTAGAACCATGTGGGATCGGGAATACTATTTCATATCTCCTTTTACATGAAAATTTTGAGATCCCGAGCCAAACAACTTGACTTCTGGTTGGGAAAATTGCGTCTGTAGAATCATCACAAGAGAAGCAAATCAAGCCCTCATCACCTGCGCCGCAGAAACCTGTCTCATCAGTATCTCCTGATGTTATCCTCACCATATCAGCTCAATACCATGTTACTACCCATCATATATCTGTTGCATTATTCACCTCTGCCACTTCGTCTCACTCTGGCGCACAATCCCTCACACCTTCATTCAGTCTCACAGTAATTTGCAGTTTTCTGCAAGTAGCACTATTCACCAGCACCATCCCCATCCGCCAAGGAATCAATGCATTTTTTCTTCGGCTTAATACGAAAACCCCATCTACTTGGTAAATAATGCTTTTGTGTTGCTTGACTATTGACTGTATAAAAAAAGAAGAGAGAGAAAGTGGGGCTTTATACTGTAAGTATTGCTAGATATTCCATTTTTTTGATCTCTTTCAGCCTGCTTGTTCATAATGCTTGTTCCTGGTAATTACGAAAACTTCTGTAAGAATCTTGCTCAGATGTTACCTGGGGACAATCCAATAGTTGCTCCATGACAGAAAATTATTGATATTTGGATGACATCATGTATTGTAAAATACCTTTAAATGCTTGCTTAAGACATCATGTCACAGTTAGAAGTTGTAAATCATATTGGTGGAAATGTGAATAATTGAAAAGATGTATCATACATGAGATTTTCTGTAATGAATACCAATTTCAACATTCTTTATTTGTTTTTAGTTAATCATGGTAAACTGAATGGTCGGGTGGAAAAATCACGTTAATTGCCTTTATCATTTGCCATCCTAGGAAAGAATGACCCTCTTCTTCTGTTTTAGTACTTATATAAACTGATATTCAAGGTACTGTCTTATTATAAATCCATGACTCTGGCCTTTCACTAGTTTGTAAGAATATGCCCTTACCATTTCCAGCAACCCATATGTTGCTTGTATATATTTTGCCGCATCATCACTACCTATCGCAAGTGAAGAATCTCCCTTATCTCTATCCAATGGAACATTTTTTTTTGAATAGGCATTTGCTTAGAATCAATTTGCTGTATTGACAGAATATGTTTATTTCCAGAAACCTTCCTGTTGGATTTCACACTTGAATTATCCATACCTGTAATATAAACTATGGCAGCAGATCAATTCAATTTAAACACAGGGGCTGTTACATGATATGGCGTGGGAGATGAATTAATTGACATACCTTGAACAGTAACAGAGCTAGGTTTGCATCCTGAAGAAGAGCAATCCTCGCCAGCCTCATCATGGAACTTCTCATCCACACATGCCATTCATCTGCATTGTTACTGCAAATGAAACTGCTCCTCACAGCATAGCATTGATGTCATCTTCTTACAACAACATTTTTTCATCTCACATACCCCCCCTTTCACCTCAACACCTATGTTCAACATACAACCATTCATTATTCACTTTTTGATTTTTGCATCAATGAACAAATCTCAGCATGCTTCACCACCATCACGTTCTGGTTCACAGCAGCACTACCATCTCCTCATGGCTTCTTAACACTGTAAAGGCAGCTGTAGTTTCAGCATAGGTGCACCTTGTCACCATCACCCACAACAGCACTCTTACTGTAACGCCCCGAAATTTAACCCAAATTTTCAAGGATTTTTTTTTTTTTTTAAGCGGAAACAACTAATAATTCCCGGGTTAAACATTTTAGAACGATACAGGAAGGTAAAAGCAAACCACACCATTTATTTTCACTTCAATAATAATAAAATCCAACATCAGAGTTTTCACATTGTGAGTCTCAAAACAAAAATCTCAATCTGAAAGAAAGCAGAACCGCCAGGGAACAAATAGATCAAGTCTGGGTCAGCGCCTCATCCCGCATCGCTCATAGAACTACTCTTCTCCTGAAAATAATAGAAATTATAGGAATTAGACTACCACGTCTAAGTAGGAAAACTGTAATTATTCTTGCAAGTAGATCATGTGTCAAGTGTGATGTGGGTGTCGTGTTTGAATTTCAGTCTAACATAAACACATAAGGAATTCGATGCAACAGCAATCATAGACATATATCTGAATAGAAAGGTAGATTATGTAACAGTTATACTTAAGCACAAAAAGCATTTTATGCAACTACAACAATTAAGCAAGGTATTAAGCAATTAAAGCAGAACTTACGCTAACATGAATAACATCTATATAACATCCATAATATGAATTCAATTAACTAATATATGCACAGTTTAGGATGTTCTTTTATCATAAGCACCGAATATACAGCATGATGAAAAAGTAAACAGTTGTCTCTTTAATGACTCCAACACCGTGATACCTAACTGTTCTAGTTAATGTTTATCTTTTCTTATCCCGCGGGTACACACGGGCCAAGGCAACCATCACAGAAGAGAACGTTCGGGGGTATATTATTCAAGGTTGTTTTATTAACCCGAACCTTCTAACTGTGACTGAAATCCCAAGGGAGCGGCCAGTGACCGAGAAAAACTCCCAAAGGCCAAAACCAAACCGGGATGCATCCCTAACTTCTGCAGAAGAACATGGAACTACCACCTAGGACATATTGGTAGTCCGGGTCCCCCAACTCTGAGGACTGGGACCAACGAGTCACTTTAGCTCGAAACTAAAATTATGTCCCCGGAGTTTTGTACCACTTACCCTCTCCAAGGTAAGCCCGAATCTGAGTGAGTAAATCTTCTCATTTAGTTAACCTTTCAGGGTGTAGGAGTATTTTTCCCCAAACCTGCTACTACCACAGTTGTAGATTTCCAACCTTAGTCATTTTACCCCAGTGTATGAATCAACCCCATCATTTTCCATGTTGTTTTCATAAACTCACTCAGGGTGCTCCGGTGCCTTTAAACCAGTCAAGCACAAGAGTTAATATTTTAATTTTCTTACCAAAATAATTGAATCAAACCACGTACCTTCATTAGGTATCTAACCCATATCGCCCATTGAGCAAGGTTTCCCAACCAAACCCCTAGTAGAAAGGGATAACCATGAATTACTTAATCATTTGCCCATTTAGGTTACCACTAGATTATTTCCTTTCAATTCAGAATGCTCCAAGGAAAAGAAATTCACATACTCTGAACACAGCAATATACAATGTCAATACATAACATTTCTTTGATATGTCTCACTCATTTTCTACATGAAGAGATCAAGGAATTGTCTTAAGACTTTAAAACTATCATTGGTGTACAACTGCTACTCTAAGGCGGAAGTTGGAATGTAAGAGAACTTGCAGTTTTATGTGGAATCTAAGCCAAAAATCACAAAGACTGTAAACCCATTCAGCCTATTTCAGTAATACAAACACAGAAATTTCGTGCACAAGAGAAGTGACAACTAGGTATTATTCAGCTAGCATATTGAAATTCTAAAATCCAACATGAACCACTCAGCCATTCTACTGTATCCCACAAGTTAACTAAGTGATGCACAACACGCTGGGTTACACAGAAAATAAAAGAAGGAACCAGAATTCATTCAGCACCATGAACTAAACACATATTTTTTGTTTCAGTTTAGCCACCATACAGCATATACATCAAACAATGGTTTCAGCCATTCTACTGCATTTTATAGTATTGTTAAATATCAAACGGCATGTTGTGTTATACAGAAATAAAACAACAACTAGACATTCATTCCGAACCTATGGTGTGATCAAGATAACTCAGCTGAACCCCAAAAAAAAAACAAAAGTAACTACCTATTAAGTTCTTCCACAGGTTAAATCGTAGGGGCAATCACCACCCCTAAGTATATCAGGTGCACACGGTCATAACACAGAATTGATAAACATAAATAAACGATTATTTGAAGGTATGATATATTCATCTTTTAAGTATCCCAAAACAATTTTAGTGATGATTCATACAACATCAGACATAATTTGAAACGGTCATGCACATTTCAGGCTTGAAAGGATAAAAAAAAACACACAGACTCTTAGTTAGGGCTTTCAATACCAAGGTCAAGAAAAACACAATTCGAACTAGGGTTTTCGATTGAAAAGGATATAGATTTAACATCTAAATTTCATACTAGTTCACTAATCCGAGAATGAGGAATGAATCATCAACAAACACCCAATCGGTTAAAAGAAAAAAAGAAAAAAACAGTCCCCTCTTTCTCTTCCTTTTTTTTTTTTCCATAATAATTTGAACCCCCCCCCCACACACACACACATGCTCGATCCCTAAAACAGAAATCCGAAACCCCCAAATTAAAAATTTGGGGTTTTCGGTTTGGGGTGACAGACAACCCCAAATTGGGGATTCCCCCCCCCCCCCGAGTCGATTGATTTGGGTTTTGGACAACCCACATCCCACCAACCCATGATTGACCTGAAAAAAGTTACAGACCCTACCATTTTTCCTAGGTTGCGGCAGCTACGATAGGAGGTCGGTTGCGTCTCCTGTCAAGGCTTCGAACAACAGGCCCGAGCTCGGGGTGATCCGAGGGTTTAGAGAGAGAAGAGACTGAGAGAGAATAGAACAGAGAGAGAGTGAGGTTCGGGGTCCCCTCTTTGTAGGAGGGTGGCCTCCCGAAAAGGAAGGAGCTCCTCCTCCTCCCGGCGGCTGCGGTGTGCTCCCCCTGTAACGCCCATCACCTTATGTGTTAGGGTTCGGCTGAACCCTAACACCCGATGTCTCGGGGGAGAGGGTTTCCCCCCCCCCCCCCAAAAAAAAAACTTTTTTTTTTCGGGCAACCCATATCGGGTTGCCCCCTTATTAACCCCCCCCCCCCCCCCCCCCTTTTTTAATTTAACAGTGTGTGGGTCGGTCCGGGTCCGACCCACGACCCGAAATGCTGGACCCAAATTTGATTTGGGTCCGGGTCACTTAACCAGCAGTGGACCCAAGAGTTGGATCCACTTGGGTCCGAACCGTGGATTTGAAATATCTAATTTCTTAAATATTTATTTATATACTATTACTAAAATACTCTAATATCCGAAATTTTCTTTTGGGTCCAATAACAGATCCTAGGCCCAAATCCACATAATTCTTAAGTTTTTAGTGTAAAATTTGTGGTTCTTACACTTACCCATCTACGTTGAGTGTGTATCACATGTGATACACTTATATATATACATATATATATATATATATATATATATATATGAATACATACATATATACGTATATATATATGTGTATATTCATATATATGTACGTAGATATAGGCATGCATGTATATAAGTATATATGTTGTTTTTCATCTTTTCCATCATTTATATCTTGGTATATGAACATTTTTTTTAGATATCTACATGATATATGCCATTCTTCTTCTATTTTCATATTAATCCAGTTGTTTTGCAGGAAATATGAGGGGCATATCATCATTTGAGATTTGTATTTTCAAAGTTCAAACCTTGTAATAAGTTAGGCCTTAATGAGAATTTATATTTTCTGTTTTAGATAGAATGAATGAGCATTATAAATATCATAAATTGCTTATTTTCATGCTTTTCGCTTTTATTTCTCAAAGTCTCACAATGGTGAAACACGAATGGCACACGCACCATTTCGTAGGAGGTAAATTAATCCTAAGTTGATGATTTACATCAACGGCCATAGTCGGGATGTAAACAAAACTTAGTATTTTTATCTTTTATAAAATAACACTGGATCCACACTGGATCCTCTTCAAAAAATCATCATATTTTATTTAAATATTTTCTTCTTTTATCAGAATTTAATCTAAAATTAATTCAATATATACACCAATGGCCATAGTCAGGGTATATTGAGAGTTAATTTTATTTTAAATTTTATAAAAGCACAAAAAATATATTTTATTCTTCATTTGAATTTAAATGTGGTTATTATATAATATATTCAATGACCATAGTCAGGAATATATTATATCTTCAACCTTATTCTTAATTCACTTAAAGAATGAAATAGCTCTTCAAAGTCCTATTTCAAAATCATTCAAATTCATTCATCATTTAGGATAGAATTGCATCATATTTTCAAAATTCTTTTTCAAAAAACCAAGTGATTTTGAATATCTTTCTTCAAATTTCTATTTCAAATTCCAATTCTATCTCGATTTCAAAGTCCAATTTGACTTTGGAATTTCAAAACCATTTTATATTCAAAATTCTAATTCAAATTCAAAGTTCAATTTAAACTTTGAAGTTTCTGATTCATCTTCTGATTCAAAATCAAGTTTTCTTCAAATTTCAAAGTTGAGATTGATTCCGAATCTCAAAATCTAAATCTTCCTAAGCTTTAAATTCAATCTGGCTTGCCAAAACCCAGATCCATCTTCAAAAGCCCCATTTGGATTTTCAGAATCCAAATTCAAAGTTAGATCCTAATCCCAACTTGGATCCAGACTTCCAAGTACAATCTCCATTTTGAATCTCAGGCTTCAGATCCAGAATCCATTTAGGGTCTAGAATTCAACTTCCACTTTGGCTCTCAGACTTCAGATCCAGAACTCAATTTCACCTTTTGGATCTCAGGCTTTAGATCCACAATCTATTTAGGATCTAGAACCCAATTCTACTTTAGATCTCAGACTTCAGATCCAATTCCATTTTAGGATCCAGAACCCAATTCTACTTTGGATCTCAGACTTCAGATCCAATTCCATTTTAGGATCCTGAACCCAATTCTACTTCGGATCTCAAACTTCAGATCCAATTCCACTTTAGGATCTCAGATCTCAGATCCAAATTCCATTTAGGATCCAAAATTCAAATTCCATCTTAAATTCTAGATTTCAAAATCCAATTCCATTTTTTTAGATCTCATCTGAACTTCTTAAATCCATTTCTATTTTTAAAATACCATTTGGATTTCTCAAATCCATCCTGAACTCCAACTTTCAAATCAATCCCATTTCTCAATCCTATTTAGATTTCCCAAATCTCTTTCAGATTTCAAACTTCAAAGCCAGAGTTCAACTTCATTTTTAGATATTCATTTCCTTTCCTAAACCCAAGTTTAAAATTTAAGATTCAAAGTCCGTTTCTGACTTTGAAACTTCATTTCAGCTTCAAATCATTCTCTCTCAGAAATCAAGATTTATTCTTCCAACTCTAAATTACTTCAAAGACTTAGAACTTCTCTGATCTATCTTAAAAATTCTAAGTTGGATTTTATCATCCAGAAACCATTTCTTCACTCTATTTATGAGAAACACTTGGAGATTTCCAAATCATTTTCAAAAAGAGCATACATCTTTGCATTGCACAGACATGATTCTTTGTGCATTTAGACTTATGATAAATCCTTAGATAATTTCTTAGCAAAGCAAAAGGCATGAATTCGACCCTTGGTTCGGTTACCCCTGGTAAAGGCGCCAGGAACGGTCGAACCTCGTACCGACGAGCGAATCTCGTCTTCCAGTTTTCCCGCAAATATTTCAAAAACGGAGGCGAGTTATTTTCTAAATATCTTCAAAATTAAGGTCAAGTGAGACCCCGCAAAAGAGTTCCTCTTCTCTCTTCTTTTCTCTTCTCTTCTCTCTTCTTTTCTTTCTTTTATTTTTTCCCTTCAAAAGGGAGGAAATAAAGGTTAGAAAAGGAAAAGAGAAGGAAGAGAGAGAAATACCAAGAGAAGAAAATTTTTGCGATGATCACACACATGAAACTTTTCATTCGTCACATGTGTTAACATCAATTATGACCTCTATTTACTTATCAAGTTACAATTCTTACTATCAATAAAAACTTAGTGTTTCACCTTTAGGTAACATCCCACATTTCCAACTACAAGTAGAATGCCCATACGCAATTTTATAGCGAATCACAATTCTTAATGGCAAATAAAGACCCCACCCATTTTCAGCTATAAGCATAATGCCCATACACAAACAACAAAGGACTGACTCATGTTGCACCAGTGTTGACTCTTTGTTCTTCCCAATATGCCTTACTGCACTAGGGGTCAACTCACTAAGGGGTCGAGTCCCATGCGTGGTATGTGGGTGTGTGTTTAGTCATAACATCAATGGGAATCACATATTTAATTATCTATGTAGGTGTAGCAGAATGACATTTTATAAAACTGTAGCACCTAAACAAGGGCAGCAAGGAGGATGGATATGCTTGATACTTGATAAGCTTATTTGCTTGAACAAAAGCCTTTCTTTTTCGATAAAGAACAAAACCTTCACTTTTACAACCAAACAAGTAACAACTCGACCAGACAACTATTACCAAATAACATTGTCAGAAAGGGGACCAGGTATGATAGAGAGGTGAATCTTATGAAAGAAACAACAACTCTATGATCCAAAAGGGCTGCCAATTATTCCTGTGAGCTCAGACTGACAGAATCTTTCAGCTCTATATGAATAATACAACCCGTAGTAGGACACAATGAACAATAGAGTGTGGTCACTTATGTAATGAAAATTAACATCAACATTAAGTCTGGTTCAAAACATTCAGATTGCAACCTGTTAGTCCAGTATGGCTTCACATATATACTGAAAATCGACATCAATACTAATTCCGGTGATTGAGGGTAATCCTCCCTAATCCTGATATCAAGTCCTAAGTTCGGCCACAATGACTGAACCAACATGCAACGTGCAGCCAGATATAACGGGGATTGATCCACGGTTCATAGCACCCATGGATTGCTTTTATTAACAGCTATTATATAGCAGGGTCTTGTGCAACTATCAGAAATTTAATGGTTGGCAAACAAATTCTTTATATCAAGCCCACACTACAACTACGTCAGGTAGATACTGAAGCTACAACATATAACTAAAATTCACTGATTCCTCGCAATTATTTAAAATTTATAAGAAGCTAAAAACCGATCTTTCATGAAATTATTTAAACCTAACATATGAACAAGCATCCCTAGTAGTATGAAGAGCCAATGTAACGGGAAAGAGCTAACAGGGCAGATCGGCTATTACAAAAGAACTTCTCAGGGAAATAAAAATAGAGAAATCACGGTTTTCACGATCGCAGGGCATCTGCCCCTATCAGAAATCCGTAAAACCCCCTTTTGAACAACATACTAAAACCCCCAATTCCACGATTTGGGCTTTTCAAACTGGGGTTCACCGAGAATCCCGAGTCCGAGGATCTGGGACTTTCAGCAACCCACACATCTTACACGACACCATGTTATCACCTCAAGCAGAAAAAAACTACTGTGGATCCTACTATCGGAAATCCAAAATCCATAGCTCCCTTCATAATAACAATCCGAAACCCCAAAATCTCCTCTAGGTGATTTGGATTCTACAACCAACCTCCTGTACCGGAGTGCGTATACCCAAATCGCAAAGGACAGTTTAGTGACACACACCCATTTTTAGGATTTCAAAATCCCTAATTCTAAGATTTGGAACTTCCGACATCGAAAGCCCAAAATCCCCCTTTTCATTGAGGGATTCTCGATCACCCCCACACAACATGCTCGACATACGATATACCCGAAGAAGACAAACAGTAAAACCTACCTTTTTTCGGCGAGATGGTTGCTACTACAATGAGTGAGAGGTCGACTGGCTCCGGTGACCCAGCTTCTTCTGCCGAGTGGAAGGAGGGGATACAGAGGGTAGAGAAGAGAACAAGAGAGATGAGAGGGAGAGACGAGGTGAGGAGATTTGTAAGAAGGTGGACCCCGAAAAGGAAGGAGGTGGTTACCTCCTTCACTCCTCCCGGCGGCTGCGCTGCACCTCCTCCCCATTACGATTTTCTTCTTGCGGGGTTAGGGTTCACTCTGAACCCTAACCCTCTCTTTTTATCGGGCAACCCGTATCGGGTTGCCTTTATCCTTAGTTTTTTTTTTCTAACGTGTTACTTACCCGGTACGCGGGGCGCGGCTCGGGTCCGGATTTCGAGACCTGCTTGCCTATCGCGATCTGGATCAGTGGATCCCTTGCTTACCCGGGTCCGCGATTTGGATCCGAAGTTCTCCAACAGTGTGGATCCACATATTGGATCCACACGTTATGTTTACTTTATTTTATAACTCTTTATGGATCCTGGATCCGAGATTTGGATCCCAGGCCCAAATCAAACCATTTACGCATTATATCTATAAAATTTCAATTAATTCTCCCAAAAAAAAGTGGTTATTACATGTGAAGCTTGCGGAGTTCTCGTACAACAATAGTTACCATGCCAGTATTGGTATGACCGTACGAAGCTCTGTATGGTCGATCTTGCAGATCCCCGGTGTGTTGGGATTAGGTTGGAGTGCGAGCAGTGAAATTTTCAGAGGCTATCTAGCACTGTTTAGATCAGGTGCGGTTGATCCGACAGAGGTTGGTTGCAGCGTAGTGCAGGCAGAAGAGATATGCCAATCAATGGCGTAGGAAGCTTAGTTTTGCTATGGACGATCACGTTTTTGGTCAGATTTCATTTATGACGAGTGTGTTCAGGTTCGAGAAGAAGAAGTTGAGCCCTTGGTTTGTTGGACCTTTCGAGATTCTCGAGCGCGTTAGCGAGTTAGCTTACCGTGTGACGCTTCCTCTTCAGTTTTCTCAGATTCAAGTCTTCTATGTCTCAATGTTGTGGAAGTATGTGCTTGACCCCTCACACGTGATCCACTATGAGGCGATTGAGGTACAACCTAACTTGACGACAAAGGAGAGACCAGTGAAGATTTTGGATCACCAGGAGAGGACACTTCGTAGTAGGACGATTGCATTCATGAAGTTTCGTTGGCAACATCACGGACTGGACGAGTGCACCTGGGAGCTCGAGGCCGATATGCGTAACCACTACTCACATTTATTCAGTACGTTTTTAATTTCGCGGACGAAATTCTTTTAAGGGGGTAGGGATGTAATATCATGTGTTTTTTTATGATGTATAATCTTGAAAATCATGAAAATTTGGTTAAGTATTTAATGTATATGATAAAAATCGTAAAAAATATCCTTAAATATGGGTGACATCAGCTGGGTCTGGGCGTGGCCCACTGACAAGACCAAGTTGAGCCAACTATTATTTGAGAAAATTTTTGTTTTTAACCTTTAAATTTGAGCAAAATTCAGATTATATTGAGGTGAAATTCAGTGACGAAAATCAAGTAAGTATACTATTAGATGCGTCTCTTAATTCTGAGAATGTTGGTACCTTATTTTTTTGAAATCAGGTTATGATTTTTCCCGAAAATCACATTTTTCAAAAATGACCCGCCTCTATTCTTACCTTTTTCTGGATTGGATCAGACTGGATCCGTTCCGTTTGATCAAAGTTAATATGGATCTAGACCCAGTCTAGGACACATATTAACTAGGATCTAATCCAGGTTGGATCCATATGAATTTTGGACATGGATTTGGATATTGGATCCGGATATAGATTTAAAATCTAAATATGGCCAATTTAAAACTTTAAAATCAATTTAAAAGTTAATTTAGGATGATAGAGTCCTACCTAGAGTAGAACCAGAGTTATCAGAAGCGCCTAGGGTAATGGGGAAGCGCGCTTCCCCGATACACGCTTTGGAAGCGCGAAACGTCGCACTTTCAAAACGTGTGGGGGAAGCGGCCCCTTTTTTGGGAAGCGTGCTTCCCTTTTATGGGAAGCGCGTTTTCCTTTTATTGGAAATGCGCTTCCCCCTCGCTTCCCCCACACTTCTCCATTTTTTCATTTTTTTCGCTTCCCCCTCGCTTCCGGTTCGCTTCCTAGGTCGCTTCCGAGATGGTTCGTAATTTTCTTCTAAGTGGTCCCACGCTTCCCCGCTTCCTACATTTTTGAAAGTGCCTCGCTTTCCGTATCGGTTCTCGCTTCCTCAACTAGCAACTCTGAGTAGAACTCTACTCCAGGGATACTTCCAGAGGGGGGCGACATTCTCTGGAACATTCTATATATATTATATTTATAATAAAAATAAAAATGATTAATAAAATAATTAATTAATAAAAAAGAGAAGTATTTAGAGAGGTAAAGTTCTACCTTTGGTAGAACTCTACTCTCTATTAGAGAGTTATCTAGAGGGGGACGTCCCCTCTAGATAAGAAGTTAGTTAGAAGATAAAAAAACAAAAGAGATAACATTATATATAGGGGCTGGATTCCCTCTCTCTCTAGAATCTTGATTCTAGAGAGAGAGGGTGCCCAACTCGTGAGAGAGAAGAGAGAAGAGAGAAGAGAGAAAGAGAAAAGAAAGAGATAAAGAGAAAAAAGAAGAAAGAAAGAAAAAAAGAAAAAAAAAGAAAGGAAGAAGAAGAGGAAGGGGAGGAGAAAATCCATCTCCCTCGTCGATCATCCATTGTTTTTTCTTTTGGTCTTTTCCACTTCCTATCTAAGGTACTGAGTTTCTCTTTAAGTCTTACGAGAAGAAATGAGTATGAATCGGATTTGATGTATACATATTAGATGAAAAAGGAAAAATCTGACTTTAAATATATATATATATATAGGTTTATTTCTCAGTGACAATCGATTTTCCCTATGTGTACAAATCTGGAAATGCATGGAAACATATTCCAGATTTGTTGATACTTATGCTTTCATTTTTACATGAGAAAAAAAGGAATCATGTAGATAGATTTTCGATTTTTTGATGCTCACCTACTGTTGCCAATGGATTTAATGGTTCACACATATAGTTGATAGACAAATTTTCTGGTTCTATAGTTATCTCATCTGGTACATATCTGCAACATTATATATATATATATATATATATATATATATATATATATATATATATATATATATAGATCTCATGCAGATCTGGTAGAGATAGCATATATATGTGTGCAGATCTGCCAAGTTTCCAAGCATGCAGATTAGGTCAGACTTGTCGATTCCTCTTGTGGTCAGATCTGGCCAGATATGCTATTCTCTTGAACACGCAGATCTGGATTGAGTGGATACTCGGGCCGATCTGGTCCAGATCTGCCGAGTACGTGTTTGTTCAACTTGTGATCAAACATATGATTTTGACTGTAACGACCCTAACTCATACCCATGAAACAACAACAACAACTACTATGCCTTCATCCCAAAACAATTGGGGTCGGCGATATAAACCAACAAAGAAAATAATTCTGGGTCTTCCACATGAATGCTTCTCCTCCAATCATTTCTATCCAATGCTATGTCCTCGGTGAGGTTCAAAGCATTCATATCCTTTCCTATCATCTCCATCCAAGTCTTCCTAGGCCTACCCCAACCTCTTTTAACTAATATATTTTCCCATTTCTCCATCCTTCTAACTGGCGCATCATTAGGCATTCGCCGAATATGTCCAAACCACCGTAAACGATTCTCTCTCATCTTATTTTCAATGGGTGCAACGCCTACCTTCTTACGTATCTCCTCGTTCTGAATCTTATCTTTTATTGTATTTTCACACGTCCATCTAAGCATAAGCATCTCAGCTACACTCATTTTTTGAATATGATGTCTCTTGGCAGCCCAACGTTCCGTACCATATAGTAAAGCGGGCCTAATAGTCGTCTTATAAAACTTTTCCTTCAACCGCAATGACATTCTACGATCGCACAACACTCCAGTTGTACTTTTCCATTTCATCCACCCAACCTTTATCCTATGATTTACATCTCCATCAATTTCTCCATACTTTTGAATGATAGATCCCAAATATTTGAAACAATCATCCACCGATATTTCTTGCTCACCAAGCTTCACTATACTCACTACTTCGTTGCCTACTAAACCAACATTCCATATATTTTGTCTTACTCTTACTCAACTTAAAACCTCTTGCTTCCAATGTCTGTCTCCATAATTCTAACTTAGCATTAACCCCAGCTCTAGACTCATCAATCAAAACAATATCATCAGTAAACAACATACACCACAACATATTTTCTTCTCGTAAGCTCATCCATCACTTTAGCAAATAGGAAAGGGCTTAAAGCAGATCCGTGATGTAACCCAACTGTTATAGGAAAATTGGTTGTCACCCCTCCATAAGTGCGGACATTGGTTACTACTTCTTCATACATATCCTTAATTATACTAATGTACTTGAGAGAAACACCTTTCTTCATCATTGTCCACCAGAGAACGTCCCTAGATACTCTATCGTATGCCTTCTTTAAATCAATAAAAACCATATGCAAATCTTTGTTCCTCTCTCTATTTCTCTCAATAAGTTGTCTAAGAAGATATATAGCTTCCATAGTTAATCTTCCAAGCATAAAACCAAATTGATTCTCCGATATCATGACAACCTTCCTCAACCTAGACTCAATCACCCTCTCCCAAAGTTTCATAGTATGACTCATGAGTTTTATACCACGATAGTTTGTGCAATCTTGTATATCACCCTTATTCTTATATAGAGGCACCAAAGTACTCTTCCTCCACTCATTAGACATCTTATTTGTCCGCCAAATCTTGTTAAAAATATTTGTCAACTATTCTAAACCTTTATCTCCCAAGCATTTTCAAGCCTCGATAGGTATACCATCTGGGCCAACTACCCTTCTTGATTTCATTTTCTTCAAAGCCTCTGCAATTTCTTTCTTTTGAATCTTGCGCATGAAGTCACGATTCATCTCATGAAAAGGAATGGACAAGTCTCTAAGATCCTGAGCATGACTTCCATTAAATAGCTTATCAAAATAATCTTTCTATCTCTCCTTAATTTCCTAATCTTTGACTAAAACCCTTTGTGTTTCATCTTTGATACATCTAATCATACCTAGATCCCTCGATTTCCTATCGCTCATCTTTGCAAGCCTATAAATATCCTTCTCGCCCTCTTTGGTATCCAACTTGTCATAAACCTCCTTATATACCTTATCACTCGCGTTTCAAACTACTATTTAGCTTCCTTCTTTGCTATCATATACTTCTCCAAATTCTCATTATCACGACTCTTACTTAGATTTCTATAACACTCTCTTTTAACCTTAATAGCTAATTTGACATCCTCATTCCACCATGATGTATCCTTACCTAGTGGTGCACCGCCTTTAGACTCACCCAATACCTCCTTAGCTACTTTTCTCATACCACCCGCTATCTTATTCCACATTGATTCTGAATCCTCCTCGAGACACCAATCAACTTCCTTAACTACCTGCTCTACAAACATTCCTTGTTTAGCTCCTTTCAGTGCCCACCACTTAATTCTAGGATCTATCCTATGTCTATCCCTTTTGCGACATTGTCTAATTTTAAGATCTAAAATTAAGACTCTATGTTGTGTAGCTACACTTTCTCCTGGTATAACCTTACAATCGATGCAACAACCCCTATCTCTCTTTCTAAGTAGGAAAAAATCTATTTGACTCGTATTAACCCCACTTTTAAATGTTACTAGGTGAGACTCCTTCTTCCTAAACCAAGTGTTTGCTAAGATCATATCATAGGACAAACCAAAATCTAAAATCCTTTTTCCACTTTCGTTTCTTTCTCCTATACCATAGCCTCCATGGATACTTTCAAATCTATCCCTACTAATGCCTACATGCCCATTAAGGTCACCGCCGATGAAAAGCCTTTCTCCATAAGATATCCCTTGTACTACTCCATCTAAATCTTCCCAAAATTGACGCTTAATGGAATCATCTAAACCTACTTGAGGTGCATAAACACTAATAATATTAATAATATCCGTACCTAATACTAATTTAATAAGTAAAATCCTATCACCTTTCCTACGGACCTCAACTACATTATCTATAAACTCACGACTCATAACAATCCCTACTCCATTCCTATTTCTATTTATTCCTGTATACCAAATCTTATATCCCCGAGGTTCTATCACTTTTGCCTTCTCACCTACCTATTTGGTCTCTTGTAGACATAAAATATCAATCTTTCTCCTACACATAACATCTACTAACTCTACCAATTTACCCGTTAAAGACCCTATGTTCCAAGTGGCTAACCTAATTTTATGGTCTTGGACTAACTTCTTTACCCCCACCCGTCCAACAAAGTGAGGGAACCCTTGCTTATTTGACACCACATCCGGGCGCCAGTGTGACGCGTTGCTTCTGGGCGACGACCTAGCAACCCTTGCCCATTTATCACTACCTCCAGGCCTATAGAGTACAACGCGTCGCTCAGTAGGGAACGCCTCAACGAAATTCTCATATTGGTTCATATTCATAGGGTATGACTAAGTTTTTATGCTGGCTGTCACTGGCCTACCGCAACCCTCCTTCTTTATCCGGGCTTGGGGACCAACAGTGTATAACTGGCGGAGTTAACTTATACTCATGAAACAATGACAAATTTTTTTATTTTTTTTAAAAAAGTGCGAAAATATTCTTAGAGACCTGACCTTTACAATTATATCACATCAACAACCACAAGGGATCTTATACCCATCTTTCAAACCAAATCAACTTTATTTATTAAAGTGATAGAGTCTGAGACATAAGCAAATAAAAAATAAATAAAGTAGAAAGAAGAGCCACATCGTCCCAAGAAAAGTCTGACAAGTAGTCGCATAACCCTCGTAGCTCCTCGCAAAGTAAATCCCTTCACTGGGCCTTAGAAACTGTAAAAATACAAAAGTAAGGATGTCAGAATTCAAAGAATTCTGTGTATGAATCCTTCTAATAAAACAAATAAGTAAAAAGAATACAAATAAGATAAATGCAATATTTTAAAGGGATGCAATTATAACAAATTCATAATCCATTTAACAATTCATGCAATATGGAACAAGTGCTAAACAAGAGGGAACAACTAATAAGCAATAACGAACATTAACTAAGCAACAAAGACATTTATCGTGTAATAACCAATACATCACAAATAAGAAAACAAGTAAATATGCATGATCTAATGCATAGCAGGAATATGCCTGATTTCAATGCACATGCATGAATAAATTATTATCTTTTATAAGAGTTTTTTTTCATATGCATGTCCCTATTAAATGCACACAATTTAAGTTCTTATTTTTATTACCGTTGCCTGCGAATACTCCAAACGGGTAAAAGTTTTCGAGGTCAAGTTAAGTTCCAAATTTTAGCTTAACACAATTTGTATTTTATTACTGAGTTCCAAACTTAGCCCTCGACAGAAACAACCTTCGGAATATTAGAAATCAACATCTAATGTCAAAAAACTATGAAAATCAACAACCATAATGCTACTTTCTTGGTATACCAAAACAACAGTTGTGTCTATACACCACTCTCAAGTAAACTTACTGATTCTCTCTAAAACCGTGGTAAGGAGAACAACCTCAATATCAGGTTCAGGGGCAACAATAATGCACATAGAGTTTTAGTATCGTCACGGTTCCCTAAAACCGCAATGTCCAAGATTCTCATACTATAGAAGAGACATCATGAAAACACAAATTATACTGTTCTTTTAATTTCTTTTATCTTGTTATTAATTCATCTTCTTTAATTTGCAATTCAACATACAAAATTAATAACACAAGCTCGCAAATCAACATGCGAAGTTCTTCACGGGATCACAACCCATGACAACATCGAACATGACAATTAAAACAATAATTTCACATTTGATTTTTGCAATGCATAAAACAACTAAAACAAGACCTACGATGATCAATTTTGATCACCAATGCATTCCTATGCAAAAATCATGAATCAGATGCCATTATGCATTCATTCCACATGCCTTCCAATGTACAATCTTGTATGCCAATATAGAGAGGTGCATAAAACAACAGTATTTATAAGCATGTGTATGAGTTCACACCTGTATGTTAAATACATGCTTTCATTCAATTCACATATTTGTGTCAAATGCATGCTTTCGTTCATGAATCATTTTAAATCAAACATGTGAACATTCATGCAAATCATCTACATGAAAAAATATATCGATTTTCATGTATGCACGCATAAAACCGAATTTAATTCAAAACACAAATCTGAAAATTTACATGCATAATTGAATTTGGCTCCAGATTACCATAATCATGAGTATAACTGAAAGTTTAAGTATTTTAAGTTGGCCCTTATGCATAAACTGAGTATAAAGCCACTTATGAAATCTAAATATATTTTTTGTTGCACATGTAACTTAAACATTCAGTTCAAGAGAGGATGTAAATTCAACCCACTAAAATCATCATATACACCCTTTTTTTTCCAAACTGACTTGGGCCTCGGCTGGGTCCAGTAGGCTCGGCAGGCCTGTCTAGGCCTAGCTGAACAGTGCCAAGTTTGGCTGGTCTTGACCAGCCGATCTAGTTCGGTTGGTCTGCCGACCAGACCACACACACACACACACCTATTCATTTTTTTTTTTTGAAAACAAAAACAGTTTTTTTTTTCTTTGAAAAGAAATCAGTCTCGCTTGGCAGGGGGCCTGCCCAGCCTGCACTTGCCCAGCCGAGCCAGTCAAACTTTCAATCATAAAAAAACTACAGATTTACCTGTTAAATATGTATGCATATGAAAGTCTAGAATCAGGTATGCATGCATTTACAACTTTATATCACAAACATGCATGTATAGGCAACCTGCATTCAGGTATGCAGTTTAGCGTGCTTACACAGGTCTTTACATTCCGATTTTTACATGGATGTTAAAAGAGAATGAACATGCAACTTTACATAATATTTTAACGTGACACAATTTCTATTTTAACATGGAAGTAAGAATACATGGAAATTGTTCTAACATGCAAACCACAATATGTGACTTTTTTTTTTTGACAATATGCCAGCCCAGCCGACCAATCAGCTGGGATTGGACTGTTCCAGATTCAGTCCAGCCGACTGAATCGGCTGAAGTCATATATATATATATATATATATATATATATATATATATATATATATATATATATATATATATATATATATGTGTGTGTGTGTGTGTGTGTGAGCAATATACTGTTTTCCACATCAACAGCGGTCCAGCCCAAATATGGACAATGGTTTGGGACTGGACAGCAGATTGTCCTATCCCAGCCGACTGTTCAGGCTGGCACTGGACAACCGTCCATACTGTCCCAGACCCGAAAATCATCCAAAAATTTAAATTTATCGTTTTAACTGAGTATGCACATATTTTATTTTCATAGATCTGGTTCTGTTTTAAGAACCACAGCCCCGTATCCACTTGTCCATATATATATATACACTTGTCTAGGGGACAAATCTGTTCAGAATGGACAACATGGATAGGGGCTCAAATTTGGCCGGATTTACCCATCATCACTGTGGCCAGATCTGCCCGCTAAAAGAACGGAACAAAACTGTCCAGACCTGTCCAAAGTGTCCGTATAAGGCAAAAACATATATATATTGAGGAAAACATAAAAACATGCAAAAAATTGTAGAAAAACAAATATCACATGATCTAAGCCTTCCTACATTGATTCCCATGGATTAAACCATGAAAAATCAAGATAGAATCCATGGTTCCCTATAAAAACATTGTTTAAAGCTTATTTAGGTTTTTTTCCTCATTCGAGACAAAAGAAAGACCTATACCTTAACCGTAGATCGAAAAGAAGTTAAGGATGGATGGGTAGAAAACACCGAAGGACTGGAGATGAATGAATCTCCAAGCTTGTTCTTCTTCCTCTTTTCCTCTCTTTTTCCTTATTTTCTCTCTTTCTTTCTCTCTATTAAGTTGCCGATTTTTTTTTGTACTTTATATAGACAAAGAGGGGGGTGACTCCCCCCCTTTCTCCAGTCCCTTCTAGATGGGCTGGAGAGAGGGATCTCTCCCCAAGATGGACTCTTTTCACTCTTTAGAGTTCCAAAATTTTTTGAACTCTCGGGTTAACTTTTCATATTTTTATTTCACTTGAACTCTAAGTCTCTTAAACCTTCTTAGATCCTTCTATGTGTGTTTAAGGACTCTACTGAGAGTCCTAAACAAATATCAAAATAAAATTTCAGAATTAAATAAAATTAATTAATTAATTAATTAATTAATTAATTAATTATTAATTATTAAATAATAAATAATTATCCAAAAGCTTCCAAAAGTTGCCATATTAACTTGGGAGACTTCTTAACATTAATAAACTTCAATTTAAAGGTACCTAATGAATTTAAAGTTGGAAATTCGTTGGGCATGGATTTAGATCTGAATCCAAATCCAAAATCCAAATTCATCTCCAAAAATCCAAATGGGTCTAGGGCTAGATCAAATCCAGATTAATATGGGTTTTGGATAGAGTCCAGATTCATATTATTTTGGATCAAATCCATCGGATCCAGTCCGATCCAAATTCGGATCTTAACCGACAAACTGCTCATTTTTTAAAAAAATGTGATTTTCGGTCAACCGTTGCCCGAATTCAGAAAAGTAAAATATTGTTGTGCTCAAAATTTTGAGATGCATCCAGCGATATATAACATGAACATAAATTCCGAATTTTGCCCGAAAATAACCTGAATTTTGCTCAATTTTTCTTGAATTTAAAGGTTGAAAGCAAAACTTTTTCTCATGTTTTAAGTGGTTCGTTTAGGCCTTGACAATGAGACCTGGGCCCAGCCTAGACTCAAAAGTATCGTTTTAAAATCAAGAATCTATCAATTTTTCTTCTATACTTAGTTAAGTGTGAAAATACGTGATATTACATTAATACTTAACCATACATGATTTTGAGGGCTGTTAACTACCTACACCTGTGGACTGATATTGAACTCATTTTGGTCATATTCTTAGTTGATACAAGATTTGATCAGATTATATCAAATCTGATTTCTTGCCGATTGCCATTAATATTATTGTTTGTCATTAGATTTGATTTCCTATAATCAAATCTGATTTGACCACAAGAACTCTTCCTGTGTAAGGACTCTGCAAAATTTTGAATAGGGTGAAGCAGTTGGCTGTTGAAAAAAAAATCTATTTATGACTATCGTTAGAGCTGATTTCCTAAATATGTTGTTATTATTGCCTGAGTTCATAAACCCGACTTCTGTGAGGGCTATTAGCAGGCTGTTTATACCCTCTTTTATCAATGTTATGTTTGGTATCATAACTTTTTGATACTGTCATGTGGATTGGCATCAACTAAGTTTTGATGTTGTGATGGTGACTGCTGTCAGCACTCTGTTGGAACTTCGTTTATACCGTCATGTTGACTGACATCAAACTGTTCTCAGTGCTGCCATATGGACTGTAATAAATGCTGAAAAATATGTTGTACATATGTGTTTATGTGGACTGTTGTTGGGTATTATAGTGTTGCATATTTTTGTGTAACACTGTTTCGTTGTCCACAACATGTTGCTGTATGTTTCTGCAGCAGCAACATGCTGTCAACATGTCACTGTCCAACGACAACATGCTGCCAACATCATGTTATTTCCCAACGACAACATGCTGCTGCACATGTGATGCAGCATAAGTCTGGCCTGCCGGTTGGTGTTCAGTCCAATTAAATCTGGACTAGATTTGCCCCTTTTCGGCTGTTGTGCAATCTGATCAGATTGTCATGGTTTTTGCACATGGATTCTGATCAGATTAACCATGATTTGAGTGTGAAACCCAATAATAAAATGCAATTTGTTTATTAAGCTACAACTGAGAACCTAACTTGGACTTCAGGAATGTTGTGCCTATTTTGAGTATTTACGGGTTTAAGGAAAAGTGAAAACTAAAATTGTGTGCATTTAATAGGGAATGCATACAAAAGCAACTCTGATAAATAATTTAATAAGTTATTCATGCCGCATTGAATCATGTATATTTACTGTTCTGCATTAGTTCATGCATATGCATATTTGTTAATGCATGATACTTGTTTAAATGCTTGAATGATAAGTTCGTTATGAAAATTGTTATTGTGATATTCCTCTGAAATTATGCATGAATTTGGTTTATTCTATTTTCTTACTGTTTGGATTTTTAGAGTAATTCATATAAAGGACTTTGGTTCTTACCCGCTTTCAAAACTGTTTTACAAGACCGAGAGCTCAGTGATAGGGTGACTTGTTAGCTGGAGATTGCGAGCTTTGCGTGACGTGTTTTGGGTTCTTGACAGAGTGGCTTCTTGTGACATACTATTTCATTATTTTTGCTTATATGACATTTATTCAAGTGATTAATAAAGTTGATTATTTCTTCGTTGATTCAATGCACTATCTCTTGTGGTCTATCTCACATGGGTGCGGGTGTGGGTGTGGGTGCGGCGCGATTTAAAATTTTTTGGACACGGGGACTCGGCTATATATATATATATATATATATATATATATATATATATATATATATATATATATATATATATATATATATATATATATATAAAAGTGCAAAGACAGCACAGTCTGTGACTGTGCTGTGTGCACAACACAGTCCACTGTGCAAGCCCCCCCCCCCCCCCCAAGTTTTTTTTTTAAATTCTGTAGCCCAGAATTTTTTTTTTTTAAAATTCCAAAAAATAGACCAAAATGACCTTGGGTGCGTTGACCGCACCCATGTCGGTGCGTGTCGACGCGGGTGCTTCGACCTTGGAGCCAAGTCCGTGTGACATAGCTTGTGGTTTGGTATAATTAAATTTGTGAGACCCTAGATCCTTGAGTTTTGTTTCTGCAATTGTTTTAAAAATAAAAAATTCCACTTTTTATGAGGATAATTTGGGGGCGTTACACCATCTTCTATCAATCATGTCTCAAACTAGGCTATATCTTCCTTCATCGTTGCACAAATTTACCTATTAAGTAAAATAATTAAAAGTAACCGTTATAAAAGCAAAGTTAAATTTATACTTAGTAGAATATAAGAAACTTAAATTTATACTCCTTTTGACGACCCATTTTTTCGTATATGTAACACATAACAGGCTTTTCTTCACTATCAACCATTCGAGAAACACATAAACTAATTGAGCCATTGTTTTAAGAACATGACTCACCCCCTTGTGCTCAAAATTATGCTTTCACATATTTTACTAAATGATGTCCTTGAAAAACTGCTTTTGGACTAATCATCTCCAACAAACATGGACCTCAATCCTTTTTTGGATTTGTATATGCTTTAAAGGGTCAAAAACCTATTTGCAAACCTTGTTACTGCTGGCATATGTAGGTCCCTCTGTGTGTAGGTTCTCATTATACTCAACACTTGAGTATGTTTATATATAAATAACATCAATTGCTTTGCTTTTTTGAAGACATTCTTCAAATGTTGCAACTCTCCTGCATCTTCCAACGTCAAATCCACACGGTGTGCAACACAAAGAGTCCAAAACGTGCTTTCTTCTGTCCATCAACAATTTTTTTGTACTACTTTTGAGTCAACCACATGACAAAATGACTGGATGCCCAACTATGAGATGTGACAAGTTTGCAGGCCTTTAGCCCCTATTATGTATGATCATGTTCACTCAAATGCATACTTATGTTTTGATTAGTTTGATGTTTACATCTTCCTATTTGTTGCATTTTTATTAACCTGTATTGTGTGTTTGTGAATATTACATGTCCACATGAATCTAAGGGCATCTATGGGCGTCTTATTGCATTTGCTCTATGGTTAGTGATGATTTTATCCTGTCAATTTTTCCAGTTTGTTGTATCTAGTGCTGTTGCTGGTAAAGATTACCAGCATTGCAGTCTATATATGTGCTTGTTTCAAGAAATCCATGTTGAAATGTCACATCAAGCAAACACATACGATGCACACTTCACATGTACACACATGCATGCACAGAACACAAACACACACAAAGTCTCTAACATGCACATAAAGACGTGCTAACCCTGCATTATTTACATGCCATAACAGCCTTCTTTTTGACTCTCGATTTGCCATCTAGGTGGTGTTTTCTTTACTCTATCATAATTATTTCAGAAAATGAACTTTGTCCTCTTCTAATGCAGTTTGGGCCTCATGATGTGGTGGTTCTAAAACTGAATAAGGCTGAGTCTGGGAGTGCTTCTCTTGGACAGGGAGTGGTTTATCGTCTAAAGGTGTTTTCTTCTGCATGGATTGTGTGTTATCCATTTCATGTACAGTAGGAAAATGATGGTTTTTACCTTTGATGTTGGAAAAAGGCTCCTTTTTCTTAGCTTCTTTCTTTTTCATTTTTTTTTGTTGTTAATGTTCAGGATTCTTCAATTACAGTTGCTTTTGATGACATTCCAGAAGATGGTTTAAACGTTCCCCTCCGGCTAGAAAAAGTTGCAAATGAGGTGATCAATGGTTATTATTTAGTTTGCTTTTATTGAAGTTTAACCAAACATGTTAGCATAGACTTATGATTATTCCATGCATGTACTCCTGTTGGGTATTTGATTTGTTGTCTTTTACTTACAAGCTTGTTTTAGGTGTGATGCTTCATTGGTGTGACCTTTGAACCTTCGAGGATATGAACAGAAGATGTATGTTAGATTATTGCATGATTATTAGGGAATGCATACTGAGATTATCATTGACTGTGTGGATTCAAGGTACCATCAGCAAGTTCCTAAAAGATGTGCGCATAAGCTTTGGCTTATAAGTCCAGCAAATCATGTTTTCAGGAACCATAATACTTAGAGAACCTACTAGAATTTGGTGTGTCGAATGTCTGAATATTTATTGATACTTTCATTAAAATTTGAGATATTTATGAAGCTTCCCAATCTATGTCGCATGAATACAGATATGGACAGGAAAACAATATGACACAAGAAACAATTCATGATTTTTTATGAAAGTTAGGACATGAGGTCACACATTTTTAAATGTTTAATTTACAAAAATATATTGTTTATTTATATCAGATAATATTCACTTTCCAATAGTATATATCCACAAACTAGTAAGATCAAAACTATTACATAAAACAGAAAAATAACCATTAAAACCATTAATTGTACCCTTTTCAATGTTCCCCTTGGCTTGGTTCCCAACATGCATGTGTGAAATGACCATATGTAACGACCCCAAACTGATCGAAAAAAATGCAGATTTTTTTTAAACATTGCAGAAAATATCTCAGGGGCCTAGGCACATTATAGATTTAATTAATACAACCCAACAATCATTCCAAACATAATATAAATCAAATCATGAACTGAATTTGAATTTATTTAAATCAAATAATCTCCATTGAGGGTTCACATAGTTCCCCAAAAACAAAGACTCTCAAACACGTCGGAACCCTTACCACCATATCATAATCCTCGCTTCCTCCTGCTAGCTGGTCTCTCCATCACGATGTCTCGGTACCTGAAAAAGATTTTTAAAAACAATAAAAGAACCGAAGTCGTCACATGAGACCCTCTCGAAATCCAATAGTAAGGAAAATTAGAATATATTAAATCAAATATAAGTTTAAGAGGACACAACAAACATCACACATTTAGAACATGCTTACAATATAAGCAATTCAAATCAAACAACCAACAGTTTCATGCTAAATTAATCATTTAGGGATGCATGAACTATCGCAACATGCATTACTGGCTTTTTAAGTTCAATTACTAAGTATCGCCTTTGAATGCATGTCCCTTCTCAATGCAATACTTGCGTCAATCACTAAATATATATATTATCAGTCCAAACAGCAAAAATATATTTATTTAATAAAAACTATATTTATTAAATTTAAAAATAGGCACAAATTTATGAGATATTACACCGTATTAATGGATATGGTATTTTTATACATAGACAAATATGTCTTTATACCTGTGATAAATAACAAAGTATCTGAAAAATGACCATGTAATTTTCATATTAATATTTCGGTATGCAATGAAAGCAATATATTACCCATATTATTCCTGTGAAAATTTCTTACTAAGTTTCCAAAAAGCTGGCCTGTCGCTTTGCTGTTAATGTTGTCGCTTTTGAATAATAGTATATTGTTCATCATATATGGAGTATGAGCACATGCTTTAGTAAATGAGTGCCCATTTATTTCATGGAAGGAATTTGTACTAGCTTGAGTTTGCTTGCCATCCTGGATATGCATACACACATTCACAATTCTTAAATTACTATGTGGTTTGTGGATTCCTTGCTACTTATGCTAATCTTTTTGTGCAAATTCCAATGTTGTGACCTTTGGTCAGCCTATCCAGGTTGTGGGTTTTATGCTTACAGTAGTAATAGAGGTGAAATCTTGTTCTTGTGACAAACAAACTCATCCTTAACTTGGATTAGTGGACTTTCATTCATATGCCTTGTAATCCTTGATCGGAGTGCTCTATTATTTTCCATCATGACAAATAATAGACTACATTACTGGAGTATTGAAAGCTTGGTAACCAGTTCTTTTCTAATGGGAGGTTATTTGCTTTTGTCCTTGACCTTGTTTCTGTGATATAGGAGTAGACAAGAAATGCTCCACGCTTGCAGGGTAGTCAAATCTTCATTGTATAACCGATCCAAATAATAAAGACAAATAGTTCAGAAGTAACATGGTGAACAGGAGCATATGGTCATGAAGTATCAAATCAACATTCATGGACAATAAAAAAAAGAATATATCTGCAATATGAAAGACCAAATAATTCAAAATGGCCATCTGTGATAATTCTCCTGAGACCTGCGAGACCTGCATGAGTGTTTAGGATGATATAATAAAGTCAGCCCGCCATAGTGGACTCGGAACACATTGCAGCACAACAATTCTTACTGCATATATACCATGGATCAGTGCAATCTTGATCTCAATTTGCTTAATCTATTCATGTAGCTTAACATATGGAAACATCACTTTGTCTTTAAAAAGCTGAAATCATTGACTAAAATTGTCAGGTCATGGAAGACAATGGTACTAAACATCAACAATTTATATACATGTCACTGCTCTTAGGTTTCAGGAGTCTGATCAGAAAGTGTCTTTGTTTCTTGTGTTTCTAATAGTAAGAATATCTCCTTTATATTTGCAGAAACCCTATTCAAAGTGATGGGAGGAATCTCCAATTAAATTGGCATTTCAGTAAGCCCACAACTAAATCTTTGTAGTGATAGGAATTGTGATATGCATTCACACACAAACATATGTGTATGTGTATATATGTATGTGTCTGTATGCATGCATGTATGTGTATATGCTCATGTCAGGTTGGGGGAGTGTTTTTTTGTTCAGAAATATTATTGAGCAAATTTTGGTCAATTAGAAAATTACTGGGTTTATTTTATTGATGAAATTATTGATCATTCTATGATCATTGTGTGATATGCAGGAGGGGATGTGATAACATAATAAAAGTTGGTTGTCTTTTGTTCTGTTCTTATCAAACAATAGTTTTGTGCAATCATACATTAAGATTCCTTGTGCATAAAGTGAAGATATTAGCACTTGGCTAACATAACACGGTCAGGGCTGAACCACTCTTTTGTTCTTGTTGCATGTGCATGGGCTGCTGACATTCTTCAATTTTTATTAATATTTTTCCCTCTGGTATCGTTTATATTTTGTTCCATCTCACAATGATCTTCTGTTCTTTCTTAGCAAGGGATTTACATAAAATTATTAATGTAGGTTACCTACCGCAGGATGAAGGATGCCTTAGTACAATTAAGCAAAGCCATAAAGGGTCCTGCTGAAGATTTAATATCTGTGTTGTTTGGTGAGAGACCACCAACAGTGACAAAAAAGGCTGTCTCATTCACTCCTTTTAATTCAAATCTTGATCATTCACAGGTAATTTAAATGATTAATGTTGATGTGGTGCATTTTCCAGTAGTTTTCATGAATTAAGAAAAAATTGTCCCATTTATTCCTAGTCAGATAAATACAACAACAACAACTCCTACGCCTTCATCCCAAAACAATTGGGGTCGGCGATATGAACCAAAAAAGAAAATCATTCTGGGTCTTCCACGTGAATCCTTCTCCTCCAATCATTTCTATCCAATGCCATGTTCTCGGTGAGGTTCAAAGCATTCATATCCTTTCCTATCACCTCCATCCATGTCTTCCTAGGCCTACCCTGACCTCTTTTAACTAATATATTTTCCTATTTCTCCATCCTTCTAACTGGAGCATCATTAGGCCTTCGACGAATATGTTCAAACCACCGTAAAAGATTCTCTTTCATCTTATTTTCAATAGGTGCAACGCCTACCATCTTATGTATCTCCTCATTCCGAATCTTATCTTTTATTGTATTTCCACACATCCATCTAAGCATACGCATCTCAGCTACACTCATTTTTTGAATATGATGTCTCTTGGCAGCCCAACATTCCGTACCATATAGTAAAGCGGGCCTAATAGTCGTCCTATAAAACTTTCCCTTCAACCGCAATGGCATTCTACGACCGCACAACACTCCAGTTGCACTTTTCCATTTCATCCACCCAACCTTTATCCTATGATTTACATCTCCATCAATTTCTCCATACTTTTGAATGATAGATCCCAAATATTTGAAACAATCATCCACCAGTATTTCTTGCTCACCAAGCTTCACTACACTCCCATCATTGCTTCGTTGCTTACTAAACCGACATTCCATGTATTCTGTCTTACTCTTACTCAACTTAAAACCTCTTGCTTCCAATGTCTGTCTCCATAATTCTAACTTAGCATTAACCCCAGCTCTAGACTCATCAATCAAAACAATATCATCAGCAAACAACATACACCACGACACATTTTCTTGAATTGATCTCGTAAGCTCATCCATCACTATAGCAAATAGGAAAGGGCTTAAAGCAGATCCTTGATGTAACCCAACTGTTATAGGAAAATTGGTTGTCACCCCTCCACAAGTGCGGACATTGGTTACTACTTCTTCATACATATCCTTAATTATACTAATGTACTTGAGAGAAACACCTTTCTTCATCATTGTCCACCAGAGAACGTCCCTAGGTACTCTATCGTATGCCTTCTCTAAATCAATAAAAACCATATGCAAATCTTTGTTCCTCTCTCTATTTCTCTCAATAAGTTGTCTAAGAAGATGTATAGCTTCCATAGTTGATCTTCCAGGCATAAAACCAAATTGATTCTCCGATATCATGACAACCTTCCTCAACCTAGACTCAATCACCCTCTCCCAAAGTTTCATAGTATGACTCATGAGTTTTATACCACGATAGTTTGTGCAATCTTGTATATCACCCTTATTCTTATATAGAGGCACCAAAGTACTCTTTCTCCACTCATTAGGCATCTTATTTGTCCGCCAAATCTTGTTAAAAAGATTTGTCAACCATTCTAAACCTTTCTCTCCCAAGCATCTCCAAGCCTCGATAGGTATACCATCTGGGCTAATTGCCCTTCTTGATTTCATTTTTCTTCAAAGCCTCTGCAATTTCTTTCTTTTGAATCTTGCACATGAAGTCACGATTCATCTCATGAAAAGGAATGGAGAAGTCTCCAAGATCTTGAGCATGACTTTCATTAAATAGCTTATCAAAATAATTTTTTCATCTCTCCTTAATCTCCTCATCTTTGACTAAAACCCTTTGCATTTCATCTTTGATACATCTAACCATATCCAAATCCCTCGATTTCCTATCTCTCATCTTTGCAAGCCTATAAATGTCCTTCTCGCCCTCTTTGGTATCCAACTTGTCATAAACCTCCTTATATACCTTATCCCTCGCGTTCCGAAATACTTTTTTAGCTTCCTTCTTTGCTATCATATACTTCTCCAAATTCTCATTATCACGACTCTTACTTAGATTTCTATAACACTCTCTTTTAACCTTAATAGCTAATTTGACATCCTCGTTCCACCACGATGTATCCTTACCTAGCGGTGCACCGCCTTTAGACTCACCCAATACCTCCTTAGCCACCTTTTTCATGCCACCCGCTATCTTATTCCACATTGATTCTGAATCCTCCTCGAGACACCAATCATCTTCCTTAACTACCTGCTCTACAAACATTCTTTGTTTAGCTCCTTTCAGTGCCCACCACTTAATTCTAGGATCTATCCTATGTCTATCCCTTTTGCGGCATTGTCTAATTCTAAGATCTAAAATTAAGACTCTATGTTGTGTGGCTACACTTTTTCCCGGTATAACCTTACAATCGATGCAACAACCTCTATCTCTCTTTCTAAGTAGGAAAAAATCTATCTGACTCGTATTAACCACACTTTTAAATGTTACTAGGTGAGACTCCTTCTTCCTAAACCAAGTGTTTGCTAAGATCATATCATAGGACAAACCAAAATCTAAAATCCTTTTTCCACTTTCGTTTCTTTCTCTTATACCATAGCCTCCATGGATACTTTCAAATCTATCCCTACTAATGCCTACATGCCCATTAAGGTCACCGCCGATGAAAAGCCTTTCTCCATAAGATATCCCTTGTACTACTACATCTAAATCTTCCCAAAATTGAAGCTTAATGGAGTCATCTAAACCTACTTGAGGTGCATAAACACTAATAATATTAATAAAATCCGAACTTAATACTAATTTAATAAGTAAAATCCTATCACCCTTCCTACGGACCTCAACTACATTATCTATAAACTCACGACTCATAACAATCCCTACTCCATTCCTATTACTATTTATTCCTGTATACCAAATCTTATATCTCCAAGGTTCTATCACTTTTGCTTTCTCACCTACCCATTTGGTCTCTTGTAGATATAAAATATCAATCTTTCTCCTACACATAACATCTACTAACTCTACCAACTTACTAGTTAATGATCCTATGTTCCAAGTGGCTGACCTAATTTTATGGTCTTGGACTAACTTCTTTACCCCCACCCGTCCAACAAAGTGAGGGAACCCTTGCCTATTTGACACCACACCCGGGCGCCGGTGTGACGCGTTGCTTATGGGCGACGACCTAGCAACCCTTGTCCATTTATCACTGTCTCCGGGCGTATAGAGTACAGCGCGTTGCTCAGTAGGGAACGCTCTCAACGAAATTCTCATATTGGTTCATATTCATAGGGTATGACTAAGTTTTTATGCTGGCTGTCACAGGCCTATCGCAACCCTCCTCCTTTATCCGGGCTTGGGACCAGCAGTGTATAACTCAACAGTTATACACAAGCGGAGTTTCCTAGTCAGATAAATATACACTGCCGGTCCCAAGCCCGGATAAAGGAGGAGGGTTGCGGTAGGCCTGTGACAGCCAGCATAAAAACTTTGTCATATCCTATGAAAATGAACCAATATGAGAATTTCGTTGGGGCGTTCCCTACTGAGCGACGCGCTGTACTCTCTAGGCCCGGAGGCAGTGATAAATGTGCAAGGGTTGCTAGGTCGTCGCCCAGAAGCGACGCGTCACACCGGCGCCCGGGTGTGGTGTCAAATAGGCAAGGGTTCCCTCACTTTGTTGGACGGGTGGGGGTAAAGAAGTTAGTCCAAGACCATAAAATTAGGTTAGCCACTTGGAACATAGGATCATTAACTAGTAAGTTGGTAGAGTTAGTAGATGTTATGTGTAGGAGAAAGATTGATATTTTATATCTACAAGAGACCAAATGGGTAGGTGAGAAAGCAAAAGTGATAGAACCTTGGAGATATAAGATTTGGTATACAGGAATAAATAGTAATAGGAATGGAGTAGGGATTGTTATGAGTCGTGAGTTTATAGATAATGTAGTTGAGGTCCGTAGGAAGGGTGATAGGATTTTACTTATTAAATTAGTATTAAGTTCGGATATTATTAATATTATTAGTGTTTATGCACCTCAAGTAGGTTTAGATGACTCCATTAAGCTTCAATTTTGGGAAGATTTAGATGTAGTAGTACAAGGGATATCTTATGGAGAAAGGCTTTTCATCGGCGGTGACCTTAATGGGCATGTAGGCATTAGTAGGGATAGATTTGAAAGTATCCATGGAGGCTATGGTATAGGAGAAAGAAACGAAAGTGGAAAAAGGATTTTAGATTTTGGTTTGTCCTATGATATGATCTTAGCAAACACTTGGTTTAGGAAGAAGGAGTCTCACCTAGTAACATTTAAAAGTGGGGTTAATACGAGTCAAATAGATTTTTTCCTACTTAGAAAGAGAGATAGGGGTTGTTGCATCGATTGTAAGGTTATACCAGGAGAAAGTGTAGCTACACAACATAGAGTCTTAATTTTAGATCTTAGAATTAGACAATGCCGCAAAAGGGATAGACATAGGATAAATCCTAGAATTAAGTGGTGGGCACTGAAAGGAGCTAAACAAGGAATGTTTGTAGAGCAGGTAGTTAAGGAAGTTGATTGGTGTCTCGAGGAGGATTCAGAATCAATGTGGAATAAGATAGCGGGTGGTATGAGAAAAGTAGCTAATGAGGTATTGGGTGAGTCTAAAGGCGGTGCACCACTAGGTAAGGATACATCATGGTGGAATGAGGATGTCAAATTAGCTATTAAGGTTAAAAGAGAGTGTTATAGAAATCTAAGTAAGAGTCGTGATAATGAGAATTTGGAGAAGTATATGATAGCAAAGAAGGAAGCTAAAAAAGTTGTTCGAAACGCGAGGGCTAAGGTATATAAGGAGGTTTATGACAAGTTGGATACCAAAGAAGGCGAGAAGGATATTTATAGGCTTGCAAAGATGAGAGATAGGAAATCGAAGGATTTGGGTATGGTTAGATGTATCAAAGATGAAACGCAAAGGGTTTTAGTCAAAGATGAGGAGATTAAGGAGAGATGGAAAGATTATTTTGATAAGCTATTTAATGATAGTCATGCTCAAGATCTTGGAGACTTCTCCATTCCTTTTCATGAGATAAATCGTGACTTCATGCGCAAGATTCAAAAGAAAGAAATTGCAGAGGCTTTGAAGAAAATGAAATCAAGAAGGGCAGTTGGCCCAGATGGTATACCTATCGAGGCTTGGAAATGCTTGGGAGAGAAAGGTTTAGAATGGTTGACAAATCTTTTTAACTTGATTTGGCGAACAAATAAGATGCCTAATGAGTGGAGGAAGAGTACTTTGGTGCCTTTATATAAGAATAAGGGTGATATACAAGATTGCACAAACTATCGTGGTATAAAACTCATGAGTCATACTATGAAACTTTGGGAGAGGGTGATTGAGTCTAGGTTGAGGAAGGTTGTCATGATATCGGAGAATCAATTTGGTTTTATGCCTAGAAGATCAACTATGGAAGCTATACATCTTCTTAGACAACTTATTGAAAGATATAGAGAGATGAACAAAGATTTGCATATGGTTTTTATTGATTTAGAGAAGGCATACGATAGAGTACCTAGGGACGTTCTCTGGTGGACAATGATGAAGAAAGGTGTTTCTCTCAAGTACATTAGTATAATTAAAGATATGTATGAAGGAGTAGTAACCAATGTCCGCACTTGTGGAGGGGTGACAACCAATTTTCCGATAACGGTTGGGTTACATCAAGGATCTGCTTTAAGCCCTTTCCTATTTGCGATAGTGATGGATGAACTTACGAGATCAATTCAAGAAAATGTACCGTGGTGTATGTTGTTTGCTGATGATATTGTTTTGATTGATGAGTCTAGAGCTGGGGTTAATGCTAAGTTAGAATTATGGAGACAGACATTGGAAGCTAGAGGTTTTAAGTTGAGTAAGAGTAAGATTGAATATATGGAATGTCGGTTTAGTAAGCAACGAAGTAGTGATGGGAGTGTAGTGAAGCTTGGTGAGCAAGATATACCGGTGAATGATTATTTCAAATATTTGGGATCCATCATTCAAAAGTATGGAGAAATTGATGGAGATGTAAATCATAGGATAAAGGTTGGGTGGATGAAATGGAAAAGTGCTACTGGAGTGCTGTGCGATCGTAGAATGCCATTGCGGTTGAAGGGAAAGTTTTATAGGACGACTATTAGACCCGCTTTACTATATGGTACGGAATGTTGGGCTGCCAAGAGACATCATATTCAAAAAATGAGTGTAGCTGAGATGCGGATGCTTAGATGGATGTGTGGAAATACAATAAAAGATAAGATTCGGAACGAAGAGATACGTAAGAAGGTAGGTGTTGCACCCATTGAAAATAAGATGCGAGAGAATCGTTTACGGTGGTTTGGACATATTCGGCGAAGGCCTAATGATGCTCCAGTTAGAAGGTTGGAGAAATGGGAAAATATATTAGTTAAAAGAGGTCGGGGTAGGCCTAGGAAGACTTGGATGGAGATGATAGGAAAGGATATGAATGCTTTGAACCTCACCGAGGACATGGCGTTGGATAGAAATGATTGGAGGAAAAGGATTCATGTGGAAGACCCAAAATGAATTTCTTTTTGGTTCATATCGCTGACCCCAATTGTTTTGGGATGAAGGCGTAGTTGTAGTTGTTGTTGTTGTTGTTGTTGTTGTTGTGATTCCATTGATTTGGGGTTTTTTATTCAAACTCTAAATAAAAAAGGATCTGTGTGTGTGTTTTCAATTTTTGTCTGGTCCAGTTGCTTATCCCCATGATTTCATTGCAATTTGCTTCCTCTTAGAGAGATGCCATCACAAAGGCTCTCTCATCGCAGAATGTATTTCTTCTTCATGGACCTCCTGGAACGGGAAAGACTACGACTGTGGTAGAAATTATCCTGCAAGAAGTGAAACGTGGTTCAAAAATACTTGCCTGTGCTGCTTCTAATATTGCAGTTGACAACATTGTTGAACGGCTTTTCCATCACAGGTAGATGGTTGTATCCATTTCATCATGAATCCTCTGGATCTATAACATATGAAAGTGATTCATTCTTACACCTGTACTGTAGATGTCATTTCTCATCATTCTGTAAATCTTTGAATGGCAATATTTTTAAAGAGTGTGCTTTAGTTGTTTTAAATTTTCTTTCCTTAATGATATGCCAAGTACGATGATTTAGAATGTTGTATGACTTTAATTCTGTACCAAGGTTGCCAGAATAGGAATCAGAAGCAAAAAGCGATGCATTTAAAAATGTATAGGAAGCGGGAAGCGAGAAATAAAAAAACAACAATATAAGAATTTAATGGGAATCGAAATAGAATGCAAGTAAAAACTAAAATAAAAGTGATTATTCTTATATTTCATGATTTTTTAGTGTAAGAATTAATTTTTTAATAAAATTTAAAAATGATGACTGCCAATTTAGAGAAGGTACATGAAAGTAGTGAGAAACATGAGAGGAAACACATAAAAAACATGAAAAGTAGAGTGAGAGAACATATAAGAAGAATAGATAATGCATGCGAAAAGCATAGAAGCGTGGGAGAATCATCAAGTTTCGGAAGCGAGGAGTATCGCGCTTCCAAAGCGAGTTTCTGGGAAGCGGGCTACCCACTTATCTAAGAAGCTTCCGGTAACTCTGTTCTGTACACTAGATACACTAGTGCTTTTGTTACACCAATCTTCTTGCTACTAGCATTTCGATATCTTTCATGCTTGGGGCATGTAACTGATATTTGAACAGTATTGGATGAGCTGGTCAGGCATTTTTGATTTATAATCTGTCTTTAAGCATGTATATAGCTGCTTTAACACTTTCCTCATTTATCAATATATTATGCTACTAACAGGAGTGTGATGCTCATGTTTGAACTACATATTTGCCTCCTGAACCATAAAGTATGACCTTGATCAGGAACTATGAAAGTCAGAAAGTGGGCCTTTTTTTTCACCATTTGAATCTTCCCCGAGGAAGGCTTTGCATATCAGGCAAAAGATCCTCATGTTGCCAGGATATGATTTTGTCAGAGCAACTCATTGGCAAGAGAGTAAAACAATGATGACAGATTTGATTTAACATGGAAATACTGTTTGTGATGATGGCTTGTTCACTTATATATAATGTCATTTGTCGTACCAGAAATTGGTGGAGTGTCTATTTTTTATGGATTTGTCCGTGTATGTCTTATTAGAGATGTAACCTCCCAAAATTTTCTGGGAAATTTTGAAGGATTTTTTTTTTAAATTTCGTTTATCTAATTGCAAACACAACATAACAATAGATTGAAAATCGATTCAAACTTTGGGCGGGTTATAATAGCACATCAACACACACAACTGTATTTAAAGGATTTAATTAAAGAGATTAATTCAAATCAGTACTCAAATAAATTCAGAGTTTACAAGTCTAAAAAAAAAATCAACTTAATATAAAAATATCCAAAATAAAGTTGGATCTCCCGGAAAAAGAACGGTGATGATCCGTCTGATGCTGCCAAGCAACCCGCTATCACGACAGTTCATGCATTATCTGTAAAATTTTAAAATAGAGGGCATTAATCCATAATTGAGTAGATTACACCTTATAGCATAAATATGTAAAGAATCCATTTACAAGGGATATACATTGGTCCATCTTCAGATAATTAATCAATCGTGCAAAACAAAGGTATAGACATAAGCACATTTCACAAATTCATAACTGAGTCGTGCTCACAGGTAATATTCATGATAAGAATTCTACTATGGCAATAGTCATAAGTAAATACACAGTTTATAATAAACCATATATGCATGTATAATATGTATTAATGCTAGTATGTCTATATTCTAATGTTTTGTTTCTCTTTCCTTGCCCTGAAGGGTACACACTCAAAGATTTTAACTTCGATTCAACCAAGTCAATGGGGGTGTCTCTTATGCCATGTGATTTATTAACCCCATTGATTAGAAGAATCTACAAACTCCTCTCGGAGTTTTTCACTGAGGCGGTTCGTGACCGAGAGAACTTCCAGTGGTCCATACGAAATCGATTCCTACTCTGAAGAGATTCGGGACATACCACCTAGGCCACACGGTATTCCAACCCCCATACGACCGATGACTGGATATCAGCGGAGACGCCTAACTCTCTAAAGCAACAAAAGGTCGACTGGTCGAGTGTACCACCACCCTCTCCAAGGTGGTCCTGGGTTTGAATGGGTCATTAGATGTTATTTAAATTTAGGCTCATAAATTAATTTCAAGTGCCCTCAGTACACTGTCTCACTTGCCCAAGCTCTACTCGAGGATGCTTTGTAATATCTCGCAAATTTTGCTTAATTTTAAAATTTAATAAAAGTAAATTTTATTAAATAAATGTTCTTTTATTATTTAATTTGATATTAAAGTGAATCTTGGATCCATTGCTACGATCCATGATCCATTTATGATATGGATCTCGGACCCATTGCCAAGATCCATGATCCGATTGTAATATGGATCTTGGACTTGTTGCAAAGATCCATAATCCATTTATGATATAGATCTTGGATCTGATGCCAAGATCCATAATCCATTGGTGATATGGATTTTGGACCCATTGCCAAGATCCATAATCCATCTATAAGATAAATTAATTAAAAAAAATTATATTAAAGATACGATAATGACTAGATAATATATATAGTATATATATAAGAGTTTGATTTAGAAAGACTTCTATTTCCATTAGGAAATAGAAGGGCATTTTGCATACTTGTGGTGATTCAATAAAATATTATTTTTACATATTGTGAGCCTTCTTGTGTGTACTCATTTATGGGATTTATAAGTGTGTTCCTTAGATAATACTTGTGTGTTGTTTACTTGATATTGGCAAACACTTTGGTTCATGATTGAAGGCGATTTGATTCTTTACAGCAAATGGTTCAAGTAAGGTTGGTTTAATTGGCGTGAAAATTGAGTTACTCTTAGACATTGGGGTTGAATACTTGAGCTTTAAATTTTCTTACATAATGTTTACACAAACATATGCATGTATGTATATATATTTGTATCCTCATCCTAATTTTCAAAATTTTGTCGAATCAGTGTCTCGTCTATGAGTCACATACATAGTCCACCACTAGATCTCTGCATCATATTTGATGACCAGAGCAGATAATCCTTTTCACAATGTTTTTCTGATTCATATTTTTGATGAAAAAAGGATTGAGTTATTGTTGGCCTGAGTTGCATGTTTTTTTAGGATAAAGTTAGTGAGATTGGGGCATCCTGCTCGTCTGCTTCCCCAAGTATTAGAGAGTGCACTTGATGCACAGGTATCTAAGTCTTATACTGTTCATTTATCATTGCATTCTAGGGGTATGATACTCCTTCCTGAGGGGGCATAGGGACTGATTCAGCCAGGGTTCATATCTTGTATGTGTGTTTTCTTTTGTTAGGTCTTGCGTGGAGACAACAGCAGCCTTGCAAATGACATACGGAAAGAAATGAAGGTTACCTGTGGACTCAAAATTTTCTTCTTATGTTCTCATTATGTGTGCATTTACATTTTAGTCCACTACTAAGTAGTATCCTGATTTATATTAGTGATCACTTAATTTTATTATCCTTAGTCTTCTTGACTGGTCTATATTAGGTTCTGAATGGGAAGTTGTTGAAAACAAAAGATAGAAATACAAAACGGGACATCAGGAAGGAACTGAGAACTCTTGCAAAGGAGGAGCGAAAAAGGCAGCAACTAGCTGTTGCTGACGTCATCAAAGATGCAAATGTGGTTCTGACAACTTTGACTGGTGCTTCTTCCCACAATCTGGAAGGCCATGATTTTGATTTGGTTGTTATTGATGAAGCCGCCCAGGCTCTTGAGGTGGCATGCTGGATTTCCCTACTGAAGGTCTTGTGACTTCTGCGGACTTCTTTATTTGGTAGTCATGAACCACATATGTGCCATTACAGGATTTGTTTTATGCCAATATTCTATGCTGATTCTTTCCAGATCATGTATTTTGATATCTTTCACTCAGATGCTTTAATATTTTCAGTGTGCTTCTGTGCCTATGTTATCCTTCACTTTTAAAATGTGGAAGCTAGTTGATTCCTGTTGAGCATAAATGTCAATCTAGAATAGATGCTACACGGTTTCCCGAAAAGAGAAAAAAAAGGTGAAATCAAAATCTCCCTGTGAATTGTTTACTATAATTTATTTACCATTCCATAGTACTTTTACATTTTGAAGTCGGTGGCTGTCATTATAAATGGTCATCATATAAATAATAATATCAAGTTTGTAAACTAATCAAATTCACTTATAGCTGATTTTAGGTGATTTACAAACTATATGCTATCACCAAGAGGCCAACAGTAAATGGTGCATGTACTTATATATATATATATATATATATATATATATATATATACATTTATATGTACATATGGTTATGATGTAATTAGTAATGCCCTCTAGGGGCATTTTAGTCTTTTTCTTATTTTATGTAATAGTTGCTGCCCATTAGGGGCAGCATTGTAATTCTTCCTTTTCTTTATTTTTCTCTTGTTTTGTCCTTTCACTAAAATGAAAGGACATTAATGTAATTGGCTCTTAGAGCCGTTAGGGACATCCCAATGACTATTTATAGCTTTTGGGAGTTCTCAAGGGCTATAAGAGCCCTCTTGTGGCCTATTTAAAGAGGCTTCTTGCCTCTCTCTTTTATGCTTGTCTCAAGCATTTTCAATATATATTTTTTCTATATTTTGTGAGTTGATTGTGCTAGCCCTTGTGGCTTATTGTATCTTGCACATTTGAGGCTTTTTGTGTTTGTGCACTCTTTGTAGCCCTTAGTGGCATTGTATTCGTGCACACTTGGTTTCATTACATAGTATCAAAGCACTTAGGTGTCTATACACTTGAGCCTTATTGACTGAAGTACTTGTGAAGGTTCTTGTAAGACCCATGTCTTTAAAAAAAATTGGATCTAGGTTGGGTCTGACCGGATCCAACTCGGATCCGGGTGGCAGACCCCCCCCCCCCCCTCCCCCCCCCCTCCCCCTCATGTCCTCTGTGTTTCAACAAGAATGGAGGTGCTCCATCTGCCGCTCTCCTCATTCCCCTGTCGATCGTGTGGGGCGGCTGAAGCCACGACCCCCACCCCCTATTGTATTTCTCTTGCCAGGAGAGAAGGTGCCGAGCACCCTGTAACGACCCCAACTCGTACCTATGAAAAAGTGGCATTTTTTTTTAAAACAAGTGCGAAAACAATCCCAGAGATTCAGGGTCTTACAGTTAAAACACACCACCACCACAAGGGATCTTATACTCATCTTTTATACCGAACCAAACCAAACTTTATTTATTCAAATGCATAAAGTCTGAGATATAAGTAAATAAAATATAAATAAAGCAAAAGAAACAAAAGAAGAGCTACGTCGTCCAAAAGAATCTGCCAAGCAGTCGTGTAATCCCCTCGTGACTCCTCTTAAAAGCAAGTCGCCTCACTGGGCCTCTGCGGCTGAAAAAAAACACAAAAATAGGGTGTCAGAATCCAATAAATTCTGTGTATGAATTTTTCTAATAAAACAAATAAGCATAAAGAATACATATAAGATTCATGCAATAATTTAGAGGAATGCATTTATCACAAATTCATAATTTAATTAATCATTTATACAATAAAGAACAATTGTTAAGCATGAGGGACAATTTAATAATCAACAGGGACCACAAGTTAAGCAATATAGACATTTAGCATACAGCAGAGAAGAAACATCATGCATTCATCAATATATCACAATTAAGGAAACGAGTAAATATGCATGATCTAATACATAGCTGGATTATGCATGATTTTTATGCATATGCATGAATAAATTATTATATTTTACCAAAGTAATCTTTTCATATCCATGTCTCTATTAGATGCATACAATTTAAGTTTCTCTTTTTATTATTACCGTTGCCCGCAGATACACCAAATGGGTAAAATCTTCGATGTCAAGTAGAGTTTCCAGGGTAACTTAACACACAAGTTGTATTTTATTACTGGGTTCCAAACTTAGCCCTCGACCGAAATAGCCTTCGGAACATTAGACCACCGATCTAATGTCGGGGACACCAAAGACCACCCATCCACAAGTGTCACTTTCTTGGTATACTAAAACAACAGTTGTGTCTACACACCATCCCTAGGCAAAATGGCAGATCCTCCTTAAAACTATGGTTATGAGTAGAACCTCAATAACGGGTTAAGGGGCAACAACAACACATACGGAGTTTTTGTATCCTTACGGTCTCCAAACCGCTAAGCCTAAGATTACCTTTCTGTAAAAGGAACATCAAGGGATTGTTAATTGCACTGTTCTCTTTCTTATCTTGTTATTAAAATCAATTCCATAAATTTGCAAATCAATATGAAAACATAAACTCACAAGTCAACATGCGCAACTTTTTACGGTCTACCACCCATGACAACAATAAAACAATGCAATTGAAACCACAATATCAAATATGATCTTTGCAATGCATAAAATAGTAAAGTAAGGAGCACACCGGCTCAAGGCTTCCACAACGATCCATCTTGATCATCTATGCATTTATATGCAAAAATCTTAAGGAATACACCAATGCATTCTTTTCATATCACATGCCTTTTGATGCACAATCATGTATAAAAATTTAGAGATGTGCATGAAACAACAAAATTATTCATATGCATCTGTACGAGTTCACATAATCATGTTAATTGTATGTTTCTATTCAATGCACATATTCATGTCACATGCATTCTTTCATTAATGAATCATTCTCATTAAACATGTGAGCATGCATGCAATTATGTACATGCAAAACATGTCTATCACATGCAGTTGAAACAAACTTTGCAATTTCATCTTGAATTAAGCATGTCATACTTAAGTTAAACGAGTAAAAACTTCAGGCTTAACCCGCATAACAAGAATGTTATTATCATTTGCAAAACTAATGCAAATAACAAATATGGAGGCTAAGTTACATAACTGAACACATTCATTTTATACGTGCACGTGCATTTGAAACAATCCTTAACTGCATATCATAACAAGTGCAGGCATATGGAACAAAATCTCACTCATAACATGGAATGAAACCAAATACCTACACTGAACCAAATCTAAAAGTTTGCATATATGACTGGATATTATATTTTATTAATTAATTTTGAACATGACCCAGCCGACCTAGCTGGGTCGGTGTCCTGCTGAACAGGAACCAGCCCAGCCAAACCCAATTGGCTGGGATTGAACTATCTCAGTTCAATCCAGCCAACTGAGTTGGCTAAAAACTCAAATAGACAATTTTTTTTTGAAAGATACAACCCCCATGCCAACAACTGGCAGCTTGGCTAGCCTGCTTGCAGCTACCTACAGCCTCACGCCAACAGTCGGCTGCTCACATGGGCAGAAACAAGGGCCTTATATGTATCTATGCTATCTTTTCTAAAATCATTTATGGTACCGATTATAGTTAAGGAAATTAAACAAGTTAAATCAACTCTATAAACAAGAATCATAAAACACATTTTCAAGGACACATGTTTTACATCAGAATCGCTGTTAGAATATACACTATTAGATTCATTAATTAATTTGGTTCACACAATATGTATATACATTTATATATACTAGATACTTTCATCCTTATATATCCGTTGATTTTGGGATTTACAAGAATCATGTTGCAACTATTGACTCAAACTCATATTCACATATGTACTAATCCAAAGCAGCAATTAGTCCAAAATAAATTATAACCTTATGGATGCATAATGATTCATGTTTTAACATGGCAATATGTTTTTCTGGGACTATAAACTATCCAACTTTGCGAACTTTTCATATTAATTTTTGTATAATTTTTTTTTCTAGAACATGCTGGCGGCAGCCCTGCACGGGCTGCACCTGCAGGTCTGCCAAGCTATGATAGGCCAGCCGAGCCATGCTTGGCTGGGCTGTCATTGAGGCCAGTAACAGCTATATAAAAAAAACGAAACATGGCTAGCAATAGCAGAAAATTTTTCAGGGCCTTTGAAAGCATGCATATTAATAATGCAAGTATGCATTCATATGCATATTCCCACTCAAATATATTATCATATGGGAATCTACACCTAGGTATGCTTGTATATACCTATTTACACAAATATGCATGTATGATCAAACTTATTTTTAGGCATGACAGTTTCATACATCGAATATGCTTCTATATGCATGCTTATATACAAACATATAAGGTATACATTCATAGGCATGATTGAAATCCAGTATACAATACTTTTCACATGTTTCACAATTTTTTTTCTTCTTCTTTTAATACATGCATTCAACGGCTCTTACGTTGGAATATCCATGAAAATCAATATTCATCAAGAAGAAAGTCTAAACAAACACCTTTACCATAAATAAAAATTCTGCTTTATCATGTACAGAATTTTATTTCATTGAAATGATTAAAAGAATCAAGAATACAACCATGGAGGAAGATCCATGGATCATCCTCTGTATTTTTGAGAAAATATCAATATAAACACTTTTTCCATGGATTTCCATCAAAATATTGCATGAAAATCCAATCTATATCAATTTCTCACTTGATTCAAGAGATAAAACCCATGCCATGAATAAAAACTTGAAGAAAAACGATGATGGAAGTTGAAAAACGTAGGTAGATGGTTGAGGAAGTCCAAACTTTTCATCTTTTTCCTCCTTCCTTTCTTTTTCTCTCATCCTTCTTTTTCCCTTTCTCTTCCTTTCTTTTTTTTATCTATTTATAGGGCTCTAGGTGGGCTCGAGAAGAGAGTGCAGCCCCAACTAGAACTCTCTTCTCTCTTAGAGTTTTTCGAAAATTTGGGAACTCTAAAGTTTGACTTTTCAAATTTGAGTATTTTTTTTTAAAATCTTTCTTAAAGCTTCTAAGGCATGAACAAGGGCTCTATAAAGAGTCCTAAACTCTCTAAAAATAAATCTCGAAATTAATTAAAATTATTTATTTATTTATTAATAAATAAATACCTAAAAGCTTCCAAAAATCATATTATTGAACTAGAACACTTCTAAAGTGATTTTATATGGGTTTAAGGGCTCTACTTGGAGTTCTAAACAATTGTCAAATTAAATTTTTTGAATTACATTACAACAACGACAACAACAATTATTTATTTAATATTAAATAATAAATAAATTTTCAGAAGCTTCAAAAAATTACCAAATTAACTTGGGAGGCTTATTAACATTAATAAACCCCAATTTAGAGGTTTTTGATGAATTTAAAGTTGAAAAAATCATTGGGCATGGATTTGGATTTGGATTCGGATCCAAGATCCAAATCCATCTCCAAAAATTCAAATGGGTCTTGAGTTGGATCAAATCCAGATTAATATGGGTCTTGTATAGAGTCTAAATCCATATTAATTTGGATCAAATCCATCAGATCCACTCCAATCCAAATCCGGATCTGAACCGACAAACTGCTCAATTTTTGAAAATTGTGTTTTTCAAGCCAACCATAGCTCGAATCAAGGCAAATAAAATATCGTTGTGCTTAGAATTTTGAGATGCATCCAACGACATATTACACGAATTGACGAATATCAAATTTCGAATCACTCAAAAAATAGCTCGAATTTCGCTTGAATCTAAAGGTAAAAAATAAAACTCTTTCTTACGCTTCGATTGGCTCGCTTCGACCTAATCGATGAGACTTGGGCCAAGCCCAAACTCAAAAGCATCGGTTAAAAATCGAGGTTCAAACAATTTTTCTTTTATACTTAGCCAAATTTTCGAAAAACCTAAAAATGACCAAGTATGAAAATACGTGATATTACACACCCTCTTCTCTCCTTCCCCTGCAGATTAGGTGGGGCGGTTGAAGTTGCAACCCCCCTTTTGCCGTTTTTCCGAGAAGGGGCAGCCGGATGCAGGGCTTGATGCCTCTCCCTCTTGCCCCTTTGACAAAATGGAGGGTAGGCTCCTCCTGCGCCTGCCTCGCCCTCTCGCTGAGTTGGCTGGGTGGAGGGGCCGAGCCAGCTCCACCTGACACCCACCCCTCTGATTGTTGCCCCAGGTTGCGGCGGCAGCTGCAAGGCTGCTGTTGTGTTAGCATGGGTTCGGTTTCTGCCAGGGTGCCCCAAGTTGGAGTGCACCCTAGGGCTCGGGATGGGCTCGGCTTGGCTCAGTCGAGCCACCGAGATGTCCTGCCTACCCTCCCTTTGGCCTGCCTGGTCAAGTGTTGCCAGGCTGAACTCGGCTAGCATCGAACCCGGCTCAGTCCGGTCGGCTCGAATTGGGTTTAGGTTCGATCCCTGCAACATAAACGTCGCTTATTCTGTTAAATTAAGTTTGCTGCATCGTTCTTTTTGCAGCACAATAAAATATCTTTTAGCGCACCACATCGGCGCAATAGACGATACACACTTACCAAGGCACAAACCTATAAGAACCTATGCTCGAAATCGTCAGGAAGTCAGACCATCTTTGAGATAGGGGAAACTTGCATATGAGGACAAATGACAGAATACTTCTACTTATATATATATATATATATATATATATATATATATATATATATATATATATATATGCTTTTAACTCAAGGGCACAATTTTGCGTATTCTTATCATTTAAATTATGTCATTTACTTTTCTGTCGCGTTATAATGTGTACAGGCTCCTGTTTACATAATTTATTTAGCCGATATACGATTTCGTATATCGTGCATTGCTTACGCAATTTATTTAGCCGATATATGGTTTCATACATTGTGCATCGCTTACGCAATTTATTTAGCCAATGCACGATTTCGTACATTGTGCATCGCTTACGCAATTTATTTAGCCAATGTACGATTTCGTACATCGTGCATCGCTTACGCAATTTATTTAGCTCGATGTGTGGTTTCGCACACCGGGCCTTGCTTTATGTCATTTACTTTTCCACCACGCTACAATGTGCACAGACTTATGTTTTACTATATATGTATTCTATATACATATATATAACTTTATAAGGTGTGCAATTTCGCGTACTCCTGCCTAGTTTAGATTACGCATGCATTTAAAGATGCAGAATTGCGCATCCTCGATAAGTTTCTATTTTTAAAAAAGGATTTCACATGCGAGATTTTAAGCTCGTATTATTCATTGTCTCGAAAAGCAAAACAAATATTTGGCATTTGCGTTTTCGCAACTGGGTTTTTTCCTCAAACCTGCATAATGGAAAGACTTTGACTACGTAGCCCAAGTTGGTACGTACGTCCGATCCTTCTTTTTGGTATCTGAAATGACCCGAATATTCTTCGGTCCGTCTAAAGCATGAAACATTGAAATTTTTAATTAAATATTGGGGTTTCTTTTCGAGAAACCATTATCCCTTTCATCGTAGTGGTACTATCAGACATGCACGACATGTTAGTACTACGATGATTGGATGAGAGGTTTATGGTAACTTCATAGTGTGAAAATGCACGATGATTAAAAAAAATTGCATAAATAGTGATGATCGCCTTCATAGGCAAGATATTCGATTTGGTTTAAAAGACTAGAGCATGTAGAATGAGTTGTCAGTTAAAATAGAACCTGACATATACATTTGTCTCTTTTGTTCTTTCAAGAGAGAGGATGGGATGATACAAAAACTCCGATGAACAAGTTGTTAACTACTTTTCTCGAGTAGCAATGACTCGGTGTCCTCGGTCATTGAAGTTTGAGGACAGGGCTGCCAAAAATTATCCTAGGTGGTAGATTCTTTTGGCTTCCGCAAAAGTTTGGATGCATCCCTTGCCATGTATGCCTTTGAAAAATTCTCTCTTGGTCATTGGCCATGCCCTTAGAAGCAGACTTAGCTAGTTATCCGGGGTATCAAAATACATATAATAACAAACCTCCTGACAGTCTCAGTTGTTTCTACGTTTCTTCTGTGCATACCCTCAAGACAGTTAATATCGAAATAAAATTATCATGCTCGTTTCTAATCACAATTTGAAATTTTGCATAAGGGTTTCCTTTGAAATCCCTCTTTTGTATAAACTTTAATTATCAAAAACCGTGTTTTGAATCTATGTGGTTTTAATGCTTATACGGAGATACAAATCTTTTGTGTAAAAGAAAGTTCGCCTGTAATGCGCCCAAGGTCCGTTGACTTGTTATTTCAAACACTATTTTTCTACTGAGCTGCTATTTTAAACTCTAAAAAAAGATTGATTGCAAAGCATTTAAATTTTTCCTAAAAAAATTCAACTTAGGGATTTTAGGGCATTACAGTTCTACTCTTCAAGCAAACCTCTTTTCTTCATCTTTCTTCTCTCCTGCTCATCATGGCCAACAACAATGCAAAGATCGATCTTTCATTCAAATTGAATGGAACCAACTACATGATGGGGGCAGCTGCTATGGAGAACAACCTCAAAGATAAGAAACTTTGGGGTGATGTTTGTGTAACGCCCCAAAATTTCGACTTGTGATTTCAAAAACATTATCGAAAAACCTTTCAAAGATTTAAAGTTTTAACTTTTGAAAACGACAGCGGAAAACATTTAGAAAGGAGCACAAGCCAACAATCCTGGGTACGTTAGCTGAAAAACCATCATTCACATAAACCACAACTTAAAGGAATTGAGAAAATAAGGCAATAGATTAAAAATCTGCAGTTTATTACAAAATGAGCATCTTCCCAAAGTTCAATAATCTAAAGAAAAACTCAAAAAGACTCAGAGCCAAGCCGCCAACAGAAAGAAGATAAATCTTGAGCCATATTGCACCACACCATCGACCGTCTGTGAAGTCCTACTCCTCATCTGCCCATGAAATGGGTCAGTTTCATAACAAACCAGTAGGTGCACGAATAGATAAGTAGAATGAAAATAAAGCAGAACATTCATGAGATAAGCAGTTATTATATTAAAACAATCAATACAATTATAATCGATTCTAACACGTGTAACATGTGCAACGAGCTATTGTTTGAATCATTTCAAGCAGTGTAAGTCTCAATCATCTACAACTATTCAAGAAGAAATTCTTTAAGTTCTGATATTAACTGGCCTGTGGGTACGCACAAACGCGAAACGTAGAAACAACCGAGACCGATCCGGGGGTTTATTATGTCAAGTGTTTTCATTAACCCGGATGGCTGACTGAGTCCGCTCCTAAGAGGACGGTCAGTGACCAAGAGAGTAAATCCCCAAAGGCTTTCGTGGCCCATGGATGCATCCAACTTCTGCAGAAGTACCTGGGAGTTACCACCTAGGATAATTTATGGCAATCCCAATTCCCCTAACTCCGATGACTAGGTAAGCCGATTCTTTTGCCCGTGGGGTGGTTGTTAACAACCTGTCCATCGGAGTTTTTGTACCATCTATCCTCTCCCTTGATGAACCGAGAAGGTCGAATGGGTACGACGGAGGTTTCTTAACCGCCGCCCCATCCTGCATGCTCTGGTCTATTAGACCCACTCGAGCATCTTGCCTGTGAAGGCGAGTTGTCACCATTTATGTGATCTTAGCATTGTGCTAAAAGCACGCATCGAGGTTGCTGCAACCTCCTCATCCAACCATCGTAACACACATGGGACGTACTTGTCCAAAAGTACGATCATACCTTCCTAGAGGTACGACTACGATGAGAGGGTAACAATATAATGTTTTATAATTCTTTTGGTTCATACATGACATGTATTGCTCTTTGAGCAATTGGTCTGTGGAGGCCGACATTATCTCATCTATATTAATCCAAGTGTTGAGTTCCCACTTCAAGGTACTCCATGACCTCTGGTCAAATTTATACCATACCTGCCTTATGGTTCGGTTATAATAGTAATTGCAGTGGGTTTCTCTCCAGAAATGAGTCTATTCACAAAGTTTACATTAAGTATGCAATTTCAAAAGGATAAGAATGCAGGACAGACAATCACAAGTCAAGAAGTCCTACAGGTAAACAGGTATACCAATTAAACTACTCGATTCTCTCTAGAATGAGTCTACCCATAGAGTTTACTCTAAGCATGTAGTTTCAAAAGAATCAGAACGAGTAAAACACTGACTAACAATTCATAAATTAAATACTTCTTCAGTAAAATAACTATTCTATCTCAAGAGTCTTATTTTATTTTATTCATCCAAAATCCTCGTGCGACTTTCCCCTACCTCAGGATGTCGTGCAGCTGCGTGCGTCTACGAGTGTAGATGATACGAGGCTCAGGTCGCGGAGCCAGAGCGGGGTTCGATGCGATGTCTGCAAAAGTATGAGAATTCAGCGTTACTCTATTTATCATGCGGAGAAATAGAAAAACAGGTCTGTTGATCGAAAAAGAAAGAGGCAGCAGGGGTGTGCCCTGTTAAAATGTATCATTCGACAATTGTAATATTATATATATATAAAGGATAATACATATTCATATATGGTATATATGCATATGTATTATCCTAATTATATATATAAAATATATATTTATCTATTTATAGGCATAGGGGTAGTTTAGACATTTCACAGTTTTTACGCATATTCCATTTGGAATATGTTTGTAATTTTATTTTTAATTTTCTTTTTAATTTTTCCCTTTTTTTGTGGTTTGCGCCACCTAGGGAGGCTCCCCAAAGAGTCGTTGGGGAGCCCCCAACGGTCACAAATGTGACCGTTGGGGGCTCCCAACGACTCCTTTGGGAGCCCCCTTGGTGGCCCCTCTCTTGTGTTATAAATAGGGGTCTCCCCCTTTGTATTCTTCACTCCTTAGAGGAGCTTATGCTCCATTGTATGGGGTTTATACCCCCTTCCTTCTTCTTCAATAATATTCAACTTATGACTTTATGTCATATTTTTGCCCTTTGTGTGGGTTTATGTGTTAGCACATTATATGCTTGTGTTGTTCCCTTTAATGGGTTTATTCGCACTTCATGTGCATGTGTATGGGTTCTTTATTGAACCTAATGTATTCAAAGCCACTTTCTAACATGGTATCAGAGCCAAGTTGAGATCGAGTTGCTCTTTGGTGCATCGGGAAGCGTGGTATTCAAGAAATTTTTAAAGAAAAATGGTGAAGTATTTATTTCTCTCTCTTTTCTTTCTTAAAGTTATTAGGTATGCATTCTATTTCCTTAAGTATTGTATGAAGAATTTAATATGTTTTTTTATGTGTACTTTTTGTCATTATGTCTTTTTATAAAAATTTGAGTTACTTGATACTCTATTGAATCTTTTTCGTATACATACTTTTTCGTATGTTTTTCTTTGAAAAATTTGAAAATGATAACTTGTTTGGTGAAAAATTAGATATATGATTGCTCAAAACTTAATGGGTCGGTAAAGATTTATGACCATTGGAGCCTTGAATTTATATTTTAAATCTAACTTTGTTTATAAGAATACCTTTTATATATGGTAAGTCTTTAAAGAAAGGTATGTTAAGATTAAAATGTTTGTGAGATGTAGTTTTTCGAAAAATGCTAAATTCCTTAATAAGTTTTGATTCACTTATCTAATGTGTCCTTTTTATATGAGCAACATTTAATTAAGAAAGTTTTTTTTTTTTATATAATTCCGGTTGAATTAAGTTTTAAAATAGTCTTATGGAATATGGTGATTTTCTTTGCATCTTTATACTCTTAAAAGATTTTTCAATTTGATTTAAAGAGCTTGTCTCATTATAAAATTTATGGTCTACACTAATGTTTGTTGCGTACTTATTACATTAGGAGTTCGTAATAATCTATTAAGTCATGTTTTTTGATAAAACTTAAAAGCTTTTGAATTTTTCCTCAATAAATGTTTAATTTTATAGATTTATGCCATAGTGCAATCTTACTTTATCATAAGGTTTTTTTAACAAATCTATTATTCTTCTTTGTTGGAATTTCTCTCACTTTAGTGGAGTTTCTCCCTTCTTTGGGAATTTTGTGTGTTTTGAGCTCTCTTTAAGGAGCCTTTCGGTCCTTATAATCTTCTTGTGAGTATATACTCTTTTATGAAGATTTCATGATTGTTGTGAGAAGATTGTCTGTGAGTATCTTTTTCCTTGCATAATATCCTTCAACGATTCATTAATACTTGTAACCCTTTGTGGATCTTTTGAGATTGGTTGTGAGCATCATTTTTCAAGTTACAATAGTGGATTTCATAAGATTTTTCAAACTTCACCATCTTTATGAATGCTTATATTGGCCTAAGTTTGTTATTTGCTTATTCAAGATTATTGTCATTTAAAAATCTTGCATTGCATAAAAGTGCATCTATTATCATTTGGTGTGCATTTAATTGCACTTTATATCTATCATAGTTGAGGTTTGTTTTTTTTATTATTCCAAATCGGTTCTTACGCATGATGTTGCTTAATATTTCATAATTGTGTTAGTTGCATAATAAGTCTTTTTTGTATAAATGACTTCTTTTGAAGATTAAGCATAATTCATGTTTATGCAAAATTGTTGTTATAAAGCATATTATTGTGATTGATTATATTGGACCTTTGATTCAATTTTTAATCGGTCTTTTCTTTGAAAAATGATTCCTAAAGTGTTTATTGCCTTTTTGTGGCATTTATATTTGTCCATCACATGTTTCTTTAATGCATCATTGTTTTGGCCTTATTATTGTTTTATTAGAGATGTTTGTTGAGGTGAGTTATGGGCACCTCGTGTTATATCATTTTAGATTGTCCAAATTGCCATATTATAGATGGTGGTTGAGGTGAGTTATGGGCACCTTGGGACTCTAGAATGATTTGGTATATGATCTCTAATTATGAGTGTGACACTCGGCTGTATGTCTTTTTAGATTGTCCACTTACCATATTATAGATGGGGGTTGAGGTGAGTTATGGGCACCTTGGGACTCTAGAATGATTTGGTATATGAGTGTGTCACTAGTTTGATGTTGGCCATTGATCTTATGGATGCTCTTATTTATATATAAATGTGATGGATATATGATGTTTGAAACCGTAAAATGTTTTAAGGTATATTGAAATCAAGGTTTTAGGGATTATTGCCCAACCTTCCATTGTTTATGAAAATTATGAGTGCATTTGCACATTTGTGATTTTGTGCTTTTGTGCACAAGTGTTCCATATGTTCTTAGTGTGCGTATGTTCACACATTTATTTTCAAGAATATTGTTCTATCGGTTGTTGTATCTTGTTGAAGATACTTTTACATAGTTTATTCCAAAATGTTATTTTATGGGTATTCTTTTTTGAAGAATTTTGTTTTATTGATTCAAGGTTTGATTTATATATATGTTTGTCATTACAAGTTTGATTACCTCAAAAGTCTTCTCCTTTTATGCCCCTTATCTAAGTGTCATCATATGTAGAAAAGAATTTTAATATACCTTCGTGTGTTGGTAGCCCTTTGTTGGCTTTTGCTCTCTTGGTCTAGTAGCTGAACACACTTGTCTTGAGTGTTATTTTATGTAGACAAGGCATGTTGATTCACACCATGGTGTGTGATTTTAGTCCATGTTGGCGTTTGTGTTCTTGCTCTAGTCGCTGAGATGTATGCCCATGGATGGCTTATTTCACTCATTTCAAATGCCATCTTATGTAGACAAGAGATTTATTGTGTTTTAGCCCATGGTTGACTTGTTACTCTTGTTCTAGTAGCTGAACATACTTGGTTTTGAGTGTATTTTTACGTAGACAAGAGATGCTTTTGGTCCATGTTGGCGTATATTCTCTTGTTCTTGTCGTAGATGCACTCATTTCAAGTATTATTATATGTAGACAAGAGATTCTTTTGCACACCTTTGTGTGTGTCTTTGGCCTTTAATGGCATTATATTTATATTCTTGATCTAGTAGCTTATACACTTGATTTATGGGTTTTGGAGGACTAATGAGGTAGTTGTTTGTAATGGATGAACTATTGTTGAAATTTGCAAAATTTCATTCATGACTTGAGTTTTAAGATATTCAAGTGAATCATATTTTTGATATGCATATTTTAAAATCAAGTTGATTTTTTGGCATTTAATCTATATATTAAGTGCTTATGGTATTTTGGCCACTTTTGTATGCAAAATGTGTCATTTTTGTCAATTGAGTGAGATTTTCCTAAATGGGTAAGATTCTCTACTCAAATAACACTATTCGTTTTGCCTCGTAAATGGATTTAAAACCTTGTGAACTCTTGTGTTTATTTTTTGTCTAAAGTATGTTTGGAGACTTCGTTTCTCTTGTTTGGCACTTCATTACATGTTTGAAGCATGTTCATTAATGATTCCTTTACGTATTAATTTATTTCATGATAATATATGCATATGCCCTTTATGGCCTTTTAGGATCTCATTCAATAAAGTATATGTTGCTTATGCCTCTTCGTAGGATTATTGTGGTGTCCCTTAATGGACTATTTTGTTATTTCCCCATTATGGGGTTGTGTTTGTCCAATATTGGACCTTATGAATGCATTATGCATTCTTGCAATATGTTTCCGCTCACTCTTTAAACATGATATATGATTTTGAAAACTTTGGTTTTCTAAATTTTCTTTTCATGCTAAAGTAATTATCCTATTATGCATAAATTTTGCACTTTGTTAGGAATGTTCCTTTTTGAGTAAAGTGCAAAGATATTTTTTACTTGTTCTTTGTTGTTGTTCCTCAGGATCTTGAAGATAAGAGGAAAAGAAGTACCTTGGATAGATCATGGAAGGTGCTCATCGTTAAAGACATTGGAGGGAGACATTTACAATGGCATTCGTCCTGAAGGCTCTTGAAGCCTTGAGATTCTTCCTCTTGCTTTATTCAATCTTTTCGTTCCCCCACGCAAAGCTTGAGGGAGGGTGTTAAAATGTATCATTCGACAATTGTAATATTATATATATTTTATATATATAAAGGATAATACATATTCATATATGGTATATATGCATATGTATTATCCTAATTATATATATAAAATATATATTTATCTATTTATAGGCATAGGGGTAGTTTAGGCATTTCACAGTTTTTACGCATATTCCATTTGGAATATGTTTGTAATTTTATTTTTAATTTTCTTTTTAATTTTTCCCTTTTTTGTGGTTTGCGCCACCTAGGGAGGCTCCCCAAAGAGTCGTTGGGGAGCTCCCAACGGTCACAAATGTGACCGTTGGGGGCTCCCAACGACTCCTTTGGGAGCCCCCTTGGTGGCCCCTCTCTTGTGTTATAAATAGGGGTCTCCCCCTTTGTATTCTTCACTCCTTAGAGGAGCTTATGCTCCATTGTATGGGGTTTATACCCCCTTCTTCCTTCTTCTTCAATAATATTCAACTTATGACTTTATGTCATATTTTTGCCCCTTGTGTGAGTTTATGTGTTAGCACATTATATGCTTGTGTTGTTCCCTTTAATGGGTTTATTCGCACTTCATGTGCATGTGTATGGGTTCTTTATTGAACCTAATGTATTCAAAACCACTTTCTAACATGCCCCTGTTGGCCGAAATCAGAAAAGCGACAACAGCGGGGCGACAGGGGCTGAGCCCCTGTCGAAAGCAATGAGGCGGCAGGGGGGCCAGCCCCTGCCGACAGCACGAGACGGCAGGGGGCCAACCCCTGCCGACAGCATCGAAGCGGCAGGGGGGCCAGCCCCTGCCGACAACATTGAAGCGGCAGGGGCTTAGCCCCTGCCGACAACCAAGAGACGGCAGGGGCTAGCCCCTGTCGACAGCCAAGAGGCGGCATGGGGCCAACCCCTGCCGACAGAGAGAGGGAGAGAGCTCGGGACGGGGGTGACAGGGGGACAAGCCCCTGCGTGCCGAGAATCAAGGGGCAGCAGGGGGATATCCCCTGCCCTCCCAGAAGCCAAGAGGCGGCAGGGGGCGAGCCCCTGCCAGCCCAACGAAACAATGGGCGACAGGGGCATTGCCCCTGCCAGCCGAGACAGGAAGGCTGCAGGGGCACTACCCCTGCGCGCCAAAACCCTAGAGGCAGCGGGGAGAGCCCCCGCCTTCCTGGAAACAGTAAGCGGCAGGGGCATTGCCCCTGCCTACCGGTGATTGAGAGCTGGCAGGGGACTAACCCCTGCCAGAGAGAGAGAGAGACCGGGGCGGGGGGTGACAGGGAGGGCAACCGACCTCCCGTCGGTTTCCCTATCACTCACAAGGGTGAGGGGGGGGTGTCATAGGGGCCTCGGTCCCCTGCCGGCACTCCGGCGAATTCCCAGAGGGAAAAGGGAACGACAGGGGCCCCATAGGCCACCTGTCGGGCCCCTGATGGGCACAAGGGAGGTGGGAGGCCGCGGCAGGGGCTGTGAGCCGCCTGTCGGCCTCCCGACGAGGTGACAGAGAGGGGGGTGTGAGGAAGAGAAGAGGGAGGAGAACGACGTACCTGGGAGGCGGTGGCCGGCGTCGGCGGCGTGCGCAGCAGAGGAGGAGGGGGGTCGTCGCGAGGGGATCGAGGGCGGCGCTGGTGGCGTGCGCAGGGAAGAAGGAGGTCGGCGCGTTGGGGGCGAAGGACTGCGAGAGGGAGGCGTGCCTCCCCTCGCCCTCCTACACAATTCTTAAAGGGCACAGGGGGGCGATGAATGGGGAAACCCTCGAGGGGTTTCCCTAATTCGCCCGATATCGCAGGTGGGGGGGGGGTGTGCGGTGCTCGGGAGTCGGGTTACTAAAACCCTAATGAAAAGGGGCCCGGATCAGGTCCGAACCCGACCCGGCCCGGCCCGGCCCGGGTCCAATAAAATTTTTTTTAGTGGGTTTTACAGTTTGTGGTATGATTTCGGAGCCCAAATTAAAGCTCACAAGAGATAAAGGACAAGAGAAATCTCTAAATGAATAAGAGAAGGAAAAGGCTATTCAAAAATATCAATCCAAAATGAAAGATTGAGAAAGTGAACATGTTAAGATATTGGCATGGTTCATGAGCAACATTGAGCTTAAAATTTGTGCAAATCTTGTAAAGTTTAGAAAAGCCAACGAAGCTTGGTTATTTATGAAAAGTATGTACACAAAAAAAGACCTTGCTCAACATTATTTTTTACAAGAAAAAGTAAGATCTACAAAGCAAGGAGATATGACTATTCATGACTATTATAGCATTTTATTCCCATTATGGAATAAACTTGCTCTTCTTGAACCTCAATGGGTTGTAGAAGCTATTGAAATGAGGCAATGTCAAATAGAGAAAAAAACAATTCTTTCAATTTTTTCACTGCCTTTGTCCCGAATTTGAATAAGAGGATCTTTGCTCCATAGAACCTCTCCTCCTCTTAATGAAGTACTTGCTGAGCTTTGCTAAGAAGAGACTCGTATATCTATGAATATGGAAGTTGATAAAGTACATGCGGTTTCTAGACTGGGAAACAATGTAAAAGCGTATAAGCCTCCACATTTTGGAAGGAATAAGTATGGTGGAGGTAGTAAAATTATATGCCATTTTTGCAATGAGCCATGACATATCAAACCCGATTGTCTCAAGCTTAAGTAGAAAGTGGCTTCTATTGGAGAAAAGACACCCAAAGCAAATGAAGAATCAAAGAAGGATAGGGACATTAAAACATTGCTAAACTTACGAAAACTATCCAATAGTTTATGAAGAACAACTCCTCTGCTTCATCTACTTCCGATGGCGCATTCTCATCTCCTCCTAGTATGCCCTGATTCTTAACTCGAGTACTTATTTTATATGACTCTGAATGCCTCCCTTTTATTTGAACAAAGTACCAACTCTTTTAAATCCTTTGTTTCTACCACCGATGGTACATCCTTAGATGTTAAAGGAATAGAAAACCTTGAAAAGGTTTTGAGCACATCAAAAGAGTTTTTTGTTCAAAAACCTAATTTAAATCTTTTTTAGGCATCTCAAATATCTGATCATGGTTGTAGTTTCTTTTTCGTCTACAGATTGCTCTGTTCAGTATTTTTGGCCTGGGAAGCTGATTGGGCAAAGCCATAGGAGAGGGGACCTCTACTATATGGTTTTTTTGTCATTACCTTCCAAATCCTTTTGTAATCATGTTCAATCTAAGGATGTTATCACTTGGCATATAAGACTTGGTCATCCAAGTGCCTCAAAATTGTATCTCTTTCCATTCTTAGAAAAAATTTGTAATGAGGAGTTTACTTGCAATGATTGTAATTTCGGAAAACTGCGTTCTTCTCCTTTTTCTAATAGAAGCATTGTTTCTGAAAAACCCTTTGAGTTGGTGCATTCGGATGTATGGGGACCGACATCGGTCATGTCAAGGGAAGGATACTCTTACTATGTTATCTTTGTTGATGATTATACGGTAATGAAATACAAGCTCACAAGAGGCTATAGAGAGATCTCAATGATACAATAATGAAGTCACTAATGGGCAAGATACATAAAACCAAATAGTGGTTAAGAGCAAGATCACAACACAAAAATAAATAACAAATTTATTAATGGAGTGCTAAAAAGCATAAAATGAAGAAGGGGGCAATGGCCCCTATTTATACATCGTAGAAGACCAAGGTGGGGCTCTCGTAGAGCCATTGGGAGCTCCCCCAACGATCATATTTATGACCATTGGGGAGGGTCCCAGTGACTCTATGTCAAGAGACCATAATGCCCTTGGTCAATAAACAAAAAGAAAAGTAATATATATATATATATATATATATATACATACATTTTAACACCCTCCCTCAAACTTACGATGAAATCACTAAAAGTTTATTAAGGATATATATGAAACGAGGTATAAGAAAAGCTTTGGTGAAAGAATTCACAGCTAGTACTTCGATGTGGCATACGACAACTCAATAATTCCTTTTAGATACTCATCACGAACATAGTGGCAATCCATCTCCATTGTTGTCGTAGTCATTGCTCGATATTCTGTCTTAGTTGAAGACAACGAGACCTTCAATTGTTTCTTGAATCTCCAAGAAATTAAGGAATCTCGTAAGAAAACACAAAAAACAGTAGTTGCTACTCTATCATTTGGGTTACCACCCCAATCAACTAAGAAGATAAAAAGATCCCTTTAAGATTGCGTTTTTAATAAATCTAATAATCCTCATAACTACACTCATGTGCACTACAGTAAGAGCATGCTGGAACTGACTTGCTGCATGGACTGCATGAGCGATATCAGGTTGGATGATAGAGAGATAGGTGAGAGATCCAATCAATTGGGGATATGGAGTAGGGTCTTCAAGCAGTAGGCGATCTTCAAGTCTTAATTTGCTCTGGTTCTGCCCCTATTTTCAAGAGATTTTCTCTCTTATGTAACCGAATATTAAAATGGAGCCAATTCAGTTTCCTTGCTTCAGGCAATTGATAACTGGGCCTATGCTGACAAAGTTCCCATGCAAGTGGAAGAAAGTCTGGAGGTGATGGTTTATATCTGCTTGGTGGAGAGTTTGGGAAGAAAGAAACAACATAATTTTTAGGGGGAAGAAGAAACCTGCCATGTGAATTCTGTTATTTATCCAATTCGACCTGTTTTGTGTTGTGAAGCTTAATTGGAAGGATTCAAATCTCTCATGGCTAGGCCACCAGCGAAGAGGGTCTTTGGTGCGTCTTGGTGTCTTGGAGGTCGCTCAACCTATATGATATCGAATACTATAAATTGCGATGACTCCTTGCCATTTGGCTAACCTGGATATTTCTTTCTTACTACTAATTATTGAATCTTATTCTTCCTCGAAAAAAAAGTCTTAATTTAGTATTTATGACCTCTAGAGTCTACTGTAACATCCCAAAAATTTTTAACCCAAATTTAAGAGGATTTTTTTTTTATAACAGCGTAAACAAGAAATAATATAGGATTAAGCATTTCGAGACATTACGGTGGAGAGAAAACCCAACACATTTATTTCCTTCCATTTATCAAGGAATAATGACATCAGAGTTTTAAAAACATAAAATGAACTCAACCATCCCTGGAACAATAAATCCAAAAATCTCAATCCGATGCCTCATCCCGCAGCCGCTCATAAACCCTAGTCTTTACCTGAAAAATAGTAAATTAATTGGAATTAGACTACCACGTCTAAGTAGGAAAACTGTGACTCTTAATGCAGGTACATCATGAGTCTAGTATGTGATGTGGGTGTCAAGTGTAAATCTTTAGTATATACAATAGCACGTAAAGCAACAACAATAATCAACAGTCATATACATGAGCAGGTAAACAATTATGTAATAACAATAACTGAGCAGGTAAGGCATAGTATGCAACATGAATAAGCAAGTGAGGTAGGCGATGTAACAGCAATAACAATAACATGCATAACTTTCATGTAATAGTTCAATCACCTCGTATTGACCCATTTCAGGATTTCAGATCATTACAATATAAAACATGCTGAAAAATATGCAAATGTCTCTTTAATGACTCCATCACAGTGATACCTAACTGTTCTAATTGATGTTTATCTTTTCTTATCCCGCGGGTACACGGGCCGAGTCAACCATCACAGAAGAGAACGTTCGGGGTATATTATTCAAAGTTGTTTTATTAACCCGAACATTCTAACTGAGACTGAAATCCCAAGGGAGCGGTCAGTGACCGAGAGAACCTCCCAAAGGCCAAAACCAAAATAGGATGCATCCCTAACTTCTGCAGAAGAACAAAGATCTACCACCTAGGACATATTGGTAGTCCGGGTCCCCCCAACTCCGAGGACTGGGGACCATCGAGTCACTTTAGCTCGAAACAGTAAAACACATGTCCCCGAAGTTTTGTACCACTTACCCTCTCCAAGGTAAGCCCGAAACTGAGTGGGTTAATCTTTTCATTTAATTATGTTCCCGAAGTATGGGGTTTTTCCCCAACTTCCTTCTACTATCATAGCAGTAGAATTCCCAACCTTAGTCATTTTACCAAGGTGTATAAACCAGTCCCAATCCTTTGTCATATTGATTGCATAACCCACCCAAAGTGCTCTGGTGCCTTTAAACCAGTCAAGCACGAATGCCCCGGTGCCTTTAAACCAGTCGGACAACAATATTATATTTTCATTTTCATGTGGATTCACATCATAACTTCGATGGTCTATGCATGACCCTCAATACACTGGCTTGACATTCATATGCCCACCACAAACCGACCCATAGGTTCGGTTACCAGATCATCATTCCTCATCATTATTATTTATTTATTTATTCTTCAATTGCAAATTGCCACAACGTACCATTAGGTTTTGACTTGTGACATCCCAACACAGGGTGGCATGTATTAAAAACTCTGCCAACAAGCAAAAACATTGTCGGTGTCCTTTATTGAGCATGCAGGGTAATCTTAGAAATTTGGTAATACAACTATATACATTTTTCCAAACACCTTCTCATTTGAACATTCCACAAGATATACAGCTTAGTTGGCATTTGATACTTTCAGCAAATATGTAGTGTTAGGCAATAGTATTTCAGAAAAATATACAGTTTAACAAGCATATGAACATTGGAAAATAAACATCTTCATGGTTATTTGAACCTTCTAGATGATATACACTTAATGGCATTTTGCTTATTTTAAGAAATATGCAATTTAACATGCTAAATTATGCAGCTTAGTATATAAAATTGAATATCATTTTACCATGCCACTCAATAAGCATTTGAGCATTAGTTTAATATACAGTTTCACGTAACAGTGAATAACAACCTAATATGCAGTTAAGTTTGCATTGAATATTAACTGGATATGCAACTTTGTACGAAATTTAACATACACTTACTATGCCGTTACATAGGCATTGAGCATCTAACTAATATGCAGCTTCATATGGACCCGAGCATCCACCTATAAGCATCTAAATAGGAATTTGCATATCAACTGAATATGCATGTAAATGTTAACTTAAATTTCAACTTATCATGAATCCAACTAGATTCTATGTATAATCCACCTATAAGCATCTAAATAGGAATTTGCATATCCACTGAATAGGCATGTAAATGTTAACTTAAATTTCAACTTAACATGAATCCAACTAGATTCTATGTATACTTGCTTCGAAGATTTCTCCCACAACAGATTACCAGGTATGTATATTCAGAAACAACAATTGTTTCAATCCGTTTCCAAACAATTTTAACGATCCCATAAAATAAGCATGGTGATTCCTAATCCCTACACATGCTATTAGGACCCTATAGATTTCATTTATTAGAGATCACTGATATCACATACAGGGCTAATCAAACTAAATTTCAGAATTCATATGATGAGACAACAACATAGATTAACATTGATGACAAGAACGAACAACTTTCTGTCCAGTCCCATTAGCGGAAACAGTGATAACGTTTGATTGCCAAGTAGATTTTTCATTGCTCGATAATCTAACTTATTTACATACTGTGAATCAAATTCAGTTACTTAGAGAAAACAAATACAGATGATTCAAATATAGATGTTCATAAAAACTAAGGAGCAATATGTTTGATTCTCATGAACGAATCAAGCCTGCGAAATTCACTACCTAATGATCTCATTGCATTTTAGAAAAGATGATATAGTCGAGTAAACAAAAAGGGACTGAATCAACATCTAGCAGAACAACGACCCCATAAAATTTTTCTTTCATTTAATCGAAACAAACCCTATCGAAAATACAGGCACGTAGCTGGCTTTACCAGAAGAAACCAAACACCTATCGTTGTGGTTTCACATGCCGAAATTGCAGACCAATTCAAATAGGCCTACAGACGCATGCTATTGGTTTTCAAATGCAGAAATGAAAAGTTACATTTAGACACATTGATGTGAAGAAGATCATATATCAAGTTGCCGGTCACAAAGGAGAAGAATGCAAACACAGAATGCTGTGTATTAAATGCGGGAAGTACAGTTCCTAGTAGCATGTAATAGATGTAACATCACATATCAAGGTTAGATATGTTCAACCTATCGTATCCATTCTGTGAAATCACTAGCAATCGTATATATATAATTGTAAGGACATACAGTATCAATTTATAATCCTAATAAGCACTTTGATTTCCCATCCTAATACCTACTCTTCAAAACCTATGAATCACATTTTTAATAAAGAACGGCTGAGGGTAACGGTTCAATAATTGATGTCACTTGAGAGGGTTAATCAGTCAAAATTTTCCGTACCAAAACCAAAATTAGACTAACACCATCCCATAACGTCCAAGCAAAAGATGCAGATCAGATGTCATAATATCAAATATAAAGCCCGAGCATGCAGTTCCAGAGCTACAGTATATATACCTTACAAAATTTAAAGCATGCATTCATGATCTTAACAAATTCCAGAAAATATACATAACCCCCACATCTAGAACATGTTCTCCAATGCCCCTAACGCAGGCCAGACCTTTCACATCAATATTCCACATGCAAAATCTAAAGCAAAATAGGCAGACCCACACATCTGCCTCCTGATTTCCAGCCGATCAGTGATACCCAATATATTGACCGATTAGTTTCACAGAAATCGCATTCTTTTTGCATCTACACAAAAAGCCCCTTTTTTTTTCGTTTTGAGATTTCTTGGACTCTCACACACACACCAGCACACTCAATACCCAAAAAGAAATACACAGAACCCTACCTGTTCCGGCGCTTAGAGGTTGCAGTCACAGGTGGAGGGTCGCCGACGACATTGGTAGCTGCCGATGGTCGGGGTTGTCGACAGGGATGGGAGCGAGCGAGCGAGAGACAAAAAGTTTTGCCGGCGTGGGGGTCTCCTCTGACAAGCCGAGGAAGTCGAGGGAGTATGTGAGGGAAGGAGGAACAGAAGCAGCCTTTTCCGGCGGCTGGTGGCCGGAAACGAAACGTGAGAGAGTTGAGGAAGACCGAGAGTGGGAGGGTTCGGCTAAATGGGAGAGGAAGAGTGCGGGAGGTAGAGAGGAGCGAGAGAGGGATGGAAGAGGAGTCGATGATCCCTCTTTAGTAGGAGGGTGGCCTCCCGAAAATGGAGGAGGCCGGTACTCTCACCCCCGGCGGCTGCTCTCCGGCCCGCCCCCTCCCCAAGCGATATCAGTTAGGGTTCACACTGAACCCTAACTTTCTTTTTTTCTTTTTGTTTTATCGGGCAACCCATATCGGGTTGCCTTTTTTTTTTTTCCATTATGCAGGGTGCGGGCCGAGGTCCAAATCCGAGACCCGGGATCCAACCTCGTGTTGGATCCGTGTCCCTCAAGCGATGTGGATCCGTGACAACTTTACGAAGTGGATCCGAAGGTCGGATCCAAAGAGATCCAACTATGGATCCATGCGATATGTTTATTTATATATATATATATACATATATATATACTATTATACATATATATATGGTTCCTTTATGGATCCTTATTCGACTTATCCGGATCCGTTCGTGGATCTGGATCTCTTTCTTAGGCGGTAAAGTATTATATTCTTAATACATTTGGTTTATTCTTCAATACGATCTTGTGGGTCTTTCATAGTTTAATATAGATCCATTTACGTTATCCAAAAATTAACATAAATTAATATGGATCCAAGATCCATTGTGCTTCGTCAGTCCTTTTAATAAATTTGGATCCAAAAATCTGAAGTTTTGATCATACTCTGATTTAGAACTACGGATCCAAATGAATTATTACGGATCCAGCTAAATGTACATTGATCTTTATGATTTCAATTCAAGGATCCAGATTAATATTTGAAATTCTGATATCGAAGATCCAAATGCAATATTGTGGATCCGAACATCGCCTCAATTCTCACTAAAGTGGTATAGAAATTGTCTCATAAAAATCCGATTTACTTCAAGGATCCAAATAGGTTATCTAAGATCTAATTACGAATAAATAATTAAAACCTTAAAATATTCGTGTATTACCTTAATGACTTAAAATCTACATTTATTTATCTGATAAAAATCATGGGTATTACATCTACCTTCTTTTCATCAGAAGCTCCTAGCCTAGCACATATGTCAGCAACCAATTTCATTTGAGAGAGAATATATCCTCTGGGTGAGTAGGCAACCTCAATTCCTAAAAAACATCTCAAAAAACCCAAGTTATACATATCAATTTTTTTTTTTTAAAACAAATTTAATTTTAATAACTCCTTTGTCATTCCCTGATCATCATGACATATATAAGAAGAATCACAATTTTAGTACCTGTTTTCTTGACAAAGAGCACAATATCAGTATATTAAGAGATAAATCCTAATTTAATTAAAACATTACTAAATTTATCATACCAAGCCTTATAAGCTTGCCTACGATCATACACGACCTTTTTAAGCTTTAAATTTTTTTCATTAATATTAACTCCTGGAGGGGGGTCCATATAAACTTTCTCACTAAGTTCTCAATTTAGAAAAGCCTTTTTAAGGCCTAGTTGATAGATGGGCCATTTAAAAAAGCCTTTTGCATTCTCTGGAAAGAATAATTTCAATTTCTGGTGTTATACAGGCTACAAAAGTTTGCAGGGGCAGTGTTTATTTTTGTTTGACCTTGGCATTCTTATGACTGGTGATAAATAGTAGGATTCAAGTGAACTTTCTTCTTTTAAGTTTGTGTATAGATAGCATTGTTTACCTCCAGAGCCCTTTCAGTTGTCTCTAAGAAACATGGGTCAAGGTAAGAGTTTGTTTTTCCTCTGTGCTGTTGTGCAGGGATCAAGGTGTGTACTTGCAGGGGATCATCTCCAGCTACCCCCAACCATACAGAGTCCTGAAGCTGAGAAAAAGGGCTTAGGAAGAACCCTTTTTGAACGCATAGCATGCTTATATGGAGAACAAGTTACGGCAATGCTGACTGTTCAATATCGCATGCACAAACTTATAATGGATTGGTCATCCAGAGAACTCTATGACAGCAAGGTGCAAGTCATGTATTTGATGCATCATTCATGAAACATTCATTATATTAAATACCTTAATGCAGTTGTAAGTGAGGGTGTTGCACTATGTATTGTAGCACTAACTCATGTTTAATGTATCATTGTGAACAGATTGAGGCCCATTCATGTGTTGCAGGGCATATGCTCTATGATCTAGAAGGTGTGCAGAGGACGGCTTCAACTGAACCAACTCTTCTCCTGATAGACACTACTGGGTAAACCTTTCTGCTTCTACAGATGGATCTTTCACCAAACAAAAGAACTCTTGCACACTTCCATTATTTAATTTTCACTACGTCAAGAGCTCTGATTTGATGGACTTTTCAATGTTTTACTCTATGTCACATGGGTGCGGGTGCGGGTGCGGGTGCGGGTGCGACACGGGTGCGGCACAATTTTAAAATTTTTGGACACGGGGACTCGGCAAAATATATATATATATATATATATATATATATATATATATATATATATATATAATTTTATTTTATTTTTAAAATGCCACAGGTGTCTGTGCAGTCACAGACTGTGACTGTGCACAGGCACAGCACTGTGCACTGTGCACAGTCACAGACTGTGCACTGTGCACACTGCAAAGACTGTGCACTGTGCACAGTCTGTGACTGTGCACACTGCAAAGACTGCACAGTCACAGTGCCTTTTTTATATATTTTTTTTTAAATAAAAAATATAAAAAATTAGTTTTTTAGAGACATTTTTGGACTCGGTCAAAGTTGACCGAGTCCAAAATGTGGACGGACTCGGCCTGGACTCGTTGACCGAGTCCGACTCGGCGTTGACCGAGTCCGGGCCGAGTCCGAAGCCGCACCCGAGTCCGCACCCGTGTCGGGGCGTGTCGACTCGGGTGCGGCACCTCCTTAGCCGAGTCCGTGTGACATAGGTTTTACTTTGGTTAGTAATTGATGCAATGTATTATTCTGCAGTGAGGGATTATCTAATACAGAAATCTTGGTTTATAAGGTCCCCAGGCCTCTCAGCATAGCTATCTGTACTAAGAAAACTACTCTGTATGCCACACACACACACACACGTATGCAAACCCATGTACATTACAAGATTTTTGTTATAAAGAAAAGAAAGTCCATGTACACACAGACTTGTGTGTGTACGTTCCTTGAAATAATGAGAAATTTCTTTCATGTCTACATTACAATATTTTTGTCATGAATCAGAAATAATCATTTTCAGATCTTCTTATGAAGATCTTGGAACCTATTGTTGTAACTGTTGAGAGCGGTTAGAACTCCTTTTCTTTTGGGGGTTGCCTTCTTGGGGTCCAAATCCATTACACATCCTTCCAAGAGCACACACGGTGGTTTGCTCCTGGAGTTTAAAAACGCATGATTTTTATACCCTGGCATCCTGTGGATTAGATTTCAAACAACTCTCTCTCATGGATGGGAACTCCATAGGCATGAAAGACAGAAAATTTGTCATGACCTATGTCACATAGGTATAGGTGGGGGTATGGGGTGCGACATAAGTATGAAGGGTATGGCACATGAGTATGAAGGGTACGGGATATCAGTTTCTAAAAGGATTTGTATATAGGTACAAATACACACACAAGCACATGAAAAAATGCACACTTATACTACATTTTGCAAAATGCTCTATATATGAAGCTATATACTAATTATTGACTAACAATTAATGATCAGCAAATATATAGTTAACAAATAACATTTCTGGTGTCGTGTAGACCACACATAGATTAGATCATAAGATGGATAAAATAGATAGAGCTAATTTTGGAACCCAGTTGACCTATACCCAAGAGTGTCCAGTACTAGTAAGGTATGATACATGTAACATTGGTAAGGTAGCCTGGTAGAAGTGCCCATGTTGCATAGGGCATTGACATGCTACTATTGGAGGCTTTATGTTTTATTAAGTGTAAAATTTTCATGTTCTTGATACCAGAAAAGTTCTAGCATCAAAAAATCAATAACATGATAATTTTATGTGGTCAATTAAGACTGTCAAGCTAGAAAGTTTCCTGGCATGTATATGACTTGGAAAAGAGAAAGAAAACAGGAATATATCTCTGCATGCACACATGCATGTGTGCAGAAAAGAATCAGGAAACAGCTTCTAGTGAATAACTATCTGTAACTTTAAATTCTACGAAATTCAGAAACTTACTGTGAGCACCTAAAATGCTCTTTTAAAATTGCCTTACAAAATAGAAAATCTCTAACTTGAATGAAAGAAACTGCAAATCACAAGTAAAATAGTAGCCCCAAGGGATTTGGTGCAGTGGAAGGAGCCGTGGCCACTAGACAGCTGGTCAGCGTTCCATTCACATAAGTGCCAAACCCCTTTCATTAATGAAGGCAAGGGATAAAAGTCAAGGGGTAAGCCCTTGCTTATCCCTTGCTCAGCTGAAGCTGGGCGACTCCCTGGGGGCAAGGGATGCGCCACGGGTTTACACCATCGGGAAAGCGACCGTAAGTATGGCATGCTTAGCCAGTGTGACTAGGTTTCTGATCCCGAGGGTGGTTTCCCCGTCCTCCATGAAAAAAAAAATTACAAGCAAAATAGTAATCTTACATCAGCTCCATGAGAGGGAGAGGGAGAGGGAGAGGGAGAGAGATCAGATTCATGGGGAGATTAGGGAAGAATACCTATCTATAATGAAATGGTATCTAACAAAAACAAATAGATTTCCAATCCAACCAACACAAATAGGTCTCAAGAGAACTAACAAATGTAAAAAATGAATATTTTTTGTTGATCACAAATTCATTTAAAAGCTGCATGATAAATAAAAATGCAAAGGCGGTTTAGCCTCTACACACACAAAGCTAGCTGTTAGGGCCCCCTAATGGCTAGTTGACTGAACGGCCAGCAAAACTGGCCAAAAATACCAAAATTCCCTTTAGGGAAAAAATATGACAAAAGTAAAAATAAAAAATAGATGATTATACAACAAAAATAAAAAGTAAAAAATGAATGATTATACAACAAAAGTAGAAAAATAAAAAAAGTAGAAAAATAAAAAAAGTAGAAAAAACAACAAAAGTAGAAATATATATATATATATATGATTATAAGGAAAAAGAAATACCTAAGTTTCTATGTACTTGCTAACCTAGAGTGTACATTACTTATGAGAAATGCCTAAGCTTTCCTAGTCCTTATGTGCATGCTATATTAGAGTGTACATTACTTATGACCTAAGGGCACAGTAATGTACAAAATGTATATTACTTACGACCAACACAAAGGACACATTGTAACGCTATCTAGTATGGCTAATGCAATGGTAGAAACTTGGGGCCTTGGCTATGTGCGAGAAAAGAGAGGTAGTATCTATGTCACATGGTTACAGCTGCAGGAGCGATACACATGCTGTCGATACACACAAATGCATGCTTGTGTGTGTATAAAACAACAATTCTAAATCGCCATAATTGGGAGTATCAATTAATGAAACCTATGTCAGAAGAATACACCCCTTTGGCCATTGTATCCGTATTGAACAGATACGGTTCCGATATGGACAGGATACGGTCAAACCCTTATTAGACAGAGTGCACTTGTGTTTGTACTTAAGGTTTGGATCTGGACCCTGATCCAAACTCCCCTTGTGTAACATATCCAACTGATATTGGACAAACTTGTAAATATTGTAACTTATTACGGCTATTTGCATTATATAGCCATGTATTAGATTTTACATTATAAGTATTGAAGAGTTCACGATTTTTCCATTATGGAAAAACGTGATTAGTTGCAGCCCCATTCCTTTTCTTCTCTGCGGCTTCTTGTTCATCGATTCTGGATTATTCTCACATGGTATCAGAGCAGATCTGATCCAAGGGCTGAAGGTTTTCCCAGCAGGTACGTCCCTAAGAGATCTCACTCTCCTCCTTATCTCTCTTCTATCCATTCACTGTTTTGTGTCTTTAATATTTACTCTTCATTCTATTCTTCTCCACTTTTCTCTAGATTATGATTCTGTTATTCAGATCTGAAACTGAGCATCACGGTTTCTATCTTTCATTCTCTAGATTTTTGTGTACCGCATCTCTATTTCTGAAACTGAGTTGGGTTTGATTTAACGTAATCATCATCTCCCTATAACTGAGTTGGGTTTGTGCTAAACCAGTTTCACGATACTTTTGTTTACTAAAACTTTTCTGGGTTTGCGTCAAATCAATTTCACGACAACCCTATTTCCTGAAACTGATTTGTTTTTGCACCAAATCAGTTTCACGTCATTTCTTTGTTTGATTCCTTTCACGTTATTCTTGCATATCGGGTTTGTTTGTTGGATTGGGTTTTGTTTTCCCAGATCTGTGCATCAAATCTGATAACGGGCTAGAATCAGATCTGTAGTCTATTTCTTTTTTTTTAGATCTACCTTTCTTCATCTACTTTTCTTCCTTAATCCTCGATTTTAGCATGTTGCTTCTTTATATTTGTTACTGCTGTGTGCAATCTTAAGTATAAAACTTTGAAATTAGATTAGATCTGTTATTTCTCATTCAAGTTAAGTATTCGAGTTCCCAACCCCCCCCCCCCCCCCCAAAAAAAAAAAAAAAAAGAAAAAGAAAAAGAAAAAAGTGAAAAACGAGACTTATTGCATCGTGATCTGCAGAAACTTTCATTCTGTTGTACTGATTGCACACGCCAAAAAATTTTAGCCATGGACCCTTCTTCTCGGTCATTTCTCTCATCTAATTTTCTCGGTCAACTCATTTCTTAAAAACTTACCAATTCAAATTTCCTGATCTGGAAAAGACAAATTCTTCCTTTTATTAAAAGTCAAGGTCTCTCTGGACATCTCACTGGATCAATCCTAGCCCCTTCAGAATTTATCATACAAGAAACTAAGAATGAAAATGAGGCTGATTTCATACAACAAATTCCAAATCCCCAATATGAGATTTGGATGAAGCGTGATCAAGCTGCAGTTGCTTTTATTATCTCCACTATCTGTCAAGAAGTATTGGTGGGAATTCCAGACGAATGCTCAACAAAAGAATTGTGGGACAGACTAGTGAAGACGTACTCTCAGATATCAGAGGCTAGAATTTCCTTTCTTTAGCGTGAATTTCAACTTCTGACTAAGGGTTCCATGTCTGTCATGGAGTACTTGAATAAGGTTAAGACCATCAGTGATCAACTTGTAGTTGTAGAGTATGAAGTGGCAGATAAAGACAAGGTCAGGCAAACCTTGAATGGATTGGGACCGGAATTTCATGTTCTCTCGACTTCCTTGCTATGCCTACCTGATCTACCATCATTTGAAGACTTGCAAGCAAAATTACTTCACTATGAGATGACTTTGAAAGGGATGTCACATGAGACTGACAGACAGGTTCTTGCTACTGGTGTTTCTTTTGGCCAGGGATGTGGTGATAATAATTTTGGTGGCGGCAGAGGACGAGGACGAGGTACTCCAGGAGGATGTAGACTATTGCCTACCCCGAATGCTTCATCTCTCTATAATGTAAAAAATGTACCCCACATGTTATCTTTGCAACAAGCGAGGCCACATAAAAGCCTATTGTTGGCACAATTCGCAGAACAAAGGAAAGTTCCAAAAGGGTGAGAGCTTGTCAGGACGAAAGGAAAACTCTTCAAAGTTCGGTGGAGATGTGAAAGCGCTTCTCTAGGAAACATTGTCTGAACTTGATCTGAAGCGTGATAATAAAGGAGTGTGGTATATTGATTCCGGGGCAGCTACTCATATCACAGTTAATGCGGGTAAATTCTCTACTTTAACTCCCTATTTTGGAAAAAGTAACATCGTCACTGGAGACGGGTCCCACCATCCCATCACCCACATTGGAAATGTTTCTATCCCCTTGCATAAATCCCCACTTCATCTTTTCAATGTTCTTCATGCCCCAAATATTACAAAAAATATTATTTCTGTTTCTAAGCTTGTTGATCATACCAATTCTTTCGTTGAATTTACTCCATCTTTTGTTTATGTCAAGGATCTACAAACGAAGGAGATGTTCGCTAAAGGGGAACGTCGGGGAAATATGTATGTCTTCCAGGAGGATCCTTCTACTTGTGTTCGACCTACCTTGAAGTCATCTCCTCAGTCTATGTCGTCAAAGAATATTCATGTGTTCAGTTTGCAATCTTCAAATAAATGTAATAAGCTCGTTTTTTGGCATTTGCGTCTTCGTCATTGTGGTTGAGTCTTTGTTGAGCGACTATAATCTGATGGTCTTATTCCTGAGTGTAGCTTGATTCCTAGACCAGATAATAAAATGTGTTCAAGTTATCAAATGTGTAATAGTCATGTTCTTCCCTTTTATTCAATAAATGAGAGAGCTTCAAGGCCTTTTGAAATCGTCTGTTCCGATGTATGGGGACCGACTCCTAATCCCTCTAATTTTGGCAGCGAATATTATGTTATTTTTATTGATAATTTCTCCCGCTTCACTTGGATATATTTTATGAAGAATAAATCAGAAGTCTTCTCTATTTTTCGTTGTTTTCATGCATTTGTCAAAACTCACTTTTCTTGTAATATTTTACATTTTGAATATGATGGTGGGGGGAATACTCCTCCAGGGATTTTATCAATTACCTCCAAGATAATGGGATAAATCGTAGAGTATCTTGCCCACATATGCCCCAACAAAATGGAGTTGCAGAACGAAAACACCGTCACATTGTGGAAAGCACTATGAGCATGATGCACGAAAGTCGTACACCCATAGGACTCTGGATAGAGACTTTTTACTCTGATGTTCACATTATTAATCGTCTGCTCATGAAACTTTTAGAAAATACATCACCTTATTTCATCCTATTTGGGACACATCTTGATTATGATGAATTAAAAATTTTTGGCTGCATGTGTTATGTTCATATTGACTCTTCTCTGCGAAACAAGTTTCAGGTTAAGGCATCAAAGTGTAGATTTGTTGGATATGCAGATCATCACAAAGGGTACATGTGTTATGATCCTGACAGCAGACAAATCAAGATATCTAGAAATGTAGCTTTTGATGAAAATGATTTTGGAGATGGAGAATATGTTTATGCCCAAACCAATATGAATGCGCTATTTTATGATCCACGGATCAGTGTAGAGCTCTTTCATGCAACCAACAATGAGTGTTCTTCTTCTTGTGCTCAAGGAACATCCTGTCAAGATGGAAGCAGTGGCATACAAGAACTTGAAATAGAACATCCTCTAGAGATTAGCAAGTTTGTTGGGAAAGTTTATAGGAGAAGAGAAAGGGACTCACTCTTGACTCCGGATGATATTGAACGAGAAGAGCCTATGTTTCATTCATCCAATGACATTACTTCTCCAATTTCTAATACAGTAGCCATTCCGATCAGACGATCTGAAAGAGCTCGACATCCTATTGAAAGGTGGGTCAGTTATGAGAATTTCACCATGGATTTTCAGTTATTTTTGTCACAGATTGAGAAAGAGACCGAGCCTAGACATTTTCATCAAGCCATTAACTCCAAAAAATGGATTCAAGCTATGAATGAAGAGATGAAAGCCTTGTACTAGTGTCAAACTTGGACAGTTGTCCCTCGACCTCCAGATAAGAATGTTGTTGGGTCACGATGGGTCTACAAAATCAAATACAAACTGGATGGGAGTGTTGAACGATACAAAGCTCGTCTTGTAGCAAAGGGATTCACCCAAGAGTTTGGACAGGACTATGATGAAACCTTTAGTCCGGTTGTGAAAATGGGCACAATTCACATTGTTCTTTCATTGGTTGTAGATTATGGTTGGAGAATAAGTCAGCTAGATGTGAAGAATGCCTTTCTTCATGGGATTTGAAGAAAGAAGTATACATGGAACAACCACCAGGATACACAAAAGGAGATTCAAAGGAGTATGTATGCAAACTAAATCGAGCACTCTATGGACTGAAACAAGCGATCTTGGTTTGAGAGTTTTTCCCTAGAAATTCAAAGACATGGTTTTTATCGATCACAATTGGATCACTCCATTTTTATTCTTAGAGGTAAGGAGTTTACTACCTTCTTGTTGATATATGTTGATATAATTATTACAAGAAGCAGTGAGAATCATGTTCAAGAAACTAAAGATCTTCTGAGTCAAAGGTTCAAAATGAAGGACCTTGGTGTTAAATTATATAATCAAATCATATATATATTTTATATATATAAGGTAATACATATACATATATTAATATATATGTATATGTATCTACTTATTATATATATAAAATATATATTTCTATTATTTAGCCGTAGGGGTAGTTTAGTATTTTTCTCATTTTTGCGCATATTCATTTCTTGAATATGTATTGTATTTTTTCCCTTTTTAGTTTTCTCTTTTTTCTCTTTTTCTTTTTTTGTACCCTTTGTACCTTGGGGGGCCCACCACTAGTCGTTGGGCCCCTCCAACTGTTAAAATGTACCTATTATATATATGTATATATATATATATATATATATATATATATATATATATATATATATATATATATATATATATATATATATATATATATAAATTCTGTATATTACATCAATACCCGATAGGGGTATTTTTGTAATTTCACATAGTTGTTTTAGAAAACAACTATTTTTCTTTTTTGAATAAATGTAATTTTTATTTTTATTTTTTTCAATTCTTTTTTATTCTTTTTGAGGACCTAAAGGGACTCCAACATAGAAGTCGTTGGATCCCCCAATGGTCACAAATGTGACCGTTGGGGGCTCCCAACGACTCTATGGGAGCCCCCTTTTGGCTCTCCTTTTGAGGCCCTTTGGCCCTCATTTTTCCTCCTCTTCCTCTTGTATAAATAGGGGTGACCCCCTTGTGTATTCTCATCTTGGAGAGCTTCTCTCTCTTTTCAATAAGAGGCTTTGTATATTGTTGCCTTCTTAAAGGCTTGTGTTTGTATTGTCCCTTCGTGGACTTGTGATATTTTCTCTTTTATTCATTGTTGTATGTGCTTGTATGCACTCTTTATATTTCCGCAATATCTCATTACACCAACAACTATGTGGGAGCCCCTCCAAGGGTCTCTCCAAGCCCTATATAAAGGGCCCTCCTCCATTGTATTTTTCAAGGCTTTGGGATTATAGCCCAAGCTTGTGTTAGTGGAACTTATGACTTTTGGGTTCGTATTTATGCATTTGTGAGCACAAGTGTTTCAAGTGTTCTTGTTAGGTGTTTGTATACGCATTTATTTTCAAGAATATTGTAATATTGTTCGTAGTATCTTGTTGGAGATACTTTCACATGGTATGAGAGCCTCGTTTGAAGGAGGATCGTGTGTTTCTTGTTTTTTGAAGTGCCTCAAAAAACGTGCCTTCAAGCTATTGGAGTAGATTATCTCCTTCGGGAAATATTTTAGAAGCCTCTTTTGTCAAGAAAGAGTTGAAAAGCCTTTGAGGTACGTATTGTTTTTCATAATCTCTCCTCTCTAATGGGTGAAAAAGACTCTCATTTCTCTCTTGGGTTCAAATTTAATAGGTCCAACTATCATGTTTGGGCCGGTAACATGGAAGCTCACATCAAAGGAAAAGGGCTTTGGGGCTATGTCCAAGGCTCGATTCCCAAACCGGAACCCAAGATAACTTTAATAGAAGGAGGAGAGATAAAGATTCTTGAAGGAGATGAAAGAACCAAGGCCCTTGAAGAATATACGAAAAAGCATGAAGAATGGGAAATGATGAATTTTAAAATCCTCTCTTGGATATTTTCATCCGTAGAAACGAGAATCAATGCAAACATCATAAAGTTCAAGAAGGCTTCTTAAGCATGGGAATATCTTGAGAAGATGTATACCTCCAGGGATTTATCCCATAAATACTATCTCCAAAAGAGGGCGCTAACACTTCAACAAGGAGAAATGTCTATTAGAGAGTACTTTGCCGAGCTCTCTTGTATTTGGGATGAGCTTGCTATGCTCGAACTCAAATGGAGTGGTGAATCCATAGAGTTTCGTCACAAACAATTGGAAAAAGATAGATTTTTTAATTTTTTGAATGGGCTTAGGCCCGAATTCGAATAAATCTGATCTTCTCTTTTATCTGTTTTTTCTTCTCCCCCTCTTGAAGATGTATTAACTAAGTTAAGTGGGGAAGAAACTCGGATGAGTATAAGCAAGAATACCCCAAGTATATTAGCCATACCTTCAAATAATGAAGATAATGAAGGTGTAAATGCTGTTTCAAGACCGGGAAACAACTTAAAGACATACAAGCCTCCTCATTTCAAAAACCAAAATCCAAGTGGAGAAGGAGGAAGGAAGGACTATAGCAAGCTTACTTGCTACTTTTGTAAGGAACCGGGGCACATCAAACCTAGGTTAATAGCCAAGGGATACAGTCAAGATTATGGGATAGACTATGACAAGACATTTACTCTGGTCGCTCGAATGACCACTGTTAGAACCCTTATTTCTATAGTATCAATTAAAAAATGGTCAATCTTTAAAATGGATGTAAAAAATGCTTTTTTGAATGGTAATCTCAATGAGTAAGTTTATATGGATCCTTCACCAGGTTTAAGTTTAGCATATGAAAAAAAAAATTTGTTACAAAAAGCATTGTATGGTTTAAAGCAAGCCCCCAAGGCTTGGTATGACCGTTTCGGTAGTGTGATGACACAACTTCACTTTAAATCTTGTTATACTGATATTGCATTATTTGTTAAGTTTTCTAATGCAAGAATGATAATATTACTTTACGTTGATGATATGATTATCACAAGAGGTGACAAGCAATGAGTTAATCATATCAAAGATGTACTCAAAGATAACTTTGATATGATAGATCTTGGTTTTTTATGATATTTTCTTGGAATAGAAGTGGCTTACTCACCTCGTGGTTATTTTTTGTCGCAAACTAAGTATGCAGTAGAGATCATAGAACAGTCAAGACTTTCAAATGAAAAACGAGCTGATACTCCAGAGGTCATAAATGCAAAAATAAAGAAAGATGATGGAGAACCTTTGAAGGATCCAACTCCATATAGACAAATGATTGGAGCTTTGTTTTATTTCTCTATTACTCATCTTGATATTTCTCATGCTATTCATTCTGTTAGTCAATTTCAACATGTTCCCACTACAATACATATGAGTGTTGTAATGAGAATTATTAAATATATTAAAAATTCTATTAATTATGAATTATTTCTTTCATCTTCTTCCTCATTATAAGTTATTGCATATTCTGATTCTAACTCTAGGGGATGTAAATGATAGATGCTCAACTATTGATTCCTGTGTTTTGGTAGGTGATTCTCTAATTTCATGACGATGCAAGAAGCAACAGAAAGTGTCCCTCTCTTTCACTGAAGCAGAGTATCGTGCCATAACAACAATTATGTCTGAGTTAGTATAGTTGAGATAATTATTAGAGGATTTGAGAGTTCATATTGCAGAACCCTCAAGATTATGTTGTGACAACAAGAGCGCAGAATACATGGCAAGCAACCATGAAATGACCAAACACATTCAAATGGATTGCCACTACTTTCGTGATGAATTTCTGAAGAAGACCATCACGTTGCCTTATATTCCATCTGAGTATCAACTGGCAGATTTCTTCACTAAAGCACTCCTGTCACCTGGGTTTCACTTCCTACTAGGCTAACTCTCGATTCTTACACCGTGAGTTTGAGGGGGGTGTTAAGATTAACCCTCTAATATATATACTTGTATGTATATATATATATATATATATATATTTATATATATGTATATCTATATCTATGTAAACCGGAATACCCATCAAAGGCATTTCGGTCATTTCTCAGTATAATAGGCGTCAACCCATTAAGGGCTGACTGTAACTGTATTTTTATTTTTATTTATGTTTGTTGTTTGTTGATGTAATGTGACTGACTGTTGGAGCTGCCCCCAACGGTCACAAATTGTGACAGTTGGGAGCAGCCCAACAGGCTACTCCCTTTTGCCTCCCTTGTATTATAAATAGGACTTTAAGCCCATGTATTTTCCTATGCCTTTAGAGCATTCCATGCAATACAAGAAACATTAGTTTGACCCTTGTGTGGGTAGTGCGGCTTGATCAATCAAGTGTTCTTGTAAGTCCATAAGTGACATTTATTTGCTTTTGTTCTATTTCATTACAGTTTGCACCTCTTACTAGACCACTTAAATCCAGTCTGCCTCTATCATCAATATAAACATCACTCCTATTTATATATGCCCTTTTCCCCGAATCTGGTTTTATGGAAATTGTTGTCCGTATGATCCGAACCTATGTCGTATCCTATTTCCGTATCCATATCCATGTGACAGAGAATGAAACTGAGTTGAAATTAAAATGGCATGTAATTGATGACAAATATTAAAAGAAAATGAATTCAAGTGAATACTAAATAAGTAAATAAGATCATAAAAGAAAATAGATAAAGTTAATGACACAATGTTGATTGTGTGTGAAATTGGTTTGACTGTCCATGAAGTGTCCAAGTCGTGTTGACACGGAATGCACATGCTAAGTGAAGTGTGTGTGACATAGGGTAGTATAAAAAAAGTAGAATTGCTAGACTACATATGGTCCATGCTATGGTTGTACAATAGCAAGTCACTTTTTTGGGGGAATCTAGCCTTACAGGTGTGATCTACATGGTTTGTTTAGTGGAAAAGATATTTTGGATCATGTGATTGTGTTGCTGATGTTGGCTTTTCAAGGGCATAAAAAGTAGACTCAAATGTACCCAGAAAAAAAATATTGTATGTCACACAATCCAAGATGCAAACCTTACTAAAAAACAATGTTGAATGCATCTATGGGGTTGGATTGACTAGACAAAGCTTGCATCTATGATTTGTAAGAAAAAGTAGGTTTTCTATTATTTTTCTTACAAAAATATAAAAAAACAAGTTTTAAAAGTTTTTAAAATACAAAAGAAACAAAAACTAGAAAAAGTGAACTTAAATTATATAAAAATAAGATTATTTTGAAAAATATTGCAAATATTTTCAAAATATCGCCGATATTGGTGACTATGCTAACTACATAGTATGGTACAGTAGACTGTAGAAGATATATACCATATACATATATATAATTTACTTATTTATATATTTGTAAATACATGTATATGTGTATGCATACCAAATGTATCTATTAGGAATTATGTTTGGTTGTTAGTGAAGAAATTGATCAAACACGGACTGGCCATTACTTGGCTCTTATCACCTATGAAATTTCTTTATGGTAACAAAAAAAAAGATTTTTCTTTATTGCATAATTCAGTTCATATGCTGGCACTAAGCGCTTTTGAAAGATTATGACTGTATCTGCTGGGACTGCACATGAATCATGGTATTCTGCTTACATCATACTTGAGTTGCAGACTTGCAGTCTCCGGTCCAGACACATCATGAATAGGCATGGGGTTGTATTGTTTTGTTACATATGACTATTTCAGGTGTGATATGGAAGAAAAGAAGGATGATGAAGATAGCACAATGAATGAAGGTGAAGCTGCAGTAGCCATGGCTCATGCAAAGCGACTCATTGAGAGTGGTGTTCATGCATCTGATATTGGAATAATTACCCCTTATGCAGCACAGGTTTTAGCTTGCTTCCTTCCCAAATGTTAATGGTCTGATCTAGAAAATTTGTAGTTTTCTGTTATTTGTAGAATGTCAGTAAGGGCCTGTTGGACCTTAGCTGCTATTGTGGAGAGGTGACTTTTGATGTTGGGTCCACTTTCCTACCATGTTCTTTCCCCACTTTTCCCTCCAACAGCAGAAAGCAACTCTTTGGAAAAGATGGACATCTTCCATCATTTCTAGAAATCTAAACACAGCCCATTTTGGTCCAGAACTCCAAAACTGTTGCTAGGTCTTTTCAAGACAGGCATTCAAGCTGAAGAATATTTAGACACCTAGGGTGTGCACCGGTTGCTGCAAGGCCTAAGTGATGATAAGACTTACCCATTGGGCAGGGGAGGGGCAATTCACAAAGAGACGGTTGAGGCTGTGAATTCTTCTACAACCTCTCTGCATGGGTGGTCTTTTTTATTATGAAAAAAAAAATAATGTTGATTTATTACCAACCAAATGCTTAAACATTTTAAGATTTACAAATTATGGTTGAAAACTCGCTTAAGTGATGAGTAATGAGTTCATCAAATCAATTAAGGAAGCCACTAGTCCTGTTGCTTCTATTACTTCTAGATAGCACCTGACCACACAGTTTCAAGAAGGCACCAATGCTACTATGGTATTTATATTCAGAGTGCATAAACCACTTCTTTTCCCTATTTGAACAGAACCCCTTGGTATTTCTGAAAAAGTGATTAGCTACACTTCTCTGTTGGTTAACCAAATGATTCTGCATCTTGTTCATTTTTTTTAATCTTAATGTCCACTTTTTTCACGTTATTATTGGAAAAGCATTACTAAAATCTTTTTCTTTATTTTTACTTTAGTATTTTAAGAGACTCAGAGATTTTCCTGAGATTTATAAAAAGATTAAAATTGAAGTTTTCCTTAAAACCTGCCTTGTCAAGATACTTTTGGGACTGTGTGTGTGTCTGTGTGTATGTTTGAATATATAAAGGAATTCTATCATCATTTGTCGTGGCCTATGTATTTTGTGTCCTGTGACCCATAACTAGGCAATGATCTATTTCTTCCTGGTATGTGACTGGGATGTCAGTACATTCTTGCTACTGATTTTCTATATGCATGCATTCTTAGGCATTTAAATGGTGCTGCTTATATAGGTTGTGTTGTTAAAGATGCTAAGAAGCAACACAGACAAGCTGAAAGAGATGGAGATCTCTACAGTCGATGGCTTCCAAGGACGGGAAAAAGAAGCCATTATCATATCAATGGTCCGATCAAATTCAAAGAAAGAGGTATTACTTGGATTCTCTTTTGCCTCCTATATCATAGCATACCTCAAACATGACAAAGACTTGCTTACATAGCGGACACTCAAGGTTTGGTTCCCAACAAGTAGAAAAAGTGCTAAACACCAGAAACGCTCACCTCAACTGTGGGTTCTGTTGTTGGTGTCTTATATGTACTTGGATTCTCTTTTGCCTCCTATATCATAGCATACCTCAAACATGACAAAGACTTGCTTACATAGCGGACACTCAAGGTTTGGTTCCCAACAAGTAGAAAAAGTGCTAAACACCAGAAACGCTCACCTCAACTGTGGGTTCTGTTGTTGGTGTCTTATATGTTAATGCCCTACTATGGTTTAAAAAAGTGGTTATGATTTTGATTTTAAGTCTCCTGCAAGGGGTTACTCAGCAGGGCTGCATGGCTCTGAGTCAAAGCTGAGCAGCCAAGTCCATCAAGTTCATGATGAGCTTGCTTCCAGCTTGCGTCAGACTCAAGATAGGCTCAAACTTGCTTGTGGTTGCTAGGTCAAGCTGGACTGGCGCTTGAGCTGGACTTATTTGAACTAGAGTTTAGCTAAGATGTTTCTTTTTTAAAAGAAAATCTATGCAAGAGAAGCGTACCATTGGAATAAAATTACATGTGTGATAGGTTATCTGAAGAGATACATAAGTGTAATATTGCCTTAATTCACTTCAGTCAAGCCTATCAAACCCTGTGGTAGCTCAATCTAGGCTCTGTTTGCCAAACAGCCACAACACTGAGCTCAATCTTGGGTTGTCAAACTCATAAATAAGATCAAGTAAGCTCTTATACAAGCTGATTTTTTAAGTCTCACTTGTTCTGCAAGTTGGTGGCTGGTTCAGATCTGCACCAACTTGTCCAAGTTCGGGAATCATTGTTATGTGATTTTTTTGCTGACTTCCAGTCTGTAAGACATTCCTGAACTCTGCTGTTGAAACGTGTTTGTTAAACACCACGTATTGCAGGTTGGTTTCTTAAGTGATAACAGGCGCATGAATGTGGCTGTGACTCGAGCAAGAAGGCATTGTTGCCTTGTGTGCGACTCTGAGACTGTAAGCCATGATAGTTTCTTAAAGCGTCTGGTGGAGTACTTCGAGGAGCATGGAGAGTATTTGAGTGCTTCTGAGTTCACCCAAGATTGAACCCGAGACTGGAACTTTGAGCTGTTACAGGAAAGGGGAAACTCTTAATCTTCAATGGCATGAAAGTCATTCGTGCTTCTGAATTTTCTTAATAATTAATCTTAGTCTAATTGGCGGTGAGTTTCATCTTCTACCTTCCCATACTGTCAAAGAGTAGAAATTCTTAATCTTGAGGCAGGTTGAATAGCTTCTGTCACATGAAAAAAAGGGGACTCTGGAATTCACATCAATATTCATGTCAACAATGGCGTGGCTTTCCAGAGTGATGGATTAAGCTTCCTACTCCCTTTGTATAGTGTAGTTTCACCCTGTTTGTCTACATTGGCACTTTCTGCATCAATACTGCAACTCCTAAAGAATACAGATGCTTGAAGCTACTATAATCATGTTAATTGTTTTCAAATATAGTAATTTATGCTCTAATCCATGTTGTCAATCATTCTTTGGATTATCTGGTATATTTGGTTGTGGGTTGCTTATCAGTGAAAATTTGTTAAGGTTTCATCTTCTAGTCTGGCAGAATTTTCTAGTAGTTAAATACAAGGTTCTCGTTTTTCTTTTCAGTTTAGAAGACCAAAAATTCAAGTCTTCCAAAATAAGGTTTTCTTGTTTTCCTGGTTTACAGGATCATGTAGATGTTATTCGTCCTTGCAATACATATCTTGGTTGCAAAATTTTTAAAAACAGCAGAGATCTCATTGTTGGGATTTTTGCAGAAAATCTTGCAATAAATTTGATTTTTAAAGAAAACTTCAGAAAAATCTTGGTAGATGCATAGTTGATATAATAAACTTCTATCACAACAAAAAACAATAAAAGAATAAAAAAGAAGAAAACTATTTATAATTCCAATATATTACGAATAAGAATTTTAAATTATTTTGTGTAATAAAAAAATTCTTGTTAGCAAGGGGGACACTGAGGAGCTTGCAAGTGTGTGAAGTGGTTTTCCCTGATTATCTCCCCCAAAACAAGTCTTGTTATTTTATTGGGATCTTTAGGGCCTGTAAATTTCCCATGATAAAATTATGAGAAATTCAAAATTTCGTATGGCTTCGTTTAAAACTGAGAGAGAGAGAGAGAGCTTTGATTTTTAAACTCGTAGAGCTAAACCATCCAAATTTCAGACGGATATTGAATAATGCTGCAAAAATATATTCAAGTTCTCCATGTCTTCGGGACAGAATTCGGTAGATGGTTCCAATCCAGAAAAGATGGTGGCACAGCAAATTCTCGTCCATTAATCGCCAAGATTGACGGTCCAGCTGGCACATTTAAGGATGCAAAACCCAATCAAACCTGGGCTGCCCCAAAGGGGTTTGGTGTAGTGGGATGGGACCTAGGCTGCTAGGTGGGCAGTCTAGGTTCAAATCCCATAGGTCACCCCTTGCGCAAGCTGAAGTGTGGCGACTCCCTGGGGGCAAGGGTTACCCAAGGAGTTTTATGCTGTCAGGACAGTGACCCAGGTGGTTATGTCTCTGATCCCGGGTGGTTTCTGTGTAAATATAAAAAAAAAAATTCAAACTTGGGCCTAACCCAGCTTGAGAGATCTTAGTGTGAACCTGAATGAAAATTTTGCTTTTATTTTATAACCGGGTTTTATCTGGGTTGGGCACTTGGGAATTCCCTTATGTATTTGAGCTTGACACTGACATGTATCAATGCTATTTTATAATTTTGGGTAATTTCTAATTGTATTTTTTATGTATTAAAATATATAAATACAATCTTTTGTTAATTTAATAATAAAGAATCTGTATCTTGGTGGTAGTTTTGAGAAGAAAATATATATTGGTGTCTCGAACTCATCTTGGCTTCATGGTTGAGGCCTAGCCAATAGGGCTTTACTAGGTATTGGGTCATGTATGATCAACCCTTTATAACATAAAATGATTGTACTATATGACTAATTTAACATATTTTTTGAAATGCTCTATAATTTTTTATATTCTTTTCATGTTCAAAATTGTAAATATTTGAATTAAAAAAAACCTTTTTACCCTTTGTACATGTGAACTTTTCATATATGTGAACTTCTTCCTAAATATATGACTGTTTTTTATAGAATAGCCTTTTTTCTCATATATGTATCTCTCTGATCCAACATTGAAAACTTGTGTTTTTTATAGTTGTTGGAAAATTGAGACACAGAATTATAATTTTCATGTTTTGAGTCGGAACAAAAAACCTCTTTAAGGTTTTTATTTATGAGTTCAAAAATCGAAATAGAAACATACTTTGCAGACTGAAACAACCTAACAATCTATCTTTAGAGGACATTTAAACTTATAAAATAAAAGATTTCAAAAAAAATACAAAAATAAAAAAGAAACTAGACAGAAATCTTTCTAACAACACCTAATTCAATGAAAAATGTCAAACAAGTGTCGAGATACAACCCTGACAGTGTTCTTATAATAAGAGATGAATACGCCTAGTTATGCCCTTTTAGTTTGTTCTATGATATTTTTTGGCCATCTATGTTAAAAAAAAAACTGCAAAAAAAAAAATCAAGATGTTAGCTTTTCAACTTTACAAAAATCACCTTGATCTGATAAATGGTTGATGAGAAACGCCTTCTAAGAGATAGACTGTTCAATATAGGCAAGGATGAGGAAGTCCGCATAAAATATATGCGAGAATGAGATAATTCACATAAAATATATGCGAGGATGAAGAAGTTCACATAAAATATACGTGAGAATGAAGAATTCTATATAAAATATATGCGAGAATGAGGAAATTCGCATAAAATATATGCATAAAATGACGAAGTCTGCATAAAAATAAGTGTAAATATCCTGTTAAACTCAAACCTCAAAACTTCGCAAATATCTGACTAAGTTCACATAAAAATAAGTGCAAACATCCTATTAAACTTAAAAAACCGCAAGTATTTAATAAGAAATCACATGTCTAGGAGAATATATATATATATATATATATATATATATATATATATATATATATATATATAGGACAAACTCTACATATATTTAGGAAAAAATCATATATATGGGAGAAACTTTACATATATTTATGAAAAATCACATATTTAGGAGAAAATCACATGTTTAGGAGTAACTCTGCATATATAGGAGAAAAAAACACATATATTTAAGAGAAAAATTGCATATATATTTTTTGCAGAACATGCGATGTTCTTAAACCTGTATCTCTTTGATCCTATATCGAAAACCTGCATTTTTATAGCCATTGAAAAGCTGGGACACGTGTGCCTATAATTTTCCTGTTTTGAGTAAGAGCTAAAAACCCTTCTAAGGTTTCCATTTTTTGAGTTTCAAAATGAGAATAGAAGTATATTTTGCAAACTAGAAGAATTGAATACTCTATATTCTAGAGAATATTTCTTTCCAGTTGTTCATCAGATCAAGGTGATTTTGGTAGCATTAAAAAATTAACTCTTTCTATTTTTTTGTTTTTCTCGATTTTCAATGTAGGTGGCTAGAAAATAATATAGAAGAAACAAAAAAGGCGCGATTACTCAAAGACTATTTGTGAAGATTCAGTGCATAAGTGAATGTATTTTTTGGATTTGAACCCCCGTGTTAGTGTTACTTAGTCTTAGTTAGTTTGGGACCTAAATAACATTAGCTTTAAATTGAGAATCATAATTGACCTTACAAATACAACAATACACTCTTTTACTTCAGGTGGTCATAGTGTGTCCATCAGCATATAGAAGCCATACATTAAGAGCCATGTGTTATATCAAAGTTTTATGAGTGATATGGAGGCAAAGTTCAAGTCACATAAAAGGTGACCTCACATTCACACTCACATAAGTAAGTCTACAAAGGATATAAACCTATTTGAAATACCCCAGCTATAAGGCTTATAGATCTTATTAAGAGTTTAATTTAAACTCAACCCCCTTACACCTGTTCTCGTTTGCATAGCATGCTTCTATTTTAGTTTTATAACTCAGAAACGAAGGGTTTTCAGTTCTAAATCAAAATAGAAAAGTTACAGGACAATGTCTCAACTTTTCAATGACTCTAAAAACACAAGTTTTTAACGTTGGATCAGAGAGATACAGATCCAAGAAGAGAGATTGTTCTACATAAAATACATATTTGAGAGAAAATTCACATATATTTAGAAAGTTTGCATGTGTGAAAGGTAAAAATGACGTTTAAAATAAGATATTTGTGATTTTGGACATTAGAAGAATATCATAAATTATAGTCTATTTTGTAAAATATGTTAAATTAGCCATACAATACGATCATTTTTCATTTATATAATGTCCACCTTTAGCTATGTTCAACCCAAAAGTAATGTCAATGGCAGGTAAAAAACAAGGCAGATTAATTTATGTATGGATCTTCTTCTCAGGCCGGATTGGTCCATTCTAGGTCTAGCACAGATCTGTCATGGCTCATGATTAGCTTGAGTTTGACTTGGACCCGACCTATACCAAAACTATAGGGTAAGGTCCGATTAAAATCCAGGTCGGACTCAAAATGTCTAATTAATATATGGAGCCAGGTATGGTTTGTGAGATTTCATACGAGATCTAGGTCTGACCCGAGTTTCAATTAAGATCCGTGGGTTTTCAATGTAAAAGAGATAAAAAAATATTATTTTATAGGATATGGACGGTCTGGTTCATGTAATCCTTATAGGACCTGGGTATGGTTTTCTTTATTGGTGGACCCGATCAGACCGGGTACCTTAACCTCAAAGTCAGATCTGGGTTTGGACCCACCTGGATCTGTACGTACCAGATCCGACCTGTTGACACCCTTAAAACGATATCCATTCCTCATTGCCTGAGAGAGAGAGAGAGAGAGAGAGAGAGAGAGAGAGAGAGAGAGAGAGGACTCGTGTGTGTGTGTCTCGTGAGTAGGACTGCAATGGATGATGATGGTGAGTCTCGAGATTCATGGCTATTGTGTTGCAGGACTTGCAGTACAACATGTGAATTTGAAGAGCTCGTGAAGAGACCAAATGTGGGTGGTGGTGGTGGTGGCGACACCCTGACGTGGACCAGAGTGATGGGGAACACGTGTGTCACAAACTCAAAATTACGTCCATAGCCCTCTACATTTCTACTGCAACATGATCCAAGGACGTCTCCCCATTTGCTACAAATGCACCATAAAAATATCTTAGAAAGCCTGAGCTGCGGAAAAGGATGAGGTGGGGCCCCCCTCACAATATTGGAATATCGATCCAGATTCAGATCATCCTCCAAAGAGGGTATGTATTATTTCCTACTTTTTCATATGAAAATAATCTCATCTCGTGAGCTCCTTCAAGACCATAATTTGGCATGAAACTTGTCATTGTTGAACATTTATTTTAGGACCAAAAGATGCCCCAAAATTACCTCAATTCCCTCTCATCCCTTGATGTTGGAATAATACATTTAAGCACAACATCCAGTACTGACCCATCATAAGAAAGCTTGCTTCATAATTGAACTATCCTAACAAGGGAATGAGAGACTCACATCAAGTGATACAAAGTTGGACTTCTGATTACTTACATGACAAAAATTAGCCTATGAGGTGATAGTTCACAGGTCTAATACAAAGAAGTGGCATTACAACTGTGTAAAAACTAGAGTCTATCCAGTTCCATCAGTTCTGAAGTGGATGTCCCACTTGTACGTCTACGGGACATATAAAGTGTATTTACCCATTTGATTTTCCAAATAATTGCAGTCATAGGCTCCTAGCATCATTTGTAACAAACACACCACGGTGGGATCCAATTGTCTACTTGTATAAGTTTACACCTTACAAAATCTCAGTTATAGGACGACACTGACCATTACAGCATTTATATGATCATCTAGGCCAATTGGTATGGAATAAAATTTGTATCGAAGTGTCTAATAATGTGAACCAAAATCTACACATCAATAACAGCCCGACTCTTAGTTGTGCTTTATTTCACCAACCCACCATTACTAACAAGGGCTCTGCACACCTGGCTAGGTGCATGGGTCACTTAAGTTCAACAATGTTGAAAGTTGGATACTCGGAGTTTTACACTGCAGACACCGACTCAGGTCCATGGTCAACGCGCCACCTTGCATCCGATAACAGGATGGTGGTTTCTTTAAGTTACAAAAAGAAAAGAAAAGAAATCCTCCAATATCAACGGTCTATATGGGAGCCTCTTTGGAAGCGCTGCCAACTTTTTCTTACGTTTCACAAAGTACATATCTAACTCTAGAGAAGGGTACTTTTGTCATTTTGTACAAGTCAAAGGTCATCCTCGTCCTAAAGAGGGGTTCGTGCTACTTTCACATTAACAAAGAAACTTTGACCTCCCTCCAAGCAGCCTACAAAATGCATGAGTTGAAGAAAGACATGCGTATTTTTGAAAATCTCCCCAAGCAAACAACGGTCACATGGGGGCCTTCACTCCCGGCTAACGTGATTGCATTAAACGACCACTCCTCTCACACTACATATGGAGCGTCCTCTTCATGAAAAAGGCCAACAAACAAAGCTCGTTCCAATCCAATCCCAACACCCCACAAATAGAGAGAGAGAGAGAGAGAGAGAGGTCTCTTGCACCCTCCCTACTTTTCCCCTTCAATTCCCACCTTTTGAGCCACTACCCACATGGAGAATTACAAGAAATCCCCACTAAAATCATGGAGGAAGGGTCCTACTAGGGGGAAGGGAGGACCCCAGAACTCGACATGTGAGTACAGGGGAGTGAGGCAGAGGACATGGGGCAAGTGGGTGGCTGAGATCAGGGAGCCCAAGAAGAGAACCAGGCTGTGGTTGGGGTCCTTTGCCACTGCTGAAGAGGCTGCCCTGGCCTATGATGAAGCTGCCCTGAGACTGTACGGCCCAGAGGCCCACCTTAACTTACCCCACCTACACACAAAGCTCAATTCTCCAATCAAGCCTCAAAAACTGAGCTGGGTGCCTTCCAAGAATTTCATGTCCATGTTCCCATCAAGTGGGATACTTAACTTGAGTGCCCAGCACAATGTGCATGTCATACACCAGAAACTCCAAGAGTTCAAGAGGAAACACACCAACCACAGTGAATTGCTGCAGCAACCTGTTTCTAACCCTCTGCTCACCGTGAAAAAGGACAACCAACATCAAGCTAGTGCAGAAGAAACTGTTTCTTCAATTACAGAGTCGTCTTCTGATCAAAGGGAACCAACTCTGCCCCACATTCAACTGAAGCAGATTGATCTCAAGGAGTTCCTGCAACAACTGGGATTGCTGAAAGAAGAAGGTGGTGCAGATGGAGGTGACACTGCGAGCTCGTCTCTTCCAGCCGTTGCCGTGGCGTCATCGGAGATTAACCAGCTGGACTTTGAGGTATCCATGTTTGATCAGCAGCAGTCTCTCAACTGGGATGAATTGTTGGAGATACAGTCTTTTGAGCATAAACTCGATGACCACCAAGACTTTCAGCTTGATATGCATGAAGACTTTAGCTTTTCTACTTCAATCTGGGATTTTTGAAGTCTGATAAGTAGTAGTAATTGGGTTCTATAGGTGGAAGAAACAGCTGTTTTCATTTTGCTAGAGATTTTAGTAGTTCGGATTTAGGGTGGTTAAAAGTTTACTATACTACTTTGGCTCACTGTTCCTTTTTCCCTCCATAGGCTGATGACTCACAACAAAAAAAAGTTGAGAAATGGTTAGGTTAGAAGAGAGTTTAGGCGTAGAATAATTTAAAAAAATGGTAATGTTTACTTGAAATTCTATTTGCATGCTTATCAACTTAGCCTTATTTGACATGGAAAGTGTTTATTTAGTAGCAAAACTTGAACTCCAACTGAAGATGTATCCATTGAATGCACACTATTCACCAATTTTCATCATCAATATATGCTGAAATTGTCAAAACAACGTACGATATACAATGAGCATGAAAATAGTTGGCTCTCTACAAATCTGGTTGCATATTCCCTGAATTTTGTCTGCAGACCAGTTTCACAACATAGACCAGATATACAAAGATCTCTTCTGTTCATAATCGGCAAATATGTTTAACATATGGGGTCCAGTTCTGGATCGGAGATCCAGCCACTTTCATCCATTTATTTTATTTGGTCGCCTGTAGTTTTTCAATAGAAATCTAGATGCATCTTAAACTAAAGTGCAATTAGTCTAGTGTTCTTGCTCCTCTTTGTTTTGCAAAAATTTTAATAGATTCCATGGAACCTCTAGCATTAAATTAAGTGAAAGATTCAGTTTGACACAACAAGACTTTGGCCCGATTTTGATTTAGTCCGACATCACCAACAAAGACCCTAATTGACTCGTCTTGGGCCCCTTGATTCTTTCTCTACAGGACAAAGGCCTAGATGAATGCTGTATTTCAATGTGCCTCTTTGCAGATCATGAATCAAACTGCAACGTATGATGCTGACCTGTGAGCGTCTTAGCATAAACCTTGATTCTTTCTACAGTCACAGGGCATAGCAGCCAAAGTAAAGCCTGTCCCAGCCCCCTCCATCCCCTTCAAATCCTTAAATTTCATAAATAAGACAAACCAAAAGAACAAATCAGAGACCACCGCGGGGTCGCCCACGTGGCCAGCGGGATGATTGTGAAGGCATTGAGATGAAGGTGCCAGATCAAACACTATTGGTGCACGGGTGTGTCCATAGCTTTCGGTAGGTGAGCTATATAAGCCAAGGGGGTTGTGGGCCCCACATGAGGTTTGCCTTGCTGGGGGGCGGGTCCACTAAGTGGCCCGGTTCTTGGTGACAAATCAAAGTGCACGCAGAAACCATCCAGTAACATAGTCGGGTTTGAGTTTAGGTTCAGGTTGGGCTGTCAATGGGTCCGCTACCCGTCCAGCAGGATCCATGGGAACCGGTCTAAATAACCAGTCAGGTCCAGGTACCAAACCCCGGTTACGTAGGGTCAAGAAAATGAACCTCAAACATAACTTGTATAACTTACGGAAAATGATCGTACTGTATGGCAAAAATGACATGTTTTCCGAAATCTGCCCCATATCCAAATTAATAAATGCCCAACTTTTTAGGATACTTTTATCCTTCGCACGAGTGAACATCCTAATGTTTGCGGGATATATAGGTATGTTGTCTAGATTTTGCAACCTCTCACTAAAAAATACATTCACACGATGATGTCATGGACCTCACGAAGTTCATGCAACTAAATTTATGAACCTCTTGCAACTGAAATCTATATGCCTTCATAAATACCGTACGAAATTTGCATATATAGATGACATCGTGAGCTACCATGCAAATCTCCTTTAAGTAATTAATCCTCAATGAGGTATGCAAATGTGTGATGACATTCACATATTAATGTATGCGAATGTCTCCGACCATCGCACTCAATCTGATATCTGCAAATAAGGTAATATATACATTCACATATATAGTATGACATTCATAAGCTACCATGTGAATCTCTTTTAAGTAATTGATCATCAAGTTGGTCTGCAAATACTATACGAAAATCACATATATAGATGATATTTGCGAGCTACCATACAAATCTACTTTAAGTAACTCATCCTTAAGGAGGTCCATAAATGTGTGTCGACATTCACGTATTAATGTTTGTGAATGTCCTCAACCTTCCCACTCTGATCATTCATAAATAAGGTACTACATTCGTATATATAGTATGACATTCACGAGCTACCATACAAATCTCGTTTGAGTAAATGATCCTCAAGGAGGTCCGCAAATATGTGACAACATTCACATATAATTTTTTGCAAATATTTTCTATATATGTCAAAGTTTTAACTCATTTATGGACTTTCCAAACATTTGCAAATTTGAGGAATGACTTGCCTGCAAATTTCTCCAGTTTTTGCAAATGTCCGTACGAGCACTACATGTGACAATCATCAATATAAAAATTGATGGTTCACATTTCAGGGCTATTTTCACATAAACTAGTTTTTCTTGTGGTCTCCAACGTTATTCCCCCCGTACATTTTCTAGCAACTTTTCAGTAACTATTTTCGATGATTCATCAATGGCACTTCATCGATGACTTTTTTAGAATCACCAACATTGAGTTTTTTTCAGTAACAATTGAATCACTTATTTTTTGAAATTGTGGTATGAATCAGTAAATAATTGAAACATTGGCATGAGTAAGTTATTTTGTGGAAGAATTAAATGATTTTCAAGTTATCATTACATATTCAATAGCATATTCCATTTGTTTTCTTGTTTGAATCATTTTTCAGTGAGTGTTCATTTGTCGCTTTGTTTTCTTAATGATTGGTATACCTCTATCCTCAAATTTGGTTGTTTATTTGTTGTGTATCTTGTATTATAAACATGAGTAGAAAAATGTAACGACCCCAATCCATACCCTTTGAAAATGCGGATTTTTTTTTTCAATGCGGAAACCTTCCCAGAGATTCGCGGTCCTCATAGTTCCAATTTCCATTAGATAGCCCAACCACCACAAACGAACTTGCAACCATCATCCATAAGAACCAACTAAAACTCTTTTATTAATGAACCAATAAGAGTCTCATACACAACTCAAAAGTGAAGTAAAAACTGCAAAAATTAAAAAAAAACTAAAAGAAGAAAAAATAGAGCCACTATGTCCCCTGCTGAAGCTGACGAGCTCAAGTATGACTTTCATCCATTTCCAGTAGTCAGTCCAGCCTCATTGTTCACCATGTTCTGTGAAAAACCAATAAAGTAGGGGTGTCAGAACCGAAATTCTAAGCACAACTACTTCTAAAGAAACCAGATGAGACAAAGAACATGGATAAGATTTCATGCAATGATTTGAGTGAGTGCATATATAAAATTTGCAGCATTCAAATATCCATACCTACCAACAATTACATATGCTCACCAGTCAAGAACAGTAAAGAAGTACCATATATCAAGAACTAAATAAACAAACCTTGCAGCATGATTTCAAGAAGTAAATCATATACTACCACCAAATCATGTCATGATATAGAGAATGATTCATACATGCATGATCTAATGCATAACAGGAAAATGCATGATTATGTGCAATGCATGATTTCTTCTGTTATCTTTCATTTAAGTTCCATCTTTCCATATGCATGCCCTATTAAATGCACACAGCTTTAAGTTTCTCTTTTTAATTACCGTTGTCCGCGGATACACCAAACGGGTACAATCCCCGAGGTCAAGTAGGTTCCCAGGGTAGCTTAACACACAATTTGTATTTTATTACTGGGTTCCAACTTAGCCCTCGACTGAATCACCTTCGGAACATTAGACCTCCACATCTAATGTCGGAGACACAAGGGACACCCCACGCCCACATGTGTCACTTCTTTGGTACCATAAACAACAGTTGTGTCAAACACACCACTCCCGGGTAAAGTAGTGGACTCTCTCTAAAACCGTGGTCAGGAGAAAGAACCTCAATATCGGGTTCATGGGACAAAATTACAGCACACAGAGTTTTTTGTATCATCACAGTCTCCCCAAGACCGGATCTCTAAGATTCTCATACTCCAGATGAGATATCCCAGAATGTATATTATATTGTTCTTATTATATTTTTATTAAAGTTAATTCTTTAAGTTTGCAACACCATATGCAAAAGTAAAGTGAAAACCCGCATCCTCCCTTGAGGGGACCCTTACGGAACTCCAACACGTATAATCAACTAGAACAGTGTAGTAATGTGTCAAACCATCTTATGTGGTTTAAGTGATGCAGTTAAAAACATATATGAAAGAAAACCAAACCCACGGCTCTTCAGGTCGATGATGGTCCATTTAAGTCATCGATGCACTACATAATAAAACCAAGGTAGTGTTCCATTCATAACACTAGGCTAAAGTGCCAAAAGGCATGTGCACTCATGAAATCATAAACCAAAACATATGCATGTCATTGCTCATTCATATGCATTTTCACTATGTGTGTGTTACCTACATCACATACGGGTATTAACCAATCCATGGTTTCTTTAAGTGTGTGAGTGTACATGTACCATTTCATATATCCATCAAGCATACATGCTCAAGAAGAAACATCAATAACCGAGACATGCGCACATTCCAGATTTCAGAACTAGTATTATGAAATGCAAAACAACATTTACACAATTACCGGCAGAAGTGTAAGCTTTGTCATATGCTAGGGAAGTTAGTCGGGCTTACCAATCCCAGACCCGCCAACCCCCTAGCTAGAAATATAGTCAATTCAGTCCAGCCAACACATATCAACCAATCATGTTGAAAGAACATAGATTTTCAGGAAAGGAAATACAATTTGCACAATTATCTTAATGCGCACAAGGTTCGATCAACATGATCAGATCATTATCCAAAGCTGAGGGTTTAAAGAAACATTTACATGATGCTTATACACAAACCCCATGATAAATCTGTCTATCAAACCCAAATATATGAAATACAGAAACAGACCTGATAACTGTCATGCATGAGCATCACTATCAACCTATCATAGAATTAACCGTATTATGAGCAGCATACATCCAATTTAAATAAAATCTAAACACAAACAATTGGCATCATATAGGTGTAACATATAAGCTGAATATTTCTTTCTTTTTTTCCAGGCTAACATAAGTATATCAAGCAATATTATCAAACAAAATTGCTAGTTTGTCAGCAAAAGCAACTCACCTACAGACTAAAAATGGAGTATACATATTATTATATTAACGCCTATTAGCATCATCACAGGGCAGTTTAACATAAAATGGTATGTATGTGCATACAAAGTCAACTTTCACTCACCTAATCTGATTCTGGACAAAATGTAAGATCATCAGTGTCATACCAAGTTTGAGCCTACAACATAGTTTTTATTCAGCTAGTAAGGTCTCTGATTCAGAACAGTACCCAGACATCTGTTGACAGGGGGTTTCCCTGCTGATCCTCGTAACTTTAAAATGAACAACATCTAAAGTGCATTATGTAAATGTTTTAGATTTAAAGCATGCAGAATGTACACTTAAGATATTTCAGAAACATAGGCTTAAGAGTGTTACTCTGGTTCCCCAACTATCCCCACTGCTCTCACGAACTGCAAATGCAATTAAGATCTACGAATCATAACTGGTTTAGTCCAACCCTCAACACCTTAATACAATTAAGAAAATCATAACTTCATCAGACCCATGCCATAAAATGACACTTCATGGTCCTGAAGTTATGATGAACCAAGCTGTCGATATGAAACTTTATCATATATAAACAAAAATTTAACACAACTATTGCCACTTAGTATAAAACCATTGATCAAGACTACTGTAGTCAAATGAACATTGTAAAAGAAATAATATACATAAAATAACTTACAGTTCATTAACAAAAACATACACATCAACACTTTGGATTGATATCAAAGGCATTGATTGCACATGGTTCAGCTAATAGCAAGCCTGAACTTAACCCATATAGTTTTAAGAGCATCTAATATATATGTTTTTACAAAAAAAAAATGCATACAACACACTTGGGTCAGCCATGTCGGTTTCATAGCCCAAATTCAACTAGGTATGTCTAAAAATTGCATAACGGTTCATACTGTGTGATGCACATAATACACATTATGTAACCAAACACATTCAAAATAAAGAAACCCCCAAATTTTTATTTTATTTTGATCAAAGCAGTCGAATCCCTCAATTTCTATTGATTTGGGGTTTCCATTAACCCTCATAACCTTCTCCCACTCCTTTATTCATGACAACCGAAACCCCCAAATCAAAGATTTGGGGTTTTCCAAAGTGGGATTCACGAAAATCCCCAACTACAGATTCTCTGTGGGATCTCCCCTCAAACCCCTCACACGAGATCGAACCCATGTTCGACCTCTCACCCAAAGTCATTAGAAGCACCGTACCTTTTTTTGGAGAAATTTCTGATGATCGGAGGCTATCGTGGCGGGAGTACCGAGTTGGCTGGAGTCGCCCCTCACTGCTGTCGTGACAGGTAGACTCAGTTGTTGTTTGCCGCAGGTCTTCCGGCGTGCCCTATTTCTCCAATGTGCACACAGACAGAGAGAGAGAGAGTGAGAGAGAGAGAGAGAGAGCTCAAGAGAAGAGGGCAAAGCCCTCTCTCCACTCCTCCTTTTATCGGCTCAGACCCCCTCCTCTGTCGAGAGGCGCGGGGTCGGTTACGCCCCGCGTAACCCCCCCTGCCCCCCTTTCTTGTTTCGGATTCTTGAAAACAAGAATCGTGCCCTAAGCACGATTCTATTTTACGCCCCCCCTTTATAAATGAAATCGGGTCCAGGTCCAAACCCGCGACCCGCGACGCTGGGTCCATTTTAATAATGGACCCGATTTTGCCTACGAGTGACGGATCCTCAGTTGGATCCAACTGTGGGTCCGACCCTATATACTAAAATTTATTTATTTTTTTCTTATAAATACTATTAATTATTTATTTAAATATTATAAGTATAATTTTAATACCCCATTGTGGGTTATTTACGTATTCTTTTATGGATCTGGTAACAGTAACGGATCTGAGGCCCAAATTTAGAAAAATACCTGTTATTTTCCAATAAACTTAAACAATTAGTTGTCAAAAATTGAGGTTATTACAGGAACACTTACATCATTTTTGAGTTTTTACTTTTTTATTTTCTATTAGCCTATTTTGTTTATTTTTTTAATGTTTTTTCAATAGCCTATTCCCTATCTCTGTTACCTCTGTTTACCTTTATTTCTTATTTTGTTATTATAGAAAATTCTAAACTTGTTTATTATAAAATGATGATTGAAGAGATTGTCTTGGAGGAGCCCACACCCACACCATGTGCTAATGGTAGAACACAACAGGAAAAGTCAAAGAAGAAAAATTATACACTGGTTGATATTTCCTACTATAAAGTGTGAAGTAAGCTTGACAAGTGGGTAGAGAGGGACCCTGCTCTATAGCCAAAAGCCTAGGTGTCCAAAATTTTCCATAAAAAAATGCAGCCTTAGTAAGTTGTGACCCAAAAATCTACACTAAAAAAAGCAACAATTAACACCTTTAATATGGCCCAAATTTAGGGTTGAAGCTAAAAACATGTTGAGTTTGTGGCCACATTCATGTCTCCCATCCTGAAAGTATCTAAGAATGGGGAGAGGGAGGAGAAAGGAAACTTATGTGTGCAATCAGTGGTGAAGAAGTTTGAGTCATTGGCTCAGTTTGAGGTTGTTACTCAATGCCTAACTAGAAGAAGTTGGAGATGCGGGGACCTAAAGTGGCAGTGATGAGATGGAGAGGGAGAGTGTGGATAATAGAGAGGAAGAAACTTTTACAAGGGTAGAGAAGGTAACTCAACAAGGGGAGGATGTGAAGCCTCAGGAAGTGGTAAAGAGTGAGGGTCCTTTGGCTGGATCAGATGCTCAACCAAAGTTTGAGGTTAGAGAAGGATCCTTAGAAGTCTGAGGTGGAGGTCCTGGATAATAAGGTTGTAGATCAGCTCTTGGAGGAGCAAGTGCATACTTTGAGAAAAAGTTCGCAGCGATAAAGAAGGTTTGGTGTTGGTGGATAGGTACTTTCTTTATTTTATTATTTTAGATATACATGTTTCTAAGATATTTTAGGATAACTAGTTTGATTGTTGCAGTTCAATGTTTAAAATGCTATATATATATATATATATATGTGTGTGTGTGTTTGAAGTATATTTATAAGATAACTATGTTGAGTATTGCAATTCATTGATTAAATTGTCATATGTGTATATATGTTTGAAGCATGTTTTTATGATAATTAGTTTGATTATTGTAGTTTAATGTTTAAAATACTACATATGTGTGATTTGAATTTGAGTCTTATATTTAATAATTAAACTGTGATATTTGACTGATTCCAACAAAACTAATTTTGAATGCAGGATCTACAACCAAAAGATTCAGAAGATCCAACATCCTGCATGCATCAATTATATTGGTTCCAAGCACACGAGTGGTTCCTAAGACTAACGGAGGAAGCAAAAGACTGGTTGGATCAAATGCATTTAAAAAAAAAAATTAGAGGTCACACCATGAAACATCAATCACAATCTCTTAAAGTATGTTGTGCATTTATAAAATCTAGCAATCAATACATTTCAGTTCAGAGATATTAAGATGACCATCACGTTAGAAGACATGACACACATCACTAGATTTAAGTGCTATAGAGAATCAGTGAGTGCACATCACTGAAAATATTTTTAGCACATATGTGATGTTTATTTAGGAGCGAATGAGGATGCGTTTGAAGGTGAAAAGCTAAAATTATCATGGCTAAGAAACCACAATAACCCTAATAGAGTGAAAAAAATGAAGGAGAAGTTATCAAATATTAGAAGAAAGGGCAGTGCTAGAGTGGACAAGAAGGTGAGAGCATTTTTGCTCTATTTCTTTGGCACATGTGTATTCATCAACACTGGTGGAAAGTCGATCCATGAATTGTAGATGCAATTGTTGCTAGACGTAGATCACAATGATGAATATACTTGAAGAGCAGCTTCACTTGCACACCTATATGCAAGTTTGAGTAATGTGAGGCATGAAAGAAAAAACATTGTCGATATGTTGGTGGTGTTGGAGGTATTTATCCATTAATTGTACCTTAACTTTTGATTAATACTTAAATATGATTTAACATTGTTGATGTATTATATTGTATATTAATTTGTTTATTGATACTTACAGGTTTGGATATAGAAGTACATATTGTAATGCGCCAAAATTTCTAACTTGTGAAATTTAGAAAAAAATTAAAAAATTTGTAATTAATCATTTTTTAGAGTTAAAATGATAGTTCAGCAGAATAGTATTTCAAAAAGAAGCTCTTCTAGGAACTTTGGCAGTTCTTAAATGACATCTTCATTCTCTATCTTTTCCTCTTCTTCAGGAATAGACTCTAAGACAACTTTGGGGTGAATAGTTTCTCCTTAAACAAACCTAGGAGGTGGTTTCAAAATATGTTTGGTTGTTACCTTCCATTTACCTTTTTGTCATATCCCATGCCTTCTCCTAAATCAGTCTTTTAATCCTAGACCAGATTTTAGATGCCTTGATTCACTTTTCTCAAGCCTTTGAAGGGCATATATCTCATTCTCAGGATCATTGGCCAACCCTTAATAAACTTTGCAAATTCATGATATTTTTCACATTTTCTGAATGTGGAGTCATCAATTCTGCCAAAGAGTTTGAGGAACTTGGACCTTTTTTACCAATCAACAGAGACTACCTTGGACAACTTGCTTGGAACAAACTCTATGGTCGAAGATGAGGTCTCTCTTTTTTTAACCAGTCCAACCTAGGGAACATAGGTTAAGAAACCTTGATGGTTAGATCATATGCAAATACAACAATAATCTGGTCCCCCATAAAATTTTGGCACACTAATGATAAGTGGACAGGACTGCTTTTAAGTGGTCGATCCAAGGTCGTTCCAAGAGTAAATTATAGAAGGTTGGGATGTCGACCATGTGAAATAAGGTTTTGTGAGAAATCAGACCAATTTTTACATCCAATATTATGGTCCCTAGAGTCATTATGACATTACCATTATAACCACTTATTTAGATGTGGTGATCTCCAATTTTTAATCTAGTGATGTCAAGATTCTGATGATTATATAGGGACAAGACCCTCCACCACCATCCACTAAACAACTAGGAATAGAGAATCCTTTTATTTGAATAATGATATATAGAGCCTTGGTGTGAGGGAACACATGCTTAGGTGAGTCATCTTTTAAAAATGTAATGGGCATCTAGGTCATGACTTGATACATTAGTGTCGCCAAACTGTATGGTTTTATAACTAGAAGGACTTTGACTTTGTTCAGAATGTCTTTAAGTGCTTTTCAGTGCTTAGCTGACACCCTGATCAGTTCCAGTATGAAGATAGATGTTGTGACTTTGGACAGGTGACCCTTGATGTCATAATGCCCTCTTTTTTTTTGAAAAATCTACCCCAATAGGGGCAGCCAGGACTTTCACTTCAAGTGTGGATTGTGCATGAGATCTCATTTGATGAGGAAAGAGAGGAACACCCTTTTATAGGTGCTCTGACTGGTAGACTCTCTCAGACCATGTGATGTAGTTGACCCCTCTGGTTGGGGCCCTATTCGGAGAAATCATCATAGAAGGTTGTGCCTTTGACTCCTTTTGTTGGGTTTACCTTACTTGGATGGCTTGAAATTTCTTTTCGTGGACTCGTTCAGGTACATAATATTTACCTCTTATCGGTTTTTTTATTCCTTCTGCATAGTTTGTTACACCTTAACAATTAACATGGTGGTCCATTTTGGAGTAATCTGGAATTGGTTTTTATCCTCTTGGCTGACATTGACCCAAAGAGTAATCATGATATTAGTCTGCATGCGATGTGAAGACTGATGTGGCTGCTCCATATGACCTAAAGATTTAACTGCCTCTAGACTATTTGTCTGCTCATGACAAGGGAATGTGTCAATCTAGATTCCTAGATTCTTGTCCCTACCGGCTACTCTTTATCTCCTATGAGCTTGAGGTCTAACTTATCCAAGAGATATTGGATAATATGTTAGAGAGTGATACACCTTTTGGTGTCATGCCCTACGGTCTGATGGAATTTGCAAAACTTGGTAGGGTCATTTCCCTTGATTGGGGGGGGGGGATTATGAACATCTGGTAACTTGATCATTCGAGCCTACAATAATAATTTCACGACCTCTGTCAAAGACTGTTGGAACTAGGTGAACCTACGATCCTATGTCCAATTAGGATTCCAGTTACAACTAGGGAGTCCCTACTTGTGATCTCCTTACGATCTGTATTGTCCCTAAGGCTTCTTATGGTTCTAGTTATGGGAAAACCCATATTGTCCTTTGCCTTTTTTAAAGTTATCACTGCTTACTTGGTTCTTGGGATCTGACCACTTGACTCTTGAATCTTTGTTGTTCTCGACCTTAACCAATAGACCATCATGCATTCCTCGTTTATGATTTTGACTCTATCCGGCCCGTATCTATGAGTTCCATAAATGTCTTATATTTTTCAGTAGCCGGGAGTCCTTTTAGTGGATGCTTAAAATTATTCATAATGAGGATCATAGGTTGGGATTCTCGAATAGGGTCTTTCATACAATGATACACTAATTAGTTAATAAAATTCTGAGCATCATCATCATTTTTTTGCCTAAAATCATAAAGTTGGTTGATCGTTGATAGAGCGTCTAACTTGAACATGAATCACTCAATAAACAAGTTCATGAGGGTTTGAAACTATCTTATCTGATGAACATCCAAGGTAGAAAACCATGACAACGCCTCTCTCTCTCTCTCAAGACTACTTGGGAACCACTAAATTAGGGCATGATCATTCTTCAAACAATCTGAATGAGTATCTAAGAACATAGTTACATGGATCTCGGGATTTCCTATTCTGTTGAACTTGACAAATTTTCTAGAGGTAAGACCCAAAGGTTTATTGTCCTGGCTTAGGACAAAATCCTGAATTTATATGGGCTTCTTTCACCTTTTTTTCTCCTCATTTGGTAACTCATGTTCCTTAATTCTTCCAAATTCTAATCTTGTTCCTCATATTTGTTGGGTTAAAAGGATTTGTTTCTGACTGCTAGGACTACTATCTCTGGCAGACAGAGACATTTTGACCCTTTTGTCTGTGCACTTGCTTGTAGTTCCTCAACTTGGCCTCATTTTTCATAAATTTCTATTGAATTTCTTTCATTATTAATTTTAGGGTGGCGCTGGAGTTTTTTAATTCCTCTAAGGTAAACCCCATGAGAATTCCTAGACTATTCATTTTTTCCTATCTGATATCTCATATTAAATCTCTTCATCTTTATTTTTTGAATTTGTCTCATCCCCATTGTGCTAACCGAAAGAATCCCCTCCATACAGAAAGGTCACCACTACTCCCTGGTGTGAGCTTTCCCGTAATAAGTTTCGTCTCTCCCTCATACCTCTGGGTTTCTTCTTAAGGTTTCTAGGTAAATCTTGGGCTATAGACTCAGGTTTCATATTTGGGTCAGAGTTCTCATAACCCTGTCCATGATTGGATAAACTTGGTTTTTTAAGAGGATCCATATGGAAATCGTTCTTTTAAACCATTGGCATGTGATCTATTCTCAAACAAGAGTCCACACAATTCACATAGCACATAAATCAAATTTCCTAAGTCTCCTTGAATGTTCCATAAATCTTTTAGGTTACTTTAAAAAGTTCTAATGGATAGGGGTTTCTTCTTACCAAACCTTTAGATATATACTCGAGCTATGACTTCTAGTATATGCTAGCGGGTTATCGGCCTTTTTGGTCCACCATCAATATACCCAAGTGGGTTCTCAGCCTCTTCAGATATCAAAACATATAGGAAAAAAATCCAAGCAAAAAAACAATGATTATATAATCAAAGTCCTAAGAAATAAAGATAAATCAAGAGAGGACAAAGGTGGTACAAGCAAAGTCTCACACAAAATATGAACCTAACTTGTTGGAAGTTATCAATTTTTTGCTAGAAAATTTATGTCTCAAGATATTCTACAAGTGCCTCTAGTTATATCCCCTAAACTAAAGGAAATAAGCAAACACCAAACTCTACTTAGGGTTTCTACTTATAAAGCATAAAATACCATCCAATTTTTTTTTAAAGTTTTAAGAAACTAGAAAAAAAGGGAAATTGATTTTCATGAGATACTATCTTTCTAATGGGATCAAGAATCAGATCCAAAGAAAACCTTTATCTAAAGATTTTCTTGGGTCCAAACATAGTACACTAACAACCAAATGACAAAATAGAAGTATAGGGTAATGAAATCACAAAATTTTGGTACCCAAAAACTAAATCTGATTTATCCACATCAGATTTTTTGAACTAATTTTAGACTTTAAAAACATCTGATTCTGAAAAACTCCAAAAAAGGACAAAGAAAGTAGACTCAAAGATCTTTCCAATGACACATTATTCGTTAGAAATCGATCACCAAATGCTAAGATACATTCTTGAGAACATACCTAAAACAAGAAAAAAAAGCATGAGGGCACCTATTTTGACCGTTCTAAGCTACTTTTTGGTCACTAGAATAAAAAAAAAACATCAGAACTAGATTGGAAAGTAAACTTTCCAACACCACCAAGGTCACCCTTAATCGATGAGAAATCAGAGAAATATGGCTTATGGAAGACAGACTATCATGTGGCTATCATCTGCAGCCTAGATTTCTATCCCAGTTTTGTAACCCAAAAAACGAGAACCCTAGAAGAATTTTTTGTTCTGACTCAAAATAGAGGACTTTTATATCTATATTTCAAATTTCTAACGGATGTAAAAATGTTGGTTTTTGATATTGGAGCACTGAGATATAATCTAAGAAATAGGAACTGGTCTATAGAAAACAATAAAAAACTGAATGTTTTCTCGAATTCTGCACATTTTTAGAGGCCTTAGAGGCAGAACCAAATCTATACCAAAAATAAGAACCATAGAGCCGGTTGTATATTTTACAATGAATCTTAGAATGCAGTGATACGATTTACTAATAGGAATATATGGTCCTACCAACATGGCAAGGTTAGACAAAAAATAAAATAGACTTGGATTTTGGATTCAGAGTAGATCCTATATATGAAGATAATATAAAAAAAAGTACTAACTTCACAACTCTAAAAATTTCAGAAATATTGATTTTGAAATCTAGACAAGTGGTCCTACCATGATCGACATTCTATGGGTCCTCAAATTTTGAAAACCAAAAAGAGGGTTTATCCAAAAAAGGTTTTGTTTTTTAATAAAAAAAACTAGATTTGAACTTTAGATTAGAGACAGTTGTGGAGTTCACTCTTTAAGTTGCATGCTTTTTCTCCTCTATTAAGCAGGGATTAGCCACCCCAGGAGCTCAAAATCATCAACATGAGCTTCAGCTTACGAGTTGTCATACCTCATACGCAAATCTTAAAAAGAAAAAGTGAGCTTGATGGTGTGAGCAACCACCAAAACTCAATAAAAGCAAGAAACATGAACAATATACGAAGGTTAGAGAAATCCGCATTTATAAAATAGATGAAATAAATAAAATAAAAACAAAAATAAAGCCAAATCTTACATCGGGCTTAGGTAGCCATTTTCTACGAAGATGACGAGCGCAGTGAAACTTGGGCAACACTTCAGCCAAGCGCATGCTCTAAAAGTGGGTGTGAAAGAGGATATGAGTCCTAGGCTATGCTAAGTAGGCTTAATTGAGCTAAAGTGCTAGGTCTAGATGAGTAGGGAATTTGGCAAGGTATGGGCACTTCTAGATCTCAAATTTTAGGTGCTAAAATGATGAGACAAACCCCTATTTATAGATTTTTTGATGGATTTCGGCACAATTCCTACATATCCAAGATCTAGGGATCTAGATATGTCTAAAGTTGAATTGACGGTATCCAATTGGCTGAACTCTAGAAGGTCTCTTTTTTTAGTGGTCAAATGTTTCCTACCCTAGGATTTAGGGAAGGGATGTGTTAGAGGGCATTTTAGGTTTGTGATAATAGGGTTAGATGCATTTAATCCTATCTCACATCTTTGTGAGATAAGGATAAAGTATTCCAAAGGCTTATATCCAAATGATGCACATTTCTTGACCAAATGAGCCACTAATAACACATGATGCTAATGGCTGGTTAATGACAATCAAGATCTTCAAACAATAATGCATTTGTCATTAAAAAGTGTTGATGATACATCAAGGATTTGGCTGGCTATTTATGACAATCCATGTATCGTTAGTAAAGTATTTATGATACATCATGGTTCAAGTTAGCTGATGATGATAATTCATGTGTATTTGCTAACTACATTTTATGTGTCGTTGGGAGTTGCCATCTTGTTTTAGCCATAACTTTTGATTTCAGATCGACCTAATTTTGGGTTTGTTTAAAAGATGATATCCTCTAGTTTAAATTCTTTTGGATAGTCCTTGAGTAAGTTATTTTGGAGGTAAAAAAATGAGATTGAAATTAACCTTACTTTAGAATAAGCTAAAAAGAATGGGATATTGGTATATGAAATGACTCAATCAATATTGAGGTATCTACGTATGCCACGAGAGGTTGGCTGATGGAAGGCCAAATCGCCAACAAGAGGCACTTGCTTGCTTTCTACCTAAGAGGAGGGGCTACGATTTACCACACCTCCTCCCTCTTCTATTGTGCATAATCCAACTGGAATCGATTGGCCCATTGGCGGCATCCTGTTCAATGACCAACTCTCAAACAGGAGGGTCTGGTGGCCTTCCCTCCCACCGATGGGAGGATCCTCCCTTCCACCAGTGGTGGAGGTCACCCTCTTAGCAAAGGATGCACACCCATGGGTTGCCCATCGGGTGGGCTCTTCCATGATAGGGCAACCAGGTGGCCCAATTTTTTGAATCGATTCACTCACAGTTTCCAAAGGGAAAACCAAGCCTCAAACCCGATTTCCACACGTTTGAGACTGGTTCCTACCCAAAACCCATAGTTTCTGGGTGTTCTAAGCCCAAGCCCAGCCCAAAACCCACTAGTTCCAATGTGTGGGGATCCTGTTCAATATCTAGATCAACCAGGTTGGGTCCCATATCCCCATTTTGGACTACCTGTAATCCAAAACAATTCAAAGTTAACCAATTTGAATCCAAATGCCAATATAAACATTCCTATACCCATTCACACTTGTCCACTACCTAAACAATCCACAAAGTACCCATTTGGCCCAAGTGAAACCAATTTGGATCTGATCTATCTTAATTGGATCCAAAATCATTTACAATTGGACCTTTCTATTTTGGATCATACATTACAAGTAGATCTATTTGGGTTTTTTTTGCACTAACCACCAGGGTGCAACAAAGTCCAAATACTCTCTCTATTTGGATCATCAACAAAATGGATCATTCCCCTGTCAACTTCATTAGATCAATACTTGATAGATCCACACTTGTTGGAGATTGCATTCCTTTCATCATTTGTAGAAGTTGAACACAATTGGAAGAAGCGGAAGCAAGAACCAAACTTGAGACAAGACTTCTCCAAACTAGGAAGAATGATGCAAGAGCAGAGCGACACATATCCCAGTGCACATGATTCATTGGATCATTTAAGATCCATATTATTTTAGTTTGGATATTTTCTTATTTTGGGTCATTGTAATGGACATCAAATCTCAATAATTGATCTATATCCCATTTTAGTAGTTTAATAAAATTGGGTTTTGCTTTCTTGATTAGGTGTTTATCTAGATAGGAAACCAGAGTGACTTGGGATTGTAATATCTTATGTATACATAGATATGATGAGTTGACATTGAAGATCAAAGTTGAGATTGATATGAGAATTTGTTATTTTTATTTATTCCAGTTATTTCTTGTTTTTAGTTCATTTTCAATTATTCTAGTGAATTTCTTGCAATTTCCTTTATATTTTCTGTTTCTCTTAGATAAATTTGAAGTTGGGTAGACTTTTCTGTCAATCCATTTTCGGGGTTACATCAGGGCCCCACATAGTTTTGCCACTGAAGCAACTGGTCATCAAGATAAACAGCATAGACCCATGCCAGATGGACGGCCTTGAAACCTCAACATCATGGGGTCGTTGGTAGCCTTTCATCCTGAAGATGCGTGGGAAGCAAGTCATCTCGGACCCATATCCGCAACATTTCTTAAGAAGGCAAGAAAGGTTGACCCTTAACTTGGGTCCCCTTCTAGTTGGAGGAGGAAACAGTTATTACTGTACAACATGCCTTTTGGTGAGGTAAGCAGCAGGCTAATGAAACCCACACCTTTCTAGAAAACCCTTAGCTTACTCCAGCATTGGCTTTGAAACCAATATCAGGCCATCAGATTCAGCTCCACATTTGGAGATTTATAAATGCTTGCTAGAGTTTTCATTGAGTCAATATGGGCCTGGTCCAGATCCATGATGCAACTACCTAGCATGATTGGTCATCTTTTTCTATGGGTCACAGTATCTCTTGGATCTTGGTTTGTATCTGACCAGTTGACCCAATAATATTCAAATAAGTTTAAAAGAAAAAAGTCATTCAAATGAGTGTCAACTCTTATTCCAGCTCAAAGAGTAAAGCCAGCTTTAATTGCACCATAAGAAACCATAAACAAGTAAAGAACTTGTTGCTATATATATATATATATATATATATATATATATATATATATATATATATATATATATATATATATATATATATAACCACTGATGCACGTCCCTTGCCGCAAAGCTAGTATTTGCGGGGGGACCTGAGGTGTTTACGCCAATGACTTCGCAAGCAAGCGAAGTGGTTTTCCCCAATTCTCCCAAATAATAATAATAATAATAATAATAATAATAATAATAAGAAGAAGAAGAAGAAGAAAAAAAGAAGAAGAAGACTATGGGCAGGTAGTTTGAGACACTGCCAACTTAAAGCTAAATGGGCTCACTTTGCATCAGATATGGTTGGGGGAGTTGCATGCAGACCTACTAAGCCCTAGTCAGAGCTGATATTTTTGCATGCACGTTTCTTTTGCTAGCTGGGTTTCTGGTTTTATGAAGCACTACTTAGCTTGCGTCTGTTATCCAAATTCAAATTGGTGCTGATCCACTACTAGGTATGATTTTTTTATGAAGTACTCCCAATTTATGCCGGTTCTTTTTTTGGATTTATAACCCAAAGGAACCGCACCCGACACGAAGGCCTGATCGTGCCGGCCAGGGTCGGCTCAAGAGAAGTTGAGGCCCTAGGCATATTTCATTGAAGGCCCATATTTCTCCATATTTTTTTTCATTAGAGGCCCTCAGCATGAGGCACATGCATATATCATGTTTCATTGGAGGCCCTCAGCAAGTGAAATATAAGCGATATATATATATATATATATATATATATATATATATATATATATATATATATATATATATATATATATATATATATATATATATATATATATATATATATATATATATATATATATTTCATTTGAGGCCTTAGGCGGTGGCCTGAAATATCAAAGAGGCCAGCCGGCCCTGGCGCTGGCTCAGCCCGCCATACCTACATTGTCGTGCCTGAATCTTAAAACTCTGAGGCTAGAACCCCTTGCCCCTGGGGCCTATACTACGTGTTGTCTTGCGCAGAGGGACGACAGCCATGGGAATCAAACCTTGACTGCTCGTCTAGCAGCCAAGGACCCACCCCACTCCTCCAACCCCCATCTGGGGCCCCATTTGTGCCTGTTTGAACATGAAGGAACCTTGTTCAATAGCTATGCTCACATATTGTGATATTATAAGTTATGAGCAGTTGCTGTTCGTCTGATTAAAGGCTTCATTGTTTAAGGCACAATCACAAACCTCATTAATTATTGGGATTTTCTTGGCAAAGGAAAAACTCGCAATAAACTAACCTTCTTTTAGGTTTAAATTTTAAAAGTATATAAACAATATATGAATACTATGAAAAATATTAAAAGATATACAATATGCAAAAATAAAATTGCAATAGTAACAAAATTTTAAAATAAAGAAAGAAAAATACATGCATACCCTAAAATACAATATATATATATATATATATATATATATATATATATATATATATATATATATATATATATATATATATATAATCACTAGAATATGAGAACTAATGCGTGAACTGCAATTTTCATGGATTTTTTGTTCTTTTCTCTTGAATCTAACCGTACAGATGTGATCTGCATGTTTGGTTTTATAAGAACCCACTCTTGAATCATCCGATTTTGATGCATAAATAAGATTTTTTTAAGGCTTTGAAATCAATGGCTCATAATCTTCATAAATATTCAAGTATTCAAAAATCACATTTTTTCATTGAAAATACATGATCCAATGGTTGATTCCTGGCAAATTCATCATGCCAAGCACATCCACATGGTTGGATTTGCAAAAAAGGTGTTGGAAATGCCCATATTTCTACTTCTCATATTCTAGTGACTCTCTCTCTCTCTCTCTCTCTCTATATATATATATATATATATATATATATATATATATATATATATATATATATATATATATATATATATATATATATATTCTTCTATGTTTTTAACAACTTGGTGAAAAGAGTGCTCCAATAACTATATGGCTTGACTGGAAGCAGATCAGGTCATGCTGAAAATGAGCGTTTTTGCTCATGCTGACATCGTGGACATCCGATTTGCATTTTAAAAAGCTCAAAAGTCAACAAAACCACGTGGCATTCATCCAAAATGCAAACAGACGGCCACGATGTCCGCATGAGCAAAAACACTCATTTTCAGCATGACTTGATATGCTTTCAGCTTGACTGTATCTTGGTGCATATTGGTCACTGTCATGTGAAGCTGTTGAAAGCCAAAGGTTAGCTGTTTAAAAGCTTCAAAGTCTTGGCTCTTGAATTCTAACACTAGTATTTCTCATAGATTGTAATCATCAGCCTGGTTTTTTTATACTTTGGCTCACAATGTCTTACTAGGCCATAATTACCCATTGTTTTAACCTTTCTTCTTCTGTTTTCCATATAGTAACTGTGAAAGTTTAGTAAGAAACTGATGATTTCTAGAGAATTCTTATGATTTTTCTAGAGACTGTCAATTCAAATTTGTTTTCAGTAGACGTCACCAAGACACTGCTGCACCACAATCCTCTAGCAATGCTACAGCTGCAACCTATAGCTTTAGCAACCGCCACCTCAATACTCCAGCGACCAACTGAAACCATCAGCACTCTTGGAGCCAACTTCTCCATTTATGGGTTTCACACCTGTTTCACAAAGCAGGTTATATGTTTCCCTCGGAAGACGCAGGTGTGTGTTCTCGGGACTGAATGAGCGTCACATATGTAAGCATGTGGGGCTCATTTTCCCATGTGAGTCGGCATCACTTAGCATCAGAGTCTGGTGCATTTGCAAAGACTTAAGTACCCTTTCTTGCCATTAGCGCCATAAAACGATGTTTCGAGTAAAGGACAAAAATGTCCTCTTGCCAGAAAGGGTTAAAATCATCATCGTTTTCACTCTAAGGAGTAAACTTCTCTGCTTTAACAAGAGCTCTTCGTAATATGCTGCCCTAAACGTTCTGGATCACCCTTTGACAATGCACCATCTGCTGTAACAGGAGCTCCCTTTGACGATGCATCCTTTGACATCGTCTGCTGCCGCGAGAGCACCTTTTGTCATCGTCTGCTGTCGGAGCACCCATTTGCCATCGCCTGCTGCCGTCAGAACACCCCTTTTTGTCGTCTGCTGCCGTTGGAGCGTAGTCAGAGCACTATTGCCACCATCAGCTGCATCTACCTTCTAGGTGTTTCTCCTCCACTATCGAATTAGCAAAACTTATGTCTTTTCGGTGAGTTTTGTGTAAGGATTCGTTATGTAAACAAATCAATTTGTAAATCTGAATGCTAAATCTTACAACTTGTTGTACTATTCATGCTAAATAACACTTATTTTCATATTGAAACAAATCGATTTGTACCTATCCACCTTCTGGGCATCAAAAAACAGTTAGCATAATTTGTTCTTATGAAGGCCAAACAATACAACGATATGTACTTATGAAGGCTAAATTTCTATAATGATTTATAAGTTTAAATTTAACAATAATTTATACATTCAATGCAGTAGCGATTTGTTCGATGCAACAACGATTTATACGTTTGAAGCAGTAGCGATTTACAATTTTATGATTCATGTTTTATATATTTACGATTTCTGATTTACAACAATATGTACTTAAGAAGGGTGTGATTTGTATAACGATTTGTACATTTGAAGCATCAATGATTTATACGTTTGATGCAATAGCGATGTGTAATTATGAAGTTACCTCGATTTATACTCAATTTTGCTAAATTGTACTATGATGTTTACTTATGAAGCCAAATATTGCGACGACTTGTAATATTGGTGATTGTGAAACGAATGTAATAATTTGTAATAATATATACTTTGGGAGGCAGTTATAACATATAATGATGTGATTAAATTTATGTGTTGTGCAGGTTAGTAATGACTACAATTCGTAAGACAAGAAAGCCTTCGTCGTTGGAGGGGATGACTCTTGGATAAATCATCCGTCAATCCGATATATATGAGGGTTATGTAAAGTACAAGATTTACCTAGAAAGCAATGAAGCATGTGTGGCCCCCAGGAGTAAGAGGAAGCCATTTTAAACGTCTACTTGTTCTCAAAGATAACGTGAAGAAGGTTACGTTCTACTGCTGAGAGAGAGAGAGCAATTTTTGGTCCAACATTCAATTTCTCGAACATGAAATTTTTTTTGTGTACAGACATTTGTAACAAATTTTGTAGGCTGTATATACAAATTTTATAAGACTGTATAAAATTCCCATTGATCCATAAACCAAAATTATGCACCTCGCACACGTGTTTTGAATATGCAAATCACCACCTAAAGCACGCAAATCGCAACAATATAAATTTCGCAGGCACACATTTCAAAATCATAATACAAATATCTTACAAATCGATATAATATTGCATAATATATTACAAATCGATTATTAATATTGATTTGTATGCTTATTTTTAATATCAATTTCTAAGCTATTAATAGGAATTTCCCTTTCGATTTTTATGATATTTTATCATCAATTTACAGATATTGCTTCCTAACATGATGTCTACTGTAAATTTATAGGATATTATATCGATTTTTGTGAGATATTATTTTGTTTGTCAATATCGATTTATAATATATTATGTTGAATTATTGTATATCGATTTGTAAGATATTATGTATTTTCTAGTGTCGATTTGTGAGATATTGTTTTGGTTGTTAATATCGATTTGTAATATATTATGTTGAATTGTCGTATATCAATTTGTAAGATATTATGCTGAATTGTCGTATACTGATTTGTAATATATTATGCTGAATTGTCGTATATCGATTTGTAAGATATCATGTATTTTTTAGTATCAATTTGTGAGATATGGTTTTGTTTGTTAATATCGATTTGTAAGCTATTATGTTGAATTATCGTATCGATTTATAATATATTATGCTCAATTGTTGCATATCGATTTGTAAGATATTATGTATTTTTTAGTGTTGATTTTTATGATATTTGTAGTATGATTTCTATTATAGAATTACAACAAAGATTTATAACATTACAACAACTAATTATCGATTTACAACAAAGAATTATAGAATTACAATAAAAAATTATCGATTTACAACAAAGAATTATAAAATGCTAAACATTACAACGATTTACACTAATGAAAGTTAAATTCTATAACTATTTTGTAGCTGAAGAATCCACATGGGATTCCTGTGTTGCGTTGCTTACTTTTGAATTGAACTGAGTCTGTCATGAAACAGAACAATATCAGACACTACATTAAGTTCAATAAAAAATACAAACATCCTTTCAAAATTGTTGCATACCAAATAACTTGTCAAACTCATGTCATCGTTTCATTCAAACAGGTCAAGAGGATTGTAGGTTCTAATGTTGTAGTGCACGTCTATAGGGTATTACTTCATGTTGGAAATTACACAAGTTAGATATTGATAAGTTGCACGTAATACAATTTACATGGCAAACAATCTACTGTATTACATACCTATTCATGCAAAGGGCTTGGTTGCTTAGGGGTTGGTTGTTTCTTAGACATTTTCTTGCCAACCAATTTCAGTGCACCCTTTGTCCTCCGACGACTGCGATCAGAGGCAAGTTTCCTTTTGATACCCTTCGCTAGCTGAATATTTCTATCATAATCTACAACGTTTACTTCTGACTTGTCGAAGATGATGTTAATGCTTCAGTGCAACTTCTCATAAGGGTTAGGGGAAGCGTGATTTTCACCTACGTTGTTTGATCCTGTCTTCTTAGAGTGGTCTTCATGAGCTGTAACGGACTCATGGTGAATTAACTACACTTTTCCAAGCAATTCCCTTGACACTTTTCTCATACATACATAAGCTTCTTTATTTTTTTATACCAAATCTACAAGATGCATAAGTGACCTACATAGTTGTTGGTAACGGGAGGCTATGTGGCACTTCTCATCAACACCAGATGGACTGACATTATTTGTATCCAGCAGTTCAATCTTTGCTTATCTCGTTCATCTTCACATTATATATGACTCAGGTATTTCTTGTATCTTCACTTGATTAAGTGCCTTTAATGCACGATGACATAAAATACCTTTGAATTCAAACATTTTGCACGTACATTCAATTGTTCTGTTGTTAATATTGTACATAACATGTGCTTCTTTCCTTTTTGGATGCTCTTCGCCCTCCCATACAACATGGTATTTGTGCATATTCTCATATTGCATATGTCCTTCTATGTTGCAATTCATGACATGTATAACCTCCTTCTTAGTTCATTCAAATATAGTTAGTGTATACAGATCTCCAGGTCACATCAATATTTTCATGCCCTTGGCATATGAATTATTGTGGGTCCCAAGATATTCCTCCGTACACACCAAAACACACGAATTTGTGTTCCGGGGAGAACACACAACACCCTCTCCCTGTTTCACATAGCCATGTGCTATCTCATGCCTGCGCCAAGTGAACCCCTAACCAACATCAGTTCTTTCTAGTCCTCCACATGACCACAAAAAATTTGATTGCTAAAACCTAAACTGATAGATGGCTGCACCAACATAAAGAAGCTTGCGTGTAACATTGATAAGTATTTCCTAAAACCATAAAAATGTTTTTTTGGTGGTGTTCTGTATCGTCATTAACACGAAATACCCTAACACCATTCACTGTTGTGTTAGAATATGGCATCAAATGGAATGGTTTGATAGTTTGAGGCTTGTGCTTGCAAACTTGTTAAGTGCTTAATTATTAAGGCTTGGGATTGCAAACCTGTTAAGTGCTTAATTGTTAAGAATCAACTTAATAATCGGTGTAAGTTACTTGGATGAACTGTCTCATTCAGAATATCACCACGGTAATAAACGGGTTGGAGATTTTTCTTTTTTTTCTTACCATAAATTATCTAAGAACAAAAGGAAACTTGTGTTGCCCCATATACAGTTGCAGGGATTGGAAATTTTCTTCTTACTATAAATTATCTAAGAACAAAAGGAAACTTGTGTTCCACCACATGCAATTGCAGTGGTTGTAAATTTTTCTTCCTTTTCTTACTATGAGTTATCCAGGAACAAAAGAAAACTTTGTGTTGCCCCCATGGGGGTGCATGGTAGGAAAAAATCTCCTCTCTTTCTTACTATAAATTGTCCAAGAATAAAAAAGAACGTGTGTTGCCCAACAAGCAGTTGCACCAGTAGTAATCACCCTGTGTTTGGGGCTAATGACACAAAACTTTGGAAAAATCAACAACTTTTACACCACTCATCCATAACCATGTGAAAAAGAACTAGAAAGAACAACACAATCAAATTTTTTCCATGTTTACAGCCCAATCCAACAAATTGCTACAAAACAGATGCTCACTAGGCAGATTACACTTTTGGAAGACACACGCCTAATAAAATTTGCATCTCGTCCCACAACAATTAATTTCTCTCTCTATAAAGCACCAGAAAAAGAAACAAAGAAGTTTCCAAAATTTTTAATTACACATCCAAAGTCCAAACAACTCGGTTGCTACAAAAGTATATATGAAAAAAAAATGAATATCGAATCCAAGTAGTGTTTCCATTGTGCTAAACAAGGAAAAAGTCCCATATATCTTTAACCACAAGCGCAGGCTGAGTAATCCTCCATAGGTGGCAAGTTAAGGTCCAAGGAGAGGAGCTTCTTATCATGATGTTCTGGTTTCTTAGATGTGGGTGAGTGGTGAACGAGCTCATGGCCGTTCCTGTGGCGCCTCATGTGGCCACCGAGGGCTTGGCCGATGGAGAACTCTAGGCCGCAGACGGCGCACTCGTGGCCTCTGGGCTTGTGAGTCTGCTCGTCCTCTTCGTCCGTGAACCTCAGCCTCTTGTGGCTGGCTCGGTGGCCTCCGAGCGCCTGGAAGGACGGGAAGCGACGGTTGCACGTCTTGCACTCGTAGTCGCGCAGCGTGCTGCTGCTGGTGGTGGCCCTGATGGCGTATGAGAATAAGAGCAAACACTTGGCGGTCTCCTCTACTTGCTCCATCTCTTCCTCTAACTCGTCGGCTGTGCGCTTCATGAGGTTGGTTGGGGAATTCAAAGGAATTGAGAGAATGTGAGGGTGGGGGAGGGCGGTTGTATTTATACAGAAAGGTCAGCTCAGGTATCGTAGAAGTGTCGACACAATACTCCGTGTTTCTCTCTCTCTTTCTTGTCTCTCTTTCTGACAAAAGAGTTTGTTGCCTTTGAGAGAGAGAAGCTGTTTTGGATATTTATTGGATTTAGAAGGAACTTTGACACTAAACAATAACAGTTTAGCATGTAAAACCCGAAAATTTTAGTTACAAAATATTTTAAGATATGCAAATTGGGCCTAGATCCAAATTGCATATCCAGGACCCATAAAGGGGTTTTTCGCATAAATTTACCTCGTAAATTTGGTATGTACATATATGTACAATAATTTTTAATTAATTAAATGATTCGGGGAATAATTATTTAAAAGGGAGTGCGTAGATGGGTTCGGGATCCACATTTCGGATCCATATACCCGTATATATATATATAATCATAATAAAATAAAGAAAACAATAAATAGTGGAGACGGATCCACTCTTTATCCAGCCTGGATCCAAATTGAGATTTGGATCCCGAGTCGTAGAGTTCGGACCCATTACCCGAATCCGTAAATAAACCATAAATGGGGGTTAAATTATATGTATAATGTTAAATTCAAATTAAATAAATAATCAATATTAATTATAAGAAAATAAAATAAAAATAAATAAACAATTGTTGGACCCGCAGTTGGACCCGCAAGGATCCAACTGAGGATCCACTAGCGTTAGGTGATCCGGATCCAGTTGTAAACTGGATTCGGTATCGCGGGTCACGGGTTTGGACCCGGACCAGGGCATGCCTTATAAACCTGTAAAAGAGAATCGTGCCTAGGGCATGATTCTTTCTATTAAGGAAAGGGGCAAGGGGGGGGGGGGGGGTTACGCAGGGCATAACCGATCCCCACCCATCTCGGCATGGAGGGGGGGGACTCAGCCGATAAAAGGGAGTGGAGAGGGGGCCTCTTCCCTTGTTTCTCTCTTCCCTCGTCTCTCTCTCTCTCTCTCTCTCTCTCTCTCTCTCTCTCTCTCTCTCTCTCTCTCTCTCTCTCTCTCTCTCTCTCGTGTGGGCGTGCTTTTGGGGAGGTGGAGGTCGTCGGAAAGCCGCAGCCACGGTAGGTACCCCCGTCACAGCAGTCGCAAGGGGCGATTTCAGCCGGCCCTACCCACGCGACTGCAGCCTTCGATCGCCCGAGAGATCGCCGGAAATTTCTTCAAGAGGTACGGGTTTTCCTCTTGATTTCGAGTGCGAAAGAGGGTTCAAATTTGTTTTCCATGGAATAGTTTAGGGAAATCATTAGAGAGAGGTAGATTTTGGGTTTTGAAGCGCCGGAAACCCCAAATCGAGAGATTTGTGAGATTGAATGTTGTAATAGCCATGTGTATGCTTGGTTTTAACGTTGACATGGAAGGCAAATCTTTAAGTTGTATTTATCCATCCAAAAAGATCTCTTTGGACCGCATTTCTTGCATTTTCATACCATGTTCATTTTAGTTTTGACGATCACATCACTTGGGAGAGTCCTTTTTATTCTAACGTTGTGTGTTAATGAATCTGCCACCTGTTTGTCTTATAAAAATTCAGTATAAGTGGACATCAAAGTATAGTCATATTTGACTTTCGTGGATGGTGTCATATTTCATAAATTTGAGTTTGTCCACTGCTGTAGATATTTGGAAGTTTTTACTCTTTCATTGGCAGCTGATGGTTGAAAATTAAAATGCATACTCTCAATGGTTACAAAGGTGTAAGGGCAATAGTCAATCCATGCATGTCTTTTATTTGATCAGCTGACAGTGGTTCGTGAGACATTGAATGACAGAGAGGGCTCTTTATGAATAATTTAGAAAGATCAGAACCGTTGTTCATTTAATATGCATGAAATCTCCTTTCCCCCATTTATTGAATTTCATCTATTGTTACAAATTGGGGCAACATTGGAGATAAAACAACTCGTTCAAGAAAACTACACGCATGAGATCTGACATGTTCACAAAGATTCTTTGTGAAAGCCATTTGAATTGGGTGTTGTTGGCTTCATGGTTCAGTTTTGTTTGTTGTGGGCCCAGTTTAGCATGAGTGTACTGATTTCTTTTGGTATGGATATATATATATATATATATATATATATATATATATATATATATATATATATATATATATATATATATATATATATATATATATTCATGTGTTAAGAGTCCAGTTGATGGTTCAACAACATGTTTGACTTGTCGATCAACATCATGTTTGGTTTATGTCATACATACCGGGTGATTTCCTTTATGCACAAGGCTATGCAAAGAATGAGATGATCACATGCTTATACTTAGAAGACCATGCTTAGTTCACATGTTATGGCACAACTGCTCCACATACATGTGCATACGTGGAATTTTATACCTGGTAATTTAAATGATTCATTAATGAAAACATGCATTGGACATGAATGTGAGCATTTAATGGAAGCATGCATTTTTAACTTGGATATGTGCGAACTCATGCATATGCTTATAAATTTATTGTTGTATGCACAAAAATTTGCATACACGAATGTGCACTGAAAAGCATGTGAAAAATAATGCATGGAGGCATGCGATTGATGATTTTGCTTATGAATGCATTGATGGTCAATTGGATCATCAGGGGCTGGGTGAGCCTCTAGAACCAGTTGTTCTCTGATTTAGTTATTTTGATGCATTACAACAAATCAAATGTGATATTAATGTTTTACCGCACTGTTTTATGTTGTCATGAGCTGTGGTCCCGTGAAAAGCTTAGCAGGCTGATGTGCAAGCTTATGTTATTAATTCTGCATGTAAATTTGCAAATGTAAAAGAGATGAATTAATAACCAGATAAAAGAAAGTAAAGAACAGTGTAATTCACTTTCTCCTTGATGTCCCTGCTTTAGCGTGGGAATCTTGGATGCTGCGGTTTGGGGAAAACCGTGAGGATACAAAAACTCCGTGCGCGTTGTTGCCCCTGAACCCGATATTGAGGTTCTTCTCCTGGCCACGGTTTTAGGGAGAGTCCGCCACTTTTCCTGGGGGTGGTGTGTTTTGACACAGCTGTTGTTATTTGGTATACCAATAAAGTGGCGTCAGTGGATGTTGTTTTCCATAGTGTCCCCGACTTTGGATGTTGTTTTCCAAGGTTCTGATAGATGGTGTTGTTTCCTGATATCGGTCGAGGGCTAAGTGTGGAACCCGGTAATAAATTACAAATTGTGTGTAAAGCTACCCCGGGAACCCTACTTGACCTCGAAGATTGTACCTGTTTGGTATATCCGCTAGCAATGGTAAATAAAAAAGAGGAATTTAAAGATTGCGTGCATTTAATAGGACATGCATATGGAAAGAGGGGAGCTTAAATGAAAGATAATAAGGGTTCATGCATTGCACATAAATCATGCATATTCTTGCTATGCATTAGTTCATGCATGTTTACCTGTTCACTTGGTTGTTATATATTGATCATTGCATGATATTGATCCCTTTTGCATTTAATTGCTTTATTGATTAAATTATAATCACTGTTACTTACTTAGTGTTCCCTCATGCTTAATGTTTATTTTATTGTTGCATGAATGGTTAATTGCCTTATAATTTGGTTATAATTGTATTCTTCTAAAATATTACATGGATCTTATTTATGTTCTTTTTCTTATTTGATTCATTAGGGAAACCTGTACGCAGAATTCTTCAGATTTCTGACCCTCTTATTTTATTGGTTTTTTCCAGACACAGATGATCAATGAATTCGACTCGCTTCTGAGGGGATACGAGGGTCACGTTTACTTCAGACAGCTTCACTTACGGACAGAGTGGCTCTACTTTTGTTTTCTTTTAGTTTTTCTTATTTCCTGCAAATTGCTATTTTACTTTTGACATTAAATATGACTTTTATTGATTCATTAATAAAAGTGTTCAGTTGGTTGGTTATGAATGATAAATGTAAGTTGGTTTGTGGTGTGTGCTTATCCAACTGAAATTGGAACTGTAGGGACCCCAGGTCTCTGAGAAGTTTTCCGCAACTCTTAGAAAAAAAAAATCATCGCATTTTTCAAAGGTATGAGTTGGGGTCGTTACAGGTTTGGTATCAGAGCGACCACAAAGACTTACACTTTTATCATCTTTCTTGTGTTAAATTTTTAAATTTTGGTATATGAGCCCTGTCCTAAAGCGTCGACAAGTGTGACTCGTCCTCCAGAGCAGTCTTCTTCACTGGTATGGCTATTTAATACTTTTACTTTAAGTATGTGAATTTTGTGTGATTGATTGAAATTATAGTTTAATATTCCTTGTTGTGAATTTAAAAGTCTTGGTGTGATTTCATGAACAATTATTGTTCGTGATCAACCCTAAGAGAGTAGGATCAGTAGGAGTCTAATTTGTAGAAAGGATTTATGTTGTAGATGTCGCATTATACCCGCAGAGGTGCTTCGTCCGCTACTGCTGCTCCCGCGAACTAGCAGGAGCAAAGAAATTTCATGATGGAAGTCATTCATACCTTGACGGAGACCATGACGGCTCAAGCGACACAAACAGCGCAGGCGCTGCAAGCGGCTCAGAACCTCCAGGCGGCACAGGCTGCACAAACGGCCCAAGCGGCACAGGCTGCACAGGCAGCGACTCGTGACCCTCTTGTCAATATTGTTCCAAATGCGGGTAGAGTTTCTTTCGAAAGGTTTCTGAAGTTGGACCCGCCTTCTTTTTCAGGAGAGGCAAACTCAGAGGCAGCGGAGAACTGGGTTGAGGAGTTGGAATGGGTGTTCGACGTCTTGTCTGTTTCTGAGGACAGAAAGACATCTTTTGGCATGTACCGTCTGAAGGGTGATGCCAAGAAATGGTGGGACACCCTGCGAATGATGAAGTTCGCCGATTGGGACAAGATCCCCTGGGAGACGTTCAGGGAAGAGTTTCTGGACACGTATTTCCCCGCATACGCTGAGGAACAGATGCAACGAGAGTTCCTTGATTTGACTCAGGGAACCATGAGTCTGGTAGATTACACTACCAAGTTTCGGAACCTCGAGAGGTACTGTCTGAACCTCTTCAAGAATGAGAAGGCAAGGGCGTCGAAGTTCGTTCATGGACTAAAGAATGGATTATGATCTCACGTACTGTCAGGTCAGCCTCCTACCTTGGCCGATGCGATCGAGTCAGCCACGGTTTTGACCATGGACTGGGAGAGATCTATGAATGTATCACAAAAGGGAGGCATGAATGGAGGGAATGCTTCGAGCGGAAAGAGGAAGGACCTGCCGATAGGCGAAAAGACTCAGATTGGCAAGAGGCAGCGAACCCAGGAAGGACGTCAGCAGGGTGCGCATCAGGAACAACCTCAACAGAGGCAGCAACAGGGAAAAGCCCAATCAATGTGTCGCAGATGTAATGAAAGTCATCCTCGGGGTTTTTGTCCGATGTTCAAGGGAGTTTGCTACCGATGCCAGCAACCTGGGCACATCGCTATCTACTGTCCAAACCCGCCAGCAGCTCAAGGGGGGCAACATCAGCAGCAACAACAACAACAGAGACCTCAGCAACAACAAGGCCAAAGAAAGACCAACGGGAGAGTTTATGCTGTTACGACCTCTACGCAGAAGGATGGGACTGTTTTGATCGAAGGTATCCTCTTGGTTATCGACCATTAGGCCTATGATATATTTAATTTTGGTACTACTCACATTTAGTATATTCTAATTTCGCGGACGAAATTCTTTTAAGGGGGGAGGGATGTAAAACCCGAAAATTTTAGTTATAAAATATTTTAAGATATGCAAATTGGGCCTAGATCCAAATTGCAGATCCAGGACCCATAAAGGGGTTTTCCGCATAAATTTACCTCGTAAATTTGGTATGTACGTATAAGTACAATAATTTTTAATTAATTAAATGATTCGGGGAATAATTATTTAAAAGGGGTGCGTAGATGGGTCCGGGATCCACATTTCGGATCCATATACCCGTATAGATATTTTAATATATATATATATATATATATATATATATATATAATCATAATAAAATAAACAAAACAATAAATAGTGGAGACGGATCCACTCTTTATCCAGCCCGGATCCAAATTGGGATTTGGATCCCGAGTCGTAGAGTTCGGACCCATTACCCGAATCTGTAAATAAACCACAAATGGGGGTTAAATTATATGTATAATATTAAATTCAAATTAAATAAATAATCAATATTAATTATAAGAAAATAAAATAAAAATAAATAAACAACTGTTGGACCCGCAGTTGGACCCGCAAGGATCCACTAGCGTTAGGTGATCCGGATCCAGTTGTAAACTGGATTCGGTATCGCGGGTCACGGGTTTGGACCCGGACCCAAGGCATGCCTTATAAACCTGTAAAAGAGAATCGTGCCTAGGGCACGATTCTTTCTATTAAGGAAAGGGGCAAGGGGGGGGGGGGACTCAGCCGATAAAAGGGAGTGGAGAGGGGGCCTCTTCCCTCATCTCCCTCGTCTCTCTCTCTCTCTCTCTCTCTCTCTCTCTCTCTCTCTCTCTCTCTCTCTCTCTCTCTCTCTCTCTCTCTCTCGTGTGGGCGTGCTTTGGGGAGGTGGAGGTCGTCGGAAAGCCGCAGCCACCGCAGCCACAGTAGGTACCCCTATCACAGCAGCCGCAAGGGGCGATTTCAGCCGGCCCTACCCACGCGACTGTAGCCTTCGATCGCCCGAGAGATCGCCGGAAATTTCTTCAAGAGGTACGGGTTTTCCTCTTGATTTCGAGTGAGAAAGAGGGTGCAAATTTGTTTTTCATGGAATAGTTTAGAGAAATCATTAGAGAGAGGCAGATTTGGGGGTTTGAGGCGCCGGAAACCCCAAATCGACAAATTTGTGAGATTGAATGCTGTAATAGCCATGTGTATGCTTGGTTTTAACGTTGACATGGAAGGCAAATCTTTAAGTTGTATTTATCCATCCAAAAAGATCTCTCTGGACCACATTTCTTGCATTTTCCTACCATGTTCATTTTAGTTCTGACGATCACATCACTTGGGAGAGTCCTTTTTATTCTAACGTTGTGTGTTAATGAATCTGCCACTTGTTTGTCTTATAAAAATTCAGTATCAGTGGACATCAAAGTATAGTCATATTTGACTTTCGTGGATGGTGTCATATTTCATAAATTTGAGTTTGTCCACTGCTGTAGATATTTGGAAGTTTTTACTCTTTCATTGGCAGCTGATCGTTGAAAATTAAAATGCATACTCTCAGTGATTACAAAGGTGTAAGGGCAATAGTCAATCCATGCCTGTCTTTTATTTGATCAGCTGACAGTGGTTCGTGAGACATTGAATGACAGAGAGGGCTCTTTATGAATAATTTAGAAAGATCAAAACCTTTGTTCATTTAATATGCATGAAATCTCTTTTCCCACATTTATTGAATTTCATCTATTGTTACAAATTGGGGCAACATTGGAGATAAAACAACTCGTTCAAGAAAACTACACGCATGAGATCTGACATGTTCACAAAGATTCTTTGTGAAAGCCATTTGAATTGGGTGTTGTTGGCTTCATGGTTCAGTTTTGTTTGTTGTGGGCCCAGCTTAGCATGAGTATACTGATTTCTTTTGGTATGGATATATATATATTCATGTGTTAAGAGTCCAGTTGATGGTTCAACAGCATGTTTGACTTGTCGATCAACATCATGTTTGGTTTATGTCATACATACCGAGTGATTTCCTTTATGCACAAGGCTATGCAAAGAATGAGATGATCACATGCTTATACTTAGAAGACCATGCTTAGTTCACATGTTATGGCACAACTGCTCCACATACATGTGCATACGTGGAATTTTATACCTGGTAATTTAAATGATTCATTAATGAAAACATGCATTGGACATGAATGTGAGCATTTAATGGAAGCATGCATTTTTAACTTGGATATGTGTGAACTCATGCATATGCTTATAAATGTATTGTTGTATGCACAAAAAATTGCATACAGGAATGTGCACTGAAAAGCATGTGAAAAATGATGCATGGAAGCATGCGATTGATGATTTTTGCTTATGAATGCATTGATGGTCAATTGGATCATCAGGGGATGGGTGAGCCTCTAGAACCAGTTGTTCTCCGATTTAGTTATTTTGATGCATTACAACAAATCAAATGTGATATTAATGTTTTACCGCACTGTTCTATGTTGTCATGAGCTGTGGTCCCGTGAAAAGCTTAGCAGGCTGATGTGCAAGTTTATGTTATTAATTCTGCATGTAAATTTGCAAATGTAAAAGAGATGAATTAATAACCAGATAAAAGAAAGTAAAGAACAGTGTAATTCACTTTCTCCTTGATGTCCCTCCTTTAGCGTGGGAATCTTGGATGTTGCGGTTTGGGGAAAATCGTGAGGATACAAAAACTCCATGTGCATTGTTGCCCCTGAACCCGATATTGAGGTTCTTCTCCTGGCCACGGTTTTAGGGAGAGTCCGCCACTTTTCCTAGGGGTGGTGTGTTTTGACACAGGTGTTGTTATTTGGTATACCAATAAAGTGGCGTCAGTGGATGCTGTTTTTGATAGTGTCCCCGACTTAGAATGTTGTTTTCCAAGGTTCCGATAGATGGTATTGTTTCCTGATATCGGTCGAGGGCTAAGTGTGGAACCCGGTAATAAAATACAAATTATGTGTTAAGCTACCCCGGGAACCCTACTTGACCTCGGGGACTGTACCCGTTTGGTGTATCCGCGAGCAATGGTAAATAAAAAAGAGGAATTTAAAGATTGTGCATTTAATAGGACATGCGTATGGAAAGAGGGGAGCTTAAATGAAAGATAATAAGGGTTCATGAATTGCACATAAATCATGCATATTCTTGCTATGCATTAGTTCATGCATGTTTACATGTTCACTTGGTTGTTATATATTGATCATTGCATGATATTGATCTCTTTTGCATTTAATTGCTTTATTGATTAAATTATAATTATTGTTACTTACTTAGTGTTCCCTCATGCTTAATGTTTATTTTATCGTTGCATGAATGGTTAATTGCCTTATAATTTGGTTATAATTATATCCTTCTAAAATATTACATGGATCTTATTTATGTTCTTTTTCTTATTTGATTCATTAGGGAAACCTGTACGCAGAATTCTTCAGATTTCTGACCCTATCATTTTATTGGTTTTTCCCAGACATAGATGATCAGTGAAATCGTCTCGCTTCTGAGGGGATACGAGGGTCACGTTTACTTCAGACGGCTTCACTTATGGACAGAGTGGCTCTATTTTTGTTTTCTTTTAGTTTTTCTTATTTCCTGCAAATTGTTATTTCACTTTTGACATTAAATATGACTTTTATTGATTCATTAATAAAAGTGTTATGTTGGTTGGTTATGAATGATAAATGTAAGTTGGTTTGTGGTGTGTGGTTATCCAACTGAAATTGGAACTGTAGGGACCCCAGGTCTTTGGGGAGTTTTCCGCAACTCTTAGAAAAAAAAATTCACCGCATTTTTCAAAGGTATGAGTTGGGGTTGTTACATAGCAGCAGCTTCCTTATCTCTCTCACTCAGAAGATATGTTAATGTTAAAGTTTGTTTTTTTTTTTATAACCTGAAACTGAACCCAGCACCATGACCGGGTGAGAGGGTGGTGTATGTTCCCCCCGGATGATTCACTGAATCCCATGTCTATGTTCGGGGCTTTGAAAAAGCACCACGTATACAAGCACATGGGGCTCGTATTCCCATGTATATTGACATCACTAAGCATTGGAATCTGTTGTGGTTGCAAAGACTTCAGCACCCTTTCTTACTATTCTTCTCATAAAGTGATGGTTTGAGAAAATGACAAAAATGCCCTTCATTCAAAAAAGAAAAAACAAACAGTTCAAAAAAAGGACAAACATGTCCTCCATCCAGAAATTCGAGGATGATGTTGACTCTTCAAAGTCTTCTTCTTCTTTCTCCGTAAAACACTGTAAAACCCTCTCTCTCTCTAGAGAAGAAATCAAGGGAGGCAAAGAGTTCTCCCTGGAGAAGGCCATGAATATCAACCCTCTCACTCTCTCTCCCTTCTTTCTCTACTTCTGTGCACATCCAACAGATGATCCTATATTGTTCCATCAAACACTGACTAACCTGCACACTGACTGTAGCATCGTTCAACTTGATGAGTTGTGGAGCTTGATTCATAGTTTTTGCCCTTATAGGAGGAGGGTTTGGGGGCTCCTCCCAACGTGGATAGCATCGTTCAACTTGATTCGTTGTAGAGCCTGATTTAGAGTTTTTGCCTGATAACACTACAATTTTTTTTTTAGCCTTCCAACAGCGATTTGTAGTGTTATCGGGCTTTCCTACAATGATTTGTAGTGTTTTGGGGTCTCCAACGAGCACGCAAATCGCTATAGTGATTTATAGTATTTTTGGATCTCACTATAGTGATTTATAGTGTTTTCTGCAAATCGCTATAGCGATTTATTGTGTTTTTGAATATCACTATAGCGATTTATAGTGTCTTCCGCAAATCACTATAGTGATTTGTAGCGTTACTCAGTAAGCAAATCGCTGTAAATAGCTACCCGAATTAGAACCAACTTGTCAGGGTCATATCTCCCTAACCGGAGGTCATATTCCAAATCCGTAAAACGTGGTGTGTTTGTTACTGAGTCTAATTTATTTTTGTAAATTTTCAGCGATTTCTATTGTCATTTCATTCTCCATTTTAACTAAAAATCAGACCCCTATTATTTTGTGTTATTTGAGTTGCACAACATCATTCTCACATCCACATCTTGATTCTGGCATGCTCCTTGCTGAATTTTCCATTGATTTCTTCCAACCTTGCTTAGAACAAAAATATGTCTTTCTCACCATGATACCTTGTGCATTTTTTAACCATTACACCCGGGACCCATGTCGGGGGAGCCCCCGGACCCCCCTCCTGTAAGGGCAAAAACTCTAAATCAGGTTCCACAACGAATCAAGTTGAGTGATGCTACCCGCGCTAGAAGGAGCCCCCAAACCCTCCTCCTATAAGGGCAAAAACTCTAAATCAAGCTCAACAACGAATCAAGTTGAACAATGTTATCCACGCTGGGAGGAGCCCTCAAACCCTTCTTCTATAAGGGCAAAAACTCTGAATCAGACTCCACAACTCATCAAGTTGAATGATGCTACCCACGCTGGGAGGAGCCCTCAGACCCCCTTCTGTAAGGGTAAAAACTCTGAATCAGACTCCACAACTCTTCAAGTTAAATGATGCTACCCACGCTGGGAGGAGCCCTCAGACCCCCCTTTCTGTAAGGGTAAAAACTCTGAATCAGACTCCACAACTCTTCAAGTTGAATGATGCTACCCACGTTGGGAGGAGCTCACAGACCCCTCTTCTGTAAGGGTAAAAACTCTGAATTAGGATCTACAACTCATTTAGTTGAATGATGCTACCCACGCTAGGAGGCGCCCCCAAACCCTCCTCCTGTAAGGGTAAAAACTCTGAATCAGGCTCCACAACAGTCAATGTGCAGGTCAGTCGGTGCTTGATGGAGCAATGTATGATCTTCTGCTGGATGTGCACAGAAGCAGAAAGAGAAGGGAGAGAGAGAGAGAGTGAGAGGGTTGATGTTCATGGCCTCCTCCAGGGGAGATTTCTTTCTCGGATAATCTTGCAGTGCAGAGACTGGGTCTTAAATAATCATCTTCGGGGCACTTAAGTCTTTACAACCACTCCTTTTCAAGAATCGTCATTTTTTTTGCACCAATGGAGGAAAGGGTACTTAAGTCTTTGCAATCGCATCAAACTCCAACGCTAATTAATGCTGACAAACATGGGGATACGAGACGCACATGCTTACATACGTGGTGCTCTTTGGGACCCCCGAACATGAGATGTAGCTAACTCCCCTGTTCGGGGGGGAACATATAACCTGCTTCGTGATCGGGTCGTGCCCGTTCAGCCTGCCATACCTACGATCGTTGTGTTGACAGTATAAAACTCTCTGAGGCTAACTAGGACCCCTGCCCTAGACGAAGCAGGTTATGCCCCCCCCCCCCAAGACAGTTGTTAGCCACAGTACGTGTTCAGGGTCCCAATGAGCACCACATATATAAGCACATGGAGCTCGTATCCCCATGTTTGTCAGCATCAGTTAGTGTCGGAGTCTGGTGTGGTTGCAAAGACTTAAGTACCCTTTTCGCACCTGCACTGCAGGATTATCCGAGAAAGGAATCCCCCTGAATAAGGTCATGAACATCAACCCTCTCTCTCCCTTCTCTTTCTACCTATGTGCACATCCAATTGACGATCCTACACTGCTCCATCAAGCACCGACTGACCTGCACACTGATTGTAGCATGGTTCAACTTGATGAGTTGTAGAGCCTGATTCAAAGTTTTTGCCCTTACAGGAGGGGGAGTCCAGGGGCTCCACTCAGTGCGAGTCTTGCTGGGAGGGGGGCGGAGCCCCTGGTGGGGGGCAGCTCCCCTCGAAAGATTTTTTTTGTGCCTTGTATAAATTCTTTCTTTTCTTTCCTTCTTATAACTGTCGAAAAATAGCACTAGAGTGTTTTGTTTGATCATTCTTATTTATTGTTTCCTTTGGTTGTTTCTTGCTCGCAGTTTTTGTAACACCCTTTCTCGTGATTTTCTGTTTTTTTTTTTTCGCTACGCGATTTTCGTAAATTGCTACTCGATTTAGAGATTTGCCATTTTTTTCGCTACGCGATTTTCGTAAATTGCTACTCATTATAGCTATTTATGAAAATCGCATAGCGATTAGCCATTTATTTTTTTCTCACTACGCGATTTTCATAAATCGCTACTCGATTTAGAGATTTGCCATTTTTTTTCTGCTACGTGATTTTCATAAATCACTATTATGTGTAAATTATAAATCATGATGTCGAACTCTGCCCCCTTGAGCATGATTTTCACCGTGATCAGGCTATAGTTGTCAGTCGTCCCGATGGCAGTCTTGAGGTCCGTGATGGGGAAGCTGGAGAGGAACGTATCATTCTCGACGTTGGTGGGGAGGTGGGTCCTGCCGAAGAGCACGACACCGGAGTTCGAGATGAGGACCTCGCGGTGCCAAAACCCGATGAATGTCTGCCAAGACTTGAGGGTGCGAACACCCGTGTTGAGCAGCGTCAGGGTGGCCTGGAAGGCATAGCCCTGGTCGAAAGTATTGCCGACGTAGGGGTAGACGGATTGTACTTTGAAAGACTTCATTGTAGGTGTACTGGAGGAAGATTCCATTGTAGGTATCCCTCGAAGGCGGTGGAGGGGCCCCAGCAGTCGGTTGCCCATTGGACGAGGGCAGCATTTCAGCCACTATTAGCAGAAAGAGGACGACGATCACCATTGGATCGCTGGCTCTTCGCCTCTCTTAATTTCTTGTTTAGAGAGAGAGGGTTTTACTGTGTTTCACGGAGAAGGAAGAAGGAGAAAATGATGACGAAAAGTTCAAACGGAAAAGAAAGAGAGAGTGTTTCGTTGTTTGAACTTTGAAGAGTTAACATCATCCTTGACTTTTTGGATGGAGGATATTTTTGTCCTTTTTTTTGAACCGTCATTTCTCTTTTTTTAAATGGAAGACATTTTTGTTATTTTCTCGAACCGTCGTTTCATGACAAGAATAGCAAGAAAAGGTACTTAAGTTTTTGCAACTGCACCGGACTTCGATGCTAAGTGATGCCGACACACACAGAAATACGAGCCCCATGTGCTTATATACATGACGCTCATTCGGACCCCCGAACATGCACCGTAGCAAACATTGCATCTTCGGGGGAGAACACACAAACAGCCTCCCTGCCCTAGAGGCTTATGTCACTGATTAGTTTGTTGAAAGGGGACCTTGACTGCCCGTCTAGCATTTAAGGCCCCCACCCCACTACGCCAACTCCCATTGAGGCTGCAAGTTTATGTCTTAACATATTATTTTGAGAAATTTTTCTCTCTCTCAAAAGATATGTTAGGGTACTTTTAGTTGTGTTTTTCGGAAAATGAAAATACTGTTCAAATGAGATTCACTTTCTAAATCTCACTGTACCTTCACTTTTATTAAGCTTGTGTTAAGGATTATGTGCCAAAAAAAAAATATATTTAATTGTGTTTGAGTACATGAGATGCAACCAAGCGTAATGTGGAAAGTTTGTGTCTTGCTTATTGTTTTGTTAAATTGTGGTTGACGTCATGACTGGGTTAGTATGGAGAATTGACAAATACATACCAACTTAAGAATATGGGAAAAGCTACTAAAACTACCATTTTATACTATAATACTATAACTACCATTGTATACTATAGCTATGCCTGCTTTGATTAAAATAAAAATAAATTGGTATTTTTTTTTCCTGCTTTCTTTTATGGATGAGTATTTCCTACATATTTTTTTTTATAAGTATTCTTGCTTTCTTGGTCAAAAAGTAAGTATAGAACTATAGAGGTCTATAAACGCGTAGAAGAGAAGAGGGGGAGGCTTGCTTCCGGGCAGGTGGAAACGCGCCGACCCCCATTGTGAGCTTTGGCCATCTTGGTGTCGTGTACGGCTGCTGTTTTCTGCCTAAGCGCGGTTTGGTGGAGAAAGGATTCTATCCTACGAGATGTGATGTCATAAGATCCTATGATGATCCTATCCATTGATGCGTTTGGATGGTCACGATTAGTCTACATAAAAGCAGAATATAAACTAATGCAGCTAAAATTATTTGGCATGCATACGAGAATATGTAGACCAATCCTAACCGGTGATTGGACAGCTAGATCAACATAAGATGGATCCTATCACATGACACCTTCCCGTGGGGCTTTGGATAGTCTTTAATCTGTTGAGTTTCTCCTTTTTTTTTATGATAAATTGTTTAATGCAATAACCATTGTTGTCGAGGACCAACTGCAGGCTACGTGGACACGAGGACCCGTGACACGGATTTGGGGTGTAAGTTAAAACAAAAAATTGAAAAACAGGATACGAGGACACATAGTTTTTTAATTTTTTAATCAATAAAAACTAATTTTTAATACTTAAATAGAAAAAATGGCATTTTTAAAATAATACTTAAAATCATTAAAAATATTAACAGTATGTGTCACTGTTAGTGTCTACGTGTCAGATCGTGTCCACTTGTGTTATGGGGACACACCGCCAAAATGGTGTGTCCCTGTGACATAGATTGCAAGGGTCGCACTCTTATCCTTCTTCAGTGGGGAAGTTTATATGGGTCTCGGTTAGATCCTAGCTAATTGGGGCATGTGGGTTAATCGATATACTCTTTTGGACTGGATATGCCCGGATAGTAGGGTTTCAAATGGATCGAGTTAGATTGACCCAGTGCTGGATCTAACTTTCATTGAGCATGTCCAGATCCGGATCCAGATTCAACTTGAAACACATGTTAGCATTTTGAATCCAAAGATTTGACCCCCTTTGATACTGGATCCATATAGAAAATAGGTCAAGTATATTAGTAATTTTTATGTGATTTAAATAAAAATGGATGGATATATCAGGCCCGGTTTCAACCTATTTATTTATTCTATTCCAATCCAGATCAGGCTTAAACCAGACATTAATTGTTATGAATTCAACCCTCAATCAGATATGGTGAAACGGATCTGGCAATATGGGTCAGATGAAGTTCAGAACCAGGTCAGAGCTGCAACCGGTCGTTTGCGCCCCTACTTGATAAGATGGTGCCATGTAGATATGAGCACATTAGATTCGGTATGCATGTAAGGATTACGGACTCCAGCCTAATTGGACATTGCCTAACCAGATTCAGACTCAGATTGAAAATCCCATACTGAAACCAGATCCAAACGAGCTTAAATAACTAACAGGATGAGTAATCAGATTGGGATAGCCATCACATTCAGATTTTGTTATGGATTCAGATGTAATGCTCTATACCAAATCCAAATCCAAATCCAGTTACTATTCTGATGTTGCTTACGCTACCGAATCGAACTAAATGGAATCCTATTCGGTCAAATATCCAACTCTAACCCGGACCGTTGACATCCCTAGTGCTATGTCGGCAGAAATAGACGCGGTAAACAAGTTAGAATTGGATATATATACATCAGGTTCTTGTTACTTAAAATAAAAGCAACGCCACTGAGGTAAGCTCTGTTCCGGACCCAGTTCACTTACGCCAGAACCAGAAGAGCTTATCTATTATGGTCCCATATCACTAAATTGTCTAACCAAACGGGTCCCATATTGTGGCCCAAACCCAAAAATATGCTTTCCAGATTGGGCTAAAGTTTGTGTCTGATCTCCAATCCATGGACAGTCGGAGATCTTAGCTTACCAACAAAGCAAGTCCGAAAGATCAGCTCTTCCTTATAGTGACCCCACACTTCACCTATTAACAGTCAGGCTTGCGCTATTTGTGAATTTATATGGTTCCGGCGATTTTAACCGGAAAATAATGGCCTTTCAAGATACCGCGATTGATCTTAAAACAATTTCAAAATGTCGGCTATATTTTTTAGTATGATCCTACAAATTATATACAGATCAAATGTGGTAAATACCGTCTTTTATTCCTGTTGATGCACCCTAGAATATGAAACTACGCTTGGTATGATATATTTTAAATTATTATGCCTTAAAATTTAAAGTAATCGCAGTAATTTGGCGCATCGTTTGATGGGCAAAGAGAACTTAGGGTTTTTACACCAATAAGCTCCCGGGTGAGCAAAGTGGTTTTCTGAAATTGTCCAAAGAAAAAAAGAATATTTTTTTCCCTAACGCCTTAGAAATCGTCCTTCAATTAAGGGTGGCAAAACCTGACACGACCCGCCAACCCGCCTCTTAGGCAGGTTCGGGTTTGGCTTAAACTAACCCGTTTATTAAACGGGTCGGGTTCGTGTTAGGGGTATGCCAACCCGGCTGACCCGTTTAATAAACGGGTTGGGGTCGGGTTCACCTTTTTACCCTAATTCAAGTCCTTCACTTCGCTCTTCTTTTTGCCCTAATTCACACCCTAATCCTCTACCCCTCTCTCTTTCTTCTCTGTGTGCAGGACTTGCCTCTCTTCGTAGGCCATGGCCAGTGGCCACCATCCCGTTCGCCTCCTCTTCCGCCGCTTTGGCGCCGTTCGAAGGCCTGAGGCCCTCGCGGATTAGGGTTTCGTCCCTCAGCCACGGTGGTCTAGCACTAGAAAAGCCGACCTCCGAGAGACTCTCCGTGAGGGCAGCAACCGCCTCTCTTCGTAGGCCATAGCCACCGTCCTGTTTGCCTCCTCTTTCGTTGCTCTGGCGCCATTCAAAGGCCTGAGGCCCTCGTGGGTTAGGGTTTCGTCCCTCAGCCACGGCGGTCTAGCGCTGGAGAAGCTGACATCCGGGAGACTCCTCGTGAGGGCAGGAACCGTCATCGCGCCCAAGGTATTTGGAGTGCTCTCCCCAACCTGTTTACCCGACCCGACCCGTTTATTAAACGGGTTAGGCGGGTCGTGTTGGGTTAACCGTTTAATAAACGGGTCGGGTTCGTGTTGAGGTATGCTGACCCGCCAGCCACCCCTACCTTCAATCTCATTTTGCTTCTCTCATGCAAATATCACCAAAGCAAGTGGCTTTTATATATAGCATTAAAATATATTAGATAGATTCAACCTTACTAAAAATAACTAAGATACCCTTTAAAAAAATGACATTTTTTTAAAACTCATGGGTGTCGCCCCTTTTGTGCAAGCCAATGCACATTATAAGCCCCGAGGGCATGGGTCCTAGCCTCAGAGTTTTATGTTGTTGGCACGATGACCATATATATGGCAGGCTGAAACCATGGCATGGTGCTGGGTGCAGTTTCTTTGGGTTATAAATTTAAAAAAAAAAAAGTAACTTTGATAGTTTCATAAAATTACTTTTTTGATAAAGGTGTTCAACTTTTCATTTTCCTCCAAGTTGCTTACAAAAGTAATAATGCATTTTCAAAAATTCCATTATTTTAAGGGTATTTTAATTATTTTAATATAATTGAATATAGCTAATGTTAAACACAACTAGTTTAATGTTAGATAAACCCTTATGTAAATGATAGATTTTTTATTTGCGGGACTCAAACTAGTCCTCCAACCCAATGATTTTTAAATTAGCAGATGGCATATGCAATGCTGTAATCGCAAATTGACACTGAGGCTATAATCATGTAAGTTAATTGCAATTAAATTAGTCTAATTGAAGCATATATAATCTAGATATTCTAAGTAAACCAGTTGTTAATTACACCATTGACTCTTAAGGAAGCCGGTTTTTTATGTGGAGATTAGAACAAACACCTCTGACTATAAAGCAACTAAGAATTTTCAGCTTATAACAAGAGGCATATAAAAAACTAATTTCAAAATGGCCACCACAATTGCATAGTGAATGCTTGGTGCAAACTTGTTCAAAAAATTAGAAGTTAGCCTTTTGCTTTACACAAGAGATTTGTGAATCTATATTATATATCATAATCAAAAAGTTCTAAGTCAACCATATGAGTGTGAATGATAAAGAAAGATTGCATAGAAGAATCATAAAAACAGCAAGGAGATAGTGATAAACCTTCCTCTATAGGAAATGCTTATTGTCCAATTCAATACTACTAATCTTTCATTCTTTAAAGAGAGTAGCTTCAAACAAGGTTTTTTTTTTCAAGTCAATGAGACAACCAACCTATGAATGAGTAGTTCAATGCGTAATCACTTAGCTCACAACTTCTAGAGGTCAATTGATCATTGAGCCTCTCAAGAGAGCAAAACTTACCATGCCTAGTGGAACTATTCATGCATTCAACAACATAGTCACAAATCTCATTATCGGGATTTTCTCGGCAACGGAAATTATCATGATAAAATTTGAAAATTAATTTTGTTTTTTTTTTTAAAGCAAGTGCCTAATCAATATACCAAAAGGCCCTAATGTGATTAAAGTGCATAAAGTCAAAACAATCCATCATGCTCCGCAGCTGATGCCCTCAGCAGCCCATTCTATGATAGCTCTCGCTTTGGCTTAACTTTAAGTAGCCCTTATTTTTAAAGTAGGCGATGTTTTGAATACTTGTTTTTTCAGATTATGTCAGTTGTTTGTTCAAAAAATGGCTGTTATTTGTGACTATGCTCTGAAGCTTGAGACAAAAAAATGCAAGGCCTAGACTTCTTGGACCTTTTTTTCATTTTTTACTCTCCAAAGTAGGGATGGCAGTGGGACGGGACGGGGGACAAGGTCTCCACCCCCGCCCCGCCTCAGAATTAGAACCTCCATCCCCGCCGGGGATGGATTTTAACCTCCACCCCCACCTTCATCCCCGTTTCATGTCCTCCATCCCTAGTTCAAACGGGGATGAGGCAGGAAAAAGTGGCAGGGACGGGACGGGGTGGGGCGGGGAAAAGGGTACGTCCATCCCCGCCTCCATCCTCATTTCATACCCTTCGTCCCCGGTCCAAACGGGGTGAGGCGGGGCGGGGCCCCGCCGGTCCACTGCCATCCCTACTCCAAAGGAGTCGCCAAGCTTTAGCTTATTGCAGGGGGTGTCACCCATGAGAATTGAACCTAGACCTCATCCCACTACACCAAACCCCTTGGGTTTAACTTGGTAGACCTGATTGAATGTAGATATGGTACCAGTTGATCCATGTTTCTAATCAACTCTTGATTAAGATGCAACCAACACTGCCCCCACATGTAAATTTTGGAAAGTCTTTTGGTTCTTTCCCTCAGCAAAACTCCGTAATACTTTTGGTCATACTCTTCACATTAAACATAAGTAGGGGAGCATTTGTTAGTTGCTTACCTTTTGTACCTTTCAGAAGCTGATGGGTTATGTCCTGAGGTGTTAACGGGTCCCTTTTGGTTAGGACTTAGGTGAAACCACTTGAATCAGATTTTTGGGTATGGTATCGGGTCTATTATAAGAAAAAACATACCTGAACCTGATAAGAACTACATGAATCAAACCCCAAACATACCCAGTAAAACCATGTGTTTTTTTATCATTTTTATATTGAAAATTTGTGGGTCTTAATCGGAACTCAGATCAGGTTCGGATCTGGTATAAAATTTCACAAACTACACCTGGGTCCATGTATTAATCAGGCCTTCACGTTCGGACCTGGGTCTTAATCGGGTCTTCTTATTTATCACCATACCAGGACCCTATAGGGTTTGGGTCAGTTTAGGTCTGGGTCCGGGTAAACCAGGGCCATTGACAACCCTAGCTATGTCACAAGACATTTGCTTGAGGCATTTCCTCTTTTCTTTTTAATTTTTTACTAACAAAATATTTTTAGATTTTAATATACAAAAATATATTTTTATTAAAAGTTACTAAAAATATTTAAATTACGGATGTACATGTTTGGTCATCTTAATGTGGCATAGCGTGTCCAACCTGGTCACCAAGGACAAGCGACGTGTCCATGTGACCCAGCTGTTGGGTCACACGGGGTGCACTGGCTCAGCTTGCCGTACTTGGGGTTGTTGCCCTGTCGTGTAAAACTCCTAGGGATTATCGCTCGATCCCAGGGGTCACCAAGCTTTGGCTTACGCAGAGAGTGATGCATGGGATTGGAACCTAGGTACCGCGTATCAGTGTGACAAATATGGCAAGATTTACGAAAATCTTGCAATAATATCGCGAGAAATTGCCTGAAAGTTTAAAACGCCAATTTCTCGCAAGATTTTCAAAATATCAAGAGATTTATGAAAAAAACATAAATACTGTGATTTAAACGCGATATTTATGTTTTAAATGGCTATTTATTGCAAAAAAATCATGTATTTTTATTTTTAAATGTTTTTATTAATATTTTCTTATAAAAAATAATTTTTATATTTTTTAATTTAATTTTTTTATTGCCGAGATTTTGCCAAAAAAAAATGTGAGATTTATGGAATTTTTTCAATTTCTCACGAGTTTTTGAAAAACTAGAAATTGCTCATAAAAACGTTTGTCACTATGCCGCATATTCCATTATGTTGATATAGTCCAAACAAAGAGGGGTCTAAAAGGATTGGTAGTGACGAGACAGAGAAAATGGGACATGATGTTCTTTGACAAGGAAACGCATTTTCCATTATGTTAATTAAAATAATTGGTTAGTTGAGAAGCTCAAGTGGATTGAGAATGGACTTGGCTAAGTCAGCCATAAAAAGGCATGCATTCTCATTCTCTAGATCATGGACTCAGTTGAGTCAACATAAATACAACCATAGTGCTATATGGCCTTTGCTTGGTTCAACCAAGTCCAGCTCCCCCCCAACCTAGTCTTTGGAAGTCCATTGACTTGTCAGGTCAAGCCAGGGACAGCTGGGGTTTAAGCTAACAAAATCCTTGTCCGATAGAAAAGTTCACTACTCAATGAGGGCTGTAGTGACTAATAGAAAATTTCTGCTAGAAGTAATGTAGAATAAATTTAATTAGAAAAAAAACTGACTTTTATGCTATCTTTATCTCTATCACAGAATTCTGCCGTTAACATCACCATTTCATCATAGTAAACGTCATATCATCATCATATAGCATCACTATTGTCCCCACTTCAGGGCATGGCTGTAAAGTTAAAAACCAATTCATTTTCTTATAAAAAAATGAACATTTTCTCATGTAACAACGAATTCAAACCAAAACACGGGATATATTGTCCGAAGCCAATGGGAAAATACATCTGGTGAAGAGGATTTTCATATCCAACCTTCTCTCTCTCTCTCTCTCTCTCTCTCTCTCTCTCTCTCTCTCTCTCTCTCTCTCTCTCTCTCTCTGGTTTGTTTCATTTTCATGGAAGTGAAAGGCCTTTCATGGGAAGGGACACGGATTTTTAAAAAATCTTACCAGCTCAGCCTGCCTATGAGAATGCTTTCATACTTCATATAAGGGGAGGTAAGAAAGGTTTTACACATGGAAAGCTGTAGGTGGTGGGAAAATTGGGGCCTACTTGCACCAACATGGCATTTTTCTGCCAATGATGATTTGATAATTGTTTCATTCAATGTGGGAAAGGAAAAGAAAAGAATTGCCAGCTCAACAGTTTTTCATGAAAGTTGCATGAAACAAATGGGCCCATAGGCAAGGGCTCTTCATGGGAAAGGACAAGATTTTTTTTAAAAATCCTCTTTTCTCAGCCTTTCCATTAGAATACGTTCATATGGGAGGAGGTATGGAAGGATTTATACATGACAAATTGTAAGTGGTGGGAAAAAACTGAGGCACTATTGTTCTAGCATGGCACTTTCCCACCATAATGATTTGATGTTGGTTTCCCTTTTTGACCTTGTTTGTTTCATGCAACTTACATGGGAAAGGAATGAGCTGAAAACCCTGATGTAATCTTTTCCCACCATGAATGAAACAAACATCAAGCCATCATGGTCAGAAAGTGGCACAAGTGGGGCCCTAGTTTTTTCCACCACCATTCATTTTTTTATACCTTAATCCATTCCTACATTTCTTATGAAAGCTTTCACATGGACTGAGCTGGGAGCACTTTTTAGAAATATGTGTCCATGCTCATGTAAAGCCTTTCCTTTACATGGGAACTAAACAAACGAGGCCTTTGTCAAAAAGCTCTACAATTTCCACGGAAATTGCAAGATGTTAAAGAGGTTGGATATGAAAATGATCAAATTCAAATTTCAACTTAATTGGTTTTAAGTTGGAATTGGGATTTGGATTTGGATTCAACACTTGATCTAATAGTTACCATTCAGAAACATTTAAATTCAGATTTTATCTTAAATTATAACTAATGATAGCTGATCCAACATATTGGATCTAAAAACAAATCTGATTTTAAAAGGTATACGATTGATAAAAATCCAACTTATAGTATAAAAGTAAATATGAGAAACTAAATCTTGTCACATTTCATATAGCGCAAAGCAAACATATTCGGGGTTCGGATGACAAGGGTCCAGACTTGGTTTTTGGCAAGCCAGGCTTTACCCAAAACTCAAGTTTTTGGCAAACTTGGCTTGCCAAAAACCAGCCTTAAAGGCTGTTTGGGTGACAAAAACTTGGTTTTTAGGTTTTTGGTCACTCAAAATAAAAATAAATTACAAAAATTAAGGCCGATCATTTTCATGCTATCCAAATGGTATTAAAGTTAATTCATATGATTGTAATAATATGATTCATTTTCACTTGTGACGCTTTCATGTGTGAAGATCAACATGACCCCGAGCTTGTTTTACCTGTAGAGGACCCTGAATCCATCATTAGGAGAGCCCGCAGATCTGGCCGCATGCTTGAAGATCATCAAATCACCCATCATTTAAGGGAGTATTTCATCTCAAATTAAGATATTCCTTCCTCCTGCATCACAAGACCTGATGTAAGAGTAGACCAGTTCGAGATTAAAACCAGCGTTATACAAATACTTTCATCCTTTTATGGCCTTAGTAACGAGGATCCTTATCGTCATCTCAGTGAATTTTTAGAGATATGCGCCACAGTGCGGATCAATAACTTTAGAGATGACGCTTTAAGGCTAACCCTCTTTCTGTTCTCCCTAAAGGACAAAAGTGAAACGTTGGCTTAAGTCTTTAGATATAGTATGGATTGCCAACGGAGAACAAATGCAAAAAGAATTTCTAAAAAATTATTTTCCATTGGCAAGACGAACCAATATCGAAAGACAATAACCAGTTTCCTTCAGATTGAGGGAGAACAGTTTCACGAGACCTGGGATAGGTTGAAAGACCTATTCAAGAAGTGCCCCCACAACCAAATGCCCAAATGGTAGTTGGTGTAGTATTTTTACGATGGCCTGACTGAGAAAGATATGCAAATGATTGATTTGTCATGTAGGGGCATATTCATGCTCAAAAGTGAAGACGAGGTATGGACCTTATTCGAAACCTTGAGTGAAAACTCGATGCATCATGCCTTGTCTTCGAGATTCGATAGGACCACATCTGCTCCTAGTGGTCCTAAAAAAGAAAGAATTTTTGAAGTTAGGACCAATCAAGAACTACAAATCAAAGTGGATCAGTTGGCTAAAAAATGGACCAACTGTTAGCCAACCTAACTTCAATAAATCAAGTGAGTAAAGTGTGCAAGCTATGCGCTAGCTCTGCACACTATGTTTCTGATTGTCCGATAGCACCACTCTATCCTAAGTTCGTTCAGGAGGAGATGAATGTTGCCCAAGGTTTGGCCAGACCGGTGCATGATCCTTATGCACCTACCTATAATCCGGGTTGGTAAAACCACCTCAATTTTGTGTGAATAAATCTACACGACCTACCTCCTATGCCTTCCCAGACACAAGCCAAACCGGGTAACTTCCAACAAAGTTACCCAAGGACCACATTCCTACATGCTCCTCCCTGGTATAACCAGTCTTCTCCTCAAAAACCCACATCGAGCCAGTCCTTTAAGGAGAAGCTCCTTGAAGTCTTCTCTGATATAAAGGCCAACATCAACTCTCATACACGGTCAATAGCGAAGTTAGAGAATCATATGTGATAGTTGGTTGAGGCCTTGAGCAGATACAATGAGGAAAGCCTGCCTAGTAAATTTGTTCACAACCCGAGGGGTAAGGAACACATGCATCATGACCTGCACATTACAGAGTCTCATCAAGAGCAACCCTTTGGAATAGGAAGGAGTTTCACTCTGTGCAGGAGAAGACTGAAGAACCCAAAAAAAAACTTAAAAACCAATCGACTTCTCCTGTCAGGCCCAAGGAAAGTGGTCAGGGCCCATGGCCTACGCATTCTCCTTCATATATACCTAGAACCACATTTCCTCAGTACTTAGAAAAGCTGAATACTTTTAGAAAACAGGATACAAGAATGCAAGAAATGCTTGAGATATTCAAGCATGTTCACATAAATCTTCCCTTGCTAAATGTCATTCAACAAGTGCCCGCATATGCAAAGTTTATTAAAGAATTTTGCACACAGAAGAGAAAATTAAGATCGTTGCCCAAGAAGATCTTCTTGACTGAGTAGGTGAGTTCAGTGCTTCAACACCAAGCTCCACCTAAACTTAAGGATCATGGGGCACCGATCATCTCTTGTGTCATCGGAAACATTACCATCAAGCGTGCCTTGCTTGATCTTGGGACTAGTGTAAACATATTGTCGGGTTTCCTATATAACATTTTTGGGATCGAGGATCTAAAACCCACATCGACCATCTTACAGTTGGCCACTAGGTCTACCAAGCTTCTCTGAAGAATCTTGAAAGATGTGTTAGTTAAGGTCAAGGACTTTTATTTTTCTATTGATTTTATTGTGTTAGATATAGAAGGCATGTATGTCGTTCACCAGACCCCATCATTCTGGGCAGACCATTCTTGGCCACTGTCAATGCTTGTATTAGTTGTCGTACTGAGCAGATGGATGTTTCATTTGGCAACAAACGATTACGACTAAACATATTTGATAATGCCATGAGAACAATAGGAGATGACAAATACTTTCATGTAAAGGACACTAAGCCTCAATGAAAGCAATTTGATCCATTACAATTGGAATCATGCATGAATGAATATTCAGTTTATGGATCACCATCATTTTAGAATCATTCCCATGAGATTCACAAAAAATTTCAATTAGGCATGGAGGCTAAGCTCATTCATATTCAGAAAAAGAGCCATAGCAGGGTCTAAAGGGATAGAGTTGGAGGATATGTAGTGGACAAGGCAAAATATGAAACCATATACCTCAGATATCCCGATTGAGCATGACCTTGAGTCCATTAATCTCATGGATGATGAAGGGTAACCAGAGATCCGTTTGACTGAAGACGTAAAACTTAGCGCTTTTGGGAGGCAACCCATACTAGTGCTGTAATTTTAGTAACTTAGTAGCTTTTCTACTTATTTATTTCTTCTTTCTTTTCATTTGACGATCATGAATGATAGATCATGTATACATCATTGATAGAGTTTATGAGTTACAAGTGATAGAATAGTTTAAAGCTTCTCAACAAGGCATCTTATCAAGCGAGCTCCAGTATATATATCAGGTCATATCTCTCATTTTTTCTCTCTTTCATGTGTTGTCATGCATTCATATAGTTGCACTTAAGCATGGGGGAGTGCCACTGAGGATAGTGACATTCAATCATGGGGAGAAGGTAGCATGCATACGGCAAAAAAAAATTTGTCCATGTATTCATTTTATTAAAACTCATAAAAATTAGGCAATTTTGCAAAATTATAAAAAAATATGATTGTTTTTTCATGTCTTTGACATTTTTAGATGAATTTTTAAGCCCCATGTAGAATTTTTTTCCAAAATGGATTTAGATGGATAGATTATTTATGTGGCTTTTAAAGAAAATACTTATCTATAATTGTTAGATTCTACTTTAATTTATATGAATGTAGATGCACTGATTTTTTTTTAAATGAGTAATGTTAGCAAGAAAAGAAAGAGCATACCAGTAGTATTTTGATGTTTTTAGTTGTATTGTCCTTAATAACGGGGTTCAAGCACAAGTTGAAGTGTTTGTGCTCATGTGAATAAAATTCTTAGTAGCTAGATTTATACACAAGTTGAAGTGTTTCTACTCACGCGAATAAGGCAGCTAAGAATATCAAAACTTTTTGTCTAACCGACACATGAGACCTTTTGAATTCAAGCAATTAAGCCTGAAGGGTGTTCTACACCTGGTGCCCTAAAGCCATCTGGTTTGGGAGCCATCGGCCCAAAGCTTGCTACATGAATCCATTAGAAATCCTGGGAGTAGAGATATTTCAAATGATAGGGAGAAAAACTATAAGAAATTATGAAAATTTAGGATGAAGTGACTCGAGTGATTAAGTATGAGGGACACTCTATATCTAGTGTCCTAAGGTTGTCTGGCCTAAAGCTCGTTACATGGGTCATGAAATTCGAAAATTAGCATAGTGCTCAGTGAAAGAAAAATAGAATAAAAGAGCTTAAAGAAAAGAAAAACATTGCTTTGAAAAGTTTTGCAAAATTGTGCAAAAGCATTCATGTAATGATAGTAGATGGTGACATGAGTAGGCAAGTTGCTTTAAGAATAAAGCATAGATAATCTTGAATTATAAAGAAATAGATAAAAAAATCTATTGTGGAGGCATTTCTAATTCAAAAAAATAAAAAAGAATATAATTGCATGAAATATATTTGTTAAAAATAGCTTTTAATTGCCTAATATTTTTAAAAATTATATAATTATGCATGACAGATATGTTTGTGGGTATCATCACTGGAAACCCTCACGAGAGCTTACTCGTCCACTGGGGTAACCCAGGGGTTTAAAGGGCTTGTTGCATACGTTAAATACAACTATGATTCCCACGAAAGTGAGTTAGGCATTGTACATTAATTTTGCATTTTTATTTTTGGTTAGCATGTAGCTTTATTTTCTTTTAGTTTATGAGTAGCGTTTGCTCGAAGACTAGCAAACAATAAGCATGGGCGAATTTGATGAGGCATGAAAAGGCATTAATAATTATCATTAAATTCATGAATTTGTATATCTTCTACTGTGATAATGCCCATGTTTATGTTGTTTCAGGTGTCACTGAGCCACGATTCGAAATTCATTCAATTTAAAGTTAAAATGACCAAGTTATGGCCGTTTTACGATTTTGAAGCAAACTTCGAGGTGAATCGAATCTCGTTTTGGTCCGAATAGCAGTTGATCGATATTGAATTGGATCCTCACATGATCCACACCTCAATCCACCAAGATCCAATTGAAAAAATCCAAAACCTGCTTTCATTTGGTGCCAACCCCCTTTTTTGTAAAATATAATAAGTTTAAGTAATATTTTGAAATAGCTTTTATGTTTCAGACTAATTTTATAGTTTTTGTTAAAAACCTAGAAAACCACTATAAAAGCTCATGTTGGAGAATGTGTGAATTAGTTTTGGCCTTCATACTGCCTCTCTCTCTTCCATGACACCCTTTCTCCTTCTTCCTCTTTTTTTGATTTTTTTCTTCTTCTTCGTTTCTTCCTCCTCTTCTTCTTCCTATTCTTTTCTATTTCTTTATTTTGCAGGATCACCGTGGGATCAACTTCGAGAGGTTGCTGCATGTTGCACAAGACAAGGATTCATTCTCTTCTCAACCCAAGCCATAGAGAAACGTCGGATCCGCAATCCGGTATTTCTTTCTTCCTCTTTCTCAATTATAGATTTCATTTTTTTTATTTCTATTTTTAATTAGCATTATTTTTTATGGTATAGATTAAATTAGATTTCAATAATTAATTTGCATTAGATCTACGTTTTCTTATATTTATTTTTCTAAAAAAAATATTCAAAACGATCGATTGACGGTTTGGATCGACCATCCTTCATTCCAAACCGTCGATTGGTTTTAGATTTGTGTTTTCTTCTATGCAATTATTTATTTAATTATTTATTTATTTTGCTGATTAATTAGGATTTTTGTAATTTTATTAGATCTGCATTTTTGTCAGTTTTTATTATTATTAAAAACAAAACAAAAATAGTATAGATCGATGGCTCAGATTGGCCATCACCCGAACTGAGTCATCATCTAGACTTAGATTAACGTTTTGCCTTATTTTAATATTATGATTTAATTTCTTTAGTTAACTTTGTCTGATCAATTAGGATTTGCATGTATTTAGTATTCGGTTAAGTGATTAGTCATAATTAATTTTCTTTTCAGAAAACGTTAATTAAAATAGTGATTTAGTTTAGCAAAGGCATTAGTTAATTTTCTATGTTTTCATTATGATTTTCTTTGTTTTTGTTTTAAGTGTATCTGGAGCTTTCGAATTCCGAATTCGAATCCGTAAATTGGGTCAGATCGTTGGACAAATCTATTTGCATTTTGCAAATTTTCGTCAGGTTCTGATTTCAACTGATGGATTGTTGCATCAAAATATGAGAAGCTATTCAGAATGCACGTTTGTCTGCAATATTCTGAATTTTTTCTATTCTTTTAATTATTTCGAGAGTTTCACACAAAATTTTTTAATTCTGTAAATTGTGTTAGATTCTTGATCGTGTCAGGAATGTTCTTGCAAATTTTCAACAGGAATCGGCATAGTTTACTAGATTGTTCTACCGATTTACAAAAACCTGTCCTGACAAGTGATCGTGAAATCGCGTAGGACAAACTTCAAAAAATGTGCTTCATTTGACTTTTGTTTTGTGAACCCCGTGAGTTGTATCATATTTTGAAAGAGAGGACACTCTGTTCCAGATCAGATCCCATTGATTTCTTTGGGATTCGTGTCTAAAAATTATAGTGTTCTTAATTGTTTATTTATTTGGTTTTGTGATTTTCATGAACTAATCGTACAAAGTGTAGTTTGCTTCGTGTCTTGTATTTATGTTTGCAGGTAGCCCCCACGGGCAGGAGGCACATCACTTAATTGGATAAACGAGATTAATTTGCAAGAATTCAGATTCCAGTGCACGAGCAGAGATTGTTTTTTGTTTTCTTTGTTTTTGTTTTTATTTATAGTTAATTAGGGCCTTAGGCCACATTTGGGGTTATATTTAATTTATTTTTTGTTCGCAACTTTATAATAGGTTTTTATGCACTTTTGTGTTGCACATTTAATTGCTTTTCATTTTTATTAAGGCAATAAAGGTATGTTTTGTATGGAATACAACATATTTCATCCCGTTTTCTGAGTTCTACCCGAATTTCACCCTAGTGTGAGCCATTTTTTATTATTTGGTGTCTGGTTTACATGGTTTTAAATTTTATCAAAAATATCTTCAAAAATCTATTTCATAAAAAGTTACACCACATATATTCATTATTCATGGATTCATGCTTAATGCTAATTGAGAAAGAAAAATACATAAAACCCTAAAATCATAATTAAACGTTCATAAAAAATTTAAAAAAAATCAAAACCTTAATTTGTACAAACATCATAAATTATGCATTTATGCTAATTGATAAAAAAACCATAATATTCTTCTAAAAACAAGCATTTATGATTTATAATGGTAGTTTTAAAAAACAGAAAAAACTCATAAACTATAACCAAACATTTATGTTATTACGAAAAAAAACTAAATCAAAACCCTAAATCGTAACAAAAATCATTCATAAATATGTTAATTAAAAAAAATAAGACCCCTAAAATTATAACCAAAATCAAATATGCATTCATGGAATCATGTTTAATGTTGATTGAAAAAAAACATGAAAATACCTAATTAAAAATTCATGTCAATTCAAAAACCAAAATGAAAAACTTAAATCCTAACAAAAGTTATAGATTTAAGGGTTTGATAAGTGATAACTAAAATCAAACATTCCACTAATGGAAGCATACTTAATGATAATTGAAAAGAAAAGAAAAAACACAAAAAAACCTAAACCCTAATAAAATTCTCATGACATTTAAAAAAAATCCAAAATCAATACACTAAATCCTAAAACATTCATAGATTTATGCTAATTGAAAAAGAAAAACATAAAAATCATAATTAAACATTCATGTTATTTAAAAATAAAAACCTAAGCCCTAACAAACATCATGCATTATAATTATTGAAAAAATAAACATAACACCTAAAATCAAAACCATGTGAAGCATTCATTCATAATTTATGGAATAGTTTGAAAAAAAAGGAAAGATGATGATGATGATGATGAGAAAGAAGAAGAAGATGACCCAATGGTCAGCCACTCGGGGCATGCACCGGAGAGGCCAACTGGATGACAATCTCCAGCAAAGTTGTGTGTGTGTGTGTGTGTGTGTGAGAGAGAGAGAGAGAGACCACAAAAAAGAGGTTGGGGTGGGTGGTCCCACCATGACCCGATCTCTCATCAGGGTGGGCACTAACCCAACTTTCACTGGGTCAGGTGGTCAGGGTGGGCAAAGCCCACCCTAACCTTAATCTCCCCTATTAGTGGGGTTTTCTGTTCAGGGTGGGCACTTGCCCACCCTGGCCTCAATGTGGCTCCGCCATCAACTGTTGGGGTGAAAATTTATATGCTTGAAAAAGTATACATGAAGATGGATCAGACTCCTCACATGAAGCATAATTAATCCCACTCCCACCTGGTCCTACCATGGAACAAATTCACAATGTACAATTCACTGTAAATTGCCAACTAGAACTGATTTAACATGATCAACAGCAAATTATCTTGAAAAAAACATTTATTGTTTCCAGCAGGAATTGGTCTAGATTTGACTGGCTTTGATTTTAAAATCTGAACCTACAAGATATCTGCTAAAACATGCTGCACTTCTACTGTGCATAAGAAGATTAACATGTTTGATAAGACCAATGTGCTCAAATTTTGCTGTAGAACGGGACAAACTGAATAGAATCCAATATAACACATTTTCAGTGTTTGCTTCAAATATTTTCCCCAAAAACATGGACCAGAAAATTGGGAATCAAGGCATATGCATCAATTCCCAATACTTCATTGCATTCAATTCATCTTTTAACAATTCACACTGCAGTTGTGAACTGGTTGTGCCAATAATCTCGAAGAATCAGGTAAATCTCCATTCGTTAACTTCTCTACATTGAGAGTCAAGAATCTGTTTAGGTTGAGAGTTCAGGCATCTTTTAATCAACAGATTCCTCAGCTACTTCGACCTTTGTTTTGAGTGCCTCCTTCTGCTCTGGAGTACCAAACTTCTCAATAAAGGCATCTTGCTTCTTAACCCAATTTATATGTGCCTGAAGTAGTTTAGTGAATCAAGTCAGAAGCAATAAAATGACTCAATACACTGGGATGCTTACAAAGTCATTAACATAATCAGTGGAAGCAGATTTAATCTTCCAGATCAAATTCTATGACCAACTTAATTTCACAGCGAGAGCACTTGAAGGGACTTCCAAGTATACTTGAGTTACATATATCAGTTTAACAGGATAACTGGTTCAGTAGTCACATTATTTTAGCTCAGGTGTCCTGGTTTTAAATCTCATTGGTGGCTATCCCAGGTTGCCTCTTTAAAAGATAACAATAAAACACAAAAGTTGATTGCAAATCATATTATTGAAGATTGCTTCAGATTTCAGAGCTCCTAGTGTTGTGTTTCAGGTTGATCGAGATTTCAGTGGTGGTGTGAGAACAATTTCAGATCAATAAACAAGTATGACACCATCAATAGGAAGACCTTGTTGTCAAGTATGACAATGCACCTACCAGTAAAGCAAAATATAAGCTCTTGCTAAATATGATAAGTAAAGCTACATATAATATAACCAACTTAAGAATGTACTAGCTATGTCTCAGTGTGTGGATGCACGCCCATACTTATAAAGTTTTGAGAAGAAAACCCTTTCAGGTAATCAAGCTGGTGAAAGAAACGCACCTGTTAGTATTCGGCTCTTCCGCGTTGCTGGAAGGGAGAGGAGGGAGAACAGCTGCAGCAGATTTTTCAAGCCTCCAGTTATGTCGTGCCCTATTTCTTTACGTGGATTTATAACCACCAGATCGGGTCGGGTCTGAGACTCTTCAGTCCAAACCCGATATTATAAAGATAGAGATATGGGTCCAGATCTGGACCCGTATATGCGTGTGCAGTCCAATCTTAATAGTCACCCTCAAGTTGTGCATGGTTTTGTACCATGGACAACTTGCCTTTTAAAAACCAAAAATGAACGCTAGTAAGTCCCTTAGTAAACAAATCTGCCACTTGATCAGCCGTGGGAACATAGGCTGGTTCAACTTCTCTATCTTCGATCTTTTGCCGAACGAAGTGTTAATCAATTTCTATATGTTTGGTACGACTGTGATGAATGGGGTTGAGGGCAATTTGTATGGTACTCTGATTATCACAAAAGAGATTAGTAGACATAATAGATTCCCCGATCTCAGTCAAAAGATGTCTCAACCATGTAGCTTCTGTTGTAGCAGCCGCCATAGACCGGTACTCAGCTTCTGTGTTGGATCGTGCAACCGCACGCTGCCTGCTACTCCATGCTATCCAGAAACTGATCGTCTGTCACCTGGATCTCCAGCCCAATCGACATCTGTGTAAACATCCACTCAATGTCGCTCCTCTTTGAATTTGGACCGATTATAAACTAGGTTATCTCCAAGAGTTCCTTTTAAATATCGAAGAATTCTCTTAACAACATTCATATGCTTTGTTCGTGGGTCATGCATGAATTGTGACACTTGGTTCACGGCATACACAATGTCTGATCTGGTGAAGGTGAGGTACTGAAGCATACTAACGAGACTACGATACTGCCTGGAGTCTTTATATGGTTCTTCATCTTGAGAACTGAGCTTGTGATTTAATACACTAGGAGTGGATAGTGGTTTACAATCTGTCATGCCTGCTTTTTCAAATATATCCACGGTGTATTTGTGTTGAGTTAATGAAAGAGATCAATTCTGTCTATCCACTTCAACTCCCAAAAAATAATGCAAGACTCCCAAATCTTTCATTTTAAACTGCCGACTCAGTAAGTCCTTGGTGGCTTCTATGTGTTCATCTGAATTTCCAGTAATAATAATGTCATCCACATATATAAGAATCAAGGTACGTACCCGACGATCACGGAAGATAAACAATGAATGATCGAGGTGGGAACAAATGAAACCATATCGCTAAACTTCAAGGGAAAAACTGTCAAACCAAGAACGAGAAGCCTGCTTTAACCCATAAATGGCTCTTTGTAGTTTGCAAACATGTGTTGGGGTTGTATTCTGCGTAACCAGAGGGTTGTTCCATATACACCTCTTCTTTCAGGCTACCATATAAGAATGCATTTTTGACATCAAGTTGACTGAGAGTCCATCTATACTGAACTGACAAAGACAAAATTAATCAAATAGTTTTCATCTTGACCACAGGACTAAAAGTCTCATCGTAATCTTTCCCATATTCTTGGGTGAAACCTTTTGCCATCAATCTTGCCTTGTAGCGCTCAATGGATCCATCAAGTTTGTACTTTATTTTATAGACCCATTTAGACCCTAAAACGTTTTTGTCTGTTGGTCTAGGAACAATCTCCCAAGTTCCACACTCATGTAAGGCTTTTATTTCCTCATTCATGGCTTCAACCCATTTAAGTGACATAGACACTTGTGCAAAGCTAATAGGTTCATCCTGTTTTTCAATCTGGGAGAGGAACAACTGTAACTCCATAGAAAAGTTGTTATAACTAACCCATCTTTCAATAGGATAATGAATCCTTTTAGGTCTTCTAGGTTGCACATCAGTTCGCTGAGCACTATCTTTATTCTGTCGTACATAGACAGCTCCTTGGAACTTGGCAATATCTGAAACGGTAGGCATAGTATCCTGGGTATTTGGTGATTCTTCTCTTTGTAAACACACATTGGTTTTACTCCTGTTCAGACGATATAGAATGGCATGAGGAAGTATCGAGGGTGGCCATTTGATCGAATACCTCAGCAGCAAGCCACGACTGATAACCGTCATCATCTACGTTGTGTTCTTCTATCCTTCCTGAGCTCTCGGTATGAGTCTCATCAAACACAACATTCTGTGAGACTCTGATTCGATGGGCAGTAGGATCGTAGCAATGATAACCTCTATACTGATCATTATAACCAACGAACTTACACTTGCTTGCCTTGTTCTGGAACTTGTCACGTTGGGAACTGTCAATATGAACATAACATACACAACCAAACACTCGTAATTCATTATAATCAGGGTAAGTCCCAAAGAGTGTAAAATAAGGAGATTGGTTCGCAAGCAATTTCATGGGCAGTCGATTTATGACGTACACAGCAGAATGAAAAGCTTCAGTCCATAAGCTTAAAGGGACATGAGTACCATATATCATGCTCAAGGCACTTTCTACAATATGCCGGTGTTTTCTTTCCGCCACACCATTTTGTTGTGGTGTATGTGGACAAGATATTCGGCGACTTATTCCATTATCCTGGAGAAATTCAGTAAATTCCTTTGATAGATACTCGCCCCCCACCATCACATTAAAAATGTTGGATTTGAGATGCAAATTGATTACTAACCAGTGTTGTGAAAAGCGTTGAGGCGTAGTGAGGCGCTCCACCAAAATCTGAGGCGAGGCGTAAGCCTCAAAGTTTTTTTTTTTAAAAAAACTTAAAAAACTATAAAAAAACATTTTAAATTATAAATAAATAAATAAAATCTTTATTGATGAAGCAACAACCAACAGGAAATAAAAAATCTCAAATAAATACTGAAAAAAATATGAGAAAAACAAACGAATTATTTTGCGCATGAACTGTAGAAAAACAAACAAATTTTCATAAAACAATTTTTTGTCAAAAATTATTGTGTTTTCTTTGCCAAGAAAATTATGAGATTTGTGACACTACTTCTTACATATGTTTCTTGTTTTCGTATGAATTTGTGCAATCCATTTCACCAAGCAACTGGGTCCTACAGAACCCATTAAAGTGGACTGCTGCAACCCAGAAATTACTATAATGCCCTACTGAAAAGGGTCGGGGCATCTGCCCCAATCCGACTCCTTCAGCATTCAAGGAATTCCCGTCGGGTCCTGCCTGCCCCGAATACTTGGAGACGTACCAGAAATCGCTGGGAAGGTGTACGTGGAGACATACCGAAGATCGTTCCAGACCAGGAATGTGTCATATGGGGCATCCTTCAGCTCCGCTGTCAGTATTCAGGCAGAATTCCGGATCTGGATCTCATGTTCAACTATGGCGATGTCCCGGTGGTCCCGAGACGGGACTATGGAGATAAAGGGCTCGTGCTGCCGCCCGTGTTTCATTATTGTGGGGACGACGCCACACAAGATATCGTGTTCCCAGATTGGTCCTTCTGGGGTTGGTAAATATATGTGCATCCATTTCGGATATCTCCCATCTCAGCTTCTTTCTCATAAGATATGAGCATGGCATCAATATTCTTAAACTCGCTCATTCTGGGTCAGATCTGGATCTGGATCACTCTGAACTTTCTTGTAGTGAGTGGTTCTCCTCTTAATTTGACCAAGCCCAAACCTAGAATGAGCCAAGCAGATCAAATAGAATTTATTGGCTCAACCTGATTGGAAAGGAGCTTTGATAAGGTCTGCCTAGTTTTTCAATTAGATCCAGATCTGGTCCAGTCCGACTCTCTGGGAACCTGAATACATTATGGCTCAGTAAGGGTCAGACTAAGGATCCAGACACAACAAAGATGGACGGGAATTAGGTGAAATCGAGTTAGACATGGTGGTGATTTCAACATATTATATTTTTTTCACTGTCAAACACGCGTATCAAAATTATCCCCAATGACACCGCCAGCGGTGTCAAGACCGAGAGACAGAGGGGTGACATCGAGAAGAAGCAGGTCCTGCACCTTTTCGTTGCCCTCTCTGCTCAAAATGGCGGCCTGGACAGCAGCACCGTAGGCGACGGCCTCATCAGGGTTGATGCTCTTGCAGAGCTCCTTCCCATCAACTGTTGCACCTTGGGAATCCTAGTCGCCTGAGAGCCCTGAGGTTGCTGGTAATATCTTTCTTATGCTTCCTCTTGAACTCCTGAACAAAGTGGTTCACCATCCGGTTGTTGAAGTCCTCCCCACCAAGATGGGTGTCTCCCGCCGTGGACTTGACCTCGAAGATACCCTCTTCAATGGTGAGAAGAGAGACAACGAACGTACCGTCGTCGAGATCGAAGATGAGGACGTTCTTCTCGCCCGCGCTCGTGGCCTTCTTGTTTAGACCGTAGGTGATAGCAGTGGCGATGGGCTCGTTGATGATACGCATCGCGTTCAAGCCAGCAATGACAGCGGCGGTGTGCGCCTCAGGGGTATTGCACTTTATACCTGCGCCTCAAGGCACAAAGGCCCTCACCTTGAGGCAAGGCGCGCTTTTTGCACCTTGAGGCGCGTTTTTAACAACACTATTACTAACTAAGGTATGAAATGCACGAAAAAACTTGAACACTTCAGATTTGTGTTTCATAAAATAGATCCAAGTATACCTAGAATAACTATCAATAAAAGTGACATAATAACGGCTACCCGACAAAGAAGATTGTGGGGCAGGTCCCCAAACATCAGAATAGATAATTTCCAAAGGCACAGAAGCTCTTTGATTTATTGAGTGAAATGGAAGAACATGACTCTTACATAAATGACAGTTGGGATAAAGAGAAATATCAGACTCATTATTCAAACTAGACTGTGGAACAAGTCCACTAGACACAAGTCTTTCAATGAATGAACGATTACAATGACCCAAACGACGATGTCAAATGTCTGGCTTATTACACTGAGACAAACTAAACAATCTTTGAATGACACTGGTTGAACTGTCTGTGACTTTATTGGAGCGGCACGAGCAGTATGAGACTCCTTGAGGACATACATATTTCCCTGTCGTTCTCCTTCAACGAGTGTCTTCTTCGTGAGAAGATCCTTGACACAAACAGAAGGAGTGAATTCGATAGAAAAATTAGTATCATCAAAAAGTTAAGAAACAAAAACAATATTTTTAACAATATTGGGTGAGTGATAAACATTTGATAAAAGAAGTGAAGACTTTGAGAGTGGAAGAGAAACATTTCCAACATGAGAGATAGGATGGAGGGCACCATCTCCAGTTTTAATTTTGAATTTACCATGATAAGGAATGAGTTGAGAAATCTTACCGGCATCACCTGTCACATGTGCAGCAGCCCCAGAGTCAATGTACCAAGTTCCCTGCTCAGTCTGCTTAAAACTTAACTCAGAAAGAGCAGAAATCAAAAGATTCTTCATGTAAAACCCACGTAAAATATATATATATATATATATATATATATATATATATATATCGGACCCGAGCCGGGTCGGATCAGGACCCGATCCGGGCCCGTTATCGGCAGGGTTTTAAAACTCGACACAGAGGGAGGATTTGTTTAAAAACAAATCATCTCCCTTGTGTGCCGCAGCTCACCCGTGCCGCTCCACCCCCTCGGCAGATAAGGGAAACCCTTGAGGGTTTCCCCGAATTTCGCCCCCCCCCCCCCCCACGAGCTCTTTAAAAGCATCGCAGGAGGGCAAAGGGGGCATGCCTCCCTCTCGAGCCTCCTTCTCCTCGCACCGACGCCCATGCGAACCGCGTCGCCACCTCCGTCTCTTGTCTCTCCCCCTCTGCATCTCTTCTCTCCCCGACTCCATCTCTCTCTCGTTGCCGACGCCGACGCCGGTGAGCTCCTCTCTGTCGAGGCAGCCCGACGACCTCCCTCCTCTTCGGCAGCCCCAGGTAAGCCCTCCCACCTCTTCTCTTCCTCCCATTTTGTTTTTTTTTTCCTCTTCTTCTACCTTCTCCTCTCCCGACAGCCGTAGGCAGGGGCCAAAGGCCCCTGCGACTCTCCCTCTCTGCTTACCATCCGGCAGGGGCCATCAGCCCCTGGCCCTCTTCTTTTAAAAGCCAGCAGGGGTCGATGGCCCCTGCCATTTTCTTTCTCAAGCCCGACAGGGGCCTTTGGCCCCTGCCCCCCTCCTTTTTGTAAAGACCAGCAGGGGCCGATGGCCCCTGCCCTTTTTCTCCATGAACGACAGGGGCCATTGGCCCCTGCCTCCTCTTTTGGAAGCCGCAGGGGGCCTTTGCCCCTGCGCTCCCCTCTCTCTGCTCATTTTTTTTCGGCAGGGGCCATTCCTCTTTCTGGAAGGGGCCTATGGCCCATGCCCTTCCTTTAAAGTCAGCAGCAGCCTTCGGCTCCTGCCTCCCTTTTCGGAAACCCAACAGGGGCCGATGGCCCCTGCCCTTCATTAAATATCTGGCAGGGGCCAAAGACCCATGCACCTGTTTCCTTTGGCGGCATGGGTCATTGGACCCTACCCCATTCTGTTTCAGGTCAGCAGGGACCGTTGATCCCTGCCTTGTTTTGCAGAGAAGCCGAGACCCCAGTCCTTTGTTGTCGTTTTCCCTATTCATTTAAATGCATACTAATAACGTACCTTTGCAGCTTACGCAACAGGCCTCGTTCGTGCTCCGCGGCCCGACCCTCGTATTATCCTCACGCGTAGGCGTACGCAGCTACACAACATTCTGAGGTAGGGTAAAGTCGCACAAAGGGCAATAAATGAACCTATTTAAGTTTAAATAATTAAGATGCCCATGCTAGATATGCTTAGATTTATATTGCTTCTGCATTGCATATTTTCTTGTCTGCATATTTATGAGTCGAGGTATGATTTTACTCTTTGAGTATTAATTTGCGTATTTGCTTATGTGGTTGAAGGTGGTTTCGTACTTTTTGCAATACTTATGCCCTTAATTGCTTGCATATATACTTGCCTGTACGTTCCTATGGGTCGATGTACAATTTCATTCTTCGATCATTATTTTGCATAGTTGCTTATGAGTTGAGGTGTGGTTTCATATTTCTTGAAATACATATGCCCTTGTTTGCTTGTATCCATTTTTGCCTGCACGTTTCCTTTGAGTGAGGTACGACTTCGTGTCTCGTGTATTACTTATGACCTTATGTGTTTGCCTATCTAAGTGGTCAAGGTATGGTTTTGGTACCTCGTGTGTTACTTATGTGCTTTTCGCTCGATGTGCGGTATTGCAAGTCAAGAATTGTTTGTTGTCATGTTATAATCTCATATGCTCACACTTATGGTAAATATGTACTTACATAAATGTACTCTTGTGCCTAACTTGATTTCAGTTGTTTTCAAAACACTAGAAGTTGCGCTTGTGCGCTATAGTTCTTTTAAAGAGGATTTCCTTCTGCAAACCCAGTGCTCTTCAAAATGCACAACTTTTGCAAAGTTAAATTTTAAGTCTTGTCGGATTGCGAAGTCGCATTTGGGCCCTCCCAGTTCCACACACTTGGGAGAAATATTTTATAACCCCGATTCGAGTTGCGACCCAATTCGAATAACCCCGATCAGGGGCATGAGCCTATGAATGAGTAGGGTTTTGTTGAAGGACCTATTCTTCATTTATCAATCTAGTGTCGCATGTCGATACTAAGATAAATTTTGGATGCAAGATTGATAGTGTTGTGCCTTGTGTGAATGACTTAATGTGGCATTGTGGCTTTTAAGGATCACTCGTGCCAAATGAGCACTCCTATATTCTTTGGATCGTTATGAAGTTGTGTGTTGGGTATTCCTTTTGAGAAGCCTACGCACCTCCCTTTTTCAGTGTTGCGTACTTTTAGACATGCACGACATGTTAAGTACTTTGTTGATCGGACGAGAGATCCGAGACGACCTTGTATCATGAAATAATCAAAATATTGTTGAAATCAATTCAAGACTTATCTTGTTAAATTGTGTTGTGTTACTTATGCAGATAATATCTATTGGGGTTTCTTTGGTGAAACCATATCCCTTTTATCGTAGTCGTACTTTTGACAAGTACGTCCGTACTTTTTGACAAGTACGTCTTCTTACGTTGCGATGATTGGATGAGTAGGTTGTGGCAACCTTGATGAGTGCAAATAACATAATGCTGAGATCACCTAAATAAGTGATGATTTCCGCCTTCACCGACAAGATACTCGAGTTGGGTCGAAAGACCAGAGTATGTAGAATGGGTCCTCAGTTAACTACCCCTGATGTACTCATTCGAACCGCTGACTCCTGTCAGGAGAGAGGACGGGAAGGTACAAAAACTTCGATGGACAAGCCATTAATGGCAGTTACGAGCAAAAGACTCGGCTTCTCCAGTCATCGGAGTTAGGGGAAAGGGACTACCATAATTATCCTAGGTGGTAGCTCTAAATGTTCGGGATGCATCCATTGTTTATGCTGCTTTGGGGATTTCTCTCTTGGTCACTGATCGTCCCCCTAGGTGCGGACTCAGTCAGCTATCCGGGTTATTTTAAAATACATAGCATAATAAACCCTCGGATCAGTCTAGGTTGTTTCTAAAGTTGTGCCTTGTGCGTACCCACTTGGCCAGTTAATATCGAAACATAATTTAAATCCGATCACACAATTTGTTGAGTTATGCACGTATGAAAGTTATAGCATGCAACGGGTTTCAATACTTATGAAATTGTGTGTGTGGTTGATGTAGCATCGTATTTTACTTGTTTATGCAGTGCTTTGCTTATAATAATTAGCCTACTTGAGCCAGTGAAATGCTTGTAATAGTTTTAGCATTTTACTCACGATAGTTACTCCATGAATCTGTTGAAATTAAATTGCTATAAAATTGTCTGTCTACTTGACATATTAAATTATTCTGCTTAATTATGTTCAATATTGTCCTGTCTGTGCACCTATCAGTTTTTAGTAGAACTGACCCATTTTATGGGCAGGTAATGGATAGGTAATACAGTCTGCGATGGCACGATGGCGTGATGAGATCAAGATAGAGCTTTTTCCCTGACGTTTCGCTCCTGAGGACATGTTGGTAAATTTGGTATAAAGTGTATTTCAAAATTTCTCTTTTTATTAAACCTTGAGTTACTAAAACTGTTTTAGTAAACTTCTTTTTGGTTTCAACAAACAAATTCTCAATCATTGAAATTGCATTTTAAAACCATTTGATTTCAATAGTTGTGCGGAATTCGGTAAAGGAAAGTTTACGCTGTAATGCGCTCAAGGTCCATCGACTTGTTTTAAAAATTATCATTTTTTCGCTGAAGTACTATTTAGACTTTGATCATTGTATGATTTCAAAGCTTTCTAAACTATTCTAAAAGTTACAAGTCATGGATTTTTGGGGTGTTACACTTCACATTCTCCTTTTCATCCCTTGCTTGTCCTCTAGTGGAAGCCCCAGTACCATTAAATTTGCCTTTGTTTTGCGGATTATGCCAGTAATTTGCCTTAATGTACCCACTTTTATTACAGTGAAAACACGTTGGTATATGTCTAGAGGACTGGTTCACTGGAAGTGAGTTAGGTGATATGTTAGGCGTGGGAAGTAATCCACGACCTCCTTGATTACCTCATGATTGTTGTGACGAGAACCTCATGATTGCTATTTTGAATCAGCTCCTCACCTCTAATGGTAACTTCATACTGCAGTAGTTTCGCCCACGTATCATCAAAGTTAGGCAATGAAGGAAGGCATAGAAGAGAGGTGACCAACATGTGATAGTCAGGACCAAGACCATTTAGCGCTTGTGGAACTTTTTCTTTGTCAGGAATTACACAACCCACCATCGCTAATTGATTTGTGATGCTCTTGACTTTGTTCATATATTCTGTAACTGATAAATTGTCTTTCTTTAGGAGTTGAAACTCTCTCTTTAAATGAAGAATCCTAGCCTCTGAAATCTGTGAATAGGTCTGTGCTAGTATCTGCCACAGTTCTCTAGCTGAACATTCATCTGGAATGACCACTAATACCTCTTGAGAAAGAGTAGAGGTAATGTAAGCCACGACAACCTGATCTTTTCTTTTTCATGTTATAAACTCTGGATTGCGAACTAGTTTGTTAGAAACTTCCTCTTTATCATCTCGCTTTTCCTGCAGAATGAACTCAGATGGTGCATGGATGGTTCCATCGAGGTGGCCAGAGAGGTCCAAACTACGAATAAAAGGCAAAATTTGCCTTTTTCAGGTCAAATAATTGGAATTATTCAATTTCTCATATATGAGTTGGCCAAGAAAACTGGACAGAAGTGATAGGGAATCCATGAAGACGAGACGAGTTGACTAAGAAGGAGAATAAGAGAACACGAGTTGAATAAAAAGAATGTAAGAAAAATTGCTCAGCAATGCAATGACCCAGACTTGTTTGGCTTTGTCTTGATATATTTCTTCATAAATGCTTTGCAAAAATCGAGATCAGGAACAATTATGAATATGGCCCAGAAAAAGAAAAAAAAAACTCGTGCTTTGGGTTTATATGCTTTGACTAAAAAAAATATCATGAATGAACGATATATGCAAGGAAGGAACAACCTCTGATTTTTACGCAATCAAAATCAATCTGGAGTCTGAACGTTAAGATCTAATCTGAATGATCAGATCAGCCGTTAGCGTGGCCTGTTTGGAATGATCAAATCTGAACAAATTAGTTAATAAGATTAATGTGGCTGGTAACGATAGAACGAAACTTGTTTAGGAATAAGAAGAAAAGAAGGGAAATAAGGTCGGGCACAAACCCCTTTTTTTGTGTTAACTCTCACAGGATCAAGGGAAAAGGCCACGATTAGGTACGATCTGAAAATCAGAGAAGAAGAGAATCAGAGAAGAAAATGGGATTTTTTTTGTTAACTCTCACAAAAGCAAGGGAAAAGGGCATGATTAGGTCGATTAGGTACGATCAGAAAATCAAAGAAGAAGAAGAGAGGAAGATGGAACTTGAAGAAGAAGAGGAGAGGGAGGAGGAACTAGACCTGGTCGTTAGACTTTGGCCCGCTCTGATACCATGAAAGAAACGCACCAATTAGTATCTGGCTCTTCTACGTTGCTGGAAGGGAGAGGAGGGAGAACCAGAGTTACCGAAAGCGCCTAGGTAAAAGGGGAAGCGCGTTTCAGAAGCGCGAAACGTCGCACTTCTGAAGCGTGAGGGGAAGCGTCCCCCTTTTTTGGGAAGCGTGCTTCCCTTTTATGGGAAGCGAGGAAACGTACTTCCCATTTATGGGAAGCACGCTTCCCCCACGCTTCCCCCATTTTTTCATTTTTTCGCTTCCCCCTCGCTTCCGGTTCGCTTCCTAGGTCGCTTACGAGACGGTTCGGAATTTTCTTCTAAGTGGTCCCACGCTTCCCCGCTTCCTAAATTTTTGAAAGTGCCTTGCTTCCCGCTCCCGCTTCCCGTATCGCTTCCCGCTCCCGCTTCCTCGACTGGTAACTCTGGGGAGAACAGCTGCAGCAGATTTTTCAAGCCTCCGGTTATGTCGTGCCCTATTTCTTTACGTGGACTTATAACCACCAGATCGGGTCGGGTCTGAGACTCTTCAGTCCAGACCCGATATTATAAAGATAGAGATACGGGTCCAGATCTGGATCCGTATATGCGTGTGCAGTCCAATCTTAATAGCTGGGCCAGGAAAGACTTCTAGAAAACAGTAATTAGTTAAAAATAATCATAAGTGATATGGTCCAGTTTGAAGGACTATCTGTCTAACTCCAAGTGGATCTGAAACTTCCTAAGTCAACTAAACTTCTAGGTACATAATTGCAGAATCCACAAAACACTTCATGGTGCAATCCATCAAACAGAGAATGACATCACAAAATGATGATTTATCCCCCACGATCCAATTCTAGAATCTAGGCAATGTCAGAAGAGCAAGAGATAGACTCCAATCAAAGAAAATTTCCCTTCAAAAAGTTTTAGAACTTCTCCATGAGGAGACATCCCAGTACCTAGACTCGTATGAGACTCTTTAACAGTTATGCATTTAGACACATCCACAGTTACCCAACTGCATGCATCATGCTCTCAGGGGTTACCTGCAATCTGCGAGAATCTCATGTTATCTGTATGTGATTCCCTGGGGTTTCATAGGTTCTTAAAGAGGGTTAGAGCTACCTGCGGGTAATGTACATGTTCCACCATGGGCCATAAAACATGCAAGTGATAACATACACAGAATAGCCAATTGCATGTAATATAGGTGGTCCCTATCATGTTTGCTGACTTGAAATGTGCATGTACCAAGGTCAAATCACCAAATTACATGAACAAGAGAATTCTATATTATAAGTTTATAACTAAATCATAATAAGAGTAAAATTATAGTGAAATAATGAAAAGCATATGTGCATTCATTTGCTTTTCGTAGGCCACAAAGCATATTCTTTCCTACATAGAAAACAAGTAGTACTCATTCTAGTCAAACATTCAACAGGTGAACACCATGTAGCATTATGGTGGTTCAACCATAAGGGTGTATCATTTTTCAACAGGATAGTGCTGATTTTAGCTTGTTACTTGATGCAAACATTGGAAAGTTGATGTTTACAAAACAGATAAACTCTGAAAAGAACAGTTGATAGAGATCAATGCCACAGATGGTCTCGACGTACATATGTATTCCATGGACTAGGGCAATAACAAGGTTGAGTAGCCTATTCCCAAATATAGATGAGCTCAATGTAGATGTTTGAAATGTTACTACTTGAAGATATACTTACACATGTTCATAAGCTTAGCTTTAAACAACAACATATAATGACTAATCTAAGAGGATTGCATTTATTTGATTTATTATCATGACAAGCAGTTCATGTCTAGTAAAGGAATCTATCCTGCACAGAAAAAATAGCATATGTATATGATGTGATACATGCACTGTAGGAGTATTTGTTGAACAATTATTCATGCAAAGAGTTTGCATGACTCATAAGTTTGAAAAAGAACATGAAATAATATAGAATTAAATATGCACCTAGACTAGTTATCAAATGATCAGTTCAGCTCATTTGTCGAGTGCAAATATGCATTCTAGTTTCATACGTTTGTATCATGGTTGCTCCAGAATTTCCAATCATGAAGCAAATTGATTAAGTAAATTGACTAAGAAAATTGGATATGCCAAGCTAGATGGACACCAATTTAACAAAGCTGATTCTTTTTTGCAAGCATATTTATCATCATGAGCTAATAGCATGCAGGATCTAGGATCAACAAGTCATTCCCTAAGTCACAGGGACTCTGCAAAGCAAGTGCCGCACCCGCATCGACGCGACGCAACGCGGGTGTGGCACCGGGTGCGATCAATACGTCCCTGAGTGCGGTCAACGCACCCAGGGTCATTTTGGTCTAATTTTTTGAACGTTAAAAAAACCGATGAAAAAAGAGTATTAGGGCAAAAAAAAATTGCCCTAATCTCCTCTCCTCTCCCGCGCAGTTCAGCTAGAGTCCTCCCGACGCCTTTGCCCGACGCCACCTCCTCTCCCTCGTTGCAGGTACCCTCTAGCTCCCTCTCTCTCTCTTCTTGTGTCAGCAATAGAGGGGTTGAGCCCCCCTGCTCCCTCTCGCTCTCATGTTGGGTCGGCAGGAGAGGGGCTGAGCCCCCCCTGCTCTCTCTCGCTCTCTTGTTGGGTCGGCAAGGGAGGGGCCGAGCCCCCCCTCTCGCTCTCTTGTTGGGTCGGCAGGGGAGGGGCTGAGCCCCCCTGCTCCCTCTATTTTCTGCAAGGGAGGGGCCGAGCCCCCTTCTCGCTCTCTTGTTGGGTCGGCAGGGGAGGGGCTGAGCCCCCCCTGCTCCCTCTGTTTTCGGTAGGGGAGGGGGTCGAGCCCCCCCTCTCGCTCTCTTGTTGGGTCGACAGGGGAGGGGTCGAGCCCCCTTCCCTGCTCCCTCTTATTTCAGGGGAGGGGTTGAGTCCCTCCCTGTTTTTGGTAGGGAATATATATAATATATATATTTTTATATCAAGATCATGTTTGTATAATTGATTTAAAATTTTGAATGTATTTTTTTGTGTTTTCAGGATAAAAATGGCGGATAAAGGAAAAGGTCTTGCGTCATCCTCATCCCAACATTTGAGTTCTGTTGTTAGTTTTGTTGATAGTTGTAGTGGGACTGATGAAGTGAGGCCACTATGGGTACATGTAGATAAATTTGCAAAAACTAGAGAAAAAGGTGGTGAAAACAAGAGATTTCGATGCAAGCTCTGTGAAAGAGATTTTGTTGGGTCTTACACAAGAGTGAAGGCTCATTTGTTGAAGATACCAGGATATGACATTTCAGGATATAGAAAAGTTGATGAGGCAATGCGAAGACAATACAAGAAAATACAAGAAGAATATGAGAAGAGAAAGGCAATGACAAATTCTTGTGCAGTTAGTGTGCTATTTGCAAGCCACCAAGAAGATGCTGAAAAAAAAGAAAAGTCAATGTAGGAGGTAGAGGAATGATACAAGCGGCATTCAATACATATGGAAGAGAAGAATTGAATAGAAAAGTTGGGAGGTATTTTTATTCTAGTTCACTCTCATTTAATGCGGCTAGAAATCCGTATTGGAAGGATTTAATAACATCCTTGGCAAATTGTAATTTGAGTAGTTATGTGCCTCCAAACTCAGAAAAAATATGAGCCACACTTCTTGTAGAAGAGAGGGCAAATGTGGAGAGGTTGTTGGAGATTAAAAAAATATTCATGAGAGCAAAATGGAGTTTCTATTGTGTCTGATGGATGGACAGATATTCAAAGGTGTCCACTGATCAATTTCATTGCTTCTTCGCTTAGTGGCCCAGTATTCTTGAAAGCAGTTAACGCATCTGAAGAATATAAAAATGCAAAGTATTTGAAGGAGTTGTTCATAGAAGTCATAAAAGAAGTGGGTGATCAGAATGTTGTACAAATTATTACAGACAACGCTCCAGTTTGTAAAAGTGCAGCGTTGAGTTTGGAGAGTGACTACCCTCATAATTTTTTGGACTCCTTGTGTAGCACACAGCTTAAATCTGACCCTAAAGAGCATATGCAACCCCAAAGAAAGAAAATTCACAAGCATATGTTTTATGTTCATGGATTGAAGATTTAGAAAGAAATGTCAAAAGCATTAAAAATTTTGTTGTTAACCACCATCATGCTAATGCTATATTTAATAGGCATTCTGACTTGAAATTGTTGAAGGTCGTTGAAACACGTTTTGCGTCCATCATTGTGATGGTGAAGAGGATTAAAAAAGTGAAGAATGCTTTAGTTAGCATGGTGACTGGTGAAAATTGGACATTTTATCATGCTGATGATGGTGAATGCTCAAGAAATTAAAAAATTCATTGTTGATGATGAGTTTTGGGACAAAGTAGTATACTTTCTTCAATTTACTCAACCTATTTACGAAATGTTGAGAGAAGTTGATAAAAATGAGCTCATGCTTCACAGAATTTATGAAATGTGGGATAATATGATTGAAAAAATACAAGTTGTTTTCAAGCATGAAGAAAAAAATCCTGCATTGGATGATGAAGAAAGGTGTTTCTCTCAAGTACATTAGTATAATTAAAGATATGTATGAAGGAGTAGTAACCAATGTTCGCACTTGTGGAGGGCTGACAACCAATTTTCCGATAACGGTTGGGTTACATCAAGGATCTGCTTTAAGCCCTTTCCTATTTGCGATAGTGATGGATGAGCTTACGAGATCAATTCAAGAAAATGTACCGTGGTGTATGTTGTTTGCTGATGATATTGTTTTGATTGATGAGTCTAGAGCTGGGGTTAATGCTAAGTTAGAATTATGGAGACAGACATTGGAAGCTAGAGGTTTTAAGTTGAGTAAGAGTAAGACTGAATATATGGAATGTCGGTTTAGTAAGCAACGAAGTAGTGATGGGAGTGTAGTGAAGCTCGGTGAGCAAGAAATACCGGTGAATGATTATTTCAAATATTTGGGATCCATCATTCAAAAGTATGGAGAAATTGATGGAGATGTAAATCATTGGATAAAGGTTGGGTGGATGAAATGGAAAAGTGCAACTGGAGTGTTGTGCGATCGTAGAATGCCATTGCGGTTGAAGGGAAAGTTTTATAGGACGACTATTAGACCCGCTTTACTATATGGTACGGAATGTTGGGCTGTCAAGAGACATCATATTCAAAAAATGAGTGTAGCTGAGATGCGGATGCTTAGATGGATGTGTGGAAATACAATAAAAGATAAGATTCGGAACAAGGAGATACGTAAGAAGGTAGGTGTTGCACCCATTGAAAATAAGATGCGAGAGAATCGTTTACGGTGGTTTGGACATATTCAGCGAAGGCCTAATGATGCTCCAGTTAGAAGGTTGGAGAAATGGGAAAATATATTAGTTAAAAGAGGTCGGGGTAGGCCTAGGAAGACTTGGATGAAGATGATAGGAAAGGATATGAATGCTTTGAACCTCACCGAGGACATGGCATTGGATAGAAATGATTGGAGGAAAAGGATTCATGTGGAATATCCAAAATGAATTTCTTTTTTGGTTCATATCGCTGACCCCAATTGTTTTGGGATGAAGGCGTAGTTGTTGTTGTTGTTGTTGTTGTATTCATTCAATTTTAGTCAGAAGATGGGATAAGAGCAACATTCTTTTGCATTACATGGCACATTCTTTTAATCCAAAATATTATGCAAAAAAGTGGCAAGCAAGTGGTATTGGTCGTCTCCCTCCAAATCTAGACCCAGAGCTATCAAAACATAGAAATATGTGTATGATAAGACTTTTTCCTGAAGCATATCTTATAAATCAAGTCACACAAGAGTTTGAAAATTTTTCATCTTCGAGATTATATGGACCAGCATTATTCGCGAGAGAGGATAATATAGATCTTATCACATGGTGGTCAACATTTGGATCAGAAACACCTCTTCTCCAACGTCTTGCATTACGATTGCTATTGCAACCTGCTAGTTCATCTTGTTGTGAAAGAAATTGGAGCACATATTCTCAAATCCACAACGTGAAGAGAAACAAACTCTCAAGCAAGCGTGTAGAGGATTTAGTATATGTTCATTCAAATCTTCAACTATTTTCGCGAACTAATGATGAATACAGGTACTAATTTGCTCTCTTAGTTATTTGATTATTTATTTTTTAATTTTTCATTTAAATATACTTTTATTGTATTTAACATTTTCAAATTGAGTTTGTAACGCAGACAAGGAACATCCAAATTTTGGGATGTAAACCCAGAAGAGTGTGACTTTGAGGAAGACCATGATTTCAACATGACAAACATGGATTTATCTGAACCCAACCTTCCTTCTAATGATGCATTTGATGATGAAGAAGAAAATTATTAAGATCCATTACTTTTGGTATGTAATTTAGTTCTTTTCTGCTTTACTTATTTGATCGATATTTAGGTTGATTTATGTAATTGCTTTACTTATTTGATTGATATTTAGGTTGATATATTGTATGCATGATGAATGATATTATGACAATGTTAACTGTTAAATTATGATAATGTTAATTGTTAAAACTTCAAAATTATATAATATATATATATATATATTTGCCCTGCCGCACCCCCACACCCTAGGTTTTTGAAAGTGCCGCACCCCCGCACCTGCACCCGCACCCATGTGACTTAGGTCATTCCCATATTTGACAAGATGTGTGATGCTTATTAAACACAAGCAATAAATTCTTAAAAATTTAATCAACTCATTTGTTTATTACCCATATTTTTAAGCACAGTTAAATAACAATATCAATCCCAAACAATTCCTTGGAGAACTTGAGCAGCCAAGACTACTATGAAGTTGCAAAGATTTTTCTTGGACCCATGACATATTCACCACTGCATTCTATGACAAATCACACACATATCCACATAAATAAATGCATATAATATGTGCACACACACATGCATATACCCATAAATTTTGAATTAGTGGCATGCCAAAGAATCCTCATTTTTCTCTTTTGATTGGCAAGCTGGGGTTAGGCAGCCCCTACCAGTACATCAGAAGTATATTACAATGAATACAATGATGAAACACTCATTATCTTTATATATATTTGGTACTATTAGCAAGTCCTAATATTTGTGAGGTTCAATAGGCTAAGAAAATTGGATAGGGAATGGCTTTTGCTTTTCTCATACAGGTGATATCACCCATGTTCTTCACCATGCAGGATAAATTGCAAAAACAAAACACCATTTATGATTTCTCTATGCATGGCAACTGGCATATCTTATATTTGGTAAAATATGACACTTCTTTTTTTTCTTTTTTTGATGTGCAAGCTGGAGGTTACCCCTTTGGGATTCGAACCCAAGACTCACATGGTTCAAACTCCTTCCAGAATAATGAAGGTACATGAACCCACAGAAATAAGGTCTAATAATACTTGTCATTTATCAAGCTCAACAGGAGCTACGCCAATTCAAAATATTTTTCTTCTACACATACTTGATCTAATACCCAACGACTGAACCCGTACATGTCCACCCAATTCTGAATGTAAACATTCTGTTTGCTTGCCAACGCTCTTAAGTTCACTCAGGAACCTTCGTTTAGCATTATACTGAACGAGGATGATCACAACATGAGAAATAGAAGCAAACTCATGATAAATTTTGAACATGATAAAAGATGTTCCCCTATGGTCTCCCCACTATGGCAACAGAAAGATCTACTCATAGTGTCTGACAATAACTTTTTCCCCAGCCATGTAACTTATATTGCCTTCCTAAACACAATGAAAAACACAGAAAGCCAAATGTGGAAGATTTTCCATTTCTACAGGAAAATATTTAGCATACACCATTAGTGCCTGTGGAGTAGCCATATTAGAAACAGGGAAGAGTACCATATCAATGTATCATCAAGGACAAGGAGAGGGGCCCAGCCATGTTTATTTAAGAGACCATTATGGCCTCTCAACAAAATTTTAATGCATCAAATATGTTATAAAATAGAAGTTGGATTTGAAAGAGGTGAGGATTTGAAAATATCATGATATTATCAGTAGTGTTAAGGCTTGTGAACATATCACGACAATATTGCCATGTTTTCAAAATCCCGGCACGTATTTGTGACAGTGATTAGGGCAAGGGCTAGGTCTCTCTAAATCAAATACCGTTCTCTTTCCACAACGATTTTTAAACAATGCCAGGGATAAAAGATTTAAATTATGAAATGAAGATGAATAGCAACCCTGTCTGGCTGTTCATATGGCTTTCTTTGCTTATCCCTTAATGCTGGCCAAGAAAACCATGAAATCTCACCTTGGTCTCTGATTTAATACAATCATGTTATAATACAAATACATGGGAATCTGTAGTTGGTTGCCTGAACCACATCACCATTTCTACGGCTTCAATGTAGTGCACCCGAGGATACCACAAAGGTATCTCGACATTATAACAATTCCCCCAGTAAATACAGCATCCTCCTACCAAAGAAAACTGTTGGCTAGCACCATAGATATGATCTTGATCACAGAACATGTTTTCCAGCAATTTTTAGCTAGGAATCACTATAAAGAACATCTCCCCATTCAAGTTTGCTACTTGGCAACTCTGTTACCAAGTCTAATCGACTGGAAAAGAAAACAATCTATCAAAGTGAATATCTATAATTTGTTTAAATCCCCACCATTATCACCAACCAGTGGTCACCACTGATTATAATCAATAGAAAAAACAGAAACTAACAAAACAGAACAAACAATTGAACCATTTGGTTTGAATCTTCATTACCAACAATGGGTAGTTCACAAATTCTTCTAATTCGGATCCTACACAGCAACAGAAGAAAAAAAAAGTAAAAAAACAATATCTCTTCCTTCATTACCGTTTATGCAAATTGGACATTGCACGTTATGAAAACACAAAAGATGTACACATTCATTAGAATCAAGAGAAGCAATACATGCTCGGATCAAGAGACTCGATCAAAGGGAACGGGAAACCCAAAAGATAGTGAGAAAATAGAGACACCCAACTTGCCGAATTTCGATCACAACGGGAAGAAGGAGAGAGAGAGCTGCTAACCTGAAGAGCAGCAGCCCAACAGACGAGAAACGAAGCGAACCAAGTCTTCTTATCCCTCAGGATCTCTCTCAGAAGCTTCCTCTTGTCCGTACCATCCATCTCAGAAGAGGACTCGCACTACCAATTCTCTGTCTCCCGAAACGATACATACGCTGTAGTTTTCTGACCACTGCCCTCCACTCCGGATCGGATCCTTCCTGATTCGAATCAGAATGAGATCCGATAATGCGAGATTGAATCCGAATATGAAATATATGTGGTGATACTGGATCCGGTAAAAAAAGACCTAAATCAAAGTCCTTACGTGTAAAATTGTGTGAAAGGATCGGATTGGATTCGAATCCGAGTATAGATCCAACATAAAACATCGGTCTGAAATCTGAAAATGATATGGATGTGTCAATCCGAATCCCATCTTAATACCTTTTTGGATCTTTCTTTCAATGATTCACATCTGCTGATAAAGTGACAGATTCGGATCAGAAGTCCACTAAACCCAATCTATTTGCACCCATACTGGCGAGCTTTTCCTCTTCTACCAATGAGTAATGAAAACTATTGACTGGTTAAGCCAGGGTCCACCACTAGCTCAGGATCTAGATCCAGATTCTAATCCAACATTCTCTAACCCCCTTAGTTAGGGCTGGGAAGCGAGACGTGTTCCGCTCATAAAAAGGTGGCGTGGACCTAGGGGTGGCAAAACCTGACACGACCCGCCAACCTGCCTCTTAGGCGGGTTCGGGTTTGGAAAAAATGAACCCGTTTAATAAACGGGTCGACCCACCTAACCCGTATATTAAACGGGTCGGGTTAGTGTTAGGGGTATGACAACCCGCCAGACCCGTTTAATAAACGGGTTAGGCGGGTGGGTCAACCCACCAACCCCACTCGTCTGCCGACCCGCCAACCTGAGAACCCGTTTACCCGACCCAACCCATTTATTAAATGGGTTGGTGGGTCGTGTCGGGTTACCCGTTTATTAAACGGGCCGGGTTCGTGTTTGCCACAGTCGACCCGTTTAATAAACGGGTCGGGTTCAGGTTGAGGTATGCTGACCCGCCAACACGTCGGGTCGACCCGCCAACCCGACACGATTGCCACCCCTACGTGGACCCATGAAATTGGCTTGGCAAGCTCAATGTCAACAATTAGTGTTCGGGTTAGGCTCAACTTGAATAAGCTCGTTAACTAGAATAAATATATTTTATATCATGGAGTTAGATGGTTGAATCATTTGGCTTGCAAGTAATAAATTTAGAGTTTAAATCTTATTGTTTAGAGCATTAGAACAACAAAAGATGATTGTATTGTATGGATAAAAATGACACTTTTGAAAATGTCTCAAAATTTTTGCTATTCTCCTCATGTGCAAAATCGCAACTACCCAACTTTGTTAGGACATTTCTACCCTTCGCATGTGTTGTAATGCTCCCAAAATTTTAACCTTAATTGTTCAAATATTGAAATTTTGAGACCAATTTTTTTTTACAAGTATTAGTAAATTAAATATTATAATGCATAAATAATTTTAAAAAATGATTAAGACTTTGTGCGGGGTTATACTAAATATAACAATCAAATCAAAATGTATGAGATATACATATTTCAAATCATGTACAATATAAGTCTGAAATATGAAAAGTTTTAATTTCATTTCAAATCAGAGTATAAAAATAATAGTTCAGTCTCTACATGATCAAATACTTAAAACAAAAAGATCATATCTACCAAGATCGCAAGGAAAGAATAGACCCTCGAGGATGCAGCTCGACCAATCCTTCATTCCAACTACTCATCATACTTTACCTGCATTACATGTCCCCATAAAACGGAGTCAGACTTGTTAAATTTGGTAAAGCAACTCAAACTCAAACTTAAAGAAAACATATCAAGCATTTAAAGGTAAAAACATAATATATTATTTATCAATCGTCAAGCGATAGACAAGAAAACAATGTCTTGTGAGTCATTCATTTCAAGCATTTGAACATAAATCATTTAAAAACAATTCATCACTTAATATTTTATTCAACCTTAACTCACATAATAAAATATAATCTATATGCATTTAAGTTATACAAGTCATCGCATATATATATAAGACATTCAGATCATTGCATCATTTTCATATGCATTCATAATTTTTATAAACAATACGTCAAATCACATTTGACCATTCCATCATAAAACACACACATACCTGCTAAGTAATTTAATTAGATATTCATGATACACATCAATCATGATACATAGGTGTGATATATTCACGAAGACAATCATAATGCAATCATTTACAATGAAACTACGTAGACATGATGTATCATTCACCTAATAAGTCAAAAATAGTCATTTATAGGCATGATGTATCATTCACCTATACGCTAACATAAGCATCAATCATAACCTCATATCAAGATCTAAAATCAATAAGGATCAAATTCTCATATATGAGTTCAGTATATAATGATGCTACAACAGAAAAGCTAAATCTATAGATTCATAACTGGCTATCATAATTAACTCAAAAGATTATCACAAATCATAACATTTCATTTATTCATATAAATATTTTTGTAATTTTAAACATCTGGAGAATTAAAAAAAAATATAAGGTTCTTAGATAATCGGGTCAAATTGTCCACAAAGTACTATCATTTTTCGTTATTACTAAGTAGCCTTAGTTTTTTATTAGGAAACCTTTAAAATTTCCATTGATTTTAGATTCAATGAGCTTCTTCTTAAAAAAAATTAGATTTTTCAATGTAGGAAGGTGCCACTTAAGATGGGCCCACATAGAGGGTTGCCCCACTCTATTGGGTTGTGATTTCATAAAATTTGGTTAAGTTCCAATTTTTCATTCCACTAAATTGCTTAATTGAATTTTTCTATGAATTTTCATTTTGGATTTCAGATCCAATTAAGATCTAATCCAAATTAGGTAAATCCACACCAAATTCCATATTCACACTTAATTAAAACTAAATTAACTTCTAGATGTAATTCACTCTAATTGAGTTAAATTCTAGGTATAATTTAAATCCAATTTAATTTTGAATTTAAATTCAATATCAACCCTTAATTAAATTTTGATTCTTTTCAGTACTTAAATTCAGTCTTAGCAATAATTAGATTTCTAATTTTTCACCTAATTTAAATACAAGTTCACATTTTTAACATTTAATAATTCTCAAAAAAGAGCAGGTGTTACAGATCGAGTCGCACGAGGCACGATAAAGGATGTTGTTTTCGTAGACGATCTCCTGCTGGTATGTTTGTCCCCTTTCAATTTCGATCTCCACTTCCGGCGCCGGGTGAAAGGGTGAAAGTCCAGCAAAACCTCAATTTCGATCCTTGCAAATTGCCTTTGCTCTTTTGTTTTTGTGTAAGAATCGACACCTACAAAAGACCCTCCGCTAAGACATCCTCCGATCAAAGTTTGAGGGATAGTTCGGGGGAGTCGTATCCATATAGGAATGGTCGTGTTAACTTTGAGCCGAATGGAGGCGTCGGGTTTTCACCGATTTGTGACCAGAGTCTTTCCCGCCACGCGCCATGCCCCTTTGTGTGTAACGATCTGAAATTGATCCTCGCAATGCATCGTTATTAAGAAAATACCGTCTTTGAGGATGAAAAACGAGAGGCCTGGCATGGAGGGCCATTGTGCAGTTAGCGAATCGAACATGAAGCGGTACTGCATCCGCCCATCTTGAAGGCCATCGGGAATCCCGCAATCACCATCCAGCGCAGGGATTCTAGCAGTTCTTCTCAGCGACTCTCTGGGGTCACGATTCGTAGGCTCTGGTGGTCAATGTGCCTCTGCAAGTCTTATAAGGCTGGCCTCCTCCTTCCTCGGTCCCCCAGCCACCTGTGCCCAGGACTGCAAGGTGGGGATAATGAAGAAGGTTGCTGCAAGGAGTTAATGCTGCTGATATTATTTGTCACGGGGTCGGGTGGCGCAGAGGACCCGTAGTTCCCTGAAGAGGGCGGAGGCCATCCGGTATCGGGCTTCCACCAAGCTCCCTCTTCTTCTCCTGTTTCCATCTCTATATCGTTGTTTTTTTTTTGTATCAACTTAAAATGTCTAGTGTGGATATATTCCTTTTATATGCATATTGACATTATTTAAAATAGTTTATTAATTTTTTGTTTTGCTAGCATATAATCTTCTTAATAAACAGTTGATTTCATTAATTTATATATTTTCTATTGGCAAGTAATTAGGTCTAGAATACTGATCATATATCAAACCTGAGCTGAAATCCAAACCCATTTAGACTAGGGATGGCAGTGGACCGGGGGAAAGTGGGGGCCCGCCTCGCCCCATTTGGACCGGGGATGAAGGGTATGAAACGGGGATGGAGGCGGAGATGAAGGTTAAAATCCATCCCCGTTCGGGGATGGACTTACACTTTTTCCCGCCCCATCCCCGCTCTGCCCCATCCCCAGTCCTTCTAAAGGATGGCAATAGACTACGGGGAAACGGGCCCCGCCCCGCCTCATCCCCGTCTGAACCGGGGATGGAGGACATGAAATGGGGATGAAGGCAGGGGTGGAGGTTAAAATCCATCCCACGGGGATGGATGGAGGCGGGGATGGAGGTTCTAATCTTGAGACGGGGCGGGGGTGGAGACCCTGTCCCCCGCCCCGCCCCAGTCCATTGCCATCCCTAATTTAGACCCGAACTGTTAATACCCAGACCTGTTAACCTATATGGGGCTACCTTTTCAGCCATACCCAGACCCAAACCCAATCCAAATCAAAACAGGTCTAATAAAAACCCAACCTGATGTATACCCGAACCCATTAGTCCTATGGGTCCACTACTCCCAGATTGAGTTGGGTTTGGGTCTTACTTTTAGACTCTATTTAGAACCCAACCCGTTACACCCCTACTCAAAATGTAGGTAGATGGGTCCCTACTCCCTACGTGAAAATTTCTCCTTAAAATTTTAAATTTAAAAAAGCAAAATAAATGAGATACTCGCTTTTCCTACAGCGTTTCTTTATTGTTTGGTATTGCCATTCACTTGCAAATGCCATTTGCTTCTGTCAATGCTAAAGCACCCAAATGAAGGAATTTGAGACGTGAGGATTTGCATTTTGTGGTCCTGTAAAGCTATTTTAGGGATTAACTTTGTCAGTTACTCTCTCTCTCTCCCTCCCTCTAACACGGTAAGAACATTATAATAACAAAGAAGCAAATTGTTCATTTATCAACCTAAATAAAATGAAAAACCGTTTTCTTTTTTCCACCCATAAGGTATTTATCTGTTCCAAGGTAATAAATAAAAAAATACAAGAAATATGAGACCACCACTTTTTAAAAATTCAGACTTAATTATGAATTTATTTTACGTTAGATTTTTAAGTAGCTCTCTGTTTCGCTCCTAGCTCTTTCCGTCACCTGTTTCCACGCTTGTGGAAAGAAGCGATGCTCAAATCATAAATTTGGTACTGGATGTAGCTTTTTCCCTGAGCGAGATGCTTAATATTTACATGCATGGCATGGTGGTTGTGGGGAACCACCTGAGGTTTTTCCTTATTCAGCAAGGGTTCATCGTCATCAAAAAAGCGCGCATGCACACACAGTAGCCAGCAGAAAAAAAACTAGAAACAAAAACTATGACACATTTGGCTGGCTTTGTAAAGAGTACCTACGTCACAGGTGAAGCACATTAAACATATCCACGGTAACAATGCAGACATGCACATATGGCCACTTATCATAGAGACAACAAAATTTCCACAAGATTTTGGTCTCTGATTGACTAGAAAATTAGGGGACATTGCCGGGCCAGAAAAGTTCACACGATAAGCACATTAAACATATTTACAGGAAAGAGAATGCTACAAGTACTCGCACACAATTGCTCTTGTTTTCTATCAAAACTTTTGGCACTGTGGAGTCACTTTGCCATTTCCAATGTTGCAGCATTTGTCCTTGATGATGCTCGACTGATGGTTCCCGTAACTTTTCCTGCAAAAGGAACAAAATGAGCACATCTAAAAAGTTCGATGTTTGAATGCACAATAATATAAACAAAAGCAAACAATATTTCATGTACATTGACAATGAGAAACACCCACCTATAATGAGAAATATCACCCAGAGAACAAATATTAGATACAAAGCAACAATATTGTACTTCGTCCTGTTTCAAAACCTATAAGACTGAACACCACCTGATACGCTTTTTCTTCCAAAAGTGCCCATAGATATTGCTACTTGAAACAGTAAGGGGCCAACTGAAATTTGATTTTCTAGTGAATCTTCAGTCATTCCTCGAGTTGTGGAATGCCTCCAGGTTCCACAATCCTGCTATTTTCATCTGATCTAACCATATTAGTCCAAGCAATTGCAAAGATCACTTGTTTGCTGCCATAAGATAAGTGCTATAAGAAATTTTAATGATCTCAGTCAACTTCATTTAGAATCGAAAGTAAGATACTTGACAGACTGTAAGGATAATGCCATCAGTAAGGCAAAGACAACTTTGTGTATATCCTGTATCTCCTTTGGCACTTATGAAGGTTTGATCTATCACTACATGCTGATTCACTTTTATGACATGGGACCACCTGTCAAGCAACCGCAGATGAACCAAATCTCACGTTGAAGAGTCTACTAGTCTCCCCTAAGTCTTTTATGTAAACTGCCAACCTATGTAACATGGACACTTCTAAAAGGAAAACGCACCCATGCAAGTGCGACACTTGACACGGCACTGAGGTCCATTTCTGTCTGAAAGTGGATCCAGTTAACCCTAAGTATAGTTTTATCCATATTGTATACATAAGGGGGTGTTTGATTGCAGGACGGTGGTGTTCGCCATCCTTGCAAGACATGGGGACCACGTGCCCACGCAAACGCAAGACATGCTGGACCTGCGGGACACCGCTTCCCGCATATCACGTGTGAGTTTAGTTGTTATAGGCGTTAGGCGGTGAGCGCCCTAAAAAGCCTAGGCAAGGCCTAGGCAGTGTAGGCATTACCCCAAATAAAAAAAAAGCAAACAAATATGTAAACAAACTACTAAAATTAATAACAAACATGTATACAACATAAAATCAATCAACAATACAAAATAGCAAAACAAAATATGTCGTTGAACACTGTAAGACAATTATATATATATATATATATATATATATATATATATGAGTAATACTAAACTTACCCAGTGAAAAAAAATCATAAAAAATACAAAATTTAGAGAAAAAAAAGCAAAGAAACATAAACATATTACATGGATATTAATAAGTAATAACAGTTCAACACACAATCACAAAATCAGCCGCAGCAAAAAATCATTTCAACTAAAAATGAGTGAGCCAGCGAGAGAGAGAGAGCCCAAGAGAGCCAGCGAGCCAACGAGAGAGAGCCCGAGCGAGCGAGTGACAAAGAGAGAGAGAGACAGCCCGAGCAAGTGATAGAGAGAGAGAGACCGAGTGAGTGAGAGAGAGAGCCCAAGCGAGTGATAGAGAGAAAGAGAGATCGAGCGAGTAACAGAGAGAGACAGAGATTGAGCGAGTGACAAAGAGAGAGAGAGAGTACCTTTTTTTCTTGAAATTCTTCTTCTTCATGCCCTAACGGGAAAGAGTCAGAATGAAAATGAAAAGAAAAGGAGGAAAATTCATTTTCTCCCTTTTTATAGTCATTGACACTTGGTCAACGGTTTTTTTCCGTCTAGGCATGCTATGCGGAGCCTAGGCGGAAAAGTAGGGCCCCACCACCAAAACTGCATCGCTCAGGTAGTGGGGCTACTGTAATGAAATGGTGATCTTCCACAAAAGCACAAAAGCACAAAAGCTTACAATAGGTGTCTATTGGAGACACTACAATCACAACCCACAAAAGGGTATAAATGGAAGAACACAAGATAAAAATAATAAACTTTATTTCATATGAAAATGCTTAAGAAGCATTGATTACAAAGGAGAGGGGATCACCCCTATATATAGGGAAGAGAGTGGGGGGAGAAGAGCTCTTAATGAGCTCTTCTCAAAGAGTCGTTGGACTAGCTCCAACGACTATAAATCTAGTCAAGATCTAAGTAGATACTAGATAAAAAGTCTAGTTCAAACTGAACTAGACAAAAAATAAAAAGGAAAAAAAAGAAAAAATAAAATAATAAATAAATAATTATATTATATTACATGTTTATATTTTTAACACCCCCTCAAACTTACGGTATAAAGAGCGAAAGTTTATTAAAGAGAAAATGGTATCTAAGAGCAGCGAGAGGTTTGGTGAAGAAATTTGCTAATTGATATTCTGATGTAACATATGGCAGATCAATGGTTCTATGAAGATACTCCTCTCTGACATAGTGACAGTCAATTTCAATAGGTTTGGTGCGTTTATAAAATGTTCGGTTACTGGCAATATAGATCGCACTCTTGTTGTTACAGTACATGCGTGAAGCTTGTGTCACTTCAACTCACATGTCAGCTAGTAGACGTCTGAGCCAAACTACTACCATTATCGTGGTGGTCATAGCTCGGTATTCAGCTTCGGTGGACGAAAGAGAGACCTTCTGTTGCTTTTTAAACCGTCACGAAATCAATGATTCACCTAAGAAAACACAAAAAACAGTAGTTGAGTATCTGTTATTGGGATCACCTCCTCGGTCAGCATCAATATAAGTAATTAAATTTAAACAAGATGAAGCAAACAAGAGGCCTCATGAAAGAAAGGACTTAATGTATCTAATAATACGCAAAACTACTCCCATGTGAACAGAAGTGTGAGCGTGCTAAAACTGGCTAGTTGTGTGTACGTGTGTTATATTAGGTCTAGTAATGGAAAGATAGGAAAGTGCTCCAATAAGTTGTCTGTAGGAGCGGGATCATCAAGAGGTTCTCCATCATCGATTTTCATTTTGATGTTGACAACTTCTGGAGTATCCACTTTCTTATCATCTATAATTTCATACCTTAAAACAATATCAAAAGCAAATTTATATTGAGATAATAAATAGTCACGAGGACAATAAGCAACTTCAATTCCTAAGAAATATCTCAATAAGCTTAAATCAGCCATTTTAAAATGAATTTTAAGAAGTTTTTAAATGTTTTCAACTCTCTGTTTGTCGCTTCCGGTGATGATCATGTCCACATAGAAAAGAAGAAGAAGAATCTTTGCATCAAAAATCTTAATAAATAAAGCAGTGTTAGTCAAACAAGATTTAAATTTAATATCAAGCATAACATGACTAAACCTGTCATACCAGGCTTTTGGTGCTTGTTTAAGACCGTAAAGAGCCTTTTCTAAATGAAGAGTTTTACCCTTAGGGATATTAATACCAAGTGGTGGTTCCATATAAACTTCTTTAACTAGATTTTCATTGAGAAAAGCATTCTTGATATCCACTTGAAAAATGAATCATTTTCTAATAGAGGCTAAGGCTATTAGTGTTCTGACGATGGTCATTAGGGCAACTAGAGCAAAAGTTTCTTCGTAATCGATATCATACTCTTGGGCATACCCCTTGGTCACTAATCTAGCTTTATACCTTTCAAGAGTTTCATCACTCTTGATTTTAACTATGTAAACCCACCGGCAACCTATAGGCTTCTTGCTCAGAGGAATATCTTGAATAGTTCAAGTGTTAGCCTTTTCTAATGCTTTCAATTTTACCTTCATGACTTTTACCCACTGTGTATGGCTTTTGGCTTGAATATAGGATGACGACTCTACATATGACTGTATTAATGCAATAAATGTCTTATACGTGGGTGAAAAAGATTTGTAGGACATAAATTATCTTGGAGGTCTACAAATTTTGGATGACCTTCTGGTTTACATTTCGGAGTATTTTTTTCAATACACATGGAAGATTGGATTCTCTACGTCTTGAATATTGTAAACTAGTGTCCCTATGGGTTTGCTCTCCATTAGCAACATTATGTTCAAAATCAATAGTACCTTGTCCCTTGTCTAAATTGTATTCATGGTCACAATCATCAGATTTCAAAGTCAAATCTATCAAAAAAGAATATTCAGTTACTTTGTTTTTTTTTAAATCGAAAAAACTTTTCTTTTTCAAGAAGGATATATTTCTTTATACATATAATTTTTCATTTTTAAAACCAAAACACCTATAGCCTTTTTTATTATTATCTGCATAACCTAAAAAGGCACAAGGAATAGCATGGGGAGAGAGTTTATCATTCCTGTTGGTAAAAACAAAACATTTGCATCCAAAGACTCTTAATCTAGAGCAATCAGGAGATAATTTGACAAGTTTCTGAATTGGAGTTATATTTTCAAAAAAGATGGCATTTGGTTGATGAGATAGGTAGCAATTAAGGCAGCTTCTGCCAAAACTCTTTTGGAACTTGATTTGCTATTAATAAGGTCCTAATAGTTTATATAATATGTCGATATTTTCATTCGGCCAGACCATTTTGTTGCAGTGCGTGTGGACAAGATCTTTAATGTGTGATGCCACATAAATTGAGATAGTTTTTAAATTCTTTTGACATAAATTTTCTCTTAGATTTATGCTTAAGTAAATCCAAGTATGCCTAGAGAAGTCATTGACAAAAATTACATAATATGCATATCTGTCTTTTGATATGACCGGTGTAGGACCCCAAACATCCGAATGTATTAACTTAAGTGGTCTAGATGAAACAAAAGTTCTATCATGAAATGATAATCTTTTCATTTTGCCAAGAAAACAATCTTTATAAGAAAAATTTTCAGAATTACAATCTTTTTCGAAACTTGAAAAGTGTTGAATTTTAGATATATGAGGATGACCAAGCCTTTTGTGCCATAGATCCAACTGTAGTTTCTGAACATTATAACAGAAGGCATTCTTGGATAATTCCAAAAAATCTATATAATAGAGTCCTCCTTCTCTATGGCCTTCCCCAATAAGCTTTCCTGATTGGCGATCATATACCTAACATCCATGAGAAGAGAATGAGACATTATACCCATGATCAGATATTTGAGAAACAGATAAAAGGTTTAGATTTATTTTAGGAATATATCTAACTTTTGGAATAAAGAATTTTTTGGATTTTTTAAGATTTTCAAAATTTTCTATTCCTTTTTTTCAAGAGATGTACCATCAGCTGTGAAAACTTGACACACTTGAGTTATTGGCAAGATATTCGAACAAACTATTGATATTTAGAGTCATATGAAAGGAAGCACCAGAATCAAGAAGCCAAGGAAAGTTATTGGAATCGGAGAAGGATGAGACAGCTGCTTCAGTTGAGGCTTCAGTTGAGGAAGATGCTCCTTGAGAAGAGGCTGAAGGATCTCCATTAATTGTGTCATAGATACAGGTGCATTTTGATCTTTTGATTCCGAACTAACAGATGCAACTTTCTTTTCTTTTCTTTTCTTTTCTTTTCTTTTCTTTTCTTTTCTTTTCTTTTCTTCTTTTTTCTTTAACTTAAGACACTGAGGCCTTTACCCCGATTGATGGCAATGGTGGCAAATGACTTTTCGTTTGTCAAAATCACTATTTTTTCAACCAAAGTGAGGCGGCTAACGGAATCTTCTTAATGCTTTGGAGAATTCTTCTTGAGTCTATTTTCCTCCATAGTTAGTTTCTCTATAGTGTCAACGATAAAGGGAACCTTTCTTCGACGTAAAAGAGACGATTTGATTGTTTTAAATTTCGACCTTTAACCATTTATACATTGATAAAAGTGTTCCATACGAGTTCTTTTTTGTGAAGCTCGATATCTTTAGAACAATGCCATTTTGGCTCAAGAAGAGTCGACTCTTCTCAAAGTTCGCATAACTCGTTATAATATTCTATAATACTTTTATCTTTTTTAGTCAAAGTCCGAACTTTGTATTGCAAATTACACACATATGCAATATCTCTAAGGGAATACATATTTCTAAGATATTCTCAGGCTTTATTGGCATGCTCAAATTTGGCTAGACTAGAGCATTTCTTGATGTCAACGCTATGAATTATCCATGACATAATTTTGGCGTGCCCTATCCCCAATTCTTTCCATTTTTTTCATAAGTAACCAAAACCATACTTTTCTCTCCTTCCGTGAGAAGTATTTTTTCATTCTCAATTTTTGTGAGAATTAGTTTTGGTTCCAGATCAGAACCATCAACTATACCCCACAACCTTTTTCCCAAATGTGGTGCTTCATGATTGAAGCTCATATCACATAATTGGTGTTATTTAACTTCATGAGCATGACGGTGACTTTATCATTGTCATCCATCTTTACAAGGGTGAGAAAAGAAAGAAAGATAGATGGAAAGAAAAGAAAAAAAATAAAAGAAAGAAAGAGAGGAAGGGAAAGAGCACAATCACGAATTTGCGTAGCCAATCTTTCCTCCATAGATCTTTTTTCTTCAATGAGGGTTGCACAAAAATCACTTGAATCACGAACAAGAGGATGAATCACCCTTTGTTAAGGAGGCACAAAAAACGAGGTGAAAACTCTCCAAGATCTAGAAGCTTCCAAGCTTTGATACCATGTAATGAAATGGTGATCTACAAAAGCACAAAAGCTTAGAATAGGTGCCTATTGGAGACACTACAATCACAACCCACAAAAGGGTATAAATGGAAGAACACAAGATAAAAATAATAAACTTTATTTCATATGACAATGCTTAAGAAGCATTGATTACAAAGGAGAGGGGATCACCCCTATATATATATATATATATATATATATATATATATATATATATATATATATATATATATATAAGAAGAGAGTGAATGAGCTCTTCTCAAAGAGTCGTTGGACTAGCTCCAATTACTATAAATCTATTCAAGATATAAGTAGATCTTGACTAGATAAAAAGTCTAGTTCAAACTGAACTAGACAAAAAAGAAAAGAAATAATAAAATAATAAATAAATATATTATATTATATTACATATTTATACTTTTAACAGCTACGCCCAGGCTGCCTAGGTGCTAGGTGTCGCCTTTGACAACCAAGCACGTGGGAGTGTCCAGCACCATTCTATTCCCCCCTGGAACGTGTCAGAAATATCCACCTGCAAGGGTTAGAGATGAGGTAAAGAGAGAAGAGAGAGAAAAAAGGGGCTGGCGGCAAAATAGGGTTTTCCCTCTTTTACTTAATATTTATAAGTGTTGTACATAGTATGACATTACACAAGAAGTAAAAACTAATTACAAACATGCCACCGCCCACGCATCCCAAGATGGAACCTTGGAATGTGGTGTGGGTCGAATCCATGATCCAAAACTAACAGCCTCCCTCAAGTTGAGTATGGTCTTTGATCATGCTCAACTTGCCTTTGAGTGCCCAAAACTGATGAGTGGATAATCCCTTGGTAAAGATGTCAGCAACTTGCATATCTGACCAAACATATGCAGGTTCAATTTCTTTTTCTTCCACCTTTTGCCTAACAAAATGTTGATCGATCTCGATATGCTTCTTGCAACAATGAAGGATGGGATTGAAGGCAATATTAATAGCACTTTGATTATCGCAAAGAAGCATAGAGGACGAGATTGGTTCTTGTAATTCTTGCAGTAGATGTCTCACCCATGTAACATCGGTTGTTCCTGCTGCCATTGCACGATATTCTGCTTCAGTACTAGATCGCGCCACTGCCTTTTGCTTCTTGCTACTCCATGTTACAATATTATTGCCGATAAGAATGCAATACCCCGAAACTGATCTTTGCTCGTCAGGATCACCTGCCCAGTCCGCGTCTGTGTAGGTGAATAGTCGATGCCCTGACATATAAGTTGTGTCCTTGGTGTACATCAAGCCATCTCCAATCGTACCCTTTAAATACTGAAGGATCCTTTTTACTCCTTCCATATGTACATCTGTAGGAGCATGCATAAACTGTGAAGCCTGATTGACAGAGTATGCTATGTCAGGCCTATTGAATGTTAAGTATTGTAACATCCCTACAACTCGACGATACAAAGTAGGATCATGATAAGTAGTGCCTTTTTTTGCACTTAGCTTATGATTTAGAAGGCAAGGTGTGCTAATTGGTTTACAATTCTCCATCCCTGTAGCAAGTAAAATATCAATGGTGTACTTATGTTGGCTCAATGTAATAGTCTCATGTCGACTATCAACTTTCACACCCAAAAAATATCGCAAGGGACCCACGTCTTTCATCTTGAATTTAGCCATCAGCATAGACTTAACCCAAGATATGTGAACCTCATCACTCCCGGTAATAATGATGTCATCAACATATATAAGCACCCAAACAATAGCGGAATCACTTTTGAATATAAACAATGAATGATCTAGGACACTTTTAGTGAACCCATGATGCTGGATCTCCGTGAAAAAACTCTCAAACCAAGATCGAGAAGCTTATTTCAAGCCATAAAGAGAGCGTCGAAGTTTACATACCCAATTGGATGAATCATGCATACTATAACCAGGTGGTTGCTCCATGTAAACTTCTTCCTTTAGTTCACCATGCAAAAAGGCATTTTTAACATCAAGTTGACTGAGTGACCATCCATGTTGTAATGCCAATGCAATGATAATCCTGACAGTGCCCAATTTTACGACTGGGCTGAACGTTTCTGTTGAGACTTAGATGTTTTTAGTAAATAAGTTTTTTTCTCACGATCACGAAAGCCTCCACGATCGACTGTGCTTTGATCACACTCGATCACGCTCCCACGATCGGCTATGGCTCTGATACCACGTTGAAGATGCACCGAGCCCTAAATCACGAGAGAAGAGAGAGAGAGAAAGAGATAGAGAGAGAGAGAGAAAGAGAGAGACGGCTGCACTAGAAAAGAGTGAACATATAACCTTCAATTAGGGCTAATCTCTATATTAAATAGAGATAGTCCAAAGAACAAAATTACACCCATGTCCCTCATTAAAGAATAAGATTCAAATAACCTCTAGTTTAGAAAAACTTATTTACTAAAAACATCTAAGTCTCAACAGTTTCATCGTAGTCCTGCCCATACTGCTGTGTGAAGCCTCGTGCGACCAGACGAGCTTTATAGCGCTCAACACTGTCATCCGGTTTGTGCTTGATCTTGTACACCCATTTGGACCCTACAACATTCTTGTTATCTGGCCTTGGTACAATTTCCCATGTATTTCATTCATACAATGCTTCCATTTCCTCATTCATCGCCTCTACCCAGGCACGGGAATGTACAACATCATGAAAAGAGGAAGGTTCTGTTTCTTTGGACACTCTGGTTAGAAATGTTTGAAAATCCAAAGAGAAATTGTTATAACTTACCCAACGATCTATAGGATGTCTAATCCGAGTGGAACGTCGTAGAGGAGTCTCATCATTGACTGGATGGGCTCTACGAGAATAAACAAGACCAGAAAAACGTGAGGATGTTGTTGTAGGAGGAATGTCTTCCATATGCGGTTCCACATCGAAAGCATAGGGTTCATTGTCTGTCAATAAAGATGAACCCTCATAAGGCAAAGAGTCATATAAAAGTGAGTCACTGAGCCAAGGATCATAAATGTAAAACCCGCTAAAAAAAAAAATGGACCTGGGCCGGGTCGGGTCCAGACCCGACCCGGGCCCCTCTTCATTAGGGTTTTAATAACCCGACTCAGGAAGAGGATTTTAAATCCTCTTCCCGAGCGCCGCCCCCCTTCCACCTTCGATTTCGGGGAGATTAGGGGAAACCCATCGGGGTTTCCCCATTCATCGCCCCCCCTGAGGCTTTTAAAAGCCCTGCAGGGGGGCGGGGGAGGGCACACAGCCCTTCGCTCCCAGCACGCCGCCCTCGATTGACGCCTCCAGAGTCGCCAGCCACTCGCCTCCTCCCCTTCCAGGTACGCCCTCTATCTCAGTCTCCTCCTCCCTCTTCTCCCCCTCCCATCTCCCTCTCTGTCACCTCGCCAGGACGCCGGCAGGCGGCGCACGGCCCCTGTCGCGCCCTCCCACCTTCCTCCTTGCCTTTGGAGACCCGACAGGGGGCCTATAGGGCCCCTGTCGTCCCCTTCCCTCTTTTGGGGGTTCGCCGGAGTGCCGGCAGGGGGCCAAGGGCCCCTGCGACACCCCTTCGCCCCGATCTCTCTCTCTCTCTCTCTCTCTCTCTCTCTCTCTCTCTCTCTCTCTCTCTCTCTCTCTCTCTCTCTCTCTCTCTCTCTCTCTCTCTCTTCGGCAGGGGTTTGTCCCCCTGCCATCATCCTTTCGCCGGACGGCAGGGGCTCGGCCCCTGCCGATTCGCTGTCGTCGGCAGGGGTGCGACCCCCTGCCGTCTCGGTGTTGTCGGCAGGGGAGCGACCCTTGCCGACTCGTTGCTGTCGGCAGGGGCTAGCCCCCTGCCGATTCGCAGTCGTCGGCAGGGGTGCGACCCCCTACCGTTTCAGTGTGGTCGGCAGGGGAGCGACCCCTGCCGATTCATTTCTGTCAGCAGGGGCTAGCCCCCTGCCGATTCGCAGTCGTCGGCAGGGGTGCGACCCCCTGCCGTTTCAGTGTGGTCGGCAGGGGTGCGACCCCCTGCCGATTCGTTTCTGTCAGCAGGGGCTAGCCCCCTGCCGATTCGCTGTCGTCGGCAGGGGTGCGACCCCCTGCCGTTTCAGTGTGGTCGGCAGGGGAGCGACCCCTGCCGATTCGTTGCTGTCGGCAGGGGCTAGCCCCCTGCCGATTCGCTGTCGTCGGCAAGGGTGCGACCCCCTGCCGTTTCAGTGTGGTCGGCAGGGGAGCGACCCCTGCCGATTCGTTTCTGTCAGCAGGGGCTAGCCCCCTGCCGTTTCAGTGTGGTCGGCAGGGGAGCGACCCCTACCGTTTCGTTGTTGTCGGCAGGGGCGCGACCCCCTGCCGTTTCAGTGTGGTCGGCAGGGGAGCGACCCCTGTCGTTTCGTTGCTGTCGGCAGGGGCTAGCCCCCTGCCGCTTCGCTGCCGTCGGCAGGGGTGCGACCCCTGTCGCTTTAGTGTGGTCGGTAGGGGCTAGCCCCCTGCCGATTCGTTGTTGTCGGCAGTGGCTAGCCCCTGGCACTTCGCTGCTGTCGGCAAGGGTGCGACCCCTGCCGCTTCAGTGCTGTCTGCAGGGGCTCGCCCCCCTGCCGCCTCGCTATGTTTGGCAATGGCTGTTTCTCTGCCACCTTGCTATTTTCGGTAGTGGCTCGTCCCTGCCGCCTAAACCTACCCATGTCCTCGTCGCACCATTAATTATATTAGCAAAATTTGAATATTTAACACTCTTGCCTATTTACGCAACAGGTCCCGATCGTGCTCCACGGCTCAACCCTCGTATTATCCTCTCGCGTAGGCGTACGCAGCTGCACGACATCCCAAGGTAGGGTAAAGTCGCACAAAAGGGCAATTGATGAACCTACAACAACAACAACAACTACGCCTTCATCCCAAAACAATTGGGGTCAGCGATATGAACCAAAAAAGAAATTCATTTTGGGTCTTCCACATGAATCCTTTTCCTCCAATCATTTCTATCCAACGCCATGTCCTCGGTGAGGTTCAAAGCATTCATATCCTTTCCTATCATCTCCATCCAAGTCTTCCTAGGCCTACCCCGACCTCTTTTAACTAATATATTTTCCCATTTCTCCAACCTTCTAACTGGAGCATCATTAGGCCTTCGCCGAATATGTCCAAACCACCGTAAACGATTCTCTCGCATCTTATTTTCAATGGGTGCAACACCTACCTTCTTACGTATCTCTTCGTTCCGAATCTTAGCTTTTATTGTATTTCCACACATCCATCTAAGCATCCGCATCTCAGCTACACTCATTTTTTGAATATGATGTCTCTTGGCTGCCCAACATTCCGTACCATATAGTAAAGCGGGTCTAATAGTCGTCCTATAAAACTTTCCCTTCAACCGCAATGGCATTCTACGATCGCACAGCACTCCAGTAGCACTTTTCCATTTCATCCACCCAACCTTTATCCTATGATTTACATCTCCATCAATTTCTCCATACTTTTGAATGATGGATCCCAAATATTTGAAATAATCATTCACCGGTATATCTTGCTCACCAAGCTTCACTACACTCCCATCACTACTTCGTTGCTTACTAAACCGACATTCCATATATTCAGTCTTACTCTTACTCAACTTAAAACCTCTAGCTTCCAATGTCTGTCTCCATAATTCTAGCTTAGCATTAACCCCAGCTCTAGACTCATCAATCAAAACAATATCATCAGCAAACAACATACACCACGGTACATTTTCTTGAATTGATCTCGTAAGCTCATCCATCACTATCGCAAATAGGAAAGGGCTTAAAGCAGATCCTTGATGTAACCCAACCGTTATCGGAAAATTGGTTGACACCCCTCCACAAGTGCGGACATTGGTTACTACTCCTTCATACATATCTTTAATTATACTAATGTACTTGAGAGAAACACCTTTCTTCATCATTGTCCACCAGAGAACGTCCCTAGGTACTCTATCGTATGCCTTCTCTAAATCAATAAAAACCATATGCAAATCTTTGTTCCTCTCTCTATATCTTTCAATAAGTTGTCTAAGAAGATGTATAGCTTCCATAGTTGATCTTCCAGGCATAAAACCAAATTGATTCTCCGATATCATGACAACCTTCCTCAACCTAGACTCAATCACCCTCTCCCAAAGTTTCATAGTATGACTCATGAGTTTTATACCACGATAGTTTGTGCAATCTTGTATATCACCCTTATTCTTATATAAAGGCACCAAAGTACTCTTCCTCCACTCATTAGGCATCTTATTTGTTCGCCAAATCAAGTTAAAAAGATTTGTCAACCATTCTAAACCTTTCTCTCCCAAGCATTTCCAAGCCTCGATAGGTATACCATCTGGGCCAACTGCCCTTCTTGATTTCATTTTCTTCAAAGCCTCTGCAATTTCTTTCTTTTGAATCTTGCGCATGAAGTCACGATTTATCTCATGAAAAGGAATGGAGAAGTCTCCAAGATCTTGAGCATGACTATCATTAAATAGCTTATCAAAATAATCTTTCCATCTCTCCTTAATCTCCTCATCTTTGACTAAAACCCTTTGCGTTTCATCTTTGATACATCTAACCATACCCAACTCCTTCGATTTCCTATCTCTCATCTTTGCAAGCCTATAAATATCTTTCTCGCCTTCTTTGGTATCCAACTTGTCATAAACCTCCTTATATACCTTAGCCCTCGCGTTTCGAACAACTTTTTTAGCTTCCTTCTTTGCTATCATATACTTCTCCAAATTCTCATTATCACGACTCTTACTTAGATTTCTATAACACTCTCTTTTAACCTTAATAGCTAATTTGACATCCTCGTTCCACCATGATGAACCTAATTAAGTTAAAATAGTTAAGATGTCCATGCTGGATATACTTAAATTTATATTGCTTCTGCATTGCATATTTTCTTGTCTGCATATTTATGAGTTCGGGTACGGTTGTACTCTTCGAGTATTAATTTGCGTATTTGCTTATGTGGTTGAAGGTGGTTTCGTACTTTTTGCAATACTTATGCTCTTAATTGCTTGCATATATGCTTGCTTGTTCGTTCCTATGGGTCGATGTACAATTTCATTCTTTGATCATTATTTTGCATAAGTTGATTATGAGTTGAGGTGTGGGTTCGTATTTCTTGAAATACATATGCCCTTGTTTGCTTGCATCCATTTGTGCCTGCACGTTTTCCTTTGAGTGACGTACGACTTTGTGTCTCGTGTATTACTTATGACCTTATGTGGTTGCCTGTCTAAGTGGTCAATGTATGGTTTTGGTACCTCGTGTATTACTTATGTGTTTTTCCCTCGATGTGCGGCATCGCAAGTCGAGAGTTGATTGTTGACATGTTACAACCGGCATATGCTCACACTCATGGTAAATATGTACTTACATAAATGTAGTCTTGTGCCAATCCTGATTTCACTTGTTTTCAAAACACTAGAAGTTGTGCTTGTGCATTTCAGTTCTCTAAAAACAAGTTTCCTTCTACGAATACGGTGCTCTTCAAAATGCACAACTTTTGCAAAGTATGATTAAGTCTCGCAGGATTTCGAAGTCACATTTGGCCCCTCCCAAATCCACACACTTGGGAGAAATGTTTTATAACCCTGATTCAAGTTGCGGCTCATTTTGAATAACCCCGATCAGGGGCATGAGCATATGAATGAGTGGGGTTCTGTTGAAGGACCCATTCTTTATGTATCAACCTAGTATCACATGTCGATACTAAGATAAATTTTGGATGCGAGTTTGATAGTGTTGTGCCTTGCGTGAATGACTTAATGTGACATTATGACTTTTAAGGATGAATCGTGTCAAATGAGCACTCCTATATTCTTTGAATTGTTATGAAGTTGCGTGTTGGGTATTCCTTTTGAGAAGCCCACAGACCTCCCTGGTTCAGTATAGCGTACTTTTAGACATGCACAATACTTTGTTGATCGGACAAGAGATCCGAGATGACCTTGCATCACGAAATATAAAAAAATTGTTGAATTGAATTCAAGACTTATCTTGCCAGGATGTGTTGTATTAATCCTTTGGCAGATAATATCTGTTGGGGTTTCTTTTGTGGAACCATATCCCTTTCATCGTAGTCGTACTTATGACATGTACGACCGTACTTTTTGACAAGTACGTCTTCTTACGTTGCGATGATTAGATGAGTAGGTTGTGGCAACCTTGATGAGTGCAAATAACATAATGCTGAGATCACCTAAATAAGTGATGATTTCCGCCTTCACCGACAAGATACTCGAGTTGGGTCGAAAGACCAGAGTATGTAGAATGGGTCCTCAGTTAACTACCCCTGATGTACTCATTCGAACCGCTGACTCCTGTCAGGAGAGAGGACGGGAAGGTACAAAAACTTCGATGGACAAGCCATTAATGGCAGTTACGAGCAAAAGACTCGGCTTCTCCAGTCATCGGAGTTAGGGGAAAGGGACTACCATAATTATCCTAGGTGGTAGCTCTCCTAGTTTGGGATGCATCCATTGTTTATGCTGCTTTGGGGATTTCTCTCTTGGTCACCGACCATCCCCTTAGGTGCGGACTCAGTCAGCTATCCGGGTTATCATAAAATACATAGCATAATAAACCCCCGGATCAGTCTAGGCTGTTTCTAGAGTCGTGCCTTGTGCGTACCCGCTTGGCAGTTAATATCGAAACATAATTTAAATTCGATCACGAAATGTGTTCAGTTATGCACGTATGAAAGTTATAGGGTATAACAGGTTCAATACTTATGGAATTGTGTGTGTGGTTGATGAAGCATTGTATTTTGCTAGTTAACTTTCTTGTGCAGTGCTTTGCTTGTAATAGTTAGCCTAATTGTGCCAGTAAAATAATTATAATAATTTTAACATTGTGTTCATGATAGTTGCTCTGTGAATCTGTTGAAATTAAATTGCTATATAATTGCCTGTCTACTTGACATATTAAATTATTCTGCTTAATTATGTTCAATATTGTCATGTCTGTGCACCTACCAGTTTTTAGTGAAACTGACCCACTTTATGGGCAGGTTTTGGATAGGTAATACAGTCTGCGATGGCACGATGGCGTGATGAGGTCAAGATAGAGCTCTTTCCCTGACGTTTCGCTCCTGAGGACATGTTGGTAAATTTGGTATAAAGTGTGTTTCAAAATTTCTCTTTTATTAAACTGAGTTAATAAAATTGTTTTAGTAAGCTTCTTCTTGGTTTCAACAAACGAATTCTCAATTATTGAAACTCCGTTTCTAAACCATTTGATTTCAATTGTTGTGCGGGATTTGACAAAAGGAAAGTTTACGCTGTAATACGCTCAAGGTCCATTGACTTGTGGTTTTAAAAATATCATTTTCCGCTGAAGTATTATTTAAACTCTGATTATTGTATGATTTCAAAGTTTTCTAAACTTTTCTAAAAAGTTACAAGTCCTGGATTTTTGGGGCGTTACAATAACTGTCCTGTGTATCTGTGGAAGACGAACCCAAAGTGTCAAAATTTTTATCATCAAAAACAACATTTCTAGATACCCGAATTTTGCCTGTATGAGGATCATAACACATGTATCCCTTATATTCATCTGCATACCCAAGAAACTTGCACTGTACAGCTCTGTCTTGAAACTTATTTCTCAATGAATGATCAATGTGAACATAACATACACAACCAAAAGGATGTAGTTCTTCATATGATGGATGACAATTATAAAGAACAAAGTATGGAGAATTATCTTCAAGGATGGTCATGGGCAACCTGTTGATAACATAAACAGCTGTATGGAAAGCCTCGGTCCAAAGAGAGAAGGGAATACCCACAGTGTGCATCATGCTCAAGGTTGTCTCAACAATATGCATGTGTTTTCTCTCAGCTACTCCATTTTGTTGAGGGGTATGAGGGCAAAAAATGTTACGTGTAATGCCATGCTCCTTCAAATATTCACTAAAATCATGGGATATGTATTCTCCCCCCCCCCATCACACTGAAAATATACAACATTGGTATTGAATTGGCTTTGGACTAGTGCATGAAACTGTTTGAACAACTTGAAAACTTCATGTTTGTTTTTCATGAAGTAAATCCAACTAAAACGAGTGTAAGAATCAAGAAAGAGTACATAGTATCGAGATCCAGAAAAAGAGGCAGTGGGCGCAGGACCCTAAACATCTGAGCATATAATCTCAAAAGGTTTTGTTGCTCTTTTATTGATACTATGAAAAGGAAGTACATGACCTTTGCATAAATGACAACTTGGACATTTTGACTCTAAACTGACTGCGGGTATTAGACCTTTAGCAGACAACTTGTCAAGAAAAACTTGACTACAATGACCCAAACGAAGATGCCATAAGTCTGGCTTATTAAGTTTCAAGACTCTAGATGAAGAACTATGATCGGTGGATCGACTCAAAAATGTTGGAAAGGAAGGAGCTGAAGAAGCCACGCTTACGGAAGACGACGTCTTCAAAGGCACATTAGATTCTTCAAAGACGTACATGTTCTCGCGTCGTTCAACTTTAGCGAGCGTCTTCTTGGTGTGAAGATCCTTAAGATAAACAGAAGGAGTAAATTCAACAGAAGAATTTGTTTCATCAACTAATTTAGACACAGATAGAATATTCTTTTGAATAGCAGGTGTGAGTAAGACATTTGACAAGGGTAATTGAGATTCAGGCAAAGAAAGAGAGACATTTCCAGTGTGAGAGATGGGGTGGTGAGATCCATCTCCTATCACTATAGTGCCATTTCCAGTGTAAGGAGTCAAGTGAGAAAATTTACCTGCATCAGAAGTAACATGTGTTGCTGCCCCTGAATCAATATACCATATACCATCATCATTTTGACGCAAGTTCATCTGATTGAAAGTAGTCATAAGGATATTTTGTACGTCATGTGGAAGAACCTGTCCCTGAGGAGTGTGTGCAAACGTCTGAGTTGCCCTCTGCCCTGGCCTCCCTGTTTTGTTCCGGTTTTGAAGATTGTACCAGCAATTTGCTTTAACATGTCCCCGCTTGTTGCATAGAAAACAAGTAGGAACACGTCCCCCTCGTGGTACACTGCCTGAGCCAAGGCCTCCTCCAGCTGGTGTAGGTAGTAATCCTCCTTTGTTTATAGTTGTTCCATTTGGACGAGGAGGAGTAAATAAGGCTCCTGTTTGAATAGGCGTATGTGCCATCATCACAGGATGAGTATCATCTGACGCATGTTCCTGATTTAAACTGACCTCATATTGCAAAAGCTTAGATTGAAGATCATCAAAACATGGAAGAACTGAGACAACCTGGAGTGTTGTGCAAGACATGCGATATTCAGGTCCAAGGCTACCTAATACCTGTTGTACCATGTCCTTATCTGATACAGGACTTCCAATGGCAGCTAACCGATCTATAATAACCCTGACATCCCCCATGAACTCTGTAATAGATTTGTTTCTTTTCGCATGGATTGGAATTTTCACTTGAGTTGCAAAGCCCGAGATTCATAAACCTGAGAAAATGAATGAGCTAGTCCATTCCACAACTCGGCAGCAGATTGATCATCAGAAATAGTTTGTAAAACACGATCAGAAAGTGTGGAAGTTATGTAAACAACTAATGTCTGATCCCGTTGTACCCATATGTCATAAGCAGGATTGGTGGTTCGAAGTTGACTCACCTTCCTATCTTCACCTGTTATTTCTTGCATGATATGTGTAGGTGGGGCGGGTGATCGCCCATCTAGATGCTCATAAAGACCATGACTGCGAATAAAGGGCACAATCTGACGTTTCCAAAGTAAGTAGTTATCATGAGATAACTTGTGGGTCATGAGGTGAGTAACAAAACTAGGGTTCAACTTGGAATCCATGGATTATATGAAGAATGAGAAGCCAAAACTGTTCTAACAGTGTATTGAAGAGAAGACAACAATATTGTGTGCTGAAAATAATATCAGCACACACGTTATTCAGAGAAAGAGGAAAACAGCAATGCTGCTGTGTGCTGAAAATGATACCAGCACACACGTTACACAGAGAAAAAGAAACAGCAATGTTGTTGTGTGCTGAAAATGATATCAGCACACACGTTACTCAGAGAAAAGGAAGCAGCAATGTTGTTGTGTGCTGAAAAAGATATCAGCACACACGTTACACAGAGAATAGTAACGTGCGAACCAGAAAAAGGGAAAGAAACAGAAATATTTTGGGGAGAAAACAAAAAACTCGGCAGACTGAAACAAGATGTTAAGACATGCGTGCCAGAAATATTGAGAATGAGAAGAACCAAAAAAAGAAAAACTGGAATGACGTGAAAGATTTATAAGAAAAAGGAGGAAAGAAGCAAAACTGATTAAGGAAGAAGGGACAGAAATAAACCTACGTTCTTTATCAGCACGTGTTGGTCTTTAGAGGCCTTCTAGATGATTGATTTTCACGCATGTGCTTTGATACCATGTCAGAAATATCCACCTACAAGGGTTAGAGACGAGGTAAAGAGAGAAGAGAGGGGTTGGCGGCAAAATAGGGTTTTCCCTCTTTTACTTAATATTTATAAGTGTTGTACATAGTATGACATTACACAAGTAAAAACTAATTACAAACATGCCACCGCCCACGCATCCCAAGATGGAACCTTGGAATGTGGTGCGGGTCGGATCCATGATCCAAAACTAACAGAACGGTGGTGAATTTAAAACAAAAAACAAAAACAAAAACTAAACCTGACGCTCTCCGTCCCACCCCTACTTCTTCCCCACTTTGATTCTCTGCCCCACCGCTACCTCTCTCCAGCATCCACTCCTGCTCTCTCTCTCTCTCTCTCTCTCTCGAGAGAGAGAGAGAGAGAGAGAGAGAGAGAGAGAGAGAGACCCATCTTTTTTTCTCTTCCCCCACTTCTCATTTTCTTTCTTTGCTTCCCTCACGAGCCTGCACCCGTAATTTTTCCCTTCCCTCCCCTCCTCGTGCTTCCCCATGCCCTTCCCTTTCTCCCTTTCCCTGCCCACCAATTAAGTAAAACAAAATTAACCCCAAAAATAGCAAGAAATTACCAAGAAAAACCATTACTCTCTTCCCTTCCCTTCCCTTCCCTTCCCTTCCCTTTCCTCTGCAAATCTATTGTGAGGGGGAAACCCTAACCCCAATACCAAATTTTAGGGGTTTTGGGGGGGATTTGGTTCGAGAGGAAAACTCTAACCCTAATTCGTTTCTAGTTTTCTTTTGACTGTTCTGTCTTTTGCTGAAATGTGAAATTGGGTTCTTTTTTTTATTTTGGGTTTTGGGGTTTCTTTTGATTTTTTTGTTTTTGTGTTTTGTTTTGCTTTGGCTTTTTTTTGGGGGGGGGGGGGGCGGTCAGCTGTGCAATTTTGTGTAGATATGGGGAATTCGATGAGGTTTTCAATTTGTTGCAACCAGTGTTATCAAAAACGTGCCTTGAGGCGCAAAAGGTGTGCCTCGCCTTGAGGTGCGGCCCTCTATGCCTCAAGGCGCAAGCCTGAGGCGCAAAAAAAAGGAAACTTTTTTTTTACAACAAGATTTCTGAGGCATAATCAACAAGATTTTTGTAGGTTAATCTCATATATTTTCCAGTTATTTTAGTTATGTAATCAGTTTCGTAGTATATTACTATATTTTAACTTTTGTTGGTTAATCTCGTATATTTTCCAGTTATGTAATTAGTTTCTTAATATATTTTAACTTTTGTTGGTCAATCTCATATATTTTTCAGTTATGTAATCAGTTTTTTAGTTACTTTTATATGTTAATCTCATATTTTTTAGAATAATCTCATATACTTTAACTTTTGTAGGTTAATCTCATATATTTTCCAGTTATTTCAGTTATATAATCAGTTTCTTAGTATATTTTATCTTTTGTTGGTTAATCTCATATATTTTCCAGTTATGTAATCAGTTTTTAGTTACTTTTATATGTTAATCTCATATTTTTTAGAGTAATCTCATATATTTTAACTTTTGTAGGTTATTTCAGTTATGTAATCAGTTTCTTAGTATATTTTAACTTTTGTTGGTTAATCTCATAGATTTTTCAGTTATGTAATCAGTTTTTTAGTTACTTTTATATGTTAATCTCATGTTTTTTAGAATAATCTCATATATTTTAACTTTTGTTGGCTATGTCACAGGGATTCGGCGAGCAGGGTGCCGCACCCGCGTCGACGCGACTCGACGTGGGTGCGGGTGCAGCACCAGGTGCGGTCAACCCGACCATGGGTGAGGTCAACACACCCAAGGTCATTTTGGTCCAATTCTCGAACTTAAAAAAAATTGCCAAGAAAATTTGTTTTGCCCTATATGTCATAGGGATTCTCTAACTAGGTGCCGCACCTGTGTCGCACCCGCACCCGATGCGGTCAACCTGACCCTGAGTGCAGTCAATGCACCCAAGGTCATTTATGTCCAACTTTTGGACTTTATATATATATATATATATATATATATATATATATATATATATATATATATATATATATATATATAATTTTTTATATTTTTGCCGCACCCCTGCACCCAGGTTTTTTGAAAGTGTTTCACCCCCGCACCCGCACCCATGTGACATAGTTTGTTGGTTAATCTCATATATTTTCTAGTTATGTAATCGGTTTCTTATTTTATTTTATCTTTTGTTGGTTAATCTCATATATTTTTCAGTTATATCATTTTTTTAGTTACTTTTATATGTTAATCTCATATTTTTTAGAATAATCTCATATATTTTAACTTTTGTAGGTTATTCTCATATATTTTCCAGTTATTTCAGTTATGTAATCAGTTTCTTAGTATATTTTAACTTTTTGGGTTAATCTCATATATTTTCCAGTTATGTAATCAGTTTTTAGTTACTTTTATATGTTAATCTCATATTTTTTAGTACTTATTTGAGATTTTCTATTTCTTATTGGTTGTTATTTCATCAATAAAGCATTTCTTTATTTATTTGTATTTTTTTATAATTTTTTTAAAGTTTTCAAAAAAATTTGAGGCTTACACTTTACGCCTCGCCTCGGTTTTTGGTGGAGCGCCTCGCTAGGCCTCAACGCTTTTCACAACACTGGTTGCACCTCTACGGCTGAGAGATGGCAGCTTGAGTATTGTAATGAAAGGTGGCATTTTCACTGAGGATTTGGCTTCTCTGGCTGTTGGTTAGGTCGTTCTTGAATAACGTTAAGAATTCTAGGATTTGTTTGAGTTGGGATTGTTTGGTGAGATTGTTGGTGGTTTTTTTCGAAAATTTTAGGTTCCATAGATGGAAAACCACCCAAACTTGTCTGCGATGATGAATCAAACACGGGACACATGAACAGCAGTGTTCTAACGTGGTCGATGCAAGACAAAGACACCATGTAACTGCCCTGGACAGGGTCAGAACAAGACTGGACCGAACTGTGAGAATAGCCCAGAATTGATGAACAAGAAGCTGCAAAGGAGAAAGTGAATGGGCTGCAACTAATCACGTTTTTCCATTGTGGAAAAATCGTGACCTCTTCAATACTTATAATGTAAAGCATAATACATGACCTAATACATGGCTATATGACACAAATAGCCCTAATAAGTTACAGTATTTACAAGTTTGTCTAATATCAATTAGACATATAACATAAGGGGAGTTTGGATCCGGGTCCGGATCCAAACCTTAAGTACAAACACAAACACAAGTATACCCAGTCTAATAGCCTCCCTCAAGTTGTGCATGATTTTGAATCATGGACAACTTGCCTTTTAGAAACCAAAACCGGCACTTTGTGAGTCCTTTGGTGAACAAATCGGCCACTTGGTCTTCTGTTCTAATATAATGAGGCTCCATCTCTTTCTCCTCAATCTTCTGTCTGATAAAATGTTGATCAATCTCAATGTGCTTGGTCTTGCTGTGATGAATAGGATTAAGAGATATTTGAATAGCACTTTGATTGTCACACAAAAGAAAGCAACCAGCAATTTGCTCCTTTAATTCTGTTAACAAATGTCTAGTCCATGTCACTTCTGTCGTAGCAGCAACCATCGCTCTATATTCTGCTTCCGTGCTAGATCTAGCCACGGCCTTCTGTTTTCTGCTACTCCAAGAAACAAGATTGGCACCAATGAAAACACAATACCCTGAAACTGACTTTCGATCATCAGGATCCCCGGCCCAGTCCGCATCTGAATAAGCAATGATGTCATGAGCAGTATTCATGGATCTGCTTTTGGTGTACAAGAGTCCATCTCCAACAGTACTCTTTAAGTACCTCAGTATCCTTTTTACTGCATCCATATGTCTCGTCCTTGGCTCATGCATGAATTGGGAAACTTGATTGACTGAATATGTAATATCGGGCCTGGTAAAAGTAAGATATTGAAGCATTCCCACTAGACTCCGATATTTGGTGGGATCATGATACAAGTCTCCGTCTTGCACACTTAGTTTCTGGTTAAGTGCACTAGGAGTAGCAAGAGGCTTGCAATCTTGCATTTCACCCTTTTCTAGCAGATCTAGGGTGTATTTATGTTGGGTCAAAGTAAGTTTATTTCCTTGATTATCCACCTCTACTCCAAGAAAGTATCGAAGGTTTCCAAGATCCTTCATTTGAACCTTTGACTCAGAAGATCTTTAGTTTCTTGAACATGATTCTCACTGCTTCCTGTAATAATTATATCATCAACATATATCAACAAGAAGGTAGTAAACTCCTTGCCTCGAAGAATAAAAAGGGAGTGATCCAATTGTGATCGATAAAAACCATATTTTTGAATTTCTAGGGAGAAACTCTCAAACCAAGATCGAGATGCTTGTTTCAATCCAGAGAGTGCTCGATTTAGTCTACATACATACTCCTTTGAATCTCCTTCTGTATAGCCTGGCGGTTGTTCCATGTGTACTTCTTCCTTCAAATCTCCATGAAGAAAAGCATTCTTCACGTCTAGCTGACTTATTCTCTAACCATAATCTACCGCCAATGAAAGAACAATGCGAATTGTGCCCATTTTGACAACTGGACTGAAAGTTTCATCATAGTCTTGTCCAAACTCTTGGGTGAATCCCTTTGCTACAAGACGAGCTTTGTATCGTTCAACACTCCCATCCGGTTTGTATTTGATTTTGTAGACCCATCGTGACCCAACAACATTCTTATCTGGAGGTCGGGGGACAACTGTCCATGTTTGACATTGGTACAAGGCTTCCATCTCTTCATTCATAGCTTGAATCCATTTTTTGGATTTAATGGCTTGATGAAAGTGTCTAGGCTCAGTCTCTTTCTCAATCTGTGACGAAAACAATTGAAAATCCATGGTGAAATTCTCATAACTGACCCACCTTTCAATGGGATGCCGAGCTCTTTCAGGTCGTCTGATCGGAATGGCTACTGGATTAGAAATTGAAGAAGTAATGTCATTGGATGACATAGGCTCTTCTTGTTCAATATCATCCGGAGTCAAGGGTGAGTCCCTTTCTCTTCTCCTATAAACTTGCCCAGCAAACTTGTGAATCTCTGGAGGATGTTCTACTTCAAGTTCTTGTATGCTACTATTTCCATCTTGACAGGATGTTCCTTGAGCACAGGAAGAAGAACACTCATTGTTGGTTGCAGGAAATAGCTTTGCACTGAGCCATGGATCATAAAATAGCGCATTCATATTGGTTTGGGCAGAAACATATTCTCCTTCTCCAAAATCATTTTCATCAAAAACTACATTCCTAGATATCTTGATTCGTCTGCTGTCAGGATCATAACACATGTACCCTTTGTGATGATCTGCATATCCAACAAACCTACACTTTGATGCCTTAACCTGAAACTTGTTTCGCAAAGAAGAGTCAATATGAACATAACACATGCAGCCAAAAATTTTTAATTCATCATAATCAGGATGTTTCCCAAATAGGATGAAATAAGGGGATGTATTTTCTAAAAGCTTCATGGGCAAACGATTAATAAGGTGAACAGCAGAGTGAAAAGCCTCTGTCCAGAGTCCTATGGGAGTACGGCTGCCGTGCATCATGCTCATAGCGCTTTCCACAATGTGACGGTGTTTCCGTTCTGCAATTCCATTCTGTTGGGGCGTATGCGGGCAAGATACTCTACGAGTTATCCCATTATCTTGGAGGTAATTGATAAAATCCCTGGAGGAGTATTCCCCCCCACCATCACTTTGGAAATGTAAAATATTGCAAGAAAAGTGAGTTTTGACAAATGCATGAAAACAACGAAAAATAGAGAAGACTTCGGATTTATTCTTCATGAAATATATCCAAGTGAAGCGGGATAAATGATCAATAAAAATAACATAATATCTGCTACCAGAATTAGAGGGATTAGGAGCCGGTCCCCATACATCGGAACAGACGATTTCAAAAGGCCTTGAAGCTCTCTCATTTATTGGATGAAAATGAAGAACATGACTCTTACACATTTGACAACTTGAACACATTTTATTATCTGGTCTAGAAATCAAGCTAGACTCAGGAATAAGACCATCAGACACTAGTCGCTCAACAAAGACTCGACCACAATGACCAAGACGCAGATGCCAAAAATCAGGCTTATTACATTTATTTGAAGATTGCAAACTGAACACATGAATATTCTTTGACGACATAGACTTAGGAGATGTCTTCAAGGTAGGTTGAACAGAAGTAGAAGGATCCTCCTGGAAGACATACATATTTCCTCGGCGTTCCCCTCTAGCGAACGTCTCCTTCGTTTGTAGATCCTTGACATAAACAGAAGATGGAGTAAATTCAACAGAAGAATTGGTATGATCAACAAGCTTAGAAACAGAAACAATATTTTTTGTAATATCTGGGGCATGAAGAACATTGGACAGATGAAGTGAGGATTTAGGCAAGGGGATAAAAACATTTCCAATGTGGGTGATGGGGTGGTGGGACCCGTCTCCAGTAACGATGTTACTTTTTCCAAAATAGGGAGTTGAAGTAGAGAATTTACCCGCGTTACCTGTGACATGAGTAGCTGCTCCAGAATCAATATACCACACTCCTTTATCATCACGCTTCAGATCAAGTTCAGACAGCGTTGCCAAGAGAAGCTCTTTCACATCGCCACCGAATTTTGAAGAGTTTTCCTTTCGTCCTGACGAGCTCTCACCCTTTTGGAACTTTCCTTTGTTCTGCGGATTGTGCCAACAATTGGCTTTAATGTGGCCTCGCTTGTTGCAAAGATAACAGGTGGGTACGTTTTTTACATTATAGAGAGGTGAAGCATTTGGGGTAGGTAATAGCCCACGTCCCCCTGGAGTACCTCGACCTCGTCCTCTGCCACCACCAAAATTATTATCACCACATCCCGGGCCAAAAGAAACCCCAGTAGCAAGAACCTGTCCACCAGTCTTATGAGACATCCCTTTCAGAGTCATCTCATATTGAAGTAATTTGGCTTGCAAGTCTTCAAATGATGGTAGATCAGGCAAGCATAACAAGGAAGTCGAGAGAACATGAAATTCCGGTCCCAATCCATTCAAGGTTTGTCTGACCATGTCTTTATCTGCCACTTCATACCCAACAACTGCAAGTTGATCACTGATGATCTTAACCTTATTCAAGTACTCCATGATGGACAAGGAACCCTTAGTCAGGAGTTGAAATTCACGCTGAAGAAAGGAGATTCTAGCTTCTGATATCTGAGAGTACGTCTTCACTAGTCTGTCCCATAATTCTTTTGCTGAGCATTCATCTGGAATCCCCACCAATACTTCTTGAGAGATAGTGGAGATGATAAAGGCAACTGCAGCTTGATCACGCTTCATCCAAATCTCATATTGAGGATTTGGAATTTGTGGTATGAGATCAGCCTCATTTACATTCTTAGCTTCTTGTATGATAAATTCTGGAGGAGCTGGGATTGATCCAGTGAGATGTCCAGAGAGACCTTGACTTTTAATAAAAGGAAGAACTTGTCTTTTCCAAATCAGGAAATTGGAATTGGTAAGTTTTTCAGAAATGAGTTGACCAAGAAAATTAGATGAGAGAAATGACTGAGAAGAAGCATCCATGGCTAAAATAATTTTTTTTTTTTTTTGAAAAGTGCAATCAGTAGAACAGAATGAGAGTATCTATAGACAGATCACGATGCAACAAGTCTCGTTTTTTTTTTTTTTTAACTTGAGTACTTAACTTGAACGAGAAATAATAGATCTGGTGTACAGATCCAATCTGATTTCAAAGTTGCATACGTAAGATTGCACACAGCAGTAACAAATGTAAAGAGGCAGCAGGCTAAATCAAGGATTAAGGAAGATAGATAGAGAAAGGTAAATCTAAAAGGGAACTTTAGATTTGATTCTAGCCAGTTATCGGATCTGATGCACAGATCTGGGAAAACAAAACCCGATCCAACAAACCTGATATGCAAGAGTAACGTGAGAAGAATCAAACAAAGCAACACAGAGAAAGAGAAACTGATTTGGGGCAAGAATAAATCAGTTTCAGGAAATAGGGACAAGAATAAAACCTTTTTGAAAACGTGAAACTGATTTGACGCTGTCGTGAAATGGATTTGACGCAAACCCAAAGAAGACGTGAAACTGATTTGGGGCAAGAAATAGGGTTGTCGTGAAATTAGGGTTGTCGTGAAATCAATTCAGCACAAACCCAACTCAGTTACAGATCTGAAGAGCAAAATCGTAATCCAGAGAAAACTGGAGAAGAATAGAAGGGAACAGCAAATGAATAGAAGAGAGATAAGAAGGAGAGTTAGGTCTCTTAGGTACGTACCTGCTGGAAAAACCTTCAGCCCTTGGATCAGAGTTGCTCTGATACCATGTGAGAATAGCCCAGAATTGATGAACAAGAAGCTGCAAAGGAGAAAGTGAATGGGCTGCAACTAATCACGTTTTTCCATTGTGGAAAAATCGTGACCTCTTCAATACTTATAATGTAAAGCATAATACATGACCTAATACATGGCTATATGACACAAATAGCCCTAATAAGTTACAGTATTTACAAGTTTGTCTGATATCAATTAGACATATAACATAAGGGGAGTTTGGATCCGGGTCCGGATCCAAACCTTAAGTACAAACACAAACACAAGTATACCCAGTCTAATACGAACATGGTGTCTTTGTCCAGTGCTGTTCACGAATCAAATGCCCCTAAATGCGCACACACACACGCGCACACACACACAAGTTTTTTGAAATTGCCGTGTTGCACCATCCGCACCCACACCTATGTGACATAGTTGCCAACAGAACATTTTTGTAATTGTAAGACAATTTTCTGTCCAGTGTAGGGAGCAATCTGGAAGATGGAATAAAAGGCTAAACAGTACAAAAGCATGAAATCCAAATCCAAGTTATAGTCTTCTCACCTTCAACTTTTTCCATTTTCTTTTTGCTACGCCAAAGCAGGCGGATGGGAGTACCAGGAAATCCTGCATCTGAACGTAGTTGCTTTTCCATGTAGCGACGATATGTCTCAGAGAAAAGTTTTGCATCATTCACAAAGAAGACAAACGTAGGAGGACGGATGGCAGCCTGCAATAATGAGAATTTGTAGAAGGTGCCACTATCAAAAAAATAAATCAACAGCCAATGTCAATACAAATGGCATGACAAGAATTTATAAAATGGCATATGAGAAATCTCAGCTCCCAACCTTATAGACATAATGGCCAAAAGTATCACTTGAAACCAGTGACTTCACAGCAGAATTGAAAATGTAAACTGACAGTAAATGACCTTATCAGGGAAACAGAAGAGACCAGCTGCAATTGCCCATACTTCACATGCATATATAGAGTGTATTCTGATCGCTTCATATCCTGAGAAGTAAGATGTTCTTCAATTGCATCTAGGATAATATTGTGTTTTATCCTTTTAACTAAGTTCGAAAATAAAGGGAACCTATCTTGATCCTTTTATCTATAAAAAAGATTGAATATGATTCAGTTCCAACTTCAAACCTGAATATATGAACCCTTTTTTTAAACAAAAAACAAAATAGTTTAAATAGGCCAAATCTATTGCCAAACCCAACCCTATATGTAATACCCGTGAATTTTATCCGATAAATAAACTTGAAATTTATGTTCTTGAACTGAATATCAGATAATTTTTATTATTGTATGTGTTAATTGTATTTAGATATCGGATATTCTATTTGGATCTTCAATGTTGGAACCTTTATACCCTGTTCAGAACTTCGATTTTCCATTTGAATCTTAGTTAACGGATCTCAAACATTTTAAGTGGATAACCAATAAGGAATTTTAAGCAAATGGATTGGATCTTTGATATTGGATCCTCCATATCAGGGTCATATTGGATATTGGATCCAAGACAAATGGAGTTGATCCACGATGTTAAAACCGGATTTTAGTGAGGAAAATTTCAATATCGGATCTATAACACTTTCATGGGATCCGTAGTAGCTTATGCGAAGTTTAGACCCACAATATTTCTTTTTGATCCTGGACATCGGAGAGGTAAAAAGGGTAGGGAACCAATTAAAATTTACTTGGATCCGTTATAAGTCACGTGGAAACCACGATAGTGTAATTTGGATCCACAGTTCCAAATCATATGATCAAAATTTTGGATCCATGGATCCAGATTTAGTAAGGGGACTTGCGAAGCCGAATGGACTTTGGATCCATAATAAGTTGGTAGGGATCCATAATAATGTAACTGAATCCACTGAATTTTATTAGGGTTACATTTTAAAAACTTAAATATCTAATAAGTTAAACGTTTTAAAACGGGTCCGGATCCTCTGGTGGATCCGGACATGCCCAAACCTGGACCTCGCTGTGATGGGTCGCGGGTCACGGGTTCGGTCAAACCAAACCCGCAACAATAGTGCGTCAAAAAGGTAAACATGAAAAAAAAAGGGGCTTTAAGTTAAAAATGGTTGGGGCTGCTATAAGCCCTGGCCGATAAGAAGGGGTGTTAGGGTTCTCTCAGAACCTAACGCAGGTTGTATCATGTAGAGGAGGAGGCTGAGATGGTGCGCAGCTGCCAGTGTGGGGGGTAACAGCCCTTCCATTTCGCAGGCCACCCTCTTATAAATCCCTCTTCTCTCGCTCTCCCACCCACTCATCTCTTCCTTCTCCTCCTGCACTCTCTACCTCCCTATTTCTTTCTTTTCTCTCTGTCTACCTGCGTGCAGCAACCTCGACCATCGCCGACGCTGGTCAATGTTGCCGGCGACCTTGCACGATAGCCGAACCTGCCTCTCCTCTCGTCTCCATGTTCCTCTCGATCGTGCTCGATAGTGGAGTCGTGAACGCCGGCGAAACCTCCATCTCGCAGCATCAACCACCATCACTCTGGAAAAAGGTAGGTCTTACTGATATTTTTACTTGTTTTGGGTATTGGGTGTGTTCGAGCAGTCGATGTGGGTTTGCCGAAAATCCCAGACCTTCAATTTGGGGATTTCAGACTTCGATTAGTAGGGTTTTTACAGTTTGCAGGGTACCTTGTGTAAAGCTTGCAGTATGCACTCTGTCCAACTTTTCCTTCTCCCTTTTTGATTGCTCTGGGGTTCGTTCGTTGCTTATGTTGTTTACTTGGATGTAGGGAGGACAAATCAGCTGAACTGGCCTATCTAGGACACAGCCATATTCTTCAGGTTTAGCCTGGGTATCCAAAAATATGGACCCAATTAAGTTTTGCGTTGTTATTGGACGTAGCAGTTCTATTCCATTCCAAAAATCAATTGACCTTGCCGAGGGCTGTGGTAATGCAGCTACTTAATGTGTCAATTCTGAAAACTGGAAAAAAAAATATGTATGTTAGGGTTAACTTGTGAAATAGCTGGCGATAATGATGTTTGAAAAAAAAAATCCTCTTAAATTTGGGTTAAAATTTTGGGGCGTTACACTATACAAGAAGAAACAAACCAGATTTGAGTGCCAAATTTTCTAGATCCACCTGACCTGAATCTGTAAGACCATCAATGGCACTTAGCAAATATGACAAGATGATGGTGGAGGACAAGAAATAGTATATTACCATTTGCATTATATAGTTAATATTAAAGAACTTGGTGCTTGTGTGAACTCAACTGATGAACATGCCTTTTACATGTAGATAAAAGAAGCACTAGTAGAGCAAGATAAATGACCAAAATAGACCCAACGATGTTATAAAATATAATGCAAGTGTTAAAAAATAAAAGGACTACAAAGAAAAATATAGCATAAACAATAACATATGTTGCTGAATAGTACTGCCATTTGCACTAAAATAGAATAAGCTGATTGCTGTGGGTAATAACAGCACGCAGCAAATCAAGACTTTTCAATGGCCTAACAGGAACTTGGGACATTGTGGATACCTGAGTTGTATAGTAAATTCTTCCTCTCTTTCCTCCCCTAGTTCTAGGAGGTGGTTTAAAAGCCAATGCTTCCTGCACAACTTGATTCAGAATGGAAGTACTAAGACGCCTTGACCTCTCTTTCTCAACCATGCTTGTGGCAGCAATGATCCTGAATGGAAATTTCCCAAATCAATTGAATAAGTTGCACTCTTGCTTTTGAAAAGCTTATTCTATATATATATATATATATATATATATATATATATATATATATATATATATATATATATATATATATATATATATATATATATATATATATATATATATATATATATATATATATATATCAAGGCCATAGATTCTTAACCAAAAAGTATATCATGATAAAGAAGGCTGACACTCATTTGACAATATCGAAAATATCAGAAAAAAAAAATGTTAAAGCACCCAAGGCTTGATCTCTGTCCATGCAATTAAGGTATGATGAGCTTCAGACTGTGATAGTGTCTTTTGAAACTATATTCTCATCATTTTCTTCTTAAAGAACATATTCTTTTTGCATATCATTAGTGTTAAAAAGTGTATATATATATATAATATGTATATTTATATATATATATTTTTTTCTTTATTTTTATTTTTCTTTTTTAGTTCATCTAGTTCATTTTGAACTAGACTCAAACTAGTCAGCACTTTGTTGTTGACTAGTTTAAGAGCCGTTGGACTAGCTCCAACGACTCTCTTTGAGTCCCTTCAAGGCCCATTCACAGCCTCTCTCTTCCTCTCTCTATTGTGTATAAATAGTGCTAACTCCCCTCTTTGTATCAATGCTTTTTAAGCATTTTATGTAATTGAATAAAGATTACTATTTTTACACTTGAGCCTTCTCATTTGTGCCCTTTTGTGGGTTTTGGTTAATGTAACTTTAATAGACACTTGTTGTGAGCATTTGTGCTTTTGTTGAAGGTCTTCATTTCATTACAATTAGATATGTCCAGGTGGGCAATAAGATCATGACTCCTAACACAGGAAGCACTTTAACTTTTCCTGGTAAAAAAATTGCAGCATTCAAGTTTTATATAGGTCGCATGGACACACCCAAAAAAAAACAATTGGAGTTTCCTATCTAGTATATAAGGGTCATGACACGAGTAAATTGGAATACTCTGTAGCTTAGATTTTTATATACAAGTAAAGATATAAGAGGTTAGTATTTATTTAGGTAAAAGAAGAGTTAGAGAGAGAGAAGGCATGATAATCCAATTCTCATTTTTCCTCTTCATATATACAACCTTTAAAAAAGAGGTTAAGACAAAATTTCCCTCATAACAAAACATGTATGACCATTACGTAAAAAAACGGCTTCCGTAGTCAAAAGATTTCTTCTAAAGTGCCATTGACATAACTCATGATTTGAAGGGTCTACCCATTTCTCAAACACTGTATGCACTCATTCATGATAGTATTAAGTGATTTTGAAAAAAACCTTGAACAGAATGGACATTAAATTTCATGTTTCAATGTGATTCATTATGTTGTGCAAGTAGGATTTGAATATTTAATTTGCTCACAAGGTTTGTTATATATGCACGAAAACATGATCTGACACAAGGTAATAAACATGAGGAATCCAAGAATTTCATCTACATGGTTTTATAGTGATTATTGCATCCAATCAAATTATTTCATAACACAAGAACCTGTCACCATAGGAAGTCCCAGACACATTCAAGAAAAAGAAATAAAAACAAAGGTCAAGATTAAAACTCTAACAATGGCACTTCATGAAACTGACATATCAAAGAGTACTGAGTCACCATAAATATTTTATTGCACATTTATAGATGATATAAAGCATGGAGAAGGTTCATAAACCATAAAAGAATGTCCATCACAAATTATACCAATATAAAATTGGATAGCCTTAAAATCCATAATTAACATACCAAAGCTTATGCATTGTGTGATTTACATTTCTAGTGTTATGACAGGTGCATGTTTGTAAGAACCACAAAGACATGATTCATCTGCTTTTGTGGATTTTGAATTTCTTTCTTAAAATCATAGAGCTCCAGATAAAACACACCAGCCAGAAAAATATGAAGCTCGGAAATCAAGTCAAATTCACTGAGCAACACATTGTTGAGCTAAACATACGTGTCCACACTCTGACCAGTTGTTGCAGTTGAATAAACAATTGGTGCCCAATCAAGAATGCGAAGCTTCTCCCTGACATCTTGTTCATAGTGAGTGGTTGTCTGGTGGTTTTTATTAGGTATCGTGTCCCATTTGTTCACAACAATAACACAACCCTTTCCTTCTCTTTCAATTCTTTCCGCTATCCTGCAATCCTAACGCAATCGAAAATAAAGAAGTCAAACAGAATAATCTAAGATTTCTGAGAATAGTTTCAAGCAACAATAGCATCATTATGCCAAGATGCATGATAGAAAAAGATTATTATCAAACAAATAACAAATCCATGCTTCATAAACCATAGCTAAAGTTTGTTATGCCGAAAATCAGAGGCCACTAGAGTACATTTAGTATTCCTCTATTCAAGTTTTCTCCCTTTTCTTTGTTATTAGGAGTGTAAATTCTAATTCCAACAGAAGTATGAATAGTGTCATTACCACAAACAGGTCCTTGAAGAGAATTATACTTTTCTATCAAGGCATCTAATCCAGAGAACAACCTGATTGTCCCTCAATATTCTGGTAAGAGCTTCATCTTATCCAATCTCTAGCCATGGCAGCATCATAACTTGTGTCCGAAAAGAAACTTGAACAGATTAACAACCAAAATTTTGAACTAAAATTAACTAAGAAGCACATTGTACATTTAGAGTGTAATGAAACAAGCAAAATAATACAAGAGAGTGCCTCTGATGGGCTTACTAGAATACAATAGCAAAGAACACAAAGACTACTTATGGGTCAATACAAGATCACATACATCTAGGCCACTTAGGGGCCAAGAACACAAGTGAATATATATAATTTATTGACAGTAAAATGCTTGAGAAAGCATTAACTTTACAAGAAGGGGAACACACCTATATATATATGTGTATATATTTTTTATATATTTTATCTTGTATGTAAACTGAAATACCCATCAGGGGTATTTCAGCCATTTTCTTTTGTAATAGGGGTTAGCCCATTAGAGGCTGACTTTATATTTTCTGTTTTATTTTTTTTATTTATTTTTTTTATTTATTTTTATTGTTGTGACTGTTGGGGACAGCCCAACTAGACGTCGGGGGCTAGCCCAACCTCTAGTTGGGCTGCCCCCTTTGCTCTCCTTTGTTGCTTATAAATACGGATCTTCCATATTATGTACCCTATGCTTTTCTAAGCATTTTGTTAATAAGAACTCTTATATTTTTTTACTTGTGACTCTCTTTGTGAGTTGTTAGTATGTATCTCCATTGTGTGGGTGCATTTAGTCCATAAGTGACCACATTCTTTTTTTAGTATCCCATTGTAGCCTGTGAGGCACTCCTTTGAGTTTTTGTTGGTTTCATTATATGGTATCAGAGCCATCGGTATTGAGATCCATGTGAAGCTTGTTTGTTTGGATGCGAAATTGTGGATCGTGTGATCATGGGCTCGTGTCCAAAAGAACTTCACTTTCATTCTTTCCTCTTCTCTCTCTATCTCCTTCTCTGTAAAACCTGTAAATTTTGGATATTATTAATAAATAAATAATTCATCTTTAGCTTTGAGTTAGAAATGTGTTTCTATCATTTAAATCTCATTTATTGGTGTTTAAATGCTCAATTACTCATTTTTGGCTAACAAGGGTAAAATTAGTATTTTTAAAACTAACTCAGATATTTAACAATAAATTATATTACTTCTAATCAAAAACATGTTTTTAAGAGTTTTATAAAATATTGATGTGATATCATTGAATTTTGGAATTTACTAGATGAATTTAGCAAGTTAAAAATATTAATTTTTAACCAAGAGGCATTTTGGTCATTTTAATCAAAAGTACTATTTAAAATATTTAATTTATGTTTTGCAGTAACCAAATTTGGTGATATGGAGATGTTGGTGTATGCAGCATTTTCTGCTCAGCACTTAATATTTATTGGTGGTTCACTCTATCTTTCTGGATTTTTTGGGATTTTATATTTTTAGAACTTTTAGCATTTTCGACCGCCCACCAAGTGTTTGTTGCATCGTTGCTTGAGCGGTCTTTGCGGATTTCGAAACCCCTTAATCTTTTGGGTTTCGATTTGTTGTTCTTCATATTATTAAAGTAAGTTTCCTTAACTGAACTTGTAGAGAGCATGTTTAGGCACTAATTGCGTAAGCATGATGTGCTAAATACTTCATTGAATTGCAAATACAAGTTATGTGCATATACCGCACATAGTTGTGGATATCTAGGGGTGCTATGGTTGCCTATTTGTTTAACTTATTTGAGTGCAAGATATACCAAAAATGTGATACTTATGTTAAGTATCAAAACAGCTATATGCCAGTGTGCATTGAATGCAATGCAATGCGAAATGCAAATCGGATAAATGCCCGTAGTAAGTATACGTGATGCAAATGCATCATACAATAATTTATTTTATTGTATGAGACACCTTCATGCTCACACACTTCACTCAGATGTGGATATCTAGGACTCTTGTGATTGTAGTTCGGAGATCATGTTTGTCATGATTGTAGTTAGCGGAATATGGAGTGTTTGTTGTAGGTACACCTGTGTGCGGGTTTGAATGTTTGTTCACTTATGAATGTATAATATGTACGTAACGTATGTCATTATACATTGGTTTGCGCGTACAACGTTGTTTTGTATATTTACATGAATCTGACACATGGTGAACATATAACTTCTATGAATGCCTGTAAGTTATGTTCGATGCATATTGTGAGTATTATATATATTGCCTTGTAATATGATTGACTCATTTATTCTTATGGAAGAATGCATGCGAATGTTATAAATTGTTTTGGACTCGTATGTCTTGGTTGCTTGAGAAACATGTTTGTATAATGTATATTGAAATGGTCAATAAGATTTTGACGTATCTTTCTTATGTAATTATATCTACAGTGATATATTGACTTGTGATATATTGACTTACGTGGTGAAACAATATATATGGCATTCATCATGTGTGCATAACTCAAACTACATAAAAGTTATGTATGTTGAGGTTTAGTTACTTCGTATTATGAATTGGGCATGTTCATGTATGTATGCATAGAACTCATGTTTTGTTTATGCATGCTTCGATGTTCAATTTACAAAATGCAATGTTCTTTGTGGTGATGATATGATGCATAGGATAATATGTTTTTGTATGACATGATTTATATGTCATGTGATATGAAATTACGTGTGGTTATTCCCCCCGCAACCATTGTTGCAGTTCGTTCCCTAAGACTTATATCGTTGATGTTTGTCGTGTCACCACCCTAGTCAAGTTGTTCAATGAGTCCAGAAGATCGTCACACCTAGCTTCCCAAGTTATTTAGTCGAGCAAACATTCTATCATAAGTTTCTCCATCTAACTTGATCACAACGTAAATTTAATAGTGTTCCTAGCAATATATCTAGGGTTTCGATATTCATGCAACCAAACAATTTGTTCAAGCAAAAAAAATTAATTTAATTCAAATTCTATTTACTTACAAAGCTCTTACAGGGTCACTGGAAGGTCGTGAACCATATATTATTATCTTGCTCTGATACCATAATTGTAACGCCCCAAATATTTAACTTGAAAATTTTGGAATAAAATTTTTTTTTTCTAAACAACAGCGAAAAAAAATTATTAAATCCTTAGTCAAATTATTTGGGCGGGTTACAAGTAATAGCACAGACTCAAGGCATTTAAGTAAAATAAATTCTTGCATTGAAATACTACAAGTTATCATTCACAACTTGGAGATTTATTACAAGTCAGAAATCCTCAGGACATCCGAAGAAGATATGGTCACATGGCACTGTCCGCAGCGACGACCGCAATTGCTCGTCATACTGTTTTCCTGAAAATATTAATTCAGAAGGGGTCAGACTCCCCTGTCTGAGTAAGAAGCAAAATATTTATATGAATGTGCTCAGTGTCATGTGTACAAGTATATGTGCAACACATGAATATAAGATCTAACAGTAATTAAACAAGCTTTGAATGTATAGTTCACTAACTACAAGTTTTTCATGATTTACTATATAAAGAAGGGACCTCCATGAATGACATATCATATTAATGAATCACATTTAGATTTTCATAATACCCATTGAGGAACTGTTCCCAAAAGATTCTCTGTGAGGGTGTGCATGACCAGATCAAGTAATCCGATTAGAGCGGTAAGTCTCTATGAGAAAGTGCATTGTCCAATAGCGGGTACCTCGCAAAGATGGTATATTCTTATAAGGAAGTGCATTGTCCAAGATCAGACAGACCATCCGTCTAGGGCGGTAACTCCGTCTGAGGTTGTACATTTTTCAGACCGAGCGATCTAGCGTGGATCTTGTGAATATTTATATAGTTAAATGAAATGTTATGATAAATTATGACTATCTTCAAAGTTGATTGAGATAGACAGTTATGCATCTATAGATTTGGCTTTTTTGTTGTAGCATGATTATATACTGAACTCAGATGTGAGAAGCAGATCCTTATTAATTTTAAATCTTGATATGAGGTTATGATTGTGATGCTTATGTTAGCATCTATGTCACATGGGTGCGGGTGCGGGGATTCGGCACTTCCAAAAAACCCGGGTGCGGGGGTGCGGCAGGGGCAAAAATGAAATATATATATATATATATATATATATATATATATATATATATATATATATATATATATATATATATATATATATAAAGGGGTCCGAGGGTTCCCCGATGCGGGTTTTTTCAAATTTCATTTTATATACAAGTGCACGATAGTGCACCCATCTCGTCAGGAGAACACTGAATACTAATAGCCAGCAAGGCTACCAGCCTACCACCATCATTATCATTTATTATGGAGAGAGAAAATCCTTTACGAAAAAGAAGGATCAGCAAGGCTACCACCATCATTATCATTTATTATGGAGAGAGAAAATCCTTTACGAAAAAGAACGATCAACAAGGCTACCATCATTTATTATGGAGAGAGAAAATCCTTTACGAAAAAGAAGGATCAGGATTGAAAAGGCAGGAGCAGCAGCAGCTGTCAGCAGAATTTTTTTTTTTTTAAATTCTACAGCCCATTTCAAAGGGCAATTTTTTTTAAAAAAAAAATCCAAAAAAAAAATAGAACTAAATGATCCTGGGTGCGGTCAACGCACCCAGGATCGAGTTGACCGCACCCAGTGCCGCACCTGCACTCGCGTCGACGCGGGTGCGGCAACCTGCTAGCCGAATCCCTGTGACATAGGTTAGCATATAAGTAAATGACGCATCACGCCTACAAATGACTAGTTTTGTCTTATTAGGTGAATAATACATCACGCCTAAATAGTTTCATTATAAATGATTGCATTATGATTGTCTAAGTGAATATATCACACTTATGTATCATGATTGATATGTATCATAAATATCTAATTAAATTACTTAAAAGGTATGTGTGTGTTTCACGCAGGGATGTTCAAATGTGATTGGACTTATTGTTTATAAGAATTATAAATGCATATAAAACTGATGCAATGATCTGAATGTCTTTATATATATATATATATATATATATATATATATATATATATATATATATATATATATATATATATATATGTATATTTTATTTATTTATTTATATGATAACTTATATGACTTGAATGCATATAGATTATGCTTTATTGTGTGAGTTAAGTTGAATAGAATACTAAGTGATGAAATATTTTTAAATACTTTATGTTCAAATAAGATGAGAGAGAATCGTTTACGGTGGTTTGGACATATTCGACGAAGGCCTAATGATGCTCCAGTTAGAAGGATGGAGAAATGAGAAAATATATTAGTTAAAAGAGGTCGGGGTAGGCCTAGGAAGACATGGATGGAGGTGATAGGAAAGGATATGAATGCTTCGAACCTCACCGAGGACATGGCATTGGATAGAAATGAATGGAGGAGAAGGATTCATGTGGAAGACCCAGAATGATTTTCTTTGTTGGTTCATATCGCCGACCCAAATTGTTTTGAGATGAAGGCGTAGTTGTTGTTGTTGTTGTTATGTTCAAATGCTTGCAATTTGCTCCTATCCTCATTCATTAGCAGGCCAGACATCAGTTGAAAACACCTAAACAGCAGTCAGTTCCTCCATATTCGGTCCTCTTCACTGATGCCAAAAGTGATCAAGTAATCCGCGAAAAGAGTATGGGTAACTGTTAGAATTTCAGGTACATCAGTACCTTTTAAGAAGGCACTCTGTGTTGCTTTACTGAAATGACTGAAACCCTTGCAAGCAATATTGAACAAAATGGAACATAAAGAGTAAATACGAACTGTTCTTGTTGTTTATAGTAACTGAATGGAATCATGGATGTGAATGCTAGAATGTTTCTGACTGTAACTAATGTATAGAAGCCATAAAGTAACAAAAGGCTGCTCCAACAATAACAAAAGCAGCAGCAGTCCAAGTTGGACTTTCGACAGTGAACTAGAGACAGAACTATTCTATAGGGATGAATAGTACAATTTAAGAGTCAAATGTTAAACAATGGTGGCAAAAACAATTATTTTGCTAAAAAGTGCACGTTGACATCCAAACATAGAGTCAACATGCCTCCAAGTCGGTAATGATTAATGATTCATCATCAACAATTTTGAACAAAATAAAAGCCATTTTAATGTTTTCAGAGACCAATTTTACATACATATACTCTCTCTCTTCACACACATATTCCAGAAATGAACTAAAAGGACAGAAAAAAGCACCTGCTCTGTAATGCATGCCATGGCTTCAATAACAAGAGCTACAACATCTGCACGACGTACGGCACGGAATGCTCGATTCACTGAGAGGGTTTCTGTCATGCTACCAGCTGAAGCAACTACAGCTCTTCTTCTTATCCCTGCTGTATCAATAAGCCGGTACTTCTGCAAACAGATTGGGTTAGTAGAAGCAGCGACTTCAAGAAACTAAGAAGCGACCACTAATGATTCAGAAGTGTCAATCAGTTAGCCTTGATACAATTTGCATGTATTCAGCAACAAAGGACACACGATAAAGGCTTCAAGACAGTTCTCTAAAGGAAACTAAAACATGGTAATCAGATATACATAACAATGACCGACTTGTCTGATAGCCAATAATAACATAGAACTGAAAATTACACTCGAAATCGAAACAAGCATGACAACGGATTACTATTCCTTTAAGATGCCACAAACCTGCCCATCCAATGCAGTAAATTCAGTATCGATTGCATCACGCGTAGTCCCACTGATTGGACTAACAATTGTTCTGTCTTCTCTAACTAATGCATTCAAAATACTGCTCTTGCCAACATTAGGTCGGCCAACAATAGCAACAGCAGGGATTCGCTCCTCCACTTCATCGAAACTTTCAGAAGCCTGCATTCATCCAACACATTATCAACTTGGCAATATTTAACATATAAAATTTTACTAGTAGCAAGCCATTATCATCAAGAATATGGACACACTACACATGCACTATGAACCCAAGATTAATCAATATCACCGACTTCAATTAATTACAAGCAAGTCTTGATCATCAAGAATATGGATATATTATACATGCACCATAGACCCAAGATTCATTAATATGACTAAGAAACATGTAACTGACACTTCACAACCAGCTTAAAATGCTTGCCATTTAACAAATCAATACCTACATGATCATAATATCTTCACATCTCAGACAATCTGGGTTAACAGACACCAAAAAATATGTATTTGAAAGTCTAGAAGTGTTCTTACAACAAATCTTGGAGATAGGCCTGAGTTTTTCCACTACATTGTATTCCATCCACAGGTATTTGGATTTCAAACTAATTGACAATATTCATGGTCAACTGCACATAAGGACATCCTATCCTAAATATTCTATATAACATTTCCAAAATGATATTTTTTATGTGTTTTGAAGATGTAATTATAAATTTGTTTGGGCATGTGTATATTTTATTTCAAAAATAAAAAAGTGTTCTCTCTCTAACTATAACTACTTTACCTTTCCAAGATATTTAGGAAGGTATACTTTACCAATTTTAACTTGAAAGTTGAAACCACTTAAATTTCATAATCATTCCTTATCTATGCAATCTTTCTACCTTTTTGTTTTACCGAACAGTGTGAGAGTAATACTCAGCAATTTTTAGTATTTTATGAATTAGATCCATTATAAAAACAATGGATAGCCATTCTTTATAGTCAGTTGTCTTTTAAGTGTACAAGAAAATCAGACATTTTTGCTATCAATTTTGGTTTAGGTAATTGTTTTTGCAAATGCATTTTTTATTGAAAATAAGTTATCTCATATGATCTTACATGTATACGTAATTTCATGTCTTTATTTATTGTATTTTTTGTCATACCCAAAATTTCAATTTAAACTAAGGGCTACTTTTCAGGTAAGTATTTCCTTTCTGGGTAATTTTTAAACACTCCTAATAAATATAACCACCTAATTCTCAATTTTCCACCAAAACTTTATGTTAGGTTAACAAATACTCAAAGGATGGTTATTGTGAAATTTGTTGTTAATAATTTGCATAAAAGACTATTTTATCCCTGCAAATGACTAACATAGATTAATGTAATCATCATTCTCATCTTCATTACCGCCTCATTCACAAAAAACCTAACCAATACCATCCCATCTCAACATCTTTTTATGCAACCTCTCATTTGGCCGGTTACAAGCACCCAACCTTAACATACTGCTCTCTCTCTCTCTCTCTCTCTCTCTCTCTCTCTCTCTCTCTCTCTCTCTGTTTTAACAAAAAATGAACTAACATGTACAACATCCACTAAAGACGCAACCCACTTTGTACAAGGCACAAAATAAAAACCATGCTCAACAAATATGAAAATGGGTCAAGTCAAGATTGATCCAGTAGTGGATCCGATTTTGAATAGTGGATTCATTTTGGCTTTGGTTTTGCCAATTCAAAGCATCAGTTATGACATGAATTCATTTGGTATTGTATCCATTGAGAGAAGGTAAAATATATTGATTTTTATTTGGAAAAGATAAAATGGGCTAAGATTAATATTTGACTTCAACTCGGATCAACCATATTTTGTTTGTGTGATTCTTACCCGAATCAAGTGAAATCTAACCATATCTTTACCAATCAAGCACGGATATAGATATATTGTATCTGAATCTTACCAATGTTATCAGTATTGTATTGTATGATATGATACGCAGTATCAGTGTGTGGTGGGTAATTGATACGACATAACCCATATATCTATTTATTACGATTATCGAACCGAGACGGTATGTATCATATGATACATGGGTGTATTGTACCGTATCGTACGATACACCCTGTATCGTACAAGTCGACAAATGATTTTTTACTTTTTTTGCATCGAAAAAGTGGCGAACAACCACTTATGGGGGCCATTTTTAAGCACCCATTTTTTTGTGTTCTCAATTCCAAACCCTCATTTCTAAGGCATCCCATCCATTTTTTAGATCAAATTCACCCTAAAGTTTGGGGTTTTTGCTAGATTGACACAAGCCACACAAGCCCCAAAACAAGATGTAATTTTTCATTATGACCGAGAAATGTTTGATAATGAAGACGATTGATGAGTCTCGTTGTAGTGAATTATGCAGTTGCTATGTCACAGGGACTCGCCTAACAAGGTGTTGCACCCGTGTTGATGTGACGTGACGTGGGTGCGGGTGCGGCACCTGGTGAGGTCAACATAAGCTTGGGTGTTGTTGACTGCACTCAGGGTTATATTTATCCAAAATGGACTCGGTCAATTCTGACCAAGTCCATTTTGGACCATTAAAAAAATTAAGAGGGGGGTTTAGGGCACGACACTTTCTCCCCCCCCCCACACCCCCCCGACCCCGACTCCTCCCCATCCCTGACCCCTCCTCTCCTCCTCCTCTTCCGACAACCCTTCCCGACCCCTCCCATCTCCTTCTGCTCTTCCGATGATGGCGACAGCCACGAAGGCACCTCTCTCTCTCTCTCCCCCCCCCCCCTTCTATTTTGCTTCTCCTTTTCCATCGCCTCCTCTTCTTCCTTTGTTGTGATGTCGAGACTCTCTCTCCTTTTCTCCACTTTCACCCCCTTTTTCCCTTTTGTTTTTTTTATTTTTTATAATTTTACAACACTTAACTCCGCTTGTGTAGTTATACACTGCCGGTCCCAAGCCCAGATAAAGGAGGAGGGTTGCGGTAGGCCTGTGACAGCCAGCATAAAAACTTTGTCATATCCTATGAAAATGAACCAATATGAGAATTTCGTTGGGGCGTTCCCTACTGAGCGACGCGCTGTACTCTCTAGGCCCGGAGGCAGTGATAAATGTGCAAGGGTTGCTAGGTCGTCGCCCAGAAGCGACGCGTCACACCGGCGCCCGGGTGTGGTGTCAAATAGGCAAGGGTTCCCTCACTTTGTTGGACGGGTGGGGGTAAAGAAGTTAGTCCAAGACCATAAAATTAGGTTAGCCACTTGGAACATAGGGTCTTTAACTGGTAAGTTGGTAGAGTTAGTAGATGTTATGTGTAGGAGAAAGATTGATATTTTATGTCTTCAGAAGACCAAATGGGTAGGTGAGAAAGCTAAAGTGATAGAACCTTGGGGATATAAGATTTGGTATACAGGAATAAATAGGAATAGGAATGGAGTAGGGATTGTTATGAGTCGTCAGTTTATAGATAATGTAGTTGAGGTCCGTAGGAAGGGTGATAGAATTTTACTTATTAAATTAGTATTAGGTACGGATATTATTAATATTATTAGTGTTTATGCACCTCAAGTAGGTTTAGATGATTCCATTAAGCATCAATTTTGGGAAGATTTAGATGGAGTAGTACAAGAGACATCTTATGGAGAAAAGCTTTTCATCGGCGGTGACCTTAATGGACATGTAGGCATTAGTAGGGATGGATTTGAGAATATCCATAGAGGCTATGGTATAGGAGAAAGAAATGAAAGTGGAGAAAGGATTTTAGATTTTTGTTTGTCCTATGATATGATCTTAGCAAACACCTGGTTTAGGAAGAGGGAGTCTCACCTAGTAACATTTAAAAGTGGGGTTAATACGAGTCAGATAGATTTTTTCCTACTTAGAAAGAGAGATAGGGGTTGTTGCATCGATTGTAAGGTTATACCAGGAGAAAGTGTAGCTACACAACATAGAGTCTTAATTTTAGATCTTAGAATTAGACAATGCCGCAAAAGGGATAGACATAGGATAGATCCTAGAATTAAGTGGTGGGCACTGAAAGGAGCTAAACAAGGAATGTTTGTAGAGCAGGTAGTTAAGGAAGTTGATTGGTGTCTCGAGGAGGATTCAAAATCAATGTGGAATAAGATAGCGGGTGGTATGAGAAAAGTAGCTAAGGAGGTATTGGGTGAGTCTAAAGGCGGTGCACCACTAGGTAAGGATACATCATGGTGGAATGAGGATGTCAAATTAGCTATTAAGGTTAAAAGAGAGTGTTATAGAAATCTAAGTAAGAGTCGTGATAATGAGAATTTGGAGAAGTATATGATAGCAAAGAAGGAAGCTAAAAAAGTTGTTCGAAACGCGAGGGCTAAGGTATATAAGGAGGTTTATGACAAGTTGGATACCAAAGAAGGCGAGAAGGATATTTATAGGCTTGCAAAGATGAGAGATAGGAAATCGAAGGATTTGGGTATGGTTAGATGTATCAAAGATGAAACGCAAAGGGTTTTAGTCAAAGATGAGGAGATTAAGGAGAGATAGAAAGATTATTTTGATAAGCTATTTAATGATAGTCATGCTCAAGATCTTGGAGACTTCTCCATTCCTTTTCATGAGATAAATCGTGACTTCATGCGCAAGATTCAAAAGAAAGAAATTGCAGAGGCTTTGAAGAAAATGAAATCAAGAAGGGCAGTTGGCCCAGATGGTATACCTATCGAGGCTTGGAAATGCTTGGGAGAGAAAGGTTAAGAATGGTTGACAAATCTTTTTAACTTGATTTGGCGAACAAATAAGATGCCTAATGAGTGGAGGAAGAGTACTTTGGTGCCTTTATATCAGAATAAGGGTGATATACAAGATTGCACAAACTATCGTGGTATAAAACTCATGAGTCATACTATGAAACTTTGGGAGAGGGTGATTGAGTCTAGGTTGAGGAAGGTTGTCATGATATCGGAGAATCAATTTGGTTTTATGCCTGGAAGATCAACTATGGAAGCTATACATCTTCTTAGACAACTTATTGAAAGATATAGAGAGAGGAACAAAGATTTGCATATGGTTTTTATTGATTTAGAGAAGGCATACGATAGAGTACCTAGGGACGTTCTCTGGTGGACAATGATGAAGAAAGGTGTTTCTCTCAAGTACATTAGTATAATTAAAGATATGTATGAAGGAGTAGTAACCAATGTCCGCACTTGTGGAGGGGTGTCAACCAATTTTCCGATAACGGTTGGGTTACATCAAGGATCTGCTTTAAGCCCTTTCCTATTTGCGATAGTGATGGATGAGCTTACGAGATCAATTCAAGAAAATGTACCGTGGTGTATGTTGTTTGCTGATGATATTGTTTTGATTGATGAGTCTAGAGCTGGGGTTAATGCTAAGTTAGAATTATGGAGACAGACATTGGAAGCTAGAGGTTTTAAGTTGAGTAAGAGTAAGACTGAATATATGGAATGTCGGTTTAGTAAGCAACGAAGTAGTGATGGGAGTGTAGTGAAGCTTGGTGAGCAAGATATACCGGTGAATGATTATTTCAAATATTTGGGATCCATCATTCAAAAGTATGGAGAAATTGATGGAGATGTAAATCATAGGATAAAGGTTGGGTGGATGAAATGGAAAAGTGCTACTGGAGTGCTGTGCGATCGTAGAATGCCATTGCGGTTGAAGGGAAAGTTTTATAGGACGACTATTAGACCCGCTTTACTATATGGTACGGAATGTTGGGCTGCCAAGAGACATCATATTCAAAAAATGAGTGTAGCTGAGATGCGGATGCTTAGATGGATGTGTGGAAATACAATAAAAGATAAGATTCGGAACGAAGAGATACGTAAGAAGGTAGGTGTTGCACCCATTGAAAATAAGATGCGAGAGAATCGTTTACGGTGGTTTGGACATATTCGGCGAAGGCCTAATGATGCTCCAGTTAGAAGGTTGGAGAAATGGGAAAATATATTAGTTAAAAGAGGTCGGGGTAGGCCTAGGAAGACTTGGATGGAGATGATAGGAAAGGATATGAAAGCTTTGAACCTCACCGAGGACATGGCGTTGGATAGAAATGATTGGAGGAAAAGGATTCATGTGGAAGACCCAAAATGAATTTCTTTTTTGGTTCATATCGCTGACCCCAATTGTTTTGGGATGAAGGCGTAGTTGTTGTTGTTGTTGTATAATTTTACAACACTTGGCGCAAGCAAGTAGCTAGGTGTTAATTAGGTCAAACTCAGGCTTGATCCAGGTTTGATTGACCTGGATCGTTTAGACTCAAGTCTGATCTAGACTTTCAAAGCAACCCATATCTGAACCCCTGGACCTATTCTGACCCAATCAAACTTTGTCTTGCATCAAAGAAGAACCAAGTCTGAATTAGACTTGGGTCTGTTGGGTCTGCCTTAACTTAGCTTGATTCAGACCTGGGTCAAAGCAAACCTAGGTTTGAATCAGTTTGGGTCTATTTTGAGTCTTTTGACTTAAGTAAGATTCAGACCTGGGTCTGCCGGGTTTGCCTTGACTTAGCCTGATTCGGACATGAGTCAAAGCAAACCCAGGTGTGAATCAATCTGAGATTGTTTTTTAGTCTTTTGAAAGTGTATATATATACCCTCCCGCACCCACGCACCCAAGTTTTTTTAAAGTGCCGCATGGCCGCATCCGCACCTATGTGACATAGTGTAGTAGTAGTGAACTTTTGAGTCTTTTCAGTTTTTTCTACTTTTATGTTATTGACTTTATCTAATGAATTACCGAACTCTATTTCATGTAAACGACGAGTCAATAATCTATGTTTATTTTTATCCTATTACTTGTTTTTAATTCTTGTACTCATTCTTAAATTTATTTATTTTTGTATTTTAGTTTTTTATTTTTTTCTTAATTTTTTATGTTTTTTAATTATTTGCAAAATTTAAATGTCTTTTCCTTGTATCTTACGATACAATACGATATGATACACCCGTATCCTGAGACTTTTCTGTTAAATTGTATATAACTGTACATATTTTGTATATATAAAATATATGTGTGTGTATTTATAATGTATTATATATATACATATGTATATATATGCATTATATATATGTATATATATATATATTCCTATTTATTGTTGTAAGTGTAACTATTTTCTTTTTTACCTTTTCTTTTTCTTTTAGTTTGGTTCTTTTTGAACTAGCAATCAACATAAAGTTGACTAATCAATAAAGTTGTTGGAACCGTTCCAACAACCCTAAATAGAGCTGTTGGAGCTGGTCCAACAGCTCTAAATAGAGCTGGCTCTATCGAGCTCCCTTGTTGTATATAAATACGGGTGAACCCCCTCTCTCTACCGAATATGCACCATAATAAATTATTATTATTTTTATGCTCTTGTGCACCCTTGTGTGGGTTTTGTGAATGTGCCCCTTTGTGGGTTTGTGAGTGAACTCCATAGTGGGCGTCTTTTTTAGTGATTGTCCATATTTGTATCAACTTGGTGAACTTTGTTGGTAATATTTGAAGACTTTCATAACTTAACATGGTATCAGAGATTAGTGGAACCTAGCTCCTTTTTTATGTTCATGGGATCGTGGTCGTGCATTTGAAGATTAAAAATCAAGTGTTTGTGTGATCCATTGATAGTGCTCTTTTTTTTCCAAGACTTTGATGGAGTGCTCGTGTTCTTGTGAAAATGGATGACAAAGAAAGTGTCACCATTAGGCCCATGAAACTAAATAATACAAATTGTGTAACATGGTCTTCTATTATGAAGCACCATATTTGGAGAAAGGGGTTATGGGGACTAGTGGATGGATCCGATCTGAATCCTAGACTAGTTATAAGGTAGAGAACAAGAAAGAAGTTTCACTTACGAAGGGTGAGAAAACTAAAGACCTATCTACTTATGAGAAAAAGTGAAAAAAATGGAAGATAAGACATGCTAAGATCATGTCTTGGCTTATAAATAGTGTAGATATTAAAAAATGCTAAGTTTTGCTAAGTTTAAACATGCAAACAAAGCATAGTAATACCTCAAAAATATATATTCCCTTAAGGATATTGCGCATATGCAATTTGCAAGACAAAATTCGAACTATGACCCAAGAAGATAGAAGTATTAGAGAATATTACAACGATTTGTCCAAACTTTGTGAAGAAGTAGCCATTTTAGAGTCAAGATGGCATTGTGCCAAAGATATAGAATTTCACCAAAAACAAATGGTTGCATAACATTTATACCAATTTGTGAATAGTCTAATAATACCGGAATTTGAGTCCACAAAATCGGCCTCTTTTATAGAGGAAAGGTTTATATATATATATATATATATATTATTCTGTGTATTTATATATCAAAATACCTGATAGGGGTATTTTGGTCAATTCACTATGTAACTCATATATTTTAGGCTTTTCTATTTTTTATTTTTTTTATTTTTTTTATTTTTTTTATTTTTATTTGAGTCATCAAGGGACCATTGGGGGCCCCACTCTAATAGACGTTGGGGCTCCCCATCGTCTATTAGGGGGAGCCCCAATGGCCCCCCTTTTTCAGCCCAATCTTTTTGTATATAAAGGGGTCTTCCCCCCTCATGTACAGTATTGTTCTCTCTCACTTTTTCTTATTAATAATATTTCTCCTTGCCTTTTGGCATTTTCCCCATAGTGGGTTTGTGTGTTATGCACATTGTGTGCTTGTAATTTTCGGTTCTTTATTGAACTCCTTAGTGTTATCTTTTGAATTCGCATTTTCGCATTTCTCATTACATTGTATGAGAGCCATTGGGTTCCTTGTCATCTTGGAAGATATTTAAAGCTCTCTTCCCTTATCTACCTTCTTCTTCACTATGGAGCACGACTCAAGAGTGGAGCTCTCATTCATGCTCAACGGGTCGAACTATTTGATGTGGGCATCGGCTATAAAGAATCATCTACGTGGAAAGAAGCTTTGGGGCTTCATGATGGGGACCACTCTTGAACCAACATTGAAGCTCACCAAAATTGAAAGTGGTATTGAAAAGGCTCTTGATGGTGAAAATCGTTTGAAACCTTTTAATGAGCATCAAACAAAGGTAGAGGATTGGAAAAGTAGCCATGACAAAATTTTGGCGTGGTTCATGAACAATGTTTGACATTAAGATTTGTGCCAACATTGCTAAGTTTAGAAGAGCCAATAAAGCTTGGTTCTTCCTTAAGGGTATGTATACCCAAAAGGATCTAGCTAGACAATTATTTTGTCAAAAAAAAAATTAAATCCACTAAACAAGGGCACATGAGTGTTCGAGACTATTTTAGTGTCTTGTCTCCACTTTGGGATGAGCATGCTCTTCTTGAGCCCAAGTGGGTGGCTCCGAAAGACATTGAAATGAGAAGAGAACAAGTTGAAAAAAAACACTTTTTTCAATTTTTTCACGATCTTAGACCGGAATTTGAACAAGAGTATCCCTTCTTAGTAGAAGCAAGGCCTTACCTATTGAAGATGCCCTTGCCGAAGTATGCCAAGAAGAAACTCGTCTTGACATGACTTCCAAAAGTGATGAAATCTTGGTCGTTAATAGGCCAGGATCCAATGTTAAAGTCTATAGGCCTTCCCACTTTGCCAAAAACAATGAGTTTAGAAAGGGTGTTATTTGTCACTATTGTAATGAACCGGGTCATATTAAACCGGTTTGTCCTAAGCTTAAAGGAAATGTTCCAAAGAAAGAAGAAGTAAACAATAATGAATGCGACATTAAAGATACTCTAAATCAAATTTCAGAGGCTCTCCAACATCTTCTTAAGTCTTCTTCAACTTCGGGTGTCGCCATTGCATCTTCATCGTCTCCTCCAAGTATGTGGATTCATGACTCTGGTGCTTCTTTCCATATGACACCACATAAAAATATCCTTTCTAATATCTACTCTAACTCCACATCGTCTTATGTTTCAACGACAGATGGGACCCCTTTAAAATTGAAAGCCTTGGAACACTTGATTTAAAATATTCTGAAGATTTTTTTGTTCCAAAAATTAATTTGAATTTATTTTTGGTCTGCCAAATCGCTGATCATGGTTGCAAAGTCTCTTTCTCACCTAAAGATTGCACCGTGCAGAATCTCCAGCCAGGGAAGCTGATTGGGCAAGGCCATAGGAGGGGCGATCTATATTTTATGAATTTTTTGTCTCTATCATCCAAGTCATTCTGTAATTTTGTAAATGTCAAAAGTATTGAAGTTTGGCATAAGAGACTTGGCCACCCGAATTGTTCAAAGATGTCTTTTTTTTCATTTTTGGAAAATACTTGTAAGGAGAGAACTATGACTTGTAAAGGGTGCATCTTTGGTAAATCAAAATCTATTCTATTTCCTCAAAGAAGTTTTGTCTCCATACAGCCGTTTGAATTATTTCACTCTGATGTATGGGGTCCCTCACCCGTCTTTTCCAAGGAAGGTTTTTCATACTATGTAATTTGTGTTGATGATTTCACTAGATACACATGGATTTACTTTCTAAATCAAAAATTCGAAGTATTTTTGTTCTTTAAAAAATTTTATGCAATAGTTAAAAATCAATTTTTAAGTAATCTATCTATCCTAAGATCGGATTCGGGAGGAGAATATATGTCAAATGAATTTGAAAATTATTTACGACAAAATGAGATTTGTCATCAAAGATCTTGTCCTAACACTCCACAACCTATGCCACATGGGTGCAGGTGCGACACGGGTGCGGCACGATTTTAAAATTTTTGGACACAGGGACTCTGCTATATATATATATATATATATATATATATATATATATATATATATATATATATATATTAAAAAAAGTGCAAAGACACAGCACAATCATAGTTTGTGACTGTGCAGAGCCCCCCCCCCCACAAGAATTTCTTTTTTTAATTCTATAGCCCAGAAAAATTTAAAAAAAAAATCCAAAAAATAGACCAAAATGACCCTGGGTGCGTTGACCACACCCAGGGTCGGGTTGACCGAGTCCGAGCCGCACTCGTGTCGGTGCGTGTCGACGCGGGTGCATCGACCTTGGAGCCGAGTCCGTGTGACATAGTCCACAACAAAATGGCCTAGCGGAAAGAAAACATAGACATATAATAGAGACAACTAAAACTTTTTTAATTTTCAAAATCATTTTGAGTCGAAGCCGTTTTGACTTCAACATATTTAATTAATAGAACACCTTCATCACCGTTAAACAAAATTTCTCCTTTTGAAAAACTTTACAATATTGTCTCCGGATTTAAAAAGACTAAGAGTTTTTTATTGTAAATGTTATGTTATTACTCACAAAAAAGGATAAGCTTTCCCCAAAGGCTATTGAGTGTGTCTTCTTAGGATATTGGGAAAAACAAAAAGGATACCAATGTTTTGACTTATCAAATAATGAACTTTATATTTCAAAAGAAGTTACCTTTCTTAAAGAAGAAAATGGTTTTACACATAATGATCCAAAAGAAGACGTTGACTACTCTTTCTTATTTGATTTACTACCTCGAGAACATTAATTTAATTCTATTGAGATCCTTGAGTCTCTCAATGATGATGAAAATCATATTGTACAATCTTCTAATAATGAAGGAAATGATTTGCATGAAAATGTAGATGAACATGTAACGAGTAATATACAAGTTTATACTAGAAGAAATGAAAGTAGTCATCCATGTGCCTTTGACAAATTTTCTCAAAATAAATCTTTAGAAGAATCTTCACAAAGTCTATCAAATTGTATTTCTAAAGCACCAAATAGATTTGGATCTTATTATTCTTTTTCGCCAAACTTTAAAGCTTGCTTAATAGTTCTTCACTCCTTTTATAAACCATCTCATTATAATGATGCCAAACAATATGCACATTGGAATGAAGCAATGGAACATGAACTTAATGCACTCAAACTTGGGAAATAGTTAATCCTCCACAAGGGAAGAAACCCACAGGATGTAGATCTGTTTTTAAGGTAAAAACTAAAAGTGATGGCTCTTTGGAAAGATATAAAGTTAAATTGGTAATCAAAGGATATGCTCAAGAGTATGGGGTAGATTATGATGAGATATTTTACCCGGTTGCTCGAATGACTAGTGTTCGAGCTCTTATTGCAATTGCATCTATTAAGAAATGGCATATTTTTCAACTCGACGTTAAAAATGTTTTTTTTAAATGGAGATCTTAGTGAAGAAGTTTATATGGATCCTCCACTTGGCATGAATTTAAATGAAAAAATTTTGAAATTAAAAAAAGCATTATATGGTCTTAAGCAAGCCCCTAAGGCTTGGTATGATAAATTTAGTAATATATTAATTAATTTGGGTTTTGTCTCTTGTTATACTGACACTACTCTCTTTGTTAAGAAAAGAGGTGATTCTATTATAATTCTTCTTCTTTATGTTGATCATATGATTATCACGAGTAATGACAAAGAATGAGTAAATGACATTAAGTCTATATTAAAGAAACATTTGATATGTCTGACCTGGGTTTTCTGAGGTATTTTTTAGGCATTGAGGTGGCTTATTCACAAAGAGGAGATACACTCTATCTCAAATGAAGTTGGTTGCGGACATTTGTGCTAAGTCAGGGATTTAAGATGAAAAGAAAGTAGAAACTCCTGAAGTCATAAATGTTAAATTGAGACTTGAAGATGGTGTTCTGTAATGAAATATGCGAAAATAAAAACAATGTCCTGCAATGGACATTCACATATAGAAAGCAAAGAACAAGTCCAAAAAGGACATACACAAAAGCCAACAATGGCTTGCAAACATAAATTCTTATAAATGCAAGGGCTTTAAGAAGCCAATACTTTACAAAGGGGGAGACCCCACTTATTTATAGGCAAGGAGGAGTGAGAGAGAGAGGGAGAAAAGTAAGAGAGAGAGACCACATTGGGAGGCCCAACAAGGTGTCGTTGGGCTCCCAACGATCACAATTGTGACTGTTGGGGGCCCAACGACTCTTAGTTGGGACCCCAATGTGAATGCATTAAATGCATTTTAGGAAAAAGAAAACAAAAAAATAAAAGAAAGAAAATGGAAAATAAGAAAAAGAAAAAAGAAAAAAGACTACAATGCCCCTATTGGGCAGGGTTACAGGAATACCCTTATCGGGTATGATTGAATATATATATATATATATATATATTACATGTATTTTAACACCCTCCCTCATTCTTCACAGGGATATAACCGAAAGCTTGTTGAGAAGAAACATAAAATGAGGGGCAGCAAGGGCTTTAGTGAAGAAGTTCGCCAACTGGTACTCGGATGTAACGTAAAGCAGTGCTATGGTTCCTCTTAGGTATTCATCATGAACGTAGTGGCAGTCCATCTCGATGTCTTTAGCACGCTCATGGAAGGTGTGATTGCTTGCGATATAGATTGCGCTTTTGTTGTCACAGCACATCTTCGAAGGAGTAGAGATGACTATGCCCATATCACTGAGGAGACTTCTAAGCCATACAAGCTCCATGGTTGTAGTGGTCATTGCACGATACTCTACTTCTGTTGAGGACAATGATACTTTGTGTTGTTTCTTGCATCTCCAAGATATCATAGAGTCACCTAAGAAAACACAAAAACCAGTAGTTGAGACTTTATCATTGGGATTTCCCCCCCAATCAGCATCAGTATAAGTAATTAAATCAAGTGATGACGAAGAGGAAAGAAAAACTCCCTTAGTTATGGTGTTTTTGATGTATCTGACTATCCTTAAGACTGCACTCATGTGCACAGTTGTAGGTGCATGTTGAAACTGACTAACTGAGTGAACTGCGTGAGCTATGTCTGGCCGAGTGATGGATAAGTAGGTCAGAGACCCAACAAGTTGGTGGTAGGGAGTAGGATCCTCGAGGAGTGTTCCATCTTCTAACCTTAACTTTGCATTGATAACTTCAGGGGTTTTTGTCTTCTTATCATCTGAGATGCCAGATTTGGAACAAATGTCAGCAACAAGTTTCATCTGAGAAAGAATGTACCCTCGGGGAGAATAAGCTACTTCAATTCTTAAAAAATATCTTAAGAAACCAAGGCCAGACATGTCAAAATTCTCTTTTAAAACTTTCTTAATATCAATGATTCTTTGTTTATCACTTCTAGTGATGATCATATCATCAATATAAAGTAGTAGAAATGACCCTGCACTTTTCACAAACAAAGCAGTGTCAGTATAGCATGAGCGAAAATTTAAGTTTGTCATTACATTGCTAAATCTATCATGCCAAGCCTTTGGAGCTTGCTTTAAACCATATAATGTCTTTTTAAGTTTGAGAATTTTATTTTCACCAATACATACTCCTGGTAGAGGATTCATGTAAACCTCTTCATTTAATTCATCATTTAGGAATGCATTCTTAACATCTAATTGATAAATAAGCCATTTTTTAACTGACGCAACCGCAATAAGAGTCTAACACTAGTCATCCTAGCTACGGGAAAGAAGGTTTCTTCATAGTCTATACTGTATTCTTGAGCGTATCATTTTGCTACCAATCGGGCTTTATAGTGTTGTAATGACCCATCACTTTTAGTTTTAATTTTGAAGACCAATCTACATCCAATAGATTTCTTTCCAGTGGATAATGAGGTTATTTCCCAAGTTTTTGCCTTTTCAAGAGCACTAAGTTCTAAGTTCATGGCTTTAACCCACTGAGGAATGTTTTTGGCTTCATTATAATGTGAAGGTTCATAAAAAAAGTGTAACGCAATTAGACACGCTCTATACTTTGGTGTTAGAGACTCATAGGAAACAAACCTATTATGAGGATTGGAGATTCGGCCGGATCTCCTTAAAGAGGTTTCTTTTATGTTGGAGCCTTGAGAGTATTTTTCTAAGGCACTCATGGGAACTTGTTAACCACGCCTAACATAGGTTTGGATGGGTCTATCACTTTCATTTTCAACATTGTTAAGGGGAATATCCTCTAGATCATTCAAAAAAATCATTAGAGATTTTCTCTTCTTGAGGAGTCACATCTTCTTGAGAGAGAAGATCAAATAAGAAAGCATATTCGCTTTCGTCAATATCTTTAGTTTTCTCAAAACCATTTTCATTTTCTAAAAAGGTTACATCTTTAGATACATATAGTTTGTTATTTTTAATATCGAAGCATCTAAAACCCTTTTGATTTTCTCTATATCCTAAGAAAATACATTCAATAGCTTTAGGAGATAATTTATCTGTTTTATGTGTAAAGACAAAACATTTACATCCAAAAATTCTTAATCTATTGAAATCGGGTGTTCTTTCAAATAATTTTTCATATGGAGATGTATTTTGTAAGAATGAAGATATTATTCTATTTATCAAGTAAGTGAAAGTTAAAGCGGCTTCAGCCCAATAACTTTTTCGAATTTCTTTGGAAATAAGAAGTATCCTAGTGGTTTCGAAAATGTGTCTATGCTTTCTTTCGGCTAGAACATTTTGTTGAGGAGTCCTAGGACATGATCTTTGATGACAAATTCCATTTGTTTCCAAATAATTTTGAAATCCATTTGATAGATACACTTCACCCGAATCGGATCTAAGAGTAGAGATATTACTTGAAAATTGATTTTTGACTATCATATGAAATTTCTTGAAGAAGTCAAAGACTTCGGGTTTTAAATTGAGAAAATAGATCCACACATATCTAGTGTAGTCATCAATGAAAGTAACATAATAGGAGTATCTTCCTTTCGATATGATCGGAGAAAGGCCCCAAACGTCCGAATGGACTAACTCAAAAGATCTTTTGGACACAAAAGTTCTATTTGGAAAAGGAGTGGATTTCATTTTTTCAAAAATACAATTCTTGCAAACAAAATGTTTCTCATTACAAAATTTCTTTTCAAAAGGAAATGAGTACATTTTTTAGAAACTTGGATGTCCAAGTCTTCGGTGACAAGTTTCAATATTTTTATCTTGAACATGATTACAAAAAAAGTTAGTGGAAAGTTTCAATTTGCTCATGTAATAGAGATCTCCCCTCCTATAGCCTTGCCCAATCTGCTTCTCGGACCAGAGATCATGTATAGAGCAATCCTTAGTTGAGAAGGAGATTTCACACCGGATCCAACTAGAGGTGTTGGAAACAAGACTAAACCTAGGTCTAACTGGACTTATCATAGGAAAAACCATACTCAGGTCCGATGAGGATTAGCTAAACCAGACCCCTGCCATACCTTCTAAAATAATATGTTTTATATTTTTTGCATTGAAAAATTGCATATCTTAATCAGAACAGGGGTTGGACGCGGATCTGGTATGAAATTTCATAAACCATACTCGGTCCGCATATCAATTGAACCCTATAAGTCCAACCCAAACTCTTAATCGGATTTCATTCCTTCATACCAAACCCAGTACGGGTTAGCATCGGGTCATACCCAACCCATTGACACCCCTACTTACATGAATCAAATCTGGTTCGGCTGAGTTGAAATTCCTATAAAAAATAGGCCTAATTAGAATTTTGAACTCCATGCATTTAATCTAATCCAATGTATAACCCATACAAGTTTTAAATTAAAACCATACCAACTGAGCTCGAACTTGATTCATATGGAACAGGTTTTGGTCTAATTTTTTGTAACGCCCCGAAATCTTAACCCAAATTTTGAGGATTTTTTTTTTTTCAATACAGCGGAAACAAGTCATATTGTAGGGCTAAGCATTCCAGAACATTACAGATGGAGCAAGACCAAAACATTCTTTTCATTCCAATATCAATGAAAATTAAGATCAGAGTTCTCACACTATCCTTGGAACAGTAAATCCAAAAATCCCGATCGAAGCCTCATCCCGCAGTCGCTCCTGAATCCAACTCTTCACCTGAGATTTTATAGGAATTAGACTACAACTGTCTAAGTAGGAATTACTGTAATTGTTCTTGCAGGTATATCATGTGTCAAGTATATGGTGTGGGTGCCAAATGTGATTTTCAACTCATACAAGAATAAGTAAAGAACTACGCTACAACAGTCAACAATTTATGAGAAGCAATCTGACAAGTATCATCAAAAGCAATCATTTCAATATCCCATAACCACATATACGAATTCATACAATGATTCAAAGAAATGCAATTATAACAGATCATAATTCAGGAACGCATTCATGCCACAAGGTACATCCATTATGCATAAAGAAACATTAAATCATACTATGATGCATAATTTTATTACAACAAGACATTTAACATACATTGAAAGTTAAACATCATGCATCCACCAAACCTATAACAATTAAGGAAACAGATAACATATGCATGTTCTAATGCATAGTAAGAAAATGCATGACTTATGCGAAATGCATGAATCCTCTTATTATCTTTCCTTAAATTTCTCTTTCATATGCATGCCCTATTAAATGCATACATCTTTAAGTTCCTCTTTTTAATTACCGTGGCCCGCGGATACACCAAACGGGTACAAACCCCGAGGTCAAGTAGGTTCCCAGGGTAGCTTAACACACAATTTGTATTTTATTACTGGGTTCCCACTTAGCCCTCGACCGATATCAGGAAACAGCATCATCCATCGGAACATTAGACCTCCACATCTAATGTCGGGGACACAAGGGACACCCCACGCCCACAAGTGCCACTTCCTTGGTACCATAAACTCACAGCTGTGACTAACACACCACTCCCGGGTAAAGTGGCGGGCTCTCCCTAAAACCGTGGCCAGGAGAAGAACCACAATATCGGGTTCAGGGGCAACAACGTACACGGAGTTTTTGTATCCTCACAGTCTCCCCAAGACCGGATAACTAAGATTCTCATACTCCAGATGAGATATCCCAGAATGTATATTCACTGTTCTTATTTATAATATTTTTAATTAAGTCCATTTCTTTAAGTTTGCCACACATATGCAAAAGTAAAGTGAAAACCCCGCATCCTTCCTTGCAGGGACCCATTCGGGACTCCAGCCCGTACAAACCACTAGAACAGTGTAGTAAAGTGCCAAACGATCTTATGCGGTTTAAGTGATGCTTTTAAAAACATATATAAAAGAAAATCAAACCCACGGCTCTCCAGGCCGGTGATGGTCCCGTAGGCCATCGGTGCATCACATAATAAAACCAAGTAGTGTTTCATTTATAACACTAGGCCAAAATGCCAAAAGCATATATATTCATGCAAATATAAACCCAAACATATGCATGTCATAATTCATTCATATGCATTTTCAATATGTGTGTGTTACCTACATCACATATGGGTCTTAACCGATCCATGGTTTCTTTAAGTGTGTGAGTGTACATGTACAATTTCACATATAAATCAAGTGTACATGTTCTAGAAGACTTACTAATAATTGAATCATGCTCACACTCATGTGTACCATAGTCATAACAGTCAAGTGAAAACATAAATCTCCACGACAAGTGTATCCAAATGCGCATCCATATATGCCAATATAACCATGGACATGAAACAACAACACTCACAAGCATGGTTTCAAAGATTCATGTGCACGCGTACTTGTAAATGCATGTTTTTCATTGAAATAAACGTCAAATGCACATATTCTTTCAAATGTGTGTAACTATCAAGGCCCTGGCTCGGTTTGGAAATGTCATATGCCCATCAACATCAGTTTCTATCAAGCTCCACCTAATTGTCAACTTCAAAATTTCATTAAGTGCATGCCTATCTTCTGCATAATTTGGTCAAGTACAACCATCATGCAAATACCGATTCTTAGCACCTATATTTATATATATTTACAATTATATTTAGAGTACAAAGGTCTCTCTTCATCAAGAGGTTCACCTCCAGCCGACCCAGTCGACTGAGGTACCAACCAGGCTCAGTCGACACCAGTCAACTGGGTCGGGTCTGGCAAACAGACTGGATAACTAAGCCAGCCCAGCCAACCCCATTGGCTGGGGCCTGACAGCACCTGCACTGGCCCAGCCCAGCCTGTGTGTGCTGTCGAGGCTGGACAGTTACCCGCCTATATATATATATATATATATATATATAAGAACAATTACACGGTCATATATCTGATAGGAAGCATGATTATTGAGCAAGTATGCAGCTAAAACATTCCACAATTAAGAAACAGTTACACACCTACACACGAGAAAATTTTACCCATATAAATTAAGGAAACCTGTGAAAGAATTTTAAATCAACATACATGTACACCATGTATCTTGGTGTGGTTACTGATCTCCATGTTTTTCTCTACTAAACCGTCCAGCTCATACTCAGCCGAACACCCGGCTGGGTCTAACAGCATAACACTGTAGGTAGCACTGAATACGCTCCAGCGCCCAAATGCAGATGTACATGCTATGGAAGTTCTTTTCATGTGTGGACAAGAAAGTGGTGAAAGAAAATTCTACAAGTAATATTCCCATGTGTGCATGTAAGTGTACAATAATTGGCATGAACTAGGTATGTAAGTGTGCTGCAGAATTATACAAACTGAAATGTAAATAACTCCAACCGTTGACAGATAAACCTTACTATCACGTAATAGGTGTCAAGGCTGATTAAAGGCATTTAACTCAACTAAAAATTTATGCATATAAACGAATCACAACATTAAGATATTCTAAGCATTAAGTTTTCAGAACTTACATTAATTCGGACAAAAATTAATTTGAACCTGAATTCATTTCAGATAGTTTAATATAGGTTCCATAGTTGTAACACACTGATCAGGTGTCTTATACATATATATATATATATATATATATATATATATATTTTCACACCTTGATATTAACAGAGGTTAATCGACTTTGATTTACAGCCCTCCAACAGTGAAATTAGAATGACGTGCTTCCTCTCATAGGAGTAACATAACATTGTAACTAATAGTGGATAGTTTCAGTGATTTAACAAAATAAAATGGACATTCATGAATCAATTAGGGAAATAAAATTGGGAGGACACGGTTATCAGGGTATATGCCCTTAACAGAAATCTGAAAACTCCTGTAGCATCTATATTTTTCACAGCAGCCGAAACCTAAACCCACACCCAGCGTAATGACTCCTACTATCGATAATCCAAAATCCCCAAATCAGGGATTTGGCATTTCTGGTGGCTTAAAAACCTAAATACCCAAAAAAAAAAAACTTTCGGATTTTGGGGATTCACTACACCCTCATCGTATGCTTGACCCACAGAAAAACCAACAGGAAAACCTACCTTTTTTCCGGCGAGATGGTTGCTGCTACAACGAGAGGAGGTGAAGATCGAGAAGGAGAGAAGGGCTCGGCAGGGGCGGCGGCATCGATCCAGTCACACGTAGCGAGGGTGCCGGCGAGAGAGGCTCCAGCGAACTCCAGGGCAGCGTCGATGGCTTGCGCAGAGGGAGACGAGAGAGAGTGAGAGAAAAAGAGATGAGGGATGAGAGGAACAGGGGTTCGGGGACCCCTTATTGAAGAGGGCGACCCCCGAAAAGGAAGGAGCATCCCTTTTTCGGCGGCTGCGCAAGAGCCCTCCACTGAGCCAAAGCTATTTCCTGTGTTAGGGTTCCGAGAACCCTAATGCACTATCTCATCGGGCAGCTTTGTAGCGCCCTTACGTTTCTTTTTTTTTCACTTTATACAGTGCGGGTCGGGTCCAGTTCTGAGCCCTGCAAATCCGTGACTCGGGATCCAATAGTAAAGTGGATCCGGGTCTGATTTGAATGTGGATCCGACTCCGAAAAAAAGATGTGGATCCAAAATGTTGGATCCGTTTGGGTCCAGTCGTGGATCCAATCCCACGTAACTATTTTTTTATTTTAATTTATTTATTAAACATTATTATTACACTTATGCCTTTAATACCCATATATATTTCTTTTGGATCGAGGAAACGGATTTGGGCCCAAAATGTATAAAACCACTCATGCAATACAGATTATTTAGGGATCTTGGATCCGAAATGCAGTTCTCATGCCCAATTTTTGAAGGAAAACAAAACTTATTATTTTCAAATAAATTTAAACAGCTAAAGCCAACAATCCGGGTTGTTACGTCCTTTTGGATCCGGGTAACGGATCCTAACCTAAAACCTTAAAATTCGTAGATATTACATTTTTTGACCCAATTCAAATCTAAGTTTGATGAGACTTGAGATGGCCCAACCTAGTTAAAACCCTAGAAAATATGATAACAATGGTAATTGTGAAGAAGATGCCAAGCAAAGAAGAATTTTGTTTTAGGGCAAAAAGGCAATCGTGAGCATGAAGATAAGGATTACATACTGCATCTTTTGCAAAGGTAAAATGAGAATTTCAATGCATGAGTTAATGCTAAACCACGGTTCAGCTAACAGTGACTTACAATTAGGGGCATTTGGTGCCAGTACTTTAGAGTGCATTTGAAAAGGTAAAAAGCTTTGGTGTTTATAGTAATTATAGGGAAACTTTAGTGATTAATTGAAATTTACCCTTTCTTTCTGGACAACAATGAAGAGTTAATGTTCATGAAGTGGTACAGACAGTTTGAAACTACCACTGTTCATATTTCAGGTAAAGCTGGTCCGCATAATATACTACCAGTACAGAAGTGGGGTTCAGTGGACACTGTCAACTAAGAACCAACTTGCTAGGCAGAAAACATTGTATCAGTATCACTGTTCTGTATTTAAGTTTGCTCACAGGGACTTGCCATGATTGTTGGGTTTGGATTCTCACACCAATACATACAATCAAAAGTGAGAATAATACCACGAATAGTGTTTCTTGCTTGAGATAGTACACCACGTAGCAAGTAGGTAAACTAACAGCAGAAAATGACCACATGAATTGCCCTGAATCAAATCTAAAAATAATCATATTGAGTATGTGTCTCATATAGTTGGCTTCACCTAAATATATTCCAGAAAAAAATATTCCTCATGATGAGTTTCATTCAATTAAACTTACATTTTCTATCTAAAAAAGAGAGAAAAACATGTATGAGGACATTACCTCAATTACTTTAAGTTCGGAGCAAACAAGATCAAGAAGCTCCCCTGTCCCAGTTCCTGATATGGCAGATATTGGGAGTGGGGAAAACCTAAGGATCCACTAAAACAAATTAGCAAATCATGTCAATGCAAGAACAACTTTTTAGTAGCACTACCAAAATTGAAAAGCCAGCAAATAAGAAACAGGTATTATTCATCCAACTATCAAAATGCATGATCCATACAAACATTCTGATACATCCAATTGCTCATGCATCACGGAAATTGTTGAAAAGGAAAGGGAGAAAAAGGTACCCAAGCGACCAAAACTCAGATGCTTGCATTAGTCCCTTGCGTGGAGATTCACATTTATTCACTGCAAGAATTATCTTCTTATCTGAGTAGTTTTTCCGCAGCCAGTCTGCTATTTCCACATCAGCTGCCGTTAGACCTGCCTGTTAAATATCTGTTAATCTTGAAACTGCGAGTAAAACAAGCTTCAACAATCTAAGCACCAACTAATACTAAAAACATGTGCCTTCAACCCATGGAGCTAATGCTCAAAGAAGGACATTTAATAGGAGCCAAAGTGTGACACATAGCTACACACCGCTTCAACATTATGAAATGATAATGCCTATACTAGCGAACACTTACACGAACATTTTAGTGACATCTACAATAAACATAAAGGGGACATATCCATGATCTATGTCACCTGGGTACTAGTATGGGTGCAGAGGGTACGACTGTTAAAGTATATATATGTATATGTTTTTTTTATTGATGTAATAGGTAATACCCATTAGGGGTATTTTAGTCCTTTCACTTTATGCAATCAGCTGTGTTCATTAGGGGCACTTTAGGGTTTCTAATTTTCTGTATTTTCACACTTTTATCAAGGGCATTATAGACTTTATAATGCCCTTGAAATAGAGCTGTTGGGAGTGCGCCCAACCGCTATATTTCTAGCTGCACTCCCAATGGCTCTTGGTGGTCCCTTTTGGTATAAATAGGGGATAAATCCCCTCTCGTTCGTAATGCTTTTTCAAGCACTCATTGGAATACAACGTCTATATTTCTTATGTTCTTTGTCTTGCCCATTAGTGTCCTTGTGTTTGTGTTTGTATCTTGACGCATAAGTGTTCCTTGGTTGTGCTCATATTTGTATGATTTGTAAGCCCATAAGAGGCATTTCTTTGTGTATTTTGTACGTGAAGAGGAAGCATGTGAGATCGGTGGAGTGTTGGTTCATTAATTCGTTAAGCGCGTCATCAACCTTCTTCAACACGTTTTTGCCATCTTCCTTTTTTCTCTCTCTATTTATTCTCTTCTCTTACTTTTTATTCTCTTGGTACAATGGACGAAAAAGTAATTATGGTTGTTCCCGTCAAGTCCGATGGGAAAAACTATAATATGTGAGCCACCGGTATGAAAAGAATCTTGGTTGGCAAAGACTTGTGGGACTATGTTGATGGTTCCATATTATTCTTAGAAAATCTATTTGTGGAGAAGATGGAGTAACAAAATATAAACTTATTAAAGACAAAGACAGAGAAAATGCTCTTTTAGACTATAAAAGGGTCGTTAAAGAATAGGATGTTGGTCATACCAAGGTTTTATCCCTATTTATGGGAAGTATGTGTGAAGAACCTTGCGAACATATATTAGGATTTGAGAGGGTCGATGAAGCATGGGTTTTATCAAACAAACCTACCCGCAAAATGATGTCGCCCATAAATGAAAATTGCAAGATAAAATTCATAATTGCAAGCAAGGAGATTAAAAGTGTTAGAAAGTACTATAGAACTCTCAACTGACTTTGGGACCAAATGGCTAAAATGGAGCCTATTTGGGATACCTTTGATGCTCGTCGTAGGAAACTTCAAATCCTTAGTGAGCAATTTCTTCAATTTATGAGAGGGCTTAGGCCTGAATTTGAACATGTTTGGGTTTCAACCATCCACCAAAACTGAAAGCAAGACGAGCTTCCTTCTTTGCATGAGATTTTAGCACAAGTATGCATGGAAGAAACAAGGCTACAATTCATAATAGAATCTAAGAAGACCAAGGACAACGTATTGACGGTATCTAGACCTGGTGCCAATACTTATTCATATACGCCTCTTCATTTCAACAAGAATAATTTTGGGAGGACAAGAAACAATGATACAAGATATAGCGGGAGAAATGATAGTAGAAAAGGAAAAATTATTTGTTATAATTATGGAGAACCGGTGCACATCAAACCATATTTCCCTGAATTTAAAAATGATGAGAAAAGAGTAGCTACCTTAGAAGCTCTTCAAGAAGGCAAAGATACCAACAACTCCAGTTACAAAAACTTATCTTTGTCCCAACTCGCAGAAGCTCTACAACCGCTCCTCAAAGGCTCATCCTCCCTAACCAGTGCCGCAGTCTCCTCTTCCTCACGTCCCTTTAAGATTTCTTGGCTGCTAGATTCTAGTGCTTCACTTCACATGAACCCTAATAATACTATACTCTCTCATTGTAGTATTAATTCAAGTAGCTCTAATGTTTTTATTGCTAATGAATCCTCTCTTGAAATTAAAGGAAATGAAAATTTTACAAATTCTTCAAACTTTTTTATTTCAAAAGTCAGAATTGTTCCAAAACTTAATTTAAATCTTCTTTCAATTTCTCAAATTATTTACCATGGTTGTAGTATTTCCTTCACTTTTGACTAACGTTTAATATAAGATATGTAGTCCGGCAAGCAGATTGAGTAAAGACATAGAGAAGGAGAGCTCCACTACATGAACCGGTTGATCATTCTTAAAGATACTTTTTTTTAATACACAAAATTGGATATTTTTTGCGGCATCAAAGACTAAGTCATCCTAGCATTTCTAAGTTATCCAATGTATCTCATTTAAGAAAATTTTGTAATGAAAAAATTCAATGTACTGATTATATCCTTAGGAAAATGACAACCATTCTTATCAAGAGAGAAATTTTTTTGCTTCCAAATCACTTGAATTAATACACTTGCATGTTTGGGGTCCTGCTCTTGTTGCTTCTAAAGAAGGATTTACTTATTATGTGATTTTTGTGGATGATTATTATAGCTTCACTTGGATTTATTTTCTTAGGCACAAATATGAAGTTTTTAAAACTTTCAAAACTTTTATAACCTTGTTAAAGATCTCTTTAAAATAATATTTCTATATTTTGTTCTGATTCAGGGGAAGAATATAGTCAAATGACTTTAAAAATTATTTAAAAAATCATGACATTTTGCATCAAAGATCTTGTGCAAACACACTTCAACAAAATGGTTTGGCAAAAAGGAAACACAGGCATATAGTAGAAACCAACCATTAGAACTTTACAACAACAACAACAACAACTACGCCTTCATCCCAAAACAATTGGGGTCAGCGATATGAACCAAAAAAGAAATTCATTTTGGGTCTTCCACATGAATCCTTTTCCTCCAATCATTTCTATCCAACGCCATGTCCTTGGTGAGGTTCAAAGCATTCATATCCTTTCCTATCATCTCCATCCAAGTCTTCCTAGGCCTACCCCGACCTCTTTTAACTAATATATTTTCCCATTTCTCTAACCTTCTAACTGGAGCATCATTAGGCCTTCGCCGAATATGTCCAAACCACCGTAAACGATTCTCTCGCATCTTATTTTCAATGGGTGCAACACCTACCTTCTTACGTATCTCTTCGTTCTGAATCTTATCTTTTATTGTATTTCCACACATCCATCTAAGCATCCGCATCTCAGCTACACTCATTTTTTGAATATGATGTCTCTTGGCAGCCCAACATTCTGTACCATATAGTAAAGCGGGTCTAATAGTCGTCCTATAAAACTTTCCCTTCAACCGCAATGGCATGGACGCGCTTAGGTAGGTCGAATTCGGGGATTGGAATCACTGTTGGGTCGAATCGAATCGGATGGCATCGAGTACCTTGGAAATGGAAAGACTTCTCCCTACCCCCAAAACCAGGAACTTCCAAAGCCCCCTCTCCTGGTGGTCTTTATCCGCATGAGAATTCCTATCTCCCTCCCTTCGGGGGCCGCCTGATTCGGGTTGGACGATAAAGGAAGGGGGCATGGGGGCAGAGGCGAAGCGTATTTAGGCACACGGACCGAACGGTGCAAGCAATGAACCTAGCTTACCGGGCAGGGAAATCGATGAAGCCAGCTGCTTGAACCATGGGTGATGGAAAACGAATCACGGAATCCCGCCCACGAGGAATGAACCTTTTTCTCACCGATCCGCCCTACAAAGGATGGAACTCCATAGCCCACCCAAACTTTGGAGGGGTGGAGCCACTGCTCGGTGGGCGACATATCCTTAAGGATCAAGTTGTTCAATTCCTACTGCCCCACCAATAACCTGGTTGTTGTTTATATCGGTAGGGGGGGGAAAGACAACTAGTATTCCTCTCATCCCTGGGCCGGGCATTCCCCCTTAACAAAAATAACCATTAGAACTTTGCTTATTTTTAAACATGTTCCAAAACATAATCAGACTTTAGCTGAACTTCAAAATATTTTTTTATAAGAAACTTTCTAAAACTACCTGTGACTATTTTAGACTAAGAACCTTTGGATGTAATGTTTTATTTTTACAAATAAAAATGACAAACTTTCTCCTACAGTCGTTCCTTGTGTTTTCCTTGGTTATGGGAAAAGCCAAAAAGGTTTTAAACGTTATGATCTTAAACATGATAAAGTTATAAACTCTATATCAAGGAATGTTACCTTTATAGAGCAAGAAAGTTTCTTTGGTTTAAATGTGCATATCAAAGAAAATGATGATTATTCTTTTTTGGAATTATTTCTTAAATGTAGTGTTAAAAAACAATGATGTTAATTATGAACTTCAATACAACATCTAGTGTGGTGAGTCTCATGGCATTGACGGTGGACCTTTAATTATCCAGTATAAAAGAAGAATTGGTGATAGACATCCCAATACCTTAAAACAATATTCTAGCATAGAAAATCAAGAACAAAGCACTCTTAGAAAATCAGAAAGAATACATAGGTCTCTAGATAGATTTGTATCCTACAAAAGTTTTACTACTCAATATAGAGCTTGTCTAGCCAAGATATTTTCTTACTTTAAACTTTCCTCATACAATACGGCCAAGAATCATCATGAATGGATGAGTGATATGAATGATAAAATATGAGCCTTAGAAAAATCTAAAACATGGGATATAAAAAATCCTCCTCGTGGAAAGAAGACGATAGGTTGTGGATGGGTACATAAAATTAAAACCAAGAGTGATGGAATTTAAGCGAGACATAAGGCTAGATTAGTGGCCAAGGATTATATACCCAAGAGTATGGAATAGATTATGATGAAACTTTTACTCCAGTAGTTAGGATGACTTCCCTTAGAACCCTTATAGCCATAGTTGCCATTAGAGGTTGGCTCATTTATCAAATGAATGTCCAAATGTCTTCCTCAATGATGAATTGAAAGAAGAAGTTTATATGGATTCACCATCTGGATATGAGGCTCAAGTTGAAACGGTGTTTTACTTAAGGAAAGCCCTTTATGATTTGAAACAGATGCCTAAAGCCTAGTATGATCGTTTTAGTTTTGTTATAGTTAAACTAGGTTTTACTTCTTGTTATATTGACACTGTTATGTTTATTAAGAGATCTGATGCAGGTATTGTTATTCTTCTTCTATATGTTGATGACATGCTCATCACTGGAGGAGACAAATAGGGAGTTAGTTTTATTAAGAATATTTTAAAACAAAGTTTTGAAATAACTAATTTAGTTTTTCTTAAATACTTTTTAGGGATTGAGGTTGCATATTCTGCTCGTGGCTATTTTATAACTCAATCCAAGTTTGCTTTTGATATCATAGACAGGTCTAGAATTACATAAGAGAAAATGGTGGATGCTTCTGAAGTGATAAATGCAAAAATGAAGATAGATGATGACACACGTCTGGACGATCATACTCCTTACCGTTAAACGATTGAGGCTCTCACATATTTGACCATCAACAAACTTGATATCTCAAATGTCGTTCATACAGTCAGTCAATTCCAACGTTCCCCTACCACTGTGCACATGAGTGTCATTATGTGTATCATTAGATATTTACAAAATTTTGTTTTTAAAGAGATTGTTTTGTCTTCATCCTCCCCACTCGAATTAATTGCTTATACCGACTCTAACTGGAGAGAAAATCATAATGATAGACGCTCAACTACAGGTTTATGTGTCTTTGTAAGTCACTCACTAGTGTCCTGGAAATACGAGAAGCAACAGAAGGTGTCATTATCGTCAACCAAAGTTGTAACGCCTGTGAATTTTTACTACATGATTCAACATGAATAACTATGAATTTCGATTTTTAATATGGTCTAGATTTTTTTGTTATGTGTATTTTTACATTTGGATGTGATTTGGATCTGGGTCGGATCTTAAATAATGTTTGACCCGATTGGTGTCTCCAAACTTTGGTCGATCTAATATTGGATCCTTGATATTTCATTCGGATCTTAGAATTGAAATCTCAGAGATTGGATATCTGATATCAGATCTCAGAGATTTGATCTTTGATATCGGATCTCAGACTGATATTTCGTTTGGATCTTAGAATTTGAATCTTATAGATTGGATCTCTGATATCGGATCTCAGAAATTGGAACTCTGATATTAGATCTTTGATATTGGATCTCGGATGTCGAATCTCAGAGATTGGATCTCTAATATTGGATCTTTGATATTGGATCTCTTATATCGGATCTCAGAGATTGGATCCTTGATATTCATTTGGATCTCGGGGTTTGGATCCCTGAGTTCGGATCCTGGGAAATTTGGTTCTTAGTATGGATCAGGATTGTCCCAATATGGATCCAAAAATCTAAATGGATATGGGATCCTTATTAGGTAGACCCAATTAACCACGATGGGTGAATAACCCAAGTAGGGTGGGTTGTCACCCATCTACTTAAAATATATATATTAGATAGGATACTAAGTAAATAGTAAAGAGTAAAGTACTTCCTAACTACAAATGGTAAGTAGGTAGTTAGGTCTGGAAAAGAGAAAAGTAAAAAGGATTTTAAGTAGATAGGGTATCTCTCCACACGATTTTGGAGAGATATCATTTTAAAAATAAAGGCAAAAAGATAGCCTACTAATTAGCAGGTGAATAGGATGAAATATAGGAAAAGGAGGAAACCACTAACCCTCTCTCTCTCTCTATCTATCTATCTATCTATCTATATATATATATATATATATATATATATATATATATATATATATATATATATATATACATTGTTCCTCCCACACGATTGGGAGGGACCTCATTGAAGTAAGGCACTGAGGGTGTTGTCACTGCTGTCAAACTGAAGCTGGATCAGGTGGAAGTCAACCTATTTGCCTACATTAACGAACCTGCAATGGCCTCCAAACTGAATCGAGGTAGGACCCGTAGCGATAGTGTGTGCAAGGTGCCAAGTTGCACCTGCATACAGCCTTATAATAGGCATATGAATGTTGTGACTTCCACTCAGCCATGGGATATGGTGTTGAACATGCAGTATGCATCTCTAAATTTGTGAACCTGAATAAACAACCTGTTGAAAACATGGTTCTGAATTTTTCTGAACATGTGCATCTGAAATCTTTTGAACCTGGTTATGCCTAGATTTATTGTATACCTGCATCTATGGATAAACATGAATAAACCTGTAACTTGTTGAATACATGTTTCTGAATTTTCTGAACATGTGCATCTAAAATTTTTTAACCTGGTTGCACCTAGATGATTGTTATATATATAATATATATATATATATATATGGTTGCACCTAGATGATTGTTATATATATATATGGTTGTACCTAGATGATTGTTATATATATATAATACATATAATATATATATATGCATACCTGAGATTTCTGAACATGAATATGCCCTGCGTACATGCATGCATTTCACTGATTACATGCCTCATTAAGCGTGTATTTTGTTGCGAACGTGCATCTGCATTTCCAGAACTTATTTTTCATGCATCAATAAGCATGAATTAGAATGGGGTTATGCATCTGTACATTTTCCAGCACATGTCCTGTTGGTTTCATGCATTTTTGGCATGTGGTATGCTGGGATTAGGATTTTGCATGAGTGCCTGAACCTGTAACAGTGCATGCCCTGCTGGTTGTATATATCTTCGGCAGGTAGTATGCTGGAAACAGGCATCTGCAATTGCCTGAGTCTGTGCCAGCATATAAATTGTTGATTACATGCACCGGCAGTACTGGATGATGACTGCATGCATCCAGTTTGGATGTTGACTGCATGCATCCAGTCTGTATAATGACTGCATGCATACGAAGTGGATGATACGCGAATGTACATGGTTTAAAACATGCGCTTGTATAGTTTGGCTATTTATATGTGTTGCTTTAGCCACATCCATGTGCAGTTTAGCTAAGTAAATGAGCAGGATGATTATGTATATATATACCTGTGATTTGTAAAGACCTATGGATAAGTAATTTCCTTGTATTTTAAATTTGGATATTAATCATGTTGAGTCGAAATTAGATGTGTAGGTGTGTGTCATGATATGTCCTGGTGTTGCAAAAAGACATGTACACCAGGAGTCGCCCAGGTTTGGGCTTAGGTTTGAAATAGACCCGTAGAGTATTGCAGTTGCACCCATATTAAGAAATTTCAAGTATATGTGCACACATAAATAAATTATATATCCTGATTGGTTTAAAGGTATCGGGGCACACCGAATGGGTTAATTTAATGAGTTGGACCATATCTTATTCACTATTATAAGTGGGTTGTTTAGGGAACCACGCCAAATAGGCAATGCGGTAGGTTACCTGGTGTGGGTGTCGGGGCTATTAAGCTATTGGTGCAATATCAATTGAGCATATGTGAGGTAAGTTAATAAAGTTTTGAAAGACAAGAAAAATATATATATCATAATAATAACAGATAACTTGTTCTGTCTTGAGCCTACCTGAGAGAGGGTAAGTGGTAGAAAACTCCAGGGACATTTAGGTTATGCTCTGAGTGGCAATAGCTCAATCGGTCCTCAGTCCTCGAAGTTAGGGGACCGGACACCGAATTTTGTTCTAGGTGGTAGATCAATGTTCTTCTGCAAAAGTTTAGGATGCATCATGTTTTGGGTTTGGCCTCTAGGGTTCTCTCTCGATATGTGTCGCCCCTTTAAATTTCAGTTTCAGTTAGATTACTTAGGTTATCAAAATATTTAGAATAATAAACTCCCAAATAGTCTCTTTTGTTACAGTTACAGTGGTTTTGCGTGTACCCGCAGGAAAATTAACAAGAGGAACAATTACTAAATTTGTGTAGAATGATTTTATTGAATTAATATTCACTTTGATAATGTGATTCCTGTTTATCAAGTTTATACTTGTCTGGATATTACTAAATGGATGTATCTTGTGAGTTTTCTTAAACTGATTTAGATTTCAAGGTAGAAATGTATTGCATATGACTGGTGTATGAATATATGTTGTTGCATACTTGTTACTGAATAGACACCTATTTCTTCGGTGTTCCTACTGTTCAGACTGGTTGTAGTAAATATTTCAAGGCATAGATGGTGTGAAGCAGTTGCAGAATGTTGTAGGAGCGCCTTGATAAATGAATTCTTGATATTCTTCAGACAACTTTTGGATAGTTTAATCATTTCCATTTAAACTCATTGTAATGAACTTATAATTTTATTTGATGTTAGACTCTAGTCAATATATAAAAAGATATCTTTGGTATGAATGCCTCTGGCATGCCTGAGACGTTTAACCCAAATTGAACTTATTATTTTCGTTGTGTTAAAAAACATTTGTCACATTTTTTGGTTAAAGTTTCGAGGTGTTGCAGAAGCTAAGTACCGAGTCATGGCCACCACAACATATGAATTGTGTGATTGAGAAGATTATTGGGAGACATTGAGGTGCATATGCAATCACCCTCAAGGTTATGCAGTGATAATAAAAGTGTCATAGCTGGCAATCACACATTTCATGAACACACCAAACATATTGAGATGGATTATCACTATGTTCGTGAAGAGTACCGGAAGAAGACCATCATTCTGCCATATGTAGCATCATAATTTCAGTTTGTCGACATCTTTATGAAAGCTCTTCCGTCTCTTCGGTTTTACTTTTTACTAGACAAACTTTTGGTGATTACACCATAAGTTTGAGGGTGAGTGTTAAAGCATATATACATATATATTTATTGATATAATAGGTAATACCCATTAGGGGTGTTTTAGTCTTTTCACTTTATGTAATTAGTTGTATTCATTAGGGGCACTTTAGGGTTTCTATTTTTTTATTTTCACACTTTTATCAAGGGCATTATAAACTTTATAATGCCCTTGAAATAGAGTTATTGGGAGTACTGCCAATGGCTTTTGGTGGTCCCTTTTGTGTATAAATAGGGGATAAATCCCCTCTTGTTTGTAAGGCTTTTTCAAGCATTCATTGGAATACAAATTCTATACTTTTTATATTATTTGTCTTGCCCAATAGCGGCCTTGTACTTGTGTTTGTATCTTGACCAATAAGTGGTCATTGGTTGTGCTCATACTTGTGTGATTTATAAGCCCAAAAGAGGCATTTCTTTGTGTATTTTGTATTTCATTACAACGACACGGCAATTTCAAAAAATGAGGGAACGGGGACACGGCTATATATATATATATATAATATATATATATATATATATAGAGAGAGAGAGAGAGAGAGTTTTAGCTTCATTGAAAAAAACTTGTTTTTTAAAGGTCATTTTTTTAGCTTTGCTGACCAGGTTTGGATTTGTCCAAACCTAGTCAACGAAACCAACTTGGTTTAACCAAGTTATAAAAGGAGAAGGGCGTAGCCTCTCTCTCTCAAATCCAAACCTGACCAACGAAACGAACTTGGTTTAACCAAGTTATAAAAGGGGACGGGTGTAGCCTCTCTCTCTCTCTCTCTCTCTCTCTCTCTCTCTCTCTCTCTCTCTCTCTCTCTCTCTCTCTCTGTGTGTGTGTTTGTTGCAGTGAGACGAAGAAGAATAAGAGAGAGAGGGGGGGGAGGAAGTCAAGACCAGAGGGAGAGAAAGGGAAGACGAGAGTAAGAGGGGGGAGGGAGAGCGAGACCATAGAGAGAGAGAGAGAGAGTTGAGGGTTTCAGGGGGATTGTAAATGTTTTCTGATGTTCGGGTTTGCGTTAGACCCGACCCGACCCAACCTGCGGCGTACCCGATGCGTGTCAACACGGGTATGGCAGCCGAAACGACGTGTCGCGGTTACATAGTGCATGATACTCCCACAAATAAAACACTTAAGTTATTGTGTCATTCAAATACTAGTTCTTTTAAGGAACGACGTCCCTAGCACAGAAAACTTGTGAGTTACAACAAGCTCCGCTAGTTATAATAACATTCTGATCATCTCATCAGTATCTCCAACTTGCAAGGATAACCATTCAGATTCCTGAGGAACCGCAAGAAGACACTTTGGATGCTGCTTGATAGCACCAATTGTCCAATGAGATAATGATTGGCCCTTAAAGAAATAAAAACGCTCAACTTCTATCCTTGATCTCAAGTAGATACCACCTATCATCAAGACCCTTATTTCCTAACAAGATATGAAATGGTGATCATGAAAATGTTCTGTAATACTAGGTTGCATCTTGTAATTCTGCCAAGTAGTTGTATCTTATAGCACTAAAAGATATTTTCTTATGTTCTGAGATGCAATAATTAAGCTAGAATAGTAACAAATGTTTACGTGTGATGCCCTATAGATGTGAGGCCTTCATTCCTCTTATTTTTCCTCTACCATCAATATGTTTGAATATCCAACAGAACAGAAAAGGTTGTTAATCATTCAAGTAAATGAGCACACAGGAATTGCAAAAAAATAAATTATTTGGCAGCCATGCATATCATGACAAACAACCATTTCCTAGGTCAAAAGAAAAAAAAACAAAGAAATGTTGTTCATGTCTTTAGAGCACCAAAAGTGAAGAGAAAATCCGATTTCATACTACAAAAATCACCAGGAAGCTTTTAAAGGTATATATCAATTAAAGATTACCTGGCCGTCAACAAGAAATATAATAACAGATGCTTCTTCAACAGCAGCAGCAGCTTGTTTCTCAATCATGGTGGGCATCCTTGCAACAGCTGCCTCTCTGGAAGCAAGAGGAATGTTATCCATGCCAATGGTAGTTGTAATTGCCAGTTCCTCCATTACAGTAGCTTGTGATTTTGCAACAGTGAGAACACCACCTGTATCAACTACCATGAATTCATGTCCGCCCCAGAAAGACCTACCATACAGCCGATCTCTAGTAACACCAGGTTCATCTACTACTATCGCCAAGTTCCCCTGTCACATTAGATATGGTGCATGTTTTTACAAAATGAGTAAAGAAATAGGCAAAGCTTATGAATTACAAGATGGTCAACAAAAACTGACAGAACATGTGTTTCTTTACTGGAAAAGGAAACAACTATTTTACAGAGAAACATGAAGACGGTGAATATAGATAATACCCCAACAAGACGATTGAAAAGTGCTGATTTGCCAACATTCGGTCTTCCCACAATTGTAACACGTGGAAGAAGATGATCAGGGATCTGAAAATTAGAACTAACAAATTCAGTTAATTTTGACTCGTAACATGCAAGTACTCTTTACATCATGATATTATGTATCCCTAGGTGTTGTCCTCTTGAAGTTTGTATTATGCTCTTTTCACATGAGAGCAAAAAATTGTGCCTAGAATAAGAAGAAACGAAGTTGAGACTATCATCAATGCATATTCAAGTAAGATAGCCCCACGAAAACAAAATTTCAAGGACTAAGCAACAGCAAGCAAGCAAGTGTACAATGGCAACAATTTGAAATATAAGTACGTAACAGTTTCAAATGTTTAAATAACTATAGAATTGCAAGTCTTGCTGAATATGTGCAAGTCCTTTCCAAGAAACATCGTTGTAACAGTTTCAAATGTTTAAATTGACAATAGAATTGCAGGTCTTGCTGTACATGCGGAAGTCCTTTTAAGTAAACATCGTTGTAAGCAATAGATGGATCAAAATTGCAGGACATATGTCGAACAATATCAATCTGTTGGACTTTTTCTATTCATATTGAGCTCATCTAACAACTGAACAATCTTAAGGTGGTGTTTTCATGGTAGAATTTGCGGGAAAAAAATACAATATCAAGGAGTGTGAAATGATGATGAAAAATTAGTTACAATGATAACCTTAAGAGTTCAGTCATTCATCAAACGCACAGGTATTTGTTCCCCAATGAATTGTTAAGAACCTTGCCAATATTATCATAATAAAAGTTTTTTTTCCTTTATTTTCTTTCTTATTTTCATCTCCTTTCTTGCTACTTTAGTCTATGACTTGCATTTCCTTGTCATCACTTGTGTTGGTATTCTGTTGGCTGCTTACCTTCTCCTTTTGGGTGCTTCAGGCATTAGCTCATAGTTTTACACAGTTTGTTGAACCTATTTTTCAGAGGTGTATCCGCCTAATCTGAACACAACTAATGGCTAAGGTATATTTCAGTTTTTGCTGCTTATAGCAGAGATAGGTCATCATTTATATAACACAAGTTTCTCCCTTTAAATGGCATCAGTTATTTGCATATTAGCATCATTTCTTTATCCTTAATATGAAAGTTAGTTTTTTATTTGCATATTAGCATCCTTTCTTTATCCTTAATATGAAAGTTAGTTTTAAGATCATGAACAGTTAAACAATGTGTGATCTTGCCAGAAATATTAAATCATCCTTGTATGCATGAGTAGCTTCTTATCTATATTATTTTTTCTTACTTAAGTGATGTATGTCATGTGTTAGGTACATGCACAATACAAGATTGTTTATCTTTTTACACCAATTATATGGGTACTATACAAACAACTCGGACTCAGTGGCAAAGGCCTAGAGTGTATATTCAAACAACTTGTAGCTTATTAACCTGGCCTTGCACACATCTCCAGTCTTGGGTTTGGGGCGATCCAACATCGAGAGAAACCCAAACCTCTAACCTGTCATAATACCTTCAACGGAAGTCTTATACCTACCACCTCTAAAACCTCAATGGCAATCATGTTCCCTGGGGTTGGGAAAAAGCCACCCTTTGAGCTATAAAATAACCCTTGAGCCATAAAGTACCCCTTACCCTCTCCTTGTAAGCACAAGAGAATTAATTCATATTTCACATTTATTTTGTTAATTCCTTCATCAATTTATGCCTTTTAAGTTAACCCACCCACGGGTTAATAGCCTCCACCTGGGCTTAGACATTGCCTCACTTAGGGCACAACATTGGTTTCAAGTTTTCAACTACCACAAGCTCCCTTACGAGCATTGAGACTTCTTCTGAATAAACGTGATTGAAAATCAAACAATGAATACCCGCATCAAAGCAAATTCTTACATGCTTATCCACACTCTTTTGAATCCCTTTTCGCCTAGAAAATTCCTTCACATCATGTCCATCTTCTTCTAAACGAAATGAAAAAAAAACAAAATCAGTTAAGAAAATACACCATCTGATCGAAAATGAGTCAGAGACACATCCCCTTCAATTTCGTAGAAGTAATGAAAAGATAAATTTTAAAAATCATTCATCATGCAACACATTTTCCCTGATTGCTCCGTTATGCATTTTGTAGCATTCATCAAAGGAAGAACACGGATTAATTCTCCGCAAGAATGCCTTACAACTTTCTAAAAGAACCAATGATTACAAAAGCTCAATAATACTAGAACCCCCCAAGAAGAAGACGAATACCTAGGGCTAGTTCTTGATTCAGTGTGAGGGCGAACTCCCGTACGGCGTTCCTCGCCTCTTCTTCGAGCTCCCCGTAATCAGCGACGGAGAAACCCGCGTCTTCGGAGGCACAGTCCTCGTCATCCCATTCGTCTTCGTCCCCGCTGGTGGCGGAGGCGGCGGAATTGGAGGGTTGGAGAGCGGAAGGCGAGGGAATTTGGGGGGAGTTCGAAGAGAAGCGCGAGCGGGAGGAGAGGGGGAAGGAAAAAGGGCGGAGTCGAAGAGGAATAGGGCGAAGGAGAGGGAACGAAGGGAGAATTGGATCTCTGGGGAAGAAGGAAGAGTTTCGTTGTGGCGATGGAGAGGGTTTGCAGAGAGGAACGACGACGTCCATCTCTCTGTCTGGTTTGAATTGTGGCGTGGCCGCGTGGTGGATAAAAGAGCAGGGTCGATTCGGTTGAAGTGGCTCTCGGATTTCGTATCGAATCGGTTTTTATCTCGGTCGTTTGTCTCGACTAATGTCACAAATCTCTATATCGGGATTTTCTGTCGCCGATAAAATCCTCGATAAAATCAAGTCTTTTTTGTTTTAAATGTCGGCAAATATAAAGTATTATTAACATAAAAAGTATAATTGTTTTGAATGTGAAAATATCATGGTATTTTTCGAGATTATGTCGGTGTTTGAAAATATCATGTGATAAAATCACCCTAGTCTCAAAATAACTGCAGTATTTGTATGTGGGTGCTTCTGGGTAGGGTTGCAAGTCCATCAGATTTAGTTGGAACTTAAAGTAAGATAAGAATGTAAATTAGGATCGGACTTAGGCGCATATTATCGGACATTTTTTTATTTGAGCAATGTTTGATGTATGTTCTAAATAGGGATGGTAAACAAGCCGAATGAGCTAGTTCATTTACAAAATAATAATATTATTATTTTTTCAGAATTAAAAATAATAGAATATGGACCCTAAACCTACCAAGCCCAACTCAAACTAGTTCATTTACAAAATAAATAATTGATTCAAAATTATAAGCAATAGGCTTTGAAATCTAAACTTATTGTTTGTGAGCCAAACACTTCAAGCATGTCCACTCTATAATATAAAATATATATAAAGATACAGTTAATATTAATTAGCGTATCAATTTTCCTGATTCCAACTCAGTACTGACTAAATTCAACCAACTTTTGTTCCAGATTCGGACCAGATTCATGGTTCGGAACTTAGCATCATCAGACCTGCTTGGTCAATATGGATTTATGATCTCAACGTAAAATAATGCAATTTGTTTTGTTTCCAGCGTTCACAGGATTTAAATACTTTCACATACGCATTCAGACGAGATGGAGAAGAGAAGATGTCCAGAGAGATGCCCTAATGAACATTTTGGTAAATTTTAGCAAAATTTATTTGGTTTTAAAATGGATAATTTTGATTAAAGATCCCCTTATGATGTTATGAAAAGCAGTGTCATCCTCCTTGATTATGCTCCTCTGAGTACTTTACCTACAGTATATATATATATAATTTGTAGAGTGGTCGCACTCTTTTTGAAGAGTCTTGACAACTCTTATGCTACTTGGGGTTACGTGATGTATAAAAAAAATGAAAGATGATCATACTATATGGCTACTTGGACGTGTTTATTATTCTCAGATCTGTAACTCTCTGATCAGACATAGTCATTGAAAAGCTGATACACGGCCTTATAACTGTAATATTTTGAGTTAGAATCGAAAACCCCTATAGGGTTCCCCTTTATAAGTTTTAAAACTGTAATAGAAAAATAGACTAGAACAATCGAATAATGGGTAGTTTTAGAGGATGTTTCGACCTAAAAAACTGAAAGATTCTAAAAAAACACAAAAAAAAAACAAAGAAACTAGACAAAATTATATTTTCAAGGACACTTGATTTCCTACAAAACGATGGAGTGTTGGCGTACAACCTCAACAATGTTCCTAAAACTTGAGAAAGTTTGCATAAAATATATGTGAACTTGAAAAAGTCTGCATAAAATACATCTGAACTTTCTCAAGTCTACATAAAATATATGTGAGCTTACGGAAATCCGAATAAAAATATGTGTGAACTTGAGGAAGTCCAAGAAAACATTCTTGGTAGAGCAACGAGGAAGATAAAGTGCAATGTGATTGTATAATTTACTGTGTCGTTGCACCTAATCACCCACCATCTTTAGGTAATGCAGTTTGTCAACTGTGAGACGTATGAGATGTGAGAATAAAACTTTAGAAAATGATCGTACTGTCCTTGTAAAATAGCACGATTTCAGAATGCCTGAGAATTTGCCAAAATCCTTTTTTATGCCCAAAATTTTGAATCCTAACTTTATGATAGTTTTACCCTTGACACATGTAAACTTGTTGATGCTTACGCGATAGATAAGTATGTCATACAAAGCTCACAACATTTCAATAATAATGAGATTCGCATAAGTATTTCATGGACCTCATGAAATCCACATAAAAGAATCGGTGAACCTGATTAAGTTGAATCCCAACAAAGGAGATTTTAATCTCAAATGTGCGCATCTTCTGAAATTTGCAAGCTTTGTGTCAAGCTTTTAAAATTTAAAAGTTTTAGCTCTGCAGGTTTGCTCCATACATTTGTGGTAGTAATGACATTCATGCAAACGTCATGCAAACTTTCTTTAACTACAAATTCGTTTAAAGTCAAGACGTACATACGCAAATATGTGTATGATATTCATAAATATGTGTTGTGAATGTCCTTACCTTCGCATGTTTACTGATTGATTTCAAGTTTGCTTACGAACATATTGACCTTCATGTGGATACCTTGTGAACCTCATTTAATTAATAACATGCATAAAGTTTGCGCGTACGTTCGCAAATGTGTCCCAACTTTCACAAACATATGTTATAAACATCCTTACCTTCATTTTATTCTTATTCATGTATAAAGTCATTAGTTGTTGTTTTTTTGTTATAACCCTAACTATTCTTTCTTCGTAACCATAATCATTTTTCCTCTCTTTTTGTAGTGATTCTTGTGCAATTCTTCTTGCATCATTCTGACGAGGTTGCGACAACTTTTTTGTCAACTTTTCCGTCTTTTGATCCTTAAAAGACAAAAGAGAAGTGTGTTACATATGTTTTCTTGCATTCGTAAGGTTTTTTTATATCTATATAAATTTGTTGGCATTTAAGTATTTGTGTTTGGTTGTTATCATCATTGATTTGTATTTGTTTGCTTGTGTTTTATGTAATACTTGGCACCGAATTGTATATTTAGGGTTGTCTAAGTTTAGGGTTATATATATATATATATATATATATATATGTCTTATAGTAATTGTGTTTTGTAGCTGTCATAAATTATTTATGTTTATATGCTTATCTTTTATTTAATATTTGGTGGTTTTATTTTAAAGTAATGGATTAGGGTTGATTGTGCAAAAGCAGTCAATTGAAGTAATGTGGTTAAGGTTAACACAAAATGATCATACTGTACAGGTAATTTGAAAGGTTTTCCCAAAAAACCTAGAATTTTTTATATTCTCCCCATGTCCAAAATCGTAAATATCAAAATTTAGAAAGACCTTTTTACCCTTTTCACATGTGATTTCCTAAATATATGAGAATTTTTTCTCAAATATATGATTGTTTTTTGCAGAACAATCTTTGTTCTCAAGTTTGTATCTCTTTGCTCTTATATCAAAAACCTACATTTTTATAGTTGTTGGAAAGATGAGACATGGGCCTATAACTTTTTTGTTTTGAGTCTGAGCCAAAAACCCTCTAAAGTTTTTATTTCTTAGCTCCAACATCGGAATAAAAGTATGCTCTACAGACTAGACCAGGCACAACTACATATTTTACATTTGTTTTATGCAATTTTTTAGTCGTATGCACTAAAAATAAAGAAAAATAGAAAAAAATAAAGTTATATCGGGCGTTAGATTTTCATCACCATTAAAATCACTTTGATCTAACGAGCGGTTGGGAAGAAACATCATATGAAAGATAGACTGTTTAATTGTTTCAGTCTCCAAAGCATGCTTCTATTCTGGTTTTGGAGCTAAAAAACAAGAGACTTAGAGAGGTTTTCAGCTCTGACTCAAAACAAGAAAGTTATAGGCCTATATCTCAGTTTTTCAACAATTATAAAAATGCAAGATTTTGACATTAGAGCAAAGAGATACAAACCTGAGATCAAAGACTATTATGTAGAAAATATATATGTGATTTTTACATATATTTTATGTGATTTCCTCTTAAATATATGTGATTTTTTCCTATATATGTGATTTTTGCATATATTTTATGTGATTTTCTCCCATATATGCAATTTTCTCCTAAATTTATGTGATTTTCTATAAAAATATGTGATTTTTCTTCTAAACATGTTATTTCTTCCAAAATATATGTGATTTCCTCTTACATATGTGATTTTTCTTCTAAAACATCTGATTTCTTCTTAAATATATGTGATTTTATCCCTAAACATGTGATTTTTCTTCTTTATATATGATTTTTTTCCTAAATATATGCATTTTTCTCCTAAATATGTGTAGGGTTTCTCCTATATATGCGATTTTATGTTCAATAAAATCATATATATTTAAAAAAAATCATATATTTAGAAGAAAATTGCATATAATAGAGAAAAATTGCACATATTTAAGAGGAAAATCACATATATATGAGAAAATTCACATATGTTAAGGAGGAAATCGCATGTTTAAGAGAAAAATAGCACATACTTAGAAAGAAATTGTATATATAAGAGAAATTCACATATATAGGAGAAAATCGCCTATATTTAAGAAAAATCATAAAAAATACATGCAAAAAATATATATATATTTGAGAAAATTGCATATATAGAATGATGTCACATATATTTAAAAGGAAATCACAAAAAATATATGTGAAAATCCATATATATATTTTTTAGAACTGTCTTTGTTCTTAGGTTTGTTATAATGACCCCAACTCATACCTCTTGAAAACACGGTTTTTTTTTAAACCATTGCGAAAATATTCCCAAAGACCCAGGGACTTTACAATTTCACTCATCATTGGATAACTCAACCAACCACAAGGGATCTTACACTTATCATCCAAACCATAACAAACCAAATTTTATTAATTAAGAAATAATAGTCATAAGACAATTTCATTAGAAATCAGAGTGCATAGACAATTAAATGTAAAAAAATAAAGAAAAGCAGAGCCACGTTGTTCATCTGTGAAGTTGTCTAGTAAATGTGTAGCACTCGTAACTCTCCTAGAAGCGAGTCGCTTCACTGATCCCCTGCGGCTGCGAAAACTACAAATATAGGGGTGTCAGAAATCTGAGGATATTTGTGTATGAATCCCTCTAAAGAAATAAATGGGCATAAAGAATACATATAAGAATTCATGCAATAACTTAGAGGTATGCAATTATGACAATTTCATAATTCGATTAAGCATTCATGCAATAAAGATAATTATTAAGCATGAGGGAACATTTAATAAGTAACAAAGATCACAATTTAAGCAATACAATCATTTAACATGCATTAGGCAACAACGTTATGCATTCACCAATATTTTACAGTTAAGAGAATAGGTAAACATGTTTGATCTAATGGCCTCAGTGCAATGCGTGAGTAAATTATTACCTCTTATTAAAATTGTCTTTTCATATGCATGTCCATATTCAATGCACATAATTTAAATTTCTCTTTTTAAATATCGTTGTTCGCGGATACACCAAACGGGTAAACTCTCTGAGGTCAAGTTAGGTTCTCAGGGTAGCTTAGCACACAATTTGTATTTTATTACTGGGTTTCAAACTTAGCCCTCGACCGAAACAACCTTCGAAACAATATTAGATTACCTATCTAATGTCGAGGACACCAGGAACCACCCATCCACAAGTGTCACTTTTATTGGTATACCAAAACAATAGTTGTGTCTATACACCACCTTCAGGCAAAGTGACGGAAACTCCCTAAAACCATGGTCAGGAGAAAAACCCTCAATATCGGGTTCAGAGGTAATCAATAAAGCACGCAGATTTTTGTATCATCGTAATCCCCCAAAACCGAAACTCTAAGATTCTCATTCTTATGATAGGAGATCTCAGAACATATATTAAATTGTTCTTTTATCTTTATTTGTTTATTAACAATCAATTCTTTTATTTGTAATTCAGCATGCAAACAAAGGCATAAGCTCACATATTTCCCGGCGAGAACTATCATAGGACCACCGCCTGCGGCAAAGCATAGAACAATGCAACAACATCAATGTAATTTTTGTGATGCGTTCGAAATAAATAAAGTAGCAAACCAAAGCTCAAGGCTCTTCAGGCCTGCGATGACTCATTCGATCATCGATGCACCATATGAAAAAACCATAACAATATGCCATATATGAAATAAATCAAATGCTTTCCAAATGCACATTCATATATACCAATTTAACCAATTAACAATGCACATAAAACGTTCATATGCATGCTCATGAGTTCGTATAGTCATGTTAAATGCATGACATCATTTAATTTACATGTTCATATCAAATGCATGCTTCAATTCATAATTCACTTCATATAAAATAGGTGAATATTCCAGTAGGTCCATGCAATAACCTATATGTTTCATGTATACATGTGCATTTGAAACAAGCTTCATATAGTACAATGCTTAAATACGTCACATCAAGTCAAAGCATATAAACATTTCCAACCTTAACATGTATTGAAATCGAGGTACATGTACATAACACATACTTGAAATTTAACATACATCTTGAAATTCAAGTTCCATATTTCAAACGGGCCACGTGCTAAAATATATATTGTTGAAGTTGGCCTATTAAGCCAAACTGACCCCGTCGGTTGGGGTTCAAACCCCACTATGCCATGTACATGCCTTCATTTATCAAGTAAGCATGAGACACACTCTCACATAAGCACATACTGTAACATTCCACATTTGAAGTTGTGTATGCATGTCACAACCAATTTGCATTCAAATCAAAAGCAAGCAGGGCATGTCAAGTAGGCATGTGAAAAGTTTCGTTATCAGCATGCATAAAGATAAACCTACCCTACTCAAAAAAATCTAAAATCTAAATCACATAACTGAACACACTCTTTTTATGTGTGCACGTGCACTTGAAACAAACTTCATAAAGCATAATAACTATGCACGTCACATCAGTTTAAGCATATGAAGATTTTTATTCATAACATGTATTCACATTATGTAAATACCCTAAATTTTCCTCATACATTTTCAGACACCCACTTTCAGCAGATGTCAGTCCCCTTAGGAGTCTAGCCCCAGGTCGATTCCAGTTTAGGTGTCATTTCACCCCTTTTCATTAAGAAATTACCATTTTACCCCTAGATCACCTTAGATCTCAGTCTATCAAAGTCAACCAATATCATTTTTAAGATCAGAACAGTTAGAATGTCAGTTATTTCTAAATCCTCTGAGCTCACGATGAGCAAATCATGTTCATTCCTAACTATTTCAGCTAAAATTGATCCATTTCCTAAAAAATGAGCTAATTTCTAGCCCGAATTTCAGTCAATTATTCCTGAGTCTGTCAATCCCAATTAACCCTGTTCCCCTGAGTCTAACTTGAGCTAACCAGAAGTTCAAGTGGCTCGGTTTTAGTTCAATTTCATTTCCCACAGTCTAGGAACCCATTTTAGCAAATTTCAGCTAAAATTGAGTTAAATCCAATCAGTTGAGCTAGTTTTTGAGCATTGAAATTAGTTCATCTAAGTATTACTAACCTTCATTCTAGCTCAAACACAGTATAGTCTCGTTGTCCATTTCACTCTAGTGGTCATTTCGCACAATTTCTCGGAGAATTGTATCATTTCTCAATCATTCAGTCTAGAGGATTGTTTGAGTCAGTGTCATTTTAGTTCACCTGAGTTCAGAAACCCTAGAATTCAGTTTAAACCAGTCGAGACCAGTTTAAACCTCGTTTCCAGTGTCACTCCATGCCCTACAGAGGCAAAATCATTTCTCGATCATTCTTTCAAAAACATCATTTTTATTATCTCCCAACTGGTACAACCAGTCATTGGAGCTTAGATCAGTTTCTTAAAAAATTTATTTATATCCAAGACTCAATTCACATTTGGATCGGATCCAGTGCCGGATCTGAAACCAATTATCAATTCTTATCCTCGAGCAGGAATTCTCAATTCCTTGTCTCTGCCAGAGATCCGGGACTTCAAATCCATCAATCAGGGTTTATATTTTGTAATCATTTCATATCATATCACATCATCCAGAGTTTATATTTTGTAATCATTTCATTGTATTGAGTGTTATTTTTGAGATCTAACACTCTGTTTTTTTAAAATATCAAATCCAGATTCAATTTTAAAACTTTTCTTTCAAAATCAATTTAAAAAACCCGAGTTTAAAATCGATATTTTTCATTCGTCAACCCCCAGGACCTTATATTTCTTTGTTTCAAAATATTATCCTTAGAAAGTGATCTGGATTCGTTTTAAACTCAATTTTTAACTCATCTCAATTCTCGAATGGGACCCATCTAGGTGGTGTCGCTTCTAGATCAGTTCTTTCATTCAGATTTCTCAAAATTTTAGTTATTTTAGAGTTTTAGTCGATTTAGGACTCTGTCTTTTTACCTTTTCAAACTTTCATTTATTGGTTTTAAACTAGGAGTGGCCTTACCCCTTACCCATTTCTTTTATTTGGCTTTTTTTTTTAGAGTTTTAGTAGGATCAGGACTCCATTCTAGAGTTTCAGTTGGTTTAGGACTCTATCTTTCATTCCTACTTTTACTTGTTTTCAAGAAAATCTTTCAAAATAAACCAAAAATTTAGAGTTTTAGTCGAATTAGTACTCTGTTCCAGAGTTTGAGTTGGTTTAGGACTCTAACCCTGACTTTATTTTTTAGAAATTCTTTCAAGAACCTCTTCATTTATCTTTAAAAAAACCAAATTTCAAAGTTTTAGGACTTTATCCCAGAGTTCAGTCGGTTTAGGACTCTAGCCTGGAGTTTTAGTTAGTTTAGGACTCTGTTTAAACTTTCGATTTTTATTTGGGGATTTTAACCTTGTTTTAAAATCTTTTTAAACCTTTATTTTAGCCTTTTCAAAACCCAAATATAGGGCCCACATAGGTGGTGTCACATTTGAGAGATTTTCAATTCATTTAGGACTCTAGTTGATTTAGAACTTTGATTTTTATCTTTTGTTTCCAACGTCTTTTTTTGAAAACTTTATTTTTAATTACTTTATTTTCAAGTTTCAAAGTCGTTTTTGAAAAATCAAATGGGGCCCGCAGTAGGTGGCGCCACATTTGAAGAAGTTTAGGTTAGTTCAAGTTTAGTTAGTGTTTGAATTAAATTAGGAATTTGAAAAGCCAAAAATGGTTTTAAAATTCAACCTTTATTTTGACATTTTAAAAACTTTGTTTTTAAATCTTGATTTTAGAGGTTTTAAAAACCAAATGTGGGCCCACATAGGTGGTGCCACATTTGGGGGTTTTCAAAGTTAATTAGGAGTCTCAATTAGGTTACTTAGTAGTTTAGTTAGATTAGAAGTCTTTAGCAAAACCGCACCCCTTAATTGGATTAATTAAGGACAGTTTCAAAAACTAAAACATTTTAATTAAGTTCTAAAAAAAGCTATAAATAGAGGGGCATGGGGGTCGACCAAAGCATCCTCTCTCTCTCTCTCAAATTCATGGGGCTCTCTCTATTCTCTCTCATCCTTACTCCTCCTCCATTGGTGCAAGCAAGGTAAGCTCCTCTTCTTCTTCTTTTATTGTTTTATATTTTTTTTGCCATTGTCGCCCCCTATGTATTGTTTCTTCTTCAATTTTTCGTTCAAGCCCCATGCTATACAATTCAAGATGATGATCTACTGATCATCTACGATTATTTTCACATTTCTGATCAATTGGATTCGTTAGAAAAAAGTTTATTATGTTAAATGCCCGAAAAGGATCGAGATTTGACCTTTTTATAGCTTGAATCCCTCTTTTAATGGCTAAATCAAAATTCTAACCGTGCTTCCCTAAATTTTTTAGTTTATTTCATCATATTCATGTTTATTTTAGCTTTTCAAGCATCAAATCATGATTCATTGCATTATTTGCATGTTTTTTTTATATTTTTAGTATGAACAATCCATGCTATTTCATTCTAGGGTTTTAGATTCATTATTTACAAATCTGGCCGTCTGTTAATATATTTATTTTGCCAAATTATATTCATTAGAAAAATCTGATTTTTTTATGGTAAAATCATGCATATGTCTACAGTTTCAAATACAAAAGTCATGATTTTTAGAGTCTATAACCCTGTGTTCAAAATTCAAAGTTGAAACCTGCTTTTTGAGTCACGAAAATGCTATGGAAATTCAAGAGTACCTTTCTAAAGTCATATCTCCCTTGTCTAAGATCCGATCGACGATTCGTAAAAATGATTGTGTTCTTATGAATCTCTAGTGTATTCTATAAAATTTTTACAAAATTCTATGGTGGATTGCTATTTTATTTCAGTTAAGAATCGGATCTATATTTCTGCAACTGTCAATCGTTATTTAGAATCAAAGTCAACTTGTCGGAATGATTTCTCCCTAACCGGAGATCGTATCGATGATTCGTAAAAAAAGATTATTTCTGTCAGAATCACTAGTATGTCTTTGTGAAATTTTATAAAATTTGAAGACTGTTTGTTATATTTTTCTGCACCCAAAACCAGATCTGTTTGTTTCACATCATTACGTATAGGCCAGAATCAGGTACATATTGCCGAAATCATATCTCCCTAACCAGAGATGCTTTTTCTGATCTATACAACAACAACAACAACAACAACAACTACGCCTTCATTCCAAAACAATTGGGGTCAGCGATATGAACCAAAAAAGAAAATCATTCTGGGTCATCCACATGAATCCTTCTCCTCCAATCATTTCTATCCAATGCCATGTCCTCAGTGAGGTTCAAAGCATTCATATCTTTTTTTATCACCTCCATCCATGTCTTCCTAGGGCTACCCCGACCTCTTTTAACTAATATATTTTCCCATTTCTCCATCTTTCTAACTGGAGCATCATTAGGCCTTCGTCGAATATGTCCAAACCACCGTAAACGATTCTCTCTCATCTTATTTTCAATGGGTGCAATGCCTACTTTCTTACGTATCTCCTCGTTCTGAATCCTATCTTTTATTGTATTTCCACACATCCATCTCAGCATACGCATCTCAACTACACTCTTTTTTTGAATATGATGTCTCTTGGCAGCCCAACATTCTATACCATATAGTAAAGCGGGCTTAATAGTCATCCTATAAAACATTCCCTTCAACCGCAATGGCATTCTACGATCGCACAACACTTCAGTTGCACTTTTTCATTTCATCCACCCAACCTTTATCCTATGATTTACATCTCCATCAATTTCTCCATACTTTTGAAGGATAGATCCCAAATATTTGAAACAATTCTAACTTAAAACCTCTTGCTTCTAAAGTCTGTCTCCATAATTCTAACTTAGCATTAACCCCAGCTCTAGACTCATCAATCAAAACAATATCATCAGCAAACAACATGCACCATGACACATTTTCTTGAATTGATCTCGTAAGCTCATCCATCACTATAGCAAATAGGAAAGGGCTTAAAGCAGATCCTTGATGTAACCCAACCGTTATAGGAAAATTGGTTGTCACCCCTCCACAAGTGTAGGCATTGGTTACTACTCCTTTATACATATCCTTAGTTATACTAATGTACTTGAGAGACACACCTTTCTTCATCATTGTCCACCAGAGAACGTCCCTAGGTACTCTATCGTATGCCTTCTCCAAATCAATAAAAACCATATGCAAATCTTTGTTCCTCTCTCTATTTCTCTCAATAAGTTGTCTAAGAAGATGTATAGCTTCCAGAGTTGATCTTCCAGGCATAAAACCAAATTGATTCTCCGATATCAAGACAACCTTCCTCAACCTAGACTCAATCACCCTCTCCCAAAGTTTCATAGTATGACTCATGAGTTTTATATCACGATAGTTTGTGCAATCTTGTATATCACCCTTATTCTTATATAAAGGCACCAAAGTACTCTTCCTTCACTCATTAGGCATCTTATTTGTTCGCCAAATCAAGTTAAAAAGATTTGTCAACCATTCTAAACCTTTCTCTCCCAAGCATTTCCAAGCCTCGATAGGTATACCATCTGGGCCAACTGCCCTTCTTGATTTCATTTTCTTCAAAGCCTCTGCAATTTCTTTCTTTTGAATCTTGCGCATGAAGTCACGATTCATCTCATGAAAAGGAATGGAGAAGTCTCCAAAATCTTGAGCATGACTTTCATTAAATAACTTATCAAAATAATCTTTCCATCTCTCTTTAATCCCCTCATCTTTGACTAAAACCCTTTGCATTTCATCTTTGATACATCTAACCATACCCAGATCCCTCGATTTTCTATCTTTTATCTTTGCAAGCCTATAAATATCCTTCTAGCCCTCTTTGGTATCCAACTTGTCATAAACCTCCATATATACCTTATCCCTCGCGTTCCGAACTACTTTTTTAGCTTCCTTCTTTGATATCATATACTTCTCCAAATTCTCATTATCACGACTCTTACTTAGATTTCTATAACACTCTCTTTTAACCTTAATAGCTAATTTGACATCCTCGTTCCACCACAATGTATCCTTACCTAGCGGTGCACCGCCTTTAGACTCACCCAATACCTCCTTAGACACCTTTCTCATGCCACACACTGTTTTATTCTACATTGATTCTGAATCCTCCTTGAGACACCAATCAGCTTCCTTAACTACCTGCTCAACAAACATTTCTTGTTTAACTCCTTTCAGTGCCCACCACTTAATTCTAGGATCTATCCTATGTCTATCCCTTTTGCGGCATTGTCTAATTGTAAGATCCAAAATTAAGACTCTATGTTGTGTAGCTACACTTTATCTCGGTATAACCTTACAATCGATGCAACAACCCCTATCTCTCTTTCTAAGTACGAAAAAATCTATCTGACTCGTATTAATCCCACTTTTAAATGTTACTAGGTGGGACTCCCTCTTCCTAAACCAAGTGTTTGCTAAGATCATATCATAGGACAAACCAAAATCTTAAATCCTTTCTTCACTTTCGTTTCTTTCTCCTATGCCATAGCCTCCATGGATACTCTCAAATTCATCCCTACTAATGCCTACATGCCCATTAAGGTCACCGCCGATGAAAAGCCTTTCTCCATAAGATATCCCTTGTACTACTCCATCTAAATCTTCCCAAAATTGATGCTTAATGGAATCATCTAAATCTATTTGAGGTGCATAAACACTAATAATATTAATAATATCTGAACCTAATACTAATTTAATAAGTAAAATCCTATCACCCTTCCTACGGACCTCAACTACATTATCTAAAAACTCACGACTAATAACAATCCCTACTCCATTCCTATTCCTATTTATTTCTGTATACCAAATCTTATATCCCCAAGGTTCTATCACTTTTGCTTTCTCACCTACCCATTTGGTCTCTTGTAGACATAAAATATCAATCTTTCTCCTACACATAACATCTACGAACTCTACCAACTTTCCAGTTAAAGATCCTATGTTCCAAGTGGCTAACCTAATTTTATGGTCTTGGACTAACTTCTTTACCCACACCCGTCCAACAAAGTGAGGGAACCCTTGCCTATTTGACACCACACCCGGGCGCCGGTGTGATGCGTCGCTTCCGGGCGATGACCTAGCAACCCTTGCCCATTTATCACTGCCTCTGGGCCTGTAGAGTACAACGCGTCGCTCTGTAGGGAACGCCCCAACGAAATTCTCATATTGGTTCATAATCATAGGGTATCACTAAGTTTTTATGCGCCTATTGCAACCCTCCTCCTTTATCCGGGCTTGGGACCGACAGTGTATAACGAAACAGTTATACACAAACGGAGTTGCTTTTTCTTATCTATAAAGGGGGTATTTTTGTTCATCTCTCTAGATTCTCTCTGTAAAAATTCATAAACTTTAATTGTTGTTTGATATCTGATTATGGCGTGACACTGTGACAAATACGTGATCGCGGACAAATCACATATTTTTATGTTTTTATTTATTTTTTATATCAAAATAATCTCAAAAATTGTGTTTTTCGATTGTATTTTAATTTTATGGTTATTAGAAGTGTACATATCATTTTTTATGAATTTTAGAATTCATTTGATGCATTATTTAGTTATTTTATAAAATTAGGATGCCACGGAGTCCTGATTCAACTAAAATACAAGCAAAATTGGATTTTTTTATGATATTTCAAATTTTTTATGAAAAGCTTGATATTTTTAGGGTTTGATCATGTTAATAATCATGCTTGGGTGCTCTCCACCCGATTTGGTGTTGTTTTGAACTTGTTTGATTCCTGAATTAAGCATTTTACAAAAATATTTTATGAGAAAGCTTGTTTTAAACCCTGTTTTGTAATAAAGGTCAATTTTCATGGGTATTTCGGTTATTTTTCTCAAAATTTCAAATTTCAAAGTTATTTATTTAAGTCTGCATCATTCTTTATTATGTTTTTTTCAGTGAAGCATGGAAAAAGGCATATATCTGGATAAATCCCTCAATTTCAGATATTGTTGGATAAATCCCGAAAAGCCAACATATTTCTGCTAACAAGTTTGCTAATTTTGCAAGGGGGTTCAAGATTAGATTTTTCTTTATTTTCTTTTTTTTTCTTTAATTTATTATTAATGTAAATTGTAATATTAGAATAAAAATTTACTTTTCTGCTTAGCTTAGGACGCATTTATATATAGTTTAATTCTGATATAACTGCTATTATTTGATCATTCATGCACATATTCAAATCCACAATGGTCAACATGAATGGCGCATGCACTCACTTTTAAGGAGTTAATAAACTCGATTGAGTTCCTATTTATAGCCATAGTCAGAATACGAACAATATTCAGATTTACCATCTTTTTTTAAGCCACAAACAACCTACACTCTTAGGCTATTTTCAGAAATCATTGCATATTCTCAAAACTTTTCTAAGTATTCTTCCTTTTTAGAATCAAATGAACTATATTCAATATGTATTCGTTGTCATAGTCAGGGATACATAGCGAATTTATTTCATCTAAATTCTATGAGACACACAAAATTCTTTTATCAATGATTTTAATCAAAATTCTTTAAAAAATATTTTCTTAAATCACATTCATGCATCATCTAGGTTAAATTGCATCATGAAAAGGATTTCATAGGGTCACATGCCCATCCCTGTTGAGTTGGTTCATAAATCAATCTCAGAAAAATCAATTTTCTCAATGTTATTCCATTTTTTCCATAAAATCGAATTTCTCAAAATAGTTTCTCCTTTCAAATATTTTCTAAGTTCAAATCATGATTTTCCTTCTCTCTAAAGTATTCTCCCAACGTGATTCATGATTTTCAAAGTGTTCTATTTTTCAAGAACTTCCAAATACTTGAAGCATACATCATATTTTCTATATCATTTTCCAAAGTCATAGCACATGCCTGATTCTTTGTGCTTTTAGGAATAGAACATTGATTTAGACAGTTGAGTAAAGTAAAGCACATGATTGATCCTTGGTTCGATTACCTCTGGTTATGGCGTCAGGAATGGTTGAACTTCGTACCAACAAACGAGTCCCATTCTTCAGAATTTTCCCTCATTTTAAAACAGAGGTGAGTTATTTTCAAAAACGTTTTCAAAGGTCAGTTTGACTTGCAAAAGTAAAATTTTGCAATGATAACACATTAACATACATGTACATAACCCAAATCTAGAAATTTAATTACATTGCTGCACACATTCATGTTTTGTAAATTTTTACTATGCGCATGGCCAAGATATTTATAAGCATGTTTTTATTTCATTAATATGATAGTATCAAGTGCATGCTTTCATTTAATGCACATAATCGAGTCAACTGCATGCTTCTATTTAGTACATACATTCATGTCAAATGAATTCACCCATTCATGATTCACACATGGAAATATTCCTGCAACTGCATGTGGGTAAACCCACATGAAATTTTTATACATACACATGCGCTAGAAACCAGCTTTATGCTTAGCATACTATTTGAGTAAATCATATCCCATCAAGGCATGTGAAAATTTACATTCATGACATGAATTAACATCAAAGTGCCTGCTCATAACATAATGTGAAAAAATGCATACCTGTACAATTCTCATTACAGGTTTAAGCCACATTCAAGGTTAAATACATTTATATATATTCATATATATATATTTTTAAAGAAGGCTTACATCCACTTGACAGAAATCAGAAAGTCTTTTTTTTTAATACATGTGACCCAATCGACTGGATCTGGCACACACCCAGCCGAACCACTCGGGTCGGCTGGGTCAGTTTCCCAGCCCAGTCGACCCAGTCGGTTGGGGCTGACTGCCCATGGCTCAGCCAACTGCAGGTCGGCTGGGCCCAACAATTTAACAACTATTTTTTTTTATAAAAACATTGTACGGATTGACAGACACTGCACGAGCCCAGTTGGGCCTGTGGGCATGCTGCCAAGGCCTGGCAGCCAACTGAGTACCACTCGGATGGGTTGCCAGTCGGCCCAAACCATAGAAACTTAACTATTTTAATGTTTCAACAGGTGTGTGCAAGTGTCATCTCTTGCACAAATGGTTCATAATCACCAACTTCAAAAGAGGAATACATATAAATATATTTTTATTTGCCCATGCTTTCACAGGCCTGTACAGATTACTAAACCAATAATAAAAAAAAATTGAAATATTTCCTGCAACACATTTTCATTTAAGCATGAATGACCATGGGTTTCTTAACTTAATAATACATGTATGTAAAGAGTGTGAAACAACAAACGATTCATATGGACATCATGCACACATATTCAAAACTATGAATGTATACAAACAACATTGATTCAACATCAATGCAAGCAAACATACCCTAAGTGTGTAGGGTAACAAGCTAAAAGTTCAATGACATGGAAATTGCCTCGGTGCCAGTAACAGCGTAGATCATGTAACACTGTTATCAAGTATCCTCACATGAAATGCCCAAACACAAAATAGTATAGCACCACACACACACACACATGCAAACAGACTGTTTCACGATAGATTGCAGTGGGTCACCGAAACACTGTCGAATTTTTACATTTTTTTTGTCCAGTCCATAAATTGATTTATGGCAAAATCAACAACAACAACAACAACAACTACGCCTTCATCCCAAAACAATTGGGGTCGGCGATATGAACCAAAAAAGAAAATCATTCTGGGTCTTCCACATGAATCCTTCTCCTCCAATCATAAATTGATTCATGGCAAAATCAAGGATCAGAAATTAAGAACATGAATCTGTAGTGTCCACAACTAGTTGGCTACTCCAAAAGGATTAGTCTGTGGCATAAACCAAATTTATGCAGTTTTTATTTTCACTTGTGCAGATCCTTTTCCTGATAAGGTTGGGGTATACAATGGGCATGTTCAGTTTAGACATAGGACAAAAGCTGACATGCAAAATAACAAGTTTGATATGGGCTAATGCAAAAAACATTGATCTATAACATGATCTATCCATAGGGAATCGATTTCCATTAAGATTAACCTTTCAATGAACATATATACGTTACTTAAGATTATGTTGTAGCACAAAAATAGACATGAACAGAATTTTAATTGAAAAATGAGAGGAAAGAACCATCAATGCACCCATGGAAGAGGATCTCGGAACCCTCTTCCATGTATGTAAAGATATCCACCCATATTTTCGCTTGTAATATGGATTTCCAGCAAGATATTGCATGGGAATCTCACCCATATTCAATACCTCACTCGATTCAAGAGAGGATACCTTTACCTTATTGAAAATCGAAAGAAAATTGTGGATTGTGGTGCAAAAATTTGGGTGGTTTTGGAGAAGATGCTCCTCATCTTCTTCCTCACTTTTTCATTCCTTTTCTCTCTCCATTCTCTCTCTCTCTTTTTGTTTCCTTTGTTTAAGAAAGCCAAAGAGCCCCCCCCCCCCCCCTTCTCCGGTCTTCTTTAGATGGACTGGAGAGGGAGAGCTTCCCTCTTGGGCCGTATCAACTTTCCTTCCTCCAAAATTTTTCAAATCTCAAAATTTGACTTTTTGATAGTTTCCAATTTTCTTTAGAGCTCTTCCTTAAAACTTCGCAAGCCTTAATAGGCATGAGTATGGACTCTTTAAAAAGTCCAAAACCAAACCTAATTAAAAACTCATAATTAATTAATAAATTAAATAATTAATTAGTATTAAATAATTTATAATCATCTAGAGGTTTCCAAAAATAGCCAAATTAACTTAAAACACTTCTTATACTTAATTAACTTCAATTTAAAGTTCCTAATTGAATTTAAAGCTATAGAAACATTGGGCATGGTTTTGGATCTGGATCCAAATCTGTCTTCAAAGATCCAAATAGATTTTAGACTGGACCAAATCCAGATTAATATAGGTCATGAATAGAGTTCAGATCCATATTAATTTGGATCAAAATCATTGGATCCAATCCGATCCAAATTTGGATCTAGTTCGACAAACTGTTCATTTTTTTTGAAAAAATGCAATTTTTGGGGCAACCGGAATTCGAATTCAAAAAAGTAGGGTGTTATTGAGCTCAGAATTCTGAGATGCATCCAACGACATATTACACTGTTATCATCGCAAATTTTTTAACTTTTGCGAATCAAACTGACCTTTGAAAAAGATTTTTGAAAATAACTCGCCTCCGTTTTTAAAATACGGGAAAATTCCATAGAATGGGACTCGCCTGTCGGTACGAGGTTCAACCATTCCTGCCACCTTTAACAGGGGTAATTGAACCAAGGATCAATCTTATGCTCTACTCTATTCAGCTTGTCTAAATCATATTCTAATTTCTAAATGCACAAAGAATCAGGCATGTGCTATGAATTTTCAGAAAATGCACATTTGAAAACATGATGTTTGCTTTGAATGATTGAAATATTTAGAAAATGTAAATCTTGGAAATGATATCACATGAGAAATCGTGAAATGGGATTTGAAATATACTTCTGAGAGAAATAAAAATCGATTTTGAGGAATCCTTGACATTTGGTGAAAATCGATTCTGAGAGACTTGGTTTCTCTTAATTCAAACTTGGAAATTGAAATTCTAACTTAGAAAATTTGAATTTGGAACTTGGGAAATACTTGAAATATTCTTTGAAATTGAATGCTTTTGGGAAAATCGATTTTGCTATAAGACTTGGGAAATTTTGAAGAATTTGATTCCTTTGACTTGGAATTTGAATTGGAATTGGAAAATTCATGAAATGAATGAATATGATTTTGAGGAATTGGGAAAAACTCTTTGTATTTTTGAGAAATGCAGTGCATTTTGAAATTAGCCTAAGAGTGTAGGCTGAATGTGGCTAATGTGAAGATCATAAATCTAAGTATCATTCGTATTCTGACTATGGCCATAAATACAAATTCCACCAAGTTTATAAACTTCATAGAAGCTAGTGCATGTGCCATTCGTGTAGACCATGGTGAATTTGTAAAAATATGCATGAATCATCATTCATCACACATTAACATCATTTAAGAAAATAAACTATATGCAATGCAACCTAAGCTAAGCAGGAAATGTAAATTCTTATTCCAAAGTTTAATTACAAATTACATCACTATTGAAATTTAAATACATGAAAAATAAAGTCTTCAATGTACCTGCAAAACTAGAAAACTTGGTTAATGAATATATGTTGGCTTTTCTAGATTTATCCAACAATATCAGGAAATTATTGGATTTTGCTAGATATAAGCCTCTTCTTGATTCCCTTAAATAAAAATGATAAAGTATGAAATAAAATGGAATAAATAAGGAAGATAAGATATGAAATTTTGAAATTGGGGTCCAAATGACCAAAATACCCCTCATAACAAGACTATGGTCTTGAAATTAGGGTTTTTAGAAAGATATTTTGATAAAATGCAAGTTTTGAAATTTGAATGGAATAAACTCAAACCAAATATGCTATGACATGATTAAAAATATGAAATTAGGGCTAGGGATTTCGAAATTTAGGTCAAATGACCAAATTGCCCCCGATAGCAAGACTATGGCCTTGAAATCAGGGTTTTTAGAAACAGATTTTTGGTAAAAACTCAGGTTTTATGCACTAAATGAAATCAAATGAGCATCAAATTAAACCTAAAGCATCCTAATATGATTATGAACATGATTAAACCCTTAAAACATATGCTTATGCACGAAAATCCAATAATATCTCAAAAACTGTGATTTTAGCAGTGTTTTGGATCTTTCAAGAACCCGGTTTTGCAATTTGCTTAATTCAGCCATCAAATGGATTCTAAAATCCATAAAAATTGGTACCTGCATTTGTTATAACCCTAATGTCGAATTGGAATTATAAAAATAATTTTTTGACATTAAATTAATCCGAAAATTGCATTAAACCCTAAAAATATGCTATTTTTGACCAAATTCACCAACCAGTTTCAATCCAAGACCTGAATCAGGGGTCAAATCTCCATGGAAATTTATGAAATTTTACAGAGACTAACTAGGAAGAAAGACAGAGATTTTCCAATTTACAGATCGGAAAAATCATCTCCGGTTAGGGAGAAACCCTTCCGGCAATATGGGCTAAAATATATCACTCTTAACAGGGATTAAAACGGCTACTTCAGATTGAAAATACAGGAATAAATAGAAAACCTAAACAAAAATTTCTGAAATTTTAGTGGTGAATAGTAGACAGAAAAATAACAATACTCATTTTTTACAGATCATGAATCGGATCTGTGGTTTGGGATTTATGACTAACACAAGTCTGATTAGGGTTTTGGTAAACCCTAACGAGTTTTAAATTTAAAAATAGATTCTCTAAAAAGGGAAAAATAATAAACAGTAATAAAAAAATCCGAAAATTTCACCGCAGACAGATCTATTCAATGTGAATCCATATCACTTTAGAGATCTAAAATCGGATATAAGATGGGAGAAATATCATCACAGCAAGTTACCTTCTTGATTTTAACCACGATTTTAAAGCTTTAAAAACCCGATTTGATGTCTGATTTTTTTGACAGGGTTCCCGAGATCCAAAACCTCTGATTTTTCTACAGTAACTCAATAACTCATGCATACATCACATATAAAAAAATCAGAAATAAACAACGAGTGCTTCAATCCGAAATAACATCATCTTTACCGTTCTAAACCTAGAACACACAGAAATTTAAGAAACTTGAAAAACCATGCATTAACTAATGTAAATAAATAAAATAAACCATAAAACAGTAAATAAAGCTTATTTCTATGCTATAGAATATAAAACAAACATGAATAAACCATGAAAATAAATTAAAAACAGGGAATCAATGGCTGGAATTTGATATCACCTTTAAAACATAGATTTAACCCATTAAAAAGGGTAAATCTTATATTTTATTGGTTAATAATGCAAAGAATCATGTTAAAATCAATTCTAATGGATTAAAATCTCTATAAATCATCCAAAACAGGGTTAGATCACCTTCTTGGAGTGTTCTTGCTGATTCTTGATGGTTCTTGAGGTTGAATCCATGGTTTAATCCATGAAGGGGATGACACCAATGGCTAAAATTGATTTAAAACATGAAAAAGTATTAAATAAAACTAAAAAATATTAAAAATATTACCTTGGTGCTTGCAACTGCAATGGAGGAAGGTGGAGGTGCTGGAGAGGAGAGAGAGGCCACGAAAATTTGAGAGAAAAGAGCCCTCCTTAGGTCCCTTTTTATAGTTTTTCAAAAAGTCACTTAATTAGGGTTAATTAAGAGGTTTTTCATTTTTTTAGGACTCTTTCTAATAAATCCACTAAAGGCAACGATTTTTTGTGGTTTTCTAACCCTAAATGAACTCTAATTAAACCTTAATTAACACCCAATTAAACCCTAAAAAGTCCAAATGTGGTACCACCTAGTATGGACCCACATTTGGTTTTTAAAACCTGAATTTAAAACCTTTAAAAACCAATGGTTTAAAACTTAAATAAAATGGATTTTTAAAATTGATTTTGACTCCTCTAAACCTCTAACCTAACTAGGACAATGACTAACCCTAGTCTAGCCCTGACTTACTCGAATATGGCACCACCCCGAGTGGGCCCTACTTGAGTTTTTTTTTTTTAAATGATTTTAAAACTTGAAATTGAGAAAGTTTTCAAAAGATTTTCAAAAGTAAACTTTGAAATTAAAATTTTTGAAACGGCATAGGGTCCTAACTGGGTCAGGAATCCTCTGGATATGGTACCAACTGAGTGGGCCCACATCGAGTTTTGCAAATTTTGAAATAAACACTGAAAATACCTTTGAAAAGGGGTTAAAATTAATAATTAAAATTCAAGATCTTTGAAAATAGGGTCTCAAGCGAACCGGAACTCCGGGTTAGAGTCCTGAACTCTTAGGACTCTGAGATTTTAGATTTTAAAAGCCAAATGAAAGAATTTTCAAAAGATTTTATCAAGAAATGATGAAATAAGTCAGAAAACACAGTCAGGGTTAGACTCCTAACTCGACCGAACTCTAAAATAGAGTCCTGAACTAACTGGACTTTGTAAAATGACCTAAATTTTGAAAATAATCGAAAAAGACTAAAAATGGAAGTAAAACAGACTTAAAAACAGACTTCTGACTTGATTAGGACTCTGAGACAGAGTCCTGATCGGACTGAAACTTTCAAAAATTTGAGAAATTTTATGAATAGAGGAATTCAGAAGCGACACCACCTCAATGGGTCTCATCTGTGAATTGAAATCGATTAAAATGTGAATTTGAAATGAATCCAGATTGTTTCCTTGAGAAAATATTTCGAAATATAAAGTCCTGGGGTTGGAAAATGACAGAGTATTGAATAAAAACCCAGGTTTTGAAATTGATTTTGGAATAAAAGCTTTAAAATTCAAATCTGGATTGAATGTTTTGAAATAGGAGTGCTGGATCTGGAAAATGAGATGCAATGACATGTAATGACATGCAATGTTATGCAATGCGATGAAATGATATGCAAAAATGTATGCAGTGATATGCAATTACATATGAAATGGACAAACACTGGATGAGGGTGAAAATTTGGGGTGTTTACATACACGAATATCAAATTCTGAATTTCGTTAAAAAATAACCTGAATTTCACTTGAATTTAAAGGTTGAAAATAAAACTCTTTCTCACGCTTCGATTGGTTCGTCTCGACATTGTCAATGAGATCTGGGTCAAACCCAGACTCAAAAACATTGGTCTAAAATCAAGGCTCAAACGATGTTTCTTTCAGACTTAGCCAAATTTTTTATAAGATCATAAAACGACTAATTGCGAAAATATGCGACATTATATTTGTATCACTCCACTTTGATATCGAAAACCTGCATTTTTATAGTCGTTGGAAAGCTGAGACGTAGACCTATAACTTTTTTATTGAGTCAGCTAAAAACCTCTCTAGGGTTTTCATTTTTTAGCTTCAAAACTGGAATAGAAACATGCTTTGTAGATTAAAACAATTGAATAGTCTATTTTTTAAATAACGTTTCTCCCCAATCGCTCATCAAATCAAGGTGATCTTGATAGTGTGGGAAAGCTAACCTCTTGACATATCTCGATCCTTTTTTTTATGTAAAAGGAATATGGCTGAAAAATATTATAAAACAAACAGAAAAGGCACAACCGCGCCTATTCTAGTATGTAGAGCATGCCTCTATTCTAATATTGGAACTAAAAAATGGGAACGCTAAAGAAATTTTTGGCTCTTACTCAAAACATAAAAGTTATAAGCCGCTATCTCAGCTTTCCAACGATTATAAAAACATCAGTTTTAAACATCAGAGCAAAGAGATACAAACCTAAGAAAAAGGACTATTCTGTAAAAAATAGTCACATATTTAAGAAAAAACTCACATATATTTAGGAAATCGCACGTGCAAATACTTAAAAGGTCTTTTTCAATCCGGATATTTGTGATTTTGAACATGGTGAGAATATAAAAAATTATAGGGTTTATCGAGAAATGCATCAAATTACTCATACGGTATGGTAATTTTTTGTAAGGTTAAAGTGAATGGTTTTCAGTGTTGGACAAATAGATAGTTGTGTTAATTAAATGTATGAAAACTATATGGATGATTTTTTCTTGCATATTATTTTCATTTAATGTATAATATGTTATGTGGTTGTTGTAGACAGTTAATTATGGCCTCTAAAAAGGTTAAAGTACATTACCATCTCAGTGATGATTTTCATTGGAGATCTATAATGTTGTCAAAAAATAGTAACTTTAAAGAATTTATAGCTTGATGTCTGATAAAACTGGATATGTTGAAGAGTATTTAAGCTTTCAATATGGACATTCTACGGACATAGAAAGCTAGTAAAGATTTATACTCGTTTTGGATGAGAATGATGTAGACTCTATGTTTTATGGTAGTGATGTTTACTTGATTGTTTTGAGCATACAACATAACAAAGTTAAACAATAAGTAGTTAGAAGTGACCTCCATGAAACAATGTATTTATCTCACGCAATATCTATTGAGAGGAGAGGGCATAAAACAATTGATAACATTGTTGTTCGAAACATATACAAGAAAGACTTATAGTTTCCCCAACCAATTAAGGATATAGATGTCATACGTTCCGAAAATGATCAACTTTCACTGACAATTAATATTGTATATGATCAAATAATGTATAGCTATGGACGTTCACTATAATATTATGGATAACATACATCCTTCCAGAGAGATAAATAACTAAGTACAAGTTGTTGGATTGTGTAATCTGTGCTTGAAATGATGATATTATTTATATGATTAATTATGAAATTTGAAAATGCATGAATGATGCCTACCCACAAGCAGATGAAAAGATAAATATGATGTCTTGTAATATAGTTGGTACATAAAAACAACCAATTTATGGTACCAACAATCATGTAAACAACAGAGAACTGAATGATGATGATGATTATACTATGTTGGATGAGGGTGACTCTGAAAGTATAAGAGAGAACTAAAACACAAATGACATGAGACAATTAATGACAGATGCAAATGATGCACAAACTACAATTGAAAAGTCAAACCCTTTGTATGTTCTATAAGATATATGCAGTAGATTTTTTTTTTTTACTAATGAGATGTAGTTGAATAGGTTCTCATTCAGTGGATTCTCATATAACGAAGAGCAATTGAAAATCATTAAAGCGAATGCATCTAAAATCATTGACGAGTTGCGTAACAAAAAAGTCAATAACCAGACTCTTTTTAGTAGATAACAACAGACTCAAATGACAAAGACATTGTTGTTGGTCAAAGGTTTAATAATCTAAAGCATTGTCATACATTTTTTAAATATCATGTGATCAGGCAAAACTATAAAATAAATTTTTTGAAGAGCTGCAATAATAGAGTGAGAGTTGCATGCACGAGAAAAAAACTTCAAACTATGGCTGATTACCCAAAGGTGCATGAATTAACATTCTTTTAATTGAAGACATACAAAAAAATGCATATATGTGGTGGTTCATTGGGAAATCTTTGAGTGAAAAAAAAAATCTTTTTTCTGTGAATTGCATGTGTTATTCACAAACACTTGCATGATAACTCTAAGAGAAATTATTAATGGCATTAGTCATGAGAAATGTGTGAAGATTAATTATAAACAGGATGATAACACATGAAGGAAGTGCAATTTAGTACATATGAAGAGTCCTTCAAGATGCCTCCTATTGATTTGGATCATTTAATAAAGACAAACTCATAAAATGTAGGGGTACGTGAGACTGATAGAAATGATTAATTTAAGTACCTTTTTTTATCCTTTCGTTTATACATCGATGGCTTTTGAAAAGGGTGTCCTCTAGTTCTTATGGTAGATGACACATTTCTAAAAGAAAAATACATTGATATATTGTTGTCAATACATTGTATTTATTTTTATGGAAAGATGTTTTATGTAGTATTTGTAGTTGTAGATAAGGAGCCTAAAAAATCGTGGGAATTGTTTATGGAGTGTTTGAAGCATGAACTCATATAAAGCAAGTTTAGAGAGAAAAGACAATTGATAGTTATATCAGATAGGCACTTAAGGTTTTTGTATGTTGTCCCCACACATGGCATAATTTTTATGTTGGATATTGCATGAAGCACTAGACAAAAAACTTTGCTAGAAAAATTGGTACACCACTCAGTTCACTTTGATGGAGTGCAACTCGAGCAATCACAAAATAATAGTTTGTATATTTTCTTGAAAAAAATCTAAGAGCAAGATCAAGTCGCATATAATTATATTGTCAATGCCATGAAATCAATAATATTTTTGGTTACGTCGCACTTTTTAGGAAAAATATATGGGTGTTTAACATCTAATATAGCATAAAACTTCAATTTGTGTATTATCTCCATATATGACAAGTCATAATGTCTTTGCTTAAGAGACTTCATATCATATTGATGACACTATTTATGAAAAGAAAGACTATCAGGCAGAAAATGTTAGGCTTTATTGTGCCTGAGATAAAAGAAAAGGTAGAGGCACTAAAAAAAGCATAAATACTAATTGTGGTTGTCGTACATTGCCACCAACGTCAACATGAGACTCGCGACTAACATTATGATTACAATGTGTATCTGGAGAAAGAAGAATGCTCTTAGAACCTTTGGCAAGTAAGTAGGATTTCATGTGAACATGCAATTGCATACATTGTATATGAGGGCAAGCTGTCAGATAATTATTGCAACAAATACTTCAAAGATGATTTGTATATAACAACATATAATATATCCTTAATTTTGCCATTAACGAATAATGTCACATACAACTCTCCAGACACTCTTATTTTAGCCTATCTACTAAAGGTGATGTGTAAACCAGGATGACCAAAGGTGAAGAGATGAATATGAACATCAAAGGATGTTGTGTCATATAAGTGCAATATATGTGGTAAGATTGAGCACAACAGGCGGAAGCACACATAACTGTATATTTGAGTACTTGTTGCTAAATGTATGTGTGCTTGTGTATATATTTGTAAAGAATTGTTGAATGATTTGATTCTATGTATTTATCGAAAGCTTCTTAATGAGCTGCTATAATATCTTTAATGTGATAAATCGATAGGGTTAACATTACCTACAATTACTATAAAGCTTACTTTTTTATTAAAAACCTATCACAATTAGCGAGAGGAAGAATGACCAAGATTTGGAAAGATCAACCCCCAAACTAACAACCATTGACAGAAGGGTGATTTTTTTTATACAAATCACATGTATTAGATCAATAAACAAGTAGGGGTATGCCTAACCCAAGCTTGACTATATATATATATATATATATATATATATATATATATATATATATATATATATATATATATATATATATATATATATATATATGTGTGTGTGTGTGTGTGTGTGTGTGTGTGTGTGTGTGTGTGTGTGTGTGTGTGTTTGCAAAAAGTCTTAAACATAGTAAACCTTAAATGGTAAATCTAATGGCAAATACTAAATAAAACATAAGGTCACATAAATAAAACATCTATAAAAGGAAAACATACATAATACATTCATAACAACAACCAAACAAAAACACTACAAGGCTATTTACGGCTCATATCTAAAAAAAAGTTCGAAAACAATGGTAAATGCCAGAATTGCTAAAAAAAACTAACTAGAGAAGTCAATGAACATCAAAATGGAGCAACAAACTTTTATAGGAATCATCACAAGGGTATAGGAAAAAAGGTTACCACTCTTTTCACATACAAACGAAAAAAAATGAACACAAACGTCTATATATACAAGTAAATTCGCACGCTAAAATGAAACCTAGCATCGCTTAAAGTCAACAACACGTGAAAGTCCATGAATACAACAAACTTTTTATGAATTTTGCATCACGCAACAACCAACGTGAAACTCTTGACGAAATTCATACTCTAATCGCCTATATATACACGTAAATTCACATGCTAAAACGAAATTTTGTATCGCTATAAATCGAGAGCGTGTGAAAGTTCGTAAATTCTGCAAACTTTTTATGAATTCTGCATCGAAAGGCAAACTTTCAAAAGCACAAACGCAAAACTCTTGACAAAATTCGCAAGTAATGTATTTGCATAAGCAATGTCACAATATTTGTACTATTTGTGCAAAATTCTTGATTTCTGTGAAAATGTCGTGTGAATTTCATTTTCAGTGAAATTTAGCGAGATGGGAGTAATGCGCAAAAAATCAAGAGAAATTCACACGTGCTAAGGGTAAAAGGTCCTAAAAAAGTTGTGAACATGCGAAATTGGACATTAAGCAGATTTTGAAATTTGTGAAGCATTTGGGAAAATGCATCAAATTTGTCATACATAACGACCATTTTTCATATATTTTATGCAAACTTTATAAGGCCTTCCTCATAAAACATATGTAGACTTCATCTTCCTTGCCTATATTTTATATGGACTTTGTAAAGACTTCCTCATAAAATATATGTGAACTTTCTGATACTCACTTATATTTTATGCAAAATTCTTAAACCATGCAAATATTGATTTTTTTCCTATATTATATGCAAACTTTATCATCCTTAAATTTTTGGGTGAAAAATCAATAAGTAGTGAGGCCTATCATAGCACTTGCAAATGTTAAAATGGTCATTTTAATGCCACCATTTATGATTTTGAATATCAACTTATTTTGACAAATTATTGGTTTTTTTGGGATGCATGTCTTTTTTGTCATACAATACAATCATTTTTTGACATTTTTATCTATATGAGCTCTCCTGAGTCGAGTCGAACACCTGATGTTCAGGATCAACTCGTTTAAGCAAAACAAGCCGTTCATGGCTCAATTCACCAACTATACAAATCAATCACAAACAAGTTTGTGGTGAGCATAGTGACAAATATCACAAGAATTATGAAAATCTCCCAAGAAATTGCCTGGAAGTTTAAAAGAGCAATTTCTCACAAGCTTTTCAAAATATCACAAGATTTATGAAAAAAAAACATAAATATCACAATTTAAACATGATATTTACATTTTAAACGGCTATTTATCACAAAAAATCATGTATTTTTATTTTTAAATAAATGTTATTAATATTTTCTTATAAAAAATAAATTTTATTTTTTTAATTTTATTTTTTTTATCAACGGGATTTTGCCAAAAAAAACACAAGATTTATGAAAGTTTTTCAATTTCTCATGAGTTTTTGAAAAATGAGAAATTGCCAATAAAAACGTTTGTCACTATGATGGTGAGCTGAACCAACCCAAGTCACAAGATGCTCGGTTTGTTTACCAACCCTACCTGAACCCAAGTTTCTAGGCATAGGCATAAAATTTGTAACTCAAATAAAATTTGGGTCAACCCAAACCCAACCAGAGTAATATGTGGGTTTTGTTTAGGTTTCGGAAACAAGCCTAGCCGCTCTTGGGTCAGGAGCTTGTTCAAACTCAAAATAGGCTCGGCAAGCTAAATCCAAACAATAAGAACTCAGCTCAACTCGCATAAGCTCGTTAGGTATTAAAAAATATATTTTACTTATAAAATTACATATATCTGGCTTTAAGATTTCATTTTTCGTGACCCAACGAAACCCGAACACAACAATTTGTTTTTTGGGCAAGTTCGGGTACACTGATGGGCCGGATACTCGACCCATTGACAGCCCTAATTGACCTCCACCTCTTTTAAAAAGCATGTCATCACTGATGTCAGCCATCAAGTCATCAAATAATCTTCATATCTTCGGGTTAACTCCAAAGATAACTACCAGTTTTTTGTATAAACTGGCATCTCAACATGGTGGGAAATTGATTTTTCCGGGGTCAATGTATCACTATTCATCAATTGACCTGAAAATGTTGATCAGATAATCTATAAATGTCTTATATTTGCAAAGGCATGCTAGTAGATCATTGACATCATGCCTGCCTGACCCGTCTACATGTCTCTCCAACCTGCTCTGTTCCAAAGTATCGACATCATTTTCTATAGATCATGATCCAAAACCTATTCTGCTAGGCAACTCTGAAACTAGAGAGAAAAACTATTATTACAAAATTGTGTTTAACCTATCATTCTTTCAACTTTCTCTGCAAAAATACTGGTTGCACAATTAAGGTAAACAACAACAACAACAACAACAACAAAATAGAAAAGTAATCTAGGGCATGAAGCCTAGATACCAACTTTTCTAAATAAAAAATGTAAAAAAATAACCAGAATAAAAGAAATTTTATTTATCAATATTGTTACTGGATGCAATTCACCACTCATTTTCTGTCATTTTAGGTGATCAAAAGTACTTGTGCACCCATGGGAGCTCTGGACAGTCCTTTAGCGCAAAAGCAACATCATCGCTGCCATGCAAAACAATAAAAAACATCAGAACATCAAAGAATTACCAAAATCATTCAAAAAAAATTTACAATATGCCAGCTAAAATTTATTGGGTTTAGCAATTCATTCTTCATAACATTCTATCAGTTTTGTGCATTCCTCATGTTTATCCAAGAGGGAGAAAAAGCACTTTACCAGGATGCAACTGTGGCATCAGATTCAAAGATTCTTAATGGAAAAATCTATCTGGTGCAACTATGCATGGCATGCAAATCAAAGACTGCAACAGAAAACTATCTGTGAAGGGTTACCACACTGGATTTTTTGTCACTTTACAGAGGGAAAGGTAATCACACAATCTGGCTCGAATTTGGTTAGGTTAACATATTCAAAGTTTCAAACCAAAGAACTCAGAGGTATCAGTAGACCATGTAGATGAAAAAACATAGGATTGTCACCTCACAGTCCTGTTTCCCTCTGGTGAATCTTAAAAGCAATGGTCCACACAAAGTTCTAACCACATTAGTATTAAATCAACACTTCACCAAAGATATTTTACATCTGAGGTTGCAGTTAGCAAAAGGCTCATGAAGGACAACTGAAACAAGAGTAACCAGTGTAGTCAAGGTCTGATCTTTTAGTTTCCAAAAACAGGTACCCATCAGTGTGAAATGTGAACCATGAAGATGATTGTTTGGTAATTTAATTGAGCTACTGGTAGTCAGAAAGCTGTCCCACATCAAGAACCCATGCAAGTTGAATCCAGATGGTGAGTGTCATCTGCAGATACAATCTTCATATTGGTTTCTGCCAACATTTTTAAGACCTGTAATTCAATTCTTTTGCATGGTGAAAACAAAGAAGAATCAGTTTTACAGAAGCATTGATATTATCAATGTTTTTTGCAAAAGGTGAATTATTTTCAAAATGATATACTATTCAAGAATAGGGCTCTTCTAAACATGCAAGCTTAAGCAAAAACTTTTACCTCAGCATAACCAAATAGACTCACCTGGGAAAGTTTAGCTGCAGTTTCTGCAAACTGTGCCGATATCCCTCTTCACAGAGCAGTAAGCGGCATTCTCCAAGCTTGCAACTGTAAAAAGTAATACAATGATAAGTTGAGCAGCATGTTTTGACTGCTTTATGAAGACCAAGACCCTGGTGGTGGAGTGACAAGATATAAACTCCACAATTTTGTTACTTCAAATCTTATGCTTGCCAATTAGTGAGAATAATCCCACCTAGCAATAAAGCAATGCTGCCCCCCGATTTCATGGAAGCTGTGGTTTCAGCAGGAATGCCAATAATAATTTTCATCATATGAATGATTACGAAGTCCAAGAGGGTTGCTGTATGCCAGTGACAGCCAGCATAAAAACTTAGTCACACCCTATGAATATGAACCAATATGAGAATTTCGTTGGGGCGTTCCCTACTGAGCGTCGCGTTGTACTCTACAGGCCCGGAGGTAGTGATAAATGGCCAAGGGTTGCTAGGTCGTCGCCTAGAAGCGACATGTCACACCGGCGCCCGGGTGTGGTGTCAAATAGGCAAGGGTTCCCTCACTTTGTTGGACAGGTGGGGATAAATAAGATAGTTCAAGACCATAAAATTAGGTTAGCCACTTGGAACATAGGGTCTTTAACTGGTAAGTTGGTAGAGTTAGTAGATGTTATGTATAGGAGAAAGATTGATATTTTATGTCTACAAGAGACCAAATGGGTAGGTGAGAAAGCAAAAGTGATAGAACCTTAGGGATATAAGATTTGGTATACAAGAATAAATAGGAATAGGAATGGAGTAAGGATTGTTATTAGTCGTGAGTTTATAGATAATGTAGTTGAGGTCCGTAGGAAGGGTGAAAGGAATTTACTTATTAAATTAGTATTAAGTGCGGATATTATCAATATTATTAGTGTTTATACACCTCAAGTAGGTTTAGATGATTCCATTAAGCGCCAATTTTGGGAAGATTTAGATGGAGTAGTACAAGGGATATCTTATGCAGAAAAGCTTTTCATCGGCGGTGACCTTAATGGACATGTAGGCAATAGTAGGGATGGATTTGAGAGTATCCATGGAGGCTATGGTATAGGAGAAAGAAACAAAAGTGGGGAAAGGATTTTAGATTTTGGTTTGTCCTATGATATGATCTTAGCAAACACTTGGTTTAGGAAGAGGGAGTCTCACATAGTAACATTTAAAAGTGGGGTTAATACGAGTCAGATAAAATTTTTCCTACTTAGAAAGAGAGATAAGGGTTGTTGCATCGATTGTAAGGTTACACCGGGAGAAAGTGTAGCTACACAACATAGAGTCTTAATTTTAGATCTTAGATTTAGAAAATGTCGCAAAAGGGATAGACATAAGATAGATCCTAGAATTAAGTGGGGGCACTGAAAGGAGTTAAACAAGAAATGTTTGTAGAGCAGATAGTTAAGGAAGCGGATTGGTGTCTCGAGGAGAATTCAAAATCAATGCAGAATAAGATAGCGGGTTGCATGAGAAAGGTGGCTAAGGAGATATTGGGTGAGTCTAAAGGCGGTGCATCGCTAGGTAAGGATACATCATGGTGGAACGAGGATGTCAAATTAACTATTAAGGTTAAAAAAAAGTGTTATAGAAATTTAAGTAAAAGTCATGATAATGAGAATTTGGATAAGTATATGATAGCAAAGAAGGAAGCTAAAAAAGTAATTCAAAACGCGAGGGGTAAGGTATATAAGGAAGTTTATGACAAGTTGGATACCAAAGAGGGCGAGAAGGATATTTATAAGCTTGCAAAAATGAGAGATAGGAAATCGAGGGATCTGGGTATGGTTAGATGTATCAAAGATGAAACGCAAAGGGTTTTAGTCAAAGATGAGGAGATTAAGGAGAGATGGAAAGATTATTTTGATAAGCTATTTAATGGAAATCATGCTCAGGATCTTGGAGACTTCTCCATTCCTTTTCATAAGATGAATCGTGACTTCATGTATAACGACCCCAACTCATACCTTTTGAAAATGCGGAATATTTTTTTTAACAGTGCGAAAAACTTCCCAGAGGCCCGAGGTCCTCACAGTTCCAATTCCAACTTGATAGCCCAAACACCACAAACGAACTTGCAACCATCATCCATAAGAACCAAAATAATTTTTTTATTTATGAATAAGAGTAAATTTCATAGACAATGTTTTATTTGACTAAAAATAAAGCAGCAACTAAAAAAGCAAGAAAGATTGAAATAAAAGAAAGAGTCACTATGTCCCCTGCTGAAGCTGTCAAGCTCAAGTATGATGCAAGTGCTAAATACATGTACCCAAACTTGAACATGACCAGTAATTTACTGAAAACAATAATTTGCAAACATGTGTATCCCCTGATGCCTACTAGAAACAGAAAACCTATCGGTTCATACTATAGTCTGGGTATCGTGGCTCCAATCAGAGTGTTCAGTAGCAAAACACAGCAGTATATCATCAAACTAGTCAAAAACATGAAGGAGTGAAATTCAGTAACCTAACGCATCAATGTACAGGGCTAGTATGAAAATTTCCATAAAATTAACCATTCATTAATCACCCTCCTTATAACAAAATCAAATTACGCATGCTGTGATTCATAGAACAAAACTATATGATAATCAAAACTTAATTGCGTGTGCATGAAACGAAAGAATCACCAAGTTAAATCGGTCACCATAAGACCTGTCAATAGCATGAGGCATTCATCCGAGAACAACCTCTCAGGGAAATAAAACAGGGAAATCCCTATTTCACGACTTCAGGGCGTCTGCCCCTATCAGAGATCCAAAAGCTAACCCCTCTTTACTATTGTTACGAAAAACCACTTAAATGTAGAAATCCGGAAATTAACACCTCCCTGCTACTATTACGAAAACCCCTTGTTATCGCAAACAAAACTCTCCCTTACTACAAGCATACTGAAATCCTTGATGTCCATATGCAAACCCCCCTTAGTAGGGGTCAAAATCCCCAAACTCGGTGAATTTTGGGGTTCCCGAACAACCACAACGCAGAATCAGTACTTTTCTCCCCCTTCTTTGGAATCCGGTACCCCATCCCCATGCTCGACCAACGAAACACTTAAAAGAAAGAAAAACAGGAAAACCTACCTTTTCCGGCAAGAGGGGGGTGACTGTCACGGGTGGAAGGTCGTTGGCTCCGATGATGGTGATGGTGGTTGCAGAAGTGATCACAGTAGTGTTGTGTGTCCCAGGTCGTGCGATGACTGCGATGGAGCCGATTCCGATGGTTGACGGCATTGACTTAGCCGCACAGACGACTCCCCTGAGCGACGTCGACGATGCAACAGAGTGGAGAGAACAAGAGGGATGAGAGGAAGAGGGTGTAAGAGAAGATTTGTAGGAGGGTGGCCCCCGAAACTGAAGGAGGTGGTTACCTCCTTCACTCCTCCCGGCGGCTGCGCTGCACCTCCTCCCCATTACGATTTGTTTCTTGTGGGGTTAGGATTCACTCTGAACCCTAACCCTCTCTTTTTATCGGGCAACCTGTATCGGGTTGCCTTTATCCTTAGTTTTTTTTTAACGTGTTACTTACCCGGTACGTGGGGCGCGGCTCGGGTCCGAAACTGGGACCCGCTGCAGATTCAATGGGTATTAGGGTCCGCAATTTGGATCCGCTACTCATTGCAAAGTGGATCCATAGTTTGGGTCCAAATGGATCCAACCGTGGATCCCTTACATATTTTTATTAATTTATTATATATATATATTTCAAGTATGATATTATTTACATATGGATCCGGGATCCGAAAGGTGGATCCCAAGCCCATAACACATAAATTATGCAAATTTATGCATAAAATTTGTGGTTATTACATCCTTTCCCCCTAAAAAGAATTTCGTCCCCGAAATTTCCAAGAGAGTCTTTGTCCTGAATAACCTCCACTTATTCATATTGCTCAAAATGACCCCGTCTTTTCAGAGAAGACCCAAACATAACCTCAAATCAAGGTCTAGAATCGCTCACAGAGTAGCCCTTTTATCCATAAAAGACAAACATTTCATTATGTCAAGATTTAAAATCAATAACGATCAGATTCTGTTACAACTAAAAGCCAAATCTATTGATTCATGTCGAGCTATCTCCATCAATCTTGGATTTTCACGAAATCGAAAGATAATCCCCCCTCAAATCGTAAAACTGAAAACCCCCAAATCGGAAACCCTTAACTGAAAAATAGACCCCCAACCATTAACTTGGGTTCCGAAATGGGGTTGACAGCAAAATCCCCAAATCGGATGTCGTCACTACCGAAACCCCCGGGTTTTTTTTTTCTCTCGAAACCATACACAGAATCGAACCCCTGTTCGATCCCTCACTAAGACTCAATGAAGAACCATACCTGTTTGGTAGGAACAGTCGGTGCATGTCGCCTTGTGTTGGGACGGTGCAGGTTCAAAACCCAATGGTATAGATGTATAATTGGTAGGGGACTGCGTAGTAGGGTGCCGACAACCTTACTTTTTAATTTCTTTTTTTTAATATATTGAGTCTTGGTGAGGGATCGAACAGGGGTTCGATTCCGTGTATGGTTTCGAGAGAAAAAAAAATGGGAGTTTCGGTAGTGATGACATCCGAAATGGGGTTGACAGCAAAATCCCCAAATCGGATGTCGTCACTACCGAAACCCCCGAGTTTTTTTTTCTCTCGAAACCATACACGAAATCGAACCCCTGTTCGATCCCTCACCAAGACTCAATGAAGAACCGTACCTGTTTTCAGTGGGTTTTCCGACGATCAAAGGCTGGAGACACGAGTACAGAGTCGGCTGAAGTCGCCCCTCACTACTGCCGTGACAGGGATGCTCGTCGTGGCCTTTAATGGTTGTTGGTTGCCGCATTTTTTCGGCGACCACCTCTCCTCTGGTGCACGCCCAATCGACTGAGCGAGAAAGAGAAAGAGAGAGAGAGTCGAGTGAAGAGGGCGAAACCCTCTCCACCCCCTTTTTATCACGCCGACCCCCCCCCCCCTCCCCTCTTGCCGAGAGGCGCGAGGTCGGTTACGCCAGTTGTAACCGTCCCCTCCTCCCCATTCTTGTTTCCCTTTTTGCTTTATAAAACACGCACCGGGTCCGGATCCGGGTTCGAACCCCGTGACCCGCGATACCAAATCCAGTTTACAACTGGATCCGGGTCGCCAAGAGCTAGCGGATCCTCAGTTGGAACCTTGTGGGTCTGACCCCTTTGTACCATAATTTTTTTTTATCTTATAAATAATATTAGTTATTTATTTAGTTTTTAAAATTAACATTATATGTATAAATTAACCCTCATTTTGTGGGTTATTTACGGATTCGCGTATCAGGTCCGAACTCTGCTACTCGGGATCCAAATTCCAATTTGAATCTGGGCTGGTTATAAGAGTGGATTCGTCTGAAACTATTTACTGCTTTCTTTATTTTATTATGATTTATATATATATATATATATATATATATTAAAATATATATACGAGTATATGGATCCATAAGGTGGATCCCGGACCCATCTACGCACCATCATAAATAGTTATCCCTCGAATTATTTAATTAATTAAAATTATTGCACTTATATATATACATACAAGATTATACAAGGTAAATTTATTCGTAAAGATCCCTTTATGGGTCCTGGATCCGAAATTTGGATCCCAGACCCAAATCATATAGAGTCACTTAAATTTTCCAGGTATTACATCCCTACCCCCTTAAAAGAATTTCATCCGCGAAATTAAAACGTACCAAACACGTGTAGGTAGTACCAAAATTAAATATCACACAAGCCTAATGATTGACAACTAAGAGATACCTTAGACCAGATTAGTCTGATTGTCCTGTGTGGTTGTCGTAACGGCAAAAACCCTCCCATTAGTCCTTCGCTGACCCTGTTGTTGCTGAGGTATCTGTTGTTGCTGCTGCGGTGGTTGTTGTCCTCCCTGAGCCGCCGACTTGTTCGGACAGAAAGGAGCAATATGCCCTGGTTGCCGACACTGATAGCAAATCCCCTTAAACAATAGGCAAAAACCTAGTGGATGGTTCTTGCTGCAATTGCGACATGTTGACGGAGCATTTCCTTGTTGTTGCCCCTCATGGGTCCGTTGCTTCTTGCCACCATGAGTCTTTCTGCATGCATGTGAGTCCTTCCTTTTTCCGCCCGAAGCATCCCCTCCATTGGTGCCTACCCTTTGTGACACATTTCTAGACCTCTCCCAGTCCTTGGTCAGAATGGTAGTTGACTCTATCGCATCGGCCAAAGTAGTAGGCCAACTCGTCAGGACGCGAATTCGCAACCCATCCTTCAACCTGTGCACATACTTCGTCGCTCTCGCCTTCTCGCTCTTGAAGAGGTTCGGACAGTACCTCTCAAGACTCCGAAATCTAGTAGTGTAGTCCACTAGACTCATGGTCCCCTGAGTCAAATCGAGGAACTCTCGTTGCATTTGTTCCTCGACGTAAGAGGGAAAGTAAGCATCCAGAAACTCCCCTCTGAACGCCTCCCAAGGAATCTCGTCTCAGTCGGCGAACTTCACCCTTCGCAGGGTGTCCTGCCACTTCTTGGCATCGCCTTTCAGACCAAGGTTTTAAAACCCGTGACTCGGAACTCGACTCGTTCTTTATTGACTAGTGACTCGGCGGGTCAACTCGGTGACTCGGACCGGGTTTTGTTAACTTTTGATTTTAAAAGAAAAACAATATATAATTTATCTCAAACCATGTTTTTCAATAAACATATAGTCTAAAGAGTTGACAGTAAAAAATTGCAAGTTCAGAGTAGAAAAAGTACAAACTTCTTCATAACAAGGTCACATGGAAAGATCAAGTGACATGACATTGAATAGAAATGATTAGAGGAGAAGGATTCATGTGGAAGACCCAAAATGATTTTCTTATTTGGTTCATATCGCCGACCCCAATTATTTTGGAATGAAGGCGTAGTAGTTGTTGTTGTTAAATGATTACTAAAATGCCTCAAATTTAGATGTAATATCCAAAAAAAATCATAATGGAATGTTGCACATTCAAGAGGTAAGAGAAAACAAAGGTGGTTTTACAAGATTGACCAAGTTAGGCTAAAATGAGAACCTCAAGGAAAAAGAAAGTCCTTCTAAGCCTAAAAAGTTTGTTGAAAAAGGATATTTTTGACCAAGAATTATATTAGCAAGTAGCAACCAGCAATTTGTCTGAGAGAGAGAGAGAGAGAGGAAAATGACAACAGCATCCTAGTGTTAATGACATTTGCAGCAGAATATAGTATCAAATACTTCACCATACTATAGTATAGCAAAATTTTGTCTCTTCATAACAAGAGAAACACTCTCTTAACCTATAATACAGCACAAAATGTTACCATTATGAAGAGAACAGTAAACAAAAACATTTCAGCATACCTTATGCTGCTCAAAACTAATGATTTTTTTCATGTTAACACACTAGACAAGGTAAAAAGGTACCTGATTCTAAATAGAGTATCCCAACCAGGGAATGCTTCTCCATTGCTTACACAAAGAGTAGATACAATTGATGCAAGCTGCACAAAGGTACATGACAAAAATCTTAAACAAATGAACTTGAAATGAAAATTAAGAATAATGAGCAACATCAGCTTAAATTATACTGTAGCAATAAATAAGGAAAAGGGCGCAAAATCAGTCCAAACTACCAGAAATGGGTAGATAACAAACAGATCTGTCTACAGCTCAAACTCCTGCCTCTATTGTTTGCCACTAGGGCATGCTTACTTGGTTTTCAATGGGCAGATGCTCACATGAGACTGATCTACTCTGTTTAATAAGCTTGTTCCTTTAGTTGAGTAGCATACGAGGTCCATCCAACCTGAACCTAGTCTGGGTATTTCTCAACCACAACCAGATTCAACCTGGGTTATGCCATTCTAGATATAAACTATAAAAACAAATGAAATACATATGAAAAATGCAAGCATGTATAAGGAAAAATGGGAAAAATACATGGTAATAATTTAAAGTTTTAATGCATAGAAGATGCCTGGCAACAGTTTATTAATCATTTTTTGATGTGTCACCTCTTTTACTATCAAGAACAGGTATCAGGCAATGGCTAGAACTATGATCAATACTCTTTTGCTTCAGCATTCAACAATATGTTTTGTTTTATATTCACTGTTCCAACTCCAACATATAATAAAAGTAACAGCCTACTTAAGGACCTAGGAAAGATGCCTTCGCTGAAAAGATGAACAATACTAATGTCCACAGATTTTTTATTTGAACAATTTCAAGCTGTCATTAATTGCTATATGTGCATTCTTATCTCCAGTTTGTTCACTTCTTTGTAAAGTCTCTCACTGTTATGTTTATTCTTCGTCTCAAGGAAACCTTCTTGTTTAGACCATGAATTTTAAGCAAGTGTTACAAATTAAAGATGGCACATGTATTTTGTTTTTCTGGAGTATATTTTTATTCAGTGCATTTGTGAGACAATATTGTATTATATATGTATAAAGGCAAAATGCTTTATTTTATACTGCATATTTTATGCACTAATTTCGTACTAGCATTACTACATTGATAATGAAGATATTCTGACAGATTTACAACTGTTTTTTTCACAACACATACATATACACAGAAATGCCACATGTAGAACCATGAGGGCAAATAATGGATTTTATGCAATCACACAAAGTAGAAAATGATCCAGTCCTATTCATTGTTTGGGATTATTTTTCTATATGAAAAATAATTGTAGGAAGTTGATGTTCATATGGAAAGCAATTTCAAGGAATTAACCTTTCCAAAGGCTATCTCAGCCATTCCAGACTTGTAGAGATCATGAACCATAGCCACCAGCATGATTTTGCTGAGTTTTGAACATCTTTTTATCATCTGTAAAAAGAAAACAGTCACAACAAATAAGTCATACAAAGTTACCATCAGACTTGTGATAATACAACATAAGAGAAACTGTCACTGCTTGTAGTTGCCAAGGGCTCGGTTTCAAAAAGGCAGCTGCCTTGAGGCAAGGCACCAAGATTTTGCACCTCCCTGATGGAGCCTCAAATATGCAAGAAACGAGACACTCCTAAGGTGATGCTTACATGTCACATCAGACTGAAGACAGACTTGAAGAGGCATATGCCTATTTGTCTATATTAACTTTTTCTATTTTGAGTTACTTTGGCAATTTTTATATACAAAAAGAACATAAAAAAAGGTACAGAAGTAACATCAAAAAATAAGGTTTTCAACTTTGAGGACGAAGATTTGCCTCTTGAGTAAAAAAAATTAGGGAAGATGCTTTTTTTATTACACCAATAGATAAATTATACTATTATTTATTTAAATGGATATTTCCAAATATTTAAGGGAAAAACTAAATAAGTAATAAAATAGGAAGTACCTTCTAAAAATAAGGAAAGGTGAAAAAGAAAGAACAACTGTTATATGATAATAAGTAATTAGTGTTTATCTAAATGAAATTCAAATGTTGCAAAAGATCATAGTGGAATAACTTGATATTCTATTTAGAATATTGTAGAGGAATATTAATGCACTTAATATGGATTTGCCAAAAATTAGGAGACTAGAAAATGATTGCACTAAATTAAATAGATAATGCTAATGAAATATCAAGAACTAAGTTTGTTTGAAGTAAATTTTAAGAACAGGGTAAAGTATTTTAAAAAAAAAAGCGCCTAAGGTGTCACCTATTTGAGTAAAACTTCTTAAGATTTTAGTCATTACATTTAACTGCCTGGGTTTTCTATTTGCCTTTGCAGTAAAGAGACAAGATTCTATAATCATTTAGTTGACCATGATTTAGTTGAATAAAGTGGCTGAGAAGAACTCAATTCATTTTGCAAGAAAATTTGTTGGAGTATTTTCATCAATGAAGGGCTAAAAAGTAATTTCATACCCTAGGCAGCATTGAGGCTGATAAGAAAAAAAAGCCAGCTGTTAAACCTAATAAATATTAGGCATCTTTGCACAAATAGGTCAAAATTCAGGTGGGTTTGTAATTCACTCTAAACAAATTGGCCGTAATAATAAAAAGGATGGAAAGAAGTTCATGATCCAACACCTATCATAATTAAGTTTTTAATTGTTAAAAAATAAAATAAAATTAAGGCTTATGTCTCAGACCACCTTGAGGTTTAACATCTTGCTTCATGCGACAAACTGCCATGATTCTGCCTGAAGCCCTTTAACAACCTTGATCAAGTATATAGCATTTGAAATTTAACAGCTCAAACACTGGATGTTTCAGAAAGCTTTCTATTTCTCTACAAAATAATGTTCCAACCAGCATTTGAAATTTACAAGGAATAAATGGTAGTAAAGATTTCTCACCTGAATATGTGGAGCCTGAAACATTTCATGTATGGCTGCTTCAACTTCAGCCATGCCTACAAGCTGTTTTCCTACATATGAAAGCAAATAAATGAGAAACACAAAGGCCCATCCGTTTAATTGTATCATTTCATCCAGAATCATATAAAGACTATCATACGAATAATATGAATACCAAAGTTGCACATATTGGAAATTCAACCACTATTTTGACCAAGGCGTTTGAATATATCATTATTCAGGCATTGCTAACATCTTTGGGAATGCATTAACCAAGCTCATTATAGTTCCAAGCATTTAAAAATCTAAATCATTGGTGTTTGTACCAATATTACTCTTTTAGGTAAATATGTTCCAACCTCAGACTGGTCAGTGGTCACAGGAGACCTATGTAGTCAAAAGCACCGAATAGGCACCCACCGACTAGTCGCTTAGGCATAATTAAAATGCCTAGGCATTGTAATTCCTAGATAGGTACTTTAAAAGGTAAATTTGCCGATTAGACATTGACTACAGTGCCTAGTCAGTGACTAAGCTGTCCTCGCCTAGGCACAAAGGCAGTTTAATCATTTTTTTATTATAAATTTTTTAACGTACAAAGGGAGGAGGTTAATTTTAAATGATTATGTTTTTTATATATATTTTTCTATTAAAAGCTGAAAGAAATATATATATATATATGTGTGTGTGTGTGTGTATGATTTTTGTTCGTATATATGTGTGAGTTTTTGTAACTTTTTTTATAAAATCCTTAAAGCATGTTTAGTATTACTTATTATATGATATGTTATTTATATATGTATGTGTTATTGTGCTTCTGTGATTTTTTCTGTTAAATGCAACAAGTATGATTTTTTTTTGTATATATATGTGTGTGTATTACAATCAATTTTTTGGTGAAAGGTTGAAAGCATATTTTTGTTGATTATACTAAATATGTTGTGAATAATTTATATATTATATTTATATTCTAATTATATATATTTTGTGAAAGCATGTGTAATTGTGTACTTGTCTTATCAAAACATCTTATTACTAAAAGAATTAAACATATTTTTATGTATAATTTTTATTTTATTTTATTTTATTTATTTTGTAATTATTGAATTAGTGTGCTGACTAGTCCCGTCTAGTCCTCAACTAATCTTTTTAGGGGTCTGCTGGTTAGATACTGCCTAGCACTTTTGACTACATAGCTTACTCTCATGGGTTTCTTAGATCAACAAACATATGGTACTTGACCAAGGTTGCCAGACTAGGAAGCGAAAGCGGAAGAAAGAAGCGGGGCATTTTAAAATTTAAAGGAAGCGAGAAGTGAGGAATAAAAAAAGAAGCGATATGAGAATTGAATGGGAATTAAAATAGGAATAGAATATAACACAAATAAAAACTTAAAATAAAAATGGTTGTTCTTAATTGTTATGATTTTAATGTAAGAATTAAATTTTTAGCAAAATCTAAAAATTGTAAGAAAAAACTCGACCCTTAATCAAGAAGAAAATACCTAATCCAAGAGAGAAAAAACCAAGAAAGAAAAGAGAAGAAATTTAATAATAATTCACCTGTTCACACCAAAGTACAAGTCCCACGAATATACATAAGCATTCGAACCCTTTTTACACACTTTTAACATAATTTCAATGACATTTGGCCTTTGCGCCTCCCTCCTCTATAAATAGAAGAGGTGTTCTCCTCTTGTAAGCATGGGGTTTTCACCCTTCTCTTCCTTTCTTCAATAAATCCAACTTATGACTTTAAGTCATTTTCTATTTTTGAGAGTTTTGTGTGTGCACTTATAGTGTTTGTGTTCTTGGCTCTTAAGGTCACTCTTAAAGAGTGCTTTTTACTCCATTGGAGCTTCCGCCTCTTAGTCAATCCGCTGACTCAGTGACCCAGTAGGGAGTCACGAGTTTGCCAACTATGCTATAATAAGAAAATCAAATTGAGGATGGCATATTATGTACCTGCAGCAGCCATGCTGCTGGAAGATGTCATTTTAGATCCAAATGATTGTTTGATCTTATAATCTGCTAATTCAGCAGCACGTCTACACAGTTCCAAGGCACGTCGAGCATCTCCAGAGATGGCTGCAACCTAAACATAAATGAACGTACAAAGTGAAACTATTGAATATTTTATGTGTGCAGGATGCATAAAGAGAGCAGATATTACTACTTAAGCATGGATCAACATCATGCATTTGCACAATGTACAAGTGTTTTACATGCATAAGGTGTCAGCACATGCATGGAAATTCAGCATCCTAACACTTGCTCCATTCATACATCAGTTGATGCATGTCTGTCCAACTAAACTGTGCATGGCAGGTTCAGCTAATAAAAAAACTACAAAATTTGCATACAAAAAGGTTAACAAACAAACCTTCCTTGCTGCAAATTCTATAGCTTGCTTTTCAAATGCATCAATGCCATTAAGACGGCTTGATATAATTTCCTGCAGCTGCTGGTGTGTATATGGTCCAAAACAGAGCCTTTGCATACCCATACGGCTTGAAATACGGGGAAGCAACTTTTCTGGTAGATCCATGGTGTTTGCTATTCCTGCACATAAAGTTGCATGTAGTAGTATGTATTACTTTCGATATGTTTTTTAGCACTATAAAGCAGTTGTAGAAAGTAGATCTTACCAACAACTACTAACTTTGAATGTGCTTTGGTAGGCCAATCAAGTATGTTGTACAGTATCTGTCATCAGGAGACTATTTTAAATCAGCACATTGAACAACCTCCATCCTTGTTCAGAAACATCAGAATACGGGCTGCCCCAGAAAACAATGCCTTAATATTACTTTCAGAAACGCAAACCAATAATAAGATAAATACTATTTGATTACCGCCTGATTGCGTGTCACAAGAAGATCCAGTTCATCTATGAGTAGAATACAAGGCTGAGTTTCTTCCTGTGACTCATTATTTTCTGAGAATCTCTCATTCAACAACTGAAGGGCCTTTTTCCATCCAACTCTGTGACCACTTAATGCTTCATAAATGACCTACTAAAAAGCAGTCACATTTAGTAGAAAATTGGGAAAAAAGAAAAGAAAGTCAGCTGATACAACAAATTAATACCCTATAAATATTCTCAGGAGAGGCCAACTTTAGGCCATTAATCTCTACAAACCGGTAAGATGGAATCCTCCCTGCGTCAACTTCAGACTTTAGATTCCTCATTACTGCAAGTACGCTCATGGTCTGCAGTCATTGATCAGAGTATGACCTTAGCATTTAACATGTGATAACATCTCATACTCAATTTGTAAAACCCAAGATTTTTATGATATTCTAATCAAATAAAGATGAATTTGATGTGCATATGTGACTTGTGTGTGATTGCTTGATTTTCTTGATTTTCTTGATTTTCTTGATTTTCTTGATTTTCTTGATTTCCTTGATTTTAGTATTACTGCAAAATTTAGCCTCAATGTATGTAGAACATGGTTAAAAAGTTTGGAAAAATTCAAAATAGTAGACTAAATAAGAAATTAGAGTGTAAATGGAATTTTAAGAAATTTACTCTGACTTTAATGAAAATTTAGATTTGAATTTAGTGTAGTCTTGGATTTGGATCCATAGGGTGACACGCCCCTATGTGGACCCCATTTGGATCCAAGAGTTCTTGTAGTTTGAATCTCAATTTCACTTGGTTTTAATTAGGAATTATTTAGGATTTAATTTGGAAAATTAGAATACTTAATTAATTAATTAAATGATCAAAGAGGGTGGGACGTCCCCCACCTCTCAAATCATTAGATAACTTAGTGAATTGTTAGTTGGTTAGTTATTAAAGTGGAAATGTCAAAATTGGAGGAGTCTAAAATAACTACGAGTTTAATAAAAAAGTAGTTGGAAGTGATAAAAAACAAGTTTTTCAAATGTTTTGGACTCTCAAACCCCCTGGATTTGGGAGAGAAAGAATCTCATACCAAAGTAGGAAAGAGGGGTGAGAGGCTTTATAAAGCCTCCCACATGCCCCCCTCTCCTATCACTCTCTAAACTCCCTCTTTCTCCTTTTCTCTCTTGTTTTTTTTTTTAGTTTTTGTTTGTTTTTCTCTCCCTCCTCATTTACAACCCTGGGAGGATTCTTTGAGGTGGGTTGCAGCCATTAAACCTGCAACTTAAAGGAGTTTGGAAAGAATAAAGTGTTGGAACACCCAATTCCATCAATTTTTCGAGTTTTGACCTACCCGATTTTCAGAGGTAAGATTTACGTGGGTTTTTGCATCATGCATGCATATACATGTTGAGATATATTTCAGATGTATATTCACATATGAATCAGCCCCAAATCAAGTTGGGATTGATATCGTATAATCTAGAATTTTTATAAATCCTTTTTAGGGTTTTTACAAAAATTGGTTCCGAAGAAACCCTCATAAAAAGGGTTTTATTTGGGAAAAGCATGTTGGATCTAATCAGGTATGATTCTTGTATGTTTTACCTTATGAAATCAGTCCCTAAACTATTTTTGAACTTATATCATAATGTTTTAGGGTATGTGAAGCTTTGAAAGGGGTTTTTACAAAAATCATTTTTAAGAAAACCTCAAATATAACCTGCTTTGAAAGAAAATCATACTAAATGTATTTATTGTAATTCCAGATGTTATTTGGGTTTTAAATTAACCCGTAAACTATGTTAGAATTGATAATATATAGTTTAAAATTTTTGTGAGGCCTTGAAAAGGTTTTTACAAAAAAATTATTTTTGAGAAAACCCTGATAAACCTCGTTGTTGGGTTGAAATCCATGTTTGATGATTATAATATTCTAATGGTGATTTTAAATATTATTTGTTGTTATGATTATGATCTAGATCATATTCATGTGTGATTCATGATTTTAAGATGGCTAAAATCAAATATCATAAATAAAATTTTATAGATCATATCGATTAGGGTTTATGAGCCTTTTTCAGAAAAATATGATTTATATAATTCTATTTGTGATATGTGTTTGTTTAATTCATGAGCAACCATGTTTTATTCATTATATTAGATCTAATATACATGAAAATCATGTTTATATGGTTTATTTTGTGAAAATGTGAATTATACATGATTTTCATAAAAAGACAGTCTTGATTTTCAATCTCAGACACTTTTCAAGAACTTTATCGTATACTCAAACAGCTTGGCCAAAAAATCCCAAATTTTAGAGGGATGTTATATACTCATTGATGAAGTCCCAAGAGAAATTTTAGCTTTCTTCAAGATCCAAATAAGAAGTTACGGTCTCTTAAAGGCAGGACAAGATTTCTATACCGACAGACATCTTGTATTTTGACTACTTTTCAGATTTTATTTCTCTTAATTTGTACCATGGTTATGACTAAAAAATTTATGTGTTATAATACATATTGATGAAGTTCCAATAAAAATTTGGTGCAAAGATTCATTCCAGTCTATGAGATAAAAATCACGGAAGTTAGCCCAGAAACCTAAAATTTATGGAGCTTTGTTTGTCCAAGAACCTGAACAAGCTATGGTCTGTGAATTTTAATTCATAGCACCAATGGAGTTTGGATATGATCTAGATGGGAGATTATACCAGACATGTCCATCTATTCATAGTAATTTTTACATAATTTTTTTTGTTTCGTAAAGATATTGAATTGATGCTTCTTCAGAGGAACCGAACAAGATAGAGCAGTTTATGAGCGAAAACAGCAATCTAAGTAAAATAATTATTTTTCTCTGCTCCAAACTTAGATTAAGGCAAAATTTGTGGTTATGTTTAGCTAACACATATGTGCATCTACTGTTAAATTTTCAGATTTTTTCTTATTGAAACCTAACCGAGAAAGAATTCCCACTGACTGATAAAATTCAGCCTTTGTAATTTCGAGTTGGAACTCTTATGCTCATATTGTCCGATTTCCCAAAGTAGACCAATTGGGACATGGTTTAGTTCCAGAACTGAACCAAATGAAAATATGAATGGTTGAATATCATTATGTATTTTTATTGATGTTTATAATATGCACCTGTGATTATACATGCTTAGCACATTTTTATATATAATGCATGTTTAAATTAATGAATAACATGTTTATGTTATGCATGTGTTACAAGAAATGTTTGTAGCATTATGTCATGTATGTGAGTATAAAATGCTTGCAGGGTAATAGATACTCATATGGTTGATGCACATGGGTGTTCAAAAGAAATTACATGTTGATCTAAGGTTTCAAATCTAATTATTACAATGGTTATTCATACGTGGTAGTTGCATTAACACATAGCCTAATAAAGATAACCCTATTGCAGGATTTCAGGTATACCTTACCAAGGTGTGTAGAACTGGAATAGCCTATGTCTACCTTAGACAGGGTAGGCGGTATAAACTCTCTAGACCACTCAACTATGAAAAAAAAATATTTCAAGTGGCAATGGCTCGGTTGGTCCCCATGTCCAAAGAAGTTAAGGAGGGGGCTACCAATTTTAATATGTTCATATCTTTTGCAAAAGTTATGATCGATCATGTTTGGCCAGTAATCAAGCCACCAAGAGAGCTTTCTCTCGATTTGGAACCACTCCTAGTAGGTGCGACTCAGTCAGTCTCACAGAAAATCAAATCACATATCATAATAAACACTCGAGTGATCTATTTTGTTTCATGATACCCTACATATACCCGATAGAGTTTGGTAAAAAGAAAAACAATAAAATAACTGCTCACTTTCCTTTTTTGCATTCATTTATAGATATATGGTTGATTGTGGAATATTCTGAAATTATGTATTCATGAATTTGACGTAGTAGTTATTGAGTTGAATGTTTGGTGATATACCGTGTGCAATGAGATTAATGCATGATTGTAATAACCTGGGAAAAAAATTAACCTTTGATTAGGATCGAATCCGGACCCAAACCCGACCCAACTGAGGCGTCGCCTCGGTTACCTCTTAAAGGATAACGAGGCCGAAGGGGGGGAGGTTCTCGAAACCCCCTTCCACCCCGACTCTCTTGTCTCTTTCGCCCCTCATCTCTCCCGACTCCCATCTCTCTCCTCTATGTTGCCGAGCACCGCCAACGATGCCAACGACCTCCCGTCTCTGGTGAGCTACTCTCCGGCAGCCTCCCAAGGTACGCACCATCGCCCCTCTCCCCTTCTTCTCCTCTTTCGTCTGTCTCTCTCTCTTTTCCCCCTCGTTTCTCCGTTACGCGAGGGGGGAACCACCTCCCTGCTGTCCTAGATCGCAGGGGAGGGGCAAAGCCCCCTCCCTGCGACCCCCTTTTAGCGAGAGAGGGGCGGAGCCCCTCCCTGTGTCATGCAGGGTAAGGGAGGGGCCGATTCCCCTCCTGGTGCCCTTTGGTTGCAAGAGTGGGGCCGAGCCCCCCTCCCTGCATCTCCGTACGGCAGAGGAGGGGTTGAGCCTCCTCCATGCCTCCTGTTCCTCTAAGAAACTGACAGGGGCCTTTGGTCCCTGTCTTGTTTCCCTGTTAAGCAAATCGACAGGGACCTTTGGCCCCTGCCTCCTCTCCCAAAAGCCGCAGGGGGCTGTTGGCCCCTGCGCCTCTCTTTCTCTCTGCTCATTTTCCTGGCAGGGGCCATCGGCCCTTGCCTCTTTTTACTATTCTAGATGGGGCCATCGACCCCTGCCCTTTTTTGCTATTCCAGCAGGGACCGAAGTCTCCTGCCCCTTTTCTGTTCCAGCAGGGGTCGAAGGCCCCTGCCCTTTTTGCTTACCAGCAGGGGCCGATGGCCCACTGCCCTTTGTGCACGAGTCTATACCCTTGGCCGACAGGCCCGAGTAAATTTCGAAAACTACATCGTGATGAGGATAGATCATTGCAATGGTTGGTCTTCAACGAGGGATTTCTAGTAAGCGTGAGTCATCAGCTCGCATTGACTACGTCCCTGCCCCTTTATCTTTTCCAGCAGGGGCCGATGACCCCCTGCCCTTTGTACCTTTCTAGCAGGGGCCGAAGGCCCCTGCCTTTTTAAATAACCAGCGAGGGTCGATGTCCCTTGCACCTGCACTTTTGGCGGCAAGAGTCGTTCAGCCCTACCCCAACCTTATGTATTGGAGAAGTCGAGTCTTCTCCTTGTTTTTACTTGGATTCCGCTCGGGCTCCGCGACCCGAGCCGTCAATCGTTTACACCCGTAGACGCCAGCAGGCTTGCAACTCTCCGAGGTAGAGGAAGATTGCACGGAAGACTTGGACAATTGAATTAAGTTCAACTAACTAAAAATGACCATTAAATAAATATATATATATATATTTATACGAGTATGCACTTAACTCAAGGACACGGTTTCGCGATCCTTGCCCTTTACTTTCTGTCGTGTCTTTTACCTTCTGTCAGTCTTTACTTGCCGTCGCACATCGCGTCGAGGTTTTGCGTTACACTCATGCTTACAGTTTTTACTTGTCGTTGCGCGTTGTGTCGAGGTTTTGTATTGCACTTTTGCTTACCGTCTTTAATTTGTCGTCGCACTTTGCGCCTAGGCTCTTGCTTTTGCATATGTGTTGTTATTGCCTTGCTATTGCAGATGACGTGCAGGTTTTCGCTCTTTGCGTATGCCTTAAAGGCATCCACATGGAGGATGCAAGGGGCATTCACCACTCTCTCTCTTGCGACGAGAGTTGAGTTGGGAGCTAGCATTACGTCCTCGTCTAAGGAGAGGGACACCTCGCAAGGATCCTGACTCTTCGAGTACGCAGTCCTGCAAACAAGTTGGGGTTCGAGCGAACTTCCTAACAAGGGTTCTGTTGAGAAACCTGTACCCATCTATCGAGGCCAGTATCGAGTCATGCGAGGCATGTAGATACCCTGATAGCGGATGAGATTCTAGAAAATCGCATGCATAATGTTGGCACAAGTTACTAGTTGTTTCAAAAGATAAAGAATGTCAAAAGTAAAATTGATAAACATTACATCTTTGTGAAACACTCATGTTGAGGCTTCTATTGAGGAGTTATACCCCCTTCATCCTAGAGTACTTGTAGTCGTGCACTACACGCTAGTACTGCGATGATCGGATGAGACGGTCGTGCGACTTCGAATAATGTGAAATGCACAATGCTGTAATCACTTAAATGGTGATTGATTCGCCTTCACATGAAAGATGCTCGAGTGGTTTAAAGACCACAGCATAAAATGGGTCGTTCGTTAAACAACCTCTAACGCACCCATTCGCTTCTTGTTGTCTCTCAAGGGAGAGGAAAGAGCAGTACAAAACTCCAATGGACAGGTTGTTAACAACCACCGCACGAGCAATGATCCGGCCTCCCCAGTCATTGGAGTTAGGGGAAAGGGGCTACAATGGTTAGCTCAACACTTCTGCAGAAGTTAGATGCATCTGTGGCACTGCTTATCAACCTTTAAGGAATCCTCTCTCGGCTAAAGTCGCCCCTTTAGGAGCGAACTCAACTAGCTATTCGGGTTATTGAAAATACATAGAATAACAGATGTCTGAACTAGTCTCAGTTGTTTCTACGTTTTGCCTACGCGTACCCGTAGGCCAGTAATATCGAAACATAAAGTATGTTCACATTGGTTGTTGGGTCATGAGACGTGCTTGCACTACTTACACGCTTGCACTACTTACACGCTTGCACTACTTACAAGTTTGCACTACTTACGCGCTTGCACTACTCACGCGCTTGCACTGCTTATTCGCTTGCTCTACTGACCCGTTTTGCACTGCTTACTTGCTTGAACTGCTTACGTTATGCACTGCTTACCTGTTTAACTACATGTCTGTTTTAAACTACGTAACCTACTGAATTAAATGTACATAATTCAGTTTCTTATAGTATCTATTGTGCACCTACTAGTTTTTCGTGAAACTAACCCATTCTATAGGTACAGGTGATGATTAGGTATACCACAGGCGATGGCGCGATGGCAAGATGGCTCCAAGACTTTCTTCTTCCTGTTCTTAGCTCGTGTCCTAAACGTTTGGGGGTTTTGTAACGGATTTTCCTTGGGAAATCCGAATTTTGTACTATTTGGAGAACTTCTTAAATGAAAGTGGCTTTTCCAAGTGTTTGCAAGTAGCATGGGTTGTGCGCTTTGGTTCGCGCCCAAAGTTGTCAGCTTGCTTTTCTAAAATTAACAAAAAAATAGTCTTTCGTTGATTTCACAAACCATCTCTGAAATAAAGATATTTTTTTTAGTCTCTTGTCTGTTTTTCTGAAAGGTTTGCAAGTTTAAAATTTTGGGGCGTTACAATGATTATGTAGGCTTAATGTTTTGTATCAATGCAATGCTTGTGTGAATTTTACCGAGGCTCTTTAAAGTCTCACACTTGTTTTCAAAATAAAAAAATTTCAAGTAATGAATGATCAAGTTGGAGCGGATGCAGGATGTTGCGAGGGTGCTATGCGAAACCAATCGTTTGGGTCCTGGGGACATCTATTTTGACTTTTATTTAAACATTTTAATTGATTGTTTAAATTCTTAAGACAGAATATGTGAATGCTTTATATTTTATATGAAATCATTTAACATTTAGATTAATTGATGGTTGAATGCGATGTGTTTCGTGATTGTAATCCGCTCGAGATGTTTAACTAATTTCAAATTTATAATTTTCATTGTTTTTCAACAGAATTAAAATATATTTTTGTCAATTGGATGCCTTTTCTCAAACTTTGTTTTAAGAAGACATTAAACGTCGGTGCACAGGCTGGCTCTTTAGAGCTTAATTTGGTAAGGCAATGCCATTGATAAGTTATTTAAGTTACTAATTCTTCTATATAATGTGTTCAATCGGTTTGATAATGGTGGTTTTGGATTGGATCTGGTAATAGGAAGCTAAAACACATTTGAGCTTGCACTCAAGTGGAGGTCGTCTAGTGCTTGGTACGGTTGGAACGTATTTGTTGGTAAAGTCATTGCATTATTACATATTAAAAGAAAAAAATCCTGGATTTGGTTAAAATTTTGGTGGCATTACACAAATTACAAGAACAAGAGATAGCAAAGGATCCTAAGCAACATAGGGAATGAAATTGACTAAAGATAACAAATTTGATGCATAAGTTGCTACCTTGCCAGTTCCAGGAACACCATGTATGTAAAGGCAACGACCAAGGCACTTTTCTCCACATATGGCTCCCTTAAGAAATGAAGTTATCTCCTCCATTTCCCTGGTATACAAAAGCATATAAGCCTTTAAGCAAAAGGTAGAGACCAAATGTAAAGGGATGTAAAATATTAAACATACTTGAGTCTACAAGGCGGTGATTTAGGCAGAGTTGCTAATAAAAGTGTCACTTTTGCCTTTTCAATTTCAGTCTGCTTGTGACATCTCACATGCTCTGGGATTTTCTTTGTCCCTATCTTGTGAAGCCCAAATATTCTCCCCTTCCTTGAGTTCTATGAGATTAATCACAATCATCAAAGCACACATCCAATAGAATGGCTACAGTACAATGTACGCCCAAAAAAAAGATAGGAGATAAGTACCACTGCCAAATGATGAGGTGGAGATTTGGAAGTAAGGTGTTCAGCAGTTGACAGCCCTTTGCAAGTTTTCTGTTCATATTTTTCATCTTCAGTATCAGAAGTTGAATCCTTGGAAGAGTCCCAGTCATCTTCACTGTTATCTTCTTTATCAATCTGTTACAAGGAAGCAAGTGCATACATCAAAGTTCCACATCTTTGTTTACCTTCACTTTGTTTCAAAGTTAAGATTAGAACTTTGTTCCATGGTCAGAAGAAGCAGACCTCCTTGTCAGTATTGGTCTCAGATATGCGCTTGAATGTGTGCCAGTGGACATCATACTCATATTCACAAAGGAAGACATCATCTCCTTCATTGGTCTTAGAGAATTCATTAGGGTCCATAACATAGCAATGCCTCATGACAGACTCCATCTGCATTATTTATGGGTACAGTCAAATGGGAGAAAAGGGAAGAAAAGAAATTCAGCAACTCAAAATGTTGAAGTGATAAACATGGAAACAAGGCTGTGTGCAATGTAACTAATCAACATGTATCGGGTACCCTAACCAAACAGTGACAAACCTACGCAACATTAAAGTAGTGAGTTGTGTATAGTTCCTTTAACATCTTAAGGTAAAAATAGAAATCAAACATGCTTGAGATAGAAAGCTGCTGTTTTTCTGTGTACGTTATATTTGGATTATATTCCATATCCATGCCATCCAGTTGTTAGAATATCAAACTACAAAGCATCCTTAAATATCAGAACATGCAGCAAAAGCAAGATTTCAGGCAAAGAGTTAAACTAAGAAGCACCAGTTTTCAGGAGCCATTCAAGTTCCCACATTTCCTGACCCTAACTTGCAGAGGAAGAAATCAAACAGGTGCAAAGTGAAGTTCATGGATAAGATATTGAATATGCAATAATCATAAGAAAATAATGGAAAGAAAAGTGCATAACGTTAAGATTCCAGCATATGACGGAATAGACTAGCCAAGGAACCAATACTAGGTGCCAGGATGTGGTGATTCTGGTGAATGATTTTATGGAATTTGTTGGAACTAAAAAAGATAAAAAGAACAAATATAACCTGCTTTATTCATCCAAAACCATCTAATTGAGCTTGATGGTCAGTACTAATCTTGATTAAGTGATGAAGATATAAGTACACAGATAGCAAAAAAGAATGAGATGTTTTTAATGATGCCTTCCAGAGGTGGATAAAATTCCTTTGACCTAAGTGTGAAAAAATACTTTGCAAAAGGTTGGTAAATGGGGGAAAAGTAGCATGTTTAGTTTAGATCCACAGGATTCCTTAATTCGTTGATAGAAGCGTAATATTTGGAGACAGTGCTATGTCTATGCATGTTAGGGCTGGCAAACAAACTGGCTCAGTTCAGCATGCACAGAGAGCATTCAAGTTCATCCAAAAGGCTCAGTAAGCCAAGGATGAACGCGAGGGTTCAGCTCGATCAACTTGTATAGGCTCATCAAAACAAGCATGTCTATTGTTTATGCACCAATTGTGTCAAAACTATGTGATTGGTCAAATGGTTCAGGCATTTTTTGTGTAACCAGAAGGTCATGGGTTAAAATCTCACCATTGAACCCACGGAGAACAGAACCTTTTTTTTTATTTTAAATAAGCCAGATCAAGCTCAAGCTTGGCTCGGCACTCCATGAGCCTGAGCCCCAGCTGAAGTTGGGTTCAAACATAAATGTGCTGCGACTGAACAACAGAAGTCCAGCTGATTCTGCTCGTTTACCAGTGTTGCAGGTACAAGACATGCCAGCATGAAGAAGGACAATGCGGAGATTTTGAAGCCCATGGATGTCATAATGGAGTTGCTTCCTTGGCCACTTTAAGGATGGATAACATTCTGGTGAAGTTTGATAAATGGATTGATATAGTATGAGAGAGAGAGGTGAGTAATTTGTGCATGTCATTAAAAATCTAATAAAGTTTTAGATATACGTACAAATGTGTAATATGGGGCAATATGAGGATTTGAACAGATTTTGAGGCTACCAATGGATGATGGGGTACACATGGCAGCCTGATTTCTATAGGAAAATAAACTTTGTGTAAGCGGACAGGGGAAATAAACCCCAGGGAGTTGAGCAAATTGGCAGTCAAAAAATATAGACATCTGTGTTTTTTCAAATGAAGTGTAAAAGCTAACACCTAGATAAGTTTTAATAAGACGGTTTCTCATATATGCAGTGAACAGTTATATTGCTAACCTACATCAAATATAAAGGACAATGGAGATGCAGATGAACTATTTGAACAAGTTCATAATTGGCAATTTAAAGTTCGATGCCAGCGCATCTTTGTGGAACATAATGTTCCAATACCATAACGCAATAGAGATGAGAACAGAGAGTGGCTTTACTAGCCATAGTCAATGATGCTCTGGAGGGTAGCACCTTGGCTAAGCATAATCAATAATGCTACGGAAAAAACAACAAATTCCTTGTCACTACTGGCTTTCATATATTCATGGAAAGTAAATAGTTTATCGAATAACTTGGTAAAATTAGTACTGGTTTGTCAAAAAATTTGAAATGGATGGCAAAAAATTAGTCCATACTTATATGCTTGCCAATGGGAAAAACAAGCATGAAATGTTAATCATGACTATGACAGCAGGCAACACTTAATGGCTTTGCTACCTCTATGTCGTCAAAATCATTCGTCCGAAAAAGCTCACGTCGAAGATTATGTGGCTGCCTCCCTATTGTTGTCTCCTCGGGGATTAGATACCATCGTCCTTTGAACCAGTAAGTACCATCTGGTTCTTTCCATATACTACAAAACATTCAAGAGCTCAACTCAGAGAGAGAGAGAGAGAGATTTATGGTTATAAAAAATGCAGTGAAATAATATGGGGTGATCTTTTACATACAGAAGCATATCTATTGAAATGAAAGGTTCAATACAAAGAGCAATTGTGATACTTTCAAGGGAAGAGTGTAATGATGATGATGAAATTGATAAAGACATAAATGGTCATGAAGCTTGCATTACCTCTCAATGCGAGCAGCCCACAAATCACTAGACAGAAGCCTCTCCCTTGCAGTTCTACTTCGCTTCCTCCCATTCGGCAGCTTTGGCAACTCTATTGCTTGCCCCTTTTTTCGGGCATCACAGAACCTGCAAATCCACCCACCCTCTGGCACTTCCCGCATCTTGAGCCGTATGCATTTGAGGTGAAATCCACCCAGACAATCATCGCACTCAATCATCAATGTCTTCCCCGACTTGAAGCAAATCTTGCATTCCTCCACCTCAGGATCGTCGCCGTCCGAATCCGCATCCTCTCTCCTCTTCACATAGACATCATCGCCCACACTAAATTCACCACCGTCATACATAACACGCCGATAGAACACTCGTTTCTTCAGGGTCTTCCACGTCCTAGTAGTCTTAGCTCCCCTTTCCGTCTGCGTTTTCCCTCTACGGCAAACTCTACCTTTCCTTTCAACCGAATCCACAGCCAATTTCCCTCTCAGCGAATGCCTAACTTTTTTCCCGGGCGATTCCTCCGGTTTGCTCGATTTCTTCCTCTTTTTCAGCTCCGACTGAGTGGGAGTGACGGGAGAGAGGAGATCAAAAGCCGAAACCTCATACTGTTCCTTTCCATCTTCCACAGAGATCGTCTTTTCATGGATTTTTGCGGGAAATGTAGGTGGAGAAGCGGGGAATTGGGGGAATGAGGGATTAAGCCTGGAGGATCGGCGAGGGGTGGAGCGGCTTGGGGTGATGGGGGGAGAGAAATGAGGGGTTTTGCAAGGATCGGAAGGGAAGGGTTTGGGTTTTGAGGGGGTTTTGGCCATCCTCTCTCTCTCTCTGGTGCTTGGGAGGGAGAAATGACGAGCGGCGTCGCCATTTTATACCTTCCTTTGGTTTGAGGAAATGGCGGGAAAACCTTTTTCACCTCCTTTATTAGCTGTTAATTCCCCGTTTTTAGCGCCCTTTAATCTCTATATCTCTCTTTGCTGTAAATTTTTTTTTTTTTAGTGTTTTAAGGATTTAGCCCGTTACTCTCTCTATCCAAATTTGGGTGTAAACTGATCGATCCGAATGTATAATCGGATCAAACACGCGGGAATGTCTCTGGACTTTCATTTCAGAAACGGATCTGACAAAACCGATATATTTATGATGACATGCCCAGTAAACTCATTTGGGTCTGGATCAGAATTTGTATTTGTTGCATAATTTTCTGGATGGCGTAGGACGTCACACCAGTATCTGATCAGTCATCTCGTGGTTGAAAAAAAGTAAAAATTTTAATTTTTTAATGTTTTTTGCACATCTAACCCTCGAAATGTTATTAAGTAGAAAAACGACCTTTGGTTGTGTCCTTGGTGACACCAGCGCATATGCTGTGACACGTCAACACGGACACAGATACACACAGTATTATTTTAATATTGTTATATAATATTTTATTACATTTTAGTATTATTTAATAAACTATTTTTAATGTTAACATATTCAAAAATATTTTAAAATGACTAAAAAAATAAAAAATTTGTGTCCATGTCCCATTTTTTGAAAAAAAATCAAAGTTTCTATTTCGAATATGTACTTGAGTCCATTAATCATTGTGAGATAGGTTTTTTAAATGTGTTTGAAAAGTCAATGGCCTACAATGCATTTAATTTTCAACCCTCAAAATTGTATTTTTATTATCAAAAATATATTATCCACAAACATATTTTTTATCCAGTTATGATGATCCAATAGTCTGATTCCAAGCAAATGAACCAAATGCATCTTAAAGGTACCATATTGCTTGGAACGATCAATTTTGGGTGGTTTTTTTTTTATTTTGACCTTACAAATGTGTTCATTGTGATTGATTTACTAGAAATTGATACTTTGGTCATTTGATTTGGATGCATGAATAGGTTTTTATAAGGTTTAAAAATCAACCATTTATAATTTTCATAAAAATTTTAGGCTTTAAACATTGAATGACCCTCTTAAATGCACATCTTGGCTTTATATATAAAGTTTTCCTCTTTATAACATAATGTTTCTCTTAGACGTTCATGATCAATAAGATTAAAAAAATTTATATTTTTGTATTCCTCTTTTAGTTTGTTAATGTTTTGAATGCACTTAGTGCTTGTGTAGTATCTTTGTGTTCTTGTATTGTCCCTTAGTTGGACTTATGTTTGTGCATGTGCACATTGTATTTATGATTTTATAAGGTCTTAGAGGCCCTCGTTTTGTATTTTCGCATATTTCATTATATGGTATTACAGTTAAGGGGCTTTATAATTCTTTGGTTCGAGTTTGTGTTTTGTAAAAGATTTGTGATTGTTGTGTGACTTTGATTCAAGAAAAATCTTAACTCGGTATGTAGCTTATATCTTTAGTGTCACTTGGGTTATCGATCTTATGCATTATACATGAAAAAAAGAAATCATATTTTTATATTTAAAACTTTAATTGTTATTTACAAAAAATTAAAAATTTAAATATTTTTAAAATTACTATTTGATTCATTTTTATTAAATATTTTATAAGGTTTATAATATTTGTTTGATCTTATGAAATTATATATGTGCATGCATTTTGAGATCTACTTTGAATCTTAGTTTTTTGAGCTTGCATAATTTAATATGTATGTATATGATATAGTATTCTTGAGCATGTATTGTTGGCATTTAGATGCTTTATTTGAATACTACATGGTTATAAATGTCAAATCACATTCTTATTTATTATTGAACTTTGTTTTGTTTATTTTTAAAAATTTATTAAATATTTTAAATTATTTTGAAATGGTATTATGTGTCATTTACAAGTATGATCTTAGGAGATTTTGCTTAACTTGTATCTGATTTTTTTTATTTCTTTACTCTTCACGGATTCTTATGTGAAACTTAAGTTGGATTATGAAGTATTAAAAAATATATGTGGTTAGGATCTTAGTGATCATGGATACCATGCTATTTTTGAATTTGAAATAAAATAAATTTTTTATTGATATATGGTCCTTATGGACTTATGATTGTCTTATACAATGAATGAGATTATCTATCCGTGCATAAAGTATTGGGCATGGTTTTTTATGGAAACCATTCACTTTTATAAATATATTTTTTAAAAAATTATTTAAAATAATTATGTTATTGGGTATTCCAGTTGTTGGCTCTTTTGTGGTCCTTGTGATTGTGTTATTTTCTTAGTAACTTGAGAATTATGAGAACCTTTTTGTGTTTGCCTTTTGTGGGTGTTATAAGTGTTTATCTTGTAGTTCAATTTAATAATTATCTATTATTGATGAGCATGTTTTGTAATTAAAAACTCTCATTGGTGGACATTTTATTTTGTCATAAGATTGCATGTTTTTATTAAAACTTATTTGCATCATAATAACTCACATAGTTTTAAGTATTATGTTTATAATATTCAATAAAATATCATTTTTTATATTGCGAGACTTCTTGTGTAGCCCTTTGTGAGTTTTGTAAGAATGTTCTTTAGAGAATATTTTTTTTGTTTATCCACTTGATGTTGATGGACATTATGATTCGTGATTGAAGGCTTTATAATTGCATTACTTGAGGATTTTTGTTTTACTTGAAATTTTTTGTCTTCTTGCTTCTTGTTCCTTGAAAGGTGTCTTTCAAGGTTTTTATTATTTTACTTTATAAGTTCATCACTCTTCTTTCGGTACATTCATAATTATTTGTTTGGCCTTATCGATGTGAGATTTTTGCACTTCTATGTTGTGGGATCAAAGTTAGTTGTTGAGGTGAGTTATGTGTGCACCTCTGCCTTCTTGTCATATAGAAGGCCAAATGATTTGGCTCTAACTGACAGTTGATTGTCCTCTAGTTCTATAAGTGTATTATATCACTCATTTGTTTCTTGTGCACCTTGATGTTGTGGATTAAGGGATAGTTGTTGAGGTGAGTTATGTAGACATCTCATGTCATCTTATAGGTTTATATTCTTAGGGTTATGAATGATATATTGGCATTTGTCTTGGATCTGAATGATGGTTAATTGGCCTATTAACTCGTTGTTGTTGGAAATCCAAGTTAATCGTTGGGGTGAGTTGTGTGTGAACCTCTTTTCATCTTGTCAGTATATGTATGTATCTAACTGACAGGTGACTAGCCTTGATTTTTATGAGTGTGACCATTGTTACAATATTATATGCTTAATATCTTGATTTTCCCATGATGATAGTTATGTTTTTTGAACCATGGAGTTTGAGTTTTGAAAGATTGTTAAAACTGTTATTCTTATTGTTCTTGATAGTATTAGTTTGTTTTTATTATAAGGTACCACTTGTATTTTCTTATGTTATGTCTTTTATTCAAGGGTCATTATAAGTAGATAAGAGATGTTTACACACTTTTGTGTGTCTGTTTAGCTCATAAGTGACATTGTGATTATACTCTTGTTATAGAAGTTGATACAATTATTTCGAGTAACATTATATGTAGACAATAAATGTTTTCAATGTGGAGAGTTATGTATACCCATTGGTTATACTATTTTTCTAGTCGTTGATACACTTGTTTTAAGTATCATTTTATGTAGAAAAAAATTGTTGGTTATGCATACTTTTTGTGTGTGTGTTTTAGCTCATCAGTGACATTATGACTTTACTCTTGCTCTAGTCACTAATACACTTGAATTTTGAGGTTTGGAGATCTAGTGAGGTGATTGTTTGTGATGGTCAAACTATTGTTGAGATTTGCAAATATCATTTCTTTTGTTATGTGGGATTTTTTAAAATCTCTCCATACAGTTTTTAAACTTCTATTACTTGTATGAAAATTGTTTATTGATAAAATTTTAGCATCTTATGTGTGTTTCATTAATAATATATATTAAGATTGATGTTTGGTCTTGTGTGCTTAAACCCATTATAGGTTGTGGTTTGTTAAATTGCTCTTCCATTATTATGTGCATTAAATATGCTTTAATTGCATGTTGAATATATATGAGTTTCATATTGATTGCCTTGTTCACATTGTTGTATGCATGAATTTAATTATCTAATCTTTTTTTGAAAAGTTTTTTGAATTGTTATATTTTATATATGCATGTTGTTGCTGATGATTTAAAATTTCATTTGAAATGCTTTTCTAAAAAAACTTGGGATATTATTTATACATAAATGTTAATCTCTTATTGATGATTTATATGTCCTTTAGTGATCAAATTCTCTTATGATCAATATTTAAGTTTTCTTGAAAAATATATTGATTTTGGGTTTATGATTTGATTTCACAAAAAATTATCCTTGCGGGATGCTTCTCTTATCTTTCTTAATGATTATCTGTTGTTTCTCTTATTCAAAGATATATTTGTATTAAAACTATTAGGTTAGGATATTTTTTCAATGTAGTCAGAACATTTGTTTTGATCTCTTTGTAGGTTATTAAATATGTGATGGATTGAGAAAGGAATATCTTTGATCCATTATATCATGAAGATGAAGATAATCGATGAAGGCACTCAAAGATGCTCACCTTTGAAGACATTTGAAAACATTCGAAGACTTGTATTTGCAAAATTCTCTAATGCATCATAAAGATGGAGAATACCAATGAAGATATTTTAAAGACTTGTATTTAATGAAGACATTTTAAGACTTGTATTTAATTAGACCTTCAAGGACTTGTAGTTTCAAACTTTAGGTTATCAAATCGTAAGTTTGAGGACAATGTTAATATATATATATATATATATATATATATATATATATATATATATGTTTGTGTGTGTGTGTGTGTTATGTAATAGGTAGTGCTCTTTAGGGGCATTTTGGTATTGTTATTTCCATGTAAATTTTATTCATCAAAAGTGGGTAGGTTAGGTAATTTTTCTATCTAGTACGTTTCTATTTCTCTCTCTCCACGTATATATATACAGATATAGTCACTAGAATATGAGAACTAAATTGTGAACTATTATTTTCATGAATTTTGTGTTTTTTATTGAATATAACCATACATATATGATCCACATGCTTGGTTTTATAAGAATCCGCTCTTGAATCATCTAATTTTGATGCATAAATGAGATTTCTTAAGGCTTTAAAATCAATGGCTCATGATCTTCATAAATATTCAAGCAATAAAAAATAAAAAATATCAAAAAATGCACATTCAATGGTTGATTTCTAGCAAATTCACCATGCGAAGCATATCCACATTGTTGGTTTGCAAAAAAAGTGTTTGAAATGCCCATATTTATAGTTCTCAAAATCCCATATTCTAGTGACTTATATATATATATATATATATATATATATATATATATATATATATATATATATATATATATATATATATATATATATATAGAGAGAGAGAGAGAGAGAGAGAGAGAGAGAGAGAGAGACATATTAAGCCCCATTTTCTGGTTCTGCCCTATAGTTTGAAGTGTTATATAATAAATTTAAACTGTTAGATGTGTTTAACACGATCGATTTAGTGGGAATCGACTCTTGGATCATATTTTTTGGGCAAAAAATATAATTTTGTGAGCAAAAAAAATGATGCATTCATGGCCATTTATTTTGGATCACTAAAAAAACTTTTATATATGTTAAATTTCAGTGATCCAAAAGTCGGTTTCTACTAAAAAAAACTTATAGATCACATCTATGGTATTATATGTGAGAAAAATACCAAAAAACTATGATTTTGAATTGGCAGTACGAGAAAGTGGGCAGAACCAACAGAGAAATAACAACTATTGAGGGCAAAATTATTATTGGTGTGAGTTTTATGAAATAAAATTTTAAAATATATTTTCAATGAAAACGGTTTATGCATGCCAGACACCAAATAATAAAAATTGGCTTGCACGAGTGGTGGAATCGAGGTCGGTCTCACGGAACAGGAGAAACACTTTGTATTATACAGAAAACTAATATACTCTTTATCGCCTTAAAAAAATAAAAGAATTAAGTAATTAATTAACTAAGAGTGCAACCTTGGGATGGCAGTGGACTGGGGGAAAGCGAGGGCCCGCCCCGCCTCGCCCTGTTTGGACCGGGGATGAAGGGTATGAAACGGGGATGGAGGCGGGGACGAAGGTTAAAATCCATCCCCGTCCGGGGGTGGAGGCGGGAATGGACGTGCACTTTTCCCCGCCCCGCCCCGACCACTTTTCCCCGCAATATCCCCGCCCCGCCCCGCCTCATCCCCGTTTGAACCGGGGATGGAGGACATGAAACGGGGATGAAGGCGGGGGTGGAGCATAAAATCCATCCCTGCCGCGGAGGCGGGGCGGGGTGGAGGATAAAATTTTGAGGCGGGGTGGGGTGGAGACCTTGTCCCCCGCCCCGCTGCCATCCCTTTGTGGGTAACTTTAACAAATAAAAATATTAAAGTGACCTTATTACAAACCCAATGAATTAAATAAAATAAACCCTAAGCTAAAAATAAAACAAACGACAGTGCTTGAGCTTCTAGTCCCTTTTGATCTATGGTTTCCTCTTCTCTTTCATGCTTTTGAGGGCTCCCTCAGGGGTTCAAAGGGCCTTTTGAGGGGGCTTTTTGGAGACCTCAAATGGCTCTTTTGGGGCTCGTTTGAGGGCTCATCACACGTTCAACCGCTTTCCTGCAAAACAAAAACACAAAATGAGAACAAAACATAGAAAAACTAAACAAAAATCTAATGTTAGTTTTATAAAAAAAAAAAAAAAAGAATATAACTACTAATAACAAACTAACTACATGCAACTAATTTAAAACTAGCTTGTAACAAACTAGTTCACTAAAAGACAAAAACTAACAAACTAACTTTAATAATCTAATGAAATCTAACTAACTATAAAATGACTAAACTAATCTTAATTAACAGAAAACATAAATATGAATGGACTGTGTAAACTATAAGACAAAACTAGAAAATATAATTCTGCATTAAACTAAGACTTGATTCTCCTAATAAAAAGTTTGAATATGACTAATTATGAAATATACTAAACTAACTTTAAAGAAAAAAACACGGTAAAGTAAAATGCTAAACAAACAATGTTAAGCTAATTAAACTATAACTACGGTAAACAAATACTACCATTTAACTATTGTATGAACCAAATAATCGCTAAAGAAACATGTGCACTAAGATCTAGCTAAATAACTTAGCCTAATTATCCTAATTAAGTCCTAATTAGCCCCTAGATAAACCTAAAAAATCCCCAAATTTGGCGCCACTTGGCGTTTTCCCACATTGGGTTTTTAAAGTTTTAACTAAAACTTTTAAAAACAACAATTTAAAACTAAATTTTCAAATGGGTTTTTCAAAATGGATTTTGACTCTTTTAAACTTCTAAAACTAACCAAGACACTCACTAACCCTAGTCTAGCCCGAACTTTCTCAAATGTGGCGCCACCTCTAGTGGGTTCCACTTCAATTTTCAAAAATGATTTTAAAACTTGAAATTGAGAGAATTTTCAAAAGATTTCCAAAAGTAAGTTTGAAATTAAAAGTTTTAAAATGACATAGGGTTCCAACTGGGTTAGAACTCCTCTAGATGTGGCGCCAACTGAGTGGGCCCATATTAGGTTTTGAGAAATTTGGAATAAACACTGAAAATAACTTTGAAAAGAGGTTAAAATCAATAATTGAAATTTAAAGTTTTGAAAGTAGAGTTTCAAGCAAACTGGAACTCCGGGTTAGAGTCCTGGATTTTTAGAACTCTGTGATTTTGTTTTTTAAAAGCCAAATAAAGGAGTTTTTTAAAAGATTTCATCGAAAATGGTGAAACAAGTCAGAAAATACAGTCAGGGTTAGACTCCTAACTTAATCAGATGTCTAAAAATATTGTCCTGAATTAACTGGACTCTACAAAATGACATAATTTTTGAAAAACAAATGAAAATAAATGAAAATAGAAGTAAAAACAGACTCTAGAACAGACTCTTGACTGGATTAGGACTCTGGGACAGAGTCCTAGTCGGACTGAAACTCTAGATTTTTTTGGTATTTTCTGAAAAACAGTTGAAAGAACTTGTGAAAACAATAACAAATATTGAAATAAAACAGAGTTCTGATTCAACTGAGACTCTGGGGACAGAGTCCTACTTGAATTAGGACTCTAAGATTTTTAGATTTTTTGAGAAAACAAATAAGAGAATTTTGAAAAATAATTAAAAACATGATAAAATTGAAGTTTTGGTTCAGAGTCCTGATCTGATTAGGACTTTAAGAAAGAGTCTTGATTCGATCAGAACTCTAAGATTTTTGGTTTTTCTGATAAGCAAATTATGAAATTTAAGCAAAGCTTTTAAAAACCAGTGAAAATGAAGTATGAAAACCAATTTTGGATAAAGTCCTGATTCGATCAGGACTCTTGGGTAGAGTCCTGATTTGATCAGGACTCTGGGATAAAACCTCAGAATTTTGAAATTCTTTGATAAAAGTGTAACAGTTTTGATAGATGAAAAGAATTTTGAAAGATTTTCTTCAAAATTGAAATCAGGATCAGAGTCCTGATCCAACTAGGACTCTCTCACTAGAACTCTGAGTTTTTGACTCATTTTGACAGATTTTGAAAGATTTGATTAAAAATGGATAAAATAGCTGCAAAAGATTAGAGTTCTCATCCGATTAAAACTTTGAAGAAGAGTCCTGATCCAACTGGACTCTGGAAAAATAGTCCTGATCCAACTAGGACTCTAAGATTTTGGCCAAAATAGAGGAAATGGACAAAGGATATGACCATAACTGGTTTTAAAATTCGAATGGTATTTTAAAAAGGTTCAAAAAGATTCAAACAGGTGAAATTACAGAGTCCTGATCCAACTAGGACTTTAAAACTTTTGATAGATGAAGGAATCCAGAAGCGACACCACCTAAATGGGTCTCATCTGAGAATTGAAATCAATTGAAATTGAGTTTGAAATGAATCCAGATTATTTTATGAGAAAACACTTCAAAATATAAGGTCCTGAGGGTTGGCAAATGACATAATGTTGATTAAAGACCCAAGTTTTAAAATTGATTTTGAAAGAAAAGTTTTAAAAACCCAAATCTGGATTAATTATTTTGAAAACAAGAGTGATGGATCTCGAAAATGAGATATAATGACATGCAATGCCATGTAATGCAATGAAATGGTATGCCGAATGCATGCAATGATATGCAATGACACATGAAATGTAAGTACTGGATGAGGGTGAAAATTTGAGGTGTTTACAACCGCCAAAAAATGTGAACCACCAAAAAGTCTATGGCGGGTCCCATAAGCATTAAACTACTTGGCTATAAAAAGAGTTCTTCGCAATATTCTCCTCTAAACGTTCCACAAAAAATCTAACGCTTCGTCTTCTTTCGCCGGAGCACCCTTTGTCGTCTCGGTAAGTTTTTGTGTTGTGCAGGTTACCAATGACTTATATTCCTAAGAAAAGAAAACGCTTCATCGTCAGCGGGGAAAGCTCTTGACAAAATAGTCCAACAATATGCTTTGTGTGAGCAATTAGAAGCGTACTACAGAATAATGAAGATTGAGAATGATAAAAAAAAGGGGGCAGTTGCTGGTAAAGTATAAAGCGAAACCTAATCTGTAAGATATTAAAGGTGATAATCCAATGAAGAATGATAAGAAAGAAGTACAAATGAAAAAGAAGAAAAAGGATGCCGAAGAGAAACAAAATGAAAGGAAGGAGGAAGATGATGAAAAAAAACAAAGGAGATCAAGGCAAAGAGGGGGTGAAGGATAGTGGAAAGAAAAGGAATAATAAGGAGAAGGAGGAAGAGAAGTGAAGGCAAAAGGAGGAGGTGGAGAAGGGAAAACAAATGAAGAATAAAGAGAAGGAGGAAGAGAAGTGAAGGCAAAAGAAGGAGGAGGTGGAGAAGGAAAAACAAAGGAAGAATAAAGAGAAGGAGGAGAAGCGAAGGCAAAAGAAAGAGGAGAGGGAAAAGCAAAGGAAGGAGGACAATGAAGAGAAGAAAAGACAAAGGAAGAAGCATGAAGAGGAGGAGGAGAGGGAAAGGCAATTGAAGAAGAAGAAGGAAGAGGAAGAAGAAGAGAAGGAAAGGCAACTAATGAAGCAGGAATATTTAGAAAAGCAAATAAGGATAAGGCAAATGAAAAAGGAGGCGGATGAGTGGGAAAGGTAAAAAAAGAATAAGGAGGAGAGGGAAAGGTAATTGAAGACGAAGAAGGAGGAAGAGAAGGAAAGGCAAATGAAGAAGAAGGAGAAGGCGGATAAAAAGGAGAAGGAAAGACAAATGAAGGAGAAGGAGGACGAGGAAGAGAAGGAAAGACAAAGGAAGGAGAAGGAGGACGAGAAATATAAGAAAAGGCAAAGAAAGGAGAATGAGGAAGAGAAGGAAATACGAAGGAAGGAGAAGGAGGACGAGGAAGAGAGGAAAGAGAAAAGAAGAAGCAAGACGAGAAAGAGAGGAAAGAGAAAAGAAGAAGCAAGACGAGAAAGAGAAGGAAACAAAAAGGAAAAAGCATACGATGGACACGAAGGATGGAAGGAAGAAGTACAAAAATAGAGGAAGAGGGCATGTAGTGGAGAAAATTGCAACCAAGGCACGTTAATCACTACTATATGTCACAGTATACTGTTGTAGGTATTATTATGTATAGTGATTACTCTGTATAGCGATTATTATATATAGCGATTAATGCGATAGCGATTACTTTGTATAACGATTATTATATATAGCGATTAATGCGATAGCGATTACTTTGTATAACGATTAATGCGATAGTAATTAGCTATGATTTGATATTTTGTGTTACAGACAACTTATAAGAGAAGCAGAGCAACAGGTGAAAAACTGAGAGGAAGGTGTCAGTGGCCTGTAGTTCTGTCATGGTTCAGAAAGCTGGGTGAATATCAGAAGGACCAATTACGAAAGATGCACTTCAACCGTCTTCTGGACCAAGATTATTTTAAAAATTGCTGGAACACCATGACCCACCTGGTCAATAAGTGGAACCATAAGATGAACACGTTCCAGTTTGAGGGTTTTGAGATCACCATGACCCTGAAAGATGTGGCACGAATTACGAGTCTTAAGTGCCATGGAAGTGCTCTCCTAACACGGGATTTAAACTATAACTCAAGGGACAATTGCATGGCCCTTCTCGGAATGTCGATGGAGGAATGACGTGAGTGTATTTCTGGTGAAGGCAAATTCTCAATGATGAAAGTTCATTTTTTTTGTAATAAATGAGAAGGTCGGTTCGCTGCATGTCCATCTGAAGCAGCTAACCAAGAGTTGTGCAACTTCCTTCTTTGTTTCTCTGGACTTTATTTTCTGATTGTTCTGGTTTGAGAATAAGTTACTTGTGGTTGCAGTTTCTGAAAGACTTAGATGAAGTTGACAACTGTGCATGAGGTGCTGCTATGCTCGCACACTTGTACAATCAACTTTACCGTGCGAGTAGGGGTACGAAAATCGTCGAGGGGTTTTGGACATTTGCTCAGCTATTTGTTTGTTACATATTTAGTGCTTGTGGACTAAGCTCGTTGAAGGTTGTAGTCTTACTAATGTATTGTTTTTGTAGGCCTGAACGTGGGAGCATATTGTCGCCTTGCATCCTCAATGTGGCTCTGCGATTTGTGGTTTTCCCAAGATCGACATGTGGACTTCAATAAATGTCAAGGAGGGTAATACTTAATTCATTTTAGATGGGTTGCAATTAAATTAGATAAATGGTTTAAAATCGTTGTAATGTTTAGCATTCTTAAGTAATCATCACTTTAGAACTTTTTCTTCCTTAGTACAAATCGTTATCGCCTTTGCATCTAACTTTCATTAGCGTAAATTGTTATATGGTTTAGCATTCTTAAGTAATCACCGCTTTAGGGTTTTGTCTTCTTTATTACAAATTGTTATCGCATTTGCATCTAACTTTTATTAGCGTAAATTATTGTAATATTTAACATTCTTAAGTAATCATTGCTTTAGGATTTTTTCTTCCTTAGCATAAATCGTCATCGCATTTGCATTTAACTTTCATTAACATAAATCGTTGTAATGTTTAGCATTCTTAAGTAATCATCGCTTTAGGATTCTGTCTTCCTTAGTACAAATCGTTATCGCATTTGCATCTAACTTTTATTAGCGTAAATCATTGTAATGTTTAGCATTCTTAAGTAATCATTGTTTTAGGATTTTTTCTTCCTTAGTACAAATCATTATCGCATTTGCATTTAACTTTTATTAGCGTAAATCATTGTAATGTTTATCATTGTTAAGTAATTATCGCTTTAGGATTTTGTCTTCCTTAGTATAAATCGTTATCGCATTTGTATCTAACTTTCATTAGCGTAAATCGTTGTAATGTTTAGCATTCTTAAGTAATCATCACTTTAGGATTTTGTCTTCCTTAGTACAAACCGTTATCGCATTTGCATCTAACTTTTATTAGCGTACATCGTTATAATGTTTAGCATTCTTAAGTAATCATCACTTTAGGATTTTTTCTTCCTTAATACAAATCATCATCGCATTTGCATCTAATTTTCATTACCGTAAATCGTTGTAATGTTTAACATTCTTAACTAATAATTGCATTCAGCATTTTGACTTTCTTAGTACAAATCGTTATCGCAATCAACATTTTGTATGAATAATTATGTCTATATCTAAACCACAATCTCGATTGTACAGGTTGTATGAAGACCTTATGAGGATGGGGAGGACGAAGACGACGAGGTTGTTGCCGAGGCTGCGAGACTGTTTGACTATGATATTTAGCTCTTTAGCAAATGTAAAGCCGAGTTGCAACATGGTAGTCGAGTACTCTTACAAGTTGGCTTGGGACAATCAATACCAAAATTGCTTGTGGCATTGAAAAGGAAGATGAATAGTGGTGGGGCCATAAACGTAAATTAGCATGAACACTTCAGAAAACAAATTGATAGCTGAAACAAAGGAGGTGTTTGTGCCATACCATATGATTATAAAGAATGACAATATGACCCCAATTATTTCAAACAATATTGGCAACCCATGCGTGGAAATCGACAGATTGAAGAGAAGCAACCTGAAAGTGAGTTATCTCTTGTCACTGAGCATGTTGTCCTCCAGCATAGACATAACGTCCATCGTGTCCATTTAGTGGATACTACGATTCTTTTTGTTGCAGTACACACTAAGAAGCAAACACAACTCGAGAATGTATCGTTCGACCAAAGGTTAGCAATGCTGGAGAGTGAGAATAAGGAGTTACGGAAGGACGTGCAAAATTTGAATAAACAAATTAGGTTACTGGTTGAGATGATTACCAGTGAGTTTTATAAGATCAAAGGAACGAAAAGGCCATCGAATAAAGAGACTCCACCAAGTCCAAGAAAGAGACAATTTATATGTCCATTTGAGTCGTCAAGTGCAAGTGAATAAAATATGTGATTTGTGTATCCCGATAATTCTATGTTGTAATTCTTTTATTCTTTGTTGTAATTGCATAATTCTTTCTTTAATAAGTGTAACACAAAAGTGCCACTGAAAAATCGACAAGACTACATAAACTTAGGTTTGTAATTATATAATTCTTTCATGATTTATACTTACATATAGTGCTTATTGGCTTAGGGTTTATTATGTATCGTGATTCCTGTGATAGCGATTACTCTATATAGCGCTTATTATGTATAGTGATTATGATGTTACCATGATTTGTACTTACGTTTGCTAAATCGTACAACAATGACTAGCTTAGGGTTTATTACTTATAGCATTTATTGTGATAGCGATTACTTAATATGTCTTTTACTCAATATAGTGATTACGAATATACCATTATTTGTACTTACGTTTGCTAAATCATATAGCGATTACTGGTTTAGGGTTTATTATTTATAGTGTTTCCTGTGATAGAGATTACTTAGTTTAGCGATTAATAGGTATAGCGATTGTGAAGTTACCATGATTTATACTTATGTTTGCTGAATTGACGTATACCAATTTGTAATACATTATTTTGAATTGTATATAGATTTATAAGATAATATGTGTTAAATATTATTGATTGGTGAGATATTGTTTTGGTAGTTAATATCAATTTGTAATATAATATGCGGAATTGTCGTATATCGATTTGTAAGATATTATGTTGAATTTCTTAATATCGATTTTTAATATATTATGTTGAATTGTCGTATATCGATTTATAAGATAATATATGTTTTCTAGTATCGATTTGTGAGATATGGTTTTATTTGTTAATATCAGTTTGTAAGCTATTATGTTGAATTTTTTTATTGATTTATAATATATTATGCTCAATTGTTGTATATCGATTTGTAAGATATTATGTGTTTCTAGTGTCGATTTTTTTGATATTTGTAGTATGATTTCTATTGTAGAATTATAACAAAGAATTATATCATTACAACAAAGAATTTTAGAATTACAACAAATAATTGTCGATTTACAACAAAAAATTAGCAATATGGCAAGCACAAAAGAGATGTTGATGGTGAACATGGGGGCTTCTGCAATCTCATATACCGCCTTCTTGGAGGCTCCTACAACATGGGTCTCCTCGACCACGAGGTTTCATGGTACGACAATCTTGGCGAAGACTGAAGTGGGGAAGATGGTGGCTCCAAATTCAACTACAATCGCCTTTTTGGTGGGGTTGGCTCCTCCAACATGGGTTTTTTCGATGATGTTGGTGTGTCACGATAAGACAACAGCAAAACATAGGGTGAAGAAGATAGAGGTTCCTCAATTCTTACCTGTGATCGCGTCAATGGCACTTCGTATTCAAAATCATCATCTTCCCACTGTCTCAAACTGAACATTAGATAAAGCAAAAGGTAGAAAAGGTTGACGATACACTATAAACTAAAAACCATGCAGATGAACAGATGCATTGATTAGACCATGTTCTAATTGACTATACCTCACATGAATTGCTTAGTATCGATTTATAATATATTATGTTGAATTATTGTATATTGATTTGTAAGATATTTTGTGTTTTCTATTGTTGATTTGTGAGATATTGTTTTGTTTGTTAATATCGATTTGTAATATATTTTACTGAATTGTCGTATATCGATTTGTTAGATATTATGTGTTTTCTATTGTCGATTTGTGAGATATTGTTTTGTTTGTTAATATTGATTTGTAATTTATTATGTTTAATTGTCGTATATCGATTTGTAAGATATTTTGTGTTTTCTATTATCGATTTATGAGACGTTGTTTTGTTTATTACTATCAATTTATAATATATTTTACTGAATTACTGTATATCGATTTATAGGATATTATGCTGAATTGTTGTATACTGATTTGTAATATATTGTGTTGAATTATTACATACCATTTTGTAAGATATTTTGTGTTTTCTATTATCGATTTGTGAGATATTGTTTGTTTGGTACTATCGATTTGTAATATATTTTTGCTGAATTGTCGTATATCGATTTGTAGGATATTATGCTGAATTGTCGTATACCGATTTATAATATATTATGTTGAATTGTCGTATAGCGATTTGTAAGATATTATGTGTTTTCTATTATCGATTTATGAGATATTGTTTTGTTTGTTACTATCGATTTGTAATATATTATGTTGAATTTTCGTATATCCATTTATGAGATATTATGTGTTTTCTATTGTCAATTTGTGAGATATTGTTTTGTTTGTTACTATCAATTTGTAATATATTTTGTTGAAATGCCGTATATCGATTTGTAGGAAAATATGTTGAATTCCTGTATATCAATTTGTAAGATATTATACTGAATTGTCGTATACCGATTTGTAATATATTGTGTTGAATTGTCGTGTATCAATTTATAAGATATTATGTGTTTTCTACCATCGATTTGTGATATATTGTTTTGTTTGTTACTATCGATTTATAATATATTTTGTTGAATTGTCGTATATCAATTTGTAGTATATTATGCTGAATTGTCGTATTCTGATTTGTAATATATTCTACTGAATTGTCGTATATCGATTTGTAAGATATTATGTGTTTTCGAGTATCGATTTGTGAGATATGGTTTTGTTTGTTAATATCAGTTTGTAAGCTATTATATTGAATTTCCGTATCGATTTGTAATATATTATACTCAATTACTGTATATCGATTTGTAAGATATTATATGTTTCTAATATCGATTTTTTTTATATTTGTCATATGATTTCTATTATAGAATTACAACAAAGAATTATAACATTAAAACACAGAATTATCGATTTACAACAAAGAATTTCAGAATTACAATAAAGAATTATCGATTTACAACAAAGAGTTATATAACTACAACAAAGAATTATAGAATGTTAAACATTACAATGATTTGTAAGATATGAAAGTTAAATGCTATAACTATTTTGTAGTTGAAGAATTTACACGCGATTCCTGTGTTGCGATTTTCACTTTTGAATTGAACAGAGTCTGTCATGAAACAAAATAATATCAGACACTACATTAAGTTCAACAAGAAATGCAAACAACCTACCAAAATTGTTACATACCAAAATACTTGTCAAACTCATGCCATCGTTCCACTCAAACAGGTCGGGTGGATTGCGGGTTTCAACATTGTAGTGCACGTCTGTTTGATATTGCTGCATGTTGAAAATGACACAAGTTAGATATTGATAGGTTGCACATAATATAATTTACATGAGAAACAATATACTGTATTACATACCTGCTCATGCGAAGGGCTTGGTTGTTTCTTAGATATTTTCTTGTCAACCAATTCCGGTGCACCCTTTGTCCTCGGGCTTCTGCGATCAGAGTCAGGTTTCCTTTTGATACCCTTCGCTAGGTGAATATTTCCATCGTAATCTACAACGTTTACTCTTGAGTTGTCGAATATGATGTTTACGCTTCGACGCAACTTCTTACAAGGGTAAGGGAAAGCATGCCTTCACCTGCGTTGTTCGATCCCATTTTCTTATATTGCTCTTCACGAGTTGCAATGGACTCATGGTAAATTAACTATGTTTTTTTAAGTATTTTTCTTAACACTTTTCTCGTACATACATAGATTTCTTAGTTTTTCGATGCCAAATTCGCAACATGCATAAGTGACCTACATAGTTGTTGGTAACGGGAGTCTATTTGGAACTTCTCATCAACACTAGATGGACTGACATTATTTGTATCTAGCAGTTCAATCTTTGCTTGTCTCATCCATCTTCGCATTATATATGACTGAGGTATTTCTTGTATCTTCAATTGAATTCAAACATTTTGCACATACATTCAACTGTTTCGTTGTCAATATTGTACGTAACATGTGTTTCTTGCCTTTTTGGATGCTCTTCGCCCTCCCATACAATATGGTATTTATGCATATTTTCATATTGCACACGTCCTTCTATGTTGCAATTTATGATATGTATAACCTCCTTCTTAGTCCATTTAAATACAGTTAGTGTATACAGATCTGCAGGTCGCGTCAGTATTTTTATGCCCAAAGTTACAGAGCGGGTGTTCAAGCATTTCATATCTTGTTCAAGCTCATTTTGTTTGAGACCGTCTACAAATAATGATACTGTTTCATGAAACGAAACATTGTTAAATCTGAATACAAGGTTTTTTTCAGTGTGACACGTAGAGATTCAGCTCTTTGTGTGCTTATCATACCTGCATAAAAGTATTGTCTTCCATATGCCAATGTCCAATTCTCTTTGTCTGCATATAAATGTTGTAACCACACACAATCTTCAAGGTCGTACATCTGAGTCATTTGCTCCCAGTCAGACATAAAGGTGATCCCATTTATGCTCTCAAGTATACACTGTCTAAACTTTTTATCAAACCCTGTCTTCTGATAAAAAATGTGTCCTATGTTCTTTGTTGCATTTTGAAAGATATGCCACAGACATAGGCGATGATGTGCATATGGCCATACATGAGACACTGAGTTGCATGATCACTATCGATAAGTACAACTCTAAGGTGCTTCCCATTCATTGTATGCGTAAATACTCTGAACAACTACTCAAAGTTTTCTTGGTCCAGTCATACAAAAAACGCCGCCTAATATGCAACTCTGTGAGTGATGGTTCACTCCGACAAACTGCGCAAATGGCTACTATTTCGGATTAATCTTTACTGTCGTATAAAAAATAAACACATAATTGAAGCATTCATAATCCACTATTGACTTTAAATCTGCCCAAAACATATTTACAACATACCCATCTTCATTCAGTTGCATTGCGCTAAAGAAACCAGTGTCAATGTTTGATTTTTTCTGTAGGTAATCAACCAAAGAACATATTCTTCCATTATTCATGTTTTATGACCTCTTCCTTCTCAAGTGGTTTCTTAGGTCCATTGGTGTGAATGGTACGTTCTCGTGACCACCATCTACGTGCACACAAAAATTGTATGTCTTCCTTGGTGCAATGCCGACATTATCAGCTATTTCAGCAATTGCAACATGCGCTTCAGTTACTTTATGATGTGACCTTAACATAGGAGTCATAAATGAAGCGGCTAATTGTCATTGCTTAAATTACAAACTACATAATTTCCATTTGAAAGTTTTCTTAACACCATTCTCGTTGGACAACCGCATCTTGAATATGGCTTGCTCCTTGTTGTATTTACACTCGACTTCTTCCAACTTTACTTAGAACAAACATATGCATTTCTCACCAGGACACCCTGTGCATTTTTTCCCAATAATACCTTCTAACATTGAAGCCAACTTTTAAGGCATAATCATTGTAAAATTTGTATGCAGCTTCCTCATTATTAAACTGCATTCCCTCTACGAGAACATAGTCAAGTGTACTATCATGTAGACTTAAGGTGCTTGCACCTTTGTCAAGTGCATTGTCATGATCGTCTACCTTATTATCGAACTGCATTTTGTCTGCTGAAATATTCAAGTAAAAAGTGAATCCAATGCCTGCACCCTTCTTATCATATGCATCATTAGTGCACGTATTCAATTCTTCAGGTGTGTTGATAGTACAAATGTCAGTTGCTCCATGACTTCCCAATGATTGAGATGCATCATCTTCACTGCAACTATTTGATATGCTCAACACTGTAATGAGCAAAATATTAATTTGCGTTAGCCAACGCATACATTTACTACAATTTATTCAAAATGCATATAACAACGACTACCGATTAGTTAAGCATAATAGCTTAAAATATTAATTTGCGTTAACCAGCGCATACATTTACCACAATTTATTCAAAATGCATATAACAACGACTACCGATTAGTTAAGCATAATAGCTTACAAATCGATATTAACACACAAAACCATGTCTCATAAATTGACACAAGAAAACACATAATATCTTACAAATCGATATACGATAATTCAACATAATATATTACAAATCGGTATACGATAATTGAACATAATATCTTACAAATCGATATATTGCGATTTAGCAAAATATATTACAAATCGATAGTAACAAACAAAACAATATCTTATAAGTCAACAATAAAAAACACAAAATATCTTACAAATCGATATACGACAATTCAACATAATATATTACAAATCGATATTAACAAACAAAACAATATCTCATAAATCGACAATATAAAATACATAATATCTTACAAATCGATATACGACAATTCAACAAAATATATTACAAAACGATAGTAACAAACAAAACAATATCTCACAAATCGACAATAGAAAACATAAAATATATTAAAAATTGATATACGACAATTCAACATAATATATTACAAATCGATATTAACAAACAAAACAATATCTCACAAATCGATAATAGAAAATACACAATATCTTACAAATCGATATACGACAATTCAGCAAAATATATTACAAATCGATAGTAACAAACAAAACAATATATCACAAATCAACAGTATAAAACCCATAATATCTTACAAATTGATATACGACAATTCAACATAATATATTACAAATCGATATTAACAAACAAAACAATATCTCACAAATCGACAATAGAAAACACATAATATCTTACAAATCGATATGCGATAATTCAACATAATATATTACAAGTCGATATTAAAAAACAAAACAATATCTCATAAATCGTCACTAAAAAACACATAATATCTTACAAATCGATATAGAGCAATTCAGCATAATATATTACAAATCGATATCAACAAACAAAACAATATCTCATAAATCGATACTAGAAAACAATAATGTCTTACCAACCGATATACGGCAATTCAACATAATATATTAAAAATCGATATTAACAAACAAAATAATAACTCACAAATCGATATACATGTTACTATAACCACGATTTGGTTGCATTGCATATACTGAGTAAATGGATGATACCGGATGAGGTAGAGACCCTTGCTCGCATATGTAACCAAGCATTCTTGTCAAGAGATCCCAACGCCTTACAAATATCTTCAAGTTTCCAAGCATTGAAACAATATAATCTACCTCTAATAACAAAACACCGCCTTAATGACACTCACGATGACATACGTTCTTCATCAATAACATGATGACATGAAAAGGTACTCACGATGCTTTAACGACACTTGTTGAAATGTTTGTCTGTCATTATTTGTTTTTATACTGCCTAACGAAAATGAAAAATAAGAGAAGACTGTAAAAAGAGATGGCCGACAAATCTTCTTTTAACGCCCACCAATGATCGAACCAGTCGTTCGATTTATAGTTATCTCCACGATGTAGGAACGAACCAGAAAAAGTTTTCTATCTAACACAAGGCAGGAACAAGAAGGCGACCATGTGTTGTAGCACAAACTAAAAACAAAGGCAGAACGTGAAAATCTATATACGGGGAGCAGAAGGACATTTTCGTCCAACGTATATCTATCTTACTGAAAGACATTTTCGTCAAAAGTATCTTTACATTTCTTATATATTATTTTATCATTGTGCTATAAATTATGACAGGTGCCAAGATATTCCTCCTTACACAAGGGAACATGAGAAATTGTGTTCCGGGGAGCACACACAACACCCACCCATAAAGTAGTAACGTAAGAGAGAGAGAGAGGCCGATTTAGTCCTTCAATTTCTCCGAGCGCTTTTGGCGAATTGGGTTAAACCCCTTTTCCTTTCTCCTTCCTCTTCCTCCTCTGCCTGGAGAGAGAGAAAGAAAGAAAAAAGAGAGAACCCCAACCCAACAAAGAATAGAAAAGATGGTGAGTTTCTCCTCTACTTGGTCTTATTTTTGCTGCGTCTCACTCGTACGAATCACGATCGTATTGCTTTGCTTGTCATCCCACTCTTTATTTGGCGTCTTTCGGAGACTTATTGCCATATTCTTCAGTTGGTTAATTTTGGTTTACCATTTTATATGCGAATTAATGGTTTCTTCTTCCTATCTTTCGACTCAAATGGCGAATCCGTTGCATGTGTTATCCTGAAAATTGGAGAAGTGTGTTAATTTTGGTCGAATTTACGGTTTTAGATGTAATTAGGCTTTTCGATGATGGTGCTCAGAATGCTACTCCAAACACGCGTTAAACTGATTCTTTATTCGATCTTTGGATCTGTGTTGTATGCTCTCATTTTTTTGTGATTCTGATTGAGAGTTTTGGAGATTAGGACCCAGTAGTTGTAGCGGGTTGCCGATTGTATTCCAGGCTGAATTGAGCTTCTTGAGAAAGCTATCATAACATACAAGTTATTCAATTTGAAGCTTGTTGGGTACTAAATGAGCCATGACAGTCTCTCCCCTAGGGATTGTATTTTAAGAGGTTCAGCAGGGTGTCTGTGCTACTACATGCTAGATATGCATATGTTTTTTTGGATAACCGAGCAAAACTACCTTACTTGCAAGCTTATTGGTGTAGAAACCTCAGGTCCCCCTTGCCCACCAGGGAGTGCACCCTGTTTCAGCCTGGCAACAAGGGACGTGCACCCGTCTGTTTTTGAACCTGCAACGTCCCTTCAGCTTGGTAACGTTCACTAGTCACCCCTACCATATGAGTAGAGCCCTTGTGAGCCTGCATGCTAGATATATTTTGATATGTAGGATACCAAAATATTCTCTTGCATTGTATGTATTTCGTTCTATGTGATCACCAAGTTGTCTTCTTGTCTGTGTTCGCCTCTATTCTGGGCACTGAGTTGCGTTTTTGATGTGATTCTCTTGGTTCAAACAGTTCATTATTTAAAAAATGTATTTGGTGTATCTTCATCATCCATTTTACTAATGGATGTGAATTGAAATGGACCATCATAAGTGGTTGTGATCATCTGTGGCAATGCTTGGTTTTTTACCTTTTAATTGGATGGGCAGGTAATTTTTTATTAGAAAAGAAACTTGTTTATACTCTAGTGTTTAAGGCAAGACATCTTTAGAGAGAATGTCCATGGTTGCATATAGCTTAGTGTTGGAAGACCATGCAGATGCATTGCTTCTTCTATATTTTCCACGGTCTAAAATGTGAATTCAGAAAAATATTTAGTTAATATATAAGTAACTGCTTGATGGAAGTGTAAGTTGAAACTTGATCATTGAGCAATGTTTAATATAAACATAATAAAACCATATCCCCTTGTAACATAGTTAACTGCATATGGTAGATTAATTGCTAGTATATGAGTGGGCTCAATAAATCAAGCTCTATCTTTTTTCCATTAGCTCCTGGTTCATGGGTGTGCATGCTTTTGTGTGTGCGAGAGAGAGCATGCATGTGTGAGAGCGTGTTTGAGAGAGAGCGTTCATGCATGTGTGCCCATGTGTGTGCATGTGCATGTATGTGTGTGTGTGGATACATGTTTGCATATTTCAACAGGCTCAATCAAAGCCAGTAGAGCATCTGCATGTATGTGTGTGGGTGGATGCATGTTTGCATATTTCAATAGGCTCAATCAAAGCCAGTATATTGGAAGATTTATTCACCAAGGAAGTAAAAAAATGGTGTTCCAAATTGTATATATATCCGATTTGAGAATATTGTAATGAAATAAGTGGAAGTACAAGAGAGAACCCAATAAGGGTTAAAAAGAATACAAAGAGAGTGCATACGCACTAGTCCACCAAGGGACAATACAATCACAAAGTGAGAATGAACTCAATAGCACAATACATGCATACAATAGCTACTAAGGGCCAACACAAAAGATAAAAAATATAAATCAAATTCATAAAATGCTTAAGAAAGCATTAAGAGAATACATGAGAGGGAGTTCCTTTTAATAGGCACTCCAAGACACATGGGGGTTGGCCCAACTAGCCCTTGGACCAGCCCAACAACTATATAGTACAAGACAAAAAAGAAGAAAAATGGAAAAATAAAAAATAAAAAAGACAAGTCAGTCCCTAGAGGTCTGACACCTATTACATAGTTGAAATGATTGAAATACCCTTGATGGGTATTTCAATTTACATACACAAAATATATATATGTACATCGATATATATAATTTAACACTTCTCCTCAAACTTACGGTTTGATCCCCAAAAGTTTGCTAAGAAGAGGTATAAATTGAGATGAGGCCAAATCTTTAGTGAAGAAATCCGTGAGCTGACATTCTGAAGTCACATAAGGCAATTCAATAGTTTCTCGCAAAATTTTCTATCGAACATAGTGGCACTCCATCTCTATATGCTTGGTTCGTTCGTGGAAGGTATGGTTGCTGACAATGTAAATGACACTCTTATTGCCGCAACACATCCTCAAAGGACTAGAGATGACTAAGCCCATATATTTGAGCAAGCTCCTTAACCAAATAATCTCCATAATTGTTGTCATGACTCTATATTCAGCTTAAGTGAATGACAAAGAGACTTTTTGTTGCTTCTTACACCTCCAAGATATAAGAGAGTCCCCCAAAACACAAAAAAATCAGTAGTTGAGACTATCATCAAGATTACCTTCTCAATCTACATCAATATAAGCAATTAAATTTAAAGGAGGAGGATACACATAACTCTTTAGTTATAAAATTTTTGATATATCTGACAATTCACAGAACAACACTCATATGCACCGTAGATTGGGCATGCTGAAATTGACTGTCTGAGTGTACCACATGAGCAATGCTTGGTCTTGTGATTGATAAGTAGGTCAAGGATCCAATCAGTTGTTGGTGTGGAGTTGGATCTTCAAGAAGAGTTCCATCTTCCAATCTTAATTTTTTATTTACAACTTCCGGCGTGTTCACCTTTTTATTATCAGAAATTCCAAATTTGACAACAGTATCTGCAACCAACTTCATTTGAGATAAAATATATCCTCTAGGTGAATAATGTAATGAAAATACAAAAAAAGTACAAGTGGGTGTCTCGTATGGGCATACAAGAACACAAGAATACGAGAACATACACAATCAAGACCACTTATGGGTCAATACAAGAGCACAACCACACAAGCCACTTTGGGGCTAACACACAAAAAATATAGGAATATTATTAAGAGAATGCTTGTGAACAACCTTAACATACAAGAGGGGTTACACCCCCTATTTATACACAAAATGAAGCAAAGAAGAGCCATTGGGAAGTGCTCCCAACATGTAGTTGGGAGCACTCCCAACAACTCTATTCCAAGGTCATTAGAAGGACTACAATGCGCTTGAGAAAAAAATACATTAAAAGGAATACTCTAAAGTGCCCTCCAGTAACACCACTAATTACATAATGTGCAATGACCAAAATACCCTTAATAGGTTTCACTTATTACATAAAAAAATATACTTTAACACTCCCCCTCAAACTTACGGTGTAATCACCAAAAGTTTGTCAAACAAAAAATGAAATCGGAGAGAAGGAATAAATTTTGTAAAGAAGTCGACCCATTGGAATTCCGATGCTACATAAGGCAGGATATGGTCTTCTTCAGATACTCTTCACAAACGCAGTGGCAGTCCATTTCAATATTTTTGGTGTACTCATGAAACATGTGATTGTCGGCTATGTAGATGACACTTCTATTATCACGTCATAACCTTGAGGGTGAGAGCATATGCATCCCCATGTCTTTCAATAATCTTCTTAACCGCACGTTTCAGATGTTGTGGTGGCCATGACACGATACTCAACTTCAATGGACGATAATGACACTTTTTGCTACTTCTTGCATTTTCAAGACACCAATGAGTCACCTACAAACACATCGAAACCATAGTTGAGCTGTCTACCATTAGGATATCCTCCCCAATCAGAGTCTCTACAAGCAATTAATTCGAGTGGTGAAGAGGAAGACAAAAAATTCCTTTAGAAACAAAATTTTGTAAATATCTAATGATACACATAACGTCACTCATGTGCACAGTGGTAGGGGAATGCTGGAGTTGCCTAGCAGTATGGACTGCATGTGAGATATCAGGTCTGGTAATGATCAAGTATGTGAGGGCGCCAATCATTTGGCAGTAAGGAGTAGGATCATCCAACGACGTGCCATCATCTGTCTTCATTTTTGCATTTATTACTTCAGGAGTGTCCACCCTTTTTTCATCTGTAATGCCAGACTGTCTATGATGTCGGAAGCAAACTTGGATTGAGTTAGAAAATAGCCACGAGCAGAATATGCAATCTCAATCCTTAAAAAATATCTAAGAAAGCCTAAATCAATCATTTCAAAGCTTTGTTTCAAAACATTTTTAATAAAACTAACTCCCTATTTGTTTCCACTAGTGATGATCATGTCGTCAACATAGAAGATGAGGATAACAATACCTATATTAAATCTCTTAAAAAACATAGCAGTGTCAGTATAACATGAAGTAAAGTCAAGTTTAACCATAACAGAACTAAAATGATCATACCGGGCTTTAGGCGTTTGTTTCAAATTATATAAGGCTTTCCTTAAATGAAGCACCTTTTCAACGTGAACCTCATATCCAGGTGGTAGGTCCATATAAACTTCTTCCTTCAATTCACCATTGAGGAAGACATTCTTGACATCCATTTGATAAATAGGTCAACATCTATTGGCAGTTACGACTATAAGGGTTCTAGCAAAAGTCATTCCATCAACTGGAGCAAAAGTTTCATCATAATCTATGCCATACTTCCGAGAGTAACCCTTGGCTACTAATCTAGCCTTATGGCTCTCTAAAGTTCCATCACTTTGGGTTTTAATTTTAAATACCCATCTACAACCTATCATCTTATTTCCATGAGGAAGGACTTTTATATCCCAAGTTTTGGACTTCTCTAAGTCTAGTATTTCATTATTCACAACATTCATCCATTCAGGATAATTCTTGGCATGTTTGTATGAGGTGGGTTCAAAGTAAGAGAATTTTTTGGGTTGACAAACTCTATATTGAGGAGTAAAGTTTTCGTAAGATACAAACCTATCTGGAGGCCTATGTATTCTTTTTGATTTCTCAAGAATGTTTTGTTTGGGATTTTCTATGCTAGAATATTGTTCTAAGGCAGTGGGATATAACCAAAGGTCCATCATTAATATCAGGGACTCACCATACTGGATGTCATATTGAGGTTCATCATTAACAATATCATTGTTGTTTAACACTTCATCATTACATTTAGGAGATAATTCCAAAAAAGGAGTAATTATTTTATTTTTAATAGGCACATTTAAATCAAAGAAACAAATTTTTTTTTATAAAGGTAACATTCCTTGATATATAAAGTTAAAGACATAAGGAGTGACTCTTGGAGAAAGTTTGTCATTTTTATTAGTAAGAATAAAACATTTTTCATCCAAAAGTTCTTAGTCTGAAATAGTCGGGGGTAGTTTTATAAAGTTTCTCATAAGGAGAAATATTTTGAAGTTTGGATGAAGTATATTTATAACGTATACCGAAGTAAGCACAACTTCAGCCCAAAAATGTTTTGGAACATGTTTGGAAATAAACAATGTTCTAGTGGTTTCTATTATGTGCCTGTTTTTCCTTTCAACCAAACCATTTTGTTGAGGCGTGTTTGCACAAAATCGTTGATGAAAAATGCCATGATTTTTTAAATAATCTTTAAAGTCATTTGACATGTATTCTCCCCCTTAATCAGAATGAAATATAGAAATATTGGTTTTAACTGAAACACAGGAAAAAGAAAAAAAAAAGGGAAAAAAGAAAAGAGAAGAGGGAAAAAAAGGAAGAAGAAAAAGAAGGAAAAACAGAAAGAAGAAAAAAGGGAAAAAAGAAAAGAGAAGAAAAAAAAATGGAAAAAAGAAAAGAAACCCTAGAAAACCAGAGAGATCAGAGATCGAGAAACAAATAGAGAGCAAGAAAGAGTGAGAGAGAGTGAAAAACAGAGAGAGGAGAGAAACAGAGAGCGGGAGAGAGAGAGAGAGAGAGAGAGAGAGAGAGAGAGAGAGAGAGAGAGAGAGAGAGAGAGAGAGAGAGCACCGCCCTTCCCCTTTTTATACCACTCTTTTGAAAAAAAGGTTGACCAAAAGGTCAACCAAATAAAAAAAAATCAAAAAAGGCTTTGCAGTATAAGCGGTCCCAGCCTAGGCGAGCTAGGTGGTGCCTAGGCCGTAAAAGAGGTCTCCACCGCCCAAACCCAAAATCTCAGGTGGTGGGCTACGCCTAGGTCGCCTAGGCGCCACCTTTAACAACTAAACATACTATTAAGAACCAAGAGAGAATTTTGGCATTCTCTTCCCAATGTTCCACCTTGACGTTGTATCCTTTTAGAGCATTTTATCTATCTTCATCATTGAGGGCTTTAACTTGGTCACCATCCTTTTTGGTGAGGATGAGTTGTGGTTCATATGTAGTACCACTCACATACCCTCATAGCATTTCGCCTTTAATGTAACGACCCAACTCATGCCCTTTGAAAAATGTTGATTTTTTTTTTAAAGTGCGGAAACTTCCTAGAGACCCGGTGCCCTCACAGTTTCAATTCCAATTGGATAACCCAACACCACCAAGGGACTTATATTTATCATCCGCAAGAACCAAAGCAAACATTTTTAATTATGCATCAAAATCAAACTCCAATGACAATGTTCTACTCCACAGAACTAAAGTAGCAACTAACTGAATCAAAAGAACTGAAGGAAACAACAAAACTAAAAGAACGAAAAGAAAGAGTCACTCTGTCCACTAGTGAAGCTGTCAAGAACCAATTGTGACTCTCGTGACCTCCCAGAAGCTCTCGACTTCACTGATCACCTGTTTCTGTGAAAAACTAATAAAGTAGGGTGTCAGAATCGAAATCCTTAGCACAACTACTTCTTAGTGAAACATGCGAGACAAATGATTAAAATAAGATATCATGCAATATTTTGAAGGAAATGCAACATGACATTTATAACATTTAAGAATTTTTTCATGCAACAGTTATAAGTGCTAACATGTTGAAACATTAAAGCCGTATCAAGTAACAAAACTTCAACATGCAATAAGAAATAACCATTACACACTCACCATCATGTAATGATTAAGGAAACAATTAAAATATGCATGATATAATGCATAACAGGAAAATACATGATTTCTGTGCAATGTATGAATTCTTTTGTTATCTTTAATTTAAGTTTCATTTTTTCCATATGCGTACCCTATTAAATGCATACAACTTTAAGTTCTTATTTTTAATTACCATTGCCCACGGATACACCAAACGAGTACAATCCCTGAGGATAAGTTAGGTTCCCAGGGTAGCTTAGCATTCAATTTGTATTTTATTACTGGGTTCTAAACTTAGCCCTCGACCGAATCACCTTCGGAACATTAGACATCTACATCTAATATCGGGGACACAAAGGACACCTCACGCCCACAAGTGTCACTTTCTTGGTACCAAAACAACAGCTGTGTCGAACACATTACCCTTAGGTCAAGTTGCGGACTCTCCCTAAAACCGTTGTCAGGAGAAGGAACCTTAATATCAGGTTCATGAGACAAAATAAGCGCGCGAAGTTTTTGTATCCTCACAGTCTCCCCAAGATCGGATCTTTAAGATCCCCATTCTCCAGATGGGAGATCTCAGAACGTATATTACACTGTTCTTAATTATTATATTTTATTAAAAGTCAATTCTTTAAGTTTTGCAACACCGTATGCAAAAGTAAAAGTAAAAGCTCACATTCGACCTTTGCAAGGATCCTTACGAGACTCCAGCCCGTGGTGACAATAAGAACAGTGTAGTAGTGTGCAATACCAACCTGTGTGGTTTAAGTGATGCAATTAAATATATATGAAAAGCACCCAAGCTCACGGCTCTCCAGGCCGGTGATGGTCCATTTAGGTCATCGATGCATTACACGCCAAAACCAAAGCAGTAACAAAGAGTCTCATATCACATATGCACATACACACATGCAATGCCTTATCGAGTATGCAAATAGACTATTCATAAGCATGTGCGTTCTAAAGGTATATGCATCTTTGCTATGTGGAATCATGTATTAACATACATGTATTCGAGCGAAACATACTCCCTTGAGTGTGTGTGCAAGTGAATGAACCCATCCATTCTGCATGTTCATGTTAAATGAAACCCCAATCATTTAGCATTTGCATAACATAATTTTCATGATTTGATGCATAACCAATGACACTACATGTGTCCGATTTAAATTCTGCATGTATAGAATTCACATTTCTCCCTTTTGTCCAACAATTATATTTTGCACATCCTTAAACTGCTGGTCGGGTAAGACGCTACCAGACCAGACAACCTGCTGGCCGACTAGTCATACCAACTCAGCCAAATGAATCTGTCAACCAGACCAGCCCATACACCGCATACAAATTTCCTTTGTTGAAAAACAATACAAATATGGAAAATACAGATAGGTAATGGTGGAAATCGTGGATCCACTGATCCTCCATGGATTTCCGTCAAAAGATTGCATGGAAATCCAATCTCCACCCGATTTTTCATCCGTTTCAAGAAGTACCCGTACCTTAGAATCGACGCTTGGAGAAAAACTCAGGAATGCTGATGATTAGGAACGACTCAATCGGCGTCGTCGCAGAGGTCTCTTGAGTATAGGGAGAAAAAAAAATCACCGCAGGAAAAAGACTAAGAGAACGAAACCCACAATTGGTTTTGAACTTGCGATGTTCCACCACAATGAAACATGCACTGCTCCTACCAATCAAGTGAAGCCCCCATTCGCCGTGTCGTCGCGGCCACTATTGTGCACTGGTCGCAACTGCGCACATCAGGTGCACACAACCACAACTCCCAGTATTGCAACTGCACGAACCATGTGCCGCAGCGACGCACGTAGCAACGCAACTGCAGCACACTCGCCACGAGGCTTGCGAAGCCCGGTAGGTGCTCTCCGAAAAGGGAAAACAGGCAGACCCTTACCAGATAGCTCTTAAGCCCCAAGTAGCAGAGGGATTCGAAACTGGGCCTTTAGCTTGGCACATGACCCCGCTTACCACATGGATGTATTAACAATTTTGAATCTGTAAAGTCCCTCCACAAGGGGACGTGCACAGACAGCTCCTACCAACCAAGCTGTGCCCCTGTGGGTTTCCTCGACAAGGGGGATCAGGCAAAGGTCGGGGGGGGGGGGTGCCTGTTGGCCGGAACAGAGGAAAAAAAGAAAAAGAAAAGGGGAAGCCCCCTTGTCGACCCCCCCCCCCCCCCCCCCGACGGGCCATAGAGGAGGGGCAAGGGCGGCAGGTGTCTGCTGACCCTCGACAGGTCCCCAGGAAAGGGGAAAAAGATGGGAGGCACGGCAGGGCCTCCCGGCGAACGCGTAGAGAGGAGCGGGGAGGGGGAATGACGCGACAGGGGCCGTCGGCTCCGTGTCGGCCACCCAGCGACCTCATGTCAGAGGGAAATCGCGGCAGGGGCCGTCGGCTCCCTGCCGACCTCGTGACAAAGGTCAATCGCAGAGAAGGGGGCGTTGGTTCCCTGCCGGCCTCCCGGTGACCTCCGAGAGGCAAAAGAGAGAAGGCAGCCTGCAAGGGAGGTCGCCGACCTCCTATGGGTTCCCCGACAACCAGAGAGGCACCAATGGGGGAGAGATCGTCGTAGGGAGGCCCGTCGGCTCCCTGCCAGCCTCCCGGCGAACTTGCAGCAGAGAGGGGGAAAACAGAGAGAGAAGGAAGAGAAAACAGGGAGGGAGAGGCGACGTACTTGGTCCCCCGACGTCGACGGTTGTTGCAGGCAGGGGAGCAGATGAGAGATAGAGAGGGGCTGCGTGTAATGTCTCCTCTCCCTCTGCGTTGCTTAATAGGAAGGCACAGGGGGGAGAGGGGAGATCGTGGCCCCGTCGGCTACGGGGAGCCCCTTTCGTGCGAGGCGGCTACAGGGAGGAAGGGGAAAAAGGTCGGGCCAGGGTTTTAAAAACCCTACCGGGTTACGGATCCGGGTCGGGTCCGACCCGACTTCCGATTTTTTTTTGACACTAGTTTTTACATTTAATATGATGCTCCATAGCGTCGGCCCACATCAAATTGTTATAGTCATTTAGCTTGAATGTGATCACCGTCATGGATTCTTTTTCACCCTTGTTGATAGAGAACGAACCAAAGAATGTGGAGAATCTTTGCTTTGCAACCACTATCTTTGGAAAAGCTTTTACACAATTCCAAGAAGCTTAGGCTTTGATACTACTTAATGAAATAAGTGGAAGTACGAGAGAGAACCCAATAAGGGTTAAAGGAAATACAAAGAGAGTGCACACACACTAGTCTATCAAGGGACAATACAATCACAAAGTGAGAATGAACTCAATAGCACAACACATGCATACAATAGCCACTAAGGGCCAACACAAAAGATAAAAAATATAAATCAAATTCATAAAATGCTTAAGAATGCATTGAGAGAATACAAGAGAGGGAGTGCCTTTAAATAGGCACTCCAAGACCATAAGGGGGCTGGCCCAACTAGCCATTAGACCAGTCCCTGGTCCAACAGCTAGTTGGACCAGCACAACAACTATATAGTACAAGACAAAAAGAAGAAAAACAGAAAAATAAAAAAATAAAAAAATAAAAAAATAAAAAAATAAAAAAATAAAAAAGAAAAGTCAGTCCCTAGAGGACGGACACCTATTACTAGGGGTGGCAAAATCTGACCCGACCCGCCAACCCGCTTCTTAGCCGGGTTCGGGTTTGGCTTAAATGGGTTCGTGTCGTAAACGGGTCGACCCGCCTAACCCGTTTATTAAACGGGCCGGGTTCGTGTTAGGGGTATGCCGACCCGCCAACCCGGCTGACCCGTTTAATAAACGACTCAAGAAACAAAAGAAAGAAACCAACAGAAAGAAAAGAACACAAGAAGCCTTTCTTTTATAAAAAGCTTAACGTTCCTATAAAATTTCAACCAAAAGAATATAAGATGAGCTCGATGAAGTCGCGACGAACGAACAAACATCTCCTTCATACAAAAGAGTACAAAACCAAACAAAGGATGGAAAACCCACCCCGAAGCGACACCGACCGTTCAGAAGACTATCTGGAACTGCGGAGCGTTCGACCCCGCAGAAGACAGGATCTCTCACCGGCACGCCTTGAGCTCGTCGGAGACGGGGCAATAGCCGGCGAGCGTGATCTTGTCGCCGGAGGCGGCGATGGAGCCGAACTCGAAGACGTTAACAACGTCGGGCCTCGACACCTCCATGGCGCCATTCATCCTCGGGACCTCCTGCTCTCCGGCCGCCGCGTCCGTCGCCGGCTTCTCCGTTTTCCGCCCTTCCTTCCCCTTGTCGTCCTTGGACTGCGGCACATCACCCTTCCTTATGGAGAACTACCACCCCATTTTCGCTCTCCCTAGGGGTTAGGGTTTTGGTTGGGGGGAGAAGTTAGGCGGGCGGGTCAACCTGTTTACCCAAACCCGATCCGCCAAACCGTTTACCCAAAACCGACCCGCTAACCCGCCAACCCATTTACCCGACCCGTTTATTAAACGGGCTAACCGTGTCGTGTCGGGTTACCCGTTTAATAAATGGGTCGGGTTCGTGTTTGCCACAGCCGATCCGTTTAATAAACGGGTCGGGTTTGTGTTGAGGTATGCTAACCCGCCAACCCGACACGATTGCCACCCCTACCTATTACATAGTTGAAAACTTGAAATGACTGAAATACCGCTGATGGGTATTTCAGTTTACATACACAGAATATATATTTACATCGATACATATAATTTAACAAATATCAACTCTTTTCTTGCTTTATTTATGTTTATCTTTTCATTTTGATGCTTACAATGTTAATACATTCGTCGCCATATATGCATTTCTGTTTACAGCATAAGTTGGGTAGGGGACATAAGGACAAGGTCCAGCAATTCACAGCAATAACAGGAACAAGGTAAGATTTTTTTGTACAATTTCAGTCATTAGTTGTGTGCCAATATTGCTACTATTGTTCCACTGCGACTATTAGTATTTGATTAATGCTTTTACTTTAGCATTATGTTGGAGCACTTTCTGTTTGTTAATGGTAGATCTTTGTTTCTCCATTCCAAGTGCATTTGTTTTTATAGGTAGTTTATTTCTGATGTCTTGGCATCCCATGAGTTACATTTTATGTTAGCATTTGAACATTTAATATTTTGGAATTTTCTTACAGCTTAGTTTTACTGCTTCCTCTGTATTTCATGTTTTCAAATCACTTATCTTTTCTGTTAACCCCAAATATACTCCTGATTTTGTAAAATTGATAGCTTAACATAATAGAGACTTGTCATTTTGGTTCTACTTGGGTTCAACTTATGAGTACTTTCAAACATTTTCATATCAATAAGATTATGGTCAAGGGGTCGAATATGATAGTCAAACTGTTAGAGTCACACTATCTTAACCAAGTGGGTCTTGGGTTCAAATTCAAGAGAAAACACTTTTGTCTCTTTTTAGTGCCATCAGTTATCAATTAGGATCTTGAAGACCTGCTCATTCTCAAAGTTCTTCATGTAGTGGAAAGATTGCTGGGCCTTTTCTTTTTTATTTTAACCTCATTAATTATCAATGATGACATTGAAAACCTGCTTATTTGTCGATATTACTTGTGTAGTGAAAAGGTTGCTCTCCAGGCATTGAAGGCTAGTGATTGGCATTTAGAAGGGGCTTTGGACCTATTCTATAGCCAGCCTCAAATTAGAGCAGTGACCGATTCTAGACATCTTGAGGAGCTCTATCAGAGATATAAAGGCAAGCACCTCTAACTTTTCTTTTTTAAGTTACAATGATGAAAAATCACTTTTTTCTTTTAATGGTTTCTAGATTACCAGGTGTATGGTCATTGCTAGCACTTGCTAGTCTGCACAATTAAATTGATAATGAAGTGTTTTGTGTGGGCAATGTTGACAAATTTGTATTATCTTTTAGAAAGATGTAGCCTTAATGTTGTTGCCTTCTCCTTCATATTTCCTCTATAGCTTGGATGATGTGTGTAGGTGCTATAGAGAAAAGCAGCTCCTAATCAAAGCATTGGCATTGTAACGCCCCAAAATCCAGGACTCTTAACTTTTTATGAAAAGTTTGAAAGTTTTGTAATCATTCGTTTATCAGATTTTTTAAATAGTAATTCAGCGGAAAATGGTGTTTGAAATAACAAGTCAATGGACCTTGGGCGCATTACAGCGCAAACTCTCCTTCACAAACAATTTTGAAACTCCATACATTTAAGAAATCAAATAGATTATAAAAATGCATTTTTTTAATAGTTTAAGACTTGTACAAAGGAGAGATTTTCAAGAAAACCTTTATGCAAATTTATCGAAAAGTCCTTAGGAGCGAAACGTCAGAAAAAGAGTCTCATATTGATTTCATCACACCATCGCAGTCCGTACAAATCCAATTATCACATGTGCCCATAAAATGAGTCAGTTTCACGAAAAACTGGTAAGTGCACAAGTGAAACAATATGGAACTGAAATAATCAATAATCAATGTGCAATACTTTATATCAAGCGTGATTGGTTGATTTACATAAGCAAGTAAGCATGAGCAATAAATTATGCAAATGAACAAGTATACCTAATATGAGCAATTGAGTTAAGCAACAAAGCAATTAATTGTGTAATCAAGTGAGCTATTAACAAGGTAAGGGTTCATTCATCACAAAGATATACACAGTTTCACAACAAGTAGATTAATCATAAGAGCCTTGAGCAAACAAGTGTTGTGAACATGATATTTATTGTTTCGATATTAGCTGGACTGTGGGTACACACAGACGCGAAAAGTAGAAACAACCGAGATTGATCTGGGGGTTTATCATGCCATGTATTTTTGATAACCCGGATAGCTGATTGAAACCGCTCTTAATAGGACAGTCAGTGACCAAGAGAGGACCGCCCCCATGCTGGAAGAAAAAGAAGACAAGCCCCCTGCCGGCCTGAGAAGAACAAAGGCAGGGGGTGAAGCCCCCTGTCGGACGAAAAAGAAGACGAGTCGAAGATGAAGAAAAAAAAGGAAGAGGAGAAAGAGAGATTACCTGAGGACCATCAGCGTCGGGATCGCGGTGACCGGAAACGCGAAACGAGGGAGAGAATGACGTGGGGCATCGGCAAGGTCGTCGACGTCAAGCGGCCTACGACGAGGTTGCAGGCGGAGGGAGATGGCTCACCGGAGCTCCGGTGAGGGGGTCGCTGATGGCGATGGTCGCCGGTGGCGATGGTAGCCGGCAGCAGAGAGAACATGGGAGAGAGTAACGAAGAGGGAGAGAGAGACGCCGACACGGTCGCCGGCGGCTTCAGTCGCCGGTGGCCAGAGAAATAGGGGGAGGTGGAGAGAGAGAGAGTGGCGAGAAAGATCGAGAACCCAGGTCGTGGGTCCGGATCTGATCCGGGTCCGATACGGAGGACCATATCTGACACATATCCGTCACATTTTTTTTTAAGTGGGCTTTACAGGCATTGTGACATTCTCATATTATATCCATAAAAAAATGCCATAAAATGTATTCTTGATTAACCCACTGCAAGTTTAGAAGTTTAAAGAGGTTGGTGATTACTTATGTAGAAAGGAACTTAAGTAAATAAATTCCATGCTTATTTGTTCTGGCAGTAAACCTTCCATTGCCTTTGTTTACCATTTCATAGGGTTCTACTTGAGTCTTGCTAGTTGACTCATACTGTCCTATTCATCATCATCATCATCATCATCATCAAGCCTTATCCCAACTACCTGGTTGGCTTTACAGTCCTATTCATCCATTCCTTCCTATTTATAGGTGTAGCTTTGGTTGTCTTAAAATCTTTTCTATCACTTCTCAGTGCCTCCTTCCAAGCCTCCAACAATCTTCCTTTTTTCCTAATTAGTGCTGTGATAGGTATCCACACATCATCTCCAAACCATCCTAAATGGCATTGTCTAAGTTTTTCTCTTATTGGTAGTGCTCTTGAAACATTTTTTGATATGCTTATTTTTAATCTTATTCTTTTCCGTGACTTCATACATCCATCTTAACATACACATCGACATGCACTCTTTCGTCCTGTCACTTTTTAATTGCCTAATGCCAGTTTTGCAAACTCATCTATTTAATTGTAGAGGCACTCATTTATCACATGACATTCTATTACCTTGTTGCCATTGTTTCTAGCCAAAACAAAACCTACTGATCATATTTTCATTATATCCATCACCTTATTTCAATAGATTTCAAGTCTCAAAGCCTTTTTACATTGTTGAATTGCAAGATCCTGCATCTTCATGACATTTTCTTCCTAGTGTGCTTGTTAATTTTTGCATTCCATATATTCTGTTTTTGTTCTTCTTAAGCCATTTGCTTCTTCAATGAGCTCCTCCAGATTTATAGTTTTGATTGTCCTCTTCTTTCTCTTGGCTAACAAATATGATACCGTCTGCAAACAACATACGCTAGAAGACCACTTTTTGGGTGGAAGGTGTTACTTCCTCTGCAATTATTGCAAATTAAGTATGGGCTTGAGTGCATGAAAATTTGTGCTGGTTCCTATATTCACATACTCGTAAATGCATATTATACAAATGGATTGAAATCCATTTTGCAAGTTGTCTATGTTATAATGCATTCACTTCCGCTAGTGCAATTCATTTTTATGAGTGGCTTGTAGGGATGCTTTTATCCAGCTTCTCCTACTTCTTAATGATATACTGCAAAATTCATGATGATGGAAATGCATGTGGATTCTTTTACTATCTGTTGCATTTTGTTCATTTTTTTACTACTGCCAGTAGTTTTCTTTCATGCATTGGTGTGACATAACATTTTGGTTTGAACGAATTGCACCTTATCATATACAGTAAAATGCTAGAATATTGATAAATTCCTATAATATAAAAACATATTTTCAAGTAGAAAACTTAGGGCTTGTTTGGATCTATTTTTATTCATTGTTTATTTACATAAATTAAAGCACATTTTATAAAGAAGAATCTTGCACTTAATTTTCATTAAGTGAAGCAACTATTTAAATTAGAATCACGGAGAAAAGGATATTAGTGAGTCATAGTGATGGTCTTGGTGGTAATGGTGATGGTTGTGGTGATGGTGGTGGTGATGGTGGTAATGATGATGGTAGTGGTGGATGGTGATGGTGATGGTGATGGTGGTGGTGGTGATGGTAATGATGATGGTGGTGGATGGTGATGGTGGTAGTCGTAATGGTGATGGTGGTTATGGCAGTGGTGGAGAAGTGGTGGTGGTGATGGGGCTGATGGGGGTGGAGTGGAAGAAAATAAGTAGTAAAGAAAAAAGTAGGTTCCCCTGTTTTTGAAAAAAGAGGTGTTTTTTGATTAAATTTATAAAAAGTCATAAAAATATAAAAATAAAATATCCAAACACCAAAGCCCTGTTTGGATCTGTTTTTAATTATTGTTTACATGCATAAATTAAATCACATTTTATAAAGAAGAGTGTTGCCTTTATTTTTAATCAGGTAAATGTTTGGATTACCAATTATTTAAACTAAAATGAAAAGAAAAATAGGCAAGTATGAGTAGTGATGGTGGTGGTGATGACGGTAGTGGTGGTGATGGGGGGTGGTGGTGGTGGTGATGGAGGAGGTGGTGGCCATGGCGGTAGTGGTGATGACGATGATGATAGTAGTGGTGGTGGGATGTAAGAAAATAAGTAATTGTGAAACAAAAAAAAAGGTCCTTACCTATTTTTAAAAACATCACATGATTTCTCACCAAATTTATAAAGCTCATTAAAAAAAATAAAAGTAGAAGGTCCAAACACCAAAACTTGCTATTTAAAATAAGTATAAGTGGCATGGAGCGATTTATAAAAGGATCCAAATGGGGACCAAAATTTTCTATTTAAAATAATTATAAATAGCAAGGAGCTATTTATAAAGTGATCCAAACATGTGGTTAGAAAAAATACTGAAAAAGAGAATTGGAGAAAATGCATAGAAGTAAAACATATTTGACATTTTGGCCACAAAGAAAAGATGGCGAACATCCACCACAAAGGAAAAAAAGGACCTTCAATTAGAAAATGTTTATGAGAGTAATTTTCTCCCAAGAAATTAAGCTCTCGCTATCCATTCCCTTTATGAAGGAATGTCTGCAAAAATCTGACAATTATCTTGTCAACCTTTCCTGGAATGTTGAAACTGGACTTATAGTTGAATTGCTGGCCAGCATATGCTTAATAAGAGTAAGAGTAACATGCCCAACCATAAATTCCATGTTTCAATTTTTTTTAACACGCTATCCTCCAGTTCTGTCCAATGGTGGCTGGGAGGTATTTCTTAGCATTACCTTTCAAACTTTGAGCTTTAGATTGGTTCCTGCTCATTTATTATTTATGGGGCTGGAAGCCCATGGTTGAGAAAGATAAGGTAGAAATGTGTAGAAGATCTAGAATTTTTTGTTAAGTCACGTTATGAGGCACTATCACAACAAGGAGCTCTTTCCAGCCGAGACTATCTGAGGATTTGGTTTCTCACCTAGAGCCGAATTGTATAGGTGGCTTCCATAGATGGGCTGCTTACGCTAGGTCATTTAGATGGTCATGTCTTTTATTTGTGAAAAAGATGTGTATTATGTTGCAGGGAATGGGAAGCCACCAAACATATGCTCTGCTCTGGTCTGATCATTTGAAGGAGTTGCAAGAAGATTTCAGAGTGAGAGAACTTTTTATTACTCCCTGGGCCACATACAAAAGATGAAAGATGATGGTGACTGCTAAAAACATGATGGGTAGTTTGGCAACAATGAAGGGAGTTTTTTATTATATATGCAATAATGCTATTTTTATATTTATTTGGCCATTGAAAAGAATATTTCAAACTGAGGATCTGATATTTATATCTAAGATCCACGAGGAATGGTGATTCTAGGATATCACTTGTGTCCTTTATTGGGTGAGTACTCGTTACTTTTATGCTGCCTTCCATACTTATATTAAGCTCTCTTATCTACGTTGCTTTCTCTTTCCTTAAAAGATTATAATTCTATGATAAACAATAAATTTCATAATAACAAAGATAGTTAAAAGTCATAATTAGTTTTTTTAGAGAAAATAGGAGGTATTATTTAATGAACAAAATGAAAATACAAATAAAAGTAAAGGGGCAACGAGCAGTCACCAAACAAATACAAACAAGCATTTTACAATATGTGGACAAAAATACCCCCGTTACACATGCCTATTCTTATCACTCCCCCTAAAACTGGACTTAGCTGGCCACCATGGACAGTTTGCCTTTAAGGTACCAATGTCGGGCAATGGATAAAGGCTTTTTCGAAAGATCAACAACTTGATTTATGCCTTGAATGAACATGGGCTGCAACTCTTTACTCAACTTTTTCACCAACAAAGTGCTTGTCTATCTCCACGTATTTTATCTTCCCATGTTGCATAGGATCATTGGCTATGGCAACAACACTTTTATTATTGTAGAAGATGAACCGAACCCTAGAGAGAGAGAGAGACGGCTGAACATGAAAACAAAAAACTTAATACATCATTAGGGCTTCTCTCTATATTAAATAGAGAGAGGCAAAACAGAGAAATTACATCTAAGTCCTTATGAAAATAATATTTCAGAAAACCTCTAATAAAGAACAACTTAACCTAAAAACCACCTATTCTCAACACTCCCCCTTAAGCTGGAGCATAGATATCTATCATGCTCAGCTTGTCACAGCATCTAGAGAAATTTGGCCTAGCAAGAGGCTTTGTAAACATATCTGCAACTTGGTCTTCAGACTTTAGGTATTTTGTAGTGATATGACCAGCTTGAATCATATCTTTTACATAGTGGCAATCAACCTCAATGTGCTTTGTTCTCTCATGAAAGACATGATTGTTTGCTATATATGTTGCCGCTTTGTTATCACACATCATGGTCATTGGAGAGGAAACCTTCACCTGGAGATCATTAAGAACAGTGCGAACCCATATCAATTCAGCAGTTGTTTGGGCCATAGCCCGATATTCTGATTCTGCACTCGACCTGGAAACCACATTTTGTTTCTTACTTCTCAATGAAATCAAGTTGTCTCCCAGAAACACACAGAATCCTGTGGTAGACTTTCTATCTACTACAGATCCAGCATAGTCAGCATCAGAATAGGCTACTATCTCCGGAGTTCCACCTTTCTTGAACAGTAACCCCTTTCCAAGAGAGGATTTTAGATATCTGAGAATCATTATGGCTGCATTCCAGTGTATCTCAGTTGGTTTGTCCATGAACTGACTAACTTTGCTTACTGCTAAAGCAATATCTGGTCTGGTCACAGTTACATATAGTAACTTCCCTACTAGGGAGCGATAGCGTTTGCTATCAACAGGTTTTGACCCTTCTTCAACCAACTGAACTTTATGGTCCATGGGAATATTTGCTGGTTTAGCTTCCAACATGCCTGTTTCCTTTAATAAGTCAAGAACATACTTCCGTTGAGACAAAACCATCCCTTCACGGCTTCTAGCAACTTCTATACCCAGAAAATACCTGAGTGAACCAAGGTCTTTTGTAACAAAGTGTTTGTGAAGATGAGCCTTTGTGGCTTCAATAGCTTTCACATCATCTCCTGTAAGAATGATGTCATCCACATATACTACCATAACAACTATGCCAGAGCTAGTTTTCTTTATAAAAAGTGTATGATCTTCTGCTGATCTGTTAAAACCAAAGCTTGACATCACTTCAAACAACTTTTGAAACCATGCACGAGGACTTTGTTTCAAGCCATAAATCGCCTTTCTCAATTTGCACACCTTATGACACTCCCCCTCAACCTCAAAACCTGGAGGTTGTTGCATGTAAACGGTCTCAGAGAGATCCCCATAAAGAAATGCATTTTTCACATCTAATTGACACAAGTTCCAGCCATGCTGAACAGCTACTGAGAGAACAAGACGGATGGTACCCATCCGTGCAACAGGAGAAAAAGTTTCAAAGAAGTCAATTCCATATGTCTGAGTATACCCTTTCGCGACTAATCTGGCCTTGTATCTTTCGATAGAACCATCAGATTTGTACTTTATTGTATATACCCATTTACAACCAACAATGTCAGCATCTGCTGGGGAATCAACTAGATCCCAGGTATGTTGAGATACCAAAGCTGTCATTTCTTCTTGCATAGCCATCTTCCAGCGATTATCAAGTGCTGCCTGCTGATAGTTCAGATGAATGGTTTCAGCAGACAAGGCTGAAATAAAAGACTTCATCTGATGTCCAATTCTGGCATGAGAGACAAAATGAGATATGGGATATAAGGTGCATTGTCTTGTCCCTTTTCGTAGAGCAATAGGCCTGTTATCATCATCCTGAAGATCACTATTGTCAGTAGAACTTACCTCAGGATAAGAAGAAGATGAAGGCTCTTGCGGAAGTGGAGCTCTACGCACATATACCAATGGCGGATTATTAAATCTGGAAGAGGATGAAGTTTGGTTCGGTAAGGAGGGCACAGATTCCAAAGGAAAATGAGGTATAGGTAATGGAAAAGACTCAGCTGGATCAACCTGCAACGGAGAACCAGATTTAGAGTAATATGGAGAGGATTCCAGGAAAGATACGTCTGCACTGACATACTCTCGGCGAGAAATAGGATCATAACATCGATAGCCCTTTTGATTTTTCGGATAACCAATAAATATGCATTTTGTAGCTTGAGCGGCTAATTTATCACGGTCAGGGCCAAGTTTGTGGACAAAACAAACACATCCAAATATTTTTGGTGAGAGAAAAAAGTGGGGCATTAGGTTTTAGGATATGTAATGGAATTTGATCACCCACAGAAGACGAATGCATGCGGTTGATCAGATAGCAAGCAGTGGTAATCGCATCACCCCAGTATAACGCAGGAACATTGGATTAAATCATAATGGTCCTGGCAACATCAAGGAGGTGCCGATGTTTTCGCTCAGCCATCCCATTTTGTTGAGATGAATAGGCACATGAAGTTTGGGGTTGGATGCCATGATCTTGGTAAAATTGTAACAGACCTTTTGATTTAAACTCAACAGCATTATCAGTGCGAACAATCTTGACAATAGATTCAAACTGAGTTTTTATTTCAAGAATTAGGGATTTGATAAGACTTGGAACTTCAGATCGTTCTTTTATTAAAAATACCCATGATAACTTAGATAAATCATCAACAATAATACCGACACTGAGTCCTAGTAGGAATCTTACTAGGACCCCATACATCTGTAATGAAATATGCGGAAAAGCAAAGAGTGCACTAAGCACTTACAACATCTACTAATGAACAAACAAGGAGGGGCTAATACCCAAACCCACAAGAGACAACACAACATAAAAATATAAATGCCTCTTATTGAAAGAGAGAGAGCTCTCAAGAGTACAAAATACAAGAGGGGAGCACCCCTATTTATACACAAGAGAAGGAGAGGGAGAGGGCCAAGAGGCCTTAAAAGGAGAGCCACCTAGGGGGCTCCCCATGTAGTCGTTGGGAGCCCCCAACGGTCACTAATGTGACCGTTGGAGGCCCCATCGACTACATGGTGGGGCCCCTTTTGAGTGAGCAAAAAACAAAACAAAAAAATACATTTTACAAAAAATAAAGAGAAAAATAAACTAAGAAAAACAAGTACCCCTATCGGGTACTTGTGAAATGACAGAAATACCCCTATCGGGTATTATATATATATATATATATATATATGAATTACATATATTTTAACACCCTCCCTCAAGCTTTACGGGGATATAACCGAAAGCTTGTTAAGGAGAAAAAAAAACCGAGGAGCCGCAAGAGCTTTAGTGAAGAAGTCCGCCAACTGGTACTCTGATGTGACGTAAGGTAGTGCTATAGTTCCTCTTAGGTATTTATCCCGAACGTAATGGCAGTCCATCTCAATATGTTTAGTAGGCTCATGGAAGGTGCGATTGCTTGCAATATAGATTGCGCTTTTGTTGTCACAACACATCTTCGAAGGAGTAGAGATGACAATGCCCATATCACTGAGGAGGCTTCTTAGCCACACAAGTTCCATGGTTGTAGTGGCCATAGCACGATATTCTGCTTCCGTCGAGGACAATGATACTTTGTGTTGCTTCTTGCATCTCCACGAAATCATAGAGTCACCTAAGAAAACACAAAAACCGGTAGTTGAGACACGGTCATTGGGATTTCCTCCTCAATCTGCATCGGTATAAGCAATTAAATCAAGTGACGAGGCAGAAGAAAGAAAAACTCCATTAGTTATGGTATTTTTGATATATCTGACAATCCTTAAGACTGCACTCATGTGCACGGTTGTAGGTGCATGTTGAAACTGACTGACAGAGTGGACGACATGAGCAATGTCTGGCCGTGTGATGGATAGGTAGGTTAGAGACCCAACAAGTTGCCGGTAGGGAGTAGGATCCTCGAGAGGTGTTCCATCTTCCAACCTTAATTTTGCATTGATGACTTCTGGGGTTTCTGTCTTCTTGTCATCGGAGATACCCGATTTGGAACAGATGTCAGCAACAAGTTTCATCTGAGAGAGAATGTACCCTCGAGGAGAGTACGCCACTTCAATTCCTAAAAAATATCTTAAGAAACCAAGGTCAGACATATCAAAATTTTCTTTCAAAACCTTTTTAATATCATTAATGCCTTGCTCATCACTTCCTGTGATGATCATATCATCAACATAAAGTAGTAAAATAACTACAGAAGACCCTGCACTTTTCACAAACAAAGCAGTGTCAGTATAACATGAACGAAAATTTAAACTTGTCATTACATTACTAAATTTATCATGCCAAGCCTTTGGAGCTTGTTTTAAACCATATAATGCCTTTTTAAGTTTAAGAATTTTATTTTTACCAATACATACTCCTGGTGGGGGATCCATGTAAACTTCTTCATTTAATTCGCCATTTAGAAATGCATTCTTAACATCAAGTTGATAGATAAGCCATTTCTTTACAGACGCAATAGCAATAAGAGTCCTAACACTAGTCATTCTAGCAACAGGTGCGAAGGTTTCTTCATAATCTATACCATATTCTTGAGCATATCCTTAAGCTACTAATCGTGCTTTATAACGTTTTAATGAACCATCACTCTTGGTTTTAATTTTGAAGACCCATCTACATCCTATTGATTTCTTTCCAGTGGGTAACGAAGTTATTTCCCAAGTTTTTGCTTTTTCAAGGGCACTAAGCTCTAAGTTCATGGCTTCAACCCATTGGGGAATATTTTTGGCCTCATTATAGTGTGAAGGTTCATGAAATGAATGTAATGCAATTAGACATGCTCTATATCTAGGAGTTAGGGACTCATAGGAAACAAACCTATTTGGAGGATTGGAGATCCGACTGGATCTCCTTAAAGATGTTTCTTCAATGTCGGATCCTTGAGAGTATTTTTCTAAGGCACTTATCTGAGTTTGTTGACCACGCCTAACATATGTTTGGATTGGTCTATTATTCTCATCTACAGCATTATCAAGAGGGATTTCCTCTAGTTCATTCAAAGACTCATTAGAGATTTCCTATTCTTGAGGAGTCTCATCTTTTTGAGATAGAAGATCAAATAAAAAAGTATATTCACTTTCGTCAATATCTTTAGTTTTCACAAAACCATTTTCATTTTCCAAAAATGTTACATCTTTGGATACATAGAGTTTGTTATTTTTCAAGTCAAAACATCTAAAACCCTTTTGATTTTCTCCATAACCCAAGAAAACGCATTCAATAGCTTTAGGAGATAATTTGTCCCGTTTATGAGTAAGGACAAAACATTTGCATCCAAAAACTCTTAATCTATTGAAGTCAGGTGTTCTTTCAAATAGTTTTTCGTATGGAGATGTATTTTGTAAGGATGAAGATATCATTCTATTTATTAAATAAGTTGAGGTTAAGGCCGCTTCGGCCCAAAAATTCTTTGGAATTTCTTTGGAAATAAGGAGTGTCCTAGTGGTTTCCATGATATGTTTATGCTTTCTTTCGGCCAAGCCGTTTTGTTGAGGAGTCCTAGGACACGATCTTTGATGACAAATCCCATTTACTTCTAAATAGTTTTGAAATTCATTTGATAAATATTCTCCACCCGAATCGGATCTAAGAGTAGAGATATTACTTGAAAATTGATTTTTAACTATCATATGAAATTTTTTAAAAAACTCAAAGACTTCGGATTTTAAATTGAGAAAGTAGATCCATACATACCTAGTATAGTCATCGATGAAAGTGACATAATAGGAGTATCCTCCTTTAGACATGACGGGGGAAGGACCTCAAACGTCCGAATGGACTAACTCAAAAGGTCTTTTGGATACAAAAGTCCGGTTTGGAAAAGGAGTAGATTTCATTTTGCCAAAAATACAATTCTTGCAAACAAAATGTTTCTCATTACAAAATTTCTTTCCAAATGGAAAGGAGTACATTTTTGAGAAACTTGGATGTCCAAGTCTTTGATGCCAAATATCAATATTTTTATCTTGGACATGGTTACAAAAAGAGTTAATGGGGAGTTTCAAGTTGCTCATGTAATAGAGATCTCCCCTTCTATGGCCTTGCCCAATCAGCTTCCCGGACCGGAGATCCTGTATAGAGCAATCCTTAGTTGAGAAGGAGATTTTACATCCATGATCGCATATTTGAGCAACAGAGAGGAGATTTAAATTAAGTTGAGGTACAACTCTCACGTTTGGCACAAAGAAGTCTTTTGAAAAGTTTAAGGTTCCAAGACTTTTAACTTGTAAAGATGTACCATCGGCAGTTGAAACATAGGAGTTTTTAAAATTATTACATAAATCGGAAAGCTCATTTTCAAGGGGGGTCATATGGAAGGAAGCTCCAGAGTCAAGGATCCAAGACGACATACCTGGAGGAGAGGAGGAAGCTACGGCGGCACCCGAAGTTGATGGAATCTTGAGTAGAGTTTGTAGTGCCTCCGATAGTTGAGCAAGAGAAAAAGAGTCCGTTCCTTTGATTGCTTCCTCTTTCTTTTGAGTAGCTTCTTCAACGGAAGCAACTTTATTTTTTGGTGCTTCATTCAACTTAGGGCAATTAGGTCTTATATGACCCGGTTCTTGACAATGATGGCAAATGGCTTTTCTATAGTTGCCATTATAGTTATTTTGTCTTCCAAAATGTGGAGGTTTGTAGGTTTTCATATGGTTGCCGGGTTTGGATACGGCCAAGACATCATTTCCTCCTTTAATCATGCCAAGACGGGTTTCTTCTTGGCATATTTCGGCAATGGCATCTTCCAAGGGAAGAAGCTTTGATCTATGTAGGAGGGAGGATCTAACTTGTTCATATTCGGGCCTAAGCCCATGTAAAAATTGGAAAAAGTGTTTTTTTTCCATTTGTTCTCTCCTTAATTCCACATCTATACTAGAAACCCATTTTGGTTCTAGTAAGGATAGCTCATCCCATAGAGGGCCAAGAGTGCTAAAGTAATCCCTAACACTCATTTCTCCTTGCTTGATAGTCCGAATTTTTTCTTGAAGAAAGAATTGACGAGCAAGGTATTTTTGTGTAAACATACCTTTCATGAAGAACCATGCTTCATTTGCCATCCTAAATTTGGCAATGTTGGCGCAAATCTTGAGCTCCACATTATTCATGAACCAAGCAAGAATCTTGGCATGCTTACTCTCCCAATCTTCTATTTTAGATTGGTGATCTTCAATGGCCTTTATGCGGGCATCTTCTTTAAGAGCTTTTTCTTGATCGCCTTCCATCTTAGTTAGTTGGAGTTGTGGTTCCGGAATGGTGCCCATAACGTATCCCCAAAGCTTTTTCCCTTTGAGGTTGTTTTCCATGGCGGTGGCCCACATCATGTAGTTGGAACCATTGAGCTTGAAGGAGAGATCAATCTTTTGTTCTCCTTCCATAACAACCACTTACAAGAGAATATCAAGGAGAGAGAAACAAAAAACAAATATAGCTACACCACTAGCTATATTAAAAAGAAGAGCATACACAAGGCTCTGATACCATGTAATGAAATATGCGGAAAAGCAAAGAGTGTACTAAGCACTTACAACATCTACTAATGAACAAACAAGGAGGGGCTAATACTCAAACCCACAAGAGACAACACAACATAAAAATATAAATGCCTCTTATTGAAAGAGAGAGAGCTCTCAAGAGTACAAAATACAAGAGGAGAGCACCCCTATTTATACATAAGAGAAGGAGAGGGAGAGGGCCAAGAGGCCTTAAAAGGAGAGCCACCTAGGGGGCTCCCCATGTAGTCGTTGGGAGCCCCCAACGGTCACTAATGTGACCGTTGGAGGCCCCATCGACTACATGGTGGGGCCCCTTTTGAGTGAGCAAAAATCAAAAAAATAAAAATACATTTTACAAAAAATAAAGAGAAAAATAAACTAAGAAAAACAAGTACCCCTATCGGGTACTTGTGAAATGACAGAAATACCCCTATCGGGTATTATATATATATATATATATAAATATATATATATATATAAATATATATATATATATATATATATATATATATATATATATATATATATATATATATATATATATATATATATATATGAATTACATATATTTTAACAACATCTGCATGAAGAAGTTCAAAAACTTTATTACTAGACTGACTCTGACTCAAAGGGAACGAACTTCGATGATGCTTGCCCAACTGACATGCTTCACACTGAAATGATGTGGTGGAAGGAATCTGAGGAAAGACCGACCAAAGCTTTGACAATGAAGGATGACCAAGACGACGATGCCACTGAACAGGGCTGAATGAATGTTCCACTGCAGCATGAACAGAACCCATTGGATGATGTAGGTAGTAAATTCCATTTTCTTCATAGCCTCCACCAATCTTCTTCCTCGTCAGCAAATCCTGAAAATGACAACCCATTGGATCAAATATTACTCTACAATTTTGTTCTTTTATAAGGCAACTAACAGAAAGTAAACTTTGAGAAAAGTTTGGAGCATGAAGAGCATTTTTCAACTGTAATGAGGAGGATATAGAAATATTTCCCTGACCAACAACCGGGGAGGAGCTCCCATCGGCTAATGAGACTCCAAGTTGAGCCTTAATGACCTTTAGATCTGAAAAAACACGTGAATTTCCACACAAATGTCTGGATGCACCAGAGTCAATAACCCACTTGCTATCATTCGGATGGAGATGATTCCCGGTTGAATAGGCAATACCAGCTACAGGAGAAGTGGAACTCAAAGGTCGAAGAGCAATCAACTCATCATATTCCGCACGACTAAGGGTGATACTACTTTCATTTGCAGTGATATTCTCTTGTGCATTTGTTGCCTCAATAGTAGTAACATGAGCTTTAGGGTTATATGACTTTGATGCAGAAGAGATTGGCCGACCATGCTTATCCCAACAACGATCTTCTAAATGTCCAGATTTTCCACAGAATGTACATTGAAGCTTTCCTCTGCCTCCCATACCACGTCCACGTCTTCTGATATTATGAATATTTCCACGGCCATAACTAGATGGGACAACAAGAGCAGATGTCTGAGTCACAGGCTAAGATTGTGGCAGAGATATCGCAAGTCTACTCAGACGATTGTAAGCGTCAACAAGAGTGAGAACATCTGAACCAGTCAACATTTGAACTTTTGCAACAGAAAAATCTGAAGAGAGACCTGTAAGAAAACGAGCAACCATGGTTTGTTCTTGATGATCCTTTTGCTTCGAGCAACACAGAGGCCGGTGAACATTAAGTCTTTCAAACACAGCTTTGACAGAGGCATAGTATTGGGCCAAGGTCTGATCTCCCTGTTGCAAGTTATATATTTCCTGTTCGACTTGTAGGATACGACTCACATTCGTTTCTTGTGAGTATGTATCACGAAGATTGTCCCACATTAGTTTGGCTGTATTATAGTAGATCAATCCATCTGCAATATGGGGTTCGACACTGTTCATGATCCATGACATAACTATGTCATTATCTTCATCCCAAGTAACATATTTTTCCAATTTCTCAATGGGTTCGCCTTCCAACAAAATATGTTTTCGACGATGTCCAGATACCGACATCATAAAAGTTCTGGACCACCTGGCATAGTTGGTTTCATTCAACCTAACAGAAGAGCCATACGAGAAGGGGTTGGCAAACGCCTTATACTCCCCAATATGTTCCATTTTGGAATCACCTTTCGACGTTTCAGCCATACCAAAAAAAAACTCACTTGAACAACAAGTGTTCAAGAAGAAATTTTTTCTTCAACTCAGCAGGAAACCACACCTGCTGTTCCATAAAATAAAGTTCAATCCAGCAGGAAATCACATCTGCTATTTTCCATGACAGAAGAGTAACTTCAGCTTCCGTGCTTCCTTAAAAACAACACTCGACACAACAGGGAGTCACTGAAAAACATATTCTGAAATAAACCAACCCACAAAAAAAAAAAACTAAATTTCAGTTGCTGTAGATACCACAGAAATCCTGAACATTGCTGCACCCAAACACATCACCACACATGATAGAATGCAGTCGTAAAACACAATGTTCACTAAACCTGCTGTTCTCCAACATATAAGGCATGACATCCAGTAAATATCACACACAATCAGCTTCTGCAAGAAATCAACACTTACGGCCACACAAAAAAATTTTCTGTTGCTCCCAAACAGCAGGAACACACCTCGACAAGAATTCAGCACTCACGACAACAGAAAAAAAATTCTGTTACTTCCAACCATCAGGAATACCCTTCGACAACTTATGAACCAAAAACAAAACTCGTCATAGCAGCAACAAGACTCGGCACCACCAGGTCGCAACAGGAAATCCAGATGAGGAGAACTGATTTAGATTTTCTCCTAAGATCTGAACCGCAATCAAACTCCCAACAGCGTAGGTAGTCACGAGGAGAGAAAACAAAAAGAAGGACGAGGAGATACGACACCCACAACAGGCATCCACGACCAACAGATGATACGACACCCACAACAGGCATCCACGACCAGCAGAATGCCCAGAATTTTTTTTTTTAAATTGCTGACCTGATTAGAAACATTACTCAGCGTGATCGAAGTTTGATCACGATCATGAAAGCCTCCACGATCGACTGTGTTCTGGTAAAACACGATCACGCTCCCACGTCACAGTCGATATCTCGATCACGCTCCCACGTCACAGTCGATCACATTCCCACGATCGGCTGAGCTTTGATACCATGTAGAAGATGAACCGAACCCGAGAGAGAGAGAGAGAGAGAGAGAGAGAGAGAGAGAGAGAGAGAGAGAGAGAGAGAGAGAGAGAGAGAGACGGCTGAACATGAAAACAGAAAACTTAATACTTCATTAGGGCTTCTCTCTATATTAAATAGAGAGAGGCAAAACAGAGAAATTACATTTAAGTCCTTATGAAAATAATATTTCAGAAAACCTCTAATAAAGAACAATTTAACCTAAAAACCACCTATTCTCAACAATTATCATAGAAGAGTAATGATCTCCGAATACTTTGATGCAAGGACCCAAACAAATGTTTTATCCATAAAACTTCTGATGTCATAGCTGCCATTATATTCTGCTTCAGTACTTAATTGAGCAACTGTCTTTTGCTTTCTATTAGACCAAGATATCAAATTTGACCCAAGAAAAACACCATAACCAGTAATAGACCGTCTAGAAATCGGATCCGCTGCCCAGTTGGCATCCGAATAAGCCATGACAAGGGACAATGATTCATCATACATCTATAAATAACACATTACATGCGACCTTTTCTTGTTTGGAGAATATTAATTATCTGCTATAGTATGACCACTGGGAATAAGTCCCCTTTTAAATAGACCCTTTATGAAGCCCAATCTTAACTAAGGATATGCTCACTTTTCTGTATGTAGTTTTTAAAATAGCTTCTGTCGCATCATACATATCTTAAATAATTTGGCTATTTACATATGTGATCTCTTTACTCGTTAGAGTTGGTCACATTAAGTTTTGCAAAATGGTGTCATAATGCTATTTAAATTAATGAAAACCATTTGGAAATCTTGTCTTAACTTGTCTGTGTTATAGATCTTCATGGCATGAACCAAATTGCTTTTCAGAAAAGTATGAATCTGTTCTTAAACATGATTCCTTTATTCTTTTTGAGATTTATAATATGATATAAGTTTAATATCTTAATGGTTTATTAAGTTCTAAATATCCCCCTTGCTAAATATTTGAACTAAGATGCACTTCCTTTCACTGGCTATTTTCTTTGAAGTCACAATATTGATATATTGTAATATCGTGCTTTTTCACACTTAGCCAAATTATGATTTTTCGAAAATTTGGCTAAGTCTGAGAGAAAAATCGATTGCACCCCATTATTTAGACCAATGTTTTTGAGTCTGAGCCTGACTCAGGTCTCATATACAAGGTCGAGACGAGCCAATCGAAGCGTAAGAAAAAGTTTTAAATTCGACCTTTAAATTCAAGCGAAATTTAGGTTATTTTCGGGTAGAATTCGGAATTTGATAGTAGTGTAATATGTCTTTGGATTCGTCTCGAAATGCCGAGCGCAACGATATGTTATTTTGCTAAATTCGAGTTCCAGTTGGCTCGAAAATCATGTTTTTCTGAAAAAGGAGCAGTTTGTCGGTTTGGATCCGGATTCGGATCCAATGCTTATGATCCGAATTACTATGGATTTAGATCTTATTTAAGACCTACTTTTTGGAATTTAATCCAGATCTTGATCCATTTTCGTTTTGGGTATGGGTTTGGATTTTGGATCTAGATCCAGATCCAAATCCAATGCCCAACGTTTTTACAAGCTTTAAATTTCAGTTAGGGGCTTTAAATTAGAGTTAATTAAGTATAAAAAGTCTTCCTAGTCAATTTGACTATTTTTGGAAGCTTTTAAACAATTAATAATTAATAAATATAAAAAAAATTAATTATTTAATTAATTTTTATTAATTCCGAGTTTGTAATTAGGGCTGAGTAGGACCTCTTAAAAGAGTCCTCCTACTTACCTAAGAAGGCTTAAGAAGTATTAAGAAAGACTTTTAAAAGAATTGGAAAGTTTTGAAAAAAAGCCAACATGAAAATTTTTAAAATTTTGGAAACTTGAGAAAGAGAGAGAGAGAGTTTCACATATTGGAAACTCTCCTTCTCCAGCTCATTTAGAGAGGGCTGGAGAAGGGGGGGAGGTGTCACCTCTCTCTCACTCTATTTAAGAAAAAGAAAAAAGAAAGAGGGAAAGAGGAGAGAGACAGAGAGGGAAAGAGAGGAAAGAGGAAGAAGAAAAAGAGGGGGGAGCCTTCTTCTCCAACAATCCCTTTTCCACCATCATCTTTCATTTTTCTCCAGATTTTACGAAGGTATGGGTCTTCTCTTTTGATTTCAAGTGAGAAATCAAATGCCGGTTTGATTTTATGCCATATCTAAGATGGAATTTCGTAGAAAAGCGTTTATATGGCTGAGTTTTTCAAAAAAAAAAATACAGATCATCCTCCATGGCTGATTTCTTGTTTTCTTTCATCTTGTTCATGAGAAAAAAAAATTCTGTACTTGTTATAGCAGATTTGTTTTTATGTAGGAGTGGTTCTTTTAGAACCCTCTTGGGTGAATATCGATGTCCATGAGCGGATCTTGATATGGGCTGGTTTGATGCATGAGAATATAGGTTGCAAACCTATTGTATGCATGTATTTCTCAGAAAAAAAATTGTGCATAATGTTTTGTTTATTGAGAAAGCTGATTATGCATGCATTCTTGAATGAAAAATCTTGATTAAGCTTATTGCTCATGTTATATTACTGAACATGCATAGGTTTTAATTTGTTTTCATAAGCATATGTGCATGTGAGCATGCTTAAACATGTATATTTGTGTAATAGCCGGAAAAAAAAAATTGGACCCGGATCGGATCTAGATTTGGACCTGACCTGGATCGAAAGGGAGAGGCGGTCGGGCACAGCCTTACCACCTCCCTCGGGTCTTCTATAGACAGCGAGGCAGGGGGTTTCAAATACGACCCCCCCCCGTAATGAAATATGCGAAAAAGAAATGTATGTCCTACAATGGACATTCACACATAGAAATCAAAGAACAAGTCCAAAAGAGGACATACACAAAAGCCAATAATGGCTAGAAAGCATAAAATCTTATAAAGGCACTAAAAGGCTTGAAGAAGTCCCACTTATAAAGGGGGAGACCCCACTTATTTATAGGCAAGAGAGGAGTGAGGGAGAGTTAGAGAAAAGAAAGAGAGAGGGACCATTGGGAGTCCCAACAAGGAGTCGTTGGGCTCCCAACGGTCACAATTGTGACCGTTGGGGGCCCAACGACTCTTTGTTGGGGCCCCCAATGGATGTGCATTTAATGCACAAAAGGTACAAAAAAACAAAAAAGAAATAAGAAAAGATAGGAAAAGAAAAAAGGCAAAAAGAAGAAAAAGAAAAAGTCTACAATGCCCCTATTGGGCGAGTTTACAGAACTACCCCTTATCGGGTAGTGTATGATAAATATATATATATATATATATTTATATATAGATTACATATATTTTAACACCCTCCCTCAAGCTTTACAGGGATACAACGGAAAGCTTGTTGAGAAGAAACATGAAATGAGGAGCAACAAGAGCTTTGGTGAAGAAGTCCGCCAACTGGTACTCGGATGTGACGTAGGGCAGTGCTATGGTTCCTTTTAGGTATTCATCTCGAACATAGTGGCAATCCATCTAAATGTGTTTAGTACGCTCATGGAAGGTGTGGTTGCTTGCAATATAGATAGCACTCTTGTTATCACAACGCATCTTCGAAAGAATTGAGATGACGATGCCCATATCACAGAGGAGACTTCTAAGCCACACAAGCTCCATGGTTGTAGTGGCCATTGCACAATATTCCGCTTCAGTTGAGGATAATGACACTTTATGCTGCTTCTTGCATTTCCAAGAAATCATAGTCACCTAAGAAAACACAAAAACCAGTGATTGAGACTCTATCATTGAGATTTCCTCCCCAATCAACATCTGTATAAGCAATTAAATCAAGGGATGATGAAGATGAAAGGAAAACTCCCTTAGTTATGGTGTTTTTAATATATCTGACAATCCTTAAGACTGCACTCATGTGCACAGTTGTAGGTGCATGTTGAAACTGACTGACAGAGTGAACTGCATGAGCTATGTCTGGCCGAGTGATGGATAAGTATGTCAGAGACCCAACGAGTTGATGGTAGGGAGTAGGATTCTCGAGAAGTGTCCCATCTTCCAACCTTAGCTTTGCATTGATAACCTCAGGGGTTTCTGTCTTCTTATCATCCGAAATTCCAGACTTGGAACAAATGTCAGCAACAAGTTTCATCTGAGAGAGAATATACCCTCGGGGAGAATATGCAACTTCAATACCTAGAAAATATCTTAAGAAACCAAGGTCAGACATGTCAAAATTTTCTTTTAAAATTTTCTTAATATCACGGATTCGTTGCTCATCACTTCCAGTGATGATCATATCATCAACATATAGTAGTAGAATAACTACAGAGGACCCTGTACTTTTCACAAATAATGTAGTGTCAGTATAACATGAACGGAAATTTAAGCTAGTCATTACATTGCTAAATCTGTCATGCCAAGCCTTTGGAGCTTGTTTTAACCCATATAGTGCCTTTTTTAGTTTAAGAATTTTATTTTCACCAATAGATACTCCTGGTGGAGGATCCATATAGACCTCTTCACTTAGTTCGCCATTAAGAAATGCGTTCTTAACATCCAATTGATAGATAGGCCATTTTTTAACGGATGCAACCGCAATAAGAGTCCTAACACTAGTCATTCTAGCTGCGAAGGTTTCTTCATAGTCTATTCCGTACTCTTGAGCATATCCTTTGGCTACCAACCTAGCTTTATAACGTTCTAATGACCCATCACTTTTAGTTTTATTTTTGAAGACCCATCTACATCCAATAGACTTCTTTCCAGTGGGTAATGAATTTATTTTCCAAGTTTTAGCCTTTTCAAGGGCACTAAGTTCTAGTTTCATGGCTTCAACCCATTGAGGAATGTTTTTGGCTTCATTATAGTGTGATGGTTCATGATAAGAGCCTAATGCAATTAGGCATGCCCTATATTTAGGTGTTAGGGACTCATAGGAAACAAACCTATTAGGAGGATTGAAGATTCGGCTAGATCTCCTTAAAGAGGTTTCTTCTATGTTGGAATTTTGAGAATATTTTTCTAAAGCGCTTATGGGAGTTTCTTGACCACGCCTAGCATAGGTTTGAATTGACCTACTTTCAAAATTATTACTTCCATTTTCAACATTACTAAGAGGAGTATCCTCTAAATCATTAGGAACATCCTCTTCGTGAGGAGTCACATCTTCTTGAGAGAGAAGATCAAATAAGAAAGCATATTCGCTTTCATCAATATCTTTATTTTTCTCAAAGCCGTTCTCATTTTCTAAAAAGGTAACATCTTTGGATACATATAGTTTGTTGCTTTTGGGGTTGAAGCACCTAAAACCTTTTTGATTTTCTCCGTATCCTAAAAACACACATTCGATAGCTTTGAGAGATAACTTATCTCTTTTATGTGTAAGGACAAAACACTTACACCCAAAAATTCTTAATCTATTAAAATCGGGTGTTCTTTCAAAGAGTTTTTCATATGGAGATATATTTTGTAGGGATGAGGATATCATTCTATTTATCAAATAAGTGAAAGTTAAGGCGGCTTCGGCCCAATAGCATTTTGGAATTTCTTTGGAAATGAGAAGAGTCCTAGTGGTTTCCAAGATGTGTCTATGCTTTCTTTCGGCTAGACCGTTTTGTTGGGGAGTCCTAGGACATGACCTTTGATGACAAATGCCATTGGTTTCCAAGTATTCTTGAAATTCATTTGATAGATATTCTCTACCGGAATCGGATCGAAAAATGGAGATATTAGTTGAAAATTGATTTTTGACAATCATATGAATTTTTTTAAAGAAATTAAAAACTTCGGATTTTAGATTGAGAAAATAAATCCACACATATCGAGTGAAATCATCAATGAAAGTAACATAATATGAGTATCCTCCTTTTGATATGACCGGAGAAGGACCCCAAACATCCGAATGGACTAATTCAAAGGGTCTTTTGGACACAAATGTTTTCTTTGGAAAAGGGGTGAATTTCATTTTTCCAAAAATACAACTCTTGCAAACAAAATGTTTCTCATTACAAAATTTCTTTTCAAAAGGAAAGGAGTACATTTTTGAGAAGCTTGGATGTCCAAGTCTTTGATGCCAAGTTTCAATATTTTTATCTTGGACATGATTACAAAATGAGTTAGTGGGAAGTTTCAAATTGTTCATGTAGTAGCGATCTCCCCTCCTATGGCCTTGCCCAATCCGCTTCCTGGACTGGAGATCCTGTATAGAGCAATCCTTAGTTGAGAAGGAGATTTCACATCCATGATCACATATTTGAGAGACAGATAAAAGATTTAAATTAAGTTGAGGTACTACTCTTACATTTGGCACAAAAAAATCTTTTGAAAAGTCTAAGGTTCCAAAACTTTTAACTTGTAAAGAGGTACCATCGGCGGTGGAAACAAAAGAATTTTTGGAGTTGCTACATACATTGGATAGTCTATTTTCAATAGGGGTCATATGAAAAGATGCTCCAGAATCAAGAATCCAAGAAGGCGTACCTAGAGGAGAAGAAGTGGCAATGGCGGCTCCCGAAGTTGACGGCGATTTGAGTAGAATTTGAAGTGCTTCAGATAGTTGAGCAAGGGAAAATGACTCTTTCCTTTTCATTGGCTCCTCCTTCTTTTGTGGGATTTCTTCAATAATAGCAACTTTACCTTTTGGAGGTTCATTTATCTTTGGACAATTAGGTCTTATATGACCCGGTTCTTGACAATGATGGCAAATGACTTTCCTATAATTGCCATTATAGTTATTTTGCTTCCCAAAGTGTGGAGGCTTATAAGCTTTCATATGATTGCCAAGTTTAGACACGACAAAAACTTCATCTCCTCTTTTAATCATGCCAAGACACGTTTCTTCTTGGCATATTTCGGCTATGGCATCTTCCAATGGAAGCGGTTTTGATCTATGAAGAAGGGAGGACCTAACTTGTTCATATTCGGGCCTAAGCCCATGTAAAAATTGGAAAAAGTGTTCTTTTTCCATTTGTTCTCTTCGCATTTCCACATCTTCACTAGATACCCATTTGGGTTCAAGAAGGGATAGCTCATCCCATAAAGGTCCAAGAGTGCTATAGTAATCTCTTACACTCATTTCACCTTGGTTAATGGTACAAATTTTTTCTTGGATATAAAATTGACGAGCAAGGTCTTTTTGGGTATACATACCTTTCATAAAGAACCATGCTTCATTTGCTAGGCGGAATTTAGCAATGTTGGCGCAAATCTTTAGTTCCACGTTGTTCATGAACCATGCAAGAATTTTTGCATGCTTACTTTCCCAATCTTCTACCTTGGATTGATGATCTTCAATAGCCTTCATGCGAGCATTTCCTTCTAGAGTTTTTTCTTGATCACCATCCATTTTCGTAAGTTGAAGTTGAGGTTCCCTAATGGTGCCCATAACATATCCCCAAAGCTTTTTACCTTTGAGGTTGTTCTCCATGGCGGCGGCCCACATCATGTAGTTAGTACCATTAAGCTTGAAGGAGAGATTAATCTTTTGTTCTCCTTCCATCATATAATCAAGAATGGAGGACAAACCAATAGAGAGGTAAAACTAGGCAACTAGCTATATGAATCAAGAGCACAACCAAGGCTTTGATACCATGTAATGAAATATGCGGAAAAGAAATGTATGCCCTACAATGAACATTCACACATAGAAATCAAAGAACAAGTCCAAAAGAGGACATACACAAAAGCCAATAATGGCTAGAAAGCACAAAATCTTATAAAGACACTAAAAGGCTTGAAGAAGCCCCACTTACAAAGGGGGAGACCCCACTTATTTGTAGGCAAGAGAGGAGTGAGGGAGAGTTAGAGAAAAGAAAGAGAGAGGGACCATTGGGAGTCCCAACAAGGAGTCGTTGGGGGCACAACAACTCTTTGTTGGGCCCCCCAATGGCTGTGCATTTATTGCACAAAAGGTACAAAAAAACAAAAAAGAAATAAGAAAAAATAGGAAAAGAAAAAAGGAAAAAAGAAGAAAAAGAAAAAGTCTACAATGCCCCATATTGGGCGAGTTTACAGAACTACCCCTTATCGGGTAGTGTATGATAAATATATTTATATATATATATAAATATATAGATTACATATATTTTAACACCCCCCTCACAGTCTCTCTCCCGACTCCCATCTCTCTGCTCTCTCCCCCCGACTCTCCCTCGTCGGCTCGCTGGAGACCCCATCCACCGCCGGCTACCACCTTCTTCCTTCTCTCTGCAGCGAAGGCACCGACGATGCTCGCACGCCGACAACCCTCCTTCTGGCGAGCTCCCTTTCGACGAGCATCTTCCGGCGACCCTAGGTACGCACCCACCTCTCCTCTTCTTTTCTTTTCCTTTCGCCTCCTTTTCTTCTTCTCCGTGAGGGGTCGACCGACAGGGGGGCAGAGCCCCCTGCCGTCGCCTCTCATCGGCAGGGGGTTTCCCCCCTGCTTCTCTCGTTAGGATCGACCGACAGGGGGGCTGAGCCCCCTGTCGTCGGCAGGGGGACTCCCCCTGCTTCTCTTTTTGGGATCGACCAACAAGGGGGCTGAGCCCCCTGTCGTCGCCTCTTGTCGCCAGGGGGACTCCTCCCTTGCCTTTCTCCCTAGGTCTATCAGGCGGGTGGTGCCGAGCACCCCTCCTCGCCTGTCTCCCTCTCTTTTTCTCGATTGGGTGGGCAGGGGTCGAGCCCCTGCCACCTCCCTGCACCCTCGTCTTCTTGTTCTCTCCTCCTTTTCAGTCGACAGCCCGGCAGGGGCGATGCCCCCTGTCGTCTGTGTCCGACTGGTTGTCAGGGGGCGATGCCCCCCACTGTCGCTTGTCGTTCATCGACTGGCAGGGGTTTCCAGCCCCTGCCCCTCTCTCTCTCTCTTTGTTACTTTTGGCCGGTAGGGGTTATGGCCCCTACCTATCGTCTTTTGGCAGGACGACAGGGGCATCGCCCCTGTCGCCTGAACCTTTTGGATCGACAGGGGCTACAACCCCTGCCTGTCGTTTCTGGTAGGTCGGCAGGGGCTGGAGCCCTGCCTGTCCTTTGTCGATAGGGGCGACGCCCTCTATCCCCTGCACCTGTTCTTCGGCAGCAAGGGTCAGTGGACCCTGCCTCGCTTTTCTTCAAGGTTGGCGGGGACCGTTGCCCCCTGCACCTTGTTCGTTTTCCGGTAGGGGGTTTCGCCCCTCTGCCTCGATCTTGCTGCCAGTCTCGTTTCCAGTAGGGGGCTGCGTCCCCTGTCCTGTTTCTTGTTGAGGCAGGTTCGGCAGGGAGCCTTTGCTCCCTCCCCTGCCTTTTCTGTCCTGGCAGGCAGGGAGCATGAGGTTCTTGCCTCTGTGGCTCTTTGTTTGCTGACAACAGCTCGACAGGGGCTCACAACCCCTGCCCCTGCTTCTTGCGCTGATAGCAGGTGCGCAGGGGCACAATGCTTCTGCCTCTGCTTCCTTTACGTCAGGACGACGACAGTGCCTTTGACCTTATATTTTTGATGTTAGTGTGCTAAGACTGTCACTTTTGCAGCTCGTACGACGGATCCCGTTCGCGCTCCGCCACTCGAGCCGTCAATTGTTTACAACCGCAGACGCAAGCAAGCTCGCAACTCTCCAAGGTAGGGGAAGATTGCACGAAAGACTTGGATAATTGAATTAAGTTTAATTAAACTAAAAACGATCATTAAATGAATATATATATATACAAATATATATATTTATACGAGTATGCACTTCACTCAAGGACGCGGTTTCGCGATCCTTGCCCTTTACCTTCTATCAGTCTTTACTTGCCGTCACGCATCGCGTCAAGATCTTGCGTTGCACTCCTGCTTACAGTTTTTACTTTCTGTCGCTCATCGTGTCGAGATCTTGCGTCGAGGTTTAGCGTTGCACTTCTGCTTACCGCGTATACCTTGCCATCGCGCTCTGCGCCTAGGCTCTTGCTTTTGCATATGTGTTGGTATTGCTCTGCGCCTTAGTGAGTCATAACCGGTGACAGTTGGCCGCGTAAGGCCTTGAGAGATGGGAATAGTTTAAGGTGGTTGAGGACAAGCGTTTATTGGAAGTAGTGAGGGCGACAAACGATGACCCGATAATGATTAGATGCAGAAACCCCGTTCTAGGAACAAAAACAAGCTAGTTGCGTGGTGGTCCATAGCCTACGATCAATTTAATCGTATGCTGCATTTGTCAGTTGCACTGCTTCCTTGCTTTGAACTGCTTGCACTGCTTACGCATTTCCACTGCTTACGCATTTCCACTACTTACCTGTTTAACTGCATATTTGTTTTTAACTGCTTAATCTGTTGAATTAAACATACTTAATTCAGTTTCCTATAGTCTTTCTTGTGCACCTACTAGTTTTTCGCGAAACTAACCCATTCTATGGGTACAAGTGATGATTAGGTACACCACAGGCGATGTCGCGATTGCAAGATGGCTTCAGGACTTCTTTTTCCTACTCTTAGCTCGCGTCCTGGACATTTTGGGTTTGTAACGGATTTTCCTTGGGATATCCGAATTTTTGTGAGTTTTGGTTCTTTTAGCTAACGTGCCCAAAGTTGTCGGCTTGCCTTATGAATTAACAAAGGAAAGGGTTTCTGCTGATTTTATAAACAAACTCTGAAGGAAAGAGATTTTCTCTAGTCTCTCGCCTGTTTTCTGAAAGGTTCGCAAGTTTGAAATTTTGGGGCGTTACAATTTGTGCCATGAATCCGTAAATGCATGACTGTGCAATTCTGAAGATATTTCATTATATGTCTTCCATTTACCTAAAGATACTTGGTTCATGCACAGTCTTATATATATACATATAAAATAATTTATTTTTTTTATGAGGTTCGGGCTGCTGACAGCCAGTCGAGGGGCATTCAGCTGACTGCCAGGCCCTGGCAGCACCTACATAGGCCCAGCCTGGGCCTGTGAAGGTTCTGCCAGACCCAGCCGAGTGACCTCGGCTGGGCTGGCAGGGTCCTGCCAGACCCAGCCTAGCCAAGAAGTTGGGCTGATGCAAGCCTGGCAGCCCCCTGCCAGGCTCAGCTGGGCCAGATCTGGCCAGACCTAGCCGACCAGGGTCGCCTGGGCCTGATCTGGACCCTAGCCGACCGGGTCGGCTGGGTGTTAACGCTTTCTTAAAAACATAAAATAAAATTTAAAGATATTTTTTTTAAAAGCTGACTTAGTGGGTGGTTTGGGCAGACCGGCCCAGACCTGGGCAGCACCTAAACATGTGCTGGCAGGCCTGTTTCCCAGGCCTTGTAGGCCCAGTCGATTAGGCAGCCGGGTGCCTTTCAAAAAAAAAATGTATAGGTAATACTGGGTGCTATACTATGTTTTTTTTAAAAAGAAAAGGAAAAAAAGTATCCTGATCATGTACAGTTGGTGCTCACGTGTAAGTAATGTCAACTGTTCAACATTGTTGGCACATTGAATGCATTGATATTATTTCAAATAGAAACAGTGCATTGACAGGTACATCTGCACTTGATAAAAAAAAAGAATATACACTGATGCTCACTTCAATGAGAAACAGTTCATGTGCATTAATGTGTATATGTTCATTTTAAAAAAAAAGGGAAGAGAAAGCACAAGAAGAAAGAGTAAAAAAAATAAAATATATATATATATATATATATATATATATATATATGTATGCTTTGAGATGTATCTAAAATCTTTCAAACAGAACTAAGTGTATGCAATTTGAGTTGAACACATGCCGAAAATGGGAATGCCTTATTTACATGTTCTAGCTTGACACATGTTTTAGTATTATGTTACTTCCATATTGTTATCAATGCATATGCAAACCTAGAGCGAATGGGTTCGGCTTTATCATAAGATTTTCAGATTTTGTTGTAAGCATGCATTTTGATTCTCATTTAGATTGTGAATGTAATTTTTCACTTGCCTTGATGAGATATGACCTAAGTAAAAAGTTAATATGAAGCGTGTTTTCAATGCTTGAGTATACATGAAATTTATGAGGGTTTTCAAGTATACGGTTGCATGAATGTTCACAGGTAGAAGTATGCATTGACGTGAATATGGTGCATTTAGTGAATGTATGCACTTATCATAAGTATATGAATTGCATAAAAGCATATGCATAAATGACCACACTTAATACACTTGCACATGGAATGACAAATACATGCATATGGATGTTATAACTTATATCCCATGCACATTTTTAATTGGTTAAATTGGTATATATGAATGTGCATTTGGAAAACATGTGACCTTATTACATGTGGTTATGGTTTTTGCATATGGTGCATCGATGATCAAAATGAATCATCGTGGGCCGGGTGGACCTCGAACTATGGTTTGCTCTTTTATTTATTTTAAATGCATCACAAAAATCACACTAAAATTTTGCACTGTATTGCACTGTTCTGCACTTTCCACGTGATGAGACTCGCATTTGGAAATGCAAATTTGTGATGGCTCTTGTTGGGGTAGACGCAAGTTGCTTTTGTTTGCATGTTGAATTGCAAATTAAAGAAATGAGATATTAATAATCTAATAAAAAATAAAAGAATAGTGTAATGTACTTTTTAAGATGTCTCGTCGGGAGTACGAGACTCTTAGAGATTTGTTTAGAGGATACAAAAACTCCGTGTGCTTTATTTGATTACCCCTGAACCCGATATTGAGGTTCCTTCTTCTGGCCACGGTTTTAGGGAGAGTCCGCCACTTTACCTAGGGGTGGTGTGTAGACACAACTGTTGTTTTGGTATACCAAGAAAAGTGACACTTGTAGATGAGTGGTCTCTGGTGTTCCCAACATTAGATGAGTGATCTAATGTTCCGAAGATTGTTTTGGTAGAGGGTTAAGTTTGGAACTCAGTAATAAAATATAATTTGTGTGCTAAGCTAGTTTGAAAACTTAACTTGACATCGGGGATTTTACCCGTTTGGTGTATCCGCGCACAACAAAAATTAAAAAGAGAAACTTAAATTGTGTGCATTTAATAGGGACATGCATATGAAAAGAAAGTTCTAATAAGTTGTAATAATTTACTCATGCATTGCACTGAAGCCATTCATATTCCTGCTATGCATTAGGTCATTCATGTTTACCTGTTCGCGTAACTCTTAAATGTTGGTGAATGGATACTGTTGTTCCCTAAAACATGTTAAATGATTATATTGCTTAAAATGTGATGTCTGTTTTTTATTAATGTTCTCTCATGCTTAATAATTGTTTCCTGTTGCATGAATGCTTAATTGAACTATGTAATTATCATAATTGTATTTCTCTAAATTATGACATGAAATCTTATCTGTATTCTTTGTGCTCATTTATTTCATTAGAGGAATTCGTACGCAGAATTTCTCGAATTTCTAACACCCTTACTTTTGTGGTTTTTGCAGCCGCAGGGGATCAGTGAAGCGATTAGTTTCTGGTAGAGCTATGAGTGTCACACTTTTGCTGGACAGTTCACAAAAGGACAACGTGAATTAGTTTTTTCTTTATTTACTTTTATGTCATTTAAATAACTTTGATATGTCTCTTGCAACTATTGTTTAAACACTCTTTCGTTAATAAATAATGAGTTGCTATGGTTTGGGATGATAAATGTAAGATCGCTTGTGGTGTGTTTGGTTATCCAATTGAGAGTGAAACTGTAAAGTCGGGTCTCTGAGAATATTTTTGCAATTGATTGAATTTTTTTTTCTGCATCTTTTAAGAGGTATGAGTTGGGGTCGGTACATATATAGTTTAGCTATGTAGTCTTTATTTATTCTGTTAAGTCTAAGTATTATCTTTTTTGTTATCATTTTCATAGGCTCAGCCTCTTGGTCTGCTTTATCCTCCAGTTATTCATTTAACAAAAACACTTCATCTAAGTTGTCTGATCATCTTCTCATCAAAAAGTTTTTATCTCATCTTTAGTGCATGATAAGGATCCCTAGTTTTCTTTTCTCCAAATTCCGCTGTATCATATTGTTTACTTTGTCTATATTTGCTTGGAATTAGTTACCATACTATTGCTGCTCATCTTTTGGATTCAAGGGAAACCTCAAAGAATCCTCTCATCATGCCTTCCTTTTCTTCAGCATCTTGATCTTGTTTTCAGTTTTCCTTTGTTATGATTGTGGTCATCTTCCTGCTTACTGTTTCAGATCAAAATGAGTTTTTCGCTAATAGACTACTTGATTTTCGCTTATGTCCAAATTAATCTTTTACAGGGTAAAAGTTGTACGAGATGGATCAACCTGATTAGCTGAATTGTGATACTGTAGATCTGTTATAGGTGGATTTTCTCAGTTCCATCATCTGTACATTGTCTTTAGGACCTCTCATATATGCTATATTTAGATGTGCCTTCATTTGTCTTTCAAAGTGCATGTGAGTTTTCTCTGAGATGTTCATTGTCTTTTCTTGTTGTGGTAGACTACCATAACAAATACTTTTGCTGACACGTGGCTTCTTGGTGAACTGTGGTTCTTGTTGTCATTTTCGTGGTGTGTGGTTTTGCTGTATGAATATTGATTATGCATGCATACATCTCTTTTGTTGCAGATTAGTCTTTAGATGAAGCAATTGATTTAATCATTACAAGAAGCTTTCTCTTCTTGTGTGTAATGATAATGACTTGCTTTCATCTTCCATCAGCAGGCAGGATCAGAGCATGCCCAACATATTAATTTATTGATTATGATTTTCTATTGTAACCCATGGAATGCCAATATTTACTAGGTTCCTGTGAATCACCATGTTCCAATATTGATATCAATGTCTAACTTCTGCAGATCCTTATATTGATATGATCATGGCAGATGGAATTTCTGCTCTTTGCAATGACTTGCAGGTAATTCTCTCTTTGCATGATCAAGTGGTAAGCTAGATCTTCTGTTGTTATTGGTGGATCTTTCTCAGTTGATTGGCATGAGATCTGTGAGCTGGTTAAATGTAGTGATCATTTTATATGGTACTGCATACATTGCTTCATACTTCAGAAACTTTGAGTTTTCTTCTTGCGTTGGAACAGACACTTCAGAACTTTTCATCTCAAATTTCTCCTCAGAGATGGTGCAAATCATTGTGCTATGTTTTTCATGGATACACCATTTTCCATGTGCTGCCAAAAAGTGTTGTTGAGGATGGAGTTGCCAAATTTTTTCTCTTTTGGATGCTGTTGAAATGTGGTGTTGGGATTGCCAACTCCATCTATGGTGCATTGTTTTGGCAACACCACTGCTCCCAAATGACAGATGGTATTGGGGAGACCACAACTCACTGCTCTCAAACAGAAGAGGGTGTTGGAGAAACTGCAATGCACCAATTAAAAGCTCCCTAAGAGAGAATGGATTGGGGTTAAAAACATTCACTTTTAAAGCTTCTGCCACCTGTTAGATCATTCATATTGCTGACTACGCAGGAGAGATGTCACTACAGGCACATATACGGGCTTATGTTGCTACATAAACATTACTTCATGACTCATGCCCTCGTGATGCACACATATGCTTTAACCTTTTGCAGCAAAAGCTTCTACAGGTTGTCCCATACAAGACTTGGTAAATGAGCACCGCAATGACCACATCCTTGTTGTGTGTGTGTCTGTGTCTGCAGGCAAGTGCACTCCAATAAAGATCTGTGCTAACACTATTTTCAGCCCTGAGGAAGCATCTGGCATCTAGACATGATTAATTTCCCACTGGACAACAGGGTTTCTTACCTGGTTGATCAGCCATGAAGGCTGTTATACTTGTGACATCTTGGTGAAGTTACATCCCATCCTCAAAGAGGCGCAGAAGCAGTTATTGGCAACATGTGACTGTTTTAGTGGATCTAACCAAAGGGTTGTCACAAAAAACTTGTTTTCAGAATATCATGATATATTGGAGAGATTTTCACAAAGAGATATCAAAAGCAATTTAAATATATTGAAAATATGGTTTTTTTAAATATTTTGAAGATATTGGGAAAATAGTGCTGTATTTTTAAATATTTAAATGATATTGAACCAAAATGTTGTCACTAATGTCACCGTTATTTTCAACATATCACCCTAGGAGCAATTTTCACAAAGTTCTTTCGAAATTTCAATATTTTGAGAATAGGGGATTTTTGAAGTATTATGAAGTTATTGGAAAAACAATACTATTTTAAAATATTTACTATTTAAGCAAAGTGTTCTTTTTGTCTCATTTTTTATAATTTTTTATGCTTTCCACTTTTTTAGTTTTTTTACATCAATATTATTTTAAAAATTCCATTTTCTTGTTCTTACTCTTTTTTAAGAATTGCTGAAATTTTTCAAAAAAAATATTTTTTCACTAGAGATTGCCCTGCGGAGAAACTATGTCACATGGACATGCCCAACAAGACACAAGGCACACCATTTTTGTGCAGTTTCCTTTCATGAATAGCCTATAAGGGGACATGACATGGGCGTAAATTGAAGTATCCATGTGACATAGCTAAGAAATTGGTGGAGCTAATATTGGTGATTATGAAGATAGGAATTCAATAATTTGCGGATAATCTGACCATCAAAAGTATGATAGTCTTACATGGTTCTTCAACTGGGTTTTGGAAATACTAGATCCAATTCGTGCCAATAAAAAAACTTTTGAAAAGAAAAATTGCATAACTTGAGGAGGAAATGCGGGAAAAACATGTTGCAGGTTCACCTTAGTCACAAGTGCATGATGCACTTGGCTAAAATCTTTCATCTTAGATCGTATGCTTTAGAGTTATTTGTTTTCTTTGACTACTGCTTGGGAGCCGTGTATGATAAGATGATTATATGATTACACATATGCGGGGAAGTATTTTGACTTTCTGCAAAGAAAAGAGAATACTCTGCAGTTGTCTTGATGGTTCATTTCTTTAATGGCATTTGCCAAACTTCAAAGCAAAGCTTATGATGCTTGTTTCAGCCACTAAGGTGTCACTTCTAACTTGCTTATCATATGAAAGGAGTTCAAGAAGACTAGATTTCAAGTTTATTTCATGAATATGAGATAGTATGCTTATACCATTCATTAGAAGATAAATAATTTAGGGCTATGTCACATGGATATATGGATGTGGGAACGGGACACAATGTGGATATGCGCTTGGTACAATATGATAATTCTCAGAAATTAGGACATGGGGACATGGTTGTATACACATATAGATGCATGTATTTATGTATATAAAACAACAATTCTAAATCACTAGGATTAGGAACATCAAATAGATTTGGGCTTGACTCTACTTCCTTGGTCTAGAAGTGTCATGTGTCATTCCCTTATTTGTTTTTTTTCCCCTTTTGCCTTAGGTTGAATATACTATTGCATTGTTTCTTGTTCTTGACTTACCAATAAAGTTGATACCCTAGTTGGGCTTGGGCTCGATCTCAGTCTATCTCTTTTTCTGTCATTCACTTCATGGCAGATAAAAGTTATAAACATTGTTGGGAGGTCGAACTGAGTGACATCTCATCCAATAATTGCATGTTTTAGTTCATGCAATGGCACAGTTTGTGATGCTGTGGTAAAGCATTTTCCTTTCTCCATAACCTCTCTTTAATCTGTATCTCTCTGTCACTGATTTTCAGAATACTGATGCAAACTCTCATTGGCTATTAACTAACGGATTTTGCATTTCTTATGGACATTCTTTGCTTTCTTAAAGTTATAAAACTGAGCGGCTGCTTGCCTGTGCCATTACTGAAGCTGAATAGCACTACTTCTGAAACACTGCTGAGCTTGTTTTACTTTCCTGGCTTCTAGTATTTGTAGATTGGTTTTCTCTTATAGCGGTGGGAATATGATACTTCATGAGATGAGTAAATTGTGGTGCACTGACAGTCTGACACTATACTTAGCTGACTTGGGGGCGCATTTCTCTTCTATTTCTTCTATGCAGCACCTCTTCTTTTTCATACTGGAATCTCACTATGTTACTGTCATGCACTCCTCTTGCTGAACTCTCCACGTTCTCTCATTTGATATTTTGATCTTGATTTAGTTGCTATTTATATAGTGTTTCAGTCTGTGATTTAGTGAAAGGTATTGTTCAATCCCTAAGTCACACGGACTCGGCTAAAAGGTGGACGCACCCGCGTCGACACGCCCTGACACGGGTGCGGCTTCGGACACGGGGCGGACATGGTAAACGAAGTGTCAGACTCGGTCAACGGACCGAGGCCAAGTCTGTCCACATTTTGGACTCTGTCAACTTTCACCGAGTATATTTTTGTCCATTTATTAAAATTAATTTTGGACTCGGTCAACTTTGACCGAGTCTATTTTTGTCCATTTATGATTGTTATATATATATATATTTATTGTTATATATATATTTTGTCAACTTTGACCAGTCAACTTATTGCTTTAAAATTTACAATCTTATTATATATATATATATATATATATATATATATATATATATATATATATATATATATATATATATATATATATATATATATATATATAGCCGTGTCCCCGTGTCCAAATTTTTTGAAATTGCTCCGCACCCGTACCCGTACCCACACCCGCACCCATGTGACATATCTAATGTTCTCTCTTCCTAGGTGACTTTCGCACTTGATTGTGGCAGGGCGTGGAAATAACTACACATGGTTATCTTGTTAACTTGACCTTTTTTTGCTGACACAACTTAAAGTGCTTGTGGTGGATCCAGATTCCTCAACTTTTTTCTTTCATTTTTTAGTATGAGAACGGTTTAACTAGAACATGCCAAAGCTAAGTAACCCTAGAAATGCAGATGGGCTTTCTGACATCCAAAATCACCTTATTGACATTCTTGGTTCTTGTCTAAATCTGATTATGAGGTGTTAACTTCAAAATTGCAATAATTTGATAAATGCAAAAGTTATAAATTGTGATACATGTCTGCAAATGCTTCTCATTTGGAGTCTGTGAGTGAATTATGAGGTCCTGGTGGGAGATAATGTGATCTAAAATTCATTATTCCAATTAGTTCATTTGCTATGCTTGAAGCACAACATTTAAGTCATAGGTTTTATCTGAATTTTTTATACTTATGCTTTTCCCTGGTGTTACCTTATTCTTTTCAATCCTGTTCTTCCTCTTTTCTTCTCATTAGTTTTTATCCTTATGCCTCTCAAATTTTTTTAACTGTAATTCATGGTTCTTTGCAGGTGGATCCTGGAGACATTGTCATGGTAAATGGATCATATTCATACTTATTGCTACCTTTTACTGAATTGCCATAATATGTTTGGGATAATGATTACATATCTCGACAATATATTGGCATTGAGACAGTATTAGCAATACAATTACTTGGAAATTTATAAATTAAAAGGAAATTTTTTAATAATCACCTACCTATTTGAAAATTTCCAAGCACACCTAGCTTTTTCATAATGTTCAAAATGCACCTAAACTTTTTTCTGTTAATTAAAAAAAGACTTCTGTTAAATTAACTGCGGTTTCTATTAATACATCTTGGGTTGCGTGCTATATTTACCCTTGAAATTTCCAAAAGTCTCTCTCTCTCTCTCTCTCGGCGGTGGCTGCATTGGGGAGAACTGAGAAGAGATCAGTGATGGGTGGAGGCAGGTAGATAAGTGGTGGATGATGGTGATAGTGGTGGTTTGCCAGTGGTAAAAGTGAGAAGAGGAATGATGAGCGGGGATGGGTGGATAGGCGGTAGTCCATGGAGGCAGTGTTTGGTGGTAGCAGTGGGAAGTGGGATAAAAGAGGGTGGCAGGAAGATGGGGAGTGGCGAGAGAACAGACATAAGGGAGTTGGTGGCGGTGGCTGTACAAGCATAGAGCATTCTTTGGGAAGGGTTGGATGGGCAGTGGCAGAAGAAGGGAGGTGTATGTATGCCATATCAGTGATGGTAATTGAAAAATGGGGATGAGAATGAGAAATCTTTTTTCTTTTCTTTTTCATTGTAAGGGTATAAAGGTAATTGTGGTAAAATTTGACAGCAGGATTAACAGAAGAGTGCCTCTGTTTTTTTTCTATTAACCAAGATAACATTAGGTGCATTTTTGGAAATTTGGAGAAGATAAGTGTGTTTTGTATTATTTTAGAAAATTAAGGTTCTTTTCTAAAAATTCGAAGATAGTTCTTGTGACAATGTTTAGAAAATCTCAACAAATTTTAAAAGAAAATAAAAAGTGAAAAATAGAAAAGTTTAGTTTTTTAAATGCATTCCACCGATAAATATTAGGGATGGATGTAGTAATATAGCAATAAATGAATGGATTTGAAAATTTTCATGAACTTAAAACTTTTTGCAAAGATTTTTATGATTTTTATCAAATTTTGAATGTGAAGCTCAATTTGTTACAAAAAATGGTGAATGATAGACATATAATAGACATACACACACATATTCAAAATAAAATTACCAAACTACCCTTCGTTGCTTTTCAAAATTTTGTTCTACTTTTGATTTTCTCTCAAAAAATAAATATACTGTATGCCTTTAAAAGTAACAATGTAAATTTCCAAACTGCCAAGTTGTAGGGTTAGATTGGTAATTTTTGTTAGCTTGTATGTATATATATTTCTATATATTTATGCTTTGTATGTACTCATATATATATATATATAATGATGTAATAGGTAAATACCCATTAAGGGTATTTTAGCCATTTCAGTCCTTGTAATAGGTTGTGCCCATTATGGCACATTAGTACTTTTATTTTATTTTTTTCTTTTTGTTTTTATAGGGACTATTTGGTTAAATACCAAATAGAGCTGTTTTTTTTTTGACTAGTCAACATAGAGTTGACTAGTCAATAAAGCTGTTGGAACCAACTATATTGAGACTGCCTCTTGTGTATAAATAGGGGTGAACCCCCTCTTGTGCTTTTATGCTTGTTCTCAAGCACTCTCTCAATAGATTCTTTATATTTTTTATGTTGTCTCTCTTGCCCATAAGTGACATTGTGTATGTGATTGTACTTACCCATAAGAGACATTTGTTTGTATTTGCCATATTTTATTATATGGTATCCGAGCTTTGGTGCTCTTGGGTTGTAACGTGTAGGTGAAGATAAAGAGGAGAATCATGAGATTGGTGGAGCTTTGGTTTGTTGGTTTGTTACCATGGGAAGTGCGCCATCAAACAAACTTCAACACGGAAGAAGATCCCTCTCCTTCTTCTTCTACTTCCTTTCTTTCTTCCTCTCTTTTCTTTTTTTTTTCTTTTCTTTCTGTTCCCTTCTTCCTTCTTTCTCTCTCTAGAAAACAAAATCTAGAGAGAGGGTGACGTCCCTTCTCGAGTTTCTCACCCATTTGTCTATGAAATAGAGTTCTTCTAATGTAGAACTCTATCTCTAACCTCCTTTTTCCTTTTTAACTATTTTTTTATCCATTTGATATTTTATTTTGTTTTACTATTTTACTTTAACCTCATTTGGGCTCTTCTAAAATCCCTACATATTAGGTAGCTGCCATGTCCAAAAGAAATTTCGGAATTAATTATTATTTTTAGAATTAATTAATTAATTATTTATAAAATAATAATTTTTTAGAAAGTTTCAGAGGGCGTCTCACCCCTCGGGAGTCTTTTTAACTTTGAATTCCATTCAATTTAACCTTTATATTTAATTTAAAACTTTAAATTGGTTGGAATTAGATTTTGGATCTGGATTTAGATCCAAGATCTAAATCCAATATTCATATGGATCACAAATTGGACCATATCCTAATTAATATGGGTCTTAGACTGGGTCCAGATCCATATCAACTTGGATCAAATGGATCAGATCAGATCAGATTCAATTCAGAACTGGTTACATCGAGGCGGGTCATTTTTGAAAAAATGTGATTTTCGGGCCAACCGTAGCCCGAATTCAGAAAAACAAAATATCAATGTTTTCATAATTTTGAGACACATCTAATGATATATTACTTGAATTTCGCCTAAATTTAACCTGAATTTTGCTTGATTTTAAAGGTCAAAAATAAAAAGTTTTACCAAATCTTAATTGACTCGTTTAAGTCTTGTCAATGGGTCCTTGGCCACACCCAAATCAGTTGACGCCACCTAAAATCGAAGATTTCTCTAGACTTTCAAAGTACTTAGTCAATTTTTCAGAAACCTCAGAATTTTAAAATGATAGAAAAACACACGATATATATATATATATATATATATATATATATATATATATATATATATATATATATATATATATATATATATATATATATATATATGGTTTCGACCTACAATCTCGGCCGTAGTTAACACCCATGGCTGAGTATATGTAACGACATACATATGCTTGTTGTAGGGCTGTATGCCGGTACATCTTGGCACGTTGCACACACAATCACTACAGGTTCCTACCTCAATTCAGATTGGAAGCACCTCGCTGTTCGGCTATGCACGCACGTAGGTCAATCAGCTCCCAGTTCGGCTGCTGTACTTTGGCAATCACAACACCCTCAAAAGTCAGCATCCTCTTTAGTTGAGGAGAACAAAAGAGAGAAGGGAAGAGAAGAGAGAGAGAGAGAGAGAGAGAGAGAGAGAGAGAGAGAGAGAGAGGTGGGGGGGGGGAATAAAAGGGGTCGGTTAATGGGATAAGCAAGGGTGTGGCGTGTGCGATCACAAATGCCAAAAACTCAAAAAATGTCAATTATAACAAATTAGCCCAAAATAGCAAATTACCCTATAAATCATTACCAAGAGCCAAATAACACACAAATACACTCCAATAATTTACAAACTCCATCAAAAATACATTTAAATATAACATATATATATATATATATAAATAGTGATTTAGAGCCCAAAATAGTTCTATAAATGCAAATTATACCCTGATTGGCTTGAATGAACAAATGAATATGTAATAAATAAATAAAAAAAATTCAAAAGCTAGAAACACATTTCTAATTTAAAGATAAAAAAATGAGTTATTTATTTATTAATAATCCTTAAAAATTACGGGTTTTACAAAACTAATGACAGTCGGCCAAAATAGAATCAGTTTAATATAGTCCATGATATGGTTTGACCAATCTGATTTTCAGTCAGAAAAGTGAACTTTCATAACAGTCCACATGTAAGTGTCAAAATTGATTTTTTTATGACATGAAATCGAGTCCAATCGCAGCTAGCAAAATAACTGGAACTCGGTTATGATAACAGTTCCCAAAACAAAGTATAGTCAGGTTTGATCAATACCCCAAAATCATGTGAAATCGGGTCTGATAAGCACCCAGAAATCATGTGAAATCGGGTCTGATCAGCACCCAGAAATCGCATATATACGAGTCTGACCAGCACCAAGAAATCACATATATGAGTCTGACCAGCACCCAACACAATGTATTTTCAGGTCTGATCAGACTCAAAAAATCGTATGAAATCGGGTCTGATTGGCACCCAGAATCTATGTGACATCGGGTCTGCTCAGTACCCAAAAATCGCATACCTTCGAGTCTGACCAACACCCAAAACAATGCATTTTCAGGTCTGATCAGACTCCAGAACATGTATTGTATCAAAAACATATTTCTATATATTAAAGATGACAGGATCTTATAACTAAATCAGATTCAATAACGTGAAAGAAAAGTTGTCTACAGCAGGTCATCAAGATAGTATATATTTAACAGAAACCCATGTTGATCACAGTCAACAAAATCAGCCTATAAACAAGTGTGATAACATCATAAAGAAAAAGATTTACATAAGGTTTGATCAGGCTACGCTCACACGACAATAGTGCCGGCCTGATCAGCCCCAATGAGAAATCAATTATGGGCAGATCGTCTGGCCTGATCAGTTTGACCATAAGACATACAGGGCAGACCTAGTCAGACTGCCATAATGATGGCATTGGCAAGTCCTGAGCAGGACCAAAACTGATTCCTAAACAAAAATACTGATATTCTTTTGGATAAGAATAAAAAAAATCAGCATATGCCCAAAATCAACATGACCAAATCTCTCTCTCTCTCTCTCTCTCTATATATATATATATATATATATATATATATTCAACATAAAGAGACTAGATGCAAAAATTGGCAGCATGTATTTCTATAATATGCGAATCTATGGGTGTCGAACACATGCTTTAAACATGAAAAACCATTGGCATGGTTACATCAAACCATGCATACACAAAATCGCGAATCATGACATAGGTTTAAACATGTTTTTTGGAATCCGATTTTATTTTTCCTTCTAAAATTTTACATGAATATGATTTTAAACTCTTTCTTCCTGTACAAATCTAGAGAGAAACCCGTACCTTAGTTAGTAGATGGAAAAGACTGAAGAACAACGGATGATCGACGAGAAAGATGGATTCTTTCTCTCCTTCCTTTCCTCTCTTTCTTTTCTTTCTTTTTCCTTTTTCCTTCTCTCTCTTTAGAAAATGAAATCTAGAGAGAGAGACGAGTTAGACCCTTATAAATTTTTATTTTTTATTTTTTTTGGTCTTCTAGAGAGAGGGTGACGTTCCCTCTAGAGTCCTCTATTCTTTAGAGGATAGAGTTCTACCAAATGTAGAACTCTATCTCTCTTTGACTTCTCCTATTTATCCTCTTATTATCTTGTATATATATATTTTTTAATTAATTAGAGATCTATCTAGAATACCTATCTAGGTAGAGTTTTACTCGATATAGAACTCTACCTTATTCACCAAATACAAATTTCAAAATTTAATTAATTAATATTTTTATTAATTATTGAATATTTAATTATTAAATATTTAATTATTAAATATTTAATTTTTTAGAATATTCCAGAGGGTGTTTCCCCCTCTAGAAGTCCTCTTGTAGCAAAATTCTCTCTTAATTTAACCTTTAAATTGATTTTAAAGTTTTAAATTGGTTGATCTGGATCCAGATCCAAGATCCAAATCCATATGGATCCAAACTGGACCAGATCCTAGTTAATATGAGTTCTGGACTGGGTCTAGATCCGTATCAACTTGGATCAAATGGATCAGGTCCGATCTGATCAAATCCAGAAAATGATAAAAATAGAGGCATGTCATTTTTTAAAAACGCGATTTTCAGGCCAACCGTAATTCGATTACAGAAAAATGAAATATCAATGTTCTCTGAATTACGAGACGCATCTAACGGTATACTTACCTGATTTTCGCCTCTGAATTTAACCTAAATTTTGCTTGATTTTTGCTTGATTTTAAAGGTTAAAAACAAAAAGTTTCTCAAATATTATTTGCCTCATTTTGGTCTTGTCAGTGGGCCCTAGGCCACGCCCAGACCCAGCTGATGTCACCTATAATTGAGGATATTTTCTATGATTTTTTTATCAACTTTATAAAACACTTAGCCAAATTTCACAATTTTCGAATTTAAAAAGCCATGGAAAAACACACGATATTACACACCGGGTTTTAAAATCTTGGTTGGAACAATCCAACAACTATATTTATAGCTATTAGAACAGTCCAACAACTCTATTGAGACTTCCTCTTATATATAAATAGTGATGAACCTCCTCTTGTTTTTTTACTCTTGTTCTAAAACACTTTCTCAATAGATTTTTTATATTTTTTATGTTGTCTCTCTTGCTCATAAGTGATATTGTGTATGTGTTTGTATCTTGACTCGTAAGTGGTCTTTATTTGTGTATGTTGTACTTGTAACGACCTCAACTCATACCCCTTGAAAATGAGCGTTTTTTTTTAAACAAGTGCGAAAACAATCCCAGAGACCTGGGGTCCTTACAATTCCAATTTCAGCTGGATAACCACACACCACAATAGAGCTTACACTTATCATCACAACCCATAGCAACTCATTATTTATTAATCATGAAAGAAAGCATCTAATAATAATTGCAAAAGACATATCAGAGCTATTTTAAATAACATAAAAGTAAATAACGAAAAAATGAGTCACACTGTTCTTCTGTGAACCGTTCAGCAAGAAGGTGACACTCGTAACTCTCTAAGAAGTCAGTCGCTTCACTGATCACCTGCGACTGCGAAAAACCATAGAAGTAGGGTGTCAGAATCGAAATCCTGAGCACATGTACTTTTAATGAAACAAGTGAGATAAAAGAATACAAATACGATTTCATGCAAACATTTAGAGGAAAACAATTATGCCAACTTCATAATTTTAATTAAGCAATCATGCAACAGATAATAATTTCTAAGCATGAAAAATCATTGAGAAATAACATGGATCACAATTTAAATAAGCAAGATATTAGAGATTAAACATCATGCATCCACTAACATGTAACAATTAAGGGAACAGATAACATATGCATGTTCTAATGCATAACAAACATAGTGCAATGCATGAATACTTTATTATTTTTCATTAAAGTTTTCCTTTCCATATGCATGCCCTATTAAATGCATACAATTTAAGTTTCTCTTTTTAATTACCGTTGCCCGCGAATACACCAAACGGGTAAAATCTCCGAGGTCAAGTTAGGTTCTCAGGGTAGCTTAACATACAATTTGTATTTTATTACTGGGTTCCAAACTTAGCCCTCGATCGATATCAGGAAACAACACCATCCATCGGAATATTAGACCTCCACATCTAATGTCGGGGACACTAGGGACACCCCACGCCCACAAGTGTCATTTCCTTGGTACCAAAACAACAGCTGTGTCAAACACACCACCCCTAGGTAAAGTGATAGACTCTCCCTAAAACCGTGACCAGAAGAAGGAACCTCAATATCGGGTTCAGAGGACAAAATAAAGCACACAGAGTTTTTTTGTATCCTCACAGTCTCCCCAAGATCGGATCTCTAAGATTCCCATACTCCAGATGAAATATCTCAGAACGTATATTACACTATTTTTATTCATTATCTTTTTATTAAAAGCCAATTATTGAGTTTTGCAATTCAACATGCAAAAAACAAGGCAAAAGCTCGCATCTACCCCTGCGAGAACCATCACGGGACTCCTGCCCGTGAAACCACATAGAACAGTGCAATATAGAGCAATAAAATTACATTTGCAAATCAACATGCAAAATTAATAACATAGGCTTGCAAATCAACATGCAACCATAAGCTTGCAAATCAGTATGCACAACTCTTCATGGTCTACCACCCATGACAACAATAGAACAACACAATTAAAACCATGGTATAATTGTGATTTATGCGATGCAATTAAAGAAAGAGCAACCCAAAGCTCAAGGCTCCCCAGGCTTGTGATGTTTCATTTAGACCATCGATGCATCATATGCAAAAATCATAACAATATGCAATTTATGCAATGATAGCAACATGATTCCAAATGCACATTCATTCATACCAATTTAACAATGTGCATGAGCTACCACAGTCATATGCATGTGTTCACCATCCATGTGAAATTGCTTTCATGTAATTACCTAATACACATGCATTCATTCATGATTCATAAGTACATGAGAACATTTATGTAGGATTGTACATGCCAAACACACATAGATTTCATGTATGCACATGCACTTGAAACCAATTCATAAATGCCCGATAATTAAACATGTCTTATAAATGTAGGCACATGAAACTTTTCATTCATAACATATGTTAACATCCACACACATGAACATAACCCGGACTTAGGAATTGAATTTCAGGGTTGCACACATTCATATCATGTATAAACGTATGCCAAAACAAGCTTTGCAATTACTTATTAACAAACATCAAATATCTCACATGTTACAAACTATAAAGCATGCTAACATGTGCCATTAAATATTAAAAAACTCAACTTTATGTGTATAATAACAGATAGAGTTATCAACATAAATTTGTTAACATTGAATTAACTTATGTATGTCCCGTACATGCTTAGACCTTGAACTGTGCCAAAACCCAAAGTTTCTCAACATAAAACAAATTTCGCCTTTCTGTCTCAACTAGACAGATCATGCTGCCACACAGTTCTGATTAAGTGCATATATTATCGTTCATACATCAGTTGACGATTTTAAAAGGCATTTTGATTTCCAAACAAGACACATATTCTCAAAAAGCTACAAATCATGATTTTCAGCAGTAAGTCCAAAATGATAGCCACTACCCTAATAACCATGTGTCCATTCAAGTCTCATTACCACTTGGAAAAACATCACTTAGCAATGTTCCAACTTTGAACATTTGCAATCAATGATACTATGCTTTTTACACCCTTGTGGCTACCGGGCTCTTTATCAGCCATTGGTCATTCAACAGTTGACTTGATACTAACAGTTATCCACCTTTAATTTGCTTTAAGTACACAAAGTTTAATGTCAAGCAAAAACAATGGCTCCTTGAAGAATTAGTCATTCGCATTGATAGAGGCCTTAAACCTTTTAATGTGTAAAGAATAAAATGATTTTGACTTTTATGACTCTCAGCTGAACTTAGAAAACTTCATGAATGTTGATAGGTTCATAATCTCAAAGCAGCCATCGAAGGTATACAGAGGCTTTCTAATAAAGCATTTACAGAGATAGAGCAAGGTATTCCCATGGTTAAGTATATAATTAACTAAAATCCATAATTTTGTTTTGAGGTTGAAAGGTAGTGCAACCAATCATAGGTGAACTGACTCTGTATGTATACATCAGTGTATTTGGCGTTGAGTTGTCCTCAAAGGTCTATAGTTACTGTAATTCTCATATGGGGCTGTAAGTAGATGACCTACTCATAACCGAATAATGCAGAAACAGGAATTTCCAACGAAAATAATCAATGAGAACCAGAAGCTGCTACTTAAAATGAGGAATAACAAAATGTTAGGAGTCTATCTTATAACATAATAGGTTTGCTCAGTAAAATAAATACGAGAATTTGTATCGCCATTTAGCAGATGAAGCCCAAATCTTCATTCATTATCCTTGTATATTTCGTGGTTTATCTAATGCAAATGTTGTACATGCATTCAGTACGTGATGTTGCATACAAAAGCACATAAATAGCAAGGGATTACCTAATTCGTCTCATATATAGATTGTGCAGACATGTATCATTGCATACAAATGCACAGAAGCAAAAAGGCATTTCGTGGTTCACTAAATACAAAGGTTGGCAAGACCGTAGTTCATGCTTGACTAGCATTCTACGAATACTTAATAACCCCCTATTTGAGTCGCAAGCCTGCATTTTTTTTATTATTTGGGTTCATCTCAGTCGAAACCCCTAAATTTGCCGATGTGGGTTTTACGGCAGCCATTAAAAGCAACCCACACACCATGCTCAACCCATAGCATACCCAAAAGAAAAAGAACAATAAACCTACCTGTTCTGGTGAGGAGGAGGTGGCTGACGTGGTTGGGGACGTCGCAGGCGCCGGTGGTTCTGCCGCCGCGCGAGAAATCAAGAGGGAGACGAGAGACAAAGGGTAGGAGAGAACGAGAGAGAGATGAGGGATGAGAGGCTGAGGAGAGCGAGAGAGACAGACTCGAGGTCCCTCTTTGTAGGGGAAAACCCGAGAAGAGAGGAGCTCTCCTCCGGCGGCTACGCTCCGCCTCCCTCCCTAGCACGATTCTTGCGTGTTAGGGTTCGTTCAGAACCCTAACAACCTATTCTTTTATCGGGCAACCCATATCGGGTTGCCTTTAAGCTATTCCATTTTTTTTGTAGGGTGCGGGCCGGGTCTGGATCCGAGATCCAACCGTCCTGGGTCTGCACCTTACAAGCAATATGGATCCATAGGTTGGATCTGAATGGATCCAACTGTGGATCCCTGTATTAAACTCCTTTCTTTTATTATGATTATTATTATTAATTTTTTTCCTAATATATATATATATATATATGTTACATATGGATCTCTTATGGATCCTAGATCCAAAATGCGGATTCCAGCCCAAATATCGATTATCTTGCAATAATTTAATTATATGTTTTTTAAAAAAAAAATGAGGTTCTTACGGTACTTGCCCATAAGAGGCATTGTTTGTCTTTGCCATATTTCATTACAATTTTATCTTGGTTTAACACTTCTAAAGTTCATCCAAGAGGTTTAAAACTTAATCACAAATCTTGTTCTCAGGAAAATATCAGCGACAGAAAATCTCATGATATTTGGAAAAAATGAGTTTTTCCAAGAAAATATTGGTGTGTCTATATATGTAAAATATCTAAAAATAATAGTGAAAACCTTAATAACATAAAGCCTAGGAAAAAGTGCTTTTATCATGTTTATTATTGGGTTAGAAACATGATATTTACGAAACAAGTGGTATTTTGAAAATAGCATGTTTTGGGGGGTAAACTACTGCCCTTTGAAAATATTGCATAAAAGCATGATGTTTCAAAATATCTGCTATATTTATGACTATAGTTTAAAGTTAGATGGCATCTTTCAGCACATAGTGGCCAATTTATTTTTAACAAGCAAAATCACCCTTGATGATGTGCTAAACATCTTAATAATGCCTGTTTGGCCACAGTTAGTTGTGAGTTGGCATATGAAAGCTGCAACTATGTGTGAATTTTCTAGGCAGGAGTTCATAGGGGGATTGCAGACACTTGGGTAAGAATTTGACCGAGTTCTCATCAACTCAATTGTTTACTTTTGCCTTTCAGAAGTATGTGTTTTTATCATAGATTATGTTTGAGAAGTTGCTGACCAAAAGGCATTTGTATGGCAGGGTAGATTCTATTGAGAAGTTCAGGGAAAGGATACCATTTATGCGTGCCGAACTCAAAGATGAACGTATGTGCATAACATTTTTGTGCAAAAGCTCACATTTTTCAATTAGAAAGCTTTGACCGAACTAGTATGTCTGCAATTAATTCTTATGGACTTCTGTACAGGCTATCTTTTATATGGGGATTTATCTGTCAGTGAAATCTCTGGGGCTTGTTTATATTGCTAATAGGTTTTTCAATTTTTTTATGTGACCCTGCAGAGAAATTCCGTGAAATTTATAATTTTGCATTTGGGTGGGCAAAGGAAAAGGTAAATAAAGCTCTCCGTTCTCTTAATATAGTGGAATTTCAGGAATCTCTCTCTCTCTCTCCACATCTTAGTTTACATATATTGATCTTGTTGCGTGGTTTCAAGAATTTGAAAATCCTATGGATATTGGCTTGAAAATTATACAATATGCAAAAATCATGATGTAGAATTTTTGGCTATGATTTAATGGATTGTGTTCTTTAGCCAGGACTTACCATATCATTCAGAATGCAATATTGCAATCTCGAGATTCTCCACCCAAATGTCTTATTTGTTGGTAGATGCGAAAGCAGTAACTTGCACTTGTTCTGGAACCCACTAAAAGATTAGTATATTGGCACTATGTTTTTTAGTTTATTATAGTTTATTTGTTTTAATTTTCTTTCTATATAATTATAGAAATAAAGATCGGTAAATGGATAGAGTATGTGGTACTGAAATAGTGCTTCATCTTATGCACTCTTTGGTTTTGATAGATCCAATTACTGAACTGAAGAATACCAGTTTAACACATTTGGGATGTGTGGCATGATCTGTTTTGCATTTTGGTGGAAAAATTCTATTTTTGATGGGTGATAAAATCAAGCATATATTATAGTAAGGTAACCATTGCCAAAAACCAGGCCAAACCATTATGTTGGAGCCAATGGCACAAACACAGGCTGTGTGTAGCTGGATCATAGAGTTGCAATATCTTGAGAAATGGGGGGTTTGGTTTCAAATCCAACTAAGGCCCATACCAATGTTGTAGTTATCATATTGGAACCCGTATCAGAAGGGCTGGCGATACGGGTGTATCATAAGATACGGAAAAAACCTATTTTAAAAATTACAAAAATAAAAAATACACAAAAATCAGATTTTTTTTTCCAAAAATAAAAAAATCATAAAATAAAATAGAAAAAAAGAAATCAAATTTAAGCATTATGAACAATTAAACATGCACATGTACTGCTATAACATGTGAAACAATGTCGTAAAAAACTAACAACTAACAAAAACAAAAGGTTTACTATTAAAGAGTCACATTAGATAAACAAAAGAAAAAGGTTTTGAGTAAACAAATTATAACAATCACATAATAAAAAAATAAAATAAAATTTAAAATAACTAAATATCATGTCGTATCACATTAAAGATTCAGGGGGTTATATCGTCTCGCATGGACCAGCGATACTGCTATACACCATATTGTTTCGTACGATACTGATAACACTGGGCCATAGAACAGCTTCTCTCTTTCTCTCTCTCTCTCTCTCTCTCTCTCTCTCCGCACACACACGCATAACCGCTTGCTGATGTATAAATGGGAATAAAAGTGAATACAAAAGATTGATGAATCACAAATGCATGTGTATACATACACACACAACATATTGCTGATGCAAATGGGAATGAAAGTAAATGCAGGTGTCCACGCACACACACATGACCTATTGCTGATGTTAATGGGAATGGAAGTAAATGCAGCGAGTTAAAGAATCACATATGGTAGTTAATTATTGTTGTTTCAAGGTCTATGTAGTCAAAATCGGTGACTAGACTAGGCACCTAGTCGCCCTAGGTGTTGGGTCAGTGCCTTGTCCAGGGCACTTAGGCAAGGTCTCAATTTGTTCGATTAGTCCCTGTCTAGGCCACCTAGGCCCAAAATGGTCTTTTTTTTCACCATCTATATATTATATGTTTTTCCATATTTATATATGTTATATACAAACTGTATTTTTTTTAGATGTATATCTACTCTTTTTCTTCAGATATATAAATATATATTCTATGTTTTTTTTCAGATATATGTATATATAGGCTTTATATATACATATCTATGTCACATGGGTACAGGTACGAAGGGTACGGCATGACAATTCTTAAAACAGCGGGTATGGGGGCATGGCTATATATATTGTTAATATATATATATATATATATATATATATATATATATATATATATATATATAATTTTCTGTTTATTCCAAAATATCCGATAGGGGAATTTTGGTCTTTTCACATGTAAATATAAGTTGTTTATTAAAACAACTTGTTTTAGGTTTTATTTTCCTTTTTTTTTTAGAACCATTGGGGATCCCACATATGGAGTCATTGAGGTCCCCAACCACTACCCTTCGTATAGATCACTGTCCAAGTTGTTCAAGAATTATAAAGCCATATCCATGTACCCATATTTTTATAGTATAGATCATAAGGACTTAAAGTTCAAGAATTTGCACTTAAGATGAGATTCATGCTTTATTGTTGTGGAATAAAAAATTTTAATTTGTGGGGGGAGGGGGAGAGGGAATTGGTGGCAATGTTTTGTAAATCAGAGGATTTAATTTCTGCAGTTTATTTATTAAAAACACATGCATTAGATTAGGAATTATTTTTGCTTTTAGGCAGACTTTTAAAAAAACCTTCAAATTGATGGCTCATATACACCAGAACCTTGTAATAAATAACAGTTTTTTTGTTAGAATAACTTGATCAAATAAATGTTTTCAATTTAGTAATAATAAACCATCTTCAGGCTCAGAATAAAAAAATGTCCTAGTAATAACTCTGGTATTGTACTAAACATGTCTTATACCTGTATATCTATGCGACTTAGTGAGGTAGATAGAACATTGTTGAGAAGAAACTGAAGTTATGAGTTCTTAATGTGTTACCTGTTTATTTATTAACAAATGTTTATGTAATTAATTCATCAGGCTAGTTTCATCATATTTGTTCTCGATGATGGTTAAAGGGTAAGCTTTTGTACTTATCCAACCATCAGATGTAATTTTGTGCACAGGCTTTGAGATCTGGTTCCATTGTGTCTGTTAAACTGTCCTCTAATTTCCATGCAAGTGAGAACAATGTTATGAGAAAAATTGTTTACATCAGTTAGGTTTTCATAACAGGCAGAGTTGTAGACTTTTATATATTACACCTAGGTCATGATAATCTTCATGTATTTTTTATCTGGCAGTTGATGGTAATGGATATTTTTTTTATCTGAAAGAGAAAAATTGTTAGTAATCTTATTGTATGTATTTGATGTATCAATGTGCATTCCGTTTCTAAGATTGTCTCAGATCCTGTGAATAATATACAGAGATATGTCATTTTCTGTGTCCTATCAATTTCATCCACTAGAGCAAATTCTTGATAAGTCCTAGTTTTTGAGTGCAGGGTCAGAAGTCGTTGGCACTAGATACAGCGATTGGAATGTGGCAGTTATTATTTGCTGAAAAGCAGTGGCCTCTGGTTGACCACTGGTGCCAGTTTTTGCAGGTATCTTAGATTGCAAATTTTGGTTTTTGGGCTTCATACCTTGTTAATTAAAAAAGTCTATGCCTATCATTCTTCTTTCTAATAATGGGAAATCTCAACCTTTTTTCACCATGCATAGCAATCTTTTGGTGCATTCTTTGCTATAAAGAATTTTGTTCTGTTCCTATTAGCTAAAAGACTGTTCTTTTCTGTATTGGTATTCTTGTTGTAAAAGCCTAGCAATGTTGGTCAATTCTAACGTTGATTTATATTGCTATTTTACTATTGAATTGCATGATGTAATCTGTCTTTCAAATTGTTAAGTGTATGAAAACTTGAAGGCTTTTTAAAACCTGTCATTGTCTGTTGAGATGGTATGTTGTCCATTTGGTTTTTATGTAAGAGATGTAATCGACTTTCGTATACAATGAACTTGTTATGCGTCCTATGTAACGACCCCAAACTCACCCTTGAAAATATCCAGAATTTTATGACCCCCTTTCCCATATTAATTCCATTAGTGTGTGTAGTTGGTGTAATTTATATTCCAATAACACCCCTGATACATGGTCCTTATTAAAATGGACAGAAAAAGACCTCACTTTGTAACAATCATGATTGGAGGTAAATAATTAATCAATCTAACATTCAGGTACATATTAATTTGAAGATGTGCTTCCTCGGTTTGTTGGAGATTGTACTATTGATTCCATGATAATCAACTTATTTACTTGTTACAAAATGATTCTTTCTTTGATGTACAAATGTTAAGTCAGGCTTCCCTATTGCTATATAATGCAATGCTGTATACAGAAATATGAAGTAGCTAAGCATCTCTTCAGATTAGAAGTCCATGTTATGAGCTTCTAACATGTTTTCACTTGTCAACTCAGTTTTATTCAATATGATGGAATCAAGCATTTGAGTTTGTATTTAGCGTCTATTATTAGCTTAGCATTTTGAAATAATTATGTATGGTAAGAAAGTGGCTCATCTTGTATAGTAAGATATTCTCGACATATTGATTCTGCCTTAATCTGTGCATTTCAATAGTCTAATAAATTTATTTTCAGTTGTTTTTTGTTTGCATGATTTTGTCTTTCTACTCCTTTATCCCATTGAAATGGGTTGGTCTGCAAATGAGTCTAACTTGACAAATTTAGGCTGGGCACTGCCTACTGCATCTGATAAGTTTGGTGCTATGTCATACAGACACTTCACTTAATGTGTATCCTATATCAACACATGTCACTTGGACATCCAAGAGCACTTGATGGATACAATTAAACTAACTTCACACATAGTCAATAGTGTGTCATTAACTTTATCTATTTCTTTTTATAATCTTATTACTTCCTTTTTATTCACTTGAGTTCTTTTTCTTTTAAAATTTGTCATCAAGTATATTATATTTTAATTTCAACTTAGTTTTATTATTTGATGTTCCTAATTATAATGATTTAAAATTGTAGTTTTATACACAAACACATACATATACATGTGTGTACGTCCATGTCCCCATGTCCTAGTTTTTGAGAATTATTGTATCCTACTAAGCGTATCCACATCGTATCCCATACTTTCATCCATATCCATCTGACAGGTTTGGTGGATGGACGCTGACTCCATTCCCCTTGAACCTAGGCTAGCTTTGATTATTCCTCACCAGGGTCCACATCCGATTAGTTGGATTAATTTTGTCCTGTCTAATCTCACCACAGATTTACCTAGTGTGTGTTCACTTATTGGGTAAGGTGTGTAAGGATCCAAGCACTTCGCCCTTAGTTTGTAAATTTCAACCCTGATCTGTATATGAATCATTGGAATCTGTTTCATGTCCAAAATTTTTACAAAAGAAAAGAATTTATTTTTCAGATGAGATCCTGATTCAGATGTAGATCTGCCTGGCATAGATCTGGCTTGCATTGAGTTGAACTGTGTTGGACCTGTTCACAGCAGTGACAACTAAATAATGTTACTTTGCAATCACTTTGTTCATGCTTATATATTGTTATCCTGATGGGTGGGATTAAGCTCTAAATTAGCTTTAGCCTACAGTGTGGCCACTTCTCTTAGCTGAGGTTGTTATATATGTGACGTTTTAATCTGATATTCACTTAGGAAAAATTGTTTATGTGCTATAAAATATAACTATTGCCATAAGCCTTAGCCTTTTTTGTTCTTTGATCCAGAGATGCATTTTTTATAGCATTGACTTGGAATTATTTCACATCCGAAACCTTGAAATAATAATGACTTTGGTTGCATTGTGATCTATAGGCAAAGCACAATAAAGCAATTTCAAGGGACACCTGGTCTCAGCTTTTGGAGTTTGCCAAGGTATTAATATGTTTTGTGTGATTGTTTTTGGCTGAGGTTTAACACTTGGGTGCCGGTTTTGACTTTAGTTGTTAAGCGGCCAATAGCTAACATAGTCTGACGACTTCAATGGAGGCTACAATTATGATTCTTAACTAACAAAAACTTGGATTGAGTTGCTAATTGACTTACTGTCAGACACTGGAATCTATAATCAATTAGATTTGTCCTTGGAAGTTTTTGGCCAATGGATCAATCTTGGGCTCATGCCAACTCTTGATTCTGTTTGGGCAAGCTGTAGTTGTTTCACAACTATTTCTTTCTGTTTCTCTAGTTTGCTGCTGCTTCGGCCTGTATTTCTTTCTGATGTTTACGTTACCAAGTTGTCAAACATATTTTGATCATTAGGTTGACAAACTTGTTGGATTTTGCTGATTACTGAGTTCAACGGCAACTTCTTTAATGGATGATGATAAAACTTGTGTTTGCTTGTGTCTAATATTGCATTAAGATTTTAAAGTGTAGGAAGACTTTGCCCAGCTTGTTTCTGGGAGCAGTTCCATGTCTCATCTTTTTCGTGATTTTACTTGAAAAATTGATGGTTGAGAGTCTGCGAATTCAGAATCCATAATTATATTGGTTCTTGTGATAATTTAGTTGAATGATAAACAAAATTTTGTAGGATTTAGCTTTTCCTAAAGGGTTTCTGAGTTTGAGAGCTTATCCAGCCAAATTGCTTATCTTGCACAGTGCCTAGTGCTGATGCAGAGCTGAGTCCTGAGCCTTTGATTCAAATGTGTGTGTGTGTGAGAGAGAGACAGAGACATAAAAATTGGTAGTTCTCTGGTGTTTCACATACAGTTTGTCGATTAGCACACTCAGAATGCACTTGTAGATGCAAAAACATGCTTATCTGCATACATATGTGCACATCCTAGCAATTGTAGCATTTCATGTATGTTTGTGGTAATGTATATACTAAACTAAATCTATATAAGCATGCATTGTATTGTCCATAGTACTGATGTGCCTGCAGACATGCGCATGTATGCACCACCCACTGTGCACATTTTGCAAACTCATACATGAATAAATGATCTCTGCTAATGTCACATTGACATGTCATTTTGTGGGATGTAAGGGGCGACACGAGTCAGACACATTATTACATACTGGCACAATTCTGGCACATATAGACATTATTTTAGTATATTTTAATACTTGATAATATTTTTCAAAAATACTTTTTTATATATTAAAATATCAATTAATTTTTTATTGATTAAAAAGTTAAAAAAAATCCATTTCACCATATTCTATTTTTCAAATTTTTTTTGAACTCATGTATCGAACTAGTCATGTGTTAGCTTGTACACCAATGTTGTAATTATCGTATCGGAATGGCTGGTGATACAGATGTATCGTCCATATCCTATTGTCCGATACAAAAAAAGGCCCATTTTAAAAATTGCAAAAAAATACAAAAAATCAGAAAAAGTTTCAAAAAATAAAAAATCATTGAATGAAATTAAAGAAAATCAAATTTAAGCATTATAAACAATTAAACATATACATGTATTGCTATAATATGCGAAACAATATTGTAACAAACTAACAAAACAAAAGGTTTACTATTAAAGAGACACATTATATAACAAACAAAAGAAAAAAGTTTCGAGTAATCAAAGTTTCATAATGTCTTCCACTAATTACAATAAGTTCAAAAGTTGAATAATGTGTGTTCTGTTAAATTATGTACATTAATCATATTATGTAATATATATATTTTATATATATATGGTAATACATATACATATATTAATATATATGTATATGTATCTACTCAAATATATATATATATATAAAATATATATTTCTATTTATTTTGTCATAAGGGTAGTTTAGTCTTTTCCCTATTTTTGCGCACATTCACTTTTCGGATGTGACTGTAATTATGTTTCTTTTATTTTTATTTTTCTTTTTGTTCTTTTTATTTCTTTTTTGGATTTGTACCTAAAAGGTACCTTGGGGGGCCCACCAACATAGTCGTTGGGCCCTCTCCAACGGTCACATTTGTGACCGTTGGAGGGGCTCCAACGACTATGGGTGGAGCCCCTCCAAGGCCCCCTTTAGTGATGTTATAAATAGGGGTTCTCCCCTTTGTATTTCTTCATGGCTTTGAGTCAAAGCCCAAGTTCTCAATAAATTGATTCCATTATTTTATGCCTTTGTGCATTTGTGAGTTATTTGTGGGTTGTGCTTTTTGTGCACAAGTGTTCTAAAGTGTTCTTATTGTGCTTTCGTGGTGGGTTCAATATCAAGAATATTAAGGTCTTGATATTAGTATCTTGTTGGAGATACTTTCACATGGTATCAGAGCCTCGTTGGAAGAAAGAAGATCGTGCATTTCGCCTCTTGTGAAGCACCTCGAAAATCGTGCCCTCAAGCTAGTGAAGTTTTTGAGTAAAGCATTTGCTCCGGGCAATATTTTAGAAGCAACTTTTGTCAAGAAAAGGTTGAAAATCCGTTAAGGTACGCTTTATTTTTCATCTTCTCTTCTCCATAATGGGTGAAAAAGACTCCCACTTCTCTCTTGGTTTTAAACTTAGTGGTTCAAACTACCATGTTTGGGCCGGCAACATGGAAGCCCACATCAAAGGGAAAGGTCTTTGGGGTTATGTTCAAGGATCCATATCGGAACCCGAACCCAAGCTTTCTATTATAGAGAAAGGGGAAATCAAAATTCTTGAAGGAGAAGATAGACAAAAGGCCTTAGAAGAATATTCCAAAAGGCATGATGAGTGGGAAATGAAGAACTTCAAAATTTTGTCTTGGATTTTTTCGTCCGTTGAAACCAAGATCAATGCCAACATCATCAAATTTAAAAGGGCCTCCGAAGCTTGGTTATACCTTGAAAAAATGTATACGTCAAGGGACTTGTCTCACAAATACTACCTCCAAAAGAAAGCCTTGACTCTTCAACAAAATGATTTATCTATTCGGGAATATTTTGCCGAATTATCATCTATTTGGGACGAGCTTGCCATGCTCGAACCAAAATGGAGTGGAGAAGCTATTGAGTTAAGGCACAAACAACTTGAGGAAGATCGTTTCTTCAACTTCTTAAATGGTCTTAGACCCGAATTTGAGCAAATTCGGTCCTCCCTTCTATCGGCTTTTACCTCCCCATCTATTGAAGATGTCATCACCAAGCTAAGTGGTGAGGAAACACGTATGGGGATTAGTAAAAATAACCCAAGCATTCTTGCTACACCTTCTCAAAATGACTATGAAGTGGTCAATGCCGTGTCAAGACCCGGTAATAATTTGAAGACCTACAAACCGCCCCATTTCAAAAATCAAGGGCAAAATGATCGATATGGCAAGAGAGATTATAGCAAATTAACTTGCCATTTTTGTAAAGAACCGGGACATATCAAACCAAATTGTCCTAAATGGAAGAAATTCCTCGCCGCGGCTTTAGCATCCCAATCGGAGGAACGGCCTTCAACATCGAATGAACCTCTTTCGCTTCATCAAATTATGGATGCTCTTCAACCTCTTCTCAAAGGAGGCACTTCTGGAGCCGCCATGTCATCTTCTTCCTCTCTTGGTAAGACATCTTGGCTACTTGATTCTGGTGCTTCGTTTCATATGACTCCAAGTCATTGTTTTCTCTCTAATTATTCTGAAAATCGCCTTCCATCTTTTGTCTCAACCGCGGATGGAACCCCTCTTGAAATTAAAGGAATGGGTAATTTTGAAAAACAAGATTTTTTTATCCCAAAAATTCGTTTTATTCCAAAACTAAACTTAAATTTACTTTCCGTTTCTCAACTCTCGGACTATGGTTGCGATATAAAGTTCTCTTCTAATAAATGTTGGATACAGGATCGCCAGTCCGGGAAATTGATTGGGGAAGGCTCTAGGAGAGGAGACCTCTACTATGTTGATTTTCTTAAAATTCCCAAGAATCAATTTTGTAATGTTGCTCAAAACAAAGATATTCATGTATGGCATAAGAGATTGGGTCATCCCAACATTGTTAAAATCTCTTATTTGCCTTTTGTTAAGAATCTTTGTAATGAAAATTTTGTTTGTAATGAATGTATTCTTGGAAAAATGAGAAGTCTTCCTTTTCCTCAAAGATCCATGTTTACAACAAAACCTTTTGAAATCGTTCACTCCGATGTATGGGGTCCAGCTCCGGTGATATCCAAGGGAGGTTTTTCGTACTATGTTATCTTTGTGGATGATTTCACTAGGTTTAGTTGGATATATTTTCTTAAACATAAATATGAAGTTTTTTCAACTTTCAAAACATTTCATATGATGGTTTTAAATCAATTCAATGGAAATTTGAAAATTTTTAGAACTGATTCAGGTGGCGAATACCTTTCCAATGAATTTAAAAGCTATCTTGAAAACTATGGAATTCTTCATCAAAAATCTTGTCCCAAAACCCCCCAACAAAATGGGTTGGCTGAACGGAAACATAGGCATATTATTGAAACCACACGAACCTTGCTCATTTCTCAAAATATACCGAAAAAACTCTGGGCGGAGGCTGCTCTTACCTCTGTCTATCTCATAAATAGACTTCCATCTAAAAACTTGAACAAGATTTCCCCGTTTGAAAAATTATACGAAAAAGAACCTGATTATAGCAGGTTAAGGGTTTTTGGATGTAAATGTTTTGTCCTTACTGATAAAAATGACAAACTCTCCCCTAAGGCCATTCCTTGTGCCTTTCTTGGTTACTCTGAAACTCATAAAGGTTTTCGCTGTTATGATGTTAAGAGTGATAAACTTTATGTTTCCAGAAATGTAAGCTTCTTGGAAAATGTTAGTGGTTTCGAAAAACTTGAAACTAATGATGAGAATATAGATTATTCTTTTCTGTTTGATTTGTTAACTGAAGATGATGATACTAGCGATGATGAAACAAATCTAAATGTTGAATCTCATACTGATCAATCCATTAATGAAGAACCACATAGAGATCCTATAACCTACTCTCATAGAGATAGGAGTACTTTTAGAAGTGCTCTCGAAAGATATGATAGTGAGTCTACCCCTTCAAGTGAAGGAAATCTTTGTAGGACCGAAAGATCAAGAAAACCCCCTTCTAGGTTCATCTCATATGAGTCTTTTTCACCAAAATATAGAGCCTGTCTAAGCGTCATTCACTCGTACATAGAACCTAGGGATTTTGAGGAAGCACGTAAATACCCAGAATGGATAGTTGCTATGAACAATGAACTTGAAGCCCTAAAGAAAGCAAGAACCTGGGAGTTTCAAGACCTTCCTAAAGATAAGAAAGCAATAGGGTGTAGATGGGTGTTTAAAGTCAAAACTAAGTGTGATGGGTCTCTTGAGAGATATAAGGCCCGCTTAGTTGCAAAAGGGTATGGTAAAAAATATGGGATTGATTATGAGGAGACTTTTGCCCCCGTTGCACGGATGGTCACCGTCCGATGTCTTATAATTGTTGCTTCAATAAACAAATGGAACATCTATCAGATGGATGTTAAGAATGCGTTTTTAAACGGAGATCTAAACGAAGAAGTATATATGGATGTTCCTCCTGGAATGGAGTATCCTAAAGGGAAAGTGCTTCGTCTTCGGAAAGCACTGTATGGTTTAAAACAAGCTCCCAAAGCTTGGTATGATAGGTTTAACTCTGTAATGTTAGATAATGGTTTTTCATCATGCTTTACTGATACTGCTTTGTTTGTTAGAAAGTCTAATGCAGGGATTGTTATTCTGTTGCTATATGTGGATGACATGCTTATTACTGGGAGTGATTCTAAAGGGATTAAAAGCATAAAGTCCATATTAAAGGATAAGTTTGAAATGTCTGATTTGGGTTTCTTAACTTATTTTCTGGGTATTGAGGTTGCATACTCTCATAGAGGGTACTTTTTGTCTCAAACTAAGCTTGCATCTGAGATTATTGACAGGTCAGGTATTACAGATGATAAAGTTTGTGAAACTCCTGCTATAGTAGGAGCAAAAATGAAGATTGATGATGGTGTTCCTCTCTTCGATCCTACTCCCTACAGGCAACTAGTAGGCTCGTTGATGTATCTAAGTATCACCAGACCCGATATCTCACATGCGGTGCATACGACAAGCCAATTTCAGCATGCACCAACTTCTGTTCACATGGGTGCTATCTTGCGTGTCGTGAGATACCTAAAGCACACTATTAATAAGGGAGTTTTTTTGTCTTCCTGTTCTGAGTTAAAATTAATTGCTTATACTGACTCTGATTGGGGAGGTGACCCAAATAACCGTCACTCCACCACTGGTTTTTGTGTTTTCTTAGGAGACTCATTGATCTCATGGAGATGCAAGAAGCAGCAAAAGGTATCTCTATCATCAACTGAAGCTGAATATCGTGCCATGGCAACTACTACCATGGAAATTGTTTGGATTCATCAGTTGCTGGAAGATATGGGAATCAAAATTGAAGGGCCTACCAAGCTTTGCTGTGACAACAAAAGTGCGATTTATATTGCTAAAAATCACACTTTTCATGAGCGGACTAAACATATCGAGATGGACTGTCACTATGTTCGGGAGGCGTATCTCCAAGGAATCATTGACCTTCCATATGTCACGTCCGAGTATCAGTTGGCAGACTTCTTCACTAAAGCCTTGTGTGCTCCGCGCTTCAACTTCCTTCTTAGCAAACTCTCGGTCATCCTGCCCTAAGTTTGAGGGGGGGTGTTAAATTATGTACATTAATCATATTATGTAATATATATATTTTATATATATATGGTAATACATATACATATATTAATATATATGTATATGTATCTACTCAAATATATATATATAAAATATATATTTCTATTTATTTTGTCATAAGGGTAGTTTAGTCTTTTCCCTATTTTTGCGCACATTCACTTTTCGGATGTGACTGTAATTATGTTTCTTTTATTTTTATTTTTGTTCTTTTTATTTCTTTTTTGGATTTGTACCTAAAAGGTACCTTGGGGGGCCCACCAACATAGTCGTTGGGCCCTCTCCAACGGTCACATTTGTGACCGTTGGAGGGGGCTCCAACGACTATGGGTGGAGCCCCTCCAAGGCCCCCTTTAGTGATGTTATAAATAGGGGTTCTCCCCTTTGTATTTCTTCATGGCTTTGAGTCAAAGCCCAAGTTCTCAATAAATTGATTCCATTATTTTATGCCTTTGTGCATTTGTGAGTTATTTGTGGGTTGTGCTTTTTGTGCACAAGTGTTCTAAAGTGTTCTTATTGTGCTTTCGTGGTGGGTTCAATATCAAGAATATTAAGGTCTTGATATTAGTATCTTGTTGGAGATACTTTCACATGTTCTTCCATAATAGTACCTCTCTTCTTTCTTGTCTTCACTAATCATAATAAATTAAGAAGAAATTTCTACCTTTTTGTTCCCATGGCTTATGAAATAAGTGAATAGGGCTCTACTAAAGCCTTATTTACGTAAAAGTTGTCACTAAAAGTGAAAAAGGATCCAAAATAAATTACCTGAAAATTTTCAACAAAAAAATTGTGGAAAAATAGCCACATCTTACGGGCAGTGCAATACGATACAGACCAATACACTGCATTTCTGATTCGAGGGGGTATATCGTATCGCATGGGCTAGCGATACTACGATACACTGTATTGTATCGTACGATGCAATGCAATACTGATAACATTGTCATACACGTCTATATAACATATTTTGAAACATCTTGAAAGAAAAATTGAGTTTGATATATTTTTGATAATCCATCAATGCTTTTGGCCACTCATTTGCGGTTTGTTGCTGATTATATGTCCATGTTTATGAAGTCTTTGGCAGATCAATCTTCTATGAAATAATAGGTTTGTTGCTTTTCTTTCATTTTTCAATTCCATAAATGTCTCCAAAGCAAGAAGAGCTAATGACCGTTCTTGGGATTCTGGCTACTTGATTGATTTGGTGCGAGTGCTTCAAGACATCAAAATGCATGTTGGGCTCAGGCAAAACAAATCCCAATAATTTAAGCGGACATTTTTTTCTTTTATTTTTCTTGTTTATCAGAAAAAATAGGAATTGAATCCAAGGTTCCTTTGATGTCGCTTACACGAGTCTCCAGTTGGACTTCTGGTAACTTTTGAGAAGTATGCACCATTTTTTTTCTGTTCTTTTTTGTTTGTAATCCACAATCAGAGAAATTGAACCCAAGGCATCTTCTTGGTTAAGATATTGCATTCGTTGCCTTTTGACGACCAAGTCCAATCTCCTGTTGGCAACTTTACTGGTAATAATTTAGATTTGACCTTGGTACTGGATGCATTCCAAGTTTTCCAACTTCCTTCGTTAACATATGCTGCCACCAGGGGTTGAATTATTTACATCTTGAGTTTATTGCTTCACACAGAATGTTGACCCCATGCTATCCAATTACGATGCTGAGGGTGCATGGCCGTATTTGATCGATGAGTTTGTGGAGTACCTAACGGAGAATGGGATCATTCAAAGGTGTGGCTGAGATGGATTATTCTACAGATTGTGGAAGGTGAAGTGTTATAATAACATATGCTTGAGTTTGGCTTGCACATATAAGTGAATTAAAACTGCTTCACAGGAGTCATCCTGTTGAAAAGAACATGAACCTCAATATTCTCTTGTTAAAGAAGTGGGCATCTGCAAAAAATGAATGTGGGCAGTGAGTCTGCGATTCTTGCGGGTATTTATTCTGTTTGTAATCCTGTTGGGAATCTAGTGAATTTTACCTTAGTAGAACACGCAAATCTAACTAGTCTACATGTAGATAGGCTGTGCAATGCTCAAGTTTCCGATTCCTTGTTTTATATATTTGTTTTTGTGTTTTTGTTCCATATGTAGAGTCTTGTATAAATTGCAGGTTCTGATGGCCTTTAGATGGAGTTGAGATGTTCTTCACCTGCTCTGTAAGCCCTTTAAATTGAGGGGATTGGTTGACAATGTTGATCACACATGCACTCCATTCCTCAAAAGTTTTGATCCCATGGAAAATGGTTTACAGTGGAACACCATATGGGACGTGGCCAATATTGGCAACAAAGCGATAGCAATTGCTGTTCGTATGAAAATTAAAAGGGAGGCTGCATGTCTTTGATGGTGTTTCTTCACTTGGGCCACGCCTAGAAGTGGTAAAATTTATCATAGAAAAATCAAATCTTCCAATCATATGAAAAGCACGAGGCATATGACTTGGAAACCACCATTTCTCCAGGAAAATTTTGATAGGTATGGATGTGAATCACGATGATACAAGTACTTCTATACAAAATCTAATACTTTTTTTTACTCCTCTTTTCCCTTGGGAGACTTGTATGAGTAGTTCAAGTATGGTTTGGTAACAGGTTGAGATGTTTTTATAATTGGATCTTACATTACAGTTAACAATAAGTGCATTGTGATCCAAGAGGAATTTTTTAAAGATAGTCCACTTGGATTATGGGGATTTGAACTAATTTTCTTATTCGGAAAATGATTGTACTGTACAGTAAAAATGACGGGTTTTCTTAAAAACTTCACAATTTGCGATATTCTCTCTATGTCCAAAACCGTAAATAGATTGTTTAAATGTCTCTTTTACTTTTTGCATGCATGAAATTGATGTTCGCGTGATATATTGCTTTGCTCTTCGAGTGTTGCATACACCCACTTGAAATAGGGTCTGCACGTTTTTTGCGGACTTTACGAAGTTCGCATAAAATTACTTGTGAACTTTCTGTTAAACTTGAATAAAATGAGGAAGTCCGCATATTTTATGTGGACTTGAAAAAGTCAACACATTTTATACAGACTTTCTCAAGTCTGCGTATATTTTATGCGGACTTGAGAAAGTTAGCACATATTTTGTGCGAACTTTTTATATTTTATGCAGACTTTCTCAAGTCTACTTATATTTTATTGAGACTTCTTCATCCTTGCCTATGTTTGTTGTTTGCTGTTTAGGATGGACCATTTGTCTTTCGGATGACATTTATCTTCAATTGCTTATAAAAGCTAACATCATGATCCATTTCTTTCTTTTTTTTTTCTGTTTTTTTAGACTTTTGGTGCAGGCGATTAGAGAATAGTATAGAATAGACAAAAAATGTACAATCTTAGAGGTTTTAGAACATGTTTCTATTCTGGTTTTGAAACTCAAAAATTTTTCGGTTCTGATTCAAAACATGAAAGTTATAGGCTTGTGTTTCAGATTTTCAACCATTGCAAAAGTATAAGTTTTTGACATCTAATGAGAGATGCAAATATGTGAGCAGAGAGAGATTGTTTTCTGCAAAAAATAATCACATATTTGAGAGGAAGTTTATATATATAAGAGAAGTTTGCATGTGTTAAGGGTAAAAAGGTTTTTTTAAATTCAAATATTTACGATTTTGGACATGAGAGATAATATAAAAAATTATAGTTTTTTTAAAAAAATACAGCAAATTACATTCATTTTCTTATTTTGCATGCAATTCCATATTATTACTATAGTATTGCAAAATAAGTTTGTTTTTTAAATTTTTTTGGCTGTACATAAATAATATAATCGCAATTAACAAAAAACTCAGCTCTTATAGGGATCATCCATGGATTTAGAAAATCAATTTGGATATTTGAACCCCTTTTTTTTATCTTGGAACCCTTGCCGAGAACCGTGCACTTAATGAGCGTGGGTAAACCTTGGGTGGGGCCACTGATATGGCGATACCCAAGCGTTTATGGAACCACCGCTAAAGCTACTCGAACTTGGTAAGAAGGGTCAGCACCTTCTCCCTAAGCCTGCTGCCACTCGGGCGACCTGGGTGGGTGTGGCTATTTGAACATTTTTAATTTGTTTCTTTTTAAAAACCAAAAAGATGTGTGCCCAAATAGCATATACTAAGAACAAAAGGCTTTAGATACACGATGGATCATGAAATACTATTTTCACATCGCCTTGACCAAAACCACTTACATCGGAATTACTTGTTAATGGATGATAAAGATTGATGCATTTACCTTCAGAAACATGTGCTGGATTTGGAGGTATAAGTATCAACCGATAGGAAAAGACAGGAGGGGACCTGCTTCGAGAATTAAAATGCCTTACTTGACCTTTCTTAGTACTGAGATGTGCAAATATTTCGTGTGAAAAAAATTCACTTGTTTGAGTCACATGGGAAGTTTTTTGCTTTTCATATTTGATTAGAAATTTTCCTCTTTTTCCTACTTCCAAACATGGCCTTACCGCTGTTATGCTTTCAAACTGTAGAAAAAGCTAACATAATTAAAAGAACCTTTGTGGGATAAGTTCTTGATTCCATGAACTATGTTCATCTTTGAATTGGTTGCCATGTGAAACAAGAGCGTGGGATGTGTGCAGTTGTCAAACGCAGTAATTTTCTTGAAATTGCTTGGATGACTCCCCGTGTAATTTTCTGGTCACCTATCTCTAGTAATTCTTTAAAAACTATAATTTAATTTTAACTCTTCCTTAAATGGTCCTCTCTCTCTACACTTAAAATGGGAATAAGAAGGGGGAACAATAAGAAGAGATCCCTATTTCTATTGGTTTTAATTTTTTCGGGCTTTGTCCGAAACAGTTTTTAGACAAAATCCAACATGAACTGTAATATCGTGTGTGTTTTTCACAATTTTAAATTTTGAATTTCTGAAATTTGGCTAAGTATTTTATAAAGTCGATAAAAATCATGAAAAATAACTTTGATTATAGGTGGCGTCAACGGGGTTCGGGCGTGGACATGGGCCTACTGACAAGACCAAAATGAGGCGAATAATATTTGTAAAACCTTTTGTTTTTAACCTTTAAATTTAAGCAAAAATTGAGCAAAATTTAGGTTAATTTCAGGTGAAAATCAGGTAAGTATGCCGTTAGATGCGTCTCATAATTTTGAGAACTATGATATTTCATTTTTTTTTGAAATCGGGTTACGGTTGGCCCCAAAATCATATTTTTAAAAAATAACCTGCCTCTATTTTTATATTTTTTGGATTGGATCGAATAGGACTTGATCTATTTGATCCAAGTTGATATAGATCTGGACCCAGTCCAGGACTTATATTAATTAGGATCTGGTCTAGGTTGGATCCATATGGATTTTGGATATGAATTTGGATCTTAGATTCAAATCTGGATCTAAAATTCAAGTACAACCAATGTAAAACTTTAAAATTAATTTAAATATTAAATTAAGAGAGAATTATGCTATGAGAGGACTTCTAGAGGGGGGAGACACCCTCTAGAATATTATAAAAATTAATTATTTAATAATTAAATATTAAATAATTAATACAAATATTAACTAATTAAATTTTAAAATTTGTATTTATTGGATAAGGTGGAGTTCTACATAGCGTAGAACTCTACTTAGATAGGTGTTCTAGATAGATCTCTAATTATATATATATATATATATATATGAGAAGTTAGAGAGAGTTTCCTTTAAAGGACTCTAGAGGGGACGTCACCCTCTGTCTAGAAGACAAAAAAAATTTATATAAGGGTCTAACTCGTCTTTCTCTCTAGATTTCGTTTTCTAAAGAGAGAGAGCACGAAAGAGAGAGAGAGAGAAAAAAAAGGAAAAAGAAAGAAAGAAAGAAAGAGAGGAAAATAGAAAGAAGAAGAAGAGGGAGGAGGAGTCGATCTGTCATTTCCACCCACTATCCGACGATTTTATGATCTTTCTATTCTTCCAAACTAAGATTCGAGTTCCTCTCTAGGTTCGAACAATGAGAAACAAGTTTAAATCAATTTCATGTAAGATTTTCAAGGAAAAAATGAAATCAGATTTTTGAAATCATGTTTTAAAATTTTGGTTTTTGTAATTTTTTGGATGAATTAATCTTACAAACGATTTCTAGGTATAATCAAGGATTTAACATGGGGTATTCTTAAGTTGACATGTGCTATTAATTTCTTGCTTCTAAATCTTGTTTTCATGCTGAATACATGTATATATATGAATTCTTAGCCCTATCCACAGGTTGGATCTTTAATCACTTATGTTAAAAAAGAAAAATATGGGTGTGTGTAAACATATTCAGGCCTATCGATCTTAATGATTATTGTATAGGCATATTATCGGATCTCATGGTTCAAGCATAAAACAAAATAAATACTTATGCTATGATGTAAATTCAGTTAATGTGTTTTTATTTCTTTCTCTCACGTGAAATCGACATATGCTAGTTATGCTGTCCTCTTTGACAAAAAAAAAATTATACAGGCACATGTTGTTAGCCTATTTAGTTATTGGATCATGTGTACAACCGACAATTGTATTTTTTTCTGCTATGAACCGACCTGCAACATGTATACTTACATGCCTGTAGATCGGTTACAAATCTGCATCACATAGTATGCACGCAAATATGGTACAGATCTGCAACATATCTATATGGGTGCAGATCCAGCCCAGATCTGCCAAGTGTCTCATGCATGCATATTTGCGGACTGTTATGCAAATTTTATTTCTTTTGGGAATTGTAATCAAACTCATTAAACCATATAGAGGACTGTTACAAAAAAATTCAGTTTGTTTGACAGAAGAAAATCAAATTTTAACATGCTACCCATGGACTGTTATTAACTCGTGAATGTTGGACTGATAAACAATTTTTTTTTCATATCTCACCGTGAACTGTTGTATGATTGGCTGGTTCTGGCCAGCTGTCATCAGTTGAGTTTCACTGTATGAAACTCGGTTTTTGACAACATTATGTGACTGTCATAACAAAACTATGACATGTTGATCAGATTAGCGTCAGGTGGTGGATGTAAATTGTTTTGTTGATTATGTACATCAAAACATGTTTTGTTGTTATGTATATCAAAAGTTTAATTTGTTGTTTTGCATGTTAAAAATGCTTTACTGTTAGGCATATCAAAACTAGTTAATATTTGCTAATATGCATGTCAAAATCGTTTTTGTTTATGCAATTTTTGAACTGCCTATAACCCTGTTTGATGCGACCCATTTTCGGCTACATACTTAGTTCATATTTTGGTGAACTATTAAGGCAGCCAAACTGCACCTGTGTGCAACCTTAGGTGTTGTTCACAACACATTGTTGTGCACTGCACATTGCTGTGCACGATGGGCAGCAACATGCTATTGTTTGCCTTAGTGCAACAGTGACATGCTGATTTACATGTCATTGTGCATGATGATATATACTTGTTTATAATCAGTTCAGACCACTATTTGCCGGTGTACAAGCTGTCTAGACTTATGCATTGCTTGAACACATGCAATATGATAAGATTCGACAATGATTGCACATGTGTACTCTGATCAGATTTGTTGAATGGTAAGTCTTATGCAATCTGATCAGATTTTCATGGTTTGTGGCACATGAATTTTGATCAGATTTGGTAGTGTGGTATGTTATGAACAAATTGTGCATGTTATAAATTGTATGGACTGCAAGGTACTTGTGTTGAATATAAATTATGCATGCTATACATTCAATTATCTTGTTGCAAGTGCTCATGACATACGCATTAAAAATTCTAAAATTCATTTTGATGTTTACATGAATATGATTATGTGCATGTTTGACAGCTTATGCATGAATTGAATCATGTTAATGAATGTTGCAAACATATGTTCGCATGCGTATGCAAATTGATTTATATGTGCATTCTTGTTGTGTGTGATTGAATGTGCATTATGAACATGTTTTGAACAAGTGTGTGCGTGTTCACCAAGGGTTTTGCATAAGATGCATATATTACTTGAGATGCTTATGTGGTCAGTTGTGAACCACTGTAGGCCATGTGTGTAACACCCCAATTTTTATAACCCGAAAATGATGGATTTTTTTTAAATGCTTTTAAAAATCTTTAACAAATAGCATTGAAAAAACTCATAGGGTCTAAAAGTTGGCGTGCTACTTTTCTTATTCATGCATAACCCTACGATTGTGAAAAATTAAAATAAATAGATTTCATCTTGAATAAAATAAATCAATGTCCACAATCATACAAAATATTAATAAAATTATCCATTGTCATAAAAATCAAATAATAAATCAGAGTCTGAAAATCTTGTAAATACGAAGGAAAGGTAGACTTGTTTCCCATTGCAACCTCCTGCCTTCGCATGTAAGCTATTCCTCATTACCTGAAAAATATTAAACCATATAAGGTCAGACAAAACATGTCTCAGTAGAGTGAAATATGCTAAGCTTGTAAGACAAAAATTCAAAGCAAGAATTTCAATAGAAATTTCATAGTTTAGCCTTTAGAATTAACTCAAACAATTACACAACTAATCCTGCATGTTCAAAATGTATAAATTTAACAAGAGATTGTCAATTTATACATTCAAGAAATAAAATGCATGAGCAGCTAATATGCATGACTTACCATATGCAGAAGCCCTTCAATGCTTGCATATATTGTTATATTTAATTATATTTTCTTTCTTAAATGATGCATGCAATTCCTAACTAATGCACATACATTTTAAGTTATCACTTCTTAGCCTTGCTGATACGACACATACTTATATTCCCAAATTATAACCATGACTCAGGACATGTTTTACATATAGGGGTGGCTTTAGCCAAGCTAGGTCCATTCACCAGGATGGGGTGAGAGACGTTAATACGAGAGAGATTTCCAACACCTTTCAACCTAATGCACCAGTTTTTCTCATGAGTACTTTATATCCTCTACGTTGTAGTCTAATACAGTGGTTTCTGCATAAAATTGTAGGAGGGGAGGAGCAACCATTCGTGCTTGAAACAGACTTACCCTACAAAGTTTTGTACCACCTGCCACTCTCCCAGCAAGTATCTTGAGTTTTAATGTCTTATGATTACATACTTATTTTTTTTCGTGCAACATCAAAACTTGATCCACTTTATGGGCCATGTATGCATTCTTATAAAGCAATGAAAAATTCACTTAATCATACTTGTAATATAAACTTGAGCATATGCGTAAATAAAAATCTTATTCATTTTCATACTTCAGCAAACACATATGCATGTACATGGCCAATGCAATAAAGAATATGAATATGAGCATCCATCTCAGTAAAGCATTCATATCATCATCATAACATGAGCATACTTGCAGCCAATAGATATTCAGAATTTAAAACATAAACTTGCATTCATTGGACTCTTTGATCTTTGATCTTAATGTGTAAGCTTTATTAACTATTCATGTCATAGGCATATTTATATAAGCTTTTGCATAGGATCAGACCTGCATACTTATTCACATATTGCATGCTATTCGAAACGAAGAAATTTACACAAAAATATATGAACTATGCATAGATAGACCCTCGGTCCAAAGATCGATCTTGATTTATGAAACCAATAACTCTGTCAAACTGTTACAAAGCTCACAAAAAAATTTATGTTTGGTGAACAAAGCTGATATTTCCACAGTATAAAGAAAATTTTGTTAGTTTTTTTGTAGCCATAAACCGTTCACGAAAATTCCTCCGTACGAGAGAGTTATGAACATTTTACTATGAACATACCATATTTTGTTTTGACTATCACAGGGTCGTTCTTAGTCCATGAACAGAGCCCAAAATTTTACAGTAGATGCAAAATTTTGTTAGCTTTCCAACACAATAAATCGTTCATCAAAACTCATTCGAACGAGATAGATACAAATGTTTTACTAGTCAGAGGTCTGGAAGGAAAATTGTAATTTTGGGTCTATGCAATCGGGTCGGGCCAAACCTGGCCACCTAAATCTGTACATCCGTGATTTTTCTTGTATATTTTAAATAAAAATCAGAATAAAATACATAGTTAAATCTGCTATATTTTATTTGAGATAGGTTATGTTTTTTTTTAGCCTTTTGACCGAAAAAATATGCCTGATACGCATATGCTTTATTTTCTCAAGAACTAATTCGAAGGAATACACAATAAATTAACTAAAATATGCAATATGCATGAAATAAAATTCACAAAATATCTAACAAATTATAATCTATTAGAAACCATCAAATCTTGCATGAATTCAACCACGAAAACTACTTTCTTTCTAAATTTACTGATTTCTTTTCTAAGAAACCCGATATTGCTAAAATCATAATATCTCAAGATTTCGACTATAGAAATTCTTAAAGTTTTTACAGAAGGTCTACAATAACATATTCTACTAATACAAATCAATATTTTCAAGAGAATCATGGTATAAATTGAATATTTATCAATTTTACAGATTTGTTTTCTGAGAAATGATTTTTGTGAAAAACTCGATTTCAAAAGGGGTTTTCCTTTAGAGAAAACATTCTTTCTCCATGGATCTTTAGATATGAGTTAAACTCATGGTTATGAGGGTCTGATCATGGTTTAAACTCATAGTGTGAAAGAGAGGAAGAAAGAAAATAAAACTAACCTTATTAATCCTTCTTATGAGGGCTTCTATTTATAGATGAGCTTAGACAATAGTCTCATCTCAAATATAAGAAGTTAATATTTATTAATTTATTTTATTAATAAAATAAAATAATAAATTATAAGACCTAATTCAATAAATTTCAAAATTAATTAAGCTATAAAAGAAAAGTAGAGACTTTTTACCTTAGCTTGGGCTCTAGTGACATGGTAACCTTTCGAGAGGCCTACAGACCCAAAGATTCATCAAAACTGGATGTTTAAATAGTTGATTTGATAGCTCTCAAAATGTATATCATCGTGGTGGTCTTAGATTTAATCGCATGCATACGGATTGGTAAGAAAATTTAGTTGATATCGAAAAACGTTAATTTTGACCTATAATTAGGTATGAACTTTGGTCATTGATAAAATGCTCAAATCAATGCCAATTTGAGCATTTAAATAGTCGATTTTGATGCCCTTGAAATGAGAAACATCAAGGTCAACTCTGATTTAATAGATGAGCCACTGATTGGCCAAAAATTTTATCAAAATAATAATAACATTTTTTTGGAGCGTCCAACTGTATGGGTCAAATCCAATGATATATGATTCAAGATATCCTGAGTTATATCCCATATAATCTATCCTTTAATTGATCTAAATGTTATAGATTATATTCAACTTAATTGAGTTTGATTTAAATATCATTAGTTAAATTCACTAGCTAATTTATATTTTAAAGCTTCTTTCTTGTAAAAATTATTTTTTTTTTATTAGAAATGCCCTAAAGAATCACATGTATGACTTTTGAATGAAATTTAAAATCGTAGATTTAATTTCGACAAAATATAATTTATTATATTTTTTTCAACCTTAATTTAACACTCAATTAAGTCTTAATTTAGATTTGAATCAAACTCAAATCTAATTATAATATTTTAGACATATTTATTAAATTCGAATTCAAAATTCAAAATCCATAATCTAAAAATGTACAAATCATTTACTTTCTTGTTTAGTCCACATATTTTACCTTTTTTAATTATTCTTAAAATAATCTTGATAACTTGAGACAGGTTCATAATTAATCAAAATTAAGAAAATCAAGAATTTACGATTATAGTCATAAATACACCAATAATTCATCATTTATTCATTTTAATTATCAAGAAAAAATCTCCGATTTTATAATGTGGGCCCGAAGCATTGATCATGCATAATTTTTGTGCATAATTTCATACATTACCATGCATGATCATGTGCAATAATAGCTTAAAAATGCTTGTTTGCGAAGTGTTTTATCATTTTTTTTATTAAATTAGAATTTGAGCAAAGTTGAGCCTTGTTGGAGTAATTAGGGGAGAATAATTAAGTTTTTAGAAATTACTTTTTAAAAGAGAAACCTTTTGAAAATATTAAAAATTTATTGAACTCTTTTTAAAATAATTTCTCAAAACCTAATTACACATTATAAATAGTAGCTTTATGAAATAGGGGCATTTTTTCCCTCTTGAAGTTGACGCCCCCTTGCACTCTCTCTCTCTCTCTCTCTCTCTCTCTCTCTCTCTCTCTCTCTCTCTCTCTCTCTCTCTTCCCTCTTCTTTCCCTTTTCTTCCATACCGGCTTCTTCATCTCTCTTCTTCTTCTTCTTGCTCCTATCTTCGCTGGTCTTTCATTCTTTTTCATCAGGAGGTGTTTGCAACAAGTGGAAAAGCCATTTTTTCTTCTCAACCCGTCCGTCAGAGGCAAGCCGTTTGGTAAGTCTCTTCTCTTTGTTTGATTTGCTCGTAGTTTAGGTTTATTTTGTTTTATTGCATATATAAAAATATAAATAAATAAATATAGCGTAAAGAGGATATTTCTTTCTCAGTTAGATTTATTCTATTCATTGCATGCATTATAGTGTCGTTCCAGCTGGATTAGTCCATTTAGAATAGGGATTTCGTTATTTGTTTCAGCCTGTTAGGTAGAAAATACTTTATATCATAGACTTGTTTCTTGTTTTGTTTTTCATTGACAATGCAGTGTGCGTCATATTGTTCTTTTTCTTTGTAAAGGCCCGATAGTTGATTGCGTGATTCTGCCGTCACGTTGATTGATCCTGAGAAACATCATACCACATGCACAAAGATCTCATTTCACGCAAGCTGTAATTTGCAGCAGTTATTGCACCATCCACAGACACGCAGATCAGCGTGCTTTGTGGATCACACGATATTCTGTTAGAACATACTGATCCGCATCTTGCAGATCATCTGTAGGTCAAGAGAACGTGTGTTATGTTTTGACCAGAGCACACGAGTTCTGATATATTTAATTTAATTTTTGTGGTTTGGCACTTCCAGCATGAATTTGATCACATAGAGCCGTTTAACAACAATCACACAACCCAACGTGATTGAATGATTACATTGGGGTCTGCGTGTTATTGGTTTAATTAAATTACTAAGGAGCAATCACGTGTTTAAGTGTCAACGTTTGTCTAGAATAAATTAAGCACTGTGCTTTATTTCTGTAGTTTGTGCTTTATTTCTGTAGTTTGTGCTTTAGTCACATGTTTTTGTAGTCAATCTGATTCAGCAGTAATTCAGTGTTCAAATTAGCTTTTAGTTTAAGATAGATTAGAGTAGAATTCTTGTGCTTCGTGTCTTTGCTTTATCAGTTTTTTTAGTTCACATTTTTTTTTGTTAGACTCAATAAGTAATTTATTAAGTTAGTTACTTAGTGTATAGTCTATTATAGAATCTCATAAATTGTTATTAGTTGATTAGTTTCTAGATTATTGGTTAGTTAGTTTTGTTATCTTGTCTTTTAGTGAAGCACATGTAATTAGTTGTTACAATCAAGTTATATTTTTTTGTTTTATGATTTCTGACGAAACTAACATTGAATTTCTGTCTAGTTCTTCTTTGTTTTGTTCGTGTTTTGTGATTTTGTGTTGCAGGAAAATAGTCAAACGTGCGGTGAGCCCTCGAAAGAGCCTCCGAAGAGCCTCTAAGGTCCCCTCAAAAGGCCTTTCAGGCCTTCAGAAAGCTCCTCAGAGCTCCTCAAAGAGCATAAACAAGTAAAAAAATAAGAAAACCAAAGCTCAAAGAAGGGACAAGAAATTCAAACTCGTTTTTCAGTGTCACTCTCTGCCCTGCAGGGGAAAATCATTTCTCAGAGCATTTTCATTCCGAAAATCAATTCTATCATCCGTCAAGCTGGTACAAGCGTCAACCTGGGCTCAGATCAATTCCTTTTCTGAAATCTTAGATACATCTGAGCCCCATTTCATATTTGGATTCGATCCAATATCAGATTTGATATCCAATATTCAATTTTCATCTTCGGACAGTAATTTCCAATTCCTGGTCTCTGTTGAGGGTCCAAGATTTCAAATCCCTTATTTAGGGTATGTGTTTCGCATATCATTTTATAGCATTTTGTATCATTTCATGTCATTTCGCATCATTTCATTGCATTTCATGTCATTGCATGTCATTCTCGAGATCCAGCACTCTGGTTTTTCAAAATCTCAAATCCAGATTTGATTTTAAAACCTTTCTTTTAAAATCAACTTCAAAAACCTAGGTTTTAGATCGCGACATTTGCCATTTGGCCACCCCCAGGGCTTTACATTCCTTATTTCAAGAACAATTTCTTCATAAAAATAATCTAAATTTGTTTTAAACCTGATTTTCAATTCAAATTCCAAATTTTGCAAGTGAGGCCCACCCTGCAGGGGGCACCAAACCCTAATTTTTCCATCCTTGTCCAATTCCATATCATTTCCATGTCTTACATATTTCAAAAATACAAAAAAAATCTAGAGGGTTTAGGTGTCTTTTTGAAGCTTTTTGAAAATATCGTTTTTAACCTCGTTATTTTTCCCCTTTTAAAAATCAATTTTTTTGAAAAATAAAGTGGGCCCACATTAGGTGGTGCCACATTTGAAGGTGTTTAGGTTAGTTTAGGTTTAGTTAGTGTTCTACTTAAATTAGAAGTTTAAAAAAGTCAAAATTGATTTTAAAACTCTATTTTAACTTCGGTTTTTAACTTTTAATTAGGGTTTTAAAAACCAAATGTGGGCCCACATTAGGTGGCGCCACATTTGAGAAGTTTTAAAGTTTGATTAGGATTCAATTAGGTTAATTAGTTAGAGTTGTGTTTAGGTTGGAAGTCCAAGGAAAAATCCCCCCGCCCTTTTGATTTATCTCTTAAATAATTAAGAGAGTTTCGATAAAATTGAAACTCTTTAATTAAGGCCTTTTGAAAAATTATAAAAGGGGCATAAGGGGGGTCGACCCCCATAGGTGTTCTCTCCATCTAGCTCTCAGCCCTCTCTCCTTCCAGCAGCCTCCCTCTTCAGCCCCAAGGTGAGTCTCCTTTCTATTTTATTTTATTTTTATTGTTTATTTTGGTAGAATAGCCATTGCCGCCCCCCTATGCGTTGGATTTTGCACTCTTTTTTGTTCAAAACCCATGCTCACGACCCAAGATGATGATCTACTGATCATCCATGGTGTTTTGCATGTTTTTGATCTGTTAAAATTGTTTGCAATGCGTTTATTATGTTAAATGCCCAAAAAAGATTGAGATTTGATCCCTCTATGGATCGAATCCCTCTTTTAATGGCTAAATGAAAATCTCATCCATGCTTCCCTAATTTTTTTTTATTTATTTCATCAAATTCATGTTTATTTTAGTTGTTCATGCATTAAATCATGATATATTACATTGTTTACACGTTTTTTTATGTTTTTATCATGCTTAATCAATTTTATTTTGTTCTAGGGTTTTAGATTTCATATTTGCAATTCTAGTCATATGTTAATGTAATTATTTTACCAATCTATATTCGTTAATTAAATCTAAAATTTTTATAGTAAAATTATGCATATGTCTACGGTTCTCAATAAAAAAATCAGAATTTTTTGAGATCTGTAACTCTGCTTTCAAAAATCAAAGTCGAAACCTATTTTCTGAACTGGGAAAACGCTCTGAAAATCCAAGAGCATTTTTCCGAGGTCATATCTCCCTCACCAAAGATCGTATCGACAATCTGTAAAAAACAGCATACTTGTCAGGATGTCTACTTTAATCTGTAAATTTTTTATAAATTTCTACAGTAGATTTTTATTCTTATTTTACCCAACAACAGCACCTTTGTTTGTTGAACCGACAGGCTCGGTTCAGTTTCTGGGTCAATTTGCTGGAGCGATTTCTCCCTAACCGGAGATCATATCGATGATCCATAAAAATCCACTGATCCGTCTTCATGTCTATTTTCTATGGTGTGATTTTTATGATTTTTCATTATTGATTTTTATTTTCTTGAAGCTTTCAATCAGAACCTGTATTTCTTAACTGACAATCTTGATTCGAGCTCTCGGTCATATTGTCGAAATAATTTCTCCCTCACCAAAGATCGTATCTCCAATCCGTAGAAAGGATTTTGCTTGTTGTTATATCTAATTTACCTTTGACAAATTTTATGAATTTTGATGGCCGTTTGCTATATTCCCTAAAACCCAGAATCGGATCTATTTTCATTGCATCGTTATGCATAGGCCAGAATCAGATACGTATTGTTGGAATTGTATCTCCCTAACCAAAGATCGTATTCCAGATCTGTAAAAAGGATTATCTTTATTAATTTGTCTAGTTTCTCTCTGTCAAATTTCATAAATTTTTATGGCTGTTTGATATCCGATTCTGGTCTGACACCGTGACAAGTACGTGACCGCAGGTAAAATCGTGTATCTTTCATCTTTTTATTTAATATTTATATTTAAAATAATCCCAAAAATTTAGTTTTTGATTTCATCTTAAGTGTAAGGTTATTAGAAGTGTCCATGTCAATTTTTATAATTTTTGAAATCCATTTGATATGTTATTTAGTTATTTCATAAAAATAGGATTCCCACAGAGTTTTGATTTAGCCGAAACACGGGTAAATTTTGCTCTTTTTGTCCATTTCATTATTTTCACCCATTCTTTTCATTTTTTTAGAGTTTGATCATGTTCATAGTTATATCAGGGTGCCCTCCATCTGATTTGGCATCATTTTGAATCTGTTTGATCATCGAATTAAACAAATTACAAAAAACTTTTCTGAAAACCCTTGTTTTGCAATAAATGTCAATTTCAAGGGTATTTTCGCCATTTTCTTCAAATTCTGAATTTCAAAGTTATTTATTTTTATTATTTATTCAATTATGCATCATTCTTTATTGTGTTTATTTCAAGGAAGCATGAAAAAAACTTATATCTGGATAAATCTATCAATTTTGAGATATTGTTGGATAAATCCTGAAAAAACCGACATTTGCCCACTAACAAGTTTGATAATTTTGCAGGGACACTCAAGATTAGATTTTTTTTCCTTTTCTTTATTTCCTTTCAATTATTGATGTAAATTAAATTATAATATTGGAATAAGAATTTACTTTTCTGTTTAGATTAGGGTTGCATTTGCATATAGTTTATTTTTTATATTAATTGTGTGATGGATGATGATTCATGCATACTTCAAATACACAATGGTCAACATGAATATCACGTGCACCTGCTTCTAGGGAGTTGATAAACTCGATGGGTTTCGTATTTGTGGCCATAGTTAGAATACGAACGAAACTCATGTTTATCATCTTCTTTTAAGTTACAAAAGACCTACAATCTTAGGCTATCTTCATAAAACATTCATATTCTCAAAAGTTTTCCAAGTATTTTTTTCTTTTAGAATAAAATGAGATTCATTTAATACATATTCGTGGCCACAGTCAGGGATATGTGGCGGATTTATCTTATTTAAATTCTATAAGGCACATAAATCTTTTTCAAATGATTTTCTCTCAAATTCTTCAGAAAATATTTTCACAAACTGCATCCATGCATCATGAAAAGAGTTTCACATGGCCACACGCCCATCCCTGTTGAGTTACTTTACAAATCAATCTCAGAAAAATTGATTTTCTCAAGGTCACCTAAGTTTTCCTCAAAATCGATTTTCTTAAAAAGTTTTTGAGAAATTTTCAAACACTTTCTAAGTCCAATCCACAATTTTCCAAGCTTCAATACTTTCCAATTTCAGAGTTTGAATTCAGAGAAATTGATTCTCTTAAAGCTATCCAAGTTTTCTTCAAAATCAATTTTCTCAAAACATCAGGATTTCTTTAAAAATTGTTTTTTCTTTCTTCAAAAATATTTCCCAAGAGTGGTTCATGATTTTCAAAGTATCCCTTTTTCCAAGAATTTTCAAATATTCGAAGCATACATCATGTTTTCAATCTGCATTTTCCAAAGTTCATAGCACATGCCAGATTCTTTGTGCATTTAGGAATAGAATATCGATTTAAATAGTTGAGTAAAGCAAAGCACTAGATTAATCCTTGGTTCGATTACCCGTGGTTATGGTGTCAGGAACAACAATCTCTCAATTTTCTCATATTTTCAAAACAGAGGCGAGTTATTTTCAAATCTTTTTCAAAAGATCAGTTTGACTTGCAAAAGTAAAATTTTGCAATGATATCAGGTTTGACGAACGAGATGGACCTGTCTTCGCCTGATCAAAATAGTGCTTTATTTTGTTTGACTTATCAAAATCGTGTTCTACAATGTCAGCTCTATTTCATGTGAACCTATGAACCTAAAATCAAACTCAACTGACATGGAAAGCATGTAGACTTAGGCATGGTTTGGTAGGACCGATTGATGAGGCATTATTCCTGTTCACATAGACTTAGGTCAAATACAATCCTCCTCAATCTAGGATCTGCCTGAAAACATTGTTTGCTTATTATAATTTTTTAAAACACTACTTCTTTAAGTCATTAGAGCCTTCTGTTTTCTTGCATGCCGATCATATTTCAAAAACAACACCACCTATTTTTACCTGCCACCACGTTGCTGGGTTTTCTTCCAGAACCATAGTTTGGGATAAAGCCTCACAACTGAGCCACCTATTTGGGTTGAACCCCCCTGCCACGTACCGAGGGCCATAGTCCAAAGTATATCGACAGACGCTCAAAGATGTTGAAAAACATGAGCCTAGAACTAGAGAAATTCTTTTATGCCACGTACATCGAGCCTCGGCTCGAGTATATTGGCATAGCATGATTGGACACAGATGATCTAAGTTTTAGAGTTAGGATTAGGGTCCTAAAGCCATTTTAAAATTTATGCATCTAGAGTCAGCCTTTTAGGGAATGTTGTATGTGCATACTTGATTGTGCAGGATGTGATTGAATGTATCTTAGTTATTTCCCTTTATTCTCTTTATTTTCATATATTTTTTTCCCAATAATTTTTCTGAAAATTTTGGACGATTTTCAAAATCCCCTATTTTCCATTTATTTTTCTTGTATTGCCTTACATTCTCTTTTTACAAAGATTTTATCAAACCCTTGATGATTTTTCAAAAAATACTTTATTTTCTTTCAAAACTCTAGGCGATTTCTATCCTTTCGTTTATCTGGATCTCGAATTTTCATCCTTGTTTTGATATTGCTTGAAACTTTTTTTCAAAAAATCATGTATATTCCTCAAGTTTGGTCCTTACTTCTTTCTTTATTTTCCAGCCTATCCTGATGGCATCTAGTCAGCTTGATTCAATCTTTCCTGAGGGTCATATCTCTTACAAGGTGCGACAAAGTCTCTCTGAACATCGAACTCTGAACATCGAACCCTGTTTCTGGCTCAAAAACTTGTCTTGTATGTTCCCAGACCATCTGAGCGATTGCAGATTAGAGCTGACAAGTGGGAAAGCAGATCGTCAATGGCAATTTGTTTAAGCACTGGCAGAATGGTGGAATCCGTGCACTTGTACCTTCTGTAGAGAGCACTCGTGGTTTCACATGGTTCTGACGAGATCCGGCAAGAAAATCACACCCATTCAACATATCAGCTACTCTTTTGTATCCGAGCAAGAAATAGCCTCTCCGCGATCTGCCAGGGACCAAAGTCAGCAAGACAACGATGATATTGATCCACGCATGTACTCATTGTTCCAAAGGATGATGAGTAAGATGATGGTTGAGCAGGCATAAGACAATTCAGGCAGAATCCCCAACAAGAAGAAAGTTAAGGGTCACACCATGAAAAAGCACCTAAAGATCTCAAAGAAACAGATTCAGCATGAAGATACTTCTGATGAAGCCAAATCAGTGGGTGACACCAATGAAGAGTGAGAAGATTTCATCTTGACTCAGCAGGCATTTCAAAAGTCGACAAACAAGCCCCAGGATCAGTCGGTGGAAGACTCAGTTCATGCACAGCTTAAGGAAATGGCCAAGATGGTCAAGGATTTGCAAGCCCATGACAAGGGCAAGAAAGTCTTCATGAGTGAAGACTTCTATGATGGCTTAAAAGAGGATGACAGTCTCAAAAATCTCCTCAGAAAATTCATCAAGTTGGATGGTTCCAGTGATCTTAAAGAGCACCTCGCCATATTTTTCGCTGAGTGTGCGAAGTTCAAAAGGAACAACCAAGCTCTATTCCTTTGTTTCTCTCGTAGTATGACGGGAATGACTGCTAAAGATTTCTGTTCAATACTGAAGCACTTCCGACACTGAATCACCTTTGCAACCTGAAGCAGAAGGATAACAAAAAGGCTAGGGACTTCATCCGCAGGTGGAGGGGTACCTACAATAAGATGATAAATCCAATCTCAGAGGAGCACGCGCTCCAAATTATCCTGAATAACTTCTCACAGCCATTGAGAAGTCTCATTTCAACTTCACCATCAAGAACCTTCATCGAGCTGACAGAGCGAGCCAAATGGCTTGAAGCTTGACTTGTTGCTAAGTGATATAATCAACACGAAGGAGTTGATTATTTTGAGACTTTCAGTTTTGTGGTCAAGCCTACCACTGTTAGAATCGTATTATCCTTGGTTGTGAGTCAATATTGGCCCATTCACCAGTTAGGTGTAAATAATGCTTTCCATCATGTGTTTCTTTAAGAAGTATATATGATTCAACTACAAGGGTTTGAAAATAGTTAGCATCCAAACTATGTATGTAAGCTTGGTCGAGCCCTGTATAGTTGAAAACAAACCCCTAGAGTCTAGTTTAAATGATTAAACAATTATCTCATCCATTTGGGTTTTATAGGATCAAAAGCTATTATATCCCTCTTTATTAAAAGATGTGAAAATATTACTCTACTTGTGCTTGTATATGTGGATGATATCATTGTTACAAGAAACTCTCATGTTGAAGTTCAAGGTCTGATAAATAAGTTTAGAAAGGAGTTTTTCATAAAAAAATTAGGCTCTTTATGGTATTTTCTGAGCATAGAAGTTATTCCTGTATCAAATGGGTTGGTTCTTTCTCAAAAGAAGTATATTTTGGATGTGTTAAAATGTGCTCATATGCTTGAATCCAAACCTATGACCACACCAACGTAGTCAGTATAACTCGTTCTAGATTTGAAGGAGAACCCTTTAAGGATGTGACATATTATTGAATTATTGTTAAAGTCCTACTGTATATTACATCCACTCATCCAGATATATCTTATGCAGTGAATAAAGCCCACCAATTCATGCATGCACCAACTCAAAGGCATTGAAATCATGTTAAAAGAATTCTTAGATATCTTAAGGTAACTGGACTTCATGTTCACAAAAGCAATTCATTTAAGCGTTCAAGATATGCAGATGTTGACTGAGTTGAATGTCTAGACAATAGTTGATCCACTGGTGGCTATCTTACTTTTCTTGGCTCTAAACCGCTCTTCTGGAACTCATCCAAGCAACAAAGCATTGCTAAGTCCAATATTGAAGTCAAATATAAATTATTGGCAGGAGTGGTTTTTAAGCTCACATGGTTGAACTATCTCTTACAAGAGTTACACATTAAACAACAAAATACACATGTTATATGGTGTGATAATCTTGAGGCTACATATCTTGCAACAAATCTTGTCTTTCATGCTCGCATGAAGCATATTGTGATTGATTTTCATTTTGTTCGTGAAAATGTCAAAAGGAAAGAGCTTGAGGTTTGATTCATTACTTACATGAAACAATTAGCAGACATTCTGAGCTTATAGGGGGTGTTAAACAAGATGATTTCGATCTACATGTCTTGGGCCTTGATCCGAATTCACAAGAGGAAGGTCGACACATTATGAAGAGTTTCATCTTATCTAATTTAGCAAGAGTTGTATTTGGAAAGGAAGATTGTAAGAAGTCATATGTGATTAGAAAATCATGCAAGATTGGAAAAACTTCCTTATCATGCAAGATTGAAAAACCTCCCTTATGTGATATTAAGAAGCCCCCCTTATTCATATCGCCTTTTGTAACATGAGAATATAAATATATACCTCTTCCTCTCTTGGAAAATCATTGAAAGAGAGAGAGAGTTTATCGTGGACGTAGGCTTAGCGTAGCCGAACCATGTAAAATTGTGTCTTCTTTCTTGTGTGGTGTTGCCACTTGGTTAGGTTTGATCCAATGTTAAATCTGATTTGTTTTTATTTGGCCCTTGTTAGAGAGAGGGAAAACAAAGAGGGAAGGATGCTTTTGAAGGGTTAATGAGTCAATTTATCTTCTTAACTCATCTTGGTTTAGTGATAACCCAGGTTAAATAGATGGAAATTTGATTTTGATTATTAGTGCAAAAATTTAGGTGCTTTTTAAAAAAATTAGGTGCATTTTTATTAATGCCAAAACTTTAGATGCATTTTTTAAAATTTCTCTAATTTTTATAAAATAATTATTTTTAAAATTTTAATTTAAATTTTAGTCAAAACACTAGAAAAGTAAAAAAAATCAATTTATTACAATAATTTGGCAGTTGATATTTACCCAAAAAAACATTTTTGTCACTATACCAGTGACCAAGAATCATAGCTTTTGGATTCTCAACTATGACTTGTGACCAAAGCAAATGCATATTTGAATGTACATAGTAAAAGTTAGACTTGATCAAGCTAACATAGATAAACATGATTAATGTGATTGAGATAAGGGTCAGGATGTTAATCAGTTTAATTTATTGGTTTTGATCCTTAAGAGAATTGGTTAGGGTCCACATTAGATCCATTCTCTTGGCCTGAAGCAATACTTTTGTTGTTTAGATTTAGCCATTTTCAAAATTAATAGGTGATTTCATCGAATGGAATCAATAAATGGCAAGTACAGAGAGAAATTTTTGAAACCATGTCAAGTAACAAGATAAATTGAACTTATCTTGCAGAGCACATCCAAATGCTTGGGGATATTTTAATTACAAAGAGTGAAAAAAACTCATAAAAACATCCAACATGTGCTTCAAGATCAAATTGTCCTCTCATCCAGTCAAGAGGGGTTTCCCAACTCAAAGTGGGGCCCAAGGAGGTGATGTGGATGTTGACATGGCTCTTCTCCTATTTGAAAAGTCAAAGAACATATGTCATCTTCCTATTCAAGCAAGAGAAGAGGATATGGGTCTCACAAGGTGGACATATGTCATATAAAGAGAGCTCCCTATAAGAGAAAAAAAAATTCTTATTTAAAAGGACACTTGGCACATGCAGAAAAGAGGTGACAAAGGATGGAAAGAAAAGCCACCAAGTCAACATGGTGAAGCTTACATGGGGGTATCCCTTGTGAAAGAAAAAAAGAAAGAAAGGAATGGAAAGGAAAGGAAAAGGTGGGACGTCCTCCACTTTCCTAAATAGGGAGCTAGGCCCCCTCTCTTCTACTTTATATTTTATTTCCCTCTCGCTCCCACTTTCTATTTTATTAGAGTTGGTACAACTAGAGTATTGCCACAATTTTACTATTGTTGCTTTTAGGTAGGTTTCCCAATTTCTAATTAGTATTTTGGCAGTTAAAGGGTGTATGGGGTAAATAGGTTATATTTACTTTTAAGATTAACTTCAATGAGAGGTTTGGGTATGTCTATAGGGCTAGGACTTTGGGAGACTTGGTCAATGGTTTCCTAGGCTACCTTGGGATATGTGCAAAGGTCTAATACATGATCCAGTGGTATGAGATTACATGCAAGGGTCTGGTGAGGTTTGAAGAGAACAAAAGATCAATTCCATGTAGAGTTTCCTAATTGATAAAGCCATTTTGGAGAGTTTGAGTCTAAGGGTTGTCAATGGGGTTCAACAAAGCTTTTTAGGGTTAGTGATAGTGTCTAAGACATGAGGAAAGGTCTGGACAAGGGCATGTCTGTTGAAGAAGTTGTTTGACAATTCGAAGGTATTGGATTTTTCCAACGGGTAGGTTAGGTTCTCGACAGGAAGCAATTTCAGTCTTCAGGTTCTCAGAAAGGGCCAAAGGATTAACTAAGAGTAGGATTAGGGGTTGGAGACTACTTACAAGTATGCAGCAAATCAGAAAAGTGTCCCACATGTTTTGGAGTGCTAGTGCTTGATCCACAATAAGGAAACACTAGTCGGATCATCGGGGGAACAAGGCTACACACATTGGGTGCTAGAAGAGCTTCAACTCTTCAAAAGGGATGACTGACTAGCCTATGGAGGCCTAGTCTTCACATGAACTAAGAAATAAAGAAGAGAGGGACCAACAGAACCACGACTAAGGATCCTTACCATGAAAACCTTTGAAGAGGATAAGAGAGAGAGACGCCTAGAGAGAGGGGTGTCTAGGGAGAGAGAGAGACACACACAAAGAGAGAGAGAGTGATGCCTGAAATGAGAGACATAGAGAGAGCTAATCAGCTTTAATTCATATTGTCATAATGTCATAATCTCAGACGAATGAACCCCAGGCCTCTATTTATAGTGCTTACCCTGGGTTTGGGTCAAATTTCAATTAAAATCGTAAATCTAGCTCATTTATCCCATACATTCTTTAACTGCCAAAATACTAATTAAAAATTAAGAAACCTACCTAAAAACAACAATAGTAAAATGATAGCAATACTTTAGTTGTACCAACTATAACAAAATAAAAAGTGAGAGAGAGAGAGGAAAACAAAATAGAAAGTAAGAGAGAGGGAGGGGGGCTAGCCCCCTATTTAGGAAAGTGGGGGACGTCCCACCATGCCTTTTTCTTTTTAGGGGTACTCCTCATGTAGGCCCTACCTTGTTTACTTGGTGGCATTTCCTTTTTTCCTTTGTCTCCTCCTCCTCTTATGAGCCAAGTGTCCTGTTAAATAAGAATTTTTTTCTTGTAACGAGCTCTCCTTGTGTGCCATGTGTTCATCGTGTGAAACCCATTTTCTCCTCCCTTGCTTGAATAGGAAGAGACATGTGTCCTTTGACTTTGCAACTAGGAGAAGAACTATGTCAGCATCCATATCATCTCTTTGGGCTCCACTTTGACTTGAGAAAGCCCTCTTGATTGGATGAGGTGACAATTGGATCCTAGAGCACATATTGGACATTTTTTATAGTTTTTAGACTGTAACAGATCCACTATGCTCTAGTACATCTTGCCTCAAGGTGCTATGTTTGGGGACATCCTTTTTAGGGTGAAATCCCATTCCCATATTTGGGTCTTAGGTGGATCTGAAAATTCATTTTACTTTAATGGGATTCATTTGGGTTTTCAAATGGATCCAAAACCCAATTTACTTAGTGGGATCCAACTAGGTGTCTAAATGGATCCAATATTCTCATTTTACTTAGTGAGATCCATTTGAGTCTCAAAAACACTTTCTACTTTAGAGGGAGACCCAATTGGGTCGTAAATGGATCTAAATCCCTCCTATGTCCAATTTAAACTCTGATATGGGTATAAACCCTACCTAAACCTATTTAGGTTAATCTGAATCATATAGAGATCCAAAGACCTCATAAGGTCCTTATAAATTCTTTAATTTAAAGATCAAATAACTTAATTAAATGCCAAAATACTGATGATAATCAATCACTAGTTAATCTACGAATATTAGCTAATTAATTTGTCAGAAAGATGGTATTTAATCAAAACTAAATATTAGAATAATTCACAAAAAAATTCTTTTATTTATTTATAAATTTTAAGAAATTTGCAGACTTTACATCCTATCCGCCTTAAGAAAATTTCGTCTGCAAAATTCGATTACAGTTATGCACTAAATAATTCATGACATTTTGCTTTCATTTCTTCCTAATGACAAAATTCTCAATATATTCCTTCCTATTTTTACGATCTCGTCATGACTTCTGTGTCATTTATACGTAAACATAACCTCTGAGTTATACAAAATTTATGTGAGATTCAATTGATTCATAGTAAATGGCAAAATTCACAATTTTATGTGAATGGGTTACATAAGATCACATCCCCAAAAGGTTTAACCTAACAAGGTATCTTATACTTACTCGCTATCTTCTAATTGTTTGGCTGTTGTGGCATAGACACGGCCTGCTACCTTATTTTGTTATTGTTGTTGTGCTTGAGGCTGCTGCTGACCTCTAGGTATCATGTTTTGCCTGTTCTGTGACATTCCTTGATAAAGTGTCCCATCTCCCTACAGCATAGGCATACTTCAGTGTCCCAGTAACATTGGTCCTTATAGTGATTCTTGCACTTTGGGCATGCCTTTATAGGTGGTTGCGGTTGGACAACCCCATCTTGTCAGACTCGAGGTTTCTTGGCAGATGGTACACTGCTCTCATCTGCAATAAACCATTGAGGCCTCTCCACATTGCCTCCGGTTTTAGTTAACTGAGACTTCGTTGAAGAATCTCAGCCTGCCTGTAATAGCGTGGACATCTTGACAACTTAGTCCAGGTTTTGAGGTCTACTAGCAAGAACTCTTGACCTCAACCCATCACAAAGTTTGTGCACATACTTTTTGTCACGTTCCTTATCCATGATGTAAGTATGCACACAATATTTTTCTAAGTGTCTGAACCTAGTGGTGTACTCCGCAACGGTATGACTACCTTCCTTAAGTTCCAATAACTCTTGCTTCTTCTGATCCTTTGCATGACAGGGAAAATAGTTGTTAAGGAACACCTCTAAAAATTGGGCCCACGTTAGGGCCTACAGTTGTTTTGGTGTATAACGAACATAAAAAAAATGGTTTGCCACCAGGTTTTTGCATCCTCCTTCAGCTGGTATGTGTCGAAGGCTACTTTATGATTGTCAGGTGGTGTGAGTTTTGGAAAATAATTTTTTAAAAAATGTATTTTAAGTAAAAACAAGTGTGAAAGCCAGACACCAAAATATATAAAAATCGGCTCACACGAGTGGCGGCGTTCGGGTTGATCTCAGGGAACAGAAAAATACTTTGTATTCAAACAAACAGTTAACTACTCTTTATTTCCAAAAATAAAAAGAATTAATTAAATAAATAACTAAGAGAGTGCGGCTCTCTGCGAAGGGCTGAAACAAATAAAATAATAGTGCCTTATTACAAATATAATTAATGAAATAAAATAAATCCTAAGCTAGAAAGAAGAGAAAAGTCTTCAGTGCTTCGAGTATTTAGTCCCCTTGATGTTTCACTTTTCTTCTTTGCATATCACTTTGTGGTCCTCCTGAGGGCTCTCTGAAGGACTTGAAGGGCTTTTTCGGGACCTGAGGGGGCTCTTGGGGGTAGTTTTGAGGGCTCATCGCATGTCTGAATGCTTTCCTGCAAAATCAAAAGACGAAACACAAAACTCAAAGAAATTCAAGGTTAGTTTCAACCAAAAATCACAAAAATGTGAATTAAACTAACATGAAATAAACTCATAACACGTAACTAACCCTACACTAAAAGACAAAATAACAAAACAAACTAACTGCAAATCAAAAAACTAATTCAACTACTAATAAATTAATGACAATCTCACTAAGAGTTTAAGAAAATACACTAACCGAATATCAAGAATCAATTAAAACTAACATATTACCAAAATAACTAGCTAACTTGTTGTATGGAATTTAGAGTAGACAAAAAAATTAATTAATTAACAAGCAATCAAGAATAAAGCTAACCAACTACTCAAGATTCAAAAGATTAACAAGAGCTAACTAACTACTAACTAATATTTAACATTAACCAATTAACAATATTAACATGTTGTACAGACATCTACAAACTACTTTGACCAATTAACTAAGAGACAAATAACAAACATAAACCAATAAAAACTAACCTATTGACTTCATCATGAACATAAAATAACGTATAGCAAAAACCAGCTATTATTAATCTAACACAACTAAATCTATTGGCAAACAAAATTCAAAGCTAACTAAAACTAGCACACTAACATGAATTAATTTAATTCAAACTACCTACTAAATTCTGGAAATGGATAAACTACCTAACTTATTCGATCTATTATAATTAAATAGTTATGAATTAAAAGGAACCAAGAAACTGATTACTATTTTAACAACTATTCTAACCAAAATCTAAACTATTGCATGGCTGCTAGAAGTAACAATTAATTATGACAAAGCTGGAAATATAATAAAGAAATTACAATGCTATCTAATATAACTAATTGACAATGAATTAAAATAAATACTAATATGCAACTATGTACTAATTAACGACTATGCAAAACAAAGATCAAAGAAAAAATTCTGAACTAAAACCAAGTGGCGTGCATCAAGTTAAAACTAAACTACATAACTATATCAAAAACTAACATTAAACTATCAAAATGATGATTAATTTAAAATAGCATAATAATAATTAACAAATTAACTATTCAAGAAAACTCTAATTACACTAAAGGCTAAACTGGTCAGATTATTTTAATCTAATCTAAATTTTAATGAACTAGTTTATATCTAAGGAAAATAACTAATTAATTCTGATAAAAAAACAACACTTGACATGAATTAAGATTATGAACTAATTATATAAAATAATGCGACCATCTACTCGGTGCGCAAATTGAGAAAAAACAGCTAAACAAACTATCTTATTTATATATATATATATATTATTTTTATTTTTTAGATGCTAAATCTAAACTAATCTAAACTAGAGATGATGATGATGCAATGATCAAATGAAATAATATGCAAGGCTACGATTTATGAGATGCAAAAACTAAAACTATGGTGAAACGAGAGAGAAGAAGCAAACCGTAGGATTCGCCTCCGATAGAGGGGTTGAGAAAAAGAACGTGGTTTTTCTCTTCGAGCTGCATGTGTCACCGTCAACCAAGGCAAGAAGAACCGGTGATAGAAAAATGTTAGAAGCAAGATGAATCAAAGGGAGAAAAGAAGAGATTGAGGGAGAACCGGTTGGGAACAAAGAGGAGGAGGAAGAGAAGAGAAGAGGTCTGTGTTTTCTCAGAAGGGAAAAACATGTGTTGAAACTTGAAAATTGTTATTTATACTAACTATTAGGTTAAAACATGATTTTTTATCGAAATCCAAAATTTTTTCAGAAATTTTAAAACAGGTCTTCTTCAAAAACATGTTTTTCAAACAAAGTTTTTTCTAAACTAATTAAAATTAGTGAATACACTCCTAATCTAATTAGAATATGAATTAAAAACTCCTAAATTAAATAAAACACTGAAAAATGCAGGGCAAGCTTTAAAATTGGCGATTTTCTGATATTTTCCATTTAAATGCGATTTCTCGAAACTAACAATAAAATAGGGTTTTAATGTGTTTTTTCTATGGATCATGCATAAAATAGTATGAATAAAATGTGAAATGTATGCATGATCATCAGACATCAGTCATACCTGAAATATCTCCCTGATAGCCCAGATTGACTCATCCGCTACATTATGTTTCTCTTTCCCCAAGAAGGATGGGAGATGCAAATGCATGAAGCTCTTGAAACTGACTTCATGATTGTCGTTCTAGTTACCTCCTTGTTTCATTATTCCATTACCTCCATTGTCATTACCATTTCTCCTATTATCAGTGTGGTTCTAGCAAGTCATAATCAGAGTATCGAGAGCTTCTAAAAGATAGGCTCTCTGTACAATCCAACCCTGATGTTTCATTTGGCCAAATAATCTAACAGAAAGTCTATATAAATCTTTTAATACTAAATATATGTGATGGCCTTATTAATGTTTCTAGGTTATCACACAAATTCAAGCTTTCACATTACCAACAATTTCAACAATTAACTAAAAATAGAACTTATTGACAAAGTGATATCGATCAACTTGGCATGTCACGAACCAATGTTTTTTTTTTCGCTCTAATATCAATGTTGTAATGCCTTCGATTTTAAATTTGAAAAAAAAAATATAATTTAAAACTTTTCTTTTTTAATTATTAGCAAAGACCTTTTTGACTTTTTAGCCAAAACCATGGGCCAGATATAGAATGGTCAATCACAATAATATTGAATTTAAGGCAGTTAACATTTCTCAAAATGATTTCATTCCAAAGAGTAATTTATAAAACCTAAAATAATAGTAATAATTTTTAAAACAACTAGAAAAGTTTATCCAAAAACCTAGTTCCCGAGAACGAAAAATGATTTTTCAAAAGAACCCCTGAAGTTTATCCAAAAACTCAGTTCCTGAGAAAGGAAAATGATTAGGCCGTTGTAACGACCCCAATTTATAGCTTAATATTTCTCATATGTTTTTAAAACACAGCAAAATATACAAATCGAGATTGTCACAATTACCATATCAAACCACACACTAACTAAAATACAAAAATCATAGTATATCAATCTCAATTGAATTGAATTAAAATAAAGTTCATATTATCCAATCATCCAGTTACGAAACCATTCTTAAACCCAATGTCAAAGCCAACCAAACCCTCAAAACATGAGTAACCAAAACCACCACCTCATTAGGTAGAGTGCAAAGTCCAATAACAGCTGAACAGTGTAGGATCACTCGACCTCCACAGAACCTAAAAAATTTATAAGTAAAAGAATTAGATAACCAGAGTCTGAGTAGGCAATAACATACTTGCATAATGTATGATATTAAAATACATTCAAACACAACCTCATATATCAGTTATATAACACATATCTCAGCAGTCAATAACATGAAATCATGTTGTCAATAAAATAACAGTTCAATTCAATGCATATCCATTCATGCTAAGATTTGCATCAATGCAATAATTTATACACATGCATGAACTTACCATTCCAGTGTTGTTAGTCCTTCATGCATGAATAAGTTCATATTTTCAATTATCGTTTTCTTGCTTAAATGATGCATGCCATGTTCTACCTATATGCAATTCATATTTTTGTTTCACTTGCCAATATCTGTTTGTGGGTACAACACAGACTCTCCCAGTATAGAGGTACGACCCAGGTTTGTATTTTCAGGAAATTTTGTCTTATTAAACTGCATGGTGCCCCAACTATGACTACTCTAGAAAAGAATTTAGAGAGAGTTTTCAACCTCCTACAACTCGACATATCAGATTTTCCTCTTAAGTCTTGCCTACCACACCGCAAACAAATCATGATAGTTCTTCCGGTTACGGGTCCTGTAGATGGGAGAAAAAAGTAACCTTTCGTGCTAAAACAATATCCCATAGAACTGTCAGTACCAGATTTACTCTCTCAATAAGCCATAAGAGACAAAATTTTATTTTCATTTCTTAATTAACTCTCTTATTAATCGTGCTAATGCAAGCATGTAACCACATTCAGGGTTCATATGCAACAATATTCATGGCACTCTATGCATGTGTTCGATTAGTCTCTACCATTAAATCGATACAATAATGAAATCACTATGCATTTACACAGTCAATGTAGGCTAATCATCCATATTTATGCATGCTCAATTCAATCAATAATTAAATGCATCCATTTAACATGCATATCAATTCAACATCTCATTTAAGCATCAATAAATATGCTACACAAAGTAAATTACAACTAAGTATCAATCCATGCCATATTGTGCAATTCAGATTCAAGTTAACCCGATTTTGGAAAACCCACCAAAAATCACAAGAACCTAATTTAGATCTCAATAGTTTACTGGGATTGAACCAACATCTCAGGAACACAATCCAAGAAACAGAACTGCAAAATTTGTTACAATAAAAACAAAATTGGAACTGAACCCTATTCAGAAAAAATATCAGACAGATCTTGTCAATTGCATAAATTTATCCATGTTTGGAAAATTTCTCAAGATTTATAAAAAAAAAATTGTTTGACAAAACCCTTTTTACATAATCTTTTTATACATGTTACCTTTTACCCAGATTTTTCATAAATTATTTTGATGAGTTTTGATTAGGGTTTTAGAACTTTCAAAATCTTTAGTCAGAATAGTCCTGTTGACAGAGCGAAAAACTTGTTCTATGTTACAATGGACATTTCAGTCTTAAAACTGAACTAAACGAAACATGATTCTAAATTCAAGCCCTGGATATATGAAATACTCTAGTATTTTTTTTTAATTTATTGACTTCATTTTCATAGAGATATCGATTTGTTTCAAAAATTGATCGAAGCAAAAAAATGAAGACAGAATAACCGAGATTCAATCTCATGTAAGATCTATTAAGCAACAACAAAAACCATGGTGAAATTCATATAATCATGATTTTTTATGCTCTAAACATATTTACAACATCATACAATACATCTTTGATCATATTCATGCTAGTCTTGCTAAAACATTAACATCCATCATCCAAGAATCACAAAACCTTCATGGAATATCTCAAATGCAATTTTATCTATGCATGAATCACAACAAACATTAAACAACATGGAATCACGATTTATTTATGCACTAACATGTTGTTTAATCATGCTACAATGTATTAATCTACCATATATGCTCAGATTAACTTTCTTTAACATAAAACATCAAAACCCTAAAATGTTTTTACCAAAACCTTCTTCAAAAATGATTTTCGTGTATCTTTAACCAAGATCTAAGCAAGAGACAAATTTGCAGCATCAAGATCTATGGAGAAACACTCAAAAACATTCCTCTATATTCATTATACATGCTAAACAATTCAATAAAATACAAATCTAACTATTCACATAATTTTTACTTTTTAAGGTTTCAAAACTAGTCTTTTTCAAATCGCTTTCTCAAAACTGATCTTCCAAAACACTGTTTTTGTTTTTTAAAATTATTTTTCATGTAGATCTAATAGCTATAGATGCTCTAGGCATAGATTACATGTATAGCCAAGCTTTGGATAAAAAAGAGGGTATGCTAATGCATCCCGAAACTGAACATCATGAAAGTAGAGATTCTTTATCAAAAATGTGTTTCCCACAACAATAGCGTCACTTTTTTCTCCACACGCACCTTATTTCGGGCTGAATTAGACCTTCACCAAGGTAGTTGCAGGTCTTTAACAGAGGTCTGGATTATCTTAATGGTAGGGGTGGCAAAACCTGACACGACCCGCCTCTTAGGCGGGTTCGGGTTGGGCTTAAACTAACCCGTTTAATGAACGGGTTAGGCGGGCGGGTCATCCCGCCAACCCGCCAACCAACCTGCCAACTCGACTCGCCAACCCGCCAACCCGTTTACCCGACCCAACCCATTTATTAAACGGGTTGGCGGGTTGTGTCGGGTTACCCGTTTAATAAATGGGTCAGGTTCGTATTTGCCACAGCTGACCCATTTAATAAATGGGTGGGGTTTGGGTTGAGGTATGCTGACCCACCAACCCACCGGGTCGACCCGCCAACCCGTCGGGTCGATCCGCCAACCCTACTTAATGGCTTGGAGGAAGAAAGAGATGTGAGGAAGAAGAAAGGGAAAAAGTAAGTTCTCTTTTCTTCTCTCTTTTTTCTTTACTTTCTTTTTTTCTTTTCTTAAACCATGAAACAATGGGGGAGGGGGGTCTCAAGCCTCTATCTCGACCTCTCTACACTCTCTCTCTATAGAACATAAGTTTTAGAGAGAGGGAGAAACTAACCCCTTTTTATAATATTTTTTTTATATTTTATTTGCTATATATTTTTTATCTAATTTAATTTAATCTAGAAGGGGGTGACGTCCCCTCTAGAAGACCTCAAGTAGATAGAGTTCTACTTTGTGTAGGACTCTATACTACCTTCTAAACATTATCTCTTTTAATTATATTTAATTTTTTTAATAATTAAATTAATATATATATATATCATAAATTATTTTATATTTAATATTATATATATACATATATATTTATATAATTTTGACTTCATATTAGAGTCCACACAGAAGGGCCCACTATGAGGGACCTCTCCTTGTGGATAGACCTCTCAAGAGTCCAAACCATTTGGACTTCTTCTTCACTTTATCTTCTATTAACTAAAAAAATCTGAATTTCTTTTTTCTTTCTTTATCTATTTTATTTTTGTTATTATCTAATAATTTTTTTTCAAGTAGCGTAACCATACGTGGGGTCCACCATGAATGTCCTGCCCGTGGGACTCCATAACCATAATTATACAAATTTTATTTTTTAATTAAAATCCATGATTTATCCTTAATTGGATATTTTATTGGATTTCTTTACTAGATTTTAAATCCAATTAAAATCTGATCCAATAAGAATAAACCATATCAGATCTGTATCCATATTTTATTAATAAACCCACATCCCAATGAGGGTCCACATCCATCTTAAATTTTTATCAAATTAAATTAAATAACTACATATGATTAAATTCCAATTTCATGCCTAATTAAATTCAATATTAAATTCCATTTCAACTACTGACTCAATTCAATTTATAATTTCAATCTCAAGTTGAAAATCAGATAAATTTTTAATCACGTCAATTTAAAATATAAATAACAATTTAATAATTACCGAAAAATCGCAGGCATTACATCATACCTCCTTAAAAAAAATTTGTTCGCAAAATTAACTAGGGTTACTCATCGAACAAGCTCAGATATTTCTCCTTCATAGCTTCTTCTAGTTTCCAAGTGCATTCCTTGATCCTGTGGTGTTGCCAATGCACTTTCACTAAAGGAATAGTCATCTTTCGCAATACTTGATCTCTTTGATCTAGAATCTCTATCGAGTGTTCCTCAATCGTGAGGTCATTCTGCACTTCTAGATTCTCATACTGTATGATATATGATGGGTCTGAAACATACTTTCTCAATATAGATACATGAAACAAATTATGAATATTCAAGAATTGGGGAGGAAGTGCCAATCTGTATGTTGCTCCTTCGATCTTATCGAGAATCATAAATGGTCTCACGTATCTTGAGCTAAACTTTCCTTTCTTGCCAAACTGAAATACACTCTTAGTTGGCGAAACCTTGACGAATACATAATCTCTAACTTATAAAGTAAGCTCACGTAGCTTTGTATATGCATAACTCTTCTGATGACTCTAAGCGGTCAAAAGCCTCTTGCGAATCATCTGTACCTGAACCATATACTGTTGTAGCACTATCAAAGATTCAACAGACCAATCACCAACCTCACTCCAACAAACAGACGATCTGTAGGGTTGTTCATACAATGCCTCATATGGAGCCATATCTATACTAGAATGATAGCTACTGTTATACGCAAATTCTGCTAACTTCAAGTGTTTGCTCCAGTCACCTTTCTAGTCTAATAAATAAGCCCGCAATATATCTTCTAATGTATGGATTGTCCTCTCTGACTATCCAGCCGTCTGAGGATGAAAAATTGTACTAAACTTTAGCTATGTCCTAAAAGCCTTATGCAACTGTCCCTAGAACTTTGACGTAAACCTTAGATCTCTATAAAAAATGATCAATACATATACTCTATGTAACTTGACAATCTCATCTATATATAGATCTGCAAGACTCTCCAAGGTATGACTGATCCTGATCTGTAAGAAGTGTGCCAACTTCATAAGGTTATCTATGATCACCCATATAGCATCGTACTAATGTCTAGTCTTGGGTAGTCTCACCACAAAGTCCATAGTGATATCCTCTCACTTCCACTGGGGTATCTTTATAGCTTGTATCCGTCCTTCGGGTTTCTGATGCTCAATCTTTACCTGTTGGCATACTAAGCATCTGACAACATACTCTGCAATCTCTCTTTTCACCCCATTCCACCAAAAATTCATTTGAATATCTTTGAACATTTTGGTGTTGCCCAAATAAATGATATACTTAGATCAGTGTGCTTAATCTAAAAGCTCTTTATTCAATTCTGGATCGTCTGACACCCATAATCTCTATCCATACTACTAGGTGCAGATTCAACTCATCCTGCTGACAAGCTGCTATCATCTTGCTAAACTGTGGATCATCCTTTTGCTTATCAATGATACAGTCTATGAGATCAATTCTAACAACTGTATTAGCGATCTCGATCTTGCCCTACCTAGATCTAAAAGAACTCCACTGAATAAAGTCTTCTAGAAGCTTCTACTCTATGCAAATAAGACATGATATTCTACTCTCTTTTCTGCTTAGGGCATATGCAACTACATTAGCTTTTTTAGGGTGATAAGAGATAAAAAAATCATAGTCCTTTAGAAGTTTCAACCACCTACATTGCCTCATATTGAGCTCCTTATGGGAGAAGATATATATTTAAGGCTCTTGTGGTCCGATAAGACTTTAAATTGCTCTCCATACAGATAATGTCGCCATATTTTTAGAGCAAAAATAATTGTTGCTAGCTCTAGATCATATGTGAGATAGTTTTGCTCATGAGCCTTTAACTGACAAGACACATAAGAAATTACCTTCCTATGTTGCATTAAGACACATAACAGACCTACTCCTGAAGCATTACTATAAACAACAAAGTCGCTATGTCTTGAAGGAAGATTAAGCACTGGGGCTATAGTAAGCCTTCTCTTAAGCTCTTGAAAACTCTCCTCACACTGCTGTGTCCACACAAACTTCACACCCTTTTGAAGTAGCTTGGTCAGTGGCATTGTAATCTTAGAAAAATTGTAGATAAACCTCCTGTAATATCCAACGAGTCCTAAAAGATTGAGAATATACATGACTCTTCAGTTGCTTCCAATTCAATACAACCTCCACCTATTAAAATTCTAAATTTTATTTATCAACTTTCAATGAAATTTATAATTCTATAACCAAACATTATCATTTTATTGAAAGATTTTCTCACCATAGTTGGATCTACCGAGATCCCATCCTTAGAGTTTATATAACCTATAAACATTATCTGATCCAGCCAAAATTCACACTTAAAGAATTTGGCAAACAACTCATGCTCTTTGAGGATTTCTAAAATGATTCAGAGATATACACTGTGATCTTCTCTGCACTTTGAATAAATCAGAATATCATCAATAAAAATGATCACAAATAGATCCAGATAGGGTCGAAAGATCCTATTCATCAAATCCATGAAAGTCGCAGGAGCATTGTTCAACCCAAAAGGCATAACAAAAAACTCAAAGTGTCCATATCGAGTACGGAATGATGTGTTCTGGATGTCAGACTCCTTAATCCTCAAGTCGTGATAACCCGATCTGAGATATATCTTGGAAGCTACCTTCAACAAATTACCAAATTAAGTTAGAAAATCTATTTAACATGAGATTCAAATATCAAGGTATGAATCTAATCATACCTAAATCAATATTTACCTTGGTCGCTCTCAGTTGACTGAATAAATTGTCGATGTGCGGCAGGAGGTATTTGTTCTTGATCGTTGCTTGATTCAACATCCGATAATCAATGTACATACACATTGATCTGTCCTCCTTCTTTACAAAAAGCAGACACACCCCATGGTAAAACACTGGGCCATATAAACCCTTTGTCCAACAGTTCTTGAAGCTCCTTCTTTAAGTCCTCCAACTCTGTTGGTGCCATCCGATATGAAGCTTTAGATATTGGAGTTTTTCAAGAAACCAAATCTATAGCAAAATCAATCTTCCGTACAAGGGAAATTCTAGGAAGCTCCTCGAGAAACACATTTGGAAATCCTTTTACCACTTTGAGGTGCTCCAATGGAGTTACTTTAGGCTTCACTAGGGATACATTAGCCAGAAAGGCATCACATCCCTTTTCCACAAGGTGTTGGGCCTTTAAAGCTGAGATCATCCTTCTATCCTTGTATGTTTCGTGGCTCGATACTCTAGTATAGGTCAGTCTGAATGGTTAAACTGAATCCAATGTGCATGACACTCCACACAGGTATGGTGCTCGTCGAACCAGTCCATACCTAAGATAACATTATACCCGGTCATATCGAGCACAATCAGATTGTCAGATAAGTTCTACCCCAAAATCAAGTCCTCTACCTCTGATAAATAGGTATGAACACTAGTTCTACCACCTGAAGGTGTCACTATCTCTAGAATGTAATATAAGGTAACAAAGGATGATGCAATCATTTCAGTAAAATGAGTAGCCACAAAAGAGTGTGTGGCTCCAGTATCAAACAACACCTTAGCATTAGATCCTGCAATAAAAATAGCACCTTCAATGACATCAGCACCCTGCTCTAGCTTTGCCGTGGTCGTAGCGTAGACTCATCATGTGGCCTTCTTTTGTCCCTGTTGTGGTACTATGGGTGCACTATTCTCACCATCTTGTGCCACCCATTTGGGACTATCCTTGACGAAGTGCCCAAACTCGCCGCAATGTAAGCATGCCCTGGTATCTATTCTATACTTGACCTTCCCATGCGACCTTCAGCATCTAGGGCATACTTCCGCTCTTTATTGTTGTTGTTGGCGCACGTCGCCTCCCTACTGGTACTGTGGCTTCTTGGCAATTGGTACCCGGTGTTGACCTCCAGCCGTTCTACGAGTACTACTTTCGTCGCCACCCTTCTTTTGTGATTTCAGAGGCAGGATTTTTCTTCATAGCCTCCTAGTCCATATGCAACAAAATCGCCATCTCGATTGCTTGGTTCAGACTTTGGGGTCTACTCCCAAGCACTCTACTCCTCATACCATCTCTAAATCCCTGCACGTACTTCCTGACATGGGCTATGTCAGTGGTGTAAGTATTCAGGCAATACTTCTCGAGTTGCTTGAATCTCGTGGTATACTTCGCAACCGACAGTCCGCCCTACTTCAAATCTAGAATTTTTTGCATCTTCCGGTATCAAGTAAATTGAGTAAAGTAGGTCTCCATAAAGATCTCGGTAAACTGCTCCCAAGTCAAGGCCTGTAGCTGATCTGGGGTGTAGCGAACCTCTCAGATCGTGTCTCACTAGCTCTTGGCATCCTCCTTTAGTCCATAGGTGTCAAACCTGACTTTCCTGGTCTCCGAAACCTCAAAGATCTCGGTCAGTTGCTAGATCCAACTCTCAACAACATTTGGATCCTCCTTACCAGTGAATGACGGAGGGGCCATGTCCATGAATCGTTTAAAGTTCACCCTTTCACCAGAGTTCACGTTCCCCTCGTTATGACCACGTCTGTTGTCATTTCCTCCATTATTGGCGAGGTTCTGGCACGCCTGTGTTAGTGTATGGAGAACTCCCATCATGAAGTCTCTTTGTGCAATCCAACCCCGGGGTTGACATCCAGCCATCTATAAAATTAAGATTAATAATTTTATTTTGTTTATAGATCCTTAACTGTATATCGGATTTTGACTGACTTGTTTGACTTGACATTGATCAATTTAGGATGGCTCTGACACCAAAACCTATAACAACCTCGATTTATAGCTCGATTTTCTCATATATTTTTTTAAAAACTCAACAGAATAAATAAATCGGGATTGTCACATTTATTGTATCAAACCGTACACTAACTAAAATGCAAAAATCATAGTACATCAATATCAATTGAATTAAATTAAAGTAAAGTTCATATTATCCAATCGTCCAGTTACGAAACCATTCCTAAACCCAATGTCAAAGCCAACCAAACCTTCAAAACATGAAGAACCAAAACCACCACCTCAATAGGTAGAGTGCAAAGTCCAATAACAGCTGAACAATGTAGGATCACTCGACCTTCACAGAACCTAAAAATTTTACAAGTAAAAGAATTAGACAACCTGAGTCTGAGTAGACAATAACATACTTGCATAATGTACGATATTAAAACAGATTCAAACACAACCTCATATATCAGCTATGTAAGATATATCTCAACAGTCAATAACATAAAATCATGTTGTCAACAAAATAACAATTCAATTCAATGTACATCCATTTATGCTAAGATTTGTATCGATACAATAATTTATACACATGCATGAACAATTACAAAATGCATGAACATATACAAGATGCATGAACTTACCATTCCAGTGTTATTAGTCCTTCATGCATGAATAAATTCTGATCTTCAATTATCATTCTCTTGCTTAAATGATACATATCATGTTCTATCTGTATGCAATTCACATTCTTGTTTCACTTGCCAATATATGTTTGTGGGTACAATACAAACTTTGTCAGTATAGAGGTATGACCCAGGTTTATATTTTCAAGAAATTGTGTCTTATTAAACTGCATGGTGTCCCAACTATGACTACTCCAGAGAGGAAAATATAATTTTTAGAGAGTTTCTAACCTCATAAAACCCAATATACCAGATTTTCCTCATATGTCTTACCTACCACACCACAGACAAATCGTGGTAGTTCTCCTGGTTACAAGTCCTATGGATGGGGGACAAGAGCATCCTTTCGTGCTAAAACAATATCTCATAGAAGCGTCAGTACCAGGCTTACTCTCCCAATAAGCCACAAGATAATTATTATTTTTTTATTTCTTAATTAACTCTCTTATTAATCATGCCATTGCAAACATGCAACCACAGTTAGGGTTCATATGCAACAATATTCATGGCACTCTATGCACATGTTTGATTAGTCTCTAATAGAAAATCAATATAATAATACAATTATGATGCATTTACACAGTTAAAGTAGGCTAATCATTCATATTTATGCATGCCCAATTCAATCAATAATGAAATGCATCCATTTGACATGCATATTAGTCAAATATCTCATTTAAGCATCAATAAACATGCTGCATAAAGTAAAATACAACTAGGCACCAACACATGCTATATTATGTCATTCAGATTCCTGTTAACTCAAATTTGGAAAACCTACAAAAAATTACAAAAATCAAATTTTACTCTTAATATTTTATTAGGATTGACCCAACATCTCAAGAACACAATCTAAGAAACAGACATGAACAATTCATCATAATAAAATTAGGAAAATTCTAGAATTGAGCCCTATTCAAGAAAAATATCAGACATATCCTGTAAACTGCAGAAATTTATCCCGATTCGGGAAATTTCTCAGGATTTATAAAAAAATCTTTTGACAAAACCCTTTCTACATAATCTTCTTATACGTGTTTCCTTTTATCCAGATTTTTCATAGGTTTTTTTGATCAGTTTTTATTAAGGTTTTAGAACTTTTAAAATCTTTGGTCAAAACAGTCATGCTGGCAAGCAGAAAACCTGTACTCTGTTGCAATGGATGTTTCAATCTCAAAACTAAACTAAATGGAGCAAAAAAAGATTATAAATTCAAGCCCTGGATGTGTAAAACACTCTAGTATTTTTCTTTTAATTTATTGACTTCATTTTCATAGAGATATCGATTTTTTTCTGAAACTGGTCAGAGCAAAAAAAAGAAAGCAGAATAGCCAATATTTAAACTAATGCAAGATCTATTAAGCAAGAACAAAGATCATGGTGAAATTCATATAATCTTGATTTTTTATGCTCTAAACATATTTATAATATCATATAATACATCTTTGATCATATTCATGTTAATCTTGCTAAAACATTAACATCCATCATTAAAGAATCACAAAACCTTCATAGAACATCTCAAATATAATTTTATCTATGCAAAAATCACAACAAACATTAAACAACATGAAATCATAATTTATTTATGCACTAACATGTTGTTTAATTATGCTATAATGTATTAATATATCATATATGCTCAGATTAACTTTCTTTAACATAAAACATCAAAACCCTAAAATATTTTTGCCAAAACCTTCTTCAAAAATGATTTTCGTGTATCTTTAACCAATATCTAGGCAAAAGACAAATTTACAACATTAAGATCTATAAAGAAACACTAAAAAACATTTTTCTATATTCATTATACATGCTAAACAATCCAATAAAATACAAATCTAACTATTCACACGATTTTTACTTCTTAGGGTTTCAAAACTAGTCTTTTTCAAATCGCTTTCTGTAAACCGATCTTTCAAAACACCATTTTGGGTTTTCAAAAATCTTTTTTATGTAGATTTAATAACCATAAATGTTCTAGGCATAGATTATATGTAAATCCAAGCCCTAGATAAAAAAGCGGGTATGCTAATTCATCCTGAAATCGAACATCATGAAAGTAGAGATTCCTTACCGAAAACATGCTTTCTGCAACAATACCTTCCTCTACATGCACCTTATTCTGGGCTGGATTAGACCTTAACTAAGGTAGTTGCAGGTCCTTAATTGAGGTCTAGACTACCTTAATGGTTTGAAGAAAGAAGGAGATGCGAGGAAGAAGAAAGAAAAAAAGTAAGTTCCTTTTCTTCACTTTTTTTTTCTTAAATCTTGAAACAAGGGAGAGGGGGGGGGGGTCATGAGCCTTTATCTAGACCTCTCTCTCTAGAACACGAGTTTTAGAGAGAAAGAGAAACTAACCCCCTTTTATAATATATATTTTTTATATTTGATTTGCTATATTTGCTTTCTTCTAATTTAATTTAATCTAAAAGGGGGTGACGCCCCCTCTAGAAGACCTCAGGTGGATAGAGTTCTACTTTGTGTAGGACTCTATACTACCTTTTAAATATTATCTCTTTAATTATATTCATTTTTCTAATAATTTAATTAATATATATATCATAAATTATTTTATATTTAATATATATATATTTGACTTCATATTAGAGCCTACACAAGAGGGCCCACTGTGGGGACACCCCCTTGTGGATAGACCTCTCAATAGTTCAAACCATTTGGACTTCTTCCTCTCTTTATCTTCTATTAACTAAAAAAATCTATTTTTTTCTTTCTTTATCTATTTTATTTTTGTTATTATCTAATAATTTATTTTTTTTCCAAGTGGCATGACCATATGTGGGGTCCACCATGGATGTCCAGCCCATGGGACTCCTTATTCATAATTATACAAATTTTATATTTTAATCAAAATCCATGATTTATCCTTAATTGGATATTTTATTGGATTTTCTTAGTGGATTTTAAATCTAATTAAGATTTGATCCAATAAGAGTAAACCACATTAGATCTGTATCCATATTTAATTAATAAATCCACATCCTAATGAGGGTTCAAATTTGTCTTAAATTTTTATCAAATTAAATTAAATACCTACGCATGATTAAATTTTAATTTCATGCCTAATTAAATTCAATATTAAATTCTATTTTAATTATTGACTCAATTCAATTTATAATTTTAATCTCAAGTTGAAAATCTGATAAATTTCTAATTACATCAATTTAAAATATAAATAATAATTTAATAATTACCTAAAAATTATAGGCATTACAGCCTCAACTTCCCGCAACTGTTGTCTCAACTACTCAGCACCTGCAATTGTTTTAGTAGGAGGTTAGAATAACTCCCAGTAGAAATGCAATAATAAAACATATTTGCATAGAAACATGCATACATGAAATAATAATCTTTTCATGTAAATAAATAATTATTAGTACATATAAATAATAGTTCAATATTATATGCAATAATCTTACTCATGCATGATCATTCAATGCATACATGATCTACCATTGCAAGTGAAGCGATCATCGTAAGCATGAATAACTTATACTTCTTTTCATTCACATTTTCTTTCTTAGATGGTGCATATCATGTTTCACTATATGCAAAAAATACTTTTGTTTATCTTTTTTTATATTTTGCTAGTACAACACAGACAATACTCGGATTAGAGGCTCGACCTAGGGGTATATTCAATCAATTTGTATCTTATTACTTTGATATTGTTTTTTTTCTCCTATTATCTGGTGAGGGGCGATTCTACGAGAGAGAAACTCCAACACATGCATTATAATATACCAGACTTGATTTTCAGCTGAAACGATCTCACTATCACCCTACGGTACTGGTGACAGCTATCCCCTTATATTCATGGCTGAAAAAACAATCTTTTGTACTTTAATAAAATCTTATGCACTATAATGTATCCGCTTACTCTTTTATTATAAGCTATAAAAGAATTAACATACACATTCTTTATCATTTGATAAATTTTCTTTAATTGACGTACGTGCTTTAAAAAAATAAATAATCTTTAGCACAAGCATATGATTTCATTTAACCCATCATAAAATTATCGACCACCCATTTAAAGTACTAACATATGTCAATCTAGTTAACTATGCACAAGGTCAAGTGGCACTCGTTTTTTTATTTTCATCACTTTTCTTATATATTTTTTTTGCTTTCAAACGTACTCCAAATGTTGTGCGTTTCTACGAAAAGCAGGTCCTAAATTACCTGGTTTCCGGTCAAGGTTTTCTTCCTCATGAGAAAAAACACATTTTTAGGTCCGGATGGGTCTGACCCGTTTCTCTCCCCCCGCCTCCTAAGGCCAAAGGGACTAACGAAAATCTTGAAATCTTCTCCCTACACTGCCATGAGATTAGGATCGAAAGAACTATTTCGTCATTAATGAGAAAGGATTTGTCTCTAAAATAATCGGGGAAAACCCCTATGGGCTAGGGTTTCTTTTTCTCCCCCTCCCTATAAAAGGCGTTCTTGGAGGCGTCCCTTACCGCTGTGGCCGCCGCTTGCAGGAGGAGAAGCGAGAAAGCAGAAACAGAGCTAGCCGACGAACGTCTCAGGGAGGAGAGAGTTAGTGAGAGGAAGAAGATGAGGGCTAAGGTGAGTTTCTCGTCTTCTTGGTTGCCTCTGAGGTCGAGATCCTTATGCCGTAGGGTTTTGTTTTAGTTTGTTTTTTCCTGTAGCCCAGTCGTTTCTTCTTCTTGTGATTTGTTAGACGTAGGAACGGTCCGTTTCTCTACTTCTCAATTGCTTATTTGTTGGTTATCTATTTGGATATTGCATTTTCTTCTAGGGGTTTTTCCGGTCACTTTAAACCATAATCTGACCGTTTCTTTGGTTGAGGCCGCATTTTAGACCCTAATCCTGTGGGTCGCTTCAGATGAGCCGGTACAAGCTCGCGAGGATCGGTTTCATCTTCTTGGTTGCTTCGCCGGTGGAAATCCTGTAGGTCCATTGCTTATATTGCGCGTTCTTCTTCTAGGTTGCGTCTGTCCTTATGAGCCCTTGTCTGAATTGTTGCTTTGTTGAGGCAATACAAATTGCTGGGTCTTCTCTATTGTTATCTCCGGTGGATAAGGCATTTCTTGCATGTTTTTTAAGAGAACATGAACCCTAGGAGCTCTAATATGCGTGCTTATTCTCCTCCTGGGTCAGAATCGTTAGTGAAAATTGGCTTTCTTGTATGCTTTTATTCCGTTCCATTTTTCTTGTCCATCTGGTGGAGAATCTAGTATATGCATTAGTTAGGACGATAGGAGCTTAGATGAATTTCTTCCGAACCCTAAACCTCTGACTGGGTTTTCCCTGATGCTTACTTACTATTTGAGTTAGGGTTTATGTCAAAACCTCATCGCCCTCTATGGTTTCTATTCTCTTGACGTTGACTGGAGGCTAGAGGACTAGATCTCCTATGGTTTCGTGCTTGAAAATAGCTCCGTGTCATTCGGAGATTTTGGTTTTCTTTGAATCATATTTTGATAATCTCTGCATAAAAGGCAGGGGAAGATGCTTGTTTTACTTTAATCATTGTAGACTGTGAGTTTCTACATTTTTACTGTACGAAGTTTGGTTTGGGTCTTCATCTTTTTATGTAGATGTTCTTGTGTATTAGACTGTAGATTACCTTCACTGCATTATTCTTTCCTTGGTGGTTGACCATGACACGGAAGAGGCCCAGGCAACAGTATGGTTGAAACAAAATCAAAACCGGAATGCAAATACATACCAGTATATGCCATGAATGCGACGGGCAGGTGCTCAGTGTTCTCTTCAGCCTATAGACTACCACGATGAGCCCAGGCCTTAGTTTGATGGTGAGCAGGATGCTAAATCCAATGGGAATTACTAGAATGTGGGTAATAAGGCTAGGGTGTTAGCTTTTGGCTGATAGCTCTCGTCATACATACAACCCAACCTCTCCTTTTATAATATGAGATCCGGGTGGTTACGCGGTCTCTCCATATTCACACCACATTCACGTAACTTTCACCCCACTAACCCCTATTAACTACTCACTAAACAACCTACTAACGGTGTCAAAGCGAGTCACCTTTATGGGTTGGACCCAGACCCAAAATGTCTAACATTCTTCTACTTGACCCATTAATACTAAAAGTATACTAAATCGAAGTTTATACCGTTGTCTCAATTTAATTTTTCATGTGGTTTACATGCTATCATGTGTCATAAGAATGAATCAAATGAGTCATGGAGATGAACATCTCTTTATGAAATATCATATTTTCATATACTATAATACAATTCATTTTCAATGCTTTAATATGTTAAGATTACTTTTATGAATAGGTTGATCTCTAACCCATTCTATTGGTCCTTTAATATTATTATTCTGTTATTATCTCTAACCAAATGAGAGATCTTTTATGTAAAATCAATAATACACAAAGCCATAAATAATCAATTTTCACAAATGTGATCACATACACTGTATTGTCATACATTAGAAAGAATCAAACAGACACATCTCCTTTACACGTTGAGAATATAATCTCGATGTTAGCATTTTAATAAGGGGATCCACACTTATTTCCTTCGTACCAATTGTATCAATACATACCAGATGATTCTAAGTCTTGTCCACAATACCAAAACCCATAATGAAGCTTATAATCTATATGGTTTGAGATAAAATCTTGTATAAAATCAATAATTTCTGTCTTAATGGATTTCAGAAATTCCTTCACTATCCTGCAGTGAGAGATGACACTTTAAATATTCTTAGTCACTCGCGATTGTAAAAATATGCTAAGATTATTCGAACACTCCCACTTCTCATGAACATTATTTTAAGCGCTCTCATTTTTCATAAACAACCTTCAGAATGACTGTTCTATTCTATGTATGAGTGAGAGAAATTGCTCTATCCGAGATTTATATTGAAAACGTAAATGTGACATATCGTATTATTCACCTTTTTTGAGACAAGCATAATTAAACCATTATCGTTCCACTTTGGTGGAAACAACAATACTCATAGTTGCTTCGTCTTCTCAATTCACAAGAAATTGATTTCAGTCAGTGAAACTAATAGATCATGTAATCAGAGACATCACTGTACCTTTGGGTACGAACATACTTCATAGACTGGAATACACATCTACTATTACACCCTGTGTGAATTTGGAACACAACCTACCTGTTGGGTATAAACGTTTTCATAAAGTCACACACAATCATAATAACGAATCTTAATACGGTTCAAAGAATCCTCAATCAACACAATTCAGATCACTTTGGTGATTGCATGAATTGGTCAATCAAGATCTTTTACTAAAAACATGTTTGTATTATAAAGCATGCCTATGCACACATGTTAATACATGTATATTCATGACAAAATATATATTATATTGTCAAAATACTAGTTTATGCTTCAACTTGTATACATAAACTAATTTTGATGATAAATGTAACACCTCGAAATTTAACCAAATTTTAAGGATTTTTTTTAAACAACGAAAATATTCGATTTAACCAGGCTAAGCATTTCTGGCGCATTACATGAATCTTCAAAGCAATTAACGTTTCATTTCTAATAAAAAGTTTAAAACATAAGACCAGAGTTTGAAATAACTGAATAACACATTTAACAATAACCAAATTCATGCTTAACATTATGCATAACTTAACCAATATAAAAAAACATATGAATTAACATGCAAAAGTTATGCTTTCATTAACAATGAACACTTATAAAGCATAAAAAAATAACAAAAACAAGCTCATATGAGTAAAACCTGGGGTTTTCAAGCTGAAAACAATATGAAAGCACCTCGAACCGGTCTTAAACAACTCTGAATCGGTCATTCATTTAAGGGTTCTGAATCGGTTCTGGACTTAATGAACCGATATAATACTTGAATAAAAGCTTATAAAATCCTATAACCAAATAAAAAAAACTTTATCTTTTCATGGATTTATAAAAACAGGGTCTATACGTCTCGAAATCAGTGAAAAATCAACCAGAACCAATCAAAAATGGCTTCGAACTGGTCCCAGAAAGGGCTGTATCGGTCACTGATCCGGTTCAGGTTTAAAGTGTTTGGATCCTGTTAGAGATCCTATCCAATCCATAATAGAACTCAGGTTTGACCCGATCCAAATAGGACCCGAGTCTAACACGATCCAAACATGATTCAGGTTTGACTCGGTCCAAAAAGGACCTTGGTCAGACCCGATTTGAACTGGATCCGGGTCAGACCTGGTCTAAACTGGACCCGGGTCATACCCGGTCCATATGAAAACCCCCAAAACCCTCATTGGATGAGTTTTCTGGGGTTTCGACCATGTGTCATCGATTGAAAAAAGGGGAGGTGCTTCGGTTTATTGTCGGCATCATCAACAGACGAATAGGTCATCCTTTGCACAGAGGTGACCCGGTCAATTATGAGAAATTGAAAACCCTTTTTTGGTTTTCTGTTTTCTCTGAATTTGATGTTGTTGAGCATGTCGAAGGAGACTTCGCTAGGGAGTAGGAGCTACCTTTGTCGCTGGTTGTCATCGTCGGAAGAGGGGATTGTTGTCGGTCGTCGCAGCTTTATCGGTGGCGTTTGTAGTACGGCAGCAACGTGTGTCTTGCCTTACCTCTCGCTGGCGACACTAGGTGTTGTCGGGGGGAAGGTGAGCAGGTTGCCAGACGACGACGTGGGTGACAAGGGTCGACGCGGTGGTAGTTTTTGGTTTTTGAGAAACCGTCTTAGAAACCAAAAACCCTTGTCCATTTTTATTGGCTTATTTTTTGGGGTCCGGACCGGGTTTTCCAACCCTGTATCGAAGCTCGATCTAGACCCATTTTGGGTGGATTGAGTTTTTTGATATCTCGGTTTTGCTCAGGTCTAGGTCGGATCCGAATAGCCCGGTTTTCGTATGGATTGGTTTGGAGCCATTTTTGATTGGTTCCTTTTGGTTTTTCACTGGTTCTGAGATGTAGAGACCCTCTTTTCATAAATCCATGAAAAGACAAGGTTTTTCTTATTTGGTTATAAGGTTTTATGCGCTTTTGTTTATGTATTATATTGGTTCATTAGGTTCGAAACTGGTTTAGACCCTTAGATGAATGATCAGTTCAGAGCCATTTCAGATTAGTTCGAGGTGTTTTCGAACTATTTCCAGTTTAAGGACCTCGGGTTTTACCCATATGAGCTTGTTTCAGTCATTTTTTATGCTTTATAAGTATTCATTATTAAGAAAGCATGACTTGTACATGTTAAGTCATGTGTTTTATATTGGTTAAGTTATGTATAATGTTTTTAAGCATGACTTATGACTAAATTCATGACATTTTATCATCAAAATTAGTTTATGCATATAAATTGAAGCATGAACTAAATATAGATGCTTTACACATGTGTGCATGGGTATGCTCCATAATACAAATGTTTTCAGTGAAAGATCTTGATTGATCGATTCATGTAATCACCAAAGTGATATGAGTTGTGTTATTGAGGATTCTTTGGACCGTATTAAGATTCATTATTATGATTGTGTGTGACTTTATGAAACAACCTTTTTACCCAAATGTAGGTTGTTGTGTTCTAAATTCACAGAGGGTGTAATAGTAGATGTGTACTCCAGCCCATGAAGCAAGTTCGTACTCAAAGGTATAATGCTGAATTGTATCTAATTACATGATCTGCTAGTTTCACTTGTGAATTGAGGAGACATAGCAATTATAAGTATTATCGTTTTCATCAAAGTTTAACGATAATGACTCAATTATGTTTGTCTCAGAAAAGGTGAATAATAAAGGGTCTCACATTTACATTTTCAATATAAATCTTGTATAGAGCAATTTATCTCTCACTCATACGGAGAATAAAACAACCATTCTAAAAGTTGTTTATGAGAAGTGGGAGCACTTAAAAGGACTTTGATGAGAAGTGCGAGTGTTCGAATAATCTTAGCCTGTTGCTTTTGCAATCACGAGTGACTAAAAATATTTGAGGTGTCATCTCTCACTGCATGACATTGAAGGAATTTTTGAAATTCATTGGAGATAGAAATTATTGATTTTATCTCTGGTCATATGGATTATAAATTATAGGTCTTGGTATTGTGGACTCTATTGAGAGACCACTAAAGATCTTTTGTGATAATGAAGTAGCTGTGTCCTTTTCAAATAACAAGTGCTCAATCCTGTGTCGACACATGGAGTTAAAATACTTTGTTGTTAAAGAAAGGACTGAGAATCATCTGGTATGTATTGATACAATTGGTATGAATGAAATAACTGCGGATCCCCTTATTAAAAGGCTAACATCGAAATTATATTCTCAATGTGTAAAGGTTATATGTCTGTTGGATTCCTTCTTATGTATAACAATATATTATATGAGATCACATTTGTGAAAATCAATTGATTCTCTATGGCTTTGTGTATTATTGATTTTGCATAAAGGATATTCTCTCTATGCAAAATCAACATATAATATATTGTCATACATCAGAAGGAATCAAACAGATACATCCCTTTTACACGTTGGTAATATAATCTCGGTGTTAGCCTTTTAATAAGGGGATCCACAGTTATTTTCTTCGTACCAATTGTATCAATACATACCAGATGATTCTCAGTCTTTTCTTTAACAACAAAGTTTTTTAACTCCATGTGTCGACACGAGGTTGATCTCTTGTTATTTGAAAAGGACACAGTTGTTTCATTATCACAAAAGATCTTTAGTAGTCTCTCAATAGAGTCCACAATACCAAGACTCATACATGATCCGGGACTTGCAGGCTGAAATAACTGTCTTGAGAAGGGCCCTCAGAACCCCGTCACTTATTGACAAGCCGCGGGTTAAAGTGTAAGAACCAAAAGGCTTTAATAGCACGAGAAACTCTAAGGATTTGGAGGATTTTTTTTGGAATATGTAGCAGTTCTTTAAGGCCTCCCATACGAACGAGGAATAAGTCACTATGGCGAGCATGTATCTAAACGGAGATGCAAAACTTTGGTGGCGTACCAAATTTGGAGGACGATGCCAATGCTCAACGGTATGCCAATGCTCAACGGTATGCCAATGCTCAAATGAAGAAGGAACTCAAGGCACAATTTCTTTCTTCCAATGTAGCGTGGCTAGCCCGAGAGGCACTTCGGTGTCTTCGACAGACTGGGACGGTTCGTGAGTACGTCAAGTCTTTCTCTGCTCTGCTACTTGATGTGAAAAACATGTTTGAAGAAGATATGAACCTTTTAATTTCATTAGCGAATTGGCTCCTAGGGCACAGACTGAGTTGCGTCGTTTCAAGGTGAAAGATTTGCCGTCGGCCTTCGTTGTGGTCGACCGACTGGTGGATTACAAGGCCCACACTGTTGGCGATTCGACCAAGTCTGGGCCGAAGATGGGGAAGCCTGGCAAGAAAGTGACCCCAAGAAGGCTTCGATGGAGGAAAGAACTAAGGTAGAAACAACTAAGTCTACTACCTACTCAAGTTGTTTCATTTGTAAAGGCCCTCGTAGAGCCAGAGATTGCCCCCAAAAGAAGTCTATGAATGCGGCTGTCATGGTGGATACAACCAAAGCAAAAGCAACGACGGTCGTGGAGATGTTCCGTCTGAACCCGTTGAGGATAGTAAGTGCTCTCCAACAAAAATCAGTAAAGGAAGCACTACTAAGTCCCAGATTGTTGTATGTTGTTGTTTGTATCAACGAATGTTTTGTCTATGCGATGGCGGACACTAGCTATACCCATAATTTTGTGGCGTCTAGACTTGTAAGGGAACTTGGATTGAAACTAAGTATGAGCAATTGCCAAGTTAAGGCCATTAACGCTTCGCCGTCCAACGTTAGTGGTGAAGTACATATGGTACCTGTGCAAGTGGGATCTTGGCGCAGACTGTGCAACTTCATGGCTTGTATGTTGGAGGACTTTAATGTTATGTTGGGAATCGAGTTCTTCACTCATGCCAAGGCTTTAGTTGCTCCGTACCTTAGATCACTTGTGATCATCGATGATTTGGCTCCAAGCATGGTCCCTTTGGAGTCAGCAACATAAAGCAGGATGAGTATGATGTCGGCCCTGCAACTTAAAGATGGACTAAGACGTGGCAAGGTGACTTTACTTGGCCACTTTTAAGGAACTCTAAGAGGATACTTCCTCTAGTCCTTTGCCCCTTAGTGTGCAAACAGTTTTGGAAGAATATGCAGACATTCTTCCAAATGAGATGCCGAAGGAGTTGTCGCCCCGGAGAGATATGGACCACTCAATTGAATTGGTGCCTGGTGCTCAACCACCGGCCCAAGTCCCTTATCGAATGTCGCCCCCAAAACTTGTCGAACTGCGATGACAATTGGATGAGCTGCTACAAGCATGGTATTCAGCCATCCAAAGCCTCTTATGGAGCCCTTGTGTTATTCCAAAAGAAGAAAGATGGGTCGTTACGCTTGTGCATTGACTATCGGGCATTGAACAAACTTACCATAAAAAACAGATACCCATTGTCCCGTATCGAGGATCTTTTTGATCAACTTGGAGTTGCAAAGTTCTTCACCAAACTTAACTTGCGCTCTGGATGTTATCAAGTGCGCATTGCTGCAGGCGATGAGCATAAGACCACTTGTGTAACTCGGTATGGCTTGTATGAGTTCTGTGTCATGCCGTTTGGGCTAACCAATGCCCCGACAACTTTCTGCAATTTGATGTCTAATGTTTTTTGCCCGTATCTTGATGAGTTTGTTGTGGTATATTTGGATGACATTGTGATCTTTAGCCAAAGTTTGGATGACCATATCCAATACTTGCAACTAGTTTTGGAGAAATTGAGGGAAAATATGTTTTACTTAAAACTTGAAAAATGTGTCTTTGCCCAAACAAGAGCCCTATTTTTAGGGCACTATGTAGGGAATGGAAACATGAAGATGGTGGAGACAGATGCATTTGATGTTGCCTTGGGAGGAGTCTTATTGCAAGATGGGCATCCAGTTGCCTATGAAAGTCGGAAACTCAATGACACTGAAAGGAGATATACAATGCATGAAGAAATGACCGTCGTGGTACATTGCCTTCAACTTTGGTGGCATTATCTATTGGGGAGCCCCTTTGTTGTCCACACCGACAATGTGGCCATCAGTTATTTCTTGACTCAGAAAAGGATCTCACCAAAGCAGGCCTGGTGGCAAGATTTTCTTGTCAAATTCGATTTTCAGATAGTGCACGGGTCGGGTAAGGCTAATATGGCCGTCGATGCATTGAGTCGAATGCCTCATATCTTGGCTGCAATGCAAGTACAAGGGGACTTGTTGCTGAAGACCAAGGAAGCAACAAAAAAAGTCCCTACTATGGTGCGGTTGATGCAACTTATTCATGAGGGCACCTATCGACGCTTTTTGGGCCCAAGATGGGGTGATTTATGACAAAAGCAATCGAGTGTATGTACCAATGACTGGTGGCTTGAGAAAGGAACTATTAAAAGAATATCATGATGCTCAATGGGCCAGGCATCTTGGCCAAGACCACACGATGGCTTTGATGGAACATGGGTTTTATTGGCCAAAGGTGGGAGGAAGATATTCGGCATTATGTTCGGACTTGTCTTGTATGTTAGCAAGACAAAGTTAATCGACAGAAACCTGGCGGCTTACTTGACCTCTTGCCAATTCCAAATTGGCCTTGGCAAAGTGTGTCGATGGATTTTATTACTGGCTTGCCAAAGGTGGACGACAAGACCTCTATTTTGGTGATCGTGGATTGATTCTCCAAGTATGAAACCTTTGTTCTTACCCCCAAGAATTGCTCGGTAGAGGAAACAGCCAAGCTATCATCAAACACTGCGGAATGCCGCTGGACATAGTCGGTGACTGGGATACTCGGTTCACTGGCCGCTTTTGGAGTTGCCTCTTTGAGTTGCTGGGGACAAAGCTAAACCTTTTGACCAGCAACCACCCTCAAAGCGTCGGACAGACTGAGAGGGTGAATTCTATCTTAGAAGAATATTTGCACCATTATGTATCGGCCAACCAACAAGATTGAGTTGATCTACTTGATGTCACCCAGTTTTGTTATAACTTGCATCGGAGTAGCTTGACAGGCAAGAGTCCCTTCGAGTTGGCTACATGCCAACAACCCCTTACACCGCTGGATGTGGCTCCTTCGGTTCAAGGAAGATGCCCTTCCGCTGTCAAGATGATCTGGGTTAGGCAAGAGCATCTCGACGAGGCCCATGACTATTTGTCTAAGGCGGTGAAACGAATGAAAAAGAATGCTGATAAACGCAGGCGGCCCCTCGATTTTGAAGTTGGTGATAAAGTTAAGTTGAAACTTACACCACATATCTGGAAAAAGATCAGTAGTAAGACTGTGCACAGAGGACTTGTTGCCCGCTATGATGGCCCCTTTACGGTGATCTGAAGGATAGGCAACATGACTTATAGGCTGGCTTTGCCGACTCGCATCAAGTCTCATTTGTTTTTCATGTAAGTTTTCTTAAACCTTACTTGGAAGATGAACAAGATCCAAATTGGTCGCACCCTCTTCATGCTCCTCTAAGCATTTCCAAACAGTTCGATCGGAAAGTGGAATGCATTGTTGACCATCGACTTAAAGGCCACAACAAGGCCAATTATTATCATGAGTTCTTGGTCCAATGGAGGGGCTGACCATAAAGTGAACGAAGTTGGGCACGAGAGAGTACTCTGTGGCAATTTGAAGACAAAGTCTAAGAGTATCTCGCGGCTTTGACTAGGACGTTGAACATCGTGAGTGGGAGAGGCCTGTAACACTGGAACTTATGGGGACCAAGCGAAAGGTCTTGGCCCCGACGAGCCAATGGTGTGAGTGGCCATTGGAAGCTAACATGCGACTGACAGACGGAGTGACTGCCAACGCACAAATCCCAAAGGGTGGACATATTGGGCAGCGACTACACTAGAAGGCAAGGCAATTCGGCTAAGGCATTCGGGCTCAAAGCTACATAGGCAGTAGGCGGTGTCTGCAAAGCTAACATGAGCAAGCGGATGTTTGGCGGGAAGTGTTTGACGCACAGCAAATGTGCTGCGGGCGGAACCGTTAGGCGAGCGGCAAGTGCGCTGCGTGCGGAACCGTCAGGCATGCGGCAAGTACGCTGCGTGCAGAACCGTCAAGCGTGCGGCAAGTGCGTTGCGAGCGGAATTGTCAGACGGTTGCAAGTGGGCTTCGTGCGAAACTGCAAGACGTGCGGTAGTTGAACTTCAAGCGGAAGGAGTTTGGGCGAGGCGTGCGGAGACCTCAGCCATGAAGTGTGCGGCTTCATGCGAAACTGCTGCGGCGTGGGGGTAAGTGGGTGCCGGATGCGGCACCCACTAAGTGCATTCAACCCTTCAATAAATTGAAGGGCGGACTTTTTAAAGGATGTGCTCGTCTCTTCGAAAAAGGAGAGAAGACTGCTTGTAATTGGCTAAGTGTAAAAAGGGTTCCCGTGAATAGAAAAAGAGGAAAAACCCTTTTTTGGGGAAGCTTCGGTGTGTCCTACGTTGGCTGAAAAGGGCTGCTAAGTCTATGCAAGGTTCTAAAAGACTTAGGCTGTGCAAGCTTAAATTTAAAATTTGTCCAACAGTCCTCCCTTGAGAGGCAATCGATTTTTCCTTTGTCTGTGTTGTTTGGTGAACGCTCTGATAGCAAACTTGGTTTGAGTTCGTTGGGATCAATGTTATGAAAAGTCTTGAGGGAAGAAGAAGAAGAAGAGAGAGAGAGAGAGAGAGAGAGAGAGAGAGAGAGAGAGAGAGAGAGAGAGAGAGAGAGACCTAACCCATTGGGCCTGCCCCATTCTTCTCTTTTTTTCCCTCCTTTTTAAAGCCTTTTAAATTTGGGTCGAATTGGGGTCAAAGCCTCCATTTGACCCAAGCAAGATGTGTGTGCTTCCTGAGGTGCCCAAAGCTTACTCAATGCCTATGAGGCCCACGCCTCATAGGTTTTGTGTTATACCAGCCTGCCTCAAGGCAGGAAGGCCCTCTCCTTGAGGTGAGGCACCTGCTTTTCACCACACTGGTTGGGATAAAGGCAACCAGATGTTCTCGGTTTAATTATAAAATAATGGTGCTACTTAATCTTCTTGTCTTTGTTGATGCAGTGGAAGAAGAAGCGCATGAGGCGTCTCAAAAGGAAGCGCCGAAAGATGAGGCAGAGGTCGAAGTAGACGCCACTGCCATTTGATCTAGGGAATGGCGGTTGCCTTCGTTGCTTAGCCATCTTGTTGCAGTTACGAGGGGGCTTCTCCCTTTCATCCTGTATTGTGGAAGGCAGGCTTTTGGGAGAACCAAAATGACCCTTGCTTTTGTTTTCCTTATTTCGAATTTGCGAGTTTTAGGTAAAAGCTTTCTATTAGTCTGAGGGGCTCTTTGTAAAACCTTTGATCGTTGAAAGAACCATTTGATTCAGTAGTATGCATACATTGTGACATGATTTTTTTTGTCCACCATATCATGTTTTATTCTTGTGATGTCTCAACTTCATAAAGGGTGCTGGAACTGCTGATTTCCTATTTGGCATGCGGTTATGGTAACCTTCATTGGATTATGATTCCTGAACCAATGTCAAAAGTGAGTATTAGTGGGTTGAAGAAGGGCATACAACTATCCATTATCGATTCCATTTTTTTTATGCTACTGCTTAGCATGCCACTCCACTGCTGATGACCCAACCGATCATCTCAACATTTTTTGGGGCGGACACCACACCTATACTGAGAAATGCCAAGATGAATGGCTGTCAAGCAGGTCTCTGCATGCCCACCATGCAGTGGCGCTTTATGTGATCGGAATGGGTAAATTCAGCCTGTTAGATTATTATTAAGGCAGGAAATATTTTTTTTTTAAGTTTTAGATATGCCTTAATTTCATTAGCGTGATGGATATTTTTATTTTTTGTTTTTTGATGAGCAACAGTTCCATGCAAAATTTCTGCCTTAAGGATTACTAAATATCTGAGGCATTTTTATGACTGTCGAATTTGGGCGATTCTAAACCAGTTAAAGGAATAGCATATCATGGTCAAGTTTAATATCGGAAACTAATCTCTTTTGCCAACCACATCACATATCGGTTATAAATAGCTTATATGCTGTTAGTTTTTTGGCAACTTAGTTACTATTAAAATCTACACAAGCTCAGTAAATTTTATGCTGATTAACGAGGTGCGGAAGAGGCATGTGTGCCTAAGGGTGTGCTGGGTTATGTGCTGTGTGCAAGGTTTGACACGGGGGTGTATTAGTATGTGGCATGGGCATAGGCATAGGCATAGGCATAGGCATAGGCAGCAATGAGCGTGAGTGTGTGCGAAGTGCATGAGAATTGCTCTTTGGAATATGGATAGGCTCGACATGGCGTGTGGGATGCAGTTGGGTCAGTCTCGTAGCATGGCAGGGCCATTTGGGGCATGCCTGCATGTGCAGTTGGCCTACGGGCCAAGTGGCATGCACAACACAAAGCGTAGTGCAGGCCATTGCCGCATGCACAGTGTGTAGCATCGTGTGTGTGTGTGTGTGTTGTGTTCCATTGAGGCAAGCGCATGTGCATGTGCAATGCCGTGGCAAGCAACGTCAGGCAGCACATGTGATGTTCCCATTGCATGCACACAACTTCAAGGCGATGTGCATTTGAAGTTGTTGCAGCCAAGATTGAAAGTTTGCATTTGACAAATTGTTATGGCCTTTTTTTCTGCATCTTCTTGATTCACGTAAAGAGGGAGATTGACAGGTTGGCTGGACTGTACGACACTCTGTTTGCCTTAAGTGAGGAGTTATGTAAGCCTAGCGGAAGCGAGATCGATCAGAGTCATGTATATCCCATGTATGCTTAGCACAACAAAATATTGGAAACGATAGAGTCAATGCCAATTGTTAGTGCGAAGAACTTTCAAGCTTACGAGGGACGGGTGTGTCACCTTCCTTTGACGAGTGCACAAGCAGTCGATGGTGAATATAGCCAGCTACACATCCGAATAAGCATCACAGACCTTAGAGTGAACATCGAGTTTCAAAGACGCACTGAACGAGGGGTATATTGCATTTTCGCACCTGTGAGCCCCGCAGAACGTAGCGTGCGCCTCACGGGAATCCCCTACTACGATGGAGAAGACCTTTCAGCCCCTAGCCTAAGCCAGTTGCTAGTTGACGCAGTGAAGCTCCCTAGGAAGAAGGAATCATCGCCACTCCACATGCACTTGTCGAGCCCTTCATAAGGGTGCAAGGTTGGACTGCAAGGCGGGCGACCATAGCAAGCCCCGTGCATGCATGCTGATTCCCATAGAAAATTTGCATACTCGTGAGCACCCCCGTGCACTCTGATGTACTACTCACGAGATATAGATGGTGCACCAATGCAAGTCAAGCTAAAGGTCTCCTATATAGGTGTTATGGGCGTTGACCCCTTGCCAATAAGAGTAACCCCAAAATTCCTTTAAAATGCGCTAGTTTTGTTCTCAATGGAGTTCCCGAGTGTAAACTTCATATTTTGTCAAAACGATCATATCGGGGTCTTCGTCACATATGAATGCAAGGAGATGCACGACCCTGTAATTCTCAACATGCAAGGAGATGCACAAAACGAAAAAGTAAAAAAAAAATTATGGTTTCTCAAAGGTTTTTTGGGTTCTTGCCAACTAGGAGCCAACTCTCATAACACATATAGTTGACTTGTTTCTCAACCCGTCGGCCAGTATGTGCTGCATGTTATTCATTCTAAATCATACTTCTCATTTATTTAATAATGAACCTTCATAACACACACACACACACATATATATGTATATATATATATATATATATATATATATATATATATATATATATATATATATATATATATATATATATTTTTTTTTTTTTTCAACCCTCCATAACTCCAACATTCAACAAACATTTTCAGTTATAATTCAACAAGCATTTGCATTTAGACATTTACAAGATATTTTTTACTTAATTACAATGATTTACAATTACGAAACACCATTCAGTTTATAATTACATTGATTTACAATAAATCACTGTTACATTCAAATGTTTATAATTATATTGATTTACAATAAATCACTATTACATTTAAATGTTTATAATTACATTGATTTACAATGATTCACTGTTATATATATACAATTGAAGATGAAAGTCTTGTGGATGCTTCGGGTGCACACAGAGGTCCTTGATGGCCTGATCCTTGTTAGTAATAAGGTCAACTTGAGTTCGTATAATAAACACCTTTGTTTGAAGCAACTCCTTCAACATATAAATTTCAGCTACTGCAAGAGCCAACGTGTCATCCGCTCTACTTGTAGTTCTTTCGTGCTTTGGACTCTTCGCCCCAAGTTTCTCCTTCTTAATGGCCCTCTTTACAGAGTGACTACTCACAAATTAGAGCTTGATAATAACTATATCTTCATCATCGTTAGCAAGTACCATGAAAGAAAAGTCGATGTCATCATCCTAGTCTTCAACTTTGGAGAAAAATAAGATGGGTAATCCTTTGTCGTATCCTTTATTGTCAGCAGGATGATTTTGCTAACTACATGAGAGCGACTAGTTGGTTGTCAAATATAGCCAAATTGTGAGACTACTCGGTTGTCCATTTGACACTCAACTTCATTCATGTTGTGCAACTAAATGTTCATCCTCATGATGACCTTTGCTTGCACAACCAGATCCTGATTCTCCTACTCCTGCTCCGCGCCTTCGTAGGGGTACCACTTTACCTACATAACGAACATTCATTCATGGTTAGTCCTATATTACTTATAAACAAGTAAAAAATATTATAAAAAATACTTACATTTTCTCTGGTTATTGTTTGCAATAATTTTAAGTAACTGACATACCATACGCTCCTCTATCAGTCACCTCTTCGTTGCTTGATGGACTCCACATTGCAACACGTGAAAATTCAGAGAGAATATGACATCTCAGAGGCCTTCCAATAGATATGTGCTTCTATATCCAAATTTGAAAGTATTCATACAAGGATTAACACATATTACATAAAAACATTAAACAATATTTTGGTTTAATAAACAATTTAGGTACAAATGAAAGAATAATTACCTTCAACAATACTTCATTCTTCCAGTCCTCATACTACTCATATACGAACTAAGGATCAACTTTTCACCAATGTCGATGAATATGCATACGCCAAAGCAATAGAGAAAGAATGCTTTCAGTTCCTTATCTAAGATATTACTGGTACCGGCCTTCCCTCCAACACATAGTAGCTTTCCCTTCATTCTCCTTGCCTTACTAGGGTCAAAATGATTCCTCAACCTTACTCTAAGGATCACATCATACCTCGCTCTTAAATAAATATCACATATGTGCTTCAAATCTCTTTACTGATGTCCACTCATTGGCTTCTCATGACACTTAAATCTAGTGATTCATGCCACCTTCTTCAATGTAATGGTCATCTCAATATCTTTGAACTAGAATATATTGGTTGCCATATTCCAAAACTGCTCAACATCTTATATGAGCGAGTGCTTGATGTTTCATGGTGTGATCTCCAAGAATTTTTGAAAATGCATACGATTACATATGTCCTTCGCATCTTTCGATAGAAATAGGAACACCTGATGTGCTTAAACTAGTAGAACTGGGTGCATGTGGCCTGTACGATCACTTTCCTTACTTTGCGACTTCTATAATATATATATATACATGATTGAATATAAAATCTAAAATGATTATAAACATCTTATAAACAATTATATAAAAAACAACAAATGACCAAAGTACCTGGCCAAGAGCACTGAACCTTCTTTTCCACTTTGATCTATTTCTCAGACCTTGATGCAGTGCGTCCTCTCCTTTTTTGCAGAGTTACTCCTCTCCTTGATGATGTGCTTCATCCGCCACTCTATCATCCACATTTTTTATGGTCGTGTCTCGAGCTTCATCTATCCGATCATTAAGGTTAGAAACAACCTCAAGGTGAGTGCATGAGTCAAACTTCTTGTCCACCGAGTCTCCTTCCACATCTCCTTAGATTCTTCTGAGATAGGAGACATGATTGTGATAGTAAACTCTTCAACTTTTTTTTGCATATACTGCTTCAGTTTTGCATCACCTAGAAATTGTTAATTGCAATTTGGCCAATATTTCAGGTGTTTTGTGCCGCTCTTTTGGGGGTGACTCATAATTAAGCCTACATGTTTTTATACTAAATATTGAACAACCAATATTTTGGCCATAAAGCAAGCTCCTTCTCTTTTCATATGTCAAGCTAATTATATATCATAGTAGATAGGATGACCTATTAAGTAATTTTTCTTCTTTGACATTTCTTGCTACGCTCTAACACTAGCAAACAATGTGGGTGTAGACCCCTCAGACACAAACTTCTTAATCACCATAAGTAATTGGTTCCGTTTAGGAGGGAGCTGGTGATTCTCAGGTTAGGGGTTACCTGTTCGTGAACGATTACGCGCTGCGTGTGAGTCTCTGCGCCTGATGTGCCTGCACCGCTTCTTTGGCTCTCAGCCATTATTGAGGGAGCTTACAGGTGTGTGCCTGAATATCTTTCGGTGACCTGCTCTGATACCATGAAGAGTCGAATGACGAGGAGGATGGTGCTAGCACAGGGCTTTGAGAAGCATGGCGGAAGCTAAAACGAGCATGAACACGTAGTTAAGTGGTTCGGCCAACTGTGGCCTACGTCCACGAAGGGAGCCCTCAGGTCGCTTATTATTACTGAATCATACATTACTGGCTACAGGGAACAACTTTAAATAGAAAGGGGGTGATACATCGGTGGGGTATGCAATAACTATGCCAGCAAGACCTGGAAGATAGCGAGTTGGTTGCGTAGGTGAAAGAACGGAGCCGATGAGAGCAACCCGATCCCTCGAGAGTATCCTGGAGGGCCCCGATATATGCTGAATCTCTCAACAGGTTCTAAAGGTGATGCAATGATGGGTATTCATGTATCTTAAAGCAACAGACAAGTCTGGGACGTCGAACAGATCTCCCTTTGGATGGAGACAGATCAGATCTGGTGTTTATGATAACACTTTGAGTGTCGACAACAAGAGATACACGATCAGCAACAACAGGAACAACGAATGTGCCTCACGATGCTTTTCTTCTTGGAGTACTAAAGCGTACACCTTGGCTATGGCCGGGAGAGGGTCCATAAAGAGAATTTTCCCTCTAACAATGAATGTATCATTCAGCCCCATGATGAACTGAATGACTTTCTCGTTTTGTTGATCCACAACCGATTTCATGGCTCCACAATTACATGTTAGAGGAGGGATGTAAGTTGTCAACTTGTCCCGATAACTTTAACTTAGTAAAATATGAGGCGACAAAACTATTATCTTGTTGGTGACGACAAATGTTACTTCAAATATGATAGATTCTAGGTGCATGACTTTGAGTGAAACATTCTTTGAGGTCTGTCCAAACCTCTTTAAAAGTGGATGAGTATCACACTTTCTACTAGGTCTCTAAAGATAAGAGTTTAGAATTCATGACAGGATCATGGGATTGCATCTCATCCATAGAGGATATTCAGGGCCCAACAAATTTGGTTGAGGAATAGATTCATCAATGAATCCAAGTTTGTTTTTAGCACTTAGTGATATGATATGGCTCGACTCCATGTTGAGTAGTTGTCACCATTAAGCAATTGTGACACAAGAACAATCTCTCGGTTGTCTGAGTAACGAACAAAAAAAGAACTTGAAATATCAGACAACAAACTCGTACCTGACATAGTTGATGTATTGGACTGTCTCCGTTTGTTTCCTTTACATGATTTGACTGAAATCTGATTGATGACCACAGTTACAATGATAGACTGTAAGATAGTGCAACCAAATGAAACTGACACGATTGTAGTTATATATAGCACAAGGGCACTGTAGCAGGAAATAATCGCAAACGAAATGCACACAAGTATATTCATGTTCCTGAATACTGGATGCAAGATTATCAAGAGAACACAGTTGTAACTGCAAACAATGTGACACACAAACCAGTGTCCACAACAGCAGGAAGACTCCTCACCAAGTAGATGTGAGAAGTTAAAGATGGCTAGAGCACCTGAAAACATAACAGGGCTACAGGACCAGAAGGTGACCAACAAGAACATAAGATAGTGGTCAGCAACATGGGAGATGACAACGATTATCAATTAGCTTATCAAAAAGCAGAACAGAGTTGCAGTTGCTCTAAAAAAAATGGCCAGGGGAGGTCAGATACTAATCTGATGAGGTGCAGGTTGGATTCACTGGCAGCAAGAATTGTTGATCAGGTGGTCGATGATATCCTGCAAGTGGGGTTAGCATTACCTAGGGGTCAATGTTATAGAGGAACCGCAACAACCTGGTCAGAGCAGGGATGGAGAAACCACTGTGATACTCAGAGGAGGTGGCAACACAACAGGGTCAGCAATCGCAGCAACCAGACATGACCAACATGAAAGAGATCTACTTTGGTACCTGTGGCTTGCCAGAATGCCATGCTCAAGTGCGGCCGGAGGCCGGCAATGCCGCTCCACTCTGTTCCTTCTGTCAGAAGTGCAACAAAAGAAGAACCGAAAAGGGGTTTTTCGGCCCTCTCAAGGGATGAAGAGGAGTAGATCGACGGCGGATCGAAGCCCGTACTGGCCGCTCCATAGCCAGAGGACCCGCTGATCGTCCGGCTGAAATTGGGGCAAATCCTAGCGATCTCTGTCGCCTGCCTCACCCCATTCCTCTACCTCTTCTTCTTCCATTACGACACCGACGCCGAGATAAGGCGATCCATCATCATATACATAGCAATGAGTGTCGGGGGGCTTCATCACTACGCTGACGCTGGTTCTGGTAACCTCAACATACTGGATAGCACAGACCGTGGTGGCAGCGTACTCCTCGAGATTGTATCCGACGAACATGTCCGACGTCTTCGATAGCGAGCCATAATAGTCGATCCCGAGCCTGCCACCGATGTCCAGCACCTTCATCCTTGCACCGATGTTGACAAGCTCGCAGTAGATCTGCGCGGCCTCGCCCACGTCGTTGCTCTGAAGGTCGACAAACAGGATCACCCTTCTTGATCAACCCATACACCCAATTGAAAAAAAAGGAAGTGGGAGAGAGGCTGTCAATGTTGACGATGATGACTTCCAGCTTCCCAGAGATGTCAAGGTCGATGATGGCCTTGGGAGCCGAGCATCCGCAGACCGCTGGGGTTGATCGCCCATGCGACCCATCCATCGGGCAAAGCCGACATGGCCTAGTAGGCGGTGTTGAGTGTGTTGTTGGAGGCTCCCCTCCACCCGGTCGATCAAGAACAGGGATTCAATTCCATCCTGATCTTCTTAATCGTCGCGACGTCCGACCATGGTGACAAATATCGCGAGATTGTGAAAATCTCGCGACAATATCGCGAGAAATTGCTTGAAAGTTTAAAATGGCGATTTCTCGTGAGATGTTCAAAATATCGTGAGATTTATGAAAAAAACATAAATACCGCGATTTAAATGCAATATTTATGTTTTAAACGGCTATTTATCATAAAAAAATCATGTATTTTTATTTTAAAATAATTTGTATTAATAATTTTTTTATAAAAAATATTTTTTATATTTTTAATTAATTTTTTTATTACTAAGATTTTGCCGAAAAAATGTGAGGTTTATGGAATTTTTTCAATTTCTCACAAGTTTTTGAAAAATGAGAAATTGTCGATAAAAATGTTTGTCACTATGCGTCCGACTATCCCTTGATTGTGATGATGATGAAGGTGGAGCGGTTGTAGAAGCAGGACGTGAAAACGAGGGAGGACCCGCTGCAAGAGGTGGTGGAGACCACCACCACCAAATGGGTGAGACTACCAAAACACGTAGAAAAGGCGGCGGCAGCCCGCCTTCTCCTTTGTTGTTTTTTTCTTTTCGTAAAAGGGAATCCCTAAGAGCCTTCCCCTTTTACCGTAATAAAAAAGGAAAAAAAAGATGAAAAAAGATAAAAAAAAGAGAGGAAGGAGAGGGGTTTTGAGAACTCAGAGAAACATTGTTTGATTACTTCGACTGTGCCCCTTTTGTTTTACAAAATAGGGACCCTATGTTTTGAGTAATTTCTAGAAAAAGCTTGTTCTTTGAAAAATACCTGAGACAAGGTTTTAGTATTGTTTTTTTTCAAAATAAACTTTCAATCTTTCTTAATTTTCATAAAAGTCCTTGAATTTCTTCTGTTTAACTCATTTTTTTTTTTAATATTCTATTTCAAGGTGTAGGTTTGTTCGTTTCATATAGTACCTGCTAACTTTCTTGATTTTATAGAAAAGTGCTTATGGTTAGCGAAATACCTCCAAAAACTTTATCCAGACAAGTTTGGATATAGATTAGATCAACTCGTTACAGGTAGTTTCTTATAAACCTACTTGGATTCGGTAAACTGTTTTTGGACCTCGTTATAATCTGCTTTGGATCTTTACCCTCATATAGGAGAGGTTGGTTTTTAACATGCATGGATTGTGTTCACATATTACTTTTTATATGCTTTAATATTCTGTTCATGTTTTGAATCATATTATATTTTGATCCAGTATGTCTTTTTTTTTTAATCCAGTTTTACATGGATCAAGTGTAATTGGACTAGGATCCATTATATCTAATGTTTGGGTCAAGATTAGATTTTATCGGTATTAAATCCGATGTTTAGATCTAGTAAGGTGACATAGACCTTGGTTTGATCTAGTAAAATATTTTGGATCTGGTTGAATCTGTATGCATCTTGATAGATCAAAATGAGAATAAGATCAAATTGATTGAGTATAGATCCAATTGAATGAGTTTAAATCCAAGCAATGCTATTGGATCTTGTTGAACTTTAATGGATCTAAATATATTCAGTTAATAAGTTATAGATCTAAGAAACATCATTGAGCATACTTGAACGAGACATTTTATGAATGTTTTGAAGTTATTTAGATATTGAGCAAATAACTCAACATGAATCAAGTATTGAGATCCAATGTGGAATAGGTTTAGACTCAAAGCTAATAATATGATATGTACCCAGTTATGGTTTGATGCATGGATTCAGATTTGATATATATATATATATATATATATATATATATATATATATATATATATATATATATATATATATATATATATTGTCAGATATATTGTATGGATTTAGATTTGATCTAGATTTTATATTAGATCAGGATAGTATCAGGCCAGATATTTGGACCTAATAATGACATATATTTTGTATGGGTCCTGGTTTGACACAGTTAGATCTAAATAAGTATAATGCTGGATATGTAGTTTGGATCTCTTTGAATTTATAACATAAAGATATGGATTTAGATTATGGTCAAATACTTTATGATTCATGGTTTTATTTTGCATGAGATTCATTTGAATTCTAATATGGATCATGTTGAACTTTATGAGAACATCTCAAGTCGCATTTGGATATGGTCTTATACAAATCTAATGGGTTTGTATTTAAATCTTGAATAGATTCGGTAATGAATCTGAACTGATATCTTCACAAGTTTATAGTTTGATTAAAGCCTTGAAATTGGCTTATCATATTTGACATATTTAAATGACGATGTGATAACTCTCATTGGATATGGATCTAGTGCATATCTAAATTAGATTTTAATATGAGGATTTATACTTTACTTCATGATGAAAAATCAACCTAGTCTATGCATATCCTCATGATGGTGATATATTATGAAGGAAAATACCAGCTAGTGTATGTAAAACCTCATGATGTCATAGCTTAATGTAAATATTGCTTAAACGCAATGCATTAGAATAGTGAGAGCTAAATTATAATTTTTACACATGCATGTATGAATATTTATTTGTATATGATGATAAATAATCATCATAAATAATATTCTCTATGATATGCTTGTATGAATGCACGAAGATATATTTTTCATGCTTTAGAAGATTATACATGAAATGCAACATGGTGTTAATCAGTCACGTTTATGATTATTTGGATTTGGATATACTGATCTAAAATAATCAGGTGATGATCAACATGTGATAATGCACATGGATAGTGAGAGTACAAACTGTGATGAAAGTTTGAAAAATGAGTGTTTGCCATGTTTGACAAATCATGAATTCATGAATTAATAAATTGTATAGTACTCTACTAGTGTTAGTGTGCATGTGGACATGATGATGTCCTATGGTATGGTCATGGAAGAGCCACAAGAACCCCGTAACTATGTGAGACCCATATTATGATGTATTCACTTTTCTTTTAAAATTATGGACTACATGGCTCAGTATGTAGTGAATGGTGAATACTTGAAATAAATGATTGCACATAAGGGTTATGATAAAAATTATGACATGATGAAAAAATAACTCAGCTTGTGAATAGTCTCATGATAAGGATATATCATGAATAAGAAATTTAATTAGTATATGTAAAATATCATGATGTCATAACAAAACCTATATAGTCATGTGAAAGGAGTATGATACATAATGCATGGGTTATGATACAATGTAGGTGTTCGCCCTATATAACAAAGTGAGAGGTGTTTGATCTTCGTACATATCCAGTGTGACCATTGGGTATTACACATGAAACTCATAAGTCAAAGATGAATCTAAGTATTAGATCTGAAATATAGATCTATGTATTTGATCTAGAGTAGTGGGTCAAGAATTCAATGACTCACTTGAGTAGTGGGCCATTAAGTTATGAACCATTAAGATAGTGGTGGATCCTATGTCCCATTAGATTCTCATCTTTGAAAATCTAATAGAATGGTTATGGTTGTGTAATGACTACCTAAAAAAAGGATAAGTAATCCAACCCTTTGCCTCGACAGAGAATGAGCTCACTAATTATATCGAGAAAATCTCTCCAAGTCATTAATCAACTCAATTCTCTTCTCTTTTAGCACTTAGAGCTCGCCCTCGCTGTACACATCACTGTCCAAAATCTATCAAGGTCTTCAATGATGAAAAATTGGTTGAAAAGCTGGTAAGGAGCTGGAAGGGATAGTGGTTTCCAAAGCTGCATCGGAAAGCAAACACAGCCCAGAATAATTGGGCTGCTGGTGTTGCTTACGCAACCGTGCATGCGTGTTCTATTTCACCTTCTTTTTGAGGGAAACTCAAATCATGATGGAGGATGTTTCCCAGCTCAGTCGCCAACTTCTAACGTTCTTAAATTTTCTTTCTGGAGGTGATAACATGGAAAGGCATTTCCCACTTGCCACACTCAACGGAACATGCAGCTGGATCTAAGAGAAAATTATCATACAGTATAGATATATAAAGAGAGAGAGAGAGAGAGTTCTCAAATGTGCATCTCCATGTCGAGAAAACTCCCAAATTAACTCAAAACAAAGGCACTCATACCGATGTTCACGGCATCGGAATTGACTTACCTACAAAGGAAAACCAAATCTCATCTTCTCACTAGCACAAACGATTACAAAAATATCATAAATTATGGGTGTCCTTAGAGTATAAATTAATAAATCAACTGATTTATTAATCCGTTGAGTATAAATTAATAAATCAAGACAAGTGCCCTTAGATTTCGATAAAAAAATCATACATCGTGAAAAATACAATCCAAAACAACTACAAAAATCTCATAAATTACAAAAAAAAAAATCTCCAAAAATACCTAAACCAGACCAATGTCGACAAAATCAACTCTGAAAACCCATGAAAAGCAGGAGAAAACAGCGCACACAACGGATTTTCGATCATATATCACATGGTCTCAAATTTGTTGAAGAAAAATTAAGATTTTTCAAGATATAAAGAGATTTTTTATGTCTTCGGTCAAGATGTCGTTATTACTTAAACATGTTTAAGTACGGTGCCCTGCAACCAATGTTGTCAGTATCGGTATCGTCCCTGAATCGTTTGGCCAACGATTCAGGTGAACCGGCTGATATCGATACTCAAGTGAATCGTTCTGAATCTACCAAAAAATAATTAAAAAATATTATGTGTCAATCATAACGTGACACGTGTTAAAGCCATTGAAATAATATTAAAAATAATTTTAATTATTTTTTTACATTTATTAAAAAATAGCCGTACCGACTTTCTGCCGATACGATACTATACTGCAAACCGAGTTTTCATGTTTGCCTGCTGTTATCTTCGGTATCTAGGGTTGGGGAAACTGTGTTTGGCGGGAGAAGCCTTAATTTTGGTCCGAAGAATCTCTTACAATATTTTTTCTTTGAGGGGCTTTAGATGGAAGCTTCCAGAAATTTCAAACGGAACACGTCTCTTGGTTAAATTTAACGCTAAAAAAAAGGTTCGACTCTAGATTTTTGCCCTGCTTTAAGAAAAGAAGCATATACCACCACCTCAGTGCCTCACTATACAGTCTATAAGGCCCTCAATGGGGGAAAGATTTGGAACCTTGGGAGGGTACTTAACCACATACACGGCTGGCTAAGCGATCGATCTCAAGAGACAACCATGGGATTCTCATTCTACCCTTTGGAAAGGATCAGACTGGGATCTACAGTAAGGGCACCTTTGCAAGCACTTTGCAGAAGTGATTTCAAATTACAAGGTGAAGGAAGTGACTTCGATTTAAACAGGTAATCTTTTTTTTTTATGCATTCTCTCTTCCAACCATAAGGAATCCTTTTTTCATGTTTGGGATCTTGCAACCGCGATAATTGTATTTGGGAATTAAGGTGATAGTTTAAAGATTATATTCCTGTGTTCCATGGACCCAAAACTGTGATCTTCTTTAACTTCCAACTGTATGTGATGCTTTACCCTCAATCGGGACATTGTTTGGGAAGCGTGATATATATATGGTGTTGGAGATCCATTACTTCTTAAAAGCTAAACACAGATACAAAAATCTCCACAGTTTTGATAGCTGCTCATGGAGGTGGTAAAAAATTTCCTTGAAAATTATTGGAGCTCGTAGTACCTTTCTCATGTCTTAGATTTTTCAAGGCCTTCCTCAAAAAAGGACCATGCTGTTTATCACTAAATTGTACCTTCACATTTTATCTTGATTGTACAGGCTTAGCAAGCGCGATTAGATCTCTATCCATGTAACAAGGACGAGGGGTTGCCGATGGATAATCACAGCAGTGGAGCCGCATAACCCCTCTCTAGCCTTATAATAACCCCATCTTTTTGGCTTGAAATCCAAATTTGTCAACTGTTTTCTGAGAAATTTCGATAAGGAAAACTGGGGTTACCTTCAAAGTTAAGATTTCCGTGAAATTTCCTGTTATATCCGGAAGAGTACATACAGTTTCGCCTCGTAAGAATGGACTTTTTTTCTTCCCTCATTAAACAGTAGTTGAGTTTTTAAAGAAAACGTCACTTCCTGTGATAGGTTTGCTGACCTTGGATTGATGTTTTGACACGGAGAATGCGTGTAAAAATTGGTCCACAAAACGTCGGTTTTAGTTTGCTTCTGCTGCAAGAAAACTTTTGTCTTTTGCTTCTGCTGCAAGAAAACTTTTGTCTTTTTAACGTAAGCTGCTTGAAGTCTCTAGAAATCCCGAAGACCCTTATAAAAGGGTGTTAAAGTTCCGATGGAAGGGATTTGGAATTTGGAGAATTGAGACGACGGCAGATACGTAGGGCGTTGCCATGCAGCAAGCTAAAAACCCTAAAAAACCAGCGATGGGATTGTCAGACTGCCTTTTGGAAAGGACGGTCAGGGTTCTCCCAGTGGTTGGCACCATGCTTTTTGGTTTCAATGCCTACCTTCAGCTGGTGAGCAACAAGGACCCAATACAGTCATCTTTCTCCCTTGCTGTCTTCGCCACCTTCTTAGTGTCTATTATATCCATTACCTGTGGACGCTCTTTGCATGAGAAGGGGAAGAAGTTCAGAACGTACGTGTGGCTGGTGGTTGCAGCGTTCGTGATGATAGCTGCCACCTTCTTGATTAGGGTGTGGGTGCTTTTGCCTAAGGACAATAGATGGGTGGTCTTTGTTGCTGGCGGGATACCTGCCTCAGCTGGGCTGGGAGGTCTATGCGTCTACTGTCGACTTCATTAGGCAGGTTGTAGTGCAGGCTTGTGGAGTTATTAATAAAGTTAACAAAAATCAAGAGTTGAAAGCGCTGTTAAAATAAAAATGTTAGTGATGAGTTATTAATAAAGTTAACTTGTGGTGTTAGTGGTTAAAGGGTGTAACTTTTGTAATCAAGTGTTAGTGGGTTAGTGCCATACGTGAGTGTGTCTTAATGGCTGGGAGTCTATAAAAAGGCATTAAATGTGTGAGTATTGGATGTCTTGGTTTTTAGTGTTGGTGTGTTGAGTTCTTTACCTTTTGTTACTTTTTTCTTGTTCTCTCTTTTGTTAATGCAGTGAGGTATTGTTTAGTATTTCTCTTGTGTATACTTGTGGTAGAGCTTGTATTTTTTATCGTTTTTCAACCGTTATGTATGCTTATTTAAAAACAAGATTTGAGATTGAAAATCGATCTAAAGTGGTCAAGGAAGGAAGTGTTAAATGTGTTGGAAAAAAGTATCAAAATATAGCATATTTGTAAAGTTTTCTGTGATTTATTGTTTCTCACCAAAAGTTCTTTGAAATGTTTAGTCTCATGTTTAAGAGGGGAATTTTTTCCTGGTGGTTTAAATAGAGTGTTTGTTTTATATTTTTTACTTTAGTAAACCGTGTGTGTTAGGGTGGCTTGCATACATTGTCGCATAGGATAAGATGCGTCATTCGCACACACGCGCGTGCAATGTAGCATTTTGATGGCATACTTCGCACGCTCGTAGCGGTGCGAGGAGCATGTGAGGTGCTGAGGTTCACTTTGACCAAGCTATCTTTTAACTTTTCATATTTTGAATGGTTTGGTTATTTGAAGGACTTTAAAAATGCATTTACATAGTGTTTGTGGGGCATTGTGACTGTTGGATGATTTTGGAGGTCTTTGATCGTTAGTTAAAGGCGGGTGACCGTTTAGAGTCATTTTTGTCCAATTTTCAAATTATTGAATTTATGACCTTTAATTTCATTTATCACAAAAACGTCTTGGCCTTCCTAAAGTCTGTAAATTTCTTTATTTTTTGTCTTTTGGATCATCAAATTTTTTGATTCTCAAGCTTTCTCTTTCTATTCTTTGGTTCTTGATTTGGCTTGCCAAGTTCATGTGTGGGAGATGTCACCTAATCTTGCAAAGCAGTGACTCTCTTAAGGTTAAAAGCCTAGTTATATCTTGAGAACTTAGTTGTAACAAACCCTTTTCGCATCTTAAATTTTTTTGAAGTGGGGCGATTGAAGTTCTAAAGATAACAATCTTAAAAATGTACCTCTAGGCATGGGATCTTGATTTTTCCAAATCTTGTTTTTGGTCACTGCTTGTTCCAACAATTTTAGAACTTTAATATGGTTTCGGGTTCAACATCTAACTCCATCAATCTGTTGATTTGTGATATTAAAAAACTCAATCCATTTGATGGGTCAAACTTCAAGCGGTGGCAATCAAAGGTCTCTTTCTTGTTGTTCGAGCTGCACATCAATTATATCCTCAAATAGTCTTATCCCACTATTGTTGTTGAAGAAGTTGAGACAGAAGAACAGAAGAAAGAGCGAGAGAAATAACATAAAGACAACTACCGATGCAAAGGGCATATCCTGTACACTTTAGTTGATTCTCTCTTTGACTTGTATTCTCCTTTGGAATAAGCTAGAGAAATGTAGAATGCTCTGGAGATCAAATACAATGCAAAAGACGCTGGTAATAAAAAATTTATCGTAGACTAATATGTTAATTTTTCTATTGTTGATGATAAACCTATACTTGCTCAAATTCATGAGATGCAAATATTGGCTTATAAGATTAAGGGAGAAGATATGTATCTTAATGATGACTTTCAAGTTGCAGTCATCATTGGAAACTACCTGTTTCTTAGAAAAAATATAGGAATCACCTAAAACATAAAAATAAGAAAATCACTTTAAATGATCTTCTTAATGACATCTGAATTGAGGAGGAGACTCGTCTTTATGACAAAAAGAATTTGAATCCTAAAAAAGGTTATTCTAAAGTGAATATTATTAGTAACAGGGGTGGCAAAATCATGAAAACCCATAAAAACAAAAAGAATTTTGTGAAAGGAAAAAAAACTATCTAATAAAAAAAATCAATTGCTATATTTGTGACAAGTTTGGTCATTTTGTTAGAGAATGCAGATAACAGAATAGGACTGGTCCCAAGCCAAACGAGTTAGAAGAGAGGCTTGTTACTCTAATCTCTGAAACCTTCATGGTGGTTGCGAATAAGGACTGATACCTGGATACTAAAAGCACTGTTTATTTGGCAAACGATAAGAACTTAATCAAGTCATATGAAGTAGTGGGGGAGGGATGTAATCTCTTTATGAAAAACTCTTTCTCAACTAAAGTGCTGAAAAACGAGAGTAGAAATTAAGTTCACTCTCGAGAAAGTTTTAACATTTGAGAATGTCCTTTATGCTCTAGAAGTTCAAAAAAATTTAATAACGATTTTAAAATTGTTATTAAGTCTAAGACTGAAACTGTGACAACAACAACTAGAGCCCTCTCTTGCTCAGGCAACGACGGTGAAAACTCTCACAGCATCACTCATTTTTTTTTTTTGGATTTTAAAGTTTATTAAATGAAAGGAGCTTTCTTTTTCAGCCGAACCAGCCAGAATCCCTTTCTTTTTCAACCTCTCACAGTGTCGCTCGGCTCACCTACAGTGCGTGAAGGGTTTCGGCGTGCTGCCTGTCCGACCAATCCAACGATAAGTGGTGCCGTCATCTCTCTCTCTCCCTCTCTCTTTAGATGGCTCCCCTCTCTTTCCTGTCCATTTTCTGTAGATTTTCGCTAGTGAATGGTGTGAAATCAGCGTTCTAATCCATGAACAGGTAGTAGGTTACCAAAGTGGTTCCATGGTGTGAAATGATTGTGGCCTCCGATTTTGGGTTTTCTATGTGTGTTTTGATCATTGTGGTTAGGGTTTTGTGGTTCTCTTTTTTCGCATTTTTTCCTTAGAAACAAGAGAAAATTTTGTTTGGGGGAAAACAACTCGTTTAAGAATTAAAGGACCTTTATCCGTTTTTTTTTTTGAGGTAAAAGTGATGGAAGAAAAAAGAACTTTGGGAACAAGTTTAACATTATTTTGCATTAATGTATAGTTGTTGAGCTCCCATTTCAACTAACGGTCCTTGAAGGATTTTTAGGGCCTTTTCGTGTGCATTCAAATGGTTAACTTCATAAGTTACCTACTCTATTATGTTAGTCCAATAAGACAGGTCGAGATTTGCTTTCATATGCTTCTATGTTGTTAGTCTAAGGGGATAAATGTGAATCTTCACGTTGAATTCTGAAGTTTTGTATATTTATTCAATGGCATGCAATGAGATTCAAATTCAACAAACCAAGTGCACTTTGACTTTTCTCAGAGAGAGAGAGAGAGAGAGAGAGAGAGAGAGAGAGAGAGAGAGAGAGAGCTTGTAGGCAGTGATCTCTTCTGTTTCCCACAATAGCATGACAATATACTTTATCCTGCATAATTTGGATGTATCTAATTTTTTTAAGTGAAGAATATCTCTGTTATTTTTTGCTCCATTCTTAAGATTTTACTAGACTACTAGTCAAATACCTTGTTCATACTCTGTTCATTGTGGTGCTAGACTACTAAGTTCACCTGTTTCACACAAATTTTAAGTGTCTCAATTGCTCAAGCATTATGAAAAAACATGGTTATAGATATCAGTTTTGACCAGACTACCTCTGTTGAGATACTGTTCTAGCTTTGAAAAAACATGGTTATACATAAACAATGATTATTATGATTGGTTCATTTTTAGCTGTTGTTATTTGTTATCTATAATTTTTCGTTATCATGGCTTCAGGAACCGTCCCTTCTGTCATCTCATGGACCAAACAGGGGGTAAATGTTTGAGCTTTTCCATGTTCATTTCAGATGCAAGGAATAGTTAAGTTTTTTTATATGAGTAGCTTTTATGATGTCTTTATGTGTAACTTTACAAGTTGTTCTCGGATCTCACGTTCGAACTGATTGAAAATGTGTATCCAAATGGTTTTTCTGCAAGTTGTAACTTTTGCTCTAATTTTTTCTTGTTCAGATGTTTATGACTTATACAAGAGACCCTTGTTTCTAAGATACTGTTTCGACTATTTCTGTGAGAAAAATCTGAGAATGTGTTATTTCATGCCAGATAGCAGTTTGTGGTAAGAGCTTTAACCACTCAGCAAGGGATGCATGGGAGCTTTTTCAATCTACTGGAATTGAAGCCCTTATAGCTTTGGGCGTGGTTTAAGCGGAATGACAGAGCAGTTATGGTTGGTTTTACCTCTATATTGATGGGGTGCTTAGGCTGCTAGCATTCTTGTACTGTTTTGTGAGAAGACTTTGTTGTACATTATAGAAGACCTACTTGTATTGAAGCTTATTGAAACCCATATCTCGTTTTTGAGAGTTTTGCTGTGGTGAAGAAAATTTTGGCTGCTTCTATCCATTTCTTTTTCATGGCTGACAATAGCATTGGCTTATGAATTTCTTTGTTTGTTTGACTTCAAGCATTTGGTTGTTGGTAGATGAAATGGATGCGTTCATGGTTCATTATCGTGCATGGCTTGAGGACTTTTCAAATGAATCTCTTTTCTTATGTTTGACACGACCTTCTGCAGTGTGAGTTGTCGAAAACACCGAGTAATTTGTTGGAAAAGTTGCAGGAAATATCGTTCGTCAATTCTGATTATCGTGTATGCAACAATCATGCAACATCGTTAGCTTTTTGTGGTTCTACTACTTTATTAAAGGTTTAATAAAGACACTGAATTCTGAAATGGCTCATTCTGTTCTTCATTTTGCATAAAATTATTTTGATTTCTTTTCCTTGTAAAAAAAGCAAAAGATGCAACTATGACATCAATGCCTCCTCTTGATTAAGTGGCATCAACAAGGTCTATGTGCCTGCAAGGGTTCGTGGGGCCTGTTACTCAAGGGGCACAGAAGCTTAGAGCAACTTGATATGGTATCCGAGCAAACCGACTGGTAGACGTGATGGAGCATTTAACCGATGGCTAGAAATATTGGAATTACAAAATTCCTTGAAGCACATGCGTAGCAGAAGATATTGAAAACATGGTGTAGTATAAAGCACTGAAATAACATTGCTGTATCCTGTTTGTAGGCGTGCTAATTTTAGCAAAAAATGAACTGGGTTTGAGAATTTTATTGGATGTTTGGTCCGATTGAATATATTGAATTGTAAGGAATACAAAAGTGAAAAATTTGTAAAGCAAAATTACATATAAACACGGATCCTCACTTCAAAAACAATCTAAGACCTTCTCTTAGATCACCCATTATGATTATAATCAAACTCTCAGCATCCACACAACCAAGATCGAGCCTAAGATCCAAGTACTCTCTTGCATTCATAAGCATAGGATCAATGATTCCTCCATTCATCTCCCTACGTTGCTTTTCAGTGGTTTCCTTCTCTATCAGAGTTGCCAAATTGTCGATACGACATGATGGGTGCAACTTGAATAGATTCGAACAACTTACGAACAGACATTCTGTGATAGTAGAGCTACAACTCCTCGCAAAGAACAGGGCGAGTCATGTAAACCATGCTTCTAAGGATGCTGCAGCTACAATGCTCTCAATTGTTACAGAAGAGTAAAAAACTGTGAAAAAACATTGAATTAACATAAATATGAGAAAATAAGCCCCAAATGCCATTGGTATGCCCAAATAGACCGCAAATCAATAACATAAATATGATAAAATGGATCTCAAATGCCGTTGATATGCACAATTAGACCCAAAATCAATATGGCATACATGAATACATGTGTATGTCATAGAATTCATGTATTTTAATCTTGTTCATAAGTTTTTGGTTTGGCCCTTAAGGATTGTAATTTTTTTTTTATGATAAACCCTCAGCGCTTAATAAGCCCCTCCCTACGAGTTAAACCCTGAGTGCGGTCATCACACCCAAGCTCTTACTGAGCTCACCAGTTAATGTTGCAAATGGAAATAAAAGTTTGAATTTGTTCCAAATTGAAATATGGGTTTGAAAAAAGTGTCCCAACGGTGGACTTGGATTGTAATATGAAAATTAAGGGCATAGAGTTGCAGTCCGTTTTAATTTCTTATTTCCCGTGCAATGCAATGCAGGGGTTTTGTACTAGCATATATATATATATATATATATATATATATATATATATATAGGGAAATGGGTCCGTGCTAAACCCATTTGGTGCTAAACTGCGTGCTAAATGGTGTTTTTGGGCTTCCGTGATTTTTATGTTGTTCTGGCCCCATAAATGTGTTGGGCAGGGTCGATTTAATAAGAATCTGCACCTGAATCATGTGTTTTTTTATGAAAAAAATGATGTTTGGAGGTTGATTTTTTCAAACTTTATAAAAACCCACTCATGTGTTGGAATCAAACACTTCAAGAGCTGATTGCTATAAAATGGAGTACATAGATCACATATGTACAGTTAGAAATTAAAAATAAAATGAAAAAAATCTCGTAAAACCTATTTAGCACATGGTTTAGTACCAAATGGGTTTCGCACCGACCCAATACTCTCTCTCTCTCTCTCTCTATATATATATATATATATAAAACGTGATCTCTGTTAACCACTTTTCTAGCTAATCACCGTGCTAACCAAGCTTTCAAAGGGGGTTTTCATGTTTTTCTTAAATCTAGCCATGCAGTTACAGGAATAGGCTATTTTCTTCTTTCCCGTGCAATGTAATGCACGAGTTTTGTACTAGCATATATATATATATATATGAAAATGGGTTGGTGCTAAACCCATTGGGTGCTAAGCCACATGCTAAACAGGGCTTTTTCATTTTATTTTTGAATTCTGGCCGCACATATGTGATCTGTGTACTTGATTTTATAGTGATCAGCTCTTGAAGCATTTGATTCCAACACATGGGTGGGTTTTTATAAAGTTCAAAAATCAACAGTCCAACATTTTTGTAAAATTTTTAGGCTCCAAACATCATTTTTTTCATAAAAAAACATGATCGAGGTGTAGATTCTTGGTAAATCCACCGTGCCCAAGACATTTATAGGGCCAGAACTGCATAAAAAGCATTGGAAAAGCTGAAAAAGCCATTTAGCACATGGTTTAGCACTGCCACATTATTCTCTCTCTCTCTCTCTTTATATATATATATATATATAATGGGTCTGTGCTAAACCGCATGGTAAATGGGTTTTTCAGCTTCTTCAATGCTTTTTATGCAGTTTTAACCCTATAAATGTGTTGGGCATGATCCATTTACTAATAATCCACACGGGATCACGTGTTTTCCTTGAAAAAAATGATGTTTGGAACCTAAAAAATTTACAAAGATTTTGTACCGTTGATTTTTTGAACTTTATAAAAACCCACCAATGTGTTGGAAACAAACACTTCAAGAGTTGATCCCTATAAAATCAAGTACATAGATCATATTTGTATGGTCAGAATTTAAAAATAAAATGAAAAAAGCCTGAAAAACTTATTTAACATGCAGTTTAGCGCCAAATGGGTGTAACAAAGACCCATTACTATATATGTATAAGAGAGAAGCTTTTCTAGCTAATCACCGTGCTAACAGAGCTTTCAAAGGGTTTTTTCATGTTTTTCTTAAATATGACCACGTAGATGCATTCTACATGCTTGATTTTATTGGAATCGACTCTTTGGTCATCCAATTCAGATTCTCAGTTAGGTTTGAAAAATGATGGTCTAAGATTTTTTTAATTATTCAAAGCTTAAAAAATCATGTTTTTCATTGAAAAAACACGATCTAAGTGCCATTTTCTAGTAAATCAACCGTGTTAAACACATATGTATAGTCAAATTTAAGTAATACATGGAAAAACTATTTAAAAGCCCGATTAGCATGACAATTAGCTAGAAAAGTGGTTAGCAGCTACCACCATTTTTGTTCTTATATATATATATAAATGACTGTATTGTATAGCAAATTTGATTCGTTTTTCTAAATGCTTCACAAATTTTGAAATCTGCCAATTTCGTAGGTTCTTAACTTTTTTAGAACCTTTTTACCCTTGGCACGAGCAAATTTTTTGATTTTCATGCATTACATTGCAATACTCTCTCGATCTAGCTAAATCTCACTAAAAATAAAATTCTCAAGATGTTTTTTGCAAAAATCATGAATTTTACATAATATATTATGCAAAAATGATTACTTTTGCAAAAAACCCATGATTTTTTCATCTATATTATGAAAATTGTGGCATTGCTTTTGAAAATCTCTTTCAAATTTCATCAAGAGTTTTGTATTGGTGGTTGCGAAAGTCTGCCTTCGATGCAGAATTCATAAAAAATTTGCAAAATTCATGAACTTTTGCATGATGTCGATTTATAGCGATGCAAAATTCTGTTTTAGTGTACGAATTTACGTGTATATATAGTCAATTAGAGTGTGAATTTCATAAAGAGTTACATTGGTGGTTGCGAAAGTCTACTTTCGGTGCAAAATTCATGAAAAGTTTTCGAAATTCACAGACTTTCACATGTTGTCAACTTTAAGCGATGCGAGATTTTATTTTAGCGTGTGACATACAAGCATTTTTATTTATTTTGTTTTTCATTTATATGTGAAAAGATGGTAACCCATTTTCCTCTTGAACTCTAACCCTTTTTTCTGTACTCTTGCGGCGATTCTTTTAAAAGTTTTTTCACACCATTTCAAATGTGATTCCAAATCACTTCAACCCATGGGATTTCTTATGCCTGGGGTTGTGATTTCGAATTACATAATTCGAATTCACATACGTGATTCATAGGAAGCCTACCGAAAAACATGCAAGGTTGAATGTTGGGGGTCTCATACCCTAATGTTCATCTCCTTCCTCTTCCTCTCTCACTTAGAAGTGCACAAAAGAGGGAAAAGCGAAAGCAACCACCTGCATGTTGCCGAAAGAGGGGATAGGTCGCTTGAGATAGTGAAGGACATGGGAGGAAGCTTGCTGAAAAAAAATCAGGTACAATTTTTTTTTCTTTTCCTGGTTGATGCAAAACCACCAATGTGTGGTTCCATGGTGGAGTTAGCTGGAATCGCGATTCTGCCGAGTTCCATTGGCCATTGAACAAGGGACAAATAGGGGCATGTTTTATTGGAGGCATGATGTTGTTTATTTTCCAATGAGGCCCTCTTCCCTAAAATTGTCTTTCGGTATCACTGCATCCAACTAAAGGGAAGGCAGTGGGGGTGAAACTCACTAGAATACCACTTTCAATGAGCTCCACAGCCTGCTATGTGAAATCAATGAGATTCCTTTCCTCAAACCAACCAAACATAAGAAGTGGAGTTTGCCAAAATATTTGTAAAGAGCAACCAATACAACAACAACAACAACAACTACCCCTTCATCCCAAAACAATTGGGGTCGGCGATATGAACCAACAAAGAAAATCATTCTGTCTTCCACATGAATCCTTCTCCTCCAATCATTTCTATCTAGTGCCATGTCCTCAATGAGGTTCAAAGCATTCATATCATTTCCTATCATCTTCATCCAAGTCTTCCTAGGCCTACCCCGACCTCTTTTAACTAATATATTTTCCCATTTCTCCATCCTTCTAACTGAAGCATCATTAGGCCTTCGCCAAATATGTCCAAACCACAGTAAACGATTCTCTCTCATCTTATTTTCAATGGGTGCAACGCCTACCTTCTTACATATCTCCTCGTTCCAAATCTTATCTTTTATTGTATTTCCACACATCCATCTAAGCATACGCATCTCAGCTACACTCATTTTTTTAATATGATGTCTCTTGGCAGCCCAACATTTCGTACCATATAGTAAAGCGGGCCTAATAGTCGTCCTATAAAACTTTCCCTTCAACCGCAATGACATTCTACGATCGCACAACACTCCAGTTGCACTTTTCCATTTCATCCACCAAACATTTATCCTATGATTTACATTTCTATCAATTTCTCCAAAATTTTGAATGATAGATCCCAAATATTTGAAACAGTCATCCACCGGTATTTCTTGCTCACCAAGCTTCACTACACTCTCATCACTATTTCGTTGCGTACTAAACCAACATTCCATATATTTTGTCTTACTCTTACTCAACTTAAAACCTTTTGCTTCCAATGTCTGTCTCCATAATTCTAACTTAGCATTAACCCCAGCTCTAGACTCATTAATCAAAACAATATCATCAGCAAACAACATACACCACGGCACATTTTTTTGAATTGATCTTGTAAGCTCATCCATCACTATAGCAAATAAGAAAGGGCTTAAAGCATATCCTTGATGTAACCCAACCGTTATAGGAAAATTGGTTGTCACTCCTCCACAAGTGCGGACATTGGTTACTACTCCTTCATACATATCTTTAATTATACTAATGTACTTGAGAGAAACACCTTTCTTCATCATTGTCTACCAGAGAACGTCCCTAGGTACTCTATCGTATGCCTTCTCCAAATCAATAAAAACCACATGCAAATCTTTGTTCCTCTCTCTATTTCTCTCAATAAGTTGTCTAAGAAGATGTATAGCTTCCATAGTTGATCTTCCAGGCATAAAACCAAATTGATTCTCCGATATCATGACAACCTTCCTCAACCTAGACTCAATCACCCTCTCCCAAAGTTTCATAGTATGACTCATGAGTTTTATACCACGATAGTTTGTGCAATCTTGTATATCACCCTTATTCTTATATAGAGGCACTAAAGTACTCTTCTTCCACTCATTAGGCATCTTAATTGTCTGCCAAATCTTGTTAAAAAGATTTGTCAACCATTCTAAACCTTTCTCTCCTAAGCATTTCCAAGCCTCGATAGGTATACCATTTGGGCCAACTGCCCTTCTTGATTTCATTTTCTTTAAAGCCTCTGCAATTTCTTTATTTTGAATCTTGCGCATGAAGTCACAATTCATCTCATGAAAAGGAATGGACAAGTTTCCAAGATCCTGAGCATGACTTCCATTAAATAGCTTATCAAAATAATCTTTTCATCTCTCTTTAATCTTCTTATCTTTGATTAAAATCATTTGCGTTTCATCTTTGATACATCTAACCATACCCAGATCCCTCGATTTCCTATCTCTCATCTTAGCAAGCCTATAAATATCCTTCTCGCCCTCTTTGGTATCCAACTTGTCATAAACCTCCTTATATACCTTATCCCTCGCGTTTCGAACTACTTTTTTAGCTTCCTTCTTTGCTATCATATACTTCTCCAAATTCTCATTATCATGACTCTTACTTAGATTTCTATAACACTCTCTTTTAACCTTAATAGCTAATTTGACATCCTCGTGCCACCATGATGTATCCTTACCTAGCGGTGCACCGCCTTTAGACTCACCCAATACCTCCTTAGCCACCTTTCTCATGCCACCCGCTATCTTATTCCACATTGATTGTGAATCCTCCTCAAGACACCAATCAACTTCCTTAACTACCTGCTCTACAAACATTCCTTGTTTAGCTCATTTAAGTGCCCACCATTTAATTCTAGGATCTATCCTATGTCTATCCTTTTTGCGGCATTGTCTAATTTTAAGATCTAAAATTTAGACTCTATGTTGTGTAACTACACTTTCTCCCGGTATAAACTTACAATCGATGCAACAACCCCTATCTCTCTTTCTAAGTAGAAAAAAATCTATCTGACTCGTATTAACTCTACTTTTAAATGTTATTAGGTGAGACTCTCTCTTCCTAAACCAAGTGTTTGCTAAGATCATATTATAGGACAAACCAAAATCTAAAATCCTTTCTCCACTTTCGTTTCTTTCTCCTATACCATAGCCTCCATGGATACTCTCAAATCCATCCCTACTAATGCCTACATGTTCATTAAGGTCACCGTCGATGAAAAGCTTTTCTCCATAAGATATCCCTTATACTACTCCATTTAAATCTTTCCAAAATTGACGCTTAATGGAATCATCTAAACTTACTTGAGGTGCATAAACACTAATAATATTAATAATATACATACCTAATACTAATTTAATAAGTAAAATCCTATCACCCTTCCTACGGACCTCAACTACATTATCTATAAACTCACGACTCGTAACAATCCATACTCCATTCCTATTTCTATTTATTCCTGTATACCAAATCTTATATCCCCAAGGTTCTATCACTTTTGCCTTCTCATCTACCCATATGGTCTCTTGTAGACATAAAATATCAATCTTTCTCCTACACATAACATCTACTAACTCTACCAACTTACCAGTTAAAGACCCTATGTTCCAAGTGGCTAACCTAATTTTATGGTCTTGGACTAACTTCTTTACCCCCACCCGTCCAACAAAGTGAGAGAACCCTTGCCTATTTGACATAACACCTGGGCGCCGGTGTGACACGTCGCTTCCGGGCGACAACCTAGCAACCCTTGCCCATTTATCACTGCCTCCGGGCCTATAGAGTATAGCGCATCGCTCAGTAGGGAACGCCCCAACGAAATTCTCATATTGATTCATATTCATAAAGTATGACTAAGTTTTTATGCTGGCTGTCACCGGCCTATCGCAACCCTCCTCCTTTATCCGGGCTTGGGACCGGCAGTGTATAACTAAACAGTTATAAACAGTAAAGAGCAACCAATCATACCCTTAATCACTTTTGTTTTCACGAGTAACAATCATAATTATGAAATATCAAGGAGGTATTGTACCTAAGGATGCATAACGAGCCGAGCTAGCTCGGGCTCGACCCGTTTAAACTTGGTTCAAACTAGTTCAAAAAATAAATGAGCCAAGCTTGAACAAGTAGTCTAGCTCGGTTAGGCTTGATAAACCCAATTAGGCTCAGTTCACATAGTTATATAAAGAAATTAGTGTTTATATATGTATATTGTTTTTTTATAATTGAAGACAAAAAGAGTTGTTAACGTAGTGGGTGTGTCTTTTGTCTCTTTGGAAAGTAACTTTCAAATCTCACCCTTTATGGTTTTAAAAAAGAACATTAATTTTTTTTTATAAATGTGTTCAACTCGAGCCGACTTCTTTCTCTTGAGCCGAGCCAGCCCAAGCTCGGCTCGAACCCGGCTCGTGTGCATCCCTAAGTGCACCACTGCACCTATTGCACCCTCCACTTTCTCTCTCTTTCCCCTTTACCGACCATCCTTTTTTTCATTTTCCTAAGCAAAGCTCTAGAGCCTCTCCGAAGGCAGGCACGATGTCATCATCATCATCTTGGTGAATGCTGATCAGGACAAATTACCCTGGACAATCAACTGATAAAAAATATTGGATTCTATTTTGGCCACAAACTTTGCTTCTTCTGCAAGTCTAACCTTTTCTTTTTCAGACACATGGAATTTGGGTCTGAGCCACCCTTCTAGCAGCATAAGCCCCATCCCACTGTGCCAAATAGGGGTGCACGAGCTTGGGCTGTTCAAGCTCGGCTCAGCCAGAAATACCTGAACTCAGATCGAGTCCGGAGATGAGCTTGAACAACATTATCCAAGCTCGGCTCTGAGCTTGAGCTGAACCAAGCTTCGAATTCCAAAAATATATTAGTTTACATTTTTCAAGGGGTGGGCCAAATTTCAAAAAATATATTAATTTACATTTTTCAAGGGGAGGGATTTGAACCCGCCACCTCTAAAAAAGCAAATACAAAGCATTGCAATTAGGCTAGGCTGCACTTTTATTTTTTATAGACAACATATATTATATAAATATATCTTACAGCTGGATTGTCCAAAACAATACACCTTGTCAATGGCGGGATTTATACAGCTGGATGATTGTTAAACTTAAAACAAATTTAGTCAGTCATGGGGTTCGATCCTCTCACCTTTTGATAAAAAGGATACTGTCATGCCTATTAATGTAAAAATATTTTTTATATTATATGACAAACAAAGAATATACATACTACCTCACCAAGCTTAATTTAGAAGCTTGATCAAGCTCAGCCCGCTTATCTAGGTCAAACCTGGTCTTATGTTCAAGCTCGAGCTGAGCTAGCATGGGCTCGGCTCGAGCTTGACTCGTTTAACCTCGGCTCAAACTCATTTGCATAGATAAACTCGTTCGGTACACATAAACGAGCCGAGCTTGATCAGTAAATCAAGCTTGGTTGAGCTCGATTAGCTTGATTAAGTTCAGTTTGAGTAGTTATATAATGCACAAAATATATTATATGTATATTTTATGTTTTCAAATTTGACATTGCAAGCAGCTTTGCTTAGACGAGTAAGGTGTCAAGATTCCATGGAGGAGGTGGGTAGTTCTAAAATCATTGTTTTCATTATAGTTCAATTTTTTTTAAATAAAAACAGCATGACTTTAGTTTAAACATTGGCTTAAACTCGGCTCACGTGCATCCCTACCAAACCCCATGGGACTGTTGCAAAGATTCTAACTTGATAGAAAAGTAAACGGTGCAACGTCTGACTCAGTCTCCACTTACGTTTCTCCACGGCAATATTGCCTATATGGGAAGGACTCAATCAAGTACAAGCCAATCCAGGAAAGACGTCCTCATCTACTTTCCTAATCCTACCTGATTGGCTTAGTCAACTTCTTTAATTTATTTTTTTATTTCATTGAGAGGCCTAGTTAGCTAACTTGTTAATTGTTTTATTATTGTGTAGGATCCTAATTAGTTAGGATTCAAAATTTAACATATAATTTAATTGAGATTCAAATGAGAAGACTAAGGGGAGTTTTCTTATTCAATGTGGAAACTTCATAAGAAAATTATAAGAGGATTTTCCTCCCTCCTCCCACATACCTCTAGTCTCTCTTTATTTTTTTCTATTTCCTATTCTTTTCTTCTCTTTTTCCTCTCCCTATTCCCTCTCTCGTGCCTTCTCTAAGGAGTTGGTGTTGGGTGTAGCTGCAGCTCCATTAAAGGGTGCAGTTGTGGTTAAAGAAGCCGGTTGGTGCATAGAATTTTGAAAAAGTTTTTTTGTATATTCAACGATTTTGATGTAGGTACACCGTAACTTTGCACGTGTATATAGTGCTAAGATATATGAGTATGTCGTGAGATGATCTCTGAATGCGTATCAGTATATATTTCAGCCTAAATTCATGTAAGAATTGATATTTTGCCATATACAAAGGTTTTAAAACCTGAAATCTTATTGCGAAAATCGATTTTGATTTTTATAGAGAAAACATGTTCTCTTTTAGAAGAATGTATGATTTTGAATGTTAGATTCATGTGTGTACTGCATTTCTGTATTTATAGCATGATTTCATGGTTGTATGCATGAATATGATGTGTGTTGATGGATTTAAAAATCGTTGGATAAATTTCTTTGATGTTCTTGGTTGATTCTTGTATTTTTTTATGTATTTTAATCTGACCAGTCACAATAATAATTTTTATTCTCCCAAACCATGAACCCATAAATCTTAAATTTTTATAGGATGTTTAAGACATATGGAAGTAATCTCAGTCCAAGTCCTAGACTCAGATGAATCATTGTTTAGGAGATATGTCGTTTGTAAGTCGACACAAGAATCTTGTCCTGATAGAGAGTCTCTGGAGACAGTATATTTTTATAAAAATCATATCTCTCAAAATACTCAAGATTTGTGGATGAGATTTTAAGGTGTCTTAGTCTGAATATGGAAGAACAAAAAGTTAAAAACTTGAAAGTTGATTCCTCATGATTTGGAAATGAAAATTTATAAAAGTTGATTAATAATCTATAAATTTTTTGAACATGTTCTGTCAAATAACAAAAACAACAGTTATGAGATTTTTAGTTCTCAGCTGGAATCGAATTAAAATTTTGGTTTTTGTTATCTTGAAACGAATATATTAAGTCACCCACAATAAAAATTTCAGCATCTAATTCATTATGAATGATTTATGACTAGTTTTTTTATTGAAAAGACAAAATTGGACAAGACTGTTCTGTGAACAGAAAATAGAAATTTTAGTTTTTGTTCTGTAATGAGTTGAGGTCTAAGTTTTTTATTGTATACATGTAACATATGTAGGAATCTTATGTTAAAATCTCATAGTCTAAATCATTCTAAATAATTTATGACAAAATTTACAATGATAGGTAAATTTTGTGTTATTAGTTTCAAATTAAGGAATTGTATTTGAATGCATAACATAGTTCTAAAAGTGAACTAAATAGACATGTGTCATGTTGATGCATAGTATGTATAACACCCTAATTCTTAAACTGAAAAAATTTAGACTTTTTTTTTTATAAAACACTTATTGCTTTTAGGATGTAGTGAAAGACTCAGACTAAATTGAAAACCGAATTAAGGATTGGGTAGGTTACAATCTCCAACGACATGCGAGACTAAAATCAATTTAATCAAACCATGCATTTAATTAAAGACATATCAAATCCTAAACTAGTCTCATAATCGGTCAGGGTTCATATTTAAATCAAAAGTTTAAATCAAATAGAATCTTAATGCTAATCTGGAATCCACTATGAAACCTTGAGAAAATTTGTGAACGATCTGACGCAACCCTTAGCCTCTCGTCATCATTGGTTACCTGCATGTAATATGTGTTAGTCTATTGAATGTCAGTAGGGTAATTCCAACTCATGAACATAAAGAGAAATCAATCACATAAGTCTTGCATTTTTTCATAAGAAATCAAAGCACTCATAACACTGATTATTGTGTATCTTAAAAACGTAGAGATCAAGATTACAATATCTAGAATCATAGTAGACATACCGGCATTCACAAACCTCTCTTGCTCACTAGTAAGAAATTTGTAATCAAAATCGCAGAAATCAATGCATGCAAACTCAACAAATATGCATGAAATTCATATTATGACCAAATCAAAACATAATGTTGTGAACCACTCGAACACATTGTTACATTGTTCTTCTATCTTTACCCGAGAGTACACTCACAAGACTTTACTTCAACTCATCTATCACAAGGGACACATGTATATTTATGTTTACATCTTATTTTCTCAAGGATACGAAGAGTCTAAACTACTCATTAGAGTGACCTGCGATCGTGAGAACCTCGCAGTGGTTTGTGCAGAATCTTGATTCTTACTTTGCAATGGGAAGGACCACCTACTTAGGCTTCTTTGGTAGCTCAATTCTCTACGACTGGGAATTAGGAGATACTTTTGCTCTCCGAAAAACACAATATGGTTAGTCGGTCGTGTGTACCTCTACCCTCTCCAAGGTAGGACTGGATTCAAATAGGTTACTGTGTGTTTGGCTCATTACTAAATTTGGTTCACTAAGCATTAAGCTCCTATGCCTTAGGTTTCACTTGGGTAACCCATTTTGATGCCTCACTAGGCATGAGTCTAGTATCTTCGAATATACTCCAGGGTACCATTAGCTCACTAAGATAGCCCATTCAAATATCTCATAGGTCACACCCCCGCATGCGCTCCAAGGTGACCCTGAGCTCTGCCTCTTTAAGACTCATATGTGTGTAGTGAGAATGTTTACCGTTTTCAATTACTAGATGCACCCTAGCACCTAACTAGGCTCAGTTGTGAGCGTGTGTATGCATGCATTTCATGGCTCACTACACTAGATTTCTCTAACTCACACCTCATAAAGCATATAATCTAAATTCACATAATATGAACCACACACTTATGCAACCAACTCATTTATGCATTGCACCCACACGGTTCATCTATGTGCCTAAACTCCATAGGTTGTCATGTGGACCAAACATGCAATCATGCATAACCAAAACAAAATACTTATATGCCACATGAACATAAATTTTACATCATAATCTAGCCAATAAGAATATGCAAGCTAAACTTTACTTAAGTCTAAGAAAAACATATAACTTAGAACATGGTTCACTAGTCAAAACACACATAACATTCAAGTTGTATATGAAAGCATTTTCCTGTTGTCCACGACTCTACCACTTCCTCTACAAAGCTCACACAATTCCAACAAAAATTCAGAACATAGCATGGGATGCCATCTTTCATCTCCAATGAAATTTCAAAAAAATTCCATTCCAGCTACCCGTAGTAAATTTCGGACTGCAATAGGCTTTTCTATCCTAACCATACAGGTTAGAACCCAGTTTTTAAAACAATTATTGAACAAATCATAATCCTGGAAACAAAATATGTCAAACATATTTTTTTATGATACTCGACTCAACATCTTTCCAACAAATTAAATTTCGTTGAAAAACTACTTAACTTTGATTTTCTATTTTTTTTTTGCATTGAACCCTATCCGAGCATGGTGAAGGTTTCAAATTTCTGTAAAATCCAAAAACTCACCCGATTTGGTCTAGCTTCTAGGCCTCATAGTAAGGCATAAAATTTTTGTTTTATGTTTTCTAATCTGCTATAAAGTCAAGTAGACCATATCCAAAAATCGGACCCATTCGAGCTAAACTTGTTTTTCTGAATTTTCTCTATCAACTCTGCCCAAAACAGGTCCTGCATATAAGACAACAAACATGTTGTCTATTGCAGCATTTATTTGGGCCACTTCCAGATGCCAAATGGATTCTGATTTTTTATTGATATCTCTCCTATGTATCTGAAAGGTCTTCATAAAATTTTATGGTTGTCAGGCACCGTTTCTAATTTCTATGATTTTTCTACCGACTTTGATCATATAGAAAAAATCACTGCAATATAAGACATCAAATCAACACATTGCAAAATTAATACATTTCATGCTCAATATCATAAAACACATAAAAATTCTTTTAAAACCTATACTCAAACATCTAATATTCATGCTTTCGGTATGAACAACATGCTTATGAGGTATGACAACGAAAATCAACCCTGAACATGATTCTATATGCTCATTTATATTGAGATCATGGCAAAACACACCTCTAACACAAAATACAAATACTCACTTAACCTAATCAAGTCAAAAACCATAAAGACACCTTAACATGCTTCAAATAATCATATGAATCATAAGGTATGCTGAAACATAATTCAAATAGTGTAAGTTTAATGGAAAAGAATAGGTTTTAACACAACTCACACGTTTTTTGGCAAACCTTAAAAAAATCATAACTAAGCACCATAAAGCCTAGTTTTATTTTTATAAAAATTCATATCCTAATCCTTGAAAAATCTCTGGAAAGGGTATCGATCTGATCAAATCTACCATAAAAAATACATAATCTATGCGTTGAATCCCAACTATGTCTATAAGAAAACCCTACCTCATACGTGCATGTATAGGTGTCACACCTTCATCGCCCGTTACTAGAACTTTAAACTGTGCAACTTTAATAGTTGCACACCTCCTCTATCCTAGACAATAGAGAGGAAGAAAAACCAAACTCATGGGAAGAGGGAGAAAACAAGAGAGAAAGAAAGAAAGCTACGAGTGATAAGGGAGATAGGAGGAGAGTTAGGGAGATAGGGGGAGAGATAAGGGGGGACGTCCAGAGGGGTTTCCTTATTTTCATGGAGAGGTGGTTTCTTAAACCACCTCCTTATCCCTTTAGTGGGCGTCACTAGAGAGGGGCGCCCAACCAAATCCCCAAAAATGGGGGAGAGGCGGTTTCTCAAACCACCTCTCATCTCTATCCATGTGGGACTCAGTAGGGGTCAACACACCTATTTTCTCTCTCTTTTATTTTTTTAGCCTCTACTAACCTAGTAAATCAATTAACTAACCTAATTACCATGTTAGGTCTACTGGGGGAGGGGCGTCTCACCCTCTTTTGGAATCTTCTATTTAAAATACTTAATTTATTTATTTGAATTCCATTTACCTGCTCAGTAAATGAGAGAGTTACCAAACTCTAGTAACTTTTTTATTTTACTAATTTTTTTATTTATCTTTATTTAGATAATTATTCCTAATTTCAAATGTTGTGAGACCCACCTAAAAATTCTCTATGCATTATGGACTTGTTGTTTGGCATAGAGAGAGTGTAAAAGACCATTATACCTCTGACCACTTTCACACTCCCTGTGGGCTCTTACATTGACACATAACACCCCACTGGACTGGGCGTGACCCACTGGGCCCCATATGTCACAAGCGGCATCCTATAGGGACTCTGGATTGGGTCCAAAATATGGTTCAGTTATTTTTCTAAATCCATTTTTGGATCCAACCCAAGTTTAAACATAACCATGATGAATGCCAATGCATTTTCTATTTCAACCTAAATCCAAAATTGCTAATTTGGATCTCCTACCAGATCAACAACCCATTTCAAATCTAACTAGGGTCCAAATTCAATTTGACCTATTGAATTTTACTTGAATTTAACCTAAATTTTGCCTAAATTTAAAATTCAAATTAAAAAAAAATCACATATATTACAGTATGTGGGCCTATTGAGGTTGTGTGCTTATGCCATCCTTGGTGCACATTTTTTGAATGCTAAGCTATACAATTTTTTTATGATTTTTTAATGTGCAACATAATGTTATGATGTTATAATATGCAACATGATGTTATAATGTGATGATACTGTATTGAAAGGCATAAAAACATTCATGCATATGTAAATGCTCAAAATGAGATTGTGGTTTAGAAGAACCAATGTGGTGTTATAAGTATACAAATATGTTGTGTGACATGTGATGATAATATGCTATAAGGCATGAAAAACATACATGTATGCATACAAGATTACTCATAAATGAGCAAGTGGTTGAAAGAAACCAATGGGATGATAAAAGTGCACCAAGTTATATAAAGAATATATATGCACACATAACATAATGACCTTAGAGCGGATGTGGGGGTATAAATGCTCGACTGGTTTAAAGACACCAGGGCATACTAATTAAATTATCAATATAAATAAGCTAATAAATTATGTAACTACCATGAATGGGTAGTATGATGCTTATGCTATGAAATACAATGTGAAAAGCTATCTTGGAGGGATACTTGATCTATTAAGTTATGAAGTATTAATGATATATGACACATGTGATAAAATAATAAAGGGGACACAATTACCCATTTAGTTTGTGACTTACCTTAGAGAAGGTAGGTAGTATACACTCCAATGGACCATGTTAAATTCTTTTCGAACGAAAAATGCTCATTTGATCTATAGTCTTGAAGTTAGGGAAGTAGACTACCAATGTGACCTAAGGGTATATCTATGTCTTATGCAGAATTTTATGTTTCATCATGTTTTATAATGTCACTGTTAAGATTTTTCTCGATCGTGAACCGCCCCATAGTGGGACCGATTCGATGAGGCACTCAGGTCATTAAAATACATAACATAATAAATTCCCATGTGAGCTCTCTGTCTTGACGACTGACCCTATGAGTACCTATAAAGAGATATACAAGAGAAAAACAAGGCCTTACACTTAACCATACTTATTTTTTTTTGTGAAAACATGCTCTAATAATGCAAATGTTAAATCGTGTTTATGTTCGGAATATGATTGCATAAATTTAATTGGTATAATTGTTCAAATGAATGCATCATGATTGTTATGTTATTAAAGAATGCATGTGATTATATTGCATTATACATGTTTTAAAAGATTTTGTGTATTCTTATATGCCTAGTTTTGTACATGCATGCAATGTTATTGTGTTCCTACTGAGACTTGATGAGTCAGACCCCTATATCATAAACATTTAGGTAATAAGTAAAAGAGCTAGAGCAGTGACAGGATGCTACAGGTGATGCCAAAAACCAGCTATTTAGATTTGAGATTAGTTTTGAATAAAAAAAACTTGTTAATTTGTTTTGACAATTGTTTACAATCAATTCATTTATTTATGAACGGTTTAAATTAGTTCATAAGATTGTATTCTCTTTTATATCTTGGATTCAAATTCCTGAGTTGAAACTGATTCATGATTTGGACTTGGATTTAAATCTTATACAAGAATTGAATCCAGTTTCATGTCGAGTTGAAATACCTGTAACCCATTCAAAATTTTAACCGGAACCAAAATGAATGTTTTCATTGTATTTCTTTCTTTCTTGATAAAGGGTTCTTCTTGGTTGTCTCCTTTATGAATTTAGTTCTAGTGGACTAATATACGCTCGCGCTCAAACATGCCTCCTAGTGCTTAGTCTGGTTGGAGCATTGCCATCAATAAGGCCTTGCATAAAAAAAATCAAGTAATTTTGAGTTACCATTTTAAGGTGTAACAAATATTTAGTTAAAGGAGCTTCACACATTTTGGGTGACATCTGCAAACATGATTTGCAAAAGTCATAATATAGTTGTGAACGTACGTTGAGAGTGTTTAGTTAAAAGAATTTCCCACATTTTTTGTCACATTCACAAAATAAGAAAAAATGTACTAAAAAAGTTGAGAATCAAAGATTTTGAACATGAGGAAATTTTCGCAAATTATGTAGTATTTCAACGCACCATTTTGCAAGGACAGTATGATCATTTTTCATTATAACTTTGTATAGCTGGATCTAGTCCCTCACTTGATACCATCCCCATGAGCCCCATTTACCGTCTCAAGCTAACTGACTTCCAACTTTCATCCAAGGGTTCTCTTGTTAACAGACTTACCTATCCATGTAGCTTCATGCATGACCATTCCTTAGGCCCACGCATAAGACGCTCTTTATAGTAACCTTTATGGCCCATTAGCTGGGTATTAAATCCAAATGATCTATGGGCCGTGGGCAGGCATGGTTAGACCGGGTTGAATCTCCATGTAATCCAAACTGCTGTACACAAGTTTGGATTGGTTATTTGTTGATCTGCCCCATCTCATGCGGTCCTAAATTCCTGCATGCCCCCTACTTTATTCCTATACCATACCATTCCTAGGTTGTATATTAGTCGGATACACCCCCCTTTACAAATATGGATCCCTAGATCCTTCAATCCAGTTACAATTAATTTCATCTCAATACAGCGCGGATCCCATGATCCGTTCCCCACACCTAAATCCAGTCAAGTCTTTATCTTCAGGGTCCGAAATCTGGCAGAAATCCACATCTTTCAGCCAGATCAACTTTTATATGGTTTGACCTCAATTCATAATCTCGCAACTGTATCATCCACAATACATCTGAACTTTTCTGGAGAATCAAGTAGAGCATCAAAAGCCAATGCTCATTTTTTAATGGATGAGCCTTTAGTTAGTCCTTTGTTCCTGAATTTATTTTTCATATGATTAGTCACAAACTTTTTTCATAGCTTTCCTATTTTGACTTTCTCCATGAGCACAATTTTTCAAAGAAAATACCATTCGGTGAGATCCGCTGCAGCATTACATGCAAGCAACAACAAAAACACAAGCTCTGAGTTTTTAACAGTCTCTTTTTATAATCAGTCACAAAGAATAAACCAATTTCAATGTTCTACAACAGGTATGGATATCTCCTGGCAACGAATGATTCCAGATGCTCCTCCATAGCAAAGCCATTTCCCACTTCCTTCGTTTGGGTTCCATCTCACTCTGTTCATTGAAACAATCTTTGATGGGAACACTTCTGCAGTAGTTGATCCCCTTGAACCGTGGACCACAATTTGCAAGTTCTGTCCATAGTCGTCGGCTTCCAAAATATCCTCCTCACCTGCTTCCTTCTTTTTACTGCTACAACGTTTTGGCACTCTTGACTTTCCATTCTTTTGAGCAATTGGAAAGTCGTCAGCTCCTGAATCCATGTCCGGATCTTCATCGAAGTTTTGAGCTGCAATCAAGAAATTGCATTTGTTACTAGTCAAAGACATGCACACTAAGAGCAGAGTTCAGAAATAACATGTAACATGACCCAACAGAAACATGTTTTTATCAGTTTCTACAAAGAACAACCAACACACATGGAATGCATTATTTTGTAACCCGAACCAACAAATATATGCAGGCTTTCACCTGAAGATATGGGAAACGCCGTTATTGCATGAGTCAGATCTGACAAAGATACGCGAACAGATCTAGGAGTGTTGCCCAATTCGTCCAGGGATTTCTTCATTGGAGAGGTAGTGCCCCTCAATGGGATAGAAAAAGTAATAGCATCAGTTTCTTTGGTCAATGACCCACAAAGGTAATGTGGAGTATGATGCCTTCTTTTATCTTTCTCCACTGCTTTGTTTGTCAGCTGGTAAATGAAAAGACGATCAGCGCAAGTAAGCTGTGCTCTCAGCTGCTATGTTAAAAGATGATGTTTGTGCGCATGGAAAAGTCAGTTATAAAAACAAATCATGCTCATTCATTAAGCACTTGCAATTTTCACTCTCCAACATGGACAATTTGCTGTATTCAGAATAAATGTTTATGGGCCAAATACGAGAATGAAATATTTTAAATAGCTCTTCAGAAAAAAATGGAAGAAAACCTGATTTAACACTTAAGTTGGGTACTCATCAAAACATTCTTGCAGAATATAACAAATATGCAGTATTTTTTTTTCCATGAGGAACAGGGAAACCACCCTCTGGATCAGAGACCTAGTCGTACTGGCTATGCCTGCCGTACTTACGGTTGCTTTCCGGAAGGTGTAAACCCGTGGCGCACCCCTTTCCCCCAGGGAGTTGCCTTGAGCAAGGGACATAATGCCCTTGCCCCTTATATGCAAGGGGTTGACACCCATGGGAATGGAACCCTGACCGCCCGTCTAGCAGTCAAGGCCCCTCCCACTATGCCAAACCCCTTGGTGCTGAATATGCAACATTTACGTTACCTGAAAATGAAGGACTGAACCATCATTGGGTACTCATCAAAACATTCTTGCAGAATATAACAAATATGCAGTATTTTTTTTCCCATGAGGAACAGGGAAACCACCCTCTGGATCAGAGACCTAGTCGTACTGGCTATGCCCGCCTCAAGGTGCACGTACAAAGCCCCGAGGCATGCGCCTCATACTTCTTGAGGTGCATGCCTCGAGGCGAGGCGAGCCTCACGCTGAGGCGTACACGCCTTAAGTTTTTGTGGTCAAATGAGGGTCAAAGCCCTCATTTGACCACAAAATAGGGTTTCGACTAGGTTAAAAAGCAATTTTAACCTAGTTTCTCCTTCGCGCATGCTCTCCCTCTCCTCTCCCACTCGCTCTCCCTCTCTTCACGCTCCTCCTTCGCCACTGTCACCCACCACTTCCACCGCTGCGCCCGCTCGCTCTCCCTCTCCCGGAGGTCAGGTATGCTATTTTTCATCGTTGATCAGCTGGAAGGTAGTCATCTTTTCTGCTTGCTGAGTTTAAACTTTATAAAGACACTTTATTTTCTGAAATTTCTGTAACTGCTAAGCTGGAGGATACCCTTGGATGAGATTCAACTCTGAGAACCTGGGTTAAAGATAGTGAGACTGCGGGAAGCTATCACATGAAGCCTGGGTTAATGTTAATTTTTTATTGAATGAATGCTCATATTTTATTTCTTAGATACTTACATAGATCAAGTTGTTGCATTCATGTTACTTTTACATTTTAATCTCATATTTTTTCAGTATTTATTTGAGATTTTTTATTTCTTATTAGTTGTTGCTTCATCAATAAAGCATTTTTTATTTATTTATAATTTTAGATATTTTTTATAGTTTTTTTAAGTTAATTTTTTTTTTGAGGCTTACGCTTTACGCCTCGAGGCTTATGCCTCACTTCAGATTTTGGTGGAGCGCCTCACTACACCTCAAAGCTTTTGACAACACTGATCCATACAAATGAGAGTGTGTACCACCATAAGGAATCATGGTACAAAACCACCATCTATTTTGATGCCCATGGGAATGGAACCCTGACCGCCCGTCTAGCAGTCAAGGCCCCTCCCACTATGCCAAACCCCTTGGTGCTGAATATGCAACATTTACGTTACCTGAAAATGAAGGACTGAACCATCCGCACTACAATAAGCAACCATACCTGAAAAATATTCAAAGATCCGAAGTGTAACTCCCCCACAATATGTAAATTGAAAAGGTTACAAAATAAAAGTCTGAAAAGTGCATAGAAAATCCAGTTCAAGACAGAGAATGGTCAAGATTAATAAAAATGATGCAAAATCATGGTGTTTCAGATGAAAACCCTTGTCCCGAATATTCACAATAATACAACATTAAAAACTGACCAGACAATGACACTCCATGAACATGGTCAAATATGTTCCACACAGTCAACACAGTGCCTACGATTCCATCCACATTATTTTCTAAAATCTTGGAAATGAATGTAAACTACTTTTACAAGTTGTCAATAGAAAGAATTTACTTATATTTTGACTTTAAATATTCACTAGATAGGTTATAAATGCAAAATATGAATTTGGAGTTTTCTGCAACTTGCATGTATTAAATTTTATGTTAAAGGATTTAATGTTCTACATGTTAACATTTCTCCAGTAGACCGAACCTGAACCTGGGCTCAAGAGATTGTCTGACCATAACTGGTGAAAATGTAAAGATTCTCATGAAGAGAGAAGCCATAGAATCTGGGATCAAAATTAAATCTTACCTCAACAGCTCCATCTATCTATTGGAAAAGTTTCCAATTTTGACAAGTGTACACTATGCTAACACACTTTGGACGATCCATATCTTTAGATCGGGTGGGATCCCTCACAGAATATGCACAATGATACAATAAGAGTGTGCTCTATACCAGAGCTCATAGCACCTCGTAAGCCTCCCACAGGGGATGCCTGCAATGCCAAAATCAAGAGAAACCTCATCTCTCAGTCATGCAAGCCTCCTAATGCCTACTATGCCAAAAGCAGTAGAAACCTCCCTCTCTCTCTCTCTCTGCCCCATGTTGCAGGCTAGGAGAGATTTAATTTTTAACCTTAAGTGTTCATATTTAAGAATGTCTCAGCTAATTATCAAACTGTCCAAACACCCATCCGAAAGAAAGTTGCAAAGGACAAATAATGTAACACCTGCGATTTTGATGTAGTATAAATTTTAAATTGAAGCAAAATTCAAGTTAAATTCATGTTAAAATCAGGTTAAATTCAGGCGAAATTCAAGAATCTAAGTTGAACTAGGACTCTAATTAGATCCGTTATGAGCCATAGATCTCGTAGGAGATCCGATTAAGCAATTTTGGATTTTGGTTGGTTTAAAAAATGCAATTTCTTGGTTTTCTTGAAATCCTTAAATTTCTTGATTTTGAATTATTATGAAATTAAGTCTCAATTTATGAAGAACATTGCAAGAATAATTGTAAAATTTAAAATGTGGACTAAACAAGAAAGTAAATGATTTGTATATGTTTAGATTATGGATATTGGATTTGCAACTAAATCTTAGCATTCGGTTCCAATATGGATTTGAACCTTAAATTAGGTAGTGGATTTAACTAATAGTATTTGGATCCAACTTAATTAAGTTAGATATGATGCATGACATTTAAATCTAATTAGGGATGTATTTGATTAAATATAACTTAGAATTTTTGATCCAATCTCATTGGATCGGACCCATAGGGTTGGACACTCTGAACAATGTCATTATTATTTCAACAAAAATTTTGGCAGATTGGTGGCTCACCTATTAAATTAAAGTTGACCTTGACGTTCATCATTTCGAGGGCATCAAAATCGACTATCTACATGCCCAAATTGGTGTTGATTTGGGCATTTTATCATCGACCGAAGTTTATGCCTAATTATAGGTCGAAAATCAACGTTTTTCAACGTCGACTAAAATTTTTTGTCAATCCGTATGCGTGTGATTAAATCTAACACCACTACAGCAATCTATGTTTCGAGGGCTATCGAATCGACTATTTAAACATCTAATTATGATGAGTCTTTGGTTTTGTAGGCCTCCCGAAAGGTTACCATGTCACTAGAGCCCAAGGGTAAGAAGTCCCCACTTTTCTTTTCTAGTTTAAGCAAATTCGAAATCTAAAGAATTAAGACTCATAATTTATTTATTCATTTTATTAATAAATAAAATTAATAGATATTAACCTCTTATATTAGAGATGGGACTCTTGTCTAAGCCCATCTATAAATAGAGGCCCTTATGAGAAGGATTAACAAAGTTATTTCTCTCCCTCTCCTATTCTCATTAGAGTTCTCTAATCTCTCTTTTTTTCTTCTTCATCTTTCTTCTTCTTTCTTGGACCTTTTCCAACAACCATTTGAGCTCTTCTAAGGTGCTAAGAAGGAGAACGAATGTTGATCTACGGTTCGAAACTCGATTAAGGTAGGTACATCAATCGCATAGACACTGATTTATCCAACCGCATGAAATATGTGTGCGAGGATTTTCAGACCTTGAAACACTTCTCTAAGGTTGATTTTCAATCTAGAGAACACATTTTTATGGATCTATGTTATTAAAGAATAGAAAAAGAAAAGCGTTTTTTAAAACAGGACCATTTACGGGTTTGTAAAGAAAAAAACCCCGATTTGGGGATAATTTCTTTAATGTTTTGTTAGATCTTATTGTTCTAGCATAATTAATATATTAATCTTAGTTTATATTGATGAAATATAAGTTTTATATGAATTGAAAATTCGTTATATGCTTCAATCCATCTTCTTGTATCCAAAAGATCGTTTTAATAAAGATTTTGGCAAAAACATTTTTAGGGCTTTGTTGTTTTGATAAAAAAAGATGATCTGAGCATGTATGATGGATTATTTCATATTTAGCATGATTAAACATGTTAATGTATAAAGAATCCATATTTTCATGAATGGTTAGGGTTTATTATGGATCTTGCATAGATGTAATCTTTTTCGAGTTATTTGTTAATGGTTTTACGATTCTTGAATGTTGCATGTTATTGTTTTAGCAAGATAATCATGGATCTGAGTAAATAAATATTGTATGAAGATGTAAACATGGTTAGAGCATAAAAAATCGTGATATGCATGGATTTTTACCTTAAATATTATTCTTTCTTGATGGATCTTTGCATGAGTTTAAATCTTGGTTTTCTGCCCTTGTTTTTTACCCTGACCTGTTTCAGAAAAAAATCGGTAACTCTTTGAAAACGAAGTCAATAAATTAAATAAAAATACTGGAGTGTTCTACACATCCAGGTATTGAATTTAGACTCTTAAATCGCTTCGTTTGGAGCAGTATTGAGGCCGAAACGTCCTTTGCAACAGAGCACTGGTTTTCTGCCCTGTCTGCAGGACTGTTCCAACCCACGATTTTGTTAGTTTTAAATACCTAATAAATATTGATCAAAATAAATTAAGAAAAATCTGGGTGAAAGAAAATAGGTACAAGAAGATCCTGTCAAAAGGGTTTTATAAAACGATTTTTCTTTAGGCCTGGAGAAATTCCCCAAACTAGGATAAGTTTCTGCAGACGACAGGATCTGGTTTATATTTTTCCTGAACAGGGTTTAGTCCAAGAATTTTCGTGATTTTTGTACAATGAATTTTTAGGTTCTGTTCCTTGAACTGTTTTCATAAGACATAAGGGCTTTATCAGTAAAATTGGAAAAGTGTAATTCAGTTTCTGAAATTTCTGGTGGGTTTTCCAAAAACAGGTTAACAAAGACCCGAATTTACATATGACATGTATGAATGCTTAGATGTATTTTACATTATGCAGCATGATTATGAATGTTTATCTTAAAATTTGAACTGATATGCATGCAAACTGAATGCATTCTATGTATTCTATGTTATCCTTGATTTATAACCATTCATATGACATGAATGTTCATAAACATTGAATATCATAAGGGATGATCAGTGTAAAGTGAATTGTTACACATGTTATTGTTTATTTAAGTATGATCATGACTTGCATTGGGGTTATAGTCTTTATTTATGCATGTGAGCATATGACATAGTGATAACGATGTGTGATATGAGCATGTGTGTGTGGCTTGGTGTGAGCCAAGGTTCAGTGAAACCTAATGGGTGTTTGTGGTGCACCAGAGATAGAAAAGATATTCATACGCATAGTCATATAATTGTCTCGTGGAGGCCAGACTTACAGTGTTAACTGTGAGATCTGGATAGGTAAAAAACAGACTTCCTTATGGAATCTTCAGTAGGGAGATTGGGTTGGTGAGCCTCAGTGTGTGTGCGGTGTGCACATGTAATTTAATTTATGAGCCTAATAATTAAATAACACTCATGACCCATTCAGAACAGGTCCTTTGGACTGAGGCCCACTTTGGAGAGAGTGGGGGTGCACACAACCGGATGATCGTTGTTTTTGTTTTGGAGAGCGGCGACGTCTCCTGGTCCCCTGTCTCTGGTCGTAGGGGGGGCAGACTACCATGTGTCCTAGGTGGTAGGTCTAAAATCTCTGCAAAGTAGGAATCGATTCCGCGCCGGACCACTGGGAGTTCTCTCGGTTACGGACCACTCCATTGGGACCTCGAGGTGAGGTTGCAGGTTCTTTCAGTGCAATGAGGTTAATAAAATACAAAAATACATGTCATAATATACCTCTCATTGGATTGAATAAATCGAAGTTAGGAATCCGAGAGTGTACCTTCAGGCATGAGAAAAAGTGACATAAGAAATATGAATAGGAACATTGTAATATTCAGCTTATGCATAAATTGGATATGAATTTCAACTTCAAACTTCCTTTCCTCCTCCGAATTCACGCCCCTCCTGGGGCCCATCTAGGACAGTACCTCGAAGTGCCTACCTGGCTCACGCCACCCCAAGTTCGACCTAGGAGCAGAGGTCGATTTCCACGCACATTCCGAAGTTCGATTCAAAAAGCGAGAGAAGCCATCCGTAGCCGCCCATTTCTGAAGTTTCAAAACAGCAAAAGAACACAAGGTGAGCTCCCATTCGAGTTGATTCTATCAGAATAATGCTCTTGTTTCGATTTACATACTAAATCCATGGATTTTTCGTTTTAAAGAAAGGGTTCCTCTGAATGATGGATCAAACTATTCCCATAAAATGACATTTTATTTTTCCTTTTAAAGAAAGAGTCAGTCCACACGTTATTTTATGTTTTTATTTTTCTCCAAAAATGCCAAAAAAATCATATTATGTGCATATAGTTGTCCCTGATAATCTGCAAAAAAATCAAAATCGTTTGAGTTCATATGCTTCGTTCAAAATTCAAAATGCCAAGTCGGGTTTTTAGACTAGGAAAACGTTTAGAACATTGGGTCTCAACTTGTAAAATCGAGATCTCCCTCATGGTAGATCCAATTCTCGATCCAAAAAATGCCCATAACTCGAAATTGAGTCTAGTATTTAATCTGATTTTATCAGATTTTTCTAATTTTTTGCTGCCTGACAAAAATCCGAGAGTTCGGGACACGTGTCAGAGCCTAATTTGAGTCTCTGAGACTCTGGATCGACTTAAGTCGACTGGTTCTCCCTAAATATAGCTCCAAATCCGAATCTGTAAAAAGTGAACTTTATGTTCTAAATGTCCCATGTTTGATTCTGAAATTTTGCAATTTTTAGGACAGTCTGCATCCCCTTTTCGTATTTTTTATTTCGGTCTCCTGTTTTGGTATTTATATCTGCTCTACTGGTTTATGCGTGTAATGTCATATTTTTATTTCTCAGCAGTTGGTCAAATGTCGAATCCATACAAATGAAAGTTGTTTATATGCGTGTCAGTAGTTCTCCATTTAATTTTCGTAAATTTTGGTGGTCAATTATCATTTTTTATCCATTTTCACATCAGATCATACTGATTTTAGTCCTGTCAGAACCAAATCTCTGCTACCGAACTCACCGTAGGTCAAATCCCGAAGTTGTAAAAGCCAAATATGTTCATTTTCATGTCCTTTAGCAGCCTGCAAAATATCAGACATTTCTATGGTGGATTTCTACATTATTGGGTTAAATGCTATGTTTGGTTCGTAACCGTAGACGAAATTTGCTTATTTTAGGATTTTCTTTGAAATTTTGCATCTAGGCCATGTCATTTCATGAATTTTATTAATCTATGTTGTTTCTAAGGGTAGAGGGATGTTCTCTACCAAATTTGGCATGATTTGAGAACCGTTTGATGATCGGTTTAGCCGTATCATCAAATCGGGGTTCCCGCGGGACCCTGATCCGGGCGAAAAACAAGCGAAATTCGTTATTTTGGCCAAATTTTAAATGTCAATTCTGATTTTTACAGTCCCATCGTATTTAGCAGCATATCATCATGTCTTATCATGCATTTCATCATCATTTTATTCCATTTGCATTTTAAAATCCCCAAATTTTGTCAAAACTCCTTCAAAACCTTGATTTTAAAGGTATAACCTCAATATTAGGGGTATTTTGGTTATTTTGACCACAATTCCGAATTTCCAACTATTTATTATCGGATTTTCATGCATTTGCATCATTCAAATATCAAAGAAGTATGAAAATCGGGTTTATATCCAGCTAAGTCCAATAATCTCAGGATATTATTGGAAAATCTTGGAAAAACCCACATATTTGAGCTAACCCCATTTCAAGTTTGGCAAGGATATTCAAAGAAAGGAGCTGGAATCTGCAATTTTCCTTTTCTTTCATTTTATTTAGTGATGTAATAATTAAATGAAACTTTGGAATAAGAGATTTATTTTTCTGCTTAGATTAGGATACATATCATATAGTTTGAATTTATGCAATATCCTGATTATATTATCCATGCATTGTATTTAGAAAATCACTGTAGATGAACACGAATGACACGTGCACCAACTCTTAGGGAGTTGATGAACTCGGTGGAGTCCATATTTACGACCCTAGTCAGAATATCCACGAGACCCAGATTCAACATCTTTCTACTAGTCACACCGAGCCTACACTCTTAGGCTATCTTCCAAAATTCACTGCATATCTTCAATTTTTACAAATATTTTAGAATTAACTAAGTAAATTACAAGCATATTTACGGTCATAGTCGGAATATGTGGTAATCTTACCTTAGTTTAATTTTAAAATTGCATATTTTCCTGAAAATATGTTTTCATAAAAAGACATCCATTCATTCAGGATAGTTGGCATCATGAAATTACAAGAATTTCTCATGTTTTTTCTCAAGAAAAATTCATTCTAAGGAAATTTATTCCTCAAGAGACTCAGAAAATTTTCAAAGTTGGATTTTCTCAAGTTAAGTTTCCTATGATTTGCCTGGAAAACACTCCTTTCTTAGAATTCATTTTCAACTCTTCAAAAAAAAAATTTCTAGCATCTTCAAAAACTCAAAAAAATCGATTTTCAAATATTTCAAGGCTAAGCTTCTCAGAATTTCAATTTCCTGAGTTTTGATTTTCCTTCTCCAAAGAGTTTTCCTACGAATTTTCAATCATTTTTCAAAGAAATTTTTTAAAGTTGGAGTTTTCCTGGCAAACATTTTCTCTTTCAATGTTTATCTTTTCTCAAGAATTTTCTTCACTTTCCCAGGATTTTCTCACATCCTCAGAAACTTTCTTATGATTTTCAAATCCTTTTATCTAAGTTTTCCTGAGAAATTGATTTCCATCTTTTGCCTGAGGAATACTTTTCCAACTCCAAAGCATACATCATGTTTTCCAATCTGCATTTTACCAAGTTTCATAGCACATGCCTGAATTCTCTGTGCATTTAGGATAGAACACGATTTTGATAATTTAACTAAGTCAAGCACACATTTGGTCATTGGTTCGATTACCCCTGTTAAAGGCGGCAGGAACGGTCGAACCTCGTACCGACAGGTCGAGTCCCATTCCACGGAATATTTCCCGCCATTTTCAAAACGAAGGCGAGTATTTCAAAACAATTTTCAAAACTTTGGTCAAGTTTGATTCGCAGGGTCTTTTCCCCTCTCTCTCGCAGGGAAGGGAAAAAATTTTGCGACGATAACAAAGAGGAAAGAAGAAAGAAAAAAAGGGATGGAAAAAGAGGAAAAATCCCAAGATTCCTAAGGAAAAAGACTATAATGGAGTACAAGAAAGGTGTGCACAATACTAAAGCTACCAAGAGCTATACAATTACAAGTTTGCACAAATACAAAAGGCCACTAAAGGCAAATACAAGATCACAAGAGGATTAGCAAACACAAGCCACTAATGGGCAAGAGAGCCAACATAAAAAATATACTTTTCTTAATAAGAATGCTTAAGAAAAGCATGCTTAACAATGGGAAGAAATCCATAAATACATGAAGAAGAGGACAAAAGAAAAGGCATTTCTCGCTGTTAGACATGCCTAACGGTCAGTAGCCAATAGCTAGTTTCAAATATTATTTAATATATATTATATAATACATGTACAAAGGATATACATATACATATATACATACAAGTATTATACATATAAGTATATACATCTATATGTATATAACATAATACATCAAATATTAACAACATATACATTAACACCCCCCCCCTCAAACTTATGGTGATATTACGAAAGTTTGTCAAGGAAAAAATGAAACCTAGGAGAAGGGAGCGCCTTGGTGAAGAGGTTGGCCAATTGATATTCCAATGTAACATACGACAAGGAAATGATCTTCAAATATTCTTCACGGATGTATTGTTAAAATATGTACATATAAATATATATCTATACATATATACAACAACAACAACAACAACAACTACGTCTTCATCCCAAAACAATTGGGGTCAGCGATATGAACCAAAAAAGAAATTCATTTTGGGTCTTCCACATGAATCCTTTTCCTCCAATCATTTCTATCCAACGCCATGTCCTCGGTGAGGTTCAAAGCATTCATATCCTTTCCTATCATCTCCATCCAAGTCTTCCTAGGCCTACCCCGACCTCTTTTAACTAATATATTTTCCCATTTCTCCAACCTTCTAACTGGAGCATCATTAGGCCTTCGCCGAATATGTCCAAACCACCGTAAACGATTCTCTCGCATCTTATTTTCAATGGGTGCAACACCTACCTTCTTACGTATCTCTTCGTTCCGAATCTTATCTTTTATTGTATTTCCACACATCCATCTAAGCATCCGCATCTCAGCTACACTCATTTTTTGAATATGATGTCTCTTGGCAGCCCAACATTCCGTACCATATAGTAAAGTGGGTCTAATAGTCGTCCTATAAAATTTTCCCTTCAACCGCAATGGCATTCTACGATCGCACAGCACTCCAGTAGCACTTTTCCATTTCATCCACCCAACCTTTATCCTATGATTTACATCTCCATCAATTTCTCCATACTTTTGAATGATGGATCCCAAATATTTGAAATAATCATTCACCGGTATATCTTGCTCACCAAGCTTCACTACACTCCCATCACTACTTCGTTGCTTACTAAACCGACATTCCATATATTCAGTCTTACTCTTACTCAACTTAAAACCTCTAGCTTCCAATGTTTGTCTCCATAATTCTAGCTTAGCATTAACCCCAGCTCTAGACTCATCAATCAAAACAATATCATCAGCAAACAACATACCCCACGGTACATTTTCTTGAATTGATCTCGTAAGCTCATCCATCACTATCGCAAATAGGAAAGGGCTTAAAGCAGATCCTTGATGTAACCCAACCGTTATCGGAAAATTGGTTGACACCCCTCCACAAGTGCGAACATTGGTTACTACTCCTTCATACATATCTTTAATTATACTAATGTACTTGAGAGAAACACCTTTCTTCATCATTGTCCACCAGAGAACGTCCCTAGGTACTCTATCGTATGCCTTCTCTAAATCAATAAAAACCATATGCAAATCTTTGTTCCTCTCTCTATATCTTTCAATAAGTTGTCTAAGAAGATGTATAGCTTCCATAGTTGATCTTCCAGGCATAAAACCAAATTGATTCTCCGATATCATGACAACCTTCCTCAACCTAGACTCAATCACCCTCTCCCAAAGTTTCATAGTATGGCTCATGAGTTTTATACCACGATAGTTTGTGCAATCTTGTATATCACCCTTATTCTTATATAAAGGCACCAAAGTACTCTTCCTCCACTCATTAGGCATCTTATTTGTTCACCAAATCAAGTTAAAAAGATTTGTCAACCATTCTAAACCTTTCTCTCCCAAGCATTTCCAAGCCTCGATAGGTATACCATCTGGGCCAACTGCCCTTCTTGATTTCATTTTCTTCAAAGCCTCTGCAATTTCTTTCTTTTGAATCTTGCGCATGAAGTCACGATTTATCTCATGAAAAGGAATGGAGAAGTCTCCAAGATCTTGAGCATGACTATCATTAAATAGCTTATCAAAATAATCTTTCCATCTCTCCTTAATCTCCTCATCTTTGACTAAAACCCTTTGCGTTTCATCTTTGATACATCTAACCATACCCAACTCCTTCGATTTCCTATCTCTCATCTTTGCAAGCCTATGAATATCCTTCTCGCCTTCTTTGGTATCCAACTTGTCATAAACCTCCTTATATACCTTAGCCCTCGCGTTTCGAATAACTTTTTTAGCTTCCTTCTTTGCTATCATATACTTCTCCAAATTCTCATTATCACGACTCTTACTTAGATTTCTATAACACTCTCTTTTAACCTTAATAGCTAATTTGACATCCTCGTTCCACCATGATGTATCCTTACCTAGTGGTGCACCGCCTTTAGACTCACCCAATATCTCCTTAGCTACTTTTCTCATACCACCCGCTATCTTATTCCACATTGATTCTGAATCCTCCTCGAGACACCAATCAACTTCCTTAACTACCTGCTCTACAAACATTTCTTGTTTAGCTCCTTTCAGTGCCCACCACTTAATTCTAGGATCTATCCTATGTCTATCCCTTTTGCGGCATTGTCTAATTCTAAGATCTAAAATTAAGACTCTATGTTGTGTAGCTACACTTTCTCCTGGTATAACCTTACAATCGATGCAACAACCCCTATCTCTCTTTCTAAGTAGGAAAAAATCTATCTGACTCGTATTAACCCCACTTTTAAATGTTACTAGGTGAGACTCCCTCTTCCTAAACCAGTTGTTTGCTAAGATCATATCATAGGACAAACAAAAATCTAAAATCCTTTCTCCACTTTCATTTCTTTCTCCTATACCATAGCCTCCATGGATATTCTCAAATCCATCCCTACTAATGCCTACATGTCCATTAAGGTCACCGCCGATGAAAAGCTTTTCTCCATAAGATGTCTCTTGTACTACTCCATCTAAATCTTCCCAAAATTGATGCTTAATGGAATCATCTAAACCTACTTGAGGTGCATAAACACTAATAATATTAATAATATCCGTACCTAATACTAATTTAATAAGTAAAATTCTATCACCCTTCCTACGGACCTCAACTACATTATCTATAAACTGACGACTCATAACAATCCCTACTCCATTCCTATTCCTATTTATTCCTGTATACCAAATCTTATATCCCCAAGGTTCTATCACTTTAGCTTTCTCACCTACCCATTTGGTCTCTTGAAGACATAAAATATCAATCTTTCTCCTACACATAACATCTACTAACTCTACCAACTTACCCGTTAAAGACCCTATGTTCCAAGTGGCTAACCTAATTTTATGGTCTTGGACTAACTTCTTTACCCCCACCCGTCCAACAAAGTGAGGGAACCCTTGCCTATTTGACACCACACCCGGGCGCCGGTGTGACGCGTCGCTTCTGGGCGACGACCTAGCAACCCTTGCACATTTATCACTGCCTCCGGGCCTAGAGAGTACAGCGCGTCGCTCAGTAGGGAACGCCCCAACGAAATTCTCATATTGGTTCATTTTCATAGGATATGACAAAGTTTTTATGCTGGCTGTCACAGGCCTACCGCAACCCTCCTCCTTTATCCGGGCTTGGGACCGGCAGTGTATAACTACACAGGCGGAGTTATATATCTATACATATATATATATATATATATATATGTATTTTCTTTTTTCTGTGCACTCAAAAACCCAATAGGAGTATTTTGGTAAAATCCATGTACTTTTTAGGTTTTTCATTTTTCTTTCTTTTTTTCTTCTTTTCTTTTTTTCTTTTTTATTTTTCATTAATGTAGGACCACAAGGGGCCCCACCCATCTAGTCGTTGGGGCCCCAACGGTCATATTTATGACCATTGGGGCTCCCAACGACTAGAAGGGAGCCCCCTTGTGGTCCCTCTCTCTTGCATTTGATCCTCTATAAATAGAGGGCATTCCCTCTTGTAATGTTATGGGTTTTTCAACCCACTTATCTTCTTCTTCAATAATATTTGCTTTTGCTGTTTAGGCACTTTACCCCTTAGTGGGTTACGTATGCAATTTAAGTGCTTGTGTTCTTGGCTCGTCGTCTAAAGAGTGCTTTGCATTGTTGGGCTTCCGCTAGTTTCATTACATGGTATCAAAGCGAGGTTGGTGATCTTGTCTCCCTTCTAGTAGGTGCTTTGGGAAGCATGCCCCTTTATCATTTGAAGATACCAAAGGTTATTCTTGGCATCCATGGAACACGAATCAAAAGTGGAGCTCTCTTTTAAGCTCAATGGATCCAATTATCTTATGTGGGCCTCCGCTATGGAAAACCACCTAAGAGGTAAGAAACTTTAGGGTTTTGTTATGGGAACTACTCCCGAACCTTCTCTTGTGCTCACTAAAATTGAAAGTGAAGTTGAAAAAACTTTAGATGGCGATGAGCGCATCAAAGCTATCAATGATCACCAATCCAAAGTAGAGGATTGGAAAAGTTTAATGAAGTGCCGAATAAGAGGAGCGATATCTCCAAGAGCAAACAAGAAAGCACGCACATACGCAAATAGCCACTAATGGGCAAGATTACAACAAAACCACAAAAGTGGCAAAACACCCAAAAGAAGAGGAAAAAATTATATTTCACTCAAGGAGGCTTCAAAGAAGCATTAAGAATACATGAAGCTAAGCCCCTTATTTATACACACAAAGAGACCCAAGGAGAGGCTCCCATAGAGTCATTGGAGCCCCTCCAACGGTCATATTTATGACCGTTGGAGGGGTCCAATGACTCTATGTGGACCCCTCTCAAGTAATAAAGAAAGAAAAGAAAAAAGAAAAGGAAGAAAAGAAAAAAGAAGAGCATATCTTTTAGGATATGCGTGTACAATGTGAAAAGACTAATTTGCCCCTATTGAGCATTACAAAAGAAATATATATATTTATATATGTAGATAGACATATATATGTGTATGTGTCATAATCTATATATATAGATATATATGTATAACATATTTTAACAAAAGTAACCATGCCAAAATCTTGGCATGGTTCATGAACAATGTTGACCTCAAGAATTGTGTCAACATTGCTAAGTTTAGAAAAGCCAATGAGGCATGGTTCTTTCTTAAAGGTATGTATACCTAAAAAAATCTAGCTAAACAATTTTTTTGTCAAGAAAAAACTAGGTCTACTAGACAAGCGGATATGAGTGTTCGCGATTTCTTTAGTACTTTAACCCCTCTTTGGGATGAACTTTCTCTTCTTGAGCCCAAGGGGGTGGCTCCAGAAGATATTGAGCTAAGAAGAGAACAGATTGAAAAAGGGCATTTCTTTTAATTTCTTCATGGGATTCGGCCGGAATTTGAACAAGTTAAGGCATCTTTTCTTTATAGAAGTAAAGCCTTACCTATTGAAGATGCTCTTGCCGAAGTATACCAAGAGGAAACTCGTCTTGGCATAAGTATTAAGAGTGATGAAATTTTGGTCATTACTAGGCCGGGATCAAATGTAAAAACATATAGACCTTCTCATTTTTCCAAAAATAATGGGTATAGAAAGAGAGTGATTTGTTACTATTGTAATGAACTAGGACATATTAAGCCGGTTTGTCCAAAACTCAAAGGAAAGGTGGCCGCGGTTGGAGAAAATTCTCCAAAGAAGGAAGATGAAAATGCCAATGGAGGAGATATCAAAGAAATTCTTGGCCATATTTTCGAAATTCTCCAACATCTTTTCAAAACTTCTTTACCATCAACATCGGAAGCCGCCATAGCCTATTCTTCATCACCTCCAGGTATGTGGATACTATATTTCAGTGCTTTTTTTCATATGACATCTCATAAAAACTCTCTTTCTAATGTTTTTTTCGAACTCATATCTTCTTATGTTTCAACGGCCGATGGGACATCTTTAAAAATTGAAAGTACTTAAACACTTGATTTAAAATCTTCTCAAAATTTGTTTGTTCCAAAAGTTAACCTAAACCTTTTTTCCGTTTTCCAAATTACCGATCATAGATGCCAAGTCTCTTTCTCACCTAAAGATTGCACCCTGCAGGATCTCCAGTCAGGGAAGCTGATTGGGCAAGGCCGTAGGAGGGGCGATCTTTATTTTATGGATTTTTTTACTCTTCCATCCAAGTCATTTTGTAATCTTGTAAATGACAAAAGTATTGAAGTTTGGCATAAGAGACTTGGCCATCCGATTTTTTTAAAGATGTCTCTTTTTCCTTTTTTAGACAATACTTGTAAAGACAAACACATGACTTGTAAAGATTGTATTTTTGGAAAATCTAAAGCTATTCCATTTGTTCAAAGAAATTATGTTCTCACTCGGCAGTTTGAGCTTGTTCATTCTGATGTATGGGGACCCTCCCCTATTGTATCCAAAGGAGGTTACTCGATTTACGTGGATTTACTTTCTAAATCGCAAATCTGAGGTTTTCTCTTTTTTCAAAGAATTTCATGCGATGGTTAAAAATCAACTTTTAGGAAACCTATCCATTCTTAGATGCGATTCGGGAGGCGAATATATGTCCAATGACTTTCAAAACTACTTAAAAGAAAATGAAATTTGTCATCAACGTTATTGTTCAAACACGCCGCAACAAAATGGTCTTGTGAAAAGAAAGCATACACATAATAGAGACCACAAGAACTTTATTAGTTTCAAAGAACATTCCAAAATCTTTTTGGCCGAAGCGGTTCTAACCTCAACATATCTAATCAATAGAACCCCTTCATCCTCTTTGAAAAATCTTTTTCCGTTTGAACCCCTTTAACCTCAACAATATGTTTCTCCAGCAGGGGGGTGGCAACCCCTTGCCTTGCTTCTTTTTTGGCAGGGGGTGGCCCCCCTATCTCATTTTGTTTTCAGGCAAGGGGTGGCCCACCCTGCCTTACTGTTTCTCTGGCAGGGGGGTGGGCCCCTTGTCTTGTTTGATTTCCAACAGGGGGTGGCCCCCCTGCGTTGTGTTTTTTCGGCAGGGGGGCATGACCCCCCCTGCCTTGCTAGGTCTCCAGCAGGGGGGGCCCTGCCTTGAGGTTTTTTCGGCAGGGGGCAAAACCCCCTACCTCGATCGTTTTCAGCAGGGGGGGCTTGCCCAATAGGGGTATTTTAGTCATTTCACAAGTACCTGATAGGGGTACTTGTTATTCTTCTTTTATTTTCCCTTTTATTTTTTGTAATTTATATTTTTTTGTTTTTATGTTTTTTGCTCACACAAAAGGGGCCCCACCATGGAGTCGATGGGGCCCCCAACGGTCATATTTGTGACCGTTGGGGGCTCCCAACGACTGCATGGGGAGCCCCTAGGTGGCTCTCCTTTTAAGGCCTTATGGCCATCCCCCCTCTCCTTCATTTGTGTATATATAGGGGTGAACCCCTCTTGTATTCTTCACTCTTGAGAGCTCTCTCTCTTTTTCAATAAGAGACATTTATATTTTTATGTTGTGTTGTCTCTTGTGGGTTTGGGTGTTAGCCATTTTGTTTGTTCATTAGTGAATGTTGTAAGTGCTTAATGCACTCTTAGTTTTTCCGCATATTTCATTACATGGTATCCGAGCCTTGTGTATGCTCTTCTTCTTAATATAGCTAGTTGAGTAGTTATATTATTGGTTTTTGTATCTCTCTTCGTTTGTTCTCTTGTGAGTGATTAAATGGAAGGGGAACAAAAGATTGATCTCTCCTTCAAGCTCAATGGCTCTAATTACATGATGTGGGCCGCCGCCATGGAGAACAACCTTAAAGGTAAAAAACTTTGGGGATATGTTATGGGCACCATTCCGGAACCACAACTCCAACTCACTAAGATGGATGGTGATCAAGAGAAAGCTCTTGAAGGAAATGCTCGCATGAAGGCTATTGAAGATCACCAATCTAAAGTGGAAGATTGGGAAAGTAAGCATGCGAAGATTCTTGCTTGGTTCATGAACAATGTGGAGCTCAAAATTTGCGCCAACATTGCTAAATTTCGGATGGCTAATGAAGCATGGTTCTTTATGAAAGGTATGTTTACTCAAAAAGACCTTGCTCGTCAATTCTTTCTTCAAGAAAAAATCCGGACTATCAAGCAAGGAAAGATGAGTGTAAGAGACTACTATAGCACTCTTGGACCCTTATGGGATGAGTTATCTTTACTAGAACCAAAGTGGGTTTCTAGTGTGGATGTGGAACTAAGAAGAGAACAAATGAAAAAAGAACACTTTTTCCAATTTCTACACGGGCTTAGGCCCGAATATGAACAAGTTAGATCTTCCCTTCTTCATAGATCTAGGCCTCTTCCCTTGGAAGATGTCATAGCCGAAATATGTCAAGAAGAAACTCGTCTTGGCATGATTAAAGGAGGAGATGATGTTTTGGCCGTATCTAAACACGACAATCATGTAAAAACCTATAAGCCTCCGCACTTTGGAAGGAAAAATAATTATAATGGCAACTATAGAAAAGTCATTTGCCATCATTGCCAAGAACCGGGTCACATAAGACCTAATTGCCCTAAGTTGAATGAAGCACCTAAAAACAAGGTTGCCTCCGTTGAAGAAGCTACTCAAAAGAAGGAGGAAACTATCAAAGGGAAGGAGTCTTTTTCTCTTGCCCAACTATCGGAAGCACTACAAACTCTACTCAAGATTCCATCAACCTCGGGTGCCGCCATAGCTTCTTCCTCTCCTCCAGGTATGTCTTCTTGGATCCTTGATTCTGGAGCTTCCTTTCATATGACTCCTCTTGAAAATGAGCTTTCCGATTTGTGTAATAACTCTAAAAACTCCTGTGTTTCAACCGCCGATGGTACATCTTTACAAGTAAAAAGTTTTGGAACCTTAAATTTTTCTAAAGATTTCTTTGTGCCAAACGTGAGAGTGGTACCTCAACTTAATTTAAATCTCCTCTTTGTTGCTCAAATATGTGATCATGGATGTGAAATCTCCATCTCAACTACGGATTGCTCTATACAGGATCTCTGGTCCGGGAAGCAGATTGGGCAAGGCCATAGGAGGGGAGATCTCTATTACATGAGCAACTTGAAACTTCCCACCAACTCTTTTTGTAACCATGTCCAAGATAAAAATATTGAAATTTGGCATAAAGACTTGGACATCCAAGTTTCTCAAAAATGTATTCCTTTCCATTTGGAAAGAAATTTTGTAATGAGAAACATTTTGTTTGCAAGAGTTGTATTTTTGGCAAAATGAAATCCACCCCATTTCTAAATTGAACCTTTGTGTCCAAAAGATCTTTTGAGTTAGTCCATTCCGACGTTTGGGGTCCTTCCCCGGTCATGTCTAAAGGAGGATACTCCTATTACGTTACTTTCATTGATGACTACACTAGATATGTGTGGATCTACTTTCTAAATTTAAAATCCGAAGTCTTTGACTTCTTCAAAAAATTTCATATGATAGTCAAAAATCAATTTTCAAGTAATATCTCTACTCTTAGATCCGATTCAAGTGGAGAATATCTATCAAATGAATTTCAAAATTATTTAGAAATAAATGGAATTTGTCATCAAAGATCGTGTCCTAGGACTCCTCAACAAAATGGTTTAACCGAAAGAAAGCATAGACACATCATGGAAACCACTAGGACATTCCTTATTTCCAAAGAAATTCCAAAGAGTTTTTGGGCCGAAGCGGCCTTAACCTCAACTTACTTGATAAATAGAATGATATCTTTATCCTTACAAAATACATCTCCATATGAAAAACTATTTGAAAGAACACCCGATTTCAATAGATTAAGAATTTTCGGGTGTAAATGTTTTGTCCTTACTCATAAAAGAGACAAATTATCTCCTAAAGCTATTGAATGTGTTTTCTTAGGATATGGAGAAAATCAAAAGGGTTTTAGATGTTTTGACTTGAAAAATAACAAACTCTATGTATCCAAAGATGTAACCTTTTTGGAAAATGAAAATGGTTTTTATGAAAACTAAAGATATTGACGAAAGTGAATATGCTTTCTTATTTGATCTTCTTTCCCAAGAAGATGAGACTCCTCAAGAAGAGGAAATCTCTAATGAGTCGTTGAATGACCTAGAGGATGTTCCTCTTGACAATATTGAAGATGAAAGTGATAGACCAATCCAAACCTATGTTAGGCGTGGTCAACAAGCTCAAATGAGAGCCTTAGAAAAATACTCTCAAGGGTCCAACATAGAAGAAACTTCTTTAAGGAGATCCGGCCGAATCTCCAATCCTCCTAATAGGTTTGTTTCCTATGAGTCCCTAACTCCAAGATATAGAGCATGTCTAATTGCATTACACTCATTTCATGAACCTTCACATTATAATGAAGCCAAAAACATTCCTCAATGGGTTGAAGCCATGGACTTAGAACTTAGCGCCCTTGAAAAGACAAAAACTTGGGAAATAACTTCATTACCCACTGGAAAGAGATCAATTGGATGTAGATGGGTATTCAAAATTAAAACTAAAAGTGATGGTTCATTAGAACGCTATAAAGCCCGATTAGTAGCAAAAGGATATGCTTAGGAATACGGTATAGATTATGAAGAAACTTTTGCACCCGTAGCGAGGATGACCAGTGTTAGGACCTATGTCACACAGACTCGGCTAAGGAGGTGCCGCACCCGAGTCGACACGCCCCGACACGGGTGCGGACTCGGGTGCGGCTTCGGACTCGGCCCGGACTCGGTCAACGCCGAGTCGGACTCGGTCAACGAGTCCAGGCCGAGTCCGTCCACATTTTGGACTCGGTCAACTTTGACCGAGTCCAAAAATGTCCCTAAAAAACTAATTTTTTATATTTTTTATTTAAAAAAATATATATAAAAAAGGCACTGTGACTGTGCAGTCTTTGCAGTGTGCACAGTCACAGACTGTGCACAGTCTGTGACTGTGCACAGTCTTTGCAGTGTGCACTGTGCACAGTCTGTGACTGTGCACAGTGCTGTGCCTGTGCACAGTGCACAGTGCTGTGCCTGTGCACAGTCACAGTCTGTGACTGTGCACAGACACCTGTGGCATTTTAAAAATAAAATAAAATAAAATTATATATATATATATATATATATATATATTTTGCCGAGTCCCCGTGTCCAAAAATTTTAAAATTGTGCCGCACCCGTGTCGCACCCACACCCGCACCCGCACCCGCACCCGCACCCATGTGACATAGGTTAGGACTCTTATCGCCGTGGCATCAGTCAAAAAATGGCCTATCTATCAACTAGATGTTAAGAATGCTTTCCTAAATGGCGAATTAAATGAAGAAGTTTATATGGATCCTCCATCAGGAGTGTGTATTGGTAAAGATAAAATTCTCAAACTTAAGAAGGCATTATATGGTTTAAAACAAGCCCCAAAGGCTTGGCATGATAGATTTAGTAATGTAATGATAAGTTTGAATTTTCGTTCATGTTATACTGACACTGTTTTGTTTGTGAAAAGTGCAGGGTCTTCAGTAGTTATTTTACTACTTTATGTTGATGATATGATCATCACTGGAAGTGATGAGCAAGGCATTAATAATATTAAGAAGGTTTTGAAAGAAAATTTTGACATGTCTGACCTTGGTTTCTTAAGATATTTTTTAGGGATTGAAGTAGCGTACTCTCCTCGAGGGTACATTCTCTCTCAGATGAAACTTGTTGCTGACATCTGTTCCAAATCTGGTATCTCCGATGATAAGAAGATAGAAACCCCAAAAGTCATCAATGCAAAATTAAGGTTGAAAGATGGAACACCTCTCGAGAATCCTACTCCCTACCGGCAACTTGTTGGGTCTCTGCCCTGTCTGCACTCGACAGGGAGAAGTGCCCCCTGCCCTGTTTGTGTTTCGGCAAGGGGCAAGCCCCTGCTTTATTTGGGTTGTTCTCGTTTTGACTTGGGTGCCCTCGGCGGCCTAATGAGGTCATCTTTATACTGTGCGGCATATTGACAAAATGGTTTTGCAGGTTGCACCACAGAGTCTTCTCGTGCCACGCAGCTCGAGTCGGTGATCACTTACGCTCGCAAGCATACTGATCCGCGCACCCCTTTTAGGTAGGGGTTTGCATAAAAAGAACTAGCACAATGAACTGTTGAAAAGCAAATGACTTAACAAAGAAATTAAGATATATATATATATATATATATATATATATATATATATATATATATATATATATATATATATATATATATATATATATGTATGTCTTTACTTCTAGGACGCGGTTTCGCGATCCTAGTCCTTTACACTTTCTGCACTTTACTTTTCGTTGTCGTCGCGCCATATGTGCCAAGGCTTTCCTTTTCGTACTTTTCTTCCTTACCTTTTACTTTCAGGACGCGGTTCCGCGTTCCTGGTCCTTTGCTTTCGCTCTTTCCCTTCTAGTCTTTTAATTTCCTTCTGCCCCGCGCTTTGCGCCCTGGCAATTATTCACATATGCTTGTTCATTTACTTCCAGGATGCGGTTTCCCGGTCCTGGTCCTTGTCTATTGTACTTTCTGTCTATTCTTTCTTAGCCCCACGCTTTGCGCCTTGGCAGATGTTTTTATGTGCACCTTTACTTCCAAGACGCGATTTCGTGATCCTGGTCCTTGTCTATTATACCTTCTGTCTATTCTTTTTAGCCTCGCGCTTTGCGCCTTGACACATGTTTTTATGTATGCCTTTACATCCAGGATGTGGTTTCACGATCCTGGTCCCTATTGATTTCATTCGTTGTTGCCTCTGCTATTTCTTTTATATATATAGCAAATGTCACTCTTCTTTTTGTTGCAGTAGTTTCAACCACTGTCGTGGTTGGCAGGGTTGACAGCAGAGGTTAGCCAAGCGTAAGAGTGCAAGTATCAACGTTCAAACTCCGCAGTGAGTTACAAAATGAGATACTGGTTTTTCCTAACTCAAGAAAAGAGCCTCATTGCACATAGGGTTGTTGTTTCCTGAGTCTTGGGCAAATGATTGGGTTTTAGTACTATTGCAGCGCTAATATGATTGGCACAGTGCAATGAGTACCACGAGGTAAATAAGACCTCAATCGTGCAAGGGCACTGGTTTAAAAACACACATAAATGGTCTCAGGCGCCTTCACAGGCAAGATGCTCATTGGGTCTAATAGACCAGAGCATGAAGAATGAGGCGACAATTAAGAAACCCCTGTCGCGCTTGATTCGACCTAGCTTCGCCAAGAGAGAGAATGAAGGGTACCAACTCCAATGGACAGGACATTAATGGCTATATACGGGCAAAAGACTCGGCTTCCCCAGTCATCGGAGGTTAGAGGAAAGGGGCTGTAATAGATAACCTAACACTTCTGCAAAAGTTGGATGCCATCCCTACTGGGCCTTTGAGGGATTGCTCTCTCAACCACCGATCGTCCCCTTAGGATAGGATTTAGTCAGTCAACCGAGGATTTTAAAATACATAGCATAATAAACCCTCGGATTGGTCTCGGCTGTTTCGGCTCATGTGCCATGTACGTACCTGCATGGCCGGTTAACAAGTGATAACTAAATTAAACATGCTCATCCTTCAGTTATTGTTTTTGCGTACTTGTGGTATCACGTGTTAGCATACTTATGAGTTTCTTGTGCATCATATTGTGTCTTCTCATTGTTGATCTTGTAGTATGCTTTAGCTGTTAGTTGTTCTTATTATTTTGCACTCCTACTAGTTTTTCACGAGACTGACCCGTTTTATGAGCAGGTGACGAGTAGCGGCGGCTGGCAGTCAATGGTGCATACGACGTGGTTCGAGGCTATACTCTTCCTTCCAGATCTTTGGCCGTCGTTGCAGGGTTTTGAGTTTTTGGTTTTCGCTTTAATAGGGGTTGGGCCTCCTGATTTTCATTGTACAGTAACATTTTGAAATTAAGGATTTAGCATTCTTTTCAGCTTTCTACTATCTTCCGCTGTTGTCACTTTTGGTTTGTCGAGCTAACGTGCCTAGGATTTGAAAAACTTGATTCTTAAAATAGAAAGATACTGTTGAAAGGCTTTCAAAAAGGCAGAGTTCAAGTTTTAAGAGAATTCTTTCAAAGAAAGTTTACTCTTCAAGTTGAGAAATTTCGGGGCGTTACATATTTGCTTTCTCAAACAAAGTTTGTTAATGATATTTATTGACATGTCAGACATTACTGATGAAAAAATGGTGGAAACACCTGAAATTAATGTCAAAATGAAAATTAATGATGAGACACCTTTGGATGATCCTACTCCATATCGCAAAATGATTGGCACCCTGACTTATTTAACTATTTGTGCAGGTAGTTCTTACTGCTAACCACTAAAAACTTTCTCACCACAGTTCACATGAGTGTTGTGATGAGAATTGTTAGATATTTACAAACCTTTACCTCTAAAGGTCTTTTGTTATTTTCCTCTTCTCCGCTTGAATTGATTACTTATTCTGACTCAGATTGCGGAGGAGATCTGAATGATCGATGCTTAACTACTAGTTTTTGTGTTTTTTTAGGTGATTCTCTGGTGTCGTGAAAGTGCAAAAAGCAGTAGAAAGTATTTTTATCATTCGCTGAAGCCGAGTACCATGCCAAGGCTATGACCACATCAGAGATCGTTTAGTTTCGAAGATTACTTGAAGACATGAGCGTTCATCTTCAGACACCGTCCAGACTATGTTGTGATAATAAGAGTGCAATATAAATAGTTGGCAACCATACATTCCATAAAAAAACCAAGCATATCGAAATGAACTGCCACTATGTGTGTGAAGAATTTCTGAGGCATACCAGCACTCTACCTTATATTGCCTCCGAGTATCAAATAGCAAACTTCTTCACCAAGGCGCTTCCATCACCTCGATTTTATTTTCTTGACAAACTTTCAGTGATCACACCGTAAGTTTGAGGGGGGTGTTAAAATGTATATATATATATATATTTCACTGTGTATGTAAACTAAAATACCCATTAGGGGTATTTCAGTCTGTAATAAGTGTCAATCCATTAGGGACTGACGGGTTTCTTACTTTTTTATTTTATGTCTTATTCTTATTTCTTTTTTTATTTAACTAATGTAACATGTGATTGGGAGTTGGTCCAACTAGCTGTTGTACCAGCCCCAACGGCTAGAAAGCTAGCCCCAACTAGCTGCTCCTTAAGCATGGGAGTCCTCTCTTGTATTTCTAATGCTTGTTTGCCAAGCATATTTGAATAAGATCCTTATTATTTTTTATGTTCTTGCTCTCTTTTAAGAGTTTGTCTATTGGCCCTTAGTGGCTCTTTGTATTTGACCCATTAGAGGCTCTTGTACTTGTGAGTGTGCACCTTTGTAGCCACTTTATGGCATTGTATTTGTGCATTTGTTGTTTCATTACAAGGTCGAATTCTCTAAGTTTTTGGTGCAATCTGCACGAACCGATTGGAGTTGATGGCTTGTTCTTGGTCCTTAGGCAATTCAGACCTAGGCAAGGTCTAAACACCTTCAACTAATAAGGAAGACCCTTTAGAAAGAGTGAACGAGTCAGGAGGGTAAGGACTTGCAGGGGTACGGAGAGAGAGAGAGAGAGAGAGAGAGAGAGAGAGAGAGAGAGAGAGAAGCGTGTCATGTTAACTAGATAGAGACGATTTTGAGAGAGAAGGGTTTTAATTTATTCAACATATCTCATACACCAAAATGAGTCCCTTTTATAGATTAAGGGAGCTCTCATAAAAGCATCACATATAACAAAGCATACTTAAACCAATAACACCTATTTAGGTAAAACCTATTTCCCTACATAGGTTCTCCACTAATTCACTTAATGAGGGCCCAACTCACTAGATTCACTTGGGCTACCAATGTCCATTAAGGAAGGATCCCAAAGGGCTGCATGGTTCCATGGGGAGGCCTTCAAGAGGGCCCACGAGTCCCTACGCCATTTACCATGGTTGGGGCGCCAAGAAGGCTGACACGTTTTCCTTGGCCTTCTAGAGGGGATGTCCCATGTGGGTCCCACTTGCATTTAAGACTCCAAGAGGGGGCACCCAAGGGTGGGTCCCACGATGCTGATGTGGTTGTTGGTTGAGGTGGCTTACATGGCTCATGTAGCGACACTTGGCTTGGGTCCCACTTGGTTGAGGTGGCTTGCATCAAATGGAGCTTGGATGATGGATCTGGGTCGGCCCATAGAGGATCCATTTGCATGATTTGGACCCTTGGAGCTGGATCGGGGTCTCTCACGACTTGATCCGCATCATGAGGAAAGCCTTCTCGTAATGGCATTTAAGTTGGGAACAACTATACTAAAATCACCACAAAAGTAAAATCCAAGCAAACCATATTGCTTGTGTAAGTGTTGGATCCCCCCACAAAGTTACTACCAAATATGAAATGCCCAAATATATCAGAAATTGAAAAGCAAATGAAAACCTTGAACGAAGCATAAGCACTAGAGTTCATAATCTTGTTTAGGCTTGTTTCGGTCCATTAGTCTACAATCTCCAAAATTCCCTTCCAAGAAAATTCACAATTCCCAAACAAAAAAAAATGTGAAATACAATGTCAACGGAATAAAAAGCATATGCAAGAATGATGAACTTCAGGAGTCCAAAGCGTGAAACTCAACAAGGACAGATTTAAACTTTTCTGAGAAACACGACCAAATATGGAAGATTAAAATAAAAGTTGTTATTGATAGAAAACCTGTTACTTTTGAAACCTGAACACTCCAAACTGCATGAGAAGAACAATAATAAGTCTGTAGCCCTTGGCATGGCTTTCCAACAAACGATTTCCCAGTCACAGGAACATCAGATGCAGCTTTCAACAGGCTAAGAATTCGAAGAGTGCCATCATCCATTGAGAATAAAATAGAACTAAGAAAGAAAAAAGAAATCAAAATAAGCTCTAGAAAAATATGAACAAATAAGAAAGAGCATGAATTTAAATCTTCTATAAAGATTTCATCAAAATATTTTGCAAATTTTAAACTGCACCATTTCAAGACTTACTTAGGGACCTAAAAATAAAATAATACACAACAAGGAAATGTTTAAATGCCAAAGCATATAATATTACCTTGGATTAAGTACCCAATCAAGGCTCAAGATGAATCCTCGTGAAAGATGAAGGTCCCATAAAGGCCGAAAAGGATCACTACAATTCCATAGAGGGAACATATTAAAAACTAATTTGTACAAAGAAATAACATATTAAGGTATGATTTTATATTTATAACCAGCAAATGATTAGACATTTCTATTAGAGATATTGAACTGCAATCTTTCTTGTTAGTTGGATTTGGCCTGACATCCAGCAGCACTAGGTGCTAGGAGAACCTAGATGGGGGATCTCAAAACAAGGTAAATGTTTATATTTTAATAATTTTTTAGATTTAAAAAAAAATCATAATACTTTAGATTTATTTTAAAACTATTATGATAATGTGGGTTTGCAAGTGTCACCTAGGTGCTCGAGAGGACACTTAGCTGTCACTTTATGCTTTTGACTACATAAAGTTAATGAACCATTACCTATGTCACCTGGGTAGGGGTACAAGTACGGAGGGTATGACACGCCAATTTAAAAAAATGAGGGTACGGGGACACAGCTATATATATATATATATATATATATATATATATATATATATATATATATATATATATATATATATATAGAGAGAGAGAGAGAGAGAGAGAGAGAGAGAGTTGTTTTTTAGCTTCATTGACAAAAAAATAAAAAAATTTAAAGATCGTTTTTTAGCTTCGTTGACCAGGTTTGGATTTGTCCAAACCTGATCAACGAAGGTTTAACCAAGTTTTGTCCCCTTCCCCTTTCTCTTTCTCACTGTTTGTTGCAGCGAGACGAAGAAGATGAAGAAGAGGGAGAGGGAGACAAAGAGGGGGAAGATGAGAGAGAAAGGGAGATAGAGAGGGGGAATCGAGAGAGAGGGGTAAATCGAGAGAAGGAGACAGAGAGAGAGGGGTAAATCGAGAGAGAAGACAAAGAGGGGAAAGCAATAGCAAGAGAAGAGGGGGGGGGGGAGGTTTTTTGTTTGTTTTTGAGGTTCGGAACTGCATTAGACCCAGCACAGTGCAGGACCCGACCCGCGGCGTACCGGCACTACACCCGGTACCCATACCCATGTCAACGCGTCTGAACCGCCATGTCGCAGTTACACAGACCATTACAGATGTACCAGGAATCATACTCTGTAATAGTAGCAAAGAGCACGACTAGATTCACGCAAGCAAAGCCAAAAATATAGGGACTTTTTGGCTAAATGTCTCCAAGAGTCTGAAAGAGAGAAAGAGAGAGTCTAAACCTTTGGTTATCTCCCATGCAAGGCTTGAGGGAGATTTCCCCTTTTCAGTTTCTGTAAGTTTGGAGAAACAGAGATCATAATATTCTTTTCACATGTAAAACCAGCTGTGCTTTGTGTTGGTTTCAGTTCAGAACACAGAAAAGAAAAGGAAAAAGCTGCATAAGGCATTTAGTGAATGTATAAATGTACAAAATGGTCTTTGTTAAGAGAAGTGTGAGGCAGTATTTAGCACGTAGCATTACCATGTGTATGCACTTTGTGGCTTAGAAAATGAAAAGGTCCATGAATACATGCCTAACTGTTCAATAACAGTATATAGAGAACAATCTCAATCGGTCCATTGAGTTCTATTGAGCGTGGGCAGAAGCAGACATCAGGAGAACTTATTTATTTTGGTAACAAGTCCACATGCATTTTCATTGAGTATTCTCGGATCTCCTTAGGGCAGAATCTCATTGAGCTGGTAGAATGCACTCCAAAAGAATCGACCTCCTGATCTGCAGGATTACTTCCAGATGATTGCCATCCAAAAGGAAGAATATGGTAGGAAAGTAGTGGTTTCTACCAGGTCTATGCCATAGTCAATTAGTTATATGATTAACAAAAATGCATGCGCAAAGGACAAACCAACAATAGATGAATGGAAATGTGTTAACACTAACAGAAGACATGACATTTGCTCACCGTATGTCCCAAAACCTTAAGTTTCCACTATGTCCAGCAGTCACTATTAGATGTTCACAATTTGCATCACTGCATTTTGATTAAAAGAACACATAAGAAGACAAAAAGAGAGAGAGAGATTTAAAAGGGTCTATAAATACATTTTGGGTAGCACACTTGAAGCATAATCTTTAAATGAGAACAGAAAAATAAAGATATATAATTTTGCGGACAATCCGCAAACTGAAATGTCTTTAGGATGAAATCTTCTCCAATGATATTTCTTAGATTTTCCCAGATGATAGAGAAAAAATGTTCTTTAGGGAAGCATGCCAACCAATCCTCGTGAAGAAAGATCATCTCGTGAATGCATAGAAGTCTTGGTTCTTCAAAGGAAGTTGAAAATTGTCCCAAGCACATATTCATTCTCTCTATCTTATTCTCGTCTTATATTTTTTGGTTCCATGGCCAACAAAGAAGTTGTGATGGTAATTCCAATCAAATTTGATGGAAAGATGGGCTACTGCCATTAAAAGGATTCGTGTTGGAAAAGGTTTATGGGAGTTTTTGATGGTTCTGCAATTAAATCTCAACTTACTCTCACAAAATCCATAAAAGAGAAAGATGGAACCATTAAAGAAGAAGTGCTTAAAGGAGATGAAAAAGAGAAGGCTCTTATAAGCTATAAGAAAACCTTGAAAGAATGGGAAATATCTCATGCCAATGTGCTTTCCCTATTTACGGGAAGTAAGAATGAAGGGACTTACGACTATTTTGGAATTTAAGATAGCCAATGAAGCATGGCTCTTTATCAAGCAAACATATACTCAATGTGATATTGTCTTTAAATGGGAACTTCAAGACAAAATACATAATTGTAAACAAGGCGAAAAGAGTGTTAGAGAGTACTTTGGCTCTCTAAAGAAACTATGGGATAAAATGGCCAAATTGGAACTCATCTAGGAAACTCCCAATGATGCTCAACTTAGAAAGAAACAAATAAATAATGAGCAAATTTTTCAATTTACGAGGGATTGAGACTCGAGTTTTAGCAAATGAGAAGTAACATCATTCATAGTCGACAAGATGAGTTTCATCCTATCCAAGAGGTTTTGGCTCAAGTATGTACAGAAGAGACTAGATTGAGGTCTAAAAATGAATCAATAGAAGTCAAAGACAATGTATTGGCCGTTTTAAAGCGGGGAGCCAACACCCATACGTACAAACCACCACATTTTTACAAAAATAATAATTATGAGAATAATCGTATGTATGAAGGAAAAGGAGATGGAAAGAAAAAAAGTATCATTGTTTGTCATAATTATGGAAAACCGGGACATATTAAACCATATTGTCCTAAATTTAAGGCAAAAGATTAAAGAAAGGTTGCTTCAGTTGGACCTTCACAAATTGATAAAGAATCTTCAAGCAAATCTATTTCAAACATGTCTCTTTCTTAGCTCATGGAAGCATTGCGACCTCTTCTCAAAGGACAATCAATGACTGGTGTCGCCATCTCCACCTCTTCCCCTCCAGTTATGGCTCCTTGATAATTAGATTTAGGTGCTTCATTTCATATGACTTATGATGGATCTATACTTTCTAATTGTAATAACACTACTAGTAAGAAATGTATTTACTGCCGATGGAACCTCTTTTGATAATTGATAGAATTGAAAACTTTGAAAAATCTCTCAGTTTTAGCATTCCAAAAATAAGAATTGTTCCAAAACTAAATTTAAATTTGCTTTCTATTTCTTTAAACAATGATCATGGATGTAGAGTCTCCTTCACTTCAAACCAATGCTTAATACAGGATCTCTAGTCCGAGAAGCAAATTGAAGAAGGGCATAGAGAAGGAGACTTATATTACATGGATCACTTGAAAATTTTCATCAAAACTTTTTGCCTTAATGTTCAAAATTTGGATAAAGTTTTGTGGTATCAAAGGCTAGGTCATCCTATTATGTATAAATTATCCAATGTTCCTTGAATTTTAGGGGCATTTTTGTCTTTTCACATGTACATAAAAAATAAGTATATTTTTTATATTTTTTCCTTTTTATTTTTTCATATTATTTTTATATTTATTCACAGCTACAAAAAGCATTATCGAAATAATGTAGGAGTCGTTGGACCCTACCCAACGGCTAGACTTCTAGTCGTTGGGTAGGTCCCAAGTCCCAACGGCTCTCTATGAGCCTCCATTTGTATATAAAGGGGTTAGCCCCCTCTCTTGTATCTAATTCTCTCAAGGATTGTTCCCTAATAAAGTCCATTATTTCAAGTGTGTTCTCAGCCCTTAAGTGGCTTCTTTTTATATTTGCTTTATGTTAGACCCATAAGTGGTCAATTCTCAAGTGTGCTTTAGCCCATAAGTGGCTCACTAAAGAATCACATTGGTTCGTGACAAATATGCACTGAATGGCATGCATATCTCACTAGAAGAATGTAAACTATGAAATAATATGCATATTAAACAATTAATAAAGCAAACAAAACATTATAATAGTGTGTTTTTACATAAACAAAAACAAAATCACAATGTTTTTCAATGCTTAAAATTTTTACATAAGTTTTTTTTCAAAATTCAAACAAAAACAGACAAGATAATCATGATTGATTATCATCATCATCTTTTCCTTGCAAGAAATCGCTCTCCAGCTCTTTATGAGTGAGTATGAATTGGCCCTAAGGGGCCTCATATTTTAAAAAAAAAAAATCAGTACAACTTGAATGGATCTGGTTGCGTATTGTAAGGTATGTCCCATATCAAGTGTATCTTACATCGATGTGATACACACTTGTATAGAGATATATGAGTGTATCGTATCGAAAAACTAAAAAGATATGATACCTATCGTAGCATAACATATGATACATTACGATCTTTACAACATCACTAGCAGTAAATCTTGTGCTTCATGATAAATCCAAATATATTAATGTTGTTTTCTATTTACTCCAAAATACCCAATAGGGGTGTTTTGGTCTTTTCACTATGTAATATAAGTTGTTTATTATAAAACAACTTATTTCAGTCTTTTTTGTTTTTTTTTTATTTTTATCTTTTTTATTTCTACTTTTTGGGACCATTGGGGGCCCCACATTAGTAGACGTTGGGGTTCCCCAACGTCTACTTTGTGGGAGCCCCAATGGCCCCCTCTCTCTCTTATTCTTCTTGTATAAATATGGGGTCTTCCCCCTTGTAATATTATCCTTTTTGTAAAGGTTCTCACTCTTTGAATAAACTTGTTCTTTATTTTTCATGCCTTTGTGCATGTGTAGTCTTTTGTGAGTGTTCATCTTGCCTTTATGCACATAGTTGTCTATTGTGAATCTAGTGCCTTTGTGCGCATAACTTTAGTCTTGAAGACATTTTCACATGGTATCAGAGTTTGGTTTATGAGAAGTGGATGTGTGAGCAATAGCCATCGTGATCAGTGCCTCGAAAATTGTGCCTTCATCTCTCTCTTCTATTTTGGCGTTGAAGGCACTTGCAAAGATTCTTCTCGTTTAAGGTACTTCAAGAAAGCATGAAAGGAAGACCCATTGTGATAAGTGTTCTATTTTTTTGAAATTCCTTTGTCTTTCATAAAAGCTCCTCAATGGTGGAAAAAGACTCACTTTTCCTTTGGTTTCAAACTCAATGGCTCAAACTATCATGTTTGAGCTTGGCAATATGGAGGCTCACATCAAGAGTAAGAGACTTTGGGGTTACATCCAAGGTACGATTCCGGAACCCGAGCCAAAAATCACTATTGTTGAAAAAGGAGAAATAACAGTTCTTGATGGAGAGGAGAGAGTAAAAGCATTTGAAGAGTATAACAAAAAGCATGAAGAATGGAAGATGAAAAGCTATAAAATTCTCTCATGGATTTTTTCTTCGGTTGAGACTAGAATCAATGCAAATATTTTGAAATTTAAAAAGGTGTCTCAAGTTTGGGAATATCTTGAGAAGATGTATACCTTGAGAGATTTATCCCACAAATATTATCTTCAAAAAAGGATTTTAACCCTTCAACAAGGCGAATTGACTATTAGAGAATATTTCGTCGAATTGTTATCTATTTAGGATGAGTTTGTTATGCTTAAACAAAAATGGAGTGGAGAAGTCATTAAGCTTTGACACAAACAATTAGAAGAAGATCGGTTTTTTAATTTTTTGAATGGGCTTAGACCCGAGTTCGAGCAAATAAGATCTTTTCTTCTATCTTCTTTTACTTCACCTCTTGAAGATGTTCTTACTAAGCTAAGTGGAGAAAAAACTCAATTGAGAATGAGTAAAACCAATCCAAGTGTTCTTACTATGCTTCCAAACAAAGATGAAAATGAAAGAGCTTGTGTTGTTTCTAGACCGGGGAATAATTTGAAAACCTATAAATCCCCTCACTTCAATAAAATTCAAAATTAAAATCAAGAAGCAGTAGAAGATGGTGGCCAAAATGGAAGATACCAAGGAAGAGATTATGGTAAAATCATTTGTCACTTTTGTAAGGAACCGGGACATATTAAGTCGGTCTGTCCAAAGTGGAAGAAGAAGGTAGCTATGTCTACCACATTTCAACCACACAAGGAGAATCCATCTACATCCAACAATGGTGCATTATCTTTAAGTCAAGTCATGGAAGCTCTTTAACCTTTCCTCAAATGATCCATTTCCGGTGTCGCCATATCATCTCCTCCCGGTAAGATCTCTTGGCTTTTAGATTTAGGTGCCTCCTTTCATATCACACCCAACATTTTTGCACTTTCCGAATATAAAAAAAATATTTTACCATCTTTTGTTTCAACCACAAATGGTGCTTTTCTTGAAATTAAAGGAGTTGGAAACTTTGAAAAACAAGATTTTTTTATTGCCAAAGTTAGATTTATACCAAAATTAAATTTGAATTTGCTTTCGGTCTCTCAACTCTCGGACCATAGATGTGATGTTAAGTCTTCATCCCAAAACAATTGGGGTCGGCGATATGAACCAAAAAAGAAAATTATTTTGGGTCTTCCACATGAATCCTTCTCCTCCAATCATTTCTATCCAATGCCATGTCCTCGGTGAGGTTCAAAGCATTCATATTCTTTCCTATCATCTCCATCCAAGTCTTCCTAGGCCTACCCCGGCCTCTTTTAACTAATATATTTTTTCATTTCTCCATCCTTCTAACTAGAGCATCATTAGGCCTTCGCCGAATATGTCTAAACCACCGTAAACGATTCTCTCTCATCTTATTTTCAATGGGTGCAACGCCTACCTTCTTATGTATCTCCTCATTCTGAATCTTATCTTTTATTGTATTTCCACACATCCATCTAAGCATACGCATCTCAGCTACACTCATTTTTTGAATATGATGTCTCTTGGCAGCCCAACATTCCGTACCATATAGTAAAGCGGGCCTAATAGTCGTCCTATAAAACTTTCCCTTCAACCTCAATGGCATTCTACGATCGCACAACACTCCAGTTGCACTTTTCCATTTCATCCACCCAACATTTATCCTATGATTTACATCTCCATCAATTTCTCCATACTTTTGAATAATAGATCCCAAATATTTGAAACAATCATCCACCGATATTTCTTGCTTACCAAGCTTCACTACACTCCCATCACTACTTCGTTACTTACTAAACCGACATTCCATATATTATGTCTTACTCTTACTCAACTTAAAACCCCTTGCTTCCAATGTCTGTCTCCATAATACTAACTTGGCATTTAACCCCAGCTCTAGACTCATCAATCAAAACAATATCATCAGCAAACAACATACACCACGACACATTTTCTTGAATTGATCTCGTAAGCTCATCCATCACTATAGCAAATAGGAAAGGGCTTAAAGCAGATCCTTGATGTAACCCAAATGTTATAGGAAAATTGGTTGTCACCTCTCCACAAGTGCGGACATTGGTTACTACTCCTTCATACATATCCTTAATTATACTAATGTACTTGAGAGAAACACCTTTCTTCATCATTGTCCACCAAAGAACGTCCCTAGGTAATCTATCGTATGCCTTCTCCAAATAAAAAAAAAACATATGCAAATCTTTGTTCCTTTCTCTATTTCTCTCAATAAGTTGTCTAAGAAGATTAGCTGTCATAGTTGATCTTCCAAGCATAAAACCAAATTGATTCTCCGATATCATGACAACCTTCCTCAACCTAGACTCAATCACCCTCTCCCAAAGTTTCATAGTATGACTCATGAGTTTTATACCACGATAGTTTGAGCAATCTTGTATATCACCCTTATTCTTATATAGAGGCACCAAAGTACTCTTCCTCCACTCATTAGGCATCTTATTTGTCCGCCAAATCTTGTTAAAAATATTTGTCAACCATTCTAAACCTTTCTCTCCCAAGCATTTCCAAGCCTCGATAGGTATACCATCTGGGCCAACTGCCCTTCTTGATTTCATTATCTTCAAAGCCTCTGCAATTTCTTTCTTTTGAATCTTGCACATGAAGTCACGATTCATCTCATGAAAAGGAATGGACAAGTCTCCAAGATCTTGAGCATGACTTCCATTAAATAGCTTATCAAAATAATCTTTCCATCTCTCTTTAATCTTCTCATCTTTGACAAAAACCCTTTGTGTTTCATCTTTGATACATCTAATCATACCCAGATCCCTCGATTTCCTATCTCTCATCTTTGCAAGCCTATAAATATCCTTCTCGCCCTCTTTGGTATCCAACTTGTCATAAACCTCCTTATATACCTTATCACTCGCGTTTCAAACTACTTTTTTAGCTTCTTTCTTTGCTATCATATACTTCTCCAAATTCTCGTTATCACGACTCTTACTTAGATTTCTATAACACTCTCTTTTAACCTTAATAGCTAATTTAACATCCTCGTTCCACCATGATGTATCCTTACCTAGTGGTGCACCGCCTTTAGCATCACCCAATACCTCCTTAGCCACCTTTCTCATGCCACCCGCTATCTTATTCCACATTGAGTCTGAATCCTCCTCCAGACACCAATCAACTTCCTTAACTACCTGCTCTACAAACATTCTTTGTTTAGCTCCTTTCAGTGCCCACCACTTAATTCTAGGATCTATCCTATGTCTATCCCTTTTGCGGCATTGTCTAATTCTAAGGTCTAAAATTAAGACTCTATGTTGTGTAGCTATACTTTCTCACATGTAATGATTGTATTCTTATAAAAATGAGAAGCTTGCCTTTTGAACAAAGATCTATATTTACAACCAAACCATTCGGATGTATGGTGACCGGCACCTGTTATATCTAAAGGAGGGTTTACATATTATGTTATTTTTGTTGATGATTATTCTAGATATAGTTGGATATATTTCCTTAAACATAAACATGAGGTTTTCGCATCTTTTAAGGCATATCACATGATGATTAAGAATCAATTTAATGGATAAAAATGTTTTGTTCTTATGGATAAAAATGTTTTGTTCTTATGGATAATAATCAATTTCATTGTGCATTTCTTGGATATTCCAAAACTCAAAAAGGTTTTAGATGCTATGATATTAAAAATGATAAATTATATGTTTCTAGGAATGTAACTTTTTTGGAAAACATTAGTGGTTTTGAAAAATGTGAGTCTCATGAAGAAAATGTGGATTATTCATTTTTGTTTGAGTTGTTATCTAGAAATGATGATATTTTTAGTGATGATGAATTCGTATATAATGATCTTAGTGATGATGAAAATATAGAAGAGAATAACAACTCTCCTCATCAATCTATTGATCATCATATCGAAGAAAGAACATCTAGTGATCCTATCACCTATTCACATAGAGATAGAAACACTTTTAGAAGTGCAATTGAGAACTATAGCGAACCTACCTCCGCACATGATCTAAATCCTCGAAGAACCGAAAGGGCTAGAAGAATTCCTTCTAGGTTTATATCCTATGATTTTTTCTCACTCAAATATAGAGTTTGTCTTAGCGTCATTCACTCATATGTGGAACCTAAAAACTTTGAATAAGCCAGGAAGATTGTTGAATGAAGGGAAGCTATGGATAATGAACTTAGAGCTCTTAAGAAAGCTAAAACTTGAAATTTTCAAAATCTTCCTAGTGGAAAGAAAGCTATAGGATGTAGATGGATTTTCAAGGTCAAGACCAAGAGCGATGGGTCTCTTGAAAGGTATAAAGCATGTCTAGTTGTCAAAGGGTATAATCAAGAATATGGTATAGACTATGAAGAAACTTTTGCCACAGTTGCGCTTATGGTTACAGTTAGGTGTCTTATTACCATTGCTTCAATTAAAAAATGGAACATATATCAAATGGATGTCAAAAATGTCTTTTTAAATGGTGATTTAAACGAAGAATTCTATACGAATTACGGATGCTCCTTCAGAAATAAAAATTCCTAAAGGAAAAGTTTTTCGCCTACGAAAAGCTCTTTATGGCTTAAAACAAGCTCCCAAAGCTTGGTATGGTCGATTTAATAATGTAATGTTAGAAAATAGATTTACGTCGTGTTTCACTGACACAGCCTTATTTGTCAAGAAATCCAATGCAGGAAATGTCATTTTATTATTGTATGTTGATGATATGTTAATTACAGGTAACGATACTAAAGGGATCAAGTGCATAAAATCTATACTAAAAGATAAATTTGAAATGTCAGACTTGGGATTTCTAACATATTTTTTAATCATTGAAGTTGTCTATTCTCATAGAGGTTATTTTTTATCTCAAACTAAACTTGTATTTGAGATTATTGATAAGTCAGAAATGACAAATAATAAAGTTTGTGAAACCCCTGAAGTAGTAGGAACAAAGATGAAAATCGATGATGGGGTTCTTCTAAAAGATCTAACTCCTTACAGGCAACTTGTTGGATCTTTAATGTCTCTTAGCATCACTAGACTTGATATTTCACATGTTCATATTGCAAGCCAATTTCAGCATGTGCCTACATTTGTTCATATGAGTGCAATCCTCCGAATCATAAGATATATAAAAGGATCTTTGAATAAGAGAGTATTTTTATCTTCATCTTCTGAATTAAATTTAATTGCTTATACTGACTGTGATTGGGGAGGTGATCCAAATAACCGTCACTCCACCACTGGTTTTTGTGTGTTCTTAGGAGAATCATTAATTTATTGGAGATGCAAGAAGCAACAAAAGGTGTTCCTATCATTTACTGAAGTCGAATACCGAGCTATAGCAACTACAACCATGGAGATTGTCTGGATCGGACAGCTACTGGAGGATATGGAGATTCATGTTCAAGGGCCCACAAAGTTGTGTTGTGATAACAAGAGTGCAATTTATATTGCCAAAAATCACACCCTTCATGAGCGCACGGAGCATATCGAGATGAATTGCCACTTTGTTAGAGAAGAATATATGAAGAAAGTTATAGATCTTTCTTATGTAACATTAGAATATCAATTGGCTGACTTCTTCACCAAGGCGCTCTGTTCTCCTAAATTTAATTTTCTCCTTGGCAAACTTTCGATCATTACGCCGTAAGTTTGAGGGAGAGGGTTAAATTGTATCTGATATATATATATATATATATATATATATATATATATATATATATATATATATATATATATATATATATATATATATATATATATATATATATATATATATATATAAAGAAAGAGATACATATACATATATACACATATATATTGTTTTCTATTTACTCCAAAATATCTGATAGGGGTGTTTTGGTCTGTTCACTATGTAATATAAGTTGTTTATTATAAAAAAACTTATTTCAGTCTTTTTTGTTTTGTTTTTTTTATCTTTTTTATTTCTACTTTTTGGGACCATTGGGGGCCCCACATTAGTAGACGTTGGGGCTCCCCAACGTTTACTTTGTGGGAGCTCCAATGGCCCCCTCTCTCTCTTATTCTTCTTGTATAAATATGGGGTCTTCCTCTGGTAATATTATCCTTTTTGTAAAGGTTCTCTCACTCTTTGAATAAACTTGTTCTTTATTTTTCATGCCTTTGTGCATGTGTATTCTTTTGTGAGTGTTCATCTTGCCTTTGTGCACATATTTGTCTATTGTGAATCTAGTGCCTTTGTGCACATAGCTTTAGCCTTAAAGACATTTTCACATCATTCTCATAATATATTTATAATAATCGATGGTAGATTGTAATTTATTACTACATAGATATGTGAGACACCATTTGGTAATGGGAAGTAATATGTTCCTAATGTGGGTGTAATGGATGTACTTGTTAATAAACCACACTAGGATTAGAATATAAATAAGACAACCGTGTGGAAACCCCACACATTAAGAAACACCGCGGCTAATGGTTCACTGCTATTGATCTTCTTTCTCACATCTGTTTCCTCCTTGAGTTTAATAAGATTGCCATTGGCAACAGCTAGCACTTCAATTGAATCAATTAAAAAAAGAGATCTTCATAGACGTATGAATAAAAGGGGATTAATGCTTAAGTAGAAGAAGCTGCAACACAGGTTACATTCTCTAGAAGTGGTATGGTGTCAAAGGTCGTCAAATCATCATCAAAACCAGCTGCAACTGAGAATACGTCCTCATTACTAATTGAGGTCATGTGTGACGTGCCACTCTCATATGTTTTATCACCTTACTAAAGACGTTCATTTTTAAATCATCCTTAAGCCATCTTGATACAGAAGGCATTCTAATAAAACTATTACAGAAAGAGAGTAAGATATTCATATGGGTTATTTTCGCCACATCCGTGATGTCATGTGTGGGATTCATAGTAGAGCTATTATTTCTACAACTTGAGATCTTTGGAAATGATTAACATTTCTAGGAGAGGCATAAGGCACTGCATGGATAGTAAATATTTAAGTTGTAGAACATATATTCCTCAGCTATATAGGAGGTCCAGTGTTTAGCAATAATAAAGACAGAGGTAGCACATCCATAACAATTATCTTTTCTAAATCTTAGAGGGTATTTATAATTAAATACTTAATAAAGAAGTGTTTGTTTTGACACCTTAATTTTTAAAAGTCGACCATTAACTTAAAACAATTTTGGACTGGTTGAAATGAAGCATCTATGTCCAAGCGCATATCAAATGAAAACAATGAACAAGAACCTCCATATCCATGTTCTTGAGTGCATCCAAGACTTGTTATCCAATCAGACCCTAAAGGTATAAGCTACGCCCTTTTGGCTGCTGCCTCTTATTGGAAAGCATAAATTATTTGTCAAACAAAAATGCAATGAACTATGCATCCACAACGTGCAGTGACATGATTGACAAAGTAAAGGAATGTGGAGAGGAACAATAGGACCACGAGAAGAGATCTCCACTGAATAACCGCAAAACAGATGCATAAGACCAATCCATACAGGTAGAAGTGAAGGGTTAATTATAATAAACTGGAATCCATGATTTTGCTTTACTAAGGTTCAGAAAGTAGTTCAACCAATCATATGTGAACTGGCTCATGTGTACATGAGTGCATTTGGCGGCAGGCTGTCTTCAAGAGTCAGAAGTCCCAGGACGTATGAAGGGATAATGTGAGACGAAGAAAACTTAGTTGGAATACAAGAAAGAAGAGAAGAAAAGGTTCAAGAGAATTAAGAAAACAGCCCGATTGGCTGCTGCATAAGAAGCTAATCTGATTATTAGAAATAGTTGAAAACAAAAATCATTTCAATAGTTAACACAAATATGTTCCTGGTCTAACAATGTTAAAGAAAGACAGTACAAAAAAGGAAAAAGAAACAGAGTACAGATAATTTTCTTTTATTTTCAAATTCCTGACTTTCGCCACTCGCAAACTCAGAAGATGTCACAGTAAAGTTAAAGAAACATTAAAGTTAAACACTGCAATCTCGAAAGCAAAAACCATCAAATTGAAACTATCATAACAACAAATATGAGATTCAACAGGTTGAGAAATAACAAAATTTTCCATTACAATGATATTATAACCAAAAATTTTGATTTCACAAGTTGAGGTATATTCAATACTTCACAAGCTTCCAAAGCAATATGTGTAGGAAGTGTCTGCCACAGGCAAGAAAAATCACAACTCAAGGTTCACCAAAACACCATTGGTTTATGCAGTTTCCAAAGAAAAGCTTCCAATTGTATCCCGTGTAATAAGAAGTTACTAAAATTTTCATATTGAGCTCAAAACAAATGATCAATTCAGAACAGAGCAATGCAGACACAGAAGTTCAAAAGTTAAAAGAATAAATGGGCACCAGGAAACATCCATAAAGTAAAAACACCAGGAAACACCACTTAACTTTCATTAGGTGCCCAAGATACAGCTCTGATAGGAAGTATATCTGCTGCGAAACAAAGCAAAGGCCTTGTATCTGCCAACAGGAAAAAAAAAGAATTAACAAATCTTGCTTGTGAATACAACTGGGTCATGCAAAGCAATAAACTAAAAGTTAGAACTGTAATATATAGTTGGGAGTGCCATAAAACTAATACAGAGATCATCAGATGCAAATGACATTCATTCCTCTGTCAAGAAATAGCATATGAGGAGACACAATGAAGGCTGCTCAACGTGCTAAGCTTCTTGCGAGAAGCATAGTCTAGGATCATTTAACGAATAAGCCAAGCTCAGGCACTATTTCAAGGCTCCTACTAGCTCAAGCCTTCGGTCAAGCTAATCAGGAGCTCATTAGGTTAATTTAATAATCATAATAATATCGTTATTAGTGTCATTATTATTATTCTAATCCATAGTCATGGCTCATGGCTTTATGTTTATATAAAATAATCACATTAATAACAATAAAGAGAATTGCATACTAGTGGTTACAGCATTTGCCTTGTACATGAGAGATGCGGGTTCAAAATCCATCTCCCTAATGAAGAAATATATTCTACTTAAAACCTGGATTGAACTAAGTTAGGCCAAGTGAGCTAAAGCATGCTTAGGCTCAACAAAGCAGAATTTGAACATGATAGTCAACCTTGTTTTGAGCTCACACCACCCTAAAGCCTAGTTTAAGCTGCTCTATTCAGAGTTCGAGCAGCCCACACTTGTGCCAGGCCCAGATAGCGTTCAGCCCTTTCCATAATCAAACATTCATGTAGAGAATCTCATTTGAAAAGCTCTTACTTCCACAAGGCATATCAAATACAAGATAGCAATTAGAAACTTGTGTAGTAACATTATCATTACATCACCTTGAGAAGAAGCCCTGGGCAAAAACTTCCACAATGCAACCTGCATAGAAAAATATTAAAATAATTCACTACACAACCACAGGCATGTGTTCCACACTTAATTTCTGAATCCATGTTGACACCAAACATACCACAAAATTTCAAGACATGCTAAGACTTGTATTGGACAAAAGCAAACATTGGGTCCCTAAATCCTTTTATTCATGACTTTGATTCTTTAGTTTTATAGCTACTTGCATATTTGTTAATTTGTCATTGTTTACATGCATGTCAATTTTTGACTTGCATTTATTAGTCAATGTTTACTAGCCAAGGTGGCATAGAATTCTTGTTCAAGAAGTTGCATTATAGATGATAATCATACATACATACATGATAATCATGTGGTTATGCATGCATGCATGTGTATATATGAATTTGTACATCATAGTCACAGGTATTGATCTCAGCCATATCTCAGGGGAACAAAATCTCGAGATATAGTAGCTCCTTTGATAAATCCTAGATAATCTTGAGAAAAAACTTGCATTTAAAATAACAAAAAGAAAAATGGAAAATATTGGAAAACTAAGAAGAAACAGAAGTTAAACAAAGATGCTTAAATTCTATAGAAAAGGCATGATAAACAACCTACAATCAGAAAAAATGGTTAGCCATAAGCTTTGTTGGGACTAGAGATTTGGAACCAGCAAGTCACACGTATCAACTATTAAGTAGTGAAAATGAATCAATCATAAACTAGCTATAACATTAGAAGCCTGCAATATGAGCTATTCATTTTTCATCGCTCTAAGTATTTAGTGGAGTGTGTTGTGTTTTGTAAGTATTTATCAGCATGTGTTTTTGAATCTGCAGTATATCTTGATCCTAGCATGAATCTGTTTTGCAACCTGCAGAAATAAGAAATAAGCATTAAAACGTGTTAGCCGCAAACAGTTTCAATGCAGATCTGAACCTAAAACAGGTTCAAATCGCTCTCAGACTGTAAAAAAAAAAATTCTGTTGTTAGTTCTTTACTGTTTATGCTAGGCCTTAGTTATTTTTTATTGTGTATAAATTTTACTGAGCATGTAAAACTGTTTGCTACTGCATATGCTTAGAACCCATCAAGTTAAGAGTTCTTAAATTTCTTGATCTTCTAATCTGAATGGGATCATTAAATCAGAAATATATATACATATGTTGACCAGAACATATGTATATATATATATATATGTGCATGTTCACCGATCAGCATACAAGTATATATATGTCGATCATGACATATATACATATATATATATATATATATGACAAGCATGAATTTATAATGGTTCAATTCCTACCTTAGAAAATGTTTTTCTCAAATTCCAAACACTCACTTCAAAGTTGGCTTTCTTAAGTGCATGACACACCTTAGCACGGGTTGCACATGTTCAAGGCACACCCTCAAACTGGGTTGCACATGATCAAGGCATATATTTAAATCTATTTGCACTTGATCAAGGCAGACACCTAGATCTGATTTTCAGATATGCTCATTTACACTCATAGATCTGAATTTCAGAAGTGTACAATCACTCACTTATAAACGGATTTTTCAGTTTGCACAAACACACTTAAAGCTGATTTTTTTTAGAGCATTGAATAAACATAAAACTGATTATGTTATCCGTGTTGTTCCAAATGTTTAATTCCTTTTTGAAACCACAAAATCAGCTGGCCTTGGATAATTAATTATATCTGAACCAAATGATTGTTGTCATTTGGTTTGTGTGGATATTTAACTAAACCTGATTCTAAATGAAAGTTGGGCATGTTATAAAAAATGGATTTCGTGGCATGTCACAAAAATCTGATTTCATGCATGTAAAAGGGATCTGGTTGGAATTCAAGTTGAAATCTGAATATTTTTTTTGTTGCCTGAAACTCTGATATGCATGGTTCAATGTGCATTAGCTTATGTGTTGTGGATACTCATTGATGTGGTATTGTGAACTCCAGCTTGAATATCTTGGTGTGATTTATGTTGATTGAAATTTGCAATGTCATTTAAATTGTTATTCAATTGTATAGTGGTTACATGTAAACCACTGAGGGGCCTTTAGAGGCCAAGAGCATGTGTTACTCTTGAGATAGTGAAACTGTAAATGCATTGCAAAATGATTTTTGCAAATTGTTCCTGAATTAATTACATTGTTGAATTGATAGGATAAAGGTCCGAATTTGTTATTGTATGATGATTTGCATAATTGTTCTTGTGTAAATAACTCTTAATTAATTAAAATGCTAAAAGAGACCAAACAGTGTAATAATTTTTTTCCCTGTGTCCCTCTAAAAATGACGTCAATGGATGATAATTTCTTTGATGTCCCGGCATTAAAAGATGATTCTTAATGTTTTGATTGATGGTGATGATTCCTGATATCTGCCGATGAACAAGTGTAAGATTCAAGATTTTTAAAAAAAAATCAGATTCAGCTTGGATCCAGCCCAGATCCGGGTCACAGCCACGATAGCGTGGAATATTTAAAACCCCATAGGGGGGGGGGGGGGGGTCTCTTTACGAAATCAGAAACCCCCTCCCTCCTCGACTCTTCTCCCCTCGACCCACCCTCACCGAAGAACCCCCGACGCCACCCTGCTCTTTCTGTCTCCCCCTCTTGCTCGTCGGAGCCCTCCTCACGTCGGCGCAACCGAGACCAGCACTACCTCCCCCAGGTACGTTGCTCCCTCTCTCTCTCCCCCCCCCCTCTCTTCTCTCTGTTAACGCCAAGCAGGAGGGCATCGCCCCTCCTGTCCTCTCTCATCTCCCTGTTAACCCCATGTAGGAGGGCATCGTCCCTCCTGCCCTCTCTCGTCCCTTTGTTAACCCCAGGCAGGAGGGCATCGCCCCTCCTACCCTCTCTTGTTTCTCTTTGAATCACCTTTAGGGAGGGTGCCGAGCACCCTCCCTATTGTTTTTCTCCCTATGGGAAAGACTGACCAGAGACACCAAACGGCGGTGGCTCTAGCTCGCCTAAAAGGAGGGTGTTGAGCACCCTTTTCCTTTTCCTTTTTTGTTGTTGCTACTATACTGGGACAGCCGACAGTAGATGTTGACTCCCCTGCCACATCCCCCTCTTAGCCGAGCTAAGCCCCAATAGGGTCAGCCCATGTCGCACCCCGCTCAGTCGAGCTGAGTCCTAACAGGGCCAGCCCCTGTCAGCCCCCCTTCCTATATGGCTCGACTTGAGTCCCAATCGAGTTGTACACATACGCCCCTTCTTTTTTGCTAGTGCTCAACTCAGTTGAGCCCCGACCAAGCCAGACTGTTGTTGGCTCAACCAGGTCAAGCTCGATTTGGTCTTAGCCGAGCCTAGCTCGATTCAGATAATGCATCCGAGCGAACTCGGTCCATTCCAAAACCGAGCTAATTTGTGTTAAGTCTCGTTGAGTCCGACCCGATCTGGTCAACTCGAATAGGGATCGAGTTTGTCTCCTGCGATGCAATCATCGTTCTGATAAGTTTTTAATACCATCCTTCATGCAGCGTAACGTAATCCTTTTGTGCTCCACGCCGGCACAACGGACACGACATGCTCACCAAGGCATGAGCCCTTGAAAACCTATGCTCGGAATCATCAGCGAGTCCAACCATCTCCGAGGTAGGAGAAAGTTGCATAAGAGAGCAAATGACGGAATACTTCTAACTATATATATATATACATATATATATATATATGCGTTTAACTCAAGGACACAGTTTTGCGTATTCTTGTCCATTTAAAATTATGTCATTTATTTTGCCGCCACACTGTTATATGCACAGGCTACTGCTTACGCAATTTATTTGGCCAATGTACGGTTTTGTACATTGTGCATTGCTTACGCAATTTATTTAGCCGATATACGATTTTGTACATCGTGCATCGCTTACGCAGTTTATTTAGCTTGATGTGTGATTTCGCACATCAAGTCTTGCTTTATGTCATTTACTTTGTCATCGCGTTGTAATGTGCATAGGCTTATGCTTTGATATATATGTATTATATATGCATATATAACTTTATTACTCCTGCCTACTTTGTATTACACTTGCATTTAAAAATGCAGATTTGGGCATACTTGCCAAGTCTTTAAAAAAGAAAAAGGGATTTCATATGAGAGATTATAAAGCTCGTATTATTCGTTGTTTCGAAAAGCAAAAATGAATATTTGGAGTTTGCGTATTCGCAACCAAGTCTTTCTCTCAACCCCGCGTAACGAAAAGGCTTCGACTGCGAAGCCCTAAGTGGTACATACGTTCGGTCCTTTGTTTTGGTATCCGAAATTACTCAGATATTCCCAGCCTAAAGCACAAAACCTTGAGATTTCTTTCTGGAGAACTAATATCCCTCTCATCGTAACGGTACTATCAGACATGCACGACATGTTAGTACTACAATGATTGAATGAGAAGTTGATGGTAACCTTGTAGCGTGCAAATACAAAATGATAAAAAGAAAATTACATAAATAGTGATGATCGTCTTCACAGGCAAGATGCTCGAGTTGGTTTAAAAAACCAGAACATGTACAATGAATCATCACTTAAAATAAAACCTAACATACTCATTCGTCTCTTTGGTTCCGTCAAGAGAGAGGATGGGATGGTACAAAAAACTCTGATGGATAGATTGTTAACAACTACGCTCCTCGAGTAGCAATTGACTTGGTGTCCCTAGTGATCGAAGTTAGGGGACGGAGCTACCAAAAATTATCCTAGGTGGTAGATCCTATGGAATTCTGCAGAAGTTGGATGCAACCCTTGCCACGAATGCCTCTGGAAAATTCTCTCTCGGTCACTATCCGTCTCCTTAGAAACGGACTCAGCTAGTTGTCCAGAGTATCAAAATACATAGCATAACAAACCCCCGGGCAGTATCAGTTTTTTCTACGTTTCTCTTGTGCGCACCCTCAGGACAGTTAATATCGAAACAAGGTTATCATGCTCATTTTACTTATTCTGAATTGCACATCACGAAATGAACAACACATATGTTAGTCTTGTTATGAATTTAGATATCTATGCACCTACCAGAATTTTATAAGAATGACTCTTTTTATGGGGTACAGGTAATGATTAAGACGGTACGGCCGATGGCGCGATGACGTGATGATATCAAGATCTCAGTCTTTCTCTGATGTTTTGTTCCTTAGCACGTTTTTTGTAATTTTGCATAAGGGTTTCCTTTAGAAATTCCTCTTTTGTATAAACTCTAAATTATTAAAAACCTCGTTTTGAATCTATAGGGTTTCAATGATTGTACAAAAATACAAATTCGTTGTGTAAAGGAAAGTTCGCCTGTAATGCGCCCAAGGTCCGTTGACTTGTTATTTCAAACACCATTTTCCGCTGAACTGCTATTTTAAACTCTAAAAAAGAAATGATTACAAAGCTTTCAAAAATTTTCTAAAAAGTTAAAATCCGAGATTTGGGGGCGTTACAACAAGTGTAAAACCTAATAATTAAAATACAAATTGTGTGTTAAGCTATAATCGAGAACTGCCTTAAACCTCGAGAACTTTACTCATTTTGAGTATCTACGGGTTGGTAAGAAAGTGAAATTAAATTTGTATGCATTAAATAGGGACATGCATGCAAAAGCAATTATGATAAATTAACTTAAAAAGTTATTCAATGCATTGATTCATGCATTCCTAAATCTTTAGCATGAATTTTATGCATCCCTAAATGTTTGATATGTTTGATTTAGCATGAAATTGTTGAATTCTTGCTTGAACTGCTTAGATGGTAAGTTTGTGAAAGTATCTTCAACAAGATACTACAATCAATAGAATAATATTCTTCAAAATAAATGCGTGCACATACGCACAACAAGAACACTTGAAACACTTGTGCACAAAAGCACAAAACACGAACTCACAAATATGCAAATGCACTCATAAGATTCATAAACAACAAAAGGCTGGGCAATAGTCCCAAAACCCTTGAAAGAATACAAGAAATAGTGCCCATATATATAGGGCATTGAGAGGCCTTGGAAGGGACTCCACATAGTCGTTGGAGCCCCTCCAACGGTCACAAATGTGACCGTTGGAGGGGTCCAACGACTAGTGGATTGGGCCCCTCCCAAGGCAAGTACAAGACCTTTTATAAAAGAAAAAGAAATTAAGAAAAAAGAAAAAGAAAAAATACAAAAGAAATACAAGCACATTCACGAAAAAGAATATGTGTAAAATGCCTAAACTACCCCTAAGACTAAAGATAGAAATATATATATTTTATATATATAATAGGTAGATATATATACATATATTATATATATGTATATGTATTACCTTATATATAAAAAATATATATACTAAATTACCAGTTGGATTTACATAATTTAACAAAGTTGTTGTGATAATATGTTACTTGTGATTCCTCTAAAGTCTATGCTTGATTTACTTTATATTATTTTCTTTTTTGTTGGAGGATCTCGTACGAGAACTTTGGTTATTACCCGTTTTCGAAAATTGTTTTTTCAAGCTCCGAGGCTCCTGTGATGATAGGAGTGGTTGGCTGAAGGACTCGAGGTTTATGGTTTGGTGACCTGGGTTATGATGTGCACAGGATTAGCTATAGTGGATTTTTGAATTTATGAACTTTATTGACATATTTGATTTAATAAATAAAGCTCAGTTCATGGTTTAAATTTACTCTATGTTTGAAATGGTTGATGGGTTGTGAATATTAAATTTGAAATGTGCCCTTAGTCCTTGGGAGGTTTTTCGTAATTGTTTAAAAAAAATTTTGCATTTTTCGAGGGTCAGTTTAAGGTCATTACAGAGAAAAAAAATAAGAAGAAAAAAGAAGAGCAAGAGCAAAGGTACATGGTACACCCTACTCTTCCTCCCCCACCTCTGTCTCTCTTTCTTTTCTCTAAAAAAAAAGATGAAAAATCTCACCAAAATATCACGATAATTTCGCGATAATATCGTGATATTTATTTTTTGGTGATATTTTCAAAACATCCAGATATTTTGCCGATATTATAAGTTCACCTGAAAATATTGATAATATCGCGATATTTTCAAAATATCGGGATATCGATGACATTGATGTGTGTGTGTAGTATTCTAGGGTCTTCTTACACTTTTTTATTTTTTTATTTTGTATTTTCTTTTATTGTTATTTTTATGCCCATCATGGGCATTTTTGTATTTTGGCTAGTAAGTGTTAGGCTAGCTCACTGCTAGTAAGCCTTCTCCCCACGTGTATATATGGGCATTTGCCTCTCTTGTTGTTTATGTTTTTCTTAAGCATCTTATGATTAATAAAATTAATACTTTTTATATTGTGCCTTGTCTCTTGTGCCCATTATGAGTGCCATGGTGCTTGTGCTCTTGTGCCCTTAACAGCGTATGTTCTTGTGCCCTTAGTGGTTTGTGCTTGTGTTTGTGGACTTGTAAGGCTTTGTGCACTTGGGACCTACTTCATTACAACCATACCAAGCTCTCAAGGGTCTTCACCTAAGGTTCCCAGATGAGCCAAATATCATGCTTAGAACCATGGACTGAATTTCCAACAGATATAGAGGATATAAAGAAATATTACCGTTCCATCATGACAGCCAACTAGTATTAAATTATTCGGAACTGCTCGTGACCACTCCAATGTGAGAGGAATGCTGTTGATAAGAGAAGAGCAGTTAAACAGTGGACACAGAGAGAGAGAGAGGGCCTTGTCATATATCCTATAAAGTTTCCACCATAGAACCTCACGCATGAACTCAAACATGTCATGGATGGCATTACATACAGAGCATCTTCAGAAAAATAAAAAATGAAAACACAGTAACACGTGTTATACACCCATATTGGCATCCGTTTTGGAATGTTGCAGTTATGCAAGATCATCATTCACCTTTGACTTGATGGTAACATATGAGATGCATATGTTTGCAGATGTGATCAGATCACAATAACCACAGAAAGAGTAAGTTCTAAAATTTGACTTGTCCAAAAGCAACAGCACTCCGATTAACTTCTGAGGGTGCATATCATCCACTAAAGTATTGTTATATTTGATATAAGCAAGTTAACAAATGGATAACATAATCAACATAATTTATGTAATGACATATTGATCATCATGTGTGTATGTTTCTAACACTCATCATGAGCACGTTACAGTTGTGCTGGAACTTCCGAAATATCAGATTTAATTACTTCTATGATTGTTACAAGGTTCAAAACATCTGAAATATATCTAGATCTTTCAGAGAAAGTAGCAAGTGCTTAGATAGATGTCTTCTAAGCAATAGTTTGAAATTCATTAACAGAGAATGTTGCTCATATGACTAGGTTCCATGCATCCTCAAGAAAATAGTACAAGCCGATAGCTAATGCCATCATCTATTATTTGGATTTTTCATTAGGATTTTGAAGCTTATTCAACAGAAAAGCCAGTTGAAGGCTTCTTAAAACTTTTAAGTTTCAAATGCAATTGCATAAACCTCCGAGTCGTGACTTCTGCAGAATGAAAGAACAGCCAAATCAGAAGCATTATCATTTTAAACACAACCAAGTTTAAACCAATCCACCAATCTACACTGATGATGTTTGAACCCAATCCTCCTTTCCGTGCAAATTCAGAAAGAAACTAAACAGTTATCAACATCAACAACTATATATATATATATATATATATATATATATATATATCAGCATACCTTTTACTGTCTCCCCGTTTCAGATTTGAGCACTGAAATACAGGCTTCAATTTCATAAAACGTGGATCTGTATCCTCAGTATGGCCAGAAACAAATAGGGCCTTGATGATACTAAGAGATGGAACTTCCCACCTGCGCACACAAAGATAAATAAGACTCAAACTTTCAAGGTCAATAAAAAAAGCATGACAACAAAAAGGCATGTATGATGAAGCTCTCCAATCATGACATCTTTTATAAAAAATATAACCATCTCTTACAAATGAAAATATTTCATCAAAAACAGAAAAGAGTAAGAAAATACATCAATATATTTATATATGTGCGTGTGTGTATCTATATGTATACATACCAATGTATGTATACATATTATATACATATATACATGTGTATATATATATGTATTATATATGTATATATATTTATATTTTCTTTGTTGTAAATATTTTCCTTTATCTTTTATTTATTTTTGTTCTTTTTGACTAGTCAACATAAAGTTGACTAGTTTGACTAGCCGTTGGAGCTAGTCCAACGGCTACAAATAGATCCGTTAGACTAGCTCCAACCTCTCTCTTTGGCTCTCTGTGATGTATATAGAAAAGGGTGAAACCCCTCATTTGTTGCAATGCTTCTTGCATTTTGGGTTATCATAAAATCTATATATTTTACATTTTGAATCTTCTTATGTGTGCCCTTTGTGGATTTTGTGAGTGTACCCTTAGTGGCCACTTTTGTGCTTATCCATTTGGATCTTTGGTGGACACTTTGTTCGTAATTGAAGGCTCTTGATTCATTACATGATATCAAAGCTTTGTTGCTCTTGGCCCTCTGGAGATTGATCATCTTGATTTTGTGCTTGTGGGAGCAAGAGGAGACCCTTGTTCATTGGCGATTCAACTGTTTGTGTGTTCGTGCATTTGAAGATTGACTCGGTTCGTTGGTTCGGGTGCGTGTTGATTCTACCGAAAGTTCGTGGTGTGGTGCTCGTGTTATTGTTTCTCCATTACATTATTTTCTCTTTTTCATCGCACCTCTTTTCTCTTCATCTCTTTATCTCAATCACCCTTTGTAAGAATGGATGACAAAGAAAATGTCACCATTATGCCCGTGAAACTTAATGATACAAACTTAATGAAGCACCATATTTGGGTGAAAGGGTTGTGGAGACTAGTGGATGGATTTGATCTGAAGCCTAAACTAGTTCTCACTAAGGTACAAAACGAGAAGGAAATGAAACTTACAGATGGTGAGAAAATCAAGGCCTTAACCACCTATGAGAAAAAATGGAAGGAGTGGAGAATGGGACATGTCAAGGTTATGTCTTGTCTTATTAATATTGTTGATAATAAAAAATGCTCTAGCCTTACAAAATTTAATCATGCTAATAAAGCTTGAGAATATCTCAAGAATATGTATTCCCTTAAGGATATTGCACATGTGTGCAACTTTCAAGACAGTTCGAACCATGACCCAAGGTGACAAAAGTATTGGAAAATACAATAATGAGTTCTCCGAACTTTGTGAAGAGTTGACTCTTTTTTAACCTAAGTGGCATTGCCCTGAAGATATTGAGCTCCGCCAAAAGCAAATTGATGCAGAACATTTTTATTAATTTATAAATGGTTTGACACTGGAATTTGAGACCACCAAATTGGCCCTCTTTCATAAAGGACAAATTCTCTCTATTGTTGACACTACTGAAGAGTTAAGTATGAAGGAGAATAGGTTAAAGAGGCATACTACGAAGAATGAAGTTGACTCGGTTCTAGTCGTCGCTAGGTTATATACTTACAAGCTACCTCATTTTGGGAAACAATGCAATAAGTATGATAAGAGAAAAATAATGTCACTATTGCCATGAACTAAGGCTCATTAAACCTCAATGTCTAAAGCTAAGAAGGAGAGAAGAGAAAAAGATAGCTTCGGTTGGATCACCGCAAAAGTCAAATGACATTAGTTGTTAAATTATGTATATATAAATATACATATACTTATATATATATACATTAGTATATATATAAGTATATATACGTATATATGTATATATACATAATTATTTTTTCTTTTTCTGTTTTGTATAAACCAAAAACCCGATAGGGGTATTTTGGTAAATCCCAAATGTACTTTTTTATTTTTCACTTTTTTCTCTTTTTCCCTTTTTTCCTTTTTCTTTTTTATTTCTTCTTTTTACTTTTTGGGATCATAAAGGGGCCCCACCCATCTAGTCGTTGGGGCCCCAACAGTCATATTTATGACCGTTGGGGCTCCCAACGACTAGAAGGGAGCCCCCTTTATGGGTCCTCTTTAGTGCTTCCCTCCTCTATTTAAAGAGGAGGTTCCCCCTTGTAAATGTATGGGTTTTTACACCCTTCTCTTCCTTTCTTCAATAAATCCAACTTATGACTTTAAGTCATTTCCTATATTTGTGAGTTTTGTGTGTGCACATTTGGTGTTTGTGTTCTTGGCTCTTGTAGTCACTCTTAAGGAGTGACTTTTGCTCTATTGGTGCTTCCGCCTCTTTTCATTACATGGTATCAAAGCTCGGTTGGTGATTGGGCTTCTCTTTTTGACATCTTGGAAAGCGTGCCTCTCAAAGTTTTGAAGAAAGGAAGTATATTTAGTGCCGATGGAACGTGACTCTAAAGTGGAGCTCTCTTTCAAGCTAAATGGGTCCAACTATCTCATGTGGGCCTCCGCTATGGAAAATCATCTAAGAGGTAAGAAACTTTGGGGTTTTGTTATGGGGACTACTCCCAAACCCTCTCTTATTCTTACCAAAATTGAAAATGAAGTTGAAAAGGCTTTAGATGGCGATGAGCGCATCAAAGCCATTAATGAACATCAATCCAAAATCGAGGATTGGGAAAGCAACCATGCCAAAATCTTGGCATGGTTTATGAACAACGTAGATCTTAAAAATTGTGCCAATATTGCCAAGTTTAGAAGAGCCAATGAGGCTTGGTTTTTTCTTAAGGGTATGTATACCCAAAAGGATCTTGCTCGGCAATTCTTTTGCCAAGAAAAAATTCGTTCCACCAAACAAATGGATATGAGTGTCCGGGACTATTTTAACTCTCTAACTCCTCTTTGGGATGAACTTGTCCTTCTTGAGCCCAAATGGGTTGCTCCACAAGACATTGAACTTAGAAGGGAACAAATTGAAAAGGAGCATTTTTTTCAATTCCTTCATGGACTTCGCCCGGAATTCGAACAAGTGAGGGCATCTCTTCTCCATAGAAGCAAAGCCCTACCTATTGAAGATGCTCTTGCCGAGGTATGTCAAGAAGAAACTCGACTTGGCTTGAGCATTAGGAATGATGAAGTTTTGGCCGTTAATAGGCCCGGTTCTAATGTTAAAGCATATAGGTCTCCCCACTTTAACAAAAATATCAATGGGCCTAGAAAGGGGATCATATGCCACTATTGTAATGAACCGGGACACATTAGACCGGTTTGTCCTAAGCTTAAAGGAAAGGTTGCCGCGGTTGGAGAAAATTCTCCAAAGAAGGAAGAAAGTACCAAAGAAGGAGATATCAAAGAAACTCTTAATCATATCTCCGAAGTTCTCCAACACCTTCTCAAGTCTTCTCCTTCAACATCCGGAGCCGCCATCGCCTACTCTTCATCACCTCCAGGTATGTGGATACTAGACTCTGGTGCTTCTTTCCATATGACATCTCATAAAAACTCCATTTCCAATGTTTTTTCCGAACCTATGTCCTCCTATGTCTCAACGGCCGATGGAACGTCCTTAAAAATTGAAAGTATTGGAACACTTGACTTCAAAAATTCTCAAAATTTCTTTGTTCCTAAAGTAAGAGTTGTTCCAAAAATTAATTTAAATCTTTTTTCCGTTTCCCAAATCACCGACCATGGATGTCAAGTCTCTTTCTCACCTAAAGATTGCATCGTGCAGGATCTCCAGTCAGGGAAGCTGATTGGGCAAGGCCATAGAAGGGGTGATCTCTATTTTATGGACTTTTTGACGCTTTCATTTAAGTCATCTTGCAATCTTGTTAAAGATAAAAGTATTGGAATTTGGCATGAGAGACTTGGTCATCCAAATTTTGTAAAAATGTCTCTTTTCCCTTTTTTGAACAATACTTGTAAAGACAATCACATGACTTGTAAAGATTGCATTTTTGGAAAATCTAAAGCTATTCTGTTTCCTCAAAGAAGTTATTTTGTCACTCGGCCATTTGAACTTGTTCATTCCGATGTGTGGGGACCTTCCCCTATTTTATCTAAAGGAGGCTTTTCGTATTATGTGGTATTTATTGATGACTTCACTAGATTTACATGGATATACTTCTTAAGTCGCAAATCTGATGTCTTCTGGTTCTTTAAAGAATTTCATGCTATGGTTAAAAATCAATTTTTGGGAAATCTATCTATTCTTAGGTCCGATTCGGGAGGTGAATATATGTCTAATGATTTTCAAACTTACTTAAAAGAAAATGGAATTTGTCATCAACGTTCTTGTCCCAACACTCCGCAACAAAATGGTCTTGCGGAAAGAAAGCATAGGCACATAATAGAAACTACAAGAACATTATTGATTTCAAAAAATATCCCAAAATCCTTTTGGGCCGAAGCGGTTCTAACTTCAACATATCTCATCAATAGAATCCCTTCATCCTCTTTGAAAAATCTTTCTCCATTTAAAAAACTTTACAATATGTCTCCCGATTATAAAAGATTAAGAATTTTTTGATGTAAATGCTTTGTTTTAACTCGCAAAAATGATAAACTTTCTCTTAGAGCTATTGAATGTATTTTTTTGGGATATGGCGAAAAACAAAAAGGATATCGATGTTTTGACATCCTTAATAATAAACTTTATATCTCAAAAGATGTCACATTCCTCGAAGAAGAAAATGGTTTTTCGCATCAACCAAATGAAAATATTGACTATTCCTTTTTATTTGACTTGTTACCTCAAGAAAACATCATAGATGATCATATTGATCTTAATGAACCTCTTGAAGATCTTGTTGAACATCCAAATAATGATCAAAACTTAGAAGAGAATGCTTCAAGACAAATACAAGTCTACTCTAGAAGGAATGAAAGAAATCCTCCATGTGCCCTTGAAAGATTTTCTCAAAATGAGTCGATAGAAGAAACCTCTCAAAGAAGATCAAATCGCATTCCTAAGATTCCAAATAGATTTGTTTCTTATGACTCTTTTTCCCCTAATTATCGAGCATGTCTTCTTGCTCTTCACTCATTTCATGAACCATCACATTACAATGATGCTAAACAATATGATCATTGGAATGAAGCTATGGAGCTTGAACTTAATGCCCTTAAAAAGGCACAAACTTGGGAAGTCATTGATCCTCCCAATGGCAAGAAACCCATTGGATGTAGATGGGTGTTTAAAGTAAAAACTAAGAGTGATGGTTCATTAGAAAGATATAAGGCTAGGTTGGTAGCCAAAGGTTATGCCCAAGAGTATGGGGTAGAATATGATGAAACTTTTGCCCCGGTTGCTCGAATGACTAGTGTTCGAGCCCTTATTGCTATAGCTTCTGTCAAAAAATGGCTCATCTTTCAACTTGATGTTAAAAATGCTTTCTTGAATGGTAATTTAAATGAAGAAGTTTATATGGAACCACCTCCAGGTATGAATTTAAATGGAAAAGTTTTAAAATTAAAAAAGGCTTTATATGGACTTAAGCAAGCTCCTAAAGCTTGGTATGACAGGTTTAGTACTGTATTAATCAATTTAGGTTTTTCTTCTTGTTATACTGACACTGCTCTTTTTGTCAAAAGAACAGGTGACTCCATTATTATGCTTCTACTGTATGTTGATGATATGATCATCACTGGGAATGACAAAAAGGGAGTAAATGATGTTAAGTATATATTAAAAGATACTTTTGATATGTCTGACCTTGGTTATTTGAGATATTTTTTAGGAATTGAAGTGGCCTATTCAGCACGAGGGTACATCTTATCTCAAATGAAGTTAGCTGCGGAAATTTGTACCAAGTCAGGAATATCTGATGAAAAGAAAGTGGAGACCCCTGAAGTTATCAATGCAAAACTAAGACTTGAAGATGGTGTTCCTCTTGAAGATCCAACTCCTTACCGCCAATTGATTGGATCCCTCACCTATCTATCCATCACACGTCCAGATATAGCTCATGCGGTTCATGCAGCGAGCCAATTTCAGCACGCCCCTACTACGGTTCATATGGCGGCCGTAATGAGAATTGTGCGATATATCAAAAATACCATCTCCAAGGGACTCTTCTTATCCTCTTCCTCATCTCTTGAATTAACTGCTTTTACTGATGCTGACTGGGGAGGAAATCCCAATGATCGGATCTCAATTACGGGTCTTTGCATTTTTTTAGGTGAATCTCTCATCTCGTGGAGATGCAAGAAGCAGCAGAAGGTCTCATTATCATCTACTGAAGCTGAATATCGAGCTATGGCAATGACAACTATGGAGATTGTGTGGCTCAGAAGTCTTCTTCGTGACATGGGCGTCAACATTTCCACTCCCACCAAGCTCTGTTGTGATAACAAGAGTGCGATATACATTGCCAGCAATCACACTTTTCATTAGCGGACCAAGCATATCGAAATGGATTGTCATTATGTTCGAGACGAATATCTCAAAGGAACCATCACATTGCCATATGTCACTTCAGAGTATCAACTAGCTGACTTCTTCACCAAGGCGCTCCCAACTCCACGATTCATGTTTCTTCTTGGCAAACTTTCGGTCTTCTCCCCGTAAAGTTTGAGGGGGCGTGTTAAATTATGTATATATAAATATATATATGCATATACTTATATATATATACATTAGTATATATATATAAGTATATATACGTATATATGTATATATACATAATTATTTTTTCTTTTTCTGTTTTGTATAAACCAAAAACCCGATAGGGGTATTTTGGTAAATCCCAAATGTACTTTTTTATTTTTCACTTTTTTCTTTTTTTCCCTTTTTTCCTTTTTCTTTTTTATTTCTTCTTTTTACTTTTTGGGATCATAAAGGGGCCCCACCCATCTAGTCGTTGGGGCCCCAACAGTCATATTTATGACCGTTGGGGCTCCCAACGACTAGAAGGGAGCCCCCTTTATGGGTCCTCTTTAGTGCTTCCCTCCTCTATGTAAAGAGGAGGTTCCCCCTTGTAAATGTATGGGTTTTTACACCCTTCTCTTCCTTTCTTCAATAAATCCAACTTATGACTTTAACTCATTTCCTATATTTGTGAGTTTTGTGTGTGCACATTTGGTGTTTGTGTTCTTGGCTCTTGTAGTCACTCTTAAGGAGTGACTTTTGCTCTATTGGTGCTTCCGCCTCTTTTCATTACAATTAGTAACCCACAAGATTCATTGGTTGGAAACATGTCCTTGACTCAACTAGAGTGGAAGCACTTCAACCTCTTTTTAAAGGGGTATCATCCTTAATTGGAGTCGCAGTTTCATTCTTCTCCGATCCCTGTAAATCTCCTTAGCTTCTTGAATTTAGTGCATCTTTTCATATGACCCCCAATGGTAATATTTTGTTTGAATGTCATACTAACTCAAGCGTGTCAAATGTGTTTATTGTTGATGCTACATCTCTTGAAATAAAATGAATAAGAAATTTCGAAAGTATTTTCAAAACTCCAAAAAATATACTATTTCAAAAGTTAGATATATTCCTAAGTTAAATCTAAACATCTTGTATGTTTCTCAAATATGATGTGATGTCTCTTAATATGATGGTTGTTGAGTGCAGGATTGCCAATCAAGGAAGCTAATTGGGGAAGGCCATAGAGAAGAATAACTCTACTATATGGACTTTTTGAAAATACCAAATAATACATTTTGTTGTAATATTCAGAAATTGGTTTTGGACTTGTGGCACAAAAGACTTAGTCACCCTAATGTATCCAAAATTCAATATTTTCCAAGTTTGAAAAAAATTGTAATTCTAAAAATTTTACTTGTAAAGATTGTATTCTTAGTAAAATGAAAAGATTACCATTTCAAGAAAGAATTTTTCTCGCTTCTAGACTGCTTGAGTTAATAAATTCAGATGTTTGGGGTCAACAACAGTTATATCAAATGGTGGATATGCATACTATGTAATTTATGATTTCTCTAGGTATACTTGAATCTACTTTCTTAGACATAAATCCGAAGTTTTCTTGTATTTCCAAATATTTCATAATTTGGTCAAAAATAAGTTTGAAAATGATATTTCTATTTTCCATACCGATTCAAGGAGAGAATTTTTATCAAAATAATTTAAGAATTATCTAAATTTGCATGGCATCACACATAAAAGATCTTGTCCACACACTGCAACAAAATGGTTTGGCTAAAAGAAAACACAGGCGTATTATGGAAACTACAAGAACCTTACTTATAGAAAATCAAGTACTAAAAGATTTTGGGATGAAGTTGCTCTAATTGTTGTATAACTCATTAACAAAATGTCATCTTCTTTGCAAAATATGACACCAGTTGAAAAGCTCTTTAAATTAATTCTTTGATTATTCTAGATTGAGTTTTTTTAAGCAAATGCTTTGTTTTTACTAACAAAAATGATAAACTTTTTTCATGTGCCATCCCCTGTGCCTTTTTAGATTATACAGATAACTAAAAAAGGCTACAGGTGCTTTGATTTTAAAAATAGAAAATTATATGTTTCAAGAAATGTGTCCTTAGATAAGAAAAGTTTCTTTGATTTTGAAAATTCTAAAGAAGTAACTGAGTATTCTTTTTTTGTTAAATTTAATTTTAAAGTATGATACCGATGATTGTGATTATGAATATGACCTTGATAATGGTAATGCCTTTAGAAATGATATGGTAAATAAAGAACAATCATATAATGATGTCATTAGTGAAGAGCAATCCCATAGGGACAGGAATTGTTTGCAATACTCTAGGTGTAGGGATACTAAGCATCCATATGCACTGGAAAAATATTCTGATATTGAAAATCAGTCTGAGGTACCTACCAGAAGGTCATCTAGAATCTCAAAACCACTCGGAAAGTTTGTGTCTTATTACTCCTTTTCACCTAATTATAAGGCATATATTGTGTTAATTCATTCATATGTAGGACCTTCGACCTATGCTTGAGCCAAAGAACATTATGAGTGAGTAGAAGCCATGAGGGTAGAGTTAGAAGCTCTGGAAAAGGTCTGGATTATTCAAGATATCCCACAGGGAAAGAAACCTATAGTTTGTAGGTGGGCATATAAGGTGAAAACCAAGAGTGATGAAACACTTGAAAGATATAAAACCAGATTAGTTGCCAAGGGATATTTTCAAGAATATAACATATATTATGAGGGAACATTTGTTCCAATTGCAAGGATGACCACCGTTGGAACCTTAATAGCTTTAGCCTCTGTTAGAAAATAGCCTATATACCAAATGGATGTCAAAAATGCATTCATTAATGAAAACTTGGTTGAAGAAATATATATGGAGGTGCCACCTGGTGTGAATATTCCCAAGAGAAATTATTTTTGTTTGGACACAGCGTTTTATGATCTTAAACAAGCACCAAAAGTTTAGTACAACAGGTTTAGTCAAGTTATATTTGATATTGGATTTAAAACTTGCTTGACTAACACGACTTTGTTTGTTATGATTTCTTATGCAGGTATTATTATTATCCTCCACTATGTGGACGACATGATCATTACTGAAGGAGACAAACAAGGAGTTGAAAGCATTAAAAAACTTCTCAAAAACCACTTTAAAATGACTTATTTGGATTTCTTAAGATAATTCTTAGGAATTGAAGTTGCTTACTCTCCTAAAGAGTATTTGTTGTCGCAGTCTAAATTTGCTTTTGATATTGTCTCCAGATCTAGAATCATAGATAATAAGAGAGTTTATACTCCCGAGGTTGTCAATACTAAGATGAGAATTGACGATGGAGAACCTCTTGAAACAACGCAACATGCTCGTTAGCAGCTCGATAAGCAAGCATTAGTGTGAGTCTCATCTCAAGTGCATCTGCTCAACTCCATACTTCATGCCACGGGGGTCTCTCGAGCCACCCGCCTCCACATGCTATGCTTCGAGGGGCGTCATGTGCCACCTACGGCCCGTCTCAACTTCATCTCCACAATCAGAGGACATCCATGCAGAATTCATTAGACGTCGTCGAGTATTCTATTAAATTATCTGTCAATGTACATATATATATTTTTATTCTATGTTGAAATACCCATCAAGGGTATTTCAATCACTTTACCCATGTAGCTTATTAGAGGCATGTCCTCTTTTTTATTTTATTATTTTCTTTTTCTGTTTTTACATTTTGTATAGTATGGTTGTTGGGACAGCCCAACTTGGTATTGGGCTGCTCCCAACGGTCATATTTACGATCGTTGGGGCTAGCGTAATGCCTAGTTGGGCTGCCCCCCTTTCCCTCTCATTGATATATAAATAGGGGTTCGAAATCCTTGTAACTTCAATGCTTTCTAAGCATTTTCATAGAGAAATTATGTTTTTTTTATATGTTGTGTATGCCCTTTGTGGCTTGTGTGTGTTGTATGCCCATAGTGGCTCTTGTGTGCACTTATTGTGCTTTTGTAATTGTTCTCACTTGGTTGTATTATTGTCCCTTGGTGGACTAGTGCTTGTGCACTCTTTCTTGTTTAACCCTTAGTGGGTTTATCATTGTATTTTCGCTTGTTTCGTGACATGGTATCAGAGCCAAAGGCTGGGATTGTGTAAAGCTTCTCCAAAGTTCGTGTTTACAAAAGATCGATCCTCCACAACTCTCTTCATCTCTATCCATCCAAATGGGCAAAAAATAATCCACGACAGTGATTGCCTTTAAGCTAAATGACTCCAACTACTTGATGTGAGTAGCAGCTATAGAGCATCATATTAAGAAAAATAAATTATAGGGGTGCGTAAGTGGTACTACATGTGAACCACAACTCATACTCACCAAAAAGGATGGTGACCAAGTGAAAATACTCAATGATGAAGAAAGAGAGATTGCACTCAAAGAACATCACATCAAGGTCGAAGATTGGAAAGCCAAAAATGCCCAAATTCTTTCTTAGTTCCTTAATAGCATGGAACTCAAGATTGCGACAAGCATAGTCAAATTCAAAAAGGCATGTGCGGCTTGGATTTTTCTCAAGCATATGTTCGTGCAAAAAGATTTGGCACGAAAATATTTTCTATAAGAAAAAAATTGAGGTATTAAACAAGGAGATAAGAGTGTGAGAGATTACTATGGTACTCTTTCACCTCTTTGGGATAAATTACCTTTGCTTTAGCCTAATTGGAAAGGTCTCACTATTGAAATGAGGCAAAAGCAACTTCTGGAGGAACATTTGTTTTCTTTCCTATTCGGGTTAAGATCGGAGTTTGAGCAAGTTAGGTCCAATATCTTGCATAAGATCAAAACTACCTCTCTCGATAATGCTCTTGGAGAGATACCAAGCCGAGACCTGACTTGGCATGACTAAGGGAAGTGAGTAGGTTCTTACCGTGCCAAGACCCGATAACAATGTCAAAGCGTATAAACCTCCCCAATTTTGGAAAAATAACAATGGAAGAGGAACATATAACCATGGAGGATGAAGAAGAGTTATTTGTCATTTTTGCCAAGAAGTGGGACATGTTAAACCGGATTGTCCCAAGATCAAAAGAAATGTAGCAACCATTGAAGAAACACCACCCAAAAAAGGTTGTGAAGGTACCATGAAAGAAGGAGAATTTAAGGATTTTATTAAACATCTAACAGAAGGATTTCAAATATTCTTTAAGAACTCCTCCACATCTACTTCCGGTGTCGCTATGCCTACTTCCTCGCTTCTAAGTGTAATACCTGCAATTTTTTCGTAATTATTAAATAATTGAAATATAAATTTTATGTCTTGATTTGGGTCAAATTAGAATTTAAATTGAGTGTCAATTTGAATTTGAATCTCATGTTAAATTGAATCTTATATGAATTTGAATTTGGAATTGAATTTGAATTTGAATTTGAATTTAATTAAAGGTGAATTTGCAATTAGAACTTAATTGAATTAGAATGTAATTAAATGTAAATTTGGATATGGGATTTGAATTTTGATCGAATTCGGATTTGATTTGCAATTAGAACTTAATTGAGTTCCCTAATTATATTTTGGCTCATTCTAACTTAGCATACCATTTTGATTGTATAGTAGAAAATGTTCATAAACAATTAAATGTGCAACAAATTTCCAGAATAGGTCAGTTCAAGATGCACTGAACTTAGCCAAACTGGTTGGATGCTAGTGGACTCACTAAAACAACTTTGCTCAAGTGGAATACTAGGCATTACATGAAGGAAAAAAAAAGTCAAAATCATGGCCATAGAAAATTACATGGAAATGAACATAGTGATACCAACCTCTATACGTAGTTATGAGTTCGGGTAAACTTGTCACGGGTTGGGTTCATGCATCCAGACTTGTATTTCTTAATTGCGTTGGATCATATTTGTAATAGGAGGTTCCTTTCCCTATAGGGATACTTTGGGGGTAAATAAATGTACCCTAACTGCCTAAGGGCAACTTGGTCATTACGCAAGGCTGCTATTAGGAGCTTGGCCATGAGTCAACAAATAGGACCCCATGTATCTCATTTCTAGCTTTTGGTAAATTGAACAAACCCATTTTAATTTTAAACACTAGTTTTTTAGAGTGAATTGGCTCGCACACTTAGAAACTTCTAGGCGTTCTAATCTAAGGAGAAAGTTACAATTCAAATGAATACGCATATGTGATACCAGATCAAAGGAATTTTGGAGGATGAATGAATTGGGATGAAATCTGGGGAGAGAGATGAGTTAGAGTGGGAGGTAGGAGATTGGCTGGGAAGGGATGGTTGAAATTCGAGAGGGAAAGGTGGTTAGAAGGGTGGTAGTATTTACTTTTTAACATGATATGAATTAATGAGATGCACATTAATGGCAACCTAAATTAATGTACAGGTGAACTAATTAAGAGGTTTACGCCTCTCATAGAGGCTTAAGCCTCGTATAGAAGCTTAGGCCTCCTTGGAAAGAGGCATGAACCTGCCTCTGAGGCGAGCTATACCCAGAGGCATTACAATGAGTGCATCACATGAATCTGTCTCAATAACAACACAGAAAATAGAAACTATTAATAATAATGCACCAATAATGGAATTCACAAACTAAATAAGTTCACACGTTTGGAAGGAGATCAAGTAACATACACTTGCATGGACCCATCTCCCAGTAATACTGCCAGAAAACCCATGCGACAGTGGGCTTCTTGCTTAGAGACAGGCTGCCATTTCACATCCCAAGCAACTCTCCCCTCATGAGCCAGGCACAGAACAACTTTTGGCAGAGCAAGCTCCTTCAGAACAGCACTAATTGCAAGACTGCCATCATCCTGCAAGGGAGGAGACTTAATATATTCATGATGAACAGATGACCCAGAATAAGCATTGTTACTGGTAAATCCTGCCCTTGCTTGAGCTTTCAACTTTCGCTTCTTCTTGGCATGAATCAAGCCTAACTGGCAGGTGGACAAGCTTTCACTTATATCAGCAGATGCATCTGTAGCTAAACCACCAATGCTTTGAATGACATTCAAATCAGCTGTGCTCACAGCTTCTCCAGCAGTTCTAGATGTGGAGAATACATAACTTGTATCTTCACGTGCAGACTTCCACCCACCAGACCTTTTGACTCTGATTCCATTGTGAGAGGATAATAATGAATCCTGCCTTGAAATGTCATTCAAAAGAAACCATATCTGGACGAAGCCTGGGCCAGCTAATGCAGCACCAACTTTATGAAATGAACAGTCAGGAGGATGAGCGGCAACAGCAACATACTGAAGGCGAGAACACAGGAAAGTCACAATAACGCTAAAAAGGTGGTAGTTACATCTTCAAACAAGAATTGAAAAGTTTCATTTTGATCAGAAGGTGCAGAACGGAAGAAAGGGGGGGCGTCAACCTTTGCCACTAGACAGTATATATGTATATATATATACACACATATACATAAACATATATAAATATAGAGTCATGTGTTCCTTAGGCCCCCTTTTCGTTAGGTCTCGTTAAGCCCCTTCAAAAATCATAGTTTTTAGTATTTTTTCTCACATCTAACACCGTAGATGTGATCTATAGGTTTTGTTTAGTGGGAACCATCTTTTGGATCGCCGGAATCTGACCTGTATACAGGTTTTCCCGGTGATCCAAAATCAATGGCTATGAAGGTACTAGTTTTTCCCGGCTCAGAAAAAATGTTTTGTCATCGAAAAAACATGATCCAAGAGTCGATTCCCACTAAATCAAGCATGCTAAACACATTTAATGGTTCAGATCTATCATAAAACACTTAAAACCTATGGAGCAGAATGAGAAATGGGGCCTAATATGTTCAGTTCTCATAAATATATACACATTAAATATATATACAAGCTGTACATTTTAACAATGTTCAACATGGAAACTCGTATCAATGTCTAGGCAACATGGTTTAAAGTTTAAATCAAACAGTCAGTAAATTGAGAACACCAGGTCAAAGGTCTTGGGTTGCCCAGTACCCAAGTGGCCCTAGTGTACCAGGAAAGAAACATTTGAAATAAAAAGCAACTGAACACAGGAACATTTAGTCATGAGTCAGATCCTATACCAAAATAGGGACCTAGCACCTATGGACTGACCTAAGTCAACATAAGGAATACCTACTTAAGGTTATCGAGTCCTTAAAAATTAACTACATTGAGAAGAAGAAATATTAAAATGCAAGACATGAATTTCCAAATGATCACATGAATGTAACTAAACAAAAATCTATCCAACGAGCAGATTTTCCTGTATTGCTCTAAAATTCAACTAGAGAAGGTACATCTGATATTAAGATTATTACCTCACAATCAATGCTAGACTCATGTGCTAGAGTTTTATGACACCAATCCATTGCCCAGACAGGCCCACCAACTTGCAACACAAAGTCATTACTGAAAGAAAACCAGTAAGTGCCATTCAATAATTTAACAACAAAGAGCAATAAAATTCAGCAAATATACAGTTTAATGAGTAAAACATGCAAGCCTGGTTCTATGACATTGTCAAAATTACACATGGATATATGGGAGGTGCAGGCCACTCTAACAGGCTTGGTCAGCCTGGCTAGGCCCAAGCCCAAGTGTTGACACCAACAAGGTCAAAAGATTAATACAGATATAATATATATTAATTGTAATATCTCGTAATTTTTCCTGTATTTTTAATTTTAAAAATATAATTTTAATTAAATAATTATGTTTTTTTATCTCTGAAATTAAAAATAATATAAAAAAACATATAGGCTGAAATCCAAATAGAGTTGGACTTGTGTCATGGGTCCAGCCCAGACCCATAATTCATCCATAAACTTTTAAAATAAAGAAGAAATTAAAACTTGAATTTAAAAGAAAAATATATATTTAAGTATATATATATTAAAAGATGTCATGATAGGGTAGAGTTCTACCTTTAGTAGAGCTCTAGCTCAAGTCTGCCTAGAGGGGGGTGTCACCCCCTAAGAAGAAACTTTCTTCGTTATAAAGAGAGGCTAAGCCTCTCTCTCAAAAACGTCAAGAGAAAGTGTAATATCTTGTAAAAAATTTCAATAATTTCAAGCTCAAAAATACAATTTTTAATTAAATAGTTATATTTAATATGTCAAAATTATTGAAAATAGTAAATATGGCTAACGTCAATGTGGGTTTGGACCTGGTCCAGGGCCCATTGAAGATATTTAAATGTGATATGTAAAACATGTGAAATTTATTTATTTTAACCTTTAAATTCGAGCAAAATTCAAGTTAAATTTGGGCGAAATTCAAAAGTTAAATTGATCTAGGACCATAGTTAGATCTGTTATGGAACACAGATCTCGTAGGAGATCTGATTTGGCGATTTTGGATATGGGTTTGTCTAGAAAATGCATTTTTCACATTTGACATGCCTCTATTTTGGATTTTTTTCTAATTTGGATCAGAATAGTCCAGTCTATATACATTTGGGTTGACATCAATATGGATCTGGACCTGGTCCAGCATCCATATTGACTAGTGCTCGTGAATGGACTGAAATCCAAATGGATTTGGATAATGGGTCCAACCTAGACCCATAATTCATCCAAAACTTATTTAAAATAAAAGAGGATTTAAAACTTTAAGAAACATATATATAGTAGTTATAACAAGGTAGAGTTCTACCTTTGGTAGAACTCTATCCAAAATAACCTATGTCACACGGACTCGGCTAGGGAGGTGCCGCACCCGAGTCGACACGCCCCGACACGGGTGCGGACACGGGTGCGGCTTCGGACTCAGCCCGGGCTCGGTCAACGCCGAGTCGGACTCGGTCAACGAGTCAAGGCCGAGTCCGTCCACATTTTGGACTCGGTCAACTTTGACCGAGTCCAAAAATGTCCATTTTTAAGACAAAAAACAAAAAAAAACATTTTTTATATATCTTTTTTTTTTAATATATAACCAGACTGTGCAATGCAGAAATATGAATCGATTCGAGCATGGGTTTAGAGAAAACAGAAATATGGTCATGAATATACATATTTTTGTTTTTGCGGATTTCATGTTATGAAATTTAAAATATGTATTTCTTTTGTTGATTTCATGTTCATAAATCTAAAATATGAATTTAGTTTTGTCGATTTCATGATTCATGAATTTAAAATATGTATTTCTTTTGCTCATTCCATGCTCATGAATCTGACATAGCTATTTTATGTTAGCTGATTCATGTACAGGAATCCGACTCTAACTATGTCTGGACATAAATATGTATTTTTGCAGACTAGTCAATCATGTGCATGAACCTGATGTTTATGTACGTATTTCAATCTGCCGATTTTATGACCATGAATCATATATGTATGTGCATTTAAATTAAAGTCTGTCGATTTTATGAGTTTGAATCGTTTATGTACAAGCATATATTTTCAGACTGCTGATCAATAATGAATATGATTTATATATATAGCAGGCCGCAAACCATGTATATGATCTGGACAGACGTGTTCTACATGTCTGATGATCATATGCATGATCTGGACAGATTGGCTCAGCACCTATATTTTTTTTTCTGATCAGCCGATTCATGTACATGAAGTTGTTTAGCATATTTATATTCTCATGTCAGCCGATTCATGTACATGAAGCTTATCATGTACATGAATCAGATCAGCACCCATATGTTTTTCTGATTTGTCGATTCATATACATGAAGCTAATCATGTACATGAATTCCGATCAATATACTTAGATATTTCTGTTGGCTGATTCATGTACATGAAGTTGATCATGTACATGAATCTGATCAGCATACTTGCATGTTTTCTTATTAGCCGATTCATGTCCATGAGGCCGAACATGTACATGAATCTGATCAGCACTTATAGATATTTTGTTGCTTACTTGATTCATGTATGTACATGAATCTGACCAGCACATTTATATTTTCTGATTTGCCAATTCATGTACATGAAATTGATCATGTACATGAATCTGATCAGCACATTTATTTCCTGATTAGCCTATTCATGTACATAAAGTTGATCATATACATGAATCTGAGCAGCGCACAGATTTATTTTCTAGTTAGCCTATTCATGTACATGAAGCTGATCATGTACATGAATCTGACCTGCACGCATAAGTATTTTCTGTTAGCTAATTCATGTAAATGAGGCTGGTCATGTACATAAATCTGATCAGCATATATATATATATATATATATATATATATATATATATATATATATATATATATCAACTAATCATGTACATGAAACTGATTGCACATGTATAGTTCGCAATCAGTTGATCTGATCATGAATTATGTAACTACTTCTGTTAGTCATTCGTGTACATGAAGTTGACCATGTGCATATTTGCAGTCAACTGGTCGTGTACATGAATCTGATCAGAATATAGGTATTTTTTGTCGACTGAATTTCGATCAGCCGATTATGTACATAAATCTGATCCTAAAACAGATCAGTTTGTGGTATGCATATCATATGCATGATTTAGTTATAATTAGATGTTTGCATGACGGTGATCATATGCATAAATTTGATCATGAATAGTGTGGTCTGCAAGCTTTCTATAAGCATGTGTACGTGCTTGGCTAAATGTGCATTCTTTTTGTGTTGTGAATGTGCATTGTAAATATAAATTGTAAAACTGTGTGTTTATGTTCACTGAAATTTTGCAATTTACATAAATCAGTTTTTGAGATTTTGCTAGTGGTTATCTGTGAACCATTGTAGGCCTAAGTAGACTAGGAGCATGTGTTTTGAATTGTTTATGCATTTGCAAAATGATTTCTGAGAAATTATTGGTTTTCACAAAAAATTTAATTACACTATTAAATTGTGAGGGCCAAGGCCCGAAATTATTATTGCATGTTGATTTGCAAAACGGTTCTTTTATAAAGAACTTGAAATTGATTTAAAATGGTAACAGAGACCAAAACAGTGTAATTAAGCTCTTTTGTGATGTGTCTTCTCAATGTGGGAATCTTGGATAACGGTCATGAGGGACCGTGAGGATACTAAAACTCTGTGTGCAATTGTGTCTCAAAAACCCGATGTGAGGTTCACGTTCCCGGCCACAGTTTTAAGCAGCTTTCAGCCACTTTGCCTTGGGGGGGTTGTTGACTTAGTTATAGTCATTGGTATACCAAAAAAGTAGCGCAAAGGGTTGAGGATTTACATTGATGTCCCAACATTAGGTAAGGATTTTTAATATTCCGATGGAGGGTGAGGATTTCTGATATATGTCGAGGAACAAGTGTAGAACCCAGTAATTAAAATATAAATTATGTGTTAAGTTATAATTGGAAACTAACTTGAACCTCGAGAATTGTGCCCGTTTTGAATATATGTGGGTTTAAGGAAAAGTGAAAATTAAATTTTTATGCATTTAATAGGGACATGCATGCAAAAACAACTCTGATAAATAACTTAAAGAAGTTATTCATGCATGTGCATTGAATCATGCATCGTTTATTATTCAACATTAGTCTATGTGTTTTTGCATATTTGATTTGGCATGATATTTGTTGAATGCTTGAATGGTAAGTTAATTGTGGTAATTTATTTCTTGTTATTTTCTCTTAAATTTATGCATCAGTTAATTTATACTAGTTTCTTTACTGTTGGATTTTTAGAGGAATTTGTGCGAGGATTTCGGTTCTTACCCGTTTTCTAAAACTATTTTACAGGCACACATACTCAGTGATGTGTAGGACCGGCTAGCTGAAGGGCGCAAGACTTATGACTTGGTGCTTGGGTTCTGACCAGAGTACAGGATTCTTGATAGAGTCAATTTTGTATTTTTGGACTTTCGACTTATTGATTAATTATATGGAGTTCAATTTATTACTTCTAATTGATTCAATGCATGAAATGGTTATTAAATTTGTGATGTACCCTGGGTCCTTGAGAGGTTTTCCACAATTGTTTTAAAAAAAATCCACTATTTTTTCGAGGGTCTATTGGGGTCGTTACAATGTCACCTTTTTTTGCTTCATTTTGGTAACCATCTAGGTACCCACCATATCCAAACCGCTTCACAACAGTCCTCAAAAACTCAGCCCAATACAAGTAATTCATCTCATCTAGCTTAATTGGAATTATTTGGATACATTTGTTCATCACCATATCACAATCCCCAACACCAATTCAAAACCCTGAATAAAAAACAAAAACAGCAACCAAGAGCCAAACTCTATTCATACACATGTTTCAATCAAAGAACAACCAAGAAGGCAGATATACACAACTTCCAAGTATTACTCCCCAACTACAAGGTTGCCGATATTAAGAACAATCAAGAACCACCACTAAGAATTTTCAGCATAGCCAGAATTGTAGCAAACTAGCATCCAACAGAAAAAACCAGCAATAGCACTAGCAAACAAAGATATCTTAGCAATATATCCCACAGAATATGATAGCCACAGTCACCACTAACAATAAATCCAAAGAACTGAAATACCGATGTCAAAAGGGAGCCAAAATTTTACAAAGCATGAGCAAAACTGTCTTTCAGCCATAATGAACTTTGTAGATTGAACTATTTATAACTCTGAACTGATTGTACAATTCTCCTGTCAGTAGGAAAAACGTCAAAAGTTGCTTAGGCATCGAATCCTTAGTTGTGAAAAGCGCAAGTCAAGGCCTAGGTGAAGGACAACTAAAAGAGCTAGTCCTAGGTGGAACCAAAAAAACAAAACAGCAAGAAAAGCAAAAATATTATAATAAATAGTTAAATTTACTAACAAACATATGATTGTAACTATGAATGAAGTAGAAATGTGTATTCAGTGTAACATATTGCAAATTCGTAAAATAGCATAGCATTGAACATAAAACACACTGACACACACACATTATATTTATATATACAAAAAAAAACAAATATAAAAACTATATATACATATATATAGCTGAAAAAACATATTTTGCACACACACATATACCTGGAAATCACAAACGCATGTGAAGACCATAAATTAAACAGAAGGAAAAAAGAAAAACAGGGGGAAAAAGGAAGAGGTAAAAAAAAAGAAGAGAGTAAAGGGTCGGGAGGAGGAAGAAGAAGAAAAGGAGAAGAACAAAAGAAAAATAAGGAGAAAAGGAAGAACAAGAAAAAGAAGCAGAGGAAGAAGAAGAAAAAGAGAAGTAGGTAGAGGGGCAAGAAAAGGAGGAAGAAGAAAAGGAGAAGTAAAAAAAAGGAAAGAAGAAAGGAAAAAGGGAAAGAAATAAGAATAAGAAAAGGCAAGAAAAAAAAAGAAAGGGGTTGAATAGGGAGGAAGAAGAAAAAAAAGACAACCATGTCCCCACTGCCTAGGTGGGAAAATAGGCCCTACTGTCAAGACCCATAAGCCTTGGCAGGTGGCCCCGCAGCTAACCCCCCTAGGCAGAGCCAAGGTGCTGCTTTTGACAACTAAGATCAGACCAGACCTGATCCGAACCTGTATTCATATCAGGCTTATTTGTGCCAAAAAATAAGGGGATCGGTCCTGAAATCTTGTTTGAAAAATGCAAAATTAATTTTGTGATAAGATAGTGTTATTAGCTGTCAGATCAGATATAATCAGAAACACCAAGAGAATGATATCAACTAATCCTACAAGATCCAATCCATGAAATATCCAAAACAGGGTGTTTCACTTTTGCATACGCAACAATGTAAAATTGGATATGGAAGTGAACGAATGCTGAAGTTGAGCTATTCCAATTGAATAAACGGTCATTTCTCCTAAATCATGAGAACTACCAAGCTGAGAATAGCCACCATTTGCATGCACCCTTTCATTTTTGTCTTTACAAATGCTTGTCAATCCAATATCAGCTTCCAAATGCAAGATTCATTTGCAACTGTACTGGTATCTGCGGCCAGACAAGTCCAAAATCTGCTGAAAGAATTACACAACCAGAAGAGGTTTGGTGGTGACTCCTACACAACACATACTGGCCATTTGAGAAACATTCCTGAGTGAGGATACAGTAAACTGACAGAACTACATGTCCAGATATTTAGCCGAAAGCTAGTCTGTATTTCAGCAAAGCCCAAGCTGGGCATCCAAACTCACTGAGCCAGCCCACCCAAAATCATACCAGTTAAATGAAGTTTTGTCTAAGGTATTCAACCATAGTTTCTTAATGGTTCTTCACAAATAATTCTAAATTTACAGCAATCCACCCCGAAATAGCAGAAAAGATAATGCCTGCCCACTCATTTTCGTGCTAAGGCTGGTTGGTATCCACCCTCGATAAAGTAAATGAAGCTTAACTGACATAAAACTGTCTTATCTACAGAAGAAAAATTAGCAATACCATGCTTTTGTGGGTTTATTTCCACTAGGTCCACTCTCTGCCTGCACAAGAAGAAGCAGATGTCAATACATGGTCCAAGGCGTATACGCATATGTAGACTTGCACAAGATATAGCAACCTGAGATATTTGCTATTTGTTCATAATAAAAGAGAAATAGATTACCACGTCTATGAAAGAAACAAAAGGACAAACTACAAGAGATTGTTATGGTATCAGCAGGAATGGCACCAAATACCATGAATTCTGTACAATGATGCCCCTTTTCGCAACTAAATTTCTCCTTAAATATCCAAGAAAAGAAAATGGTCGTATTCTCCCATACCTTAGGAATACTTGCAGCAGAGAACTGAGGTAGCTCAAATCCATATCTAACATCTGCTCCTGGGGTTCCAATGTCATGGGTAAACCTGACAGTCCGTGGCTTATGATTGCAAAACTGCCTCCATCCTCTGCACATGATATTTCCCATGCTTATAGAAACATTTTCCACAACAGTTAAGCATGAATAAACATATATCATGAAAATAATGAGAAACTACATTTCATGCAGCTCCCATCATATATATCCCATAAGCTTTATGCATCAAATCTTATAATTTTTCTCTAGTCATTATGTCAGTTGCCATCCGGAAAATACCGTTGCACGTTTATGTTCCTTTGATCTTAATGTAACAGAGATCTCTTAATTACTTAGTTTAACAATTAACGATCTTCACTACCTATGAGTATGAACACCATTTGTTACATTGTTATCTGAATGATAAGATAAAACCTTGTATCACAACTGAGTTAAGTACATAAATTAAACTATCCTTTTGGTTACTTTGTACAGATGGCATTGCTGTAGAGCATACACCAAAAAGCACAGATCCTGAAAATGCCTGCAAGATGGGATTAGTCAGTAATCAGTATCCTATTATGTCATGTTCTTGAAAAACGCCAAATACATGGGATTAGCTAGTTAGTGCCCCATTATGTCATGGTTTTCATGCACACAAGCATGTGCATCTACACATGGACACGCACACACATGTGAACACACCTACACATGCACACAAGTGCACACATACAATATGCACGCACCCACATGCACATCCAGGCACGCACGCACACACACACACAAAACAGGGGAAATAGAGTAGAAAACTCAGCAGCCTTATATAGTACTTGTTATACACCTTGCAACTACATTTTTAGTATTTTCATATACTCTCATAAGAAATAAAAGAACAAAAGAGAGAGAAGAAGAGATGAGACAAGAAAGAAGGAGAAAAGAGGAAAAAGGAAAGAGAGAGCAAAAGAGGATTGGTGCTCACGGCTTGGGTCCTTTTTTTATTAACTCCATGGATGGGTATAAAGACAAAAGTACTGTAATATCACGTATTTTCACACTTAGCTAAACTTGAGATTTTCGAAAATTTGGCTAAGTATAGAAGAAAAAATGTTTGATTCTCAATTTTAGGCCGATGCTTTGGAGTCTGGGCTTGGCCCAGGTCTCATTGTCGAGGCCTAGACGAGCCAATCGAAACGTGAAAAAAAGTTTTATTTTTTACCTTTAAATTAGAGCAAAATTTGGGTTATTTTCGGGCGAATTTCGAAAGCAAAATTCGAGTTATATATCATTGGATGCGTCTCAAAATTCTGAGTGTAACAATATTTTATTTTCTTTGATTCGAGCTACGGTTGACCTGAAAATCCAATTTTTCAAAAATTGAATAGTTTGTCGGTTCGAATTTGGATCGAACCGGATCTGATGGATTTGATACAAATTAATATGGATTTGGACTATGTCCAGGACCCATATTAATCTAGATTTGATCCCGCTCAAGACCCATTTGGATTTTGGAAATGGATTTGGATCTTGGATTTGGATCCAGATCTAAATTCATGCCCAACGATTTTTTTCAACTTTAAATTCATTAGAAACCTTTAAATTGGAGTTAATTAATGTTAAGTAGCCTCCCAAAGTTAATTTGGTAATTTTTGTAAGCTTCTGAAAATTTATTTAATATTTAACATTAATTAATTAATTAATTTAATTCCGAAAATTTAATTTGACAATTGTTTAAGACTCTAAGTAGAGTCATTAAACCCATATAAAATCACTTTAGAAGTGTTATAGTTCAATAATATAATTTTTGGAAGCCTCTAGGTATTTATTTATTAATAAATAATAAATAAATAAATAAATTTAATTAATTCCGAGATTTATTTTTTAGAGTGTTTAGGACTCTTAGTAGATCCCTTAAACACACCTAGAAACATCTAAGATGGTTGGAGAAGCATGGAGGTTCAAAAAAAATAAAACTTTGAAAAAGTCAAACTTAAGAGTTTCGAAATTTTCGAAACTCTAAGAGAGAAGAGAGTTCTAACTGGGGCTGCACTCTCTTCTCCAGCCCACCTAGAGCCCTATAAATAGATCAAAAAAGGAAAGAAAAAAAGAGAAAGAGAAGGAAAAAGAGAAAGAGAGAAAATGAGAGAAAAAAGAGAGGAAGAAGAAGAAGAAGGCTTCCTTCTTCAATTATCCGTTGTTTTTACCATCAAATCCACGTTTCTTTTCGATTCACGGTCAAGGTACGGGTCTTTCTCTTGTTTCAAATGAGAAAAAGAGCATGAATTCAATTTTCATGCAATGTTTTTGAAAAAATCCATGGAAAAAGAGTAAATATGGATGTTTACTCTAAAGTACATGGAGGAGGATTCATGGATCATCTTCCATGGATGTGTTTTTGATTTTTTTATCTTTTCAAAAATAAAATACTGTAACTGTCTATTTTTATGCTAAAACATAATTTATTTGATGGTAAAAACAGTTTGGTATGTGTTTACATTGTGATATTATCGATTTTTCATGGATGGTCCATATGATGGACTGTTAGATGGATGTAAGTGTATGATAAAATAATTCATATTCAAGCATTCGTCTTTAAAAATTTGTATAATGGTGAATTTGAATATGTTTGGAGCTGTTAGTATGCTCATGCCTGCATATTTGATGCATATGACGTGTTAAAAGGTTTATGCTTATATGAATGCATGCTTAGGATTCTAATCCATGTATGCATGCAAGCTCATATTAAAATTTCTGCAGTGGGAGCTCATCGACAATCCATATGTGTTTGATTTTTCTTTTTAGCGTTAGTGGGCTCACCGACAACCCGGCCGAGGGTGCTCGGCTGGCCTGTTATGGCATGGCAGACCTGCACAGGTGCCGCCTGTGAAGGGCAGCTGCCAGGATATGTTTCAAAAAAAAAACCTAATTGTTCTTGTGGTTTGGGCTGGCTGGCAGCCAGCCGGGTGGCACTTGGCTGACTGCCAGGCCCTGGCAGGTGGTGCACAGGCCCCGCCTGGGCTGTGTGGTACCCTGCCAGGCCCAGACGACTGGGTCGGCTGGGTACTGGACCATTTTATAGAAAAAAAAAGGAGTGTTTTAAAGATTTTTTTTTTAGCAGACTCAGTGGGTTGTCTGGCCAGACCGGGCCAGACCTGGACAACATGCTTAAAAGTTAAAGTAACAAACCAAGCTGACTTAAAAACAAGAACCAAAAGCACTAAAATGCCCCTGTTATTAATTCAGCATATCTTAGAGTTCAAGACAGCCATTCATTTGACTAGAAACTGGCGATATCAAATGGGAATCCAAAGGTTGCTAAGGAGGGGAAAGACATATGCTGCTACTCAACGTTACCATACATAATACTTTTTATACATACCTGGCGGCTTGCCTGAAATATATGGTCAAAACTTGTGCACCTTCTGGGCTCACGAAGAATAGAGAAAAGACTTAATGCGATTATGCAATTAGTAATATTGAAGCGACAAGAGACTGAGTTTAGGTGGATTGTAGCAGTAATACTACTCTGCCAATTAGGATACCCCCATTGCGTACTTAACAAACCACCAATTTGGTCATGAAGAATTGTTCATATATGCATCAAAGTACCCTTTGATTAAATCAAGTGCAAAACCCCAAACTGTTGCACCGCTTGATTAGATCAAGTATAAAATTGAAACTGATGGTCGCCAAAAACCAATAAAGAAAGCAGCAAAGAAATAAAAAGGTCAGGAAACCTGTAAAAAAATTTACACCTGCATGATACAATGGAAGTCATTTCTATCACCTTCAAGGCCTCTAAACAGAGAGAGAGAGAGAGAGAGAATCCTCCAACTTTCTCAAATAATGACCTCAGAAAGTGAAACCCCTACGAAACCTTTTTTCATAATTAACCTTGGCATACTTGCCTTTCTCTCTAGTAGTATAAGATTAAAAAAAAAAACTACTTCTCATGGCATTAATTATCTTCTGCAATAAAAGCTGTAGGGTAAGAATCACCACCAATCCTTAACTCTACCATCAAACTGCAATAAAAAAAAAACTGTTTACCAGGCCTGTCGGGCCTTGTAGGCCCAGACGAGTGGGCTCAGCTGGGCAGCTAGGTGCAGTTGATTTTTTTCAATATATATATATATATATATATATATATATATATATATATATATATATATATATATTGTGTAAGTTAACCTCCATTGTTTAAATGTACAGATTTCAGTCCCTACATCGGAGGTTGTTTTCATGATTAGATTTTGCTCAAATAAATTCCAGATTTGGTACTTGACCAAATTTCATTTGAACTTGGCCAGAAATTCAGTTGATGTACGGATTTTTCAGATTTTCTCTAATGATGATGGACTTGGTTTGATGCATGCAAAATAATGAAATTTTCGCATGTTTGCACTTAGTATGTTATGCTTAATCAAAGTATTATGGCAAATTTCTTGGTTGTGCTCATATAATATGCTTATGTGAACCTGAAAAAGGGCATATGCAGTTTGGCATAAATATTTTCAGATTCTTACTCATGAAAATGGACTTATTATGGTATGTGTGTTCAGAGTATTAATGCATGATTGTTTTTCATGTGCAATTGATAGGCTTTGCATGTAAATAATTGCATGAGTTTTCACATGTTTGGTTAAAATGATTCATTAATGAAAGCATACATTTAACCTGGATATGTGTGAACTCATGCGCATGCATATGAATAGTATTGTTTCATGCACATCATTAAGTTGGCGTAAATGAATGTACATTGAAAAAGCATGTGAAAGGAATGCATAGTGGCATGTGATTGATGATTTTTACTTATGAATGCATCGATAATCAAATTGAATCATCTCGGGCTGAGTGAGCATCGAGCATGTATTGTTCTTTGTTTTAGTTGTTCTATGCATTGCAAAAATCAAATGTGATATTATTGTTGTAGAAAGTGACACTTGTTGATGGGCGGTCCCTGGTGTCCCCGACATTAGATGGGTGGTCTAATGTTTCGAAGGTTGTTTCGGTCGAGGGTTAAGTTTGAAACCCAACAATAAAATACAAATTGTGTTAAGCTACCCTGGGAACCTAACTTAACCTCGAAGATTTTATCCATTTGAAGTATTTCGCGAGCAACGGTAATTAAAAAGAGAAAATTAAATTATGTGCATTTAATAAGGACATACATATGAAAAGAAAACTCTAATTAAAGATAATAATTTATTCATGCATGTGCACTGAAATCATGCATATTCCTGCTAAGCATTATATCATGCATATTTACTTGTTCCCTTAATTGTGATGTATTGGTGAATGCATGATGTTTATTCCCTAATGCATATTAAATATCTTTGTTGCTTAACTTGTGGTCCATGTTGTTTATTAAATTGTTCTCTTTTGCTTAATAATTGTTCCTTATTGCATGAATAGTTAATTGAGTTATGAATTTGTCATAATTGCATCCTTCTAAAATATTGCATGAATCTTATTTATGTTTTTTTACTTATTTATTTTATTAGAGGGATTCGTACGCAAGATTCTTTGGATTCTGACATCCCTACTTTTGTGTTTTTCGCAGCCTCAGATGCCCAGTAAGGCAACTTGCTTTGAGAGGAGATACGAAAAGACTACATGACTGCTTGACAGATTCTTTTGGAAAGCGTGGTTCTTCTTTTTGCTTATGTCTTAGACTCTATGCATTTGAATAAATAAAGTTTGGTTTGGTTTGGTATGAAAGATGAGTATAAGATCCCTTGTTGTGGTGGTTGTGTTTAAACTGTAAAGGCCCCGGGTCTTTAGGAATTTTTCCGCACTTGTTAAAAAAAAATTGTCACTTTTTCATGGGTACGAGTTGGGGTCATTACAAGTGCCTTCTTTAGAGTGTATATACTGTCTATGTACATCAGCAGACAAACATAGAGGACATAAAGAATGATAAAAATAAACTTCTATTGCATAACACTCCCCCTCATGTTGGGACAGAAGACATCTATCATTCCCAACTTGTCACAAGATCATATAAGTGTCTACTACCACTGAAGATTTTCTTCTCAACCTTCTCATGAATAAAATGAAGATCAATACCAACGTGCTTGGTGCACTCATGATTAACCTAATCATTTGCTATATAAATAACACCACATCAAGTCCCAATTCTCGAAGTGTCTCCATAAACCATAGGCACAAGCTCCAAGTGTCATTGCTCTATATTCATATTTGGCACTCGGCCTTGATACAACATCATGCTTCTCATTCTTCAAAGATATGAGGTTGCCTCCCACAAAGGTGCATAAATTTGAAGTAATTTCCTATCATCAATTGATTATGCCCAATTTGCATGTGTAAAATAGCACATCAAAGTATCCACGATTGGCAAGAACACGAACATAGCATGCATACACCCAAACGCTTTGGGAGTAATAGGAAAGACAGGGGCTTGGGATTTAAGACCTTTACTGAAGACTTCTTCAAGGATGTTTGTGGGCATATGATTGATAGGATATGCAACAGAAAGCACAACCGCTGGTCAACATGATTTTGGAACATTCATATGAAACAACAAGGCACGAGTGTCCTCTAGCAAGTGCTGGGTTTACCCCTGCTAAACCATTGTGTTGAAGGATACAATGACAATGAAATAGGATAATCCCAATAGCCTAAAAAGGGCTCACAAACACAATTTCCTCTTGATGAGAACACATAAAGCCACTACGAGCACAAAGCACACTCATAAAGTGAAAAATATTTATTTTATTAATTTCAAATAATGCACAAAATATGCATTAGAGAATACATGTTTGAAATGGTTGTTGGAATCTAACAGCTAGCTTATTCAAGCTACAAAGCAAACATAAAAAGGAAAAAATAAGCAGAAAGAACCTAGGCTACCTCCCTAAGTGCATATTATATAAGAAGACCCCAACCATCCTAGCACATTACATACGAATATATGATACAACACAAAGAAATCCCCATGTCCTAGGATACTACATGTGAGACAACTCAAACCTACCATCAAGTGCATAAAGCACACAATATAACATAATACTAAAGTGACTATACATATGAACACAAATATGCTTTAATTAATACATAAATACAAATTATCTTTTAACAGACAAGAAGTTTGAGACTCAATTTGTAATATCCCGCAATTTTTCATCTATTTTTAGAGTTAATGAATATAATTTATTATTTAAATAATTTTATTTTAGATGTCTGGAATTAATATAATATATATAATATATGCATTGTAACAACCCCAACTGACCCTCGTCAAAATAGTGAAAATATTTTTTTTAAAAACAATGGCGAAAACTAACCCAAGGCTCCGGAGCTTCACAGATTTAATATACTAAACCACAACCTAAACTGTGCATTGAATCAAATGAAGAATAAATCAAACTTTATTAATTCAATAAATAATGTCAAAATATAATAAGACCAAAAATCATCTATATTATAAATGAGCCACTCTGTCAAAGAACCAAAAACCAGTCACACAAGGCTCGCAATCTCCAACCGGCAAGACAAGACATTACTGAGCATCCGAACATGTAAAACAGTTTTATGAAAACGGGTATGAACCAAAGTCCTTTGTACAAATTCTGCTAAAAATCCAAACAGTAAAGAAAATAGCATAAACAAAATTCATGCATAAATTTCAGAGGAATATCACAACAACATCACAATCCATTTACCATTCAAGCATTTAAACAAGATATCATGTTGTAACAAATATCATGCGAAACAGAATAAGCTTGAATGCATGAACTAATGTTGAATAGTAAATATGCATTATTCAATGTTCATGCATGAATAACTTATTAAGTTATTTATCAGAGTTGTTTTTGCATGTATGTCCCTATTAAATGCACACAAGTTTAATTTTCACTTTTCCTAAAACATGCGGATACTCAAAACGGACACAAATTCTCAAAATCCAAGTTAGGTTCTCAGTTATAGCATAACACAATTTATATTTTTTTACTGGGTTCAACACTCATTCATCGACCGATATCAGGAATCAACGTTATCCATTAAAACATTAGAAATCAACATATAATGCTGGGACATCATGAAAATCTACATTCAATGATGTCACTTTCTTGGTATACCAAATAATTACAGTAGAGTCAACAGCATCAACCCCAGGCAAAGTGTCTAAATCTTCCTAAAACTATGGCCAGGAGGTAAACCACCATATCGGGTTCAGGAGCACAATCGCACAAGGAGTTTTAGTATCCTCATGGTCCCTCAAGACCGCCATCCAAGATACTCACACTGTGGAAGGGACAACAAGGAAAAGATTAATTACACGGTTTGGTCTTTTTTACATTTTTAAATGATTTCAAGTTCTTTACAGAAGAACCGTTTTGCAAATCAACATGTAAAACCAAATTCAGGCTCTAGCCCGCATAATTTTAACAGTACAATTAATTTTGGAAAACCATTAACTTTCCATAAATAAATTTTACAATGCATAAATAAAATCAATAATTAGAGTAACACATGCTCCTAGCCTACACGGCCTACAGTGGTTCACATCTGACCACCAACACATCTCAAAAGTGATTTATGCATCTTTGCAAAATTTCAGTGAACAGGCAACACACTCATTGTTTCAAAACATATCCACAATGTACATTCAAACACACAAATGAATGCACATGAAACCAAACGAATACGCATGTCAATCGATGCTCGCAGAACACATTAACATGATCAATTTTCATGCAAAACATTCAAACATGCATATGATCATATTTATGCAAACATCAAATAAATTTCAGATTCATGAGTATGATATACACAATTATTACATGATATTCGACTGCATGAGCATGCATAACTAATCAAATATGTAATCAAATACATAAGCCTGTAGCCAAAAATGAATGTGAACCTGTACATGGCAAATCTGTTCAGATTTACATACGAATCTCAGCAAATCTGGTCAAATTTACATACTCACTAAACTTAGTCATTCTGATCAGATTCACATAATATGAAACTCGAAAAAACCTGATCAGGTTCAAGTTGGACTATTATGAAAGTCGGCAAGTCTGATCAGATTTGCACATAAGTGAAACTTGGCAAGTCTGATCAAATTTGTTTACTAATAGAAGTCAGCAAACCATATCAAATTTGCATATCAAAACACTGGGCAGATCTGATTTGCATATCAATAAAAATCAGCAAGTCTAATAAGATTTACATGCACAAAATTTGGCAAGTCTGATCAAATTGCACACACACAGAAATCGACAAGTCTGATCAAATTTGCATACCAAAATAACTATGCAGATCTGATTAGACTTGCACATGGATAAAATTCTGCAAGTCTGATCAGATTTACACATGCCAAAACATTGCAAGTCTGATCAGGTTCGCACCCGTATAAGGGTCGACAAGTCTAATCAGATTTGCACATGCTCGAAACACTGCAAGTCTGATCAGATTTGCACCCAATAAGGGTCGGCAAGTCTGATCAGATGTGCACTCATGCGAAACGCTGCAAATCTGATCAGATTTGCACCCAATAAGGGTCGACAAGTCTGATCAAATTTGCTCACATGCAAAACACTGCAAGTCTGATCAGATTTGCACCCAATAAGGGTTGGCAAGTCTGATCAGATTTGCGCCCAATACGGGTCGGCAAGTCTGATCAAATTTGCACACAAATCAAATTCTGTAGATTTTGAAATAACAAAATATTTTTAGCAGCATGAATAAACAAACAAATTTAACACTGCAAAACATGTTTAGCAATATGATCAAAGGTCGATAGGACTAAATATATGCATATACATATATATATAGCATGAAAAACCATTAAAAGAAAATCAACAACATGTATTTTCAAACACAAGAAATAGGAAAATCGACATCTATGTGAAAAATACATATGCCATTGTCTATATAAAATCGACAAACTCACGAACAATATAAAATCGTCACTTTATGAACATATATATCCTCTTTGAACCAGATTTCCCTTTTTCCATCTAATACTTGTACATAAATTAGTTTATATGTATTTCTTCCCGTAAGAACTTAGAGAGAAACTCGTACCTTGATCATAGCGTAGAAAAATACCGAAAAAATTGATGGATATGTGAAGAAAATATATTTTTCTTGCTCTCTTCTTTTCTTTCTTCCCTATCTTTTTTTCCTTTCTTTCTTTTCTCTCTTCCCACACGATTTTGGGGCTTCTTCCCTTTTTTTCTCCTCACTCTCTCTCTAACTCTCTCTCTCTCTAGAACATGATTTTCTAGAGAGAGGGGGAGACTAACCCCTTTTTATATTGGTTCTTTAATATTTTGTTTTTAGTATTATTTTTTAATTTAACTAAATCTAGAAGGTGACATCGCCTCTAGAGAAGGCTTAAGTAGAGTTCTACTTCATGTAGAACTCTACATTATCTTCTAGATAATATAGAATTTATTTAATTATTTTATTTTATTTAATATAATATTCTAAGAATATTTCAAAAGGTGTCGCCCCCTCTATAAGACTCCATAGAGTAGAGTTCTACCCCAAGTAGAACTCTACCTTATCCATTTTAAATTGATTTTAAAGTTTTAAATTGGTCATGTATGAATTTTGAATCCAGATCTAAATTTAAGATTCAAATCTATATCCAAATCCATATGGATCCTACCTTGACCAGATCCTGGTCAATATGGATCCTAGACTGAGTCCAAATTCATATTAACTTAGATCAAACGGAAACGGATTCAATCTGATCCAATCAGGAAAAAGCCAAAAATATTCAAAAATGTGATTTTCGGGCCAACCCTAATCCAAATTCGGAAAAACAAGCCACCAACACGATCAGTATTTCGAGGCGCATCTAACGGTGTACATACCTAATTTTCGCCTCCGAATTTCGGCTGAATTTAACCTAAATTTTGCTTGATTTTTGCTCAAATTTAAAGGTTAAAAACAAAAAATTCCTCAAATCATAATTGGCTTAGCCAGGTCTTGTCAGTGGGCTCTGGGCCATGCCCAGACCCAGTTGACATCACCTATAAAATGATATATTTTCCCATGATTTTCTATCGATATAATTAAAAATTATATTTTTTGAATTTAAAAATCATGAAAAAATGTGCGATATTACATGTATACTGTAATATATAGTGGTTGACGTTAAAGTGAAACTTGATATCGATCTTGGACCCGTTGCCAAGATCCATGATCCATTTATGAAAAGGTAAATTAATTTTTAAAACTGGTTTATGAGAGACTTCTATGTACATAAGGAAATAAAAGACTTTCTATTTCAAAAATAAGGGATGTCCCCTCAATAGGAGTCCTATTTTGTTTATAAAAAGGGGTTTTCCCTCTCTCTCTCAATATCGACTTAGAGAAAAAGAAGGTTGAATTGTGAAACAGAGAAGCGTGAGGGCTGCAGGCTAGCGTGTTCGCCTTCATCGTTCCTCATTCTTCAACAGTGTCTCTTCTATATTTTTTGTGAATTTGCAAGGTACGGATTCTTCTCTTAAACCAATCGGAAAAGGGACTGAGCATGGATCGAATCGGACATAGAGTTTAAGAAAATAAAATATAGGGTCTGCCTTATACATTTTTTTTCTATGTTTTGGATTTCAATAGCACGAATAGATTATGTGCATGGGTCGATACTTCAGATTTTGTTCATTTGTTTTTAGTGCTCATGCATTGATCTTTTGTTAAAAGAGCGTGTAAAATATTTATTTATGCATGCATATATTTCATTGAGGGTTTGTGATCAGATTTCTTGTACTGAACCCAAGAATCGATTTTATGGGTTCAGTCAGAGACATGTTGGGCTACCAAGAGGCATCATATTCAAAAAATGAGTGTAGCTGAGATGCGTATGCTGAGATGGATGTGTGGAAATACAATAAAAGATAAGATTCGGAACGAGGAGATACGTAAGAAGGTAGGCGTTGCACCCATTGAAAATAAGATGAGACAGAATCGTTTACGGTGGTTTGGACATATTCGGCGTAGACCTAATGATGCTCCAGTTAGAAGGATGGAGAAATGGGAAAATATATTAATTAAAAGAGGTCGGGGTAGGCCCAGGAAGACATGGATGGAGGTGATAGGAAAGGATATGAATGCTTTGAACCTCACCGAGGACATGGCATTGGATAGAAATGATTGGAGGAGAAGGATTCATGTGGAAGACCCAGAATGATTTTCTTTTTTGGTTCATATCGCCGACCCCAATTGTTTTGGGATGAAGTTTGTTGTTGTTGTTGTTGTTGTTGTTTGTTGTTTGTTGTTTGTTGTTTGTTGTTTGTTGTTTGTTCTTTGTTGTTGTTTGTTGTTTGTTGTTGTTTGTTGTTGTTTGTTGTTTTTTGTTGTTGTTTGTTGTTGTTTGTTGTTTGTTGTTTGTTGTTTGTTTGTTGTTGTTGTTGTTGGTGGTGGTGGTTGTTGGTGGTGAAATTGATTTTTCTTTTTGGGTTTCATCAGATTATTCTTGGACTAACCCAAGAATCGCCCGGTGTGTTCAAGGAAGATGTTTGGGCAAGAAAAAAAAATGATTTCCTGTAAGGGTCACTGCTGTAAATAAATTTTGTTTAAACTGAGCCAACATATGTGTAACGCCCCAAATTTCAAACTTGCGAACCTTTCCAGAAAAACAGGCAAGAGACTAGAAATATCTCTTTCCTTCAGAGTTTGTTTATGAAATCAGCGGAAGATTTTTCTTTTGATAAATCATAAGGCAAGCTGAACACTTTGGGCACGTTAGCTAAAAGAACCAAAATTCACAAGATTCGGATATCCTAAGGGAAATCCGATACAAACCCAAGCATCCAGAACGCGAGCTAAGAGCAGGAAGAAAAAGTCTAGAAGTCATCTTGCAATCGCGCCATCGCCCGTAGTGTACCTAATCATCATCTATACCCATAGAATGGGTTAGTTTCGCGAAAAACTAGTAGGTGCACAAGAGAGACTACAAGAACCTGAATTAAGTACATTTAATTCAGTAGGTTACGCAGTTTAAAGCAGATATGCAGTTAAACAGGTAAGCAATGCAAGCAGGTGAATAGTGCAAACGCGTAAGTAGTACAAGCGAATAAGCAGTACAAGCGCGTAAGCAATGCAAATGCGTAAGTAATGCAAACAGTAAGTTGTTCAAAGCAAGTAAGCAATTCAAAGCAGGTAAGCAGTGCAACTGACCAACGCAGCATACGATCCATTTAATCGTAAGCTGTGAACTACTATGCAACAAGCTTGTCCTCGTTCCTAGAACGAGGTCTCTGCATCTAATCACCATCAGGACATCGTTTGTCACTCACTACTTCTAACAAACGCTTTGTCCTGAACAACCTTAATTTATTCTCATATCTCAAAACCTTACGCGGTCAACTGCCACCTGTTATGACTCACTAAGGCGTCATACTTTCTCAGAAAAGCTCACCCTTCCGTAGAAGGTCCAAAACATAATCACTAACTCAAATCGATAATGATCTGATTCTCACATATGAATCCTGCATGTAATCATGCTAAAACATAAAGCCGAAACTATGAATTCATAGTTGGCTATCACAAACAATCTCAGAAGATCGTCACAGCTCACCATAACTTTTTATGGTAAGCAAAAACACAAGATCCACGTCGGATCGCTCGGTCCGAGAGATATACGACCGGACAAAGAATTACCGCTCTAGAGGGTATATCTGATCTTAGACCATACACTTCCTCACGGGAGTTCACCGACTTCGCGGTTACCCGTTCGTGGACAGTGTACGTCCTCACAGAGATTCTACCGCTCTAACCGGGTCACCTGATCTTGATCATACATACCTCCACAGTGAAACCTTTGGGAAGCAGGTCCCCAACAAATGTCATATCCAATGAAAATCAGTGTGATACACGCATCAACACAAATGACCGTTCTCAGGGTCGATAGCCACTAATACAAACAACAAGATCAATGTTGGATCACCTGGTCTGGGAAATGTATAACCTCACAAGGAATTCCGCCCTAGATGGTATACCTGGTCTTGGACCATACACTTCCTCACAGGAGTTCACCGTCTTTGCGGCTACCAGTTCGTGGACAGTGTACATCCTCACAGAGAATCTACCACTCTAGTCGGGTGTCTGGTCTTGATCATACACACCCTCGCTGATAATCGTTTGGAGATCAGGTCCTCGACAGACGCCCTACTCAGTGATACATGCATCATTAATCGACTGCTCTGAACCATTGACCGCCTCGGGGTCAGTAGCCACAATATGGGCACAAGCATGCATATCAGCAATATGCATCGTATCACTTCACATAGAAGCATATAATCCTACGCATCGTGTTATTGCCACAAGGAATATTGTAATCCTCAAATAGGCCCTCAAAGCATGTGTAAAAACACATGAGAACGCGCAGATATGGCAATTCAGTTGATTCTATAGGCGAAGGATAACTAACTCTACCCGTCAGCCCAACAAAACAACTGAATAAGACAAGCACTCATAACAATGCTCGTAAAACATATAATTACCATAAAATGGCTCAGTCCATCAACAAGTAATTAAATTAATCGTAAGTCATAAATCATTGCATCACAAGTCATTCATAAGCAATCATACGGCAACAGTTATATCACAATATGTAAGCAGCTTATAAGACAAGCGGCCACATCAATCCTAGTTGCCACCAGTTCGTAGATTACGAGCTGTATGCAATCACATCAATCATAAGAGATGCAAGCCAACAAGTGTTACGCTACAATAAGCACCAAACTGTTCGACCAAGGGGTAAAGCAAGTCACATGCTAATATGTAGCAACTGGCATAATGCTATTATTATAAGCATTTAACTAGTATGAGAAGCTCCTTATTACTCCGCAAAGAACTGTGTAAGCAGTTTAATCAACTAGAGTAACGCCTTGACAGGTGTGCACAGCTCGACGAGTAGCATACTGAACTACCGAGCAAGCAAGCGAATCTGTAGTGCAAGCGAATCTGTAGTGCAAGCGAATCCATAGTGCAAGCGAATCTCACGACCCATGACCAGTGTGAACAGACCTTATGTTTCGATAATTACTGGCATGCGGGTACGCGCAGGCAAAACGTAGAAACAACTGAGACTAGTTCGGGCGTCTGTTATTCTATGTATTTTCAATAACCCGAATAGCTTGTTGAGTCTGCTCCAAAGGGGACGGCTTTAGCCGAGAGAGGATTCCCTAGAGGCTGAAAAGCAGTACCACGGATGCATCCAACTTCTGCAGAAGTGTTGAGCTAACTTGTGTAGCCCCTATCCTCTAACTCCAATGACTGGGGAGGCCGGATCTTTGCCCGTGGGGTGGTTGTTAATAACATGTCCATTGGAGTTTTTGTACCGATCTGTCCTCTCCCTTGACAGACAACCAGAAGCGAATGGGTGCGTTAGGGGTTGCTTAACTAACGACCCATTCTATGCTGTGGTCTTTAAACCACTCGAGCATCTTGCCTGTGAAGGCGAATGTGAGGCCATTTATGTGATTACAGCATTGTGCATTTAGCACTGTTCGAGGTCGCACGACCGTCTCATCTGATCATCACAGTACTAGACGTGTCCTGCACGACTACAAGTACTCTAGGATGAAGGGGGTATAGCTCCTCAATAGAAGCCTCAACATGAGTGTTTCACAAAGATGTAAAGTTTATCAACTTTACTTTATCTTTTGAAACAGCAGTACCTTGTGCCAACATTATGCATATGATTATCTCGAATCACATCCGCTATCGGAGTATCTACATGTCTCGCATGACTCGATGTCAGCCTCGATAGACGGGATACGGGTTTCTCAACAGAATACCCGCTAAGAAGTTCGCTCGAACCCCCAATTTGGGATCACCCGAGATATACCAAAAAGTCGAGCAGAACCAGTCAATCACATCCTTCCAAATGCTTCGATTTGGAGCAGTCTTTGATGCCTTTGCGCTGCTCCCTAAAATCTCAAGTCGACTCTGCAGGACTGCGCACACGAAGAGCCAGGATCCTTGCGAGGTATCACTCTCCTTAAACGGAGGTGTATCGCCAGCTCCCAACTGAACTCTTGTCGCAAGAGTGAGTGATAGATGTCTCTTGCATCCTCCATGAGGATGCCTTTAAGGCATACGCAAAGAACAAGAACATGCACGTCATCTGCAAAAGCAAGGCAATACCAACACATATGCAAAAGCAAGAGCCTAGGCGCAACGGCAAAGTAAAGGCGGTAAGCAGAAGTGCAACGCAAACCCTCGCACAACGCGCAACGGCAAGTAAAAACTGTAAGCAGGAGTGCAACGCAGAACCTTTGCACGATGCGCAACGGCAAAGTAAAGGAACTGTAACAGGAGTGCAACACAAAACCTGTGCGCGATGCGCAACGGCAAAGTAAAGGACAAGGATCGCGAAACCGCGTCCTTGAGTTAAATGCGTACTCGTATAAATATATATGATATATATATGCATATAGTAAACAGAAAGTGTGAAAAAAGTGTTTATGATAAAGAGGGCCAGTAAACAAACCATGCGTCCATGCCCATCACTCATCAGTCCAGCTTCTTAAGACCTCATGCAAAGGCTCATAAAACTTACATTGAGTCATAAATAAGCTAGGTTTAGAACTCATTATATTTAACAACCCTTATCCCCAAAGTTGGCTAATCTGTTTGACTGAGTTTGGGCAGGCTCGTTAGGAGCACATATATTACACCTAAGATTTCTAGAGAATGTGGTTGATGGTGGCGACTCTTATAGAAGATGCCAACCTTTGTCTACAACAAAAGCTTAGAAAATGAAGTAAATATATATATATATATACTTTTAGAAAATGAGCAGTTTGGGCTTGACTCAAGCCTATGTCAAGCTGAGTCAAGAAAATTCGGACATTGAACAATTCAACTACTACCAGGACCCAAATGTGATTCTGTAGAAAGGAAAACCTAGCAGATTATGCAAGTGGAATCAATTTGGTGCAAAGATGGACATGGAAAGAATAGTTGGACTTGTAGCCTTTTCAGATATTTGGTAGGGCGACATACAATTAGATGGTGCAGAAGAAGAGAACTGTAAAGGGTGTAGTAACAATAGGTCGCCCACTTGTTCCAAACACTACTCCCTACCAAAAAATTCTTTTACCTGTTTTCTTTTTTTTCTATGGAGGATCTTCCATCTGATTTTTTTCCTCTAGCTAACTCTACGCAAATCCAAATCAAGTCACCAAATAGCAATACAGCTTCTAATATCCAAGAATGCTCAAGTTGACAAATACCGGTGTTCACAGATGCTGGTTTATCAACTATAAGCAGACAAATACCGGTGTTCACAAAATGCTGGTTTATCTACTACAGTCAACAACACAAACACATGTAAAAGAAGAATCAAACAACATACCACTAACCTTGAAAAATAAACAGCTAGGAACAACTAATAGAACACTAGCCATACCAACAACAACAATAACTATCTCAAGATAGCTGCTAGAAAGGGAGAAACTTAAACATCCAACAAGTACCAACACCAACACATCTATGAAAGAAACACCGCAATCTTAAAGAAAACGCTATCCCACTCTTTTTTTAACATCAAAAGCCTCCAATTCACTCACTGCATAAACCATGGGCAACCAACATTATCGATTAAACTAAGCCTTAACCACCCAAAAAAGACCAACAACTAAAATAAACCGTTTTGTCACTAAATCAGCCACTAAGATTATATTTATGAACAATCACCCACTCCTGCTACTGAGATTAAAAAGCCAATAAATCTAAAGAAAAATTCAACAAAGCTATCTATTTCTTTAATATTCACAAGGTCATATATGACATCAACAGGTGCAAATGGAACAATCACATCATAGGTAATATTAATCATGAACTCATTGAACCAACATCATGAAGTAGAACAAAAAATTTCAACTCATGAAACTACCATAGCATCATGCCCCAGATGCTAAAATGACATAAAATAATAAAATTAAATCACATACTTTATGAAGGTAACCATCGAAGAGAAGTGGTTGATCACATCTGCTTTACTACTCCCCCCATCTTTCTCACTGCATAGCAAAGAGATCAAATCCAGCATCCTCAAATGAGACTCCGCACGATAATTAAAAAACGCAACAGAAGGCCCATCCTCGTCTCGATCCAAACCAATGACCGTCTGCCCTTCCTCCTCAAAAGCATCTCCCCTCTTTGACCCATGACCCTTCCCCCGAGCACCATCACCCTCATTTTTCTTCCTCGTCCTTCCCCTCCCTCGACCACCACGATCTCCCATCTCCCTATCAAGAATGGGGAAAAACCAAACTTAACGAAGCGCAAGCTAAGAAATCCTTCATCAGGCTTTTGCAACCTTTAGTTACCTCTTTTTGAGAAAAAAAAATTGAGAGGATGAGAAGGAGAAAACTTAAAAAACTGTGCACATGACTTCCAATATTGACAGTAAATAAATATTTAAATTTCTAAACCGGAGACCATTCAGAAATTCAGTTTCTAATCCTTCTCTCAGCAAAGAAGAAAGAAATCCAACAAATGAAGGTGAAAGGATTCCAAATAATCAGATGATATGTAGTTAAAATCCTGCCCAGGCTCCTGGCTAGGGTGCCTAGGCTACTTAGGTTAGCGCCTAGGTGCCCAAGCAAGTACTTAGGCTGGAGGAGGGGCACCAAGGTTGGTATTTTACATTTATTTTTATAATATTTTAAACATTATAATAATGTTTTGTTTAAGTATTTTAAAATATTCAAGTGTTCCAGTTTTACTATTATTTTTAGGTTTTTTATATTTTTTATTTTTTTGTGTCTCTCTAGGTGATGCAACTCAACAAATATTTGTTTAGCTGAAATTGAATGTTAGAAATGTAATTATGTTTTAATTTTTAGATTCATTTATGATTTTTTGTTGCTGCATCCACATAGTTGGTTGTATTATCAGTAATCACATGTAGTACATTCTCTGATCCAACCTTTTCTCAATAACTTTGTTGATGATCTTATAAAGATTAATAGCATTTTTAACTATATTTGAAGCATCAATAGATTTCACAAATACACACCTTAAAAGCAATAAACTAAGAAATTTATAAGTCCTTTGTTTTCTATCTTTCCAACTATCACACATGATGGTGCACCCGGCCTCCTTCCAAGAATCTCAACACAATTGTAAACCGCCATGAATTAATTCAATCTCTTTTTGAAAATACTTCCCAGCTATTTATTTTTGAGAAGGTGGTTCAATTCCTTTGCCATAATACCCAAATCACATCTAGTGTTCCATTGCGACTTACAGTGTACAGTTGCGCTTAGAGTCTGTTTTGCTTTTGTTGAGTCTGATGTAAGCTGCCCGGTTCAGGTGAATCACTACCCCGAAGGGGCAGCCCGTATACTTGAACTGTAATAGCCTGCGGGCAAAATTGTGAATGAAGTAAATGCGTTGAGTTTTCTTTTGTTCACCCTCGTTGTGATTGCTTCTTGTGATTGCAATTTCTCTCCCTCTATTCTCTCTTGCTCTCTTGCACTCTGATTACAAGCTTCCGCGACCGGCAAGCGAGCTGACGAGTAGGCTTGCGGCGGTAAGGAAGGACCGTCGCGCCGCGCTGGCCCATTGAAGGAAATAGGCCCGTGACAAGTGGTACCAGAGCCCGTTCTCGTGCTGAGGAAGGGACTCCGGAGTCGGTGTCGACAGACACGCCGACAGGCTGCGATTTGTGAGCAAGACATCGTGGCGCCTTATCAACACTTGCGCAACACCAAAGGCAAGGCAGTTGCCGAAGCTGAGGAGATGGGTTCACCTCGGGGCCAAGAAGAGTTGGCTGCAACTGTTAACAAGCTGGTGGAAGATGTGACTTCGCATGATGAAGCGATTTCACGCGCATGTGAATCATTCAATGGATTGAATGATGTGGTGGCGAGCCTGCAAGAGCAGGTGAACTTACTAATGGGGCAGGTCACTTCGTTGACGACTACAGTGACCGATCTTGAGTTGAGGAACCGTACGTTGCAGCGGACGGTGACCCTGAATGGCGGAAATGGTGAGAGACCATCAAGGATTGATGTACCTAGACCCGCAAAATTCAATGGTTCTCGCGACAGCAAGGCCATTGAGAACTTCTTGTTCCAAGTAGAAGACTACTTGGATATCCAGAATGTGACCCTCGAAGATCTGAGGATCAAGGCTGCAGCGGCCTTACTTGATGGTGATGCTATCGCTTGGTGGAGGCGGAAGCGCAATGACATGGAGAGGGGTCAATGTGTGATAGACACCTTTGACGACTTCAAAGTAGAGTTGCGCAACTACTTCATGCCAAGAAATGCGCAGAGACAAGCTTACCGGATGGTTCGTGAGCTCAAACATACTGGTTCGTTGCAAGACTATGTCAGAACGTTCCAGAAGCTTATGCTGGAGATACCTAACATGCCAGAAGACGACATGCTCAACTGGTTCATTGTGGGACTTCAACCATGGGCACAGTCTGAAGTGGAAAGGAGCAACCCCCGTATTTTGGAAGATGCATATGTGGCGACTGAGCGCTTAGTTGACACTCAGCGCAAGCCTTTCACCCCATCAACCAAAGTTGGGAAGAAGCCTGACCACAGAGGCAAGAAGGATGAGCAGCGCAACGATAAAGGTGAGGCGTCGACACGCCATCAATCCGAAAAGAAACAGAACTACACAAAGCATAACAACAGCAACAAGGGTGCGGTTGTGACATGTTGGTTCTGTGGTGATAGACATATCGCCCAGCAATGCCCATAACGCCTTGTAAAGGACGACGGGCAAGCCAATGCTGCACAGGAAGAATGCAGCGACACTGAGACCATGCAACCGAGGATGGACGTCATGCGATCGATCAACGCAGCCAGAAGTTGTGCAGCTAAAAACATGCAGGTCAGTAAGGAACTCATGTACGCTGAAGTTATTATGAATGGAAAGTCTACTTCAGCAATGATAGACTCCGGGGCCACACACAACTTTGTCTCGCGGAAAGAGGCAGAGCGGTTGGGCTTGAAGCATGGGCCAAAGCAGATGACCATTAAAACGGTAAACTCTGAGGCCAAGCCCATCCTTGGTGAAGCAAGGGATGTGGCTATTCAAGTGGGAAGTTGGGTAGGTAAAGCCAACTTCTCTGTAGTGCCCCTGGACGATTTCAAGATGATTTTGGGTATGGAGTTTCTGCGAAGCCAAAATGTTATGATGTTGCCAAAATTCAACACGCTGACGATCATGGAGTCAGACCTGTCTCACACAGTGCAGTGCCTTACGCAGAAAGGCAAGTCTTCAGTGTTGTCTGCAATGCAACTAAAGAAGGGTGTCAAGCATGGGGAGCAAACATTCTTAGTGGCAGTGCGCGCAGAGGAAGGGAAGGTGGAAGCAACAGTGCCACCGACCCTAGCCCCACTATTGGAGGAGTTTCGGGGGGTGATGCCCCCGGAATTGCCAAAGCGTCTTCCGCCAAGACGCGAGGTCGACCACAAGATTGAGTTGACCCCGGGAGCGAAGCCTCCTGCAATGGTTTCATACCGCATAGGGCCAGCTGAGCTGAAGGAACTGCGCAGGCAGTTAGACGAGATGTTGGACGCAGGCATTGTTCGTCCATCAAAAGCCCCATTTGGTGCCCCGGTCCTTTTCCAGATGAAACATGATGGCTCTAAACGGTTATGTGTGGATTACCGTGCCTTGAACAAGGTCACGGTGAAGAACAAGTACCCATTGCCATTGATAGCAGACTTGTTCGATCAGCTAGGCAGTGCCCGTATCTTTTCCAAGCTAGATCTGCGATCGGGTTACTGGCAGGTGAGGATTGCCAAAGGTGATGAGCCGAAAACAACTTGCGTCACCCGCTTTGGTGCTTACGAATTTCTAGTAATGCCATTCAGGTTGACAAATGCTCCAGCCACTTTCACGACTTTAATGAACCAGATCTTCTACCCTTACTTAGACAAGTTTGTGGTAGTCTACCTGGATGATATCGTGATCTACAGCAGCAACATGGAGGAACATGTCGGGCACCTGCGAACAGTGTTTCAGGTGCTGAAGAATAATGACCTCTGTGTCAAATGAGAGAAGTGTCTCTTCGGGCAGGAGGAGATCAGCTTCCTTGGCCACGTTGTGGGGCGTGGTGTGCTGCGTATGGATGGGCAGAAGATAAGGGCCATCCAGAAATGGGTTCTGCCAAGCAAAGTGCCAGAATTGCGGTCATTCCTTGGTTTGGCAAACTATTATGGGCGTTTCATCGAAGGTTATTCTCACATTGCTGCGCCCCTCACAGATTTGTTAAAGAAGAATCGAGTATGGCTCTAGACAGGAGCCTGCCAAGATGCCTTCGATGGCTTGAAGAAAGCCTTAGTGAGGGAGTCAGTGTTGCGACTGCCTGATCATTTGAGACCCTTCGAAGTCCACACTGATGCCTCAGACTTTGCCATTGGCGGAGTTATTATGCAAGATGGTCATCCGATCGCATATGAGAGTCGCAAGCTGAAGGATGCAGAGAGGCGTTACACAGTGCACGAACGTGAGATGACCGCTATTGTGTATTGCCTCAGGACCAGGCGGCACTACCTTTTGGGTGCCGAGTTCGTCGTCAAGACGGACAATGTGGCCACGAGCTATTTTTAGACGCAAAAAAAGTTAACGCCCAAGCAAGCTCGATGGCAGATGTTTTTGGCTGAGTTCGACTTTGCCTTAGAGTACAAGGTTGGAAAAACCAATGTTGTGGCGGATGCCCTGAGCCGTAGGGCTGAATTAGCTGTTGCGCGCGCAGAGCCTTCTGAAGTACATTTGGAGGGCGCATTGCTGAGCCGCATCCGCGAGGGTACGCAGCAGGATCCGACCGCACAACACCTTGTTTCTCTGGCGTAGGCAGGGAAGACTCGGCGATTTTGGCTACAGGATGGCCTCCTCGTAACAAAAGGGGGACGCATCTTTGTACCACGGTGGGGAAGCCTTCGCCGAGAGCTACTCAAGGAGTGCCATGATACACTATGGGCCGGCCATCCTGGTCAGGAGCGAACCTTAGCACTCCTTGAGCGCGGCTACTATTGGTTGCAGATGAGAGACGACGTTGAGGGGTATGTGCGGACATGCCTCATCTGCCAACAAGATAAGGGGACAAACCAGAAGGCTGTCGGTCTCCTTGAGCCTCTACCAATTCCAGAACGTCCTTGGGATAGCATCTCCATGGACTTTATTGTTAGTCTGCCAAAGGTAGAGGGCCTCAGTTCTATTTTGGTTGTGGTGGATCGTTTCTCAAAGTATGCCACCTTCATCCCAGCTTCTAAGGAGTGCCCTGCAGAGAAGATTGCAGAGTTGTTCGTAAAGCATGTGGTGAAGCACTAGGGCATACCAAAGAGCATTATAAGTGATCGTGATGCTCGCTTCACGGGCAAGTTCTGGCGTGAAGTATTTCGGCTACTTGGCTCTGAGTTGCTGTTTTCAACTAGCTTCCATCCGCAGACAGAGCGTATCAACGGAATCCTGGAGCAGTACCTTAGGCACTTTGTTAGTGCCAATCAGAAAAATTGGGTGAAGCTCCTTGATGTGGCACAGTTTTGTTATAATCTGCAGAAGAGCGAGTCTTTAGGCCACAGTCCGTTCGAGATAGCCACGGGGCAGCAGCCACTGACCCCGCACACTCTTGCCACACAGGAAAAGGGAAAGCCATCATTCGCCTATCAATTTGTTCGCGACTGGCACGAGCAAAATGAGTTAGCGAAGGCATTCTTACACAAAGCGGCAAAGAGAATGAAGAAGTGGGCGGACAAACACCGTCAGCCCGCAGGGTTCCAAGTTGGGGACCAAGTGTTGGTGAAGTTATATCCTGGGCGCACAGGCATCTTCCGCGGGCGGCACCGCGGACTACTCAGAAAATATGAGGGACCCTTCACCATCACAAAGAAGGTGGGCAAGCTGGCATACAAGCTGGAGTTGCCCCCAGACTTCAAGGTGCACCCGGTGTTCCACGTGTGCAACCTCAAGCAGTTCCATCCAGATGATGGAGACCCGGAACGCAATGTGCCGCAACGCGCTCCCATCATGCAGAGGGCCCCAGCAGCACAACGGTCCGAAAAGCACCTCAGTCAGATCCTTCGCCACAAGGTCAACTACTTGGGGCAAGCGAAGAAATACTTGGTGCAGTGGAAGGAAACAGCGGAACCAACGTGGGAGCCTGCATTTCGAATGAACAGCCGCTACCCGGCTGAAGTCAGGGCTTACCACGAAACAGATGGCGCCGAGGACGGCGCATGATTTGAAGGGGGGAGCATGTTCCCTTGCGACTTACAGTGTACAGTTGCGCTTAGAGTCTGTTTTGCTTTTGTTGAGTCTGATGTAAGCTGCCCGGTTCAGGTGAATCAATACCCCGAAGGGGCAGCCCGTATACTTGAACTGTAATAGCCTGCGGGCAAAATTGTGAATGAAGTAAATGTGTTGAGCTTTCTTTTGTTCACCCTCGTTGTGATTGCTTCTTGTGATTGCAATTTCTCTCCCTCTATTCTCTCTTGCTCTCTTGCACTCTGATTACAAGCTTCCGCGACCGGCAAGCGAGCTGATGAGTAGGCTTGCGGCGGTAAGGAAGGACTGTCGCGCCGCGCTGGCCCATTGAAGGAAATAGGCCCGTGACATCTAGCATCCTTTGAAATTATGGTGAACTTGCGGCACTAAATGGTACTGAAAAATGATAAAAGAACCTGCATATAGCTGTGAATATTTTTGTCCTTGACTTTGCATATATAACAGACCTTATTGAAATTTGCTTCATAGATGGAAACCTTTCTTTTCTCACAACAAATTTTCCAAACTATTCTTTTGCTCTTAAGCTTCATTTCCTTTTTCTGTTGGCTTGGATTCTTGACCTTGAGAAGTTCCTATAAGTATCTCATTTCATTTATCTTCATGCAATTCCATTGAATATGACTCGTAATCATCATCACCTTTCAAACTTCATCAATAGCTTGTTTTTGCCTTTTGATTGTTTCATAACTATCAAGGTAGTGAGACATAGCTCACTTAGTTTTAGGAGACACATTTGGGCAATATTAAACATCTCCTTGCCTTGGAACTCCGCCTGTGTACAATTGTTTAGTTATACATTGCCGGTCGCAAGCCCGGATAAAGGAGGAGGGTTGCGGTAGGCCAGTGACAGCCAACATAAAAAATTAGTCACACCCTATGAATATGAACCAATATGAGAATTTCGTTGGGACGTTCCCTACTGAGCGACGCGTTGTACTCTATAGGCCCAGAGGCAGTGATAAATGGGCAAGGGTTGCTAGGTCGTCGCCCAGAAGCGACGCGTCACACCGGCGCCCGGGTGTGGTGTCAAATAGGCAAGGGTTCCCTCACTTTGTTGGATGGGTGGGGGTAAAGAAGATAGTTCAAGACCATAAAATTAGGTTAGCTACTTGGAACATAGGGTTTTTAATTGGTAAGTTGGTAGAGTTAGTAGATGTTATGTGTAAGAGAAAGATTGATATTTTATGTCTACAAGAGACCAAATGGGTAAGTGAGAAAGCAAAAGTGATAGAACCTTAGGGATATAAGATTTGGTATACAGGAATAAATATGAATAGGAATGGAGTAGGGATTGTTATTAGTCGTGACCAAGGTTTTAAAACCCGTGACTCGGAACTCGACTCGTTCTTTATTGACTCGTGACTCGGCGGGTCAACTCGGTGACTCGGACCAGGTTTTGTTAACTTTTGATTTTAAAACAAAGATAATATATAAATTGTCATTTAAACATATAAAGGTTTGTAAAATGACTTAATTACTAGTTTAATTGATTAATAAGTAAAATAACATCAAGTAAAACTGCTCTTAATTCAAATCTCACATTTACTAAAGAAACTACACAAGCAGGAGCAAGTCTTTCAAGACAATATATAAAGAATGACTTAATTACTAGCTTTAAGAACTTTAATAGCCATGCTCGATCATGGTTTACATCTTGAATATATGGACATAGTTGTTGTGTTGCAGGGCCTCAGAAAATCCTTGCAAAATTTTGGGAACATTGAACTTTATCTTGATATTTGTAAGTGTGTTTCTGATGTAGAGTTGATTGGACCATGCCTTATATATCTGCACATAAATGCATATAAGCTTTGGATAATGAGAATGTTGTAATGTATATATATTATAATGATAAATGTGGGCATTTTATGCTGTTGGTTTTGAACAGGCTGGCTGGCAACTATTGTGTAGGTCTCAGAGATGGTTGCATGAGGGACCAGTTATGTTAGCTGGATTAGTGGATTCACTCTATGTTCATTGAGGGGTATTGGGTTTGATTCCTTACCAGGAGCCACCAAAAGGAATGAATGATGGACATGTGAAATTTGATTGACTTTTACTAATTTTGTGATTTTATATTAAGTTGGTAAGCCTATTGTTATTATGCTATTTGTTCTTTGAAAAATGAACACTTACACATGAAAAAAATGCCCATAGCCTTTGAAAAATGAAAAAAGAAAAAAGTGCCCAAAACTCACCCGAGTCAACCCAAGTCAGCCGGAATCAACCCGAGTCAGGCCGAGTCAAGGCCGAGTTTTCGCAGAACGAGTTTAGCCTGCCGAGTTGACTCGTTGGAGGGCCGAGCCGAGTCAGCCGAGTCACCGAGTTGACTCGGCGAGTTTTAAAACCATGGTCGTGACTTTATAGATAATGTAGTTGAGGTCCGTAGGAAGGGTGATAAGATTTTACTTATTAAATTAGTATTAGGTACGGATATTATTAATATTATTAGTGTTTATGCTCCTCAAGTAGGTTTAGATGAGTCCATTAAGCGTCAATTTTGCGAAGATTTAGATGGAGTAGTACAAGGGATATTTTATGGAGAAAAGCTTTTCATCGGCGGTGACCTTAATGGACATGTAGGCATTAGTAGGGATGGAGGGATGAATTTAAGAATATCCATGGAGGCTATGGTATGGGAGAAAGAAACGAAAGTGGAGAAAGGATTTTAGATTTTGGTTTGTCCTATGATATGATCTTAGCAAATACTTGGTTTAGGAAGAGGGAGTCTCACCTAGTAACATTTAAAAGTGGGGTTAATACGAGTCAGATATATTTTTTCCTACTTAAAAAGAGAGATAGGGGTTGTTGCATCGATTGTAAGGTTATACCGGGATAAAGTATAGCTACACAACATAGAGTCTTAATTTTAGATCTTAGAATTAAAAAATGTCGCAAAAGGGATAGACATAGGATAGATCTTAGAATTAAGTGGTGGGCACTGAAATGAGCTAAACAAGGAATGTTTGTAGAGCAGGTAGTTAAGGAAGCTGATTGATGTCTCGAGGAGGATTCAGAATCAATGTGGAATAAGATAGCAGGTGGCACGAGAAAGGTGGCTAAGGAGGTATTGGGTGAGTCTAAAAGCGGTGCACCGCTAGGTAAGGATACATCATAGTGAAATGAGGATGTCAAATTATCTATTAAAGTTAAAAGAGCATGTTATAGAAATCTAAGTAAGAGTCGTGATAATGAGAATTTGGAGAAGTATATGATAGCAAAGAAGGAAGCTAAAAAAGTAGTTTGAAACGCGAGGGATAAGATATATAAGGAGGTTTATGACAAGTTGGATACCAAAGAGGGCGAGAAGGATATTTATAGGCTTGCAAAGATGAGAGATAGGAAATCGAGGGATCTGGGTATGGTTAGATGTATCAAAGATGAAACACAAAGGGTTTTAGTCAAAGATAAGGAGATTAAGGATAGATGGAAAGATTATTTTGATAAGCTATTTAATGAAAGTCATGCTCAGGATCTTGAAGACTTCTCCATTCCTTTTCATGAGCTGAATCGTGACTTCATGTGCAAGATTCAAGAGAAAAAAATTGCAGAGGCTTTGAAGAAAATGAAATCAAGAAGGGCAGTTGGCCCAAATGGTACACCTATCGAGGCTTGGAAATGCTTAGGTGAGAAAGGTTTAGAATGGTTGACAAATCTTTTTAACAAGATTTGGCGGACAAATAAGATGCCTAATGAGTGGAGGAAGAGTACTTTGGTGCCTCTATATAAGAATAAGGGTGATATACAAGATTGCACAAACTATCGTGGTATAAAACTCATGAGTCATACTATGAAACTTTGGGAGAGGGTGATTGAGTATAGGTTGAGGAAGGTTGTCGTGATATCGGAGAATCAATTTGGTTTTATGCTTAGAAGATCAACTATGGAAGCTATACATCTTCTTAGACAACTTATTGAGAGATATAGAGAGAGGAACAAAGATTTGCATATGGTTTTTATTGATTTAGAGAAGACATATGATAGAGTACCTAGGGATGTTTTCTGGTGGACAATGATAAAGAAAGGTGTTTCTCTCAAGTACATTAGTATAATTAAAGATATGTACGAAAGAGTAGTAACCAATGTCTGCACATGTGGAGGGATGACAACCAATTTTCATATAACAGTTGGGTTACATCAAGGATCTGCATTAATCCCTTTCCTATTTGCCATAGTGATGGATGAGCTTACGAGATCAATTCAAGAAAATGTGTCGTGGTGTATGTTGTTTGCTGATGATATTGTTTTGATTGATGAGTCTAGAGTTGGGGTTAATGCTAAGTTAGAACTATGGAGACAAACATTGGAAGCAAGAGGTTTTAAGTTGAGTAAGAGTAAGACAGAATATATGGAATGTCGGTTTAGTAAGCAACGAAGTAGTGATGGGAGTGTAGTGAAGCTTGGTGAGCAAGAAATACCGATGGATGATTGTTTTAAATATTTGGGATCTATCATTCAAAAGAATGGAGAAATTGATGGAGATGTAAATCATAGGATAAAAGTTGGGTGGATGAAATGGAAAAGTGCAACTGGAGTGTTGTGCGATCGTAGAATGTCATTGCGGTTGAAGGGAAAGTTTTATAGGACGACAATTAGGCCCGCTTTACTATATGGTACGGAATGTTGGGCTGCCAAGAGATATCATATTCAAAAAATGAGTGTAGCTGAGATGCGTATGCTTAGATGGATGTGTGGAAATACAATAAAAGATAAGATTCGGAACGAGGAGATACGTAAGAAGGTAGGTGTTGCATCCATTGAAAATAAGATGAGAGAGAATTGTTTACGGTGGTTTGGACCTATTCGGCGAAGGCCTAATGATGCCCCAGTTAGAACGATGGAGAAATGGGAAAATATATTAGTTAAAAGAGGTCGGGGTAGGCCTAAGAAGACTTGGATGGAGATGATAGGAAAGGATATGAATGCTTTGAACCTCACCGAGGACATGGCATTGGATAAAAATGATTGGAGGAGAAGGATTCATGTGGAAGACCCAAAATGATTTTCTTTTTTGGTTCATATCGCCAACCCCAATTATTTTGGGATGAAGGCCTAGTTGTTGTTGTTGTTGTTGTTTACATTGAACCTTCCTTTTGCTTCATCAAGAGGCTCTCCAAACTCCTATGCAGGATCTTTAGGTTTTTCTTGCTTCCTCTTCATTTTTGAGAAAAAAAGGTGCATGATGTGCATTATAAACTACAAATAATTAAAGACCTAAAAATTAAAGATAAAACTAAGCTTGTTTTTTAAATAGAATTATATTAAAAAACTCTAGAAAAGTATGCAAGAGAAAGAGTATACTAATTTGAAAAATCAACAACAAACCATTAACCAGTTATAACTCATGAGATATCAGTTGAAGTTTCTGACACGACGTACAGAGAGAGAGATCAAATAGGAAAGTTCGGTGCACTGCAGACTGCCTTGGTCCAAAAATAGGTGTGACGACGGGCTCTGGTGGTTCCCGGTTGTGCAAGCTGCAGAGCACGTCACGCCATCACCAACATGAACCCAAGAGATACCAAACAGGGGAGAACTGTGTCAATGAAGCCAACGTCAAAAACCCTTAAATCGAGCTATCGACGAAATCGTGTCGGCTAAAGATAAAAGTACCGTTGCTAAATCAGTGCGATCAAATCATCGAAGCGAATACCCTAACCTACACCTGCAGTGCCAACAGCCCAACAACGCAATACGCATGGCTTGTTTGCCGGAAAACCGATCGGAGAGAGAGAGAGAGGTGGCTACGTACTTCACTCGGGTGGCGGGTGCTTCCTGTTCCCGCCCTCGTCGGCTCGTTGTCACCGAAAATCGGCGGGCAGTCGTTGAGGAGCGAGGGTGAGGGGTTGAGCCGCTGAAACCTGGAGTTTGCCCCCTTAGTTTTTACCCATTTTTTTTAATGTCTTTAGCACTCAAATAGGACCAGACGATCCGTATTTCGACTAGCGAATCGAACGATTCACCTAAGCGTGTTTGCGCACGACGACTCATGACTCGGCCGAGTATCCTTCAAGAAGCAGTGCACGTTGTTTTTTGACGTAGTAAGAGCCGATCCGATATGACTCAGCTGTTACAAATCCAACCACATTGGCACAAGCACACACGCTACATGCTGATGATGCAAGGGATGCAACCGGATCCGATTGGGATCAGCTAAATACATAGAAATGTTGGAACGTCCAAAATTCCTAAAAGTTTCATGAATTATTGAAGCTTTTTTGCCTTAGATGAGGTGATGTTTATTTTGGGTATGTTAATAAAGTTGATGTTGAAAATTTTATTATGACAAAAAGTATGAATTATATATATATATATATATATATATATATATATATATATATATATATATATATATATATATATATATATATATATATAGATAGATAGATAGATAGATATAGATATAGATATAGATATAGATATATATATTTATTATGACAAAAAAATGTGCACATTTTAAATAAATTATTTTTTGCCAAAAATGTATATGAAAATTGTTAAAGCAAAAAAACCCTTTTTACAACACTAGTAGTTGAGGAAGATAAGTTATAAAATTTAATGGCAAAAATATAGGAGGGTGTGACTTTTGATGTCATGTGTGAGCGGGAGAGAGAGAGTTAGTTAGTTAGTTTACATAATTTTTTTTTTTTTTAAGTATAACCCGTATGTCATTTCGACAAAAGTAATAAAAGTGTTGCAACTCTTGAATTTTTCTCTATTAAGATAAAGAAAGAGGTGTGCTTAACCATTTGATTCATGTAAGTAACACTTTTTAAAAGATAAAAAAAAAACACAGGTGCCCAAACAAATTTTTAATTACATCCTTAAAAACATGGCATAAATGTTATTTAGAAAAAAAAAATAACGAATCAATTTTTTGGCACTCACTAAGCTTGTTTCTTTATATATTTTATGATTGTGATGTGATATGGTTATGATTGCCCCACCTTGAAAATATTTTGATCTCCAAAATTTTGGAGGCATAAGAACACCATGCTCATGTTTCTAGTGTGGAAGATAACGGAATTGCGGCATTGTAGGCAAGACCCCTATGCTCAAAGCTATTTGTTGGAGGTCCGGCTCGTCAATCGTCAAGTTGTATGTGGTTGGCAGCTTTCACATGCATCCATATATATAGTGCTGGACAATGGGTGGTCTGGGGGTAGCTCGGCCAGATCAATGGCAACTTCCCCATAGGTCATTTAGGAAGGATACAAGAAGGTTGAAGTGTAGCAAGATTAAGTTGAATTGAACCAAGAGACGTATCTTATAAAAATTGCCTTACTGTTTGATATTAAAGTTAAGACACAACTTAGCATATTAAAAAAACATATGTGATAATACGTTAAGTGTACAACAAAAGACAATGAAAATGCACGAAAATATCTACATAAAATGAACATACGTCAGAATTTGTATGTACACAATTGTAGTACGTCTACATATATACCGGTGGCAGCGTTCACATTGTTAGGACCCGAGAAGACTGATAGACTTCGTTGGCTGAAAGAGGTAAAATTTCTTGATAGCTACGCATCTAACATCGATCGTTGTGTGAACATTAACGATGGTAAGATGGTAGAAATGAAAAATCAAGATTGTCATGTTTTCATTCAACACTTACTGCCTGTTGTTAGTCATGCATTTACTATAATATCTTGTAAAATTTTGGATTTTTCAAATTTTAATAAATGTTATTTTTAACTTAACTAACCCTATTTTTCACAGTTTGGTTCAAAATAATAAATAAAAGATGTTATTAGGGGCTGACACAAGCCTTGGATCCTAAGTAGATCATGGTCTCATTGGGTGAGGTCCATGGTCCACCTATAGCAAAAATAATACTAAGAATAAAAATAATGACAGTAATAATAAAATAATATATACAACAACAACAACAACTACGCCTTCATCCCAAAACAATTGGGGTCAGCGATATGAACCAAAAAGGAAATTCATTTTGGGTCTTCCACATGAATCCTTTTCCTCCAATCATTTCTATCCAACGCCATGTCCTCGATGAGGTTCAAAGCATTCATATCCTTTCCTATCATCTCCATCCAAGTCTTCCTAGGCCTACCCCGACCTCTTTTAACTAATATATTTTCCCATTTCTCCAACCTTCTAACTGGAGCATCATTAGGCCTTCGCCGAATATGTCCAAACCACCGTAAACGATTCTCTCGCATCTTATTTTCAATGGGTGCAACACCTACCTTCTTACGTATCTCTTCGTTCCGAATCTTATCTTTTATTGTATTTCCACACATCCATCTAAGCATCCGCATCTCAGCTACACTCATTTTTTGAATATGATGTCTCTTGGCAGCCCAACATTCCGTACCATATAGTAAAGCGGGTCTAATAGTCGTCCTATAAAACTTTCCCTTCAACCGCAATGGCATTCTACGATCGCACAGCACTCCAGTAGCACTTTTCCATTTCATCCACCCAACCTTTATCCTATGATTTACATCTCCATCAATTTCTCCATTCTTTTGAATGATGGATCCCAAATATTTGAAATAATCATTCACCGGTATATCTTGCTCACCAAGCTTCACTACACTCCCATCACTACTTCGTTGCTTACTAAACCGACATTCCATATATTCAGTCTTACTCTTACTCAACTTAAAACCTCTAGCTTCCAATGTCTCTCTCCATAATTCTAACTTAGCATTAACCCCAGCTCTAGACTCATCAATCAAAACAATATCATCAGCAAACAACATACACCACGGTACATTTTCTTGAATTGATCTCGTAAGTTCATCCATCACTATCGCAAATAGGAAAGGGCTTAAAGCAGATCCTTGATGTAACCCAACCGTTATCGGAAAATTGGTTGTCACCCCTCCACAAGTGCGGACATTGGTTACTACTCCTTCATACATATCTTTAATTATACTAATGTACTTGAGAGAAACACCTTTCTTCATCATTGTCCACCAGAGAACGTCCCTAGGTACTCTATCGTATGCCTTCTCTAAATCAATAAAAACCATATGCAAATCTTTGTTCATCTCTCTATATCTTTCAATAAGTTGTCTAAGAAGATGTATAGCTTTCATAGTTGATCTTCCAGGCATAAAACCAAATTGATTCTCCGATATCATGACAACCTTCCTCAACCTAGACTCAATCACCCTCTCCCAAAGTTTCATAGTATGACTCATGAGTTTTATACCACGATAGTTTGTGCAATCTTGTATATCACCCTTATTCTTATATAAAGGCACCAAAGTACTCTTCCTCCACTCATTAGGCATCTTATTTGTTCGCCAAATCAAGTTAAAAAGATTTGTCAACCATTCTAAACCTTTCTAGCATTTCCAAGCCTCGATAGGTATACCATCTGGGCCAACTGCCCTTCTTGATTTCATTTTCTTCAAAGCCTCTGCAATTTCTTTCTTTTGAATCTTGCGCATGAAGTCACGATTTATCTCATGAAAAGGAATGGAGAAGTCTCCAAGATCTTGAGCATGACTATCATTAAATAGCTTATCAAAATAATCTTTCCATCTCTCCTTAATCTCCTCATCTTTGACTAAAACCCTTTGCGTTTCATCTTTGATACATCTAACCATACCCAAATCCTTCGATTTCCTATCTCTCATCTTTGCAAGCCTATAAATATCCTTCTCGCCTTCTTTGGTATCTAACTTGTCATAAACCTCCTTATATACCTTAGCCCTCGCGTTTCGAACAACTTTTTTAGCTTCATTCTTTGCTATCATATACTTCTCCAAATTCTCATTATCACGACTCTTACTTAGATTTCTATAACACTCTCTTTTAACCTTAATAGCTAATTTGACATCCTCGTTCCACCATGATGTATCCTTACCTAGTGGTGCACCGCCTTTAGACTCACCCAATACCTCCTTAGCTACTTTTCTCATACCACCCGCTATCTTATTCCACATTGATTCTGAATCCTCCTCGAGACACCAATCAACTTCCTTAACTACCTGCTCTACAAACATTCCTTGTTTAGCTCCTTTCAGTGCCCACCACTTAATTCTAGGATCTATCCTATGTCTATCCCTTTTGCGGCATTGTCTAATTCTAAGATCTAAAATTAAGACTCTATGTTGTGTAGCTACACTTTCTCCTGGTATAACCTTACAATCGATGCAACAACCCCTATCTCTCTTTCTAAGTAGGAAAAAATCTATCTGACTCGTATTAACCCCACTTTTAAATGTTACTAGGTGAGACTCCCTCTTCCTAAACCAAGTGTTTGCTAAGATCATATCATAGGACAAACAAAAATCTAAAATCCTTTCTCCACTTTCATTTCTTTCTCCTATACCATAGCCTCCATGGATATTCTCAAATCCATCCCTACTAATGCCTACATGTCCATTAAGGTCACCGCCGATGAAAAGCTTTTCTCCATAAGATGTCTCTTGCACTACTCCATCTAAATCTTCCCAAAATTGATGCTTAATGGAATCATCTAAACCTACTTGAGGTGCATAAACACTAATAATATTAATAATATCCGTACTTAATACTAATTTAATAAGTAAAATTCTATCACCCTTCCTACGGACCTCAACTACATTATCTATAAACTGACGACTCATAACAATCCCTACTCCATTCCTATTCCTATTTATTCCTGTATACCAAATCTTATATCCCCAAGGTTCTATCACTTTAGCTTTCTCACCTACCCATTTGGTCTCTTGAAGACATAAAATATCAATCTTTCTCCTACACATAACATCTACTAACTCTACCAACTTACCAGTTAAAGACCCTATGTTCCAAGTGGCTAACCTAATTTTATGGTCTTGGACTAACTTCTTTACCCCCACCCGTCCAACAAAGTGAGGGAACCCTTGCCTATTTGACACCACACCCGGGCGCCGGTGTGACGCGTCGCTTCTGGGCGACGACCTAGCAACCCTTGCACATTTATCACTGCCTCCGGGCCTAGAGAGTACAGCGCGTCGCTCAGTAGGGAACGCCCCAACGAAATTCTCATATTGGTTCATTTTCATAGGATATGACAAAGTTTTTATGCTGGCTGTCACAGGCCTACCGCAACCCTCCTCCTTTATCCGGGCTTGGGACCGGCAGTGTATAACTACACAGGCGGAGTTAATAATAAAATAATATATATAATATATATTTTGTAAAGGAGATTAGAAGGGAGTGTTCCTTCCTTAAAAAAGTCTCCTCTTTAAAAAGGGAGTGCTTAAAAAAAGGTCTCTTATTTTTTATAAAAAGGGATGTGAACCCTCTCTCAAAACACGGGGAGAGAGAGAGAGCAACAAGTGAGAGAACGAGAGGGCTGCGATAGAGAGAGAGAGAGAGGGCAGTGTGCTCGTGGGTCAAGAAGAAGGTGACACTGGTACAGGCTGACCTGCACCTCTTCTTATCCATCATCTTCTCCGCAGTTTGAACCACAACAGAAGGAAGGTATGGGATTCTCTCCACATTCGATGGATGAAAAGATTTGTGTGAGTTGAATCAAGCATGGGTTTGAGAAAAATCAAATATGTGTTTCTACGCACAATTTTTTAATTTATCAAACCTTGATTTTTTTTCTTTGCTGATTCGAATATCGATTCTCTAATTAGGTTTTGATGGGCCTAAAAATCTAAATTTCTTGTAGTGATAATGAAAAGAAAATTTGTTGTGATTATTTTTGTTTAGATTACATTTATTGGGCTTAAATTTAAGCAGCATTTTTCCTAAATTAGATTCTCATGGAATAAAGCCTGCTATTAAAAGGGGCATGTTTTGAGCTATTACATCCATAGTAGGGACTGCAGTTGCAGGCTGGGGATATAATGGTTATGCAGTTTTTTTTTTTTTTTTTTAGATACTAATTTTTTTTCCTTTAACATGTATTGATTGTTTTTTTATCGAGAATGCATGCACAGCTCTTGTTTTACTATTTACGCATGTATGGACTTTAGATTTATCACGCATTGGAAGTATAAATGGTTCTAATGTGCTCGACGGCCTGCATATAATTACTTTTGATGTCAGTGTGAGGCTTGATTGGGTCATTGATGGGCACAGTCTCGGCCTAATTCATCAAAAGAGCAGTTATGATTGCATGATGCAAAAACATCCTGTAGAGTAGGACAGTGAGGCAAAAACACTACCACGTGGGAGTGAGAGTTTGATCTAGAAAGGAGATTCTCAAATTTTGTACCTTGGGAGCAAGGTACACTGGAGCATGGGAGACCTGTTATGGTCCACAGTTTAGCAGAAGATCCAAATCCAATATTCAGGATCCATATGTCACATTTTTACAGAATCTTTTTAGAGTCGACCAACAGAGAGTGTATCACAAGTTGATGATGTGGCAACTGACATGGCTTCTTTAATGGTGGATAATTCAAAGATCAAGAGTCTAAATCAAGAGAAGGAGAAGCATGACACATGTCAAGCCAAGAAAGCATAATAATTAGGAAGTGAGGTCCACTTAAGGGGTGTGTATTAATATTTTCAACCCTATTTTGTTTTATTTTATATGAGTGATTTAACTCATTTTTAGGTAAAAAAACAATTTATATTTGGGTTTAAATTCATGTTATATATTGAATTTGATGTTTGCAACATGCTTAAATGTGTGCATGCATTAATATGATGTATTTTTTATGAATCAAATTTGTTAAATATGTTTCTTTATGAAAATCATGAAGTTCTTGATGTGTTTCTCAAAAATTGCATATTGTTCTGTATTTTTATTCTGACCTATTATAAATAAAAGTTTGGTTATCTAAATCGGTGAATTCATAAATCCTGAAAATTTGTAGGGATGTTCTAGATATATGAAAGCAATCTAAAAAAAGCATTGAACTTAAATGAGTAACGGGTTAGGAGCTATGACCTTTGTAAGTCGACATAAAATTTCTGTCATGACAGAAAATCTGTGTAAGGTGTACATTTTTATAAAAATCATACCTCTCAAAATATTCTGGATTTATGACTGAGTTTTTTATGTGAGTTAGTTTGTATATGATAGACCACATGAAAATCTTGTTGGATGATTCTTTATAGTTTAAAAATTAAAAATCATGAAAGTTTGGTCCAAAACCTATAATTTCTAAAAAATAGACTGTTAAATAACAAAAATAGCTTGTATCACAAAAATTTTAATTGTTTTTAGAAAATGTATTTAACTCTGCGATTTTAGGAACTTGTGTCAGATTCAGAATTATTTTGTATGATTTATGACTGAGTTTCTAAGAATAGGTAAAATTTTACTTTTTTCAGTTTTTGCATGCAACTTGTTTTGAACTTTTTGCATTTGATGTGTTGAATTGCATGCATGTAATGGTTTCAAATTTGAAGAAAGTATATTATGTGTAGCATGATGATAATGTATAGCATTATGTGATGTTTTATGTGCTTATGATGATTATGTGCAACATGTTATTATGATATATGGCTTGTGAACATGATATGTCGCATAATGTGAAATACTTGAATGCTTGAGATGATTCGGAAGGTGAACCAAATTGTATTGTGGCTTACAATTAAGTTACATGTGGGATTATTGAGGTTGTATGCTAGTATAGTATTGTCGTAATAGTTATGTGAATGCATTATTTATATTGTGTTATGATGCATATAATTAATTGCATTTATTGGCACATAATGATATAATGTTATAATCAAATGAGGTGGTACCTCAATTGGATAATGCATGACTAGGTGTATGGATCCATTGTGTTTTTATGGAAAGAACATATAATAATTTAAAAGAGGTATAAGAGACTTAAAGAGTGTATTAATAATTTGATTTCTTGGTTGCCCGCTCATGATTGTGGGATCCTTGGATAGCGGTCATGGGGATTGTGTGGATACTGAACACCATGAGCATTATGTACTCCAAGAACTAGATATGAAAGTTCATGTTTCTAGACACGGTTATAGGAATCTTTTTACCATTTTGCTTGGGGATGGTGATGTTGGTTCAATTGTAACATATTGGTAAACCATGAAAAGTAGCGTGAAAGGGTATTTGTACACCTCAAATCTTATATCCTGAAAATCATGGATTTTTTTTGAAGTACTTTTATAAAATAACAGTGAAAATTTAAACGGGATAAAAACATGGAGCATTACTTCTCGATCACATTCATTCACCATATATGCATTAAATTCAAAAATTAACAATTATAAATAAATAATTGTCCATTACATCTCTAAATTAAATAAGGACAGTCCATTTGAAAACTAAATCAATAATCAGAGTCTCAATCATGTTAAAATGCTCGCAATCCAAAAACACTTGAATGTTCGAAAAAGCTTAGTTGTCTCCGTCGCAACCTTCATGCCATCACATGTGAGTTCACTCGCTACTTGAAAATATTTAAAATCAACAGGGTCAAACAATCATGTCTTAGTAGGATAGAGCTATTCAAAACACACAAATTAGAACGAGTAAGCATAAATCATTTTGATCTTTCATACAATCAAATAAAACTGATTACATTAAAATTTACATGTATGTATATCTAACAAGTCATTCAAACAAGCATTCACGAAACTGTTTTCACTTAATCATTTACGTAGATATGAATAATTAAAAATGTATGAACAGTTAAAAATGCATGCACTTGCCATTGCAGAAGTCGACTTTATGCATGAGCCAATTATTATGTTTAATTAAATTTTCTTTCTTATATGATGTATGTCATGCCTATCTAACACACAACCAAATTAGGTTACAATTCTTATCCCTATGGGTACAAATACATGCAGTAATCATAGATCTGGGTCACGGTGCAAGCGGTGTTTTTAATCAAAGGTAGCTTTGGCTTGGTCGGGCATTATTCGTCAGTGCCGGGTGAGAGACACCAAGAGCAAGAGAAACTCCTACACTACCATCCTGATGCATCGAACTTTACTTATAAGATTTTGTACCTCCACGTTGCAGTCTAATGCGGAGGGTTCCCCCTATCTTCGTGGCTGGGGAGGAGCAACCTTTCATGTTCAATTCGATACCTATGAAGCCAAACTAATACCACTTACCTTCTCTTTGTAAGTATTGATTCTTTTAATGTTATATGTTTAAAGTTTTAAATTATTTATTTTATATGCAACATTCACATAACAGTCCCACTTAAGGGATTCGGCCACTTCGGGGCCTATGGATGCATATTTGAAACATTTAGTTCAATCTCATTGCACATGCTTCTTTCTTTTCAAATTTCAACACTAAAGCATATTTAAAACAATAAATTTCCTGTAACACTAATGCATCCAATCATTCACATCATCATCCTTATCACATACATTAATCATATAAAAAAAATACAGCATGCACAGTCCATTAACATTTGTATTTAACTCGTAAGACAGACCCTTTGGTCCATTGATTAGCTAGAGGCCATGAAGGCATGCTTGTGCATTAGCACATCAATCAATTCGTGCCTTACAAGTGAGCACTTAAATTTCCTACAGAAAACTTATTTTTGACAGTCTATAAACAGTACAATGTTAATTCATAATGGCACACACAAAAATGCACAAGATTCGCAAGCATTCGATAGTCGAGTCTTAAACTGGTTCCAAACTTGAGAAAACTCAATTCTATCTGACAGTTATAGAGGTTACAAAAAAAAATTTATTCATCAGACAGAGGTAAAATTTGCACGGTTTGTAGGGAATTTTGTCAACTTTTTTATGCCATAAACCGTTTATAAAAAATTCTTTGGGCCAGGGAAATACAAATGATTTAGTGCAGACCTATACTTTTTTGTTCCAGTTGTCACTATTGAGAGCTCAATCTATGAACATAGCTCAAACTTTCACAGAAACTGTAAAATTTTGTTAACTTTTCAACATAATAAATCATTCATAAAAAATTCTCCAAACAAGAGAGATATGAATGATTTATCGGTCAGGTGTTAGGCCGAAAATACGTATAAATGAGAAATATGCATTTGAGTGGGCCAAAACAAGCCACCCGAATTTATGTTTCAGAAATATTTTTACATAGACACGTTAAGTAAAACCATAAAAACAACACTACACTAATTTTAACTAATCTACCATCGAAAAATCTCATTTTCGCAGCTGTTAAGAAAAAAAATAGACTCGTCTCCGCGAACCCTATTTCCTCATAAATAGTTTTGATATTTTTGCAATAAGGCACATAAAAACATGTATTTTTCTATGACAAAAAATAAGAAAAATCAAGTTAATCACTACAGTGCACTCACATAAATATTAACTATAAATTTCTAACTAAAATTTTGCTAAAAACAAATAAATATTTAATGTATTTTTAAAAAATTATGGATTTTATTTCAAACAAAATTGATAGCATGCATACATAGTTTTTTTTTTAATTCAATAGTTCGGCTACTTTAGGGGGTAAATCAATTTCTTCTAGGGAAAATTGAAATCATCCCCTCCTTATTAAGTCCAACATGAATTCTTATATAAATCTTCTTTTAGCAATAGTTCAATTCGAATTCTAAAACCCAATTTTTAGAGAAATCAATTTTGAGAGGGGGTTTTCTTTCAAAAACCCATTCTATTTTAGATTTTGACAAACCCTACATCATACCCACATATGGGGGGCATGGTATAGGGTATGTTCTTATGAAAAATCAGAAGAACTCGTGCTTACAAGTCTCAATTTATGTGTAGAGAATAGAACCCCTTAACTCTTTCGCAAAAATGCCTCATAATCTTGCGAAATTGAATTTCGTACATGAACCAGTTGCCCAACACGTGTGGTGACTATGCCAATAAACTCGTTACATTCCAACTACTCATGTGGATATCCTCCTTATTGGGCTAAGAGAGGGAATCACAAGGAAAGTGTTGGGAAAAAAAGAGGAGGAAGGAGAGGAATCAAGGGAGCAAGGGAAAAAGGGAGAGCAATAGGGAAAAAACTCAAAAGGGGCAAATAGGGTGGGCATGAGCCCCTCCCATGATTTTATAGAAGCTAGGGTGAGGTCAAGGGCTAGGTTAATCTCAATCCTTTATCTCAATCAAGGTCTTCTTTCTATTCTTCTCATTTTTCTTTCTATTTCCTTTTATCTTTTCTAATTTCTTTTTTTTTGTATTTTCTTTTTGCTAGCTTAGGGTATAATATATACCATATGTATTTATTTCATACTATGTAGCTTACATTATATTAAATAGAGTATGGGCTGGTCGACCCCCATGGGGTTAGACCTTTCCATAATTTAGATTTTCAAACTTGCTTGCTTGGCAAGCAAGTTTGACTATTCATTTCTTTTTTTCTTTCCTTTTACCATTATCTTTCTATTTTTCTTTTATTTCAGCCATCTTCATCCTAAAACCATCTAGGAGGGGACGTCTCTCTCCCCTTGGGAGGCTACTATTTGAACAAGGTAAGTTTTGACTTTTTAAAACATGGTTTAGTTTTTTTTTGGTAAGTTTCAAAATAACTTTGATTTTAAAGCTAGGTTTTATTTTAACATTTAAAAGTTGAATTGGAGTGCCACATAGGATGAGACTGCCCACATATGGACTCCTATACTTTTATAAAATTTAATTTACTTATAATTTCCATTCTACTTAATTAATTTTTAATTAATTAAATTTATAATTTGGATTTCAATTCTTTCAAAACTAGATTTTAGGTTTAAGTGAAATGACCCTAAATGCAACCTAAATTAGATTAAAATATAGGTAAATGTATCTATTAAAAAATTTGGATTTACATACATTAGTTATTTATTATATAATTTTCTTTTCTAGAAAATCATGAATTTTTGAAAATGGGGATTTCACCAGGGTCGATAGAACCCTTGGGCGTGTGAGTGTATTTTATACATTTATTTTTTTTCTAAGTACTCCATACCCTATAGCATAACACTTAGGTCAAATTATTATTTTTAATTTATCACACATAAAGAAAATTATGAAAATTTATGAAAAATCCTCGAAAATCATGGGTATTACAATTTTAATTTTCTTATGATTCCGACATTGGGTGATGATGTCCAATGTTCCAACCTAGGGTGATGATGTTCGAAGTCGGTCGAGGAACATGTGTGGGATCCTGATGCATAATAAAACACAATTGTACGTGATTAAGATATAACTGAGATCTACCTTAGACCTCAAGATTTTTTGCCCGTGTCAGTATTCGTGGAGTGGTCAAGATAAGAATTTAAATTGATTTGTGTTAAACATGTATATGCATTCAAAAAAAATTGTCAATATAGAAATAAAAGTTATTCATGTATCATATTCTCATTGGCTCATGCATTGGTACATCTATTATATATGCATTGATTCTTGTATCATGTGATATTGCAAGTATATTTGAATTTGTTTATGTGGCAAGCCTATCTAAATTATTATGTGTGCATAAATGTTTTTTAAACTTGATGTTTGGTGATTTTATGTTTTATTCTCTACTCTTGGATAATGTGAGATTTCATACGAGAATTGAGTTCTTACCTGTTATTTAATATTTTTTGGATATTGAAGCCCGGGCTTAACCAAGCAATTGATGACGCAACTAGTTTGCTGAAGATGGCCGAATTTATGGTGGTTGTTGGATTTCTAAATGTTATGGGATTGATTTAAACTTTGTGAGCTTAAAGTTAAAGTTTATTAAGTTCATATATGGTTTTAACTAGTTTATTTTAAATTATTGTTTGAAATGTATGGATGTTGTTGGAATGTGAATCTGTGATGTGCCCCAGATTCGTGGGATGTTTTTCATATTAAAAAAATAGTATTTTGTTTCTCTTGACAAAGAGATCTTGTCGTTGGTATCTCTTTTGCAAACTTAGTTGTAGTGGACTATTAAACGCTAGCGCTAATGCATAAGCTAACCTCCTAGAGCTTAGTCTGGTTGGAGCTGAACCATAGATGAGTCCTGACATCATTCACTTCCTTTAAAAAAAAGTCACTGTGTTTTGGACGGTGAATTTGAGGTCGTTACATCCTCTCATAGGAGGAACACCCTATTGCCTTTATAAGCAAGGCGCTGCTGAATAGGAGTCGACCCTTGTCTACCTATGACAAAGAGATGTTGGCCACAATATTAGTTGTAGAGAAGTGGCACATACCTCTTGAGCATAAATTCATGATTTGAGTTGTCTTCAGGTTTGCACCTTCTCACCACTATTGATTGTTTGATTTGGAACCAAGCGTGTGCAGCCGGGAAGGGCCACATTGTCATACAACAGATGGTAAGTGAGTTGACTTCAAACATGAAGAGTCACCATAACCACACAGTTAGAGATAAGGTCTTGTTCTACAAAGGACATATCTATATTCTACTTGAGATACATATACTTCGGTGCCTTTGGCATAAAGTGCATGATACTCCTTATGCTGGATACAGAGGGGTATCCAAGACATACCAGTGGCTAAAAACATAATTTTAGTAGCCTAGTATGAAGGGATATATTTGCGAGTATGTGCAAAAGTGTTTGGTATGTCAAGCAAACAAATATTAGGCTATCAAACTGGTTGAGTTGTGACCGTTGCCTACTTTGGAGCATGTTTGTCTAGACATATCTATGGAATTCATGTCGGTCCTATCTGCGTGTGAGCAGAAGGAAGTGATTATGATAGTGGTGGATCATTTTTTCATATATGCACACTTTATCCCACTGCTTGGAGAATACTCCGTCGATTTGGTTGCACATTAGTTCGCGAGTCATGTGGTCAAGCTCCACAGTTTGCCCAGGAGTATTCTCAGTGACTGATACTCGATTTTCTTGAGTTAGTTCTGGACCACTTACTTTTCTTTGAGTGGTATCAAGTTGAACTATAATATCACCCATAGACTGATGGTCAAACGAAGATTGTGAACAAGGCATATGAGACATATCTCCATTGTTTTGTGGGGGGCCTTCTAAACAAAGGACTTCAGTTCCTTCTGTGAGTAGAGTATGCCTACAACACGAGTCATGAGTCAACCATTAACATGACTCCCTTTGAGGCATTGTATAGGTTTTCACCATCGTTGGTGATGGCCTATGAGCACGGGAGTGCTACATCTCCCAAAGTTGATCGAGACCTGAGAACACAAAATGAGAATTTTGCTACCTTGAGGCAAAATATTGCCAAGACCCAACAACATATGAAGCCGATCTATGACAAAAGTCGTCCAGACAGATCAATTCAGGTAATAGATTGGGTTTGGTTGAAAAGGAAGCCCAAAGGCCAGAAGTCCCTCTTTGCCCAAGCTACCATAAGCTTCCTGCGAGTATGAACACATGATTCAGAAACATCTTGTACAGTGGGACAATGAGGGCAAAGACACTACCATGTAGGATTGGGAGTTTGATTTGAAAAGAAGATTCCCAAATTTTGGACCTTGGTGGCGAGGTACCTCATAGCGTAGTGGATCTGTGATGGTTCAGAGTTTGATAGAAGATCCAATTCTAGTGCCCAAGATCCAAACATCACTTTCATAACCTTCTGAGGGTCGACCAACACAGTGTGGATCCTAGTTTGATGATGTGGTAGCTGACATGACTTCTCTAATGGTAGACAAGTCAAAGATCTAGAGTCTAAATCAAGAGGAGAAGTAGGACACATGTCAAGCCTAGAAAGCATGACAATTAGGAAGTGGGGTTTACATAGAGGGCATGTAATCTTATAGAGGCCTTTGGGACATCCTTTAGTGATAAATTTAATTATTGTTAATTAAGTTTGGTTAATTATGGATGAGTCATTTATTTGGTTTGTTCTTGTGATGAGTACTAGTCTAGTTGGTCTTTTGACTTTTCTAATTTGATAAGGTTTTATGTAATTAGGACTTAACCCAAGCTCTACCTATATAAGGAGGTCGTGGGGAGCCATATTAAGTATTGAATATTGAATTAAAGTTTCCTCCAAGGCCTAGTCGTACTTCTCTTCTCTCATTTTTCTCATTCTCTTTGAAATATCTTCCTCTTTTAAAGTCTTCTTCTCTTCTCTTTCTTTGATCTCACTTGGCACTACATGTGTGGTCATGGATCTAGCTTATGTAATACCCCCAAGATTTTTTTACATTTTAAAAATATGTAAAAATTTTAAAACTTTTTCTTTTATCAAACAATCATTAGCGAAAGCCTTTGTAACTTGGGTTTAAAACCTAAGGCATGTTACATATGTGAATCTGTAAACACCTCAAATTTTCCAAGTACATTCCAGACACCCTCATTTCATAGATGCCAGACCCCTGCAGGGCAATGTTGAGTCTCACCTCTAGGTCTACTCCAGTCTAGAGGTCAGTTTACCCCGTTTAGCTAATAAATTACCATTTTACCCCTAAGTCACACTTAGATCTTTCGTAAGTTAGGTTTAACCAAACTCATCTGTAGTTCAGAAAAGTTATAATAACCATCATTTCTAGCTCCTCTGAGCTCACGATTTGTGAATCCTGACCATTTTAGCTAATTTAGCTCATTTCAGGCGAAATAAGCTCATTTTAGCTCAAATCTTAACCAAACTATCCTGGAGTCAGTCAAATCCATTAGATCCCATCTCAATGAGTCTGATCTAAGTTCACCAGGAGTTTGAACAACTCAGTTCCAGTTCAAAGTCACTCAAGCCTTTGTTTCAGCTCGTTTTGAGCTCATTTTAGCTCGATTCAATCCAAATCGAGTTGACTCCAACTGATTGAGCTAGTGTTTTAGCTCTGATATTAGTTGGTTTGAGTATAACTGACTTCAGATTCAGTTCATTCCGATTCAATCCAGCTCAAATTAATTCAGACTCGTTTTGTACTATTTTCTACCACCGTGTAGGGCAAAAACGAAAAAATACAAATATCTCTAGAACACTATTTCTGACATTTTTCTGAACTGGGGCAACCAAATCTGTAAATTGAAAATGTTTCATGATTGAACTAAGCAACTTATCCCATAAATTTGGGAGAAATTGACTCAGTTTAGCTTCTAAAACTCAAAAATTACAGAAACTTGTTTGTCAAGACTCCATTTTCTGATTTCAAAATTTATTTCTCAATGTTTCAATTATATCTCGAGTTTTAAAAATGATTTTCAAGATCTGTAAAAAGGAGATGCTTCTTTCACATTCATTAATTAAAAATTTCATCATGCTTCAATAATGGGCATATAATTCTCTGCATAAAATCAAACTTTTTCAGTATATATACACAGTCTGTAGATTATTCGTAATGACACTAATATCAATGAATAAATTATGCAAGTATTTGGGAATCGGTTCTTAAAACGGTTCCAAACTAGCAAAAAGTTCAACTCTTTCTGACTATTACATATGTTAATTTTTTTTATTTGGTAAATAAAGCTAAATTTTTCACAATTTGAATAAAATTTTGTCAGCTTTCCAATGCCATAAACCGTTTGTAAAAATTCATTTGTATGAGGAAGTTACAAACATTTTACTACAGACCTATACTTTTCTATTTCGGCTGCCAGAGAATAATGTTCAGTCCATGAACAAAACCTAACTTTCACAGTAGATATAAAATTTTGTTAGCTTTCCAACGTAATAAACCGCTCATCAAAACTCCTTTAGATGAGAGAGATACACACGATTTATTGGTCGGGTGTCAGGCCAAAAATACGTAATACCAGGCATATGCATTCGAATGAGGGTAAAACGGGTCATCCGAATCTATATTTCTGACTTTTTTTGCATGAATTAAATAAAAATAATAATAAAATTTACACTGCACTAAACTAGAATAATCTACAATGGACAAATCTATTTTTCTCAACCATTTGGCAGGAAAAACAGTCCCGTCTCACATAGGGCTTAATTTCTAAAAAATAATTTTGGTAAATTTCACAATATAATAAGTAAATCATGTAATTTTCCTATGAATAAAAATTAAAAAATCATGTAAAAATTTTAGAATATCTGCATGCACATACTCTATAATTTATAATTCAATATTGCATAAACATAATTAGATATATCATGGGTTTCACTAAAATTACCAATTTTTTTTCTAAGAAACCCGATAAAACTAAATACGTAATATCTAAGGAATTTGACCGTGAAAATTCTTCAATTTTTACAAAGCATCTATACTAATATGATCTACTAAACCAAATCAAGATTTGCAAAAAAAAACATTGAATAACCTAAGTATTTGAAGATTTTATAGTTTGATTTTTTGAAAAACCGATTTTTAGGAAGAATACAAATTTTTAAAGGGGTTTTTGTCTTGAAAACCTGTTTTGTTTTCATACTTTGATATCCCTAAGCCAAACCCATGTATGGGAGGCATGATTTAGGGTCTATATTTATGAAAATTTGATGAAATTTGTGCCATGAATTCTATTTCACAAGTAGAGCATAGATCCCTTTACCTCTTTGACGAAAAACATTCCTACGAGCTTAGGTTGTTCTTTTCACACGAACCAGCCATTTCACACGAACCGCGGCCTCTTTATGCTCCCTTCATGCACGTGGAAGCATTCCTTGCTGAGCCAAGGGTGAAACACCAAGGATTTGGTGTAGGGAAAGGAGAGAGAAGAGAAGAGGAATTTGAGAGAAAGGCTTAAAGAAAATAAAGAGGATCAAATTGCGGGGGGTGCGCCCCTCATCCCTTTTTATAGGCCTTTGGTTAGGTCAAGGGTTGGGGTTAATCTCAGCCCTTGATCTAATCTAGGCTAAATTTTCAAATCTCTTATTGCTTTTCTTTCCTTTTTTTTTGTTAATTCAAGCATACTATATATCACTATATATCATATATGTTATATATATTACGTAGTATGATATATATTTCATGCTATACGAAGAAAAGAAGGATGGGTCAACCCCCTTTCTATTTTAAAAAATTTCAACTTGCTTGCTTGGCAAGCAAGTTGACTCGGTAAGTTTTTTTTTCTTTCTTTCCTTTTTCCTCTATTTCCTTCTTCTTTCCTTTGTCCAGCCCTTGTTAGGTCTTTCTAGACCCATTTAGGCTAGACGTCTCCCCTTATGGGGCTTGATTTTTGAAAAAGAAAACTTTTGACTTTTAGCCTTGTTTTAGATTTTTAGTAAGTTTTAATTTAACTTAATTTTAAAGCTTTAATTTGTTTTTATAATTTAAAGTTTTAAATTGAATGTCACATAGGATGGGATGACCCACCTATGGACTCCTACCACTTTATTAATTCTAGCTAATATTTGAATTCCATTCCATTAAATAAAATTCTAATTTAATTTCAATTAAAATCAAATGAAATCTTTCACAAATTAAAATTATAAATTTACATAAAATGTCAATAAATGAAATTTAAGTTAAGCCCACACACAATTAAATTTCATTTAGAAATTTTCAAATTTATATATAAATAAATTATTTATTTTAATTTATTCCTTAAGGGTTAATTCAAATTTCTCAGAAATTATCTCTGAAAAATTCGAACTCTATAGGGTCAATGAGACCCTGGCAGGTATAGGGTATTTTCTTCTATATTTAAATTTTTTTCTAAATCCTACAGAGCTTCTAACTCAGTACTTACTTAATATTTAAAATTTTATTTTATCACAAAATAAGGAAAAATACAAAATTTATGAAAATGCTTCAAAAAATTATAGGTATTACAATATGCCTATGTGTTTGATGTGTATTTGAAATGTGTTTTACTGTTATAGAGCAAATCCTTTTGTTTAACAATTTAACAATACATATAAAAAGAACTTATGAAATTTACAACTAAAATTCATCCATAAACATAACAGAACAAATATAAATTCTGTCAACCTTACATGCAAAATTGCAATTAAGTTTTTAATACAACCATTAATGAACTTTACATCCAAATGACATCTCAATTTTTGTTTATTCAGTCAAAATTACATCTATATTTTTTATTGTCAGAATATAATACACATAGCCATCAATGTATACTCCCTAGGATTATTTAGAGCTCAACTAACTTCACCTTGCCATATGACACCTCATCGTCTGATGCCATCTCTTCCTCCCCATTAACCATCTCTTCCTTCCCCTCAACCATCTTTTTGGTCCACTACAAACAAACATTATTCCTCTCATGTTTATAAAATTTCACCATACGCTTCTTATAAATAGGTATATCATTATGAAAAAAGGGTTATCAGTAAACAACTAACAATAGCTGACATAAAAAAAATAACAAAACATGACATACACCATACCTATATGAAATTTAATTTTTCTCCTAAGTCCAAGAATTGCGTATACATTAAGACAAATATTCCATAATACTTGTATCATTCATATACCAGGTCAAGAACAAGTACATGTATACATTAAGTTAACAAACATGTGAAAAGTAATTATAAGTTCGTTTGCTTAAAAATATCTTGCATAAGAGTAGGTCATCTAGTCGGTGTAAACGTCATAGCCAAACTACCTTGTAAAAAAATGAACCTGCAATACAACATTTATCCTAACAAATACTTGAAAAAATAGATATATTATTAAATAAATAATGTTATCATACCATATCTCCAATGTTTTGATCAACAAGATCTATAAACCTCATAAAATTGCACAACCTAAACTCCTTTGCATTCATATTCATTTCTCAAAGAACCAAAAGATAATTACTCCACTTGACAGGAATCAAGATATGCAACATACATCAAGTTTAAGGTCGTTGTGTAGTTGGAAATTTATGTTATATAAACATAAATGTTAAACACACCTTGTGATATTTATAGAATGGATACGACAACTGGTCATTTTCTAAGCAATTGTGAGCCTCTTCTTGATGTTTTGTTATTTGGAGCATTTTTTGTGAATTTCAATGTTAACCGATTAGTTTTTATTAGACAATAGAAAAATAATAGAAACTTCGCTTTCAAGACTTACAGAAAAATATGAAGTACAGTAAATGGTCTTTGGCAGTCTGTGTTATGCTTGCATTTGCTCTAGGTGATACTTTTGAAGTCTCTCTATGAATATTTTGCATCATCAAATTCATGTTAGATTTAAATGAATCCACATACAATCATAACAACCAAACAACCAAATAACTAAACAACATATGATATACTGACTTTATTGACCAACATTGTTGCTTCTTCGAACACAAGCACTTCACTATATTTTGGCATTGGGTCTGGTAACTTGAGATTGCAGGCTTTTTTTTGTGCCACGTTTATATATAGTATATTTCACGAGATACTTAAAATATACATAGCAGATATAAGACATTTGAGCAGTTCATTGAAAAACACTATATAAATTACAAAAAGCAATTCATTAAAAAACACTAGCTAAATATTTTCTCAAAGAATAAAATACTCATACATACTTTTATGAGTGTTTTCACCTGTTTTGGCCAACCGGATCACATAACATATCATTGAGTAAAAACCACTCAGAAAACTAATGACCCACAATAACCGCTATTCAATGCTTGTGCATAGTCACCTGCAACATCTAACTAATTGAATGCTTGTGCACAGTCAACTTAAGCCCCAACATATTAAGACAAAACCACTTAATATTGAGTACAAAACAAGTAAACAAACATAAGCAATTTTTGAAGGAGATGCCAAGATCTTGCAACAGGTAACGAAGGATGTGATTCAACAAGTGATAGAGCAGGTGATGCACACTCAGACACTCATAACACCTGGTGGCAGCTAGATGAAGTCAACTGTGACATTGGGACCCCCTCTAAGAGGAGTGGATATAGGTTAACATCCAAAGTATCTTTCAAGACAAACGGTATATGGGAGTACACAGTGGATACTTCAACATGTAATACAATTGAAGCATGATATTTTTCCCATGATAGGAAGTTGGAAGAAAGGGAACAATCAACATAGTAAAAAATTCTAAAGAATATAGGACCAAAATGAAAAGTTATCATAGAAACAACTCAAATGAACGTCTACCATCGACTATTATAAGCCTTGGAATGAAGGGATCCAAGAAGGGAGTTTTCTATATAATTGTTACATACTTTATAAAATTTTGTTAGGCTTAACATTATCTACAATTATTGTAAAAACTCACCTTTTGGTTAAAAACCTAGCACAATTAGTGAGAGGGGGAATGACCAACATTTTGAAATATCAACCCCCGGACTGACACCCATTGACAAAAGAGTAGTTTTTTGTATACAAATTATAACAAATATTGGATTAATGAATAGGTAGGGGTTTGCACTTAGTAAACCCTAAATGGTAAATTCAGTGTTAAATATTAAATAAAATATAGGGTTACATAAATAAAACACCCACATCAGAAATACATTCACAATAACAACCAAACAAAAATATTACACTGCAGAAAAATAAAAAACAATGGTAATCAAGGAAATAGAGCAAAAAAACTAACCAAAAAAGTCAATTAGCATTGGAATAGAGCGAAAAAACTTTCACACGAATCTTTGCAAGGGTACAGAAAAAAAGGTTAGGGTTCTAGAGAGAAAATGGTTACTGCTCTTTCAACATATAAATGAAGAAAAGAAAAAAATGAACACAAATGCCTATATGTATAGGTAAATTCACATGCTAAAACAGAATCTCACATCGCTTAAAGTCGACACCATGAGAAAGTTTGTGAATTTCATGAACTTTTCGTGAATTTCGCATTGAAAATAGACTTTTACAACCACCAACGCAAAACTCTTGACGAAATTCGCAAGATATTTTTGCAAGAAGTGTCACAAAATTCATAATTCTACATGGTGGTTAAGAAAGAAGCAAGGAGAAATTTTGCACGGGGATTGATGAAATTTGCACTCTAATCACCTATATATACACATACATTTGCACACTAAAACAGAATTTCACATCGCTATAAGTCATCAATATGCGAAAGTCCGTGAATTCCTCAAACTTTTTATGAATTCTGCATCGAAAGACAGACTTTCGCAACCATCAGTACAAAACTCTTGCAAAATTTATAAGAGATTTTTGCAAGCAGTGTCACAATTTTTGTACTATAGATGCGCAATCGTGGAGCTTTTGCGAAAGTAGTCATTTTCACATTGTATATTGTGAGAAATTCGTGATTTCTAGAAAAATATCGTGCAAAATTTTTTGGTGAGATTTAACAATACTGGGAGAGTGGCAATATAACGCATGAAAATCGAAAAGATTACTCGTGCTAAAAGTAAAAAGGTCGTGCAAAAAATTTTAGTGAGATTTATTGATACTCGGAGAGTTGCAATATGACGCATGAAAATCGAAGGATTACTCGTGCTAAAGGTAAAAAGGTCCTAAAAAAGTCAGGAACTAGTAAAATTGAGCATCACACAGATTTCAAAATTTGTGGGGCATTTGAGAAAACAGGTCAATTTTGCCCATAATCAACCAAGTCTATGCAGGACTAAGTGTATGGAATGACATCACAGAATTTAAAAAACAGTAATGGTGATCTTGTTCAAACTTACAAAATAGGCTCAAGCCACACAAAAACAATGTGTTCTGATGGGAAAGATAGGCACGTTAAGAAATAGATTTTACATCATAAAGTGTAGTTAGAACAAATGGTTGAAGTGTTTGGCTAGGTTTAAAGTCAAAATCCTGTTACTTTCAACTTTGAGATTTTTTTTTTTTTGTAAACGATTCATCTCATGCAAAAAATCTATTTTATTTTTTGTAGACTCAAACATTTCATGAGCTCAAGCACATCTCGGCTTGCCACAATCACACGACGGCTGGTTCAGCTTTTACCAGCCTTACCTATAACTGGGTGCAGATGACTCCGAATTGGGAGCAGTAGAGGGCCTTTAATCTCTTCCATGGATCTTTTAAAGTCCAAAATCACAATAAACAATAAAAAAAGGGACCAAACTACGACTTAATAGCCATAAAAACAAGCTCGGTGACTATTCATAAAAAAAAGTGGCCAGAATAGCCCAAAAGAGCTCCGCTCATCCGGCTAGAGAGGGCTCCAAACTGCACCAAGTTGAAGGGACATCACGAGTTTGAAACCCGAGTGTGTATCCCTCAACGCATGACTGAAAGTAGGTATAATCGCTGGTGGGCAAGGGGGACCTGTGTTTTTATGCGCTGCGAAGAAGGTGCAGGTCAACCGAACAAAAAGAAAATCGACACTTTTTTCCCAGATCGCAAAAAGAAACCGACGAGAACTATTCTGAAACCTAAGGTGTTTTAGCAGTGTAAGAATTTGCCCAAAATCCTCAAAATTACACACAAGAATTGCCTTTTTTTTACGACGAGGAACTCACGCTGAAGGGAGGAAACCCCCAGGTGGAGCCCCATGACTACACTGCCTTACGTGGCCCACCTCTGAAAGCTACGGATACACCCGTACCCCAGTGGGTTTGATCTGGTTCCTTCATCTTAGCACCCTCACAACCACCCCGCTGGCCACAGACGAGAATTGTCAAATGGTCTGTGCAGATCATTTTGCTCAAGCTGTCCCATGGATGGGAACACATTATCAAATACACTTCAAGTAAACTATGAGAATACTAGTTAAAAAACCATCCGATCAAATGGTCGGATGCAATGTCATGAAAGAAGTACATTAAAACCCTACGCTGGTTGCTTAACAGTAACTGTGCCTGGATAACCCATTTTGGTCTCTCAATGGGTAAAAGCCATCAGTTGGTCTCATACTTGGGGTCAGCCATTACATAGTGGTAAGCAATTACCAAGACAAATATAAAGATGCCAAGGAAGTTGGCGAAGAAGCCCAGGTCGTTATCGTCAATCATCTGCACCAAAACGGCAATAACAAATCTGTCTCAGAAATATAGAACGGAAATAAAATGATGCAAGTATAAAACAAAAATTTAGTGATGGCTGAACTAGAGTATTTATGCATGAAGCCACATTCTCATGAACTCTTAAATAAAAATTCAAGACAAGGAAGTTACAGAGAATCCCGTAAAAATTTAAGGTGTACAAGGTGACCCAGGAAAAACTGCAAGAGCATTCGAGTAGGTTATGCTAGTTTTAATACCCACATCTTCCAGCTTCAACACAGGCAGATGTCATGATCGGTGTCGTACAATCTTAATTTAATCATAAGTTAAACAGGTCTAGATTACCACTTAGTACACTATAACTGTTGGACCCCAAAATGAAGAGTGACCGTAGGCTAAACCTACACAGATTTGCACTACAAATTTCTTGAAGTCCTGGGCGAATTTCTTTACAACCATCTACGATGGCACCAAAAGAATGATGCATTCTGACTTATGTTTATGATGCTTATAATTCATCAGCTGAGACAAATCCAGTGGTCATAGCCATTAACTAACACATTCAACATCAAGCCCATGTCATGCTGTTAGTAAGATGCTTGGACTGTCTATATTTAGCTAACCAAAGATGGTTCTAGGAAGGCATGGCAAATTTAGGAGAAAAAAGAGTTTGCAAAAGCAATTTTCTACCCCACATTCATAATATTTTTCCAAGATAATACAACAATCAACATGGTGTGCATGTCTTCTACACAAAAATCGACTGGCTGGAGAAAAACCAACATAACACAAAAATAGATGAAATCAATCTTTTTGGTAGGCAGAGATGGAAAATTTTATATCCTTCCACTTAAAAGTAATCAACCCAAACCGAATAAATGGTCATTGCATTACTATCATCTATTATCACTTGCCAATGAAAATACATTTGCTGACAATGCCAAATGAAATGACGCATATCAGCTAACACAGACATAAAAACTAGCCAAATGATAACAAATACCCATAATATTGCTCTCTCTCTCTCTCTCTCTCTCTCACACACACACACACACACACATGCCACATGGATACAGATGTGGGAGTGGGACACGATGCAGATACACTTAGTAGTTTGACACAATAATTTTCAAAAATTACGACACTGGGGCACGGTTGTACTGTACACACATAGATGCATGTATTGTGAATGTGTGTAAAACAACAATCTTAAATCACTACAATTAGGAACATCAAATAATGACGCTAAGTTGAAATTAAAATGTAATGTAATTGATGACAAGTTTTTAAAAGGAAAAACTTGTGAATATGAAATAAGTAAATAAGATCATAATAGAAAATAGATGAAGTTAATGACACAATGTTGACTGTGCATGAAACTGGTTTGACTATGTCAATGAAGTGTCGTATCAAGTCAATGAAGTGTTGTATCATGTCCATGAAGTGTCCGAGTGTTGTGTCGTGTCGATATGGGGTAAACATGCTACGCCGTGTGACACACACATGTACATGCGTGCATGCAAGCATACATATGCACGGGCACGCGCATACATGCAATGCATGCCACTACTACTGTACCTTCTAGCTAAGCTAGGACACCACTCCCACTTAGTCATGTTGGTGAGACATCAATACTGACACTTTTGGACACTCCAGCCATCCCTTTATGGAGTGTTAATGCCTTCATAATAGATTTATCTTTTTTCTTTTAACTTAATAATTTTTTATGGATAATTTTGTTTAAGTTACAAACATCTTGTTCACTTAACATTTAAACCATGGTTTTATGGTTTTATCTGGGTCATAAAAGAAAGTATTTGGGAATAAAAAAAGTAGTATTTATTGACTCTTGTTTTTGTACTTCAAACTACTTTTGACACCCCTTCCCTTCACAGCCATCCCTTTATGGAGTGTTAATGCCTTCATAATAGATTATCTTTTTTCTTTTAACTTAATCATTTTTTATGGATAATTTTGTTTAAGTTACAAACATCTTTTTCACTTAACATTTAAACCATGGTTTTATGGTTTTATCTGGGTCATAAAAGAAAGTATTTGGGAATAAAAAAAGTAGTATTTATTGACTTGTTTTTGTACTTCAAACTACTTTTGACACCCCTTCCCTTCATAGTCTGATGTTTAAATATCTTATACCCTCCCTCTCTTCTTGATGTCCAAGTCTGCAAATTTATCTTACTCTTTTGAGATGTATGCATTTTTGTGTTTCTGCCTGTGCCTGTGTACACGGGTGCGAGTGCACTTGTGTGTCCCTGTATCTATTTTTCAAGCCTTGGCATGTTTGACAATCTTAGTTGTCAAAGGTGCTAGGCGGAGCCTAGGCGATGAGTCCCTAAAAAGACTAGGCGAGGCCTATGCAGGGCCTAGGCGGACTAGGCAGTACCCCAAATAAAAAATTTAAAAAACATACAAATTATATAATCAAGCTATTAAAATTAATAACAAACATATATATAACATAAAATCAATCAACAACTATGTCACATGGGTAAGGGTAAGGGTGCGGGGGTGGGGGTGCGGCAAAAAAAATAATAATTATATATATATATATATATATATATATATATATATATATATATATATATAATTTGTGCAAGGGAGGGGTCGAGCCCCCTCCCTGCCCTCCCTGTTGGCAGGGGAGGGGCCGAGCCCCCTCCCTGTCCTCCCTCTTTGTACAGGGGAGGGGCCGAGCCCCTCCCTGCGTTCTCTGTGTGCAGGGGATGGGTTGAGCCCCCTCCCTGTCCTCCCCGTTGGTGGGGGAGGGGACGAGCCCCCTCCCTGCGCTCCCTGTTGGCAGGGGATGGACCGAGCCCCTCCCTGCACTATCTGTGTGCAGAGGAGGGGCTGAGCCCCCTCCCTGTCCTCCCTCTTTGTGCAGGGGAGGGGCCAAGACCCCTCCCTGCACTCTATGTTGGCAGGGGAGGGGCCGAGCCCCCTCCCTGCACCCTCTTCGTATAAGGGAGGGGCTGAGCCCCCTCCCTACGCCCTCTTTGTGCAGGGGAGGGGTCGAAGAGGAGGAGAGCAGAGAGTGTACCTGAGGAGGAGAGCAAAGGCGGAGCGGTCGGCGGCGGCGGCCAACGGAGGCTTCAGGAGGAGAGGAAGGGAGGATTAGGGCAAAAAAAATTGCCCTAATCCTCCATCAGCAACATATTTCATCAGGCATAATTTTTTTTTTAAAGTTTAAAAATTAGACACAAATGACCCTGGGTCGGGTTGACCGCACCGGGTGCCGCACCCGCACACACACCTGCGTCGCGTCGACGAGGGTGCTTCACCCAGTTTGTCGAGTCCCTGTGACATAGATCAACAATAAGCAATAGACAAATAATAACATGTTGTCGAACACCGTAAAACAATTATATTACATAAAAATAGTCAAATACATAACTCACACACACACACACACACACACACATATATATATATATATATATATATACACACACACAAAATATTGTAAATTTATAATATATGTTTATGATATGTTAATATATATAATTATATACATTTACACAAAAAACATACATGTGTGTGCAACTGCGCATCAGATCGAGAGACTACATCAGCTAAGCCGCCTAGGCTCCGCCTTTGACAACTAAGCGGAGGGGTGAAAGGAGGAGGAAGAAGAAAAAAATAAAAACAAAAGAAAAAAATGAGAGAATAAAAAAAAAGCTTTTGGGGCGGGAGGAAGAAGAAAAAGAAAAGAAAGAAAAAAGAAAAAAAAAAGAGACAAAAAAAATAAAAATAAAAAATCATGACAACTATGTCCCTGCAGCTTAGGCATGGACAGCCTAGTCACTGCCTAGGCAGCCTAATTAAAAAAAACAGGGGTCTAGGTGGTGGCCCTACGCCTAGCCGGCCTAAGCGCAACTTTTAACAACTAAGTTGACACTTCGTAACCATGTTTGATACGGACATCCTTACCCATGTCTGGTAAACACAGATTTATAGTATGTAACTGTATTAACCAGAAATCATTGACAAAAAATGAGAAACAGTCATCAGATGAGATTGTCAGATTCCACCATTATACAGTACCTACTTGTATTAACCAAAAATCATTGGCGAGAAATGAGAAACAGTCATTAGATGAGATTTGCAGATTCCACCATCACAAGTGGCAGGACATAGATTAGTAGATTGTAAGATTATTTTTCTGAAAGACAACCATCATAACTTTCTAAAGAGTTTTGGCAGACATTGGCAATTCTTAAATGAAACCTTCAACTTTTTTAATTGATCGTTAACTTCCCCTCCATGGCCTTGAAGCCAATTGTTAGTTATGACTTTTTTCATCCATCAAATGACCTTGGTTGTCAAAGGCGGGCGCCTAGGCGACCTAGGCACAACCCCACCGCTTGGGCGACCGGGTTTGGGCGGTGGGGCCTTATTTTACCCCCTACATGCCGCATAGGCTTAAGCCTAGGTTGGTCCAACTTTTTTTTTTCATTGACTTATGTCAACATATAAAATAGGGAAAAGGTCCCTTTTCACCCTTCTCGTGTCTCCTCTCTCTCGCTAGGGCAGAAAAAGAAGAAGAAGCAGCAGCTACGCTACAGTACAGGTACCTGTCTCTCTCACTCTCATTTATGTCTTTTTTGACACTCATTGAGTGGGTTTGAAGATCTGGATTTCATTAAATGAGTGAAATTAGAAAAACTTTTTTTGGATTTAAAAAACTGTTGCTTCTTTGCGGTTCATGTTAAACTGAGATTGGCTAAACACTTTTTTTACTTATACTAGCAGATGTAATTTCTGACAAAGACAAAACTTGGATCCATTTTAGAACTTTCAAAACATTTGTTCTTTGCTTGGTGGGATATCCCTTTGCTTTGTATGGATTCTTGGTTGAATTCCTGAGGCACCTGCCACTGCTCTGACTCTTGTTGGTATCGGCATGTGATATGCAACACTTCAAAAACAACAATCATAGTGGCTATAGTTATTAATGTTATATCTTTATACCTGCTTATGGCATTTTTTGCATGCATGCTTCTTATCTTTTCTGTTTTTTGGTAACATATATAAGGTTTGGTGAAATGCATAACATGATTACTGGAGCTGCTCAGATGGATGGTTGGATACTCGTCGTATATGCTCCTAATGGGCCAATGACACAAACAAAGGAGCATATTTTGCTTGCACATCAGGTTGCTACTCCATTTCTGTGAGCTAGATATGGATGTTTCCATTGTAGAGCAAAATAACAGTTCATATTGTGTGTTCTAGGTAGGAGTGCCATCTCTGGTATGCTTTTTGAATAAGGTTGATGTAGTTGACGATCCAGAGCTTCTAGAACTTGTAGAGATGGATCTACGGGGTATTTTCCAGATGATCTATAATTATTGTTGTTGTCACTCTGATACTTTTATTAGGCATGACCAGAGTTACCGGAAGCGCCATAAGGAGTGGAGAAGCGTGCTTCTCCGAAACGCGTTTCAAAAGCGTGAAACGTCGTACTTCCGAAACATCTTGGGAAGTGCACAAAAAAAATGGGAAGCTCGCTTACTTCTTTTTTTATTTTTATTTTCTTTCGCTTTTTTTGCTTCCGGTTCGCTTCCTAGGTCGCTTTCGAGATGATTCCTGATTCGCTTTTAAGTCGTCCCACGCTTCCCGCCTCCTAAAATTTTGAAAGTGCCTTGCTTCCTGCTTCTGCTTCCCGAATCGCTTTCTCGACTGGCAACTCTGGGCATGACCTATCTCTGACACAATTGGTAATTGTTATTTATAGTTTACAAGCTATGTCACATGGGTGCGGGTGCGGGGGTGCGGCACTTTAAAAAAACTTGGGTGCGGGGGTGTGGCAAAAATATAAAAAATTATATACATATACATATATATATATAGGATTTAAAAAAAATGGGTCGGACCCTGGTCGGGTCTGGACCCGACCCAAACTGGATATCCCACCCCGTGCTTTTATAAAGCAACAAAGGGGTTAGGGTTTTCTCATTCGAGAAAACCCTCCCCACCTCCGTTGCCTGCCCTGGTCTCTCCTCTCGTCCGACCTCCAGCCGCCGGCTCGCCGAAGCGCCGACCAATAGCCTCTCCCCCCCCCCCTCCCCTGTGCTCGTCCCTCTCCCTCTCTCTATTACCCTCTCCTCCCCCTCGATTTCCCTCCCTCTAGAGCTCCCTTAGTCACTGGAACCCCACCGCTCGTTTCTCCCTCTCTCTCACGATGTTTTTTCGACAGTCGACCCCCCTCCCGCGGGCACCCAGTTCGTCGACGACTTCAACGCCCTCCACGGCCTTCTTAGGTAAACCCTCCTTCCCCCGAGTCTTCTTCTCTCTTCTCCTTCTCCCTCGACCCTCCTATTCTCAGGTCAAGGGACCAGAGCCACCTTCGTGGTGGTCCTGGGTCTGTCAGGGAGGGCGGTGCTGAGCACCTCCCCTCCCCCGACCCTCCTCATTTTTTTTTGGTTCAAAAAATGTACAGAAATGACCCTGGATGCGTTGACTGCACTAAGTGTCGCACGCGCACCGGCGTCGCGTCAACGCGGGTGCGGCACCCAGTTAGCCGAGTCCCCGTGACTTAGTTTACAAGGTTGACTAAACTAAGTGGTTCAATAATGTGTCTGCAAAATACAAACAAATTATGTTAAGAAAATATACATAACACTGGTTAAATATGATTCAAAAAAGTGATTTGTATTTTGTACAAGTTGTAAAGTTATTTATAGTCATGCCAATCAATATTAGCTAGTACAATTTGCTTGTCCTATACTTTTGGTGTGCAGGTTGTAACTTGTTTCTAATTCAACCTGTTCTGTTCAAATTTGTTTTATGGGCTTACATGTTCATTTTGTTTTATGTGTGTGTATGTGCATGCATATGCTCATGTAAAGCAACTATAATCTTCTTTAACTACCGTCTGTCGACCTTGTAGTTGCACTACTAGTCTCAGGGTACTTTAGTGTATGTTCTGGACCTTGTGATGTGTATTCGCTTATTTAATTATTCATTTCTTCTTTGTATTTGTCTATTGCTTGTATTATGTCTATTGTTGTTGACATGTTAATTTTTTTGTATACATGATTTTATTTTTTGTATATTGTTCATTCACATTGTTAGTTGTATGGTTTGTTTATTCAATTGTTAATTTATTCTTAATTTGTGTGAGCAGGTTATTTAATATAATTTCTTTATAGTGTTCGACGGCATATTATTTGTCTATTGCTTATTGTTGATTGATTTTATGTTGTATACATGTTTCTTATTAATTTCAGTAGTTTGTTTACATATTTTGTATGTTTTTTTAAATTTTTTTATTTGGGATACCGCCTAGTCTGCCTAGGCCCCACCTAGGCCTTTTTAGGGCCTCACTGCCTAGGCTCCGCTATGACAACTAAGCAAATGGCCCAACACACCTGACTACCTCTCAGTATATTTCCTAAAACATACTACTGCTGATACCTTCTTATACATGTCCTCAACCCAAGACTCACAAGCTAGTGTCTCACACTGCGTCTCTACTGCTGGAACAGAGTTGCCCCTTCCTTGACAAATAGGGCATACAGTTATTCCTCCCTCAAAAAACTGACCATATGCCTTACAGAGTCAGCATAAACTATTCACAGCAAGTGTTATGCAGTCCAAGATCTCCGTGAATGTAAACGAAATGAGAAATATGCTCATTTGAACTCCAAACCTTTATGTGCATAAAATTTAGTAGATGTTAGATCAACATACATCAACCTATAAAATATCATCATAAGATTGGTCTGTATTTCTGATTCAGTTTTCTCCAACTGTTAACTCAACTTATCTTCAGCATGAACATAGAGAATGAGGAAACCTCGCTACAAATGGAAAGAACCACTCGTGGCTTTCGCCCATAGCTACCATGGCTATAGCAACATCCAAGTTCCAACTCTGCTTCTTTTCCTCAATCCACTTTTACATGGTCACAAGTTGTTCTTAAATGCAAGTGTCTTATTCTTAAGAGATATTCCTGTATGGTGAAAGTCAATTGGACTAACAGTCAAACTACAACAGACTAAAAGAAAAGTTAGATCATTCCATGATCCCTGCAGAAAAGTTCAAGAAGACACCTGAAGGTCGTTCATGCAAGAGAAATTTGTAGTCGAGAAGAAAGGTTCAAAGGAGATGGTTATAAGAACCTAGAATAGAAAACTGCATATGTTCACATTTGCATGCTATTGAAAGTTCCATGCTGACATTAAATAGGTGGGAAAAAGGGGGACATACAAAAAATGCCAAAACAAATGGAAGAAAAAAATTCTTCTCATGTTACCATAAGAAGGTGAAAACAGTCAACAACAACAACAACAACAACTACGCCTTCATCCCAAAACAATTGGGGTCAGCGATATGAACCAAAAAAGAAATTCATTTTGGGTCTTCCACATGAATCCTTTTCATCCAATCATTTCTATCCAACGCCATGTCCTCGGTGAGGTTCAAAGCATTCATATCCTTTCCTATCATCTCCATCCAAGTCTTCCTAGGCCTACCCCGACCTCTTTTAACTAATATATTTTCCCATTTCTCCAACCTTCTAACTGGAGCATCATTAGGCCTTCGCCGAATATGTCCAAACCACCGTAAACGATTCTCTCGCATCTTATTTTCAATGGGTGCAACACCTACCTTCTTACGTATCTCTTCGTTCCGAATCTTATCTTTTATTGTATTTCCACACATCCATCTAAGCATCCGCATCTCAGCTACACTCATTTTTTGAATATGATGTCGCTTGGCAGCCCAACATTCCGTACCATATAGTAAAGCGGGTCTAATAGTCGTCCTATAAAACTTTCCCTTCAACCGCAATGGCATTCTACGATCGCACAGCACTCCAGTAGCACTTTTCCATTTCATCCACCCAACCTTTATCCTATGATTTACATCTCCATCAATTTCTCCATACTTTTGAATGATGGATCCCAAATATTTGAAATAATCATTCACCGGTATATCTTGCTCACCAAGCTTCACTACACTCCCATCACTACTTCGTTGCTTACTAAACCGACATTCCATATATTCAGTCTTACTCTTACTCAACTTAAAACCTCTAGCTTCCAATGTCTGTCTCCATAATTCTAACTTAGCATTAACCCCAGCTCTAGACTCATCAATCAAAACAATATCATCAGCAAACAACATACACCACGGTACATTTTCTTGAATTGATCTCGTAAGCTCATCCATCACTATCGCAAATAGGAAAGGGCTTAAAGCAGATCCTTGATGTAACCCAACCGTTATCGGAAAATTGGTTGTCACCCCTCCACAAGTGCGGACATTGGTTACTACTCCTTCATACATATCTTTAATTATACTAATGTACTTGAGAGAAACACCTTTCTTCATCATTGTCCACCAGAGAACGTCCCTAGGTACTCTATCGTATGCCTTCTCTAAATCAATAAAAACCATATGCAAATCTTTGTTCCTCTCTCTATATCTTTCAATAAGTTGTCTAAGAAGATGTATAGCTTCCATAGTTGATCTTCCAGGCATAAAACCAAATTGATTCTCCGATATCATGACAACCTTCCTCAACCTAGACTCAATCACCCTCTCCCAAAGTTTCATAGTATGACTCATGAGTTTTATACCACGATAGTTTGTGCAATCTTGTATATCACCCTTATTCTTATATAAAGGCACCAAAGTACTCTTCCTCCACTCATTAGGCATCTTATTTGTTCGCCAAATCAAGTTAAAAAGATTTGTCAACCATTCTAAACCTTTCTCTCCCAAGCATTTCCAAGCCTCGATAGGTATACCATCTGGGCCAACTGCCCTTCTTGATTTCATTTTCTTCAAAACAGTGATTTCACAAAAACTTCCTAATAACACCAAGAAACAAATGTAGATGAGCCAAGTCCTGGATCCATTTCTTTAATGGATACAACCATCTTCTCTAGAGCATTTAAAAGGAATGCCCTCATCTACTGTGCTGAAGGGCTTCTCCAAACAAATTTCAGTAAATATCACATAATATTAGAGAGGGCAACTAAATGTACAATTGCACATGCAAGACTATAATATTAAAACATCTCTAGTTATGTAGGAAGTTCCTTCGTTAGGAGAAACAACTTTGGCATCATCATTTTAAGCACATTCAAATATTTAATAATCACCCTTGTGGTGACATCGTCAACATCACAAATTCACCACCAAGGAGATAGATAGGAGGCTATTTAGCCCTGTCATCTTCAGCGTAAGAATTTGATGAGATTGTTAAGTTAACACCATTTGAGTGAGGTTCTTGAAAGAGGGCGATAGAGTCACACCTCAACTGTTACTTATCTTTTAAACTTGTATGTCACAAGGTTGACAGACTAGGAAGCGGGAAGCGATATGGGAAGAGGAAGCGAGAAGCGATGCATTTAAAAATGTATAGGAAGCGGAAAGCGAGGAATAAAAAAACAATATAAGAATTGAACATGAATCGAAATGGAACGCAAATAAAAACTAAAATAAAAGTGACTATTCTTAAATTTCATGATTTTTTAGTGTAAAAAATAAATTTTTAACAAAAATCTAGAAATGATGACTGCCAATTTAGAGAAAGCACATGGAAGTGAGTGAGAAGCGTGAGAAAAAACACATAAAAAATATGAAAAGTAGAGTGAGAGAACATATAAGAAGAATAGATGAAGCATGTGGAAAGCAAAAGAGAAGCGTGGGAGAATCGAGAATCTCATCAAGTTTCAAAAGCGAGGAGTATCGAGCTTCCGAAGCGAGCTTCCCTCCTTATGTCATAATTTCATCAAGAAATACTTGAGAACCAAGATTTGATTTTTTTTTCATGGCATCCTTATAGTGTAAATTGTCAACAATTTTTTTCAACGCCATCGTCAGACTGTTGTATATGAGGCAACTTCATCTTTTCCTTCATTGGCTGGACTCCTCTGTCATATAAAATGCTATTCTAGGTTTCTAGACCTATATATAAATGCAGCGAGATATGTCAATACTGAAAACTCAAAAGCTTTTTCCAGTCCAATATACCAATGACATTTATCTCCTTGTCAGCCATATCTAGAGATGCAAGTTCACACTTTGATGCTTCGATTGAACTTCTGGTTTAGGCATTGAGTTGAAAAAGCCAATTATGATCCTAAGGACACCATTTGGAAGAAGAGCTTGCCAAGTTTGGTATTCACATGAATAGACTCCGCTAAAAAACATTCAACAAGATGATGTATAGCATTTCCAGAGGATTCTCATTTATCTTTCATTCTTTATCTTTCCAAATATAGTTATGCCGAGAATGTAAGGCGTTAGAGAATCCTAGTTTGATGTGGCTAGGGCAGTGAAAATGGTGCGTCCGATCTACATCTGCCAAAAATAATAACTCTATTTCGCATCTAATGTCATCCTTTACCAGGAATTCGTGTAAAAAATTAGAAAAAACGGGATGTTCCTGGTTTCTCGAAAGAAGAAACCTCAGTATTCATGTATAAAGCAGAAAAAAGGGGAAATTCTTGGTTCTTCCCTTTTCACGGAACTTTTCGGATTCGAGTATTCAAAAGAAATTGAAGACGCGATTCTACCCACGTCGCGACCACCAGAACACAATATCAAGCATCAAGAACCCTAACTGAACCCTGAATTCCGGATCTCGCCCACCATAAATGATCAAAGAACAAGAATTTACAAGAGATTCCAAAAATAATCGCAAAAAGAACAGATAAAACAAAACAGAAGACCCTGAGCATCGGATCAAACGACATGCTTCAAAAAACCAAAAAAGCAAACCCTAAAGAGATCTTCGGGATGGAACTCACCTCGATCGGATCGGGCGATATCAGAGAGCAGGGCAGAACGGAGTCTGACTCAACGATCGGTCGATTGCAGCTAGATACGAGAGATCCCTCGTCAACGTGATCGGAAGAAGAGGGTTTATAAATGGGTCGGTTCCGGGTCGGGTTGTATGCAGCAGTTTCGAGTCTACATAACCGGACAGTGGGTAAAGGGAAAATGACGCGCTCGCACTCTACTACTCGTAGGGCTGTCAATGGTTCGGGTATGTATAGCGTACCCGACCCGACACGAACCTGAATTTCTGGGTATGAGCATGAAAAACACAATATTCGAGTCAACCTGAACCCGACCCGAGTAATATGCAGGCCGGGTTTGGGTCATGATTAATTTTTTGAAATTATGCTAGTCTGGGTTTGGGTGGGGATTTCTTTTTTGTGACCCGACAAAATCTGAGCCCGTAGATTTGTTATTTGGGTGGGTTTGGATATATCCTAATGAGCCAGGTACCTGACCAGTTGACAGCCCTACCTTCTGGTTTAGACGTCATTGGGCGTCCAACCTGTGTCATATATCTGAACCGTTCTGAATTTCGGTGCGTGCACATAAAACTACAGTGGAACTGGATCCGAATGAAATCCGATGATGTAAATTTGAGTCAGGATGTGAAATATGTTGGGTAATACTGAATCTGGTTGATGAGGACGAAAAACTGGGCTTTTACATGTAAGACATAAAAACAATAGGATCAGAACATAGATCTGATAAATATGTTTATTTGAATCTGAAAATTATCCAAATGAGGAAATCTGAATCCGATCCGAGTACCATTTTGGATGTTATTTTAAGAATCCATATCCAGAAATATAATGTTGGATTCGGATTGAAGGTTTGACCGAACCCGATCCATTTTCAGTACTATAGTCTATGCATTATACAGGTCAACCCCAACGCTTCGGGTTTGGCAAGACTCCATCTTTTTTTATTTGGGATTATCAAGATGGGGTTAGGCAGAACCCTACAAGTTACAAGAATCAATCAGTAGAATCGTTTACAAGGACAACGGAAACCAATCTGGTGGTTTATCCTTCCAACCAATGTTGTCAGTATCGGTATCCACCATGAATCGTTTGGCCAAATAATACCGATTTTCAAGTGAATCGTTTTGAATCGAATAAAAAATAATTAAAAATATTTTGTATCAATCAGAACATGACACATATTAAAATATTAAATAATATTTAAAAATAATTATAAGCATTTTTTATACTTATTAAAAAATAACCATCTAGGTTAGTATCATACGAATTTGTTGCAGATACGATGCATGTCGACCTATTCAGGTCAATACTGACAACATTGATCACGACCTGGGGACCATAGTGACAAATATGGAAAGATTTATGACAATCTCACGACCTGGGGACCAAAGTTTAAAATCGCAATTTCTCACGAGATTTATGAAAAAAACATATTAAACTATTTATCATGAAAAAACCATGCATTTTTATTTTTAAATAATTTTTATTAATATTTTCTTATAAAAAAATCATTTTTATATTTTTTATTTTTTTTTATTGCCAAGATTTTAACAAAAAAAATGTGAGATTTATGAACATTTTTTAATTTCTCACAAGTTTTTTGAAAAACAAGATTTAGCCGATAAAAACGTTTGTCACAATGTTGGGGACCCTAGTTTCTCAAGCTGCATTGGAGTATAGATGAACTCTTTTGGAAAATACACATTTAAATGTATGCAAGCTCTAGCAAAGTCAATCACGCCTCTGTTAGATTTTCCTTTCATTGCATCGTTAGTTACTCCAATAATATCATGTCTACCCTTTTCCACTACACCTCTTAACTCTTAGGTGCCCAGCTACCAATGGAAGCGCTTTGGCCATCCATAGTGACCTTGATGGACAGCCAATGCAAAAAATGCGAAAAAAAAACTCATTAAAAAGCGAGTCTTTCTGCTTTTTAGGCTTTAGCCGCGCTTTCAAAGCACCGCTAAAGGTCCCAGTTTGCTGAAATCTTTAGCAGCCCTCAAAAGCATCACTAAAACACTTTTTAAAATGATGTCCATGTCCTTTAAGCATTTTACTGACGCTTTTCAGCGCCGCTAAAGGTCCCAGCGGAACTGGCAGCGCCGCTAAAGCCTTAAAAAAACAGTTTTTCCAACATTTTTTGTCTTTTGTGCTGGCCATCCATCCAGGATGCGTTGGACAGCTAGTATGATTGCGCTGGTAGTTGCACACTAAGGGTTGCATAGCTACAACTCTCTCTCTCTATCTCTCTCTCTCTCTCTCTCTATATATATATATATATATAATGTGTTCCTTAGGCCTCCTTTTTTCATTAAACCCCTTCAAAAATCATAGTTTTAGGTATTTTTCTTAAGATCTAACACCGTAGATATGATATATAAGTTTTGTTTAGTGGGAGCTGGCTTTTGGCTTGCCAGAATTTGACCTGTATAGGTTTTTGTGATGATCCAAAATCAATGGCTATGAAGGTACCAATTATTCTCAGTTCAAAAAAAATAATTTTCATAAAAAAAAAACATGATCCAAGAGTCGATTCCCACTAAATCGAGCATGTTGAACACATCTAATGGTTTAGATCTATCATAAAACACTTAAAACCTATAGGCCAAAACGAGAAATGGGGCCTAATATGTTCAGTTCTCTCTCTCTCTCTCTCCATATATATATATGAGTAGGGGGTAGTGCCTGACAACTTTTTAAGCATGATCGAATGGACGCATGATAAACGATCAATGTACTCCCATACAAAAAATGACATTTAGCGGTGCTTTTAAAGTGTCGCTAAAGGTCTGGGCAAAAAATTTAAATTGAGTAGCACTTTTAAAGTGCCACTAAAGGTTTGAAAAAAAAAAAACCTTTAACTATGTTTGTCGCTAAATGTTATTTTTGGCATAAAAGTGTATAAGTGTCCAGTTTGGCTCGTTAACCTATTCATGCTCGCTATAGTGAGATGAGAGGTTAAGTTTCCTACTGAGACTTGTTGTTTGGTCTCACTCAATTTTTTTTCTTTTTTTCAGGTATTCCCAGGTAGATGTGCTTTGGTGGTGATGAATGTAATGGACTCTAGTATCTTTGGAGCTGGATTATTGACCCAACCTAGTGTTCGGACTTTGTGTGTTTTGAGAGTGTCATTATGATTATATGATTGTGAAATTTTGTAAAATGTATTTGTAGTTCACCAAATTTTGTAAATGAAAATTGAAAATCAATATGCAAAATTGTTTTGATTCATCGTGTATGGTATTGCTCATTTTGATTGGATTTCCTTCCATTTGGTTTTCAAAAAGAACTTAAAATAGTTTTTCTTCCGCTGCATGTACATTTAAAAATAATTGGCTTAAATTTTTGGGTAATTTTCAAGCGGTGTTATAATTTAAGAATTCTAAAATGTTAAGATAAGCCTAGTAATCTTTCCAAAATAATTCTTTAAGGTAAGTCATGCAATTCCAGACTTTTGTTCTAAGGAAACCCATTTAGAAGCCATTCATTTAGATTGATCCCGGATATGCAATAAACATATCTGAATGTACCTAAAATACTATAAATAGGGAGGCATCTCCCCATTTCAACATTTAGAGTTCATTTATGTTTACATCCTCACTCTGCCCGAGTCTCTATAAGGCCTAGCTTAGCCGATTAAGTCAAGCCTAGCCTAAGAGTCAGATCTCTTATCTCACCCCTTTTTGGATTTTGTGCCTAGTCAAAGTGCAACCTATGCTCTCTTGTGCTTGTCAACGTAGAAAGGGCTACTTAAGCTCGATATGAGATTTTCATTTCATTTCTAGTCATATTTTGTTTATTTTTCTAAGTTTTGATAGTCCTAACGTTCGTATGTTATTTGCTTCATTTTTTTGTTGAGTTTTGGTGGCTCCAGCCACTGAACTCATTTTTCTTCTAGGTATCGCATATAAGGTATGAATCTTTGCAACATCGTTGCTCTAAAAATAATGATTGAGGGTTCTTTGTTCGGCTGATCTTTGCTTATCGAAAGAGGAAAGACACTTTACCTTGAAGAACGGTCCCCAAACTCTCAAAGTTTGAATATGGTTTTGAGTCTATTTCAAAGAAAAAAATATCTTTTAATAGAAGACACCTTGTTTTCATTTTCAAAATCCAGAAGGGATCCACATAATGATGATCGTGGTGGAAAAGATAATAGATTCCTTTTTCCCTGTCTATTTTGTTGTTTTTCCATATTTTTACTGTAGGTAACTGAAAAATAGGTAGTATAAGTCAAAACTGGGGCAACAATGCCTGCTCAACACTTGTTTTATGAACATTTCAAGAGCCATATTTCGAAATCAATCTATTAGTTTTCAGTGTGCCATACATAGTTAAAAAGATCTTTTTATTTTCTCTCTTCTCTTTGTTGGGTGTTTTCTCAAATTCTGTCATCTTCATAGTCGAAAATCAGTAACAAAGATTGTTGTTGTTTCTTGACTTAGAAGGATTTCAGGAAAAACCCCCTTTATCGAATTGGATTTGAGTTTCTTTGGGTTTTGGAGCCTTGTCCTCTCTAACCAGTGTATGCATCATGTTATTATGTGTTGTGTGTAACGTTTGGACCTGGATATACCTTTTGGATAAAGTTTGTATTTGGATCCAAAGATCTGATCCATCATGTTTTCTCACATCAAAATTATTTTGGATATAAAACCGATGTTTTCTCGCATGTTTCATTCGCGTTTCCTAGGGAGATTGTGTGTTTGATTTGTTGTTCTAGACTTGGAAAAGTAACTTAGAAAAAACAATCAGTGGAGATTTGCTTGACACCTAGAATTTCTTAGAAAAGTATCAACCTTCAACTAGTTAGAAAAATTATTTTGCTTGGAACATTGCTTGCTTCATGGTTGATCTTTCATACTTATTCTCTCTCTTAGGACTTTGATTGTAGTCACTGTTTTACTATCTGAATTTTTAAAACCCTTTAAGTTGTCCTATATTTTGGATCTACGGATCCCCCCACTAGTATTAGAAGCCTTCGACTTGGGTATACACGTACTAGAAGCAATAGCTCAGGTATATCATGAAAAGTTCGGTATGGAGAAAGTCATCCTATTAGAACCTAACTGAAGTGACATCGTGGATTCGTGGAGCTTTCGAGGCGATCAAGGAAACTTTTTTTTTTCAAAATCTTGACTTTTGTGTTGCTTGATTGATTTAGACTCTTGTTTATTCGTAAATCCTAAGCCAATATTATGCAAAAGAATTCTATGAATCCAGCATTGAACTCAAACATTGAAATAGGCCTGACCAACTTGACTCTATAACCATAATTCCACCTAAGAACACTTTGAAATAGCCTAAAGGCACAAGAGAATTGCAATCCTTGTTGTGAGGAGGTTCGTTCTAAGGACTTGGGGGACCTTTCTGCCCGAACCCTCTTATCATCTCATGGATGTGGAATTGGATTAGTTGGAAGGAAGAAAAATGGATCCTGAAGAAGAAGAAGAAGAAGAAGAAGAAGAAGAAGAAGAAGAATAGGACACAATTCAGTATGTGAAAATAGATAAGGGCAAGGGAGTAGCCCATGAACTAGACAAATCTGCTCTAGCTTTAGAAGAAATAAAAAATTCTTACACTGCCTTGAGAGCCTTGAAGTAGCATGTATAACAGAAGTTCTTGAAAAATGATGCTCAATTAAGGTTGTTCAAGCAGAATCACAAGCAAAAAGTCCAGAGTGTTCTGCCCAAGAAGGCTTGGTCTGTCAAAAATCGAAGAGCCACCATGAGGATCCCGAATCTTCAACCCAATGAGTACGAAGAGTGGGTCCAAAATTTAAAAGAACTCTGAAATATGACCCACCAGATGAAGAGAACTAAAGGAGAAAGAAGATCAAATAAAATCTAGGATTTTGTCTTAAGTCAAGATAGTGAACCTTTGGGTTTTACCTCCCGAAAGTTCATCAAATTCGACCGAATAGGGAACCTTCAGACTCATGACAGTCTGCTCTTGAGTACCTATTTTGATTGTCTTTATAATAATCATGCCTTGATCAGATGGTTTTCGAGAAGTCTTGAAGGTGAAACTCTGTCTTGGTTTTCAACTCTTGATGTTTATCAGATCAAACAATTTTAGTCCCTTGTGTACTTGTTTATTGAGCAATTCTATTACAATATAGATGTTCTACCAATGACCAACCAACTCTATGATCTTAGGCAGAAGAAGAATGTGGACACTCAAGACTTCATCAACCGGTGGAGTTCAGTATTTCATTACATGAAAACCCTGATCCAGGAGTCTCGTGCCATCACTCCCATTATGAACAATTCTAATCAACCCCTCAAGGGCCTCTTGGTCACTCAAAGGTGTGAGACCTTTGTGGACTTAATTAATGTTGCCACTTGGATGGATTCGAATCTTAAAAGAGGCATGCATGATGAAATTTCGGTCAATATTGGATTTAAGGATACATATAAAAAAGAAAAATCATCTAGAAGACAAATTAGTATGCCTACTTGAAGAATCACTATCGATTAAGGTAAACTCTAAAAACTTGCTAAATTTCATTAATCTGAAAAAATAATGGTGGGTAACGGAGAAAAGTTAGATCTTACTCACATCAGTTCCACCACTATAGATCTTAGAAAAGGCAAGTTAAAACTCGATAATGTCCTTGTTGTTCCAAAGATTAAAAGAAATTTGATTTTAGTTAGTCAATTAACATAAGATTATCGATTGATTTTTTAGTTTTCTGCTGACCAGTTTGTGAAAAAGAATTGGAAAAAATTGGATTTGTACCAGCCTCGTTGGAATTCAAGGGATCTGCAATTAGCTGAGGAAAGATACTTGCGATTTTTGCAATATATCTGCTATGACTGCTCAACTACCTCGCTGGATAAAGATTTTCTTTCATCCGCTAGATGGAATTTTTGGAATTGTTGTTTCTAGGATAGTGCTTGAGATCGTATGTGTTGTAGTTTATCATGTTGTTGCTGCAAAACAATCATCATCTTCATAAACTCTTGATGGGATTCTTCTTAGAACACCTCACTACACTCTATCAAACTGTTGTGGCTCCACCACCACTTCTTGCAAACCATTTCAACACATTAGTTTAGAACATTATGATAGCATTCACCTGCATGTTCCCTGCACTATGCTTCACTCTCTGCAACACGATTGCACCTGCACATCACAACATATCATGTTAGATTAAAACTTGCATGTTGTGGCTTCACTGTAGCTTAGGTCCATTCACAGCACTTCCATATTTGGTTGTAACTTTGCATGTATTCATAGCATTTCTATGTCTTGCGGCGGCTCTTTGGCATCCACAGCAGCTTGGCAAAATGTTGTGGCTTTTGGGCTTTCACAGCAGTTTTGCAAACTGTTGTGGCTCTTTGGCATTCACAACAACTTAGCAAACTGTTGTGGCTTTTGGGTTTTCACAGCAGTTTTGCAAAATGCTGTGGCTCTTTGGTATTCACAATATTTTTGCAAATTGTTGTGGCTTTTGGGCATTCAAAGCAGTTTTGCAAACTGCTGTGACTTCTTTCTCTTCACAGCAGTTCAAGGAACTGTTGTGACTTCATCCTTCTCCCAATAGTTCAATGAACAGTTGTAAGCCACATCTCATACCCTTCTTCACTTAGCACCAACCATACCCTTGAGCAAATGTATGTGTATTTTTCATTAGCCTAAGACATTGCATATATCTTTTCGTATAGATTTTCATTAGCCTAAGTTACTGTATACATCTTCTCATATAGATTTTCATTAGCCTAAGGTATTGCATATATACTCATACATATATTTTCTCATCAGCATAGGGCATACCATATGCATTTCTCATTTAGCATAAGCATAGCACTTTGCATAATCATTTCTTCGCTAGAATAAGCATGATCATATGCATTTCAGTACTAATATAGCATTTTCAATTTCTCTTTATATTTTGTATTTTTGTGCTAACTCATATATGCCGGAGAAGCTTAGAAGATGCTGATTTCTTTTCCTAGATTAGGAATTTCAATATTCAATTTTAAATATAATAACTTTGTATTAATGAGAATTTCTATCTTTCTGCTTAGTTTAGAATGTATGAGCATGTAGTTATGCTTTAATTTCTCATAATTCCCTGTGACATTTCATTTTATTCTTCAAAAGACTGTGGTATAACACGAATGACACGTGCACCTTTCTAATAAGAGGTAAATAATCCTAAGTAAATGATTCACATTTATGATCATAGTCAAAATGTGAACAATACTTAAGATTTTTATCTTTTATGGAATAACATTTGATTTCCATCATATTTTTCTAAATATCTTTTCCTTCTCTATCAGAATTTAAGATATAAATTAACTCGAGATATATTTGTGGCCATAGTCATGGATATATTAAAAGTTAATTTTATTTTAAATCCTATAAAGGCACAAAAATTTATTTTATTCTTTATTAGAATTTAAATAAAGATTATATTATAATATATTTATGGCCATAGTCATGAATGCATTATGATTTAATCTTATTTAAATTCTATTAAAGAATAAAATTTGCTTTTAAATTTCAATCTTTAAATAAATTTCAAAGCATTCATCATTTAGGATAGAATTGCAATCATTCTCAAATTATTTTAGGTCATCTTCAAAATTCCAAGTGATTTTGAAATAAACTTTTAAAAATCTAGTTTTCATTTCTAAAATTTAAAATCATTTTAAACTTCCATTTATAAATTTAGATTCATCCTTTTATTCTCAAATCCATTCAGTTTTAAATTTTATTTCTAATTTTCCAATTTTCAATTCTCATTTCTAAATTTCACATTTTTTTTCATTCAAATTCTTTTGTTTCTATTCCAAAATTTCGAATTCTATTATAGATTCAATTTCAAATTCTGAGTTCTAATTCAACTCTAAATCAAAGTTTTAAAATTCACTTTGAGATTCCAAATCAAATTTTGAGATTTACTTTGAACTTCTAAATTTGATTCTAATTTCATATACCAAGTCAAATTTCAAAATCAATTCAAAATTCAATTCAAATTTCAAATTCCATTCTGATTTAAAGTTCTAAGTCCAAATTCAAATCCTAATTTCAAAATCTAATTTTAAAGTTTTATTTCAAAATTTCAAGTTTTCAATTTCTAATTTTATTATTTAAATTCCTATTTTAATTTCAATTTCAAGTTCTAATTCCAAATTCCAAATTCATCTCCAATTTCAAAGTTAAACTTCAATTCTAAAATAATTCAAATTTCTAATTTCTAATTTTATCTCCAAGTTCAAATTCTGATTTCTAAATCAATTCCAAATCTCAAATATCAAACTCTGATTCAATTTCATAATTCTAGAAACAAACTTAATTTTCAAAATTTAGTCTCTTATTTTTCAATTTCCCCCTCTTCCAAATTTCATTTTCAATTTTCATTTTTCAAATTAAAAAACTCTCAAAATCTCAATTTTATTTCAATCTTTGATCTCAGTTATGATTTCAACTTCCAAATTTCAAATTTCCTTTTCAGATCTCAAATTCATTTCAGATCCAAGTTTGGATTTAAAATTTCAAAACTTCCAAATCAAGTTCAATTTCTAAACCACTTCTTCAAGGATATTTTCAAACTTGTTTCAAAATTACTTGAAAAAAATCCAAAATTTTTGAAGCATTTCTCAAAAGCACACATCTTCATAAGCACAAGCATGATTCGATGTGCATTTAGGATTTCAGAATAATCACTTAGACAAATTTAGGCAAAGCAAAAAGCATTGATTCGATCCTTGGTTCAATTACCTCTGGTAAGGGTGCCAAGAACGGTTGAACCTCGTACCGACGAGCGGATCCCGTCTCTTCATTTTTTTCCGCAAAATTTCAAAATGGAAGCGAGTTAATTTTTTAAAATATCTTTTTCAAATAAAGGTCAAGTGAGACCTTGCAAAGAGTTTTTTTCCTTCTTTCTTTCTCTTCTCTCTCTTCTTTCTTTTTCCCCTCAAAAGGGAAAAAGGCTGAAAAGAAAAGGAAAGAGGAAAGAAAGTTTTTTGCAACGATCACAGGCCCACCTACATAGTGCCCCTCTAGGGTCCAATTCATGTGATCTTGATCTGAAACTTTGGTCTAGATCTAATTCAAGTTGGATTGGATCCAGATACTAAACATTCATTTCAGATCTGATACTCAAAATAAATATCTATATCTATAAATAAGGTTCAAATCAATATTGAATCTCAATACTAAGGTTTAGATCCGAACATGATTCAACTTAGCTCCATAAAAGCCATTGCCCACCCCTGAACCCCTACAGGCCACCATGTAGGCTCATGGCACCACACTGGGCTGTTTGTGATCCTCTAAGACTCATAAGAGACCTAGTTTGAGTATAAAACACAATAGAGTCAAATTTAAAATAATCAAATTCTAAACCTTCTTCGGGTTGGAAATTTTTGAATAGAAGTTGATCAATTTAATAAATAGCATTTTTTGAACCAACCCATAACTGAAATCACCAAATATGATCTTTTATAAGATGTACGGCTTGTAACAAACCTAACTAGGGTCTTAGTTTAACTTAGACTCTCAAATTTTGCCTGAATTTAACCTTATTTTATCTTAATTTTTACTTGAATTTTGCTCAAATTTAAAAGTTGAAAAAAAAATCACACGCATCCATAACAGAACAGGCTTTATAAGTTTCAAAAACATTTCCCTATCGAAGTTGTACCGTGGCTGTGGAGGGAGCTAGAAAATTTTGTTTCTTTGTTTTGTTTTTTCCACAAAAAGCATCTCGATGGAAAAGGGAAAGGTGGAAAAATGGTCTATATGGTGGCTGGTTCCATGGAAAACAGTGGCTTGATTTGCAAAGTCATGGGGCGTCAATGTCAAGATGCTCGATCGAGTGCTGAAAAACTGGTGGCTGTCAATTCCATCTTTAATTTTTTCTAAGATGCTTCCTTGTGGCTCACACCGATTAATACGGCCGGGCAAGAAAGATGGCAGAATTTTCAGCTCATCCCCGTGCATAACACGGGCATACGTGTATATATATATTCGTAGAGTGTCTACCAACTTGATCCCATGCATAGAGCTTGCTGAGTCTAATCTCTAGGAGAGAGACAAAAGCCTGGCCGATGGCATTGACCACGCCTTTGTATCTCACCTTGTACCTTCTCCTTCTCTGTGCTCCATCTTCCCTACATGTGGGTGCGAAAGAGATGAAGCAACATTTCTACAGCAGGTCGGTTGATTCCCTGCTACCGCCACAACGGTGTGTGGCCGGAAAAGGTCATCTCTCTCTCTCTCTCTCTCTCTCTCTCTCTCTCTCTCTCTCTCTCTCTCTCTCTCTCTCTCTCTCTCTCGTTCCTCCCTGCTCCCGGCTAGCTAGATACAAGGTTCGCGTTCTGGTTTGATGGTGCCTTGATTGTGGTAGATCTGTATGATATCGTTTGTCGGATAGTAGCTCCTGAGCTTTACACTACTGATGAATTGGGTGGAGGCTCTCGGCTGAGCAGTTTGGGACAAGTCATGGTCCAAGTACTAGCTGGTCAAGATAGCCACCAAAATCTCTTCCATAATCAATACATGCGTAATCTGGTAGGAAACTGTTCATCCTTCCCCAACCCGTTCAAAAAGTTTCAGGTGCTTTTTGCTTAATCTGAATTTGTTTTCGTCCTCAAGCGGGCATTTTAAGATCTTAATATCAACTGCTCATATTGCAGCAAAACTTTAAAGTCAAATTTTTTTTTTGTCAATTTAACTTGACCCAAATTATTATCTTGTTTAGTAAATAGTCAATGATAAAAGCTTGTACAGGTTCAGATTAAATAGAAGCCTCCAGCAAGTGTAAGGTGGTTAGGATGGTTAGCAGTACAAACTGGTCAGTCGGTAGCAGTTCGTCGGTAGAAATATATATATAAGAAACATTTTATTAATCAGAAGAAACCAAATTCGAGAGATCGATAATTACCTTGGAACAAGTATAGAGTTGGAGAAGGAGATTTTGTGAATAAAACTTTGAGATCCTTTCGAGTTATCATTTCCGTTGAAAGATATAATCAAATTCACTAGTGTTGATTTTTTTTTTTATAAATTCAATTTTTATACGTCGATTCCTACTCATAAAGTTGAGAGGGACAGCCAGGGTGGTAGAACACTTGTCTGGTCCTTTGATTCAGTTGTGACGGCAAAGGCAGCCGTTATTCCAAGTATCTGTCCTTGTGACTATCTTGAAGGTATTGCTTGGCTAGATAGAGGAATGGGCAGGTTATGTATGTTGTACTAAGTTTGCAGCTTCCTATCTGTTCCTTTCTATCTAAGCCGAAGTGGAAGGGTTGTGAAGACCACAAGGACTTTTGAGTATACGACTCGATTTAGTCCTTCAAATTCTGGTTTTTACTGTAACAGGTCTCTCTCTCTCTCTCTCTCTCTCTCTCTGTATGTGGTGTTCGTGTGGTGTCTTTTTTTTTGTTTGAAGTTGAAATTCTTTGTTTCATGTTCCCTTGTTTTGCGTACTGAAGTCCTATTGTGATTTTGGGGTGACAATGTCACCCTGCACCAATATTCTTCATAAGCAAATTTGTTTTCTTTATTCGATCCCAAAAGAATAATTCTGTAGGCCCTTGCCATCTTCAGGTTTCAAAGGTGTCGGCATGGTCGGAAAATCGGTATTAAAACTTGTCGATAGGTTGGGGCCATGCCATTCCTTCCGGGGAAACAAGACGGAAGACGAGCAAGTGCTCCAGCGAGACCAGCATCGCGTCGACTGGATCCTTTCCAGGACCAATTCATCATCTTCATCTGCATCATGGAGCCACAATTTTAGCAGAGACGCAATGGCAGGGGAGGTCGATGCCGTCTCCAGCATCCCCGCCCACGTAGGAAATTTGCAGTTCGAAGTCATCGTGGGCTTGGGCACGCCCAAGAGCGATGTTCCACTGGAATTCGACACGGGAAGCGACATAACATGGGTCAAGTGCAGCCCCTCCTGCCAGAGCTCACCATGCTTCGACCCCTCCGCCTCCTCCACGTTCACCAGTGTGCCCTGCTCCGACCCTGAATGCACCGAGGTGAGAGCGGAGACCGGAAAAAGCTGGTGCTCGACCGACTCGAGGTGCCTATACTTCGCGGGTTACGGCGACAAATCCCAGTCCATTGGCTACTTCAGCCACGACACATTGACGCTCACCCCTTCGGACGTCATCCCGGACTTTCGGTTTGGGTGTGGCCAGCAGTACAGGTATGGTTGTTTATTTTATTATTGTTTATTACTTTTTTCAATGTTTAAAAGATAATTTTTTAATTATTCTGAGCAACAAATTATATGAAGAAGGAAGACCCTGCCAAAAAATAAAAAACAGTGGGTTGACGTATTTATTTATGTAGAAACAATACATGATGCTGCAGGGTGACGTACTGTCACACCAAATGACAAGGGCAACTTGTAAAGGTTACATAGATCACTTGTTCAAAAACCATAGTTAGTCTATATATATATGTCTCTCTCTCTCTCTCTCTCTCTATATATATATATATATATATGGTTAATGTTTACTACCTCGTGGGTAAGAAACGCCCAAGTAAAAAATTATAACATTTTCATTTTTTAATTGCTTTGTACGCATCTGACCCATTCCTACTATTTTGACCATGTTGAAAATATTCATGAGGTTAGATTTGCTTAAATCAAACTTCCCCCTATGAATTTCAGGTAGGGGATTCCGTACGCACGAGGGTACCAAATGCTTCCTTATGTATTTATATATATGAGAAACATTCTAGGCAGGATCAGTTTTCATTAGGCCCATATAAAAAACATGCTTGCATGTGCTTTTTGTTGACTCTAAACATGTAGATGTATTAGTCATTGTCTATTTAATAAGAAACATGCTTGAGATTGAATCAATTTACCAAATAAATTAGAATCTTCTGTCATCAAATTTTATTGTAACATGAGCGGCGGATTTTTCATCCCTCTAGAGAAAATATAGGTGAATGAAAGATACCTAATTTAATGTATGTTCTATAATGAAGAAAATAAACACCTGCATGAAAAATACTAATCTAATGCATGTTTTATATAGAATTATAAAACTATACTAAACCAGATCAAGCAAAAGTCACCTACAACCACGTGTTTTACTAGAATCTAACAAAAATGGGCCTTGAGTAGAATATTTCCCAATATATATATATATATATATATATATATATGTGTGAGTAAAGTGGAACAGCTTTTTGTTTGACGTTACTCGGACATACACGCATGATGAGTCTGTGCACTCATTAATAATATAATTGACCTTTAGTAGCGGTCACGACTGCCGCTAAAGGTTCTCAAGTGAGAGTTTGCAAAGACGGTACTTCCAGTATGTTCTTCACAAACGTGACCTTATAGGCATGTTCAATAAGGCCCTTGCTTGGAACGCTTGGGTCGCAAAAAACTAGTTTTGAGCCTTTATTTTATAAAATTTTTGAGTAATTAATTTCAAACCCAATAAAAGCCTACTCACATGATAGAATTGAATGATACAAAAGTTGGTTCGTATAAAATAAACAAGCAGATCGATCGTATTTATATGATGAGATATTAAAAAAGAGAATGAAAATGCTCCCGTATTTAAAGATACTTTTGTATTGTTATATCAGTATAAAAATATAGGGTAACTGCGCCTTTGTATTTAACACTGAATTGTTGTGTTCGTTTCTTTAATATTTTTAATATTTAATAAGTTGCTGAATCAACTCGGCAAGTTTGCCAACTATGACCTTCCCCATTGAAGTTATCACTGATGTCAAAGGTAACAAAGATTGCTAAGCTCGAAATTACAAAAAAAAGAAAGGCTAAAGCTCAAGACAAGCTAGAGCATGAACTCGAAATTTTGCTTCTGACAGCCGAAGGCTTGGACGCAACATAGAAAGTTTGATTTAAGCTTGCTTTGTTTCCATGCTACAGTGGTTTCGAAGGGAGGACGGGGCTGTTGGGGTTAGGAAGGCGGAGCCTCTCTCTCGTCTCGCAGACTACGGACAGGTTCGGTGGCGTCTTCTCCTACTGCCTGCCCACGTCCAGCTCGGAGGGATACCTGGCCTTGGGCTCCGACTCCTCCTCCACTTCGTCCGCGAGCTTCACGCCGATGCAGCCCATGCCTGAACACCCTTCGTTCTATTTCGTGTCGCTGACGGGCATCAGCGTCGGTGGGCAGCCTCTCCCTGCGTTCGACATCCCCAGCGGCACCATCGTCGACTCGGGCACCGTCATCACCCGCCTGCCCCCCGCGGTCTACGACTCGCTCAAGTCGGCCTTCAGCGGGATGATGACCGACTACCCCTCCGCCGACCCCTACTCCATCTTTGACACCTGCTACGACTTGTCCAACCAGGCGAACGTCCCCATCCCCAAGGTCGTGCTCCACTTCGACGGGCCAACCGACTTGGAGCTGAGCGACCTCAACGTCTTGATCGACGTGAGCGTATCGCGCAGTTGCTTGGCATTCGCTCCCACATCCGAAGATGGTGGGGAGGCCATCATTGGCAATACGCAACAGAGAGGGACCCAGATCGTGTACGACATCCCCAACGCCAAGATTGGCTTCAACCCAGGGGCATGCACCTGAATGAATATTAATGGAAGGGATTGCAACCCATTAATCCAATCCATCCAAACATCTCAATTAGTTCCCCCTCCCCTTTGTTCCTCCGACGCTCAGGCGGCTGTACGTTGTACGTTGTGGTACTACTGCTTCTACTAGCTACTACCACCATTAATAGTATTATGATGTCATTGTCTGCTTTAAAAAATACTGATGGATGGTTTTTTCAACAGAGAAAGCTGGGTTTAGGCAGATCACTGCCCCTACCATAGTTACAAACGTTAAAAATGGCAAAATCTTGTTTTTCAAAAACTCGCTAGAATTTGAAATTTTTTCATAAATCTAGAGTTTTTTTTTTTGGCAAAATCTCAGCAATAAAAAAATAAATTAAAAAATATAAAAAATATTTTAAAATAAAAATATACAGTTTTTTTTCACGATAAATAGCAGTTTAAAAGTAAATATCGTGTTTAAATAATGATATTTATGCTTTTTTATAAAATCTTGGGATATTTTGAAAATCTCACCAAAAATTGCTGTTTTAAACTTTCAGGCTATTTCTGGCCATATTTGTCGCCTACAATTTAAGTTATCGAGTTATCAATACAATCACATAGAGGATATCGAAGAAAACCAACACGATCACAATCTAGGATTTCAAGACTAGCTAATTTCATTGGAACATGATTGCACTCCTTCGGAATCCGTTTACATTTCAATCTGTTTGCTCCCATGATTGAATTTTCCACTGATCTACCTTGACCTTCAATTGTCTTTGAAAAAATAGCCACAACATCATGGTTTTGACGATTCAATTATGATGTTCACACTATTTATGTCCCCCAATAGCATTTTCCACCATATCCATTCTCTTTCACCAACACAATATGGTCTCACTATCCAACCTACATGCGGAAAATGACCTGTGTGGTCTTTCACTGCAAATCCAATCCTCCATTTCCCCCTTTATCACACTATAGAACGAAAGAGTCACCCAGCCTTGCGGAGGAGGTTTCAATCTTGTGGCAAAGATTCAGTTAGACTTCATTTGATCTTCTGCTCTCACTGTTATTGGTATGATAGAAATCTCGCACCCCATTTAGGATATCTGCAACCAGAGGCGGAGCCACATTGGGACCAGGATGGGCACATGACCCCAAATTTTCCCCAATAGGGTTTTGGATCAGGGTGGGCAGTGCCCACCCTGACCCGTCTGGGTGGCTACCTATGCCCACCCTGACTCTTTGTAAGGTCGGGCCAGGGTGGGCACAGCTATATCCCATTCCCACATCCTCGACCCTGTCTCTCTCTATCTCTCTCTTTCTAAGCCCTGATTTTTCCTAATGTTGATCCGTTCCCCATCCCCCGTTGCTTGGTCTTCCACTCCAGCGGCCCGTCCCCCGTCTTGCAGCACCAGCACCAGTGCAACAGTCTCTCTCTCTCTCTCTCTCTCTCACACACACACACACACACACACAGCTTTGCCGGATTGGGTTTGGACGTCCACCATCGGTTTGCCTTTCAGGTGCATGGCCCTAGCCACGGTGGTAGAGATGCCGGGTTTTCTCCTCCTTTCCAAACCTTTTTTTTTTCAAAATGCTTGATAGAGTTTTGATTTTAGGGTTTTTTTTTTTAATTAGCCTCTAATGTATTGTTAGGGTTTAGGTTTTGCTAGAGTTTTTTTTTAATATGAATGTTTAGTTAGGGTTTTAGCGTTCTTGTGTTTTATTTTTCAATTAGCATTAGGTATGAGCAATGAACACTTGAACTTGGTTAGAATATTAGGCATTCTTTTCAAATAGCTTAAATCTGTGATTTTTTAAGACTTTGGGTATTGATTAGGGGTTTTTCAAATGACTTGAATATGTAGGTAATTAGGGTTTTAGGGTATTTTGTGCTATTTTTCTTTCAATTATCATTAGGCATGATTCCATTAATGAATGCTTAATTTTGGTTATCAAATCCCTAAATCTTTGATTTTTGCCAGAATTTAAATTTTTTATTTTGGTTTGTCAAATGACATAAATATTTAATTTAGAGTTTTCTTTTTTTTCTAATTAGCATATTTATGAAAGATGTTTGTTAGGATTTAGGATTTTGATTTAGTGTTTTTATATTGACATAAATGGATGGTTTATGGTTTTAGGTTTTTTTTTGTGTCTGAATCAATGAATATTGTATGATTTCATTTTGGTTTGAATATTAGTCTTTTTTTATTAATTGACATAAAGCATTTTTTATGTTTGTTGGAATTGAGATTTTGATTTTTTTTATAATGACATAAAATTTGGTTATGGTTTTGGGTTTTCTTGTGTTTATTTTAATTACCATTAGGCATGAACCATGAATATTGCATGATTTAATTTTGGTTATAATATTAGGGTTTTCATATCAATTGGCATAAATGATGTTTGTAGTTATTAGTGTTTTGATTTGTTTTTTAAATGACTTAAATATTTAATTTATGAATTTATGTTTCTTCTGTGTTTTTTTTTTTAAATTATCATTAGGCATGAATCCATGAGTATTACATGAATTTATTTCAATTAGAATATTAAGAGATTTTTTATTGATTAACATAAATGCAAAATTAAATATGAAAGTTACGTGCCTATGTCTCAGATTTTCAACGATGATAAAAACGTAAATGTTTGACATCGAATAAGAGAGATACAAATCTGAGAATAGATACTGATCTGCAAAAAAAATCATATATTTGAGAAAAAAAATCACATATATTTAGAAAATTGCATGTGAGAAGGGTAAAAAGGTCTTTTCAAATCCAGGCATTTGTGATTTTAGACATAATAAGAATATAAAAAAAATAGAAAATGTGCCATTTTTCAAAGTTATACACCCCTCTTGGGGCTCCTTTGTAAGCATTTTCTAATTCAATCAAGGTTTATACTTTCTGTTGACTAAAAACAAGCCTTGCAACTCCCTTGTCCAAACCAAATATGTTGTGGCCATGAATCCATTTATGGGACAATAGCTACCAATGGAAGCAAGGTAATTTGCTAAGGTTGTTTCTTAGTGCTCGATGAGGATGGGAAGATAAGATCATGTTTTGGCTTGATGCTTGGACAAAGTATGCAACACGAGCAAAGGCATTTCCTAGGCCACATAGGTGTAAAGTGGGTTGCTTTGTGCTAAAGCATCCAATGCAGATGTGGGTTTGTATTGGTATCTAATGTAAATGTATGTGGTTATGCTTAACAGTAAGGAGTTGGCTTTCCCCAGTAGGCCTAAGCGTAACTTGTAGGAGACTTTGCTTAACGTGGGATTGTGTCTAACACCTTGATAAGAGTGGCTTGCAAGTTCTAGGAGTGCCATTACGGCTAAGCATTTCTTTAGGAATGGTTTTTATGTGTGGTAACTATTAGTTAGTAAGGAAGTAGCCCAAACATGTTTTATGATTTGCTTTCTATATAATTGTAACGACCTCGACTTGTACCCTTGAAAAAGTGCAGTTTTTTTTTTAAATCAATTGTGAAACGTATCCCAGAAACTCGGGGCCTTTACAGTTCTATTTTATATCCACAAAACTATAGGGGATCTTACACACCATCCTTCCAACTAAACCCAAAGTGAATCAACTTTATTAATTTAAAATCAAATAGTCTGACAAGTGCAGAATAAAAGGAAATCATAGTAAGTCAAAAGTAAGTCAAAAGACTAGAGTCACGCTGTCCCTAAGTGATTTGTCCAGCAGTCATGATGTACTCGTAGCTCTACTAGAACAATGTCCTCTTACTGGGTACCTGAGGCTGCAAGATATAAAAATATGGGTGTCAAAACCAAAATTTTGAGTATAAGTTTATCTAATTAACAAATAAGCATAAAAAGTACATATAAGATGCATGCAATAATTTGAAGTGATACAACTAGAGTAATTGTAGAATATCAAGCAAGCAGTAGAAATAATTCATCATGCAATAATATGCAATATATTTAATGAATCATGAAAGACAAGTAAACATGCAAGCAAAATGCAAGATCTAATGCATAACAGAAAAATGCATGAACAATTTATATATATATTAAAGGGATTTGCCCCAACCGACCCTGTCCGCTGGGGTCTAGGTCCAGCCCAACCGAGCTTAGTCGGCGGGGTGGCCTGGGCAGACCCCTATACCAGTCCAGCAACTCGGCTCGACTGTACCTGGCAGGACCCAGCCCACCACAATCCAGCCACTCACTGGACTGGGCTTGGCAGGGCCTAGTCAGACCCCTAAGGTTGTCAAGCCAGTTCCGGCTTGATAAGGGATGCATCCTTGTTCGTGAACCTAAGAAGATGGGAGTCCAATAGAATGTTCATAAGGAAGGTTGTAAGAAACATAAAAGGTTCAATTTCAGAGCACACAAGCACTAGTAGTATGCTTTTCAGTTTGAAACTTTGAATACAAGTCAGCTCTATAAAATTAATAAAACTAAACATATGGGTGAAAAAAAACCAATACTCTTTTCTGTGTGTTGAGCCGACTCTCAGAGATTAATATAAGAAAGTCAATTGAAAGTGATGAACCAATTCATTTACATAACGACAAGAAAATCCTAAAACTTATTATTTTGTAAGCATTAAGACTTGCAAACAGGTACAAAAACTCAATTCCTAAACCAAAAGGATAATCTGGTGCCAATCTTTGTCTCTCACAGATACCTTTGCATCCTCTTGGAATTATTTTCATAGTGGAAACTATTTTACTTTAAAATTTATAGATCCACAGCTAATGTTCAATTTTATCAATTTTCTGACACTTAACAACAAAACTCTAAACTCTTAAACCACTAGCTATATAAACTATATGTTTCTAACACCAAAAAAAGTATCACGGACATATTGAGATAAGTTTACAACCTACCATGCACATCGGCTCTAAACCTCACTGGAAAAAGAACACTCTAAATAAAGGGAAATCATGTTCAATGATCCATCTTCTTTCCATACAGCATGCAGTGTGTGGGAGGAGTTTTGTCAGGTCCTGGCAGGCACTCGGTTGGCTACTAGTCGGACCAGCAATGCAGAAAAAAAAAACTATTTTTTTTTAAATCTTTTTCTTTTTTTTTGTCAAAAGCAAAAATAAAGTCCTGCAGCCACCCTAAATAGGATGATTTTGTGTAAGTCTATCGTGTCATGATAGGCTCATAAAAATGCACAGAAAATCATGCTTAACTTTGATTTTGCATGCATGAACGTATTAAACATTTGAGTCGCACGTATATGCAGAGCTTTCTCTTTCAAGCATGTATGCCTATGCATATTTTCATTCAATTTTATATGCATGTGCAGATTACTAAATCAATAGGCATAAGCAATCAGAATATTACTTTAAACCCATGTATTAAATTCTCATTTAAGCATGAAAGACCATGGGATCTCATAATTTAATAATACATGCATGCGAAGAGTGTGATACCACAACCGATTCATATGACAAGCATGCATACATATTCAGATTTAAGAATGCATGCATACAACATTGATTCAACATGTATTTATATGCACCTATTCAGTCCATAGCATGATCCATCCATGGAAATCAACATCTATCAAAAGAAACGTTTAAATAAACACTTTTACCACCAATAAAAATTCGATTTTTTACATATACGGAATTTTATTTCTTTAAAGAATAGAGATATTCAAGAATTCTACCATGGAAGAGGATCCATGAATCCTCCATATATATTTACAAAAACGTAGTTTTAAATACTTTTTTCATGAATTTCCATCAAATTATTGCATGAAAATCCAATCTATATCAATTTTTCACTTGATTCAAGAGAGGAAACCCATACCTTGAAAAAAAAACTGAAGAAAAATAGGAATGAATGTTGAAAAATGTGGGTAGAGGGATGGAGCAGCTCTCCTCCTCCTCTCCTTCATCCTTCTTTCTCTCTTTTCCTCTTTTTTCTTTCCTTCTCTCTTTCTTTCTTTCTCTTTCTCTTTCCTTCTTTTTTTAGGCTATTTATAAAGAAAAGGAGGGTTATACCATCCCCCTTCTCCAGCCCTCTCTAAATGGGCTGGAGAAGAAGAATTTCCTCCTTAGGACTCTCTCCCAAACTTTTTTAAAAAAAAATCAACTCTCTTGTTTTGACTTTTTTTCAAAGTTTCCTAATTTTTCAAAAGTCCCTTCTTAAAACTTTTCAAGCATTTTTATACATGAGTAAGGATTCTATTAAGAAGTCCCAATCAGTCATAAAAAATAAAATTTGGAATTAATTAATTAATTAATTAATATTAAATAATAAAAAATTATTTAGAAGTTTTCAAAAATAACCAAAATAACTTAGGAGACTTCTCAACCGTATTTAACCCCAAATTAAAGCTTGTTATTAAATTTAAAGCTAGAAAAATGTTGGGCATAGATTTGGATATGGATCCAGATCCAAATCCATTTCTAAAATCCAAATAAATTTTTGATTGGACCAAAAATAGATTAATATGGGTCTTGGATAGAGTCTAGATCCATATTAATTTAGATCAAATCCATCAGATCCCGTCTGATTCAACTCCGGATCCAAACCGATAAACTACTCCTTTTTAAAAAAAATGCAATTTTCGGGCCAACCGAAACTTGAATTCAAAAAAGTGATATATTGTTGCACTCGACATGTCGAGACGCATCCAACGACATATTACACGAATAGCAAATTCTGAATTTTGCCCAAAAATAACACAAATTTTGCTTAAATTTAAAAGTAAAAAATTAAACTTTTTTCTCAAGTTTTGATTAGCTCGTCTTGACCTAGATGAATAGACTTGGGCTAAGCCCAGACTCAAAAGCATCGGTTAAAAATTGAGGTTCAAACGATTTTTCTTCTAGACTTAGTCAAATTTTTGAAAAAACAAAAAATGACTAAGAAAATACATGGTATTACATCCCTACCCCCTTAAAAGAATTTCATCCTCGAAATTAGGATATACCGAAAAGGTATACGTAGCACCTGAATCAAACATCACACGGGCCTAATGACTGGCAACTAAGATTATACCTTCGATCAACACTGTCTGATCACCTTGCATGGTAGCCGTAATGGCATAAACTCTCTCGTTGGTCCTTCGCTGACCGTGTTGTTGTGGCCTCTGCAGTTGCTGTTGTGGTGGTTGTTGCTGATGTTGTCCTCCCTGAGTTGATGGCTGGTTCGGACACTATGGAGTGATGTGCCCAGGCTGCTGGCACCGGTAGCAAACCCCTTTGAACATCAGACAAAAACCCTGAGGATGACTTTCGTTACACCCACGACACAACGATTGGGCGTTGCCCTGCTGCTACCTCTGTTGAGGTCATCCCTATTGTGTGTCCTGCTAACGTCCCCCTGGGTCCGCTGCCTCTTGCCTCCCTGCTCCTTCCTACCTGCGGGTGGGTTCTTTTTCTCGCCACGAGTCGAACTACCTCCATTGTTGCCTTTTTTCTTCCGGTGGCCCCTGAATCTCTCACATTCCTCGTTCAGGACCGCCGCAGTCTCGATCGCCTCTGCCAGAGTACTAGGTCGACCTCCCAACACCCACACTCGGAGTCCATCCTTCAGCTCGCGTACATACTTTATCGCTCTCGCCTTCTCATTTTTGAAGAGGTTTGGGCAGTACCTCTTGAGACTCTGGAATCTAGTGGTGTAGTCTACCAGACTCATGTTCCCTTTAGTCAAGTCGAGAAACCTCTGGTGCATCTGCTTCTCGACATAAGAGGAAAAGTAAGCATCTAGAAACTCCTCCGGGAACACCTCCCAAGGAATCATGTCCATGTCGGTGAACTTCACCTTTCACAAGGTGTCCCACCACTTCTTGGCATCGCCCTTCAGACGGTACGTGCTAAATGCAGTCTTCCCATTCTCGGGGACAGGTAGGACGTCAAACGCCCACTCAGTCTCCTCGACCCAGCTCTCGGCTGCCTCTGGGTCGGCCTTGTCTGAAAAAGTTGGCAAATCCAACTTCAAAAATCGCTCATAAGAAGCCCCACCGGGGTTCGGAATCACCTCGGAGGGATGGATGCAGGTGGTTGTCTGCACCGCCCATGCAACGTGTGCCGCATGCGCTGCCAATGTTGTCTGATCTGCCTTTGCCGTCACAGTTTTCGTCAATGTTTTGAGGGCATTCATCATGAAGTCTCTTCACTCCTGCCAATCTGCGGGAGCACTAACAGAAGTCGAAGCACCCTTATGTCGATACATCTAAACATAAAAATTCTTGAAAAATTAAACCTCGATCGATCATACCCCCTTAGGATTGATCCCGAACAATTTCATTCATACCATTACATCAAGATTTTTAATTCACACTATAAGAGAATTAACTATAAAAGCAGTTCAGCATAAAAAAATTTAATGTTTAAATAAAAGTATTCAATAGCCTTACCAGTGAAGAAAACTGCTCTGGAGTATGAGACACGACTTGCAGACACTTCAGAATAGGGCTCACTTATCAAAAATAAAATTATTTTTTGATTCAGAAGATGGTTAAATATAAGATTTTGTGGTGTGCTCTGATACCAAACCTGTAACGACCCTGACTCATACCCTTGAAAAGTACATATTTTTTTAATTAATTGTGAAACGTATCTTAGAAACCTGGGGCCTTTACAGTTCTATTTCATATTCACAAAACCACAAGGGATCTTACACACCATCCTTCCAACCAAACCTAAACTCGTCAACTTTATTAATTTAAAATCAAATAGTCTGACAAGTGCAAAATAAAAGGAAATCAGAGTAAGTCAAAAGTAAGTGAAAAGACTAGAGCCATGCTATCCCTAACTGATCTGTCTCGCATTAGGGATGCACTCGTATCTCTACCAGAACAATGTTCTTTCACTGGGTACCTAAGGCTGCAAGATATAAAAATATGGGTGTCAAAACCAAAATTCTGAGTATAAGTTTCTCTAATGTACAAATAAGCATAAAGAGTACAAATAGGATGCATGCAATAATTTGAAGTGATATAAATAGAATAATTATATAATATCAAGTAAGCAGTAGGAATAATCCATCATGCAACAATATGCAATATATTTAATAAATCAAAAAAGATAAGTAAAGATGCAAGCAAAATAAATAATCTAATACATAACAGGAAAATGCATGAATTCAATGCGTGAACAATTTATTATCTTCAATCAAGTCATCTTTCATATGCATGTCCCTATAAGGATGCACACACATTTAAATTTCCTCTTTTTATTATTACCATTGCCCACAGATATTCAAAACGGGTAAAAATTCTCAAGGTTAAGTATGGTTCCCAGGGTAATTTAGCACACAAGTTGTATTTTATTATTGGTTCTAAACTTAGCCCTCGACCAATATCAGGAAACATCATTATCCGTCGAATTATTAGAAAACAACATCTAATGTCGAGACACCAGGAAAAACAACATTCACAACTGTCATTTCTTGGTATACCAAAACAACAGTTGTGTCTACATATCACCCTCAGGCAAAGTGGCAAAAACTCTCTAAAATTGTGGCCAGGAGCAAGAACCTCAATATCGAGTTCAAGGGCAACAACAATGCACACGAAGTTTTTGTATCCATTCGGTTTCCCCATAACCGTAACTCCAAGAGTCTTGTACTCCCGATGAGACATCTCAGAAAGTACATTACACTATTCTTTTCTTTATGTTATTATCAATAATTATTTCATTAATTTGCAATTTGGTATGCCGAATTAACATTATAAATTTGCATTTCCAAATGTGAGGCTCATCCCGAAACTCCAGTCTGTGAAAAAATGCAGAATAGTGCAATTAAAACCATAATAGCCAATATGACTTTTGAAATGCATAAACAAGTAAAGTAAGGCGCATACCGGATCAAGGCATTCAACAGCCCATAATGATTTAGTTTGATCATCCATGCATTCATACGCAAAAATCATTAGGAACATGCCAATGCATTCATTACATGTCACATGCTTTCCAATGCGCATACATATATGTCAAATTAATCATGTGCATGTGTTGCAACATTCATGTGCATGTGTTCACTATTCATGTGCATGTGCTTTTATGTAACCATTCACATATATGCTCTCATTCATGAGAGCCCAATTTAAAAATGTGAACACTCATTCATCTGAAAAACATACATCATTTCAAGTATGCACATCTAATTAAAACAAGTTACATTTGGCATAATACTTAAGGATGTCACATCGATTCGAGTACATCAACATTTTTATTCAAAACATGTATTAAAATCAACATACATGTACATACCCGAAACCTGAAAATTTAACATGCATGCAAAATATCGAATTCCAGATTTATATAACACCAAGGGTTTATATATATATATATATATAAAAGTTGGCTTATCAAGTCTAGACGACCCTGTCGGCTAGGGTTCAACCCAGACCCAGCTGAACCCAAACAGGCCAACTGCATGTTTAAAACCAAGTTTTTATTTTAACACTTTTCTTTCAATATATATATATATATATATATTGAAGGGATTTGCCCCATCGACCTTGTTGGCTAGGGTCTAGGTCTAGCCCAGCCGAGCTTAGTAGATTGGGTGGCCTGAGCAGCCCCTGTACCAGTCCAGCAACTCGGTTGGACTGTACCTGGCAGGACCCAACCCACCATAGTGCAGCCACTCGCTGAACTGGGCTTGACAAGGCCCAGTCAGACACCCAAGGCTGTCAAGCCAACTCCGGCTTGATAATGAATGCATCCTTGTTCATGAACCTAGAAAGATGGGAGTCCAATAGAATGTTCATAAGGTAGGTTGCAAAGAACAAAAAAAGTTCAATTTCAGAGCACACAAGCACTAGTGCTATGCTTTTTAGTTTTAAACTTTGAATACAAGTGCTCTATAAAATTAAAAACTCTAAACATATGGGTGAAAAAAAAAACTCGTACCCTTTTCTGTGTGTTGAGCCGACTCTCAGAGATCAATATAAGAAAGTCGATTGAAAGTGACGAACCAATTCATTTACATAACGACAAGAAAATCCTAAAACTTATTATTTTGTAAGCATTAAGACTTGCAAACAGGTACAAAAACTCAATTCCTAAACCAAAAGGATAATTTGGTGCCAACCTTTGTCTCTCACAGGTACCTTTGCATCTTCTAGAAATTATTTTCATAGTGGAAACCATTTTACTTTAAAATTTATAGATCCACAGCTAATGTTCATTTTTATCAATTTTCTAACACTTAACAACAAAACTCTAAACTCTTAAACCACTAGCTATATAAACTATATGTTTCTAACACCAAAAAAAGTATCACGGACATATTGAGATAAGTTTACAACCTAGCATGCACATCGGCTCTAAACCTCAGTGGAAAAAGAACAGTTTAAAAAAAGGAAAATCATGTTCAATGATCCATCTTCTTTCCATACCACATACAGTGTGTAGGAGGGGTTTTGCCAGAGCCTGGCAGTCAGTCGAGTGGCACTCAGCTGGCTGCCAGTCTGCCCAGCAAAGCAGAAAAAAAATTATTTTTTAAAATTTTTTTCTTTTTTTTTTTGTCAAAAGCAAAAACAAAGTCTAGCAGCCACCCTAAATAGGATGATCCTGTGCAAGTCTACCATGTCATGACAGTCTCATAAAAATGCACAAAAAATCATGCTTAACTCTTATTTTGCATGCATGAACATATTAAACATTTAAGTTGCACGTATATGCAGAGCTTCCTTTTTCAAGCATGTATGTCTATGCATATTTTCATCCAGTTTTACATGCATGTACAGATTACTAAATCAATAGGCATAAGCAATCAGAATATTACTTTAAACCCATGTATCAAATTCTCATTTAAGCATGAAAGACCATGGGATCTCATAATTTAAGAATACATGCATGTAAAGAGTGTGATACCACAATCAATTCATATGGCCAGCATGCATACATATTCAGATTTAAGAATGCATGCGTACAACATTGATTCGACATGTATTTATATGCATTTAATCGGTCCATAGCATGATCCATCCATGGAAATCAACATCTATCAAAAGAAACCTTTAAAGAAACACTTTTACCACCAATAAAAATTTTGTTTTTTACATATACAGAATTTTATTTCTTTAAAGAATAGAGATATTCAAGAATTCTACCATGGAAGTGGATCCATGCATTCTCCTTCATGTATATTTACAAAAAATAGTTTTAAAGACTTTTTTCATAGCTTTCCATCAAATTATTGGATGGAAATCTAATCTATATCAATTTTTCACTTGATTCAAGAGAGGAAACCCATACCTTAAATAAAAAAGTGAAAAAAATAGAGGTGAATGTTGAAAAACGTGGGTGGAGGGCTGGAGCAGCTCTCCTTTTTCTCTTTTTCTCTCTTTTCTTTCCTTCTCTCTTTCTTCCTTTCTCTGTCTATTTCCTTCTTTTTTTTTTAGGCTATTTATAAATAAAAGGGGGGTTATGCCCTCCCCCTTCTCCAGCCCTCTCTAAATGGTCTGGAGAAGGAGAGTTTCCTCCTTAGGACTCTCTCCCAAACTTTCTAAAAAAAAAATCTAACTCTCTTGTTTTGACTTTTTTTCAAAGTTTCCTAATTTTTCAAAAGTCTCTTCTTAAAACTTTTCAAGCCTTTTTAGGCATGAGTAAGGATTCTATTAAGAAGTCCTAATCAACCATAAAAAATAAATTTTAGAATTAATTAAAATTATTTAATTATTTATTTATTATTAAATAATTAATACTTATTTAGAAGTTTTTAAAAATGGCCAAAATAACTTAGGATACTTCTCAACCTTATTTAACCCCAAATTAAAGCTTGTTATTGTATTTAAAGCTAGAAAAACGTTGAGCATGGATTTGGATCTAGAATCGGATCCAAGATCCAAATCTATTTTTAAAATCCAAATAAATTTTGGACTCGACCAAATCCAAATTAATATGGGTCTTGGATAGAGTCCAGATCCATATTAATTTGGATCAAATCCATCAGATCCAGTTTGATTGAACTCCGGATCCAAACCGACAAACTGCTCCTTTTTTAAAAAATGCAATTTTCGCGCCAATTGAAACTCAAATTCAAAAAAGTGATATATCATTGCGCTCAGCATGTCGACATGCATCCAGCGACATATTACATGAATAGCAAATTTTGAGTTTTGACCAAAAATAATCTAAATTTTGCTTGAATTTAAAAGTAAAAAATTAAACCTTTTTTTCACGTTTTGATTGGTCGTCTCGACCTAGATGATGAGACCTGGGCTAAGCCTAGACTCAAAAGCATCGGTTAAAAATCGAGATTCAAACGATTTTTCTCTCAGACTTAGCCAAATTTTCAAAAAACCAGAAAATGACTAAGTAAGAAAATACGTCGTATTAGTGTAATGTAATTGGGTTGTGCCTTTTAGGGTAAGTGAATGAAACAAAATATCAATGAGATATTTTAAGTTAGTTATTGTCTTCGTTATTCATGTTATCTTGAGTGTATTTATCCCTTGAGCTGTGGATACATCCAATAAAGTGTGGTATCAGTGTAGTATTGTGATGAAATTGGGTGTCACAATTGTGAAGAAGAGATATTTGTTGAAGCAAAGGCTTTCTTTAAATGAAAAATAATCGTACTGTATAGAAAAAATGATGTGCTTTCCCAAAAACCACATAATTTGCTAAAATTTGTTTGATGACCAAAACCACAAATAGCCAACTTTATCCTTTTTACCCTTCATATGTTTACAACTCATGAAGTTTGTGTGATATATCACTCTAGTCGTCAGGTATCACAAGCTCCCACTTAAAAGGAGGTTTGCATGTTTTTTCGCAGACCTCATGAAGCGCACAAAAAATTATGTTATTTTTGTAGTCTTCTCTGTTAATCAAAAAATCGTAAATACCTTAGTAAATTTGCATATTTTTATACCAAAGTCATGAAAATTTGTGTGAATCTTTTTTCTCCTTTCTTTAAACCTCACTTAAATGTATGTTCATACATTTTTCCGCGGTCTTTACAAAGCGCACAAAAACAAGTTTTTCGAACCTTCTTAATAAAATCACATATATTTGGTATGTATAAAATACAATTTTCATAAGGAAAAATGCTTATTTTGTATTACGAATATAAAGAATTTTGGGACGTGATATATTTGTCTCTCTGCTTCATTAGATATATGATCTTCTTACAATATATGTAAATTTCTGTACAAGTATGGTATAAAAGCAAAATTAGGGTTTCATAGAATCTAGGATTTTGTGGTCTCTATGACAATTATGGCCATTTTTCTAGGGCCAAGCATCTACGACACTTTATCGATATAAAATTATCGATGACAAGTTTTTCTGATAAGCGCATCTTATGGTATGGGTGGGATAGGAAATGAAAGTCTGCAACTTATTCTCATCATAAAAAATGCAAACAATGATGATGCAGAATTAGGATGTCAACGGGTCAGTTTTACTCGAACTAAACCCTATAGGGTTCGGGTATGGTGACAAATAAGAAAACCCGATTAAGACTCCAGAACAGACCTAAAGGTTTGATTAATACATGGACCCAGGTATAGTTTATGAAATTTTATACCAAACCAGAGCCCAACACGTGTTTCGATTAAGACCTATAATTTTTTGATATAAAAATGACAAAAGAATATTATTTTATGTAGTTCTTATCAGTTTTGGGTACGGTTTCTCTTATAATAGACCTGATTAGGCTCGGGTCCAAACCTGATGCCATACCCAAAAATTTGGTCCAAGTCCGGTTCTACTTGGTCCGAACCAAACCCGACCCATTGACACCCCTATGTAGAATCGATGGGGGTTTGCAGCTTTAATGAACTATGATGGCCAGATAGATGTGTTGGACGATGATGATGTTGAATCAATGGTATACTGCATTTTTTTCATCAATAGAGAGTGAACATTTCTCACAATCAGTGTTCGATCACACGGTATGGGTGAGATAGAAAAAATCAAGAGAACAACATAGAGTATAGAATCAATGATGGTATTATGTATTTTCTTTTCATCAAAGTTGCGGTGATATGCAGCATTCTTGAGGCCCTTTCCCTTATCAAAGAGGCAGTGAGAAACAACATTCTTATGAAAAAATAGAATAAATGCAATGTATGAGCAACTTCATTTTGTGAAAGAATAAAATGAATGCAATGTATGAGCAACTTCATTTTATGAAAAAATGGAATGAATACAATGTATTACTATTCAGTCATTTTGTAAAAGAATGACATGAAAGCAATGTATGCGCAACTTTATTTTATGAAAAATGAAATGAATGCAATATATGAGAAACTTCATTTTGTTAAAGAATAAAATGATTGCAATGTATGAACAACTTCATTTTGTGAAAGAATAGAATAAATGCAATGTATAAGCGACTTTATTTCGTAGAATAATGAAATGAATGCAATATATTAGTACTTATATTTTGTGAAAGAATGCAATGAATACAAACAAATCCACATATATTTTATGTGAGGATGAGAAAGTCTGCATAAAATCTTTGCTAGGATGAGTAAGTCTGCATAAAATATATGTGGACTTAGTCATCCTCACATATATTTTATGCAGACTTACTCATCCTCACATATATTTTATGCAGACTTCCCCATCCTCGCAAATATTGGTCATTATTCACCTATATTTTATGCAAATTTTATCATCTATGCAAATATTGGTTATTATTCGCCTATATTTTATGCGAACATTTTCATCGTTGCACATTTACAGTTTAACTGTTTAAGGAACATTTTGCTTCAAATGATTGCATTCATTTCATTTATTCAAAAAAATAAACTTTCTTATACATCACATTTATTCCATTCATTCAAAACTGAATATGTTCATGCATTGCATTCATTTAAAAAATGAATGTGCTCATACATTGCATTCATTTCATTCATCAAAAAAAAGAACTTGCTCATACATTGTATTCATTTCATTTATTAAAAAAAAATGAATTTGCTCATACATTACATTCATTTGAAAAAATAAACTTGCTCATACATTGCATTCATTTTATTTATTCAAAACTGAATATGCTCATACATTGCATTCATTTTATTTATTCAAAACTGAATATGCATATACATTATATTAATTTAAAAAAATAAATTTACGCATACTTGCATTCATTAAAAAAAATGAACATGCTCATATATTATATACATTCCATTCATTAAAAAAATTGAACCTGAGCTTCTAAATTATAATTCAAAAGAAATTTCATATAATCAAGGTGTGTGTACTTCATTTGTTGTAAAATTATTTGTTGACACTAACCCTATTTGCACTTCATCTCATAAACAAGAGACTTGTAGAAGAAATTAGCTTTCAGTTATCAATCTCAAATGTCAAGCTCTTTGACATATCACATATATTAGGCATATATAACAAATATTGTGAACCATTTCATGTAAGTGATCACAATAAGATACATGAAACAATGCCGAAATGATAAATTTCTATGTACTAAAGATGGTAACCCATCAAATCTCATGTTGACCATGGTCAGAGGTTAGTTGACCAAACCCATAGATGCAACAACCACAAGTTAGTTGCTGGATATAGGATATTGTGTACTTTTGTGTACTTTGTTAACAAACAAAGTTCTGGGTATAGAATTACAGCAAGCAACAAGAAAATAAACATATGGATCAAGTTATTGAAATATGAAGACCATACAAGGGCACACTTATAAGAGGTGTAATTAATGTTTTTAGTCAACCACATGCCACTATCACACTCTATTTGTGACAATGTTCAACTATCCAATTTCTCATAGCAGAAACCAGCGTATTCAAATTGATCAACACTTTGTTCATGAAAAGATGGAAATCACAAACTTCAAGTTATGGACATAAAAACTAAGCATCAAGTGATTGGAAATGCAGAAAATTTTCACTAGATGAACTTGTTTTACTTAAAAGTAATTTGTCTCAAAAAATGAACATGCTCATACATTCTATTCATTAAAAAATGATTTTACTCATGCATTGCATTCATTCCATTTATTCAAAAAAGTGAGCATTTTTCATATATTGCATTCATTAAAAAAATGAACATACCCATATATTGCGTGCATTCAATTCATTAAAAAAATGAACATGTTCACACGTTGAATTCATTAAAAAAATGAGCATGCTCATACATTTTATTCATTCAAAAAAATGAACATGCTCATATTGTTATTTGTGCTTTCGCCTGTTGTGGCCAACCTCACCAAATACACTGCACTTGTATGGCACAATATCCTTGCATTTTTTTTCTCTCTTCACCTTAAGTCGCCCTGATTTATGAATCAATTTTAGTGGATAGATAAGTATAAGAGTCAATGGAGTGATGTGTGAGACATTATCCACCATCGAAAAAAATGGATATGCATTATATGCAGCTTGATATGATTAAATTATAAAGAACTTATCACAATAATCTTTTGGTAGCTTGCCCTCATTCAAAATGCATGCAATCACAAGGAATCTCACTAACCTACCACTCTTCACAAGAGCAGAAGTACTTTTGAATATCAACACTATAGCCATGAGATCGGTTTTGGGCTTCATACTGCGTCGGTGGCATGCACTACTTCACACGTAGTTGTTGTGCCTTTTTCTTCAGTTCTTCTCGCTTTTCTTTTAGCTTTAACATCAAAATACCTGACATATGTTGCACGATATTTTTTTTCTCAAAAAGTTTTATCAACATGAGATGAAGCCTTTCAATAAGAAAAATTAGGAGCTTGTCATGTATGATGAAAATCTATAAAATGAAGCTCTTATTATATTAGATGTTAAGTGTCTGTATCTTTTTGCTGAAAAGTGATTGTTTGCCTAATGTTATGGTTTCATGTCAGTTGTAACATTTATATATGGATTCGTCATGCTCCCAAATTTTTTAAAGAAAATAATTGCACTATCATCTCGTAGCTGCTCAAGTTGCACTAAGTGGTTTACCAAATTTCTTAGAAAAGTTTTATGTCAAATGCTTCATGCAATATCCAACTTGATATATAGGCCATGTGTGGGGGACAACATACTTTAGACCTTAATACCTATTTGAGATAATTGTAAGTTGTATTCTCTTTATATCCGTTGAAGCGTGTGAATTCTTTTAGATGCTTCAAAAAACATGTCCACAAATCTTTTAACTCCTTATAAAAAATAACAAATGCTATGAGAAACATCTCACCATAAGGATCAATACTATTTGTAATATCGTGTATTTTTTTTATGATTTTTAAATTCAAAGAATTGTGATTTTTAATTAAGTATTTAATGAAATTGCTAAAAATTATAGAAAATATATTTAATAATAGGTGACATTAGTTGGGTCCGAGCGTGGCCTAGAGCCCACTAACAAAACAGAGATGAGCCAGTTAATAATAGAGAAAATTTTTGTTTTTAACCTTTAATCTCGAGTGAAAATTAAGCAAAGGATAAATTCATGCAAAAATCAAAAGCAAAAATCAAGTATGTATACAGTTAGATGTGCCTCATAATTTTGAGTACGTTGGTGTCCTATTTTTTTGAAATCAAGCTAAGGTTGGCCCAAAAATTGATTTTTCAAAAATGACCCACCCTACTTCTGCCTTTGTTCTGGATTGGATTAGACCATATCCGCTTTGTTTGATCCAAGTTAATATGAATCTGGACTCAGTCCAGGACCCATATTAACTAGAATCTAGTTTAGGTAAGATCCATATGAATTTGGATATAGATTTGTATCCATCTTGGATCCAAATCTATATCCAAAATCCATCCATGACCAATTTCAAACTTTAAAACTTTAAAATTTAAATTTGATAGGTAAAGTTCTACCTGAAGTATAACTCTACTCTAGGAAGACTTCCAGAGGGGGGATGACACCCTCTAGAATATTCTTAGAATATAATATTTAATAATTAATAATTAAGTAAAATAATTAATTAATTAATTAAAAGAAGGATAATGTAGAGTTCTACATGATGTAGAACTCTACTTAAGTCAAGCACTCTAGAGGGGACGTCACCTTCTAGATTTATCTAAATAAGAAAATAAAAAATAGAAGATAAAACTTATAAAAGGGGGTTGGTCTCTTCTCTCTCTAGAAATCATGATTCTAGAGAGAGAGGGAGAGAGTTAGCGAGAGAGACAATTAAAGAAAGAGAGAAAAGAGAGGAGGAGGAAAAGAAAAAAAATATATTGTTCTCACCATACATCCATCGATTTTTCAGATCTTTCTATGCTACGATTAAAGTACAGGTTTCTCTCTAAGTTCGTACAGGAAGAAATACGTATAAACTAATTTTATGTGTAAGTTTAGATGGAAAAGAGAAATTTGATTAAAAACTATATATGTGCACATGTATCAAATGACAATTTCATATATTTCTTGAGATTTTGATTTCCCTAGTATATCAAATCTTGAAATATCTATGTTTTTATGTCAATTTTCTTGATTTGATATGAGCATGCCATCGATTTTTCCCTGGTTAAGCATGTGTTCAACTTTTGTTGATTGTGAGATATATATTATCGATTTCTTTTTATAGTCACGCATGTTGAATATATATATATATAGATATAGATATATGTGTGTGTGTGTATACACACATATATTTTGCCCTAGTCGACCTTAATATTTGATGATTCTTTTTATGTTTTGGAAAAAATATTGACTGGATCAGATTTTATCGAATTTAGCATATTAGCAAACCTTATCAGATCTGCCAATATGTGTTTAATGCAGACTGATCAGATTTGCCGATATGTTATTTTTGTTGTTGTTATAGATTTGTCAATATGATATTTTGATATTGTTTTTAGATCTACCGATATGTAATGTGCATGTATATCCTGATCAGACTGTCGATGTGCGTACATGTGCAATCTGATCAGATTGTCAAAGTATGTTGTTGTGCAATCTGATAAGACTGCCAATGTATTTTGTTATGCAATCTGATTAGATTTGCCAATGTATTTTGTTATGCAATCTAATCAAACTGTTGACGTGAGTGTGCCTATGCAATCTGATCAGGCTGTCGATGTATGTAGACATATGCAATCTGATCAGATTTGCCAATGTATTTTGCTATGTAATCTGATCAGACTGTTAATGTGTATGTGCCTGTGCAATTTAATCAAACTGTCGATGTGTGTGTAAATATGTAATCTGATCAAACTGTCGATGTGTGTACATGTGCAATTTGATTAGACTGTTGAATTGTGTGCATGTGCATTCTAATAAGATTTGCCAATGTCTTGTGCTTGTGCAATCTGATCAGATTTGGCAATGTGTGAGCTTATGCTTTTTTATCAGATTTGTCAATATTTTGTGCTTGTGCAATTTGATCAGATTTGGCAATGTGTTGTGAATGTGCAATCTGATCAAACTACCAATATATTGAGTGAGAAAAATCCGATCAGATTGGCAGATATATTGTGTGCTTGTAATCCGATCAGATTTACTAGTATGATGGGTTTGCAATCTAATCAGATTTGCTATTGTTTTATGCATGTGCAATCTGACCAGATTTGCCAACATGCGTGAGCATGTGAAACTGAATAGTTTTACCATGTTCAGACTTATATTTAGGTTAGTTGTAGGATTATGTATACGAATATATGTTTTGATTGGTTATGCATGTTTATGCATTCGAATACCATGTTGCAATTGTGTGTATCATACGCATGAATCTGAAAGCTTATTTTGATGTTTGCATAAATATGATCATATGTATGTTTGGGTGTTTATGCACAGAATTGATCATAATAGTGCGTATTACAAGCATCTATTCGCATGTGTATGCATTTGACTTTATGTGAATTCATGTTGTGTTTTTGAATGTGCATTGTGAACATACTTTGAAACAAGACGTGTGTTGCATATTTACTAAAATTGTGTAAAAGATGCATAAATCACTTTTGAGATGCTTTGGTGGTCAAATGTGAACCATTGTGTGTTGTGTAGGTTAGGAGCATGTGCTGCTCCAATTGTTGTTGATTTTATTTATGCATTGCAAAATTTATTTTTAAAAATTATTGGTTTTCCAAAATTAATTGCACTGCTAAAATTTATTCGGGCCAGGGCCAGAAGTTGGTTTTTTATATGGATTTGCAAAATCGTTCTTGTGTAAAGAACTTGAAATTATTTAAAAAAGTAAAAGAGACCAAATAGTATAATTAATCTCTTTCTTGATGTCTCTTTTACATTATGAGAAACTTAGATAACGGTCTTGGGAGATCGTGAGGATACTAAAATTATGTGTGCGATTGTGCTTCTGAAGCTGATGTGCTGGTTTACTTCTCAGCCATGGTTTTAGGGAGATTTCGTCCATTTTGCCTAGTGGAGGTGTTGTTTACTCAACTGTAGTTTTAGTATAATAAGAAAGTAGTGTCAATGATTGAGGATTTTCATTGATGTCCCGGCATTAGGTGAGGATTCTTAATATTCCAATGGAAGGTGAGGATTTCTGATATCGATCGAGAAATAGGTATGAAACTTAGTAATAAAAAAGAAATTGTGTGTTAAGCTACAACTGGGAACCTAACTTAGATTTCAAGAATTTGTGCTTATTTTGAGTGTCTGAGGGTTTAAGAAAAAGTAAAAACTATATTTATGTGCATTTAATAGGGACATGCATACAAAAGCAACTCTGATAAATAATTTAATAAGTTTCATGCATGTGTATTGAATAATGCATATTTACTTTTCTACATTAGTTTATGCATTCATGTTTATTCTATTTTGCATGATATTTGTTATTGCATGATATTTTGTTAAATGCTTGAATGATAAGTTGATTATGGTGAATTGTAATTGTGATATTCCTCTAAAATTTATGCATGAATTTGGTTTATGTTATTAATTTACTATTTGAATTTTTAGAGAAATTTGTACAATGGACCTTGGTTTTTACCCATTTTCATAATACTATTTTACAAGATCGGATGCTCAGTGATGTCCTGATAAGGTTACTGGAGACTGTGAGCCCTATGACTAGTTTTTGGGTGCTCTGACCAAGTAGCTCTTATATGATAGACTATTTGTGTGTTGAGTCTATTTGATATTTATTCATTGATTAATAAAGTTTGATTTGTTCTTCTTTGATTCAATGCACAGTCTATTTGTAGTTTGGTATATTAAATCTGTGAGGCCCCGGATCCTTCGGTTTGTTTTCACAATTGTTTTAGAAAAAAAAATTCTCACTATTTTTACGAGGATCAGTTGGGGTCGTTACACTATTGGCCGATAATAATATACATGTGTATCTTCTTTTTAGGAACATGCCATCTATCATAAGAACCAAAGAGAATCCTGTCAAAAACCCATCGATGCTTGGACTGAATGATAAGAATAGGTAGTGAGATTGATATTTTCAATCAATCTTAATGTACCCTAACAATCCTTGATTAGCCTTCATCAAATGATTCAAATAGGCGAAAAGCATCCAGAAAGGCTCCTTGAATGAACCATATAGTGCCTTCTTAGTTTGTTCTCATCTACACCATACTTGTTTGTAAGTAACCTCCACACCTTCCTCGTGACTGATGTCATTCATGATTTCTCTTGGAGTTATATTTAGGATGTCATGCATGCGTTTGTGAATAACACCTAAAATCAACTTGGTAGACACTTTTTTCACTACAAGGTTGTTTTGTGATCTACTACATGTATATTTGTTTTGATACTTCTTTATTTCAAAGAACCTTGCTTTGTGTACTTTTGTGCATACAACAATGACTATTATTGTAGCGCTTTAGAATTTTTGCTTTATAGTTATTCTTGATTATATGATCTTTCAAAAACTCATGACAGTGCTAGAGATCATTAAGCCTTTTGCCAAAAGTCATTTCTCGATCATTTAAGCCTGTTATTAGCCATTGAAATTGTTCATAATCATTAGGTTGTTCGTTATGCAAGTCATCAAACAAACGAGATGCCTCCATTTTAATGTTACTTGGAGACGATTATAGATCTCCAACCATTTTAGAGTGTACTCTAACAATTTCAGAGTCCATTATTAACTGCCTACACCAACCACACAATATATCATTCTTCTAACGAAAATAACATGTGAGGAAAGACCATCCATATACACTATAAATTCAATTAACATAACTACCTACAATAACTACTCTGAAAACTAACTACCCACAATAACCCCTCAACCCATATTCAATTGTTGTACACAGTAAACCTAGCCTCATTACACTAATACAAAAATATCAAATATTAACTAAAGGATAAATAAAGAAATATAAAATATGCTAGAATATAAGCAAATATATATACATAAAAAAGTCCCTAAACATAGTAAACCCTAAATAGTAAATCTGGTGGCAAATATTAAATAAAGCATAGGAAAGATATAAAAAACAACCACAACAACAACCAAACACAAATGAGCTTGGGGTTATTAAATGCTCATATCTACAAAAAAAAAATAGTTCAAAATGAAATATAATAATATGAAAATATATATTGTTCGTATAAAACTCAAATTTTGACTTAACTAGGAAAGTCGAGGAAAAGAATGATATCACAACCTTGTCGGAATACAGCAAAAAAAAATTATGGGACATAATGCAACTTGAGAGAAAAAATGCTTAGGGCTCTAGAGGAAAAAGGGTTACAGTTCTTTTCAGAAACAAATGAAAAAGAGAAACATAATGAACAAAAATGACTTTATATATGATTCAGCAAAACATACAAAGTTGTGTAGGTTCTTATGCTAAAAAATTGCATAGATCGTTATGTATTTGCAAATCTCTTATGAAATTCGTATATTTGGGAGGAAATTCTCATATTTGGGAGGAACTTCGCATATTTAAGAACTTTGCATATTTGGAGTAACTTCACATACTTGGAGGAACTTTGCATATTAAGAGGATATACATGCCCACTTAGGTATTTACGAAGTTTTGAGATTTGGGTTTAAAAGGATATTTACAAATATTATTATAAGAACTTCGTGATGTCTACAAAAAAATGTGTGGACCTCCTTTTAAGTGCGAGTTTGCAATGACCAATGAGCGGAACGATATACCATGTGAACTTCTTGAGTTTCTCACATGTGAAGGGTAAAAAGGTCATAATAAAGTTGTTTATTTGCAGTTTTGGTCAACACGCAGAATTTGGCAAATTATAGAGTTTTTAGAAAAATATGTCATTTTTACCGTACAATACGATCATTTTTCATTTTTTAAAATCAGGCTTGGCTAAAGAATCTTAAGGTGAGATAAAGTAGCACAGAAATTTGGTATGGCTACTAATTCAAATGCTCTCAATTTGGTATGGATATCAACTCAAATATTATCAATTTAACTCTGTCCTAAGTGCCTAATTTTATTGATGAGAATTATGAATTTTAGAGCATCAAAATGAGATCATTTTTTATCTGGCATGATTTGTGGGATTTAGTGGAAAATGGTTATGCAGTGGATCCAAGGGTGATGAAAAAAACCCAAAAAAATATGATACCAAAGAATGTTAAAAAAAGGATGCCAAAGCTTTGCATGTGCTACCAGACAACATTTTTCTGAGAATTGCAAGTAGAATTAAGTCGTAAGAGGCATGATCTATCTTGAAGTAGGAATTTGATGGAGACAGTAAGATAACAACTTTGAAGCTTCAGACTTTGCATTGGAAATTTGAAACATTCTATATGAAGATGGGTGAGTTTCCATTGTTATTAATCAAATAAAGACTTTTGGTGAAAGTATTGATGATCAAAAAAGTTGTTGAAAAAGTTTTGAGTAGTATCTCTCTTAAATTTGATTATATTATCACTGTCATTATATGATTGGAGGAGAAGGATTCATGTGGAGGACCCACAATGATTTTCTTTTTGGTTCATATCGCCGACCCCAATTGTTTGGGATGAAGTTGTTGTTGTTGTATTAAAGAATCCAAAGACTTGTCGGTATACTCTCTTAATGGGATCTCGTTTAGCATATAAAGCAGCGTATAAATAGGTCAACAAAGAAAACGGTGGAGCAAGCTTTTCAATCCAAAGTTGATATCTCTAGCAAAGAAAAGAATGGAAATGGTGGTCATGACCAAAAGTATGAAGCAAGAGGCAGACGATGGGGAGGCTTTAGAGGTGGTTATCATAGATGTGGAAGCGGCCGAAGAAGATCTAATGTGAAACATCAAAGGAATGTCAGTGCAAATAAAGGTAAACAAAATTAGAATTTCAAGAAAAAATAATGCAATTATTGTAAAAAAAATTGGATTTTTTTAGAGCAAGTAAATTTTGTGGAAGAAGATGAAAATTTATTCCTTGTCTAACTGCAATAAGCGCTATGTGTGGTTTGTAGATAAAAGTCATTTTCGAAATAATGCAATCATATGACAATATGAAAGGTGATGAAGGTCTCTTTCTAAACATCAATGAGTCGGTGAAGTTAAACGTCTAGCTTGAAGATAATGACAAGGTGAAAATCGATGGCAAAGGAGTGGTAGTTAAAACTATAGGGTACCATTTGGATGACACGGTGTCAAACCCAGTTTTGGGGGTGCACTGTTTAGGTGACACAAACTGGGTTTACAAAACTTGGTTTTTCCCTTACAAAACCAGGTTTTATAAATGTGGTGCCTGCCCCCCCCCCCCCCCCTTTCAGTTACCAAATATGGTTTATCGGGGTAGGGGAACAGGGTGAATCCACCACCTGTATCCATACCCCTTCTCAACCAACTCCCATGTCCAACCATTTATGTCTGATTTCTCGCCAGAAAATGGTCTAAATGGCTCTAGCCGTCTGGTGTGGGACCATCTGGCCAATTTTTCCTTTTTGAAAACCAAGTGATGCTAGGCCATTTTTGACCAACCACTGGCCAAAACAGGCAAATTTTGTTCCTTTTTTCTATGGTTTTTAGATATAGCCATTTTCCAACTACCCACTAGCTGGAAAATGGCCAGGATGGTGTCGGCCATTCCAGGTGACACCATCTGGCCAGTGGGTGGCCAAAAAAATGGTCGGAACTCTATTTTTTTTTAGTTTTTTTTTACATTCCAGTCAGCCACTGGCTAGAAAATAGCTTGCCTTATTTTTTTATCTTTTTCTTTTTATTTAGTTTTTAATAACCAAATACTTGAAAACCAGGTTTTTTGTCACCCAAACATGCTAAAAACCTGGTTTTTGTCAAACCTACTAGTTTTTAGGAAAAACTTGGATTTTTTGAGAACTAGGTTTTGCCCCCTGTCATCCAATTGACCTCTTATTCATGATGTCTATTATGTTTGAGGTTAATCTCAAAATTTACTTAGTATAGGATAGTTAATTCAAAACAGTTGCTCGATTTTATTTGAAGAAGACTGGAGTATGTGAAATTAGAAGCAAGAAAATAGTTTGTCTCGTGATTATAATGGTCCAAATTAAAATATTCTCTTGAAATATCTCAATTGATGATTGTGATTTTTTAACAAGCACTAGTGACCATTCTATAATTTAGCATAAACATTATGGGCACCTACATTTTAATGGATTAAAATTGTTAATTCAGAAGAACATGGTGTTAGGTTTGCCTTTCATTATCTCTTCACGAGAACTCTTTATTAGAAAAAATAGAAATACAAGAAAAAATATTTATTTTAGATTTTGTTAGAATTTCAGGCGAGTTACAGGTATGATAATTCAGCATGAAACTGAATCCAATTCTCGTATTGGATTTGGGTCCAGGTTCAACTTGTAATTTGATTCCAACTCAAAAATTCGAACATGATAAAAGATATAATACAGTTCATAAATCAATTTAAAATCATTCATCAATTAATCGAATTGTTTGTAAATGATTGTCAAAATAATGTAACAACTCTTTCAAATTAAGACTAATCTCATATCTAAGCATTTGGTTCTTGGCACCACCCGCAGTATCACGCCATCACTTCAACTTCCTACTCATTACCTAAATATTGGTAATATATGGGTCAGACTTATCAAGTCTCAGTAGAAACACGATAACATTGTATGTATATACAAAAATAAGTATACATAAAGTATACATCTTTTTAGAACATGTATAATTCAACATACAAATCATAAGACATAACAAGAACGTATGTTACATAACAAGAACGTATTCATGATTATGCATCAAAATCAATAAGGCATAAATCAAACAAACCTCAACCTTAGAGAATGTTAAGGTACAAAAACCAATTCAGATATGCCTGCAAATTATACATGATACATGAACAAATACTTAATGCATAAGGTAGTTTTTATCTTCCATATTACCTCTTACTTTAGAATGCATGAATATATCACTTCAATCAATTTAAGTTTTCGCTTAAAATCCCTTACGAGTACTGTCACAAGTAAACACTGAAGTACAAGGTAATACCAGAGGTATTTTCATCCACACACAATTTATATTTTATTAACCTGGTATGCACATGTTCTTCGAGACGACATTGGGCATCATCACCCTAATCGGCCAAGGGCATCACCACCCAAGGCAAGAGCATCATTACCCTATCATCCTTAGAATTACCATCTTGGATGAACATCATCAAAGAATCTACCCTAGATGGGCATCGTTAGAGAATCATTACTCCAACAATATCATTAGAGAATCACTACCATAATAGCATCGTTATAGAATCACCATCATAACGACATCATTAGAAAATCACTACCTCAACAGCATTGTTAGAGAATCACCACTCTAACAGCATCATTAGGAAATCACCACTCTAACATCATCGTTTTTCATATTAAAATATGTACATCACCATGCATCATTATCCAGTTTAAAACATACATATCACCATGCATTATTATCCAGTATTAAAGTATGCACATCACCATGCATTATCCAGTTTTAACATGTACATTACAATGCATCATTATTCAGTTATAACATCATACTGCATATTAACATATCATCATGTATATTAATACCTTATATTATACATTTATAAAGCATTGTGACAAAATTACAACAGTATTTGTAATATGTTCGCAAGCGATGGCATAATCATATAGCCTTATTATGATCACATACAGTACACCAATAGGTCGTGTACCAATCTGGTTCAGCTCTGGAACCAAATCATGTCCAACTGATTCACTTCTAGAACCATGATATGCATGCAAACACAAATTCTAAATTTGGAATTGTATGAGCAGAATTTTTCAGTCAATAGAAATTCTACCATAATATGTATAAAATAAATTTAAATATAAGATTTTTACTAAAGATGCATATAAGTGTTAGCTGTCTACAGGCAAAAACCTAGACCCAAACTCAAATCCGGATCAGAGAATAAAAAATTTACAAGTGCAACTTATTTTTTATTTACCAAACAGTCATGTTCAGTTTAGTTTTTTCAAATAAATATCAGCCATGCATTATACAAAATAAAATAAATTTTGATAATTTTACTGAGGGTAGCTAGGTATGTCTGACACAAGTCCTTAGATACCCTAAGTAAAAATTTATTTCCAACAGAGAATTAAAAATCTTTATGTTCTTTAATAGACTATTTTTTATAAATTATAGGTTATAAAATCAACTATGATTTTTAATTTGCAAACCATAAAGATCAACCTACACGATTTTTTTTGTTCTTCAATATGTAAACTAACATAAAATATCAGCCATAAATCTTAAATATTTTAAGAGCCATAAATTTTACAAAATGTGGTCTACACAGGTTTTCTGTCAAAATAGAAATTCTATGTCGACTTGGAAATGTCATATCTCCCAACTCAGAACTCATTTGAGCTTAAATTTTTTTCTGAGATTGCTTCCATATGTCTCGAACATCTTTCTAAATTTTCAAGATTTATGGGTTCACCATTTTGGAGAACCATATTTTTCTTTCATGTTGGTTGAAATAAAATAATAGGACAGCATGCAGATTTGGATTAATCAGAAACTTCATGATTTTTATAAATAAATACAAGAACATGCATCCAACAGTTTTGGATTAATCATAAACACATCATATACATGTATATAAATATCTAAGCATATTGAAAACACGGACAAATCATACATATCATGAATAAATCACAATATCCAATATTTTTACATAAAAGAGTATTTTTCTTAAAATTGTTTTTAAAAAAAAATGGGTTTATAAAAACCTCCATGATTAAATTTATATCAGTTCCTAAATATATCTAAGATGATATGCATGCTGATACATATCTGAAAATCATCCACAACATGTTTATGTATCTCACTTTATAAATATGTGAATTTTTATGTGAGCATAGTATTTATTGTGGTATATGTTAGACACCCATACAAGTGGCTACAAAGCAAGTTTCCTCTTTATCCACATGTCAAGCCTCATTCTTACTTCATAGTAGGACCGATCAACAAATGAGTAATGTATATGTTCATATGTTTGCTTTGTTCCATCAGCAAGTGTTAGTGTTATTGCCTCCATGACAGTCTCTTCAATTATAATTTTATAATCAATAAATGAAAATTTTTCTCAACAAACAAAATAAACAAATTGGTGATTGAAAAAACATTTTCATAGCAACTAACAAAAGTAGGCATCAACTCTTTACATTACAAATAATATCAAATATTGCAGATGTATAATCATATGCATTGCAAGAAGATGTTTTTTTTATTTATTTTTCTTCTTTTGTTCACAATATGAAAATTCCAAAAGAAAATGAAAGCTCACAAGAAAAATAAAGCAAATAATAGATATTCATTAAAATGGAGACAAAAAGTTTACTTTTATACTTTCTTTTTTGTTTTCATTTTTATATATAATACAATCATCTAAATAGGAGATATGTGTTAATAGCAATATGTATAACATCTGATAGTCGTGAAATGATAGCGATAAAAAATAATTTATACTAATCACAAAAGCAAATACTAAAAAATAAAAAATAAATAAAAAAGATCATGGTATTGATTGGTTCACTATGGTTTTAATTATGAAAAAATAGGATAGGACCAAGAACTTTTTGCCAACTTTCAGGAACTCTTACTCATATAAATTTTTTCATAAGGAGTTTTATGAAAAACTATATTTTCAAAACCATGAAAATGTTCATAATCCATTAGTCACTTCTTAGAAACAACATATTCAACAAATTTAATGATAAAGGACAAACAATGCAGTAAATACAAATTTTCTATAGTGTAAAGCTCATAAGGACATCAAATAAACAACCACATGAAAATAAAAGCATACAAAATTAAGGAAACAAAGCAAGAAATAAAGACTCACATAAAAATGAATTAAACAAAAAAAATAGAATAGGCTATTGAATATATAAAGATAACTTAAGAACCACACAATTCTTTCACAAAATAATTGATTCATGCCATTGTTCAGTTAAAATAACTGACCAAAAAATTTTAAAAATAACAGATTCAATCGTTCAAGATGTGCTTACCAGAATATCTTATCGACGATGATGTCCCTAACATTCAAAAAGTCATTGATGAAGTATTGTCGCTCGATGAAGAGCAAGTAATAGCATCGAAGAATTTTGCCAAAAAATGATCGTCGAAAAATCATTGAAAATTTTTGCCGAGAAAAACATGGTGGGTCAAAAGGGGTAGGGGACCACAAAAAATCCTAAAATGCAAACCATTGTTTTTTAAATAACGAAGCATCACATTTAATGCTCATACGAACATTCACAAAAACATGGAGAGATTCGCATTTAAGCCTTCAAAAATGTGTGAATTTCATGTCCAATACGTAAAATGTTTGAAAATTTTGCAAATAAGGACACAAGATTCGCATATACCAAGGATGTTCATGAATCATCATGCGAATAACACTAAGACATCCGCAAATGAGTGAAGACATTTGCAACAGGTATTTGTGAATATTAGTAGACATTTGCAAACCTTCTCAAGAAGTATTTAGTTAACAAAGGTTCATAGGTTTTCTTTGTGAAGGTCGTATTATATTTGCAAAGGTTATATTGTATTTGCAGAGGTCTCGGCAGAGTACAAAAGTTGAAAACATTTGCAACAGGTATTTATAAATGTCAACACACATTTATGGAGCTCCTTGAGTATTTACTTAAGGTTCGCAAGTTATATTAGTGAAGGTCGTATTGTATTTGCAAAGGCCATATTGTATTTGCAGATGTTCATAGGTTCTCCTTTTTATAAAAAGGTTGCGAACCTCCTACAACATACCTACATATCGCACAAACCTCAACACTCGCATGTGCGAGATGCAACAATATCTTAAAAAATAAAAAAATTGTGATTTTGGATATGAGAGATTTTGTCAAATTGATAGGTATTTCTGAAAGCACACTATTATGCAAGGATAGTATAATTATTTTTTGAATAACTAAATGGATCTTATTATTCCAAATACAAGAGGAAAGGGTCAAATCTGGCGTACAAACCCAAATCTATTTTCAGCAGCTGCTACATGACTATTTTCAACTAGACAGTAGATGAAACCTTAACTAAACACACATGAACCTTTTCTTGAAAGTTTCTACAGGTCAAAGGCAAACTCCTACATAAAGAATAATCGAAAAATGATCATATTATACAACAAAAATAACATGTTTTCCAAAAAACTCGGCAGTTAGACAAAATTTGCCCAACCAAAACTGCAATCGTTAAGCATTAAAATGAGAATTTTAACCTTGGCATGTACGGACCTCCTAAAGATATGCGAATTTTCTTTGTGACAAACTTTACTATTGATTTTTTACCAAAAAATTAAAGAATTTCAAAAAAATAAAAAAAAACTAGATATAAATATTTTTTTATGACATCTAAATTGCTAGAAAATGATGAACGGGCACAAAGTTACAGCCCCAACAACGTTCCAAAAAAATGAATAGCACAATTGCGTCTAGCATGGTTATTTTATGTTATTTTTCAGTCACTACCAAAAATCTGAAAAAAAAATAATAAAAAGGATACAAATTGGGGCATTAGCTTTCCAACACCATCAAGATCACCAAGATATGATGAGCAGTATTTTAAAAACAACTTATGAAAGTCTTGGCAACCAACTCCGCTCATCTGGCTAGAGAAGTCTCCAAATTGCACCAAGGCTAAGGAACATCACGAGTTTGAAACCCGTGTGTGCATCCCTCGCCACGGCTGAAACTAGGTATACTCCCCCCTGGTGGGCAATGGATAAACACTGTGAACAAGGTGCAGGTCAACTGAATAAAAAGAAAATCAACAGTTTTTTCCCAGTTATCCCAAAAAGAAACAGACGAATAGTATTATGAAACCTAAGGTGTTTTAGCAGTGTAAGAATTTGCCCAAAATCCTCAAAATTACACGCAAGAATTGTCTTTTTTTATAACAAGGAACTCTCGCCGAAGCAAGGAAAACCCTGGGTGGAGCCCCACGATTACACTGCCTTCCGTGGCCCACCTCTGAAAGCTACGGACACACCCATGCAACAGTGGGGTTTGATCCGGTGCCTTCATCTCAGCACCCTCACAACCACCCCGCTGGCCACAGGAGAATTGTCAAATGGTCTGCAGATCATTTTGCTCAAGCTGCCCCATGGATGCAATCGCATAATCAAATACACTTCAAGCAAACTATGAGAATACTAGTAAAAAAAAAACCATCCGATCAAATGGTCGGATACAATATCATGAAGTAATATAAAACTCTACCCAGGTTGCTTAATAGTCACTGTGCCTGGATAACCCATTTTGGTCTCTCTATGGTAAAGCTATCAGTTGGTCTCATACTTGGGGTCAGCCATTACATAGTGATAAGCAATTACCAAGACAAATATAAAGATGCCAAGGAAGTTGGCGAAGAAGCCCAGGTCGTTATCGTCAATCATCTGCACCAAACAAAACTGTCTCAGAAATACTGAACCGAAATAAAATGATGCAGGTATAAAACAAAAATTTAGTGATGGCCCAGCTAGAATATTTATGCATGAAGCCACATTCTCATGAACTACAAAGCTCTTAAATAAAAATTCAAGACAAGTTACATGCATCCCGTAAATATTTAAGGTGTACAAGTTGACCCAGGAAAAACTGCAAGAGCATTTGAGTAGGTGATGTTGTTTGTTGTTGTTGTAAAACAGGTCTAGATTACCACTTAGTACACTATAACCGTTGGACCCCAAAATGAAGAGTGACCGTAGGCTAAACCTACACATTGATTGGTACTACAAATTTCTTGAACTCCTTGGCAAATTTCTTTACAACCTTCTACAGTGGCACCGAAAGAATGTCACATTCTGACTTATCTTTATGCTTTGTATAATTCATCAGCTGAGACCAATCCAGTGGTCATAGCCATTAACTAATACATTCAACATCAAGCCCATGTCATGATGTTCGTAAGATGCTTGGACTAAGTCTTTGTATTTAGCTAACAAAAGATGGTTCTAGGAAGGCATGGCAAATTTAGGAGAAAAAACAGTTTGCAAAAGCAATTTTCTATCCCACATTCATGATATTTTTCCAAGATAACACAACAACCAACATGGTGTGCATGTCTTCTACACAAAACTCAACTGGCTGGAGAAAAACTAGCATAACACAAAAATAGATGAAATCAATCTTTTTGGTAGGCAGAGATGGAAAAATTTATTTTCTTCAACTTGAAAATAATCAACCCAAACCAAATGAATGGTAATTTCATTACTCACATATATCATCTATTAGCACTAGCCAATGAAAATATATTTTCAAACAATGTTAAAAGAACCAATATGAGAATTTTGTTGGGACGTTCCCTACTGAGCGACGCACTGTACTCTATAGGCCCGAAGACAGTGATAAATGGGGCAAGGGTTGCTAGGTCGTCACCCAGAAGCGACGCGTCACACCGGCGCCCAGGTGTGGTATCAAATAGGCAAGGGTTCCCTCACTTTGTTGGACGGGTGGGGGTAAAGAAGATAGTCCAAGACCATAAAATTAGGTTAGCCACTAGGAACATAGGGTCTTTAACCGGTAAGTTGGTAGAGTTAGTAGATGTTATGTGTAGGAGAAAGATTGATATTTTATGTCTACAAGAGACCAAATGGGTAGGTGAGAAAGCAAAAGTGATAGAACCTTGGGGATATAAGATTTGGTATACATGAATAAATAGGAATAGGAATGGAGTAGGGATTGTTATGAGTCGTGAGTTTATAGATAATGTAGTTGAGGTCCGTAGGAAGGGTGAAGGGGTGACAACCAATTTTTCTATAATGGTTGGGTTACATCAAGGATCTGCTTTAAGCCCTTTCCTATTTGCTATAGTGATGGATGAGCTTACGAGATCAATTCAAGAAAATGTGTCGTGGTGTATGTTGTTTGCTGATGATATTGTTTTGATTGATGAGTCTAGAGCTGGGATTAATGCTAAGTTAGAATTATGGAGACAGACATTGGAAGCAAGAGGTTTTAAGTTGAGTAAGAGTAAGACAGAATATATGGAATGTCGGTTTAGTAAGCAACGAAGTAGTGATGAAAGTGTAGTGAAGCTTGATGAGCAAGAAATACCGGTGGATGGTTGTTTCAAATATTTGGGATCTATCATTCAAAAGTATGGAGAAATTGATGGAGATGTAAATCATAGGATAAAGGTTTGGTGGATGAAATAGAAAAGTGCAACTGGAGTATTGTGCGATCGTAGAATGCCATTGCGGTTGAAGGGAAAGTTTTATAGGATGACTATTAGGCCCGCTTTACTATATGATACGGAATGTTGGGCTGCCAAGAGACATCATATTCAAAAAATGAGTGTAGCTGAGATGTGTATGCTTAGATGGATGTGTGAAAATACAATAAAAGATAAGATTCGGAACGAGGAGATACGTAAGAAGGTAGGCGTTGCACCCATTGAAAATAAGATGAGAGAGAATCGTTTACGGTGGTTTGGACATATTCGGCGAAGGCCTAATGATGCTCCAGTTAGAAGGATGGAGAAATGGAAAAATATATTAGTTAAAAGAGGTCGAGGTAGGCCTAGGAAGACTTGGATGGAGATGATAGGAAAGGATATGAATGCTTTGAACCCCACCGAGGACATGGCATTGGATAGAAATGATTGGAGGAGAAGGATTCATGTGGAAGACCCATAATGATTTTCTTTTTTGGTTCATATCGCCGACCCCAATTGTTTTGGGATGAAGGTGTAGCTGTTGTTGTAATGTTAAAAGAAATGATGCATATCAACTAACAAAGAGAGGCAAATAAAAACTAGCCAAATGACAACAAATGCCCCTAATATTGCTCTCTCTCTCTCTCTCTCTCTCTCTCTCTCTCTCTCTCTCTCTCACACACACACACCTATGTCACATGGATACATATGCGGAAGTGGGACACGATGCAGATACACTTGGTGCGATAGGAGAATTTTAAAACGTAGGACACAGGAACACGGTTGTACACACACGTAGATACATGTATTGTGTGAGTATGTGTATAAAACAACAATCTTAAATCACTACAATTAAGAACATCAAATAACGAAGCTAAGTTGAAATTAAAATGTAATGTAATTGATGACAAATTTTTAAAAGAAAAAACTCAAGTGAATATGAAATAAGTAAATATGATCATAATAGAAAATATATGAAGTTAATGAAAATGTTGATTGTGCATGAAACTGGTTTGAATAAGTCAATGAAGTGTCATATTGTGTCCGTAAAGTGTCTGAGTACTGTGTCGTGTCGATATGGGATACACGTGTTACATGTCCATGTGACACACACATGTGCGTGTGTGCATGCATACACACGCAATGCATGCCATTGCTGCTGCACCTTCTAGCTAAGCTAGGACACCACTCCCAGTAAGTCGTGTTGGTGAGACATCAATACTGACACTTTTTGGACACTCCAGCCTTCCCTTTATGGCGTGTTAATGTCTTTATAATAGATTCATCCTTTTTTTAACTTAATAATTTTTTATGGATAATTTTGTTTAAGTTACAAACATCTTGTTCACTTAACATTTAAACCATGGTTTTATCTGGGTCATAAAAGAAAGCATTTTGGAATAAAAAAGCTAGTATTTATTGACTCTTGTTCTTGTACTTCAAACTACTTTTGACACCGCTTCCCTTCATAGTCTGATGTTTAAATATCTTATACCCTCTCTTCTTGATGTCCAAGTCTGCAAATTTATCTTTACTCTTTTGAGATGCATGCATTTTTGTGTTTCTGCGTGTGCCTGCATACATGGATGCACCTGGGTGTCCCTGTATCTATGTTTCAAGCCTTGGCATGTTTGATACTTCATAGCTATGTTTGATACTGACATCCTTACCCATGTAAGGTAAACACAGATATATAGTCAGTAACTGTATTAACCAGAAATCATTGATAAAAAATGAGAAACAGTTCGTCATATGAGATTGCCAGATTGCAACATTATATAGCATCTAACTGTATTAACCAGAAATCATTGATAAAAAATGAGAAACAGTCGTCAGATGAGATTGCCAGATTCCACCATTATATAGTATCTAACTGTATTAACCAGAAATCATTGGCGAGAAATGAGAAACAGCCATAAGATGAGATTTCCAGATTCCACCATCACAAGTGACTGGGCACAGATTAGTAGATTGTAAGATTACTTTCTGAAAGACAACCAGCATAACTTTCTAAAGAGTTTTGGCAGACACTCGCAATTCTTAAATGAAACCTTAATTTTTTTAACTGGTTGTTAACTTCACCACCTCCACGACCTTGGAGCCAACTGTTAATTATGACTTTTTGCATCCATCAAATGGCCCAACACACCTGACTACCTGTCAGTATATTTCCTATAACATACTACTGCTGACACTTTTTTATACATGCCCTCAAACCAAGCGTCACAAGCTAGTGTCTCACACTGCGCCTCTACTGCTGGAACAGAGTTGCCCCTTGATAAATAGGGCATACAGCTATTCCTCCCCCCGAAAAGATGACCATATGCTTTACAGAGTCAGCATAAACTATTCAAGGCAAGAAGTGTTGTGCACTCCAAGATCTCCAAGAATGGAAACGGAATGCCCAGTATGCTCATTTGAACTCCAAACCTTTATGTGCATAAAATTTAGGAGATGTTAGATCAGCATACATCAAGTAACCTATAAAATATCATCATAAGATTGGTCTATTTCTGACTCAGTTTCCTCCAACTAATGGTTGTAGGAACCTAGAATAGAAAACTGCATATGTTCACATTTGCATGCTATTGAAAGTTCCATGTTGGCATTAAATAGGTGGGAAAAAGGGGGACATACAAAACATGCCAAAACCAAATGGAAGAAAAAAATTCTGCTCATGTTACCATAAGAAGGTGAAAACAGTGATCCAACAAAAACTTCCTAATAACACCAAGAAACAAAAGTAGATGAGGAAAGTCCTGGATCCACTTCTTTAATGGATACAACCATCTTCTCTAAAGCATTTAAAAGGAATGCCTTAATCCACTGTGTTGAAGGGCTTCTCCAAATCAAATTTCAGTAAATATCATATTAGAGAGGGCAACTAAATGTACAAATGCACATGCAAGACTATAATATTAAAATATCTCTAGTAATGTAGGAAGCACCTTCGTTAGGAGAAACAACTTTGGCATCACCTATGTCACCTGGGTGCGGGTGCGGGTGCGGGTGCGGGTGCGGGTGCGGGTGCGGGTGCGGGTACGGGTACGGGTACGGGGACGGGTACGGAGGATACGGCACGGCAATTCCAAAAAATGTGGGTATGGGGACACTGAAAAATATATATTATACATCTAAAATATACATTATATATCTAAAATATATATTATATACTGAAAATATAATATATAATATAATATAATGTAGGACCTGGCAAATGCTGTGTCCAGGTACCAGTACCAGTGTCAACACGGGTACGGCACCCAAAGTGCCGTGTCGCTGTATCATAGGGCATCACCATTTTAAGCACATTAAAATATTTAATAATCACCCTTCACTGCTAAGGAGATAGATAGGAGGCTATTTAACCCTGTAATCTTTAGCATAAGACTTTGATGAGATTGTTAAGTTGTTTCAGATGAACACCATTTGAGTGAGGTTCTTGAAAGAGGGTGATAGAGTCACACCTCAACTATTACTTATATGCCCATCTAATAAACTTGTATGTAGGGGTGGCAAAACCTGACACGACCCGCCAACCCGCCTCTTAGGCGGGTTCGGGTTGGGCTTAAGCCAACCCGTTTAATAAACGGGTCGACCCACCTATCCCGTTTATTAAACGGGTCGGGTTGGGGTTGGGGGTATGCCAACCTGCCAACCCGTTTAATAAACGGGTTAGGCGGGCGGGTCAACCCGCCAACCTGCTAACCCGACCCGGCCCCTGACCCGCCAACCTGCCCGCTACCCGCCAACCGGTTTTCCCGACCCAACCCATTTATTAAATGGATTGGCGGGTCATGTCGGGTTACCCGTTTATTAAATGGGTCGGGTTAGTGTTTGCCACAGCCGACCCGTTTAATAAACGGGTCGGGTTCGGGTTGAGGTATGCTGACATGCCAACCCGCCAACCCGACCTGATTGCCGCCCCTACTTGTATGTCATAATTGTAATATCTCGCTAATTTGCCTAATTTTAAAATTTTAATAAAAAAAACTTTTATTAAATAAATATATTTAATCGATATAATGGCTGGTGTGAAATGGATCCTAATATGGATCTTGGACCCCAAGATCCAAGATCCATGTAATGATTAAATGGATCCAGATATGGAACTTTGACCCTTTGGGACAAGATCCAAGATCCAATATCCAATTATCATGGATAGATAAGCTTTAAAAAAATTTATTATTATTATAATAGTAATAAGACAACATATATGATATACATGTATTTAAGAGTTTTAACTTATAAAGACTTCTATTTCTATAAGGAAATAGAAGCCTTAAAATTTCAATAGGGTGGGACGTCCCTTCTAAGGAGTCCCATTAGCATTATAAAAACCCAACTCTAAGCCCTCTCTCCATACCGATTTTGGGGGAGAGGGAGAAAGTTGAACAAAAAAAAAAGAAAATAGAGAGGGAACAAGGTTATACCGTGAGAGAGAGAGCATCGGGTGAGCTGCTGTGTGCTCTCCTCTTCAACGCCTCCTCCTTTTTCGGTGTTTGTATCACAAACAAGGTATGGGTCTTTCTCTTATTCATGTAGTAAGAGGTTACCGTAAATCCATTCAGCATGGGTTTAAGAACAGAGAAGAAGCTGTGAAATCTAGGCACAGATTTGTTTTCCTAACTTGTTCGTACCTGGGCTGTCATTGTTGACTGGTACATCAGTTCTTTTTGGTCAGATCTGGGGTTTTTGGTGAAGATCAAACTAACGGACTGGCTGAAATTATCTTTCTAGAACAGATTTTTTTGGGTTACATATACTGACCTGCGCGGCCCTAAAAATCTGATCTGAGTTGGGTTCTTGATCAAAAGCTATTACTGTTAGTGTTAAGACAGAATAAAATATATATTATTCTTTCAATCTACGTTATCTACTGACAGAATTCATGCTGAATTTTTTATTCAGTCTATGGATCAAAAACTGTGTTCATAAGATAAAATTTATTACACACAGAAGAATCGACATCTGGCGTATGATAGAATCTGAGTGTCTGTGACTGAGATGTTCTTTCTTTTCAGCATATATATATATATATATAGATATATATATGTTATTAGTATTAAACTGATGATTTTTTTATTCAGTTAGCATAAACATGATTTTAAACTGCTTATTTGTTTGATCATTAATAAAAGTTTGTTTGTTTGTGAGCTGAAACACGCATATATGTTCCTGCGTGTGTGTTGACATGGACCACATGCAAACCTGTCATTGTTTTTCTGTGTGTGTGGACAGCAACCACACACTAGTCTGTATTTTTTTTATTGCGAGATAGTGTTAAAAGAAAACCTATGTAAGTCTATACTTTCCTGTGTGTGTTGGGTGTTATTTAGATTAACAACCGAACTAGTTTGAAGGCCCGGGTTAGACTGAACCTCGGAACAGTTGGGAAGTTTCAGGTCAGCCTGAACCGAAAATTGGTTCGGATTGATCTCAAAGAAGAAAAGTAGATTCTTGGATTGAAACCAAGAATCGGTCTTGTGGATTCAAGACAGATTCTTGTATCAGCCAATACATATAAATATATATATATATATATATATATTAGACAGTGTACATGTATAAGTTTTTTATCAGCCAGCACATGTATTGATCAAGAAGTGTGTGTGTGTGTGTGTATATATATATATATATATCGACCAGTATATATACATATGTGTGTATATATATATTAAATCATATTTTGAAAGAGGTTTTGAAAACACTGAAACTTTGCCTATGCTGTCTCAAAATTCCAATTTCTTTTGGAACTATAAAATTTGCTGATCTTGGATAGTTAACTAAATCTGAACCGAATGATTGTTGTAAATTGTGTTGTTGTGGATATTTAAGTAAATTTGACTTTAAAAGTAAGTTTGACATGTTATAAAAATCTAATTTTTTGGGTGTCATAAAAATCTGATTTCTGGCATGTAAAAGAAAGTTGTTTGGAAAATCAAATTGGAATCTAAACTTTTAGTTGTCTAAAACTTTGCTTCCCATTAGAAAGTGTTAAAAAACTGATCTGCCTTGGATAGTTAATCAATCCGAGGAAAATAGATGTTGAATTTGAATGGTTATAAAAGTTTTGTATTTTCGGTTGGCATGATAAAATTGATATGCTAGGTTCAATGTGCATTCATTTATTTGCTATGAATATGCATTGATATTGTATTGTAAACACAACTTGAATATCTATGTGTGATTGTTGTTCACTGAAATTTGCAATGTCATTTAAATTTTATAGTGGTTATGTGTGAACCATTGATTGGCCTTTAGAGGCCAGGAGCATGTGTTGCTCATGAAGTAGTAAATTGTAAATGCATTGCAAAACGATTTTTGTAATGTTTGTTAATTAATTACACTGTTGAATTGATAGGGCAAGGACCCGAATATGTTATTATATGATGATTTGTATAACTATTAATTGTTTAAGAATGGTAAAAGAAACCAAACAGTGTAATAATTTTCTTTCATGGTGTCCCTCTAAAAGGGTGAAAACTTTGGACGGTGGTCATGGGGAACCGTGAGGATATTAAACGCCGTATGCATTTGTTTTCCCAAGAATTTGATGTGTGGTTCGTGTTTCTGGCCACGGTTGTAGGAAACTTCCCCCACTTTGCTTGGGGATGGTGTTATTAAACTCAGTAGAAATGTATAACAAGAAAGTGGTGTCAATAGATGTTGATTTTTTTGTCGTCCTGACATTAGGTAATGATTCTTAATGTTCCAATTGATGATGATGATTTCTAACGTTGGTTGAAGAACATGTGTAGAACCCAGTAATTTAAAATACAAATTGTGTTAAGCTATTATTGAGAACTGCTTTGAACCTCAGGAATTTGGCCTGCTTTTTAGTATCCGCGGGTTTTAAGAAAGTGAAAATTAAATTGTGTGCATTAAATAGGGACATGCATGCAAAAGAAATTCTGATAATTGAACTTAAAAAGTTAATCATGCATGTTGCATTTGGTCATGCATCCCTAAATATTTAATATAGCATGAAATTGATGAATGTGTTATTTGAATTGCTTAGATTGTAAGTTTGTTTTGGATGTGTGTTGTTTGTAAAGCCCTTTTAAACTTATGTTTGATTTGATTTATGCTAATTTTCTTACTGTTGAATTTCAAGAGAGTCTCATACGAGAACTTCGGTTCATATCCTATTTTTAAAAATCTTTTTCAGGTACTGAGGTACAATGATGGAAGGACTAGCTTATTGGAAGGATCAAGGATTATGATCTGGTGGCCCGGGTTGTGACATTTCAAGAGTTTTTGTGTTTTTGGAAACTATGTGAACCCTCAATGGAGACTATTTGATTAAATTCAATTCAATTTCAGTTCATGGTTTGATTTTATTTATGTCTAGAATTATTGTTTGGTAGTGTATATTAAATTTGTAATGTCCCTCTAGTCCTTGGGATATTTTTCGCAATGTTTTAAAATTATTTATTTATAAAAAAAAATCCACAAAATTTCAAAGGTCGGTTTAGGGTCGTTAAAATAATTTCCTCAAGAAATGCTTGAGAACCAAAATTTGAATTATTTTCTTTCATGACATCCTTACAATGTAAATTGTCAACCAATTTGTTCAACGCCATCTTCAAGCCATTGTACATGAGGAAACTTCATTGTTTCCTTCATTGGCGTCCTCTGTCATATAAAATGTTAGTTTAGGTTTCTAGCACAGTATATGAATGTAGCGAGATATGCAAATATGAAAACTCAAAAGTTTTTTCCAGTCCAATATACCAACGACATTTATCTCCTTGTCATCTATATCTAGACATCCAAGTTCACACTTTGATGCTTCAATTGAACTTCTGGTTTAAGTGTTGACTTGAAAAAGGCAATTATGATACTAAGGACACCATTTGGAAGATGAGCTTGCCATGTTTCATATTCACATAAATAGACTCCTCGAAAAAACATTCAACAAGATTATGCATAGCATTTAGTGAGGATTCCTTTCATTGTTTAACTTTCCAAATATAATTATGTCAAGAATGTAAGGCATTAGACAATCATAATTTGATGTAGCTAGAGCAGTGAAAATGGTGTGTGTCCGATCTACATCTACCAAAAATAATAACTCTAATTTGCATATACTTTCATCCTTTACCAAGAATTCGTGTAAGAAATAGAAAAAACAGGATATTCCTGGTTTCTTCCCTTTTTCAGGACGGCTTCAGGTTCAAAAGAAAAAACCTCAGTATTCATGTATAAAGCGGAAAAAAGGGGAAATTCTTTTCTTTTCTTTTCTTTTCTTTTCTTTTCTTTTCTTTTCTTTTCTTTTGATAGTCAAGCCGGGGTTAGGCAGACCCCTACCGGTTCATTGATGTATAGTAAGGTATACAAACTTCACCCATTCATAAGTGGGTGCCAATCAGGGGGCTGGTCTTTCCAATATTTTTTAATACCACTCCTAGCTAATCTAGCAAGATCTCTAATCAAAAAATCATTTTTACACTTTTTAAACCTAATTTTGACACTCTCAAAACTGTACAAAGTGTTTAGCAGAGGGATGGGGATGCTTAGAGTGGGTCCCCTTCCTTCCAGCACCCGGCGTAAACCACCGACCAGGTCAGCCCGACCCGTCTCTATCATCAATTTTCCTGTTAGGTGGGTACCTTTCAAAATTAAAAAAAAAAGGTATTCTTGGTTCTTCCCTTTTCACGGATCTTTTCGGATTCGAGTATTCAAAAGAAATTGAAGCCGCGAATCCACCCACGTTGCGACCACCAGATCACAATATCAAGCATCAAGAACCCTAACTGAACCCTAAATTCCGGATCTCGCGCACCATAAACGATCAAAGAACAAGAATTTCCAAGAGATTCCATAAAAAAATCGCAAAAAGAACAGATCAAACAAAACGGAAGACCCTGAGAATCGGATCAAACGACATGCTTAAAAACCAAAGAAGAAAACCCTACAGAGATCTTCGGGATGGAACTCACCTCGAACGGACCGAGAGATATCAGAGAGCAGGGTAGAACGGAGTCTGATTCAGCGACCTGTCGATTGCAGCCAGAGACGAGAGCGGCCTCGTCTACTTGAACGGAAGTAGGGTTTACAAATGGGTCGGTTCCAGGTCGGGTTGTATGCAGTTTCGAGTCCTACGTCACAGGACAGCGGAAAAGGGGAAAAGGACGCGCTCGCCCTCTACTACTCGTAGGTAGGGGTGTCAACGGGCCGGGTTTACCCAGCCCGACATGTACCAAACCACATAGGGTCCAGGTATGGTGATAAATAAGAAAACCTGATTAAGACCTGGGTTTGGACCCAAAGGTCCGATTAATACATGAAACCGGTATAGCTTGTAAAATTTTATACCAGACCAGGGCCCAACCTGAGTTCCAATTATGACCCTCAATTTTTCAATGTAAAAATGATAAAAAAATATTATTTTTTCAGGTATAGCCCGGGTCTGGTTCATGTAGTTCTTATCAGGTCCAGGTATGGTTTCTCTTATGGTGGGTCCATTTAGACTCGGGTCTGGACCCAATACCATACCTGAAAATCAAGAACAGGTTTGGTTCTACTGGGTCAGAACTAAACCCAACCCGTTGACATCCCTACTCGTAGGGCTGTCAATGGGTCGGGCATGTGTTGCGTACCCGAAACCAAACCCAAACTTGAATTCTTGGGTATGGGCATGAAAAACACCGACAAATAATATTTGAGTCAACTTGAACCCAATCTTCATAATACGCAGCCCAGGTTTGGATCATGAATTTTTATGGGTAATCGACCCGACCCAAGTATTTTATATGCATTTAAAAAAATAAAATTTTGAAATTATGTGAGTGGGTTTTTGCTGGGATTTCATTTCTGTGCCCCGACAAAACCTGAACCCGTAGATTTGTTATTTGGGTGGTTTGGATATATCCTGATGAGACAAGTACATGACCTGTTGACAACCCTACCTTGTGGTGTAGACGTTATCGGACGTCCAACCCATGTCATGTACCTGAATCGATCTAAATTTCGGTGTGTACACACAAAACTATAGTGGACCTTCATTTGAATGAGATCTGATATGTGAAATATGTTCGGGTTATTAGACCCTTTGGAATCTCTGTTGTAGAAGGCTCGAAAGATGAACCGAAAGGTATGTTCGAATTTACAACAGATGAATATCCAATGGACTCAAAAGGATCGAACCTACAACTTTTGAATTGTGGTACCTGTGGTACACATGTCGAGGTGCTAAATCCTACTAGATACGATGTAGGAGAGGTCTGAGGTTTCTCGTGGTTGCAGCTAGGGCAAAACAATGATAAACATGGTCAAGCGACTAAACATTTAAGTGCAGTTTGGGCTCGATAAACATTCTAGATAAGGTTTTTTATTCAAAACTAAAAAGACCGGGTTCAAGGGTTCTAGGGAGACCTAGGGATGTGTCTAAGGGTTTGGTATAGGTTTTAAACAGAGAGAAAGGGTATTGACGATCAAGGGTTACTGATTTAAGAAAATTATGCAGTTTTAGATTTTTGGTTCTAAAAAAATAGTAAAGGTTGATCTAAGGATATAGAGGGGTTATAGAGGTACTCTTATCATTACAAAATTTTACTTTTGCAAGTCAAACTGACATTTGAAAAATATTTTAAAAATAACTCGCCTCCGTTATAAAAAATTTATGAGAAAGGGACTCGCATGTCAGTATGAAGTTCAACCGTTTCTGACGCCACAATCAGGGGTAATCGAACTAAGGATCAATATGGTGCTTTGCCTTTGCTCAATTGGCCTAAATCGATGTTATATTCCTAAATGCATAAAGAATCAGGCATGTGCTATAAATTTTTGAAAGATGCAAATTAAAAACATGATGTATGCTTAGAATATTTTGAAATACTTGAAAAAGAGGATACTTTGGAAATCGTGTATCAGGGTTGGGAAAATACTTTTAAGGAAAAAGACACTTTGAAAATTATTTGGAAAAGGAAAAACCCTTGGAAATCTATTTTGAGGAAAAATCAAGCAATTTTGAGAAAATCAAATTTTCTAACATGGATTTGTAAAATAATTTAACAAGGATGGGTGTGTAGCCTTATGAAATCTTTCAATGATATCATCTAAACCTAAATGACGCATGAATGTCATTTGAGAAAATATTTTCTGAAGAATTTGAAGAAGATCATTGATAAAAGGAATTTGTGTGTCTTATACAACTTAGATGAAATAAATTCTTTACATATCCCAGACTATGGCCACGGATATGCATTGAATATAACTCATTTGATTCTAAAAGAAGAAAATACTTAGAAAATTTTTGAAATATGCTATGATTTCTGAAAATGCCTAAGAGTGTATGTCATTTGTGGCTTAAAAGACTCATAAATCTGGATATTGTTCGTATTTTGACTATGACCACAAATACGAACTCAATCGAGTTTATTAACTCTCTAAAAGAGAGTGCACATGCCATTTGTGTAGACAATTATGAATTAAAATATACATAAATCATCATCCATCACACGAATCACATTATTAAAATAATAAACTATATGCAATGGAGCCCTATTATAAGAAGAAAATTAAATTCTTTTTCCAAATTTATAATTACAATTTACATCAAAAGGGAAAAAGAAATAAAACAAAATACACTCTTGAATGTCTCTGCAAAATTAGCAAACTTGTTAGTGGAGATATGTCAGCTTTTTAGGATTTATCCAACAATATCTGGAAATTACTGGATTTATCCAGATATAAGCCTTTTTCATGCTTCTCTGAGATAAACATAATAAAAGATGATGTAAAATTGAAAAAATAATAAAAATAAACAACTTTGAAATTTAGAATTTTGAGAAAAATGACCAAAATGCTCCTGAAAACAAGACTATGACCTTGAAATCAGGGTTTTCAAAAAAGATTTTTGTAAAACTTTTAATACAGAGATCAAATGGATTCAAATCAACACCAAATCGGGTGTGTAGTAGCCTAGCATGATTATTAACATGATCAAACCTTAAAAATATAAAACTTTTCATGAAAATTTTAGAATATCATAAAAATATTAATTTTTGCCCGTGTTTCGGTTGAATCAGGACTCCTTGGGCATCCTGTTTTTATGATTTAACTCAATAATACATCAAATGAATTCCAAAATCTGTAAAAATCAACATGAATACTTTTAATAACCCCAAAATTAAAGTGTAATAAAAAAATTATTTTTGGCATAATTTGATATAAAAATTGAATAAAAAACACAAAAATATGCGATTTTGCTCATAGGCACGTACCTGTCACAGTGTCAGACCTGAATCAGGCATCAAACGGTAATGAAAAATAGTAAAATTTTACATGAAGAAACTAGACATCTAAAAAAATATTCTCTTTTACAAATCAGAAAAATCATCTCCAGTTAGGGGGATATCATTCCCGCAATATACGCTAGATTCCGGCGAATGCGTAACGGATCCGAAAAATACAGTTCTAATTTTGGTTTAAATAAAAATATTTGATAGAGTTCAAAAATTACAGAAATCATACTTATAAAACTAGACATGTTTTTGAATCTATGACTTCTTACGGATCATCAATCGAATCTCCAATTAGGTAAATACAATTCACGCAAGTTGAACTAGGGTTTAAACAATACATAACGGTTACTATGAAACAAATTATGATTTCTGAAAGAGAAAAAAATAAAAAATGACCATAAAAAAAATTAAAAATTTCACAAAATATACTAGACATCATGATGAACACATTGATTTTTATGGATCATCGATCGAATCTTCGATGAGGGAGATATCACCTCGACAAGTCGTCCTCGATTCCATATAGCATTTTCATGGTACAAGAATCACAGTTCGGTTTCTGATTTTTTTAGCAAGGTTACAGAGCTCAAAATAATCCAATTTTTTTATGAAAAATAACTGACACATAAACAATTTAACCCTAAAAAAACTGATTTTATTAATAGAAACACGCACATAAAATAATATTGTTCCCACGTGCCCGGAATCAAGAATGCATATTATCAATAAAGCACATGAATAAATCTAATTTAAGCATGTAAAAAACATAAAAAAAATGCAAATAATGTAACGAATCATGTGTTGATGCTTAAACACATAAAATAAACATTAACACGGTGAAATAAACAAAAAATATTAGGGAGAACATGGTTGGAATTTGATTTAGCCGTTAAAAGAGAGATTCGATCCATCGAACGGTCGAATCTCGATTTTTTTCGAGCGTTTAGCATAATAAACAAAAAGTAAACATTGTTAATGGATTAAAAGTGTGTAAGGGACCATCAAACATGAGCTTATCATCATATTGAGGCCCTCACATAATTTTTTTGAAATAAAAATAAGGAAAAAGCATGCTAAATGGGGCGACAATGGCAAAAATATATAAAAAATAAAAAAGGAGAAGAAGAAGACTCACCTTGGGGGAGGAAGAGGAACAACTTGGAGGAGAGAGAGAGAGACATGGATTTTATAGAGAGAGAGGGTGAGCGAGCATGCTTGGTTGACCACCTATAGAGCCCCATTTATAAAATTTTCCAACTCTTAATTAAAGAGTTGGATTTTTTTAAAACTTCCTTAACTAATTAAGATAAAGCAAATGGGGGGGGGGGGGATTTTTGGTGGAGTTCTAACCCTAAAAGACTCTACCTAATTAACCTAATTGAGTCATAATTAGCCTAGAACAATCCCAAATGCGACACCACCTATTGTGGGCCTACATTTGATTTTAAAAGCCCTAATTTTAAGATTTAAAAACAAAGTTTTAAAAAGTAAAAATAAAGGTTAGATTTTAAAATCAATTTTGATCTTTTTGAAATTCTAATTCAATTAGGACACTAATCGAACTTGAACTAACCTAAAAACATTTTCAAATGTGGTGCCACTTGCCGTGGGCCTCACTTGTTTTTCAGAAAATGATTTTGAAAATAAAGGGGTTAAAAACAAAAAAAAATTAAAAAAGGTTTAAAACAAAAGGTGAAAATCAAATTTTTAAATCCTCGAGAGTCCTAGATGAATTAGAAATTTCTCGAATGTGGCGCCAGGTATGTGGGCTCCGCATCTGAGTTTTGAATGGGTTAAAATAAAGGTTAAAAAAGAGTTTTTAAAACAAATGAGAACAAAAGCAAAGAACAAATTCAAGAAAATTAGAATCCTAAACCAACTGAAACTCCTGACTAGAGTCCTAAAATTTTGAAACTCTTAAATTTTGGTTTTTGAAAGATAAACGAAGAGGTTTTGAAATATCTTTTCAAAGATTAGTAAAAATGAACAAAAATATGAAACCACGGTTAGAGTACTAATCAACTGGGACTCTAGGATAGAATCCCAGAATTTTGAAACTCTTAGAATTGAATCTGTTTTTGAAAAATAAGTAAAACAAAAACAAAAGGAGGAAATCAGAGTTGAGTTATGGACCGACTGAAACTCTGGGGCAGAGTCCTAAAATTTTGAAACTCTTCAATGAAGTCCTCGAATTTTAAAATTTGGTTTCTGAAAAAATAAATGAAGAAAATTTTGAAAGATTTTCTCAAAATTGAAGTCAGGGTTAAAGTCCAAATCCAATTGAAATTCTGGGACAGAGTCCTGATTCGACTAAAACTCTAGGATTTTGACTTTTTTTAAAAGATTTTCTTGAAAACATGTGAAAATAACAATGAGAAGTAGAGCCCTAATCTGACTAAAACTCTGTGATAGAGTCCTAGTTCGACTGAAACTCTAAAGTTTTTGGCCAAAATGAAAGATTTTGAAAGATTTTCTTGAAAATAGATAAAAATAGAGATGAAAGATAGAGTTCTAATCTGACTAAAATTTTGTGATAAAGTCCTAGTCTGACTGAAACTCTAAGATTTTGGCCTTTTTGAAAATCAGATGGTAAGGCTTTTGAAAACAAGTGAAAAACAAGGATAAAAGATGAAATCGGGATAGAGTCCTAAGCTGATTAAAACTCTATGATTTTGGTCAAAACAAATGAAATGGACGAGGGGTAAGGCTACCTCTCATTTAAAACCCAAAAAAAAAATTGAAAATGGTTAAAAAGGTAAAAAGATAGAGTCCTAATCTGACTAAAACTCTGAAATTTGAAAAAATTGGATGAAAGAAAGGATCCAAAAGCGACACCACCACTGACAGAGACGAGGAATTGACACTTCTTGTCCGAAGGCAAAAATTGATGATTGAGCATCAGATCCGATATTAGATCCGATCCAAATGTGAATTAAGTCTCAGATATAGCTAAGATTTTCAGAAAGGGAGTTGATCCGAGCTTCGACTAGTGGTTGTACCGATTGAGGGGATGATAAAATGAACTTTCGAACAAAATGACTGATAAATGAGTTTGCCCCTGTAGGGCATGGAGTGACTCTGGAAACGAGGTTTGAACTGGTCTCGATCGTTTTAAACTGAATCATAGGGTTTTTGAACTCAGGTGAACTAAAATGACACTGACTCAAACAATCCCCTAGAATGAATGATTGAGAAATGCTATAATTCTCGAAGAAATTGTGAGAAATGACCACTGAAGTGAAATGGATAATGAGACTACACTGTTTGAACTGGAATGAAGATCAGTAATAATGAGATGAACTAATTTCAGAGCTCAAACACTAGCTCAACTGACTGGACTTAGCTTAATTTCAGCTGAAATAAGCTAAAATGGATTCCTAGACTGCGGGAAATAGAATTGATGAGCCATTTGAACTCTTGGTGAGCTCAGGTTAGACTCAAGGAAATAGGTTGGACTGAGATTAACAAACTCGAGAAGAATTGGCTGGGATTCGAGCTAGAATTGAGCTCATTTATCAGAAAATGAACCAATTTTAGCTGAAATGGTCAGAAATAAACATGGTTTGCTCATCATGAGTTGAGGTGAGCTAGAAATGATTGACATCTTAACTGTTCTGAGCTTAAAAATGAGCTAGGTTGACTCTGACTGGCAGGGATCTAAGGTGACCTAGGGGTAAAATGAAAATTTTTAGATAAAAAAAGGCAAAATGACTCATGACCTGGGACAGACTTAGGGTTAGACTCCAACACTGACCTATAGAGGTTGGCATCTGCGAGAGAGGGTGTTTGAAAATGAATGAGGAAAATTTGGGTTGTTTCAAATACTTCTGATAGGGTGTCCTAAAGATTGGATCGTAAATCTGGTGTCATAATAATGTGTACATTGCGCAAGGTGAAAACAAGAAAATATTAACAGATGGTCACCCTACTTCATCAAGAAGTCATTCTTCTTGGTCATGAGTCATGACCCACTAGGTGGACAAGATACTGCAGACATGATGCCAAAGTATTGGCAGAACAGTAGTGACATGAGGAAGAGTGCATAGCACCATAAGGTAAAATAACAGGAAAATACTCCTAAATGACGACTCTGTTTTAAGGAGAAACTAATTCTACCACAATTACTTGTAACATTAGAATGCTGATGATTTTTCACAACAAAGACAGATGGTGCCTTGTTTGTAATAAGCTTGCTCAACCATCTCCTAATATCGCATCAACATACTAATGAGATAACATTAATTTTGCCATCAGAGTAAATGCATGCCAGAGTCCATAGGTTCAAGAATAGAGGCCTACTATTCGTGATAATCCTATAGACTTGTTCATTCTAGTACATCATACAACACAGAATTGCCCTGAGTCATAGCAATTGAACTGTCGTCATGTTCTCCTCGGCAAAAGAAGCACGAGAAAAATAACCAACAAAAAAATATTGAAGTCAGAAACAAAGACTTATTCATTGTAGTTGAATAAAATATTGAAGTCAGAAACAAAGCCTGAGTCAGCAATTGAGTATGTTAGAGTCCTTATTCATTGCAGAAAGATTCAATGGCTTTGGTCATTGGATCAAATTTGCATCTCATGTCATATGATCATCTTTAGCAGGCAAAGAAGGATTACCATCTAAAATTGGTGCAATGATTTCCTCATTGATACTCAAATTACAGAAGACTGAGCAACCATGTTGAAGACAATAAGATAAAAGCTCAAGATAATCTGGGCACATGGGATTTTAGTTCATTAGTTGCACAACACAGACGTAGTCTTTGCCACAGCAAAAATATACATGTGAATTCAGCCTTGTTAATGTGGAATTTGAATAGTTAAACAAACAAATAGGATTACATGTGTTTCTTGTAAACTTCTAGTTTTCATGACAAAGCTTTGGTATCATGATTTTGCAGAATAACTTCAGAGAAAGATGGCTTGGAGGCATGTGACTGTCTTCATGCTGCAGGTTTGGATGCTTTATGTGCTTGGTACCTCATCTTAAGACACATAACATCATCCATATATGTATTTACTAAAATTAATTTTAATTCTGTTTTCTAGTTAGACAACAACATTTTAATGTTTCAAATTTCTCACCATGATGAATCTGAAAAATTGCATTCTATGAGCCAAATATAATGGTTGAAAAATTATAATGAGATTTAAGAAAACAAAATGCTCAGGCTTTGTATCGACAAACTTGAAATTACAACTAAATGCAGAAAAAGGTTGCCAGTACTCATGGAACTAGGGATAACTTTTTTTTTGGAAAACTATCAATTTTTGTTGTTGTTTTGATATATCCATTTCCCCTTCGATATATTCTCTCGGAACTCCGTTCAAACACTTGGAGCGCAACACCCATATTTCCAACCGTGGCGTACAAATGCATCAACGAAATCAGCACAAACACCACCGCCCACCATTCTAAGAAAGAAACTGCTGCAACTCTTCAACATAATTGGTTACGTGTAATTATCACCCACCACACGACCGCCCACCATTCTAAGAAAAAACTGAAGGCATCTTCAGGGAGGCCGTGCTTTACGAACCCTCCAAGCATGGTGTGCCAAATGAAGGAATTGGGCTCTTTGACACAGGAGAATACGAACCTCGCATAGTAGAGGCTGCCGGAGTCTCTGGTTGCAGAGAAAATGATGACCCTGCTGGCCGCAAAAGCATCGCATCCGAGGCCGGTTTTGATCATTCGAGCATGCACCTGGCTGTCATCGGTGGTGGTGGCTGGTGAAGGGGCTTCGACCGTCAGAATACATAGAAACTCGGTGAGTCAGCGTCGGTGGTGGGGCCTGGCGAGGGTGTGTTCGTCATTGGGGAAGAGGCATCAGAACTCAGCGTCGGTGGTAGTGGCCAAAAAGCCAGCGGGGGCGGCCGACCCATGAAGCAAGTGGGAATCGGGGTGGAGGCAAAGAGGTGGTCGCAGGCAGAGGTCGGGCCGGGAAGGTGCGCCACCACCGCCGCCTCTGGAGTCCCCACCATCCTCTTGATGCCAGAGGTGGATCGATGCATTTTTTTTAATAGTTCCCTATGTTACTGTTCTTTTTGTAACACGGGGGAGGTGGATCAAAATTAACGCAAGTTAATGAACGCGGCCAACAGCATTTTGCCCGTCCGCCGCGTCCAATGTTTGTTACAAAAATCATTTTGAACCTCTTTTTCATCCTGTGCGATGAACGAGACGAGCCATCAAACATGCCCTTAGAGTTCGGTTACGTGGGCCATAGAGATTGTTAATGGTCGGGTTACCTGCTTTCTTACTCATTCTCATCGGTAACCTTAAATTGATAGTAATATACTTGAGATTAATGAAAGGATAATCTTAATGTGTGGTTTGAAAAAAAAGTAATATATATATATATATATATATATATATATATATATATATATATATATATATCATGACCACCAAAACATAAGTACATGCACCAAAGCAAATGAACACACATGATAATTTAGTTGCATATGATATACAGTGTGCTATATATATATATATATATATATATATATATATATATATATATATATATATATATATATATATATATATCATGCACCCTGCATCGTTTGAAGTTGTTTGTAAGATATGCATGTTGTAATTACATGTAGGCATGCATAGGTATTCGGCTCGTATGTGAGCCTATGATTTTGAGAAAAAACAAACTGTCGAGGTGCCTTATGTGCGTTGGGTTGGAAAGTCTATGACTATGCATACATCTAGATCACCCCAGGTTTGGGCTTGGGGTTGCGATAATCCCTTGGGGTGCTATAACTCGCACTAAGAAATAATAAATTAATACATGCACATATTGGACTCTGGGTATACGTAAAAGTTGGTATATGTTACTGGTTTCCCTAGGTGTTGGGTATACCTGAAAGATAACATATGTTATCGGACCCATAGTTTACCTTGGAGAGGGTAGAAGGTACAAACTTTGAGAGACATTTTTTTTTTATGAGAGTTAGGCATCTCACCTTATCCTCAACCCTCGAAGTTAGGGGGTCAGGACTACCAATGTTTCCTAAGTGGTAGATCCATGTCTTTTGCAGAAGTCTCAGGATGTATCCTATTATAATTTTGCCATTGGGGAGTATTCTCTCAGTCATGAACCGTCTCCTTTGGATATCCATACAACTAGTCACTAGGGTTATTCAAGAAAAGTATAAAAAACCCTGTGTGGTCTTGGTCCGCTACAATGTCTCATCCTGTGCGTACCCACAGGAAAGATTAATAAAAAAAACTAAATAATTTCTTTTATGAAATTAGATGTATGATTGTATAATGTGGGTGATGTATTTTATTTCTAAAATGTATATATGATAAATGCTTTGTTAAATGAATTAATAGTTCTAATTGCATGTCCTATATATGAATTTCATGTCTTGTATAAGAATTGCATGTATTCATGATTGAATGCATTTATTGTATATTAGAATGATGAATGTGTTGTGTACACTTGACACAATGAATATACATATTGCTTGTGTATTTCTTACTCAAATTGGTTGTAGTCTGACCCTTCTAAATTACCATTTTTCAGGTAGTGAATGAAAAACCATGGAGCAATTACGGGCATCGCTGCAGGTGCAGCCACCCATGAGATCACATAATTCTTAGAATGTCCTAGGGAACTTTAATAAAATTTGTTTCACATTTATTTATGACTTTCATGTAATAATGATAGGCAATGATTCTTTATTTTGTCTAATAGAATGGAATTTACTATTATTGCATGTAACTCGCTTGATCTATTTAACCAAAGTTTTAATAAGTAATTTCGCTGTGATTAAAAAAAATCACAAAATTTTGAGTTAAATATTTTGGGTCGTTACAGCTGCAATGCCCCAAAATATTTAACTAAAAAATTTATAGGATTTTTTTTTAAATCACAATAGAATTGCTTACTAAAAATTTGGTTAAATATTTTGAGCGAGTTACAAGCGTTTGATAAAAGCTTCCATACCATTAGAAAAAATAACTAAAACATTGTCTTGAATTATTACATGTCGTGTAAATTCATAAATAATAAAATAATAATTTGAATCAGAATTCCACAGGACATCAACAAAAAGATATGATATCATGGTGCTACCCGCAATGATACTCATAATTGCTCCATGATTTTTCATTTGCTACCTGAAAAATAGTAATTTAGAGGGGGGTCAAACTACACCCAGTCTGAGTAAGAAACACCATATTAATATGAGTGTGCACAGTGTCACGTATACAAGTATATGTGCAAAACATTCGAATATTGATGTACAAAATACCAAAACTCCTTAAGTTGTATGACATTCACTCAATGCAAGTAACTTATGATTTTGCACATACAATATCACTGAGAGCTATGCATCATATAATTAAACCATAATCATATTACAACAATCACAATTTCAAGCAAGGTATGTATCTCAAAACATAAAAAGTAAATTGACTAGCTATCAATTTACGTTTCTTTTTTTAACTTGTCGTGTGGGTACGCACAAGCTTCGACATCGTAGCAGACCGAGATCACACGGGGGTTTGTTATGCTTTCATTTATTAACCTGAGTGACTAGCCGTACGGATACCTAGAAGGGACAGTCCGTGACTGAGAGAGTATTCTTCAATGGCAAAAACTAGAATAAGATGCATTCTGAGACTTTTGCAAAAGACATGGATCTACCACCTAGTACACATTGGTAGTCCTGGCACCCCTAACTCCCAGGACTAAGGACCGGGAGAGACACCTAGCTCTTACAAGAACAAAATGTTCGACGGAATTTGCATCATCTACCCTCTCTAAGGTAGACCACGGGTCTGGTAACCTACACCATCTTTCAGATATACTCAGAACCCAAGAAAACCAGTAACATATACCATTTTTCAGGTATACTCAGAATCTTGTAACTTAAATGAGTTCAGTAAACGTATACCATCTTTCAGATATACCCAGAACTTAGGGAAACTGATAACATGTACCATTTTTCAGGTATACCCAGAATCCTGTAACTTATGTTACATGTGCATATACTAATTTGTTTATTTCTTGGTGTGAATCTAAGCACCTCAAGAGATTATCGTAACCCCAAACCTGCACACAGAGTGATCTAAGTGTATGCACATCATCAAACCTAGTGCATACAAGGCATCATGATATTTTTTCTCAAAATCATAGGCTTATATACGAGTCGAGCACTTGTGTATTCAATATTTAATTTTATAAGTTTGGGTGTGCGTATCGTACCCCATTGGTCATTTTTAGCCACATGCACAGTTCTAGGTAAAACACCTAGGTATACACATCACAATACAATCATGTCATGTCACACATATAAAATTTCACAAGTGCTCATATGGAACCACAAAGGTTCTGCGGAACCTCAAGCTCAGTTTTGAGGTTTTGCATAATTGTGACCATGAAATTTTCATTATTATGCAAAAATTTATAAGAATATGCATTTACTATCAGGCAGTGCATACATTGGTCATAACATTCACATGCAAATCACATACAAATTTCACAAGTACTCATATATTACCATAAGGATTTTGTAGAACCGCATGCTCAGTTACGAGCTTTCGCATAATCATGACACTACAATTTTCATAATTGTGCAATTATCAAGAATATGCATTTAACAATAGGCGGTCCACACCTCGAACTTGGTCATGACAATTGATAATGCATGAAATGCATATCATTTTACCACACATTCATGCATTTATATGTGGTTTTATAGCCTAATTATCCATGTCTATGATGTTTTAGGTGCAAAGAGGCTTTGGTTCAAATTTCGCTCAAAACTGAGCTAAAATGAGAGAGATAGAGCTATTTCAAGGTAATGGGATTGGTTTTCAAGGAGATTTGGATCTAGATCTGACTGAAAGCCTTCACCATGGACCTTGGATCATATCCATACTCGAACCCATCTAAGATCCGAAGATCCAATGTAAGAAAAGAACAAATCACCTCAAAGATGGCGCCTAGAGGTAAGTTATAAATTTTAATAAGTTGAAGGTAGTTCTTGAAAATAGCTTGAACTAAGGGATTTTTAGAGAATAGGGTAAATTTTTCATTTAAAAAGAAAGCTACAACAACCCTAAGAACCATCCAGAAGCCTTGAAAGTTGTGCCATCCTCTTCTTCTTCTTCTTCTCTATCATTTTTCTCTTCTTTTCTTCATTTTCTTTTTGGTTTTCTCCATGATTCACTTCATGTTCTTCAGGTTCTCTTTATTCTTCTTGTTGTTTTTTGTATCTAATTGTTGCAGGTGCAATCGTTTGGAGCTTCAAATCAGATTTGGCATAAAAATGTCAATTACCTTCATTGCCGGCAGTTGAGAATCTAGTCTAGCAATCGCCGACCATCTTTTCTTCTCCATCAATCTTCCACTTTGTAGACTCGGCTCCGAGATGTGTAACAAGAGGATATCAAAGTTGCAACAAGAGCAAAATGTGGGTATGTGGTTTCAAGAAAGGTGAATCGCTCTCTTCTTTTTAAAACTCATTGGACAACCATTGAGGTAAGTCTTCTCAGCCACTGCTTGTAGTTAGGTATATAATAGATTTAAGTAGATTTAGTGTATAGTTCTTTGTTAGTTTATTAAATTGATTTATTCATTAAGTTGTTTTCCAGCTTTTTTAGGAATTTTAATGAGATTAAACTTATTAGAATTAAGGTAGAATAGATTAATTGAATAGCGTCAATCAGCGTTAGCATGTCCTATGGTTTTGACCTGTCAGTTAATTTTGGTCGTTTATTAATTTTAATTCTATATTAGTTAGATTAAAATTTATTTTCATCTTGGTGTTTTGCGTTAGATTCTATCATCATCATCATCATTTTTAGGATTAATTTAGTCGATCTTAGCCGAGTTCTTGTTTAAGTTAGCGGTCGATAATTATATCATGCAGTTTAGTTTTTTTTTGTATTTTCATTAATTTTCAGCAGTTTGCCATCAAGTTAGTGATTATTTCTTGGTTTAAAATTGATTTTAGTATAGTCTGCATTCTGATCCATAGTAATTATATTGAATTGCTTTGTTTTAATTAATTTTTAATTGCTTTATCATTAGAAAGAGCTTGAGAATAGAAACCAATGAAGTCAATTTTGCGTTTTAACTCATCATTTCATGTGAGTTTTTGTGGAGTTCCATCCAGGGACAAGGCAAACACATAACTAGAGGATATTGGCTAGGTCTATGCCAAATTTGAGGAGTTTTTGATCTGTTTTGACCTGGCCCTTCCTCTATCCAAAGTTGACAAGTCCTGCCGAAGTCAGTTTTGATTATTTGCAAATTGGGTAGAATAGTTTAGGTTTTTCTCTTGTTTTCGAGTCTTGCTTTATGTTTAGTCGATATATTAGTGTTGGTTAGGTCTGGTACATGTGTGTGTGCATTGTTTTTCATCGAGAAAAATAGAGGTGTTTATGTTGATCGTTAGTATAATCTCATTGTTTTTGTTTTTGTTTTTGTTTTTGTTTTTGTTTTCAGGTAGTGTTAAATTAGATAGATTTATTGTTGATTGTTTGATTAGTTGTTCTCAAATTTAGTTAGGTTTAATTTGTTTGAGTTTTTAATTGTTAGTCTCGCAGGCTTTTTGGTTATTTTGATAACAGTCTTATTAGTATAGGTATAGTTATGTTATTTTGTTTTGCAGATAGTTTCTCTTAAATGTTGCTACTTACGGAGGAGGATAACTAAAATTGCCTCTTTAACTGAGCACGAAGAAAGAAAGTCCCGATCATAGTTTAGGATTTGCTTTCGTTTTAATTGTGTCTACTTCTATTGCATTGTAATTGAAGAGATTGCGCAATTCCTTTATTTTCTTTTGAAGTATTAATATAGTGAGGTTTTTAACTGAAATATTATGCCTTATTTTTTGTTCCCTCAGGAGACGATCCGACTTGCCACTCTACACGAGTGCAAGGATTGGTTTTGAATTTATTATTTGGTGTGAAATTCTTGTTTAAAAATAACCTTTTACAAAATCTCACCAAATTTTTTGCTCTGTTGTCGCGGAACGACGTAGATAATGTCTAATTCAAGATTCACTTTATTGATATTTTTGTTTAGTTAGTAAATATAGGCTTTAACTTAATTAGAAAATATAGGTACTTGATCTTTTGCATTGTCATATTTAAGATTATTTGTTTAGAATAGTTAGTGCACTCATACCTGACACAGACGTTGTGCGTTGTTCTTGTGAAAACTAGCGGGTTGTGCATTGTTTGGATTAGAGTAGCTATGCGTGAATACCAGTCTGTGGTGGTGTTTGAACTTCGTGCTTGGTGTGAACCCGACCACCACCGTTGCAACTTGTGGTTGGACATTGAACCAGTCCTCTATGTGAGCTTGTGATTGTGAGAAGGAAAGTCCATCGAGCTTGCCCAGTCGAGTAGAGCTGAACCCTGTGTGAATCTAATTTAAGAATATATACACTCATTTTTTAGTGGATTTAATATCTAGATTAATAAAAATAATAATATTTTTCTGAACTTGCATCCTTTGAAAATCCCATGCTAGTTAGTTTTCTTCTATAACTTGAATCAGGATTTGATTTATATTAGACTAATCATAGTTGGGGATAAGGTAGAAGGGTTTTGACATTGAAGAATATACAATTAAAAGTGTTTGTGTGTGCAAGTTGAAAAGAAAACCCTTAATATTAAAATTAGATAAAACTAAATTTATTGTTAAATTGTGTAAACACAATTCAGTTATGTGATTGTCTGTATATCAGAAATAGTCACATTAATTGAGGTATAACTATTAATTTACTTTATAAAAATTATCGTATGATAGATTTTTGTAAAGATAACATATGTGGCTACAACTTATATACTTAGCACATTTTCTGATTTATTCATTTTGACTGTCAAAATTGGTCTGGAACTAAGAAAATAATCATTCGGGTGACTGTGAGGACTGTAACAATCTGACTCCTTGTTTGGTTCTTATTGGAGTCATCTGAACTCTGATTTAAGTGATTTTTATTTCTCTGATTCGGTAATTAATTTCTCTACAACTTTCATGTTAAAAAAAATGATGAATCAATAGTCTTTATGGTCAAAAGTGTATTAGAATAGACAAAATTATCCTAAAGATGATTGTTGAGAACTGTATTAGCCTACTATCTTGATCGGGTTGTATCGGGCTCATATGACATATGATTTAAGTGATTTTAGTTTTTTTGGATTCAAAACTAAATTTTCTACAACTTGTGTTTTTGGATCATTGATCAAATCTATAGGGAACAGACCCGTTCTGACCTATCTATACTGGATAGTTACAACAGACCCACCTATGAACACTAATCCATTGGTCTGGTGTCTGGTTTGTATCTCGACCATCAGTGGTCAGATTTGTGAGTTTTCAAATTCATTGAAAAGGAAAATCTGTTATATACAGAATTTGATTTGACGTTGTGTTATCATCGCAAAAATTTTCCCTCCCTCTGTGAGAGAGAAACGATTTTGCGAGACAAACTTGACCAGAGTTTTGAAAATTGGTTTTGAAAATTACTCACCTCTGTTTTTTGAAAATTTGTGGGAAAATTCTGTAGAATGGGATCCGCCTGTCAGTACGAGCTTCAACCGTTCTTGACGCCTTTACCAGGGGTAATTGAACCAATGATCAAAAGTGTGCTTTAACTGAGTTCAATTATCTAAATCATGCTCTGTTTTTTTAAATACACAAAGAATCAGGCATGTGTTATGAAATTTTTGAAAAATGCACATTTTGAGAAATATGATGTTTGCTTGGAATATTGAAAAAGTGTTTGGAAAAATGCTTGAAAAAAGAAATTTTTGGGAAAATCATGAATTTCATTGGAAATCAGGAATTGCATTGGAAAAAAACTTTTGAAGGGAAAATTGATTCTCAGGAAAGTTGGAACTTTGAGAAAATCGATTTTTGGAATTTGGATTGCCTTTTGAAATGAAAATCGATTTCTAGAGAAGATTTGGAAATTCTGAGAAAACCAGTTTCAGAAATAACTCAAAGATTTTGAGAAAATTGATTTATGAACTTTGAATCTTGAAATTTGAATATATTAGAACATTGGAAAATCATGATTCGAACTTGGAAAAATGCTTGAAACATCCTTTGAAATCTCATAGTTTTGAGAAAATCAATTCCTAAGAAAGACTTAAAAAATCTTAGAAAATCGATTTCTTTGAGATAGAATTGGAATTTGAGTTAAAAAAAATGATGTAAATTGAATGAAATGAATGAATATGGATTTGAAAGACATTTTTTTTGAGGAATTGAGAAAATCCTTTTATACTTTTGAAAAATGCAGTGCATTTTTGAAGTTAGCCTAAGGGTGTAGGCTGAATGTGGCCAATACGAAGATCACAAATCTGGGTTTGCTTCGTATTCTGATTGTAGCCATAAATATGAATTCTACCGAGTTTGTCAACTCCCTAAAAGCTTGTGCACGTGCCATTTGTGTCAACAATAGTGGATTTGAAAAAATGTGCATAAATCATACATCAGATATTGAAATTATACGAAAGCAAACTATATGCAATGCACCCTATTTTAAGCAAAAAATGTAAATCTTATTCCAAATTTACCACTTAATATTACATTGAATTGAAATAAAAGAAAATGAAATGAAGTTTTCTATCTGAATATCCCTGCAAAACTAGAAAATGGGGTTGGCACAGAAATGTAGATTTATCTGGATTTATCCAAAAATATTGGAAAATTATTGGATATTATCTAGATGTAAACAAATATTCATATCTCCCTTATATAAACATAAGAAATAAATGATGAAAATGGATTGAAAATATGAAAATAAGATTTGGAAATTCAAAATTGGGATGAAAATAACCAAAATGCTCCTGATAACAAGACTATGGCCTTGAAATCAGGGTTCTTCAGAAAGATATTTTGTAAAAATGAGATTTTGAAATTCAAATAATGATAAATCAAACACAAGATGATATAATATGATGAAATACAAAAAATAAAGTTTGGAAATTCGAAATTGATGTGAAAATAACTAAAATGCCCCTGATAGCAAGACTATGGCCTTGAAATCAGAGTTTTCAGAAATAATTTTTGTAAAAATGAGGATTTGGAAACTCCAATAAACGCAAATCAGATTGAAATCAAAGATAATATGATATAAAATGATTATATGCATGCTAAAACCCAAAAAATGCAAAAATATATAGAAAACACTGAATTTTGCCTCAATCTGACAAATTAACTAACACACAAGGCAAATGAACTTGAAATTATACCAAATTTGGTATGGATACCTAAATTAATTCTAATAAAATAATGGGATCTGAAAACTACATTTTTTGGCATTTTCTAATATAGAAATTTAAAAGAAATCCTAGAAAAATAAGATTTTTGTCTAATAGCCTAAACCTAACCTAAAGATGACATTGTTTCAGGTACTAACCTACCATAGAAATGCACCAAATTTTATGGGGTGATATAGGACAGTTAGAAAAGGATTTTGGCTTTTTACAGATTTAGGATTTGACCTATGGTCGGAGAAATACATCTCTGGCAAGTTTGGTAAAAAATCGGTGACTCTAGAATTGGGGTAGACTGATAGGTTTTCATAAAAAATCCAGGAAAAATGGCAAACAGTGGCCAAAATAGCTGAAATTTTAGGAGGATCTTCCTGACACACATAGGAACAATTCCTATTTTACTGTTTTGGCATCTGACTTATGCTTACAAAAGACACAAAGGATTATCAGACCTCTAATTCTGATAAAATCAAAATGACAGGGAATTAACTAGTGAACTTGTAAAATCTGGAAAAATAGAAATACGAGTTTTAAAATCCTAAAATTTTGGGATATGACAGAGGCAATCATGAGGAAGAACTCCTTTTTATATAGTTATTGCATCCGACCTACGGATTGGAGTGCCACAGCAGATTAAGGTCGGTCTAGACCTTGACAAGCCTGTAACAGGCTTTTCACAGTGAACTGCGAAAACCGAATTTTGATAGGGAACAAATATTTTTAGAAAAATCTAAAAAAAAATACAGAAAAATAGTAGATTTAAACACAAATCTATTGTATTTTTTAAGGAGTGAATCAGATCTCCCATAGGGGAGATCTTGAGTCCACAAGCCTGCTAAAGGGAAATCTGGAATTTTCACAGGGTTTAAAACCTAGTTGAATTTTTGATTTATTTAACGAAGTTACAGAACCCAAATTAACTCAGAATTTTGGCAGAAATCAAGGACAAATAAAACACAGTCACCATAATATTTTTAGGATTTAAAGATAAGAAATCAAGCATGAAATAATAGATGGACTGAGCATGTAATTGAAAGCCTATTGATTCTAAGTTAAATACTAATAAAATTTATGTGAAATGAATAAAATGATTATTAAACTAAGAAATAAAACTAATTACCATGTTAGATAAAAAAAATGAAATCTACATGATGATGACAATAAAAAAAAACATTAGGGAGACATGCTTGAGATTTGTTTTTGCTCTTCAAGAGAGAGATTTAATCCACCTAATGAATGGATCTTTTCCTTTATGAAGCATACTGATTTTTGAAAACTTTAAAATCTGAATCTGGATTGGAATTTTCATAACTGAAATACTAGATCTCGAAAATGAAATGAAATGTAATGAAATGATAAAAAATGATGAGAAATGATATGAAATACCATGCAAAATGCTAACCCTGGATGAAGAATTTTGGATATTAGACACCGATTGACAGTTGTACCAGTTCAAAAAGTGGTGAAATTAATAAAAATAGGCAAAATGGTGCAAGAAATTATTTTTGTCTCTGTCGGGCCAGAGTGACACTGAAAATTGAGGTTTGAGCTTGTTTGAACTGGATTGAGCTAGGTTCTAGGGTTTCAAAACTCAAATGGACACACAAGACACTGACTCAACTGAACTTTTAGATTGAATTATCAAGAAATACTGTCATTTTTAGAGAAATTATGAGAAATGGTCACTAGAGTGAAGTGAGTTATGAACGTGAGTTGAGTTTGAGCTAGAACAAAGATCAGTAATACTGAGATGAACTAAAATGAGAGCTCAAACACTAGCGCAATTTCAGCTAAATGAGCTGAAATGGGCTAAAATGGGCTCCTAGACACTTGGAAGTAGATTTGAACTGAAATTGGAGCACTTGAACTTTTGGTGAGCTCAAGCTAGACTCAGAGGAATATGATTGACTGGCAATGACTGACTCAGAGACAATCGGCTTGGATTTGAACTAGAAATGAGCTCATTTCTGAGGAAATAATCTCATTTTGGTAAGAATGGTCAAAAATGAACATGGCTTGCTCATTGTGAGCTAGAAATGATTGATATTTTAACTGTTCTTAGCTTGCAAATGAGCTTGGTCAACTCTGACTGACAGGTGTCTAGGATGACCTATGAGTAAAATGGTAATTTTCTCATTAAAAGTAGGTAAAATAGTAATTTTCTAAGATAGACTTGGTGTTAGACTCCTGTATTGACCTACCAGGGTTGGCATCTGCACGAGGGGGTGTCTAAGAATGGATGAGGGAAAATTTGGGGTGTTTACACGTTGTCCTTCAATTTGGAGTGCAATAGGGTCCAAACACCCCTGAGTTGAAAACTATCGGTTTCCAAATTACCCAGTTTAGCTTTCGCGCTTTAGGATCCATTTGGATCTTAGATCGTGGATCATCTCCCTTACCGGATCCACATCACTTAGCTATAAGGTTGACCATACTTTGGCTAGTCTATTGGGAAAATGATGGAAGTTACTTAAGGATTTTGTTGATTAGAAGCCTTTCGTAGACGATCATGGTGCAATCAGGTTATGCAGCTTGATTGTCCAACTTAAGATCCTCGCTAGGATAGTCATGGAACAGAAAAAAAAACTCTTAGTATGAGAAGCTTAAGGCACTAGCTCAGCATAAACATGCCTCTTTTCAACTCAAAAAGGATAGGAGCATCTGGATGAATGAGCAACTTTAGGTGCCCAATGACCCTAAGTTAAGGAAAGAGTTGCTAGATGAGGCATATAAGACCAAGTGAACCGTTCACCTGAGGAGTACAAAAATATTTAAGGACATGCAGTGAAGGTATTGGTGGAACGACATGAAGTGAAAAGTTGCGAGGTATGTCTCGAAGTGCTTGACTTGTCAACAAGTCAAGATTGAGCATCAGAGACTGGGTGAAATGTTACAGCAGATGGAGATCCCACAATGGATACAGGATTACATTACTATGAATTTTATGGTGGGTTTACCCAGGACCCAATGACAACACAATGCTATTTGGGTGATAGTTGACAGACTCAACAAATCGACATATTTTCTATGCATTCAGATTAGTCAATCTTTGGAGAGTTTGGTCTATTTATACATTAGGGAGATAATGTGATTATATGAAGTACTAGTCTCGATCATATCTGACAGTGATCCTCACTTTACCTCTAGGTTGTGAAGACAGTTGCAACAAACCTTGGTTGAAGTTTAGTACAACCCTTCATCTCTAAACTGATGGTCCATCAAAGAGGACTATACAGACTCTAACGGATATGTAATAAGCTTATGATATAGATTGGAAGCATGATTGGGACATGCACATGGTACTTGCTAAATTTGCCTATAACAACAATTATCATGCTAGCATTGGAATGACTCCTTATGAGGTTTTGTACAAAATGACCCTACCAATTACGTTATATTAGGACAAAGTTGGTGAGTGGACTGTGAAATCACCGATTGTACTGCATCATTATACTCAATAGGTATATATGATACATGATAGGATGCGTATGGCTCAAAGTCTGCAGAAGAGTTATGCGGACTAACATTCTAGAGAGTTCACCTTGGATGTGAGAGTTTTTGTCTTTATTATGGTATCTCCTACCAAGAGTGTGTTTTGATTAGAGAAAAATAAAAAATTGAGTATCAGATTTGTCGATCCTTTTGAGAAACTATAAAATATTGGTTAAATAGCATATTGTGTGGCATTATCTCCTTAATATGCATAGATTCATAATGTCTTCCATGTGTCTATGTTGAGAAAGTACGTTCATGATCCATCTCATGTCATTCAATACAAGAATGTGGATATTCATAAAGACTTAACTATGGAGGAGAAGCCAATGAAGATTATGGACCGAAGGAAACATGTGTTAAGATCGACAACTATTTTTTTCGTCAATGTGCGATGGCAATATCATGGTATCGAAGAATGTACATGGGAGCATGAGGGTAGTATGAGAGCAAAATACCCTAGTTTGTTCGAGTAGTCCTTGTACTGAATTTCAATGACAAAACTCTTTTAAGGGGAAGGATGTAACTAGGAGTAGGCATCGGTCCTGGTCGAGCCGGGCCGATCCACTAATGGACTGGGTCAACAAGGCCATTGATTGGGCTAACCCAACTGAGTCAACAACTTTGCCTATTTACTAACAGGTCAGATTTTGATCTAGTTCTTAACAAGCTCGTGTTTAAAGAGTAGCCCACAGCTTGGCCCATTGGCCCAACGGGCCAATGTGAAGAGGGTCAGGCTTGGCCTGGCCCAATCTTAAAATGCATAAATGCTTGACTAAAATTATGGGTTAATGAGATAATAGCAAGTTCCACTGCAACTAATTTGGTAAATAGTAATAATTAACAAATAACATGTTTTCATTTAACTAATTAGGTAAATAATAATAGTTATCAAAGTTACTATATAATAGTTAATTTTTTAGATTTGTATATTATTAAAAAAGTTAATAAATAACTGAGGCCCATCAGGCTGGCTTGATACCTAACAGGACCGGGCCTAAAATCATGGCCCAAACCCGGCCCATGGCAGGCCAGATCAGCTTAGCCCATTAGGCTGCCAGGCCGGTTGCCCACCCCAAGATGTAACACTTGAGAAATTTTTATAATTATTTGATAAATAAAGATGAATTTTATGTCTCAAATTTAGTTTGAATTGAAATTTATTTTGAATTCTAGTTTTAATTTGAATTTCAAGTGAATTTGAATTTCAAGTGAATTTGGATCTTATTTTCGTTTGAATTTAAATTTAGAATTTAATTTAAATTTGGAGTTGAATTTATAATTTGAATTTAAATTGAGTTTTGAATTTAGAATTAATTTGAATTAATTAAGAAAATTGGACATATAGGGTGGGACCCCCCCTATATGGCCACCTCCTACTTTCCCAACTCATCTACTTTAATTAAAGTCAAACTGATTAGTTAGTTTTCTAATCATTAAGAGACCTAGTTAGACAACCTGTTAATTATTTTTTATTTCATATAAGAATCCTAATTCGCCTAGAATTTCATATATTTGCATATAATGTGTAAGACCCACAAATTTTTAGATATTTTATGATGATTCTTAATATGAAAATGTTGACCTATTGTGTATATCTAGAGTATAGAATGCTAAGTTGATAGGACTAATTAAATTTGATTAGCCATTTTTTAAATTTTAGAAAATATAGCATTGAAATTGAATTTTAGAAAATATAGCCTTGAAATTGAAATTTTAGAAAATACAACCTTGAAATTGAAATTTTGGAAAATATAGCCTTGAAATTGAGATTTTGAAAAATACAGCCTTGAAATTGAATTTTTGAAAAAATACAACATTGAAATTAAATTTTTGAAAAATTCAGTCTTGAAATTGAATTTTGGAAAATACAACCTTGAAATTGAATTTTGGGCAAACACAGCCTTGAAATTGAATTTTATAAAAATATAGCCTTGAAATTGAATTTTGGAAAAATATGGCCTTGAAATTGAATTTTTGAATATATAACCTTGAAATTGAATTTTGAAAAAAATATGGCTATGAAATTGAATTTTAAAAAAATGTAGCCTTGAGATAGAATTTTCAAAAGTTAAAGACTCAATATAAAATTTTGGAAAGACTAATATCCAATATGGAATTAGCATTAATTGAGGATGTCAAATGGAATATTAAAATAATAAATAGTTAAAGTAAATAGAAAAAATAAGTAAATAGTGACGATAGTTTGAATCTAACAAAAAAAAATAATAAAAAGTTAAAGTAACTAAAACGGACAACAAAGTAGCAATGACAAATTTGAATTCAACTAAATGAAAGTACACTAGAGGGGGGCAATTTTTTATAATGATTAGATATTGGATTTCTTGAATTCAAGTGAGATGCACTAAATCTCATGTGAATCTTCAAATATTTTATAGGTAGAACAAATAAAGTATAAATGCTAGAATATCTTGCTTGAATAGGTTTTCATATTAGGAAAATTCAACATGAGATATGCGGGTCAAGGGTTATGCTTGAGAGTTTTTTTTTTGAGAATTGAGATGATCTAATCTCAAGCCTTTATTTATTGTATTTGGTCCAAGCCACTCATCTTGAAAGTAATCATTACTCTCCCCCTATAAATACCCCACAAATTAGAGAGGTCTAAGCATCAAAGAGTTCATCTCTTCCTTCTCTCTCTTGTTTTTCTCTTCTTTCACGTTTTTAGGGTTTTCCCTCTTTCTTCACTTGGGAGTAGTGAACGGTGTTTCTAAGGAACTCTTCTCTACCATTTTGGTGTTTTGAAAGATCCAAGAGAATGAGAAGCTCAAGCCTAAGTTTCTCAAGCTAAGGTAAGTAAATTTATTATTTATGTATTTCGATAATTATTCAATTTTCGTTTCTCTGTTTAACTATACAAACATGTGTTTTCATATCATAACACGCGTGGATATGGAAAAGGGGATATGCAAATTGCTATTCTTCTACCTTGTATTTCTTTCTTAAGATATATGATTTCTTTTGCCATATTCATATTTGAAAAAAAAAAGAAGATTTCAAATTCCAATGATAGTTCATTACCATGAAAAAAAATTAACGGATGTTATAGAGTTTTTACTTCTAAAAATTTAGGCATTCCACGAATTTTAATTTTATCCAAACCTACCTAAGAAAAATCATGCTACACTCCAAAAGATAGGATTTTTGGAAATCCATATGAATATGGAGATTCGAGTTTGTGTGAAAAAAATATGACTTGGTTAGGAGAAATGCATTCTTGAAACTTATTTATGTGGATATGAAAAATTGCATTCTCAAAGTTTGTAAGAAGTAATGAAAAGCAATTGAAAAAAAAAACAAATTTTGAAAAAACGTATAACCATGATTAATGGAGATGTGTCCAAAATAATTTAAATACATTGAAAATAAAATTGAAGAAATTCAAATAGTTGTGATTTATTCAAATAAAAACAAATTTTTTAAAAATTCAGATTCTCTCATTAAAATTAGATTTTTTGGATAGTTGAGATTCATCCAATAACAATGGATTTTTGAAATTTGAATTCAATTAATAAAGTTGGATTTAAAGAAATTCAGATAATGATGATTCATTCAATAAATTTTGATTTTTGAAATTCAGACTCACTCAATGGAAATTAAATTCGAAGAAATTTGGTTAATTATGATATGTCCAATAACAAACTTAGATTTTTGGAAACTCGGATTCATTCAACTGAATTTAAAGATATTTGGATAAATGTGCTCATTCAATAAAAAAAGATTTTTGGAAATTCGGATTCACATAAATGAATTCAAAGATATTCGAATAAGTGCACTCATTTAATAAAAATAGATTTTTGGAAATTCATATTCACTCGAATGAATTTAAAGATATTTGGATAGGTGTGCTCATTCAATAAAAAATGATTTTTTGAAATTCGGATTTACACAAATGAATTTTAACATATCGGATAAGTGTGCTTATTCAATAAAAACATATTTTTGGAAATTTAGATTCACTCAAATAAATTTAAAGATATTCGTATAAGTGTGCTCATTCAATTAAAATAGATTTCTGGAAATTCGGATTCACTCGAATGAATTTAAAGTTATTCGAATAGGTGTGCTCATTCAATAAAAATGGATTTTTGGAAATTTGGATTCACTCAAATGAATTTTAAAATATTCTGATAGGTATGCCCATTCAATAAAAATAAAATTTTGAAAACTCGTATTCACTCAAATGAATCTTTGAAAATTCAGGTTCACTCAAATGAATTTTTGAGAAAATGTCAAAAATATTCTACCAAGGGACTTCTTTTCAAAAAACTTGAGTCTTATATGGATATAGTACCAATATGAAGTCCATACACACTTTAAGAATAAGTGTTTGAATGGTGACACACCCATGAATGAAAAGAAAGGAGCTCGTATCCAATACTTGACTAAGCTTAGTAAATATGATAATGCATTCAAGATTAGCATAAAATGCATGCATTTATTTGTCTTTTATTGTTTTATATTTCATGTTTAGGATGTTTCAAGTATCATGGAGCTACGATTCAAATTTCGTGCAATTCAGAGTTAAAATGAGGAAATTATAACAATTTTACGATTTTAGATCAAATTTTGAGGCGAATCGGATCTCAATCCAGTCCAAATCACATTAATTAGATCTTGGATCCAATGCAAATATGATTAGCAAACACAATTTATCCAAATCTAATTTGTAAGTTTCTAGAAAACCCTTTTTAGAATGGCTTCACCATGTTTTTACGAAGTCTATTTTAGCTAGGTAATATTTTGTAATTTTTAGAGGATTTTTGTAGCTAATTTTTAAAGTTCACTTTTTGACTATAAATAAGCCACGTGGGGGGGCATGAAGCCTTCATCTCCAGCCCATTTCAAGCATACCCCTTCTCTCCTTTTCCGTCCTCCTTTATTCCATGCAAGTCTTTTTCATCTTTTCCCTCTTCATTTATTCCATGCAAGTCTTTTTCCTCTTCTTATTCTTCTTTTTCCTTCTTTTTCTTCCTCCTTTCTCTTTTTTTCTCTCTTAAGATTTGAGTATGGAGGTCTGATCCGAAGGTAGTGCTGCACATCAAGAGAGGTGGAGATCACTCTCTTCTCAACAAAAGCAAATCAAATTAGCCAGATCATCCATCCGGTGAGTTCTTCTTCCTCTTTTCTATTGCATGCATTTGCATGCTCTTTTGTTTTTCTTTATTTTCATTTTCATTTTCTTTTGTTTTGATTTGATCAATTCAATTGCTATAATTTTATGATCTTGTTTAGTTCTTATTCATTTCCTCTAAACGAAAATCACAAAAATGCTAGTAGAATAAGCAAAATCAGCATTCTTGGAATTGACGCAAGTCCAATTCCAATCGACTAATTGAATCTTCTAATTAGATTCAATTTCAGTATTGTTTTCATTTTCATTTTCATTTTCATTTTCTTTTAGATCAAATTAGATCGGATCAAATCAATTGATCTGTGTTTGATTTTATCTTTCTTTTTCAATTTTTAGCAAAAAAAAATATAAAAAAAGAATGATGATCGATTCTCAATTGACATATATCTAATTGTAAACATGATCAAATCATTCTACAAATTGTAGATCTCATTTCTGTAATTTGATTATCGTTTTTGTAATTTCAATTCTATAATTAGTTGATTTAGAATTTAGATTTCATTCCATGAATTTCAAATTACTCATTCTTTAATCCAATTCAATGAATCAGAGTGTGAAATTCAATAATTCTGGAATTCTGATTTTCTATTTCATTTTGTTTTTAGCATAAATTGAGTTTCTGAAATTCAAATTGAGATCATAAATTGAATATGATTCTTGCTTAATTCTATTTTCATTATGCATAATTTCAGCAAGATCGAAGTATGTTTCATGGCCTGTCATGGATGTTTTCGATGACCTATCTAGAAATCTTGGATTTTCTGTTCTGCAATTTCTTTTTATTTTTCTGCATCTTGTTTTTCAATTATCTGAAGTTTTTGGATTTCAAATTGAGATCCGTAAATTGGATCGTATCACTTAATGAATCTATTTTCTATTATGAAATTTTTGTTCAGTTTTGATCCTGTTTGCTATGCTTCTAATGCCAAATATGTAAATATGTCAGATAATAGATAGTAAATTTTATATATTTTTAGTTACTATTCATGTTATTGTAAATGGAGTTTTATATAAATTGAATTCTCTTTCTACATGTGTTAGGATCATCTTTGTAAATTTTCAGAAGGATTTGAATCTGATTGATATCCCGTTCTGCTAAATTACAGAAACCTATTTTGATAAGAAATTATGGAATGTGAATAGCAGAATTGTAATTTCATGTGCTAACCCCATTAGTATAGAATTGTGCATTTTCGTGTTTTTTTTTTAATTATTTAGCAGGTGGAGGCCATTTTTTGGGTGGAGTGTGCTGAATTGAAAAGGATTTGGATCTCCATTGAAGGATCAAAAGGCGAAAGCTCCATTTTTCATTTTTTTTAGTTTTTCAATTTCTAGTTAATTAGAGCCTTTTGGCCACATTCAAGTTTGTAATTAATTTCATTTCAGTTTGATTGGGTTATAATAGGCTCTTAAACATTTGATTGTTAAATTTTAATTACTTTTAATTTTTCTTTTAAGGCAATAAAAATTGCATTCTTTAGAATACGAAGTTAATCAAGATCATTCCTTGAGTTTGACCAGGTTCTCACTATTAATGAGATTTAAATTTTTATTATTTGGTGGCTAACTTTCACAAAATAATTTTCATCAAAATACACCTTTAAAATATATTTCAAAAATGGTACACCAAAATTCATTGACATGATTCAAATGTGAAAACACCTAGATATACATAATGTCATTGCCTTAAAGTGAGACTAGACATGTCTATACTTAGATTCTAATCAATACAATTTTGAAAGGATTCACACTCCTATATCATGCAAGCGACATGACCGGACTCTACAAAGCTTATGACATAAGCTAGGCAACAATGCGATATCTGCCAAACACTCACGAGAGTGACACATATGTTCACCTATGTGATAATGACACATTAACAAAGAATAATGAACTTATGCTTGTTATCAACATGTGAATGTCTATGCATAGGTCGAGTGCCACGTATATATATGAACATATTTGTATTGTGCGCTATGTTGCCTATGAGATGAAAGATTCGGTAAAGAAAGCGCATATGATAAATACATGCATAATAGTATATGTTGCATATAGGCCAATGATATTGATGTCCATGCTTTTATATATGATGCCTTCGTTAAACAACAATATTATTGCATACAACTTATTATGCTATTGATTAACACATTAAGGCATGATGAACATCTCATATAAAATAGGGTTAAAATTCTTTATTTTTAAGTTAAAATTTTGGGGCATTACATAATGAAATTAAATTTTAAAGGAGATAAGCATATGAGAGAGTTTTCTTAAGGGGTTAGAAAATGTCACATGAAAACTATAAAAGGGGAGGCTTCCTACCTCCTCCCACACACCCCTCACTCTCACTTCTTTGTATTCTCTTTTCCCTACCTCTCTCTCCCTCTTCCTTCCATATGCCCCTTACTTTGGAAGAAAAAGGCGTTAGTTGGTGGTGTGGCTGCATCTTTTGTGGTGCACACATAGGATGAATTCGATTGGAACACGAATTTGAAGAGCTTTTTTGGTAGATTTTTTTTTTATTTCAAGGTCAGTACACTATAACCATGCATGTGTATAGGGCTAGATGCATGAACATATTGTGGATGATTCTCATATGTGTATTAGCATGCATGTTAGCCTAGATACACTTAAGTACTAATATGGTTTGAGCTTAGAGATTTTTAATAAACTGAAATCTTTTTTCGAAAACCATTTTTGAGAAAAATATATTCTTTATAGAACAATATTTGATTTCGGATGTAGATTGTAAGCATGTATTACGTTTCTGAGATTATAGCATGATTAAATGTGTATATACATGAATATGATGTTTTTTTATGAATCAAGATCGTTGGATGTATTTTTTTATAAAAATCATAGCCCATGATATTTTTCTTGAAAATTGCATGTTGTTTGGTGTATCTTGATCCGACCAGTTGTAAAAATAATTATGATTATCTCAAATCGTGCATCCAAAAATCCTTTAAAAATTATGAGAATGTTCCATACATATGGAAGCAACCCCAGTTTAAATCTTGGACTCAAATGAGTCATGATTTGGAGGTTATGACCACTGCAAGTCGATACAAGAATCCTGTCCTAATAGTGATTCTGTAAAGACATAATTTTTTAAAAAAAGCATAGCTCTCAAAATCTTCTGGATTTATGAATAAAATTTTTATGTGTATTGGTTTGTATGTGAAAAACACATGATAAAAATCTTGAAGGTTGATTTCTCACAGTTTAAAAATAAAAAATCACAGAAATTTGGTCCAGAACATATAATTTTTGGAAACCAGTCTATCAATGAACATAAATAGCATGCATTACATGATTTTTGATTCTTTGTTGAAAACAAATTTTAACTCAAGTTTTTTAAAATCTTATGTCAGACATATGAAGCCACACACAATAAAATACTCATAATTTATTTCATTTTGTATGATGTGTAGCCAGATTTTCATTGGAAAGACTAATCAAGACATAACTATTCTGGAAAGACTGAACCAAACAATACTTTTCAAAATTTGTATTTCCTGATATGAAATAAGTTTAGGTTTGATTTTTTTCTATACGCAGCTAACATGTGTATGAATCTACTTTAAAAATCTCATAGCCAAAGTTATTTTATATGGTTTATTACAAAATTTTTACTGGCTAATAAATTCTATCCTAACGGTCCTAAATTGGAAACTTATGGTTGAATGCATATCATGGTCCCAAAAGTAAACCAGATAAGCATGACTTGATTCTTGAAATGAACCAGATTGACACCCAAACTATTAATATATTGTATGTAAGCCTAATGAGGCTATAGGGTTGTCTCATTACTTGTGAACATATTTTTTATTGTTATAAATTTTTATCATAATGTTATAATAGGTTGTATAATGAGTTAATATGCAACATGATGTGATTATATGTAGCAACATGATGTTATATGATGTGCCATAAGATATGAAAATTATGCATGCACTTGTAAATGCTCATGAATGAGCTTATGGTTCAAAAGAACCAATGTAGTGCTATAAGTGCACGAATATGTGTGTGGCATGTATTGTGTTGTAAGACATAAAAAATATGCATGCACACAGAATAGCTCATGAATGAGCAAAGGGTTGATGAAAACCCGTGGGATGCCAAAAGTGCACCAAGTTATAAAAAAAATATACATGCACACATAATAATTTGGAGTTCGCCTTTACAGGCAAGATACTTGACTGATTTAAATATACCTGAGCATTCTAAATGAGTTATTAACATGAATGAGCTAATATAACTAATGGTTATAGTTATTATTTGAAATACATTATGATATGATGTTCCATTGCATATGTTCTGAAAGTTGTATATTTTATGTATGCTTACCTTTATACATACATGTATTATTATTGTATTCCTACTGAGACTTGATGAGTTTGACCCCTATATCACAATTATTCAAGTAATGAATAAAATGTGGGAGCGATGATTGAATGTTGCTGTTACTGACCAAGATTCAACAAATTTGGATCCGAGTTTAGTTTTGGAAAAGAAAGACATTAATTTGTTTAAAACAATTTATTTAAATTGATGAATGATTAATTTAGTTCATAATTTGTATTGTTATTTTTATATTTTGGACTCAGACTCCTATGTTTGAATCAATTCACTCTTTGAACCAGAACCCAAGTCCAATACGAGAATTAGATCCAATCCTATATTGCGTTAACATACCTATAATCAAAATTTCTAACCCTAACCAAAATGTTTGTTTATATTATATTTCAATTTTCTTCAATAAGACCTCTTATAAATAAATAATCTTTTAATTTTTGTTGTTAAAATTTTGAGGCATTGCCTGAACTAAAGCCCCTTTCTTGACTAGCCTACCAAGTTGTTTTAGCCTACCTAATTTCCTTGTTTTCTTAGACCCTTCCCATAACGTCCTAAACCATACACCATGATTACTCTTAGGCCTCTACTCTATCGTGTCCAATAAAGGTTTATACCCTAGACGCATCTCAGACTCGAATGGTTAAGAACTGCAAGCACAATCCTCTTACTTTTGTCAGGCTCATACTAGAGTACCCATCTGTTACTAGCTCAAAACTCCCTTCAGGTCCAAGCTCTGAGTTGATTCCTTCGAAGTTTGAGGAGGCAACACATGTCAAGACTTCTTCAAACTTCATAATATGAAAGATCACCTAGTGCGTAAATCTTCTTCTTTGGCTTTTCTTGTGTTTCAACAGTAGCATACAATATTGATGTGAGCCTCTCTGAGACAATCCTTTCAATTGTTATTTTGTAATAAATAAGTTCATAATTTTCTACCATAACAAAAAGGAGAATAAAGGTAAATAGATGGGCAATAAAGTCATAAAATACGCTATTAAAAAACATTACAAAAAACAAACAAAGTAGGCTATTAAAAATGTAAAAAAAAAACTTGAAAATAATGTAAGTGTTCCCTACTTATGTTTATAATACAAGGTACACAATAGATAAACAACCAAATTTGAGGTTATATGCATATCAATAATTAAGGAAACAAAATCACAAACAAATATTCCTCGATGAATGATTTAAACAAAGAAAAAATGGAAGAGGTTATTGAACATGAAAAGATAACTTAAAAACCATGCAATTCTTTTACGTAATAAATGACTTATGCCAATGTTTCATACCATTGTTTCAAAAAATAACTATTTCAACCATTAAAAAATGTGTACAAAAAAAACTCACCGTCAGTGAAGTGTCAGCAATGAATTGTCAAAAATAGTCACCAAAAATTTTCACCAAGAGGAAGAACATTGGGGACCACGAAAGCCCTAGTTTATGTGAAAATAACCCTGAAATGCAAACCATCACTTTTATATTAATGATCGTCACATTTAATGCTTACACTAACATTCAAAAAAATTAGGTAAATTCGTAAGCAAGCCATTCCTCAAATTTGTGAATGTTCATGAACTCCACAAATGAGTCAGAACTTCCGCATATACAAAACAAATTCATAATGACAAAATGTAAAGGTCACGAGCATTCACAAAAATTATGTGTAAATACCACCACACATTTAAGGATCTCCTCAAGGATCATCTACTAAAATGAGATCTACATGGTAGCTCCAAATGTTGTACTATATATACAAAGGTAGTGCCTTATTTATGGAGATTGACCATAATGAGAAAGTCGAGGACATTCACAAACATTAATATGTGAATGTCGTGACACATTTGTGGACCTCGTTGAGGATTAATTACTTAAAGAAGATTCACACAGTAGCTTGCGAATGTTGTTTATATATATGCAAATTTTGTATGGCATTTATGAAGGTACACAGATTTTAGTTACAAGAGGTTCACAAATTTGGTCATGTGAACTTCGTGAGGTTCACGAAATTATCGTGCAAATATAATTTTTAGTAAGAGGTTGCAAAACCAATATAAAATACCTATATATCCCTCAAACCTTTACAAGATTTACTCGTGTGGAGAGGGAAAAAGTCCTAAAAAAGATAGGCATTTGCGATTTTAGATATGGGGAGGATTTCACATGTCATTTTCTTGTACAATGAGATCATTTTCTAAAAAAAGAATTTGATCAAAACCCTTGAATGCCAAGGAGAGCCAACCCAATCTTTATGTTTCCTAGCCAAATCTATTTCAAAGCTTTTGTAGCCTATGTCACAAGGATGGGGTAAAAGGACACAAGATACACCATTTTCTTATAATTTTTATTAAAAATAGTATACAAAGGGGGACGACACAAGGGCAAGTGATGAAACCCAATGACATAGATATGGTTATTGCAATCCACCAAAAATATATACAATTAATTAGGGTTGTCAAAAGATTGGGTATGACCTGGTCCTGACCTGTACCGGATCGTATGGGGTCAGCGTTTGGTGTATGAAATTTTATACCAAACTAAGGTTTCACTCGAGTTCCTAAGATCCGTAAATTTTTAAGCTAAAAAACTTAAAAAGTATTATTTTACTGGGTATGGACCAGGCATATGTAATTCTTATGGGTATGTTTTTTCATATGAAAATTCTGGTCGGACTTGAATCCGGATCTGATATGCATACTTAGTCGGATCCGGTTTGGATTTATCCATTTTATCAGGTCCGACCCATTGACACCCCTAATTCGTATTAGTGCACAACATAAGATTTGTCGAAGTTTCCTACTTGAGGAACCAAAATATCTCCGGTAGCCAAATTTGGATCCGATTAGAAATCAATTTCGGATTCGGTATTAAAATTTTCATTGAAACCCGACCCGAATCCGATTAAAATCCGAAACCAACAAACCCGAACCCGATAGGCGATAACTGTAAATCATGCTTTCTCCTGCAGACAAAACTCTTTTTCTATCTTAAAAGACCTTTTGAACAGAGGTGCCAGAGATGGATGCTCAACAACAGCAGCAACAGCAATGGGTGGCGCAGCACCACCAGCAGCCAACAACGGTGGAGGAGGTGCGCTCCCTCTGGGTTGGCGACCTCCAGTATTGGGTGGACGAAGCCTACCTCCACAGCTGCTTCGCCAACACCGGCGAGGTAAGCCTAAACCCTAACAAAGAACCCTAAAAATCCTGTAGTTTCGATTCAGAGTTCTTTTCCTTTATGTTTTTTTTTTTTTTTTTTTCGATTCAGGGGAACTCGTTTTCTTCTTTCTTTTCTTGTTCCGGCTAGTAATCTAATGTGTTTTCTTCTTGTCCTATCATATCTAAGTTTTTTTCTCCCTTTTCGTTTTATTTTTTCTCGTGGGAATTTTGTTTCCTGGTGTTGTGCGCAGTTCGATGCGAATTTAGGGTTATGTGTGTCGGAGTTGACTGTCGATTTCTTGAATTTTCTTTTTGTTCGTGACGATTGGATTCAATCGTTCCATTTTTGCTTGGTATCCTTTTTTTATTTTTATTCTTTGAATTCTCGCTTATTGTTAACTCTTGATTTGGTTGTTGTTTTGTGTTTGCTGCGTGCTGTGGGTTCTGAATTCCTACAATTTATATATAAAACTGGCGTTAAATTCCTCCAGCATATATGTATGGTTCTTTTCTTTTTCCTGTTTAATAATTTTAAGCAAATGCTTTAATGCACGTTTATAATGCGGTTTGCAGATTGATTTTGATTCTGGGGTTGTACTCCTATTGGGCGTGAACAAATTGTTTTTTGCACTTTAGAAAGGTCGTAATATCGTCAATGCATGTGTACATTGGTTCAGCTAAATTATTAGTGTAAAACGAAAAAGAAAATTAAAGCAGACTATCTTTCTTTCCTCTGTTTGTAGTCAAGAATCGAGATGGGGGGATAGTCCCCAGTACTATTTGAACATAGGACACGTTGGTTGGACAACCAAATTATTATACACTGTTGTAGAATGAATAAAAGAATTTCAGAATTAAACGATTTGCCGATTAGTCAAACAGCACTGAAGTAATCCTTGAAGAAGACTATCAACATAAAAAGCATTGGAGCAACTTGGATTTTATCTTGAATATGAATGGATGGAGAAATAAAATTCATAAAGTGAAGCTCATACAGGTGGGAGCAGAGTTATCCGAATAGTCATATGCAGTGGGGAAGCACGCTTCCCCGAAGCACAAAAAAAATTTGGAAGCACGCTTCTAAATGGGAAGCTGGCTTCCCCCTCTCTTTCCCTTTTTTTTTTTTAATTTTTTAATTTATTATTTTCCCCCTTTTTTGCTTCCCCTCGCTTCCTAGGTCGGTTCCGAGACGATTCCTTCTTCGCTTCTAAGTCGTCCCATGCTTTCCGCTTCCACTTTCCGTATCACTTCCCGCTCCCGCTTCCTCGACTGGCAACTCTGGGTGGGAGTGGGACATTATGTTTGATGGCTGTGTCACATGCTATTTTTATGAGGTTTTCAATTCTACTGGTAAATAAGGGGATACAAAACATGAGTCAAAATGGAGTATCTTTGTGGCATGTTTTGATTTGGCATATGTTGATGGGTGCTATGATATGTGAGAGAATTTGAGGGATTCCTTAATATTTGTATGCTAGCATTGAGGGAGACTTGGACACTTTCGAGACCAATGAAAGAAAAAATTACTAAAAATAAAAAAAGAGATAACTGTTAATCATTGTGCACTGGTCATCTACCATAGAGGCTGGGATGGATGGAGGGGTTGGGGCGGGAGGGAACTATTATGTGTGTTTCCTCCTTTTCTTTGCCTGGCTGTCAGCTGCGGCCTGTGGGGTGGCTGGGGTTGTTGGGAGTGAGGAGAATTTGATCAGAATGAGTAGTAAATGATAAATAAAAGGGTCATAACTGTGCATATTCACATATTATAATTTATATGGACCATTCTCCATGTAGCAATCATTTATGCATGAAATATTTGTATCTTAACATCTGGCCATGGGCATAAAGGCAAAACAATTAACTAAAAGAGTTGTATACATTGGAAGCACTCCTAATTTTTCAAATGCATTACAAGAATTAGAATAGTTAACATAAAGAATAGCTTTTGCTTCTGGCTGCCACAATGTTGTTGCATGTTCTACAGTAGTATCCGTTTGGACTAGAGTGAAAAGGAATTTGTTGTATGGTTGTTGATTTAACATTGACTGCTTGTCTTGCTAAAAGAGTCCTCCAAGCACAAAAGTGAAGCATCTTTGAAATATAATTGGATTTACTGCCTCTTGCATGTAATTAGAATTGATTCATTTTGACCATAAATTCACCATTTTCATATATTTTGTTGTCTTTATTTTTAAATTTCTAGAAGAAAGTTGTAGATCATTTCAAAATTTTGTTTTCCTTTTTTATAATTGATCACTTTTAGTTTTATCTTTTGGTTATTGAGATAAACTGCTGCATGTTGATTGAACATATTTCAGTCTAATTATTTGTTGTGAAAATTGATTCACCAGGTGAATCAGTTTGTAGAAAAAAAAAGTCGAATCACATTAAAACATCAAAACATTAAAAAATGTTTTTTACTCAAAAACCAGAAATGTAAAAAGATCAGAAAAACAAATCTGGATTATTGAAAGATAAAAAACTACCAAATAGAATAGTTCAATTGTAGGATAGACAAAATAACGAATCGTAAAATCTAATCTCTAAGAACCAAAACAAGCAAAAAATGAAAAACACAAATTTAGGAATAAATCACCCGTATTTGAAGTTTGAATCATAGTCACAAATATCAGTCTTGGCTATTTCTCGGTCAAGAAAGATCTTGGGATATTATCATTTTTTTGATAAATATTGGAAAATTTTGGAAAATAGAAAATTTAAAGAAAGTTTGAAAAGAAGAAAAATACATGTTAAGCAAAGAAGCCATAAAACATGAATATAAATATAAATTAGAAAAAATATATGTTAAGCAAAGAAACAATAAGACACAAACATAAAAAATAAATATAAATTCTCGAGATTTTGCTGATATTATCGTGATAATATTGTGATAAATTTAAATTCCCGATATTTTCAAAATATCATGAGATTTTGCTTATAAATTCATTTTTTTTATTTTACAGTGATAATATTGCGATACTTGGAAAATATCGCTGATATCTGTGGCTATGATTTGAAACCACATCAATAGAGAAGAGAAATCCAAACAGGAGAAGATGCTAATAATCAATTTGCAGAAGAATAAGCAGTGAGAGCCATAAAAGTACAAGCATAATTCAGATTCAATGACCATAAGACCTGCAAAACGTACCCATAAAAGGAAAAGCATGATTTAGTCTTCAATAACTGTAAGACCTCAAAAAAACAAGCATGCTTCAGTCTTCAATAACCATAAGACATGTGAAATGTACCCATAAAAGCACAAGCATGACTCATCCATCAATAACCATAAGACCTGTGAAACGAGAGAGAGAGAGAGAGAGAGAGAGAGAGAGAGAGAGAGAGATTACTGGAATGCAATAAAAGCACATGCCTATGTGCATATTGGTAGCTAGATATGTTTCTGTGGTATGGCTTTTGTGTGCATGTGGTCTTTTATCAAGACTGAAGTTATGCTGGTGTTGAATGAATAGGTTGTCTCAGTAAAAATAATACGCAACAAGATTACTGGTCACCCTGAAGGCTATGGGTTTGTTGAGTTTGTGTCACATGCAGCAGCTGACAGGATTTTGCAGACGTACAATGGGACACAAATGCCTGGAACTGAACAATGTTTTAGGATAAATTGGGCCTCTTTTGGAATTGGAGAAAGACGTTTAGATGCTGGACCTGAACATTCCATTTTTGTGGGGGATCTATCACCTGATGTTACAGACTATTTGTTGCAAGAGACCTTTAGAGCCCAATATCCATCTGTAAGGGGTGCTAAGGTTGTAACAGATCCGAATACTGGTCGCTCAAAGGGTTATGGATTTGTTAAATTTGCCGATGAGACAGAAAGAAATCGTGCATTGACTGAAATGAATGGAGTTTATTGTTCATCTAGGCCAATGCGTATAAGCCAAGCTACTCCGAAGAAGACTACTGCTACTCAGCAACAATATCCGACAACTAAAGGTAATTTTCTGTGTGGCTGCACTTTGCACATCCCTTATATCAAAAGTACCACTTTTACTTTTTCTTTTCAAATAATATGCTTAGCAATTTCAGCCTGCAGAATTTGGTGTTCAAATTCATGTGCATTTGTGCATATGTGTTTGTGTCAAGGTTGCCAAACTAGGAAGCAGAGGCGGGAAGCAAGGAATAGAAAAAAACAATATAAGAATCAAAATGGGACGGAAATAAAAACTAAAATAACAGTAACTATTCTTAAATTTCACGATTTTTTAGTGTAAGAATTAAATTTTTAACAAAATCTAAAAATATTGACTGCCAACTTAAAGAAAACACATGGAAGTGAGTAAGAGGCATGAGAAGAAACACAAAAAAAACGTGAAAAATAGAGTGAGAGAACATATAAGAAAAATAGATGAAGCTTGTGGAAAACATAGGAGAAGCATGAGAGAATCAAGATTCTCATAAAGTTTCGGAAGCGAGGTGTATCGTGCTTCCGAAGCGAGTTTCCGGGAAGCGGGCTTCACACCTATCTAAGAAACCTCCGGAAACTCTAGTTTGTGTCTTCTATATCCACCCTACATGTGCCTATGTGATATTTTTTTTAGTGTAATAAATGATGATGTGGAAAACATTAGGGTGAGCAATTCTGTTGTCGCATGAGGTTAGGTATAGACACAGGCATAAGGTAATCAGAAGAATTGCATAAAGTAAAATAGGAGACAAATCAAGATTGAGAAATTTACAGTTATGTTTAGTGTGGATGATATTTTGTCTTTGAAGGACAGAGCTGTCGTTTCATCAATAGGGAGCCCTTGGAAATAAAAGGCAATTTGTAGATTAAATGTAACAAAAAGAGTCCAGTATAGGCTATGAAACACATTAGATCTTCAACTGAGAGTATTGTCAAATTTTCACCATGGAGTTTCAAGCCCTTCCTCTATCCAAATCTGTTTTCAGTTTAACTTGGCTCTATCCTACATTTTTTCGAAAATATGGTGGAAAAGAAGAGTTAAGGGAAAAGTAAAGGTATTATAGACCTTGTTTACAACTTGAGGGGGCATTAGTTTACTTCATATATTAAATGGGGGAGGGTTTTGAGAATATCAGATTTTAATGACTAAAGAATTTAAATCATGGATTTATGGATGGTTTGGGCAGTGGGGTTGAAAAAATGATTTGTTTTGCCTGAAAAAATGGTAGATTTTTAGGTCTTTTGAGGATTTGAGATGCTTTGCTTGTAAATTCATATAAACATGGATGTTGAGTGGGCCCCATCCAAAAGCTGTGGTAGGATTTAAGATTAAAGGTATCAAAGACCCCTTGGGCTTGAGGCATAAGCATACATCTGATGAAAATCTGGTATAAACCCTTGAGCTTCTTTCTGAGGTGCACTTGGTTTTGAGACCATGGGTGGAAGAGTCTGGCCTAGCTTGTCCCAGCTCTATTTTTTTTTTTTACCTTTTTTGGATGGCTGAGCTTGCTCAATCATAGCCTGTAAAAAGGGTAGTACAGGAGTCAAGACCCTAGCCCACCCACACTACATGGGCTAGGCCACGAGTATTTTGCATGGAAGCCCTTTATTTGGAAAAACAATAACACCAGTCGGTCTGAACTGGCCCCATCCTTGGCTGTTTTCTTGTCTTTGGGCTGGGAAGGCTAATAAAGAAACAGTCTCCACCTAGCCCAGCCCATTGACAGGCCACGTGCTGTTTGTCTGGCCTGTGGCTCATCAACAGGATGGGCCAGGGCTCAAAAGACCAAGCCACAGGCAGCTTGTGGGCAGTGCAGTTCCATCGTAGTCTATTTAGAACATCAATCCACCTTGCCTATCAATTATACACCATTGTCTCTGATTATGGTTGTTAATGGATTTTTGGCTTTTATTCCTTATGAGGCAAGCACATTAGCTGTTTATTATATGTCATTTATTTAACCGATATCTTTCTCATGCTTCCAAGAAAAAACTGGTAATTAGTTAATTTTTTTTATTCAATGGATGTCATTTCAAGGCAAGTTGTTTTTAATCTTTTTGTTGTTTTTTTTGGGTGTTCACGCTATTTGTTTTCTGTTCGTGTCACTGAGTGCTTGTGTTCTCACTGTAACTGCTGTTCTTACATCATGCATCCCTGTCTATTTAGCGTGATTAGAAAATGTGAGTTTTTATGATGGCAGTTTATATGCAAGTACAAATTGCTTAAATTAGGTGCCAAAAACTTATGAGTGCTCCTTCACACAAACCGGAAGTAACTTGTCAAGTAATTTGTCCTTACACTTTATACGTCTTGCACCTATTATACTAATGGTGATTTTCTTAAATACATCATCCTTTCTGGATGAGTAATTAAACATCAATGCTTATTTCACTGTTTCTTTTGGTCGTCATTAGGGTCAAGTAGGGCTTAGGTTGGACTTGTAAGAGCCTATTTGGATGGGGAAATATCAGCTCTGTGCATGATAGCTGGGGTTGGCCAATACAACATGCAATCTTACAAGCGCTATGCTCTCTAGAACTAAGCACAGCCTGTGCAGGCTTCGGTTCAGCATAGTCAGTCTTGGGCCCGAAATGGGTCTAAGTTTGGCTTATCTTGAGTGTTAAAACCCATTGAGTTACCATTCTCATATCTAACCTAAATGTAGCACTGTAAGGTCTATAACTTCTTATTTGTCTGCCTATACACTCAACCTATTCCTTTTTCTTTTGATGAATTTTACACTTTTTCTAGGTTCTTTTGCAACTTCTTTGTCTTCTGTTAGCTAATTATTGTTATATTATGTACAAAATCATAAACCAGGGTTCCTTGTCAGACGACTTGTGCCAATATTATGATTTCAGACAGAACATCTATTTTGTCTAGCCATGACTTTTTGTCCCAACACTTGTTTCTGTCTTGGCATACATGCACTGGATAATTTCAATATAGCTATGTGAAATGCTTAATTTACTGTAGGCTTCTCTCGATTCATAAAAGCAATGCACAAAATTGTTTCCTTCCATCTTCAAATCTTTGTTAAACTCTCACTAAGAAAATGGTATTCTTTTTTGCCTTTGTGATATAAATCCAAATCTGTTTTTTTATTGTCATCTATGATGGTGCATGAAAATTTGAAAAAAAAATGGGAAAATACTATTCCTGGCCACAAATCTATTAGGGGTAGGAAAGAATGACATAAGCAACAATGCAGTTCCTAGCATAGTTCCTAAAATGTCTTTGACTAAAAACTGAGCGCTCAAAGTAATGAAGAATTCTATTGCAAATCAAGTGATGAAAATGAATAACAGAAGCAACTATGTCATTAAGAGAGATGTGTATGGCTTCTGTCATGATTTTTTCCCCATAAGGATGGAGAAACCACCCCCAGATCAAGAAATCTGGCTGCACTGGACTAAGTCTGTCAACCTACGGTCGCTTCTCCGGCAGTATAAAGCCATGGCCTAGGGCAGGGAGTCATCTTGCTTTGGCTTGTGCAGGGGGTTGACGTCAATGAGATTTCAACCTAAACCGCCTGTCTAACTGTTAGAGGGACAAGCCATTTTGGTTTCATGTCCCTGGTGATGTGACTGGACATGCTGACGTACAGATTATTTTAATATTTTAAAAATAAAATTTAGTAATATTTCAACAAAAATGCTTTTTAAATATTATTATTTTTTATGACAAAGGAACCCTCACTGAGAACCAGGTCACTTAATGGGCCTCTTCCTGAGAGGTAAAACTTCAGGTTGAGGATACAAACACCCAGCCTTACGTGCCTCTACCGTGGTAAAGCAATGGTCTAAACTAGGTTTTTATTCATTACAAAATTAAAAAGTTCCATGTTCTCATGTCTTATTTTTTAAAAAACTTTTAGACCAAATCAGGTCAGAGGCACCTCTGACGATAATATCATCTAAGGCACCTTGGATGCTGGCCTAGTCCCCATCCCACTACTCCAAACCCCTTGGGGCTGCCTGACATGATAATTACTTCAGCATGCTGACCTAGCAGGCGAACAAGTGGCTGAATGGATGGTCATCCTTTTTATACTCTACCTCAAGCTATGTATTGATTTTTATTATGGACAGATTGATTGTAAAACAAGTTGGTCCAGTGGCAATTTTCAGCATTTCCAAGTACTTGATGCTTGGTTTTTATGTCCATAACTTGAAGTTTGCTATTTCCATCTTTTCATGAACAAAGTGTTGATCAATTTGAATATGCTGGGTTTCTGCTATGGGAAACTTGATAGTTGAACGTTGTCACAAATAGGGTGTGGTAGTGGCATGTGGCTGACTAGCAACATTCATTACACCTCTTATAAGTGCTCCCTACATCATTTTCCACTGTAATGCGGTCTTCACATTTCAGTAACATGATCCATATGTTCATTTTCTTGTTGTTTGCTGTAATACTATACCAAGAACTGAGTTGGTTAACAAAGCACACAAAAACACAATATCCTATATCCTGCAGCTGTCTTCTGGCTGATCCCTCTATGGCTTTGGTCAGCTGATCTCTTACCATGGTCAACATGGGGTTTGATGGGTTACCATCTTTAATATATAGGAGTCTATCATTTTGGCTTTGTTTCATGAATATCTTATTCTGATCACTTGCATGAAATGGTTCACAATATTTGTTTGTATCTGCCTAATAGATGTGATATGTCAAAGAGCTTGCCATTTGAGATTGATAACTGAAAGCTAATTTCTTTTACAAGTTTCTTATTTGTGAGATGAAGTGCAGATAGGGTTAGTGTTAACAAATAATTTCACAACAAATGAAATACATGTACCTTGATTTCGCACAATTTCTTTTGAATTATGATTTAGAAGATGTGGGACACTTGTTTCAAGCCTCGACCGTCCTTCTCCATGAAAAGGTAAAGCAAAGGCAGTTTTGAACCTCGTAGCTTGAAATCCATGATCAAGATCCGAATCCAGAATCCCAAGCACCCAGCGAATGATATCACATGCAATTCAAACCAAAAATATGTATAAGCACTTTTTGCAACTATAATGAAAATGAAGAATAAAAGTGAAATTGGAGCAGAAATAGCAGAATGGATCTAGATATTACCTTTTGCAGACTCAAAGTTCGTTTAGCATTTTGTGCTTCAAAATTCTGATTTGTTTCGATACAGCCCCCCTAAGGCTTGGTAGGTGATCTAAGAGCCGCTTCCCCACGATTTGACAACACCTCCGCATAGGTAAGATGTTTTCTTAAGCTGATCCAACAAAACCTTCGCGTAGGAGTCCAGGATCGAGGTGAGAGAGAGAGGCAGGGTAAGGACGGGGTTAGGTTATTCTCTCTAGGTCTAGTGCTTAGGTATGAACTTCTTAGATAGGTCAGGCTCTAGGGGTCACCCTCTATTTATAGGTTTTAGGAACAAGTTTGGATTACTGATCTTGGTCCTAAATATCCAGATCTGGCTGTTGCACATCAGCCAACATGGCTCTTTTTGATTGGTTGAGGATGACATGGTTAAATCTTACTTGCTAGTGCTACCTGTAAAGAAAAAGAAGCCTCCAAACAATAACAAATGTCCACCAAAGAAGCCAAAATGGACAATCACAAAGGGCCACTATGGACACACTCACAAAAGCCACTAAGGGCAAACACTAATGCAGGCTCAGAATATAAAAATAATATTCTTTATTGATTCACATAGTATGCAAAATGCATACCATACAATGGGAAAGGATCCCCTATTTATATACATCAAGAGAGGGAAGTGAGAAAGTAAGAAGAGACAAGAGTCAACCTTTGTTGACTAAAATAAATAAAATAATAATAAAATATTTACAACAAAAAAGAACAAAAAATAAATTTTATATATATATATATATATATATATATTAACACCCTTCCTCAAACTTGCGGTATAATAACCAAAAGTTTGCTAAGAAGGAAGTGAAACCTAAGAGCTGAGAGATGCTTGGTGAAGTTTGCCAATTGATACTCTAATGTGACATATGACATATCAATGTTGCCTTGAAGATACTCCTCTTGTACGTAGTGACAGTTCATCTCAATGTGCTCTGTCCCCTCATGAAATGTATGGTTGCTGGCAACGTAGATCACACTCTTGTTGTCACAACACATTTTTGAAGCTTTTTGTATTTGAATTCTCATATCTGCCAACAATCTTCTTAGCTAGACCATCACCATCGTAGTTGTGACTATGATCTGGTATTCAACTTTTGTCGATTAAGGCAAAACCTTCTGTTGTTTCTTGCACCTTCACAAAATCAGAGATTCACTTATAAAAACACAAAAACCCGTGGTTGAGTGCCTATTATTGGGATCACCTCCCCAATCAATATCAATATAAGCAATCAAATCCAATGTAGATGAAGAAGAAATAAAAAGGCATATAGAAATAGAATTTTTAATGTATCTAATGATTCGTAAGACTGCTCTCATGTGAATGGATGTAGGAGCATATTGAAATTGACTAGTTGTATGAACGCGTACTATGTTTGGTCTACTGATTAATAAGAGAGTACTCAAATCAATTGTCGATTAGGCGTTGGGTCTTCAAAAGGTTCTCCATCATCAATTCTCATCTTGACATTAGTAACCTTGGGAGTATCAACTCTCATATCATCCCTTATCCTAGATTGCACTTCAAGCTCATTTTCAATGTTTAAATATTCTTCAAGTGCACATGGAAGTTTTTGAATCTTGCGTCAAGTGTATTGATTGCTCTTCACTGATCATTTCATATCTTGATTCATTGTCATTATCAAGACCAAACTCACAATCACAATCATTAATATCATGCTTTGAAATAAAATCAAATAAAAAAGAATACTAAGTTACTTTCTTGGATATTTTAGATTCAAAGAAATTTTCATTTTCTAAAAGAGGCATTTCTTGAAATATGCAAATTTTCATTTTTAGAATCAAAACACCTATATCATTTTTGTTATGTGCATATCCAAAAAGGCACAAGGAATAGCCTGGGGAGATAGCTTGGCATTTTTGTTGGTTAAGACAAAACACTTGCATCCCAATACTCTTAATTTAGAATAATCATGAGTAAGTTTAAAAAGTTTTTCAACAGGGGATATGTTTTGCAGAGATGAAGATGACATTCTGTTTCTAAGATACACAACGGTTAAAACGACTTCGGCCCAAAAAACCTATGTTTTCTTTTAGGCAAACTATTTTGTTGTAGTGAGTGGGCAAGATCTTTTATGTATAATGCCATGCAAATTAAGATAATCTTTAAATTATTTTGACAAAAACTCTCCCCCTGAATCAAATCAAAAGATTTAAATGTCATTTTAAACCTATTTTTGACCAAGTTATAAAAAAATTGGAAATACAAAAAGACTTCATACTCAAGTGGCCTAATAGAAACAAAAGTCCTCTCATGAAATAATAATTTCTTCATTTTACCAAGAACACAATCATTACAAGTAAAATTATTACTATTATAAGATTTTTCTAAATTTGAGAAATATAAAATTTTGGATACATTTGGATGTTCTGATCTTTGTTACACAAATTCAAATCTAATTTTTGAACATTGCCACAAAATGTATTCTTGGGAACTTCCAAATAGTTCATGTAGTAGAGGCCTCCTCTATGGCCTTCTCAAATCAGCTTCCCTTACTGGCGATATTGCACCCAACAACCATTTGATGAGGTGACATTACATTCATTGTCTTATATTTGTGAAACAGACAAAATATTTAAATTTAGTTTAAGAATATATCTAATGTTTGAAATTGAAAAAAAATTTAGAGTTTTAAAGATTTCTTTCAAAATTTTCTATTCATTTGATTTCAAGAGATGTACCATTGACAATGAAGACATTAGATATGTTTGAATTGGTACGCCATTTGGATAAAATATCAAGGTTGATAGTCATATGGAATAATGCACCATAATCAAGAAGCCAAAAAGATTTACCGAGATATGAGTAGGATGAGACCGCGGCCTCGGTTGAGGAAGATGATCATCTAAAAAGAGGTTGAAGCGGCTCCATTGATTGAGATAGGGACATGCTTCCAACAGATATGTGCTGATTTCTTTTGTCTTTAGTCTCTTGAGGTGGACCAACCGAAGCCACCTTTTTCTCTTTTTCGCAACTTGGGACATAAGGGTTTAATGTGTCCCGATTCATATGTGACAAATGATTTTCCTCTTATTATCATATTCATTGCCTTGCCTTCTGAAGTGAGGTGGTTTGTATGTGCGAGTATAAGTTCCCGACCTAGATACCGCCAAGACAGACTCATCGTCATTCTTGAGAGTGTCTCTTTAACCTATTTCCCTCTATACTTAGCTTTTTAATCGTATCAATAATAGAGAAAATCTTTCCTACATGGAGAAGAGCTGACTTGACATCTTCAAATTTGGGTCGTAACTCATTTATAAATTGGTAGAAATACTCTGCATCAATTTGCTTTTGTTAGAGTTCGATTTCCAAAGGGAAATGCCACTTTGGTTCAAGAAGAGTCAATTCTTCCAAAAGTTTAATGATCATGCCCCCCTAAGTCATGGATCTAATTTTGTCTCGTAGATTGCACATGTTTGTAATATCTTTAAGGAAATACATATTTTTTAGAACATTTCTTTATGTCTATGCTATTAATAAGCCAAGATATAATTTTCGCGTGCTACATTTTTCATTCTTTCTATTTTTTCTCATAATCAGTTATGACCTTGGTTCTCTCATCATCTTAAAGGGCAACATCCTTCCCGTTTTCTATTTTGGTGAGTAGTAGTTTAGGTTTGTAGATCAAATCCATTCACTAATTCCCACAAGCCCTTGCCCCACATATGGTGCTTAATACTCTCTTTGTCCTCCATGATTACAAAGAGAAGAGAGAAGAGAGAGGGAGAGAATAGAAAAACAAAGAAGAATATAAAGAAGAAGCACATCCACTCGAGCCACTACAAGCATCACACCACAAACACTTGAGGAGTGGTCCACAAGCACACAAACAAAGAAGTAGCCAACACGAGCACTACACCACGAGCACATGAACACGAGGTTGATAACTTTAAGGAGCACTATGGCTTTGATGCCATGTTAAGAAAAAGGAACCTTCAAACAAGAACACATGTCCACCAACGAAGCCAAAATGGACAAGCACAAAGAGCCACTATGGGCACACTTACAATGGCCACTAAGGGTATACAGTAAAGAAGGCTCACAATATAAAAATATTATTCTTGATTGATTCACAAAGTTTGTAAAATGCATACCATACAATGGGGAAGTATCCCCTATTTATATACATCAAGAGAGGAAAGATAGAGAGAGAGAGTAACAAGAGACAAGAGAGCGCTCTCTTGCCATTAGACTAGGTGTAACGGCTAGAAATCTAGTAACGACTAGAATAGCTAGCCATTAGACTAGCTCTAACGGTTAGTCTAGTCTGTAATGAATCAAGGGTGCATGAATACAATGCCAACAAAGGGCTACACAAGTGCACAACAATACCGTGGTCTCTAATTGACCGATCACAATCTCATAAAAGAGAGAGAAAAAAGAACTTCACAATAACACAAAGGCACAAAGCCTATAAGAAAAAGAAGAATTTTATAAACTCACACAAATGCTTCTTAAAAGCATGCTTTACCAGAGTAGAGTGAGGCTCTATTTATAGAGCCTCACTTGTAGTGAGGGGAGGCAGTCCAACGACTATTTGGACTGCCTCCCAACAGTCATGTTTACACTTTTACATAAAAAACAAAAATAAAATGAAAGACAAAAAAATATTTCAATCTCTAATGCACTGCACTAAATACAGTTTATAAAATGACCAAAATACCCCTGACTGATATATGTATATCAGTCAGGTATATGTACAATATTTTAACACTCCTCAAACTTACGGTGAAATCACCAAAAGTTTGCTAAGAAGATACAAAAATCTGGGTAGAGGAAGAGCTTTGATGAAGAAGTCTGCAATCTGGAACTCAGACTGAATATATGACTAAGTAATCGTTCCCTTCAAATATTCTTCATGAACATAGTATCGATCCATCTCAATATGTTTCATTCGCTCATGAAATGTGTGATTACTGGCTATATATATGATACTTTTGTTATCGCAGAATAGTTTTGAAGGTTCTGAAACATCAACACCTATGTCTGAAAGTAGTGCTCTCATCCACACGACCTCGGTGGTTGTGAAATGAAATGGGGATCTTCGAAACACGAGCTTTGATTAACAAGAGCAAGTGTCAAGAATGACACTAAAGCATAACCCTTAAAAAGGGTATAACTGGAAACAAAATAAAAATAAAAATGTATTCTTTATTGATATGAAAAACCAATTGCTTAAGAAGCATTGGAGTAAAAAACAAGAGGGGCTGCACCCCTTTATATACACAGCTGAAAGAGGACTCAATAGAGCTGTTGGGCACAGTCCAACAGCTCTATTGCTAGTCAAGTCTGGACAGGACTTGACTAGCAACAGTCATTCTAGTTCAAACTGAACTAGATGACATAAAGACAAAAAATAAAAATAAAGAAAAAAAAATACAGAAAAGAAAGAAATTAAAAATGTATTTATATATATATATAATAATATAATATTATTATATATACATATATGTACAATTTTACATTTTAACACTCCCCCTCAAACTTACGGTACAATGAGCGAAAGTTTGTCTAAGAGAAAGTGAAATCGGGGAGCAGCGAGAGGCTTTGTAAAGAGGTCTGCTAACTGATATTCTGAAGTGACATATGGCAGATCAATTATCCCGTGTAGATATTCCTCTCTGACGTAGTGACAATCCATTTCAATGTGTTTGGTGCGTTCGTGGAATGTTCTGTTACTGACAATGTAGATCGCACTTTTGTTGTCACAACACATTTGTGAAGCCTTTGTTGCTTCAACTCCCATGTCAGCAAGCAGTCGTCGGAGCCAAACTACTTCCATGGTCGTGGTTGCCATGGCTCTGTATTCAGCTTCGGTGGATGAGAGAGATACCTTCTGCTGCTTTTTACACCTCCACGAGATTAATGATTCCCCTAAAAAGACACAAAAGCCAGTGGTTGAGTGTCTGTTATTGGGATCACCTCCCCAATCAACATCAGTATATGCAATTAAATCAAGAGAAGAGGAGGAAGATAAGAAAAGTCCTCGTGAAAGAGAGGACTTGATGTATCTGATAATACGCATGACTGCTCCCATATGAACAGAAGTAGGAGCATGTTGAAATTGACTTGCTGTATGAACAACATGTGCTATATCTGGTCTGGTAATGGATAGATAGGAAAGTGCCCCGACAAGCTGTCTGTAAGGAGTAGGGTCTGCAAGAAGTTCTCCATCATCAATCTTCATTTTAACATTAACAACTTCTGGAGTGTCAACTTTCTTATCATCAGTAATACCAGACCTGAAAACAATATCAAAAGCAAATTTAGTCTGAGATAATAAATATCCTCTAGGAGAATAAGCAACTTCAATGCCTAAAAAATATCTCAACAAGCCCAAATCAGTCATTTCAAAATGAGATTTAAGAAGTGTTTTGATTGTTTCAACTCCCTGTTTATCGCTTCCGGTGATGATCATATCATCCACATAGAGAAGAAGCACAATGATCCCTGCATCAGAATTCTTAATAAACAAAGCAGTGTCAGTTAAACAGAATTGAAAACCAATATCAATCATAACACGGCTAAACCTATCATACCAAGCTTTTGGTGCTTGTTTAAGTCCATAAAGAGCTTTTTCTAAGCGAAGGACTTTACCCTTAGGAATACTTAGACCAGGAGGGGGTTCCATATATACTTCTTCAACTAGCTTTCCATTTAAAAAAGCATTTTTGACATTCATTTGAAAAATAGACCATTTTTTGATAGAAGCTAAGGCAATTAAGGTTCGGACAGTAGTCATACGAGCCACCGGAGCAAAGGTTTCTTCATAATCAATCCCATATTCTTGGGCATAACCTTTGGCTACTAAACGGGCTTTATATCTTTCAAGAGTACCATCACTCTTGGTTTTAATTTTATAAACCCATCGACATCCTATAGTTTTCTTCCCTGGAGGAAGATCTTGAATATTCCATGTAGAAGCCTTTTCAAGTGCATCTAATTCAACTTTCATGGCTTCTATCCATTTGATATCATTTTTTGCTTGAAAATATGTGGATGGTTCTTCATATGAGTGAATTAATGCAATAACTGCCCTATATGTGGGTGAGAAAGACTCGTATGATACAAACTTTTCTGGAGGCCTCGAGATTCGGGATGATTGTCTAGTTGGAATGTTAGAATATTTCTCAAGTGCACATGGAGTATTAGACTCTTGTCGCCTGGAATATTGAATACTAGTATCTCTATGAACTTCTTCATTTTCAACATTAAGATCAATAATTTTTGGATCATTATCAAAGTTACAATCAAGGTCATATTCATCAGATGTTGATGTTAGATCTAGCAAAAAGGAGTACTCAGTGACGTCTTTTAATTTTCTAAAATCAAAGAAGCTCTCCTTTTCAAGAAAGGAAACATTTCTAGACACATATAGTTTATTATTTTTGAAGTCAAAACATCTATAACCTTTCTGGTTTTCAGCATATCCTAAAAAGGCACAGGGAATCGCACGAGGGGAAAGTTTATCATTTTTGTCAGTAAATATGAAACATTTGCACCCAAATATTCTTAATCTAGAGTAGTCTGGAGAAATGTTCATAAGTTTTTCAATGGGAGTGATATTTTGTAACGAAGAAGATGACATCCTATTAATGAGATAGGTGGCAGTTAAGGCAGCTTCTGCCCAAAAGTCTTTAGGGACTTGATTTGCTATTAATAAAGTTCTAGTGGTTTCTATAATATGGCGATGTTTTCGTTCTGCCAGTCCATTTTGTTGAGGTGTATAAGGACAAGATCTTTGATGTGTGATGCCATGCAATTTAAGATAATTTTGAAAATCTGTGGATAAAAACTCTCCCCCTGAATCTGTGCGAAAAATAGTAATATAATTTTGAAATTTGTTTTTAACCATATTATGAAAAGTTTGAAAGTATGAAAATACTTCAGACTTATGTTTGAGAAAGTACATCCACGTATGTCGGGAGAAATCATCGACAAAAATAACATAGTAAGCAAATCCTCCTTTAGAAATTACTGGTGCAGGACCCCAAACATCCAAGTGTATTAATTCAAGTGGTCTTGAAGAGAAAAAGGTTCTGTTCTGAAATGGTAATCTTTTCATTTTGCCGAGAATACAATATTTACAATCAAATGATTCAGAGTTACAAAATTTCCCTAGATTTGGAAAATGTTGGATTTTGGCTATATGTGGGTGACCAAGTCTCTTATGCCACAGTTCCAACTCTATTTTTTGAATATTATAACAAAAAGCTTTCTTCGGCATTTCCAAAAAATCCATGTAATAGAGTCCTCCTTCTCTATGGCCTTCCCCAATCAGCTTGCCTGACTGGCGATCCTGTACCCAACAACCATGAGAAGAAAAAGAAATATTACACCCATAATCAGAAATTTGAGATACAAATAAAAGATTTAAATTTAATTTGGGAACATGTCTAATTTCTGGAATAAATTTTTTTTTGTTTTATAAATTTTTTCAAAATTTCCTATTCCTTTTATTTCAAGAGAAGTCCCATCAGCAGTAAAGACCTTTGACACACTTGTTTTATTTTTAACACATTTGGATAGACTTTGATTATTTGGGGTCATATGAAAAGATGCACCAGAGTCAAGAAGCCAAGAAATTTTACCTAAATCAGAAAGAGATGAGGCTGCTGCGCCGGTTGAAGCTTCAGATGAGGAAGAGGCACCTTTGATGAGAGGCTGAAGAATCTCCATTAGTTGGGCCATGGAAACTGGTGCATCCTGATCTTTAGGCTACGATCCAGCAATTGCAGCTCTTTTTTCTCTCAGCTCCTTAAGTTTGGGACATTGTGGCCTGTAGTGTCCTGGTTCATGACAGTGATGACAAATAACTTTCTTCTTATCATAGTCACCATTTTGTCGGTTAAAGTGAGGAGGCCTATATGATCGAACATGATTCCCTGGTCTAGACACGGCTAAAACGGAATCATCTTCAATTTTTAAAGAACCTTTCCGGAGACGATTTTCTTCCATTGTTAACTCTTCAATAGTTTCAACAATAGAAGGAATTTTTCCCCGGTGAAGTAGGGCCGATTTAGTGGTTTCAAATTCCGGCCTTAATCCAGTGATAAACTGGTAAAAATGTTCAGCATCGAGTTGTTTCTGACGAAGCTCGATTTCTTCGGCACAATGCCACTTTGGTTCTAAAAGGGAAAGTTCTTCCCAAAGTTCGGACAACCCATTGTAATATTCACGAATAGTTTTGTCTCCTTGTGTCATCATTCGAACTTTTTCTTGGAGGTTGCACACGTGTGCAATATCTTTAAGGGAATACATATTCTTAAGGTATTCCCATGCCGACTTGAGCATTTTTTAATGTCAACGCTATTGATAAGCCATGACATTATCTTCACATGAGATATTCTCCATTCTTTCCATTTCTTCTCGTATGAGGCAATAGCCTTGATTTTCTCTTCTTCCGATAGAGGGACCTCTTTATCTCCCTCCTTTTTAGTAAGAGATAGCTTAAGTTCCGAATCGGAACCATCCACAATCCCCCATAAGCCTTTTTCCCATATATGGTGCTTCATGATTGAAGCCCATGTTACATAGTTCGTATCACTTAGTTTCATAGGCATGATGGTGACTTTATCATTGTCATCCATCGATTACAAGGAGAGAAAGAATAGGGATATAAGAGAAACAAGAAGGAAAATGAAAAAGAAAGAAAAAAAAAATAATACAACAAGATGTGAAATCTTCTCCAATGAAGTGATAAAACACTTCTCTTCAAGTGGCGAACACTTTTGCAAACGGGCACGGAAACCGAGGCAGCTTTTCCTCAAGATTTAGTACTTCCGCGGCTTTGATACCATGAAATGAAATGGGGATCTTCGAAACATGAGCTTTGATTAACAAGAGCAAGTGTCAAGAATGACACTAAAGCATAACCCTTAAAAAGGGTATAACTGGAAACAAAATAAAAATAAAAATGTATTCTTTATTGATATGAAAAACCAATTGCTTAAGAAGCATTGGAGTAAAAAACAAGAGGGGCTGCACCCCTTTATATACACAGCTGAAAGAGGACTCAATAGAGCTGTTGGGCACAGTCCAACAGCTCTATTAAGAGCTGTATAGAGCTGTTGGACTGTGTCAGTCCAACAACTCTATTAAGAGCTGTTGGACTGTGTCAGTCCAACAGCTCTATTGCTAGTCAAGTCTGGACAGGACTTGACTAGCAACAGTCATTCTAGTTCAAACTGAACTAGATGACATAAAGACAAAAAATAAAAATAAAAATAAAAGAAAAAATACAGAAAAGAAAGAAATGAAAAATGTATTTATATATATAATAATATAATATTATTATATATACATATGGAATGTCGGTTTAGTAAGCAACGAAGTAGTGATGGGAGTGTAGTGAAGCTTGGTGAGCAAGATATACCGGTGAATGATTATTTCAAATATTTGGGATCCATCATTCAAAAGTATGGAGAAATTGATGGAGATGTAAATCATAGGATAAAGGTTGGGTGGATGAAATGGAAAAGTGCTACTGGAGTGCTGTGCGATCGTAGAATGCCATTGCGGTTGAAGGGAAAGTTTTATAGGACGACTATTAGACCCGCTTTACTATATGGTACGAAATGTTGGGCTGCCAAGAGACATCATATTCAAAAAATGAGTGTAGCTGAGATGCGGATGCTTAGATGGATGTGTGGAAATACAATAAAAGATAAGATTCGGAACGAAGAGATACGTAAGAAGGTAGGTGTTGCACCCATTGAAAATAAGATGCGAGAGAATCGTTTACGGTGGTTTGGACATATTCGGCGAAGGCCTAATGATGCTCCAGTTAGAAGGTTGGAGAAATGGGAAAATATATTAGTTAAAAGAGGTCGGGGTAGGCCTAGGAAGACTTGGATGGAGATGATAGGAAAGGATATGAATGCTTTGAACCTCACCGAGGACATGGCGTTGGATAGAAATGATTGGAGGAAAAGGATTCATGTGGAAGACCCAAAATGAATTTCTTTTTTGGTTCATATCGCTGACCCCAATTGTTTTGGGATGAAGGCGTAGTTGTTGTTGTTTGTTGTATTATTATATATACATATATGTACAGTTTTACATTTTAACAGGTTGTTGTAGCAATTGCCTTGTACTCAGCTTCCGTAGAAGATAAAAATACTTTTTGTTGTTTTTTGTATCAGCAAGAGATGAGGGAATCACCTACAAACACAAACAAAATTGTAGTTGAGTGACGGTTATTGGGATCTCCTCCCCAATCAAAATTAGTATAAACAATAAGATTTAAAGATGAGAAAGAAGATAAGAATAGACCTTTAGATAACGTTTTCTTGATGTATCGAACTATTCTTAATACTGCACTCATGAGAACAAATGTGGGCGCATATTGAAATCGACTTGTAGTGTGTATGACATGCACAATCTGACCTGGTAATGGACAATTACATTGATGATCCAATAAGTTGTCTAATAATACTCTGTCTTCAACTCTCATTTTTCATTCATCACTTCAGGAGTATCAACATATTTTGTGTCAATGATTCTCGAGCATTCAACAATATCAATTGCAAACTTGATTTGAGACAAAATGTACCCTCTTGGCGAGTAGGCTACTTCAATCCCTAAAAAGTATCTAAAAAAATCAAGGTCAGTCATATCAAAAGATTTTTTAAAGCATAATTTTAATTTCGTTAATTTTCTTCTGATCATTCCCAGTGATGATCATATCATCAACATATAAAGGAAGAATGATAAGTGAGGTACTTGTAGATTTTACAAAAAGGGCAATGTCAGTGTAACAAGATTTAAATATAAGTTTCAAGGCAGTACCACTAAACCGATCATACCATGCTTTGGGGGCTTGTTTAAGCCCGTATAAAGCTTTTTGAAAGCGAAGAACCATATCATTTTTAATAGTCAAACCAGGGGGAGGATCCATGTACACTTCTTTATTTAAGTTTCCATTTAAGAATGCATTCTTAACATCTAACTGATATATAAGTCATTTTCTAATGGATGCTACTGAAACTTGAGCCCTAACTGTGGTCATACGAGCTATTGGGGCAAATGTTTTCTTATAATGTACTCCATATTCCTAAGAGTATCCTTTTACAACTAATCTTGCTTTATATCTTTCTAGGGACTCGTCACTTTTTGTTTTGATTTTAAAGACCCATCTACACCCTATTGTCTTCTTTCCTTTGGGAAGAGGTTCAATTGCCCAAGTATGAGCCTTGTGTAATGCATGTAATTCTATTTTCATGGCTTTAACCCATTCTTTTATGTTTTTAGCTTTGTTGTAGTGGTTCATGATATGAATGATGGCTAGAAGACAAGCCCTATAGTTTGGAGAAAAGGATTCATAAGAGACAAATCTATTTGGAGGCTTATATATTCGTTCAAATCTTCTAATACTAGTTTCTTCAACATTTGTTGATTGATTATATCTTTTAAACACACATGGATGCTCCCTGTTATCTCGTCTAGAGTATTGTAAGAGATTATGAGATGATTATTTTTATTCACTTGAGTCATTAATAGACTCGAAATTTTCAATGTCATTATCAACAATTTCATTATTTGATTTAGGTAACAAATCAAATAAGAAGACATACTTGGATTCTTCCTTAGTTTTTTCAAAATCAAATACATTTTCATTTTCAAGAAAAGTAACATTTCTAGAAACATAAAGCTTATCATTTGTTTGATCATAACATCAATAGCCTTTTTTATTTTCGGCATATCCAAGAAAGACATTTTATAGCTTTAGGAAAAAGTGTTATATTTTTCAAGAAGCACAAGACATTTACATCCAAATAACCTTAGCCTTTTCAAGTCAGGAGGAATTTTTAAAAGTTTTTCAATAGGAGATTTGTATTCTGATGTTTGAGAAGGCATTCTATTTATTAGATATACTGTAGTTAGGGCGGCTTCGGTCATTTTTTTTAAAATTTCTTTTGAAATAAGTAGGGTCCTAATAGTTTCAATAATGTGACAATGTTTTTTTTCGGAAATGTCATTTTGTTGAGGGGTCTTAAGATAAGATTTTTGATGTACTATTCTATGTTTTTTTAGATACAATTGAAATTCATTTGAAAGAAACTCTCCCTCGGAGTCATAGTAGAAGACTTAAATATCTGTTTTAAATTCATTTTTAACCAGATTATGAAAGTATTTAAAACACGAAAAGACTTTGGATTTGAGTTTAAGGAAGTATATCCAAGTATGTCTACTAGAATCATCTATCAACAACAAACAACAACAACAACTACGCCTTTACTAGAATCATCTATCAATGTAACATAATATGAATAACCACCTTTTGACATAATGGGAGCGGGACCCTATACATTCGAATGCACTAATTCAAACATTTCATTTGACAAGATGTTCTAGATTCAAAAGGTGTCATTTGCATTTTTCCAAGTATACAATCTTCACATACAAAATCTTTATCTTTACAAACAAATTTCAAAAATGAAAAATGAGATAATTTGGATGTACTTGGGTGTCCTAATCTTGTATGCCAAAGATCTAAATTAATGTTTTTGGCATGATTACAAAAGGAGTTTTTAGATAAATATAAGGAATCCATATAGTAAAGATCTCATCTTCTATGGCCTTGCCCAATCAGCTTCTCTGACTAGAGATCCTGCACCCAACAAGCTTTAGATGAGAAGAATACTTACATCCATAGTTGAAAATTTGAGAAACTGGAAAAAGATTTAAATCTAATTTTGGAATAACCTTCACTTTTGGAACAAAGAAATTTTTTGAGATATTGATGAGGTTTTCTATACTTTTAACTTTTAAAGAGATACCATCGACAATTGATACACATGAAAAATATGAATTAGTGCAATCAGATAAAAGAGACTCATTATGAGTCATGTGAAAAGAGACACTCGAATCCAAAATCCAAGAAGACTTACCTGGAGGAGAAGAGGAAGAGATGGCAACGCTAGATGTAGAAGGAAGAGATGACAACGCTAGATGTAGAAGGAGTGGCCTTAGGAATTTGTGAGACGGCCTCTGCTATTTGGATAATGGTCAAATCATTGAAGTTGCCCCCTTTCTTTGATTCTTAAGGTTCTTCACTTAAGGCGATAACTTTTTTAAATTTGGGACAATCCGGTCTTATATGCCCTGGTTCCTTAGAATGATGACAAATGATTTTACCTTTGTATCATCTTCCATTATGTCCTTCTCTATTGAATTTTCTCTCAAAGTGAGGTGGTTTATATGCTTTTACAAAATTTTTGGGTCTTGCCATGGCAAGGATCTCATCATTAGACTTGTGTATTCTAAGTCTTGTTTTCTCTTGACAAATTTGAGCAAGAGCCTCACTTATAAAAGGAGTCGAGGTCCTATGAAGCAAAGATGACCTAACTTGCTCAAATTCAGGCTGAAGGCCATAAAGGAAAGAAAAAAGATTTTCTCTTTCTATTTGAGATCTTCTCATTTCAATAGTGGAACCTTCCTATTTTGGTTCTAACATTTCATCCCAAATAGGAGATAAAATATCGTAAAAATCTTTTACACTTTTATCTCCTTGTTTTGCATTACGTACCTTGTCTCGTAGATAATATAGCCTAGCCATTTCTTTTTGTACGAAGGTGCTCTTTAGAAAAATTCATGCATCATATGTCTTTTTAAACTTGATGATGTTGGTGGCAATTTCGAACTCTATGATATTCATAAACCATGAGAGAATTTGAGCATTGCTCGCTTCCCAATCCTCCAACTTATTTTGATATTCTTGCAAAGCTTTCTTCTTTTCTTATTTGGACAAAGTTTTGACTTAATCTCCTTCTCTTCTTGTCAATTTGAGTTGCGGTTAATTAGTGGTACCACTAACAAAACCCCATAGCTTTTTACCTTTGATGTGATTCTCACATTGGTGTCGCCCACATCAAATAATTATTTTCATTGCGCTTGTAGGAGATGACAGAGGTGAAATCTCTTTATCCTATAATGATTATAAGAATTTTCGAGTAGAGGAGTTGAAAGAGAGCCAAGAGTTGAAGAGCACCGCCACAAGTAGAATAACCTCGAGATAGCTTTCACTTCTTCAAGAGCCAAGCTCTGATACCATGTAATAAATTAATGGTTCATGAATACAATGCCAACAAAGGGCTACACGAGTGCACAACAATGTCACGGTCTCTAATGGACCGATCACAATCTCATAAAAGCGATAAAAAAAAAGAACTTCACAGTAACACAAAGGCACAAAGCAAAAGGAGAATTTTATAAACTCACACAAATGCTTGCTTTATAAGAGTAGAGTGAGGCTCTATTTATAGAGCCTCACTTGCAGTGAGGGGAGGCAGTCCCAACAGTCATGTTTACACTTTTACATAAAAAATAAAAATAAAATGAAAGACAAAAAAGTATTTCAGCCCCTAATGAACTGTACTAAATATATTTTATAAAATGACCAAAATACCCCTAACTGATATTCATATATCAGTCGGGTATATGTACAGTATTTTAACATAGTCAACCTTTGTTGACTAAAATAAGTAAAACAATAATAAAATATTTACAACAAAAAGAAAACAAAAATAAATAATATAATATATATACATGATGTACAAGAGACCAAATGGGTAGGTGAGAAGGCAAAAGTGATGGAACCTTGGGGATATAAGATTTGGTCTACAGGAATAAATAAAAATAGGAATGGAGTAGGGATTGTTATGAGTCGTGAGTTTATAGATAATGTAGTTGAGGTCCGTAGGAAGGGTGATAGGATTTTACTTATTAAATTAGTATTAGGTGCGGATATTATAAATATTATTAGTGTTTATGCACCTCAAGTAGGTTTAGATGATTCCATTAAGCGTCAATTTTGGGAAGATTTAGATAGAGTAGTACAAGGGATATCTTATGGAGAAAAGCTTTTCATCGGCGGTGACCTTAATGGACATGTAGGCATTAGTAGGAATGGATTTGAGAGTATCCATGGAGGCTATGGTATAGGACAAAGAAACGAAAGTGGAGAAAGGATTTTAGATTTTGGTTTGTCCTATGATATGATCTTAGCAAATACTTGGTTTAGGAAGAGGGAGTCTCACCTAGTAACATTTAAAAGTGGGGTTAATACGAGTTAGATAGATTTTTTTTTACTTAAAAAGAGAGATAGGGGTTGTTGCATCGATTGTAAGGTTATACCGGAAGAAAGTGTAGCTACACAACATAGAGCCTTAATTTTAGATCTTAGAATTAGAAAATGCCGTAAAAAGAATAAAGATAGGATAAATCCTAGAATTAAGTTGTGGGCACTGAAAGGAGCTAAATAAGGAATGTTTGTAGAGCAGGTAGTTAAGGAAGTTGTTTGGTGTCTCGAGGAGGATTCAGAATCAATGTGGAATAAGATAGCAGGTGGCATGAGAAAGGTGGCTAAGGAGGTATTGGGTGAGTCTAAAGGCGGTGCACCGCTAGGTAAGGATACATCTTGGTGGAACCAGAATGTCAAATTAGCTATTAAGGTTAAAAGAGAGTGTTATAAAAATCTAAGTAAGAGTCGTGATAATGAGAATTTGAAGAAGTATATGATAGCAAAGAAGGAAGCTAAAAAAGTAGTTTGAAACGTGAGAGATAAGGTATATAAGGAGGTTTATGATATGTTGGATACCAAAGAGGGTGAGAAAGACATTTATAGGCTTGCAAAGATGAGAGATAGGAAATCGAGGGATCTGGGTATGATTATATGTATCAAAGATGAAACACAAAGGGTTTTAGTCAAAGATGAGGAGATTAATTAGCGATGAAAAGATTATTTTGATAAACTATTTAATGGAAGTCATGCTCAAGATATTGGAGACTTGTCCATTCCTTTTCATGAGATGGATCGTGATTTCATGCGCAAGATTCAAATGAAAGAAATTGTAAAAGCTTTGAAGAAAATAAAATCAAGAAGGGCAGTTGGCCCAGATGATATACCTATCGAGGCTTGAAAATGCGTGGGAGAGAAAGGTTTAGAATGATTGACAAATCTTTTTAACAAGATTTGGCAGACAAATAAGATGCCTAATGAGTGGAGGAAGAGTATGTTGGTGCCTGTATATAAGAATAAGGGTGATATACAAGATTGCACAAACTATCGTGGTATAAAACTTATAAGTCATACTATGAAACTTTGGGAGAGGATGATTGAGTCTAGGTTGAGAAAGATTGTCATGATATCGGAGAATCAATTTGGTTTTATGCCTGGAAGATCAACTATGAAAGCTATACATCTTCTTAGACAACTTATTAAGAGAAATAGAGAGAGGAACAAAGATTTGCATATGGTTTTTATTGATTTGGACAAGGCATACGATAGAGTACCTAGGGACGTTCTCTGGTGGACAATGATGAAGAAATGTGTTTCTCTCAAGTACATTAGTATAATTAAGGATATGTATGAAGGAGTAGTAACCAATGTCCGCACTTGTGGAGGGGTGACAACCAATTTTTATATAACGGTTGGGTTACATCAAGGATCTGCTTTAAGCCCTTTCCTATTTGCTATAGTGATGGATGAGCTTACGAGATCAATTCAAGAAAATGTTTCGTGGTGTATGTTGTTTGCTGATGATATTGTTTTGATTGATGAGTCTAGAGCTGCGGTTAATGCTAAGTTAGAATTATGGAGACAAACATTGTAAGCACGAGGTTTTAAGTTGAGTAAGAGCAAGACAAAATATATGGAATGCCGGTTTAGTAAGCAACGAAGTAGTGATGGAAGTGTAATGAAGCTTGATGAGCAAGAAATACCGGTGGATGATTGTTTCAAATATTTGGGATCTATAATTCAAAAGTATGGAGAAATTGATGGAGATGTAAATCATAGGATAAAGGTTGGGTGGATGAAATGAAAAAATGCAACTGGAGTGTTGTGCGATCGTAGAATGCCATTGCGGTTGAAGGAAAAGTTTTATAGGATGACTATTACGCCCGCTTTACTATATGATACGGAATGTTGGGCTGCCAAGAGACATCATATTCAAAAAATGAGTGTAGCTGAGATGCGTATGCTTAGATGGATGTGTGGAAATACAATAAAAGATAAGATTCGGAACGAGGAGATACGTAAGAAGGTAGGCGTTGCACCCATTGAAAATAAGATGAGAGAGAATCGTTTACGGTGGTTTGGACATATTCGACGAACGTCTAATGATGCTCCAGTTAGAAGGATGGAGAAATGGGAAAATATATTAGTTAAAAGAGGCCGGGGTAGGCCTAGGAAGACTTGGATGGAGACGATAGGAAAGGATATGAATGCTTTGAACCTCACCGAGGACGTGGCATTGGATAGAAATAATTGGAGGAGAAGGATTCATGTGGAAGACCCCGAATGATTTTCTTTGTTGGTTCATATCGCCGACCCCAATTGTTTTGGGATGAAGGCGTAGTTGTTGTTGTTGTTGTTGATATACATGATGTACATATTTTAATGTTACCCGGCTTACGGGCTAAGAAACCTGAAACCGACTAGGTTCAATGAATGTAGGGTGAGGTTCATCTCTGAAGGTTGGGGTTCATTGAATATGGTAGGGTAGGTCTTCTAAAGATTAGATTTACTGAATGTGAACAATCAGATGGGTTCATTGAATGTGGATTTGGATTACAATCCAACCAAATCCAGGATTCAAATCCATGACAATCCAATTAGATTTGGATTAGGTTCAAATATCCGAATGACAATTGGATATGGATTAGGTCCAATGATCCAAATAACAATTGGATATGGATTAGGTCAAAAAATTATTCTGTTAGGATCTTGATCTCGATCAAAGTTGTTTTGATGACAAAACTTGTTTTGGCCATAACTTTTGGGGGTGTATGTTTGAGGTGATTTTTGGCTCATTGGAAAGCTTATGACTTTTACTTGAAGCTCATGAACCAAAAAATCAAGTATTGAGGCTGAAAAACATGGTTGAACTGCGAGTATGGTTTATAGGACTAGGGTTTGACTTGGATCCATTTGGGGGTTCTGCTGGATGACTTGGAAAACACACTTGTTCGAGCAGTAGTTCATGGGCATCGTAAAAAATTGTGTGTCTACAGTTGGCCAACAGTCTTCCACTTTTATGTCCATGCCATATTTATATTGAATAAGAGGAATGTTACCTCTTTGTTAATCTATTTCAATTCCTAAAATGATATTTGGTTTATAGTCCCTTCATTTGAGAAGAACAAAAAGAAAGGTAAAAAAAGGTTAAATGAGAAATGCAAATGGAGCAAGGTGCAAGGATATCATACATCTATCTTGAAAAATAAGGAGAATATGTTAGGACTGATAACCATCTAGGATGTTGAGAGTGGTGGCCATTAGATAAAAGTGGGCATCTTATTTTCATTAAAAGAATCAGAGAAAATCTGAAAGGCACCCTAAATTAACGTAGCATATTAGACTCAATATCACATGACATATCATAGTCAAGATGAGGAACCATGTTGAAAAGCATAAATAGGCATCTTGCAGATCAAGCTAAAAAGCATTGCATTACTGGATTTCCTTGTTTAACACCCTAGAGGTATTGAGTAGCATGCTAAAAAACACTTCTGATGATGAGAGACCGCTAGCATTGACATGCAAATCTCATCATTTGTGGCTACACCTGCACTAAAGGTAGGATGAAAATGCCGGATGTGATATGCCTTTTTAAGACCCAACGTAGTAAGCAATCGTGGGGCATTATGAGCTAACCTACTGAGTTCTCAAACTGGCTCATTTTTACAAGAATATCAAAAAATTGGAGTTGACATAAGGCATCATGCGTTGTTTCTGCTGAATCATTTTTAATATATCTTGTGAATAGTGAGTGCTAGCAAGAGGGCTAAGATCTTAATATTTATAGGGAAAATTCCATTTAGGGGCCAACCTTTTGCCCCTAATTTCCAATATGGGCCACAGGTTTCTGAAATTCCAAATATGGGCCAAACTTTTCCTGTAAACTGTCAAACAAAGGCTGCATTTTATTATTGTCCTTTAACTCAGGTTAAATCATGTCAAATTACAATAATGACCTTCATCATTAAAAGTTCACAATGCTTAATTTTTCTTTTTTATGAGAATAAGCGAGTAATTTTCAGTTTTCAAGGGACAATACAAGAAACCAAAAAGGACTTGCATTTTCCAATATGATGGCTGTTGAACTGAGGTCCCTATTTACCAGTTTCCAGGAAAGGTTTGGCCCATATTTGGAATTTCAGAAATGTGTGAGCCATATTTGGAATTAGGGGTAAAAGGTTGGCCCCTAAATGGAATTTTCCCTATTTATTAAGCACCATTGTCCTCTGCAGTTACAGTGCCATGCTTACACAGTCATGGATACTTTGTGAACTTGTATTTTTCACAGTCTTCAGTTTATAACTCTAGTTGCATGGTCTGTGTACCATACACCCAACAAAAGTATATGGGACCCTGTTCATTGTTTTGTTTTTGTTGTCATTAATGCTGTTTTTATTGTTCTTAATCCGCCCTATACTCACCTTCATAGCTGTGGTTCTGAATCTTGCTAATGCCTTACATCATGTTGCATTACCTTCAATAGCATTATACGGGTTTCTAGAGCACGTTCCTTTCCTCTAAGCTGTGAGATGACGTCCAGTATTTCATCAACTTGCTCTGCATATACAATGTTTTTTCTTATTGTTAATATTTGTTTTATTTATGTGCAGTCGCCTATCAGGTTCCAACTTACAGCACTCCACCTGTTCAAGCATATTCGGCTGACACTGATACCAACAATACAACTGTGAGTTCATGCTGTGCCATCTATTTCGTGCTCCTAAAGACAAAATCTATTTCTTTACATCAGGAGTTCTCACCCACAGTTTATTCATTCCTAGCAGATATTTGTTGGTGGGTTGGATGTGAATGTTACAGAGGATGAATTGAGACAGATCTTTGGACAGTTTGGGGATCTTATTTATGTTAAAATACCTTCAGGGAGAGGATGTGGATTTGTACAGTTTGTCACGCGGTATTTGATTAGCTTGTCTTTGACTATTGACCTGTGGTTTTCTTCTCATCTTATTGATAGTCAGTCACATCCTAATGAATATTTAAATCCGTTTTGTCAATTGATCCTTCCTTTAACCTTAGATTTTGTTTTATTTTATTATTTTTGCTTCTCTATTTTTTTTTGCTATGTGTAGGGCATCTGCTGAAGAAGCTTTACAAAGGTTACAAGGGACCATGATTGGTCAGCAAATGGTCCGTCTTTCTTGGGGTAGAGGTCCGACAACCCAGCCGGTCAGTCTGATCTGTGTCCTTTTGCTTTTATCTGCTAATAATAACCAGTAATTTGAACTTGCTTTTATCATTATTTTTCAAGTGATGTATGATTCTTACTGGGACTGAAGCCTTGCAGGATCAATCTGGTGGTTGGGTCCAACAGGCAGATCCTAATCAATGGGCTGGATCTTATTATGGTTATGGGCAAGGATATGATCCTTACTCATATGCTTCTGCTCAAGATCCTTCTTTGTATGGATATGGTGCTTACACTGGTTATAGCGGTTACCCCCAACAGGCAATAAATTAATCACTTTTTTTCCCTTTCTTCCATGTATTTCTAACTCTTGTTCCTGGGTGTTAGATAATTAGATAATGTATTCTTCTTCTAGGTTCACATGCTTAACTTTGATATTACATGAGAGTTTCAGGGAATTTTGTCATTGGTTAACAGGAAAATGTAGTGTAAGTGTGTAAAAGTGATAAGCCACCGTGGATCATCAGGTAATTAGTCAAAAGGCATGCAGATTAATGCATATGAATATATTGATAATAAATTGAAAAGGAGTCTAGAAGAGCCACAATGTGTAGGAAGCATATGACAGATAATCGGTGCTTTTAAGTTTTTTTCTTCTACTTTTGAGCACTTATCTGGGATTGCTTTCAGGTTGAAGGTGTTCATGATATGGCAGCGATGGCTGGTGTAGTTCAGCCTCTAGAACAAAAGGAGGAGCTCTTTGATCCCTTGGCAGTACCTGATGTCAACAAGTAATTCATCTTATTATCTTTGTTGTCCAATTGAAGAAATAAACCAGATAATGCATGTTCATTCCTCACGGATTTTCTTGAAAGTGATAGTATTAAGCACTGGCCACTTAATCTCTAATGTTGTGCTGTGCAGTCAATGATTCCATTGTTAATTTCAGAAATCACTAGTGGAGTCCCTGCCATACTGTTTATGACATACTATGTGTGGCACAGGTAGCGCAAGCACATTTTAATGTTATATCATGATTTTGTCTATGTTGTTAAAGAATTGGATAGAGGAAAGATGAGAAATTTTGCAAAGACGTCATGTGCTACAATTTGTTTTCCCCAGCCATGTTGAAAACATTCAATTAAATTTCAAAATAGAGCTTTATAAGTGCATTTTACTTTTTGATTGCATATTCTAACTCGATTGAAGTATTGGATTGTATATAATATTATACTTCATAGGAAAAGAAAATCTCTCATAGGAAAAGAAAATTTTGATTGAGAAGTTTGATATGATAATTTTTCTAAAATGAAAAATTCATTTGTTTGTGTAGCATAAAAAAACTAAAATGAAAAATCTTAAAAAAATGAGAGGAGGGGTGGTGGTAGAGCTTCTCCGGTGCGATTTTCTGAGAGGTGGGTTATGGTGGTGGTGGTGGTGAGATGGATGGTTGTGGTGAAAAATCGTTATGGGGTGGTGGTGGCTGTTAAAAGTGTATATATATATAGTTATACATATGATATATATATATATATATATGTGTGTGTGTGTGTATGTGTGTGTATACATATGTATATATGTATTTTTATATATTTTTTCTTTTTCTTTTTCTTTTATTTTTGTGTAGTTCCTTTTGAACTAGATTCAAACTAGTCTACACATTGTTGACTAGTTTGATAGCTGTTGGAGCTAGTCCAACGACTACAAATAGGGTCGTCCAACGACTCTATTTGAGTCTCTCTCTTGAGCTTCCTTTTGTATATAAAGAGGGATGATCCTCCTCACACTGTACTTAATGCTTATTGCATTGTTATGGATTGAACAAAATATTTATTTTATATTCATGAGCCTTCTTGTGTATGCCCTTTTGTGGGCTTTGTTGGTGTACCCTTAGTGGACACTTATTGTGCTTGCCCACTTGGATCTTTGGTGAACTTTTGTATTCTTGATTGAAGGTTGTTTCATTATATGGTATCAGAGCATCATAGCTTTTGGACCTTTGGAGATTAGTTGCCTCGTTTTCCATGCTGTGGGAGCAAGAAGAAGTCTTGTAATGCCCAAAAATCCTGAACTTGTAACTTTTTAGGAAAAATTTGAAAGCTTTGTAATCAATCATTTTTCAGAGTTTAAAATGACAGTTCCACAAAAAATGATGTTTGAAATAACAAGTCAACAGACTTTAGGCGCATTACAGGCAAACTTTCCTTTACACAATAGATTTGTATCTCCGTATAAGCATTGCAATCACATAGATTCAAAATAAGGTTTTTGATAATTAAAGTTTATACAAAAGAGGGATTTCAAAAGAAAACCCTTATGCAAAATTACAAAACGTGCTCAAGAACGACACGTTAGAGAAAGAGTGGGATCTTAATATCATCACATCATTGTGCCATCGCCTGTCGTACCGACCTAATCATCACCTGTACCCCATAAAATGGGTCAGACTTATAAAAATCTGGTAGGTGCATAAATATCAAAATTTAGAACAAGACTAACATATGTGTTGTTCCTTTCGTGATGTGCAATTCAGAATAAGTAAAATGAGCATGATAATCTTGTTTCGATAATTACCTGTCTTGAGGGTACACACAGGAAAAACGTAAACAACTGAGACTGCCCGAAGGTTTGTTATTCCATGTATTTTAATACCCCAAACAACTAGCTGAGTTCGCTCTTAAGGGAACAACTAATAACCGAGAGAGAATTTTCCAGATGTCACTTGTTAAAAGGGATGCATCCATACTTCCGCAGAAGTCATTGGGACCTAACACCTATGATACTTTTTGGTAGCCCAGTCTCCTAACTCTAATGACCGAGTACACCGAGTCATTGCTACTCGAGGAGCGTAGTTGTTAACAACTTGTCAATCAGAGTTTTTTTACCATCTTATCCTTTCTCTTAACGGAACCAAAGAGACGAATGGGTATGTTAGGTTCTATTTTAACTGACGACCCATTCTACATGCTGTGGTCTTTCAAACCAAATCGACCATCTTGCCTGTGAAGGCGACCATCACCATTTATGTGATTTTCTTTTAATCATCACGCATTTTCACGTTACGAGATTACCATAAACCTCTCATCCAATCATCATAGTACTAACATGCCGTGCATGTTTGATAGTACCACTATGATGAGACAAATATTAGTTTCTCAAAAAGAAACCCCAACGTCATTTAAAAATTCCAAAGTCTCGTACTTTAGGCCGAGAATATCCGAGTCATTTCGGATATAAAAACAAAGGGCCGAACGTACGTACCACTTAGGGCTATGTAGTCGAAGCCTTTCTGTTACTTAGGTTTGAGGGAAAGACTCGGTTGCGAATACGCAAACGTCAAATACTTGTTTTGCTTTTCGAGACAACGAATAATATTAGCTTTGAAATCTCGCATGTGAACTTTTTAAAAATAGAGACTTGACGAGGATGCACAAATCTGCATCTTTAAATGCACTCATAACACATACCTTATAAAGTCATATATATAGAATACATATATAGTAAAGCGTAAGCCTATACACATTGCAGTGCGATGACAAAGTAAATGACATAAAGCAAGGCCCGATGTGCAAAACCACACATCGAGCTAAATAAATTGCGTAAGCAACTCACGATGTACGAAACCGTACATTGATTAAATAAATTGTGTAAGCAATGCACGATGTACGAAACCATACATTGGTTAAATAAATTGCGTATGCAGTGCACGATGTACGAAACCGTATACCATCTAGATAAATTACTTTAGCAATGCACGATGTATGAAATCATACATCGGCTAAATAAATTACATAAGCAATGCACGATGTACGAAACCGTACATTGGCTAAATAAATTGCGTAAGCAGTAGCCTGTGCACATAACAACGCAGTGGTAAAGTAAATGACAATTTTAAATGGACAAGAATACGCAAAACTGTGTTCTCGAGTTAAAAGCATATATATAATACGTGTAAGTTAGAAGTATTTTGTCAATTGTCCTTGTATACAATTTTCTCCTACCTCGGAGATGGTCGGACTCGGTGACAATTTCGACAAGTTTAGTCACATTATGCTTGATATTGAATTCAAAATTTGTTTGACGCTGTTTTGTTTGTTAAGATTTCTGATGCATGTATTATTATTCTCCCCCTTTATGTAGACAACATGATCATCACCAGAGGAGACAAAGAGTTGAAAACATTAAAAAATTTCTCAAAAAATATTTTGAAATGACTGATTTGGGTTTTGTTAAGATACTTCTTAGGAATTATAGTTGCTTACTCTCCTAGAGGATTTTTATTATATCAGTCTAAATTTGTTTTCTACATTGTCTCTAGGTCTGGAATCACAGATGATAAGAAAGTTGATACCCTTGAGGTTGTCAATACCGAGATGTGAATTGATGATGGAGAACGTCTTGAAGATCCTACTCCTTACGAATAACTTAGCTTATTGGAGCACTCTTTTACCTTTCAATTACTAGACCTGAAATAGCACACGATGTACACAGTTAGTCCATTTGAGCACGCTCCCACTTATGTTCACATGAGTGTAGTTTTGCGTACTATTAGATATATTAAGACTTCTTTTTCTCGAAGCCTCTTTCTATCTACTTCATCTACATTATATTTAATTGCTTACACTGATGCAGACTAGGAAGGTGATCCTAATAATAGACACTCAACCACTGATTTTTGTGTTTTCTTAGGTGAATCTTTGATTCCATGGCGATGCAAGAAGCAATTGAAGCTAAATATAGAGTTATGGCTACCACAACGATTCGATTGGTATGGCTAAGAATATTGCTGACCGATATGGGAGTTGAAGTGACCAGAGCCTCATGCATTTCAAGCATGTGCTATGACAACAAGACTGCGAACTACATAACCAACAACTGTACATTTCATGAATGTACCAAACGTATATAAATGAAATGTCACTACATTCGAGAAAAGTATCTACATGGGACTATTCATCTGCCTTATGTTATATCAGAATACCAGTTTGCAGATTTTTTTCACCAAACCTCTTGCTGCCCCCAGATTTTACTTCCTCTTAAGCAAATTTGAGGGATGTTAAAAGTGTATATATATAGTATACATGCATTTGTGATATATTTTCATTTTTCTTTTTCTTTTATTTTTGTCTAGTTCCTTTTGAATTAGATTCAAACTAGTCAACACATTGTTGACTAGTTTGAGTCTCTCTCTTGAGCTCCCTTTTGTATATAAATAGGGGTGATCTCCCGTATATTGTACTCAATGCTTCTTGCATTTTATGAATTGAATAAAATATTTATTTTATATTCTTGAGCCATCTTTAATATGCTCTTTTGTGGGCTTTGTTGGTGTGCCCTTAGTGGACACTTGTGCTTACCCACTTAGATCTTTGGTGAACTTTTGTGTTCTTGATTGAAGGCTCTTGTTTCATTTCAGTGGTGGAGCTTCTTCAACGTTATTTTCTGGGATATGGGTGGTGATGGATAGTGGTGATTGATGGTGAGGAGGGCGGTTTTTCGGGAGGTGGGTGATGGTGAGTGGTGGTGAAAAATATCGTGGGTGGTGGTGGTGGTGAAGCTTGTCCTGCACCATTTTTAGGATGGTGGGTGGTAGTGGTAATGGTGAGATAGATAGTGGAAAATCATCATAGGGAGGCTGGTTTTCCGAGAGGTGGGTGGTGGTGGTAGTTATGATGAGATGGTGGCTGGTGGTAGTGGTGGTGAAATGGGTGGTGGGGAGTGGACTTCATCAGTTTTTCTTGGTAGGAAACATTCCTCCACCTCCCTCAAGGATGAATGTTTGCTATCGAAAAGTGTACTGTTTAGAAAAGCTCTCTCAATAAAAAAATTTCTCTCGTTTGGGTCAAAAAAACAGTATGAATTTTTCATTTTGTATCACTTTTCTTACATCTTTCCCACTTTCAAACCTGCCCTAAGTGTTTATAATGCTTTCCTGCCTACCTGATGGCCTGATTAAATGCAGCTTATCTTGCTGTCCACCAAAGCACCATGCTAGGGAGGCCCTTGTGCTTGAAGACATCTTCACTCTCACAGCAAGATTAACTTGGTATTAGAAGCTCAACTCCATGTGCGTTTTGCAACTTAATGAAGGGGTGGGGCGAGTAGGGATGCTCAACTTAATGAACGGGTGTCCATTTAATCTCTAACGTTGTGCAGTCAGTGATTCCATTGTTAATTTCATAAATCACTAGTGGAGGCACTTCCATACTGTTTATGACATACTATGTGTGGCGCAAGCACATTTTAATGTTATATCATGATTTTGTCTGTGTTAAATAATTGGATAGAGGAAAGATGAGAAATTTTGCAAAGACGTCATGCTATGATTTTTTTCCCAGCCATGTTGGAAACATTCAATTATATTTCAAAATAGAGCTTTATAAGTGGAATTACTTCATTTGATTGCGTATTCTAACTTTATTGAAGTATTGGACTGTATATAATGACTTTTTATTGTTCAAGCAAGATTTTTAAGTGTTTATTAATGTTTCCCTGCCTGCCTGATGGCCAGATTAAATGCGGCTTATCTTGCTGTCCACCAAAGCACCATGCTAGGGAGGCCCTTGTGGTTGAAGACATCTTCACTCTCACAGCAAGATTAACTTGGTATCGGAAGCTCAACTCCAGGTGCGTTTTGCAACTTAATGAAGGGGTGGGCCGAGTGGCTCGATTTGGTTGGCCAGTTTCACAGGTTGGTTGGATCACGAGTACATTTGATTCTAGGCTGGGATTGGTTGCGTAACCCTAATTCAGAGTCTCTCGATGTTTGGGTGTGCAGTTCTTCCAAGTTTTGTTTCATAAACATGGCCCATTTTGGGCATAACCATGGCCTTTAATGACTTCTGATTCACCTAATTCAATCAGGCTAACGTGCACCCATTCATGTGTGTCTGTGTACCCTCCCACACTCTCATGCACATGGAAATTAGATGGTGATATGCGAGATTTGTGCTGTCCAGAGTTCTTTTATTTCATACCGAAAATTATTAATGTTTTTGACTATCGTCCTTTCCACTAACATTTGTGAACGCTGGGGTGGAAGGACTCCCAATGTCTGGATAACCGGGGAGAGCCGATCAGGTGATCCGCCAAATCACTTTAAAAAAGTGATTTGACATCTTCACCGTCCATTGCTTCATCCCACAAGTACCCCCACGGTCTTTATTTAATTTGTGGATGGTGAGGATGTAAAGTGATTTGGCAGATCAGGTCTCTCATAACGCCCGTAGGGGATGATGGGGGGTAGGGATGCACACAAGCCGAGCTCGAGCCAAGCCTGGGCTGTTTGAACTCGGCTCGCTTCAAAATGCAGATGTTCGAGCTCAGTTTTGATCCCCCAATCTCTCCAAATAGAGCACAACTGGCCCACCATTAAACCAGCCTTTATTTTGAGAAAAATATGGCCCAGAAAAAAAATATATATATATATATATATATAGTAAAAACCTATTAGATTGTTGATGAGAAAAAATTTCAATTGAAGTTCAAAGTCAAAACCTCTTAGAAAACAGACCAACGCCCTAATCACTAAAGAGACAATGACTCGTGAATTAATTTGCAAATATGTTATATATATAGACTAATGTGAACCTTATCAGCTTGTTTATTCACACCGAGCTTAGACTTTTGTTCAAGCTTGGTTCGTTTATTTTTTGAATGAGCTTGAGTCAAGCATAAACGGGTCAAGCCCAAGCCTAGCTCGGCACATTGTACATATCTAGTGGGGTGATTGAGTTTGTAATTTGATATATATAAATCTGAGAAGTTGGAGACCAGCAGGACCCAAAGCAAAGGGGAAGCTTGCATTGCAAGCCTCCTAGGGCTATAAATAGCAAAGGCTATAAATAGTAAAGTTCATATTCCATCTAATATAATATTTTGAAAGTTTTTTGTAAATTCTTTAGGTCCAGCTGGTCATTCCTAATTGTAGTACTATTGAGACTATCTCATTCCACCAACTTAGGATAATTGAGCTCTAATAGTTGGGATCATTCCTAATTGAAGGGGAATAAACTCCCTGTCAGTCAATCCATTCCATCGTACCCAAGTGATCTAAAAACCTTATTTCAAATGCACATTTTCATACCCGATCCACTCTATTTCTCACATTTTTGACTATTTTTCCATAGTTTTCACTCAAAATTCACTCTATTTAATCTTAGGAAATTTATCATGTAGGTGCTGTTATCAATCAGGATCCAGTCATTCTTAAAGTCATAATCTTTTGTCATAGCACTATTAAGATTTGATTGCTTTAGGTTGTTTTGATAAAATCTGACCCCATAGATGTGATGTATATGGTCCGACTAAGATTGGCATTTGAATAGCTGGATAGCAATCAAGGGTTGTAAAACAACAGATTTTTTATGATTTACAAATTCATGTTTTTTGACAAAAAATATCATTCAAGAGTTGATACGTGTCAAATCCTATTAAACATATTCAAAATTTTCTACAATAACAAGATAAAAAATATTGAAAAAGCATTGTAAAAAACAAACAAACTATTTGCAAGGATGAATAAGTCTCTTAATAAAATAGTGTTCTAACGACATGCTTACAAGCCATACAACATATAAAACAAATAAAGAACCAAAGGTACGTAGGTTGGAGACCACTGGTTGGGGAACACTGTTGATTCAACCGTTGAAGATGTGCTTACCAGAAAAACACGTTGTCGATGGTTCAGTAGTGATGAAGTGCCACCTATGAATAGTTGACGAGAAACAAGTCATCGAAGAAAAGCAGGTTGAGGACCATTCGATGGGGGCTACAAAGAACCCTAGTTTATGCAAAAATAGCCTTGAGGTGCAAACGATGAATTTATATATGATTCACGAATTCCATAAAAAATAAGAAACATCACATATATGTCATAAATTCGTAAATATTTAAGTACAATATTTGCGATGTTGTGATGTTAAGTAAGTAGAGGTTCACACATATGTTTATGCAAATTTGTAAAGTATATGTGAATAATTAGGATATTTCTGATTTTAGTGGTTTCAGTTTAAGTGAAGGTTCATAAAAGTTTATGCGAAATCATGAAGTATCTGCAAAGAAGTAGGATATTTACGATTTTAGTGGTTTCACTTTAAGTGGAGGTTGATACATAGTTATGCGAATAGAATAAGTAGAATATTTGCGATTTTAGTGGTTTTAGTCTAACATGATGTGCATAAATATGTTTATGTGAATTTGTACCGTACATACGGATAAGTAGGATATTTGCGAATTTAATGGTTTCAGTATAACCAGATATGCACATATGTTTATGTGAATTCGTACAGTACATACAGATAAGTAGGATATTTGCGAATTTAATGGTTTTAGTATAACCGGATATGTGCAAATATATTTATGCGAATTTGTAAAGTATATGCGACTAAGTAGAATATTTGCGATTTTTAGTGGTTTTAGTTTTCAAATAAATTTATTCAAGTTTGTGAGGTTCACATAAGAAAACGTGGGATTTTGGATTTAAGTGAGAGTTTTCACTAGTCGACAAGGGGTACAATTTTATCGTAATAACACATCCATTCACAACAATACTGTCATTTTCCCTATAATCTAACTAATATACTTTTTTAACATCAGACCTTATCAGATTTTTTATCCAGGTCATGCCTGAGTGGATCTGGGTATATCTGCATGGCATCCGGTGAAATTCGTGGAAAGGTCTGAGTATCTAGATCCAAACATACGAGTTTTGACAAAGCTTCTGCACTATATAAAGGGAAAGCCTGCCTAACACACATGGATTGAAACATGTTTGGGGGCCAATACCAGGGGCGTAATTGGGCCTGATAAACCCGAAACCAAAGTGATTATACTCATGGTTTGGGTCGGGTAAAAAACTTGAGTCTATTACAAAAGCTCGTCAGTTTGAGCATGAAAAATTAATAAAAGAACCTGTCTGTAGCCATAAGCGCAAATCTCGTTATTGAGATTTTATTGAGAAAGGAAAATCTCAGGATTTTATTAAGAAAGGAAAATCTCAGGATAAATTAAAAAAATTGTTTTTTCGAGAAATTCTTGAGAAAATACAAGTATTTTTAAAATTTGAAAACATATACAATTATAAGAAAACATTTAAAGAAAAATGTAACAAATATCACATTAGTAACATAATAATATCACAATAAATAACACGATATTTGAAAATAGGTGATATTTTGCCAATATCACATTCTGCTCATGATCATATCAGTTTTTGAATATCTTGAAAAAATCAGGAGTTTTTTTTTTTTTAAAGGCTGATAGTTGTGCGGTGTGCCTATTTTTGCACCCGAAACGTTTTTTTGCCAGACCAAATTGGCTCTTTGCAATATACACCCAGACCGACCCGAACCTACCCAATTTATACCCGCACCCATAACATAACGACCCGAACCGACGAGCATCTGAATTGATTCATCTTTGAATGGATAAAAAATGAAAACCAATCGGCGAACCAGACTACTCGATGCAGTCCACATCCAACGGACCTCAACCCACTAAATGATTGAACCGATAGCCTCATAACTCAATAAATCATTTCGGAATAAAAAACTACATACCCAGAACCGAGCCTGAACCCAGAGTTGGTGCGGGTTTGGTCTAACTTTTAGACCCGATTAAAAAAAAGTTCAAATGAAACGGACTAAACGTGACCTCGACCGACCCAGTTACATCCCCGAGTGTAGTTTGGGTCCATTGGATCATTGACACGTCGATAATGCTGCTTTTGTAGACGTCTGAGTGTCGTGTTGTGAACTCCAATTTGTAGATCCGCCCCCCACCGATCCGTAAGGATAAAATGGGTCCGTGTTCCACTTGTCCACGATTCCTCTCTCTCTCTCTCTCTCCAATTCGGGCACAACGAGGTAGAAGGTGTCGGTGCCAAATTTCCTCATGATTGGTTGAATCCACAACCAGAGCTGGTGGTTGTGAAGTTGGGAACTTTCTGGCGATGGCTTCGATCAGAGAAGACGACGATTTGAGCGTAAGGGAGCCCCAGGAGCTCGTCCTTTACGTCAATGGCGTCAGGCACGTCTTGCCCGACGGCTTAGCTCATCTCACCCTCCTTCAGTACCTCAGAGGTACTCCACCCTCCTCCTCCTTGAGTTGCCTTGGTGCTACTAGGCATGTATGATTGACATATTTTGGTGCTTGGCAGCATGAAATGTTTATTCCCAAGATCCTGTAGTACATGTACCAGTGTGTTACTTTGGCTTTTTGGGTTCGTATTATATGTGCCTGTTTTTTGTTTTCTAAATCTTATCATCTTTTGACGAGTTTTACTTTGGTTTCCCGAATTCTATCAACGACATGTGATAGACATATTTTGATGTTTGGATTCGTGATAGTTCTGTCTATTTTGTGTTTGTATGTCTTATGATTTTCGTGGGTTTTCTTTGATCTAACAGTACACATGGTTGCTATATTTGGGTGGGTTGTTTCATGATCCATTTTGGTTGTCTGAATGTGATTTCTTTGGTTCCCTTAGTTCTATCTTCTAGCTGGGGTGCATGATAGGGGAACACTTTAATGTTTGGTTTTCTGGTGCTCATCTCTTCTTTTTTGTCCTTTCCTTTTTATTTTTGTAACTTAGAATTACAATTAACATGTTCGATTTCATGGTTGTCTTGTCCAGTTTGCTTTCTAGGTCATTGGTTCCTCAAAAAGTTAATTCTTTTGGTGACTGCAAGGGAATGGGGCACTGTGGTGGCCATTCTGTTGCATACAAATCTTATTATTCGATAGTCTGCATCTACTTGTTCATTTTATTTTGTTATATATTATTTATTAAAGAATAAAGGTTTATGTCAAAGTTCATAATTTCAGAAAGACATAGAAGAAAGAGTTTTCTGGTTCTTTTGTCTAAATGGAAAGTAAGCTGGGGAATAGCCTTCAGCAGTATTTGAACGCAAGAGTCTTAGCCTAAGATAATGTGACCTTTACCAACGCATCCTTGGCATGCAATTGCGAGTGGCCATTATTATAATTGTCTATAGTAGTAGATATGATATGGCTGTTGCTTAATTCTCTTGTGGTTTTCCCTTTAAAGGTAATGTGTCGGCTATATCACATGGATATGTCTCCAGCTACGGAGATACAGCCATTTTTGTGAAGTTTTCAATATGACTAGTATACAAAGGGATACAAAACAGGAGCCAAAATGGAGTATCCATGTGACATAGTGTGTCAGTATAGAAATCCAATTCTTAAATGTGCCCAACAAGGCTATGAGAATAACCTTGATAAGCTCACATTGAATTGGTGCAAATTCACACTTGTCTCTTTCTCTTTCATGCCAAAAGGAAACCTATTTCTTGCTTGTTGTTTTATCCTAGGAGCCATAGAACCAAATTTATATTAAATATCGAACCTCACAAACCTCTTTTAGCACCTTTTCAGTGTAGGTCATGCATTGGTTGTGTTGACTTGGCTAATTTTAAATGATTGGTTATTGCTAAGCTTTGGTTTATCCTTGGTTCAAAGTGTGATTAGCCTTTTGTTTTAAAATCTTGTCAAAAAAATTTGAATTACATTTTATTCATTGTTGTTATATGGAGTTCCCAAGTCCTTCAAAACTAGCCTTCCTACACCCATAGTCACAAACATCGGCGATATTTTGAAAATATCATGATATTAGCGCTGTAATCTAAGCAAACAATAATATAGGTAAAATATCACAATATTTTGAAAAAATGCCAATTTGATAATATCTTGATATTATCACAAGAATATTGCGATATTATCACGAGAATAACGTGATATTATCACAATATTATCAATTATTTTTACTGTTTTTATTTATTTTTTACATTTTAATAATTTTTTCTTATTTATTTTACATTTTTTATTATTTCTTTTATTATTTATGTATTTTTTGACTAAACATGATATTTTCTTATTTTTGTTGTTTTTTATATTTTTTAAGCTCCGAGATTTATCATCAAACCTATAATATCGCATGAAATAGCCTGGCTGAGATATAGCCGATACCGATATTTGTGACTATGCGTACACCTCAATCAAACATCAAATGAGAAAGATACAATCAGTTTGCCAAAGGGTCAAATACAGTCCAATCAAGTCTAGACTCTACACCATGTTGAAACTTGTCTTTATGATCTTGGGCCTAGTCAATGCATGACCTATTGTGTTTAAATATATCCATTTTGTATTAAAAACCCAACATAAAATGGACTTGGTAGAAATAGTTTCTGTCCTAATTTTGAAAATGTTTCCCTATTTTCTATAAAAATATCACGTGTCTCACCTTGATTTTGTAGTCATACTGTTTTTGAAATTTGGTCCATCGTCATTATTACCAAAAATATCCTATGTTTAAACATGCTAACTCAATGCTTTTTAAAAGTATCTAAAGTACCTTTGTTTTAATACTTGTTTTGCCATTTGATTCGAAGAAAAACCTGTTTTTATGCAACTGTGTCGGGAAGCACAATGCTGACTATTCTTTTTCCTCTCAAAATCTTGTTTTTCTTTGTGTCTAACTATGAACCGCAAAGCTCACATTGGATGATGTTACAATCAATTACTATGCAGAATATATATATATATATATATATATATATATAATTAGCATTCAGATTCTTTTGAACATATTTGTACATTATCAATGTTGGACACTCTCTCTCTCTCATTTTTTGGATCGTTATTTCAGGTTTTTTTTGCACAAAGTGGGAAAAAATAAAAAAGGGTTGTTTTTTTAGACAACCCATATGCATGTATGTCAAGGTGAGATACAATTTAGTTCTAAGTGCTAGAGTTTCTGAGGGTGATTGGATCATGCATGTTTGTTCCTTTTTCATTTTATTTATTTGTTTTTTATGTAGGAAATGAATGAGATCCAAAAGTTGATGAGCATGATGTATGTATATTTTAACCATGCATTTTACCTAAAATTAATATACATACCATAAAACATAGAAAGAGAGGGAGAAGAGAAGATAAAGAAAAGAGGAACCCACTCTGTCAAACTCTATTGTTTGTCAAAGAAAACTCCTCTTTTAACATTGATTTTCAGGGACCTTCTTGATTGGTTTGGTCAGCCCATGGTGTGTTGCAAGGGCAACTTGTTTCTATTCTTGCATCTATTTCGCCAAATCCTATTAACTCTATACTGGTAATATAGGTTCACGGGTTTAATGTGTTCTATTTTTATGGCTTTGTGAAATCTCATCGCCTACTGATCCATTTATGCAATTATCTAAATGTTAGGAAAATAGTATGAAATTTTTGCCTAGCATGTTAATGGACTGTTGTAATCGTCTTCTCTGTGCTTTTGTAGGCATGACATCTTGATTATATCTTTTCTGTGAATATTTTGTTAGTCGTTGTTATTGTGATTCGGCTGCTTATGAAGCTTGTTACTCCCTAATCTTCCTTCTGTGAATTAAGAGTATTTTGAAGTTTTGGTTGGTTGAATTGTATACATGGCTTGGCAAACAGATGACAGTTAAATTTTAAAGTATCTATAATTCATTACCTCTCTTTATTAGTATCATATAATTTCTATTTTGATTAATTAAAGAGATCATTTCAGTTTTGATTTAATTTTTTTTAGCATGATGCCTTAGTCAGATACCTTATTATTAGTGAACTCATTCACTTTAGTATTACTCAACCTCATGGCTTGTGGACTCATAAAATATTGTAATGTTTCTCATGGTATTACTGCATCTTCCTTTTGAAATAGCAATTGTTGGACTATCTTATTTGATACTGAACACAGGGATACAGCCACAATGGAATACTGCATGAGATAGTTTAATGGCCACGAATGCTAACAGCTGCTTTAAGAAGCATGGAAATATTTTCTTCAACCCATTATCTTGTAAAATTGTAATGGATTAAAAGTATATTATTATTTTCATCCACTTCTTAGTTTGCATTATTCTTGCTACTACAAATTTTGGTAACTATATAGCTAATCAACCTTGATATCACTGTTTGTATTGCCAATTTTTTGCATTATAATTTCAGTTGCTCTTTTTGGGTTCATTATTTGGGCTCCTGCATCTTGTAAAACATGGTTACCACTCTTGGCACCTTGACATTTGTCTTATACTTTTTTACATAATAAAATTGGATTTATGTTTTTCTTATCTTTGAAAGCAAGATCCTCAACTAACAATATGTGCCACATAACTAATTGTTTGTGTTATTTAAAAAAAAAACTGATAGTCTGTGCAACAAGTGATGTGAGTCTTTTGAAATGTAGGCTTAGGGCTTACAGGCACCAAACTGGGCTGTGGTGAGGGTGGTTGCGGCGCTTGCACTGTCATGGTATCTTATTATGACCATCATTTGATGAAATCTATGTGAGTCTCTTTGATTCTTATTCCATTAATATTTATAGTACATTCTGGATCTAGAGGTCTTTTTTTTAGGACGGGTAGATGGGACAAGGATACACCGTGAATATAATTTTTAACTGTATTATAGCTTTTAGGTAGACAATTCACATTTTTGTGCAGTAATAACAGCTTCTTTCTATTACCGTTAGATCATGTTGCTAGTTTCACCCTTTTCATGATGGTTCATAGTGGTAGTAGATTGATGTATGCAAGTATGGTACAGGCACTATGCTGTCAATGCATGTTTGGCACCACTTTATTCTGTAGAGGGAATGCATGTAATTACTGTGGAGGGTGTTGGAGATCGTCAGAATGGCCTGCATCCAGTCCAGGTATCACTTATTGCTACTTCTATTATGGTTTCTGATAAATCTATTTTGTGTTTCAGTTCCGTGCTCTTGTATGTCTTTTTCTTGTTCTAATAAGTTACTAAACGTATAGCATCTTACTTTGTAGTTTTGAATAATAAAGCCAACCTTATTTTTTGGGCATATTGTCTTGGAGGTACATCATGTCTATTGTGTGGGGCTTGGAAAGGGTTTGACCAAGTTTGCTCTGGTTTCCTTTGTTCTCTTGAATAAAAAACTTTGAGGAGTTGAGTTTCTGCATGACGTGTTTGGCCTGCATATCCTCTTCCCCTATAGAAAATACATAAATGATGCTCACAAGAAATTGTTTTCCCTAAATTCTAGCTACAGAAGTGTCTGACATCTAGTTTCAGTTTCATGTGGTGGCATTCCACAGATTTTAAGATTGCCGCATCTTAAGTTTGCCAGAAACACCTTTTGTCATATGCTTTGATTTCATCCCTTAGGTATTAAGTTCATGGCTCATACACAAACTGTTCAAGTATGCCTCAGATCTCTCTATTGATGGACATAAAAGCAGGCTTCAAATAATTCTGTGCATTGTACAATTGCTTCTCTTCAGTTTGCGGCAATATTGTTTGTAACTTGCCATGATATCATTCCATTGGCATTAACTACATGACTAACACAAACTATTCAGGTATGGCTGAGATCTATATGCTGATGGATGTGAGAGCAGATGATCACATTCTGCATGCACCATACTTGTGTACAGAAAATATGCCATGTCTCCGTAAGTACGTGAGATCCTACACATTTAGTGTGTCCAGTAAACTTCACCATATAGTAGCTGAGGTTTTTATATTTCTGTTTCAGTGAATCATCAAGTTTGTGCTTTCAGCTATAACCAACACTAAATATTTCGCATCTATGTAAACAAAGATAAGAATGTCAACAGACCTATGATTAGGCTTGTTTTACAGCAATAATTGTATAAAAGACACATAACCATATACATCCATCTGGACAAGTTAAAGGAATTTGGTGTGCATGCTAATGCATGTATATTATTGAGACAAGAAGGGAGTATGAGATAGAAGAGAGCTTGAAGAGGCAAAATAAAATGAAACTTCATTATTCAAGAATGAGAAAAGATTACAACACGGTCGACCCCTTTGGCTACACAAAAGGACAAAAACGTTGACTACATAACCTCCTTGTTAAGTACAAAAATACCCTTTTAAAATAATCTTATATACAAGAGTAGAAGGGTAGAACATGTTCTAGTAATATACATATTAGATTCCTCAACATATATGTTAAAAACAAGCTTTACAAACTGAGACACATAAAATCTACCTAACTCCTAGAATATGATATGTAACATACATGCATACATATATATGCACATACATACACACTACATAGGTGTGTATGTCTTTGTGTGTATGTATATATATGGGTTAATCTAACTTTAAAGCTATGTCACATGGGTGCGGGTGCGGGTGCGGGTGCGACACGGGTGCGGCGCAATTCCAAAAAATTTTGACACGGGGACTCGGCTATATATATATATATATTAAAAAATATATATTATAAATATATATATTTTAAATATTATAATTATATATATAACAATAAATTAACACATAAAGATTGTAAATTTTAAAGCAAAAAAAAGCAATTCTTAACAACACAAACTTACCAAAATATAACACATAAAGAAGCTTGTGAGTGTGATAAACAACAAAACTTATCATAAATCTGCCTCATCATCTGAATTAGAAGGAAGAACAGGATCGAGGTAGTCCATGTTGAGAGTATGTAAATTATGTTCTTCCTCCAAGTCAAAATCTTCTGGATTTACATCCCAATTCTTGGATGGTCCACAACTGCATCAAAAAATCACTATATTAGTATCTAACTTAAAACTTTGAATACAAATATGAAATATTTAAATACAAACTTTGAATACAAAGAAAAAAAAGTACCTATACTCTTCTTTGGTGCGGCGAGAAATTAATCGTAGATTTGAGTGAACATATACCAAATCCTCTGCTCTTTTACTAGTGAGTTTGTTTCTTTTAATGTTGTGAATTTGAGCATATGTACTCCAATTTCTTTCACAACAAGATGATGTAGCAGGTTGGGATAACAACTTCATTGCAAGACGTTGCAGATTTGGTGTCTCTGATCCATATGTTGCCCACCAATTAAGGGGATCTTCCTCGTCCCTTGCCACAAGTGCTGCTAAAGAATCAAATCTTCCAGTAGAAAACTTGCCAAACTCACTATTTACAACCTTAAACATGTGAGGATCATTAAAAACTCTTCCCAAATATATCATTCTATTTCTTGATATCTCAGGATCTTCATTTGGAGAAACACGACCAACACCTGCTGTCAACCATTTTTTTGCATAGTATTTTGGATTGAGAGAGTGTGCCATGCAATGCAAAGGTGTATTGCTTTTATCTCATCTTCTCACTAAAACTGAATGTACATGATTGTAAAATTCTGAATCATCAAGTGCAATATCTTTCTTCTCATGTTTAAAAATGATACTTTGAACTTTTTCAATCATATTGTCCCACATTTCATAAATTCTATGAAGCATGGGTACATCTCTGTCAACTTCTCTCAGCATTTCCCAAATAGGCTCTGTAAATTCAACAAAATATGTAATTTTATCCCACCAAAAATCATCACAGATGCATTTTTTGATAGCTTGAGCCTTGACATCATCTTCAGTACGATAAAAATCCCAATCTTGATAAGCCACCATCATCATCAATGCATTCTTGAGTTGCTTAATTCTTTTTATCATAACAATTAGAGAGGCAAAACGAGTTTCAGCAACTTTCAGTAACTTGAGATCAGAATGCCTATTAAATATAGAAAGGGCATGATGATGGTTTACAACAAAATTTCTAATATTTCGAACATCATGCTCTATTTCCTCAATCCATAAGCACATTTCATGTGCATGTGCATCATCTTTTGATGGATTGCATATACTCTTAAGTGCCAAATTTAAACTGTGTGCTGCACAAGGAGTCCAAAAAATATGTGAATATGTATCTTCACTTGCCAAATTCATTCCTGCACGACTGCAAACTGGAGCATTGTCAGTAATGATTTGCACCACACTTTCTTCACCCACTTCTTTTATCACTTCAACAAATAATCTCTTTAAATATTCAGCATCTTTATACTCTCCAGATGCATCAACAGTCTTCAAAAAGATTGGCCCATTTAGTGAATAAGCAATGAAGTTTATCAGTGGTCGCCTTTGTATATCAGTCCACCCATCAGAAACAATCGACACTCCATGTCGTTTCCATGCAAATTTTTGGGTCTCTAGCAAGTCTTCAATTCTATTTTTTTCCTCTGCAAGAAGGACTGTTCTTAGTTTTTCTGAACTAGGAGGCACATAACCACTCAAATTGCAATTAGCCAAAGATGTAATCATATCTTTCCAATATGGACTTCTAGCTACATTAAAAGGAATTGAGCTTGAGTAAAAGAATCGACCAATCTTTTTATCAATTTCTGCTCTTGCCATGTTTTTGAATGACGCTTGTATTGTTTTATTGCTTTCCATCTTTCTTTTCTTTAAAAGCTCTTCTTGTGTATCACTAGCAGTAGGAAAAGACAAATTAATCGAATCGCTTTTCATCTCTGCAATTTTCTTCTTTTCAGCTTCCTCTTGTTCTTTTTTTAATTGCTTTAACATGTCTTTGTCAACCCCAGAACATGCCCTAATTCCTTGACCACGAATATGCAAAAGATGTGCTTTCACACGCGTATAAGAACCTGTGAAAACAGTCTTACATAGATTACAATGAAACTGCACATTCCCACCACCACCACTACTAGCTTTTATCCCTTTTGTCACAAGCCTCCAAAGTGGTTGAGAAACATCTAATTCAGGGTTAGAACTTGAACCAAATGTATTGACACTACCGCTAGAACTCGCCATTATATCTGAAAAGTGAAAAGAAAATAATTAAATAAGTAAATAAAATAAAGTTAATAAAACAGGGAATATTGGAGGGGCCGAGCCCCTCTTCTGCGAGCAGAGGGTGCAGGGAGGGGCCGAGCCCCTCCCCTGCGAGCAGAGGGTGCAGGGAGGGGGGCCGAACCCCTCTTCTGCGTGCAAAGGGTGCAGGGAGGGGGGCCGAGCCCCTCCTCTGCGAGCAGATGGTGCAGGGAGGGGCCGAGCCCCTCCCCTGCGAGCCGAGGGTGCAGGGAGGGGGGCCGAGCCCCTCCCCTGCGAGCAGATGGTGCAGGGAGGGGGGCCGAGCCCCTCCTCTGCGAGCAGATGGTGCAGGGAGGGGCCGAGCCCCTCCTCTGCGAGCAGAGGGTGCAGGGAGGGGCCGAGCCCCTCCCCTGCGAGCAGAGGGTGCAGGGAGGGGGGCCGAGCCCCTCCCCTGCGAACCGAGGGTGCAGGGAGGGGGGCCGAGCCCCTCCCCTGCGAGCAGAGGGTGCAGGGAGGGGCCGAGCCCCTCCCCTGCGAGCCGAGGGTGCAGGGAGGGGGGCCGAGCCCCTCCCCTGCGTGCAAAGGGTGCAGGGAGGGGGGCCGAGCCCCTCTTCTGCGTGCAAAGGGTGCAGGGAGGGGGCCCGAGCCCCTCCTCTGCGAGCAGATGGTGCAGGGAGGGGCCGAGCCCCTCCCCTGCGAGCAGAGGGTGCAGGGAGGGAGGCTACGAGCAGGGTCGACATACCTGACGGAGGGGGAACCGGTGGCTGCCTGTCGCCGGAGTTCGGATCGCCGGCGTGGTTGCAGGAGAAAGCTGCAGGGGCTGAGGGGGAGAGGCAAAATCGAGAGGGTAAGCCCCTCTCCCTGTCGATAAACCCCTTTTAGGGTTCGGCTGCCAAAAAAAATTTGGATCTGGGTCGGGTTTGGACCCGACCCGACCCGGATCCAAAAGAAAATTTAAAACTCGAACTGGACAATTTTGGACTCGGTCAAAGTTGACCGAGTCCAAAATGTGGTCGGACTCGGCCCGGACTCGTTGACCGAGTCCGACTCGGAGTTGACCGAGTCCGGGCCGAGTCCAAAGCCGCACCCGAGTCCGTGCGTGTCGACGCGGGTGCGGCAACCCTTTAGCCGAGTCCGTGTGACATAGCTTTAAAGCCTTTGTGTTAATGTTAGCAGCATTCAGCTGACTGCAATAAGCAAAACACTCTCAACCGTCACAGCATCTTTGAAAATACTCTTAAGGGTGGTTTTGGACTTTTGTTTTGGAGGGAAAACGAAAAAGCCAATCAAAGTTTTCCAAAAAACTATAAAGGGAGTTTTTTAAATATTAATTACAAAAGTGAGACTTTTTTGACTTTAAATTTTAAAAGTGACTACATAATCTAAAAAATGCCACCACTTTTGTGAGTGTAGATACTGCACAAATGCTCTATCCCATGCTTCTATATCTTGGCACTATGCTCCAACAAGCCAAGGGGACAATCAGGTCATGAAAAGACTGAGTATTGGAGGCTTAACGATTTTTTATTTTTGTTGGCTGCTAGATGACACTCCTAGAACATGTTTTTATAGGCCCTCTCTTAAGTATACCTATACAAGAATACTCGAAAAGGCAGTTAAAAATGAAAAATGTAACAAACCCTTCACTCAAGGGGCAGTAGGGTATTTTAGCAGTGGAGACTCCTAACATGATCATGTACCAGAGGCGTGGAATGAAGATGCTGGTGGTTAATTCTGTCTTGCAATTATTCTTGCTAACATGTTGGAGAACAGAAGATGTTCTAAAAAAATGGGCATATTAATTGGTTCTTACATGCCTTGCCAATTTCCAGAGAAGCAACAAACGGTCCCACGGGTGATGGAATGACATATCTTTGAAACATATGCTTTATTTACCAAACAGATCACTCAGGTTGATTTTCTTATTGGTTAAGTGGTGATTGTTCTCTTCATTTAAATGGCGAGTGATGAGTGCAGTTTGTTTGCACATATCTGTCATTCTAAAGTTGGGTAGTGATTCTAGAAAGACATGACTTGACCAGGACACATATTGCTAAATGAATTTGCATTATCTTTCACATAAGTATTCCATTGAATCCTCAATCAAAGAAGAAATGGAAGGAAGAGAGGGTGTAAAGTGTCATTCCTTTTTAACTAATGGTATACCTCCCTAATGGAACCTTTGGGCTCTATATTCCTTGAGAATTTCCCATGGAGGAAATGTTGGGAAATTGAATGGGTGTGACAACTGAGCTCGATCGAAGGTAGGCTTGGAGGCATGTGTTGGACATGCTGTCTTTAAAAAAATAGTTGCCCCACTTAGGATTAGATCCTTGGTGTAATGGGTATTCATATAATATCGCTCCTAGGATACATGTAACGACCCCAACTTAACCTTGTGAAAAGTGATTTTTTTTAAAACAATTGTGGAAGCCAAACCCAAGGATCCAAGGTCTCACATATTTAATAACTACCAAACCACAAGAGATAGTGCATTGAATCAACAAAGAAAATAACCAACTTTACTAATCAATAAAATGAATGTCATAAAAACAGAAATAAATAAATAGTTTGTAACATAGAGCCACTCTGTTAAGAACATTAGAACATGTCACGCAAACTCGCAGGCTCCATGTAGCAAGTCACCCCATCACTGAGCTCCCGGTCCTGAAAAACATTTTTTGAAATACAGGATAAAAATCAGAGTTCTTTGTACAAATTCCTCTAAAAATCCAAACAGAAAGGAAAGAGCATAAACCAAATTCATGCATAAATTCAGAAGATTATAACAATAACAATTTCATAATCAATTTACCATTCAAGCATTTAAAACAAGTACTATGCAATGACAATTTTCATACGAGACATAATAAGTATGAATGCATGAACTAAAGCAAAAACAATAAAGATGCATGATTCAATGCACATGCATGAATAACTTATTAAGTTATTATCAGAGTTTTTTTTGTATGCATATCCCTATTAAATGCACATAATTTTAGTTTCAATTTTCATTAAACCAGCGGATACTTCAAACGGCAAAACAATTTTTGAAGTCCAAGTTAGGTTCCCAGTTGTAGCTTAACACACAATTTGTAATTTATTATTGGGTTCCACAATTGTTCTTTGACTAATATCAAGAATCAACATCATTCATCGGAACATTAGAAATCAACATTTAATATCGAGACATCAGGAAAATCAACATTAACTCTAACGACCCCAACTCATACCCTTGGAAAATGTGGAATATTTTTTTTTTAAGAGTTGCGGAAAACTTCCTAGAGACCCGGGGTCCTCATAGTTCCAATTCCAACTGGATAGCCAAACACCACACACGAACTTCCAACCATCATCTATAAGAACCAAAACAATTTCTTTATTTATGAATAAGAGTGAATTTCAGAGACAATGTTTTATTCGACTTAAAATAAAGCAACAATTGAAAAAGCAAGAAGGATTGAAGTAAAAGAAAAGTCACTCTGTCCCCTGGTGAAGCTGTCAAACCCAAGTATGACTCTCATTCATTCCCAGTAGCCAGTCTAACCCCACTGTTCACCATTTTGTATGAAAAACCAACAAAGTATGATGTCATAACTGAAATTCTGAGCACAACTACTTCTAAAGAAACTAGGTGAGACAAAGAACATTGATAAGATTTCATATAATGATTTGAGTGAGTGCAGATATAACAATTTGCAGTGTCTAACAATTCATACATGCGACACATTGCATATAATTATTAGTCGAGAACAATACATCAATACCATATATCAAGAACCAAATAACCAAACCTTCCAGCATGCTTTCAGGAAGTAAATTACATACCAACACCATATCATGTCATGATATAGAGAACAATTCAAATATGCATGATCTAATGCATAACAAGAAGATGCATGACTTCTTTTCAATGCATGAGTCCTTTTATTATCTTACCTTTAAGTTTCCTTTTTCCTTTGCATATGCATGCCCTATTAAATGCACGCAACTTTAAGTTCCTCTTTTTAATTACCGTTGCCCGCGGATACACCAAACGGGTAAAATCTCCGAGGTTAAGTAGGTTCCCAGGGTAGCTTAGCACATAATTTATATTTTTTTATTGGGTTCCAACTTAGCCCTCGACCGAATCACCTTAAGAACATTAGACCTACACATCTAATGTCGGGGACACAAGAGACACCCCACGCTCACAAGTGCCACTTCCTTGGTACCAAAACAATTACAGTTGTGACCAACACACCACCCTCAGGTAAAGTGACAAACTCTTTCTAAAACTGTGGTCAGGAGAAAAAACCTCAATATCGGGTTCAGGGAACAATATTTCAGCACACAGAGTTTTTATATCCTCACAGTCTCCCTAAGACCGTATCTCTAAGATTTTCATTGTCCAGATGGAAGATCCCAGAACATATATTACACTGTTCTTTATTATGTTTTAATTTACCTCAATTCTTTAAGTTTGCAACACCATATGTAAAAGTAAAGTGAAAACCCGCACCCTCCCTTGCGGAAACCCTTACGAAACTCCAACCCGTGAGGACAACTAGAACAATGTAGTAGTGTGCCATACCAACTTATGTGGTTTAAGTGATACAAGTCAATATATATATATATATATATATATATATATATATATATATATATATATATATATATATATGAGAAGAAATCAAACCCACGACTCTCCAGGCCTGATGGTCAAGTTAGGCCATTGATGCATCACACTACAAAACCCAAGTAGTGTTTTATTCATAACACTAGGCCAAAGTACCAAAAGCATGTGCACTCATGCAAACATAACCCAACCATATGCATGCCATTTATTAAACAAGTGCATTACCTCTATATGTGTGTCACCTACATCACATACGGGTATTAAATCAATTTGATTTCTGGTTATAAAATCTGTTTTAACACCTATACGTGGAGTGTCATGAAAGTTTATTTTCCTGTTTGAAATTCTGATTTGGTTAACCATAATGTAAAACCCACGTAAAAAAAAAAAAATTTATCGGACCCGGGTCGAGACCCGACCCAGGCCCGCCCTCGTTAGGGTTTTAAAACCCGACGCAGGGGAGGATTTGTTTAAAAACAAACCCTCTCCTCTGTACGCCGCACCCCCCCCCCCCACTCGTGCCGCTCCACCCCCTCGACAGGATAAGGGAAACCCTTTTAGGGTTTACCCGAAGATCGCCCTCCCCCGAAGTCTTTAAGAGAAGGGCAGGAGGGGAGGGGAGGGGAGGGGAGGGGAGACACACCTCCCTTCTCTCCTCCTCCTCCTCTCCTCCCGACGTGTCTCTCTCTCTCTCATTTGCGATTTCCAGCAAGCCTCGACGCTGCTGCCTCCTTTTTCCAATCGCCGCCACCGACGACCTCGCAAGGGAGCCGTCATCGACGATGGCGCCCCCCTTCCAGGTACGCCCTCTATCTCCTCAGTCTTCTTCCTCCCTGTGTTTGACAGACGCCTTGACTACCGCAAGAACCCCCCATCTTTGTCGATGCTCCATTCCTTCCACCCTCTTCTTCTGTTTGCCGGGAGGCCGACAAGCGGCGCACGGTCCCTGCCGCGCCCTCCCACTCCCTCTGTGTCCATCGGAGGGTCGACAGATGGCCTACGGGCCCCTGTCGTCTCCCCCTCTCTCTTGAGGTTGCCAGGGAGCCAGCAGGGGGCGAGTCACCCCTGCAGCCCCCCTCCTCTCCGGTGGGCAATCGGACGACCGACGGGAGGTCGGGCATCCCCTGTCTCACCCTCCTCCCTCTTTTCCCTCTCCTTGAGGGCTTGCCGAGAGGCCGACAGACGACATAGCGCCTGTGTCGTGCCCTCCTATTCCCTCTATGCCTACCTGAAGGGTGGCAGGGGATCGACACCCCCCTGCCGCACCTTCCTCCTTGTTTCACCACTGTTCCGTCAGGCAGGGGCCGAGGCCCTTGTCGTCCAGTATTGTCAGGCAGGGACCCAAGTCCCTGCCATTTGTTGTTTTCGTGAGGCAGGGATCGAGACCCCTGTCGTTCGCTGTTTTGGCCGGCAGGGGCCTCGGCCCCTGCCATTCACTGCTTTGTCAGGCGGGGGCTGAGGCCCCTGCCATCCGCTGTCCTGTCAGACAGGGGCCAAGGCTCCTGTCATTCATTGTTTGGTTAGACAGGGGCCGATACCCCTGCCACTCATTTGATTCCGCCGGCATGGCAAGTCTTACCACTGGCCTTCTGTTCTTTTTGACAACTACGTCATAATAATTCTCACACTCTTGCATATTTACATAATAGGTCCCGTTCGTGTTCCGCGGCCCGACCCTCGTATTATCCTCACGCGTAGGCGTACGCAACTACACAACATTCCGATGTAGGGTAAAGTCGCACAAAGGGCAATAGATGAACCTATTTAAGTTGAAATAATTAAAATGCCCATGCTAGATATGCTTAGAGTTATATTGCTTCTGCATTGCACATTATCTTGTTTGTATGCGCATGGGTCGAGGTACAATTTCATTCTTCGATCATTATTTTGCATAGTTGCTTATGAGTTTGAGGTGTGGTTTCGTACTTCGTGCAATACCTATGCTCTTTTTTGCTTGCATATATTTTTGCCTGCATATATTTTTGCCTGCACGTTTTCTTTGAGTGTGGTACGACTTCGTGTCTCATGTATTACTTATGACCTTCTGTGTTTGCCTATCTAAGTGGCCAAGGTATGGTTTTGGTACCTCGTGTATTACTTATGTGCTTTTCCCTCGATGTGCGGCATTGTAAACACCCCAAATTTTTCAAAATCTTTTAAATACTCCCTTTTTGCCCCTGATATCATTTTCTGAGCAATTGAGTCACTTTTAAATCTAAATTCTAGTTCATTTCTCAAGTTTTATTGAAATTAAATTCATTTTATATATCTGACTTGATTTCGGATCCAGATCCATTGTCAAGATCCAAATCTGAGTCTCGTTGTCTAACTTTTAAATTAAAATTACAAAAAATACCAAAAATAGTTTTTAAATAGCTCGGATAGTCCATCCGACATCCGTTTGGATCCATCATGTTGTATTTCTCGATTCGAGTTTCAAAACTCGAACATTTTCTCAAAACCTGAATCTAAACCCATTTTCTGTAGGAATTTCCCCAAGATAACCCTGATTTTTCAGAAAAACTCTTCTTTTGTAAATATTTTGAAATGTTGTAAAAAATAGTCAAATTCCTTAGTTTTTAGAATTTTGTCTTAAAAAAATACAAAAAAATATTGAAATTTAAGAAAAGAAAAAAAAATGAGAAAATAAAAAATCCAAAAAAAAATTAAGAAACTATACAGTTTACTCTCTTTTTGAAACTTATTTTGTTAAAAACCTCTCTTAAAACCCCTTTTTGAAAATCAAAAACCATTTTTTAGAAAAATCCTGAAAAGAACCCCTCTTTTGGAATTTGAGGAAAATGGCAACGGCCATCCTCCCGCGCACCCTCCATCGCCCTCTCTCCCGATCGATGACCTTCCATCCCCAACTACTTTACCTTCTGGAGCATTCGAGTCTCTCTTTAAGAAGAGACCTCCAAGCCTCTACGAAGGCATCCATTTTCCATCCCTTAACCCCTTCAATCCGTTTCCCCTCTAGATACACTTCATTGACATCCATTTTCCATCAAGCATCCACGATCCACCATTTCGCCTTCCGATCGCCTTCCTCCTTCCTCCTTCAGCATCTCTGCAAGAACCTGATAAAGGTCGACTGCATCTGGAGGTATGCAACCTATCCTCTTCTTTCTTCTTTAGTATTATTTGTTTTTTTTTTATATAGTTCTTCATTGTCTTTCCTCTTTTTTTTTCTGTTGATTCACCAAAGGCAATATCGTATCATCGTCTTGCTTATCGCAGTCTCGACGATACACCTTGCTATAATAAATCACACGCACATCATTTTTTTTTAGTTCTGGATATATGGTTAGAATATATTTGTTCCATTGGTGGCAATTTATATTTCTCGTATCTTATTCTCTATGTTGGGTCTCAGTATTTTGATTGAGTTTCCATTTCTGAAAATTTTCCATCCTTCATTTTAATTTCCTGATTTTCTGCTCTTATTCTATTAAAGCATACCCGGTAGCATCGGATTGCCTATGGCAATATTGTTCTACCTCCCTGCAACATCGATGGAATCCATGGATTCCGATAATTTATTTATTTATTTATTATTTATTTTAGGTGATTTCCCTGTTACGGTTCTTCATTTTGCATTCTTGATTCAGTTTGAGATCGACACTTTATCCATTTTTTTTTTTGGCGTCATTATCTCCATAGAATATCTCTATTCTGTTTAGTCCCCATCATCTTAAGTTCATTTTACATTCACTATCATAATTCATCTCTTGATTTGCTGCTGAAACCATGTGTCATCTACCTTTTTCTGTATTTTTGATTCACATATTGCCGTTTCTATCTCATTCCACGATCTCTTGATTTGTTGTTGGCCTTTGTAAATTTTTCTTTCAATCCGATGGATGGAATATACTGCATCGTTTTACTCATACTGTTGCTGGTTTCTGTTGTCATTTACAGCAGATGTTCAGGTTAGGCTGTAGCATAAATATGTGTTCCCGCTACTTAAAATTCCCTGCAAGCATGCGTTTATACTTTGCCATAGCGTAAACGCATGCCCACAGCCTTTGAGTTCCATTATATCATACGCTCTGTTATAACATAAAGGGGTGTTTTCACTACCTCTGTTCTGACGTCTTCTAAAAATGAGGTTACAGCGTGCCCTGCTCAAAGTCATCTATCCCCTCCATTTCAGGTAATAGTGGTGTTACTGCATCATCATCAACTAAAGTATGTGATAATATCATTCATTTTACTATTCCTCACTTGCATTAGAGTTGGGAATTTTCATCTAAGTATTCATATCCATCACACCCATTCAGGAAATCTAATGCATCAATTAGGAAGAATGTTGGTGACCCAAATGGATGTTTCGTAGTTGTTGCTGCATGTGAAAATCGAATCATTTGGTTCCTGCATTAATGGGTAATGGTATGGTTGATAAGGAAATTCTATATCCTGTGTAACTTGAAGAGGGCCATTTCCTGCATTAGTGGGTAATGGTATGTTTCGTAGTTGTTGCTGCATGTGAAAATCAAATCAAATCATTTTTTTTATTTTTATGGATATTAGGGATATTTGTCATCCATTCTGTGTGTGGGGGAAACAAATATATGCAGGTTTGTTCCATTTAAAACCAGAGACATCTCTGAGTGCTGTAGAGATCTGGAAGTTGACAAGGAAGGAGTCTTCAATATTGCTGTATGTGTTTTTGCCTAAATCATTCTGGAATAGGCATATCAAAAGGAAATGACACTGTGAATATCAATGGCAAAAAACTTGAACCCATTCCAAATTCCAGTATTACATGTACATGGAGCTGGGAATCAGAAATACCTGTGAATTCTAATTTTTTTTAGCAACTTCTGTAGAGATGGATGATTGTTTGATTCTCAAAACTAGAGGATAGAAGATCATGTTGTAACATTCGCTCAAACTTAGATGTTTCAGTTGTAGATCATCTTAATAAAGAACAGGGCCAAAGGTTCGCTCCAAAGGTTCGCTGCTTCCGACATGGGATCGGAGAAGACTCTGAAGGTCATCTGGTGTAGTATCAGCATATGAAAGCTTCTCAAGATAAAACCTGTTTACTAAGATATGACTGGCGTATGGCCTCTGCACAGGAAAAGGAGTGATCATCCTCATTCTTTCTTAGTGATCTCCTCTGTCGAGGAGACAAAAGTGTTATCAGTTGGTATAATTTTCTAAAATGTGACAGATTTTTGTTGAATTTGTCTCTGATTCATGTACTTTGGCAAGTAGCATCGTGGAAGATGGGATCTTGGATCAAATCAGCCGACGTACAGTAAGGGCTTGTGTGCCCACTCATCCTGAAAATATTCCATCACTCTGTCCAATCTGGAAATTATGAGGGCCAGAGAATCTCACAATAGCACAACACTACATCACAACCTGCCTAGCTGCGTTTTGAGCACAGCAAGCATTACCAATTTTACAGAGCATCACTCTGTACCTCAAGCATCATCCTCCTTGAAGGCCAGTTTTGGCCAATCCACACGTGCTCAAGGGCTAAGGTTCCAACCCTCAGATACCTAAACATGTAGGTAAGCACGAATGGAGTTTTCCCTTCAGAAATTACAAAAGAATTGACATAATTGGTTGATTTCCTGGTAAAATCAGAGAATGTGGTAACCTTCTGCAGGTGTACAACCTTGATTTCAGACAGTATTCACATTCGAATATATCAGTATTGGTTTATGATTTCTGAACCATTTTCGGTATGTTCATTCATTGGTATGTAGTGAGCTTCTGTACCAAATTTCGCTGTAAGATGTTATATGGTCTAGGAGATATTGTATTACAAAATTGGGTGCAGAAACAATATATGCATTGTAGATTAAGCATTTCTTGTTTTACAAATGTCTGATTTTCATTATCTAAATGCATATCTTTGTGTACAATAGTCTAACTATATTATTATATTAGCTGTTCGCATGTCATTAGAACTCAAGTCACACTGCACATATTCATCTTCCTATCCTTTGTCCCCATCTCATATCACATTCTCTTTCAGCTGAGTTATATTTTAATTATATTTACAACTAGTCATGCTCATACATTCAGATATCACATCACACCACCTGTCGGAATCCATTTCATTAAGTATACCTATTAGGTGCATCTGTGTTATCACCTTCCCAGCACATACACAACTCCTAGCAGCTGCGTGCTTCCTTTTTTTTTTTTATGCAGCATCACCATCACCGGTGTCCAACCTCCCTGCAATTTCCAGCCCACTAAATATCACATAGCATTTAAACCCCCTGTCATTCCTGTACATCTATTTAGTTTTCTGTTATTTAGCTCACTGTTAGCTGCAATTGTCATATCACCAGCAATACCCCTTGCACAATGCCTTTGTGCCTTCACTTATGTATAGCTCACTGCTATCATTACTGCACCTACACAGTCCCTTCACATTCAACATCTCCACTCTCATAGCAAATGTCATTCATTTATGTCACACACACTGAATGTGAGCATATATATATATATATGTAAATATCATGCTTGGATACACATATATGTACGTGTATCTCTCTCTCTCTCTATATATGTATATATATATGGATTTTTTTTCCATATATATACATTGCCTACATAGATATATATATCAATTCTTAATACAACATCCGTCTATTATATATTCAATATCCTGTGCTAACTCTGTTTTGCAGGAATATATACGAAGCTTGAATTTCTCTCTTGGACTAAAAATTTCTGATATTTTGCAGTTCAAAGTTGTAATAAATTAGGTATAAATGAGAAATTTACATTTCCAGTTCTAGATTAGAATGAATTAGCATTGTAAATATCATGAATTACTTGTTCTCACATCATTTTCCTTTTATTTCAAAATTTCACAATAGTAAAACACGAATGACACGTGCACCAGTCTAATAAGAGGTGATTAAATCCTAAGTTGATGATTTACATCAATGACCATAGTCAGGATGTGAACAAAACTTAGGATTTTCATCTTTTATGGAATAACACTGGATCCACATTGGATCCTCTTAAAAAATTATCATATTTTTCAAGTATTTCTTTTTTTTATCAGAGTTTAATTTAAAGTTAATTCAATATATATATATATCAATGGCTATAGTCAGGATATATTGAGAATTAATTTCATTTTAAACTCTATAAAAACACTAAAATGTATTTTATTCTTCATTTGAATTCAGATATGATTATTATATAATACATTCAAAAGGTTTTAGTCAAAGATGAGGAGATTAAGGAGAAATGAAAAGATTATTTTGATAAGCTATTTAATGAAAGTCATGCTCAAGATCTTGGAGACTTGTCCATTCCTTTTCATGAGATGAATCATGACTTCATGCGCAAGATTCAAAAGAAAGAAATTGCAGAGGCTTTGAAGAAAATGAAATCAAGTAGGGCACTTGGCCCAGATGGTATACCTATCGAGGCTTGAAAATGCTTGGGAGAGAAAGGTTTAGAATGGTTGAAAAATCTTTTTAACAAGATTTGGCGGACAAATAAGATGCCTAATGAGTGGAGGAAGAGTACTTTGGTACCTCTATATAAGAATAAGGGTGATATACAAGATTGCACAAACTATCGTGGTATAAAACTCATGAGTCATACTATGAAACTTTGAGAGAGGGTGATTGAGTCTAGGTTGAGGAAGATTGTCATGATATCGGAGAATCAATTTGGTTTTATGCCTGGAAGATCAACTATGGAAGCTATACATCTTCTTAGACAACTTATTGAGAGAAATAGAGAGAGGAACAAAGATTTGCATATGGTTTTTATTGATTTGGAGAAGGCATACGATAGAGTACCTAGGGACGTTCTCTGGTGGACAATGATGAAGAAATGTGTTTCTCTCAAGTACATTAGTATAATTAAGGATATGTATGAAGGAGTAGTAACCAATGTCCGCACTTGTGGAGGGGTGACAACCAATTTTCCTATAACGGTTGGGTTACTTCAAGGATCTGCTTTAAGCCCTTTCCTATTTGCTATAGTGATGGATAAGCTTACGAGATCAATTCAAGAAAATGTGCCGTGGTGTATGTTGTTTGCTGATGATATTGTTTTGATTGGTGAGTCTAGAGCTGGGGTTAATGCTAAGTTAGAATTATGGAGACAGACATTAGAAGAAAGAGGTTTTAAGTTGAGTAAGAGTAAGACAAAATACATGGAATGTCGATTTAGTAAGCAACGAAGTAGTGATGGGAGTGTAGTGAAGCTTGGTGAGCAAGAAATACCGGTGGATGATTGTTTCAAATATTTGGGATCTTGTGAACACCCCAAATTTTTCAAAATCTTTTAAATATCCATTTTTTGCCCCTAATTTCATTTTCTGAGCAATTGAGTCACTTTTAAATCTAAATTTCAGTTCATTTCTCAAGTTTTACTGAAATTAAATTCATTTTATATGTCTGACTTGATTTCGGATCCGGATCCATTGTCCAAATCCAAATCTGAGTCTCGTTGTCCAACTTTTAAATTAAAATTACAGAAAATACCAAAAATAGTTTTTTAAATAGCTCGGACAGTCCATCCGACATCCGTTGGATCCATCACGTTGTATTTCTCGATTCGAGTTTCAAAACTTGAAGATTTTCTCAAAACTTGGGTCCAAACCCATTCTTCTGAAGAATTTCCCCCAAAATGGCCTGAAATTCTCGGAAAAACACTTTTGTAAATATTCCTCAGAAAAATACAAAAAATTAGTGTTTAATCTTTGTTTTCTCGTAAAATCTTAGATTTTTATTCGAAAAAGACAAAAAAATGAAAAAATAACACAAAAACCAAAAAATTTGTAAAAACTACGAGAAAAATGAATGATTTCTATCTTTTTGAAGTTAATTTTTACTAAAAACCTCATCTTAAACTATTTTTTAGAAAATTTCTTAAAAACCCTTTTTTGAATATCACTTTTTAAAACCACCTTTTAGAAATTTTTTTGAAAGAATCCCCCTTTTTGGAATAAGAGAAAAACAAAGCAACGACCAAACCTCCCGCGCACCCTCCATCACCATCTTTCCCGTTGGATGATCCTCCATCTCCAACAGCTCGTTTCTCGAATTCTCCTCTTCGTCTTTAAAAGGAGATCACGCAGGGGGTCTTCAATCCACCCGTCTCTTACCTCTCCACTGCGTTCATGTTATTCCCTGATGTACATGTGTTAAAGGTTTATTCTTTCTTTCTACGCATGGGAATGTATGGACATGTGCGTGTATTCAAAACATGGATCATGAAAGTTTATTGTTGTTGCATTCGCATGATCATATACTTGTATGCATGTTTTGCCATAGGTGAATCAAGGAAAAATGATATTTCTCTTGTGCTTAGAATCTAACATGTTATGCTTAATTATGACATTAGTGCAATGTTGCTTGCATATGCTTGTGCATACATGAAATTGATTTATTTTGGCACGTACCTCATGGCGTGCGTGTTCATATATTTTAAGGTGAACTGGTTCATGAATAAAAGTATGCATTTGACTTGAGTATGCATCCGAATTGAACAAAGACATGCTTATGAATATTTTTGTGGCATGCACATTATACATGTTTGCATTTCTAAATTTGCATATAAATTTCCAAAAGGTGTGGTATATATGTATTTTGGTTCTCGAGACATGTCAAGATTTGGAATTATTTATATGCTTTGACTTGATGTGATATGCTTAGGCATCATACTATGTGAAGATTGTTTCAAATGCATGCGTATACATGAATTGATGTGTGTACATAAATGCATGAGTTGTTCACTTGTCCTAATTAAGATGATTCATGAGTGAATGCATGTATGTGGAATGATTTTGTAAAGGCACATGCACATGAGCGGTGAACACATGCATATGAATGTGACATATAATGCACATGTTTAAATTGACATTTATAAATATGCATTTGGAAGCATATTGACATCATTGCATACATTGCAAGTTGTTATAGTTTTTGCGTATGATACATCGATGGTCTAAATGAATCATCACAGGCTTAGAGAGCCTTGAGCTTTGGTTGCTCTTTCTTTAATTGTTTAAATGTATCGCAAAAATCACATTTATATTATGGTTTTAATTGCGTTGTTCTGTTGTTGCCATGGGTGGTAGACCATGAATAGCTGCACATGCTGATTTGCGAGCTTATGGTTGCATGTTGATTTGCAAGCCTATGTTATTAATTTTGCATGTTGATTTGCAAATGTAATTTTATTGCACTATATTGCAGTGTTCTATGTGTTTCCACGGGCGGGAGTCCCGTGATGGTTCTCGCAAGGGTGTATGTGAGCTTTTGTCTTGTTTTTGCATGCTGAATTGCAAAACTAATAATTAACTTTTAATAAAAAGATAATGAATAAGAACAATGTAATAAACATTCTGGGATCTCCCATCTAGAGAATGAGAATCTTAGAGGTCCGGTCTTGGAGAGACTCTGAGGATACAAAAACTCCGTGTGCTTTATTTTGTCCCCTGAACCCGATATTGAGGTTCCTTCTCCTGGTCACGGTTTTAGGGAGAGTCCGCCACTTTGCCTGGGGGTGGTGTGTTTGACACAACTGTTGTTGTTTTGGTACCAAGAAAGTGACACTTGTGGGCGTAGGGTGTCCCTTGTGTCCCCGACATTAGATGTGGAGGTTTAATGTTCCGATGGATGATGTTGTTTCCTGATATCGGTCGAGGGCTAAGTTTAGAACCTAGTAATAAAATACAAATTATTTGTTAAGCTACTCTGAGAACCTAACTTGACCTCGGAGATTTTACCCGTTTGGTGTATCCGCGAACAACGGTAATTAAAAAGAGGAACTTAAATTGTATGCATTTAATAGGACATACATATGGAAAATGAAAACTTTAATGAAAGATAATAATGTGTTCATGCATTGCAAATAAATCATGCATATGTCTGCTATGCATTAGAACATGCATATGTTATCTGTTCCCTTAATTGTTACATGTTGGTGGATGCATGATGTTTAATCTCTAATGTCTTGCTTATTTAAATTGTGATCTATGTTATTGCTCAATGATTTTTCATGCTTAGAAATTAGATTTTTCATGCTTAGAAATTATTATCTGCTACATGATTGCTTAATTGAAATTAAAAAGTTAGCATAATTGCTTTTCTCTAAATGTTTTTATGAAATCATATTTGTATTCTTTTATTTCACTTGTTTCGTTAGAAGTATCTGTGCTCAGGATTTTGATTCTGACACCCTACTTCTATGGTGTTTCGCAGTCGCAGGTGATGAGTGAAGCAACTAACTTCTAAGAGAGTTACAAGTGTTACCTTCTTACTGAACGGTTCACAGAGGAACAATGTGGTTCAGTTTTTCGTTATTTACTTTTATGTCATTTAAAATAGCTCTGATATGTCTTTTGCAATTATTATTAGATGCTCTTTCTTTCATGATTAATAAATAATGAGTTGTTATGAGTTGTGATGATAAGTGTAAGCTCTATTGTGGTGTGTGGTTTGTTAGAAAGTGACTTGGAATACATTGAGTTCAATAATGAACCCATACTTATGCACGTGGAGTGCAAATATACCCATTAAAGGGAAACAACATAAGCACGTAATGTGCTAACACATAAAACCCATAAAAAGGGGAAAATATGACATAAAGTCATAAGTTGCATATCATTGAAGAATAATGGAGAAGGGGTAAAAACCCCATTACAATGGAGCATAAGCTCCCTCAAGAATTAAGAAATACAAAGGGGAGAGCCCCTATTTATAACAACAAAAAGGAGCCTTGGAGGGGCTCCACTCATAGACGTTGGAGCCCCTCCAACGGTCACAAATGTGACCGTTGGAAGGGGCCCAACGACTATTTGAGTGGGCCCCCCAAGGTACCTTTTGGTACTTGAAAAAAAAGAAATAAAAAACAAAATAAAAATAAAAATAAAATAAATTACAATCACATTCATAAAGTGAATGTGCGTAAAACAGAGGAAAAGACTAAAATACCCCTACGGCTAAACAAAAGGAAAATATATATTTTATATATATAAATAGGAGGATACATATACATATATACCATATATGTATATGTATCATCTTTTATATATATAAAATATGTCTAATTACAACAATTGATGGGTACATTTTAACACCCCCCCTCAAGCTTTGCAGGGAAACAAAAAGATTGAAAAAAGGGCAAAACTCCACGAGGCTTCGGCGACTCCAAGAGGCTTCGGCAAGGATGCAATGAAACTTGAAATAGCCTTCCTCCAATTGTCTTCAAATGATGAACCCATTTCCCGAACCATCAAGGGTACTTCCCTTTGTCCTATCTCCAAGATCCTGAGAAAAGAAAACAACAAAGAACAAGTAAACAATATCTTTGCACTTTACTCAAAAAGGAACATTCCTAACAAGGTGCAAAATTTATGCATAATATGATAGTTACTTTAGTATGAAACGAAAAATTTAGAAAACCAAAGTTTCTAAATCATACATTATGTTAAAACAAAATGAGCGGAAGCAAATTATGCAAAAATTGCAAGAATGCATAATGCATTATAAGGTCCACCATTGGACAAATATAACTCCATAATGGGGAATAACAAAATGATCCACTAAGGGATACCTCAAGAAGCCTACGAAGAGGCATAACATACATATGCTTTATTGAATGAGAGCCCAAAAAAGGCCATAAAGAACATATGCATATACGAATCATAATATGAATTGATACTCAAAGAACTAAAACATGCTTCAAACATGTAGTGAAGTTCCAAAAAAGAGAAACGAAGTCTCCAAGCATACTTTAGGCAAAATAAACCCAAGAGTTCACAAGGTTTTTTAAAAACATTTATGAAAGTCACACTTAATAAAAAAAACATTTTACATATAAGGGTGGCAAAAACCATAAGCACTTAATATATAGATTAAATGCTAAGAAATCAACTTGATATGCATATCAAAAAGATGATTTACTTGAAAAACACAAGTCATGAATGGAATTTTGCAAATTTCAATAATAGTTTATTCATTACAAACAACTTCCTCATTAGTCCTCCAAAACCCATAAATCAAGTGTATAAGCTACTAGATCAAGAATATAAAACCATTAAAGGCAAAAGACACACACAAAGGTGTGTAAACGAACCTCTTGTCTACATATAATAATACTTGAAATAAGTGCATCTACGACAAGAGCAAGAGAATACATGCCAACATGGACTAAAAAGTATCTCTTGTCTACGTAAAAATACACTTAAAACCAAGTATGTTCAGCTACTAGAACAAGAGTAATAAGCCAACCATGGGCTAAAACATAATACATCTCTTGTCTACATAAGATGACACTTGAAATGAGTGAAATAAGCCAACCATGGGCATACATACATCTAAGCGACTAGAACAAGAACACAAACGCCAACATGGACTAAGATCACACACGATGGTGTGAATCAACGTGTCTTGTCTACATATAAGATCACTCAAGACAAGTGTGTTCAGCTACTAGACCAAGAGAGCAAAAGCCAACAAAGGGCTAAAAACACACGAAGGTGTAATAAAATTCTTGTCTACATATGATGACACTTAGATAATGGGCATAAAAGGAAAAGACTTTTGAGGCAATAAACTTGTAATGAAAATAAACCTCGAATAAAACAATATTCCTTTTAAAATGAATTCTCATAACAATAACATGCATGTAAAAAATATCTTCAACAAGATACTATAATCGATAAAATAAAATTCTTGAGAACAAATGTGTGAACATACACACACCAAGAACACTTAGAATACTTGTGCAAAATCACAAGAAAACAAAATCATAAATGTGCAAATGCACTCATAAGATTCATAAACAAGAAAAGGTTGGGCAATAATCCCAAAACCCTTGATTTTTAATATACCTTAAAACATTTAAGGTTTTAAAACACCATATGTCCATCACATAGAAGTATCCATAATATCAATGGCCACAAGAGAAAAAATGAGTGACACACTCATAATTAGAGATCATACAACAAATCATTTTAGAGTCCCAAGGTGCCCATAACTCACCTCAACAACCATCTATAATATGGAAGGTGGACAAACTAAAATGATATAACACGAGGTGCCCATAACTCACCTCAACAAACATCTCTAATATAACAATAATAAGGCCAAATAAAAGATGCATTAAATAACATGTGATAGACAAATATAAATGCCACAAAAAGGCAATAAACACTTAAGGAATCATTTTTCAAAGAAAAGAGGACCGATTAAAAAATTGAATCAAAAGGTCCAATAATCAATAATGTGCTTTATAACAACAATTTTGCATAAACACAAATTATGCTTAATCTTCAAACAAGTCATTTATACCAAAAAGAACTTATTAAGCAATAAACACAACAACATAAAGAATTCATCAAGACAATCAAGCTTTTAATCAAAGAAATCATAAGAACCGTAATGGTTCACAAAAGGCTTTAACACAATACTCAAGGAATGAATATTTAAAACACTTGAACATTTCTAAATTTGGGATTAAATCCCATACAACAATTATTTTTTTTTTTTTAAAAACCTTTGATTGTGATGAGATATGCGGAAACATTCAAAGTGCTAAAAGCACTTACAATGATTTAAAAAGGACTCAATATCTAAATTCATTATATTTTTCCCAAAAATAAATGTGCATAAATGCTCCATAATGCAAAAATGTCTACGAAGAGACAATACACATGTGAGCACAAAAGGCTTTATAAAAGATGTGCACGAAGGCACTCATACAATACTTGAACAAATACACACCAAGGTGTAACCAAACATGCACTAAGGCATGTATTTCATAAAAAAAAGGGAATGCATACAAGCGCAAATATTTGAGAAACAAATGTGCACAAAACACAAAAATACACAAAAGTGAGCAAGTATGCACTTTATAAAAAGAGCAATGCTTGAAATTCTCAAACTTTAACAATTGCAATTGAGGACAAAGAAAACCATATTATGGCCAATGTAGGCATTTTTAAAAGATGTTATTAAGAGGTTTCGAAACCTTATGAAAAATACAAACCAACAAGTTTATAAAGATGAAAAATGAAATCATTTATACCAAAAGGATGCAAAAGATGAACTATGCACTCTATGTAGTGTGAGAAATTCCTTTTTAAAAAATCTTTCCTAATGGTTTATCATAAACAATTTTTCAAAAAAAGAAACATTGAAAAACTTTTAGGAGTTCTTATAAGTTATCATTAACAAGAACTACTTTAGGATTCAACAAAGATTTTTAGATGTGATAGATTTTCATATAAGGATTATATCAATTTTTTCAAAAAAATGCACTAAAATTCATAATCAAAAGAGGAACTCAAATCAAATTAGGATTCATATGAGAGTTAAGAAATTTTAAGCAAAGATCATTACTTTAGCAAGAAATCATATGTATAATTTTAAAAATTAACTTATAGGTCAATCATGAGATAGTTATGTAAGAATTATAAATCTCACATAATTGAAGGTAATTTTAAAAAAAACATAAATTGCTATTATATGCGATGAGTAGTTCGATAAACACAAATTATATATTTAAATAACAAACGAGTTCACCAAATTTGAGGGAGATAATTTTAAAATATACGAACACACAAAATGTGAAAAGACATAATTCAACTATCATAACTATTAAACGAACAAACTATATGCAAGAAACATATTTTCAAATGCATAATATTTTAAGAAAAGGGATACATACCGAATAACTTCAAAGCAAAATGGAAGAGCAATGAATACTTCACCATTTCTTGAGCGACACGCTTTCCGTTGCACCAAAGGACAACCCCATCGTGACCTTGCTTTGATACCATGTTAGAAAGTGACTTGGAATACATTGGGTTCAATAATGAACCCATACTTATGCACGTGGAGTGCAAATATACCCATTAAAGGGAAACAACATAAGCACATAATGTGCTAACACATAAAACCCATAAAAAGGGGAAAATATGACATAAAGTCATAAGTTGCATATCATTGAAGAATAATGGAGAAGGGGTAAAAACCCCATTACAATGGAGCATAAGCTCCCTCAAGAATTAAGAAATACAAAGGGGAGAGCCCCTATTTATAACAACAAAAAGGAGCCTTGGAGGGGCTCCACTCATAGACGTTGGAGCCCCTCCAACGGTCACAAATGTGACCGTTGGAAGGGGCCCAACGACTATTTGAGTGGGCCCCCCAAGGTAACTTTTGGTACTTGAAAAAAAAGAAATAAAAAACAAAAGAAAAATAAAAATAAAATAAATTACAATCACATTCATAAAGTGAATGTGCGTAAAACAGAGGAAAAGACTAAAATACCCCTACGGCTAAACAAAAGGAAAATATATATTTTATATATATAAATAGGAGGATACATATACATATATACCATATATGTATATGTATCATCTTTTATATATATAAAATATGTCTAATTACAACAATTGATGGGTACATTTTAACATGGTTATCCAGCTGAAATTGGAACTGTAAGGACCTCGGGTCTCTGGGATTATTTCCGCACTTGTTTAAAAAAAAAATTCCGCACATTTTCAAGGGGTATGAGTTGGGGTCGTTACAGTGTAGGGCAGACCGATGCTATATATTTATGTGTAGTATTGACTGCTGTCCATTGCCTTTAGTTGCATATTTCTGCATGAGAAACATGCTGCCAACAACATGATAATGCTGTCCTGTGCATGGGGGCAGCATAGCTATGACTCGGTGGTTATGTGTTGTATATCGAGCATGCTCAAATTGGTGGAAGTATTTATTGGTTATATATACTCATGCAAATGAATATTATGTTGGCATAAATGTGCATATCATGAACACAAAATTCTGAAGTTATTTTGATGTTGCATTAACATGATCATGTGCATGTTTGGATGTTATGTATGAGATGAATCATGATAGAAAAATGCACGTTGCAAACATTTGTTTATATGCATATGCAATTTGTTTTATATGTACATTCTTATTGTGTGTGAATGAATGTGCATTGTGGACATGTTTCAATAGTTGTGTGTGTGCATGTTCACTGAGAATTTTGCTTAAGATGCATCAGAGGTCAAATGTGAACCACGGTAGGCCATGTGGGCCACGAGCATATGTAGCTCTAAGATCAATGTTATGCATTGCAAAATTCACTTTTGAAATTATTGGCTTTCTAAATTAATTGCAATGTTAATTTGTAACGGGCCAAGGTCCCATGTTGTGTTTTGCATGTTGATTTGCAAAATAATTCTTTTGTAAAAAACTTGACTTGCATTAAAAAGATAAAAGATAAAAATAATGTAATTAATATTTTTCTTCCTGGATGTCCTTTCTGCAGTGTGGGAATCCTGGATGGCGGTTTTGGGAAAACCGTGAGGATACTAAAACTCCATGTGTGATTGTGTCCTTAAACCCGATATGGTGGTTCGCCTGCCGACTACAGTTTTAGGGAGTGTCAGCTACTTTCTCTGGGATTAGTGTTGTGATACAACTGTTGTTATTGGTATACCAAGAAAGTGACATCAATGGATTTGATTTTCTTGGTGTCCCGACATTAGATGTTAATTTTTAATGTTTCGATAGATGGTGTTGATTCTTGATATCAGTCGAGGAACATGTGTGGAATCTAGTATAAAATACAAATTGTGTGTTAAGCTACAACTGATATTCCATCTTGAACTTCGAAAATTGTTGTGCCCATTTTGAGTATACGCGGGTTTTAATGAAAAGTGAAACTAAACTTGTGTGCATTTAATAGGGACATGCATGCAAAAGAGAACTCTGATAATAACTTAATAATTTATTTATGCATGTGCATTAGAATCATGATATTTACTGTTTTACATTAGTTTATGCATTCTTACTTGTTTTGTTTTATGTGAGATATTGTTATTGCATGATAATTGCTTTTAAATGCTTGATTGATAATTGAATTATGAGATTATTGTAGTTATATTCTTCTGAGAACTTTCATAAATTTGATTTATGTTTTTTCTTGCCTATTTGGATTTTTAGAGGAATTTGTATAAAGAATATTTGATTATTACCCAGTACTTCGTATGTTTTTTACTGTATCTAGAGCTCAATAATGATGACGGCTGCATCAGGGAGCCTGCGAGATCGCGTGACTTCTGTTATTCTTGGACAATGTGAATATGAGATTTCATGCTTTAATTTAATTATATTTTCAGACTTTGATTATTGACTAATAAAGTTAGTTATTTTGATTGGTTGGTTCAATGTAGAGATCCCTTGTGGTTTAGAATGTTGTTAAGTCTGTGAGACCTCAGATCGTTGGGTTTTGGTTTTCACAATTGTTTTAGAGAAAAAAAATTCACTTTTCAACGGGGATGAGTTGGGGTTGTTACAATCCATCTTTCTGAAACAAATTCTTAATTTATGATGTTTATCAATATGGATCTATATTTGGATCCAAATTGTTTTCTGGGATTGGATCTTTATTATTTTTTCAATGGATACAATCTCATGCCTTAAAGGTTTTTAGTGTTACAGATCTCTTTAGAGATATGGCTTTGAATTATTCTGAACCCGAACTGGATGCACTAAATGGATCCGAGTCCTTGTTATAAGCTTTATAAGCTCAGATCCATACTGTATCCGAACATAGTAAACCCAAAGATTCAGTGAATCTCTCGAGTGTCAAAAGCACCCTCAATACTGGGTTTCATGGATGTCGATCTGCGTGGATCTTCTACCGAGATCCAGATCCAAAAGTGTCTAAAAAGTTTGTATATGTTAAATATCTTGATAACGTTAAAAATTTCCTCGATTAATAAATATTGATGAATTTCTTATAAAAATTCTGAGAATAATCCCTTATTTTTTTCTGAAAAATCCAAAAAATTCGTGGACTTTACACTTCCTGCACCTCATTTTTTGTTCCTTCTCAAAAAACTTTTGGTGTTTACACCGTAAGTTTGAGGAGGGGTGTTAAAATGGATTTTTATGTATATATATTTATATTTATATTTCCCTATTTGTATGTGTTGTAATAGAAAATACTCATTAGGTGTATTTTTGTCTTTTTATTCTCTTGCAATTTGTTGTTTTCATTAGAGGCCATTTAGGGTTTTTCCTTTTTTTATTTTCTTTCTTTGTCAAGGGCCCTTGTCCTAGAGAGTTGTTGGGAGTGTCCCCAACGGCTATATTTCTAGTGGTTGGGAGCACTCCCAATGGCCCTTCTTGGATCCTCTTTGTATATAAATAAGGGATGAATCCCTTGTATGTGGTAATGCTTGTGCTTAAGTATTTTATGAATAAAGTTATTATTTTTTATGTTCTTGTTCTCTTGTTATAGCCATTGTTGGCATTTGTATTGTCTCATAGTGAACTTGTGTATGTGCACTTTGTGTTTTTGATCTTGTAAGCCCTTAGAAACTCTTGTTTTGTATTTTCGCATACTTCATGACAAATATCTGATGTATTCATATGCACTTAAAGTTCCTAAGCAAGACTTGTTCAAATTCTTCTCATCTGATGTTGTAGATCTCCCATTGTTGCACAATTCATTACAGATTGATTGTTTTTCCTTGCAGAAATCTTTGGCATATGCTCATGGATCTCAATGTGGCTTTTGCACTCCTGGTTTCGTCATGTCCATGTATGCCTTACTAAGATCTAGCCAAGGGCAACCAACCGAAGAACAAATTGAAGAAACTCTTGCTGGAAATTTATGTCGTTGCACCGGATATAGGCCAATTGTTGATGCCTTCAGGGTATTTGCTAAAACCGATGACACATTGTATGCTAGTGAATCGTCATCAGGTATCTCCAGCAATAAATTTGTTTGCCCATCAAGTGGGAAACCTTGCACCTGTAGGGGAATGGCTGTAAGCTGCATGGAAACCTCTAGTATGGATAAAGTTTGTTGCAACGAGTACAAACCTATTGCCCATACTGAAACTGATGGAAGCTTTTATAGTGACAAGGAGCTAATTTCCCCCCCAGAGCTTCTGTTGAGGAAGATGGTTCCATTGAGTTTATCCGGCTTTGGTGGGATTAAGTGGTTTCGCCCTCTTAAACTTCAAAAAGTGTTATATTTAAAATCAATATATCCAGATGCTAAATTAATAGTTGGTAATACTGAGGTTGGTATCGAGACAAAGTTTAAGGATGCTCGGTATCAAGTGCTAGTTTTAGTTGCTCATGTGCCAGAACTTAATGCATTGGTTGTGAAAGATGATGGACTGGAAGTAGGTGCTGCTGTAAAGCTGGCAAGTCTCGTAAGTGTTCTTAAAGAGGTCGTAGCGAGGCGTAGTACTCATGAAACTTCATCCTGCAAAGCTTTGATTGAACAGCTTAAATGGTTTGCTGGGAATCAGATAAAAAATGTTGCTTCTATTGGTGGTAACATTTGTACTGCCAGTCCAATATCAGATTTGAACCCGCTGTGGATAGCTGCCAGAGCAGAGTTCAGAATAATTGATTGCCAGGAGAATATTCGAACTACTCTAGCAAAGGATTTCTTCAAGGGCTACCGCCAGGTTGACCTGAAACATAATGAAATTTTGCTGTCAATTTTCTTACCATGGACTAGACACTTTGAGTACGTGAAAGAATTCAAGCAGGCACACCGGCGAGATGATGACATTGCACTTGTAAATGCAGGAATGCGTGTTCTCCTTGGGAAAAGTAATGTGGGTATGAAAATTACAGAAGCATCTATTGTGTTTGGTGGAATTGCTCCTGTTCCTCATTCAGCAACAAAAACTGAGCTTTTTCTTAAGGGAAAAGACTGGGATCAACAACTGCTACATGGTGCTTTAAGGACTCTAAAGGAAGAGATACTTATAGCTGATGATGCACCTGGTGGAATGGTGGAATTCCGCAAATCTTTAACATTGAGTTTTTTCTTTAAGTTATACCTGTGTATTACTAGTGACCTTGAAGCAAAAGGTTCCATTATTCAGTGCTTGCAACCATCTTATTTATCAGCTGCCCAGTCTTATGAAAGGGCATCAACCAAAGGGGTTCAGAATTATGAGATTGTAAAACATGGCACATCTGTCGGATCTCCTATTGTGCATCTATCAGCTGAGCTGCAGGTAATTAAGGGGAAATCCACTTTATGTAATCCCTAGTGCCATAACATTTATTGATCACTTTTTTGAAATTATTTCATATTTTAAATGTACTAAAATAATAAATTTTGTGTTTTTATAATATATCACATAAACATATCCATGTTCATGTGTGTGAATGCACGTTACACTCATGAATATAATCTCTATGTCATAACACAATCATTTAGCTAAAGACTTGGTTTTGTGGATATTTCCAGGTTAGCGGGGAGGCAGAGTATGCTGATGATGTGCCAATGCCTCCAAACGGTTTATATGCAGCTCTAGTACTGAGCAGTGAACCTCATGCTCGCATACTAAGGATTGATGATTCTGAAGCAAAATCTTCACCAGGTTTTGTAAGATTGTTTCTGGCAAGAGATGTACCAGGATGTAACAATATTGGACCAATTGTGCATGATGAGGAGCTCTTTGCATCTGAGCTTGTAACTTGTGTTGGTCAGGTAAAGTATAATTTCATACCCACAGTTCTTTCCATGCTGATTCATGCTCTCTCTCACTTCATTTTATTCATCATTGTCATGAGTTGTAGCCTTCTTGAGCAGGTCATAGGTATTGTCGTGGCTGATACACAAGAAAATGCAAAGTTAGCCTCCCAAAAAGTAAAGATTGAGTATCAAGTGCTTCCTGCTGTTATATCTATAAAGGATGCCCTTAGAGCAAACAGTTTCCACCCAAATGCTGAAATATTTCTGCGTAAAGGGGATGTAGAATTGTGTTTTGGTTCTGGCTCGTGCAGGTGCATAGAGGGTGAGGTACAAGTAGGAGGCCAGGAGCATTTCTATATGGAACCTCAGAGCAGTCTTGTATGGACAGTGGATGGTGGCAATGAAATTCATATGATATCTTCTACCCAAGTAGGTGACTTTTATGGAATGACTTGTAATCTTTTGATTATTTTCAATTTTCATTTTCATTTTGCAATTCCATCTGATTTCTTAACTGGTCAATCAATTCATGCATTCTATATTTGGTCAGCCGATTTGTTTTCTGCAAACTTTAAGTACCTTTGTCTCTCTGATAGTTCTTGAATCATATATTCTTTCCCCGAACAGTTTATCATTACTAAGTATAAGATGTAAGGTTTAGTATAACAATGAAAATGCCCGTGGGCATCAAAGGAGATGCAGTCATCCAGGGATTTCAAACTCCACATGAAGCTAAAGATGGAAGAAAATAGTATTGTAAGTTTGCTTGTGGGAAGTAAGGTTGACAAATACTAGCAACCTTGAACTTATAGGTTTACAATGCTGCAAAGTTCAAAAAATAGCCTTAGGTGGTTACTAGTGTTTAGCTAAATTTCTGATACACAAATAGCCGTTACTCACTAGTGTCTAACTATTCACAAACTTAGTAATATGCTTCTCAGAGATTTTCATTAGTTATGATAGGTAAGGCTACAAGAATCTTAGCAGTTGGAACCTTGCAACTCAATGCTTGGAACATCATGCTAACAAATAACAGTTATTCCCTCATTCCCGATTATATGAATTTAATAAATCTTACAGTTTTCTTTTGAATTAAATGATTATGGAGTTTTGTAATTTTGTCTGCCTTTGCCTTCAATCCTTCATGCAGGCACCACAAAAACACCAGAAATATGTTGCAGATGTTCTCAATCTTCCCATGTCTAAAGTTGTCTGCAAAACAAAACGTATTGGTGGTGGTTTTGGTGGAAAGGAGACACGATCGGCATTCATTGCTGCAGCAGCTTCTGTCCCAGCATATCTACTGAGGAGACCAGTAAACCTAACATTGGATAGGGATGTAGACATGATGATCACAGGCCAACGCCACAGCTTTCTTGGGAAATATAAGGTAAAACAAATCTCTTGTTATGTCCAAGATCTGGTTTGATACTCTAGATCTCCATGGTGCATGTTGTTTTGATCCAATTGGACCTTATAGATGTATTCAGCATGTCCAACATAGTGAGGAACGGCTTTTGAGTCGTGTTTTTCGATGAAAAAACACGATTTTATGATCCGGAAAATTTTTGCACATTGCAAGCCGTTGATTTTTGAAGCCTTTTAAAAACCAGCCTACATGTTGTTACCAGATGATCTAAGAGCTGATTTCAACTATCAAAATATGTAGATGGCATCTGTAAGGTTAGTTTCATAAAAAATGGCCAAAATTGGAAAAAATGAAAAAAAAAGAGCCATTTGTACCTACAAACATTTGTACCGTATATATATATATAATTTATGTATGTATGTATATGTACGTATGTATTATACAGTATTATATAGTTGACTATACCAGGGTTACCGGAAGCTTCTTAGATGAAGGGTAGAGTGACAAAACATATAAGAATAAATGAAGCATGGGAGAATCAAGATTTCCATCAATTTTCGAAAGCGAGAAGTGTCGCTCTTCCGAAGCGAGTTTTGGGGAAGTGGGCTTCCCACTTATCTAAGAATCTTCTGGTAACTCTGAGTCCAATAGTCATATTGACAGTCGACGGTTGAGAATCGTCTAATAGCTAGTTGGACTGCTCCAACAGTCACATTGACTGTAACAGTCAAAAAATAAAAATACAGAAAATAAAGACCCTAAAAATTCCATACAGCCCCTACTAGGCTGTCCCTATTATATGATGTGAAATGACAAAAAAGCCCCTGCTATACATATATACAATATATATGTATAAATATATATATATATATATATATATATATATCCATACAACATGTTTTAACATATGATGATGATGATGATGATGATTGATGGTAAATTTTTAAGAAACTTGGTTATTGTTTCATGTGTTATTTTTAAAAAACTTAGTTGTGATGTCTTATGCAGCTCATAGAGACATAAATGCTTCATATGTGATTTTATGGTTGTATTTTGTGCGGTTCATCATTGTTTCATGTGTTATGATTTTTTTTAGATTTTTTGCTAATTTTTCATGAGTTTTTTTGAATTTTTAGATTTTTTTTTAATTTATGATTTTTTTATGATATGATACGATACGATACATATCTTGTTTTGGACCCGACCGATATGGGTAACGATACATTACTTACAACCTTGACACACATACATATAATAATACATGAGATGGGTATTACCCAACATGATAATTACATTCCTTGACATACACACACACACACACACACACACACACACACACACACACACATATATATATCATGTGTTAGATTGAGTCTTTAAATACAATGTCAATGCATTTTTGGCCAATGGGTTTGGATGACTAACAAGGAGATCTTGTTGTTCTACTGCTTGCAAATTTTCTGGTTTTCAATGGCATGTGTGTAGGAGATTTTTTTTTGATGTTTATATTTTTGTTCTTGCAGTGAAAGAAAATTTCATGGTGTGCATTTATGTTTGCAAAATTTTGAGATGCTGAATATGTAGACATGTTAGGAAAGTTGTGGTCTTTCTGATTTTATGTTTTTTCCCATTGAGGAAAAAAACAAAAGTTTAGTATATTGTTTTATTTGATTTGTTGTATTCTCACTGTTTCGTATTTTAAATATGAAATCCTGGTTCTAGGTTGGTTTCACAAATGAAGGGAAGGTTCTTGCGCTGGATCTTGAAATCTATAACAATGCAGGGAATTCTCTAGATCTGTCTCGGGCTGTTCTTGAACGTGCAATGTTCCACTCAGATAATGTCTATGAGATACCAAATGTAAGAATTAAAGGTAATGTTTGCTACACTAATTTGCCAAGTAATACAGCTTTCCGTGGATTTGGGGGACCCCAAGGCATGCTCATCACTGAGAACTGGATTCAGAGAATTGCTATGGAACTTCATAGAAGCTCAGAAGAGATACGGGTATCCTATTTTTTCTTTCCGTGATCAGTATGTGGATTGCTGTTTCTATTGGAATCTTATAATCTGTAAGCAAACAAGAATTCTTGAACTCACTGATTTATATTTTCTTTTTTCTTAGGAAATTAATTTCCAGCATGAGGGGTCTATAATGCACTATGGTCAACAGCTTGAGAATTGTACTGTTGAAAAAGTTTGGGATGAACTAAAGACATCTTCTGAGTTCCTTAAAGCTCGTAAGGCAGTGGATCAGTTTAATGCAGATAATCGTTGGAGGAAACGTGGAGTTGCAATGGTTCCAACAAAATTTGGTATATCATTTACAACAAAGTTTATGAACCAGGTAATTATAATTGCAAGTGGCATTGACAAAAAGCTGAAAAGTTTATGATTAGCTTGTTTTTGAAAAATATTAGGAATAATTATGATCAAGCTGCTTCTAGTGTTGGTTTGGTCTGGTTCAGATGAAGATATACATATTGAAGACGGGCAAGTCTCAAAGTTTTTTTTTGGACATACCTCCCAATATTATAGTTGCCGAGATTTTTTCTTGATAATTAAAATGAATAAATGATGAATTATCGGTGTAATACCCGTGATTTTTTTTATCAGATAAATAAACTTGAGATTTAGATCCTTAAGCTGGTATAAGGATATTTTTAGCCTCGTATTTGTATAATTGTATTTGGATCTCGGGTATCCTATTTAGATCTTCAATGTTGGATCACTAATATCCGGTTCAGAACTTCGATATTCCATTCGGATCTTAGATATCGATTCGCGAAAATCAAAATGGATATTTAATAATTGTTAGGTCAAATGGATCGGATCTCTCATATTGGATCCTCAATATCATGATCAAATTTGATATTGGATCCAGGACGAATGGAGTGGATCCACGAAGTTTAAATCAGACTTTTGATGAAAAAATTTTCTATATCGTATCCTCAATATCCAGGTTAGAATTGATATTGGATCCTGGAAAAATTGTAGGGATCCACGAATTATAAAATGGGTCTTAAGAAAAACCTTAATTAAAATTCATAATAGTTTATTTTGGAGCCATATCCATCTACTGAAGGTTTGAATCCAAATTACATTATTTGGATCCATAGTTTCAAATCCTAGTAATAAGGAGAAAATTTTCGGATCCTTGGATCCGGATTTACTTATATGAATCCATGAACAAATCGAACCATGGATCCATACCACATTAGCACCCATTAGGGAATGTTTTAAAATTTTAAGGAATCGGATCCTTGGATGGATCCGAATAGCCCAAGCGTGGATCCCATTTATAAGTGGGTCGCGGGTCACGAGTTCGGACGATTCGAATTCACACACGTATGTGTGTTAAAGAAAAAGGAAATACACGTTAAAAAGGGGTAAGAAAGGAAGCATACCTTATAAGTTAAAAAAAATAATTTATGAGGTGTTTAAGATGAAAACGTGAAACCCTAAAAAGGGGTTGACCCCCTTATCAGAAATGGAGAGAGAGGGGACGGCCGCACTACTTTCCCCTTTCCACGATTTTGTAACTGACCCCCCTCTTCTCCACACGATCTTCTCCGATTCCCTCTCCCTCGCATCTTTTAAAATCCCCTTCCACCTCCTCTATTTCACTCTCCCTTCTCTCTCACTCCTTCTTTCTTCCCCTCTTGTGCACGAGTTAGAAGAGAGACCACTGCATCGCAAGAGCATGGCAGTGAAATTAGGGATTCACGATTCTAAGGTAGGTTTTACTGTGATTTCACTTATTTACTAAGTTTTCAAGCATGCTTTGGATTTGCCATAACTCCCAACTCGAAAAATTGGGGTTTTGGGTTTGCCGTGAATCCCCAAATCAAAATTTTGGGATTTAGGTGTAGGATTTATGATGTTTTGCGCATACATATTAATCTCCAAGTGTATATTGGTTTTATCGAAAACCCCAAATAGAAGATTTGGGAATTTCAGATTCCTGATAATGGGGAAGGGGTTTCTTTGTTTTTGCATGAGTATTTCTTTGTTTTTGCGTGAGTATTGATGTCGGGTTACATCAAGGATCTGCTTTAAGCCCTTTCCTATTTGCTATAGTGATGGATGAGCTTATGAGATCAATTCAAGAAAATGTGCCATGGTGTATGTTGTTTGCTGATGATATTGTTTTGATTGATGAGTCTAGAGCTGGGGTTAATGCTAAGTTAGAATTATGAAGACAGACATTGGAAGCAAGAGGTTTTAAGTCGAGTAAGAGTAAGATAGAATACATGGAATGTCGATTTAGTAAGCAACAAAGTAATGATGGGAGTGTAGTGAAGCTTGGTGAGCACGAAATACCGGTGGATGATTCTTTCAAATATTTGGGATCTATCATTCAAAAGTATGGAGAAATTGATGGAGATGTAAATCATAGGATAAAGGTTGGGTGGATGAAATGGAAGAGTGCAACTGGAGTGTTGTGCGATCGTAGAATGCCATTGCGGTTGAAGGGAAAGTTTTATAGGACGACTATTAGGCCCACTTTACTATATAGTACTGAATGTTGGGCTGCCAAGAGACATCATATTCAAAAAATGAGTGTAGCTGAGATGCGTATGCTTAGATGGATGTGTGGAAATACAATAAAAGATAAGATTCGGAACGAGGAGATACGTAAGAAGGTAGGCGTTGCACCCATTGAAAATAAGATGAGAGAGAATCGTTTACGGTGGTTTGGACATATTCGACGAAGGCCTAATGATGCTCCAGTTAGAAGGATGGAGAAATGGGAAAATATATTAGTTAAAAGAGGTCGGGGTAGGCCTAGGAAGACATGGATGGAGGTGATAAGAAAGGATATGAATGCTTTGAACCTCACCGAGGACATGACATTGGATAGAAATGAATGGAGGAGAAGGATTCATGTGGAAGACCCATAATGATTTTCTTTGTTGGTTCATATCGCCGACCCGAATTGTTTTGGGATGAAGGCGTAGTAGTAGTTGTTGTTGTTGTTGTTGATTGATGTCGGGTATGCACTGCTAAACTTTTCCTTCTGAGTTTTTTGATTTCTCTGTTTTCTTTTTTCTATGGTTCAGTAGAATGTTTATAAGAACTGTGCAGTCATCGTGTGGGTAAAAACCTGGGTTCAACAAGTGTGACATATTTTGAGTCGTTGCTTCCTGATTTAAGCACCTACCGATTTTGGGGAAGATTAGTAGTGAAACCAGGAACTTGGTTTAACTGCATATCCATGCTCCTGCGTGTGAAACAACACTAAAAGGGGTCTGAATTGATGTAGTCTGGAAGGTTTTGTTAAGCCCTACGGTGGTAGCTCTTTCCTTGAGTTTTTCTTGGATATAATAGACTCTGTGGATGTTAATACTCATATAGATTTGATTATATAACTGAACCTAGTAAACTTTTTTTTTTTTATGGTAGATGGTTTTAGAAGTATACTTATATAACACAATAAACTGTAATATGGGATAAGTCTCATGGTTTTCTTTTGTTGCATAAGTTGTATTTCCACTGTAAGGTTCAACTGTTGTAGCTTGTACTGTGTTTTATTCCTATATCAATTAATTAGGGGTCCCTGGTGCTCATTGATTTGCTGTTACTGGAAAAGCCTGTGTACGTTACTCGGTTATGAGTAGGGCATCAGTGTTCAGCCCATATGAACATTGCAGTAACTTCTGATTTTGATAAATTATATGATGCCCATTTACACTGTTATACGTACACAGAGTCTGTTCACCAGTACTTGGGTGAACTACTTTTCAAACTTTAAATCAGAGCTCTCACTAAACTCAGAAGAAAATCAAGACTATAATGATTGCTTTGCTAACTACATAACACAGATAGAGTCTGTAAGTGTATGAATAATGCTAGCAGTTTGTTACACGCAATGAATGCTGTGGGTGTCGATCCTCATAACATGATAGTATGGATTTTTAATTTTTGAACTGCCATGTCAGAACTAATACATGATATTTACTGATTACAGGTGCTTAAAAAGGGGTAATACCAGAAATTTTAATATTGATGATTATGATTCCTGCACACTTCTAAATTACATGTTCTTTCACTCAATTCTTATTATACTTCTATTTTACATTTTGGTGATGCCTGTACACTGTCTACATGAAGTAGTAGGATTAGGTTTGGATAATAACACGATGGTGCTTGATGAAATGAATACTTATATGAAGCCGTATACTCGATCCTTTGTGAGATACTTTAAAAGGGAACCTAACTGAAACCCTCTAAATAATGAACTCCTGGCCAAACCTTTGGGTCGGTTATTGCTGGCACCTGGGTTGCCAAGCCAGGGTATAAAGGATTTTGCATTGATCCTCAAGTTTTAACATGAATACACAAGTACATTGAAATATGATTTTTGCCTGACTGGTTTAAAGGTACCGGGGCATTCGTGCTTGACGGTTTAAAGGTACCGGAGCACTCTAAGTGGGTCTGCACAATTAAGTGGATAAAGTTTTGGTTAATATACCTTTTGAAGGTATGAATGGTTAGGGGCCTACTACTCCGGTAGTAGGAATCAAATTTCGAGGAAACTCCAGTGTCTTTGAGCGATTGAGTTCAGTACAGGGAATACCCGGTCACATTGGAAAATATAAATTAATAAGAAGAGCAACCCACTCAGATTCAGGCTTACCTTGGAGAGGGTATGTGGTACACAACTCCGGGGACATGTGCTTTTTGCTTCGAGCGGCAATGACTCGTTGGTCTCAGACTACTAATTTTGCCCTACGCGGTAGCTCTATGTTCTTCTGCAGACGTTAATGATGCATCATGTTGTTTTGGGCCTTTGAGAGGTTCTCTCGGTCATTCAACCGCTCCCTTAGGATTTCAGTTTCAGTTAGACATTCGGGTTAATAAAACACCAATGCATAATAAACTCCCGAATGTTCTCTTCTGTTACGGTTGCCTTGTCCCCCTGTACCCACGGGATAATTCCACTAAAACATTAAATAAAAACATCTTGGGTACACCAGTTGAATAAGGGATCGTCAGGTTTGCACTTTAACATGTTAATAATTACTTTTAGCATATGATTATTTAAATTAGCATAAAATAAATTCAGTATATCTGTGAGTTTGATTTGAGCGAGCTATTATTCACATATGTTAGTTAGATTATTAAAATTTGTTGTTGTAGTACTTCAATTCATGTTATTTACTTTGCGTTTTCACCTATCATTAGTTAACTTAGCATGAAATAAATTCTTTATTCTTATGATTGTTGATTTGATCATGTTAGTGTTCATATATACTAGTTAGAAACTTAAATTGACAAGGCGCAGTAGTTTAGTCATGTTCAGATTCTCATGTTATGCTTAGTGTCATGCCTTAATATTTGAAGAATAATGGAAAAAGCCAAAATATGTGGACTAAACAAGAAAGTAAATTATTTGTATATTTTTAGATTATGAATTTTGGATTTGGATCTAATCTCATTGGATTGGACCAATAGTACCTGACGCTCCGAATGTCATTATTGTTTTAATAGAAATTTTAACCGATCAGTGGCTCACCTATTAAATCGGATTTAACTTTGACGTTCGTCATTTTGAGGGCATCAAAATCGACTATCTGCATGCCCAAATTGGTGTCGATTTGAGCGTTTTATCATCAACCAAAATTCATGCCTAATTGTAGGTCGAAAATCAACATTTTTTGACATTGACTAATTTTTTTTTGCCAATTCGAGTGTTTACGATTAAATCTAAGACCACCATGGCGATCTACGTTTCGAGGACTATCAAATCGATTATTTAAACATCCAATTCTGATGAGTCTTTGGGTCTGTAGTCCTCCCGAAAGGTTACCATGTCACTAGAGCCCAAGCCAGGGTAAGATGTTTTTGTGAAAATATCTCAAAAATGAGATAAAGTGTGCGATAAGCACAACACCACCAATGTGCACAAATGCACAAGAACACTTAGAACAAATGTACACAAAGGTACAATAAAGAAACTCAAATGCACAAAGGCATACAAAATATAAAGAATTTTATTGAGAAGAATGGAGAACAAAAGCTCCAAGAAGTGCATTTTACAAAGGGGGAACTCCCCCATTTATAAGAGGAAAAGGAGCCTTGGAGGGGCTCCACTAGCTGTTGGAGCCCCTCCAACGGTTAGAATTCTAACCGTTGGAGAGGCTCAACAGCTAGTGTTGAGCCCTCCAAGTTGACTTTGAGTCAACAAAAAATAAAGACAAAAAAGTGAAAAGAAAAAAGAAAAGGAAGAAAAGTAAAAATACAAAAAGAATTACAACATATTCATAATTATGAATATGCGCAAAAGGAAGAGAAATGACTAAAATACCCTTGCGGGTTTTACAAGAAAAAAGGAAACATATATATTTACATATATATATATAAAGATAGATACATATACATATATACATGATGTATATATGTATATGTATCTCTCTTTATATATATATGTAAATATTTACATAAAGAGAGATACATTTTAACAGTTTTCACTTTTCATCTCTACCTTAATTAATTTTGAAATTTAATGAATTAAGACCCATAATTTATTTTCTTATTAAAAAGATCAATAAATATTAACTTCTTATATTAGAGATGAGACTCTTGTCTCAGCTCATCTATAAATAGAGGCCTTGATGAGAAGAATTAACATGGTTCGTTCTCTCTCTCTCTCTTTCTTTCTTTCCTTTTTTCTTTTGGTTTTTTGGTTTTTTCTCTCCTCCAAAACGTGTAGGAGGCTTGGCGAACCCTTGTGCAACCATTAGACCTGCACTTAGTCTTTTGGTGGTGGTGGAATAGGAGTCGGTTCGTTCGTTTCTTTCGTTCTAACCATAAAAATCTATCGTTGACTGGTAAGATTTACGTAGTCGATATTCCTTACACACATAAATCATGCATGATTAGATTATTTTGATTTCCAGCAGCATTGAATATGTTCTTGATCTGTTCTACAAGTTTTCTTGGTTGAAGAAACCGATTCTTGGCTCAGAAGATATAAATAATGAGTTTTCCCTAAAAACAATTTTGAGAAACATGCAAAAATTAGGGCTTTGTTGCTATTTCGTATTAGATCTAATCATAATATGATTTTTTATGGTGTTATTCATGTATTAATCAAAGTTACTGGAAGCTTCTTTGTAATATCGTGTATTTTCATACTTAGTCATTTTCGGATTTTTTTCGAAAATTTGGCTAAGTCGGCGAGAAAAATCGTTTGAACCTTGATATTAGACCGATGCTTTTGAGCCTGGGCTTAGCCCAGGTCTCATCGACTAGGTCTAAATGATCCACTTAAAACGTGAGAAAAAGTTTACTTTTCGACTTTTAAATTCAAGCGAAATTCGGGTTATTTTTGGGCGAAATCCAGAATTTATATTCAAATTATATATCGTTGGATGAGTCTCGGAATTTTGAGCGCAACGATATTTTACTTTTCTGGATTCAGGTTCCGGTTGGCCCGAAAATCGCGTTTTTTCAAAAAAGGAGTAGTTTGTCGATCTGGATCCGGTTTTGGATCGGACTGGATCAAATGCTTATGATCCGAATTAATATGGATTTGGACCTTATCCAAGACCCATTTTAATCTGGATTTGATCCAGATCATAATCCAATTTCATTTTGGATATGGATTTGGATTTTAGATCAGGATCCAAATCCAAATCCATATCCAATGAAAATCTAGCTTTAAATTCAGTTTAAGGCTTTAAATTAAAGCTAGTTGTAGTTAAGATGACTCCTAAAGTAATTAAACTAACTTTGGAATTTCAAAAATATTTAATTAATTATTAAATAATTAATAATTAATAATTAATTATCAATTAATTAATTAATTTTTATCAATTCCGAAATTTTATTGCTAGGGTTGTTTAGGTCTTCCTAATGGAGTCCTTGTATATACCTAAAGAGACCTAAGAGAGATTAAGAAAGGACTTTTAAAGAAAATTGGAAACTTTCAAAAAGTTAACATAAAGGGAGTTTTAAAATTTTTGGAAATAAGAGTGTAGAGCCTCAAAATTTTGGAAACCCTCCATCTCTAGCCCATCTAGAAGGGGCTGTAGAAGGGGGGGTGGCATCACCCCTTTATTGGTCTACTTAAATAAAAAAAAAGAAAGAAAGAAAGAGAGAAGGGGAGGAAAAGAGAGGAAGGAGGAAGAAGAGGAGGAGATTAGATCCTCTCCGGCCATCCATGTAATATCGTGCTTTTTCACACTTAGCCAAATTATGATTTTTTGAAAATTTGGCTAAGTCTGAGAGAAAAATCGATTAGACCCCGTTATTTAGACCAGTGTTTTTTGAGTCTGAGCCTAGCTCAGGTCTCATTTACAAGGTCGAAGCGTAAGAAAGAGTTTTAAATTCGACCTTTAAATTCAAGCGAAATTCAAACAAAATCTAGGTTATTTTCAGGTAAAGTTCGGAATTTGATAGTAGTGTAATATGTCGTTGGATTCGTCTCGAAATGCTGAGCGCAACAGTACGTTACTTTGTAGAATTCGAGTTCCGGTTCGCCCAAAAATCATGTTTTTACAAAAAAGGAACAGTTTGTTAAACTGGATCCGGATTTGGATCGGATCGGACCCGGTGGGTTTGACCAAAATTAATATGGATCTGGACTCTATCCAAGACCCATATTAATCTAGATTTGGTCCAATCCGAAATCCACTTGGATTTGTGGAGTTGGATTTGGATCTTGGATCCCGATCCAAATCCATACCCAACATATTTACAGCTTTAAATTTAGTTAGGAGCTTTAAATTAGAGTTAATTAAGTATAAAAAGTCTTCCTAGTCAATTTGACTATTTTTCGAAGCTTTTAAACAATTAATAATTAATAAATACTTAAAAATCAATTATTTATTTATTTAATTTTTATTAATTCCGAGTTTGTATTTAGGGTTGATTAGGGCTTCCTAAAATGGGGCCTCATGCTTACCTAAGAGGGCGGTTTTTAAGAAAGGAGGTTTAAAAAGAAATGGAAACTTTAAAAAAAAAAGTGTTGAAAAAAGAAAAATTTTGAAAATCTGGAAAGAAGGGAAGCAAGGGCCACCAAATGGGGAAACCACCCATCTCCGGACCTTTTTGAAAAGGCTGGAGAAGAGGGGAACGTCACCCCCTCTCACCCTCTTTATATCAAAAAAAAAAAAAAGAGAAAAGGGGAAGAAGAAAGAGGAAAAAGCGAGAAAAAAAGAAAAGCAAGGGAGAGAGAAAGAGAAGAGGAAGGAGGAAGAAGTAGAGGAGGAGGAGGATCTTCTCCACCACCCACGTTTTTGCACCTCAGCCCCGATTTTCCCTCTTCCTACAAGGTACGGGTTCTCTCTCTTGAAATCAAGTGAGAAATGGAATGTAGATTGAATTCCATGTAGCACCTCCACGGAGATCTATGGAAAAAGGAATAAAATCGGGTATATATTTCTCTTTTGTGCTGAACAAATACATTTCATGAAAAAAAAAAACAGTTTTTATATGCTTGCACCATGATATTCATGTCCTCCTATGGAGGATCCTTGCTATGGATAGTAGGGATGCATGTAACTCGAGTTAAATGACCTTGTATGCATGTAGATAGAGAAAAATTTCTGTGCACACTGTTGTTGTTTTGAAATACACATTACTCTTCCTTCTTTAGGAGACTGATAAAAATATTTGGTGTTTTATGAAAGACATTCTATCTTCTGAATTTTTTTGGCACAAGGTTCGTATGAGAAAAAAAAATGGTTCATTGACATTGAAAAGGACATTCTTTATATATAGGGACCACCACTCACTGTGATCTTGGTGATCACGGCTAGTCCAAGTCTTGCCAGCATTTGCACAACCTTGTCCTGGTTGAGAAAGAGACTTACAAATGCTGCTAACTGATGATTGATGAATAAGCTTGTTCAAATAACTTATCACAGATGAAGATCAAAGATTAATTTACTGAAATCAGTCATTAGTACACTAAAATTATTTAGGAAGCAATTGCAAAAAGTTGCCATATTGACATAAACTGGTAAAAATATACCTGATTTAGCAATGGCAAGACTGAGAGTGTGTAGCAACACATATACTCTGTACACACGCACAAATACACCTGGAACAGACCATGTACGAGACTTTTCCTCTTGGGATTCGATAGGAAGGGATTTAGTTTTGATTGGATCAGCATGGGTTTAAGAGAAGGGCTGAATCTATAAAGCCATATACAGATTTACGTTTTTCTAAATCTTGTCTGTTTTCACTGATTCAGGTATTAGTTTCTGATTTGGATTTTTGTGAACTTAAAAACATATCTAAATCCTGTTAGAAATTCTAGCTGAGATTTTTAAACTCTATCTTAATTAGATTTATTGGCTTAATAATGGATTTGCATGTTTCTAAGATTGGTTTCATGTGGGGCTTATAAATTCTGATTTGTGTTTCCTCTTTTGAATTGGGTTCACGATCCTGAAAGTTTGAATTAATAGTTGTTTCTAGTTGATTAAATTTCTGTTGTCATTGGTCCGCATGTTCAGATTAACTCATATAATATTGTCAATTATTCTGGTTATGGTAGTGCACAGATTTTTTATTCTTGACTTGGTAACCCATCCATGCTTGCATTAAAGTTTTGAATTTATACAAACTGAACTTGTTAACGGTCTAAGATTGTTTCTGCGATTTTCCAGTGTGAACGGGGAAATCTGGGTGGCTTCTCTGTTCTGAAATTACTTGGCTGACTAACTGAAATTTTGATATATATATTTATCTTCCTTTGGGATAATTTCTGTACTAAACAGAATTAGTTTGCTGGTACTAGAAACCACATGGGGGCTGACAATGAACCAGGTTCGGCAGGGCATGCCGGGCCCAGACTAGCCTGCGGCTGGGCTAGTGCAGGCCTGACAACTCTCTGCTAGGCCGGGCCAAGTCTGCCCAGAGCAGACCCAGCTGATTGGGTCGGCTGGGTACCTGAACAGCCTTCATACTGGGTTGACAGGCCCGTCTGCCTGGCCTGTCAAGCCATATAAGCCACTCGGCTGGGCAAGTGGGTATTACGAAAAAAAAAATTGTTAACAGGTTTGCAAACCCAGCTGACTGTTAGTCGGCTGGGCATGCGTATTTGGGCTGGCTGGCAGCCCAGCCAAACCCAGTTTCGGCTGGCCTGCCAGGTCCCTGTGTCCTTGCATAGGCCCACTCCTTTGTCGGCTGGGCAGGGTGTTTCAAAAAAAAAAAAAAAATATATATATATATATATATATATATATATATATATATATATATATATATATATATATATATATATATATATATATATATATATATATATATACCAAATTATTTTCTGTTAAGTATGCGTCATCATTCAGTTTCTTTTTCATGTTTACCATGCTTACATTTTGAAGGTGCAGATGCATGTGTGCGTCATTTGCTGATGGCTTAGGGTTTAATGTATATTATGCCCTGTCGTGGGTGTGATATAGGTTATGAATGCATGTAGTTGCAAGTTAATCATGCACAATACCTCTAACTGTATAACTTGAACAAAATTAAGTTTGATTTGTGAATTCTTAGATTAGTGATCGAGTTCAAGTGGGCTTATTGCATGCAAGGGAATGGGATACCCTTGTGATTGCATCTAGTCGGTCATACCTAGTTCGAATGTGATGTACGGTTGTATTCATGAACATGTGCATACTTGGAAGGATATGTTTTGCATATACATAACTGTATGCATGTTCACATGTTTAATGAAATTGAATCATAAAGGAGAGAAAGCATGTTATATGAATTTTGTTGGCTCGTACACATGGTTAAATTGATATATATGGATGTGCATCAGAATGCATATGACTATTATTGTTGCATGCACATTGTTATGTCGGCATACATGAATGTGTATTGAAAGCATGTTGACATTATGTTATATGTGGCATAGTGTTATGGTTTTTGCATATGATGCATCGATGATTGAAATGAATCATCGTGGACCGGGTGGGCCTCGAGCTGTGGTTTGCTCCTTTATTTATTTTAAATACATCACAAAAATCACATTAATATTTTGCACTGCATTGCACTGTTCTATGTGTTTCCACGGGCGGGAGTCTCGTGATGGCTCTCGCAGGGGTAGATGCGAGTTGTTGCCTTTGTTTGTATGTTGAATTGCAAATTAAAGAAATGAGATAATAATAATCTAATAAAAAAAGAACAATATAATGTACTTTCTAAGATGTCTCGTCGAGAGTACGAGACTCTTGGAGTTGCGGTTTTGGGAAAACCACGATGATACAAAAACTTCGTGCACACTATTGATTACTCTTGAACCCGATATTGCGGTTCTTTCTCCCGACCACGATTTTAGGGAGAATCCGCCACTTTGCCTAGGGGTGGTGTGTAGACACAGCTGTTGTTTTGGTATACCAAAAAAAGTGACACTTGTGGATGGGTGGTCTCTGGTGTCTCCGACATTAGATGGGTGGTCTAATATTCTGAAAGTTGTTTCGGTCAAGGGTTAAGTTTGGAAACCGAGTAATAAAATACAAATTGTGTGCTAAGCTAATCTGGTAATCTAACTTGACCTCGGAGATTTTACCCGTTTGGTGTATCCGCGGGCAACAATAATTAAAAAAGGAGAAACCTAAATTATGTGCATTTAATAGGGACATGCATATGAAAATAAAGTTCTAATAAAAGGTTATAATTTACTCATGTATTGCACTGAAGCCATGCATATTCCTGTTATGCACTAGATCATTGCATGAATGCATGTTTACCTATTCCTTTAACTGTTAAATGTGGGTGAATGATAATGTTGTTCCCTAATGCATGTTAAATGATTGCATTGCTTAAATGGTGATTCCTAATATTTATTAAATGTTCTCTCATGCTTAAAAATTGTCTCTATTGCATGAATGCTTAATCGAATGATAAATTTGTCAAAATTGCTTACCTTTAAGGTATTGCATGAATTCCTATCTGTATTCTTTATGGTCGTTTGATTCATTAGAGAGATTCGTACACAGAATTTCTCGGATTCTGATACCCTACTTTTGTTGTTTTTCACAGACTCAGAAGACCAGTGAAGTGACTCGTTTCTGAGAGAGCGACGATTGTTACACGTTTGCTAAACTGTTTCACAGAGTGACATTGTGACTCTACTTTTCTTTCCTTTTCGTTTCATTTAATTGTCATTGCACTTCAATTTTATTATGCAATTGTCTCGAGACCATTATTGCTTAATTAATAAAATTTGGTTTGATTTGGTATGAATGATAATTGTAAGATCACTTGTGGTTGGTTGGGTTATCCAATGGTGAGTGGAACTGTAAAGGGCCCGGGTCTCTGAGAATGTTTCTACAATGGTTTTAAAAAAAAAAACTGCATTTTCAAAGGGTATGAGTTGGGGCCGTTACAGGTTTGGTATTAAAGCCACCACAAAATCTTACACTTTTATCATCTTTTTAGCATTAAGTTTTTAAAATTTTGGTAAGTGAGCTCTGTCCTAAAGCGTCAGCAAGTCGTGCCTTGTGCTCTAGAGCAGTCTCCTTCACTGGTAAGGCTATTTAATACTTTTATTTAAGCATGTAAATTTAGTGTGCTTAATTGTATTCATAGTTTAATTCTCTTTTGGTGTGAATTAAAAATCTTGATTTGATAATATGAATGAAATTGTTCGGGATCAATCCTAAGGGGGTAGGATCGATAAGGGTTTAATCTTTTTATAAAAAAATTTGCACATGTAGATGTATGGACGTAGGGGTGCTTCGTCTTCTTCTGGTGCTCCCACAAAGTGGCAGGAGCAAATGGATTTTATGATGAATGCCCTCCATACTCTGACTGAGACCATGACAACGCAGGCGGTGCTGACAGCTCAGGCAGTGCAGGCGGCACACGCTGCACAGGCGGCGCATGCAACTACCTGCATCCGTCCCCCTGAGGTGATTCCGAACCCCGGTGGAGCTTCTTACGAGCGATTCTTGAAGTTGGATCCGCCAACTTTTCAGGAAAGGTCGACCCAGAGGCAGCTGAGAGCTGGGTCGAAGAGACTGAGCGAGCGTTTGACGTCCTATCAGTCCCCGAGGATAGGAAGATTGCATTTGACATGTACCGTCTAAAGGGCAATGCCAAGAAGTGGTGGGACACCCTGCAAAGAGTGAAGTTCGCCGACATGGACGTGGTTCCCTAGGAGGTGTTCAAGGAGGAGTTTCTGGACACTTACTTTCCCTCTTACATCGAGGAGTAGATGCAACAAAGGTTCCTCAACTTGACTCAGGGGAACATGAGTCTGGTGGACTACACCACTATATTCCGGAATCTCGAGAGGTACTGCCCGAACCTCTTCAAGAATGAGAAGGCGAGGGCGATGAAGTATGTACGCGGGCTGAAGGACGGACCTCAAGTACGGGTGTTGGGAGGCCGACCCACTACACTGGCGGAGGCGATTGAGACTGCGACGGTCCTGAACGAGGAATGAGAGAGGTTCAGGGGCAACTCGCAGAATAAGGGCAACAGTGAAAGTAGCTCGACTGGTAGTGCGAGGAAGAACCCACCCGCAAGTGAGAAGGAGCAGGGAGGCAAGAGGCAATAGACCTAGGGAGGACATCAGTAAGGCGCGCAAACAGAGACAACCTCAGCAGGGGAAGGCCCAATTAGTGTGCCGCAGGTGCAACAAAAGCCATCCTCCGAGTTTTTGCCCGATGTTCAAGGAGGTTTGTTTCCAGTGCAAGCAACCTGAACACATTGCTTCTTACTGTCCGAACAAGCCAACGGCTCAGGAAGGACAGCACTAGCAACTGCCACAATAACAGCAACGGAGGTGTCAGGAGCAGCAGGGTCAGCGAATGACCAACGGGAGAGTCTATGCCATTACGGTTACCACACTGATTTGATCGAAGGTATCGTCCTAGTTGCCGATCATTAGGCTCGTATGATATTTGATTCTGGTGCTACCTACGCCTTTTCAACACGTTCTAATTTCGAGGACAAAATTCTTTTAAGGGGGTAGGGATGTAATATCGTGTATTTTCGTACTTAGTCATTTCATGAGATTTTCGAAAATTTGGCTAAGTCTGGGAGAGAAATAATTTAAGGCACAATTTTTAGACTAATGTCTTGGAGTCTGGGCTTGGCCCATATCCCATCGACTAGGTCGTAACGCGCCAATCGAAGCGAGATAAAGAGTTTTATTTTTGACCTTTAAATTCAAGCAAAATTCGGGTTATTTTTGGGCGAAATTCGGAATTTGATATTTGTGTAATATTTCGTTGGATGCGTCTCAAAATTCTGAATGCAACAATATTTTACTTTTCTGATTTCGAGTTTCGGTTGGCCCGAAAATCGCGTTTTTTCAAAAAAGGAGCAGTTTGTCGATCTGGATCCGAAGCTGGATCGGATTGGATCCAAGGCATATGATATTAATTATTATGGATTTGGATCTTATTTGAGACCTACTTAAATCTGGATTTAATCCAGATCTTGATCCATTTTCGTTTTGGGTATGGGTTTGGATTTTTGGATCTGGATCCAAATCCAAGCCCCATGTTTTTCCAACTTTAAATTCAATATAAAGCTTTAATTTTGGTTTTAATAAGGTTAAGATGCCTTTTGGGTTAATTTGGTTATTTTTGGAAGTTTTTAGCTAATTTTAATTAATTAATAATTAATTAATTAAATAAATAAATAAATAAATAATATTAATTCCGAAATTTATTTCAGGGCTGAGTAGGACTCCTCAAAAGAGTCCTTATTCTTACTTAAGAAAGGATAAGAGAGAGTTTTAAAAGAATTGGAAGTTTTTTTAGAAAAGTCAACAAAAGGAGTTGGAAATTTTTGGTAACAAGAGATAGAGTTCCAAAATTTTTGGAAACCCTCTCTCTCCAGCCCTTTTAGAATAAAGGGCTGGAGAAGGGGGAAAGTCACCTCCTCTCCCTCACTTTATAAAAGAAAAAAAAAAGAAAGGGGAAAGAAAAGAGAGAAAAGAGAAAGAAAGAAGGGAGAGAGGAGAGAGAGAAAGGAAAAGAGGGAATAAAGGAAGAAGAAGAAGGGGAGCCTTCTTCTCCAACAGCCCCTTTTCCGCCACTGTTTCTCACTATTCTTTCGATTTTCAATAAGGTACGAGTTTTTCTTTTGATTTCGAATAAGAAAGGGAGCATAGATTCTTATCCCATGCAATATTTTGGCAAAGCCAAGGAGAAAGATTAAAATCTGAATGATACATGGTTAAAATAAATGGATTTCTTTTCATCTCTTTCAAAATGTGTTGGAAATACATATATGTGAGTATATGTACACACACACACACATATATATATATAAGTATATATGTACGGTGGAAGTGTTATTCAATTTATTTCTGAGTATGTTCAAGTTCATGTTAAAATGAAAATCATGTGCTAAACAAACTTGTGTTACTATATATCTATTCTTTGATCATATAAAAATCTAATAGAACACATAAATCAATCGGTCATTTTAGAGTGACCATATACAAATCATTGGATTTGGAATCCAAACCAGCGCTGGTCGTGGGGCTGGTTGTGCTTAATCCGATGCCTTTGAAATGTTCAAAAGCGGCTTGGCACAGGATTAGGCTATGTCACGAATTCTGAAACAGACCCCCCACATTCTGGTATAATCTTAGCCCATGATTTGAAATGTAATTCTTTGAAGAAGAAAAAAAGAGACAAAGAATATCATATTATGCCCTATTTTGATGTACATGTGACCAACTTAGTGCACTCAATTCCAACATAGATTTAACTAAACCTAACCCTGTTTAGTCCAAGTGAATCCCAGATCTGAACATATGCTACTTAGATCCAACAGAAGATTCTTATATAAAAAAAAAGAATTCAAGCATAAGGATTGCATCGGTACAATAATGATATAAAAGAAAAACAAATAATGTCGAAAAATAATTTGGTTTATATATTTCAGTAGGGAGGATTGCATTACCCCCCAATCAGAAAGCGAATTAGGAACCAACGCTTCTAATTGTCAAAATGCATAAACTGTCCTTTGTTTAATTCACTAAAAAAAACATAGCTCTCACAAAATATTGATCTAAATCTATAACTAAGCTAGGAAAAAGGAACCTAATCAGAGAAGCTTGAATCTGATTGAATGTATTAAGAATTTAAGACTGCACCTTGTTCATTCAATATATATATATATATATACACACACCTATACAAAATAAAGGGGGTTTTAAAAAGAGAGGGAATAAGGGGCTGCCCGGCAGCCAGCCGAGCCAGGCCCTGGCAGTAGCCATCATAGGCCCTGACAGGGCCTGTGCACTGGCTGGCCTGGCAGTCCAGCATATTACCCGGGAGGGGGGGGGGGGGGAGGGGCGGCACTGCCAGGGTCTGCCCAGACCAGACCCAGCCGATTCTGGTCGGCTGGGCTTGTTTGGGACCCCAGCTCGACTGGGTCGGCTGGGTGTAAACCCCTTTAGAAAAAAAATTATATATATATATATATATATATATATATATATATATATATATATATATATATATATATATATATGAATGAATCCAACACGGTGTGTGTGTGTTTTCAATCCGGGGAAAATTAAATCACACATGCAAACAAATCTTTTTCGTTGATCTTACTATGAAAGTATACACTTTGATTTTTATCTATATGATGAGCATAACCTTTCATGGGCTATGTCTATGTATTGTGTTGAGTGCAAATTTAGTGAAACCATGCCTTGACAGTCATATGTGAATTTAGTGAAAATATGCCTTGATAGTCATATGTGGATTTAGTGAAACCATGCCTTGACAGTCATATGTGAACTTAATGGAAACATGCATTGACAGGTAAGAGCAAACATAATGAAAATATGCATTGACAGTCATATGCAAACCTAATGGAAACATGCATCTACAGGTAAATGCATATTCAATGAAAACATCTCATTGACAGTCATATATACACTTGAAATTATGCATATTCAAACGGAAGCATGCATTGGCAAGTATATGAATACTTAAAGGAATTATGCCTTAATGTGAATATGTGTATGCAATGCAAGTGTGCAATTGACATGAGTATGCATAATGAAGGCAAGTGTGCAGTTGATTTAAAGAATGAACATTAAATGAAAGCTTGCATTTATTACTAGCATATGAAATGAAATAAAACATGCTTATGAATATTTTTGTGCCATGTGCATAGCTAAAGAGTTGAGTATATGAATGTGCATTTGCAAGGCATGTAATTTGTGTCATAAATGGCATATTGCTTTGGTTTTTGCTTATGGTGCATCGATAATACAAGTGGATCATCATAGGCCTGAAGAGCCTTGAGCACTAGATGCTCCTTTATTTACTGTTAAATGCATCGCAAAAATCACATTTATTTTTATTGCATTGCACTGTTTTATGTGTTTCCACAAGCGAGAGTCCCGTGATGGCTCTCGCAGGGGTAGATGTGAGTTGTTGCCTTTGTTTGCATGCTGAATTGCAAATTAAAGAAATGAGATAATAATAAATTAATAAAAACAAAAGAACAATATAATGTAATTTCTAAGATGTCTCGTCAGGAGTACGGGACTCTTAGAGATTCGGTTTTGGGGGACCATGATGATACAAAAACTCCATATGCATTATTGATTTACCCCTGAACCCAATATTGAGGTTCCTTCTCCTGGCCACGGTTTTAGGGAGAATTCGTCACTTTGCCTTGGAGGGGTGTGTAAACACAGCTGTTGTTTTGGTATAACAAGAAAAATGACACTTATGGATGGGTGGTCCCTAGTGTCTCAGACATTAGATTGGTGGTCTAATGTTCTGAAGGCTGTTTCAGTCGAGGGCTAAGTTTGAAACCTAGTAATAAAATATAAATTGTGTGCTAAGCTACCCTGAGAACCTAACTTGACCTCAGAGTTTTTACCTGTTTGGTGTATCCGCCGGTAACGGTAATTAAAAAGAGGAACTTAAATTGTATACATTTAATAAGGACATGCATATAAAAAAAAATCCTAATAAGAGGTAATAATTTACTCATACTTTACACTGAAGCTATGCATATTCCTTCTATACATTAGATTATGCATGTTTACCTGTTCTCTTAACTGTTAAATGTTGGTGAATGCTTAATGTTGTTCCCTATTGCTTAAATTGTGATCTCTGTTACTTATTAAATGTTCTCTCTTGCTTAATAATTGTCTCTAATGCATAAATGCTTAATCAAATTACGAATTTGTCTTAATTGCATACCTCTAAAATACAACAACAACAACAACAACAACAACAACTACGCCTTCATCCCAAAACAATTGGGGTCAGCGATATGAACCAAAAAGAAATTCATTTTGGGTCTTCCACATGAATCCTTTTCCTCCAATCATTTCTATCCAACGCCATGTCCTCGGTGAGGTTCAAAGTATTCATATCCTTTCCTATCATCTCCATCCAAGTCTTCCTAGGCCTACCCCGACCTCTTTTAACTAATATATTTTCTCATTTCTCCAACCTTCTAACTGGAGCATCATTAGGCCTTCGCCGAATATGTCCAAACCACCGTAAACGATTCTCTCGCATCTTATTTTCAATGGGTGCAACACCTACCTTCTTACGTATCTCTTCGTTCCGAATCTTATCTTTTATTGTATTTCCACACATCCATCTAAGCATCCGCATCTCAGCTACACTCATTTTTTGAATATGATGTCTCTTGGCAGCCCAACATTCCGTACCATATAGTAAAGCAGGTCTAATAGTCGTCCTATAAAACTTTCCCTTCAACCGCAATGGCATTCTACGATCGCACAGCACTCCAGTAGCACTTTTCCATTTCATCCACCCAACCTTTATCCTATGATTTACATCTCCATCAATTTCTCCATACTTTTGAATGATGGATCCCAAATATTTGAAATAATCATTCACCGGTATATCTTGCTCACCAAGCTTCACTACACTCCCATCACTACTTCGTTGCTTACTAAACCGACATTCCATATATTCAGTCTTACTCTTACTCAACTTAAAACCTCTAGCTTCCAATGTCTGTCTCCATAATTCTAACTTAGCATTAACCCCAGCTCTAGACTCATCAATCAAAACAATATCATCAGCAAACAACATACACCACGGTACATTTTCTTGAATTGATCTCGTAAGTTCATCCATCACTATCGCAAATAGGAAAGGGCTTAAAGCAGATCCTTGATGTAACCCAACCGTTATCGGAAAATTGGTTGTCACCCCTCCACAAGTGCGGACATTGGTTACTACTCCTTCATACATATCTTTAATTATACTAATGTACTTGAGAGAAACACCTTTCTTCATCATTGTCCACCAGAGAACGTCCCTAGGTACTCTATCGTATGCCTTCTCTAAATCAATAAAAACCATATGCAAATCTTTGTTCATCTCTCTATATCTTTCAATAAGTTGTCTAAGAAGATGTATAGCTTCCATAGTTGATCTTCCAGGCATAAAACCAAATTGATTCTCCGATATCATGACAACCTTCCTCAACCTAGACTCAATCACCCTCTCCCAAAGTTTCATAGTATGACTCATGAGTTTTATACCACGATAGTTTGTGCAATCTTGTATATCACCCTTATTCTTATATAAAGGCACCAAAGTACTCTTCCTCCACTCATTAGGCATCTTATTTGTTCGCCAAATCAAGTTAAAAAGATTTGTCAACCATTCTAAACCTTTCTCTCCCAAGCATTTCCAAGCCTCGATAGGTATACCATCTGGGCCAACTGCCCTTCTTGATTTCATTTTCTTCAAAGCCTCTGCAATTTCTTTCTTTTGAATCTTGCGCATGAAGTCACGATTTATCTCATGAAAAGGAATGGAGAAGTCTCCAAGATCTTGAGCATGACTATCATTAAATAGCTTATCAAAATAATCTTTCCATCTCTCCTTAATCTCCTCATCTTTGACTAAAACCCTTTGCGTTTCATCTTTGATACATCTAACCATACCCAAATCCTTCGATTTCCTATCTCTCATCTTTGCAAGCCTATAAATATCCTTCTCGCCTTCTTTGGTATCCAACTTGTCATAAACCTCCTTATATACCTTAGCCCTCGCGTTTCGAACAACTTTTTTAGCTTCATTCTTTGCTATCATATACTTCTCCAAATTCTCATTATCACGACTCTTACTTAGATTTCTATAACACTCTCTTTTAACCTTAATAGCTAATTTGACATCCTCGTTCCACCATGATGTATCCTTACCTAGTGGTGCACCGCCTTTAGACTCACCCAATACCTCCTTAGCTACTTTTCTCATACCACCCGCTATCTTATTCCACATTGATTCTGAATCCTCCTCGAGACACCAATCAACTTCCTTAACTACCTGCTCTACAAACATTCCTTGTTTAGCTCCTTTCAGTGCCCACCACTTAATTCTAGGATCTATCCTATGTCTATCCCTTTTGCGGCATTGTCTAATTCTAAGATCTAAAATTAAGACTCTATGTTGTGTAGCTACACATTCTCCTGGTATAACCTTACAATCGATGCAACAACCCCTATCTCTCTTTCTAAGTAGGAAAAAATCTATTTGACTCGTATTAACCCCACTTTTAAATGTTACTAGGTGAGACTCCCTCTTCCTAAACCAAGTGTTTGCTAAGATCATATCATAGGACAAACAAAAATCTAAAATCCTTTCTCCACTTTCATTTCTTTCTCCTATACCATAGCCTCCAGGGATATTCTCAAATCCATCCCTACTAATGCCTACATGTCCATTAAGGTCACCGCCGATGAAAAGCTTTTCTCCATAAGATGTCTCTTGCACTACTCCATCTAAATCTTCCCAAAATTGATGCTTAATGGAATCATCTAAACCTACTTGAGGTGCATAAACACTAATAATATTAATAATATCCGTACCTAATACTAATTTAATAAGTAAAATTCTATCACCCTTCCTACGGACCTCAACTACATTATCTATAAACTGACGACTCATAACAATCCCTACTCCATTCCTATTCCTATTTATTCCTGTATACCAAATCTTATATCCCCAAGGTTCTATCACTTTAGCTTTCTCACCTACCCATTTGGTCTCTTGAAGACATAAAATATCAATCTTTCTCCTACACATAACATCTACTAACTCTACCAACTTACCAGTTAAAGACCCTATGTTCCAAGTGGCTAACCTAATTTTATGGTCTTGGACTAACTTCTTTACCCCCACCCGTCCAACAAAGTGAGGGAACCCTTGCCTATTTGACACCACACCCGGGCGCCGGTGTGACGCGTCGCTTCTGGGCGACGACCTAGCAACCCTTGCACATTTATCACTGCCTCCGGGCCTAGAGAGTACAGCGCGTCGCTCTGTAGGGAACGCCCCAACGAAATTCTCATATTGGTTCATTTTCATAGGATATGACAAAGTTTTTATGCTGGCTGTCACAGGCCTACCGCAACCCTCCTCCTTTATCCGGGCTTGGGACCGGCATACCTCTAAAATATTGCATGAATTTTTATCTGTGTTTTTTATGCTCATTTATTTATTAGAGGGATTCGTACGCAGAATTCCTCGGATGTCTGACACCCTACTTCTGTGTTTTTTCACAGTGGCAGGGGATCAGTGAAGCGACTCGCTTCTAGGAGAGCTACGAGTGTCACACTTTTGCTTGACAGTTCACAGATGAACAACGTGACTCCGTTTTTCTTTATTTACTTTTATGTCATTTAAATAGCTCTGATATGTCTCTTGCAATTATTGTTAAACACTCATTCTTTCATAATTAATAAATAATGAGTTGCTATGGTTTGAGGTGATAAATGTAAGATAACTTAATGTGTTTGGTTATCCAATTGCGAGTGAAACTGTAAACGCCCCGGGTCTCTCGGAATGTTTCCACACTTGTTTAAAAAAAAATCGCATTTTCAAGGTATATGAGTTGGGGTCGTTACAAAGTTTGAGGGGGAGTGTTAATATATATATATATATATATATATATATATATATATATATATATATATATATTATGTAATTCATTTGTAATACCCGATAGGGGTATTTTTGTCTTTTTACATAATTGTTTATAAAAACAACTATTTACTAATTAGGATTTTTTATCTTTTTATTTTTTTCTTTTTCTTTTCTTAAATCCCTTTTTTGTACATGCATTGGGGGTCCCACATAGAGTTGTTGGGACCCCCAACGGTCACAAATGTGACCGTTGAGGGCTCCCAACGACTCTATGGGGAGCCCCCAGTGGCTCTCTCTCTTGCTCCATTTTTTGTATAAATAGTGGTCATTCCCCCTTGTATTCTCTATGCCTTTCAAGGCTTCATCCAATAAATATTTCATTATTTTTATGCTTGTATAGCCTTTTTAGGCTTTCATATTGTCCCATTGTGGACTTCTTGTTTGAATGCCATAGTGCTTGTCCATTGTTGGACTTTGTGAATGCTTGTGCATTCTTGGGTTATACTTCCGCCTATTTCATTACAATTACACGGTTGCACCCTTGCATGATGTTATGTCAATGCATTTGTTTTTATGGATGATAAATGTATCTATATAACTGGACAAACCTAGATTAATGATTTCTTTCTAATTCTTTTATTGCAGGCCGGGGCTCTTGTGCAAGTCTATATTGATGGAACTGTTTTAGTGACACATGGTGGTGTTGAGATGGGCCAGGGACTTCACACAAAGATTGCTCAAATTGCAGCATCCTCTTTTGATATTCCTGTCAGTTCAGTTTTTGTATCAGAGACAAGTACTGATAAAGTAAGCATATACAGATCCACACATGCACACACAATCATGCAATCATGTGTGTGTCCCTGTTTTTCTATCTATACATAGTTGATAATATCTACTGCTTGGGTGAACAATTCATTAGTATAGCTATGCAGAAACGCTGAAATTTTTATACCCTTGTTTTCACAACTGTAAGCTCAAGAGAAACTGTCTGTACTATTACAGGGAAATACAGCAGTAACCCCTATAACAGTCCCTCCCATTGACTGGGTAGATTCTTTTTTTGGTACGAGCAAGCTGGTGAGGTAGACCCTGGTGTTATTTGCACCTGAGACCCCTTTATGTGTGCCTACCAATCCAGTTTCTGCATTCAACTACTTCCACTTAGTTCTTTCTCTCATATTTTTGCCAAATATGGATTTATGGTTTGTGAATATCATTAGGATGACACAGAGAACACATGTAAACGTGAGTTTTCAAGATCTATTTGAATCAATAATGATAATTAGGGGCATGTATCTTTTGTATGAGCAAGCACAGAACAAAAGAATGAGGAACTCTATCATGTGAAACAATGCAAGTCTATAAATGATGGATTTAGGCACCTCTCGATGAATGTACCAACCATGCTCCTCCGTGAAGTCTAGATGTGTCATATGAACGTTCATCCAGGGATCTTTTCTGTGATTTTGTTAGAGGCTGTATCTGCAGCTTGTAAAGTAAGTCAGATATAGTCAAAAGGAATCTAGAACAATATCATTCCCTGTGAAGTACCTTTAGCAAGTGTTATAGGCATTTTTCTCTATTTTCCCATAAATGATGGTGATACCTTTAGGGTGCATAATTTCTATATTATTATGAAAAAGTATGCTGATAAAGAAATAAGTCACCATATCTATGTAGTCAAAAGCCCCGACTAGGCACTGACTAGTCCACCTAGTCGGTCTAGGCGTAAGTAAAATGCCTAGGCTTTGCAATTCCTAGGTGGGTACCTTAAAAGGTACAATTTTTTCTGACTAGGCATCGACTAAGGTGCCTAGTCGGTGACTAAGCTGCCTGCACCTAGACACGAGGGCAGTTTAGTCATTTATTATTCTTACATATATATTGTTATTTGTTTTGTATATATATGTGCCTGTGTTTGTTCTGTGAAATCGTGAAAACATGCTTTTATATATATATATATATATATATATATATATATATATATATATATATGTGTGTGTGTGTGTGTGTGTGTGTGTGTGTGTGTGTGTGTGTGCTACTTTGCTTTTGGGATTTTTTCTATGCTACGGACAACCTTGCTTACAACACTGGTTGAGACAAGTCACTTACATAGGATAGTGACTCCTGATTGACCTTCCTGATGTGAATTAGGAGCATGTGGCATCTATGAACATTTGGTCATTTCATATAAACCCTAATTTGTATAAAACTTTGGATGGAAATTGCATTAAAATTCATTTGAAACTTGCTGAATTTTAATTTATTCTGTGCATGGAGATGCTGTAAATACCTTGAACTATTTTAACATTTTGTGCTGATTATTATTGGATTTAATCACCTTAGCAAAGTACAGTTCTGTTTCCTGATTGATGTTAATTAGGGGGTTGTTTTTTCTTTTGGATTTTAGATTCTCTTGCATTGCTGAACTTTTTTTAGAATTCACAACTTCATGTGAATCAAACAGCGTTTGAAAACTTTGTGCATCTTTTCATATTGGCTTTGTTGATTTCCTTTTTCTTTTTCCTTCTACTTTGAGATTTCTTGTCATGGTAAGAGAATGTGTTTGCTATTTCAGGTCCCAAATGCATCACCTACTGCTGCTTCTGCAAGCTCTGATATGTATGGAGCGGCAGTTTTGGATGCTTGTGAGCAAATAATGGCACGCATGAAACCTATAGCTTTGAAGAATGAGCACAGATCCTTTGCAGAGGTAATTGTGCCAAAAATATTGTTCTGTTATGAAGTAAATTCAAGCATCATTATTTCATGAACAATGATTGATGCACATGCATATTTTTAATGCAACTTTAAACATGCTTTCAAGGTTTTGAGCCTTTTGGCAAAGAATCATCTCTATTTTGATGTTCAAGTATATGGAATCCCCAACGAGTCAATTGCTACACCATTCTTCTCTCCTACAGTAACATAACACCTGAAGTTTAATAAATTCTTTTTTAACCTTAAAAAAGGTAGTGTGAAATGCTTTATCACGTCTTCCAAGACCTTGAAACCATTAATGGCTTTTATATGATAGATGTTCATGAATCATGGTTGGTTCTTCCCTCCTAATCCTGATTATTGCTTTTGCCATCCAAGATAACTGTGATATTTGTGTTTCAAAGATTCTTTATGTTCTAAAAGAATTGTAGATAGCTAAATTATTTTGTTGCCTTCTGCATTATCAGCTTGCAAGGACATGCTTTCTTGGAAGGATTGATCTATCTGCGCATGGTTTTTACATTACCCCGGATATTGGGTTTGATTGGAAAATTGGTAAAGGGAAACCATTCAATTACCATACCTATGGTGCTGCATTTTCTGAGGTTGAAGTGGATACTCTAACAGGGGATTTCCACACAAGAGCAGCACATATTGTCATGGATCTGGGATATTCACTCAATCCTGCCATTGATGTTGGACAGGTATAGTGTTACATGCTATTTACTTACTGCATCACATTTTCATACATATGGCTTTACATAAAGCTATCATTAATTAATTTGCTTTGAACACTTATGAAATTATTATTGCATTATGTGATATAAGAAAGCTATGTTGTAATAATCTGAGATCATCTGCAGTTTCATGCTTATGTACTCGCATTATTATTAATAACACATTTATATAGGCACCTTAAATTCTCCTTTTCCTGCAAGATTATGTTGAGATCCATGTTTCATTTACAAGTGTCTTCCGTCTTTTCTTTCACCTTAGTAATGCATTCAATAATGTATTTGTTTCTTTCTAAGGGATGCTCCCACTCATCCAGATTGGATTCTATTTTGGATTCCATCCAACTATCCAAGTTCACAACTTGTTCTGGATGGCTCTACTGTCTAAATATCTCTTAAAGAGGAAATAAGCCTAAGTATATGTGTTATACATTTTGAGTGCTACCCCTCTATGTGTACATGTCATTATTCTTGGGGGTATTCTTGTAAAGTAGCTATAGGGGTAAAGTAGCCCAACAGCCAGAATGATTAATGAAATGAAAAAGAGCTCACACACCTCACACAAGAGGCTAAACACAACCCAAAAATGGGCTCAATCACAAGGGCCAAGAGAACACACTTAAAACATAAATCTATTATGTGAAATGCACAAAGAATGCATGAGTTACAAAGGAAAAATATGCCCCATATTTATACACAAGGGAGTGAGAGGCTCCCATTCTAGCTGTTTGGGTGATCCCAACAGCTAGATTTCTAGCCGTTTGGGAGCTTGTAAACACCTCAAATTTTCCAAGTCCATTCCTGGACACCCCTCTTTTACAGATGCCAACCCCTTTAGTACAATGTAGGAGTCTAACCCCTAGGATCATTCCAATTTAGGTATCATTTCACCTCATTTTACCAAAAAAAACTATAATTTTGCCCCTAGGTAACCCTAGGTCCTTGTCAGTTAGGCCCACCCAAACTCATTGTAAGATTAGAAGAGCTAGAATATCAATCATTTCTAGCTTCCCTGAACTCACAATGAGTAGACCCTGTTTATTTCAGTTAAATTTGGTTCATTTCATGTGAAATAAGCTCATTTCTAGCTCAAACTCAATCCAATTGTCCCATAATTAGTCAATTTCAGTAGATCCTATTCCTCTGTGTTTAGCTTTAGCTCATCAAGAGTTCAAGTGGTCCAATTTCAGTTCAAACTTGTTTTTCCACATTGTTGGAGTTCTTTTTTAACTTAATTCAGCTCATTTCAGGCAGAATTGAACTAACCCTGGTTAACCTAGCTAGGATTTAGTTTGTTTAAGCTCTGTTTTAGTTCATCTTAGTTCAGTTGATTGTGGTTTTAGTTCAAACCCAGTGTTTTGTTCACTACAACTAGTAGACTCTCGTTGCTTACTTCACTCTATAGTAAATTTCTCACCATTTCACTTAGAATTGTGTCTATTTTCAATTATTTGGTTTGGGAATCTAGTTGAGATAGTGTCTTCTTAGTTCACCTGAGTTCAGGAACCTTAGAACCCCGTTCAAGCCGGTTCAAACTTTGTTTTTCTAAGTGTCACTCTTCACTCTACTTCACTATCACTGTCCACTTACACTTGTTTTTAAAAGTTACCTATCAGTGAAATAAAAAAACACTTTAAAAACAAGGGGATTTTAGCTTAGCCAAGGCGTGGGACCCAGAGAGGGCCCCACCTCACGCCCCTGTCTAGGAGGGCAAAATCGTCTATATTCTTGGTCATTTCTTAATCAGGGGCAGAATGGTCATTTTTTTAGTGAACATGAGTGGTTACTTTTGGAAAATTTTCATGGTCTTCTAGAGGTATCCTGTTCTCAAATCCTAGAAGTGTAGTGATTTTTTGGAAAGTCTTAGTTTTCACTCACCAAAGTCTTGTTATATCCCAGTTTATCCTGTTTTCTGTCAAACCCTAGAGTTGCGAAGGGACCACCACATAGAAAGGCACTAGCTGGTTTAGCCCAGATGAGCCTAGGTCAGGTAGGCTTGAACCCACTCTACAACTGGACCCACCTTGTGAGCCATTTAGAGGGGCAGTTTGGCCAATTTCTAAGACAGGAGTAATTTCTAGTCTGGACTCAGATCAATTTTGTTATCTGATATTTTGTCCGTATCCGAGATCCAACCCATGTGTCAATCTGGACGTTGGATACCTGATCTGATGTCCATTATCCGTTTCCTACTTTGGACCTGGATCTTTTTATCCAATCTGCTTTGTTATCTGTATCCAAGGTCCATTTTGTTTTTAGATCTGGATCTTTACATTAGATATCCAGGGTCCACCCATCAATCATTTACTATTCAGGATCCATTCTTCAATTTTTATCCAATATCTGGGATCCGTCTCCACCATCTTATCTTTGATCCAAGATCTAATTCCTAATTCTATCTTTGATCCAAGATCCATTTTATCTGCCTTATCATATCCAGGATCCATTTTTTATCTGTTTTACCAAGATCCAGGATCTATTTTCTAATTTTATCAAGATCCAGTATCCATTATAAAAAGCTTATCCTTGATCCAGGATCTGTCCACCATTTTTCAGCATGGATCATGCTTATTGTCTGAGATCCAAATCGATTTGTCATTTAAAACTTTGGATGCAAATCTGAATTCAAAATTTTCTTCTGATCCAGTCTTCAACCTAGGTTCAAAAATTGATTTAAAAGTCATTTGAACCTAATACTTTTACATTTTAAGATTTGGTATTTTGAAATATCTTTTTCAAAAACAATGTGTGCCAGATCTAGATCCAGATTGGATTTTTGATAGGTTTGGATCCCAAAATGGATCTTAGATCCAATCCAAACTAGATGGATCCCAAAATGTATCTAGAAATCATTACGAAAGGAAAGTCTACTTCAGCAATGGTAGACTCCGTGGCCACACACAATTTTGTCTCGCGATAAGAGACAGAGCGGTTAGGCATGAAGCCTGGGCCAAAGCAGAGGACCATTAAAACGGTGAACTCTGAGGCCAAGCCCATCCTTGGTGAAGCAAGGGATGTGGCTATCCAAATTGGGAGTTGGGCCGGCAAGGCCAACTTCTCTGGGGTGCCCCTGAACGATTTTAAGATGATTTTGGGTACGGAGTTTCTGTGCAGCCAGAATGTGATGTTGCTGCCAAAGTTTAACTCGTTGACGATTATGGGGCCAAACCTGTCACACACAATTCAGTGCCTTACTCAGAAAGGCAAGACTTTAGTGTTGTCGGCAATGTAGTTGAAGAAGGGTGTCAAGAGTGGGGGAGCAGACATGCTTAGTATTAGACAAGATTCTTGTTTTGTATTTAAGTTTGGATCTGGATCCAGATCCGGATCCAAACTACTTGTGTGTATCATGTCCAATATATAATGGACATACTTGTAAATACCCTCAACTTATCAGGGTCATAGTGAAGACCATGTATTAGGTTTTTTGTCTATATATTAAAGAAAGAGGTCACGGTTTTTCATTATGAAAACCGTGACTCGTTGCAGCCTCACTCTCTCTTCCTCCTTTTAGTTTCTCGTTCGCAGGTTCTGGAGAAAACTCACATGGTATCAGAGCATGTCTGATCCGAGGGCTGAAATTCTTCTACACAGGTACGTCCATACGAGATCCTCTTTTCTTTTCGTATTCTCTCAAATCTTTCTTCCTCTCTTTTCTTATTCGGTGTGGCTGTTGGAATACGAGTCCAAATCTTCCTTCATCTATTCATCTGCTGGAATACGAGCCTCATATCCTTCTTCCCTCTGCTAGTTCCTTTCTGCAACAAGTCAGTCTGATTTGCGTATCAGATCTGACGTCTTACCTTCCAATTCTTCTTCACCTCGCTTTGCGTCAAATTTGATTACTGAAACTGATTTGGGTTTGGGCCAAATCAGTTTTCACGATACTCTTATTCATCAAATCAGTTGATCTCTCGAACTGTAACGCCCCAAAAATCCAAGACTTGTAACTTTTAGAATAGTTTAGAAAGCTTTGAAATCATACAATTATCAGAGTCTAAATAGTACTTCAGCGGAAAATGATATTTTTAAAACAAGTCGATGGACCTTGAGCGCATTACATCGTAAGCTTTCCTTTACCGAGTTCCGCATAACTATTGGAATCAAATGGTTTTAAAATGCAATTTCAATGATTAAGAATTTGTTTGTTGAAACCAAGAAGTTTACTAAAACAGTTTTAGTAACTCGAGGTTCAATAAAAAGAGAATTTTTGAAATACACTTTGTACCAAATTTACCAACATGTTCTCAGGAGCGAAACGTCAGGGAAAAAGCTCTATCTTGATCTCATCGCGCCATCGTGCCATCGCAGAGTGTATCACCTATACATCACCTGCCCATAAAATGGGTCAGTTTCACTAAAAACTGGTAGGTGCACATACATGACGATATAGAACATAGTTAAGCAAAATAATTTAATATGTTAAGTAGACAGGCAATTATATAGCAATTTAATTTCAACAGATTAATGGAGCAACTATCATGAGCAAAATGCTAAAACTATTACAAGCATTTCACTGACACAAGTAGGTTAATTATTATAAGCAAAGCACTACATAAGCAATTTAACTAGCAAAATACGATGCTACATCAACCACACACACCATTGCATAAGTATTGAAACCCGTTGCATGCTATAACTTTCATACGTGCATAACTCAACAAATTGTGTGATCGGATTTAAATTATGTTTCAATATTAACTGGCCAAGTGGGTACGCACAAGGCATGACTCTAGAAACAGCCTAGACTGATCCGGGGGTTTATTATGCTATGTATTTTATGATAACCCGGATAGCTGACTGAGTCCGCACCTAAGGGGACAGTCAGTGACCAAGAGAGAAATCCCCAAAGCAGCATAAACAATGGATGCATCCCGAACATGGAGAGCTACCACCTAGGATAATTATGGTAGTCCCTTTCCCCTAACTCCGCTGACTAGGGAAGCCGAGTCTTTTGCTCGTAACTACCATTAATGACTTGTCCATCGAAGTTTTTGTACCTTTCCATCCTCTCTCCAGACAGGAGTCAACGGTTCGAATGAGTACATCAGTGTTAGTTAACTGAAGACCCATTCTACATACTCTTGTCTTTCGACCCAACTCGAGTATCTTGCCGGTGAAGGCGGAATCATCACTTATTTAGGTGATCACAACATTTTATTATTTGCACTCACCGAGGTTGCCACAACCTACTCATCCAATCATCGCAACGTGAGAAGACGTACTTGTCAAAAAGTACGATCGTACTTGTCAAAAGTACGACTACGATGAAAACGATATTGTTTTACCACAGAAAACCCAACAAATATTATCTGTATAAGAAGTAACACAACACAATTTGTCAAGATAAGTCTTGAATTCATTTCAACAATATTTTGCATATTTCATGATACAAGGTCGTCTCGGATCTCTCGTTCGATCAACAAAGTACTTAACATATAGTGCATGTCTAAAAGTACGCTACACTGAAAAGAGGGAGGTGTGTAGGCTTCTCAAAAGGAACACCCAACACACAACTTCATAACGATCAAAAGAATATAGGAGTGTTCATTTGGCACGATTCATCCTTAAAAGCCACAATGCCACATTGAGTCATTCACACAAGGAACATCACTATCAATCTTGCATTCAAAATTTATATTAATATCGACATGATTCACACGACACACGACACTAAGTTTAATAAATGAAGAATGAGTTCTTCAACAGAACCTCACTCGATCACAGGCTCCTGCCCCCAATCGGGGTTATTCAAATTGAGCCACAACTTGAATTAAGGTTATAAAACATTTCTCCCAAGTGTGGACTTGGGAGGGCCCAAATGTGACTTCGCAATCCGACATGACTTAAAACTTAACTTTGCAAAAGTTGTGCATTTTGAAGAGCACTGGGTTGGCAGAAGGAAACTCGCTTTTAAAGAACTGCAATGCACAAGCACAACTTCTAGTGTTTTGAAAACAAGTGATAACAGGATAGGCACAAGACTATATTTATGTAAGTACATATTTACCATAAATGTGAGCATATGCATGTTATAACATGACAACAAGCAACTCTCGACTTGCGATGCCGCACATCGAGCGAAATGCACATAAGAACACACAAGGTACCAAAACCATACCTTGACCACTTAGATAGGCAAACACATAAGGTCATAATACACGAGACACGAAGTAGTACCTCACTCAAAGAAAACGTGCAGGCAAAAATATATGCAAGCAAACAAGAGCATAGGTATTGCATGAAGTACGAAACCACACCTCAAACTCATAAGCAACTATGCAAAATAATGATCGAAGAATGAAGTTGTACCTCGACCCATAGGAACATACAGGCAAGTATATATGCAAGCAATTAAGGGCATAAGTATTGCAAAAAGTACGAAACCACCTTCAACCACATAAGCAAATACGCAAATTAATACTCAAAGAGTAAAATCATACCTCGACTCATAAATATGCAGACAAGAAAATATGCAATGCAGAAGCAATATAAATCTAAGCATATCTAGCATAGGCATCTTAATTATTTCAACTTGAATAGGTTCATTTATTGCCCTTTGTGCGACTTTACCCTACCTCAGAATGTTGTGTAGCTGCGTACGCCTACGCGTGAGGATAATACCAGGGTCGGGCCGCGGAGCACGAACGGGACCTGTTGCGTAAATCTGCAAGAGTGAGAGTTATTATGACGTAGCTGTCAAAAAGAGCAGAAGGCTAGTGGTAAGACCTGCCCTGCTGGCAGAAACAAATGACTGGCAGGGGTATCGGCCCCTGTCTGACAGGGCAGCGGATGGCAGGGGCCTTAGCCCCCGCAAGACCAAGCAGTGAATGGCAGCCCCTGCCGGCCAAAACAACGAACGACAGGGGTCTCGGCCCCTGCCTGCCAAAACAACAAATGACAGGGGTCTCGGCCTCTGCCTGCCAAAACAACAAACGACTGGGTTCTCGGCCTCTGCCTGCCAAAACAACAAACGACTGGGGTCTCGGCCCCTGCCTGACAAAACAGCCAATGGCAGGGGCCTCGGCCCCTGCAAAACAATGAATGGCAGGGGCTTCAGTCCCTGCCAGACAAAACAGAAACTCGGCCCCTGCCTGACGAAACGAATAATGGCAGGGGCCTCGGCCCCTGCCTGACGGAACAACGGCGAAAAAAGGGGGAAGGTGCGGCAAGGGGGTGTCGGTCTCCTGCCACCCTTCAGGAAGGCGTAGATGGAAAATAGGAGGGCACGACACAGGCGGTATGCCGTCTGTCGGCCCCTCGACAAGCCCTCAAGGAGAGGGAAAAAAGGGAGGGCACGACAGGGGCCATGGGCCTCCTAACGAAACGACAGAGAGAGGAGGTGGGACAGGGGGACGACCGACCTTCCGTCGGTCATCCGATAGCCCATAGGAGAGGGAGGAAGACGACAGGGGCTCGAAGGCCGCCGGTTGGTCCTCCGATGGACACAGAAGGAGATTAGAAGAGGGGGAGGAGAAGGGGAAAAAGGCATACCTTTCGAGGTCACCGACGGTGGTCGCAGTGGCGGCGGCGATCGGATCAGCAGGAGGAGGCGTCGGCAGACAGACGAGAGAAGGAGCGAGGGGCGGTGTATCGATCCTTCCCTCCCGCAATGCTCTTAAAGAGTTCGGGGAGGGGAGATAAACGAGGAAACCTCAAGGGGTTTCCTTATCCTGTCGAGGGGTGGAGTGGCGCGAGTGAGGTGCGGCGCACAGGGGAGAGGATTTGTTTTTAAACAAATCCTCCCTCTGTGTCGGGTTTTAAAACCCAGTCGATAACGGGCCCGGGTTGGGTCCGATATATATATATATATATATATATATATATATATATATATATATATATTTACGTGGGTTTTACATCCTACCCCTTTTAAAAGAATTTCGTTCGCGAAATATCATTAAAAGATTATTTGCAACAATTCAGTTCTTGGTTAATCGCTGTTAATGAGGATGCATGATCTGAAACACGTATCTATTAAAGTAGTCAGGACAACACATAATAAATTCATGAGAAAGGTTCGAAGCCAACAACTCGATTGAACAAAAAGTGAGTGATTTTGTTGATAATTTATGTCTTCGCAAGAGTTTATATGGAGTCACAAAAAGGGTTTGGTAGAAGACTGTAAGAATGTTTATTCGTCACCTTCTACTAGTTTCGATACGAATGAAGAGACACAACGAGACAATGCTTTAGTTTGTTTACGATCCTTGAACGGGGGTTTCTGTACTTTATCATAATGAGGTTGTCGTTCGTTACCCTTACTATTTCTAACAGACTCTATGTCTGGAATAGCCTCAATTTATCCCCATAACCCAAGGCCTTACATGGCCAGTTGTTCTATCTTCACTCAAGTTATCTTTCTTAGAATGGCCCCAACTTTCATTGAAGACAAAAAACATATCCTTGTATCAAGATCTAGATTTAGTAAGGATTCAATTCTCTAATCTAAAACCAATATATAATCATGCTACAACAGAAAGCCAAATCTAAAGATTCATAACTGGCTATATCAAATGCTCTCAGAAGAGCATCAAAACACATTATAATTCTCTACGAAATCAAAATCTACAAGTTCCACGCTGGATCACCTGGTCTGGGAAATATACGACCTCACAAGGAATTAGTGTCCTAGATGGTTTACCTGGTCTTGGACAATATACTTCCTCACAGGAATTCACCGTCTTTGCGGCTACCCGATCTTGGACAGTGTACTTCCTCACAGAGATTCACCACTTTAGTCGGATTACCTGATCTTGATCATACATACCCTCGCAGAGAATCCTTTGCGGATAAGGTCCTCAATAGGTACCGAAATCAATGATACATGCATCAAAACAAACGACCACTCACAGGGTCGATAGCCACCCATAATGGGAAAAAGTATATATATATATATATATATATATATATATATATATCATCAATGAGCATCAAATCACTTCATCTCATATGATATATAAATAAAAAACCACACCTTCATCAATAAGGTTCAATGAATCATAATTTACTATTGAACTTAAACATATATCGCATACTTTCAAAATTTGAGGGCACATGCATTTCAATCATATCATACAAAAGCATATTATCCTATGCATTATATCATTGCCACCAGGAGCATTGCATTTTCCAAATCTAACTTCAAAGCATGAGTTCTATACAATGTGATCATGTATATACCAAGAATCAACTAAACCTCAAGATACGTAACTTCTATGCAGTTCGAGTTATGCACACAGGATTCAAGTCAGATATGCATCTAAGACATTTAAATCATTGCACCATCATATGCATTCAATTTTTTTTTTTTACATCAAATCACATCGCATTCAACCACTTCAGCGTGAAACACACGCACGAATCTTCAAGACATTTTAGTCCAATATGATATCCATCAATCATGCTATACAGGTATGATATATTCTCACAAACAATCATAATGCAACCCTCTGCAACACAGCTATGTAGGCGTGATGTATCATAAAAATTAAGCGTTTGTAGTCGTGAGGTGTCATTCCTCTAAATAGTCTAAACTAATGATTTATAGGCGTATAAGTCAACCACCTAAAAGTTAATCATTTGTAGGCATAACAAGTCAACTACCCAAAAACTAATCAGTTGTAGGCGTGACATGTCATTTACCTGCATAAGCATCATAATCATAAGGGTCTAGGTTGGACAAAATTCATACGTAATTTCATTAATAAACTTTTACTTGACAAGATCCGTACTGAAAAATAAAAAGTCTTACCCAAACTTATTAAAGTGTCTATTCGCTAATTCTCTACCTAACCCGTCATGATGAAAATAAACACGATTCACTACTTTCATTGCTACTAGTGAAGGCAACTTGGGTTGTTGTCGCTGACTTTCCTTCGCGGTTCGCTTATTCAGATCTGCTTCCTTCTTGCGACAAACTCTGGCGAAATGCCCCATCTTTCCGCAATAGAAACAACCTCCAGTGTCTCGAGGGCATGGTTGTCCAGGATGACCACAATTACACTTCGAGCATTTTCAACTAGACGAACGATGTAGCTTGATTCCTTTGCCTTGCTTTTGTTTCTTAGATGGGGATCCCTGCATTCTATCATTGGCAAGTCGGCATTTGCTAACTTCCTTACTACCAACTGACTTTTTGTTCCGAATATCTTTAACTTGCTTCCCTTGTTCCAAGCCTTGTGTGGCCAGTTGCCACTTATCGTGCTTTCGCTTATGACAACATTCTTTCACTGAATAGTCCACCTTACCACTGAAAGAGCAAACAATAGAATTTCGGGGGTACAATAGATTCAGGGGGAACTTGATGGTTATGCATCTGATTATCGCACTGACCTTGGAAGGTGTTCTCGCAAGCCACACTATGACTCAGGTTCTGGACCATAGATTGGAGATGAATAACGGCTCCGGTCAAAACATTTATTGCCTCGCTCATCTCACTATACGACATCTAAATCGAAGCAAATTTTTTTAATCAAATTAAGTACAAAACAACAAAATCAATAGTACTTACCGTGCGATGCAGATGTCGGATGATCAAGAATCACTATTTTCCCTGTCGCTCTGATACCAAGTTGTAACGCCCCAAAAATCCAAGACTTGTAACTTTTAGAATAGTTTAGAAAGCTTTGAAATATGAAGAAAAGAAATCTAAGAAAACACAAAACAAAATTTCTAAAAGAATAAAGTATTCATCAAATCTAGAGGAGTCCCATACTTCCCTGAAAAAAAACACCATACATCACATTACTACAGAGAATGCTTCATAGCAGAAAACAAAGAACATGCATCTCAAGAAATGTGCAGCTTGGGTAGAAATGTTATGACAATAATACTTAGAGCCTATATTTTTTTTCTTCGAGTTAGGGTTAGGCAAGAAACCCCCAAACTGTTGGGATTTGGGAATCACAGGGTTAGAGTCAGACAGAAAAACCCTCGAATCCGGTTCGTAACCACCAGAAAACCCAGCCTTTTCCATCTTCGGATTTCCAGCAGCCAAGAACCCCATCGGGAAAACCCCAAGCCCCATACTCGACCCACGGAATAGCTAGAAGAAAAGGGGAAAACAGGAAAATCTACATTCTTTTAAATGTTAAAATCCCCAAAATCCCACCCGGATTCATGCGATACCCAAAAAGAAAAGCTATCAGAATCCTACCTCTTTCCGGATGAAAAATCGTTGGAGGTGTCGGCAACAACAGTTGCAGGTGGTCGGCTTCCTCCGACGTCGGTGCTTCTGCAGGCAAGCGCAAGATCGTCGACGAGGAGGAGAAGGGCTCCAGCGAGGTGGGAGGGAAGAGCCGAGAGGAGGAAGATAGATGAGGGGTGAGACCGACTTTCCCCCTTTTAACGAGAGGAGACCGGCGGTTACGCCCCCTCTTGACATTCTTGATTTGCAAGAATTGTACCCTAGGCACGATTCTTGAACCCTGATATTAATTATAACGCAGTCGGGTCCGGGTCCAAACCCCGCGACCCGCTACCCGGGATCCAAATCCCAATTTGGATCTGGCTGATTACGAGAGTGGATTCGAGTTGGCTCTCTAGTGCTGGATCCACAAGGAACGTGGATCCGGGTCTGAAGTGGATGGTGGCTCCACAGGTTGGATCCATTTGGGTCCAACCCCAATTACCCAATTCTTTTATTATATATATTCTTTTGGATCCGGTAATGGATCTTGGACCCAAAATGCATAAAATTACTCAAAATTTTGGGTTATTACATTGAGAGGATTCGTCATCCTATTGAAAGATGGGTTAGTTATAACTTCTCTACAGACTTACAACTGTTCATCTCCCAGATTGAAAAATAGGATGAACCCATTAGTTTTTTACAAGCATCTATGTCACTCAAATGGGTTGAAGCCATGAATGAGGAAATGAAAGCTTTACATGAGTGTGGAACTTGGGAGATTGTTCCTAGACCATCCGACACAAATGTTGTAGGGTCTATAAAATAAAGTATAAACCGGATGGATCTATTGAACGCTACAAGGCAAGGGTGGTGGCAAAAGGTTTTACTAAAAAATATGGGCAAGATTATGATGAGACTTTTAGTCCTGTGTTCAAGATGAGAACTATTCGATTAATTCTATCTTTGTCGGTTCAATATGGATGGACTCTTAATCAACTTGATGTCAAAAATGCATTTCTGCATGGTAGCCTGAAAGAAGAGGTGTATATGGAGCAACCTTCTGGTTATGCAAAATATAGCCCTAACACACATGTTTGCAAACTACAAAGAGCCATCTATGGGTTAAAACAGGCTTCTCGTTCATGGTTTGACAGTTTTTCCCTTGAAGTTCAGTGATACAGTTTCATTCGTTCTCACCTCGATCATTCATTGTTTATTTTCTGTGATCGTCAGGTACGTACCTTGATTCTTATATATGTGGATGACATTATTATTATTGGGAATTCAGATGAACACATAAAAGCCACCAAGGATCTACTGAGTCGACAGTTTAAGATGAAAGATTTGGGAGTCTTACGTTATTTCTTGGGAGTTGAAGTGGATAGACAGAATGGATCTCTTTCATTAACCCAACACACATATACCTTGGATCTGTTGGAAAAGGCAGGCATGACAGATTGTAAACCACTATCCACTCCTAGTGTATTAAATCACAAGCTCAGTTCTCAAGGTACAGAATCATATAAAGACTCCAAGCAATATCGTAGTCTCGTTGGAATGCTTCAATACCTCACCTTCACCAGACCAAACATTGTGTATACAGTGAACCAAGTGTCACAATTCATGCATGATCCACGAACAAAGCATATGAATGTTGTTAAGAGAATTCTTCGATATTTAAAAGGTACTCTTGGAAATGGTCTAGTTTATCATCGGTCCAAGTCCAAAGGGGAGCGACATCGATTAGATGTTTACACAGATGCAGATTGAGCTGGAGATCCAGATGACAGACAATCGGTTTCTGCATATTGTATTTTTCTTAACGGGAACTTGATAGCGGGGAATATCAGGAAACAACGTGCAGCTGCACGATTCAGTACAGAAGCTGAGTACCGGTCTATGGCGGCCGCTATAGCAGAGGCTACATGGCTGAGACATCTTTTGACTGAGATCGGACAATCTATTATGCCCACCAATCTCCTTTGCGATAATCAGAGTGCCATACGAATTGCTTTCAATCCCATTCATCACAGTCGTACCAAACATATAGAGATTGATCGACACTTCATTCGGCAAAAGATTGAAGATAGAGAAGTCGAGCTAGCTTATGTTCCCACGGCTGATCAAGTGGCGGATTTGTTTACTAAGGGATTTACCAGCATCCACTTTTGGTTTTTGAAGAACAAGTTGTCCATGGTACAAAACCATGCACAACTTGAGGGAGACTATTAAGACTGTATATGTACATACGGGTCCAGATCTGGGCCCGTATCCTTGTAACCTCACATGATAGATGATATCTGGAATATCGGATTTGAACCACAGACCCGATCCGATCCAGTGTATTATATATATCAAGGAATAGGGCACGCCGAAGATTAATGAAGAATCATGCTTCTCGCTGCTACCTCCTCCCTTCTTTTCCTTCCAGCAGTGATATAGAAGATCCAAAACTACAGGTGCGTGATTTCTAAGACACTCAAGTGTACATCTAACTGTAGTGTGAGCAGATTATATTTTGTTTTGATTATTAACTGGCTATGTGGGTACGCACAAGGCACGAAACGTAGAAACAATCGAGATCTATCCGGGGGTCTATTATGCTATGTGTTTTATGATATCTTGGATGATTGACTGAGTCCGCTTCTAAGGGGACAGTCAGTGACCAAGAGAGTAAATCCCCAAAGGCAAAAAAAAAGAGGCCTATGGATGCATCCAACTTCTGCAGAAGTGCCAGACAACTACCACCTAGGATAATTATGGTAACCCCTTTTTCTCTAACTTCGATGACTGGGGAAGCCGAGTCATTTGCCCGTAGGATGGTCGTTAATGACCTGTCCATCGAAGTTTTTGTACCATCGTTCCTCTCTCTTGATGAACCGTGTCGAACGGGCACGACGGGGGTTTCTTAACTGCCGCCCTATTCTACATGCTTTGGTCCATTAGATCCACTCGAGCATCTTGCTTGTGAAGGCGCATAATCACTATTTTGTGAATTTCAACAATTGTGCTCATCGCACACCGTGAGGTTTATCAACCTCCTGTGCTACTCATTGTAGTACAACTCAATGTCACTGTCCAACGCCGTGATTACGATGGTAGACAAGGGTTACTCAAAGGCACCCCCAACACGAAACAAGTAAGCCCAAACATGTTTGGAATATCGAGAAGTCTAAAATCCCTGTAGGATACGTTTTCTCGAGATCAGAGCATCAATACCCAATTTCGCATCTTATCTAAAAGAGCGAACATTGATACGCGCGATCATGTTCCTTGCAAGGTTTTCCCTAAGAGAATCGCAAAAGGGCAAAAACCTCTCAACATGCGTGGCAACTCAAAACGAAAGTAATGGAACACAAAACTAAATAACATAATGCAACGAGGGCAAATAGTAAAGCAGTAAGCAGGAAAAAACTGGAAGTAAAGCCTGGGCACACAAAGTGCGGCGGCAACAGAAAGAAAAGTGCAGGAAAGTAAAGACAGGAAAGGAAAATGCTTTGGCACATAAAGCGCGGCGGCAACAAAAAAGAAAAATACACAAAAAAGTAAAAGGCAGAAAGTAAAAGCCTGGGCACGTAAAGCACAACGACAACAAGAAAAGAAAAAGTGCTGAAAAAGTAAAAGACGGATAAAATAAAAGTCCGGGCATATAAAGCATGGCGGCAACAGAAAGGAAAGTGAAAATAAAGATAGGAAAGGAAAATGCCTTGGCACATAAAATGCAGCGGCATCAGAAAAGAAAAAGTGCAGGAAAGTAAAGAGGACAATGATCGCGAAACCGCGTCCTTGAGTTAAAAGACATACATATATATTTTTATACGTATACATATATAATTGTCCTTGCGTTCTAATTTTGATTATCTTTTCTTATTTTAGCTTTTGTCTATTTATTGTCCTTTTTACTCAACTTTCCCCTACCTTGGGGGGTTGCGGTTCTACGTACGCTTGCGAGCGTAAGTACGTAAGTGCTCTGTCCACGGGGTGCGAGAGTGCTCCGTCGTGCAACCTGCAAGCGTAAAGTTGTTAGTAAAATCTTATTGTAAAAAGGGAAAGGAAGCATGCACACTCTCTGCGAAAACTGCAGAGGTAGGGGATGCCCGTTCCTGTTAGGAAGTTGCAGAAACAGAGGAAGGGGGGGCGAAGCCCCCTTGCCGGCCATAGAAAAACAATGGCAGGGGGCTTCGCCCCCCTGCCGGACGAAAAAACAGGGGTAGGGGGCGGAGCCCCCTGCAGGCCGGAGAAAAGCAAAGGCAGGGGGCTCCGCCCCCTGTTGGTCAAAGAAAATGAAAGGCAGGGGACTCCGCCCCCTGCCGGTCGAAGAAAATGAAAGGTAGGGGACTCCGCCCCCCTACTAGACGAAAAGACAGAGGCTCCACCCCCTGCTTGACAAAAAGAAATCGCGGTAGGGGGCTCCGCCCCCTGCCCGACGAAAAGAAGACGAGACGAAGAAGAAGAAGAAGAAAAAGAAGAGAGGGGAAGAGGAAGAAGACATACGAAGAGGGAGGAGAGAGGTATACCTGGGATGGCGGCCGACGACGGGCTGCCGATGTCGGGGCTGTGGTGGCCGGAAAGGCAAAACGAGAGGGGAAGAGATGGGTGGTGAGAGAAAGAGAGGCGGTGGCAGACGGTCGTCGGTGGCGGCGATCAGGGGTGCACGGAGGTCTCCGGCTGTTGCACAGAAGAGGAAGAAGACGGGAGGCAAAGAGGAGATAGAGAGGAGGTCGGTGAGGCGTAGCCGACAGCGGGGCTGGGGGGTCGCCGCAGGGGAAGCCGACGACTTCGGTCGCCGGTGGCCGCAGAGAAAAGGGGGGAAGACGGGAGGTTGAGAGGAGGAGAGAGAGAGTGGCGAGGGGTTTTACCCCTCACCTATCTCAGCCGACGTCTTTTAAAGACGCAGGCATCGAAAGTTCGAGAACCCGGGTCGGGTCCGGGTCCGATACAGCGCACCGGCCTCGGCACGTGTCCGCCACGTTTTTTTTTTTTAAGTGGGATTTACAATGAGCTTCCATATTTTTGGCCCAAACATGATAGTTTGAGCCATTAAGCTTGAATCCAAGAGAGAAATGCGAATCCTTTTCCGCCATGGAAGAGCTTTTAGAGAGACAAGTCAATCTTCACTATCGAATACGCACCACAACAAGTTTTCTTTTAGTTATCTTGTAGCGCACGCCAAAGAGGAAGGAGTTTGCAAGGAAGTCTTTCCACACCAAAATAGAAAAATGAGGAGTAGGCATGCTTTTCGAGGCAACAACCAGGGTGACTGCAGCACACACGCTAGCTTATTAGAGACCAAGCTTTGCTACCATGTAAAAATATCTTCAAAAGATGTCCAAAAAATGACTTGATAAACACACGATGATCACAATGGAAAGTATGTGCACAAAGGCACAAAATAATACTCACAATCACAAATAATCACAAGTGCACAAAGGCATAAAAATAATGTATTTATTTAAGAAGAAAGCTTCGCAAAAAAGCTTAAATGAACAAGGGGATTCATCCCCTATTTATACACTAAGAGGGGGGGCTGGGCAGCCGTTGGGCCAGTAGAGCCGATGGAGCCTGTCCAATGGCTGGTCAACCCATGGTCAAACCCCAAAAAGAAGAAAAAAAAATAAAAAAAAAATAAAAAAGGAAAAATACAAAATGAAACCTATATACATTATATTTAACTATATATATATATATATAAATATACTATCATACACAAAGTATATGAAAAGTATATGTACACACACACACACACACACACACACACACACATATATATATATAGTTAAATATATATGTATTTACAAAAAGTCTATAATAATTTTAACACTTTCATCTAATTTTCAATGTCAAATCTTATTTTCTAAATAACACGGTTTCAAATCAACTCAAAGACGATAAAATAAAACTAAAATGACACTTAAAATAATAATTAAATTCATAAGAGATCTAACTAATCACTTTGGAAGCAATTTAGGAATTCTGATGGCTTCTCAAAAACAATTTTAGAAACCCCGTTTAAGTTGAAAGAGATTGTTAAACCACATTTAATAACAATAAAACTCAGTGATTTATAAAAATCAGTAATTTGAAAAAAGATATGAAAGTTGAAAATCAATTATTGAGTTCATCAGACTAATTACTAAAATCTTCTTAAGAAAAAGACTAACTCTTAAAAACATTTGAAGCTTACTTAAAAAAATCTAGGTCTAATTATGGAAAACTATGACTAATCACACATGAAAATAAGTCATGACTCAATCGTAATAGTTAAAACCATAATTACTTACAAAATTAATACAACCCTAATTTTAGAAAGCCATAACTATGTAGCTAGAAAACTAATTTTAAGAAAAACCTAACTTTAGTTATGAAAACTGCAACTAATTACTCATACGAAAGTAACTAAGGCTAATCCTAATTATTAAAAACCATAGTTAATCGCTTACAAAACTTTCTAATTACTAAAACTATAGTTAATCACTTACAAAACTAGTTTAAGAAAATCTAATCACTAAAACTATAATTAATTGCTTTCTTGAAATTCGCAACGCTTCAGAAGTTGCCCTACGCCTTCACCCTTAGCCCCCTCTGCCTTCCTCCCTTCTCTCTTCCTCTTACCCATAGTTAAAAATTTCAATTCCTGAAGAATAAAATGTCAACTTCAGGGTTTCAATACAAATTTCAAAATTTTGCGGAAGGGTCCAAAATTGTGTTTCTTGAAATTTTAAATATTTCTTTGGTCTTATATTTTTAAAAATCCTACTTTTGCATATTGTTACTTTGTGTCAAAGGTTTGGGCAAAAATATTTCATAATTTAGTCATTAAAAATTATTTTCCCGTTACAGGCACCTTTCACAACACTTGGACAGATAAAAAACTTGGCTTGACTTTTATATAAATCATTATATTTGGAGTAAAGTTAAGGCCTATAACTGGGAGAAATAATGTGGTATATTACAATATCTATTGACACAACATAAATATGTAACTGACTTAATCAGTAAGGCTAGGTTGACTGATAATAAAAAGCATGTGGATACTCTCATGGAGGCAAATTGCAAATTAAAGCATTCAAATGGAGAGTTTTTTAAGGACCTTACTGTATATAGGTTGTTGGTTGGGAGTCTGATTTATTTGACTATATCTAGACGTAACATCACCTTTGCAATTCATTGGTGAGTCGGTTTATGAGTGCTCCTAGATCCACACTTCTTGCGGTAGTGCTACGGATTATCAAATATATTAGGGGCATCAGGAATTATGCCTTATTCTTCATTCATCCATGGTGCTTGAGTTGAAGGCTTATTTTGATGCAGATTTTGGATGAGTCTCTCAAGATCATCACTTGACTACAAAATTGTGTATTTCTAGAAGATTCTTTAATATCCTGAAAAAGTAAGAAGCAACAAAGAGTTACTCTCTCTACCACAGAGGCTGAGTATAGGGCTATGGCTCAAGTTACTGCTGAGATTGTATGGTTGAAGTAGGTTTTTGAAGATGTTGGGGTCAAGGTTAGAGAGAAAACTCCGCTACACTGTGACAATCAAAATGCAATTCAAATATCTAAAAATCTGAAGTTTCATTAAAGAACCAAGCATATTGAGATTGATTGCCACTTCACTCAAAGTGCATATCAGGAAGGAGTCATCTCACTGGTATATGTTTGGATGGCTCATCAAATTGTAGATTGCTTTAGCAAGACTTTTCCTTTTAAGGCTTTTCAGACATTCCTCCTTAAGCTTGGAATGATTGTGTTCACATCATCTCAAGTTTGAAGGGGAGTGGAGGAATGTAATGTATAATTTGTGTGTTCTTTTTCAATTAATGAAGTTCATCTTGTTCATGGTGTTTCTCCTCTTTTCTTCATCTTGTTGAATACTTGCCTCTCTTCAGAGTCACCTACGTAATTAAAAATTTATGGAAGGGAAAGAGTCATTGCACCTAGATGCCACCTCAAAGAAGGAAAAATACACCTTTAATTATATGAGAATTTGAGTTCTCATTTTCTTGGTGGGCGTAGTGGGTGTGCAATTGATGAGGTTTCCGGTAGTCTTGATTCGGTGGAGTTAGTGTTGGGCATTGGTCTAATCGGGATGGTTGTGGTGCTAGAGAGGGTGGAAAGGGTGCATGGCGGAAATGCTATATCCATTGTCACTAGCATGAAAGTTAGCAGTCCATATGGGAAACCAATCCCACATCAAGTTTCATTTACATGGTAACTGGCATGAAAGTCAGGGCAAGTCCACTTAGAAAAACCAACTTCAGATCAGAGGACAGGGTCTGAAATTCCAACATCCAGTTTCACTTCCAAAAATGTTTCCACCCTCTTTTCTTACCAAACTTATTCTAAGGTCAGAAAGCATGATGTTTGCTTTAGCAAATGAACTTGAACTGTAGTTCTTAGTCTGATGCTGTTTCCTGCACTAGAAACAATACCCCAAGAACAAATCCTTGGTCATATGGTACTTTTTTCATCTGTGAATTTATAAACTGGAAGGTGACCAAGTTGTGAGACCACTTAGTTATGAGAGAATGAGAGGAAGTCTGTTTTTTTAATCATGATTCATGACTCAAATTCCAGCATGCACACACGTACTTCTACAACAGGGAATGCCTTGGAGAAATCTAAGCCGTCTGGACACACGATGACAGTGTAATCAACCAATATATGGAAGTCTCTGTTGTTGTAGCCCTCTTATTGACTATAGATGATTATGTGAATGATGTCCTTAATCTCCCTTAGCACTTGTCATATTCTTTTGCCAATCATTGAGAATTTCCTGTGCGGCTGTCTCAACCATGAATACAAAATTTAAAGTGTATAAACTCTTTGTGGCACTCAGTTAACGAGTTGAGTGACGAGAGAACAGCAAGGCTTTGCTTCCCTACTATGCTTCAAGCTTTCAATCCATTTATTTGAGTTCTGACAGTAGTGCAAACATACCAATTCATGAATTTTGTTGTATTTAATGTATGTAAACAATTAATTGGGACAAACCTAGTGACACATATTAGTGACAATCTCTTTGATTGGAGTATGAAGCATGGGTCTGTGGTGTTGTTCCATAACTATTGCACATTTTCTAAACATCTATTGATGTAATGTACATTGACCTATTGTTTCTTTTTGTAGATTGAAGGCGCTTTTATACAGGGCTTGGGTTGGGTTGCATTGGAAGAACTCAAATGGGGAGATGCAGATCATAAGTGGATCAGACAAGGCAACCTTTACACTCGTGGGCCTGGAAGTTACAAGATTCCAACTGTGAATGATATTCCACTTCAGTTTACTGTTTCATTACTGAAGGTTACGTCCAATTACTATTTTTTTGGGGATAATCTATTGTTGTATACTATTCTCAAAATCTTTTTGATCATTCATCAATTTATGCTGAGTTATTTTTCATGTTTCCCTGTCTTTTGTCTTAAAACAGCCCACGTTTATAATCGTACAGGTTACAGGCTCACTTTTGTAAGCCAATTTTCATCTTTTAAGATTACCATACGACATTGTGCACACTTTGCAACAAATCATGGAATTGGACAGGCATATTATTTCTGAAACAAGTGTAAGCTTTTCTACGTGGAACACTTTCAGGGTGGGGTTGGGGGTGGGGGGTGGGGGGGGGGGGGAATTAAAACTTCTATTAGCAGGAGTTGGAAAATACCTTTTCATTGATCTATTCATTCTATTGGACCTTTCATGTCACATTATAAATGAGTTAATTCACTTTTTATTCCTACTGTATAAATTTCTCTTGAACACATTCTTGAGATATTGTAAGGCTTTGAATTTTTTTGAGAAAAAATCTTGGTTAAAAACAAAAGTAATGCAAACAATTATCAAATAACAGGTTTGTTACAAAAGTACAAAGAAAAGATGGAATAAGTCTTTAAAATAGAAACTCCGCTCATCTGGTAGGGGCGACTTGTGAATATCACCAAGTTAATGGGACGTCATAAGTTCGAAAGTGACAGGTGGCATCCCTTGTCGCATGGTCGAAGTTGGATGTACTTCCCGATGGGCAGGGGGGGGGGGCATCAAGGGTTTTACCAACTGGAGGCCAGCCAATGTGCAGTCGGTGAAATGAGGGGAAGGACAGTGTTCCCTTGGATTATCCACAAAAAAGAAAAAAAAATAAAATATAAACTTGGTAAAGAATGAGGAAAATATCATGTTCAAAATGTCAAAAAGGAAAAAGAGAGTAAAAAATAAAGCATGATAATACGTGATAATGTCATAATGTATAAATTTTTATATTTTGAAAATGTCATGATATTTTAAAAACTGTTGCAATATTTTCAGATTATAGGTGATATTTGTGACATGGCATTCAGCACATGCACATATATTTGTAATAAAACCAACAATATCTTAAAGAAATGCCACAAAGGCTACAATGAGATATCAATACAATAGTGGTCACTTATGGACCAAGGAAATCCACACAATAAAAGTACACACCAACAAGATAAAATTAGTATAACTTTCATTGACAAATGCTTAGAAAGAATTAGTGAATACAAGGGGAAAACCCCTATTTATAACCAAATGAGGGAGAGTGGGGGCAGCCCAACTAGCTGTTGGGCTAGCCCCTTAACGGTCATATTTATGACTGTGGAAGCAGCCCAACAGCTAGTTGGGGCTGTCCCATTCAGTTACATGTTTTTACAAGTATAAAAAATAAAAAGGAAAATTACAAAGTCAGACCCTAGTGGGCTATAACGCCCCAAAATTTTAACCTTGTAAAACTATAGAAGAACTTGAAAGAAACTAGAAATCCTTATTTTTCAGAGTTTTGACTTAGCGGGTTAGCTGAAAAATGATTTTTTGAAATAACAAGTCGGCAAATTTTGGGCGCATTACTGCGGACCTTCCGTTTCATAACGAATTTGCAATTTCGAAACAACATTTAAAACCATATGCATTAAAAGAAAATTTCAAGTTTATACAAAATGAAATTTCCTAAGGAAACCCTTATACAAAATTTAAACCAAAGGGGTGTATTCAGGATGCGGAATGCCAGAAGAAACAGTGGGATCTTGATGCCATCTTGCAATCACGTCATCTCGTATCGCTCAGACCTAATAATCACTTGTACTCATGAGATGAGTCAGTTTCATGAAAAACTGGTATGTGCACAATTATAACAATTTAAAACAAAACTAACACTTGTTTTATTTCATACATGTTATGTAAATTAACATAAGTGAACAAGATAACTTTGTTTCGATATTAACTGTCATGAGGGTACTCACAGGAGAAACGTAGAAACAACTGAGATTTGCTCGAGGGTTTATTATTCTTTGTATTTTGATACCCCGGGTAACTAGTTGAGTCCGCTTCTAAGGGGACGGTCGGTGACTGAGAGAGGATTTTCCAAAGGCATTCGTGGCAAAGGATGCATCCAACTTCTGCAGAAGTTCAGGGGGTTTATCACCTAGGATAATATTCGATAGCCCCATCTCCTAACTCCGATGACTGAGGACACCGAGTCAATTACTACTCGAGGAGTGTAGTTGTTAACAACCTGTCCATCAGAGTTTTTGTACCATTCCATCCTCTCTCTTGATGGAACCAAAAAGTCGAATGGGTGTGTCAGGTTCTATTTTAACTGACAACCCATTCTACATGCTCTGGTTCGTTAAACCCATTCGAGCATCTTGCCTGTGAAGGCGATTATCATTGTTTGTGTGATTACCACTTTTATATCATTGTATAGTTTGCATATTACGAGATCGCCACGAATCTCTCATCCAATTATCATAGTATCAACATGCGACGCATGTCTAGTGATACTGCTTATAATAAAATGGGTGCAGGTTTCTCAGAAGAAACCCCCAACCTTAATACTTGAATACCGATTTTTCACAAGAAATCCCTTTTTCTTTAAAGCCTTGACGCACACGCGCAAAATCCACATCTTTTGAAAAGGGCAAACATGATACTGAGTTAGGCAGAGTACGCAAGCCGCATACCCTACGAATAGGTACGTACAATACATATCTCACAATGTAGGCTTGTGCACATTAGAGCACGACGACAATGTATGAAGCACGACTCGATGTGCAAAACTACACACCGAGTGAAATCAATGTGTAAGTAGAGCATGAGGTACGAAATCGTACCTCTGCTAAATAAAACACGTAAGCAGTAGTCTGTGCACGTAATAACATGGTGGCAAAGTAAATAGTACAAAGCAAGGCTCGATGTGTGAAATTACACATCGAGCTAAATAAATACGTAAGCAGAAGCCTGTGCATATGATAACACAGTAGCAAAGTAAATGACATAAAGCAAGGCTCGATGTGTGAAACCACATATCGAGCTAAATAAATGTGTAAGCAGTAGCCTGTGCACATGATAGCGCGACGACAAAGTAAATGACATAAAGCAAGGCTCGATGTGCAAAACCACACATCGAGCTAAATAAATGCGTAAGTTGTAGCCTGTGCATATGATACCGCGATGGCAAAGTAAATGACATAAAGCAAGGCTCGATGTGCGAAACCACACATTGAGTTAAATAAATGCGTAAGTAGTGGCATGCGCATATGATAGCGTGGTGGCAAAGTAAATGACATAAAGGAAAGGACAAGGATCACAAAACTGCATCCTTGAGTTAAAAGCATATATATATATATTATGTTTATTCACAAGTTTTAGAATTTATCCTTTGTCCTTTGTGCAACTTTTCCCTACCTTGGAGAATGTCGGCTATGCAGACGGTTCCGGGTGTAGGTGATAAGTGGCTCGTGCCTTGGTGCACGCGTGGAGTCCGTTGCGATAATGGGGTGCGCTAAGGGATTCATAGTACCTTAGCACTCCTTGAGCGTGGCTACTATTGGCCGCAGATGAGAGACGACGTGGAGGGGTATGTGCGAACGTGCCTCGTCTGCCAGCAAGACAAGAGAACCAACCAGAAGACAGTCAGTCTCCTTGAGCCTCTACCGATTCTAGAATGTCCTTGAAAAAGCATTTTCATGGACTTCATTGTTAGTCTGTCGAAGGTAGATGACACCAACTCCATCGTAGTAGTGGTTGATCGTTTATCAAAGTATGTCACCTTCATCTCAGCTTCTAAGGAGTGCTCTGCAGAGTTGTTTATAAAGCATGTGGTGAAACACTGGGGCATACCAAAGAGCACTAAGAGTGATCGCGATGTTCGCTTCACGGGCAAGTTCTGGCGTGAAGTATTTCGACTACTTGGCTCTAATTTGTTGTTTTCAACGAGCTTTCATCCGCAGACCGATGGACAAACAAAGCACATCAACGAGATACTTGAGAAGCACCTTAGGTATTTTGTCAGTGCCAATCAGAAAAATTAGGTAAAGTTCCTTGACGTGGCATAATTCTATTACAAACTACAGAAGTGCGAGTCTTCAGGCCACAACACGTTTGAAATAGCCACGGGGCAGCAACCGCTAACCCTGCACACTCTTGCTGCGCAAGAAAAGGGAAGGCCATCCTTCGCCTATCAGTTTGTTCAATACTGGAACGAGCAAAACGAGTTGGCGAAGGCGTTCCTACATAGGGCGGCAAAGAGAATCAAGAAGTGGGCGGACAAGCATTGTCGGCCCGCTGGGTTCCAAGTATTGGTGAAGCTTTATCCTGGTCGCACAGGCATCTTCCGCGGGCGGCACCGGGGACTGATCAGAAAGTATGAAGGACCATTGACCATCACAAAGAAGGTGGGAAAACTGACGTACAAGATGGAGTTGCCCCCAGATTTCAAGGTGCACCTGGTGTTCCACGTGTGTAACCTCAAACAGTTATATACAGACGACTGAGATCCAGAACGTAGCGTGCCACAACGCGCTCCCATCATGCAGAGGGCTCCGACAATACAACAACCTGAGAAGCACCTCAGTTAGATCCTTCGCCACAAGGTCAACTACTTGGGTGAAGCAAATAAATACCTAATACAGTGGAAGGAAACAACAAAACCTACGTGGGCGCCAGCTTTCTGAATGAACAACTGCTACCCGACTGAAGTCAGGGTTTACCATGAAGCAGATGGCGCTGAGGACGACACATGATTTGAAGGGGGGAGCATGTTCCCTTGTGACTTACATTATAAAGTTGTGTCTAGAGTCTATTTTGATTTCATTGAGTCTGATGTAAGCTGCTCGGTTCAGGTTAATCAATACCCCGAAGGGGCAACCCATATACTTGAACTGTAAGAGGCCTATAGACTAAATTGTGAATGAATCAAATGCGTTGAGCTTTCTTTTGTTCACCCTTGTTGTGATTGCAATTCTTCTCCCTCTATTCTCTCTTGCTCTTTTGCACTCTGATTACAAGCTTCTGCGACTGGCAAGCGAGCGATAACAAGACTTGCGATGGTAAGGAAGGACCGTCGCGCTACGCTGGCCTATTGAAGGAAATAGGCCCGTGACAGTGATGGTCTTCTTCAGAAATTCCTCACGAACATAGTGTCAATCCATTTCAATGTGTTTGGTCCTTTCATAGAATATATGATTGCTTGTTACGTATATTGTGCTTTTGTTGTCACAATACAATCTTGAGGGTTCTGCAATGTGAACTCTCAAGTCTTTTAACAACTATCTCAACCATACTAATTCGGAAATAGTTGTTGTCATGACACGATACTCTACTTCTGTGGAAGAAAGAGACGCCTTTTATTGCTTCTTGCATCTCCATGAAATTAGAGAATCACCTAAAAAAACACAATATAATGAAATAAGAACAAAAGCAAAACAAGTATCTCTTATGGACTTACAATAACATAATCAACCAACATGAACACTAATTGATTAATCCGATCACCCACACAAGGGTAAAAAATAAAGGCTTTTGTATTCCACAATATGCTTAGAAAAGCAATGCAATTTACATGAGGTTGAAGCCCTATTTATAACAGCAAAGGAATAGGGAGCAGCCCAACCAGCTGTTGGGCTGCTCCAAACGGTCACATTCAGCTCCAACAACTAGTTGGAGTTGTCACATTCAAAAGTACTAAAGCAAAAAGGGAAAAGACAAAAAAAAAACAGCAAAATAATAATTATACAATCAACCCCTAATGGGCTGACTTCTATTACATATTGAAATGACCGAAATACCCTTGATGGGGTATTTTGGTTTACATAATATGGACATACATATATATTAATATATACATATATATATATATGTATATATTTATATATATATACATATAAATATATATTAGAAGCTTGTCTTAACACTTTCCCTCAAACTCACGACGTAACAACCGAGAGTTTGCCAAGTAGGAAGTGAAATCTAAGTAGCAAGAGTACTTTAGTTGTAAAACCCATAATTTTTAAGGATTATTAATAAAATAAAGAACTCATTTTTTTTATCTCCAAATTAGAAATGTGTTTCTAGCTTTTGAATTTCATTTATTTATTTATTACATATTCATTTGTTCATTCAAGCCAATCAGGGTATAATTTGCATTTATAAAACTATTTTGGGCTATAAATCACTATTTATATATATATTATATTTAAATATATTTTTGATGAAGTTTGTAAATTATTGGAGTGTATTTGTGTGTTATTTGGTTCTTGGTAATGATTTATAGGATAATTTGTTATTTTTGGCTAATCTTGTTATAATTGACATTTTTTGAGCTTTTGGCATTTGTGATCGCACACGAAGAGTTCGTTGTATTGCTTAGGTAGCGGTCTTTGCGGACTTCAAAATTCTTCGGTCTTTTGAGTTTTGATTCATTGTTCTTCACATTATTAAGGTAAGATACCTTAACTGAACTTATAGAGAACATGTTTAGGTACTAATTGTGTAAGCATGATGTTGCACTGAATATCTAAATAAATTGCAAATATAAGTTATTTTCACACACTTCACTTAGTTGTGGATATCTAGGACTCTTATGATTGTAGTTCGGAGATCATGCTTGTCATGATTGTAGTTAGCGGAATATGGAGTGTGTTTGTTGCATGTACACCTGTGTGTGGGTTTGAATGCCTGTGCACTTATGAATGTATAGTATGTACGCAATGTGTGTCATCGTACTTTAGTTTGCGCATACTATGTTGCTTTGTGTGTTTGTATGAATTTGATACATGGTGCACATATAACTACTATGGATATGTATAAGTCGTGTTCGATGTATATTGTGGATGTTATATATATTGTTTTGTCATATGATGAACTCATTTATTCTTGTATAGAAGAATGCATGCGAATGTTATAAATTATTTTGAATTTGTATGTCTTGTTTGCTTGAGAAATATATGCGTATGATGTACGGTAGGATGGTCAATGAGATTTTGACCAACCCTTATACAATTATATCTAAGGTGATATATCGATTCATATGGTAAAAAATGCATATGATTTTTATCGTGTGTGCAAATCTCGAACTACGTAGGAGTTATGTATGTTGAGGTTTAGTTGCTTTATATTATGAAATGTGCATATTCACGTATGCATGCATAGAACTCATGTTTTGTTTACGCATGCTTCGAGGTTTAATTTACGAGGTGCAATGTTCTTTGTGGCGATCATATGGTGTGTAGGATAATATGCTTATATATGATATGATTTAAATACCACGTGAAATGAAATTATGAATGCATGCGATAAATGTTTAAGTTCAATAGTGAACTTTGGTTCATGAAGCCTTATTGGTTAAACGTGTGATTTTATAATTTTAATGCCATATGAAGTGATGTATGATGTGATGCTTTGATTGTATACATGCTTATGCCTGTGTTAATGGCTATCGACCCTAAGAGTGGTCAATTGTATTGATGCATGTATCACAATAGTTTTCACTGGATATTGTACCTGTTGAGGAACTGTTTCCAAAGGATTCTCTGTGAGGGTGTGCATGACCAGATCAGGTAATCCGGCTAGAGCGGTAAGTCTCTGTGAGGGAGTGCATTGTCCAAGAGCGGGTAGCCTGCGAAGACGGTATATTCTTGTGAGGAAGTGCATTGTCCAAGACCAGGCAGACCATCTGTCTAGGGCGGTAACTCCTTGTGAGGTACATTTTCTAGATCAAGTGATCCGGCGTGGATTTTGTAAATCTTTATTATGAATAAATGAAATGTTATGATGAATTGTGATGATCTTTTGAGTTGATTGAAATAGCCAGTTATGAATCTATAGATTTGACTTTTCTATTATAGTATGATTACATATTGAACTCAGATATAATAATCAGATCCTTATTGATTTTAGATCTTGATATGATGTTATGATTGTGACGCTTATGTTAGCGTATAGGTGAATGACACATCATGCCTACAAATGATTAGTTTTGACTTATTAGGTGAATGATACATTACACCTACATAGTTTCATTGCAAATGATTCTATTATGATTGTCTGAGTAAATATATCACACCTATGTATCATGATTGATGTGTATCATGAATATCTAACTAAATTACTTATAAGGTATGTGCGTGTGTTTCACGTTAGAATGGTCAAATCTGATTTGACTTATTGTTTATAAGAATTATGAATGCATATGAAAATGATGCAATGATCTGAATGCCTTATATATATACATGCGATGACTTATATGACTTGAATGCATATAGATTATGCTATATTACGTGAGTTAAGATTGAATAGAATATTAAGTGATGAAATGCTTTTAAATGCTTTATGTTCGAATGGTTGAAATGAATGACTCATAGGACGTTATTCTCTTGTCCATCACTTGACGATGGATGAATAATATATCTTTACCTTTAAATGCTTGATATGTTTTCTTTAAGTTTGAGTTTGGGTTGCTTTACCAGACTTTAGCGAGTTTGACCTCGTTTTATGGGGGACAGGTAATGCAGGTAAAGTATGATGAGTAGTTGGAGCGAAGGGCTGGTCGAGTTGTATCCTCGAGGGTCCACTCTTACCTTGCGATCTTGGTATTCATGATTTTTTGTTTTAAGTACTTGATCATGTAGAGAATGAAGTATTGTTTTCATACTTTGATTTCAAATGAAATTAAAACTCTTCATATTTCAGTCTTATATTGTATGTGGTTTGAAATGTGTATATCCCGTACATTTTGATTTGATTCATATCTTTAGTGTAACCGCGCCCAAAGGCTTAACTGTTTTTAAAAAATGTTTCTGCATTATAAGATCTGATTTACTTATACTTATAAAAAAAAATTTGGTCTCGAAATTTCAATATTTGAACTATAATTAAGGTTAAAATTTTTGGGGCGTTACATTAGTGAAGAAATCCGCCAGTTGATACTCAGATGGAACATAAGGTAACATGATGGTCTTCAGAAATTTTTCATGGACGTAGTAACTGAAAGATTTTGATATATGTGGGCTGTAACAAGAGAGAGAGATAGAGAGGGAAATAGGAAAACCTGAGAGAGAGGAAGAGAGGAGAGATAAAGTGGGGCGCAGAATACATCTCCCCCTTTGTATCATTCTATTTATACTCAAAATGTACATTTTACAAAATACATAATAAAAAAGGAATGTAATTACAAGTATGCCACCGCCTAGAGGCGCGTGCCTTAGGCGGTGTTATGGATTGGATCAAGATCTGATCCAATCCAAATGTGTCTTTTTAACGCGTGCCTTAGGCGGTGTTATGGATTGGATCAAGATCTGATCCAATCCAAATGTGTCTTCTTAACAGCCCCCCTCAAGTTGGGCATGGGGATGAATCATGCACAACTTGTTCTTCAAAGTCCAGAAGTGCTCGCCTGTAAGTCCTTTAGTAAACAAGTCCGCCACCTGTTGTGATGTAGGAATATATGTTGGAGAAATGACCCCGTCTTCAACCTTTTGACGAATGAAATGTTGATCAATCTCTATGTGCTTGGTACGACTGTGAGAGATGGGATTGAAAGCCATTTTAATAGCACTCTGATTATCACAAAGGAAGGAGGAGCTGGCAATGGGAAGTAAGAGTTCTCCAAGGAGGTGTCGTAACCATGCAACTTCAGCAGTGTCGGCAGCCATGGCTCTATATTCTGCTTCTGTGCTTGACTTGCAAATGGCCCGTTGTCTTTTGCTACTCCAACAGACGAGATTGGAGTCAAGAAAAACACAATAACCCGAAACAGACCGTCTCTCATCTGGATCACCCCCCCAGTCAGCATCAGTATAGGTATAAAGATGATGTCCATCCAAGACATTTGAGGACCTTGTGTAAACGAGGCCATCTCCAATAGTAGCTTTGAGATAGCGTAAAATCCGCTTAACTGCTTCCATATGCTCTTCTGTGGGAGCATGCATGAATTGAGAGACCTGATTTACTGCATATACTATGTCAGGACGGGTAAAAGTGAGGTATTGCAACATGCCAACAATACTTCGATAAAACCGAGGATTAGGATATGCATCACTTCCATCAAGAGCTCGCAACTTGGAGTTAAGAACACTGGGAGTATTTATGGGTTTGCACTGCGACATCCCTGCCTTGTTTAATATGTCAAGAGCATACTTATGTTGAGTGAGAGTCATCTCATTATCCTTTCTATCAAGTTCAACCCCCAAGAAGTATCGTAGCTCGCCAAGATCTTTCATTTTAAAAGCCTCTTGTAGGACCTCTTTAACATGAGCGATATGAGAGGAAGAGTTTCCCGTGAGTACTATATCATCCACATATATGAGAAGCCAAGTTACAGTTTCACCTGACCGATATAAGAATAAAGAATGATCAAGAGCGCTTCGAGTGAAACCAGCCTGCTGAATATGGAGAGAGAACCTGTCAAACCATGATCTAGATGCTTGTTTGAGCCCATATAATGACTTCTGTAGTTTGCAAACCCATTGAGTAGGATCACTTGATGCATACCCTGGAGGTTGCTCCATATATACTTCTTCTTTCAAATAGCCATGAAGAAATGCATTCTTCACATCCAACTGATATAAAGGCCATCCATATGACACTGCCAGTGAAAGAATAACTCGTATTGTCCCCATCTTGACAACTGGACTGAAAGTTTCATCATAATCCTCACCATACTGTTGAGTGAATCCTCTGGCAACAAGACGGGCTTTGTATCGATCAACACTGCCATCGGCTTTATATTTAATCTTATAAACCCATTTGGAACTCACTACATTTTTCCCGTCTGGTCGAGGAACAAGAGCCCAAGTTTGACATTCATGCAAGGCAGACTAGAGGCGCGTGCTGTTAAGAAGACACATTTAAGGTAAAATTAGACGAATTTGGGATTTAGGGTAAAACTAGGGCAAAATTTGAGAAAATTAGGGGCGGATTGAAAATTAGGGCAGAAATTAGGGCACAGTGGAGACAAAAACAGATGGTGTTTTCGGAGTAAAAGGAGATCTTCACGGTAAGAAAGAAGAAGAAGAGGAGAAATAGGGTTATTTGGGAGAAAGAGGGATTCACGGCAAGAAGGAGAGAGGTTTAGGGATTTTGGGAGAGAGGAACTTACGATCAAGAGAGGGATCCCGCACGATATGTCTTCAGCCCGAACCTGGCTCTGATACCATGAAAGATTTTGATATATGTGGGCTGTAACAAGAGAGAGAGATAGAGAGGGAAATAGGAAAACCTGAGAGAGAGGAAGAGAGGAGAGATAAAGTGGGGCGCAGAATACATCTCCCCCTTTGTATCATTCTATTTATACTCAAAATGTACATTTTACAAAATACATAATAAAAAAGGAATGTAATTACAAGTATGCCACCGCCTAGAGGCGCGTGCCTTAGGCGGTGTTATGGATTGGATCAAGATCTGATCCAATCCAAATGTGTCTTCTTAACGCGTGCCTTAGGCGGTGTTATGGATTGGATCAAGATCTGATCCAATCCAAATGTGTCTTCTTAACAGTAACAATCCATTTTAATGTGTTTGGTCATTTCATGAAATGTATGATTGCTTGCAATGCATACTGCACTGTTGTTGTCACAACATAATCTCGAGGGTTCTGCAATGTGGACTCCCAAATCTTCTAATAATTGTCTTAACCATACTAACTCAGACGTAGTTGTCGGCATGGCATAGTACTCTGCTTCAGTGTAAGAGAGGGACATCTTCTGTTGCTTCTTGCATCTCCATGAAATTACAGAATCACCTACAAAAACACAAGAACCAGTGGGTGAGCCTCTATCATTCGCATCCCCTTCCCAGTTAGAATCAGAATATGCAATAACTTCTAACACGAAAGAAGATGAAAGAAATAACTCATAATTAATAGAATTTCTAATATATCTAATCATTCTCATTACAACACTCATATGTACTATAGTGGGAGCATGCTGAAATTGACTAACAAAATGAATTATAACAATCCCAACTCGTACCCATGAAAAAATGACAATTTTTTTTTCTTTAAGTGCAAAAACATTCTCAGAGACCCGAGGCCTTTACAGTTACAACACATCTACAACCACAGGGGATCTTATACACATCTTTCAAAACAAACCAAACTTTATTTATTAAAGTGCGTATAGTCTGAGACATAAGCAAATAAAATATAAATAAAGCAGAAAAAAGAGTCACACCGTCCAAAAGAATCTGACAAGCAATCGTGTGGTCCCCTCGTAGACCTCTCGAAAGCAAGTCGCCTCACTAGGCCTCGAGGCAGCGAAAAACATAAAAGTAGGGGTGTCAGAATCCAAAGAATTATGTGTACGAATCCCTCTAATGAAACAAATAAGTAAAAAGAATATAAATAAGATTCATACAATATTTTAGAGGAATGCAATTATGATAAATAAATAATTCAGCTGACTATTCATGCAATAGAGAACAATTATTAAGCATAAGAGAACAATTCAATAAACAACATGAACCACAAGTTAAGCAATAAAGACATTTAACATGAATTAGAGAACAAACATCATGCATTCACCAATATATCACAATTAAGGAAACAAGTAAAGATGTATGATTTTAGTGCACATGCATGAATAAATTATCTTTTATCAGAGTTTCCTTTTCATATGCATGTCCTCATTAAATGTAAACAATTTAAGTTCCTTTTTTTATTACCGTTGCCCGCGGATACTCCAAACAGGTAAAATTTCTCGAGGTCAAGTAGGGTTCCCACGATAACTTAGCACACACGTTATATTTTATTACTGAGTTCCAAAATTAGCCCCCAACCGAAACAACCTTCGGAACATTAGACCTCCACATCTAATGTCGGGACACTAGGGACCTCCACATCTACAAGTGCCACCTTCTTGGTATACCAAAACAACAACTTTGTCTACACACCGCTCCTAGGTAAACTGACAGATTCTCCCTAAAATTATGGTCAAGAGAAGAACCTCAATATCGGGTTCAGAGGTAACAGCAACGCACACAGAGTTTTAGTATCCTCACGGTTCTCCAAAACCGCAACTCTAAGAGTCTCTTTCTAAAGACGAGATATCTCAAAATCTCTTTCTTTATCTTGTTATTAATACTCATTCATTAATTTGCAATTCAGCATGCAAAATTAGTAACATAAGTTTGCACATCCAAATGTGAGGCTCGTCACGGGACCACAACTCGTGAAAAACATAGAACAATGTAATATAGTGAAACAATATCATTGTGACTTTTGCGATGCATTAAAACAAGTAAAGAGGGAGCAATCCAAGCTCAAGGCTCACACAACCTACAATGATCCATTATCCGACCATTGATGCATCATGTGCAAAAATCATAACATCCCATATATGCAATGATGTCACATGCTTTCAAATGCACATTCATATATGTCAATTTAACAATGTGCATGAATTACAACATTCATATGCATGTGTTTGTAATCTCATGCCATTTACATGCTTTTATTCATGAGTCATTTCAATTAGAACATGTGAACATTCATGCATTTACGTACAGGCAAAAAACACATCAATTTCATGTATGCACATGCGCTTGAAACAAACTCTGAAATAACATATTGCTAAAGCAGGTCATATCAAGTCAAAACATGTGAAAAATTCCATTCTTAGCATGTATTAGAATCAAAATGCATACACTTAACAAAATCTGGAAGTTTACGTACATATTAAATTTCGAATTCCAGATTTTAGCAAACACAAGGTGTTAAATTAAATTTTGAAGTAGGCCGATCGAGCCTAGCCGACCCCGTCGGCTGGGGTTCATTCCCGACCCAGCTGAACCCAAACAACTGGTTGTAACAGGCCACCGGCACAACCATCAAGGATTTTTTTTAAACTTTTAAATTTTTTTTTTTTTGAAGGGCACCCACCTGCCCAGCCGAGCCCACTCGGCTGGGCCTACAAGGCCCGACGGGCCTGGTAAACAGGCTTGCCAGCACCTGTTTGGGTGCTGTCCAGGGCCAGACCACCCACTGAATCTGCTAAAAAAAAACTCTTTAAAACCCCTTTTGTTTTCTTTTGTATTCAAAATAGTCCAGCACCCAGCCCAGGCTGGGCCTGGCAGCCAGCCCAAACCACTAAAAAAATGTTGGTTGTTTCTGTTTTTTTTTATTTCACAGATTGCTGCCCAGCCGAGCACCTCTCGGCTCGGCCCTGCAACTCAGTCAAGCCTGGCAGACCAGGCCTGACGAGGCCAAGCCATACTGGGGCAGGTCTGGTCTGGCCAGGCTTGGCCAGCCGAGCTGAGCTCGGCTGGTCTGTCGGCCAGATCACAAGGCCCAAACAACAAATATATATATATATATATATATTCAAAAGCATAGTATGAACATATGCACATCTGACATACATGCATCTACAAGGTTCATGGCTCAAATATGCATACTAGGGCATAATCATATTCATATATGATCACCAAAACAAATCGAAAACACATGCATGCCATGAACATTTAGATTACATGCATATACTTATTCAGTAACATATGCATATTCAGATTTCTCAACTACAACACCATTATACAAACTTTTACTGAAAAGTGCATGCATACACTATTGTCTCATCACACATTTACATGCCTCTAACGGTCTATAACATGGATCATCCATGGAAATCGATATTCATCAAAAGTAAGCTCTGAAAGAATACTTGTACCATAAATAAAAATTCTGTTTTAGCATATACAAAAATTTATTCTTTGAAAAGACGAAAGAATCGAAAACACATCCATGGAAGAGGATCCACGAATCTTCCTCCGTGTATTTTAGAGTAAACATACATATTCACTCTTTTTCCATGGATTTTCATCAAAATATTGTATAGAAATTCAATCTATATTCAATTTCTCACTTGATTCAAGAGAGGAAACCCGTACCTTACACAAAGATCGAAAGAAAAACGCTAATGGATGGTGAAAATGTGGATGGCTAGAGAAGATGACCTTCTTCCTCCTTTTCCTCTCTTTCTCTCTTTTTTTTTTCTCTTTTTTCCTTCTCTTGTTTTTTTTTTTTGAGGTTTATATAGACTTCAAGGGGGGTGACATTTTTTTTTGAGGTTTATTTATTGACTTTTTCAAAGTTCCATTTTAATAGACTTTCCAAAACCTTCTTAAGTCTTTTTAAGCCTATATAAGGACTCTATCAAGGAGTCCTAAACAGCTATAAAAATTAAATTTCGGAATTAATTAAAATTAATTAATTATTAAATATTAAATAATTAATAATTATCCAGAAGCTTCCAAAAGTTTCCATATTAGCTTGAGAGACTTCTTAACATTAATTAACTTCAATTTAAAGGTATCTAACGAATTTAAAGTTGGAAATTCGATAGGCTAGGGTTTGGATCTGGGTCCGGATCAAAGATCCAAATCCATCTCCAAAAATCCAAATGGGTCTTGGGCTGGGTCAATACCATATTTGTAATATTGCGTATTTTATTACTTAGTCATTTTAGAATTTTGATCTAGGTCTTGACTTTGGGAATACCTCTCTAGTGTACATGGGGGATGGTCTTGAGTTCGCCAAGAATAGATTTGCACTTCATTGTTAACTATATCAATAGAAGTATTGTGCATCATGAGCGTTATCGTAATCACTCTCATGCACATCTAAAACCCCATTCACATCATTAACAATATCATAATCATGCCCATCCATATTATTAACATTCACTTAGGCTAAATCAAGCAAAAAAGAGTATTCACATGGTTCCTTAGACTCAATTTTTTCAAATCCATTTTGCTTTTCAAGAAAGGCCACATTTCTTGAAACATAAAGTTTGTCATTTTCAATATCATAACACCTATATCCTTTTTTTTTCCAGCATAGCCTAGAAAAACACAAGGGATTGCTTTAACACAGGGGATTGCTTTAACAAAAAACTTATCATTTTTGTTAGAAAGAACAAAACATTTACAACCAAGGATTCTTAATCTTTTATAATCCAGAGATATTATAAATAATTTTTCAATAGGAGAAATGCTTTAAAAAATGGTTGATGACATTCTATTAATTAAATAGACCGCCAAAAGAGCGACTTCGGCCCAAAAAATTTTTGAAACATTTTTTAATATAAGAAGAGTTCTAGTGGTTTCAATGATGTGTCGATGTTTTCTTTCGGCCAACCCATTTTGTTGTGGTGTATATGGACAAGATCTCTGATGAACAATTTCTTGTTAATCAAGATATTTTTTGAAACCATTTGATAAAAACTCACCTCCGGAATTGGATCTAAAATTTTTGATAAAGGCTTTAACTTGGTTTTTGACATAATTATGAAATTTTTGAAAACAATCAAATACATTGGATTTGTGTCCAAGGAAATAAATCCATGTGTGCCTACTATAGTCATGAACAAATATAACATAATAAGATACGCCTCCTTTAAACATGATTGGAATGGGTCCCCATACATCCAAATGGATTAACTCAAATGGTTTTTAGAGACAATGACTAGGTCCAAAAAAGGTAAAAATTTCATTTTTTCGAGAATGCATTTTTCACAAACCAATTTCTTTTTACTACAAATATTAAAAAAGGAAAATAAATACAATTTTGACATACTTGGATGTCCTAATCTCCTATGCCGTTTTTTAATGTTTTTTTTTTCAATAAAATTACAAAAAGCTTGATTTGAAAGTTCTAAGTTGTCCATGTAACAGAGGTCTTCTCTTCTATGGCATCGTCCAATCGGCTTCTCAGACCGGTGATCCTGCACTAAGCAACCACTTGATGAGAAAGTAACTACATCCATGATCAGTGATTTGAGAAACAGATAGGAGATTTAGATTTAGATTTAGTTTAGGTTCTACTCTAATGTTTGACACAAAAAATTTGGTTAATGTACCAAAACTTTAGATTTTTAAATAGGTTTAATCGGCGGTTGAAACATAATAATCATTGGGGTTAATTCGATATTCGGCTAATACAAACTCATTATGAGTCATATGGAAAGCAACACCGGAATAAAAAATCCAAGAAGTCTTATCGGGGTCCACGCATGTAGAGGCGGCCACACTGGAGAGAGAAGAAGCATGAGCCTTAAATAGTGGTTGAAGAACTTTCATGAGTTAAAAAAGACACATTTTTGGAGCCTTCGTCTACACCACCCTTTTTGCTAGATGACCCCATAGAGGCAACTTTCTTTTTGTCTCATCGATCTTCCCTTCTCTTTGGGCAAAATGGCTTAATGTAACCCAGATCGTAGACACATTTCTTGTATTCATAGTCATTTGAGCTCCTTCTATAGTAGTTTTTGCTCCTTCTATATTCATTCGAACTTTTTCCAAAGTGAGGAGGCTTATAAGCTTTTGTGTTATTTTCGGGCCTAGACATGGCAAGTACCGATTCCTCATTTTTAGTAGAGGGTTTCTTTAACCTATTATCTTCCATAGTCAATTCTTCTAAAGTTTCAACTATGATGGGAACACTTCCTCTATAAAGGATAGCCGATTTGGTCCCTTCAAATTCGGGTCTAAGCCCATTAAAAAATTGGTAGAAATGTTCCGTTTTGATTTGATTTTCACGGAGTTCTACGTCTTGAGGACAATGCCACTTAGGTTCTAAAAGAGTCAATTCATCCCAAAGTAGAGAAAGAGCATTATTGTATTTTCTAATGCTCATTTTTCCTTGGGTCATAGTTCTAACTTTATTTTGCACATTACGTACATGAGATGTCTTTTAGACAATACATATCCTTGAGATACTTTCATGCATTACTAGTAAAAATGCAAACTAGAGCACTTCTTAATGTCGATACTATTGATGAGCCATCCAATGATCTTGGAATGACCCATCCTCCATTCTTTTCACCTTTTTTCATATTCGGCAATGACTTTAAACATTTCTTCTCCTTTAATCACTATCTCCTTGCCATTTTTTATCTTGGTAAGCACAAGCTTAGGTTCTCTTTCGGTGTTATCAACCAAACCCCATAAACCTTTCTCTCATATTTTGTGTTTCACTAGGGATGACCACATCACATAGTTTGGATTATTGAGTTTCACGGGAATGTTGATGACAACTTCTTGTTCATCCTACATTTTATAAAGAAGAAATAGAAAGAGAGAGAGGAAAGAATGAAGATAAAATAGAAGCAAAAATACTCTTTGGATACCATGAGCTTACGATCACATGATCCACACTCTCACGTCCACACAAACGAGATCTTCAACTGATGGCTCTGATATCATGTAATAAAACCAACAATATCTCAAAGAAATACCACAAAGGCTACAATGAGATATCAATACAATAGTGGTCGACCATTTTACGGACCAAGGGAATCCACACCCACCAACAACAAGATAAAAATAATATAACTTTCATTAACAAATGCTTAGAAAGCATTAATGAATACAAGGGGAAAACCCCTATTTATAACCAAATGAGAGGGAGAGTGGGGGTTATAACATGTGACTGATTGGTACAGCCCCAACCAGCTAGTTGGGGCTGTACCATCACATATCATAACAAGTATAAAAAACAAAAAGGAAAATTACAAAGTCAGCCCCTAGTGAGCTGACCCCTATTACAATAGGAAATGACCGAATACCCCTGATGTGTATTCCGGTTTATATATATATATATATTAGGTACACAATCTTAACAATATTGCTGGCTGTGTTTTTTGTCAAGAAATTGCTTTCATTGTTGGAAAGCACCATGATGGCTGGCTTATGCTTATCTCATATTTCTATAGGCAAGCTAGTCGGTATTAGTATTGCCACGTCTCATCAATGTATTTTGTTCGAAGAACCACTGCATGATTTTTCCATAGGTGAACAAGGCTCATTTCATATCCCTGCATTGTATCGAATCGTGCATTGCCTTTTCACATGGTTTTTTCTTTTTTCTTCGTTTTTTCATTTGTCACCATTTTACGGGAAACAGCTAACTCCATGCAGTAGGATAAGGCTTCTTCATGATAATGATGATGTCCATGGTTTGAGAGCTCTTGGATCTTTGCGCCATAAGCAGGCATTGGAGATTTGACCCCATACTCATTTGCCTCCTTCAAACACAAAACCTGAGGTCAAGAACACGGTGTTCTGTATTGCCCTTAATAGTCAAACTTGTAAGATCCATGCCCTGGCTGATGTCAGGTAAACTATGTTTGGGAACCCCTTTTGGTGGCATAAAAAAACAGAGATCAGTTTTCATTCGTTGCAAAGATGAGAGAATTCTCATGTTGATATTGGAGGCTTCGCAAGCACCTGTTCATTTTCGATTAAGCAATTTATAATGATCCGGGATGTCTTTGTTCCTTGTTGCTATCCTTGAATGCATACTAGTTCTTATTCTATAGCATGCAGTATACCGTTTATCAATTCCATATAGCATGCAGCATCCTTTTTTATTTGATAGGCAAGCTGGGGTTAGGCAGACCCCTACCAGATATCTCTTAAGCCCCATGTGGCAGAGGGATTCAAACATGGGCCTTCAGCTTGTCACAGGACCCCGCTTACCACATGGGATACCACCTCGGTAAACATCCTTGAACCCCCTTTTGGTGGTATAAAAAAACAGTTATATCAGTTTTCTTTCATTGCAAAGATGAGAAAATTCTCGTGTTGATATTGGAGGCATCACAAGCACCTGTTCATTTTTATTAAGCAACTTATAATGATCCCGGATGTCTTTGTTCCTGGTTGCTATCCTTGAATGCATACTAAGTTCTTATTCTATAGCATGCAGCATACCGTTTATCAATTCCATGGCAGACTAATTTGTGAATCATTTGTATTTTCAGGGCGCACCTAATGTGAGGGCAATACACTCCTCTAAAGCAGTTGGTGAACCCCCTTTCTTTCTAGCTTCTTCAGTGTTTTTTGCTATCAAAGATGCAATTACGGCTGCAAGGGCCGAGGCAGGATATACTGGTTGGTTTCCTCTTGACAGTCCAGCTACTCCAGAACGCATTCGGATGGCTTGTGCTGATGATTTCACAAAGCCGTTTGCTAGCCCCGACTTCCGCCCCAAACTCAGTGTGTAAAGTGCAGATGATTCTGCACTGTGGAACTTATGGTAAATAATTTATCCAGTCCTGTTTCCAATTTGAAGAATGTTTCAAAGCTGATTCAATTGTGAACAGGAGAACAAGTGAGAATGTCTCAAGGTTCGCTGAGACCTTTCAATTGGAATTCCATTGGCCTCTTCATTGCAGAAGCAAGGTAGGCTCTGACAATGAGGGAGGACTTTGGCGGCTGTTTCTCTTTGGTAAAAATGGAATACAGAAATCTTTCTGTTTCTACAGCAACCATTTCCTGAATTCTCCATCGACGCCCTCATCCCAAACTGATCCACTGAGTTTTTTGGGTGTGTTGGTCATTTATTCAAGGCTTGTTTGATTACCTTGGATCTGATTGATGTATTCTAGAGATTCAAGTATTTCATGCCCTGTCAGATTTTAAGTCCAATTTCCCCTGGTTGAACTTAAGATCCTCAACTCTGAGATTTTAAAATTTGGTAATTGTTTTCGCTTGGATCTCGTGTACCTCACTCCCAAAAGACATACACCGACACAGGATTTTATGTAATCAACCTCTAAGGAAGCATTGGGAAAATGTTGCTTATGCTCTCGATGTCTGCTGGCTCTCAAGATCTGATGTTTGGTGAAGCTGCATAGAGTGCCACACAGCGTGGAATGACATTGCGCAGATTATGGTCAGAAAACGGAAACAAAATGTTACCAACAGTGAAATGTGTTAAATAAAAACCTAGAATTAAAAAAATAGCAGAAAATGACTGTGTATGGATAATTTGACATGATTCCTTAAAACTTTATAATTTTTTATATTCTCTAGATGTCTAAAAACTCCAATATTTGACATCGTTAGGACCCTTTTACCTTTTGAAACTGTGAATTGAGGCTTTATTGTGATAAAATTGTACCGCGGTTAGGTCCAACTCCCACTTTACTAACTTGCATAAATTTATTTGTGATTTTTTTATAAAACTAAACCATCAAAATCGTAAATATCTTACTATTTTGCATGTATGCTAATATTTTGCATAAATATATTTGCAAAATTCTTTTATCTTACCTTTTCATATATACTTCTCGAAATTGCATATATTTATGTGTGAAACTTCACTTACTACTAAATTTGTAAATAGCTAACTTCTTTGCATATTTTTTTTGAAATCACATAAATTTATGTGTGAAACTCTAATTACTACTAAATTCATAAATATCTTATTTATTTGCATATATTGCACAATTTTACATAAAGTTATTTGTGATTCACCTTATATTGCAATTATCATAAATATTTGCAAAATTATGATAAATTTATAATATTTTTTATTTTTTATGGATTTTTTAAATCATATATAAACTTGTGGTCTTAACATGCTTATTTTTACATAATCTAGGTTTTTTTTTGTCTTTTTTAAATGCACTCAGTGGTCTCCAACCTGTTTTGACAACTATTTCTAACATCTTTTTTAAGCAACTATTTATGAGGCACCTCATCATTGTTGAACCATGTTTTTTTTGTAAGCACAATGTTTTCTTTTGTTTAATAATTGAATTAAACACTATTCTCTTTTGTTTAATGGTTGAATAAAATAGTGTTGCCTTTTTTTAATAAATTAATTTTTTAATATGTTCAGTAAGCACAATGTTTCCCTTTTTTTAAATGCTTTTTAAAACGTAAATAGTTTGCTTATTTTTTTTAATACTTGTTCAATACTGTTATTGTAGAAAAATTTAAATCTATTTTTTCTATTATTGTAGCACAACAACAAAAGCTAATGAAGAACTATGAATTGGGTCATCCTGATAATTTAGGGAGCCACATCCAAAGTTAAAAATATGGGTGTTCGACCCTCGATAATCACATACAGTTGTGCTTAGATAGTGAGTTGTAAAAAAAATTAATTATCATAAAAAAAAACAACTATAAATTTCAAAATGACCCATATCTAAGGCAACATGTGTAGAAAAAATTGAACAGTTTGTAGGCACATTTTTGTCTCCTGTTTTAGAAGCATCTAAGGAGGGGGAGGGTGACCCATTGGATGACACTGAGGTTGTTACTAACGTCAATACTCGAATAAATGATGCTTGAGATACAGTCACTTGTAGTGGTAGCGGTGAGAAGGCAAACGAGGTACCTGACCAAGAGGTTGAGGTTAATGTGGATCCTCCTCAAGAAGTAGATGTAAGTGAACACCGTTCAGGAATTCGATGCTATGAAGACATCGGATGTGAACACCGTTCAGGAATTCGATGCTGCAAAGACATCAACTTGTTGTTCATGGCATGTGCCACCAATGACGATTTTGTAGCCGCCCATTTGGTTACATGTTCTTCAACGACAAAGAGGGTCTTTAAGGGAAAGAAGAAAGTTGGGGAGAATCACGGAAAGATCGTAAGTGGATTGGAGGGAGAGTTGACTCTTACACTTGAAAAAAATTGCATTGTGAAGAATATAATACGTACTCAAGAGGATATGATATAGACTCAAGTTGGCCTTTTAGAGAATACAAATAAAGTCATCAAGGAGCTATGATCACGCCAATCACAACATCCTCAACTTTAGAAATTCATTTGATTGTTTTTTATTTTTTTGTATGTATTCGAAGATCAACATTGTAACTCATTGATTTTTATATAATGTCATTTGAAAGAGGTCACTGAGTATAAGTTTGGATATATTTCTATGAATGCATTTTTATATAAAGTCATTTGAATGTCAGTGATTTGTATATAATGTCGTTGATTTGAATATCATTTGAATGTGTATATTTTTAGTTTAACAATAGATTGCACTAAAACTGAAACCACTATTGAATGTTTAAATGATTTAAATGTTTAAACTAGTTGAATGATTTGTATGGCATTGTTTATATGTTTTCAAATCATTTGAATGTTAAAGTGATTTGAATATCTATTTGCTTATATTTATTGTTAGTTGGGTTGTTATATGTGAAACTCCACTTAAAAAACTGAAACCACTAAAATAGTAAATATCCTATTGTTTCACATGTATGTCAATATTTCACATATATATATTTGTGATACTCTACTTAAACTGAAACCACTAAAATTATACATATCATACTTTTTTGCATATAATTCAAGAATTTGCATAACCATATTTGCAAAAATCCTACTGAATTGCACAAATCCGATTGTTTCACAAAAAACCTACTATTTCACATAACTGCTAAAACAACTAAAATCGCAAATACCCAATTCATTTAAAAATAGTATAATTTTTGTGAAATAGTTAGATTTTTGTGAATCAATAGAATTTTCATAAATATATTTATGCAAATTTATGAATTATATGCGAAAAAATATGACATGCAATTTTAGTGGTTTCAGTTTAAGTGAAGTATCACAAATATATTTATGCAAAATATCACGTATATGCGAAATAGTAGGATATTTACAATTTTGGTGGTTTCAGTTTCAGCAAAAATTTGCAAATAAATTTATGCAAGTTCGTGAGGTCCGCATAAAAAATGTGTGATTCTAGATTTAAGTGAGAGTTGAAACTAGCCGACAGGCGATATAATTTTATCGCAATAAGGCTTCAATTCGCTGTTGTGAAGGGTAAAAGGGTCCTAATGATGTTGGATATTTGGGATTTTGGACATCGAGAGAAATATAAAAAAATGTAATGTTTTTAGGGAACTGTTTCAAATTATGTGTATAGTATGATTATTTTTTGCAAATATTATTTTAGAAGTTGGGTTTGAGTTATGATTTTTGTTGTTGGATTTCTGACTTAATCCAACCCTAATCAAGAATTTTTGTGTTATTCAAGTAAAATAGCTCATGGGCAGGTGGATCGACTTAAAATGTCCAAGATGAAGGGTGTTGTGGGTTTGATAACCAAAGTTTATCCTTTGTTGGAAGGCTGAAGCTGGCGAGGACTTTTTAAATCAAAAAATGACACATATAATTTGACACGATTCTCTAACATCCTATAATTTTTTATATTTATCTCGATGTCCAAAATCACAAATATTTGATTGTAATAACCTAATTTTTTTTGTTATTTTTTAACGCGAAAATTGTTTGATTTGGGCCTGGGATCCAAGTTCGGATCCAGGACCCATAAAGGGGGTCAATATAGGAAATCAATATCTTATCTATTGAAAAAAAATGTAAAAGAGTTTAGTACAGGGATCCACAGTTGGATCCACATTGCCAGCGAGGCGCAAATCCAACACTCGGTTGGATCCTGGGTCTTGGACCCGGGCCGCGCCCCATGTAACGAACAGTAAAAAAAAAAAATCAGACCCGGGCCGAACTCAGACCCGACCCGGACCTGATAACCCTTTAGGGTTATAACACCCGACATAGGGGGCGAGGGTTTTTAAAACCCTCTTCCTCCCACGCGCTGCTCTCCCCTTCCCTCGCTCGATTGAAGAAGGAAACCCCTTTGGGGTTTCCTGAATCGCGCCTTTAAAAGCACGCAAGGGTGAGGGAGGATCCCTCACCCGTGCACTCTTCCTCCTCCACTCTCTCTGTCTCAGTGTCTTTCTCCCTCTCTATCGTATTTTTCTCGGTTGGCTGCCGACGACCTTCCAGTTGTCGGCGACCTCGCCTGACGCCCCGCCTCCTCCTGCGGCTCCCTTTCCACGACCTCGCTTCCCGGTGACCATCGATCGTCGGTGACCCCGAAGCGCCGACGACACCTCCCTCAAACCCTCCTGTTAGCAGTTGGCGATTTTTGTATACTCTCGATCGCCCGTTTGCGACAGAGGTTCGGTGGTCGACAACATCCCCTTCTCGCAACAGTCGCAGCCCCCAAGCATCGGTTTGAGGTACGAGTCCCCTCTGAAAATAGAAGAGAAATCGAACACCAGTTTGATTTTATGCTTTTTTTTAATGGAATACATGCAAAAAAAAAAGAAAGGAAAACGTTTCCATGGTAGATTCCTCCACGAGTTATAGAGGATGACCCATGGATCGTCCCTATGGTTGGCTTCTCTGTATATGCATGTTTGGCTGCAGGCCAGACCCAGCTGACTGGGTCGGCTGGGTCACAGTAGCACAAAAAAAAATGTGTGACGCCAGGGCGTAGGTCAGCTGGCAGCCAGTTGAGTGGTACTCAACTAACTGCCAAAGGCAGGTGATGCGCAAGCTCAACCTGAGCTCTGCTGTGCTTTTCCAGGCCCAACCGACTCAGTCGGCTGGGTTGGATCAGGGCCCAGCTAGTCGACTAAGTGCTGGTAGTGCCTTACAAAAAAAAAGGAGAGTTGTTGTTTTTCTGTAGACTAGCTGTCAGACTAGCCGAACCCAGTTCGGCTGGCCTGACAGGCCGAGCTATATGGGCAGCTAAGCCTAGCCGAGTAGTTGGCTGGGAATATGTTGAAAAAAAAGGGAAGTATTTCTATATATTACTTGATGTTAATTAAATTTGAAATTTTACATTTGGCGTGCATGTTAAATTCCAGATCAGGGTTACGTACAGGTGTGTTAATTCTAATACCTGTTATGAATGAAAAGTTTTGGGTGCTGAATTGGTGCGATGTGATGTGCTGAATCAAAGTAATGTGTAGTTGACCCATATACATGTGCTGAATTGAATGAATGTGCTGAGCTAGCGTTGTTGTTCAGGTCATTGAGAAACAGTTTACTTACGTGTAGTATGATGTGTGTATGTGCATTTCAAAAGGGAACATTGCATTTACAGCTATCTATGCACTTGAAGAGGAATTATGCATTGATGTTTGTTCCAAATAGAATCAGTGCATTTACAGTACATGTGCACTTGATAAAAATGAGCATGTGATGTTATTTCAATGAAACATATGCATTGATAAGTATTTATGCATATGGTGGAAACATGCATTGATAGGTGTATGCAAGTTGTTGATATCATGAAATTTACATGAATATGCATACTTGAGAAGAAAAACATGCATTCGACAATGAGTAAATGCATTAAATAAGAACATGCATATGACATATTATGCATAGTGAATAAAAGCATGCAATGGACTGAATAAGTGCATTATATGAACATGTGTACTTGTCACTATCACATGAATTGATTGTAAACATGCTTCTAAATATCTTTGTTTCACACACAGCTGAAAACTGCATATATGAATGTGCATTTATAAAGCATGTGAATTATGACATATTGTTATGATTTTTGGTCATGGTGCATCGATGATCCAAGTGAATCATCGCAGGCCTGGAGAGCCTTGAACACATGATGCTTTTTCTTTATTTGCATTTAAATGCATCGCAAAAATCATATTTTTTTATTGCACTGTATTACAATGTTCTATGTGTTTCCATGGCGGGAGTCCCATGATGGTTCTCGCAAGGGTAGATGCAAGCTTTTGCCTTTGCTTTTGCATGCTGAATTGCAAAACTGAATAATTGGCTTTTAATAAAAGATAATGAATAAGAACAATGTAATATACGTTCTAAGATCTTCCATCGAAAGAATGAGAATTGTAAAGTTTCAGTTTTAGGGGACCATGAGGATACAAAAACTTTGTGTGCTTTACTTTAACCCCTGAACCCGATATTGAGGTTTTTTCTTCTGGACACGGTTTTAGGGAGAATCCATCATTTTACCTGGGGGTGGTGTGTTCGATACAGCTATTGTTTTGGTATACCAAGAAAGTGACACTTGTGGGCGTGAAGTGTCCCTAGTGTCCCCAACATTAGATGTGGAGATCTAATGTTCTGAAGGTGATTCGGTCGGGGGCTAAGTTTGGAACCCAATAATAAAATACAAATTGTGTTTTAAGCTACCTTAGGAACCTAACTTGACCTCGGGGAAATTGTACCCAAGGGCAACGATAATTAAAAGGAGGAACTTAAATTGTATGCATTTAGTAGGGCATGCATATGAAAAAAGAAAATCTTAAGAAAAGATAATAAAGTGATCATGCATTGCACATAAATCATGCATAATCCTGATATGCATTAGAACATGCACGGTTACTTGTTCTTTTAATTCTTACATGTTAGTGAATGTATGATATTTAATTTCTAATGCATGATTAAATGTCATGCTTACTTAAATTGTGATTCATGTTATTGATTAATGTTCTTTTATGCCTAATAGATGCTCCTTGTTGCATGAATGCTTACCTGAATTATGTAATTGTCATAATTACATTCCTCTCAATTATTGCATGAATTTGTATATGTGTTCTTTATGCTTATTTATTTTCATTAGAGGGATCTGTAAGCAGAATTCTTCAGATTTCTGACCCCCTCTATTTATGATTTTTTGCAGCTGCAGATGATCAGTGAAGCGACTAACTTTTGGTGAAGTCACGGGTGCCACGCACTTGCTAGACATATCACATATGGATAGTGTGACGTAATCTACTTTTATTTCCTTTTTTGTTTCATTCAGTAGTTATTGCACTTTGAATATTTCATTTATGCAATTGTCTCTAGACTTATTACTCATTATTTTAATAAATGTTTGGTTTGGTATGGATAATAATTGTAAGCTCTATTGTGGTTGGTTGGTTTATCCAATTGGGAGTGGAACTGTAAAGGCCTTAGATTTCTGAGAATATTTTTGTAATGGTTTTTAAAAAAAAAATCTGCATTTTCAAGGGGTATGAGTTAGGGTCGTTACAAAATTGGTATCGAAGCCACTACAATATCTTACACTTTTATTATCCTTTTTGCATTAAGTTTTTAACTTTAGTAAGTGAGCCCTGTCCTGAAGTGTCAGCAAGTCATGCCTCGTACTCTTGAGCAGTCTCCTTCACTGGTAAGACTATTCAATACTTTTAATTAAGCATTGAATCCTTTATACTTGTTTGTATTTATGAGTAATTCTCTTATGGTGTGCGTTAAAAAAATTTTGATGTAATTGTATGAAAGATTTTTGTTCAGGATCAACTCCCAAGTGGGTAGGATCGATAAGGGTCAAAATTTTGTGAAAAATATGGTGTATTGTAGATGTTGTATTCATGCAGAGGTGCCTCATCTTTCATTGGTGCTCCCCCGAACTGGTAAGAGTAGAGGAACTTCATGATGGAAGCCATCCACACCCTGACTGAGACCATGATGGCACAGGTGACATATACAACACAGGCGACATAGGCTGTGCAGGCAACTGCGTAGGATCCTCTTGTCGAGGTTGTTTCAAACGCAGACGAAGTTTCTTTTGAGAGGTTCTTGAAGTTAGACCCATCGACTTTTGCGGGTAAGGCCGACCCAAAGGCAGCAAAGAGTTGGGTCGAGGAGATGGAGCGAGCGCTCGACGTTCTACCTGTCTCCGAAGACAGAAAAACACCATTTGGCACATACCGTTTGAAGGGCGATGCCAAGAAGTGGTAGGACACCCTGCGAAGGGTGAAGTTCGCCGATTGGGATGAGATTCTTTGGGATATGTTCAGAGAGGAGTTTCTAGGTGCATACTTTCCCTCTTACGCTGAGGAGCAGATGCAGCAGAAGTTTTTCGATTTGACTCAGGGGACCATGAGTTTGGTGGACTGCACCACTAGATTCCGGAGCCTCGAGAGGTACTGCCCGAACCTCTTTAAGAATGAGAAGGCGAGGGAAATAAAGTACATACGTGAGTTGAACGATGGGCTGTGGACTTGAGTGCTGATGAGTCGACCTACTACCTTGGCCGATGCAATCGAGTCAGCTACAGTCCTGTTAGAGGACCAGGAGAGGTCCAAGACTACATTTGAGAAGGGAGGTGGCAACAGAGGGGGTTCTTCGGGCGGGATGAGGAAGAACCCACCTGCAGGCAAAAAGGTGTAAAGTGGCAAGAAGCAGCGGACCCGTGATGGGCGACAACAGGGTGCGCAGCAGGGTCGTCCCCAACAGTAGAGGCAGCAGGGAAAGGCCCCGCCAATGTGTCGCAAGTTCGACAAGAGCCATCAACTGGGCTTTTGCTCGATGTTCAAGGGGGTCTGCTATCAGTGCCAACAACCAGGGCACATCACTCTATTCTGTCTGAACAAACCAGCGGCTCAGGGAGGACAGCAGCAGCAACAACAGATGCCTCAGCAGCAACAAGGTCAGCGCAAGACCAATGGGCGGGTCTACGCGGCTATAACAGCTACTCAGGGCGATCAGATTGACCTGATCGAAGGTATCTTCTTAGTCGTTGATCACTTTGCACATGTGATGTTTGATTCGGGCGCAACCCATAGTTTTATTTATACTTTGTTTGCAGAATTGCTCGAATTGGTTCCTTCTAGTCTTGAAAAGGCGCTTGATGTGATGTCACCTATGGGTGCATCCTTTTTGTGTGGGAAGTATTTTCCGACAGTTTACATTGTGATTGTGGGACATGAATTGTCTACCGACTTGGTCATACTAGATATGACATTTTATGATGTCGTTATGGGTATGGACTGGTTGTCCAAACATAATGCTACCCTATAGTGTTGGGGTAAGAAGGTTATCTTGAAGCGTCCCGATTTGTCTGTATTGTCCTTCCATTCGATCGAAATGGCAAGCGAGGTGAAGATTATTTCTACATTAAAGATCTCCAAGTACCACAAACAGGGTTGTATGGTGTTCTTGGCCAGTGTGTCCGCTCAGGACAGTCAAGTGACACCCTTGGAGCAGTTAGACGTTGTTAGTGAGTTTCTGGATGTCTTTCCCGAGGATTTGTCAGGTTTGCCACCGCATCGAGAGATTGAGTTCTCGATTGAGCTAGTGCTTGGTACGACTCTTGAGCCCCGTATCACATGGCACCTGTTGAGTTAGTAGAAATAAAGAAGCAATTGCAGATGCTTCTTGACAAAAGTTTTATCAGACCGAGTGTGTCTCCTTGGGGTGCATTGGTCCTTCTTTGTCAAGTAGAAGGACGGTTCAATGCGACTTTGTATCTACTATTGTATGCTAAACCAAGTGACGGTGAAGAACAAGTACCCATTCTCGAGGATCGATGATTTGTTCGATCAACTTTGGAAGGCGAAGGTGTTCTTGAAGATCGACCTTCGTTCTGGGTACCACCAGTTGAGAATCAAGATGGAGGATATTTCGAAGACGACATTCAAGATCCGATATGGGCATTATGAGTTTCTGGTGATGTCCTTTGGACTAACCAATACCCCTGCAGCGTTTATGGACCTGATGAATCAGGTTTTCAGTTTATGGCTGGATTTGTTTGTCATCGTGTTCATCGATGACATTCTTATCTACTCAGAGAGTGTAGAAGATCACCGAGAGCATCTGCATATCGTATTATAAATACTGAGAGAACATCAGCTCTATGCTAAGTTCTCCAAGTGCGAGTTCTAGATTGATAGGGTGATGTTTCTCGGTCACGTGATATCCGAGAGGGGCGTGGAAGTTGATCCAGCCAAGGTAGAGGCCATTTTTTCATGGGAGCAGCCGAAGGCGGTGACTGACATGAGGAGTTTCTTGGGTTTGGCGGGCTACTACCGTCGATTTATTCAAGATTTCTCGCATATAGCTGCTACTATGACTCGATTGTTGCAGAAAGGAGTAAAGTTTGAGTGGTCACCTCGATGTGAGGACAGTTTCCAAGAGCTGAAGAAAAGGTTGACCACGGTACCCATTTTGACGTTGCCTTCTTGGACGAGTGGTTTTGTTGTGTACAACGATGCTTCGGGGACCAGACTCAGTTGTGTCCTCATGCAACACAGAAAGGTCATAGTGTACGCTTCCCGACAGTTGAAGGTGCATGAGAAGAATTACCCCATGCATGACCCGGAGTTGGTGGTAGTGGTCTTCGCTTTGAAGATTTGGCGCCACTACCTTTATGGGGAACAATTTGAGGTTATGACCGATCACAAGAGCCTCAAGTACATATTCACGCAGCGTGATTTAAATTTAAGGCAACGTTGGTGGTTAAAGATCCTGAAGGACTACGATTTCTTTATGACTTATCATCCTGTAAGGCGAATGCAGTGACAAATACGCTTAGTAGAAAGGCGTCGGTCACAACAGCTAGCATGATTGGACGCAATTGGGTTCTGGTTGAGGAGTTGGTCAGATGACAGTCGATTGTGGATGACTCCAAACACATTATTGTAGATTGTTGCATATAACTGCTACTATGGCTCGATTGTTGCAGAAAGGAGTAAAGTTTGAGTGGTCACCTCGATGTGAGGACAATTTCCAAGAGCTGAAGAAAAGGTTGACCACGGTACCCATTTTGACGTTGCCTTCTTGGACGAGTGGTTTTGTTGTGTACAACGATGCTTCGGGGACCAGACTGGGTTGTGTCCTCATGCAGCACGAAAAGGTCATAGTGTACGCTTCCCGACAATTGAAGGTGCATGAGAAGAATTACCCCATGCATGACCCAGAGTTGGTGGTAGTGGTCTTCGCTTTGAAGATTTGGCGCCACTACCTTTATGGGGAACAATTTGAGGTTATGACCGATCACAAGAGCCTCAAGTACATATTCACGCAGCGTGATTTAAATTTAAGGCAACATAGGTGGTTAGAGTTCCTGAAGGACTACGATTTCTTTATGACTTACCATTCTGTAAGGCGAATGTAGTGACAAATACGCTTAGTAGAAAGGCGTCGGTCACAACAGCTAGCATGATTGGACGCAATTGGGATCTGGTTGAGGAGTTGGTCAGATAACAGTCGATTGTGGATGACTCCAAACACATTATTGTAGATTGTTGCATATAGCTGCTACTATGACTCGATTGTTGCAGAAAAGAGTAAAGTTTGAGTGGTCACCTCGACGTGAGGACAGTTTCCAAGAGCTGAAGAAAAGGTTGACCACGGTACCCATTTTGACGTTGCCTTCTTGGACGAGTGGTTTTGTTGTGTACAATGATGCTTCGGGGACCAGACTCAGTTGTGTCCTCATGCAGCACAGAAAGGTCATAGTGTACGCTTCCCGACAGTTGAAGGTGCATGAGAAGAATTACCCCATGCATGACCCGGAGTTGGTGGTAGTGGTCTTCGCTTTGAAGATTTGGCGCCACTACCTTTATGGGGAACAATTTGAGGTTATGACCGATCACAAGAGCCTCAAGTACATATTCACGCAGCGTGATTTAAATTTAAGGCAACGTAGGTGGTTAAAGATCCTGAAGGACTACGATTTCTTTATGACTTATCATCCTGTAAGGCGAATGCAGTGACAAATACGCTTAGTAGAAAGGCGTCGGTCACAACAGCTAGCATGATTAGACGCAATTGGGTTCTGGTTGAGGAGTTGGTCAGATGACAGTCGATTGTGGATGACTCCAAACACATTATTGTAGATTGTTGCATATAACTGCTACTATGGCTCGATTGTTGCAGAAAGGAGTAAAGTTTGAGTGGTCACCTCGATGTGAGGACAATTTCCAAGAGCTGAAGAAAAGGTTGACCACGGTACCCATTTTGACGTTGCCTTCTTGGACGAGTGGTTTTGTTGTGTACAACGATGCTTCGGGGACCAGACTGGGTTGTGTCCTCATGCAGCACGGAAAGGTCATAGTGTATGCTTCCCGACAGTTGAAGGTGCATGAGAAGAATTACCCCATGCATGACTCGGAGTTGGTGGTAGTGGTCTTCGCTTTGAAGATTTGGCGCCACTACCTTTATGGGGAACAATTTGAGGTTATGACCGATCACAAGAGCCTCAAGTACATATTCACGCAGCGTGATTTAAATTTAAGGCAACGTAGGTGGTTAGAGATCCTGAAGGACTACGATTTCTTTATGACTTACCATTCTGTAAGGCGAATGCAGTGACAAATACGCTTAGTAGAAAGGCGTCGGTCACAACAGCTAGCATGATTAGACGCAATTGGGTTCTGGTTGTGGAGTTGGTCAGATGACAGTCGATTGTGGATGACTCCAAACACATTATTGTAGATTGTTGCATATAACTGCTACTATGGCTCGATTGTTGCAGAAAGGAGTAAAGTTTGAGTGGTCACCTCGATGTGAGGACAGTTTCCAAGAGCTGAAGAAAAGGTTGACCACGGTACCCATTTTGACGTTGCCTTCTTGGACGAGTGGTTTTGTTGTGTACATCGATGCTTCGGGGACCAGACTGGGTTGTGTCCTCATGCAGCACGGAAAGGTCATAGTGTACGCTTCCCGACAGTTGAAGGTGCATGAGAAGAATTACCCCATGCATGACCCGGAGTTGGTGGTAGTGGTCTTCGCTTTGAGGATTTGGCGCCACTACCTTTATGGGGAACAATTTGAGGTTATGACCGATCACAAGAGCCTCAAGTACATATTCACGCAACGTGATTTAAATTTAAGGCAACGTAGGTGGTTAGAGTTCCTGAAGGACTACGATTTCTTTATGACTTACCATCCTGTAAGGCGAATGTAGTGACAAATACGCTTAGTAGAAAGGCGTCGGTCACAACAGCTAGCAAGATTGGACGCAATTGGGATCTGGTTGAGGAGTTGGTCAGATGACAGTCGATTGTGGATGACTCCAAACACATTATTTGTGCGGGGATGCAGGCAAGACCAGAAATCATAGATCGGATCGAGGAGCTTTAGTCGGTCGATCCAGATTTTGAGAAGTTATATGAGAGTGCCCAAAAGCCAGAGACACAGTTTCGCTGAGAGGAGGACATAACCATCATGTTTGGAGACAGATGGTGGGTTTCGATGGCGCTGCAGGAGGAGCTGATGAGTGAAGCTCACAGGTCTAGATATTCCATCCATCGTGGTTCCATCAAGATGTTTAAAGATCTTTAGAGGACTTACTGGTGGAATGGGATAAAGTGCGACATCGCAGAGTTCGTGTCCTGGTGTCTCACCTGTCAGCAGCTGAAGATCAAACACCAGAGACCTGGTGGACTTCTACAGCCACTTGAGATCCCAGAGTAGAAGTGGGATGACATTTCGATGGACTTCATAGTAGGGTTACCTAAGACCCGACGACAGCGAGATGCCATTTGGGTAATAGTGGATCGTTTGACGAAGAGTGCCCATTTTCTTTCGATTAGAATCAGTCAGAGTTTGAAGAGTTTGGCCGATCTCTATGTGGATGAGATTGTTAAACTTCATGGAGTGCCACATTCGATAGTGTCAGATCGAGATCTGCATTTCACGTCTCGATTCTAGCACCAGCTTCAGAAGACTTTAGTCACTACGTTGAAGTTTAGTACTGTGTTCCATCCACAAACAGATGGACAATCGAAGCGTACAATCTAGACACTCGAGGATATGTTGAGAGCATGTGCTTTAGATTGGGCAGGCGATTGGGACAAACATGTGAAGCTTGCAAAGTTTTCGTACAATAACAACTTTCATGCCAGTATTGGCATAGCCCGTATGAAGCTTTGTACGGCCGACCATGTAGATCCCCTGTGTGTTGGGATGAGGTTGGACTGAGAGCAGTGGAGTCTCCAGAGATCATCCAACATTATGCAGTTCAGGTGCGTTTGATCCAGCAGAGATTGATTGCAGTGCAAAGCAGGCAGAAGAGCTACGTTGATCAGCGGCGCAGAAAACTCAGTTTTGAGGTTGGCGACCACGTGTTCATCCGGATCTTGCCTACGAAGAGTGTCTTCAGGTTTGGAAAGAAGGGAAAGTTGAGTCCTCGATATGTTGGACCCTTCAAGGTTCTTGGATGCGTTGAAAAGACCACATATCGAGTAGCACTCCCTCCTCAGTTTTTGTAGATCCATGATGTATTTCATGTCTCAATATTGAGAAAATATGTATTGAACCCCTCACATGTGATTCACTATGAGGTGATCGAGGTACAACCTGACTTGACTATAGAAGAAAGGCCAGTGGAGATTATAGATCGTCAAGAAAAAATGATATATAATAGGATGATTTTGTTCGTGAAAGTGTGTTGCAGCATCATGGGCTAGATGAGTGCACTTGGGAACCTGAGGCGGATATGCGTTAACACTACCCACACTTATTTGGTACATTCTAATTTCGAGGACGAAATTCTTTTTAGGGGGTAAGGATGTAATAACCTAAATTTTTCTATTAATTTTTAACGCAAAATTTATTTGATTTGGTCCTGGCATCCAAGTTCGGATCCAGGACCCATAAAGGGGGTCAATATAGGAAATTAATATCTTATCTATTGAAAAAAAAATGTAAAAGAGTTTAGTATAAGGATCCATAGTTGGATCCACTTGGATCCAACCTATGGATCCACTTGGATCCAACCTATGGATCCACATTGCTAGTGAGGCGCAGATCCAACACTCGGTTGGATCTCGGGTCTTGAATCTGGGTTGTGCTCTATGTAACGAACAATAAAAAAAACTTTTTCAGACCCGGGCCGGACTCGGACCTAGGCCGGACTCGGACCCGACCCGGACCTGATAACCCTTTAGGGTTATAACACCCGACACAGGGGGTGAGGGTTTTTAAAACCCTCTTCCTCCCCCACACCGCTCTCCCCTTCCCCCGCTCGATTGAAGAAGGAAACCCTTTTGGGGTTTCCCGAATTGTGCCTTTAAAAGCACGCAAGGGTGAGGGAGGATCCCTCACCCGTGCGCTCTTCCTCCTCCACTCTCTTTGTCTCCCTGTCTTTCTCCCTCTCCCCCATATTTTTCTCGACTGGCTGTCGACGACCTTCCAGCCGTCAGCGACTTTGCCTGACGCCCCACCTCCTCCTATGGATTCCTTCCCACGGCCTCGCTTCTGTGATCATCGCAAATTTTTTCCTCTCAATCCTCTTTTCCTTTCTCTTCGCCTTTCTAAACTTTGTTCCCTTTTTGAAGAGGAATAAAAGATATAAAAGAGGAGAGAATGAGAAAAGGAAGAAGCGAGGAGAACTCTTTTGCGGGGTCTCACTTGACCATAATTTTGAAAATATTTTAGGAAATTACTTGCCTCCGTTTTGAAATATTTGCGGGAAAATCAGGAGACGGGATTCACTCGGCGGTACGAGGTTCGACCGTTCCTGCCGCCTTTACCAGGGGTAATCAAACCAAGGATCGAATTTATGCATTTTTGTTTTGCCTTAAAGATTATCTAAGAATTTATCCTAAATCTAAATGCACAAAGAATCATGCTTGTGCAATGCAAGGATGTATGCTCTTTTTGAAAAATTGATTTGAAAATCTCCAAGTGTTTCTGAGATGAATTTGATAATAGAGTGAAGAAAATGGTTTCTAACTCAATACTTGAGATAGATCTTGGAAAGATGTTTGAAGTTCTAAGTTTTTTTGAAATAATCAGAGTTTTGGAAAAATAAATCTTGTCTTTGAGAAAGAATGATTTTGAAGTTGAGATAATAAGGTAAAGGAAAGAAGTTTCAAAGTCAGAAATGGACTTTGAATTCGAATTTTGAACCTGGATTTAGGAGAGGAGATGAATTTTGGAATGGAATTGAATTCTATATTTGAAACTTGAAATCAGAATGAGATTTGAGAAACCCAAAGATATCGAGATGGAATATGAGAAACAGATTCGGTTTTTGGAATTTGGGAATCAAGATAAACTTGGATTTTGAAATCTGGAATGGAATTTGAATATGAGATCTGAGATCCAAGATGAAGTTGGATCTGAAATCTGGAATCCTAAATGGGATATTGGATCTGAAGTCCGAGATCCATGATGAAGTTGAATTCTGGATCTAGAATCCTAAATGTGAATTAGATCTGAAATCTGAGATCCAAAATGAAGTTGAATTCTGGAACCCTAGATGAAATTGGATCAGAACTCTAAGATCCAAGATGGAATTTTAATCCAAAGTCTGAATCCTAAATGGAATTTGGATCTGAAGTCTGAGATCCAGGATGGAGTTGAATCTGGAATCCTAAATGGAATTTGGATCCAAAGTCTAGGATCTAAAATGGAATTTGGATTTAGAAATCTAGATCCAAAGTGGGATTGGGTTATAAATCTAGAATTGGATTTTGGAAAGTCCAAATGGGACTTTTTGAAGATGGATTTGGGTTTTTGAAAACCCAAATTGAATTTAAGACTTAGAAAAAATCGAATTTTCAGAATCATTCTCAAAACTTTGAATTGAGAATCAAGACTCAATCTTGGGACAGTGCTTTGAAGATAAAGAATAAGTTTGAATTTGAAATCAGAAGATGAATCAGAGGTTTCAAAGTTAAATTGAACTTTGAAATTGGATTTGAGATATTGAATTAAATTTTGAATTCGAATTTAAATCTTGGAAATAAATTTTAAAATTCTAGAGTTATACTTGAACTCTGAAATTTGATTTAAATTTGAAATGGAGCTTTGAATATAAAATGAATTTTGAATTTTCAAAGTCAAATTGGACTTTGAGATTGAACTTTGAATCTTGAAATGAGATAGAATTTGAATTTGAATCTATAAATAAGGATTGATTTGAGAAATGAAGAGGGTACTCAAAACCACTTGGATTTTTGATAAAGAATTTTGAAAATATGATGTTCTATCTTATATGATGAATGAATTTAAAGAATCTTGAGATTGGATTTGAAAATCATATCTCATTCTTTAAATGAATTGAAATAAGATTAAAGATATAATATACCCCTGACTATGGTCATTGAATGTATTATATAGTAATCACATTTAAATTCAAGTGAAGAATAAAACACATTTTGGTGCTTTTATAGAGTTTAAAATAAAATTAACTCTCAATATATCCTGACTATGACCATTGTTATATATTTTGAGCTAATTTTAAATTAAACTCTAATAAAAGAAGAAAAATATTTGAAAATATGATGATTTTTGAAGAGGGATCCAGTGTGGATCCAGTGTTATTCTATAAAAGATGAAAATCTTAGTTTTGTTTACATCCTGATTATGGCCATTGATGTAAATCGTCAACTTAGGATTAGTCACCTTTTATAAAATGGTGCACGTGCCATTCGTGTGCCCACTTGTAAATTTTTGCCAAAAAAAGGAAAAATGACAGGAAATTTTAAGATCTATATGTACCTACATTCTAATCTAGAGCAGGAGAACAAAGTTTTCTCATTGATGTCTAGCTATTGAATTTTAAAATTACAAGTGTCTCTAATTCCAGTTGAGAAAGTAGCAATTTCTGTACATTTCCTTTTTCCAGCCATTCACTATGCAATTGTTAACAACATGCTCTTATGATACAGGAAGATCATTTAGATGCCAAATTCACCGAACATCTGCAGAATCCAATTAATACTGCTGAATGTCAAAATCATTTCCATGCCCAAAATAAAAGAAATATGATGAAGAAAGGAGCTACAATCAAATGAAATTTTCTACTGAAATGAAACAACTTGTATATTGGAAGACTTCAATGCATTACCTGCAACTGATTCCTTTGTTGAAAAGGGGATTAATATGCATGCACTGGGAAGATACATTTACCCATTTTGTTGTCAAACGAACCTTCTGCAATGACATTATAGGCAACGATATTGGATTTTCGCACCTCTGCTTGCTGCCTCCGTGAACGTATCAAACACCCACCTCAGATCACCTTTGTTATATAAACCGTTGATTTAGAAGACAATGTGTTATCCTATCATGAACAGGCCCTGGAAAATTACATCGTTGAGAGGCTTCACCATGTTATGCAGATAGTTTTTCTGCATCTACGATCCTTTGGGCTTTTGTATAGGCCAAAAATTATGATACTTATGGGTGTTGGAGAGTGTTTGATCGAGGACTCAATAAAAAACCCAATCTGACGCTGGAATGGAACCAGAGATCGAGTTTTGGCCACGGATTCAGCACCCAATTTATTTATTTTTTTGTAACAGGTTTGGTCTGAGGCTTATGTCTTCAACCAACGAATGGGAGTGAGATCAAGATATAACGTGATGATGCAGAGAAAAAAAAATGTAAGAACGAGAAATCTAGATCATATGAGGGTGGTAAAAAGGGGCTACAGATGTAAAAGAAGAAAACACAAACCAAAGGAAAAAAAGAAAACTACATTAGACCCGATGAATAAATTGCAATCATGCATTGAATCAAGACACATATTCATTAAGATGAAAGTAAGGCATGAAGCTCTTTTGAAATTAAAAAAAAATACAGATATTCGAACATGGCCGATTTTGACATTACTGAAGTCAAAACAATGGCGGCCCTTAGTGAAAATGCAATTGACGATGAACAAAATCTCAGAAACAGAAGGAAATGAACTAAAATAAAATACTGGAAATAAAACAAAGACAACAGAATGTGTAAAGCATAATTTACAATCCGATGATCAAGTATATTTGAACAATATATCCAGGATTTTAAACATAAAATTAATGGAAGAATAATACACATATGATTTGGTGTAGCTCCAAATGTAGTAAGCATTTAGGAGCAATGTCACTGTAGCAACATGTACCATTGAGGTTGTGATAGGCAGATCAATGGTATAGGGTTGCCTCTAATGAACAGAATAAAATAAGCAGAGGGTAGAAATTGTGAAGGAAAACAAAAGTGATAATACAAAGCTCCTATGGAAAATCAAAATAAAAGAAAAGGAAGGAAAACTTATGAAAATTAGGAACAAAAACTTATAAAAATTAGGAACAAATACGATAGGCAACAAGAAATGGAAGGGAGGGGGGTCATTTACCTGGTTTGCTTGGAATCCTGGGGAGGGGAACTCCTCCTCCGTTCTACCTTGGAAATTTACTTGTCTAAGCTTCGATTGAGAGAAGGGAAGCGAGGCTCTGCGATCCTGTTGAAGGGGGTCGACTTCCTGTAGAGGAGACACCGTGAGGAGATATGGATGACAGCCGCTTGGGAAAGGGGTACCAGAGAGAAGCGATTGAAAGGAAAATCAAGAAGAATATGATGGGAGGGTGAAAACGGATGAAGACGGGTGAAATGGAAGAGACCCATGCGTCCTTTTTTAAAGAAGGAGAAGAAAAGATCAGGAACGAGGGTCGTTGGAGATGAGCGGAGGAGGAAGAGGGTGTGCAATGGAGGATCGAGAGGGCCGGCGAGAGGGTATGCATACGAGAGAAAGAGGGAGAGACCTCTCCTGAGAAAATCGATTTAGGGTTTTTCTACACCCTTCAATTTTATCGGAATTTCCAAAACGAGGTTCTTTCAAAAGAACAATTTTTCAAAAAGGTGGTTTTTTAAGAGCTTTATTTTTTGTATTTTCTTTTTTATTTTTCTATTTTTTTGTTCTTTTCTTGAAATCTTCTACATTTTTTGTATTTTTTAGAATAAAAACTCTAGAACTAGGGAAAATGAGAGGTTAAACTATTTTTGGAATTTTTTTGAGAAATATTTACAAAAGAGGGGTTTTCTGGGAATTTTAACATTGTTTCTTGAAAAAATTTGCAGAAAATGGGTTAGGAATAAAAAATGAGTTTGGATTCCAGCAAATCCGAGAAATGAATGGAATTTTTGGTTAAAAATTGACCCAATTATTCAGAGAATGTGAGTCAGGGGCAAAAGGGGAATTTTTGGATTTTTGGAAAATTTGGGGTGTTCACAGCTTCTCGGTGACCACCGATCGTCGGCGACCCCAGAGTGTCAGCGACACCTCCCTCAAACCTTCCTGTTAGCAGTCAGTGATTTTTGTACACTCTCGATCGCCTATTTGCGGTAGAGGTTCAGTGGCTGACAACATCTCCTTCTCGCAACAGTCGCAGCGCCCAAGCACCGGTTTGAGGTACGAGTCTCCTCCTTTGAAACTAGACGAGAAATCGAACACCGGTTAGATTTTATGCTTTTTTTGGATGAAATCCATGAAAAAAAAAAAATGTTTCCATGGTAGATTCCTCCACGAGTTATGGAGGATGACCCATGGATCGTCCCCATGGTTGGCTTCTCTGTAAATGCATGTTTGGGTGGTTTGGCTGCAGGCCAGACCCAGTCGACTGTGTTGGCTGGGTCACGGTAACAAAAAAAATGTGTGACACCAGAGCATAGGTCGGTTGGCAGCCAACTGAGTGATAATCAGCTGACTGCCAGAGGCAGGTGATGTGCAGGCTCGGCCTGCGCTCTGCTGTGCCTTGCCAGGCCCAGCCGACTCAGTCGGCTAGGTTGGATTAGGGCCAAGCTAGTCGGCTGAGTGATGGCAATGCCTTACAAAAAAAGGGAGAGTTGTTCTTTTTCTGTAGACTGGCTGTTAGACCAGCTGAATCCAGTTCGGCTGGCCTGATAGGCCGAGCTATGTGGGCAGTTGAGCCCAACCGAGTAGTTGGCTGGGCATATGTTGAAAAAAAAAGGGGAGCATTTCTATATATTACTTGATGTTAATTAAATCTGAAATTTTACATTTGACATGCATGTTAAATTCCAGATCAGGGTTATGTACACGTGTGTTAATTCTAATACTTGTTATGAATAAAAAGTTTTAGGTGTTGAATTGATGTGATGTGTTGAATCAAAGTAATGTGTAGTTGACCCATATACATGTGCTAAATTGAATAAATGTGTTGGCTAGCATTGTTGTCCAAGTCATTGAGAAACAGTTTACTTACAATGTGTAGTATGATGTGTGTATGTGCATTTCAAAAGGGAGCATTGCATTTACAACTATGTATGCACTTGAAGAGGAATTATGCATTGATGTTTGTTCTAAATAGAATCAGTGCATTTACAGTACATGTGCACTTGATAAAAATGAGCATGTGATGTTATTTCAATGAAACATATGCATTGACAAGTATGTATGCATATAATGGAAACATGCATTGATAGGTGTATGCAAGTTGTTGATATCATGCAATTTACATGAATATGCATACTCAAGAAAAAAAATATACATTCGACAATAAGTAAATGCATTAAATGAGAACATGTATATGACATATTATGCATAGTAAATGAAAGCATGCAATGGACTGAATAGGTGCATTATATGAACACATGCACTTGTCATTATCACATGAATTGATTGTAAACATGCTTCTAAATATCTTTATTTCACACACAGCTGAAAACTACATATATGAATGTGCATTTAGAAAGCATGTGAATTGTGGCATATTGTTATGATTTTAGTTCATGGTGCATCGATGATCCAAGTGAATCATCGCAGGCCTGGAGAGCCTTGAGCACGGGATGTTCTTTCTTTATTTACATTTAAATGCATCACAAAAATTATATTTTTTTATTGCACTGTATTACACTGTTTTATGTGTTTCCACGAATGGGAGTCCCGTGATGATTCTCGCAAAGGTAGATGCGAGCTTTTGTCTTTGCTTTTGCTTGCTGAATTACAAAACTGAATAATTGACTTCTAATAAAAGATAATGAAAAGGAACAGTGTAATATACGTTCTAAGATCTCCCATCGGAAGAATAAGAATCTTAGAGTTTCGATTTTGGGGGACCACGAGGATACAAAAACTTTGTGTGCTTTACTTTGACCTCTGAACTCGATATTAAGGTTTTTTCTCCTGACCACGATTTTAGGAAGAGTTTGTCACTTTACTTGGGGGTGGTGTGTTCGACACAACTGTTGTTTTGATATACTAAGAAAGTGGTACTTGTGGGCGTGGAGTGTCTCTAGTGCCCCCGACATTAGATGTGGAGGTCTAATGTTTCGAAAGTGATTCGGTCGAGGGTTAAGTTTGAAACTCAGTAATAAAATACAAATTGTGTGTTAAGCTACCATGATAACCTAACTTGATCTCTGGGAAATTGTACTCGCTTGGTGTATCCGCGGGCAACGGTAATTAAAAAAAGGAATTTAAATTGTATGCATTTAATAGGGCATGCATATGGAAAAGGAAAACCTTAAGAAAAGATAATAAAGTGATCATGCATTGCACATAAATCATGCATAATCCTGCTATACATTAGAACATGCACGGTTACTTGTTACTTTAATTGTTATATGTTGGTGGATGCATGATGTCTAATTTCTAATGCATGATTAAATATCTTGCTTACTTAAATTGTGATTCATGTTATTGATTAATGCTCTTTTATGCCTAATAGATGCTTCATGTTGCATGAATGCTTACCTGAATTATTTAATTGGCATAATTGCATTCATTTGAATTATTGTATGAATTCGTATATGTGTTATTTATGCTCATTTATTTTCATTAGAGAGATCTGTACGCAAAATTCTTAAGATTTCTAACCTTCTCTATATTTGTGGTTTTTCGCAGCCGCAGATGATCAGTGAAGCGACTGGCTTCTGGGGAAGTCACGGGTGCCACACACTTGCCAGATAGATCACAGATGGACAGCGTGACCCAATCTACTTTTATTTTCTTTTTTGTTTTATTAAGTAGTTATTGCATTCTGAATATTTCATTTATGCTATTTTCTCTAAACTTATTACTCATTATTTCAATAAAGGTTTGGTTTGGTATGGATGATAATTGTAAGTTCTATTATGGTTGGTTGTTTTATCCAATTAGAAGTGGAACTGTAAAGGCCTCAGGTTTTTGGAGATGTTTTTGCAATAGTTAAAAAAAGAAACTGCATTTTCAAGGGATATGAGTTGGGTCGTTACACCGACATCATTAGGACCCTTTTACCTTTCACAACTCCAAATTGAGGCCTTATTGCGATAAAATTTTACCGCCCATCAGCTCGTTCCAACTCTCACTTAAATCCAGAATCGCAAGTTTTTTTTATGCCAACATCACGAACTCACATAAATTTATTTGTGAATTTTTGATAATATTAAAACCACCAAAATCGCAAATATCCTATTGTTTCGCATATAAGTCAATATTTCACATAAATATATTTGTGATACTCTACTTATACTGAAACTTTATGTAAAATTGTGCCATATATGCGAATAAGTAAGATATTTGTGAATTTAGTATTGAGTGGTTAGTAGAGTTTCATGCATAAATTTATGCGATTTCGAGAAGAATATGTAAAAAAATTGAATATTTGCGAATTTAGAGGTAAGTGGAGTTCCGCGCATAAATATATGTGATTTTGTAAAGTATATGTGAAAAGGTAGGATAAAGGAGTATTGCAAATATATTTATGTGGAAATATTGAGGTCCGCATAAAGGAAATGTGGGATTTTGGATTTAAGTGGGAGTTGGACCTAGCCGACATACGGTACAATTTTATCGCAATAAAACCTCGATTCGCAGTTGCAAAGAGCAAAAGGGTCCTAACCATATCAAATATTTGTAATTTTAGACATCGGGAGAATATCATAAATTATAGGGCTTTTAGATAATCATGTTAAAATATTCCTATCATTTTTCGTAGAAATAATCTCAAATGTTTCCACACTATTTTTCTTGGAAACTCAAATTGCTTGGCTCGTGTATTTTCTTTTAGGAATGCTTGTGCAGGACTTGTTTCACTGTAGATATCGAGGACACTCCAAGTATGTTGATAGTGCCATGCTTGATAGGCAACCATGTCTAAATTAAGATTGGATTATATTTAATCATGCCAAGCACTGTAAAAATAGCCTGAGCTCCACCACATTACTCCCTCCGCCCCCATCCTATCCTCTTATCTTCGACCAATTGGCAGTGGCGCTGCCTGTTTCTGGTATATCAGTAGGGATGTGAATAAACCGGGTATGGGTACCGGACAATCGATCCAGACAGGCAAGCGTGTATAATGACCATTTTAAGTTTTGGATTATACTGGATCTGATTTGTATCTAGCTTTAGATTAAGGATGTGATGTGTCAAGTATATGACTTGAGCGCTGCATGTTTTCTCCACCAAGTAATTATCCCAACAAATTTGTTCTCTTCGGTCCTTTCGACCCTAACATTCCTGAGCTGACATGCCTGAAACCTGGATCCGGTCTCAATTGCACATTTTCTTGTCAGATCCAGGCAGACCCAGACTGGTTGGGTAAATAACATGTTGGCATGATTAATCACTATGGAGGGAAACAATGGAGTACGCAATAACATGTTGACTGGTTGGGTAAATAGCATGCTTGCTGCAGCAAGTATATGACTTGAGCGCTACATGCGTACTTCAGCTTGTATAGCTTGGATGAGTTGCACCGTTTTGATCATCAAAACCCCCAAAAAAAAAACATGCTCTCAAGGCATAAAAATATGATCCTAGAGAGAAAACCAAATTAATGAAAAAGGCTCATAAAAGGTGGGAAATTAAGGCATCCAATCTTTTTAATCATGATCCTGGTCAGTGCTTGCTTGGTGTTCAGTTCCGTCACTCTGCACCTGCAATAGCTTATAGGGTCAGGTCAGGCGTGATCTTAACCCAGTATGAAACCTGACCCAGCTTGAATATTTTCTCATCTTTTTTTAGATCCCATGTCCAATTCAGATTATGTGTGTAATTTAAAAAAATAGAAAATGATCGTATTGTACAAAAAAAATGTGTTTCCTGAAAATTTTTATAATTTTAAAAAATTTGCCTGATGTCGAAAATTGCAATATTTGTCATTAAAAGGACCATTTTAACCTTTGTACAATAGACCTTACGAGGTTCATGCAATAGATCAGTATGCTCCTCTGGGTATCGCACCCTCTCACTTAAAGGTAGATTCACACGATTTACTTTTGTGAACCTCACGAAGTTCGCATCACTATATTTGCGAACCTCCTGCTACTCAAGCCTGTCGAAGTTCACAAATATTTAACTAAATTCATATATATTGTATGAAGTTTACATTACCAAACATGTGAACTTTTAGTAATTAAAACCTTAGAAACATCAAATTTGCATATATAGTATGAAGTTCACGTAGGGCCATGCAAATTTCATTTAAGTAACTGATAAGATCTGCAAATAAGTGGCGATCTGCGCATATAATCCGTTACAAAGTTTCATAAAATTTGCATGCTCGTTGAATCATATATAAAGTCATTTTTTTATTTTTTTTATTTTATTTATTTTTTTTATTTTTATATAAAATTTGCATGTTCATGTGTTTATATGTATTATTTTGTTATATTTTTAAAATATAATCTATAATTAGTTGTTTGCTAATAACCATTTTTCATAATGATGTAATAAAAACTAGAAAGTGTATGATTTAATTCTATAAACTCATGAGAAAAAGATGGCTTCAAAATATGTCAAAAAGAAGGCCAAGGAAGGAGGGCAAAAACCCAAAAAAACTACAGCAAAACAAAAAATGTTCAAAAGGCAAATGATGAGACATTGGACAATAAGGTACCAGAGAATAAGACATCGGATAATGATGTACCAGATGATGAGACATCCGAAGCTGAACTATGGATAATTTTGAGGATTTTAAGTTGATTGAAATTGTAAAATATTGGATATAAATTTGATAAAATTTTTAATATTTTTTAATATTTTTTAATATTTTTTAAATTGTTGATGTTATTTTAATATTTGCTTTTATGTACATTATTAATTGTAAGTTCTAGATGTTTTATACATTATGTTGTATGTTCTAAATGTTTTTTAAATAAGTTTTTACTTTTAACTTCATTCCAGGTTTATAAGAAGGATATACACAAAATGTATTGTCATTGTAAATCATTAAGTCATTGATTTTTTTTATTGAATTATGTAAATGTTATAAATTGAATTTGAATTATGTTCATGTATTGGTCTTTGTTCTCTAGTTGTAAATTTGAATTTGTGAAAGTTATTGATGTTATGATTTGCAAGGACGATGAAGTCCACAAAAAATTTTGTGAAAAATAACAAATATCTGTGATGATAAGAAAATCCTCAAAAAAGATTTGTAAGGTTGAGTAAGTGCGTAAAAAATAATTCGCGAACAGTAGGACCAATATTTTCCAGGATAAGGAAGTCCGCAAAATAATCAACCTGCTTTATACACGCTACTCATGGTAGAATAACGAACATGGCTCATATACGATTTACTATAACCACATTAAGAAAGAAGATCTTATTTACAAAATAAAGAACGGCCTATTACTTATGAGATCTATTGAATATTAAAAACAAAGAACAAAAAAAATATACCTCATTGTTGATCAAGACTTTTCCACCAATGATGAACGAGGATGATCAAGAAGAAAAAAGGGCACAAGAGTGAACCAACTTGTTCCTTAAGCCACAACCGATGATCAAATTGGGCTCAAGGTTTTGTATCCACCCTTGGTTAGGGAGCAAACCAACGATCCTTGGTCTTGCCTCTTAACTCAATTGTTTTAGGCTGCCCATAAGGATTTTTTATGCTCTTCTAACACTATAAGAAATTTGTGGATTAGCGACGACCTAAATTCATCGTTAATCTGACGCTAATCCATCGCTAAATTGTTTAGCAACGGATTAGCGTCGGATTAACAACGAAAAACTTTCATTGCAAATTTTTCGATGCTAAGTAGTGCCAGAACTTATCCGCCGCTAATTCCGTCGCTAATTTGCGACGGATATGATCCATCGCGAGTCCTTCTCTATTTTAAAATAGCGATGGATAATATCCGTGGCTAACCATCGTTAAATTTAAAAAAAAAATAAAAAAAATTTGTTCACTGTCAGCACGTTCTCCGGCAAGGAGCAATTTTTTTTTCACAGAACCGACGCGTTCCGGCAGGCTGCAACTCTGCGCGGATCCGGGGGGAGCTCTTCTTCTAGTTCCAGGTCTGCCACGAGAACCAGCCGAAGAGCTTCACGGTGGAAGCGCTCAGCTTCAGTTGCGACTCCGCGCGGATCTTCACGAGTTGCAGGGGGAGGAGCAACGAGTACGGCATAGGGGTGTGGGACAGCCACACCGGGAAGCAATCAAATTTCTACTACGAGACCCTTGGCTAGTCCGTCGATGACTTTGACAGGCTCCAGTGGCTCCCCAACAGCAGCCTCCTCTTCGTCGCCCCCTTGACGTCTCGGCTCCGGCGAAGCCACGACGGCTTCATCTGCGACTTCTCCATAGGTGGGGATCGACTCTTTGTGCGGGTCGTCAGCGAGGCTTCTGGCGTCCTGAGAAGCGCCTCAAGTGGGGATGGTTTAAATCGAACGGGAGGGAAAAACAAAGGGAGGAAAAAATTTGAACGGAGGGAGGGAAAATTTCGCGCCTCAGGTGGGACAAAAATTAGCGACGGAATTAGCGAGGGAATTTTTCCGTCCCTAATCCGTTGCTAATTAGTGACGGATTAGGGACGAAAAAATTCTCTCGCTAATTTCGTCGCTAATTAGCATTTTTTGTAGTGTTTTGGCGACGAAAAAATATTGTCGCTAATCCCTCGCTAATTAGCGACGACTTTAGCGACGGAGATATTTCCGTCGCTAATTTTGCAAATATTTCAAACATTAGCGACAAATAGTTTTCGCTCGCTAGTCCGTCGCAAATTGGCGACGAAAAAAATTCGTCGCAAATTTTCATCGCTAAGTAGCATTTTTCTTGTAGTGTAAAGGGTGAGACCCTTATTTAGTGTTGGGACCCTCTCTTTTTAAGACATCAGTCGGCCTTATCTCCAACCACACTTTTCAAAATCAAGTCAAACTCTCATTAAGTAATATTAATTAATAAATTAAGACTCTTAAAAACAATTATAGAGATTTTAAGATACCAAACTAATATCTAATAATTTTTTGTTTTTACTAACATGTTTTTAAAAACATGCTTCATAAAAGCTTGTTTGGTAAATCATGATTTTGATTCAATAAACTTAATTATTATTATATATTAATATAACTCACATTGAAAGACATACTAAGGATTTGGTTTGTATGGTATGCTCACGCTGTAATGGGTATTAAAAAAACACTTACATGGATATGCAAACTAATAATTGGCACATTAATTTTTCAATACCAGAGTTTGCTCAGCTAACTCCAACTCTAAAGTGACCAACGAGTATGGTTGCTAACCCTCGTCTCTCAAGAGGGCTACCTACCCTTAACACACCAAAATGTCAAACCAACGTAGAGACAATGGGAGTTTCCTTCAAGCATGCGTGTTGCATACATCATGGTTTTCTGTCAATTCTCGGGTGATTTCCTTTGGCACCACGAGTAGGTCTATCTTCTGAAGGCCTCTTTTCCAAAAGATCCCACCGCAAAAAAAAAAAAATAACCCTAACTTGATATGTGAGACATCAAAAGAAATGCATTAAAAAAAAATCTAAGACTGGGATTTTCATGTCATAGTAACATAATTTATATTTTATTTTCAGATGAGCTCATCCAAATAAATAACTGGTTAGTAACATAATAAAATCTTGTACAAGTCACACTTGCAAGGAATAATATGAAATTATTCATGAACCAAACAAAATTTTTTCATTTAAGTATCCATGAATTTCATTAAAAAATTATGCAAGGTCATACAAGTCTAACACCATCATCCCTCTCTTTTTTCGTCTATATGCCACCAATCCAACTGCCCATTCTTTTTATTTCATTTTTTCGCATCTCTCACAACCACCCATCATTATCCATTTTTATTCTCTATTTTTTATTACATGCACCGTTATTTTTTCTTTTTTTTTTCTTTTTCTATATAAATACAGTAGCAACGAAAGGACTTCAATAACAGGTAAAATGGAGAGAAAGACTTGGTGACAGCCATTGCTTGCTGCAACAAGGGCACTGGGTTGAGAGAGAGAGAGAGAGAGATTTTGAATAAAACAAGGGTAAAAATGTAAATTTAGCATTTTTACCTTAATTGAGTTAATATAAACCCAAGGAATCTACTAACCAGTCTATTTTTTATTATTAAAAAAGTGTGTTTTTAACAAACTGAAATTTGTTGTGTTTTTTTATTATCGCCCATTGTTTACGTGCTATTCGAAAAAAATCCCTTTTTAATATGATAATATTAAGGTAGTTATAATTGAAGGACATTTTGAGTCACACTAATAAGTTCAGATGTCTAGAACGCAAAAATGTCACATCAAGGTTGGTTGTAGAGTTAGCAACACAAGGGTTTTCCTTTTTAAACCTTGAATAGGAAGTTTTCTACTCCGTGGATGGTGGCCCGATCCGCTGCGTAGGTTTTTTCTTTTAAACCTTGAAACTGAGCCTTTTAGCGGATCTGAAGATCCGCTTGGTAAAGGTCCCACTCTATTTCACCTCCTCGGTTGGATGAAAAATGAAATTTCCCTCCATATAGAGGAGGTGAAATAGAGGAAACAGTGCCCTCTACGTGGACTCTGAAGCTGATTGAGTTAGTGTTCCTTAACCTTTAGGTTGATAAACTATTATTGTTCACATAAACAATCTGCTTGAATATATCTTATCCTTCTCCTAAGGGTTAACACTTATGAAAGAGTATGGAATAGTTAGCTACCTCTTTTTAAAAGGGTGAATTGCTTTGTTGTTTGCTTACCCTTTGAAAAAGGATATTGCTTTGTTGTTTGCTTACCCTTTTAACTGAACTTCGAGGTAAACCTTTAAAAAGGAAATAACTGTGTCGGATATATATATATATATATATATATATATATATATATATATATATATATATATATATATATATATATATATATAGAGAGAGAGAGAGAGAGAGAGAGAGAGAGAGAGATTTACAAAAAATTCTAGCCAACTACAAGTTTATCTAGGAAAAACAAAAAATATAATGAAATTTGCAAAGAATTAGCTGAAACCGAAAATAATTGAAATAAACTGAAAGTCAGACAAATATCAAATTCCAACTTGACTCTCTCTCTCATTCTTAGATCTCCATATATTTATAGGAAAAAAATCCTAATCCAAAGGCCTGTTTGGAATCTCGATGCTGGGATGGGTATTCATGCATTTGGTGTTCCCGAGGCAAAATCTTGGTTAAATGCCTGTGGTGGTCCCGTTTGGAATCTCGGCGTTAGAATGGGCGTTTATGAATTTGGGACGGAAAGTGAAGCCCGTTCTCCTTTGTATTTACACTACAGGATAGATTTGCCAGCTACCACCGGTAAGCAGCTGCTACTTACTTAAATGCATAAACTTTATAAACGCCCATCTCAGCTACGGGTCCCAAACAGGCCCTAAAATTAACATACCAATTTTGATAAACATCAATTAAGAAACTTGTTAATCCTAATAAACTACTAAGTTGGGATATAAATCAAGTATTTAGATCCAATATCTATTATAAGTTTAAATAAAAAAATCAAAAATCTAAATCGTATCCAAATGGAACCTATAATGGATCCGGATATGTATTGTTCTTGCTCCTGAATCATTCTTTCTGAGTTTGAGAAGGATAATCTTTTAGTTATACTCCAACTGTGAAAAATAATGATCCTTTGAAACTTCTTGAATGCATAGATCCATAAGCATTAATGAGGTCCAATCCAAATAATATCCAATCAAGTGCATAATGAAGAATTGAACCCTAACAGTTTGTGCAGTGGGGAGACAAAATGATCTTCATCTGCATGGATTAATCTAAAAAAAACATCCATTTTAAAATGCACTTGAATCCCATTAAAATTAATGTGACTAAAGTGTTCCTTAATTGGATCTAAGTAGCATTGGATGGGTCCTGAGTCATATGGGTAGGATATATTAATAATATGGGTTAGGTTCAAGTATAGTTTTGGTTGAATGGATCCAAGAGAGTTTAAAAAAGTGTTTGGGTTCAAAGGAGCTTGGTTTGATGGGTTTTGAACCCATATTAAACCCAAAATTGTGTTGAAAAGATGAAGAATCAGTTTTTGAGAGTGAAAGCGATTCTTAAATTAGGTTGAATTAAGGGTTTTTAGTGGTCTATTACATTGAACTGGTTCGAGTGGGCATCCCACCACCCACGAATGAAAAGGGGTAGAGTGGGAGGAAGGAGAACGAATCATATAAAAGGATGGGTGAGATTAGCAATGCCACCTACCAACCACAACCACTAATCCCCGCCCCCTGAGTCCCACTCGAACAAAGGGCGGCGGAAGTTAGTGGTTGTGGTTTGCAAACTACACTCTTTCACTTTCATCTTTATGGGTCAGCCAGCCATCTGGCAGTTAGTGAGGCTGCCAGTCAAGGATAGGCAACAACACCTCACTCGTCGAAATCAGACCGGTGGTGGACTGCCATCTGACCTTCTTGGTGGGCAAAAAAGGTGGGTAAGGTGGAGTTGGTAGGTGGATGTGGAGATAGGGAGAAGATAATGGTGGTGGTGGTGGTTGTGGTTGTGGGAAGAAGAAGGGAAAGGTGGTGATGGTGTGGAAGAAGAAAACCAAGGGACAAGAGGGAAAAGGAGAGGAGGTGGGCCCTCAGTCGGCAGGTGGGGCTTTGGCTGCTTGGCGCCATCCAGCAGGAGGTTGCCAGGAGAAAGCCGGCTGGCAGAAGATGTCTCCTACGCCTTGTTGGTGTTGCTCCCCGAGTTCACCCCAATTAGGCGAGGTAAAGGGCCATCAATCCCTTTCGACGATGGCTCTGCTACTGATGTTGGTGGAACAGGTGGTAGATAATGGCCGACTTTCGTGAATAAACTATCATCGGCACTTTAAATATCAACCGACCTCGAAATATTAGGATCATGGCCGCTCTCCATGGATTTCATTGGATGTTCAAGTTCCTGAATTAATTCGGCGATCGATTGGTCCCACAGGCAGCTTGTATTTGGCCTTGAGAATCACTATTATATATGCTATGTGTTGCTTCATTGCATCAATTTTTTATCCATCTCATCAAATGTCCTTCCCACCTTGATGTTCAACTCATGCACATCAGACTTCGCATTACACGCATGCTTCTACGGCTTTTCTCCACTCGTTCTTCGAAATTGTGAAACATCGAACACATGATCGATGTGCGACTCTGATATCAAATTGATCTAAATTGGTTGATCGATTTACAAAAAAAAAAATTAACCAAAACTATAAGTTTATCTAAAAAAAATGAGAAGTATAAAGAAACTTGCAAGAAATTACAAAGAATTAACTGCAACTGAAAATAAGATAAATATTGTATTCCAACTCAACTCTCCTTAATCCTTAGTTCTCTCTATATTTATAGAAAAAAATTATAATCTAAGTAAATCTAACATACCAATTTTGATAACCATCAATTAAAAAACTTGTTGATCCTGATGAACTATTAAGTTGGGATATAAATCAAGTATTTAAATATAATATCCATTAGAAGAGGTTTGAATAAAAAATCCAAAATTTAAAATAGAAAATGACCATACTATATTGTACGGTCATTTTCTATTCTCTCTATGTCTAAAAGAGCAAATAGCCTGCTTTGAAATATCCTTTTTATCCTTCACATGCGCGAAACTCACAAAGTTAATGCCAAATGTCACTTCATTCATCAAGTGTCACATACTCCCACTTAAAATGAGGTATGGATGTTTTTTTTACAGAATTCACGAAGTTTGTGTAATAATATTTGCGAACGTTTTGTCAAACTCTAACAAAACGAGGAAGTTTGCATATATTTTTTGCGGACTTCCTCAAGTCTACATATATTTTGTGTGTACTTCTTTAACTCTGCATTTTTTTTTTGTACTTCCTCATCCTTACCTATGTTTATTGTTTGCATGTTTACGAAGAACAATCTATCTTTTAGAGAATGTTTATCCTCAATTGCTCATCAGATCAAGGTAATCTTGGTGGCAGTGGGAAGCTAACGTCTCGATCTGTCTCTTTTCTTTTTTCTATTTTTTTTGAATTTTTAGCGTAAGTGATCAGAAAATAACATAAAAAGACAAAAAAAGCACAAGCACTCTTGTTTATCTCTTATTTTAAGAACGTTGAGTGGTTGCACCTTTTTGTTCTATACTATTTTCTAACTACCTGTGCTAGAAATCTAAAAAAAATAAAAAAGAGGAAAGAGACATACCAGGACGTTCAACTCATGCACATCAGACTTTGCATGACACACATGCTTCTACGGCTTTTCTCCACTCGTTCTTCGAAATTGTGAAACATCGAACACATGATGGATGTGCGACTCTGATATCAAATTGATCTAAATTGGTTGATCGATTTACAAAAAAAAAAAATTAACCAAAACTATAAGTTTATCTAAAAAAATGAGAAGTATAAAGAAAATTGCAAGAAATTACAAAGAATTAACTGCAACTGAAAATAAGATAAATATTGTATTCCAACTCAACTCTCCTTAATCCTTAATTCTCTCTATATTTATAGAAAAAAATTATAATCTAAGTAAATCTAACATACCAATTTTGATAAACATCAATTAAAAAACTTGCTAATCCTGATGAACTATTAAGTTGGGATATAAATCAAGTATTTAAATATAATATCCATTAGAAGAGGTTTGAATAAAAAAACCAAAATTTAAAATAGAAAATGACCATACTATATTGTACGGCTAATTTGACATGTTTTCTTAAAAACCCTACAATTTTTTATATTCTCTCTATGTCTAAAATAACAAATAGCCTGCTTTGAAATATCCTTTTTATCCTTCACATGCACGAAACTCAAAAAGTTAATGCAAAATGTCACTTCATTCATCAAGTGTCGCATACTCCCACTTAAAATGAGGTATGGATGTTTTTTTTTTTACAGAATTCACGAAGTTTGTATAATAATAATTGCGAACGTTCTGTCAAACTCTAACAAAATGAGGAAGTTTGCATATATTTTATGTGGACTTCCTCAAGTCTACATATATTTTGTATGTAATTCTTTAACTCTGCATTTTTTTTTTACTTCCTCATCCTTACCTATGTTTATTGTTTGCATGTTTAGGAAGAACAATCTATCTTTTAGAGAATGTTTATCCCCAATTGCTCATCAGATCAAGGTAATCTTGGTGGCAGTGGGAAGCTAACGTCTCGATCTGTCTCTTTTTTTCTATTTTTTTTTGAATTTTTAGCGTAACTGATCAGAAAATAACATAAAAAGACAAAAAAAGCATAAGCACTCTTGTTTATCTCCTATTTTAAGAACGTTGAGGGGTTGCACCTTTTTGTTCTATACTATTTTCTAACTACCTGCGCTAGAAATCTAAAAAAAATAAAAAAGAGGAAAGAGACATATCGTGACGTTAGCTTTTCACTACCACTAAAATCACCTTGATCTGATGAGTGGTTAGGGAGAAACGTCATCTGAAAAATAAATTGTTATTCCTAAACATGTAAAGAATGAACATAGGTGAGGTTACTGTATGGGTAATTTGACGTGATTCTCTATAATCTCTACAAATTTTTATATTCTCTCGATGTTCAAAATAAAAAATATCTGACATTGTTAGGACACTTTTACCCTTCACAACTATGAATTTAGGCATTTTTGTAATAAAATTGTATCGCCCATCGAATATGTTCAACACCCACTTAAATCCAGATCTCAAGTTTTTTTATGCAAATTTAGACCTCACGAACTCGCATAAATTTATTTATGAAATCTCGGTGAAACTGAAACCACCAAAATCACAAATATCCTATACTTTTGCATATAATTCATGAAATCACAAAAATATATATGTGAAACTCCACTTATAACTTACCACTGAATTCATAAATATCATATTTTTTCGCATATAATTCCTCAAATCACATAAATTTATGTGTGAAACTGCACTTACCACCAAATTCGTAAATATCTTATTCGCGTATACAATGCAATATTGCATAAATTTATAACAATGTTCCATTTTGCAAAACCCCACTAAATTTGCAAATATCTTACTTATCCATAAATACCATATGTTCTCACATAACATAATTTGTGAATAACTTAATATCTTAAATATCCTACTTAACTATTTGTGAAAACATGACACATGTGATATTGCTTATTTATTGTGAAATGTTTTCTCGAATCATATATAAACTTGTTGTGGTCCTCAACCTGATTATTTTCGCATAATCTATGTTTTTCTTTGTCTTTTGTCTCCAACTAGTGGTCCCCAACTTGCTTTCCTTTGGTAACTATTTTTGGCAACTATTCATTGGAGGCATTTCATCAATGTTGAACAATCGACAACATTTTTTTTAGTAAGCACAAAGTGAACTTTTGTTTAACAGCTGAATCGAACATTGTTTCATTTTGTTTAATTGTTGAATCAAACATTGTTCCATTTTGTTTAACGACTGAATCAATCACTATTCCATTTTGTTTAACGATCGACTGAAACAATGTTCACTTTTATTTTTTTAATGCTTTTTGAAATGCAAATATATTGTTTGTTTTTTGCAATGCTAGTTCAATAGTCTTTGTATTGTTATTGTAAAAAAAATGAATTTATTTATTAATATAATACGGTCAATAAGAAGAAAAGGATCACACTCACATCATCTGACATTTCTCAAGCACAATAAAAACCAATGAAGAACTATGAACTAGGTTATCTTGGTAATTTGTAAACACAACTTAGTGTGCATAAATGGGTAGAGAGGAAGCCACGTCCATTGCCAAAAATATGGGTGTTTGACATTTTTTACAAAAAATGCACCATCGATAATCACATGCAGTTGCGTTCAAGTAGTGAGCTAAAAAAAACTAAATGGTTGTACAATGAATAACTACAAATTTCAAAGTGACCCATATCTAAGGCAGAATATGCAAAAAAAGTTAAGCAGTTTATAGGCACAATCTTGTCTCTTATTTCAGAAGCATCTAAGGAGGGGGTGACCCATTGGCTGACTATGAGGATGTTGCTAACCTCAATGCCTAGATAAATAAAGTTGAAGATGCGGCCACTTGTAGTGGCAGTGGTGAGAGGATGGAGGAAGTACCTGATTAAGGGGTTGATGTTAATGTGAACCCTCATCAGAAAGTAGATGTAAGTGAGGATTATGAGGATGGGTCGGAAGAGAACACCACTTAAGAGTCTGATGTTGCTCTTCATGCGTAGGAGAAAGTGTATGCTTCAATAAAGAGTTCGCAACGGGGAAAAAGGTTTGATGCTCGTGGACAGGTAAAAAGTTATTGCAATTGACTCATTTCATTGATTAATTTGATATATATATATATATATATATATATATATATATATATATATATATATTGTTACTATACATGAATGCAATTGATTGGTTCGTCATGTATGTGTGAAAAATGTAGAAATTCATTATAATTGACTGATTTATTGCTACCATACATGAACCCAATTGATTGGTTTGTCATGTATATGTGCAAAATATAAAAAGTCATTGTAATTGACTGATTTTATTGATTAAATTAATATATATATATATATATATTATATATATATATATATATAGAGAGAGAGAGAGAGAGATTGATATTGATATCGATATTGCTACTATATATGAATTCAATTGATTAGTTTGTCAAGTATGTGTGCAAAATATAGAAATTCATTTCAATTGACTAAATTTATTGATTAAATTGAGATAGATATATTACTACTATACATGAATGCAATTGATTAATTTGTCATGTATGTGTGCAAAATGTAGAAATTCAGTGTAATTGATCAATTTCATTGATTTATATATATATATATATATATATATATATATATATATATATATGCTATTATACATAAATTTATTGAAATTGACTGATTTGAGTAAAATTAATTTGGATTGCAAGATTCTCAGCTAAATGATTTAGAAGAGCCAACATCCTGCAAGAACCAGTTCTACTGGAACCAATCACAATAATAGTTTTTAATACTTATGGATGAAGCGAAGGAGTTGTTGGATCGAATGCATTTTCATAAATTCTTAGAAATCACATCATGAAATATTAGTCACCTCCTCTTAGAGGTTGTTGTGCGGTTTTGGAATCCGGCAACCAACACATTTCAGTTAAAAAATCTTGAGATGGCCATCACGTTGGAGGATGTGATACGAATAACCAGACTCAAGTACCATGAGAAGCCAGTTAGTGGACAAAGGTAGAAAATTTTTAAGCAGTATATGATATTTATTTGCAAGCAGATAATAATGTATTCGAAGATGATAAGATCAAGTTTTTGTAGCTTAGCAACAATTATGACCTCAGTAAGGTGAGGAGGATGAAGGTAAAACTACTGTGTGTTTGAGGGAAGGGTGATAATAGGATATACAAGACTGTGAGAGCATTCCTGCTATACTTCTTTAGCTTATACTTATTCATCAATATTTGTGGGAAGTCGGTTCATGCATCATACATCGAACTATTGAAAGACCTTGATCGCGTCGATCAATATGCATGGGGAGCAACCACAGTTACACATCTGTATCCAAGTTTAAGTAGCACGAGGAGCAGAAGAAAAAAAAACCTTGTTAGAATATTGATGTTGTTTGAGAAATTTATTCATTCATTATACCTAAACTTTTGATTTATCGTTATTCATATACTTACATATTGTATTTTAATATATATTGTGTATTAATCTTTATTAATCATTATTATGCAGGTTTGGATATGGGAGCACATATTCATTAAAAGGTCCCAGATGTGTGATGTTGCCCATGAATTTTTACGTGCTGCAATATAGAGTCGGTCATGCAATGAAGTGCGTCATGGTCAGAGATTGGTGGGTCCTCGTATGTGATGTGTTGACTGTGTTGCATTGCTTTGTAAGCTGACTAGGGCAAACATAAGTATTGTTGTTGATATTTCATATTTTTTTTTAATAAATGCATGTTGGTAGGCCTAACCATAAAGGAAATGTAGGTAAACTAGTACCTTTATGAAGGTGCGTTAGAGGAGGAGGAGAATGCTGATGTGATTATGGGGGCGAACGACATCGGCAGGAAGGATATTTGGATACACAATATTAATGAAGTTGAATGCCAAATGGTCAGTCGAGTCATTCGACAGTTTGGGTTTGTTCAACAACTAACCAGTAGCCTTCGTGCAATTAGCAAATTTCTATCGCATGACACGAAAGATCGGATGAAGGATTACCCCATGGTATTCCTCTTTGTTCAAAAATGACGCGAGGGTACCAAAGACATTGGCTTGTCGTCCATAGAACATGCCACCAATGATGATTTGTAGTCGTTCAGCAAGTTGCATGTTTTTTAACGACAAAGAAAGTCTTTCAGGGAGAGAAAAAAGTTAGAGAGAAATACAAAAAAACAGTAAGTGGATCAAGGGGAGAGTTGGCTCTTGTACTTGAAGAAATCTGCATGCTAAAAAATATGGTATATACTCAAAAGAATATGATGCGTACTCATGTTGTCCTTCTAGAGAACGCAAATAAGGTCATCGAGGAGCTACGATCGTGGTATTGACAACATCTTCAATCATAGAAATTCATTTGATTGTTTTTTATTTTTTAGTATATATTCGACGATCAACATTGTAACTCATTGATTTATATTAGTTAAATGTTTTTATGAATGAATTTTTATATAAAGTCATTTGTTTGGCATTAATTTGTATATAATGTTATTGATTTAATGTTTAAATGATTTAAATGAAAAATTGATTGTTTATATGTTTATATATTTTCAAATCATTTGAATGTTTAAATGATTTGAATATCTATTTGCTTACATTCACTGTTATTTGGGTTGTTGTATGCAAAAATCGATAGTGAGTTTATGTAATTTGATAAATTCATAAAAAATAAGAAATTTTGCATATTTATCATAATTTCACAAATATTTGAGTATGATATTTGTGATATCTAAAGATTCGCAAATAACTTCATGCGAGAGCGTTCAATATATGCAAAAAAGTAAGATATTTGTGAAATTAGTGGTAAGTGTTTCGCAAATATATTTAGGCCAGAGATTAGCATATATGTGAAAAAGTAGGATATTTGCGATTTTGGTGGTTTCAGTTTCATTGAGATTTTAAAAATAAATTAATGTGAGTTCATAAAAAAACCTACGATTTTGGATTTAAGTGGGTGTTAAACATATTTGATGGGATGTACAATTTTATCGCAAAAATGCCTAAATTTGCAATTGCAAAAGGTAAAAGTGTCCTAATGATTTTGAATACTTGTGATTTTAGACATCGAGATAATATCAGAAAATGTAGGTTTTTTTGAAAATTGCATCAAATTACTTGTACAATACGATTATTTTTCAAAAAGTATATGCGAACTTGACGAAGTCTGCATAAAATATGTGGACTTGAGGAAGTCCGCATAAAATATGTGTGAACTTTCTCATTTTGTTCGAGTTTGAGAGGATGTTAGCAAATATTATTATGCGAACTTCATGAAGTCTGCAAAAAAAGTGTGGACCTCATTTTAAGTGGGAGTATGCGGCACTCGATGAACAAAACGACATTTCGCAAGAACTTCGTGAGTTCCACGCATGCGAAATGTAAAAAGAACATTTCAAAGTTGGCTATTTGAGATTTTGGATATGGGAAGAATATCAAAAATTGTAGGAATTTTGAGAAATATGTAAAATTACCCGTACAGCACTGTCATTTTCTTAATTTAAAACGAACCTAAATGGATCCTATAGACTTATGTATCGCTCCTCTTCTTGCATTAGAGACAGTGCCAACCCTGGAGGGCTTTGCTGTTATCAGGATGGTATCAACGTGATATTATATGGGATAACAAAGAAACAACTAGGCTGTCCTTGATATCGAGATCTTTTTTCTTTTTTTTTTCACCAACTTTCACTTAAATATTAGCAACGAAGTTCTGTCTTCAGTACTTCATTCACGATTGCATAATCTTGCAACCCTTTGCCAATTTGTGAATTCTAAAACGATGGCATCAATCATGCATACGCGAGAGAGGATCAGGCAAAACGTTTTGCGTAAAGCAATCAATACAGAAGTAACTCGCGTCTTTGCTACTGTGACCCCATTAGCTACTTTTATTCAAACAAGACATCACATGTATGGCTAATGTCATACCCGATTAATCGGATATTGGCTAATCGGAGCCGAAGTTGGATTCAGATTCTGATGGAGAAAAAGCTCAATATCCGAATTTTTACATGTAATCAAACATGAATATCCATCAAATTCGAATATCCATAAGATTCAGTAGCAAAATTCAAAACCATATCCCAATCGATTTATAATCAGATCAGATTAAATGGCATTGGATTCAGTCGATGTCGGATAAAATCCGATTCATTGACATCCCAACATCCTGCAAGCAAACAAGACATCAGATCCTGTATGGACATTTTAGCATGTTATTGTAAAATGACATTTTACCTGCACTGCTATTAAGCGAGGCTCTAGCAGCACGACCGATGGCCTGTTGGAGCACGACTAAACCCAGCCCCATCCTTGACCTAAAAAACCCAGCCCGAACCTTGTCAGGTTGAGACTAGGCATGGTTATTATCAGGCTTAGTGTTGAGTCAGGTCAGGCCATGCTCTTTTAAACCTGATTATATGTCTGGGATTGCAGACAGTGAAGCACCATTGACATAACTTTTCACCCATACCCCAACCCACCCTCTTTAGCACTCAGACTGGGTTGCCCGTGAATTTTATTGAACTTTGACACCTGAGCCGATACCTGGACCATCGCTATTATCCATTTGACACCTGAGCCGATACACCCCACCACCACCACCACCACCCAGCACTTGAACCTGTTGAACCGGGTCAATCCAGATTGAATTGTGGCCGGCTATGCTAACAATGGCTGTAGGTATGGTTACAAGTTGGGTTTTAGACCTAGAACCATACCCAATGTATCCAAGTTCGGGTCAGTTCAGGCTAGGGCTCAGGTTCAGTCCAGGTCAGGCCAACTCATCAGGTCTTGTGTTGTGGCCGGCTATGCTAACAATGAATGTAGGGTTGGGGGAGGTATGGTTACAATTTGGGTTTTAGACCTAGAACCATAACCAATGTATCCAAGTTCAGGTCACTTCAGGCTCGGGCTCAGGTTCAGTTCAGGTCAGGCCAACTCATCAGGTCTTGTGTTGGGGCTTACTATAGTAATAAGCATGGACGCCTTATGTGTTAAACAGATAACCAAACATTTATTGTTTGTTAACAAATTTGTATTGGGCCAGATCTGGATCCCAGATCCAACGAGGTCTGAGGCATGACAGCCCAGGTAGACAGCTCTTTGGCAGGAGCAGTTAGTGCACGTCACCTTGTGTTGGGACGTTGCAAGTTGAATCCCAATGGTATGGTTGGATACCCAGCTTTCTCTATCCAAAAAAAAAAAAAAGGTAGACAGCTCTTTGGCAGCGGTAGGCATTAGACCTGCCCACACTGGTGATCAGTAATTTAAGAGAACATTGAATAAGAACACGTTTCCAATATTAAAAATGTTAGCATTATTTCTTTCAAAAAAAATAAAGAAAAAGGTGAGAAAATAAGGCCTTCGGAAAGGCTCGAGCCGAACACACAAACCCCATGTCCACTGAACTCCTGAGTGAAACGTGAAACAAAACAGAAATAAAAAACATCAGAAGATACATCCACCTGTGCAAATGGATACAAGCCTGACTCCCCAAGAGGAACTCGTGGAGCAGATTTCATGGCTTGCACATTCTTTCACAGATACAGAAACAGAGGCGACATCAAATAACATATCCACCTGCACACACGCATACTGCAAGCCCCTCCCCAGATGAACTCGTGGAGCAAATTCATGGCTTGCGCTCCACACCAGAAACCTCAACAAAGCAAATAGGGCAAGCCTGAAGAAGGAAACCAAAATCAATAAGGAAAGATAATGTATATATGTGTGTGTGGGGGGGGGGGGGGGGGGGGAGCTTTGTAGCAGTTAAAAGTCATGGGTAAATGGTGACGTCCTCTTTAATTTGTAGCATCAAATTTTTTTTCCATAAAAAAAAATTTACTTTAATGGCAACTTTTTGATTTTCAGAAAGTTTGAAAAGCTAGGTTTTTTCATGCCTAATTACTAACTCGATATCTGGAGTGGTTGTACAACATGGGCCATACGGCAACACGTCCGGTCAGTCTTGTCCATGTGTGGGGCAAGAAAAGGCTTAACATATGTAAGACCTGCTCCTTTAACACATAAAAGGTGAACGATAGCTACATTCCTAGGTTCACTGCTCGTCTGAAATGATCTGGAGTGTGCATGCAATGCAGAGATCTGGGAAAAACAATACAGTGAATGCAGAGACAGGCAGCCTACTGTTTCTAGGCGAAATGGGAAATTCTATACTGCTATAAATGCAAGAAAACGACTGGTAGACCAGGCAAATACTCGATCCAGAAAAGGCACACCACTCAACATAGAACGATTCTTGAAGTTTGGGTCTGCAGTACAGGCATACTGTCACCATACAGTATGGATAGAGTGACATCCATTTCAATATCTAAAAACAGTATTTCAACAATAGTTTGGTGTCTTTCTCTTAAAATTAAAGCCAAAACAAAAAGAACCTTGTTGATGCTTAGCCATCTGGAGACACAACTCGCATGGTATATATGCTTGCAAGGCAGTGTCATGCGCATATCACCTCTTCTATAGTTCATTTGGCAGATTACACACCTGCAAACAAGTCATTGGCAGAAAAATTTTTAAGGATTTCCAAAAAGAATCTGAAAGCTCCAAAAAAGTTTTGCGAAACATCAACTACGTAAACAAATTAAAGTTAAAAATTGTTGGGAACAAACTTCTCAAACAAAAATAAACGCTGGGAACAACCATAAATAAAAGAAATGGTTTCTCCTGAGCTAGACAAAGATATATCAAATCTACACTTGTTTGCACTAACTACAAGTCATCATCTGTACAATAATACAGTATTCATTAGCCGCTGGAGATATAAGGGAAAATAAAGTTGCATGCATAAGGGTCAGTGGAGTATGAATATAATGTATGGTACCGCAAGTTAACTAGAAGGCATATAGGAAAGAAGATTTGGAAAGAATAGCCATTACCATATTACCAATAATATACTGAGTTTAGGTCCTTAAGCTCCATTGTTAACAAATTGGTAGATTTGATGAGGCATTCACCAACAGAGAGCGCTAAGTGGATAAAGTAGGCACCAGTTATTTGTTATTGAAATGCCTCTCTGATAGGAGGAGCGTTTTTGTAAGATCATGACAGTGCCTACTATATAGGGTGGCCTTGATTAAGATGCAGACCTGACAAGAAAAGACAAGCTGCCTTGTTGACATGTATGCATTAACTTGAATGTTTGCAACAATGAGGAAGACGGATCTATAAGCACATTGAGAGGAATTTAAGAATATAAATAAGTGAACGAAAAAATAAAAATACAAAGAGCCCACATAAGATTGCCCAAGACACCTGACTGGGTCACCCGAGTAGCAGTGGGCCTGGGGAGGGGGTGCTGACCCCTTCATCTCAAGTTTAACTCTCATCGGGTGTGCGGGTGTCGTTAACTGGTGGGCTCCTTAAGGGATTGGGTGTCAGTGACCCTACCCGGGGTTTACCTCGCAGAGGGGTGGGCCATTAAGTGAGCCGGTTCTCCGCGATCGTTCCCCATCATTACAAAAAAAATGATTGTCTGGGCATACTATAGTGAGACTTGAAACACTACTCATATGAATGAGAGATCACTAGAGGAAAAGGGATTATAAGCAGACACATTAAGATGGAGTCTTTGATTCTGCTTTTGGCTTTAGTAGGAAGAAAGGAGTAAATAAGACTGATTGTCTGTGCTTGCTCTTTGAAGATGCGTTTATTGTGCTGAGCTAGTGCATCATCTAAAGCATGAGTATGTAGCCATTTACACAGAATAATGTGTTCAAGATGTGGACCATGTGGTCAAACTATTTAGGCAAGTAGAGCAGAAGATAGAACGGGCACTTTTCAGTACAGGAGCTAGAGGGAGAGTTTGAACCTGTGACTTCAGACAAGGATAACCCTTTTAATGGTGTCCAACCACAGCAAGCAAGCAGAGCCATGTAGCCAACAGTTAAGATCAATTTATCAAAAAGAATTCCATTAACAGCTAGGATAAAGAATAAAATGTTTGAAGAAATTTTTATAGGACTTGATCATTCAACATTAGATCATACAAGTTCTTCACACCTATATGTGTATGCATCTATGTCACATGGGTGCGGGTGCGGGGATTCGGCACTTCCAAAAAACCCGGGTGCGGGGATGCGGCAGGGGCAAAAATGTAATATATATATATATATATATATATATATATATATATATATATATATATATATATATATATATATATATATGTATAGTGTATATGTATGAATGTATGGTAGCTGTTAAGGTCCATGACATTTATGCATGTTAGCACGTTCACCACAATTTTATGCCCCTAACAAATTTAAAAATTGATATGGTGATTAGGTGTATTAATTGTCACAATTATGGACATTTTAGTCATTTTTATTAGGAAAACATATTAATAATTGTGCATTTTGAATGCACAGATAATAAGTGTGTAACTTATTTTTACACAATTGCAAAAATAGCTACTGGTGTCCATTAATGCATGGAACCGCCAAGTCATTTTTAAACTTCAAGGGTGTATTTTATGGTCATGTGTTAACACCTGCAGATGACTATGGAAGTCAACACACTTATTAACTTCCTAGACTGATCCCTCTTCATGAGAAGCCTTTTGTTTTATGTTTGCAGAGGCATTGATTTTTTTTAGATGTATATCTGAATGTGTGCCCAACTTGCTTTTTACCATTTTTTTATCTTATATGATTGTCCCCAAAGATGAAAGTGATGAGTTGTGGAGCCTGATTCATTGTTTTTGCCCTTGCATGAAGGGGGGTCCGGGGGCTCTCCCCGGCGCGGATCCCACTGTGCGGGTCCCGCTGCGCAGTCAGCGGGCGGGGGGTCAAAGGGGGCCGCCCTTGGCGGGGGGTTATAGGGGGGCAGCGCCCCCCCTCCCTCCAAAGAATTTTTTTTTAAATTCCGCAGCCCATTTCATAGGGCAAAATTTTTTAAAAAAAAAATAAAAAAAATGGACAAAAATGACCCTGGGTGCGGTCAGGGTCGGGTTGACCGCACCCGGTGCGACACCCTGCTAGCCGAACCCCTGTGACATAGGTATGCATCGTAGTTGAAGCATTAAGCATGTTTCATCCTCTTTCCATGGACACACATATAAGCTCTGTAAATGAAACTCCATGTTCGTTAAGGGCCTTTTAAACATCCGATTCAAACTTAGCTATATTTAGTGTTTTACTTCCTACTTTACATGCATGCATATGTTTACATGATTTCCAGGGGTAGTTCATTCTTCTTGTTAATTTACTCTCCAACAATTAGCTACCAAACGTACTTCCTAATTGTGAACGCATTTATGAGGTATCATAGAATTGTTTCTTTGAGCTTTCCATTACGAAATATTCAAGATTAACCTCAACCCACATACACACTTGCACATATGCAAAAGCACACTTTTTAAAGGGATAGGGTTCCATGGCCATGATACAATTAGATTATAGAATGCACACACAGTGCCATGTGCAAAGATGTATGTGCATTATGTTATGAGGCCATATCTACCTTGAAGCAACAATCTTTTGCAACAAATGACACTTGTTCATGCATAGACATCAAAAGTTGGGTTGCCATTCACAAGAGCAGAAGGAACTTTAGCATTAAGACTTATATCACCATTAGGAGTGTACACATCCGTTCAAAAATATCTAAGGATTACAATTTCTACTCCACCCAAAGTTATGAGAAAAACGTAAGGGAGTAAGAAGATCACCACATTGCATCAATTTTTTCTCAAAAAAACCATCTCACATTTTGATAGTTAACAATATTTTCACAAAATAAGGCAGACAATTTTGAGCAACTTAGATTTCATGCAACTCACGTGTTTGTAAAGGATAACCTGATAGTTTTATAATGTTTCCAGTTAATCATTTTATCATATCCCATATGGGATTCTTTATCAAACTCCCGTTGTTATTGCAACCAACACAGTAGAAAACCATGATGGTTATGAGATGGCTTAAGGTTGTGGGGTTCTTTTCAATCCTAATTGACCAACATAATCCTGAATAAGGAAATGTCTGCCGATGCCAAAGTTTCTAATCTTGTTAAATAAACCTTATATATGAAATATGAATATCCACATTATTAGCCTACAAATTGGAAATAGGCCAACACATGAGCATCGAGGAAACTGGACTGTAGAACAAAGTTGAAAATCTATGACTTCATTAAGGTTTGCATGTTACTTGAGTTATCCATAATGGCACATTAGTTTTTCTATTGAATGCACTGGCCGAGATTCAATGCATGTTTATGTGATGATGTGTGTTTGGGCCTGGGTTAGGAATTTTTGGGTATGAGGTAGGCTCAGTTAGGTCAAGGTCTAGTTCAATAAGTCAACTCGAGTAAACAGGGTCTAGGTTTTCTGACAGATTTCAGGAGAAAAATCATAACTCTCAAATGGCACCAAAGAAAAATCTCAAATTTGGAGAGAAGATTCTGGACACCTAGGACTAGCTTCAGTTCAATTTTCAAAAGCAGGCGACACGGGAATAGGGAAATATGATTTTTAGAAGAGGCTGGACAGATAGGCCGACTTGTAAAATCAAAATCTCCGTACAGGGAGCTCAATAGATCATGAGATTTTGAGGGTAGAGACTCGACATTCTAAAGTATATTGGGTCCAATTTGCAGACTCAGATACAAGAAAGTTAGGGCTGGGCGATTTTACGAAGTCCAACAACTTTTCAGGGTACGTTAGAAAACATGTTGGGCAAAAGTGGGTTTGGAGGCTTCTAAGCTAAGTTTGGGGTTAAGAAAAAGGATTGGACGACTTACAAGACTTAGGCTGACTGGGTTGGGGTCTGCTACAAAAGCTAGTTCAGTAGAGAAAGGTTGGAGGCTTCACGGGATCGGCTTGGAAAGGGTGAGACCGTCGAGAATTCACAGTTGAGCACACCGGATTGAGGTAGGCCTTGGCTGCAGCTTGGTCCACTGAAGTGAGCAGACCCGCTAGGGATCAACACACCAAATGAGGGAAGGGACTATCCCTTGAGAAAGAGACGAGTCAGGGGGTAGGGACTCGAGAGAGAAAGAGAGAAGTTCAATACTGATTTCTTTTTTTCATAATCTTCAAGCCAAATATAAGGGCCTATATATAGCCCAAGGGGGCTTTATAAAGCCATACACAAGTTGCAAAGCAAACACTTAATGAAAACCTAAAATATGCTAAGACTAATTCTAGTTAAACCCAAATAGGCTAGGCTATTTTTGGTTAAGCCTACTTGGACCAAACTAAAAGTAGGGTCTTATTCTCCACTTTCAGACCTCTCCTTGGACTTCTCTTTTCCTTTCCTAGAGAGGCACTTAAGACCATGTTCACATCCTTTCTTGCTCTCTTGAAATAGGTGGGGTGCCCTGAGGTGGGTCCCACTGAGTCTTCATGTTCAAAAATAGGAGGGGCATCCCATGACTGGGCCCCACTTGATCTTTATTGCCACAATTAAGAGGTGGTGTCCCATCGGTGGGCCCCACAAGTTTCAGCACTTGGGGTATGGGATTCAGATTTGGGTCTTCAAAAATTGGATTTGGGTCATCCACAATTGGGTCTGCATCATCCCTTCCCTTAAGAATTGTCTAGTTCCTTAGGCAAGAATCTGAGAGGATGCTTTCAAAGGGTGTAGTCGATCTCTAAGGTTGGTGCAACCCTTCGATTTTTTTTGGCAAACTGTCTTTCAATCTTTAGCACCACGCAACACCTGTGCGTCCTTTCAACACACAAGTTGTCTACACATGTGAGCTTGAGGAGGGAGCTCACTTAGCCCGTGGTAGATTCGTTGTTGGTTTTCACCGGGATAAAAAAAAACACTATAGATTATTTCTCATCTTGGACAAATTCAAAAATTGTTGGCAAGATGTCAATTGGGTTTTCATTGAGATACAGACTCAAGCCTCAATGCATGCTCACCCAAGTGATGGAATAAAGCCAAGGTCGAAGCGTCATCTCATCACCACCTCCCGCAACCTTTTCCAACCTCGGCTTCTACTGCGCAACTCTGATCAAACAAAGCATAACTCTGGTGCTCTTGGAGAAAAAATTAGTGTTTGTGACCAAGTTATTTGGATTTGGATCCAAACTAGGAGAGATTGACAAGAAAAATGCAGTGATTTCTTGTGTTGAGCCAGAAAATGAGCCACCCCGAGGATTACTCTTAGGAGCATAGGATATGGTGGAGCCAAGGCCAAAGGAGTAATAGTGAACCCACGTTGAGTTGTGTGCATAATCCTGCAGACAAAAGGGATCAATGAAGAGGAGACCTTCATGGTAAGGAGTTTCAGCTACTCCAAAAATGGCAACACTCAAAGGATCCACCCTAGTGGATGATCCATCATATAAGAGGGGTAATTTTCCACCAACAAGCCGATTTGTCATCATTGCAGTTATCAGAGCAGCACCACATCACCACTTGTTAATAGCAATTTTTAAGTTGGTTACAGTTGCCAGGTAACTATTCCAACAGATGTGCCCAAAAATTTGAATGACAAAATCTGTTGCTCGAATAGGGCAAGTCTGGTTCCAAGAAGCTGCTGCTGTAGCAACAGCATCAACTCCAGTAGGGTCGACAATTCCTTGAGACCGTATTGCCCTTCCATTGGCCAAGGAATCCACCCTACACTGCCAAGTTGATTCCTTGGCCAACAAAGCCTGCTGTTGTTGAACAAAGACTATGCTGAACTCAAACTCATGCTCCGCAGAGTCATGGACCATATCAGGTTCAAAGGAGTCAATGTAGTGGTGGTGAGGATCATGGTCATGAGCATGGTTATGAGTGTCGTGTGGCCCTTCAGAGGCTATGGAGAGATGCACAGAGGGAGAGAACTCCTCAGTACAAAAGAAAGTGAGAGACCGTTGGGAAAGAATGACCTTAACGCAACTGAGAATATGTCCAGCTCGAGGTCTCTGGAGAATGGGGTGGCCATCCTTGGCAGCCTTAACGGCCTGACCCGCATGTGGAGCTTCTTCCTCATAGTGATTCACATGAAGAGCTCTCTCTTGCACACAAGAGAGTTGGTGCTCCCGCCTCCCATGTTTCGGTCATCACGAGGGCCTCTGTCGACCATGGACATGAGCTTCGGGTCCAACACATAATGAGCAAGGGAAAGCTCGTATTGGGACTTCTGTCTTGTCAAGTAGGACATGTGATAAGTCCCAATTGAAATGGGCAATGCATTCTTAATGTCTGCAATCTTGGGATAGTGCATAACCAAGAAGATCATTCACTTCTTTTTCTCGAGAAGTAATGCAGTGTTGCGTAAGCAATTGCAACCCCATCATGTGCGCTTGTGCCACAATCAATTGCAGCAGCTCTTAGCAAACGACCATCAACTTCTTTGTGAGCGGGGGAAGGAAGAGAGAAAGGAAAGCGATCATGCTCAGATATTTCATGTCCCACATGAAGAACTTTTAAAGATTCAACCAACCCACAAAAGTCTTTTTCAAGATGTCTTCCTCCCGCTTCATAATCAAGGATTTTCGATGAGGGTTCTCCAAGAGAGAGAAAGATGAGAGCTTTCTCAATCTCTTCATTCGTTGGGACCTCCACCAATAGTCCTTTGGGAGTCATGTCAACCTCGGGGACAATAGCAAGATCACTCTCGTTGGTTTAGTCGATGTGTTGTGGCATCCAGGTTGATTCACATGTCAAAATTTCAACACGGTTCTTGAGAACTCCTCCATGGGCAACGAGTAGAAGCTGCTACTGCGCATCTTGGACATTCACTTGAATTTGCTGCAGTAGGTCTGATATGTGTTAGAAGCAAGCCACGATCCAGGACATGTGGTTCCCAACACGAACCGGCTTGGTGTTGATCCTCTTCTTGGTGGATTTGTTAACGAAGGCGAAACTCATTTTTAAAAAATTTAGAGGAACGAAGGATCGTTCACTCTGATACCACTTGATGTATGTTTGGGCTTGGTTTAGGAATTTTTGGGCAGGTGGTAGGAACAGTTAGGTCAAGGTCTAGTTCAACATGTCAACTTGAGTAAACAGGGTTTGGGTTTTCTAACAGAGTTCGAGAGAAAAATTATCTCTCAAACAACATCACAAAAAAATCTCAAATTTGGAGGGATGATTATGGACACCTAGGACTAGCTTCGATTGAATTTCCAGGGACAGGCAATACAGGAACAAGGAGATACAATAGAAGAGACCGGACAAACAGGATAGGATAGGATAGGATAGGGACAGATTGGGTTTTGGGGACAAACAGGACGACTTGTAAAATCAAGATCTTCGTACAAGGAGCTCAATAAATCATGAGATCTTGAGGGAAACACTAGACACCTTAAAGTACATTGGGTCCAATTTGCAGACTCAGATACATGATGGTTAGGTCTGGGCAATTTTATGAAGTCTGACAACCTTTTAAGGTACGTTAGAAAACATGTTGTGCAGAAGTGAGTTCGGGGGCTTCTAAGCTAGGTTTGGGGTTAAGAAAAGGGATTGGACGACTTACATGACTTAGGATGACTGAGTTGAGGTTTGCTACAAAAGTTGGTTCAGTTGGGAGAGGTCGGAGGCTTCGTGAATTAGCTTGGGAAGGGTGAGACCGCCAGTGATTCAGAGTTGAGCACGACAGATGGAGGTGGGTCTTGGTTGCAGCCTTGGTCGACTGAAGTGAGCAGACTCACTAGGGATCAACACATCAAATGAGGGAAGGAACTAGCTTTTGAGAGAGACAAGTCATGGGCTTAGGGACTCGAGCTAGAGAGAGATGAGAGACAAGTTCAATACTGATTTCTTTTTTTCATAATCTTCAAGCCGAATACAAGGGCTTATGTATAGGCCAAGGGGGCTTCATAAAGCCATACACAAGTTGCAAAGCAAACATTTAATAAAAACCTAAATCTAGATAAAACCTAAAATATGCTAAGACTAATTCTAGTTAAACCCAAATAAGCTAGGCTATTCTTGGTTAAGCCAACCTGAACCAAACTAAAAGTAGAGTCTTCTCCATTTTTAGACCCCTCCTTGGACTTTTCTTTTCCTTTCCTAAAGAGGCACTTAAGACCCTATTCACGCCCTTGCTTACTTGAAATAGGCGGGGCACCCCTGAGTGACTCCCACTGAGACTTCATGTTCAAAAATAGGAGGGGCAGCACATGAGTGGACCCCACTTGATCTTCATTGCCATAATTAGGTGGTGGGGCCCCATGGGTGGGCCCCACAAGTTCCAGCACTTGGGGTATGGGATTTGGATTTGGGTCTTCAAAAATTGGATCTGGGTCATCCACAATTGGGTCTGCATCATGTGATCACAGGAACTTCAAACGAAATGTTATTGGCACTCTTAATTGTTGAAAAATATACATGTAAATTTTACTCAAGCAGTTCCTTGTGGTGACCATTCCATGCTAAATATCTATTCAGCTACAACCCCCATCCAGAAGATTACTCATACTTGTCAATAATCATAGAAGATTATTATCTAGGGATAAAGATGCACAAAAGGTATATGGACTAGATTGTAGAAAGAGTCAACTGATGTCACTCTTCATACAAAAGTATGACAGCATGTCAAGGAGCACCCATACAACCATTCTCCAACTGTTGTTAAAATAGATTGAAGAAAACATAATACCTTTCTCGTGTTTTTTTTCTTGAAAAGAAGCCACATTTGTATTTTGAAATTGGAAGTGAAGAAATCAGCTCTTGTGGCAGACCTCTACATTGGGTGCCAACTGCCTCACCTAGATCTAATAACTCCTGCATTGTTCAGTCAAGAAATGTTTATGAGTTCAAGAACCAGACTAATAAAAAATCATTATAAAAGAAATGATAAAAGAATTAATCCAGCTTAACTATCAAAATAGAATTTCAAAACCAGCTTCCCAGCAGTAGACTAAATACTTTATGGCCATGTATAAACAGTAAGAGATGATGCAGAAAAATAACAATTTAGGAAAACATTATTCTTGAAGAAAACAGTTTAATCTTTAGTATCTTTTATATATACAAGGGGTGGGTGTGCACGGTCTAGGTGTAGAAAAAGATTAATGCACCACTGAAAGCCATAGTTTTCCAGTGATCTGACCCAGGGGATGTGTCGAACATGGTCCATTTGCTAGGAACCAGCCCTTGGATCGTGTTTTTTTAATGAAAAACACAATCATTTAAGGTTTGAAATTTTAAAAAATTGTGGGTCGTTGATTTTTCAAACCTTCGAAAACCCTGTGCACATGTCAGAATCGGACAATCTAAAAGCTGATTTCCACTAAATCGACTTTGTAGAACACATCTACACATTCAGATTCTTAAGAAGTTGAAATTTGGTGTAAAATGGGCATGCATGCACATGGATAAATCTCTGCAGACCCACCCCCTTCTAGACACACAAAAATACATATATAAAGGTAAGATCATGATGTTTGAATGATGCACTTTTTCATTTTTTTCATTTTGTTGTTGTTTTACATGAAACTAACCTTACTGATGTCATCTGCACAGTTTGTTTAGCGAGAATTAAATCTTGGATCATATGATTACATGTATACACTATACAGGATTCTATGAGGCTTCAAAATCTAAGGCCCACAAGGTGAAATATCTTCTCAGCTCATAAAATCATGTGTTCTTCATAAAAAAATATGACTCAAGAGCCGATCCCTGGCATTTGGACCATGCTGTACACATCTATGAGGTCCAATTGGATCAACAACCTGCATCTAGGATTTCCAGCTTATTCAGGTGGTCAGGTTGCCATGTCCAAATCTTATCTCATATATATATATATATATATATATATATATATATATATATATATATATATATATATAGAGAGAGAGAGAGAGAGAGAGAGAAGAGTGGCTAGCTAGAAACTTAGAACTCATTCATTAGGTCCCCAAAAAACGCATAGTTGCACGTGTATTTTGTTGAATCTAACATGTAATGTGTTTGTCATTGATTATTTACTAAAAGATGTTTTACGTTTAATTAATTAAAATAAACTTGAACCTTTTATCATTAGGTTTTAGCATAATATGAGCCATTGATTTTTCACCTCTCTGAAAAGCACATACGAGCATGAAAAATACCAAATCTAATACATGTTCTTGACTGAGTAAACTATAACAAACACACGTATATAGATTTAGCTTAAGCAAAAAAAAACACCTACAACTACACACACACTTGTGTGTGATATATGTGTGATATATATATATATATATATATATATATATATATATATATATATATATATATATATATATATATATATATATATATATATATATATATATATCAACGGAGGCTCTGGTTGTTTGGTATGAGCAGTTAGTGCACATCATCTTGTGTTGGGACGTTGAAAGTTCAAAACCCAATGATACCTTGTATAACTGGTGGGGGTCTACCTAACCCCAGCTTGCCTATCAATATATATGTATATATATACACGAAACGGGGTATCGTCGAACCAAAATTGGATGCACTAAAGCACATCAAAGTGTTTTAAAAACGACTTTTGGTGGTCAAAAACGATTTTTAGTGGTCAAGACCGCCACTAAAAATCTTGGCAGAAAAATGGTCCTTAGCGGCAGTCACGACCGCCACTAAAGACCATATTAATACAAAAAAAATATTGTGCCGCTTGGTCGAACGAGATGGGTGTTCGACGATACACCTCTCTCTCTCTCTCTCTCTCTCTCTCTCTCTCTCTCTCTCTCTCTCTCTTTAAGCCCCATATATATATATATGAGGAACTGAACATAATAAGCCCCATTTTTCGTTCCGCCCCGTTCTTCCCTATAGGTTTTTAGTGTTTTATGATAGTATGAACCGTTAGATGTGTTTAGCATGATCGATTTAGTGGGAATCAACTCTTGGATCATGTTTTTTCGACGAAAAAATATGATTTTATGAGCCGAGAAAAACTGGTACCTTCATAGCCATTGATTTTGAATAACCGGAAAAACCTATATACAGGTCAGATTCCGGCGATCCAAAAGCTGGTTCCCACTAAACAAAACCTATAGATCATATCTATGGTGTAAGACGTGAGAAAATACTTAAAACTATGATTTTTGAAGGGGCCTAAGGAACACACACACACACACACACACACACATATATATATATATATATATATATATATATATGTCACCTGGGTATAGGTACGGGTACAGAGGTATGACATGGCAATTCCAAAAAATGTAGATACAGGGACACAACTATATATATATATATATATATATATATATATATATATATATATATATATATATATATATATATATATATTAAATATCACATAAATACAAAATAAATTTAAAATAAACTGAATAGTCTAAATATATATGCTATATCTAAAATATATATTATATACCAAAAATATAAAGTTATAAACTGAAAATATAATTATAATTACAAACTTGTATGTACGGAGGGTAAAATGGTGTGTTTGGTTGTCGACACGGGTACGGAGGGCAAAATGGAATGTCCGGGTAATATATATATATATATATATATATATATATATATATATATATATATATATATATATATATATATATATATATATATATATATATAGAGAGAGAGAGAGAGAGAGAGAGAGACAAAAGAAATTCAACATTACCACTCATGAAGATCAACAAAATGTTGAACCCATGAACTGAACAAGAGCAAAGTCAAAACAAATAAAGAAAACAGAAGAGAAAAAGAACATCAGACAGATAAAACGGGCTCACGCCGGAGCCGCTTGCCCAGATTGCGGCAAAAGAGAGGTAGTGTCAGCAGGAGGGAGCGGAAGATCACTAAGATGCATACGCAAGATCGCATAAACATCTACCAAGATTTTATGCATCAGGTTTTGAATGTTAACCGAAATTTGACAAAAATGAGCATCGTTTCGTGCCATCCAAACAAACCACCAAAAAGTAAGCAACCACATTCGCCAGATGAACCTCCACCTCGTGTTGCGCCTAATACAAACCGGGCCCAAGATCAAATCTAGCGCAAAAGACTCCTTAACAAACACTTCTGGATGCCTCCAGGTCCTGCTAAAGAGTTCCACAAATATTGGGCAAGACCAAAACAAGTGATACGTAGATTCTTTTGCAGCTTGACAAAGCACACACCAACTCAAGAGTTGAATGCCCTACTTCTTTAAATTACTGTGGGTTTGGATCCTATCGTGCAAAATTAACCAAGCCAGGACTCGAGAATGGGGAGAAGGACCATTCGCCCAAAGCACATCCTCGGCCAACCAATCAGCCCCCGAGGGGAGCAACGATCTATAGACCTTTTTGGTGAGGAACTCTCCGCTTGGCACCAGCGCCCACTGCAACCACTAACCAAAATTTTTTGAGTCCTCAAAATGGTCTCTAAAGCAGGCTAAAGCCCTCAACCACGATTTACGCAAGTGCAAGAGCGCCAAACCCCGGGTTCCCAGACGAACCGGGATAAGAGCAAGAGCCCCATATTTAGCAAAAAGCAAGCACAAGGGTTATCCGGTTGGTGGGCCAACCAACATTGCTTGGCGACAAGAACAATGCTCTGCAGTCTGGGCGCAGGAATGCCTAAACCAGCCATACGTCGAGGTAAGACCACTGAACGCCAACCAATCAAGTGACGTTTACCCTTGAGTTGACACTCAATCCATAGAAAACCTGTCAGCAAGCGCGTCAGCTGCTTCTTTACTCCCACAGGCGTCACAAACATAGACATGAAAAATTCTGGAATAGTTGAAAGAACATGTCTGACTAAGGTTAGACGGTCGACGATGGAGGGATAAGAGGACTGCCACGAAAGCAATTTGCGCTTCACTTTTTGAAGCGTCAGAGCCCAAGCAGCAGAAGAGAGGTGCTTCACTTGTAACGGCAAGCCCAGGTACATAATAGACATGGCAAAAATAGTGCAATTAAAAATTCTCTTTCGAGCTGCAAGCATATTGGCATGAACATTGAACATGGTAATAGAGCATTTGGTCTCATTTAGAAAAAACCCAGATAGGGAGAGAAAGAACTGAATGATAAGCTTGAACCTAAGCATCTGCTGAACATTTGCACGACAAAAAATGATCATATCAGCAGCATAAGTAAGAATATAACCTGAGAAGTTTGAAACCTGTAAAAGATCAATGAAACACGATACCGCGACATGCTTAAGCAAGACCACAAGACCCTCAGCAACAACATTGAACAACAAAGGCGAGAGGGGGCACCCTTGCCGCAAACCTCGCCCCAGCTTGAACCGGTCTCCTCTAACACCATTGATATTTAACATGGCCTGGGCATTTGAGACCAGCTCCCGCACCCAACCAGAAAAACGACGACCAATACCGAAATTTGCTAACATTTGAAATAAGAATGGCCAATGCACAGAGTCAAAAGCTTTATAAATGTCTAATTTAAGGACAAAGTAAGGTTGACTGCTATGCTGCAAGGAATGAACAACCTCAGACGCCATGATAAACGAGTGTTGGACCCTCTTATTACGGATAAAGGCAAACTGAGAGTCTGAAAAAATCTGGTTAGCCACCGATTTCAGCCTATTCGCCAAAACCTTAGCAAACATCCGATAGAGAGCACTCATAACTGAGATAGGGCAGAATCGTGAAATATCAATGGCCTCATCCTCTTTCGGAATAAGCGAAATAATAACAACATGAAAATGATAAGGCAGTCTGGAGTTACGATAGAACTCATCAAACATGCTCACCACGTCTGATTTAACACAGTCCTAAAAGATTCTAAAAAAGTCGACATGAAACCCATCAATGCCAAGTGCTTTCCAACCCGACAGATCCTTAATAGCCCTAAAAATCTCATCGCCAGAGAACCTCCTTTGCATAGATCTGACTTGCTCGGGCTGAATTGACCCAACTAGAACATTACCAAAGACACCCTCCACAGTTAACAAAGCAGAATATAAATCCTTAAAATATAGCGAGACTGCCGGATTAACGTGCTGATTGAGATAGGAAACACCCCCAATGGAGACAGAAGGAACGAGCTTCCTCCTATGACGATGAGAAGCATATGAGTGAAAAAATTTAATGTTGCCATCACCAGCCGCATGTCATTTTACCCTAGACCTCTGCTTCCAACGAATTTCCTCTTTGACTCTCCAGCTTTTCAAGAGCATAGTTAATTCTAAGGACCTAGCTTGGAGACTGAGAAGTTGCAAATCAAAAAGAGAGTCAGGAGAAGATATAGACTGATACAACGTAGAAATCTCCTGATCCCATGCGGTCATTTGCTGAAATTTCTCTACATTACGACTATGAAGCCAAACTTTGATATCCTTAGCTAGACGAGAAAGCTTATTTTGAACCTGGAGCACCGCCCAATGCTCATCAACAAGTTTGTTTCAAGAATTAGCAATAACCGAGAGAAAATTTGGCTCCTGAAGCCACCATTCTTCAAACGCAAAGCTCCTTATGGGTTGAAAGTCACCCCCCCAATGAGTGATGATATGCCCATGATCCGAGATAGAGGGAGCAAACAACACACACTTAACGTCGGAAATGAGGTCCAATAGATTAAGGGTGATAAAGACCCTATCAAGGCCTACAGCATGGACGAGACCGCCTATTCGACCAAGAGAAGCGCTCCTCGGTTAAAGGAATAGGGTAGAGAAAATGTCGATGAATAAAGTCTTGGAAACCTCGCATAGAGGGATTAGGAATAACGAGGTTATTAGAGTCATGAATAGATAGCAAACAATTGAAATCCCCCCATAAGAAGGTGACAATCTGCGTTGGAAACGACAACCCTATCCAAATTATCCCAAAATGTGGGCCACGTGGTGGCGAGATTAGGGTCATAAACAACATAAACCACTACCCTTCTACCAGCTGCCTGCAAATTGAAAGCAACAGATAGAGAGAAAAGACCCACATCCAACTGAGATAAAGTTAAAGACTGTTTTCCCAAGATAAGGATACCTCCTGCATGATTGACCGCAGGCTTAAAGAAATAGTCAGCTCCCTGCCAGATGCTAGAGGCGACCACGAGCGGGATGACCTCATTTTAGTTTCACATAAAGCAAATAGGTCGGGCTTTTCCTCCCTAACTCAATTAGCTAGAAACAGGCGTTTTGTGGGACACTTTAAGCCCCTAACATTCCAACAAACAGTCTTCATCGAACAAAATCTGGAAAAATCCGGGGTTGGTGGCACCGAGACGATCTTCTTGGGGACCTAGCATCAGTAGCCGAAACAATTGACGAAGGCCTCCTCCTTCTTCGTTGACCATGCATGATTTGCCGAACACCCCCAGCACTGACAGTCAGCCTCAAGTAACCATCGAAAATTCCCAACTACTGGCAGTCTGCTCCACCGGAGTGGCAGAGAGAGTCCCCAATAATAGTAGAGATAGCTGAAATCGTAGAATCCATATCAACAGCTATAACTTGCAGCTGCGAAGAAGAGAGGGAGATATCCAGCAACTTAGCTACATCGACAATCGTGACACCCAGGGGCTATGGACTAGGATGCTGCTGAAGCAAAGGCATAAACAGGTGGCTACCATGACCCCGCGCTGGACTACCGGATGAGACCTCGTTTGGTAGAAGACCAAAAGATTTGGAAGATGAAAAAACCTCAGAGACATAATGCGATATAGGAAGAGGACGCGGAACCGAGGAGCCAAGCACCATGTATCTGATTGCCAGGTTGGTTCTAGCATTAAACACAATAAGATTGATAACCAAATCGTCAGAGCGTCTGGAGAGAAAAATAATAAGGGACGATTGCAAATTCGTCCTTTGTTCACCACGCGCAAGCGTGCCCAACCGTGCCTCCAAGTTGTAACGAAAAGTGGTATAAACAGAAGTAGACACCAGACCCCGAGCTTGAGAAATAATTAACGACTGAACTCCAGTAGAGAAAACATTGCTATCATGGTAAATGTTTTGTGGGCCCACCCTTGACAGAACTTGTGATGGCGAGGATGGCAAAATTTTCTTCTGCTTCCCACGAGCATGCCTACCCAACCGCGCCGTCAGTCCGCAACGAAAATTAGCGAAAAAAAAATCAGGCGTCGAGCTCCATGCATTATAAATAGTGAGCGGCAAATCTCCAGGAGAGTAAACATTGATGGCAGAGCCAGATTTTTTGGGGCCCACCCCTAGTAGAACTTGCGACGGTTGGGAGATGCCATCATACGCTGGAGATGCAACTAACATAGCCGAAGCAAATGACGGAAAAGAAAGCCCAAAGTGTTGCGGCCAGATCGGGATCCAAATAGACCCAATCTTGACAGCATGGAATGAATTCGCCGGGTTATGAAGATTGACAATCTGCACCCACGGTGAGAAGGATAATTTTCGAGGAGGTCGTTCATGATTCCGACTTGCAGGATGACGCTCCAACCCAGAAAAATCTTTAGTGACTAGATTCTGCCCCGACGAATGGGAATGTGAGGGGTTAGATCGCCTTCGCTTCCAGACTGGGTGACGACGAGAGAGAAAAAATGAAACGCACTTATGACAATCACAGCGTTTGTGGAAGTTCAAAGAAAAACAAGCAGCACACCACCAATCCCCCGGTCTGGCATGACTCAACTGAGATCTAGAGCAAACAGTGTGGAAGGAGCTTTGCCAAGTAGATGGGACCTACTGCAATCCTCGATCAGCAACCCATACTGGAAGTTCATGAATGAAGAAAGATGAAACAAGCATAGCTTTAACAGAGCACGCTTCGAGAGGCTCCTGCCTAATAGCTCGCAAGAAAAACCTAATGTCTGAAATACGAAGAGAGCCCATATCTAAGCATGATCGGAGGGACTCTGAAAGCTTAGAGAAGAACCAATAATTGAGTCTGAAAGGCAAGACAACATCCAATCCCCATCGGCGAAGCACAAAGGCTGCACCCCAGTCATTTAAGGTTTCCTTGATGAAATGTAGGGCTCGCAGGTTGACCCTCAACGGGAGATCAGGAGCAAGCCCCAAAAAACGGCTTGATGAGGGGCGCATAACCAAACAACGAAAAGGCACCGATGGAGGGGCCTATGAAACTCTGAAAAAGGGAATATACGAGATAGAGGCACACCTGCGAGGGTTGGAGACTCCGGCGGTGATCGGCACAACCGACGAAACTCTGCACAAGCTAGGGCATCCGACGTTCGAGCCTGCCGCTGGAAATGCAGACTTCGACGCCTTCTACAGACTTCGACCGAGACTGCCGCCGAAATCCAAAAGCTGAAGCCTGGCTATTGCAGACTTGCAGTCGGGTTGCCTATGACTTCCACCAAGGTGAACCGCAGAGGTGAGGAACGATTTTCAGGTGGGTTGAGATGCTGGAGGAGATGTTCCTGGATATCCCGATGAACTAAAGGGCCTCTTCATTGTCATAAACCGCATACACGCCCAACTGGGATGGGATTGCCTCTTGCTGATGTGGTCTATTGCTATGGCCTCCAACTCACCCAGCTTTCGAACTACCCTTACTGTCACCAGAAAGGCCCTTCTGGGTCGTGCGAGCCCCGGCCACAGGCCAATCGACGAGCACACACAGCAGAGGGCAACAGAGAGCGTCCGACGGAGGGCAACCGGCAGAGACTGCACTGACAAGGAATGAAAAGAAGGGATTTGGGGTTTTGAGGATTTTGGGTTAGAGAGAGGGTTGAGAGAGAGAGAGAGAGATGTCGGACGACAAGAGGGACCAGTCGTCGGCCGAACCAATGGGGAGGAGGGTGAATGACCGTCTAATGGGGGGCGGAGGGTGGTGCCCTAACGAGAAGAAGAAAATCCTCCTTCAGGCTTCGAGCTTGTCATCGATGCCGGACGGCAAGAGAGAGAGAGAGAGAGTAATGTGTATGGCCCAAACCATTTATCTCCCAAACCATCCCATACCTCTTTAAAAAAGCATATTTGTGCAAGTGTTTTGCTTAATCCAGACTTGCAGATGTGTTTATCATTGCTTATTTACTAAAAACTATGCTTTTGATCAAATCAATTTAAAAAAAAATGCTTTTTAGTTAATCATGTTTTTGGTGCAATATATACCACTGATTTTTTCATTGAGCTAAAAACACATCTAAATATAAAAAACGCTCAAACTAATACATTTTTCTACTAAATAAAGCTTAAAGATCACATCTATAGGTTTAGATTAAACAAAAAATGCATGCAAGTATATTTTCTAAAAGGGTCTACATGAATAGTCGGGAAGATACACATCTCTCTCTCTCTTTATATATATGGTTAGATTTACCATTTGGCGGCTAGATCTATACAAATAAGAGTGTACCACCATATGGAATAATGGTACAAAACCACCATATATATATATAGAGAGAGAGAAGGGGGGGGTGCTTCTATTCTGGTAGCGAACCATATAACCTTTGGATAATATTTAACATGTATTGGTTACTATTTTCATGTGTAAAAGTTCACTCCAACATGATGTTGTTTACCATTTTTAAACTGCTCCTATCTTCATGAACTATGAGTTGCTAATTCTTCATCTCAAACCTCGGATCTTGTGGTGTCATAGACATGATAAAACCTCATAACATAATAAATAAACATGTTAAACACATCTATAAGGTTAGATCTAACATTTGGTGACTAGATCCATGAAAACAAGAATGTGTATCATCTCACCATATCATGGTTCAGAACCACCATACAAGCATATATATATATAGGGAAAATATAAGGTGGTTCATACACTCTTCTTTGTATGAATCTAACCATCAAATGGTAGATCTAACAATACTGATGTGTTTAGCATGGTTTATTTACTATGTTATAAGGTTTTATCATGTCTAATACATCATAAGATCTTATTTTTGAGACAGCCAAAAATCAATAGCTCACAATTCATGAAAATAAGAGTGGCCTAGAAATGGCATAAAACATCATATTTCAATCAACTTTGACACAAAAATATTAAGTAGAACATGATAAACATGATCCAAAGGTTAGATTTTGCATTTGGAGTTTAGATCTATGTAAATTGTGTGTACCACCATAAGTTATAGTGGTACAGTACCACCATATAAGCACCCATATATATATATATATATATATATATATATATATATATATATATATATATATCCATGTTAAATGGGCATGGTGATAAATGAAACATGTCATTGGATTTTCGGAGGTTTTCAAAATTTCTGACCGTACAAATGTGACCCTATGGATGTGATCTAAATTTTTGATCGTACAAACGTGAAACATGTAGATCACATCCATAGGGTCATTTGGGCTAAAATGAAATTTCTAAAGTCATTTGCACATATAATCAATTGTATCAAACTTTAGATCTATTCCTATATATATATAGGGTAAATATTGGCTACTAATGAAGGTAAGGAACTAAAGAGTAGAAATCACTTTTTCGTCAAAATTTTCCAATTTTTCGTAGATCAAATGTCAGATGTGATCTACATGGTTTGTTTAGTAGGAAACTTGTTTTCAACCATGTGATTATGACAAGTAATTAGGTTTTTAAAGGGGCCCAAAAATCAATAGCCCACAATATGCCCAAATGTCATAACTCAAAAGATCATATTTTTACATCAGAAAAACACAATCCAAGGCTTGATCCTTAGCAAAAAAAACCATGCTGAACACATCTATGTGGTTAGGTTGAGTCAATACAACTTGCACTTATGATTTCTAGCTCATTAGTTCCTTACTTTCATTAGTAGCAAATATTTTCCCATATATATATGCCCACAAGGGCTCCGCTCATTTGGTAGGGGCGACTTGTGAATGTCACCAAATTGACAAGACATCACAAGTTCAAAACCCACGGGTGGTGTCCCTTGCCTAAGGTCGAAGCTGGGTGTACTCCCAGGTGGGCAGGGAGGACTTCAAAGGTTACCAATCGGAGGCCAGCCAATGTGTGGCTGGTGATGGGTGATTTCCCTAGGATTATATATATATATATATATATATGTGTGTGTGTGTGTGTGACTACATGAGATAAACCTAGGTTTGGTGAATCGAAGTTTACCTTAAGTGTAATCATAGTTGGCAAACTCGTGACTCAGGCTCGAATCGCCCAATCCTTGAGTCGCGAGTCGGGTTGACTCGGTTACTCGGAGGAGTCAGGACTATATTTTATAGTGTAAGCACATGAATAAGACATGGAAATAACTAAACTTCAAGCTAATATGTTCACAGTTAAGTTACAAAAACATATAATTATACATGATTATTAACTTTTTTCATTGAACAATATTAGATTCTTCGTAACAAGTGACTTTATATAAGAATTGTATATTAAAATCATAAAATACATGATAAAAAAATTTATAATTGGCATTAGGATCGGTAACCTGAATCGACGACCCATTAGGGTTCCGATCCAAGTCGACTCAGGTGATTCCCGAATCAACTCGGGCAATTCCCTATTCAACTCGCCGGGTTTGCCAACTATGGGTGTAATAGGACTCCCAGTTATTACGCACGATCGTAATCTGATTCTCTCTCTCTCTCTCTCTGACCCTCCCTGTCGTGGAGTCGACTCCCCTGTTCTCGCCTCCCGACACGTGTCTCATTGTTCCATCGTCGTCGGACATGCTCAAGTTTTCATACTTGACACGGGACCCGAGGCACACGAGCTTGCTCCGCACATTCGTATCGTTGACGAACATACACTAGCTTCACACATTTTGATATAGAGTAAATTTACACTAACTCTGGTATTTGTATGATTCTAATGCATGATTTAAATTAAGTAAAATAGATGCTCACATGCGTTGTTTTACGAATATATATATATATATATATATATATAGCATGCATGGTTTTATGAATATAGGTATATATTCGCATGTGTTAAGGTTTAGGTGTCTCATATTATGAAATACATATATTCAGAATTATATATGCATGTTATAAAATGTAATTGATTAGACATATCAAATATCCATGTTTTGGATTTTTTTTTGTGCATGTTTCACGATTCAATTTACGAACGTATGAATATTATGAAATGTGATGTTATGATATGTTGCTAGATGATGTAATATTTGATGTGATGCATGTATGAAATGATTGAATTACATCACAATAGAAATGAGATATGTGAGATCGACTGATTGATCAAGCATAGACAGGTGACTCATGATCTTGTGTATGGTTATCTGAATTGATATCTATTGGTGATTCAAAGTGGTGACTGATAATCTTGTTTCTGGTTAATTGAATGTATACATGCTTGGGATTGAATTGGTAGTCATTGATCCTATGAGCAGTTAACTATGTTTAGGGATGTATAACAATAGAACCATTGAGGAACTGTTTCAAAGGGAATCTTTGTAAGGGTGTGCATGACCAAGTTCGAGTGATCCGAATAGGACGCTAAATCTCTGAGGAGGTGCATTGTTCAAGATCAAGAAACCCGCTAGGACGGTTAATCCCTCTAAGGAAGTGAATTGTCCAAGGCCAAGTAATCTGACTAGGGAGGAAACTCTCCGTGAGGTTATACATTTCCAAGAACAGGTGATCCAGAGTGAAACTTGTTTTCAAGATACGGTAAATCTCTGAGGATGAATATTGAAAGTAAATTCTGATATACCAGATTAAGGATATATGTTTGTGATTACTCATGTTGATTATAATAGAAGGTTTAATATGATATACTGCATGTGTCCTTGAGGTTTCATGTCCTTATCAACTATCGACCCTAGCATGAGATTATGATTGAACAGGTTAAATATGTTAGTGAATGACACATCACGCCTATTTAGATACTTTGCAAATGAATGCATTATGTTCTTCTGATTCAAATATATCATGTATGTGTACCACGATTGATGTATATCATAGATATCTTATTAAATGGATTATATTATCATTAATGTGCTATATGTATTAGCTTTGTACACTCATTATATGTTCTGGTATAGACCTACAGGCTTTCATGAATCTGACACATTTTATGGGATTTCAGGTGAATAATGATGTATGGTTGTGGAGAAGATGTAGGACGCTACGACCACGTCGAGAGCCAGTCACTTTCCTTTATCAGGAGTTGAATTTAAATTCAGTCTTATTATTATTGTGTGGAATGTAACACGCTTCAGGTTTTAAACCCAAGGTTAAAAATGTTTCCACTAATGATTATTTCAATAAAAGAAAAAGTTTTAAATTTTCGCGTGTGTTTACAAGTGGTTAAAAATTGTGGGGCGTTACAATGCACCTCTCTCTCTCTTAGTTTATTCTTTCTTTGATCAACATCTTTTTTAATTTTTAAATCCATATAGAAAGCATTCTTTCAATTTATTGAACGTATTTTGCATTCCAGAATAACATAATGGCAATTTTTGTTTCCCTTTCTTATGAAAAATGAGTATTTCACTTCTTTCATTACCATATTGCACTATGATTATGAAGAAACCACTGAACTAAGCCATGAAAATTGATTTCAACCACCAATGGCTTTATCAAATTTAAAACAAAAGTTCAGTAATTGAGATCACCCTCACTAGTACATACATGGCAGATCCAAGAAAAAATCTTCGGAGAAAACTCCACAGAAACAAAACACTTTTGAGCTTTTCTTCGTTGAAGACAAATCATATTAAGTGCACTCCTTTTCTCTATTAGATTAAAAGTTTCCTGTAGCAAATCCCATCCCTTGGTTGAAACCTTTGAAATACAGGGATGAACCCCTTGAAATTGGAACATGTATCATGTCTTCTGGATTTACTATAAAATCCATTTGAATCCTACAAATTTTATCGTTCAAACTTGAAAAAGTAGTTAAATGACATTGATAAATTGGATATCTCATCTTTCATGGCTTGAAAACCACTACTGTTGTTCCAAGAATCCAACTGTAAGTCGGCTTTATTTTGCTTTTCTAAGTATTCAACTAGTAGATTTTTTAAATCATATATACCCTTGGTTAGAAAGATTTGATGATTAAAGAAAAGGACCATAGAGATTGGATTTGTCCACTGCATGCCTGATATGAACCAACCTTGCACTTCCCTTCAAGATGATAAATCAGTTGCAGGGTCAATGAGTCAATACATTCTTAATGGGGGTGGCACTATCACCACTACCCATCAGTAATCCGCTGCCATCATTACACTCACAGCTGGAAGGTGCTGAAGTGTTGACTCTTTGTTAACTTTTTCTATCTGCATTCTGTTCTTTGATAAATTATAAGTTGCTTGTTCAAATGGTATTGCTTGGAGAAGAATCACCAACTATGAAAAGGCTGTTATTTAACATATACCATGAAAATGAATGAATGCCAGACGCGTTGTTTTTAATCCTTGGACTGTGTGTATGGTTCACATAGAAGCTCTCATCAAACCTTCGAAAGCATAGAGAACATAAACTTTTTGGTCCTTGGATGGACTAAAAACCCAAGCACTTATTAGTTTGCCATATGCTTTTTTATAGATTTTACAGAAAAAAATACAGTGAGGAATCTTTGGCATCAAGTGAGAGTGAAATTAATTATTTAATCTACAGCATGAAATAACTAGGTCTATAGACACAGCTAAGGGCACCAGTATCACTTGCCGTGAATAACATAGCTACCCTAATTTCAAAGAAAGCATTTTGTTGGGTGTATTTAGGCAGGCACTCTTGCTTTTTCAGCAAAGAAATTAAGGTCAAGTGAACCATGCCCACCTGTTCCATCACTTTTGAAGAAGAAAATTTTCTTATTAAATGAAGTTAGAAAAGAATGTGCATCACATACTTCCTAAACATGATTTTGTTACTCACAATAGACCAAGTAAATTTAATGAAAAGCATACATTGTAAATTCAAAGGGATTTGGCTTAAAAAATAAAGATATCATGTGCAGTTCTACCTCTTGAAGACATAAAACCAAGGTTGACTACCGTATCATACGATACGTATCGTTACTTTTTGGTCTAACGATACGATACACACTCGTATCGCGATAGGAATGTGTATCAGGTGTATCATTCGATACACCCCTGTAGCGACATGTATCGTACAAGACACCCTGTATCATATGATACAGACCTGGCGCACTTTAAAAGACCCAAAAACATGTCTTTTTTGTTTTGGGTTTAAAAGCCCTCTTAAGGGCTGACTTTTACACGTGTAGAGACTCTTGGAAGCGAACCCACACACCCTAGGTTCTGTGAGATCGATTTGGAGGCCGATTCGTGCACAAGAGAGAGGGGCCTTTGCGATTTTCTCAAGAGTGCATTTTTAACCATTTTTTCATTCAAGGAAGTGGGTTAAGGTAAAAAAATCTCTATTCTTTGCTTGTTATAGAGTGTTTTTTGGGGAAGATGGTATCAGAAGATCCGACATGGCAACGGTGCACTCAAGTAACGTGTGAAAACCAATTAAGAATCAAATGCAACTATTGCCAAAATAGTTTTTCGGGTGGTATCACTCCGTTGAAGCATCATTTAGCCAGAACACATCATAATGTTGCTACACGCATGTCAAGGAAATTGTCAGATGCCGTAAAATGGCAATGTCAGCAATTACTTGATGATCTAAGAGGAAAAAAATAAGAAAGAGAGATGAACGAGGCAAAAATGTAGTATACAGAGCCCTAAGAGGATGTGTATTACGAAGATGATCTCCCTACTTCTAATCCTACAACCTATATCAGAGGATCAGAAGTAGGAAGTTTTGCAGCGAAGGAAAAAGGTGTAGCTGCTTCGCGGGCACAAAAAGAAAAGGAGAAAGAGAAAGAAGAGGAGCAGGAGGGAATTCTTCGAGAAGACAACCAGGAGATAGAGCTAGAGGTTCTATTAAGAGCTTTTCCTTTCTTAAGATTGCCCTTGGGGAACAATCTGACATTCATGCTGCTATGACTCCTCAACATTTAGTCAAGCAAGAAAATGTCACGGTTGGAAGATGGTCCTATGATGCATGCATTCAATTCAATGCGGCAAATTCCATTCATTTTTAAGCCACGACAATGTCATAACCAGTCAGGCCTAAATACAAGATATCTTCATATCATGCTCTAAGAGAAAAGATTTTAGATGTTAATGTGAATGAAGTGAAAGCTTATTGTGATAAGATGAGGAAGTCATGGAGAGAGACTGGGTGTAGCATCATAGCAGATAGGTGAACAGATAGAAAGTCGAGGACTTTGATAAATTTTCTTTTCTATTGCCCTAAAGGAACTATGTTTTTTAAATCAATTGATTTGTCTGATACGCCTAAATCAGCAGATGTATTGTTGAGGGTTTTTTACCAAGTTGTGAAAAAGGTTTAGCTCAAAACATTGTCCAGTTAATTACTGATAATGCAGCAAATTATAGGGAAACATGTAAAGAATTGGCAAAAAAAATTGGGTCATTCTTTTGGATTCCGTGTGCTTTTGGATATCGTGTGTTGCCAGTTGCATAAACCTCATGCTTGAGGACATTGGCAGTGTGGACGAGATACATGAGACAGTTGAATGCTGCCAAGAAATTACTAAATTTATTTACAATAATACATGAGTTTTGATTTTAATGAAAAAGTACACTAGTGGTGTTGAGTTGATTCATAGTGTAGTCACTATGATTTGCTACGAATTTTTTGACAGTGCAAAGTTTAGCAAAGAATAAAGTTGCACTAAAAAATGTTTTTATTAGACGAGGGAAATGTATATCCATAAAAAAGAAAGCCCAGAGAAATTTATATTGTATTCAAAAGTGAATTCTAGGATTCATGTGTGAAGTTATTGATAATAACTATACCCTTGGTGAAGATACTTCGATTGGTTGACAATGAAGACAAACCCGCTATGGGTTATCTCTATGAGGCCATGGATAAGGCAAAAGAGGTCATTATAGATAATTTGAAGGGGAAGAAAAAATTTTACATACCTATATGGAACATTATTGATCATAGATGAACTGGGCAACTTCATCAACATCTTCGTGCTGCAGCATACTATTTAAATTTTGCACTTAGGTACTCCCCTACTTTCAAAATAGATAGGGAAGTCAAGAAAAGACTTTTGGATTGCATCGAAAGATTGAACCCTGATTATAGCATGTCACAGGGATTCGGCCAATAGGGTGTCGCACCCGCGTCGACGCTATGCGACTCGAGTGCAGATGCGGCACCTGGTGTAATCAAGTCGACCCTGGGTGCGGTCAATGCACCCAAGGTCATAAATGTCCAAATCCGTACTCGAAAAAAATACAATGAAAGGGGGCTGGGCGGGGGATTAGGGCAAAAAAATTTACCCCCCTTGAAGCATCCACTTCTCCTCTTACACTCCTCCAGCGATTGCACGTGAAGGTATGTCTCTCTCTCTCTCTGGGTTCTGCGCAAGTCAACAACCCAGCCCTGTAGGCTGGATTCTGCGTCGACAAACCCAGCCCAATAGGTTGGGTTATGCGCTATCAAACCCAACCCTGCAGGGCTGGGTTCTGCATTGAGTCGATGACAAACCCAACCTAGTAGGTTGAGTTCTTCTCGCTGTCGAACCCATTCCTGTAGGGCTAGGTTCTGTGCTGACAAACCCAGCCCAGCGGGCTGGGTTCTGCTCACTGTCGAACCTAGCTTAGTCAGGCTGGGTTCGGCTCCCAACACCCTGGGTTGTCAAACCTAGACCTTCTGGGCAGGGTTCGGCTCCCATCCCTGGGTTGTCGAACCTAACCCTTCTGATATGAATTTTATTTTAATATAATATTTTTTTATTTTAAGAATGAAAATGACGGATAAAGGGAAAGGACTTGTGTCATCTCATCCGCACATGTAAGTTCTGTTGCTAGTGTTGCTGGTAGTTTTTATGATGAAGAATATAATTGTAGATTGTTAATTTGATTTATTGCATGCATGATGAATTGATGATATGATAACTGTTTTTTATTTCATTAGTGTTACTGTTAATTGTTAAAAATTATATATATATATACCCTCCCGCACCCCCACACCCAAGTTTTTTTAAAGTGTCACATCGCTGCACCTGCACCCGCACCTATGTAACATAAATTATAGTATTTAAGATCAAATTCATAAGAAAATGAAAACTTATGATAATCCATTGTATGATATGGGAAGACTTGCAGTAGTGCGAAACCATGCCACAATGTGTCCACATAACTTATTGTCTATTTCAATTTTAATTTCAAATTATTATTTAGTTATAATGTTATGTATGATTGTATATCTTTTATTGTCTTATAATTGATTTCTTATTTTCTTGTTTTTTTTTTAGACTTGTGGTGGGCTAGATTTGGAAGTGATGTTCCAAATCAGAGAGCTTTTGCCATTCGAATTCCAAGTCAACCATGTAGTGCAAGTGGATGTGAGAGAAACTGAAGTGTCATCGAGTAAATCCATACCAATAGAAGAAACAGATTTGAGCACAAAAGGCTCAATGACCTCGTCCACATTCGCTATAACTTACGACTGAGGCAGAGTTATATAAAATTGTAAAGTTTATTTATTATTTTCATTCAAAACTCAACTAATTTTAATTTTTTTCATATCTTTTTAAGCAAATTGAAAAGTTATCAACAAGGATGCACAAAGAGAATTTGATCCCATCAGTTTTGGAACATTTTAATGAATTGGATGCACGGGTTGAAAAAGAAGCAGTCTTTTTTGAATGAAGAGAACATTCAATGAATTAACATAAAAGAAGTACAAGATGTAGATGATAAAGACCCCACATATCTTGCGGACGATGTGGATGTCGAAGAAGAAGATAATGAGGATGACTGTGATTATGGATGTATTATGAATTCATGTTTTATTAAAAAACTAGTTATTGTGAGATGTTTTTGTTTATGTAATATGAAAGTATGACTCTTGTGGTATGTAATAGAGATATAAATGCTTTATGCATTTAGTTCATGCAATTCATCATTATTTCATGTGAAATAAATTTTTTTAGAATTTTGACTGGTTTTTTCTAATTTTTCTTGATTTTTTTTGGATTTTTTTGAATTTTTTTATTAAAAATTTAGGATATGTTTATGATACGGTGTTACTATTGGGTCAATCGACATGGGTAACGATACACTACTTACAACCTTGCATACAATACATAGGAGTCCATCCTGAGTGTGTCATAGTGTTTTACATCACAAGTCTTTCCAATTTTCTGCAACATAATATAAGATTTAAACCTTACATATTTAGCTTTGAAATTTTCACTGATTCCCACTAAAAATCTCCAGCTAAAAGGTTTTAACAACCAGTGGAGAATTGTGTTTCCCATAACAGTATAAATCTACCACAACTGGGGATTCGTCAGCCAAACTGAAAATGAATCAATCAGATCTTTATGTGGAATTTCAAGACTGGGTAAAAGTGCAACTCAAGGAGATTGTTGGATGCAGTAACATCCAACTACAATGTTTATAAATAATTTATCCAACTACAATAGTTTAAATGTTCTTTTACTTGCAAATCCACAATACAGATCTATTTTCCACTAGTCATAGCATCCATATCAATGTAATAACAAGAGTAATACATCAAATTCTAGCCAGGGAATCAAATAAAGAATTTGTAGCATACCTCATATGTCATGTTATCAGGATCAATATTATCTTCCCATATTGCCTGCTATCCTCAGATACCAAGAGAGAGAGAGAGAGAGATTAAAAACACAAAATGATATTTTTGGCAAGATTTAAATACAAAACTTAAAGCTTCAAAGATGAGACATTAAATTGTCATTATACTAGAAAGTATTCACAAGCCATGTAGGATCCTATTCTGAGCATTCAGTTCTGATATTACATGTATGTTATAAAACAAGCTTGTATTTTATCTTTGCTATCTTTTCTTAATAACGAGAAACAATTTGAAAGAGCCGAGTCGATCCCTAGAACTACTGGCACTAGAACCAGAAAAAAAAGAACATAGAAAGAAATAGGACTACTCTTCAATCAAATCAGAACTCAAATTGATGTGATGGTTTGTTCGTAAAATCCATAGCCCATATTTGATTGTCCTGTCAGAAAAAAAAAGAAAGAATAGGGGAAGAAGAAAGCATTTCACGAAACCCTAAAGAATTATTGATAATGCACAAGCATGGCTTTCCTATACCTTTTTTTTCAAAGGCTGATCAAATAAAGTTTACCATATTTCATGTTTAGGACTAAGCAATTCAACTATTTTGTGCAGAAAAACATAGAAAAGGAAATTGAGACCAAGAATACGGCCACCACCTATATGAACCAAGCCATGGCATCACATCTCATCTCACAAGCACGTATCAAAGAAATCATTTGATGAATGAGAGAAAGATGGAGCAAATATTCATGTAACTATCAAATGCCTCCAACAAGTTTCCAAGCATAAAGGGGAAAACTGCATAACATAAAGTCAAGAATCCATTCCATCCATGCTAGAGGATATAGACCACTGTCACCAATATCGCTGATATATTGAAAATATTGCGATATTATCAGCTATTTCAAGGTAGCCGATAATATCGGGAATATATCGCAGTATTTTCAAAATATCGCCAAAAGACAAAATATCGCAATAATTTTGGAATATTTTTTAGAAAAAATATTTTTTTAAGTTTTCATTTCCTATTTTTTGTTTCTTTTATATTTTAAAATCTTTAAAACATGTTTCTTTATATTTTTGAAAGAAAAATAATGCAAAACTTATTTTCTTAACTTTTTTGTTGTTATTTATATTTTTTTCAATTTTTAAACTCTTGAGATTTTCCCGAGATTTATCAACTTTTGAAAATCTCTATGAAAAATTACCTTTAACGATACAGGTGACTATGATATAAACACAAACATTGGAGAAAACAAAAAACTCCAAAACTGTGATTTGCAAAGGACCCCTTTATAGGAGAGATTTGCAAAGTCATTTTTAATGGATGAATGAAAAGAAAATTCCTAATCCCAAATGCCTCCTCAATACCCTTCTCCCAAACAGCATTCCTGAAGGGATTTTGACCAAAACCCCACATCCAAAAAAAAAAACTCCAACAGCCACTCCCACTCATTCTTAAGGATGATTGAATGCCAAATTCTTTTAGCTTACAATCATTACTTGAAAGAGACGAACAATGTCAGTGTCATTTCCAAATAAAACAATATTAACAGCATAAATAAGTGGAAGCTATATTCTAAAACCAAGAATTCTCACTAGGTGCCCGTTTTGCATGTTTGAGTGATGTGTGGAATAGAATGAGGGTTCAGTGCTTCAGTAATTTTCTCAAAATGGGGGTGTTTTAATCTTCTCAATGAAAATCACTACCATCTATAGGTGGCAGCAAGGAATTCTGCTTTAATGGAGAACTATCGGCATGTAGGTCTCATGCATATGAACCTACTCAACCAAGATGTCCATAGTTCCTCATAGTAGACACCAAATTATAAACTAGTAAAGAAAGACTGTCATTACATTAAGATCTAAGTTATCATTTTAGCATGCTCAAGAACGTACCTATCTTATCAGTTCTCACACACATTGCATTAAATGCAATGAGTGACTATTAACACAAATATATATGAAATAAGAGATAAAAGATGAAATACCATATCTGTTACAAATGGCTATGGCTGTCGATTTTTATAATAATGAACCAATAATTAAGGACCCAGAATAACTCAAGGTTATAGGTTGAAAACATCTGTCTAATTTCGGAATTAATTCAATCTTTACCAACTCAGTCAAACCACGCCCTAAGATTTTTCTGAAACTATCTAACAAATTGCAATATATTTATTAAGATTATATAGAATTTATAATTTTCATTACATTAAGTTGCATAAGATTCACAATTTTAAATTGTGTCAGAAGTCAGATAACCTCTCAAGCTAGCATGATAAAATAAACCTCTCAAACCATAAGAGTCAGGACAAGTCCTTATAATTTTGTTTGGTTATGGAGTTCTATGGCTATGTTAGACTCATATGTATGAGTCCAACATCTCCCACTTGATCATAAAGGGCAGTTAGTGTTAGAAAGCTTATTCTCATTCTTTGGGCTCTAGCCATTTATACACTAATTTATGCAGATTTAGCGGTAAGACATTATGAGACTTTTTACACATTCTTGTGGACTATTCACTTGTGATTATTCACATACACTGGAGTCCCATCTGACTCACATGCATCAAAAAAGAATCTTCCGAAATACACTTCATTAATGGATCAACAATTATATAAGAAAAAGGGCATTAATCTACTACAGTTTCATTTTTCTTTATGATGTCATGCACATATTGGTATTTACTTTCAATGTCTACTCCTAAAGCTATCAGCTTTAATGAGGATCAAACTTAATTGCAGCTTTTGTTTTCACAATACTTTAGAAATCGTTTATCTGGTATTCCAATTTTAACTATTTCATACAGAAACTGAGTAAAACACCTAAGCTAGTATCTACATGAGATATATTTAGCTTCTTGTGTGTATTGTGCAATACAAGATTGTCTCTTACATGATAACAAATTAGCTCTTTCTCTAAAAGCGCTTTTGTTACACGCCAACATGGGGATGCCACTTTGCCGCAAATTGAGTGTGCTTGAAAGAAAATTGTTCCCCGGGGAGAGGTGTGATGCCGTTTTCACCTCAAAATGACTTATTTCTAAGGGGGTGTTCATTTCACCCCTGACGAGAAAAAAGCCTCTTTCATAAGAAAGAGGGCCTATTTCATAGGAAGTGGGTTGAAACAAACGTGTTTCACAGGGTAGGGAGGGAAGTGTCTTTCATATGGAAAGGCACTCTACTCAAGAAACTACTGGGCCCCTATGTCCCCATGTTTTCCCATGGGAAAGTGTTTGCCTGAGAGAGTGCCTGCGGTGGCATTCAGTACTAGACAATCAGCAGGAAAAAGCTTGGCTATCCATGCAAAATAATACAAGAACCACCATTAGCTCTAAATCTAAAAGTCAAAAGTTCTTGGCTAACTAGTTAACCATGTAAGATACTTAACAAAAAGGTCAATCATTATAATGAAAAAAAGCATACAAAAAAGCTATGATTTGGCAAAAGCAAAGTAAAGGTGCTCGAGTTTTAGACAAAGGGACAAGATATCAATAGTCGCATATTTTTTAATATATGCAAGACACCTCATGCAGGTTTGGTAGATAGCTCTCCTTAATTGGCATTTGTAATATTGACAAAGTTCATACTACAGGTCTCAGTTACATAACCTACATACTAACTTACACAGGTCATACTTCCTATCTCACCAAAATTATCCAAGCGAACCCCCATCCAGAAGATCTCATACAACAATGTTTAAGATGTTGATTGAGATCCTACTAGCACAAAAAGGAAAGTTTGGGCCAAAGATTAGGTCCACTTAAACAGAAAGGGAAAAAAGAAGTGCATAAACAAGATAAACCAGGAAAGATTTGCATACAGCAAATAAAAATGGGAAAAGAAGAAGAAAAAACTAAAGTGAGCATAAGATGTGGAATTGTAAAATGAAGAACAGGAATGAAGGTTGTCAGTGTAATGAAAAAGGAGGAGTGGCGGAAGCACCAATAAAGCAAATCACTCTTTAAGAGTGATTCCAAGAGCCAAGAACACAAACACTAAAAGTGTATACAAAAAACCCACAAAAGGGAAAAATGACCAAAAGTCGTAAGTTGGATATTATTGAAGAAGGAAAAAAGAGGGTGAACAACCCTTACAATACAAGAGGAAAACCTCCTCTATTTATAGAGGAGAGAGCCATGAAGAAGGGACCACAAGGGGCTCCCATGTAGTCGTTGGGAGCCCCAACGGTCATAAATATGACCGTTGGGGCCCCAACGACTACATGAGTGGGGCTCTTGTGGCCTTACAAAAAGGTAAAAATAAAAAAAGGAAAAAAGAAAGGGAAAAAAGAAAAAGAAAAGAAAAGAAAATTAGAAAAAGGAAAAAGGGGTTACATGGGGATTTTACCAAAATACCCCTATCAGGTATTTTGAGAATCAAAAAAGAAAAACTGTATATATATACATATATGTATATATACACTTATATATATATACGTATGTATATATATATATAAGTATATGTATATATATAAGTATATGTATATATATATATATTTATATATACATAATTTAACACGCCCCCTCAAACTTTACGGGGAGAAGACCGAAAGTTTTCCAAGAAGAAACATAAATCGTGGAGTTGGGAGCGCTTTGGTGAAGAAGTCGGCCAGTTGATATTCTGAAGTGACGTATGGTAATGTGATAGTTCCTCTGAGGTATTCATCTCGAACGTAGTGGCAATCCATCTCGATATGCTTGGTCCGTTCATGAAACGTATGGTTGCTTGCAATGTAGATCGCACTTTTGTTATCACAGCAGAGCTTGGTGGGTGAGGAAATGAAGACACCCATGTCACCAAGGAGCCCTCTGAACCACACGATTTCCATTGTTGTCATTGCCATAGCCCGATATTCAGCTTCAGTGGATGATAGTGAGACATTTTGTTGCTTCTTGTATCTCCACGAGATGAGAGATTCACCTAAAAAAATGCAAAGACCAGTAGTTGAGATACGATCATTGAGATTTCCTCCCCAGTCAGCATCAGTAAAAGCAGTTAATTCAAGAGATGAGGAAGAGGATAAGAAGAGTCCCTTGGAGATGGTATTTTTGATGTATCGCACAATTCTCATTACAGCCGCCATATGAACAGTAATAGGTGCATGCTGAAACTGGCTTGCAGCATGAACCGCATGAGCTATGTCTGGTCGGGTGATGGATAAGTAGGTGAGATATCCAATTAATTGACGATAGGGAGTTGGATCCTCAAGAAGAACACCATCCTCAAGTCTCAGTTTTGCATTGATAACTTCGGGAGTCTCAACTTTCTTTTCATCAGATATTCCAGATTTGGTACAAATGTCTGCTGCCAATTTCATCTGAGATAAAATGTATCCTCGCGGGGAGTAAGCCACTTCAATTCCTAAAAAATATCTCAAGAATCCAAGGTCAGACATATCAAAAGTTTCTTTTAACATAGACTTCACATCATTTACCCCCTTTTTGTCATCCCCAGTGATGATCATATCATCAACATATAACAAAAGAATAACAATGAAATTACCTGTTTTCTTAACAAAAAGAGCAGTGTCAGTATAGCAAGAAGTAAATCCTAAATTGATTAATACATTACTAAACTTATCATACCAAGCTTTAGGAGCTTGCTAAAGTCCATATAAGGCCTTTTTTAATTTCAAAAATTTACCATTTAAATTCATACCGGGTGGTGGTTCCATTTAAACTTCTTCATTTAAATTTTCATTTAAAAAGGCATTTTTGACATTTAGTTGAAAAATTGGCTATTTTTTAGCAGAGGCTATTGCAATAAGAGCTCGAACACTAGTCATTCGAGCAACAGGGGCAAAGGTTTCATCATAATCTATCTCATACTCTTGGGCATATCCCTTGGCCACTAACCTAGCCTTATATCTTTCTAAAGATCCATCGCACTTAGTTTTAACTTTAAAAACTCATCGGCATCCAATGGGTTTCTTGTCATTGGGTGGATCAACGATTTCCCAAGTTTGAGCCCTCTTAAGTGCATTAAGTTCCAGTTCCATTGCTTCATTCCAATGAGCATATTGTCTAGCATCATTATAATGAGTTGGTTCATGAATTGAGTGAAGAGCAAGCAGACATACCCGAAAATTTGGAGAAAAAGAATCATAAGATACAAATCTATTTGGTATTTTTGAAATACGATTTGATCTTCTTTGAGAGGTTTCTTCAGTTGACTCATTTTGAGATAATTTTTCAAGGGCACAAGGAGGATTACATTCATTTCTTCTGGAGTAGACTTGTATTTGCCTTTGTACATTTTCTTGTAAATTTTGGTCATCATTTGGAGGTTCAAAAAAATCGTCTATGAGAGATTCACTAGATTCAACATTATAATTAATGACCTTTTCTTGAGGCAATAAGTAAAATAAAAAGGAATAATCAATATCTTCATTTGGTTTATGCGAAAAACCATTTTCTTCTTCTAAGAATGTGACATCTTTTGAGATATAAAGTTTATTATTTGATATGTCAAAGCATCGATAACCTTTTTGTTTTTCGCCATATCCTAAAAAAATGCATTCAATAGCTCTAGAAGAAAGTTTATCATTTTTTGTGAGTTAAAACAAAGCATTTACATCCAAAAATTCTTAGTCTTTTAGAATCGGGAGACATATTGTAAAGTTTCTCAAATGAAGAAAGATTTTTTAGAGAAGATGAAGGAGTTCTATTGATAAGGTACGTTGAGGTTAGAACCGCTTCGGCCCAAAAAGATTTTGGAATATTTTTTGAGATTAATAAGGTTCTTGTAGTTTCTATTACGTGTCTATGCTTTCTTTCCGCAAGACCATTTTGTTGCGGAGTGTTTGGACAAGAACGTTGATGGCAAATTCCGTTTTTTTTAAATAGTTTTGAAATTCATTGGACATGTATTCACCTCCCGAGTCGGACCTAAGAATTGATAGATTTCCCAAAAATTGATTTTTAACCATGGCATGAAATTCTTTAAAGAAGGAGAAAACTTCGGATTTGCGACTTAAGAAGTAAATCCATGTAAATCGAGTGAAGTCATCAATAAAGACCACATAGTACGAAAATCCTCCTTTGGACAAAATAGGGGAAGGTCCCCATACATCGGAATGAACAAGTTCAAAAGGCCGAGTGGTGAAATAATTTCTTTGAGGAAATGGAGTAGCTTTAGATTTCCCAAAAATGCAATCTTTAAGAGTCATGTGATTGTCTTTACAAGTATTGTTCAAAAAAGGAAAAAAAGACATTTTTACAAAATTTGGATGACCAAGTCTCTCATGCCAAATTCCAATACTTTTGTCCTTTACAAGATTGCAAGATGACTTAGATGGAAAAGTCAAAAAATCCATAAAATAGAGATCACATCTTCTATGGCCTTGCCCAATCAGCTTCCCTAACTGAAGATCCTGCACGGTGCAATCTTTAGGTGAGAAAGAGACTTTGCATCCATGATCGGTGATTTGGGAAACGGAAAAAAGATTTAGATTAATTTTTGGAACGACTCTTACTTTAGGAACAAAGAAGGTTTTAGAAGTTTTAAAATCAAGTGTTCCAATACTTTCAATTTTTAAAGATGTCTCATCGGCCGTTAAAACATAAGAAAATATGGGTTCGGAAAAAACATTAGAAAGCGAGTTTTTATGAGATGTCATGTGAAAAGAAGCACCAGAGTCTAGTATCCACGTACCTGGAGGTGAAGAGTAGGCGATGGCAGCTCCGGATGTTGAAGATGAAGAAGTCTTGAGAAGATGTTGGAGAACTTCGGAGATATGATTAAGAGTTTCTTTGATATCTCCCTCTTTGACACTTTCTTCTTCCTTCTTTGGAGAATTTTCTCCAACCGCGGCCATTTTTCCTTTAAGCTTTGGGCAAACCGGTTTAATGTGACCCGGTTCATTACAATAGTGGCAAACCACTCCCTTTCTATATCCATTATTTTTGTTAAAGTAGGGAGGTCTATATGCTTTTACATTTGATCCGGGCCTAGAAACGGCCAAAACTTCATCACTCTTGATACTTAAACCAAGTTGAGTTTCTTCTTGGCATACTTCGACAAGGGCGTCTTCAATGGGTAAGGCTTTACTTCTATGGAGAAGGGATGCCCTAACTTGTTCATATTCCGGTCGTAGACCATGAAGAAATTGGAAAAAGTGTTCCTTTTCAATTTGTTCTCTTCTTAACTCAATATCTTCCGGAGCCACCCATTTAGGCTCAAGAAGAACAAGCTCATCCCAAAGAGGGGTTAAAGAGCTAAAGTAGTCACGGACACTCATATCCGCTTGTAGTGGAACGAATTTTCTCTTGACAAAAAAATTGTCTAGCAAGATCCTTTTGGGTATACATACCCTTAAGGAAGAACCATGTCTCATTGGCTCTTCTAAATTTTGCAATATTTGCACAATTTTTGAGGTCCACATTGTTCATAAACCATGCGAAAATTTTGGCATAATTACTTTCTCAATCCTCAATTTTGGATTGATGATCATTTATAGCTTTGATGCGTTCATCGCCATCTAAAGCTTTCTCAACATCATTTTCAATTTTAGTGAGAACAAGAGAGGGTTCAGAAGTAGTTCCCATAACAAAACCCCAAAGTTTCTTATCTCTTAGATGATTTTCCATAGCGGAGGCTCACATAAGATAATTGGATCCATTGAGCGTGAAAGAAAGGTCAACTTTAGAATCACGTTCCATAGAAGCCGAAAAGGTCTTCTTTCCTTCTTCAAAAGCTTGAGAGGCACGCGTCCCAAGGCACCAAAAAAGTAGAAGCCGGATCACCAACCTTGCTCTGATACCATGTAATGAAAAAGGAGGAGTGGTGGAAGCACCAATAAAGCAAATCACTCTTTAAGAGTGATTCCAAGAGCCAATAACACAAACACTAAAAGTGTATACAAAAACCCACAAAAGGGAAAAATGACCAAAAGTCATAAGTTGGATATTATTGAAGAAGGAAAAAAGAGGGTGAACAATCCTTACAATATAAGAGGAAAACCTCATCTATTTATAGAGGAGGGAGCAATGAAGAAGGGACCACAAGGGGCTCCCATGTAGTCGTTGGGAGCCCCAGCGATCATAAATATGACCGTTGGGGCCCCAACGACTACATGAGTGGGGCCCTTGTGGTCTTACAAAAAGGTAAAAATAAAAAAAGGAAAAAAGAAAGGGAAAAAAGAAAAAGAAAAGAAAAGAAAAATAGAAAAAGGAAAAAGGGGTTACATGGGGATTTTACCAAAATACCCTTATCGGGTATTTTGAGAATCAAAAAATAAAAATTGTATATATATACATATATGTATATATATACTTATATATATACGTATGTATATATATATAAGTATATGTATATATATATTTTTATATATACATAATTTAACAGTCAGCAAGAGATCTCAACCAACTGAACATTGACTAAACCAAATCCAAATTCAACCATCAAGGATCCGCCAAAAGCAATCAGTTGCCAAACAACCTAGAAAAGCAATACAGAAACATGCTTTCAGGCACATATTTTGTAAAAATTGTATCTTAACTCAAAGACGGCCACTCAGCTACTATTGTCTTACTGTGAAAATACTAAAATGAACAGAACTTTAGGTCTTTTAGAATGTCATCTGAGCAGTTTTCAAGCTCCGAAGGAGCAAATGACATGAATAGGGAAACCAATCATTTAAAATGGTTACACATCATAATGCAATATGCAAAGATTGTGAAGAATCAAAGCATGAAAAAATCTAGATGCAGTAGCCTAGTGCATTAGGTAAACAGAATAATCCTCCAGAGCAGCAAAATATATGATATATCCTTGCTTTGAATGTAGTATGTATAAATGATTAATTTAATGTGAAGATAGGCACAGCTATAAAAAGGAAACTATTTTATTGATAGTAGTTAGCGTAGGCACCTGGGAACTACTTGCAACATGGTTTCCTCGATTGCCTGCAAAAATTAATGTTAGTCAATCCCAAACCTCCAATTAATTTCAGGAAAACAATTGCTATAGTGAACTAGCAGTAACAAAAGTTAGAAATAAATGAACGATGAAATTCCAGCAAACTGCACCCCACCACAACTAAGATTCCTAGATAACTGCTTGAGAAGTGAAATTCCCAATGCTACAATGAAATGCGAGGAAACTGCAACCCACCACAACTAAGATGCCTAGATAACTGCTTGAGAAGTGAAATTTCCAATGCTACTGTAGAGTTAGAAATTACTTTTGTTTAATGATAGAACATATCTCAACTAAATTCTTCCTCTCTTTTAATATTCCAAATGGAAACTTCAGAGAATAGATCTCTATTGACAATAATAATTTCATTGCTAAACTGCTAAAGGTATTTTAGTAAAAATTGTGAAGAGAATACACATCAAATTTTTAAGGGTGAATCCTCAAAGCGTAACTATCAGATGTGATTTAGAGATTACAGAAATGTCCTTACTGTTGAAAGCTAGTGTTAAAAAAAATACTTGAAGAACCTGTCAACATCCATTAGAAGTGGTGGATATTAATAGCACCCCTGCAATTCTCTCTTCTATGGGCAAGTCAACCAAATTTCTTTGTGCAAATTAGAAGATATTGGCGACTCCAGAGACAATGACTTGATGTTGCTACTGCAACTTTTGGCCAATGGCCCACACTCAACAAAAGATCATGCCGGGTGCCAATCAAACTAATAAAGAAAAGAAAAAACCATGGAAAAGAAGTATTTGGCCAGAAAAAGAACCTGGGCAGATGTGTAATGTCTACTTGTCAAGGATAGTTACCATAGCAATTCAAAACCCAGTTAACTTAGCAGTCCTGCCTTGAAAAGGCACAAAGCATCAACTTCAAACCCAAATGATAAGTGACATAATGCATACTTCCAGAAAAGAAAATTCTTAGTAGACATGTAACTTATTCATGAGCATTATCAATCAGAGACAATAAATAGGATTGTTGGCACCAGTGACCTTGGTCCTATTTATGTAGACTACTAAGAAGAATTTACACTTATAAGATAATATAGTTAATGACTTTCACTAATCTGGAACATTTATTGATCAAAAGTTCCACTTTCAGAAGTTATCAAAAACTTAAACATGGAACAACTCAGGCAAAGTTAATACATTTGCTATAGCACATATGAAGCAGCAGCAACTCAAGAGTTAATAGTTACAAAGAAAATTCTATAATGACATTAGGTGTTTGGCTAGCGTAGGAGAAACTCTTTCAGAATATCTAACCACCAAATGAGAAACAAGAAACCTTAAAAACTCATGCACATTCAAACACCAAAAGACCAATTAGATAGCAGAGAGATGGGGAATGGTGGGAAGTCATCTGAGAAGCAGAAAACATCAAAGTTTATTTTCATTTGTCTCAAGCTTTGAAAGAGAAATGAGAAACGAGAATAGCAATGATGATGACAATAACAAAAAGAACTATACTTTTGTAATGTACAAGGAGAAATGCTAACTTACACTCCTCAATATGAGCAAGACCATTCATGGAAGTCAGTTCAGAGCTACCATTTCCATGCATCACAAGTGCCAGTGGCTCATCATAGCTTGCCACAGAATAATTTCCCCAAGTTCTTCGGCCTTCATCACTTCTCATACCATATTCATTCATTCCATAGACATAACCATGACTGTGATATGGACTGCTATTAGGACCAGGCAATCCCTGCTTGTTTGCATCCACATACAAAGGCCAGTATGAGTTTTCCTGCATATCATTAGTACCACAAAACATCAATACATACAAACAAGCATAACCAAATTATCACTTAATCCCAGAAAATCAGCTACATCATGGTCTATTTGGTTCAAGACAAAAGCAATTTCCATGGGGTTGAACTTTTCTCTAAACCTGTGGCATCTTTGTCCTCCCTCAAACAGAAAAAATAAAAAAACAAAAACAAAAGATCATTCTCAGGTGGTAAATTCAAGGATAGCATTTTCCTCATTAACAAAAAAAATTGTACTTTTGAGACTTTTTGCCATTTTTTTATAGGCAAGCTGGGGTTAGGCAGACCCCCACCAGCTCATTATAAAATTAGCAATGAGAGTTACATATGAATGCTATGACAAAGAATTCTACAGAGATTTATTACCTGGAAATTGCTCACCATCCTGAAAAAATACCTTTTAATTTCTGGCACCCAACCTCTTGTATTCAAGGTCATGCTTAGTGAGTAATTTATTTGCATATTATTATATGAAACGTGATGCATATCTTATAAGATGTAATATGCCCATGTTTACGAGCATACACAAGCTGAGGCGAACCAAACAGCCTTGTTCAAGCTCCACTCATTCAACATGACCAGCTCATATCGAGCTGACAACAAGCTTTTTTTCTAGGAGCCCAAACAATCTCATTACTGGTTCAAAATGAGCCAAGTTACAAGCGGCTTGGTTCACTTACCAACCTTAGTAACCATATCCAGTAAGAAATGGGAAATAGCTTCATGTTCTATGCTATAGGAAACAAAAAACCTTTCATCAGTTTTATGGAACGTGAAGAAATACCACTTTCTTATGAATTTATCTTGAATCGGGATCTTTTGGCTCAGTTTTGTAGAAGGAGCAACCCCAGAACCGTATAAACCCATACCTACCATTCCCATTATTTTATGCAACTCATAAAACAATTTTCGATTCCATTGAATGATAGTTTAAACCCCCTCAATCCAAAACACTGAAAACATGATAAGACAAAATAACCTAAAAAAGCAACAAACTAGCATAAAAGATGAAGCCACCAATAAAAGCAAACCCAACAGTACAAACTATTCAAGCAGTCCACATCAATTACCAAACAATGACTATCAAAAAGTCGAGGAAAACAACCATAAAACCACAATTCTGCAACCGCCATCGATCTAAACCAAAGACAACAATATCAAACGGTAACAAAACAATAAACAAGTTCTACCAACCTCATTGTGTGAAGTAGCGGTGGGCCCGAAATCCGCTTGAGCATAGGACAGTCCTTCGAAAAGGTCCATGAAACTCTCCGTCAATGTATAAGGAAACCCAGTGTTTATATAGTGGACCTCCAGCTGCCTCTGGCCGTTCATCTTGGACCATCAACGCTTTTATTCGATCAATACAATATGCATGGAAACAGCAACCGGAATTCTAGAAGTCACGAATTAAATGAAGTAAATAAATACGAAAAAGGATGATCACACGAAGAGAAGGAAACGAGATTAATGGGTCATAAATTCTGAGAAGGAAAACTTCGCGGGTATCTATGCCCTAGAATTCAATGACAACAGAGGATCACGAGATCTTTAAACGCCTCGGTCCACCCTCAACAGAAATCTCGACGGTTTTCGTGACTCCGTTCACCCTTCCGCCCGAAATTTCACGGGGGAAAGAAAACGGAAGAAACGGCGTGGCTTCCTCGTTTCCCGGCACCGTTAACTCTCCGTCAAACCTCTCCTTCTCGTCCTTAGAGAGAGAGAGAGAGAGACGTAGGTCATTACTCATTAATGAGAAGAATAAATAAATCGACGAAACGATAAATCCTTAAGAGAAGAGAAATTAGCGCTAAACTTTACCCTAACACAAAAATCAAAGGATTTACTACGTTTTCCGTCGAGAAAACATCATCTACGAGTCGTTTCCATCGTCTTTTCACGATCTCCGTTATTGTTTACCGCAACGTCCGAATTTTGACTGTAGGAGGAACGACAGAACGGATTCAGATGAGACGTTAACAAGCAGGGGGAGGAATTAGCCCTAAAACTTCAGAGGACGCAATGATCGAGAATAGCATTTCATTGAATTGCCCTCTTTTCCGTTTGTCCTTTTCATTGATGCTGCTTTCAGAAATTCAACCGCTAGGAAAGTGAAACACCGTATTCCCATTGGTCGTCGCAGGAAAAACTGGAGATATTACAGCTTAGCTCGGAAAAGACGCTCATTTTCCGTCAACCTTCTCGTCTCACAACACGGAAAGAAAAAATAAAGACTTATTCTTAAGACTTCAATTCATCCCAGGGAGAGAGTGAAAGAGAGTTTATTCAACAAATAGGAAGACAGAAAAGAAAGAGACTCGCTCATCGTTCTTAGAATTTTAAATACAGATCAAGAGAGAAGAAAAAGAGACATTTCGTTCCTATATATTTCTTCTGCACGGAGGGAGAGTAGAAACAATCACGTTCCTAGAGATTTCTTCAACACAGCGAGAAGGAAGGAGAGAGCCGTTTCCTCCTAGAGTTCTTCAAGGGCACAAAGGGAGAGACACAGAGAGAGTATCGCTCTTGCATGTTTCCCCGATCGCATAGAAAAGCAGAGGAGAGGAGTGACGGAGAGATTCTCAATCTATCCAGAATAAACACATCGATTCCAGGAAAACGAAGTGCATGACAAGACCGAATCACGCTCAGAACGCCGAAAAAGAAACGACAAGATCGCCGGATCTCCGACGTTTTCCGGCGAGTAACACGTCGCCGGGATCCGTTCTCTCGGCATTCCCAAAGATTCCGGCAACCTCTCGCCCGTCTCTATCAAATTTCACCTAGGAAAAAAACAAGTCTGATTCTGGAGCTCCGGAAACGAAGAGACGACAGCGTTATTACCTCTGTCTCACATCCTCATTGTCCCTCCATTCCGCTCTCCCAAAGAGCCACAGAGAGAGAGAGAGAGAGAGGAATCCTAGGGCGGAAAGGACAGAGTGGGAGAGGGAGAGGGAGGAATATTTAAGCCTGCATTTCGGTCGTCAGCTCTCTCTCTCTCTCTCTCTCTCTCTCTCCAACATTGCTCTCTCGAGAAGTTACCAAGGGCTCCTTGTGGTTGAACGGAAAGACCTATAAAAGTAAATTACGTAAATGCCCTTTCCTTGATAACAATCTCCAAGTAGCTAGCTTCCTTGCTTTTTGGAAATGGATGGCCGGTATGAGCTTTTTTAATTGAATTCATTTTCCCACCGAACTAGCAAATTCGGATGTTTGGATGCTTACGGAAAGTAGTTCCATGGAATATATTTGGCGGTGAGTTGCAAGAAGCGTGGGTAGACAGGTATGTGCATGTCCTGTAATTCCATTAACATTGACATTGAGAAAATGAACTCATCTGAAGGGTTGAAAAAAAAGCATCAAAAGTGCCATTTCATACAAATATATATATATATAAGAAAATGGGTTTGTGCTAAATGAGGTTTTCGGCTTCTCCGGTGCTTTTTATACCGTTTCGGCCCCATAAATGAGTTGGGCATGGTTGATTTACTAAGAATCGACACCTTGAATCATGTGTTTTTGATGAAAAAAAATGATGTATGGAGACTAGAAGATTAAAAAGATTTTGGACCACCGTTGATTTTTTTAACTTTATAAAATCCCACCAATGTGTTGAAATCAAACACTTCAAGAGCTGATCCCTCTAAAATCAAGTACATAGACACATTTGTACTGTTATAATTTAAAAATAAAATAAAACAGCCCAAAAAACCCATTTAACACCCAGTTTATCACCAAATTGGTTTAGCAGATCTCTCTCTCTCTCTCTCTCTCTCTCTCTCTCTCTATATATATATATATATATATATATATATGAAAAGATTACTTCTTTTTGAAACCTCTTAGTTGGAACTCGGGGAGATTGTTTTAACTAAATCCTACTCTATGGATGTGTTTGCATGGTCAAAATAGTAGGAATAAACCCTTATATCATATAACATATATACCGAAAAGACATTATCCAATATCTGGTTTCTACTAAACCAAATATGTGGATTACATTCAGGCGTTCAAATGTACAAAATAAATAAATAAATAAATTATTAAAGTTTCACTAAGGGGATCTTTATCCTATATACATACTTGGATTAGTAGAAATCCATGCTTTGATCATGTTATTCCTACATGTATATGAGATTTTGCTGGGGATAAAAAAACATGATCCAAGTATTCTTTTTCCTGTAAATTAATCATGCTAAACACATCTGTACAGTCATATTTAAGTAATGCATGGGAAAACCCTTCAAAATCCTTATTAGAATATTCTTACCTTTAATCTTTGAATATTTAAAAAAATCTTAGATAGTCAGTTCTTTAAACCTTATAAAAACCTACTTGTGTATCAGAAATTGATGATCCAAGAATAAGACTTATTCCTATAAAATCATGCAGGTAGAACACATTTGTACAGTTATATTTAAGTAAAACATGAAAAAACCCTTTGAAAGCCCAATTAGCTTGGAAGTTAGTTAGAAAAATGATTAGCAGCTATCACCTTCTCATATATATATATGAGAACTGAACATATTAGGCCCCATTTCTCATTCTGCCCTATAGGTTTTAAGTATTTTATGATAGATCTGAATCGTTAGATGTGTTTAGTATGCTCGATTTAATGAGAATCGACTCTTGGGTCATGTTTTTTTTTATGAAAAAATATGTTTTTCTGAGACGGGAAAACTGGTACCTTCGTAGCCATTGACTTTGGATCACCAGAAAAACCTATATACATGTTGAATTTTCGGTGATCATGGTTCCCACTAAACAAGACCTATATTTTCGGTGATCACATCTATGGTGTTAAATGTGAGAAAAATACTTAAAACTATGATTTTCGAAGGAGCTTAACAAAAAAAGGTATATATATATATATATATATATATATCGAAAGTAGTCTTCGAAGCCACTTATCTCGTTACGAGTAGGGTTCATAAAGAGACAAAACACTCATGGTCTGAATAATGCCCACTGCTGCTAGGCTCATAAAAATTTCATGCAAAATTGTAAAATAGGCTCAGCAAGCCAAATACGAACAACACGTGTTAAACTTAGCTCAACTTGTATAGGGTTGTTAAATATAGTTTATGTCACTGGGACATGCCATTTTTTGTGGGCCTCTGTTGTGAACACGTTCGGACACATGGACAATGATATTACTATTTTTAATTAGGGTTTTATTTCAATAAAATATATTTTTCACATTAAAATATCAAAAAATTAGTTTTTTATTGATTAAAATTTTAAAAATCCATGTCCTCATGTTCTATTTTTCAAAAAAAAATCTAACTTGCATGTCGAACCCGCTCCACACATCCTTGTGTCCATGTGTTTTCGTGACATAGAGTATACTATTGCAATAAATATAGTTTAGATATATTTTACATGAGTAGGTGGTAGTTGCCTATCACTTTTCTATGTTAGGGAGTTTTGGAAGTTTTTTTTTCTATTTTTTGTAAAATCTAACTATAGAGATGTGATCTACATGTTTGATTTTATAAGAAATGACTCTTGGATGGTTTGATTTTCTTTGATTTTCACGTGTAAGTTTTTATAAGATTTTAAAAATTAATGATCTATAATTTAAAAAAATCAATGCTTAAAATATCAAGTGTCATTTTCTAGCAAAATCGACCATGCCAAACACATCTAGAGGGTCAAATTTGTGCAAAACAACCCGAAAACACTTATTCATTGGTGGTAGGCAGCTACCATTTTTCCTATTTTACATTATGTAACGGAGTGTAGGATAAATAATTGAAATGTTTGGCTTGCAAGCAATAGGTTTAGTGCTAAAATCTTATTGTTGTTAGGATTGGAACAATGTGCTTTCTTTGCAATAAGCCAGCTTGAGTCCAGCTCAATAGGTTTAGAGCAATCTTACCAAGACTGAGCAAGCCTATCTTGAGTTTGATGTTGAGTAACGTACCAACTACCAAGCTTGATGCGGCTTTCCCTCGTTTGTGTCCCTCGATATAAAATTTTCAAAAGGAAGCCCATCTTTCAGTCCATATCTCAAAAACTTCTTCATGCTTTTTTACTAGACAAATAGCGACATCAAAGTTTTTTTTATTAGTAAGCAAGGGTTAGGCAAACCCCAACCAGAGAAGACAAGTATTAAGAACCCAAAAAGGAACATTACAAGCTTGCAGAGTTAGGACGTTCAGGTGCGATTCTCCATCAATATGCCCATATTGACCAATAACCTTGCAGAGTTGTTCTTGTCTTCATCAACCAACTTACATTGAAATCCAGGGAATTTTAAAACCTTCCATCCCTATACTCAGGTCTTCCTCTTCCTTCAATCATGGAGTTAAAACCTGATACAACATCTCTTCTAAACGATTCCAAAATGATATTGTTATTTTGAGGAATGTTAGCCAAAATCTCAGGCGATACACTCGATTCTTATAGATGGTATTTAAACCCGGCTTAGAGACCCATCCAACCCATAAATTTGATCCCTTATCATCTCCAATAGTGAAGCCCACCCTCCAATTATCACCTCTATAACTGTATACATTAACTTTGATCCAACTTGTTGGAGGAGTCCAACAATCTGCATATCTCCATCTTGGCAAGATATTATGATTTGTCCCCTCAGCAATTCTAAGGACATTCAGCCTAACCTCAGTCATGAGGGTACAAACCATCCTATCTACTATAATCGCTACAAGGACAAGGGTCAATAGCGGTGACCCTTTTCTAGCAATAACTGCCAGATTTTTTACCCCGCTAATTGATAGGCGATAGTACAACAACAACTAGGCTTTCATCACAAAACAATTGGGGTCGGTGATATGAACCAAAAAAGGAAATTAATTGATAGGCAATAGTAAGAACATAAATATCTTGTCGTTATTGCTTTACTATGGTCATGAATCCTGCTGCTATTTGCTTCATCAATAACGACGAGTTGGATAACCCGAGCTGCATAAGTTGCAAAAAAAAACATAAAACTAGGGGTAGGGCTAAAAAGGTGCTTCGATCATTTAAGGCTCCAACCTTTTTTTTTTCCTTTCTCCTCCTCCCCCTCCCTTTCATCAGCAACAATTTTTTCAGCACTTCAAAAACAATACTCTCTCTCTCTCTCTCCTTCCTCGCCTTTTTTTTCAAGTCTTCTTCTTCTCTTTTTTTCTTTTTTTCTTTTTTTTCTTTTTTCTTTCTTCTTTCTTGTTTCTTGTTTCTTCTTTCTTCTTCTTCTTTCCTTTCTTTTATTCTCTTCTTTTTTGCCCCTCTTCTCTTTTTATTTTCACCCCCTTCTTCTTCATCTTTTCTTGCTTTTTTATTTCTTTTCTTCTTCTCTTTTTTTTTTCTTCCTTCATTGCTTCATTTCTTTCTTCTCCTTCTCCTTCTCCTTCTCCATTCTTATTTTTTGTCTTTTTCCTCTCTTTTTTTTCTACAGCTGTGTTATGAATCATATTTGAGTGTACTTCTCTCTAAAAAAAATCCCATTAGAGTGTGTATTTGTGTTAGATGTGTGCATCTTTATTTGTATTTTTTGTTTGTTAATTTTTAATATTTTTTATGAAGCTTATGCCTTACGCCTCGCTTTATGAATGGTCTTAAGCCTTGCTATTCACAACATTGATCATGATATTATTGTGATATTTTTCAGTCACTTTTGCTATTGTATTTCTTTTCTATATTTTAAATATGTTTCTTTCTTCTTTCTTTTACATTTTCTAAATTTTTTATAATTTCTATTTACATTTCTACAAAACCTTTATGTCCTAAACATACTATTTTCTTAGTTATTTCTGCTATATTTTATATTTTAAAAATTTTTATTGCTGAGATTCTCCTAATATTGATCAAAATAACCTAAAATTACTGTGAGATTTTGTTTGCAGAGATACGGTTCCAACCAAAAGTGAGAGTGGTGCATTTCTGTTTTATTAACTGATTTCTGTACCATATTGTATACAATGCGTTTGATCAGTTCCTAGCATTTTTTTTTATTTGTTTTTGTCTTGAAGTTTTTCCTTGTAAAGATGCAAGAGAATGAAAATTCACGCTAGAATCTCATTGCTGAAAATTGTTGTGCTTTTTATCTTTTTTTCGCTTTCTATCTTACACTTAAGAGAGCTGCCATTTTACAAAGGAATCATAGCTTTTTCTAGTATAATAACTATTTATGTACAGTAACATTTCAAAGTCATATCCTAAGAAATGTGTTAATTTACTTACATGTGCATCTCATTGACGGTCTCTTGAAGACCAAATCTTAGTTGGTGTTTGTATTGGTTGGTGTTTATATTTATTGAGATTGTCATTTGTCCATTACAGGAAACCCTAACATTTTTTTAGTTGAGTTGGTGTTTGGAGAAAATGTGGTCTCTCTTCTGTGGAAACTTTGACTTTGATGCTCAACAATCTGAAATAGAGCACCTTTTCGGCATATATGGGAGGGTTGAGAGGGTAGATATTAAATCATATAAGTAACTTTCTCCTTGATATATATTTTCTTGTATAATTTATGGTTCAAAAGGTCTTATATTTTTTATCTTCTAGCCTTTATACCACTGGTTCTTAGTGCTTCACAAGGTTCAAAATTGTTCTCCAAACATGAATTGCCCATTTTTTGTACATGGTAACAATGAGATTCCTGTCTCGCTGTTATAGCCTATAACATCGAGTTAATTCTCTCCATTATACCTTATAACAACGAGTTAATTCTCTCCATTATACCTTATAACAACGAGTTAATTATCTCTGTTTTACCCTATAACAACGTTATATATGACTTATAGGTAGCCTATAACGGCGAACCAAAGATCTCACCATTATATCCTATCTCATCATGAAAATAATCTTACTGTAAAGATTGTCACACCATTATTGATTGTCCGTAAAACTAGTCACTAGTGTTTGTTTACCCTTTAATAGTGAGATATAAATATCATTGTTATTACTCAACAAAGGCGAATTTTTTCAATGACTTATCAGCGAGAATTCTCGTTGTTAGAGGCCTATAACCATGACAAACAATGCAATAATGGTGAGAGATCCTTGTAGTGAATAACACAAGTTCTCATAAAGAATGTTATTACCAACTTCCCACATGCAAACAATCACATGAAATGCTATAATCCATACATTATATAAAGGTTTACTATCAAAGGTGTGCTTGCTCCAACGTCAAGAGAGGCTGGAATGGTAAGATTGGGAATTTTCCTTTGCCCAAAAATATGAGTTGTTTTATGCCAAATGTTACGTGCAACATGACATGAAATGAATAATTTCACGGTTAAGATGCAATATAAAGTGTTGCTTTAGACATTCTTATGGAAAAATGATGCTTTACCCTTCTGTCATATAATGGTAGATTAGAAAATATAGTGTAGGTAACTCATGCTTAAGTTGTTTGACTTAACCTGACTTAAGTATCTATTTAATTTTGAATTATAAAGTCAAATTATTTCTAGTAATGCACCAAATCCTCTCTTCTTTTCTCCTCTTTACATGTGTATGAGAAAAATCTGTTGTTGATAAGAACAATGATACTGAATGATGGTATGCTACAAATAGATCTAGCCAGCGCTGAGCCAAAAATCTGAATTGGGGTGGGCACAAATGTGTGTATGTGTGTATATATATAGCTTAATATTTGGTGCTATCGTAGTCACCGATTTATATAGAACTATTGAAATGAAAATCATATGTTCAAGCTTTGTAAACTCTAACTGACCACATAGATGTGTTCAAAAAGGTTTATTTGCCAAGGATCAAACCTTGGATCATATTATTCAATTCAAAAATGTGATTTTTTGAGTCATGAAATTTTAGTGCTTTGTGAACCGTTTATCTTTTAAGTAGTTAAAAGAGTTTGTTGTGTGTCACAATCATATGATTCAAAAGTCATTTTTTACTAAACAAATATCCTAGATCACATCTATAAGATTTAATTTACAAAAAAACTAAAACTCGTGATTTTCAGCTGAATAGTTTCATATAATTTGGTGCCTTCAAAGGCACCAAATATTAACCCATATATATATATATATATATATATAAAGAGAGAGACAGAGAGTAAGAAAGAGTAATGTGTAGGATCCAAGCCATTTATCTTCGAGACGGTCCTAGACCCCTTTAGAAAATATATTCATATAATTTTTATTTAATCTAAAATGTATAGATGTGACCTTTATGCTTTATTCATAGAAAACATGTATTGGTTTAAACATTTTTCATGTTTAAATGTGTTTTTAGCTGAACAAAAAAGTCAATGATTTATATTACACCAAAAATATTAACTAAAAATCAATAATTATTGTTAAATTAATTTGATCTAAAGCATAATTCTTAGTGAATAACACTACAAGAAAATCATGGATTAGCGACGGCTTATATCCATCGTTAATCCGTCGCTAAGCCGTCGCTAAACAGTTTAGCGACGGATTAGCGATGGATAGAGGCCATCGCGAATTTTTGCTCGCTAATTAGCGAAAAAACTTATTTGTCGTTAATTCCATCGCTAATTTGCGACAGATTAGCGACGGACATTATCCGTCGCTAATCCGTCGCTAAATTTAAAAAAAAAATAAAAAAAAATGATCCCTGTCGGGCGGTATTCCGGCAGCAATAAGCCGGACTTATACCGCACCCGACAGGCATCGTCGTCCTCCGTGAACCGGCGTCGTCGTCCTCCGTGAACCGGAGGACGACGACGCCAAAGGCAGACCTTGCGTGGCACCGCCTTCGGGGGCAAGGGCTCGCACCCCTTGATCATCAGCCGCTGCACAAAGATGTCGTCCGCCGGGCACGTCCCCCCGATGTCGTACGACATGTACTGCTTCAGCTCCTCCTGAAACCGTCGGCAGGCGTGACCCACCGGCGGGTAGATCTCCTCGGAGCCGAAGGTGGGCGAGAAACCCAGCGGCAGCTTGTGCGGACCCACCACGTTCCTCACCTCGTCGGGGACATCGGGGCCCCAACCAGCCAGGTGATCTGTCTTGGCACCATCATATTGTTCAAGGACCACGGGGTCGTTCTGGCCGCTATTGCTCCCCCGTTCCGGCAGCGACTCCTTCAGCCGAGCCAGCTCCGTGAGCAGGTTCTCGAGGAGGGTGTTGGAGGAGTGAAGCTGGTTCTGCACCTCGGAGAGATGGGCCTCGGTCGTGACGAGGCGATTTTGCGTGGTGTTGAGCTCATGGAGAAGCTCGTGGGCGTCAAGCACGCTGCCCAGGCGCTGAGAGTATTGGGACCAGTTGAAAGGTTCAGCCCGGCCTCCGTGGGAATAAGAAGGGAATGGAACGGGATGGAATGAAGCAACCCGGTAGGATAAAAAAGCAAGAGGAGAGGGGGAGAGTGGGCCCGATTTAAATTTCGAAAGGGAGAGAGGGAAAATTTCGCGCTCGGTTTAAATCGAAAATTAGCGAGGGATTTAGCGACGGAATTTTTCCGTCGCTAATTAGCGACGGATTAGCGACGGAAAAATTCCGTCGCTAAATCCCTCGCTAAAATGTTTTTTTGGTATTGAGAATTAGCGACGAAACAATTGTTGTCGTTAATCCGTCGCTAATTAGCGACGGATTAGCTAGAGAAAACTTTCATCGCTAATCCGTCGCTACTTAGCGACGGATTCATGAAGAAAGTTTTCTCTAGCTAATCCGTCGCTAATTTGCGACGGCAAAAATCCGTCGCAAATTTCCGTCGCTAATTAACATTTTTCTTGTAGTGTAAGTAATGATAAACATATCTAAAGGTTGGATTAAATATTAAACAAATGCAAGTATGTTTTTTAAAGAGGTTTGGGAAGGTCTTGAAGATAAATGATCTAAAACATATATATATATATATATATATATATATATATATATATATATATATATAAGGTGAACATTTGCTAATGCCGACTTGATCATCTAAATGAGATGAAAGTCACAAGTGTGTGTTGTATTGACCCAATCTGACCTCATGGATGGATTCAACATCGTGTAAATGCTAGGAACCAACTTTTGGATCATATGTTTTTGATGAAAAAATATAATTTTATGAGTCAAGAAAATTTTGCACATTATACACCATTGATTTTTAAAAGCTCATAAAATCATGCCTATACATCCTAATTGGGCAATCTAAAAGGTTGTCTCTACAGGTTAGTTTGATGAAAAAAATAAAAAGCAAAATCATTCATACTTAACGTCTCACATAAGCAAATGTTAACCCCCAATATAAATATTTATAGAGAGTGGATTTGGGGGAGACACAAAATTTGTGTGAACCTTGACCCAAACCGTCTTTATTGGGGATTTTAGTGTCACCAAATGTTAAATCTCTATGGGTAATTTGATATGTTTCTCGAAATGTTTTATAATTTTTTATATTCTCCCTATGTGCAAAATTACAAATAACTAGCTTTAAAATATCTTTTTTATCTTTATCATGCATAAATAACCCCCTTTATTGGGAACTCACAAAATTTATGCAAAATATCACTTCGTTCGTTAGGAGCCACAAACTTGCAGTTAAAATTAGACTTGCATGTTTGTTTGTTTGTTTGTTTTTTACTTCATGAAGTTCGCTTAATAATATTTGTGAACATCCTATCAAACTTGAACAAAATGAGGAAGTCACAAGTGTGTGTTGTATTGACCCAATCTGACCTCATGGATGGATTCAACATCGTGTAAATGCTAGGAACCAACTTTTGGATCATATGTTTTTGATGAAAAAATATAATTTTATGCATGATAAGGTGAACATTTGCTAATGCCGACTTGATCATCTAAATGAGATGAAAGTCACAAGTGTGTGTTGTATTGACCCAATCTGACCTCATGGATGGATTCAACATCATGTAAATGCTAGGAACCAACTTTTGGATCATATGTTTTTGATGAAAAAATATAATTTTATGAGTCAAGAAAATTTTGCACATTATACACCATTGATTTTTAAAAGCTCATAAAATCATGCCTATACATCCTAATTGGGCAATCTAAAAGGCTGTCTCTACAGGTTAGTTTGATGAAAAAAATAAAAAGCAAAATCATTCATACTTAACGTCTCACATAAGCAAATGTTAACCCCCAATATAAATATTTATAGAGAGTGGATTTGGGGGAGACACAAAATTTTGTGTGAACCTTGACCCAAACCGTCTTTATTGGGGATTTTAGTGTCACCAAATGTTAAATCTCTATGGGTAATTTGATATGTTTCTCGAAATGTTTTATAATTTTTTATATTCTCCCTATGTCCAAAATTACAAATAACTAGCTTTAAAATATCTTTTTTATCTTTATCATGCATAAATAACCCCCTTTATTGGGAACTCACAAAATTTATGCAAAATATCACTTCGTTCGTTAGGAGCCACAAACTTGCAGTTAAAATTAGGCTTGCATGTTTGTTTGTTTGTTTTTTACTTCATGAAGTTCGCTTAATAATATTTGTGAACATCCTATCAAACTTGAACAAAATGAGGAAGTCCACATATATTTTATGCAGATTTTCTCAAGTCTGCATATATTTTATGCGAACTTTCTCGTCTTCACTTATATTTTTTGTTGTCGCATGTTTAGGAGGAACAATCTATCTTTCAGAGTCTGTTTCTTCCCAATCGCTCATCAGATCAAGGTGATCTTGGTTGCAGCAAAAAACTATTTTTGTCTAATTTTTTATGTATTTAAAAAAAAAATTGAGTTAAAACGTCCTCTGAAAGATAGATTATTTGATTGTTTCAATCTATAGAGCATGTTTCTATTCTAGTTTTAGAAGTTAGAAATGAAAATCCTAGAAGGATTTTTTAGTTTCGACTAAAAACATAAAAGTTATAGGCTTATGTCACACACATTTTTTACTTCGGATCAAAGATATACAAAGATTGTTCTTCAAAAAATAGTCACATATTCTAGAAAAAGTTTGCATATATAGGAGAAAGTTTGCGCATGCGAACGGTAAGATTATCTTTTTAAATCCAAAAATTTATGATTTTGAACATAGAAAAAATATTTGAAATTGTAAGGCATTTCAAAAAATGTGTCAAGTTACCTGTATACTTAAACGATTTTCCTTTTTATATATTGATTCATTATATTATGTTTTTTTTTTAAGGCAGATCCGTTATATTATGTTAGTAGAGCATGAAACCGACTAAGAAAGTCTTCGCTGATCAAAGCTGGATCTAATTGGTGAAGAGAAGTCAAGGGTTTTGTTGGACAATATACAGTTGTTGATGGGGTTTGCCCTCATCCTAGAAAAAAAGAAGTCGAGAGTAAATGTAAATTAAGAGCCTAATCACACGGACACAGGGGCGTAGCTAGGGGGGGCAGGACTGGGCTGTAGCCCAGTCCTGCCTCCCCAAACAGTTAAATTTTTTTTTTTTTTAAAAGCCCAGTCCTAGCCCTGCCCTAATTCCATATGAAATAGATTTTTATCCATTTTTTAGCCCAGCCCTGACTGCAGCAAATAGTTTGATTTGTCCATATGAAATAGATTTTTATTAATAATTGTAACCATTTTTTATTTTATCTCAAAAAAATTTTTTTTTCGGGGGCGCTGCCCCCGAACCCCCGACTATCACACAAATAATTTTTTTTTTCTACAACCCTGTTTGCCCCCCCCCCCCCCTCACATGAATCCTAGCTACGCCCCTGACGGACACACCATTTTGGCTGTGTCCCTAGTGATACGAGCAGACAGGCTGACTAGGACATCACACATACGACATTATTTTAAAATTTGTTAAAATAATATTTTATTATATTTATTTAAAACTATTTTTAATGTTAAAATATTCAAAAAATATTTTTTTATTTATTAAAAAGTTTCGTGTCCTCTTGCTCCCGTTTGAAAAAACCGATTCAGTGTGACATATTAATAGCCTACCACGGTAAGTTATTGAGGTTCACATTTACATAAAATTTTATATATAATTTACTGAATGTTTGTATGAATTATTACTTGTGGCAAATTGTCTATTTTGAGGGTCATTACTGTACATACAAAACTACAACGGCTAGGGAGGGCGTGCAGGCGTCTATTTTGCCGTTCTTTTTTTTCGAGTGCGAAGGGAAACAAAGCGTTGAGCGTACGCAACTTCGCTTGCCCGCATGAATCGCCAACCCGTGACGCTTTTGCCCTAGAAAGAATACATAAATGACATGAGCATCCCCACCTTGGTCCATGGATTGGATCAGTGTCACAGATCTCTGTTCTCAGAAAACCAGAACCTCGCTATATTTTTACAAATTCGTTGGTTTCGAAAAGCTCAGGAAAATATCAAAATATATAAAGCATGAATAATATATAGGGAAAAAAGCTCAGTAAAATATCAAAATATAAAAGTATGAACAATATATACAGAAAATTTCAATTAAGGGGCCAACCTTTTGCCCATAATTTCAAATATAGGCCACCCGATTCTGAAATTCCAAACATGGGCCAAACTTTTCCGATCATATTGGAAAACATGAGTTCTTTTTGGTTTCTTATCTTGAAAACTGAAAATTACTTATTTATCCTCATAAAAAAAGAAAAAGTAACCAGTGTAAGCTTTTAATGATCACTGTTGTAATTTGACTTATGATTTAACCCGAGTTAAAGGATAATAATAAGTGCAAGACCTTGTTTGGCAGTTTTCAGAAAAAGTTTGGACTATATTTAAAATTTCAAAAACGTATGGCCCCTAAATGGAATTTTGCCTAACATCTAACATACAAAAATGTAAATACAGTTATATAACCATAAAAATGTTAAAAAAATTGTATTCTTTACATTAACATTGTGATAAAAACAGATATTTTCATTCATAACTTGTGATATTTAAAAAAATCCTCGCTTTTGGTATTATAGTAGCATATAACAATAAAATCATGATATTTTAAAGTATTTTCAAAATATCGGCAATATATTGTCCAAGGTGCTCAATGGTCCGAACATTGTGTCAATTCCGAGAATCAAGTGGTTGATATGGTCATTTTGTATATATATAGAGACATGAAAGGGCAAAACCAAGACACGCATCTTTTAGGGATAAAAGGGCAAAAATGGACAATATCTCAAAATGTCAAGAATACCCCTCAAAAGACGCTGTTGTGGAAGACAAATAGTAGCCTAGTCTTAAGGCTAATCATCGATGCCAACTTTGCAATCTTTGTGTAACGGGATTACGCAAACATGCTTAATTCGGGAAAAAAAGAAAACGCCCTAACCCACTCACGTTCACGTGAGTCATAATTAAAAAATATACATGCTTTCTGTATTAAATTTAAACCTTCTTATTAACTTCCATTTATTTTCCTATAAAGTTTAACTTAAGAAACAAGCAGCCGTTGTCCATGCGTTTGTTTCAGCCCAAAGCAAGGGGTCCATTTCCTTATGAAGCAGGAATTTTCCCCATGAGAGCTGAAACCAATGCCTTGGGGAAAGCTGAGATAGAGCCCACGTTTTTCATAGGTTTCATGTGAAAAACCATGCTAGGTGGGTTGTCTTAAGGCATTCAAATTGAAAAGGTATGCTTCCCCTGACATGTGGTTAGGATAGGGGTGTCAACGGTTCGGGTTTGGTTCGGACTCAGGTAGAATCAGACTTGGACCAGATTTTTGGGTTAGGTATCGGGTCCATACCAGGTCTGCTATAAGAGAAACCACATCAGAACCCGATAAAAACTACATGAACTAGACTTGGACCATATATACCCCGTAAAATAATATTTTTTATTATTTATACATTGAAAAATTAAAGGTCTTAATTGGACTCAGGCCAAGCCCGTGTCTTGTATCAAATTTCACAAACTATACCTGGGTTCATGTATTAAACCTGGGTCTTTTTATTTGTCACCATACCTGGACCTATAGGGTTTAGTTCGGGTAAACCCGACCGGTTGACACCCCTACTTGTGGTGGAAGCAGTAGAGCTTCCTGGTGGGATAGGGGGTAACCAAGGGGTTTAACCTCTTGAGAGTGGGCTATATGGTAGAGAATTTAACTTTATTTGGGTAGCCGTTATCTAGCCTAATTGTCTCATTGAATTTTCAAACACGTTGGGAATTTAATGTAGACTGGGCCTAACCATGATCCTGGTGGTGTATATCTTAATGGCTCATTAAGTGAGTCATTGAATTTCATGTGAGACTCATTTGATCGCACTGGATCCATACCAAAATCCAACATTTCCTTGATAAAATATTAAAAAAAGAAGAAGCCTCGTGCACTCCTCCCTTCCTTGGAATCTTCGTATCATATGAAAGGCATGAGACATACGGCTGGAAAAAGTTTCACCACCATGCATTTCTCCACCTTTTTGTGTGGAAAAGTTTTTCATATTCACAAAAATGCACAGAAATGTGAAATTTACTGCACTTGGTGTAGCATGAAACAATTATGTTTTTGCATATTTAGTATAACTTTCGTGTTCTTTTTCCAACTTCTAAACGTAGCCTAAGGGGAGGGGATGTCAATGTGATGTGATGTAATCTCTCGTCGAGGTTACAAGAACCAAGCTATGTTACCAGCTACTCCTACTCACTAATCTACACCATCATCGAAACTGAAGAAAATAAACGGTAATTAAATCAAGAAAATAACAATCTTTCATTAACCACCCCTATAGAATCCCTACAAAGCATATTTATAAGAAAAAATAGAAAACCTAACCTAAAATGGATCTTGGATAGATCCAATGTCCAACAATAACTCTAAACATAATAAATAAAATCTAATATATTGGGTCTCAACGGATCTTGGATCCTCAGTAACCCTCCGCTACCATAAAGGTAATCTAATAAAACAAACAAATAAATAGATTTGGACCTGGGTGCACCTGTGGATTACGAAACTGGTTTTGTTCCATGGGTGGTTCTAGGTTATTTGGGTAGGGTATAGGAGGGTTATCATAAAGGTAAGGTGGCTGGTTTGGGTAGGTTTGATGTTGGTTTAATGGGTAATTAACAAGTTTGGTGTTGGTTTAATGGGTTATAGGTTGGTGTTCAAACTTGGGTTTGATTTGGATAAAGGTTTTGGGTTGGATTTGATTGGATCTGGGTAAAAGTAATTGTGCGTCAAACCTAGATTGGTTTGGGTTGGGTGATGTATCTGATATTATAGATTTAAGGTCTGGTCTAAACGAGATCCATGTCTATAAGCATATTCGGTCCAATCATGACTTGGTTCATAATCAAATTGGGGATTCATCCAGGTCTGATTAGGTCTTGTTTGGGCACGGGTCATGTTGATAGGGATGAAAATTCAGGGTCTGGTTTTGACCCAATGGGTTTATATTAGTATTTGGGTTGAGGATGGGTTTTGGGGCGGATTTGGGTTCATGGTAGAGTTTGATGTAACCGCTGACTTGGGTGGACCAGTGATAGAGAAGAATCCACTTTGATACCAAGTTTGATGTAACCTCTGGTCAAAGTTACGAAGATCAAGCTACGTTACCAACTGCTCTTACTCGCTAATCTACGCTACCATGGAAACCAAGGAAAATCAACTGTAATTAAATCAAGAAAATAACAATCTTTCATCATCCACACCAACATAATCCCTACAAAGCATATTTATAAGGAAAAATAGAAACCCTAGCAAAAAATGGATCTTGGGTAGATATTATGTCCAACAGTAACTCCAAACATAATAAATAAAATCTAATAAATTGGATCTCAATGAATCTTGGATCCTTGCTAACCCTCCGCCTTCTTTTTCTTGGCAGATTGGTCCCATTCCACCCCTGCTCCTACATCACAAAGGATCAGGTTTGGTTCAGACTTAGGTGAGACCAAACTCAGACATGATTCGAGATGCTCGTACCTGATCCAGACCTAGGCCTAATAGCCTCTACCATAACAGAAACCATACCCGGATCCTATAAAGATTACAAGAACCAGACCCTGACCATACGGGGTAAAATGATATTTTTATCTCTTTGACATTGAAAAATTGCAAATCATAGTCAGAACTTGGGTTGGACCCGGCTTTGGCATGAAATTTCACAAATCATACCCGGCTTAATATATTAATCAGACCCTTTGAGTTTGATCTAGATTCTAATCGAACTTCCTTGTTTATCACCAAACCCTGACCCTATAGAGTTTGATACAGGTCAAGTCTAAGTCAAATCCGATCTATTAACCTACAAAACGGGTGTTCGGATAGAGCAAACTTATATAAAAATATAAGATATGCTAAGAATTAGGGTTATAAACGGGTTGGACGGTTAGGATCTAAGCATTACTGAATCTGACCTAATCGGGTATTGCTTAATAGGATTCAGTTTCAGATTTGCATTCAGGTTTGGATGAAAAAAGTTGTACCGAATCTGGATCCAATAAGTTAATCGAATCCAATAAGTTAAGTAAAGTTCAAACTAATAATAAAAAGTAATTAAAAATTAAGGCAAACTTTAAGCATTTATTACAGGGATGTGCTGGGCTATGTAATGTAGCTATGCTCTTTGTGCTACTGCATTCATGACAAATTTTGTAAAGAGTGCAACTATTTAAATGTATGTGTCATTGAATTTTTTTTTTTGTAAGGCAAGCTGGGGTTAGGCAGACCCCTACTAAATATCTCTTAAGGCCCGGGATTCGAACTTGGGCCTTCAGCTTGGCACAGGACCCCCGCCACATGGGATACCACCTCCCTGGTATGCGTCATTGCATTTAAAGATGCACAACGAGCTAAAGAAGAAGAAGAAGAAGAGCCAAACAACCTAACCGTCTAAGTTAGACATGAACTCGTTAAAAAAATAAATGAGCCGAGCTTGAGTCTAGTTTAAATGAGTTGGGTAAGATTGATTAAGCTCGGCTCACAAAGTTATAAAAAAATTAGATTTATAAATGTATCCATTTTGTACATAATGTTAGCACAAAAATGGGTCTTACCTTAATGGATAAGTCATTGATTACGTTTGGAAGTGGCACGTGTTCAAATTTCACCTTTTTCCTCTCTTTCATAAAAGCATTTTACATAATTCTTAAGAAGTTTAAAAATGTTTTTAAAATAAAGGTTTGCAGCTTGAGCCGAGTTTGAACAACCAATTTTTCTCGATGATCCGAAGCTTGGCTCGAGTCTGGCTAGTATGCATCCCTAAGTGCATTCATTGCATTATGGAATATTTTGAATGTTTTTCCAAAACAATTTGTAAATGTTTGAATCTTCCCAATATCAAGTAACTTTTTCGGATCATGTTCTAAAACCAAATCCGATACTGAACCTGACCTGATTAGATATTCGGGTTTAAAGACTATTATCAAACCTGATCAAATGGGTTCAGGTGGAATGGGTATCCAACCCAGACCCGTACCATTGACATCCCTACTAAGAACTGGCGTGACATTGAACAAACATCACATACGGTTCATCATCCTCATATGTATGCATCGTATAGGTAGGGGTGTGAACGAGTTGGGTTTGGTTCGGACCGAGGTGGAACCAGACTTGGACCCATTTTTTTGGGTATGGTATCGAGTCTGGATCCAGGTCTAACCTGATCCACTATAAGAGAAACCATACCTGAATCCAATAAGAACTACATGAACCAGACCCGGACCATACCCGGTAAAATAATATTTTTTTGTCATTTTTACATTGAAAAATTGCAGGTCTTAATTTGAACTTGGGTCAGGCCCGAGTCTGGTATAAAATTTTACAAACTATACGTGGACCCATGTACTAATCGGACCTTCAGATCCAAACCCAAGTCTTATTATTTATCACCATATCTAGACCCTATAGGGTTTGGTCTGAGTTGGATCCAAATAAACCCTATCGGTTGATACCCGTATATATAGGGTGTGTTTGATTACTTGCCCAAGATTGTACAAAACAATGGAACATAACAAAACACATGTTATGTATATTATGTAACAATTATAGTTAAGGGTGGGCAACAAGCCTGGCGGCCTGATGGGCCAAGCTGATCCGGCCAGCCATGGGCCAGATTTGAGTCAAGGTTTTAGGCTCAGGTTCGGTAGCTACCGGGCTAAAACCCAGCCTGTTATATATGTGGGCCAAGTCTGAGTTGACTCACAAGCTACTGGGCTGACCCGAGGGGCCTGGCCTATTTATCAATTTTTAATAATATAAAATTAATTAATTTCATAGTAACTTGATAACTGCTATTATTTACCTAATTAGTTACATTAATTTTATGAAAACTCGAAAGATAATTAGTTGGGTACATGAGAACTTGTTAATTATTTATTAATTTTATTAAAAAATAACTTACAAATGGGTTTGGGCCAGGTCAGGCCAGCTTCACATTGGCCCATTGGGCAGGATCATGAGCTGCATTTCAAACCCAAGCTTGTTAAGAACCGGGCCAAAGCCCGATCCATTAGTAAATGACCAGGCCATCTTCAAGCCAGTCCGCACTTAAAGCTCGCCTGATCGATCTCTAAATTGGACCAGACCAGGCTGGTCCGAAACCCACAACTACGTCCAACACTTGTTTTGACTGAAAAAGAAATTGTGTTCTTTATGTCTGATTGTTTGATTTTTACATTGTGGAGACAACTTGGACACATGGATAATGGGTCGGATAACTTCATTTTGAATCTTTCAACTTAACCCGCCTAACATACAAGTGTTTTAGTATGTTTATTATGGATTTTAGCCTCATATATGGATCTCAGATTGGGTCTAAATACCAAAAAAATGTTTAAAATTTGGGCAATTTGAGAAATAAATAAGAATTGATTTTTTATATATAAATGCTTTAATCAGTGTAGTATTGGATCTAATTACAAAAGTTTATCAAAAAATAATGAATTTTAGCCCTGAATATGGATTTCAAACTAGATCCAAGTATCATAAAATGTTTAAATTTTGAATAATTTGATAAAAAATAAATTTTATATTTTTCTATATATGAATTCAATAACTATAAATAAATCATAAAACCCTAAAATACAAGAAAATAAGTCATAAATAAACAAAAAACACTTGAACTACGAGAAAAATAAGCCATAAAATCATAAAATTAAATATAAAAACACCCTAATTCAAATCCTAATAAAAAAACAAGCCTAATCAAATACAAGAAAAACCTTAATCAAATTAACTATAAGAAAATTGATTCAAAGCCCTAATCAAAGAAAGTCAAAGAAGAAAATCTCTAATCAAATTAAAGAAAATATTTGATCAAATTAAATATCAAAATCTATAATTAAAGATATTTGATTCAAAACCCTAATTAATGAAAATCAAAGAAAAAAACCTTAATAAAAAAAAACAAAAAAAAAACTCTAATCAAATCAACCAAAAGCCCTAATCAAACTAAATATAAAAAACCTTAATTAAAAAAATGTGATTCAATGCCCAGGGCTAAAGTGGTGGTGGTGGTGGTGGGGGGGGGGGGGGGGGAGTGGAGAGATGAGAAAGGGTCTGGGTTAACCCCCCTCTCCCTGCCATACCCTTGAGCATTTTTTTTTAAGTGGGGTTACCACCGTCCAGTACCCACCAACATAAGGGGAGTGGGGATTGAAACAGTGTTTCACCATCCCACTGACGCGCATTTACCGTGCCCAATGTTTGATGGGCGGCGGGGTCCTGCGGGAGTCTCCAACCCATACGCAACGTTTGTTAAGTAAGGTTACACGATCCTCAATTTAAACACCAAAGGACAGTGGGGCACTAATTTAAGCGGGGCAATTTGTGGTTAGTTGCCCACGTTCGTTGAGGAGAGGACAACAAACCTTACCTACCTCCCTTGAGTCAGACAAGCAAATCTTAGTTGAGATTTGTTTTAGCGAAACCCTAGCTCTCTTAAGGACGGAAGTACACGTCAGCAGCTGTTTTTTTCTTATCCGATTGGAGAATCCCCAGGAGAACCATCCAGCTGGCACGATTACGTGGTATTTCAACTTTGTGTCACCAACCAAATAAACAAATAAAAGGAGCTCAAGAAAGAGCGTCATTGGTCGGACTGCGTGTCGATTTTGTTGGTGAAAAGCTCGCCAGGCGACCGACCAAAAATAATGTGACGTTGAAAAAATAAACCTCCAAATATCTATAAAATTATAAAAATAAACCTCCAAATTGTTAAGAATTTTTTTTTTTGAGATAAAATAAAAAATGGCTACAATTATTAATAAAAATCTATTTCATATGGACAAATCAAACTATTTGCTGCAGTCAGGGCTGGGCTAAAAAAATGGATAAAAATCTATTTCATATGGAATCAGGGCTGGGCTAGGACTGGGCTTTAAAAAAAAAAATTAACTGTTTCGGGAGGCAGGACTGGGGCATGTTCCTGGGGGGAACATATAACCTGCCCGCGTAACTTGTCGGGAGCGTTAGACCGAGGGGTTGCGTAGTTGGAACTGGCCTCGGCTGTCAGACAGTCACAGTCAGGGTTCTATTCTCGTGGGTGTTATCCTCCTTGCACAAGCCGAAGCTGATGGCTCCCTGGGATCCAGGGGTGCGCCTGGGTTTACACCTCTCGAGTGGTTTTCCCATAGCGTTGAATATCTAAAAAAAAAAAAGGGTTAAGTAAAAATAACATATATATTAGGTGTAGTATTTGTTACAGTAGATTGTAAATACTATTGACTTGACAAAACCCGTCCGTTTTATTATTATTGAAAAATTCTAAGTATGCAAGTGGACACACTAAATATTTTTTCTATTAAAAAAATGCATTTTGTCATCGAAAATCCATGATTGAAGGGTCAACTCTCACTAAATGGATCAACACTATAAAGTTAGATCAAACAAAAAGAAACTTGTATCGTGATACCTTTTTTTTTTAAAGGCAAGCTGGAGTTAGGCAGACCCCTACAACTGTACACTTGGGTTTTGAATCTGCAACGTCCCAACAACACAAGGTGACGTGCACTAGCTTCTCTTACCAGAAAAGCCGAGCCTCCCATTGGTTACTTGCATCATTGACACTTCAACTAGATGCCACGGAACCACCGTATGGAATTGGACCTTCATATGAGATGTGGAGAAAAAGTGTCCCACTCTGAAAAATTCCATGCTCTGTCAGAATGTGACCAAGGAGGAGACTAGAACTGCTATTTTTCAAATGAATGGTGATAAAGCCCCGAGGCCTGATGGATTCCAGACGTGTTTCTATCAAACAATTTTGGGACATGAGGTCACCAGGACAGTTTAAGATATTTTTCTTAAGGGGCGTATTGTTAGAAGATTAAATGCTACCCATCTAGTCCTCATCCCGAAATCCTCCAATACTGCCTCCTTTTAATGATTTTTGACCCATAGCACAGTGTAATGTCTTATATAAAATTATTTCTGAAGTGTTGGTCAATCGTATGAGACCTATACTTTTAGGTATCATTTCTCAAAAACCAAGAAGCATTTTTGCAGGGTAGACATATCCATGAGAGAGAGCATCTTACTTGCCCATGAGATGTACTATAAGGTTCCTTCAGTTTGTTTGAAATGGTTGCAGACTTGTTGGCAGCAATCATTTCATCTGGTGCTCTGGTATGTATGTATGGAAGCTATTATTCATGATTCAATTGAAATCACAGTGGCTGCTGAAAATTACTTTAAACTGAATTGGACGAAGGAATAAAAATCTTATCTAGACTGCTAGATTAGGTATAACATCATCCTCCAAAGTTGGAGCTCCCCACCCATTGACGATCAACTGATTACTCATTCAAAAGGGAATAACATAAAAATTGGGTTTGACGTGCGAACCGAGACTGGATACCCATTGGAGTAACTCAAATGGAGGAGGATCAAATATTTCCAGAAAGCCAAGTTCTTGAGAATTAAGTTATTAGGTGAAATAATCCCGAATACAAGGCCAACTATCTGGGTGCACTCAAACAACATCAGATGGGTACAAGGCCAATTCAGAGAGGACCGATATGCACACAGTGAGACTGGGGAGATCTCAACATCTATCTTTTATATTTAAATGCAGAGGACCTGAACTGAAATTATGTTCAGTCATGGATATTGAACTACCAATAGGGGAGTATGTATCTTGGAAAGATAAGCTACCCGATTGGAAACATTAGTTTGTATTACAAACATAGTAAGACATGTCTACTGTAGGTAAAGGTGGAAAGCCTTAATCTCCTAGCTTGAGAATAAAAAAAAACAAGATTAAAGGTACAATCATAGCATTCTTTAAATTATGAGGGATGGGTTTAGGCTACCATTTTGTCTACTTGAAAATAACCAGAGAACTTAAATCAGAGTCCCTAATCATATTATGTGCAACCTAAGGATGAGTTTGGATTTAGGAAATTAGTTGGAATCTTAATCCAATTCTACTAAACCCTTTGATAGCCTTTCAGCCACAAAGAGAAATTAAGTGGCCAGGATTCCAATTTCACTGAAATACTTAATCCAAACACACTCTAATGGATCTAAATTCTAATAGCAGTTGCATCACCCAAGGAGGCGGCGGGGGGAGGAGGGGGACTAGGATTTCATCCATTTATTCACAAAAGTGGGATAAATCAGGATATCCATTACTGTTATACAATGAAAATAACCCATTTTAATGTCCCACTTATCGGTGCAAGTGGATGCATGTTAGGTATATCTTTGTATTAGAGACTCAGATTTACATTCCACTTAGAGGGTAATTTGAGTTTTTTTTTCCCATAATCGTCCCTACCTTGTGGATGATACCCAAAAGTATCCCTACCTTATTTAATTTTTCAAAATTGCCGTTATATTCTAAATGTTAAGGACAAATCCACCAACATGTGGCATCTAGCTCCCTTAAAGGATGGTTTTGCCTTGGTTGTCCAAAAAGAAGGGATGATTTTGGAAATTGGGATTAGAGAAGGATGTTCTTTGGTTTGCCTTATTAGGGAGGGACGATTATGGAAACTTTTGATTTTATTGTTTCTGACCTTTTTTTCTTCATAATTTAAATATTTCAAAGTGAACATAAGAAAATATGGAAATAGAGTATCTGAGACTTCAAGGAAAAGAAAGCTGGCTAACCAAACACAGACAAAAGGTTGACGGGGATTTACTTAATTTCTAGGATGGATATCTCAAAAGGTGCTTTTGGATACACCTTGTTCAGATAAACAGGATAAGATGGGGATGCCACATCAAAAGACAATAACCCAATTGCCTCATTTATCTGGTTAAGCTGGTCAACAGAACACCCCAAAAGAGCGTGAGCTAATTTGAGTGTCAAAGAAGGAAAGCAGCCACGGAAGTCTTTTATGGTGTCATTTAATGAGGTGGTTACTTTGGTTGAACCACTTTGCGGCAAGCTCAAATCATTTGGCTCAGTCAGGACGGAAGCCAGAAAAGGCAACGGATGCAACAGTACACAGCAATGATAGATGTGGGCTTTGAAGCCTTTTGCTTCTTATGGTACAAAAGAAAAGAAGAAATGTGACTTCTAATTTGGCTATTTATATGCTATAAGGCCTGTATGGATCCTTGCATATCTGGAATAAGGCACCCTTTATTCATCCAAGTGAGCAGCCTTATGTTTTTTTAAGTGGTTCATGGATAGAGAACCAACCCCCTCTCCCCACCTTTTTTTTATTTTATTTGTGGGATTGAAAGATAACAAGCATTCATCACTTCTCTGAAATGGTCAATAAAACAAACTTTTGTTCTCAAGTAGGTAATCGAGATCTGATCTGCAGTTGACCAACCAAGATTTTGATACAGATGGATTGATCAACCTACATAAGACCATTTTTTTTGATCTGGCAACAATCCGGCTTATATTTTTGTGAATGAGTAATCCACTGGTTCAGGCCCTGGGTCTAGATCCACCCCATGGATGATCCAAGTCAGTAACAAGAAACTTGTTAGCAAGCATTTTTACATTTCGGCTGTAAAGTGTAAACTGTATCTATACTTTCAGAATATCAAACTCTATAGACCTGGATAGTAATGTAAATGCACTGATATTGCAACATTAATTAAAGGGCACCCAACTTCTCATTCTGAGATAAGCAAGGCATATATTCCATACTTTTTTATTTTTGCTCTTTTGATAACTTCAATGCATTGGGACTTGTGAGGGAGCAAGTATATTGTGTAGTCTTTACTACTCTTCTACTCATTTAATTATCATTGTTTAAAGCTTATTGCTACCTGCTTTTATCGTGGTGCAAAGTATTGCCATCAAGGGGAGGAGGGTCCATTGATTGCTTTCACGATGTTCAACACCGTGCATACGTGCTTTTCTGGGAACTAGAAGCACCGTTTTAGAGCGTGGTAGCTTTAACGCTCAAAGGAAGTTGAGATAGTTTTTTTTTTAATAAGGGCAACTTACAAAAGTGTTCTAGTTTATTATGCTTAAGCTGCTGCCATAAGAGGAACCAATGATGATTAACCATGTTTGTTTGGACAGCTTATGGTGTGGACTGGTTCGCTTAAGAGAAAGTGCAGGACGCTTCTGGACATTTTAATCATGACTGGGGACAAGGAAAGTCAGTCATGGCTCACACTTTAGCCTTGTTAATTTGAATCTTTGGAATTGTACCTTTACTAACATGTGAAATGTGGCCGATATCATGAGCACCATTACTGTCAAGGCTATGTCAAATTCATGAACTTTGTTCATGGCGACGCTGAGAATTTCAGTCTACATTAATTGCTGACACTAAGCTTAGAAAAAGCATCTTGCAAAGGTTGTATATGTGATGTTAAGCCCAACTAGTAGAACGGCCCCTCCAAGAGGACAGGCACCAATGAGAAAAAGTATATATAATCACACATAAACAGAAGTTTAACATTGAAATTCAATGATTAAGTGATAAAAATTAAAGCGTACGGTAGTTAAGACCCAGTTGTGATGTAAATGGGTCAGGGTTGGACCGGCTCGATGCATGTCGCCTTACATCAAAACATCACCACAACAATTAGACTTTGCTGTAAATATAAAGAGAAGTTCAATGCATAGCATAGGCCCCAGGGGCAGGGGTCCTAGCCTTGGAGTTTTACGCTGCCGGCACGACGGCCGTAGGTATGGCAGGCTGAGCCAGCACCACCAGATCTTCGTGCCGGGTGTGGTTTCTTCCAGTTATAAATCCCCAAAAAGTATAAAGCGAAGTCTGATGGTATTTAGGCTAGACAATGGTGTAGGGGATTGGGTTCAACAACGTTGACAGAGAAACAAAATGATGGCAATAGAGAAAGGGTAGTTGAACCAAAAAAAAAATGACTGTCGAACTTTTGTCACAGTGAGCAGTGGTAAATATCATACTTTCCCACAACCCTAGTCACAAATACACAAGCTTGCAGATGTTGTGCCTGAATGCTACTTCCTTGTGTCAAAACAATACACATGCTTCCCAGCCCCTAATATTCACATCCCAAGCAACCTCCTTCAAACAACTAGCCACCCACTCCAACAATGCAAGGCCAACAACCTGGTTGGCCAGCCAGACAACCACCCTCTGGTGAGTGCCATCGGCCCATCACCCTTAATGGGTTGCCTATGTTGAGGCCGCATTGGCCGACAGTCTATCTCCTTCCTTGAACATTACTGTGTCCAATGCCATTTTGCGGACACCAAAGCCTTGCAATTTTTATTTTCACTCGGAGAAACCGCTCCAGGCGCAGAGACCTAGACACACTGGCTCAGCCTGCCATACAATGGTCTCTGTCAATGTCAGTGTAAAACTCGGAGGGCTTACCCCTCGACCCTAGGACCTATTTTGCCAATCCAATTCACCTATTTCTTGTAGACTAAAACATGAGAGCTTCATCTTGAGAATAATGAGAATCAACACAAATTGTTGAGCTTTGTTCAAGTTAAAAATGGGCTCAAATATAAGAGAGAGTGGTTTTGTGGAACGTGATCATCAAAGTCACTCTTGCAGGCAATGTTCTTTCATCCTTGGCTACCAAAACCACCATCTCTGACGCAAACGACATCTCTTCAATGGTTTGACCTTCAACTGTCATCTAGTAATTCATGAAGCATCCGATTGAAGTACCTTAACCCTGCAAGAAACAAAACAAGCATTAGCAAGTTAAAATGTATATAATACACATAATTAGAAATATAAGTTCAACTCATCCTATTATTATTTTTTTAAGGTTGTGGAAGACACTGGCATTAACCTTTAATATGAGTCTTATTGGCATCCGGATGTGCCACCTTTACGCTACTCATTAACTGTTTATGCAGCCAACAGTGACATTCATACTGAATCGGCCTTGTTAAAATCATCTGCATGCAGCCAACAATGACACACACACAAAATATAACATCCTGCATGCATCCAACAATGACACACACACACACACAAAATATAACATCATGTATTCATCTGTGCATACAAGAATGTTTCAAATCCACCACTAAAAACATGTTTTTTTTGCAAAAAACAAAAGTTTCTATTGAATCGACCTTGTTGAATCATCTAGAGGGTTAAGTTTAATCAAAATAACTTACAACAATGCAATCAAGGGGTTGTTGGAAATTTCTGCATTCTTCTACACGATCCGGATGACAATAGTTAACTACAAGGATGAGGATCAAAAGAGAAGACTTTTCTGTGTCGCCATTATAGCCTATAACAAGAAGAATTAACTCGCCGTTATAATCGATAATGACAAGAAGTCACTCTTATAAGTTATGACAAGGATAATTAAGTCATCGTTATAGGTTGTAACGATGACATAGGGTTAAGTTTGATAACGACGATAGAGGAATGTCGCCATTGTAGGCCTTAAACCTACAAAAATAACTTTTTTATATTAGTTTTAATTTTTTTTACATTACATAAAACAAAACCATAAATACAATTCAAATATATACTTCAAACATCCTCAAACACATATTCATTCAAATACAAATATATACTTCAAATATCAATTTAAATATTAACTTATAGTATTGTTTATACATCTTGAAATATATATTCAAATATAAACATATATTTCAAACATTAATTCAAATATAAATATACACTAGTGTTTATACATCCTGAAACATACATTAAAATATAAACATACACTTCTCCAACCTCCTCAAACATACATTTATTCAAATATAAACATACACTTAAATATCAATTCAAATATAAACATATATTAATATTTATACATCCCGAAATATATATTTACATCATGAAATATACATTCAAATATAAACATACACTTCTCCAACCACCTCAAACATTGATCCTCTCCAACCCCCTCAAACATTGAACTTCAAATATACATTCAAATATAAACATACACTTCAAAAAATAAATACACTTCAAAAAATAAACATACATCATCTTCAAACCCCTCATCTACATCCTCTCAAAACCTGCAACAAACACACTTCAAGAATGAGTAGAATCTGACAAATAAAAAAAACTGTAAAAATAAACAATTATGACAATGTTAATAATGATGATAACACTATGAAAATTCAGTCTGATGACTTATAGATATTTTAATTACATTATGATTGAAGACTCGATAATGCATTTACCTTTTTTCTGGACTTCTATGAGAATATGAAAAAGCATAAAGATAACATTAACAAAACATCTTTTCACATTCAAAAGGATATCAACTTCAATTCAATATATACATCAATTTATATATATTTAAAGTCAACTTATATATATAATTAGTTTCACACTAACTACAATATCATAATATAACATAAAGGCAGAAGATAAAGCGATAACACATGCACTTACAAAACACTTATAAAAATTTTATATTAGTTTTACTTTTTTTTGTTTACATTACGTTCAACAAAATGACAAATACAATTCAAATATACACTTTAAACATACATTCAAATATAAACATACACTTCAAACATCTATTCAAATATTTTTAATGGCCACCAACCATCAAGCAACTTTAGGAGTTGCAACAATGCGAGTTGGTGGGTTAGAGGTTGTAAGTTCAATCTATGATGGTAAAAGAATCAATTATTATGGTGGTGCACAAAGAATGGTTCACTTGGTGGTCTATCAAGACCATGGCACTGATAGAAACCACCAGCTAGCCATGTCCAACTAGAGTCACCTTTGGTTGCTACTGCATAACATGACAAAGGCTGGTGGTGGCAGTGCAAAATGCACAACTAGCAGCAACACAACTCAATCACTATAACAGACTATCAGAGGGTACGCTGTAAGTCAGATTTTGACCTACGACCTCAATGGTTACCCCTCTCTTCCTTTTTTGCCCTCCACTTCCCCATTTCCCTTCTTCTCATCCATCCACCCATACCTGACCAGTACCAACAGAGATATGGTTGGAGCCTCCCTTGTAGCCATTCCTTCCTCTTTTTCTTCTTCACCGTTGTTTTCCCCATTTGGGCATCTCCCTCCTTTGCCCTTGTTTCAAGCCAACCAATGGCTGCCAGACACCCATGACTGACAGCAAGCATGGTTGGTTGTAGCCGGATGATCGGGTTCTCCTCCACCCATCCCTTCTTCCTATCTCTATTCGGTCGGCCATAGTGAGGATACCACCGACCACTCTACACCAACAGGACCCATGATTGTCGATTAGTGGCCCCGCTAGTGGCTTGGCCAAAGAGATGGTGGGTGGGTCTCAAAACCCTAACCCCACCGGCCCCTTTTCTTCCCTCTATCGTGGGGTGGAGTCTTTGGGGATGAATCAATTTTGTCTCATTGATCTTCCTCCATTCCTAATTCACTACTTGAAACTAGTTTAGGATTACAAAACCGGTTTCAATCCTCATCTCATTTAATATACCATGTTTCAATACAATACTCAACTTGTAACCCATCTGCCCTAACCCAAAATCCTACCCAAACCCTTATAATGGACCCAAATCCAAACTTCAATGACCCAAAAGAATTGGGCGGGAATGGGGTGTTGCAACTCACAGTGGTTGCCATGGATGGATGCACCGAGGACTCCTGCAACCACTCTACATGGCTAGTCGGTTGCTAAACATGCCCCTTATCTGAGAATCCTTTTGGGGTAGCAATGTGACATATATCTATCAAGATCTGCTTCCTGAGTTGATCACTAGGTGATCGACATTAATCGAGGTGATAAAAACTCTGATACCAACTAATGTAATAAGAAACTCAAAATTTCTAACCAACTATGAGTTATCTAGGAAAATAGAAAACAAATCTAAAAATAACAATAAATAAAGAAAAATAAAAAAATTTAACTTAAAACATGAATAATTGAAATAAAGTGAAGATAACAATTTCTGGAATCCAACTCAACTATCTCCAACCCTTAGACCTCTCAATTACATATAGATTTAGTTCCTTAATCCCAAAGAAACAATATTCCTATTTTGATAACTTTCTCAAAAAGATAAATCCTATCTTAAAAATGTGGACCGAATACAATGATCCAAAACCCGTAAATACAAAAATCCAAACTAAACTAAATGGATCCTAAATGATATGATGGATCTCGAGTTGCTCGGCTTTGCTCCCGCATCAGAGAGAGAGAGAGAGAGAGAGAGAGAGAGAGAGAGAGAGAGAGAGAGAGAGAGAGAGAGAGATATCTACCTCCTACAACCTGTTTGACCTTAGAAAATCTTTAGAACCACATCAATAAATGTGAGTAAACATTTCAACAACCATTAAAACCATCCAACATAAAAAATGCAATAGCATATGAGTTGCCAAAATGACCAGAAAATAAATACAAATAATGCCTATAATACTCAATATTTACTAACAATGATAATGAAAAGAAAGAAAAATACCAATAAAATCATGATTTGTTGTAGTCGCAAATTGAAAGAGAATAAATTAAATAAAGTGGAATAGATAACATGGAAGGTGCAATTTTAGTAACTTTTTTTTTTCAAATTTGTTACTAACAAACATTGAAGATCTTATTTTTTTGGGTAAGAAAGTTGGGGTTAGGCAGACCCTTACCAGAGATAAGAACTGATCATGAATTATAAATGTTAGACTGAAGGATACCAATCTGGTGGTTTATCCTTCCAAACTCTATCATAATCAAGGATTTTCTTTGGAATCCAAACACATATCACCGTCCGGATTTTCATGAAGAATCCATGGACTTCTCTATCCATTTAGTCAACTGAAAATTGGACATCCATTGCTCCATTGAAAACCTGTGCCACATCTTTCCTTGACGTCTCAAATTGATAAGAGCTGAAACTCTTCCTGGTTTTATCTAATGCACCCACTTATAATTTATCTTCAAACAAAAAAAATCACATCTATTAAATGTTGATAGAGAATGTAGTTTATTTCACCAGGACCTTCCTAGGCTGGGCACATTCCATAAAAGAAATTTCATGGTAACAAGTATGAAAAGTTCTTTAAAGGCAGATGATGGAGGCATGACCCAACAAGAGTAGGCCTCGCGAATACGAGTACACGCCACATCTATTATGTAAAAGTGACACAACCTAAACTAGACATAATCTATAAACCCTTAATATTTTTTGTTTTTTTAAAAATAAAATAAAAGAAATACCTATACGAAACCAACTAATTAATGACCAAACACATACGTATACGCAAATACATATGCTCTGAAAATGATATGGATCTGAAAAGTGGTCGATCCACGATCAAAGATCCAAATGGATCTTGATGTGCGGAAGCTAAACTGGGTAATTTAGAAACTGACACTTTTCAGTGCAGGGGTCATTTGGACCCTATTACACAACAAACAGAAGGACAACGCCGAAGCAAATTCTGTGGATGACAAAATTCTCTTTCCAACGATTCTTAAAACAAGACAATCTGACCACTGATGATCGAGATCCGAACTAGACACCAGACCAATGGATCAGTATTTACACGTGGGTCTGCAGGAACTATCTAGTATGGATAAGGAAGAACGAGACTATTTCATATGGATTCAGTCAATGACTCAAACAAGAAAGTTGTAGAAAATTTAGTTTTAAAACCAAGAAAATCACTCAAATCAAACATCGTATAACTTTGATATGACCCGAGAAAGATGGCAAACTGATATAGTTCTAAACAGTCATCCATGAGACTTTTTTGTCCATTCTAAGATAATTTTAACCATACATAATATTGATTTAGAATGTTTATTAAATATGAAAGTTGTATAAAATTTAATTATCAAATTAGAGAAATAAAAATCACTCAAATCAGAGTTCGGATGACTCCGATATGAACCAAACAAAGAGTAAGACTGTGACAATCCTGACAATCACTTGAAAGACTATTTTCTCAGTTCCAGACCAATTTTAATAGTCAAAATTGATGAATTAAAAATTATACTTAACATATAAGTTGTAGCTACAGATGTTAGCTTTTCAACAAGCTATAATACACAAATTTCTATGAAATATGATGAGAGTTATACCTTAAATGGTGTGACTATATTTGACACATACAATCACATAACCGAGTCGTGTTTACACGATTTAACATCAATGTTAGTTTAATCCAGTTTTAATCTTTGGGCTTATTGTTCAACCTACATACACACACTTCTAATTGTGTATTCTCCAATGTCAAAAGCTCTTCCACCTTATTCACAACTCTGGTTAGTCTAATAGAAATTAAAATGCAGTTCAAGTTCTAAAAACTAACTAGCAGAAAATTTTCACAAGATGTAAAGTTAGGAATGTAATTTCTTTATTAGTCTAGATACAAGATCTATTGAAAAATTAGTGAATAAATTCTTAAACTAGATTCGAAGAGAGTTTGTCAAGATCCTTAAATAGGCCACGGTTTACTGCAGCAATCACACACACATCCAAGAGAAACTCACCCAAGTGAGATGCGAAAACAAGATGACAACAACTTGGAAAGGTCTTGTATAGGGCTTGGACAACACGTGGTATAATATGAAAACTCGAGAGTGAGGTCTTCAAACAATTTTTCAAGAAAGCTGGGTCAGTTCTTTAACACCAACACAAGATTTCTAGCAACACAGAAGTACATTCACAAGTTAGCTATGATCATTTTCAGCAACTCACATGATACAGTTTTGTACCTTTTTTTTAGCTCCAAATGGCTTCACACGACCAAGATGAACCTTCACAACAACTAGTTCTTCATAGAGAATGCAACAACAATGTTCACGTAGATAGTAGACTCCAAGTTCTTCAGAAAAATCATCCAAGAGAGAGGAAGGCCTCTTTTTTTCCTTCTTTTTTTTTGTTTTAGACAAATTTTCAAGCAAGAGAGAATGGGTTGCACCAATTTTCTGGACACTTTTAAAGGATGAATAAGGTAGCATATTCTTCCATTGGTCATGTTGGATGCCACCTCCTTATTGACCTATTTGAAGCTCCCTTTTAAAAATCTTGCCTTTGAATGAACAAAGAGAGAGGTGTCCTCCTGTTGGCTACCTTGGAGGTGACTTGGGGCTTCAGAGCATTCAAGCCTACCTCCCTTAGGCCCAATAAGATCCACCTCCATCTGCACCAATGAGGTGCCAAGCTATCACCCCTCTTAACTTTGGTCAACAAGATTCAACAAGGTCCATATTGATCCAGCCATAGGGGCACCAACATAGACCCATTTCAGACGGATTGGATCTTGTATATGATCTAATTCATCCAAATAGATCTCAAATAATAATAAATTTTTTTATGGCAAAATATCAAATTACACAAAAAATAAAAATCTACCCCGATAACTTCATACACACTCTAGTGCGCTAAAATAATCCTATTGGACACCAGAACTGTCTGAATTCATAGAATCTGACACCTAGAAAAACAAATAAAAAAAGAAAAAGAAAAAGAAAGAAAGAAAGAAAAAATACATGAATGATTCCAACCTATACAAAAATGGAATCACCAAATAAAATTAAAATTTCTAAGATGATTGAAGCAAAATTCTTAGAAAATTAAATGACAAATAATCAAAATACCCGTCGACACCAAATGGACCCAAAACAGGTTTTTCTACATGAGGTCACAAGTCTTGCAATGCAGATTGGGTCTTTGCTCCTCGTGCCCATATGGATGCTGCATCAGTAGATTGTCCTCCTCACCAAGCCTAGGAGGTGATAAGAACTTTTTAGATAAAAAAACCAGAACAACTCATGTGTAGCCTCAAAAATTTAAAATATGAACAACTCAACTCTAGCCTCAAGCAAGGTAAGCATGAGAATGAAAAGGTCTTTAGTGAAACATCCAACCTCAAGCAAGGTAAGCATGAGAATGGAAAGGTCTTTAGTGAAACATCCAACCTCAAGCAAGGTAAGCATGAGAATGGAAAGGTCTTCGGTGAAACATCCAACCTCAAGCAAGGTAAGCATGAGAATGGAAAGATCTTCAACCTCAAGCAAGGTAAGAATGAATTAAGATTAGGAAAGGAAAAGCTGGCATTGGGAAAGAGTTTTAATCACACTCAAGGTAAGGATGGGTCAGGAAAGGTCTGCATTGAAGGAAAGCTGACATAAGATAAGGATAACCTAGGAAACATTTTTAATGAATGAGAGTTAACATAGGCAAAAGATAGACCATATATGGTAAGTACTCTCAACAATCCTAGTGAAGGAAAGATTCAAGCACAAGGCAAGAATCATTCACACAATTATCCTACCATTGAAAGAAATCTAATTAGATCTCTTAAGCATGACAAAAATTGAGATTTCAAGGAAACTAGCACCACCACTGCCAATATTGCCAACATGTGGCCATTCTAAGAAGAGGTGATACCTAAGGCAGTCATGCATGGCATGGATGCTGTCAACTATAGGTGAAAAAGACGATAATCAAAGATTATCGTCCTCTCATTGTAAAACTTCATGCCTTTGTTCTTGCTTATCTCCACTTATATAAAAATAATAAGTGAGATAATAAATAATATATACTATAGAGAGACTTTTCATACAATGGATGTAGGTTACTTCGATCGAACCACGTAAATATTTTCTTGTTCATATTCTTCTATTACTCTCTTTTCTTTATGGCATCAAAGCCTCGCTTTTGAGTTAGGTACAATCACTTTTTTTCTTTCTCCTTCATTTTTTGGTCATGACTTCTTCATCAACCAATGATGAATCACCTTTGTTCTTGTACCCGACCACTCTGAATGTGTCAATCTTTATGACACTCAAGTTAAACCATAATAACTTCTTGCTATGAAAAACACAAGTCTTGACTCTTATGGAAAGCCAAGATCCTCATGGATTTTTTAATGGAGATTCTTCTCCACCTAAGCCTATTATCAAGAAGATTGCTCAGTGAAACATTGAAGTTTCAGAAATGTCAAACCTTGCTTACCATGCTTGGTATAGATCTGGTCGTCATCTTAAAGGTTGGATCACAGGGACTCTCTTTGAGTCTTCTTGTCTTGGTTATAGGATTGAAAACCTTCGAGAGTGTTCCTGCATTTTTTGTCATGGTTACAAGATATATTTATTCAACAATGCTATAAGTGTCAGTATTTAGGGTCTATATTACAATAGAATAGGGGATATGAAGAAGATACCATTAATAAGATCAATATTGGTTGGGTTAAGTGGAGACAAACTAACAATGTGTTATGTAATAAAAGAGTACCTCTATGACTAAAATGACATTTTTACAAGACTAGAATTATTATATGGAGTTGAATATTTGGTGACTAAAAAGTAACAAGAAAACAAAGTGCCTGCTATAAAAATACATATGCTAAGATATATATCTAGAGTTACAAGAAAGAATAAAATTAAAAATGAATATATTAGAATGCAAGTAAAACTTAGACCAATGAAGGATAAAATAAGTAAAGGTCATTTAAGATGGTTTGGACATGTTGCAAAAAGATCTCACATGGTGCTAGTGAAAATGATTGACATAGAAGGGCCACTAGAGACTTGGAAGGAGACAATTAAAGGTGACATGAAAGATTTTAAGGTGACCAAAGTTTTAACTCTAGATAGACAAGAATAGAGAAATATGACTCGTAAAACCAACCACATATAGTTGAGATCAGGCTTGATGATGATATGTTGTGACATATTTTGGTACTTTAAATGATTTTTCTAAAAATAGCTAAAATTTTTATGTTTTAAATGTCAAAGTAATGCCAAACTTGAATTTAAAATTTTTATTTATTTTTCAAATTAAAAAATAGCTAAAACTTTTATGTTTCAAATGTTAGAATAATGCCAAACTTGAATTTAAAGATTTTATCGGTTTTTCAAATTATCGGCCATGGAAGTAAGATCACATTTTCATCTAGTGGTTGCTTGGTGCATGATCTCTAGTCTGGAAGGCTGATTGGGCAAGGCCATAGAAGAGAGGGTCTCTACTATATGGATAATCTATACTTACCAAATCATTTTGTAACTATGTTGAAAAGAAAAATATAGAAAATTTGCATAGGAGATTAGGTTATCCAAGTATGTATAAATTACATTTGTTTTCATTTCTTGATAATTGTAATGAAAAAGACTTGGTTTATAAAGATTGTATTCTTGAAAAAAATAAAATTATTACCTTTTGGATCTAGCAATTTTGTTTCTAAGAAACCATTTGAATTAGTACATTCGAATGTATGAGAATTGTGCCAATAATGTCTAAAGGAGGAGTTTCATATTATGTTATATTTGTTGATGATTATAGTAGATATACTTAAATATACTTAGACTCAAATCCAAAGTATTTACTTGTTTTAAAAAATTTTACAAACTTGTTGAAAATTAATTCAAAACAAATATCAAAGTTTTTTTTATCCAACTTTAGGGGAGGATTTTCATTTAATGATTTTAAAAACTATATTGATCATTATGAAACCATACATTAAAGATCTTGTCTCAATACTTCACAATAAAATGGTCTAGCCAAAATAAAATATTGACATATTATTGAAACAATAAGGACATTGCTTATTTTAAAAAATATCCCTAAAAAATTATGTGTTGAAGTTTCTCTTACGACAATTTATTTAATCAATAGAATGCCTTTATCTACTCTTAAAAATATTTCTCCTGCAAAACATTATTTAAAATCTCTCCCGATTATAAAAAGTTAAGAGTTTTTGTTGCAAATATTGTCTTTACTAACAAAAATGATAATTTTTTTTGTAAAAGTTATTTGTTGGGTGGTTTTGGGATATGGCAAAAATAAAAAAGGATATTGATGTTATGATATTAAAAAGGATAAACTTTATGTTAAAAAAATATTACTTTTTTTGAAAAAGAAAATAGATTTTATAAAATTGAGTCTAAAAAAAATTATGAGTTTTCTTTTTCTTTTTGATCTAGTCAATAAGCATGATGCCAATATTGATGATGATTATGTTGATAATGTGCATAAGAATGACAATAATGACATTCATGATGTGCATGAGAATGATAACCATGATACTCAAGATAATGATATTCATTAAAATGTAGATGAATCACATAATAACATTAAAGTTTATACCCACTGTGTTAATGATCATCCTCCATGTGCTTTAGAGAAATATTCTCAAAACCAAGATTTAGATCAATCTAGCATTAGAATATCAACAAAGATATCCAAAGCACCTAGTATATTTGTGTCATATGAATATTTGAACCAAAATATAGATCATGTCTTATGGTCATTCACTCATATGTTGAACCATCTTCATTTAATGAAGCTAAGAACCACTAAGAATGGATTAAAGCTATGAGCACTGAATTAGAAGCCCTAAAAAAAGTTAAAACTTATAAAATTCAATCATTACCTTTAGGAGAGAAACTCATATGATGTATTTGGATTTATAAAGTAAAGACCAAATATGATGCATCATTAGAAAAATATGAAGCAAAGTTAGTAGTTAAAGAATATAGTAAAAAATATGAGATGAACTATGAAAAAACCTTTGCCCTGATAGCTAGGATGACCACTATTAGAACACTTATAACTATAATATTGATTAAGAAGTGGTCTATTTATTAAATTAATGCAAAAATGATTTTTAATGAAAATATTAATAAAGAAGTTTATATGAAATCTCTCTTAGGATTAGAGTTAGCATATCAAAAGGTCTTTCGCTTGTGCAAAACATTGTATGGCTTGAAGCAAGCTCCTAAGCCCAATATAATCATTTTAGCTGTGTGATGGTGCAACTGAGATTTAAATCATGTTATTTTGACATAACATTGTTTGTTAAGTCTTCTAAAGTGGGTATAGTGATTCTACTACTTTATGTTGATGACATAATCATCACAGATGGTAACAAACAGGGAGTTAGTCATATTAAATATAACAACCCTAAATTCATTGTAAAAAATACATTATATATATATATATATATTTTAATTACAAAAAAATATCCCAGAGACCTGGGGTCTATCACAGATTATCATCGACCACACAACTCATTTATTCAAACCATAACTTAAATTAAATTATTACAACCCATAATTAAATTTAATAAACTTAAACATAAAGTCTCGAGTTATAAAATCCAATCCACCTAACTGTTTAAAAGTCGTCTAAGCCTGAGTCTCATCACCTAAAAAGTATTAAATATAACAGGTGAATACTCATAGTTCTCGTATGAAGTTTCACATTATCCAACAATAAAGAGTAAAACATAAATAACAATTCAGGCATACTAACACCTAATGAATTCATATATATTTCAAAAAATGGTTATGCATACATAACGATTCATATATGATATGACAATTCAGATATGACATAATAATTCAGGCATGCTAGCACCCAACAAATTCACATGTATTCACATAATCACATGATACAAAAATTAATGCATGCATAATGCATGAATCAATATAATTGCATGAACATATTTTATCACTTTTTCTCTTATTAACACTTTCTTTTGAATGCATGTGCATGATTAATGCCAAACAAATTAAGTTTCAATATCGATTAAGACTCGCAAGTACCAGATAGGTTAATCCTGAGGTTTATGGTAATACCCAACTGTATCTTAATTAAACATCATATATTTTATTATTCACTGGGAATTAAACATATACCTCAATTGAAGTTCAAAAAACCATCACCCTGGATTGAAACATATGGGAAACACATGACCTGAATGTCATAATGAAAGGAAACACATCACCTTATGCTACTTTATCGGTATACCAATTCTCAACAGTTGAAACCAACATCACCACCCTCAGAAAAAGTGGTAAAAAGTTTCTTACGACCATGGTTGAGAAGATGAACCTCTCATTGAGTTCTCAGGGAACACAATGCACACAGTGTTTGGTATCTCGCAAGTCTCTCGCGACTTGCAATCTAAGGAGCCTACCATACAAGCAAGACAACCATGGACAAAATTACAATGTTAAGGTCTCTTTTATCTTTTTAAATATCAAATGTTCTTCCCTCAAGTACCACAATGGACAACCCATATTCATAGCATGCACATCACCATCATTAAAATAATGTATTATTATGTGCTCACAAGTGCTACTATTCACATGCATTATAACACAATAAAGAAATGCATTAACATGATTAATTCATAAATTAAAATACTAGCACATACCCTCAATTAGGCTCACATATGACTCAATCATAGGCCACAAGTAATTCGATTAATCTTTCAAACTGTATCATGCATATGCACAAACATTCGCCTCATGCAACATTCATAAGTCTTAAAATAATAATCGTAGAATTGTACATGATCATCAAACACATTCATATAACATCATATCACACTATACTACATCATCATGCTGCATATATCAAATCTAGTTCACATTCAGAACCCATACATGCATACATATCAAGCCATAACATGCATACCACTCAAAATAGTTCATACAAAATTGTATAAAAAATAAAACTTTTATCAAAAATGTAAAATCTATTGCAAGTCATATATTATGTATTTAGCCCTCAAGACAATTCACTGGATTCACACATGCCTTACCTAAGTACAGGCGAAAACCTGACCCCAAAATTATTTTAGATTATTTTTTAAAACTTTTGCAATGATAGGCTATTTTAAGTACATAGAACAAACTTGTCAAACCTGTTCATCTATTGAATACACAGACAAAGAATCTTAAATAATAAAATAAATTTTGATAATTTCTTTGAGCATAGTTTGATATATCCACAATAAGCACAACAAAATAAATCCAAAAAAGTTTTCAAATATTAATTAAAAATTATGTACATTCTGGAACTTCTGTCCTTGGACATAACATATTTCAAGAAAATACAAGGCCATCTTGCCCAATTTTTAATTTTCAAACTACAATGAATTCAAATATAAGCTTTTACCACAAAGTTTTAGATATACAAAGAATTAATTATAAAAATATTGGATCAAAATAACATAAAATCAAAATAATATGATTTTTCTAAAGTCATACTGTCAAAACAGGTTCACTAATCACGACAGATTCTCTACACCGACTTGTAGAGGGCATATCTCCCTCATCCAAACTCAGATGAAAGCAAGGTTTAGACTAAAATCTTCCTTTATGTGTGTAGAGTGTCTCCATAATTTTTTATATTTTTCTCATGCACTTTTTTAAAAAAATAGATTTTATAAAAATACTTATTAGATCCAAAATTATAAAAAATTGCAGGATATTGCAAGAACACATAAAAAATTCAAGCACATATCAAGATCCACATAGAAATCCATCATAAACAAATTTGATCAATTAAATCATTATAGAATCATGCTGAAACACATCTAAACATAAAAAAAAACTATTAATCATACATCTAAACATAGATCTACGTCATTTTATATCAAAAAATGGGTAAAAATCAAGACCATGGCCAAGAACACGTAGATCAAAATGAAATAGGGCTTTTGAAAACAAGATCAGACCGTAGAAATATGATCCCATGCTTGATCAACCTATACTAAACCCTTAACATGAAGGATAATGAGAAACCTCATACCTTTAATTCGTAAACAAATAAAAAATCTCAAAGAACACTCGAACGACAATGAACTGCAACAAAGAACATGCGAAACTCCAAAGATCTCTGAAAAAAGACCATAGATCTCTCTTGCTTTTCATGTAGATGTTGTCCAAAGTTGATTTATAGATCTTGTATCATTCTACCTAAAAAAAAACATAATAAAGAATATATATAGGTGGTTGACTTCCATGGTCAGACACCAGAAAAAGAATGGTAGATTATCTAGGGTTCGATTCGGGCACCTTATCTTCCTTGGATTCTCTTCAAAAATATTCTCTCATCCTTCTCTCCCTTTTATCTCTATTCTCAATCTACTCTCTCTCTCTTTAAAATCGTGGAAGGGGTCTCTATGGGCTGGTTAGGTTATTAAATAGGTTTGGTTGGAGTTTACCTAGCCTAAGTCTATGGGCTCCTTTAAGAACCCCCCCCCCCCCCTTTCAATTGGGTCTAACTTGGACTCTAAACCAAATATCCACTTGAATATTCTAATTCTAATACCATTTCACCCCATATCCTATTTGAGTTTTATGTTATACCTAGAATATGCTTTTAAAATCAAGAATTAAATTAAATTAAATGCTATCTAATACAACTTACCTCAGAAGCTAAGCAATGCTCCTAACTACCCATCCTAGGTGGTGTCCCACATAGGCAGGGTTGTTTCTCCTCTAAGAACGTCTCCCTATGTTTTTCTCTTTTTATGGTGAGTCACCTATTTGACTAGCCAAAGTCTAATTAGTGTCTCAAAATTAAATAAATTAATTTGATTATTTAATTAAGTGGATTATGATCTCATACATGTGATATGGGTTTTAGCTACAAGATCTAACATCCAACTAAGGTTCACTCTACCAATCCAACGTGATCATCTATTCTATTAATTAATTAAATGTATTATTGAATTATTAACATTAAAATGTATTATTATTTAATTAAATTAAAATTTAAAAATACCAAAAAAATGCTAAGCATTCCATTCATACCCCCTTAAAAGAATTTCATCCACAAAATTAAAATATACCAAATAAATTTGGATACTACTCACACATGTCATTCTCAGGTTCTCAGGTGTACTCCTCCAATCCATGATATTGCCAATGCACTTTCACCAATGGAATTGTCTTATTTCGAAGTGCCTTCTCTCGATGGTTCATCTGTACACCAACCTCTTTGTACTAAATAACATATGAGGGGACTGATATATACTTTATCAACATTAAGTCATGAAAGATATTATGGATGTGAGAGTACTGGGGTAAAAGTATCACTCAATAGGCCAACTCACCAATTTGCTCAAAGATCTCAAAAGGTCCCATGTACCAAAGACTCAACTTCTCATTCTTCTCGAACCTGAAAACACTCTTTAAAGGCGATATATGAACAAAGACATGATCACCTACAACAAAACTAAGTTCTTTGCATCTCTAATCAACATAACTCTTTTGTCTGCTCTGGTTGCTAGCAACCTCTAGCAAATCAAATGAACCTGATATGTGATATGCTGAATAACCTCTTGGGATTCCACTGTCCTAGCACCAATATCATCCCAATACATAAGAGATCCGTACGACCTACCATATATAGCTTTATAAGAGGCTATACCAACACTGACATGATAGATATTGTTGTATGAGAACTTTGCAAGTTCTTAAACATCTTAGTGCTTTTTGGGTGGATAGAATACTTCGATTTGTAAGCTTCAATAAACAACTCCTCCTTGAGGGCTAAAGGAACTCACCATCGCTCTCTAAATCTGATAGTCCTGTCGTCTACATGACGAACATCTACATTAAACTTTTGGGCCATCTGGCACAACTTCTCATACTTTGGGTCCTCTGACTACAATCGCTCTACACACTCCATGAACTTAGGTCGAGCACTCATCCCTGCACATGATATCTTTCTGCCTTCAATAGCAAATTATCTCCATTTGACGAACTCCTCCAACAAATCCCAACTCTGATCGATCAAGCAAGCTGTTGACACTTATGCCTTCTTGATAAACGTATCTGCCACCACGTTCGCTTTACCTGGATGGTAAGAGATGGTGAACTCATAATCCTTGAGGAACTCAAGCTACTTACGTTGCCTTAAATTTAGATCCTTATACAAAAATATGTATTTGAGGCTCTTGTGATCTGAGAAGACCTTAAACTACTCTCACTACAAGTAGGGGCGCTAAATCTTTAGTGTAAAAATGATTGCTGCCAGCTCCAAGTCGCATGTCGGATAGTTTTTCTCATGAACCTTTAACTTCCTAGATGCATACACTATCACCTTACCATGTTGCATCAAGACATGACCCATTCCGATACTCGATACATTGCCATACACCCTAACAGTAGAGTCAACACTAGTGTTGAGGTCAATCTCTTTTTCAGTTCCTAGAAACTCTCCTCACAATGCTACGTCCACACGAACTTCACTCTCTTCTACAACAACCTGGTCATCATGGCAGTTATATGAGATTTTTTTTTGATAAACCTGCGGTAATATTCAGCTAACCCTAAGAAACTACGGATCTCCATGATACTCTTCAATTGCTCCCAAGACATCAACACTTTCACCTTCGCCGGATCCACTTCGATAATACTGCTTAAGATAACATGTTCAAGGAACATAAATCGGTCCAATCAAAACTCATACTTTGAGATCTTAGCATAGAGCTTATGTTCTCTCAGTGCCTTAAGCATAATCCACAGATCCTCTCTTTGCTCCTCCTCGCACCTTGAGACTACTAGGATATCATCAATAAAAATAATAACGAACTGGTCCAGCCAAGATCGAAAAACACGGTTCATCAAGTCCATGAACGTTGTTGAGGCATTAGTGAGCCTGAAAGACATCACTAAAAACTCATAATTGCCCATATCTGGATCTAAACGTGTTCTTCTTGACATCCTCCTCCTTGATTCATAATTGATGGTACCGTGAACAAAGGTTGATCTTCGGCTGCCCACAACTGGTTGAATAAATCATCGATCATGAGCAGAGGACACTTATTTTTCACTGTCACTTGATTAAGCATTCGATAGTCTATACTAAGCCTTATGAATCCGTAATATGTGATTTTATTGAGGTATTTACGAAGTTACAATCATGAGAATGTTCACATAAGTTATATTTGCGCACTTCGTGAAGATCACAAAAAAAATAGGTGCAAACATACATTTAAGTGATGGTTAAAGAAAGAAGAAATGAGGTTAGCATGATTTTATGCGACTTTGGTATGAAATATATAATTTTACTAAGGTATTTGTGGTTTTATGATTAACATAAAAGACCACATAAATAACATAATTTTTGGCACGCTTCTTGAAGACGGCAAAAAATATGTGCAAATATACATTTAACTAAGGTTTGTGCTTAGCCGATGAGTGAAATGATATATCAGGTGAACTTAATAAGGTTAGCTTGTCAAAGGATAAAAAGGTCTTAAAAAGTTTTTAATTTACAGTTTTGGACAGCAGGTGGATTTAAAAAAATTTAGGGCATTTGCAAAAACATGCAGCAAAAGTGCATGCCAAGCATGCTTACATAATAGGGGTGTAATTGGGTCAATTTGAGAGGGGTTCATGTGAGGTTTTGTCAGTCTTGTTTTTAGAATGATTTCAAAAATTGGACATCGACCCAATTTGATTCAGGTTCTTGTTGGAGGTTCAGAGTATAACTAAAATTGTAGTCCCATATGGGTTATTGGGTTCGGGCATAAATCAGATTGAGTATAAAAGGATCTGGTTCTAGACAGACCCGCTTTTCAATCACTCAAAAATTAAAGTGTACTCGATATATAATTTGATTCTAGTTCGGGTTCATTTCCGACTATGATTGAAACTGTAGACCCATGCAGGTTAGCGGTTTCGGGTATAAATCGAGCCAAGTATTAACGAGTCAGATTTTGAACAAACTTGTCTTTTATTCGAATCCGATATTACCTTTTAACAGGATTATATATTAACAAAAATCTACCTCAAACATTTGTAAGTTGAAGAGCTTATAAAAACCACTATTCCAAAAATTTAAAATGCTGCTTAAATGGGGTTGAGTACAAACTATGGTTGCATCAGTTCGGGTGATGTGCTGGTTCCGATCTGGGTCGGTTCAGGTTTGATTCATGTGTGAAATGGGTTTAAGTATAAACCGGGATTAGGTTTAGGTAGGTTTTTGTACAAAAACTGCGTAGAACCGTTTCCATTTTGAGATGAGTCTAACTTCAGATCCAAACCAAACCACGAATCTATCAAGATCGGTCGGGTCGGGTCTGGTCTAATAAGTTCTGGATATGGGTTACGATCGGGTATACCCGACCCAGTTACAGCCCTACACGTAATCATACTGCAGTTGCAAAACTGAAAGAGCTGACTCAATTCAGTAAAAAGGGTAGAGAACTCTCTCTCTCTCTCTCTCTGGGTAAGCTTCTCTCCACCACCGTTGACAAGGTTAGCAGTGTAACGCCCATGGGTTATTGATTTCTTCCTTGTTTTCTTTTGGGTATTTCTTAAATGTATGGGTTCTCAGCCTCTCATACGTACAGTGGGAAAAAGAAAATGATGCATGTTAATGGGCACAGTAGTCCAGCCCATGTATTGTTTGAGGAATTTCTATTGATTTAAATCGATACGCATTGGTAATGGTGGGATGAGTCTTGGTTTTTGCAATACTTGATTTTTCTATGGCTTCTGCTGTTCCTCAAAACCCCACGTTTTGTTGACAGAAAGGTTCTTGGGTGTTGTAAAAAAAATGGTGGTGATGGCGACTCTTTGGAACCCTAGGTGTGTCAGAGTAGGTTTTAGGGTTTATGGGGTTGGATTCTTCTTCTTCAGCTTATGTTGTTGAATGTTTGTTTTGATCAATGGTTGCATTTTCTCAAAGTGGGTAAATCAGCTCAGAGCTTTCCCAGTGTCTGGGTGTTTTCACTACTGTGGTTTGTGGCAAATGTTTGAATTGCTCTAGGGCACATCTGCATTTTGGAGGAAGGTGGACTAGATACCAGAATCATGGATGGCTCTGTGTTGGGGGGGGCGGTTACTTCCGGGCCGTCGGCCGGGTTATTAGAATTCCGTTGTCGATGCAGAGGCACCACCATCATGAATTAGCAGATCAGCAGCTTGCCCTGCATCATCACATGTAAACAATGGGCACAGTTGGTGCCTGTGGAGTCGAGGCCGATGTTTGATAGGTCTGATGGAACCCATTGGGTTGCAGAAGGTTTCTACTGTTTGCAGTAGAGGAAAAGGCACTACTGCCACTGCTAGTGATGAAGATGAACCTAGTTTTATTGAGGAGGGAAAGGGAAAGAAAGGGTCGCTGTGGCAGCGGATGAAGTGGACCAGTGACATAGTTAGGCTTTTAATAAGTGTGGTTTCTTGTGTTGGTGAAGATGGTACTCCGGAATGTGTGGATGGGCACAAGAGGAAGGGTCCTGGAGCTATGTTGCAGAAGAAGGGTAAGTGGAAGATGGTTTCGAAGTTTATGATGGATAGGGGTTGCTGTGTTTCACCACAGCAGTGTGAGGACAAGTTCAATGATCTAAACAAGAGGTACAAGCGATTGAATGAGATCCTTGGGCGGGGGACTACGTGCGAGGTCGTCGAGAACCCTGCTCTTTTGGAATCGATGACCCATCTCTCTGCAAAGACCAAAAGTGATGCGGGGAAGATCTTGAGCTCAAAGCATTTGTTCTACAGAGAAATGTGTGCATACCATAATGGGCAAAGATTGCCTGCTGTAGCAGACCTTGATTTGCAGCCACCGATACCGCAGCTGGATAAGGGTATATATGAGCATTGTTCTGGGTTGATGAGTGGAGGTAATGATTTTAAACACGGAGAGGATGACGAGGATGTTGATGATGAGGAAAATGAAAATTGTGAGGAAGAAATTGACAATGATGATGGCATTGATGGGAATGTTGCTGTGGAGAAGATCGACAATGTGAAGAGAGCAAAGTTGAATGAGGAGGATCGTTGTTTCTGGTCGCAAATTGGAAGTCAAGAATGTGAGAAATCCAGTTATGTGAATTTTGGGACCGAAATGATAGGGATGATGCAAGATGGGTGGCCACAGTCGAGATGGGAACAATATGAGCTGATTAAATGCCGAATGCTGCAGCTTCTAGAGCAGAGAGTAGCCATTCAGGCTCAAGCTTTTGAACTTGAGCAACGCTGGTTGAAATGGCAGAGGTTCTGCAGCAAGAAAGATCGGGAACTGGAAATGCTGAGGCTGGAGAATGAAAGGATGATACTTGAAAATGAAAGAATGACATTGCAAGTGAAAGAAAAGGAATTTGAGCTTGATTCCGGGCTGCCTGAATTATCAAGCAGTACCGTCCCTCTAAGCCAGGATAGGTTTCAGGCTAGCGACCAAATTGAAACGGGGCAAGCACATTAGCTCATTTACATCAAATCCATACTTTACCCTAACTTCCTAATGCGCTAATATCCTGATGACACATGTTGGATTAACCCGTACAATTACTGCATCGGTTTTCTTCGAGAAATGACCACTGCTCCTGTACAGATGAAAAGGTGTAGGTGTATCTTTTGCTATGTGCATCTCTGTTTGACCCTGTTCTTTTATAGTTGGCTTTGAATGTGGTTCCTGACACACACCAAAGGGAGGACTGCTGCACCATTTTATGATACTGAAGTGGATTTTTATGAAACTTTTCATTTGGTTGTCTAGCGTGTCATGTGTATTTTGGTATAATGTTCTTTCTGGTTATTAAGGCAAAAATTTGAATTCAATTAAGTTGTCCATGTTCAGTTCTGAATAGCATAGAGAGCTGGATGCTATGGTTCAATAGAATGGTGTTTCCTTAACAACGAACCTTGGTTTCAAATTCTATTCTTGCAAAGTTCTGGTTAACTACATATTTTGATCCTGTTATGTTTTTGGCATTCTAATTCTTCATTGAGGCGGGGTTTTTTTTGCAGTTCGTTGGTTTCCATACTACGCATACTAAATGTGTTAGGGCTTTTGAATGCTCCTCAATTTTGTGCTTCATGTCCTTGTTTTGCATGACCAATAATGATTCTATTAATGTGCTTTGTGTATTGGCACCCAATTTAAGGTCTGTCCTGCACTAAAATGTGTTTTTCTTTGTTTTATGTGGATGGACAACATAAATATCTTTGTGCTGTTCACTAGTATCCTTTTTTTTGCAAAGTTGTGAAAAACTTTGTAAATATTGTCTTGTTACTCTGGGTGAAGCATGCACTCTGCATGATAAACACTTTTCCCCTTTAGTCTTAGACTTTCTCACATAGGTACTTGAAAACCATTATCAATAACCTTCCAAGAAAGATGAAAATGTTGCACACTTTATGCACCATGTTGTACTACTGTTTACGATTGGCAGTTTAGACTTCACGATGCTTTGGAGTTTGGATGAGTTGTGCAAGTTACTTGCACTAGAACTCCACCACATGAAACATTAAATAATGTCTTAACTCTTTCAAACTTGTTTGCAGCTATATTATTGGCTGCTGCTAGGCTATACATATTTAGTATTTTTGTCAGTGGCTTTTTTTTAACATGAATGGGATGTTTGGATGTATATGAAACTGAGATAAGATAGGATATTGTATCATGAAATGCAAATTACAAATACAATATCCTGATGTCTCCTAGTTTTCTGGATAATTAGAGACCTCCACCCCCTTATAGTTCACACAAAAGCATCTTTTTCATGTATCTTAAAAAAGGGAGAGAGAGAGAGAGAGAGAGAGAGAGAGAGAGAGAGAGAGAGAGAGAGAGAGAGAGAGTTCTTCCTGTGTCATATTCCAATGTCCTTTCATAAAAGGCTGTTTTAGGTTGTAAATTCAGTTCTCATGGCTTATGAGAGCATTTCCATCTTTTGATCAAGGTGTTCTCCTAATTGAAGCTCTAGTTCTCAGTTTCCTGTTATTCTGCAGTTTGTTAAGATCCCCATTTGCGAAAAGAACATGTCCAATGCATATACTCGGTTGAGAAAAAGCGTGCACGACCCAACTGATTTGACAGCATATAATTGTTTTTTTCTATTAGTTTTTCTGGAGTTTTAATGATCTTGTGATGAATACTATCTGCAGGACTTAAGGGAAATATAACAACCAAGGAGTTGCTTTAACCTCACTCAAGCTGCTAATGATACATCTCTCCCTAATGCTTTTGAGAGCCTAGTCTTGTATTCTCCTATTCTTGATTGGTCTTGCCTTAAAATTGCAATTCTTTAAATCTCTCGTTGCTTCTCTTTCGAACTGTTACTGTGGAAGTGTCTTTGCTGTATGCACGGTTGGGAAACAAGATGAGCCGCTCATGGTTTGGCTTGTTCTTGGATCGTAAGAAGCTTGTTCAAACTTATAAAACAGTCTCAGCAAGCAGAATATGAACAGCAAGTGTTCAGATTGGCTTGGTTCATATTGGCTCACTAAGTAACAGTAGATATAATTTAGATATAATTTATATCATATATATAGTGTAGAATAAATAATGAAGTGTTTGGCTTGCAAGCAACAGATTTAAAGTTAAAAATCTTATTGCTTCCAACTTTGAAACAATGTACTTTCTCTATACACAAGTTCGCTTTAGCTTCACTCAATAGGTCTATAATTCAAATCCTATTGCTTCCAACTTTAAAATAATATATTTTTGTGAAAACGAGCCAGCTATAGCTCGGCCTGTTTAGGTTGTAAGTTCAGTTCTCATGGCTTATGAGAGCATTTCGGTCTTTTGATCAAGATGTTCTCCTAATTGAAGCTCTAGTTCTCAGTTTCCTGTTATTCTGCAGTTTGTTAAGATCCGCATTTGCTAAAAGAACCTGTTCGATGCATATACTCAGATGAGAAAAAACGTGCAGGACCCAACTGATTTGTCAGCATACAAATGTTTTTTCCTAATTGAAGCTCTAGTTCTCAGTTTCCTGTTATTCTGCAGTTTGTTAAGATCGGCATTTGCCAAAAGAACCTGTTCGATGCATATACTCAGATGAGAAAAAACGTGCACGACCCAACTGATTTGTCAGCACACAGATGTTTTATTATATTAGCTTTTCTGGAGTTTCAGGATCTTGTGATGGATATTAGATATTATCTGCATGACTTAAGGGAAACATAACAACCAAGGAGTTGCTTTAACCTCACTTGAGCTGCTAATGATACATCTCTCCCTAATGCCTTTGATAGCATAGTCTTGTATTCTCTTATTCTTGATTGGTCTTGCCCTAAAATTGTAATTCCTTAAATTCCTCGCTGCTTCTCTTTCAAACTGTTATTGTGGAAGTGTCTTTGCTGTATGTACGGTTGGGAATCGAGATGAACTGCTCATGGTTTGGCTTGTGCTTTGGATCGTAAGAAGCTTGTTCAAACTTGTAAAACAGGCTCAACGAGCCGAATATGAACAGCAAGTGTTCAACTTGGCTTGGTTCAGATACCATCACCCTTGGAAGGTGATGGTAATGGAGGTGTTAGTTGAATTGGGTTGGGAAAAATGTGGATGATAGAGAAGAAATGGCTAGCGGGCTAGAGGTTTAGGTGAAATCAGCTAGGCGTGGAAAGAGAGAGTGAGATTTGGTAGTTTTGGGTGGTGGTTGGCTAGACGTTAGGTTTTTTTCAAGTGGTTAGAGGAGATTCTTAGGAGTTAGGCGGGGTTTTCCTAGCTCTTTAGCCAATGTAAATCCTTTTAGAGGAAGGGAGGCCTCCACAAGACAATTCAAGAAGAATTAGCTTTAATTCAAATGATTCTACCATAGAATGAGTCACAAGAGCTAGCTTTTATAAAGTCTTAAGGCATAACTAACTATCCTTATATATCTTAAAAACGGGAAACCTGTACAACAAATATGATGTGTTTCTCAAAATGTCACAATTTTTTTGTTATTCTCCCCATGTCCAAAATTGTAAATATCCAACTTCATTATGACCTTTGTAACCCTCGCTTGTGCGAAATTGGCGAAGTTTGCGTGATATATCTCTCTTCTCCTCGGGTAACACAAACCCCCACTTAAAAGGAGTTTTACACATTATTTTTGTGGACATCACGAAGGTCACATAAAATTATGTGCAAACTTTGTGTTAATCTCAAACTCTGGAACATCGCATACCTGATGAAGTTTACACATATGCCATGAAGTTCGAATAAAATTATGTGCGAACCTTGTGTTACTCTCAAATTTCAGAACATCGCATATATTTGACGAAGTTCGCACATGTCACAAAGTTCGCATAAAATTATGTGCGAAACTTGTGTTATTCTTAAACTTTGACATCGCACATATATGATGAAATTCATACATATGTCACAAAGTTTGCATATATGTCATGAAGTTCGCATAAAATTATGTGCGAAACAATTCACTATAAAAGTTGAAACACTGCACCCTGGGGCTCTTTTCTCATAATTTTTTAGGGTTTTTTGTAGTCCCCAACCTGCTTCTCGGCAGTGATTTTTTTAATAGAATTTTTGGCAACTAACAATTTTTTTCAGTAAGCACATTTAATAGTTGAACCAGTTATTTTTTTTTAAAACACAATTTTTTTTCATTTGTTTCAACAATTCATATGCTTCTATTCTATCCTCCAGTTTTGTTGTTTATATGTTTCGAATCTTGTATAATAAACATGGTATATTGGGCACAACGTTTGATTTTTTTGGTTGTTTTCTTAACAAATTTGGTTTTTGTCTTGTGTCTCTTTTGCCCTCTATTTACCTATATTCTATGTCTTGGTATTGTAGAAAATTCTTAATTTATTCAATACAATATGCAAACTGAGAAGATTATGTTGGAGGGGTCCACACCCAAATCATCTACTCTTAGAGTTAAAAAAAAAAGTCAAAGAAAAAAAATTATGAATTGGGTCATCCTTTGTACTATGAAACAAGGAGCTTTCTTGACACGTGGATAGAAAGGGAGTCATATCTAGTGCCAAGAGTCTGGGTGTCTGGCATTTTTCATGAAAAAGGCACCCTTTGTAAACTCAGAAAACTACACTCAGTAGAAAATATAAAGAAAGTTGGTCAAACAACAACTAGTTGTTTTATAGTGGCCCAAATCTAAGAAAGAATGTGTAGAAAAAGTTGAAGGGTTTGCAGCCGTAATCTTGTCTCCCATCCTGAAAGCATCTAATGAGGAGGGTGACTCAGTGGTAAAGAAGAGTGACCCATTAACTCACTCTGATGTTGTTGCATACATGAATGCCCAGATAGATAAGGTTGAAGATGTATCCACCTGCAGTGGTACCTCACTGAGGGGAGGATGAGAAACCTCAGGTTGACATTAATGTGGACTATCCTTAGGAAGTGGATGTATCCCAGGGTCCTGTGGCTAGATCAGATGCTGAGAGCAATTTTCAAGTTGAGTTAAAAAGTGCACTAAATGATCGCAATGGGAATCATCCTCATGAGTCTGAGCATCCGATCCTAGAGGAGAAAGTGCAAGATCCGAAGAAGATGTTGCAGTAGAGAACAAGGTCTAGTGCTCATAGACAAGTATCAATTATATATTTATCTTCTAGGCAATCATTAATAGTTATAAAATGCTATATATATATGTGTATGTGTGTAAAATGCTATATATATGTGCATGTCTATGTGAAGCACAAACTATTTTTTCTCGGTGATTCATGTATGTGTGAAATATGTTATTAGGATAAGTAGTTTGATTCTTGTAGTATATATGTAAAATTGTATATATCCACGTGTAAAATGCTATATATATATGCTTATGTGTGTATGTATAGCATGGACTATTATTTTCTCGTTGATTCATATATGTATGAAACAAGTTGTTAGGATAACTAGTTTGATTCTTGCAATTTAATATGTAAAATGCTATATATATGTGTTTGTGTACAACATGAACTATTATTTTCTCATTGATTCATGTATGTGTGCAATATGTTTGGATAAGTAGTTTGATTCTTGCAATTCAATGTGTGTGTATATATATGTGTGTGTGTGTGTGTGTGTGTGGAGCATGTTAAGATATCCCACATGCACTAGTTTGATTATTGCAGTTTAATGTAATTGAATGATTCATTTGGTTGATTTCAACAAAATTAATTATGATTGTAAGATCCGCAGGCAAAAGATTCAAAAGATCCAACATCTCAGATGCATCAGTTCTACTGGTTCTAAGCACACCAATAGTTCATAAGACTAACGGAGAAAGTGAAGGAGTTGTTGCATGTGATATATTTTCAACAATTCTTTGATATCATTCCATGGAACATTGTTCTCCCTCTCTTATAGGCCGTTGTGTAATTCTGAAATCCAACAACCAACACATTCTACTTTGAAGATTTTGAGATGGACATCACGTTGGAAGACGTGACATAAATCACTAGATTAAAGCAAAAAATGATCGTATTGCAAAATAAATATACCGTGTTTTCCAAAATGCCCTAAAATTTTTGTTGTTCTTCCCATGTCCAAAATCACAAAAATTCAATGGATACCTTGTCAACACGTGAAAATTCAAGTTTTATAAGTATGCAAAGTTATCCAATGAATACCTTATCCGCATCAAAGAATTGATACGACAAGTCATTTATCTCCAAGTACGAAGTTTTGATCATTTACTCTAAAAGGAGTCCCGTTTACTATTTAGTTTGTATTAGTCGACATAAAAACAACAAAAATCTCGCTTTTCAGACTCATGAAAATTTATGGGATAAGGAAAAGGGTTTTTGGCAGTTTCGTTCTTCTTTTCATGTCCTCATTATGGGCTACTTGGAGTCTTTCTATGAATCTTTCTAGATGCTATAAAGTAAAAATATATGATACATTAATGTTATATCCAAATGAGTCTGCATAAAAACGTAACAAAAAAATAACTATACAAACGAGCAAACATAATACTTACGTCACTTGCCAACAAAGTTTTTTCGCCAAATTCATACTCTTTCTGGGGCACAACTTTTTATTTCTCATTGCCCCATTTTCATGACCAATTAAAATTATATATAGACACATATCCTCACAGTAGGACAAATATAGACACATTGTAACACCCCAAAATTTTAACCTGAAAAATACAAATTTTTTTAATACACAATTTGATGCGGAATCTTATTTATGGCATTGCTTTAAATGAATTAAACTCTAAGGAGTCATCTTGCATAAGCACTGGCATTTAATAGTCTCTTAGAACTAGATTCAAGAAAAGAGGTCCATTGGACAAAACCCTTTTTCAAATAATTTAAAAATCACAACGAAAATCATTTATTAAATTTGGTTAAACAAATTGGGCAAGTTATAAATCGATTAATCATCATAACTGAATTAAAATGCGAATAACATTCATGATAAAAATTTAATTCTCTCAACAATTTAAAATTAATATGAGTCTGTCAATGTCCAACATAAATAAATATAGTCTATTCAAAATAATTCTCGAGAAAGAAAAATGGCTCTCAATACCGCTGTAACATCCCATCATCGCATGACTCCTCAATTAATACCTACATGTTATATTTTGGGCCAGACCTATCGAGTCTAAATAGGGAATACTAAAACACCAAAACATGAAAACATGGCAAATATACATGATACATGCTTTCATTCAATTGTGAACAATCAACTACTAAGCAATTATTCATTCATAGCATGCTTACAAGTATAAGTGCATACCATAAATTGATTAAGAAGTAAATACCAAAACTATGCATGAGCAGTTAAATAATGCATGAACTTACTAACACGAACCAGGTATTTTTTTTATGCATGAGTGACTTTAACATCTTTTATTTATATTTTTTTCTTAAGTGATGCATACAATGTCTAAACTGATGCACACACAATTTTTGTTTTGAAATCCTTTATCTGTGGGTACTAACACAAACCTTTACATAGATTAGGGCAACGACTCAAGAGAGGGTATATTTAAACAAGTTGTGGCTTAACCCTGGTTGTGCACTAGTCACTAGTCCAAGGAGGGATGACCATGATCGAGAGAGAGATCCTAATACCTCTATCCTAACATATCATACTTTACTTATGAGTTACATACCTACCACCCCGTGGCTACTATAGAGGTTTCTCCTATCTCCATGGTGGGGGTATAACTCCTCAAAAAAGTATCATTTTTTTAAACAAGGTCTTATCTATGACACCGTCTTAACTAAATTAAGCTCTAAGGAGTTAGCATATGCAAGCAACAACGTTCAATAACTCCTTAGAGTAGATTTCGAAAAAGACACCCAACTGACAAAACCCTTTTCCAAATAATTTTGAAAACACAACAAAAATTTCTAAATTAATTCACAGAGAGAGGGTTTTGAGCCCCTTCCATCCTTGGCTGAGAGCCCAACATCATCATCTATCTTGTCTCCCCCAGAATTAGAACTTAAGCCTCTGCCGAGCACTCTTAAGTATGCATTTTTGGGAAAGGGGGAGACCCTTCCTGTGATTCTTTCATCACACCTTTCGGTTGAGCAAGAAAAGAAATTGCTAGAGGTGTTGCATGGAAATAGAGAAGCGATTGGGTGGTCGTTTGCTGATCTTCGGGGGATTGATCCCTCATTCTGCATGCACCACATTGATACTAATGAGAAGCATAAGCCAATTAGAGACATGCAGTGACAACTTAACCCTAACATGAAGGAGGTCGTGAAGAAGTAAGTTGTCAAGTGGCTCGATGCCAGTATTATTTATCCCATATCTGATAGTCAGTGAGTCAATCCAGTACAGGTTGTTCCCAAAAAGTTTGGTCTCATTGTGGTCAAGAATGAGAAAGGGGAAGAGATTCTGCAACAAACCACTACAGGGTGGCGTATTTGTATCAATTATAGGAAATTGAATGAGGCGACTCATAAAGATCATTTTTCTCTTCCTTTTATCGATTAGATCTTGGAGAAGTTGGAAGGCCAGAGCTATTATTGTTTCCTTGATGGTTATTCTAGCTATAACTAAGTCACAGTTCATCTAGAAGACTAGGAGAAGACTACCTTCACCTGTCCGTTTGGCAACTTCACATTCCGTCAAATGCTGTTTGGGCTCTGTAATGCCCCTACAACTTTTTAAGGGTGCATGGCATCCATATTTTTTGATATGATCAAGGATGTCATGGAGATTTTTATGGATGATTTCTCTGTGTACGACTCTTTCTTTAAAGATTATCTTCATAAGCTTTCACGTGTGCTTCAGCGATGTAGGGAGACAAATCTTGTGCCATCCTGGGAGAAGATTCATTTTATGGTGTCGAAGGGGATTGTTTTAGGCCACATTGTTTCCAACTGTGACATTAAGGCAGACCACACAAAAGTTGAGTCAATCGCAAGGTTGACTCCCCCCCTCAACTGTGAGGCAAGTACGATCATTTCTTGGGCACACTGGATTTTATAGGCAGTTTATTCGAGATTTCAGTAAAAACTCCAAACCGCTATGTGCTTTGTTGCAAAAGGATGTGCCTTATACTTTTGATACAGAATGTTTGCAAGCGTTCGAGACATTGAAAAATGCCTTGGTTACTGCTCTTATTTTGAGGTCGCAGGATTGGACATTGATGTTTGAGATCATGTGAGATGCATTAGACTTCGCTATTGAGGTTGTTCTGGGTCAAAGAATCGATAGGAAGCCGTATGTTATTTACTACGCGAGTAAGACTTTGAATGATGCCCAAATAAATTATACAACAACTGAAAAGAAATTACTCACTGTAGTCTTTGTCCTTGACAAGTTTAGATCTTACTTGCTGGGGTCTAAAGTAGTTATCTACTCGGACCACGCCACATTAAAATATTTACTCAGTAAAAAAGATACTAAACCCCGGTGGATTCGGTGGATCTTACTGCTACAAGAATTTGATATCGAGATTCGAGATAAGAGGGGTAATGGAAATATAGTAGCGGATCATCTGTCACAGTTGGTTGTGAAGTCTGGTTCAGATAAAGCACCAATCAATGACTCATTCCCGAATGAACAACTTATGGCAGTGAAGTTTGCGTGTTGCCTATGGTTCACAAACATTGTTAATTATTTGGCGATTCGACAGATATCAGTGCACTGGTCGAAGAATGAGAGAGATAGATTTTTTGTGCAAGTAAAGTATTATTACTAGGACCCACCAAAGTTGTTCATGTATTGCATCGATCAGGTAATTCATAGGTGTATCGCAGAAGATGAGGTTCAGTTCATTCTAACTTTTTGTCATTCCCTTGCGTGTGGAGGTCATTACAGCAGTCGAAAGACTACGACCAAGGTTCTTTAGTCCGGATTCTATTGGCCAACCCTTCACAAGGATGCATATGATTTTTGCAAGTCCTGTATTCACTGTGAGCAGATAGGTAGTATGTCGCGACGAGATATGATGCCTTTGCTCTCGATCCTTATTGTTGAGATTTTCGATGTCTGGGGCATTGATTTTATGGGCTCATTTCCTCCGTCATTTGGTAACCTGTATATTCTTGTAGCAGTGGATTACGTGTTCAAGTGGGTGGAGGCCGTGGCAACCAAAACCAACGATCATAAAGTGGTGATTAAGTTCATTAAGCACAATATTTTTAGCTGGATGGGATGCCACGAGCGATTATTAGCAATGGCGGAAAGCATTTTTGAAATATGTAAGTAGCTGCTTTGCCGAGGAAGTGCTTTGTACATCACAAGTTTGCCACACCATATCACCCACAAACCAGTGGTCAGGTTGAAGTGTCTAATAGGGAGATCAAGATAATTTTAGAGAAAATAGTCTGTCCAGACAAGAAGGATTGGTCGTTGAATTTGGATGATGCACTATGAGCCTATCAGACTGCATTCAAGACTCCCATTGGAATGTCTCCTTACCACCTGGTTTTTGGAAAAGCATGCCACCTCCTTGTAGAGCTTGAGCATCGAACATTTTGGGCAATCAAGAAAATGAATTATGATTATGATCAAGTAGGGAGAGAGCGCCACTTGCAGTTATCTGAGTTAGAAGAACTAAAAAATGATGCATACAAGAGTGTGAAGATTTATAAGGCTCGCACCAAGATATTTCATGACAAAGATATCAGCAAGAAGATGCTCGAACCCGGTCAGAAAGTTTGGCTCTTCAACTCTCGATTGCAGCTATTTTCAGGGAAATTGAGGTCAAAATGGGATGGACCATATGTCATATTGCAGCTTTTTGCATCTGGAGCAGTGAAAATTCAGGATCCTCACACTCAGTTCAAATTCAATGTGAATGGACAAAGATTAAAGCATTATATTTTTAGAGACCCACAATTGGAGGATTGCGACATCATTGACCTCATTGATGAGTGAGGATGGCATGATGATTGTTGTAAAATAATCAGCATAGGGACTATTTTTGATTCGTGAGTTTTGTTTGCTTGTCATTATTATTATTATTTTTTATTTTATCTTTCTTGTCATATTGAATATCATTGGCATTTTATTTGATCTTTTAAGCTAGATTGTATGCAGTTTTAGATCTTTGAGGACAGTTGGACGAATTGAAGGATCTACAAGCCAACAAAAAATAAAGCATCAGAGTGTGCATTGTGGTGGTGCGTGGGCGCACAGAGGACCTTCATATCATATCAGGTTGTATTGCTCCTTCTCTTTTATTAATTATTGTTGTCAGCATGTATTATTTGTTCTTGATATTAGCAATAGTCTAAGCATGAGGGAGTGTTGTTGAGGACAACGTTAGTTTAAGCATTGGGGGGAGAATCTTTTTAAATTTTAGTCCATGTGTTCATATTTAAAAAAAAATTCGCATAATTGAGGTTATAAAATCAATTTTTAGCTTTGTATGGAGCGCTAGTTGGAGGAATTAACATATTTTAATAATTTTAAGCCCCATAGAGGATTTTTTTTGAAAACCAAGCTAAAATGCATATTTTTGTATGTAACTTTCAATAAAAAGATAACATAAGAATGTGTAACACCTAAGTGAAGTTCTTGTATAATCATGTTTGACCTTGTGAAATAAAAGTAGTGAAAAAATGAGAAAATGGCAAGTGCAGTTGCTTTGCTTTATCCAGTGCACTCATGTAGTGGGGTGGAGGTATAATTGATTTATTTTCACTCTATAAACACGAGCCACTAGGTGAATGAACACCTTACCTAGTTGACATCAATAAGGCCTATTGTGTTTGAGTAAGTAAGCTTAAAGGGTGTTTACACCTAGTACCCTAAGGCCAAATGGTCTGGGAGCTATCAGCCCAAAGCTCGTTACGAGAATGCAGTAAAAAGTCTAATAGGCATTAACATTGTACAAGGCAGGGGCTACACAAATACTACTGATATTCCAAGCCTAATAGCGTGAAGGTTGTTGGGGTTGAGATAGATGTAGAGCTCATTACGAAAAAAAAAGTGAATGAAAGAAAGACACTGCCTTAGAAAAGAAAGAAACTCATACAAAAATTATACAAAGCATGAATGAAAGGGCGTTGGCATAATTATGTTTGATTTTCTGCTATTGAGATGTAAATTATTGCAAATTTTAGTGAGGTTTAAAAAAAAAAATTTTATTTGTCATTAACAAATTTATTTCCATTTCTTCATATAACATAACTCGGCATTATATGTTGATGATGTTAGAGATATGTTTAAACCTGTCAAGACATGAGATCAAATAAAGCCTTTAATTTGGAAGCTTTTGATACAATCTTCAAACATCTGATCAATTGTTTTGAATGTTGAGAGGCCCAACTCTTGGACCTTGTTAGTGTCCATGCTGTGAGGCTTGTTATCTCCTAATTGTTCACCACACCTGCATTATTATTATCATCATCATTATCATGTTTGCCAAGAAATGTTTGAAAAACAAAATCATCAATATCAATAACTACTTATTTACAAAAACTGACTCAGTCCTGAGTTGATTCTTTTTTTTTTTTTGAAAGAAGACTCGATCCTGAGTTGATGACATCTCACTTTTTTGGCAATTTCTGGTAAAATAAAAATAACCATTTACTTTGGCCACATGAGCTCATGTCAAGTTGCTTTGATCACCAATTTTGCCTTTGGCCAAGTGACTAGGTAACCAGTTTGATCCAAAGGAGACCTAACGTTGGGCTCAGCTTGGTTGGACTCCTTAGGAATGACACATGAAAGGCTTTAGCTCTTCACGATTAAACTGGCTCAAAGCAACCATCAAATGGGTGTTTTTAGCAATGAATAGATTATGCAAGTTAGAAGGAAAAAAACATCCATAAAGGCGTGAGATAGTGGAGGTGCATGAAGATAACCGTATGTGTTTGGTGATCTTAACATGAATGGAGAAGACTTCCAAGGGAATGGTAAGATGGTGATTAACTACTGAAGCCAGAGAGAGAGAGAGAGAGAGAGATCATACTTGTCAGCAATCGGGTAGCATGGGTATTTGGCCTTGAGCATTGAGACTACATCAGACCAGTGTGAGACAGAGCTCGAGCATATGATCCTTCCATACGCCCTTGTATCCTCCATGGCTAGCAGATGGCATGTTACTACATCGTCCGCATGCACAAACCCTATGGTGGTGTTTGGGTATTCTCCATTGTTTGATCCTGACATTACAATCAATTTTTCAATCTCTCTTTGATGCAAATCAGATATCAGATTCACGAAGAAACTATGCTGTGAACTATACTTGGGCTATCAAACTATTAGGGAAGAGGATTGAGAGAGAGAGAGGGAATAAAGTTTAGAAGAATCCATCATATTACAAAACCTCAAAATAAAGTATTTATACTTGAAAAGAAAACTTTAATCTTACGATGGATTTCAGATAAATGCAAAATCCAAACATATGCAAATAAAATATAGAAAACAAATAGACCTAAATTAGATCCAAATAAATCTTTTTAGACCTGAACTTCATGCTGTTTCGCTCCTGCATCATTCTTCCCAGGTTGGACAAGACTCACCCTCAAGTTGAGTCTTGCTTTTGCTTCTTCCACTTCCGTTCAATAGCTACAATCCACCGGCCTAATGCGACTTCACGTGCATGTGAACCCCTATGCATAGGTCTGGAGGGTTTGCTAGTAGTGGGATCTGATCCAAAGAGTATCCAAACAAATACAAAATGATGATTCGATCTTCTGGTGGCTGGTGTAGGAGAGTGTCAAATGGACTTTCATGGAAAACATAGACCAAACTAGGAGTATCCAACTTAAGATGCACATGGATCCAATTAAAACCAATCAGATCCAAGTTAGGCTTAGTTTGATTCAAACAGATTACGATAGGTCCAGGGTCAAATGAGTAGGTTAAATTTTTAATATGAGTTCGTTTTAAGGATTGCTTACGAGATAAATGCATTGGGACATGTTTTAGTGAGTTTAAGGTTATTGGGTCATACTGGATCTGTTTAGATCGTTTTTTGGGTAAAACTGGACCCAAACATGTCAAGTATGGCTAAACTAAAGCAAGAAGACGGTTGTGTTCTTTTGAATTGGTTTTTGGTGCTGGTCAAGAATGGAACTTGAGAGCAAGTGTGGTGAACCGAACCAATTTAAGTTTGGACCGGTTCTTTCCATCCACCACCTGCCCATGATGAAAGGGAGGCAAGGGATGGTGGACTTAGGGCTTTAAAAACCCTCCACTTCCACTATACATGGAGGAGCACCGAAAGGGCCGGCCGTTGGCGGCCATGGCTACCACCGGTCAAGGTCGGCTGATCGTATCCTGGCCGATGGTTTGTCCATCGATGGCTGGTTGACTGGTCCTCTCAAGAGAGGGAAAGGATTGGACGGATGGGTGTAGATGAGGGTTTGGTTTGGCAATCCATTGCCCTCTACCATGTTGGATCTATGTATTGGATCTAGAGTATGGTTATTGGGTTTCACAATGGCATTCCATGGACCCTTGGTGTGGGGGTGGTTATTGAAGAGTGGGGTATGCTTCTTCGTAAAGAATGGTGAATCCCCTGCATTAGGTAGTGAAGAAAGTGAACAGGAAAAACAGAAAACAAAAATTAGAGAGCTCTTCGTAGAGGGGATCATCACCAGGACGAAGGGGGTTGGAATAGCTTCAAGAAAGAACATTAGGTGACACACAGATAGATGTTTGATTTCTCCTTCAGGTTCACATGCCCCACCTTCAATGTTCACACCCTAAACCAAAATCAGGAACCCAATCAGGGTTCCAACAGTGGTATCTACGAGCATCGATCAAATATTGACGATTGTTGTTGTTGTGTTGATCCACACCACTGCACCAAAGCCCCCACTCCATTGAACCTATAAACGAAAGGAAAAGTGTTTGTAGAGAAAAGGTGCAGGCAAAGGAGGGAAAACGTTTAGGAAGGGTCAACAAGTAACGAGGTTAGGTGGAGTCATAAGATTTTTGTCTCTTCTAGTCGCATTTGGGGTAGTATCTTTTTGTTTTCTTCCCCCACACTGACGAACCCCGTACTGCGAGAGATAAAGAGGCCTGGCGTCTCCTGTAATGCAACCAGAACTTCTTGAAGATGGAGGTCGCAGTGGCCAGGACGCTGGCGATGACGACCAATGGGAGCGGAGGTCATACTTGAAGGCGATGGAGGTCATACTTGAAGGCAAGGCGGGCCTAGAGTGAAGGCAGAGGATGGTGATGGCATAGTCGGAGCGGTCCGCTGCCCCGACGAGGTACTCTTTAACCTGCTAGATTTTGGCTCAAAGCCTTCTTTCTATTTTTTTTTCAAATTAGAGATTTAAGAACCGTAATCTAGCCTCCAATCAGGGCTTCCAGAAACCATAATCTGACCCTATTCGATGGGGCTTTTGCTCCTTTGTCCACCCTATGCACAAACTAAGACAAAGTGAGGGATATAGAGACAGAGGGAGAGAGAAACCAATAGAGAGAGTGAGAGGGAGGGCCTATCCTATGCCTGGGTCGCCGGTGGGTTCATTGGAGGCACTGGCGACGTCAATCTTCTTCTTCTCTATGCCTTCTTCTTCTTTGTAAACTAAGAACTTGGGGGGAGAGAGAGAGAAAGGGATTTAATCGAGATCAGAGAGAGGATCATCGTTGTGGCGTGACCCCTCGTTGTTGGTGACGCTATCGTCGGAGTCGCGCACGTCGGTGGCCAAGCACCATGGTCAGAAACCACTCCTCTGGATGCTCCCTATCGATGCTGTCGTCGGTGATGCCACCCTTGCTGTGCCATCTATGGTGATGCCTCCCCCGTTGTTGTGCATTATCACCGGCCGATGATCGGCCAGCAACCTCGGCGGATGGGTCGAAACTCCCTGAGCTTTTAGGTAGGGCATTTGGTATTTGTTGCCTTTTGCAATGAAACCCTAATGCCTCTCGTATATGCCCCTTTGTTTTAAAGTTTGTAAAAAGAACCTTGGAATAATGAAGTTTTTGTATACTAGTGGTTAATATATGAAATATTCAAGAATTGGTTTTTTTAAGAGGGTATATGCAAAAAGACGATTGATATTATTATTTTTGGCAAAAGTGGTTATTATTTTACTTAACAACAAAAGAGCTGATAATTGAACCTATAAAATTTTCAGAGGTTTCCAGAATTATTAATTTATTGTGTCTTATTTGACAAAAAAATGATATCATTTGATGTCCATTGAAATTGCTTAAAGTTTAATATATCTTTTTCCAAGATATGATGATGGGATGCTACATGTGCATATTATTTGATTCATTGGAGTATCATTATTTGAATATCCAGACCAAATAATGCCATTATACTTCTGTCACTCATTTGGTTTTTTCTTCCTCTTTAGATTTCGTGTGGCATTAAAGATGGTAAATTTGTTTTTCAGGCAAATTTGATAAGGATATAACTTCACATCTGATTTTTGAGAAGAATTATTTACACCCTTGAATAAAAATGGTAAAATTATCATAAATAGTTTGATTTTTAGACGAATTTGATAAGGATATAACTTATTTTCTTAGATTTTCTTGTTTTAACCCTTATATTTGTTTTTTTCATAACACAGTTCTAAATCTAACGTTTGACTATGAATTAAAATCTTATAATGAGTTTTATCTTATTTTAGACATGTTAGACCTAGTTGTATATGTTTTTTATTTATTTAATATTAGATAGTGAAAACTTGCCTTAAAGTGAGAGTAAATAAATACTTCTTTATGGGCAAGTGGGAGAATGTCAATAATGTGCCTATAAAGTTAGTAATTAATTATAGCTTATTGTGAATTCAATTATTGTCAGTATTGGATCTCTACCTTGATAAGGGAGAGTTTGGAGATTTTGGTTCATATTAATGGTATGAGTTTCATATTTTATAATGTTGTATGATATGTTTAACAAATAGTTTCGTTTTTAGATCTTACTCATACATGGATCTAGTTTGATTTAGATTTGTAAATAGATCTATGGATTTGCATTTAGAGTAACATGAATATAATGAATATGAATGTATATCTATGATTGGAGTTAGATGCATAATGATTGTAACTTGGCATTTACTTCAAATTGAATACATGTTGATGTATGTGTAATATACTGTTTTATCTTTATATAAAAGCTCTTGTTATGGGTATGATAACACATAGTATTGTTACTAAGACATGTTTATCATACTATATGAATGATTCATGATACATGTGTTGTACAAGGTTTATTATATTTCATTATACATATCTTTTGGCATTAGGAAATTGAGAAGTGACATATTTTTGTTAAAGTTAGCCATAAGAGCATGATAATTGATAACTATGATCATAAAATCATACTCTTACTGATATATATGTAGAAACATGTTTTATGGATAGTCCCATGTTAAATAGCTCTTAAAATTGTTTTATTCATGAACATGGTGTGGTTGGATAAGTGAATCTTGATATAGTGGATCGAAATAAATACTAGAATTCATGTTTATATCAACAACTTGATGGGACATATATTAAAATGAAACATGTTTGATTGATTTAAGAATTAAATCAAGATTAGAATATTGATAATTTATTTCTTTTTTTTTTGTTTAAGACCAAACATGATTATCTTGATTTTTTTTATGGATCTTGATTATCTCATCCATGTTTAGATCATGAAATGGTCCATAGTGTATAAGTCCAAATTGAACTAAACATCAAAACTTTAAAATTAAAATAACACTAATGTGTGCTGAGCTCCAAGTGTTACTCTATTTGATACATTATGAATCTAAAAAGCCTTAGATTTTGTGCTTGAAAGTGCATGACATGATTGAATTGTAAAATGCTCTATTAAATCACATCAACTATTATAAAAGTGAAAGTAATATTCTTTCTACTTGGAATGCTTCCAAAATGAGAAAATTACATAGAGATTATAAATGCATGTTTTTTAACATATTTTGAATACAGAATAACATGCACTCATGTTTTTTCGACAAAAAATGAGTTTGGACATATAGGTCCAAAGTTTATATGTTGATGTAAAGAATCATTCTGTAAAATTAGAGCATGACTCTGAATGTGCATGCCTAGAAAGAAATATATTCAAGTTTCTCATTATATTCATGAAATGTAACACTTGAGAATTTTTGATAATTTTTTGAGAAATAAAGATAAAATTCATATTACAAGTTTTGTTGAATTTCAAATTGGATTTGAAAAATTGCAATTCTAATATGTGGATTTCAGTTTGGATAATTTTAATTTTGGTATTTAGATCTCAAAATGGATTTAAAAAATGGTAATAGGATCCATGGGGTGAGACGCCCATTGGATGTGGGCTCTCTTGGATCTTGGAGTCCAAGATATGGACTCAAGCTAAGTTAAACAAGATGAGACGTCCCCACCTACTTTCCTATTCCCTCCTACTTATTTAATTAGCTAGGTTGACGTTCTTAGTTAATTAGAAATCTTAATTGTTTTCTTAAGAAATTAGAAATCCTAATTAGCTAGATTTCTTAATTATTTTCTTAATTGGTTAGGAGTTCTAATTAGCTAAGTAACATGAATGAGTTCCTTAATAAATTAAGAATCTTGATTAGAAAGGTTTGATTGGGAAATTAGGAGATTGCTTGAGGAAAGCTTTAAAGAGAGGCCTTCATCCTTCTCTTCCACACACGCCCTATTTCTCTCTCTCTTTCTCTTTTTTTTATTCTATCTCTCTCACCCTTCCTTCTTTCTCTCCCACTCTCCTCTTTGGAGGAGAACACCATTGACGTCTGGTGTAGCCGCATCTATATTAAAAGTATAACTGTGATAGAGGGAGTTGATCAAAGACTACACTTTCAGGAATATCATACGCAAGTCCAATGATTTTGAGGTAGGTACACTATAACTTTGTATGTGTGTATAATGCTAAGATACACGAGCATGGCATGTGATGATCTCTGTATGCGTATCAGCATATACATCACCTTAAATTTATATAAGGTTTTAAAACCTAAAATCCTTTTTTGAAAGTTGATTTTATGATTTTTCTAGAGAAAATATATATCTTGAAAACGACTAATCTTGGATGTTAGATTTATGTTATGTATTCTATTTTTGTATTTATAGTATGATTAAATATTTGTATATATGAATTTGATGTGTTTTTTATGGATTTAAAATTGTTGGATAGATTTTCTTGATGATCTTATTGAAAATCATGAAATTCTTGGTTGGTTCTTGAAAAACTGTATTCTGTTCTATGTATTTTAATGTAACCATTCAGAATGATAAATTTGTTTCTCCCAAACCATAAACCCATAAATTTTAAAAATTTGTGAAGATGTTTCATACATATGGAAGTAATCTTAGATCAAATCCCAAACTCAGATGAGTCATAGATTGAGAGATATGCCCTCTGCAAGTCGCTACAAAAATTATGTCCTGACAGTGAGTATGTGGAGACAAAATATTTTATAAAAATTATATATTTCAGAATTCTCATGATCAGTGGCTGAGATTTTAAGGTGTGTTAGTCTAGATATAGAAGAACATACATTTAAAATCTTAGAGATTGATTCCTCATGACTTGAAAACAAAAATTCACATAAGACAATCTAGAATCTGTCATTTCTTGGAACATGTTTTGTCAAATAACAGAAATAATATATATTACAAGACTTTTAGCTCTTTATTGAAATTAAATTAAATTTTTGGGTTTTGGTGGGCTTGAATCAGACATGACAAGTCACCCACAATAAAAATATCAGCTTCTAATTCTTCCTGGACTATTTATAACTAATTTTTCATTAGAGAGACAAAATTAAATAGGATTGTTCTGTGAACAAAAATAGTCTGTGTTCTAAAAATTTTATCTCATTATCTGTAATGAGTTAAGGTCTGAGTTTTTGCCTGTATGCATGTAACATAAGAAAGAACTTTCAGTTAAAATTCCAAAGTCTAGATTGCTCTGTACGATTTATGAAAGAGATTCTATTGACAAGTAAGTTATCAATCTCAAGTTAGTGGATTGCATGTTTGAATGCATGAGATAGTTTTAGAAGTGAACCAGATGAATATGACATGGTTCTAGAAGTGAATCAGATGAACATATGACATACTGATGTATAATATGTGGGTCTATTAAGGCATGATATTCATGCAATCTGTTATAAAAATCTTTTTTAATGTAAAATTTTAAATTTTATCATGATATGATAATGTGCAACATGATGTTATTATATGCAACATGATATTATGTTAATATACAATAAGTCATAAAATGCATGCATGCACATGTGAATGTTCATGAATGAGCAAATGGTTTAAAAGAACTAATGTGGTATCATAAGTGCACAAATATGTTATGTGGCATATGTCATTACGATCGCCGAGTGGATGATCCTGAGTTCTAATACCACTTGATGTAAATCCGTTACCGAATTCGTGAAGAAACTACACTATGAACTACACCTGCGCTATCAAACTATGAGGAAAAAAGATTTTGAGAGAAAGAAAAAGAGAGAATCAATTAAAGTTTAGAATAATCTATCATCAAAGTTAATTACAAAACCTCAAAATAAAATATTTATACTTGAAAAGAAAACCCTAATCCTACGATTAATTTTGGATAAATCCAAAATCCAAATAAAATGCAAAAATTATATGAACCTAAGTCTGATTCAAATGAATCTTTTAGGCCTGGACTTCACGACGTTCCACTCCCCTCCCCCTCTCTCTCTTCTATAAGATTAAAAGAATTTGTTTCACTTTTATCAATTAAAATTATGAAATTACTCACCAAGCTTCGGGTGTTTGCTTAATCCAAACTCATAGACCTATTTTCTATAGCATAATTAGTATACATGTATTAAGTGAGGCATGTGTTTAGTTGCATATTTAGAGTGATAAAAATTGACAACTCATATTACACCAAAACTTGGTGAAAAAATCAAGGTTTCTCATTAATCAATTTAATCCAAAGCATGGTTTTTAATAAATAAGCAATGACAAATACATTTATAGGTTAAGATTAAGGAAACCACATGCAACTATATTATTTTAGAATAATTTAACATGGTTTAGGACATAAAGACTTTAGGATATATATATATATATATATATATATATATATATATATATATATATATATATATATATATATATAGAGAGAGAGAGAGAGAGAGAGAGAGAGAGAGAGAGAGAGAGAGAGAGAGAGAGACCTTTTAAGATGGCAAGAACCATGAGAAGGGTGCTGGTGGGCTGCGGTGAAATCAACGGACCAACAACAAAAGATGGGTTGACCACTACCAGATCAATGCCTTCTTGACTAGCCAGCCTCCATGCCTCCTTTTCTGCTAGCGTTTTTGCATATGCATACCACAACTTAAAAAAATACACAAATTATGTCAAAACAATATACATACACTACCGCATGCTCAATAACCAGAAGGGAAGAAAAGTTACTCCAAAATAGTAACACTTGGAATGACTCACATTGTGGTGCATGCAATAGTCTGGGTCACTCCAATGTGACTCGGTCAAAGGTGAGACTAGGTGCACATCTGCGCGATAGCGGATCGCCGAGCAAGAAGATGTGAGCACTACTCTCTTGACAGACTTGGACCTCGAACACGACTTCAACACGTTGACTGTGCCCTTTATGCAAGGATCGATCAAGGCCTCCTGTAGTGGACCGGGTGTGGTATCCTTAAGCCATTGGCACATAAATATCTTGCACGTACATGTGTAATATGGGAAGAACAGTGACACCTTAAAGGTTAGGCTACCCTGCATTGTTGTGCTACCAGTTGTGCAAAAACAGTTGCAATTCAAAACTGACAGCAATCCTTCCTAAGGGATTGGGTATTGGTGACCCCACAGGGGGTTTGCCTCGCAGAGGAGCGGGCCCATTAAGTGACCCAGTTCTCGCCGAGGGTTCTTAATCATTTAGAAAAAAGAAACAAATAGCAATCAGTGAAGTAAATTTTGGAAAGTTAGCTGGTAGAACTTTGTACATGAAAGCAAGAGCCTGCCATTCCCCATTTCCCAAACCTTATTCATCAGACAATCATTAAGGCTCTGTTTGGGAGCCTTGCATTGGGATGGAAATGCCATGTTCATGTATTGTCATAGTATGGTGCTACCAAAATATGATATTGGAGATTTACATGGTTAAACATTCAGGCTTACCAGTGATGGAAGATCAAAAATCCACTAGCAAAGATAACACGCAGACGAGATACAGAGCTCTCAAAACCCTAATCTCAATGGAGAAAATCCAAAACTCTCATATCCAACTCTCAAAAAGAGGTGTATGCTATATGACAAAGGGCATGAAACCCTAACAAGTGCAAAAGAGAAAATTACAAAACTAGACAGGTTCATACCACAGAGGTGAAAACCCGATTCAAAATTCCAATTGTACTGTGACAAAAGTATTTTTGAACTTGATCATGAATCAAAACGGGTTCAAAATTCAAGACACCAGCAAATCACAAGAACTCTCCTTAACCAATAGCATGTCTGGGTTTTGAACCTGCAACGTCCCACCACAAAGAGACGTGCACAGACGGCTCCTACCAACCACTCGAAGCCCCCCATTGGTTCTGTTCAGCATGTTTTGTTTTACTATAGGTCAGCATTCAATATGGCCCACGTGTCACCTGATTATTTAATTTTTATTTTTTTTATAGAGAAACCTGTCTTGGCATTCATTCATCTCCTTATTGGAAATCTTGGCAGACTTATTATGTTCCATTCTACATATTAGGTTTCCTAAGATATGCAAGTTGCTTGAGTCCATTAATCAATTAGGCAACTCATTGGATTTAGGTTGCAATTGAACATCATGTGACATATGATCAAGTTCCTAAAGTCTGATGTAAGGGTATGAGCGTTAAGGGTGTAAATGTGCCGGGTATGCCTGACCCGACCCAATGTCCTGAACCACGTAGGTCCAACTCAACCCAAAGTCCTGAATAGATTAGACCTGACCCAACCCAGTCTTGATAGATCAATGGGTTTGGGTCGATTCTGAAATATAGACCCACTATAAAATTACATTGTTTTCACTTTCAGGTAATAAAAATACAAACCTGAACCCGTTTCCACCTGACCCATTTTTTATACGTGACTGGATGATTCTATGAAATCTGTACCCGGACAGACCCGAATCTGTTTATACCCAATAGGCTGTCGTACCCAAGCCAAACCCAAACCAGTTTAGGAGCCAACCCATCACCAGAATGGGTCAAAACCCAAACTCATTTCACAACCTATTTGCCATCTATTCTTGTAAAGCAACATCATTGACATGGATTCAATGAGTTTTTTTTTTTTATGATAAATAAATTATATATAATGGGTTAATCTGACCTTAAACTAGTTGTATTTAACATTAGATGAATTCAACCTTATGAAAATAATTAAAACATCCTTAAAATAATGGCATTTAAAAAATTCAAGGTTATTTTTTAGGAATTAATATAGGTCTTTTGGGTTAGGCTCATCTCCCATTAACCTATTTTTGGGTCTGGGTTAGGCTCGTGTCTAGTCTTTAAACCATATTGAGAATTAATCGGTCTCTTTAAAACCTGACCTACGTGTATCTGACTAATTTATACCCAAAACCATTAACACATATGGGTCTACAATTTCATGAAAACTTGTATTCAGACCTGAATCAAATTGGTCCGAATTCAGATCTAATCGCCAGGCCCAAACCAGAAACGGACCTGACAAAGCCATACCCAACTCCAACCCAACCTCACCCGACCCAGTTACACCCCTAAATGAGCACCACAATGTGACCAACTTCGTGGACTCCAAGAACATTATAACCATGACTGCTAGTAGAACATCTATGTTTACAAGCTTGGTTTTTTACACACCTACTCATGGGAAATCCCTTATCTTTTGGGTCACCCAGAATGGAAAGTACCCCATGGGAGAAGGTGTGACTATATTTTCATAGGAAAATGGGGTTTTGCATTTAATGAGCGGACCCATCACCTCTTTCTCATGGGGGCATTCGTTTCACCCTCTGTGAGAAAGGGGCCCCTTTCTTACGATAGAGTACCCTATGGGAGGAGGTGTGAGAATTCTATATAAGACTGCCAACTTACACTAAGATAAGACTTAGGCTGGTTAGAGCTCACTTTGCATAAGTGCAACAAATTGGTTCCACTCATCCCAAAAGTCACCCCTATCTTCATACCCCTCCTAGGGATTTCATTAATGCAAGTTGCTATATCATCATTTATTGAATGCTGACATTTAAATTGGAGAAATCCAACTTGTGTGCAGGATTTTTTGGCGATGCAAATATCAATGGTTGACAAAGTAAAATTTTTGTAAAAAATAGTATTTTTCGTCAAAAATTAACCAAGGGTCGATTTAACCTCCTTGCCGAATCCATCTATAGGGTCAGATTTGATCAAAACAATTTGCATTATAAGATTTAAGAAGGGTATGAAGATGGAGGATGACATAGGGAATGAGTGGAAGCTATCTCATAAGTGCATATATATAGGTTTAACCTAAGTGCACCGCTCTTTAGGGACTTGAGTCTTTTGCAGGTCCACAAACAAGGCAAACTAAATTATATTTATAGACCACAACTTCATCAACAGCTTTGACCAAGCTAAGCCAAACGAACATTGACTAAGTCAAAATTTGACTGTACCTATCAAACTTTGTCTAGTCACAGGCTCTCAGATGAATAAGAGTCCGGATGGGATGCAATATGATTGCACAAATATTTGTGCATTAAGCACCTGACAGGCCCAAGATGGAGGGTGATCAGGTGCTTAATGCACAAATATTGGTTCAATCATATTGCACCTGATATTTTCACGATGAATAAGTCGTAGGTTTTTTAAGTTGGGTGCCTGCCTGAAGATTGTTATCGTATGGTACCAAAACAGGAGATGCAGTGTGGAAGACTCCTTCAACTCCATCAACAGCTTCATCAAAGCTACCCTCCACCATGAGATCAGCTTTCACCAGCTTCAATCTCTCCTTGGCCCCGTAGAGATCCCATAGATATCCCACCTTCTCCAAATTACCTGTAGTACAGAAAAGGAGTTCACAGAAACTAGCAACTATATAGCTTGTTTGCTCAAAGCCACAATCGATTAACTCGTGCTCTGTTGGCAGCACCTGTTGGCGTAAAACCTCAAGTGCTCCTTGTCTATCAAGTAGGTACACTCAGCATCGGCCTTGCAGCGAGGCATATGCACCCTGCAGGGTTTCGAACTTGTGACTCCTTTTCAACTTGGAATGACAAGGGTGGCACCCCCTGAATTGCCGCAAGGTCGAAGCTGGGTGTACTCTCCGGTGGGAAACGAGGACCTCAAGGGTTTTACCAACCAGAGGCCAACCAATGTGCAGTCAGTGATGGGAGGGTTTTTCCCTTGGGCGATCCAAAAAAGAAAACTTTGGATGCATTTCAAGCTCGATGTATTCATAATCAAAAGTTGGGTCCGGATTATGTCAACTGGGCTTATGTCCCGTTGGTCCATATCTCAGTAGTTGGTTGACTTGTGATCAGCCTAAAGATTTGGGTGATTAGGGCACAGCCAAGTGCTTTTCGCCTTTGAATGGCAAAGTATCAGAACTAGACCATGCGATCTGGTCGATCGAATCTTGACCAGCATGGACCAGGTTCTGCTGGACCTAGACCAGATCTACTATGTTGACCACTCCTTGTAAACACTTAAGACTTGCTAATTCTACAAATGGTCTGCACGTACTTTGACTTGACTTAGGGCTAGCTCTATTCAACGGTCCAGAGCATAAGATGATAAAGAATGACCCACAAGGCAGTCCACAAAATTTATTGCATTGTACCGGAGCCCAATCAGGCCTGCTCCGGGTATCACTCGCTGAATTTAGAGAGTCTAATCCAGGTTATACACAACTGAAAAAGGATTTAATATACAAAAATCAGGGTTTAAATGATTCGATCTTCATGGTCATAACTAGCCATATCTGAACACCTAGACCAGATCTAGCTATTTCCAAACAAGGTTCAAATACCAATCTCTGCTGGTAGGACTCAACCAAGTCTGACCCCTATCCAACTGATCAGACCTAGTCAATGATGAGTCCACACACACACACACGCACCATGCGAAACATGCTCGACAAGCCGATTTAACCTACACATGCATGCGAATCAATCAGGGTCCAGTTAAACCATGGTGATTACGAACCTGGATCCCGAACTGTGGCCCGGACAATGTAACCCTTCTCCAGCAAGGCCTTGATCAGGTAGGTGGCTATGAAACCAGTGCCACCAGTTACACAAAACTCCCTCATTTCTGTCAGTTCTTTCTCTTGTCTCCAATCTTCCTTCTTTGGAGCCAGGTTTTGAAGTTTTTCTTCTCTCTTAGCCTCCCCCAATTTGTTGCACCGAGAGGATAAGATCATGCCTTTGGGGTTTCTCATGGTAGAACAGCCATGCACTGTACATGTATGAGGGTAGGTTGCTTGTTGGTGATACGTCAGGACTGTGTCGGGTGTGCGAGCTGCCCCGATCCCAAATTTCAGGACATGGGACAAAAATATCAACTCAAATCCAATCCGAATAATCTGTAGTCAGGTTTGAGTTATAATTTTTGTCAGATGTATAACCTGAACCAATCTAACTTGAGCATTTTGTGTTGGTTTTATTGAACATAGTAGGCCCCATTTCTTGTTCTGCCCCATAGGTTTTACGTGTTTTATGATAGATCTGAACCGTTGGATGTGTTTAGCATGCTCGATTTAGTGCGAATCGACTCTTGGATCATGTTTTCTCGGCAAAAAAAACATATTTTTATGAGCCGAGAAAAACTGATACCTTCGTAGCCATTGATTTTGGATCACTACAAAAACCTGTATACTGGTTAGATTGTGGGGATTCAAAAGCCGGTTCCCATTAAACAAAACCTATAGATCACATCTAAGTAGGGATGGCAATGGACCAGGGGAAAGCGGGGCCCGCCGTGCCCCGTTTGGATGGGGGATGAAGGGTATGAAACGGGGATGGAGGTGGGGACGAAGGTTAAAATCCATCCCCGTTCGGGGATGGAGGCGGGGATGGACGTACCCTTTTCCCTGCCCCGCCCCGTCCCTGCCACTATTCCCTGCCTCATCCCCGCCCCGCCCCGCCTCGACATGAAACGGGGATGAAGGCGTGGGTGGAGGTTAAAATCCATCCCCGCCGGAGATGGAGGTTCTAATCTTGAGGCGGGGCCGGGGTGGATACCTTGTCCCCCACCCCGGCCCGCCCCACTGCCATCCCTACATCTAAGGTGTTAAATACAACAACAACAACAACAACTACGCCTTCATCCCAAAACAATTGGGGTCGGCGATATGAACCAACAAAGAAAATCATTATGATCCTTCTCCTCCATTCATTTCTATCCAATGCCATGTCCTCGGTGAGGTTCAAAGCATTCATATCCTTTCTTATCACCTCCATCCATGTCTTCCTAGGCCTACCCCGACCTCTTTTAACTAATATATTTTCCCATTTCTCCATCCTTCTAACTGGAGCATCATTAGGCCTTCGTCGAATATGTCCAAACCACTTAAGGTGTTAAATGTGAGAATAAAAATTAAAACTAAATTTTTTAAAAGAACCCAACGAGACCTAACCGAAAAAGGGCCCTAAGGAACGAATCTCTCTCTCTCTCTCTCTCTCTCTCTCTCTCTCTCTCTCTCTCTCTCTCTCTCTCTCTCTCTCAGGCACCCCTCAATATTTAAAAAAGATATATTTAATGTCTATATGGTGCCTGGACCCATATGACTTAGATGGGTCCAGCCCCCTCCCCCCGCCAACCCACCCCAAAAAAAAACTAATAATAATAAAAACAAAAAAGTTGGGTCATCTGGGCCATTCCTTCTGGACACTAAGAAAATGTGGTTCACGGTGCAAAACTACAATGACTAATATACCCTGACCAAAAATTTGGAATAACATCTTTCGTCGTCATTTGTTGATCTTTCAATATTTCCAAACTCAGACAACCTCTCCAAATATCAAAATATCAAATGCATCTACTCAAGCCAGTTTAATGCATAAAAAGCATGTAAAATACAAAGTCATAAATAGTTTGATGAATTGTTAAAATCTAAAATCTTGAAAAATAACGATGTTTTATAAATATTACTTTCTTAGAAAATATTGAATATGATAAAATCGTGATATTATATATATATATATATATTATTAGAATATGAGAACTACCATATGAACTGGGTATTCCCGATACTTTTTTCGTAAATCTGACCATGTAGATGTTTTTGGCACGGTGAATTTGCGAGGAATCAACTGTTGGATCGTATATTTTCGATAAAAAATATGATTTTTGGATGCTCGAATAGTTATAAAGATTATGAGCTGTTGATTTTAAAATCATAAAAACTCTTATTTATGCATTATAATGGGATGATTCAAGACTTGATCCTTATAAAGCCAATTGTAGATCACATACGTATGGCTAAATTTAAGAGAAATAAATATATGAACAACGTGGTTCACTCGGCAGTTCTCATATTCAAGTGAGTATATATATATATATATATATATATATATATATATAGAGAGAGAGAGAGAGAGAGAGAGAGAGAGAGAGAGAGAGAGAGAGAGAGAGAGAGAGAGAGAGAGAGAGAGAGAGAGAGTGTAATGCGCTGGTTTTACCCCCATTAAGCCCCTTCAAAAAGCATAGTTTTTGGTATTTGATCTATATGTTTTGTTTAGTGAGAACTGGCTTTTGGATCACCAGAATCTGAGGTTTTTCCAGTGCTCCAAACTCAATGGTTATGAAGGCATCAATTTTTTCTAGCTTATAAAAATACATTTTTTCATCAAAAAACATGATCCAAGAGTCTATTCCTACTAAATCGAGCATGCTAAACACATCTAATGGTTCAGATCTATCATAAAACACTTCAAACTATGGGACCTAATGGGGCAGAATGAGAAGAGAGGACCTAATATGTTTAGTTTTCACTCTATATATATTGTAACAACCCCGATTTATAACTCAATTTTATTGTAAAATATATATTTTTTAAAACTCAGCGAAAACATACAAATCGGGATTGTCACAGTTGTCGTATCAAACTATACACTACTAAAATGCAGAAATCATAGTACATCAATATAAATTGAATTAAATAAAGTTTGAATTATTCACAATCATCGAGATATGGAAGCATTCTCAAATACAATGTCAAAGCCAAGACCAAACCCTCTACACACGAGGAACCAAAACCAGTACCTCAACAGATAGTGTGTAAAGTCTAAGAACAGTTGAATAATGTAGGATCACTCAACCTCCTCAGAACCTAAAAATTGTTCAAGTAAAGAGATCAGACAACCCGAGTCTGAGTAGACCATAACATACTTGCATAAATGCATGATATCAAAATATATTCAAATATAGCCTCACACATCAATCATACAACATACATCTTAGCAGACAATAAATATAAAATAATGCTAACAACAAAATAGCAAGTCAACTTAATGCACATTCATTCATGATAAGATTTACAACAGTACAATAAATTATGTACATGCATGAACATTTACATAATTTATGAACATATACGAGATATATGAACTTACCATTTAATAATGTGAGTCTTTTATACATGAGTAAGTTTTTATCTTTAATTTTTATTTTCTTGCTTATATGACGCATGTAATATTCTATCTACATGCATTTCACATTCTTGTTTCACTTACCAATATTACCTCTCTGTGGGTACAATACAGATACTCTCAGTATAAAGGTATGACTCAGAATTGTATATCCAAGCAATTATATCTTATTAACATGTGTGACGCCTAAACTGTGACTACTCTAGAGAGGAAAATATAATTTTTAGAGAGAGTTTTCAATCTCCTGCAACCTGATATATTAGTTTTTTTTCACGAGTCTTACCTACCACACTGCAGACAAATAATGGTACTTCTTCTGGTTACCGACTATGTAGATAGGGAGTCAAAGCATCTTTTCATGCTAAAACAATATCCCCACAGATCCATTAAGTACTATGCTTACTCTCTCAATAAGCCATAAGAGAATTAATTTTATTTTGATTTCTTAATTAACTCTTTTATTAATCGTGTCAATGCAAACATGCAACCACATTAAGAGTCTATATACAATAATATTCATGGCACTCTATGTATACTTTAGATTAGTCACTACCATAAAATTTATACAATGATGCAATCACTATGCATTTTCACAATCAAGGTAGACTAATAATTCATATTTATGTATGCACAATTCAACATGACAAGTATTCACAATTCACTTTAGTTATGCACTTATGCATTTTCAGATCATACTATCATTCAAACATATTATATATCAATTTGTGCATACATTCAATCACATACATATCAATTGCAAATTTTTATATAATTATATATAGCACAAGTATATTCAGACATTGCCAATTTTATTGCCTCATTATGCATACTGTATAATCAGTTTACCTCTACCAAAAATCACAATTCATGCTTCATGTATTGCTAAACATGAATTATCAACTGAAAAAGACTTAGGCATAAACATAAACAATTAAGGTAAATTCAGACCTCTGTTTGCCTATTTTTGTAAAATTAATCAAAAATCACAAAAAACAAATTCAACTTTCATCTTTTTATTATGTATGCTTTAACATATTGAAAAAAAATCGAAGAAACATATATCAAAAATCATTTATACAAAAATTATAAAAATTCTGTAACCACATACTGTTATGGAAAAATGACAGACCAGTTTTTGCAATCTACAGAACTGTTTCCTAATTGAGGATTTTCTGTGGATTTACTGGTAACTCATTTTGCAAAATCTTTTTTACAGTACCTTTTACTATATGTTGGATCAATTACAAATTTTTTATTATTTTATTTGATTTATTTTGAATAGATTTTTTGGGGCTTTCAAAATAACTGGTCAAAACTACCCTGTAACTAGAGCTAGAAAACCTTGCTCTATTATAGTGGGCATTTCTCTCTCAAAACAAATCCAAATAAAATACAATAACATATTAAAATCAAGCCTTGGATGCAAAAAATATCACAATATTTTTATTTATTTATTTTGGATCTGTATTATATGAAAAATGAAATTATTTTAAAAACTAATCAGGTTACAAACGAAAACAACTGTCCAAGTTTATCAAAACTCTTAATGAAATCAAGATCCATAAGTTAAACATAATATTAAAACATGATTCATCACCATAGATAATATTATAACGTGAATACAATAAATACATAATAATATTTAGACCTTTTCATGTTAACCCATTATTAAAATTCATAAATCTCTTTGGTAAAATATAAAACAACATGAATCTAATCTTTAATTCATATTTAACACAAATCATATGGTGAATAAACTAAATCATGATATTTTAGATTGTTGCACACATGATAACATCAATATTATCTTTTCTAACATGATAAAATACATTGACATGCTCACAACAATATGAATCAAACAAAAGAACCATTTTACAAAAATTGATTTTCTCTTTCTGAAACTAGTTTTTTTTCAAAAATATTTTTCTCAAAACAGATTTTGCCAAAACACCGTTCTGGGTTTTTCAAAAATCTTTTTTTATGTAGATCCAATAGCCATAAATGTTCTAGGAATAGATCACATATAGGCCCAAGTTCTGGATCGAAAAGAAGGTAAGCTAATGCATCTTGAAATCAAACACCATGAAAATAAAAATTCCATACTGAAAATGTTTTTTCCGCAATGATACCATTACTTTTTTCTCCATACGTACCTCCTTCCAAACTGGTTTAGACCTTCACCAAGGTAGTTGTAAGTCTCTAATGGAGGTCTGAACTACCACAAAAGTTGGGAAGAAGAAGGAGATGTGAGAAAGAAGAAGGAAGAGATGCACCTTAACTAAAAGAGGTGACTTAAATAGGTCCATAGCGGGAGCGTCCCCTCCTATTGGACTTCTCCCAAACTTTTAGAGATAAAATCTATCTCCAACAACATTAGGTGTGCCCCACTAGGGGGGGCTTTCCTCCTAGAAGGCTCTTTATTGAGTCTTAAACTCACAATAGAACTCCTTACTTAAAAGACTTTCAAAACTATTGGTTTCTTAATTTTTTTTTCTAGAATTAATTCTTATTTTTAATTACAAGTGGGATCCACTAGAGATGGTGTCCCATCCTTTCTAGAACCACTATGATTTAACTGGAGTTCTAGTTTAATGAGGACTCTAGAAGGTAGAGTGGGCCCCACCTAGGTGGCGCCCCTCTAGGGTCTAATTCATGTGATTCATATCCAAAACTTTGGACCGGATCCAATTCAAGTTGGATTGGATCTAGGTACCAAACATTCATTTCAGATCCAATACTCAAAATAAAAATTTATATTCATAAATGAGGTCCAAATCAATATTTGATCGAAATACTAAGGTTTGAATCTGAGTATGACTTAACCTAGATCTATAAAAACCATTGGCCACCTCATGAACTCTTGCGAGCCACCACATAGGTTCATGGCACCCCACTGGGCTGGGCATAACCTTCTGAAACTCATAAGGGACCTAGTTTGAGTTCACAGTATAGCTTGATAAATTTAAAACAACCAAGTTCTTAACCTTCTCTAAGTTGAAAAACCCAAAATAGAAGCCAGTCAATTTTAAAAATTATATTTTTTGAACCAACCTATAACCGAAATCACCAAATCTGATCTCCTACGAGATTTACGGCTCGTAACAGACCTAACTAGGGTTTTATTTCAACTTAGACTCTTGAATTTTGCCTGAATTTAATATAATTTTAACCTAAATTTTACTTGATTTTTTCTCGAATTTAAAAGTTAAAATAAAACAAATTCACATGTATTACATATATATTATATTATGGCCTGCTATATGTGCAATCTAGTGGAAAATTATAGTTACAAGTTGTATACACTCAATCTGATCTGACAAATGTATTCAACATGAATTCTTTACCAAGGATCAAACTTTAAACCATCTTCCTTCAATGTAAAAATATGATTGTTTGAGTTATAAAATTTTTGGTACATTGCGAGCCATTGATTTATGAAGCCCTTGGAAAACCAACTTTTTATTTTCTACTAAAGAAATTATATAGATCACATCTATAATGTTAGATCTACCAAAAAAGTGAAAAATTATGAAAAATAGTGTTCAAAATTTAAAAAGACAGGATCTTATTTTGAAGAAACACAATCCAAGGTATGATTCCTAACAAAAAAAATATGTAACACATTCTAGGGTTGGATTGTATGAAAAAGACATTCTTGACCCTAGGGCACCCTAGGGTATACCAAAACTTAGGAAAAAACATATAATATATATAGGGTAAATATTGTCTACTAATGAAGGTACGGAACTAAAAAGTTCAAAATTATAGGTGCAAGTTGTATTGACTCAATCTAACCATATAGACATGTTCACATGGTTTGTTTGCTAAGGTTCAAGCCTTGGATTGTGCTTTTCTCATTAAAAAATATGATCTTTTGAGTTATTAAAATTTGGCATATTGTGGGTTGTTGATTTTTGGACCCCTTTTGACTTATACTCATTAGGTTCATACCTTCGTTAATAGTCAATATTTACCCATATATATATGCATATTTAAGTGTCATTTCAGCCATTAGATGTCAAAAGATTCAAATTCCGTAAAAGGTGAGTAGGTGCTATATATATATATATATATATATATATAGTTGCACCCATAGGCGTAGCTAGGGGGTGGCAGTCCTGCCTCCCGAAACAGTTAATTTATATATATATATATATATATATATATATATATATATATATATATATATATATATATATATATATATATATATATATATATATATATATATAGTTGCACCCATAGGCGTAGCTAGGGGGTGGCAGTCCTGCCTCCCGAAACAGTTAATTTTTTTTTTTAAAAGCCCAGTCCTAGCCCAGCCCTGATTCCATATGAAATAGATTTTTATCCATTTTTTAGCCCAGCCCTGACTGCAGCAAATAGTTTGATTTGTCCATATGAAATAGATTTTTATTAATAATTGTAGCCATTTTTTATTTTATCTCAAAAAAAAAATTCGGGGGGGGAACCCCCGACTATCACACAATTTTTTTTTTCTACACCCTTGTTTGCCCCCCCTCGCATGAATCCTAGCTACGCCCCTGGTTGCACCTTGCAGAAAGACTTGGTCGTGCGTTCTCAACATGTCATACCTACAGTCGTCGTGCTGACACCATAAAACTGCAAGGCTAAGACCCCTGCCCTCGGGGCCTATGCTAGGCATTTACTTGCAGAGATGGGCGATGCCCATTGAAATAGAACCTTGACTGCCTGTCTATCTGCAAGGCCCCTACCCCCACTAAGTCAAGCCCCCTTGGGACTTAAATATGCATGCTTATTTCCTTAAATGGCTGTACCCTTTTACTTAAATAGCTATGCATGTTTTCCACTTCTCACTTAAATAGTATTTGTTGGGCCTATTTCAATGCCAAGCAATCAAGTAAAAGTTGACTTTTTGGAACACGGGCCTATTTCCCCTCTCTCTCTCTCTCTCTTGCATCCATGGATGGACATGGATGATGGCGTGCTTACACATGCATTCATTTTTCCAAAACACCTCTCATTGGTACCGTCCTCTTATCAGGTGTTGAGATTTTTTTTTTCAATTTCATTTCTTAAGCAACCCTTAACTAAGAAAAAAAAAATACCAAAATGCATCTTGGGTTTGGCTAACTGGGTAGAAGTGCAAATTGACTAAATCCATTTTGTCCTACGATCCAAATCTAATACATTATTATAGTGACAAGCCCTCCTCAAGTTAGCCTCAAAACACAATGCGGCAGGCCTTGCGCCCACTTTGCTACATTTATAGCTAATGCAGTGGAGGTGCAAATGGATCAAACCCAATAGGTATGATCCCAATCTAATACATTTTCCTTTGATACAGATCTTAAAGTAAAATTTAAATGTGTGGTTAGTGTATACGATGGGACAGTCACTTTTTCCTTATCAGCATTTAGATTCATGTTAATGTTTTCTATTGGATCTAAGCCCAATCTGGATCTAGTTCAGTCAAATTGCATATTTAGATGGGAAAAACCTTGCCTTCCAACCATTTTTTAAGCAGATACATTAGTGCTATATAAAATAAAGTACATGGTCAAGCTCGTAAGGGCACTGGCTGCAACCAAGGGTGTGCACCAGGTTGACCTAGCTGACTCGCCAAATCTCCTCCCCAGACGTCCACTGAAGCTACAGTGAGCCCATCGAGATTCTGACCTACCCCACGGACATGGGCGAGGGTGGGGACGACAGTGGGGCCTACAGCATCCGGCTCTCATGTGGGCCCCATGATAAGTACACTCCCAAGGAGTTGCAATGGCCTTGCATACCTGAGCTCGGCCATGGCAAGGGTGTCACCAAAGGGGGCTCCGCTTGTCTGGTAGGAGCAGCTAGTGCACGTCACCTTGTGTTGAGACGTTGCAGGTTCAAAACCCAGTGGTATAATTGTATAACTGGTAGAGGTCTGCCAAACCCCAGCTTGACACCGTCGCCATGTTGGCTACATTCCCAACGCGACGTCACATTGTGTTGGGACGTTGCAGGTTCAAAACCCAGTGGTATAGTTGTATATACTGCCTAGCCCCAACTTGCCTTTCAAAAAAAAAAAAAACATGGCGAGGGTTTTGGGAGAGCCTGGGCAAGACAGGGCTTGTATGGCCGTATGTGATCCACACAAAAAGATCCCCACCATTTGAAGATTTTAACTTGAGAGGTCCACGTAGGATGACTAACCCATTAATCGATAAGAAAATACTCAATCAATGATGACCATCAACCGGTAGTTCATTTTTAAGTTGTGCACACATGGAAAAGTATTCATGGTATCTCTCACAAGCCACCATCTTAATATTTTGTAAGTCTTTAAATAATTTTTTTTAAGCAATGAATATTTTAAATTTTTTAATTATGAAACATAAGCGTCTGCTACCGGCTCTTCATTGGGTGATAAGAAAATGTGCTTAGTATTTTTGCAAATGCCATAAGAGGAGGCATGAATTTGAAAATGGGTGGTGTCTTTTCTTTCATTAAAGATTAAATGGGGATAGGGCGATAGGCCCCATTCCATTTCATTAAGCAAGTTAGAAGGTTACAAATGATCTTCCTTGTAGGAAGCACATCCAAGAGTTGCACTCCAAATATACATTGTAAACATAATGTATGGCAAACCATGCACAACAGCTCAATTGTATGTAATAAAGAAAATCTTACAATTCATACAAGAAAGAAACTCTGAAAAATATTGTTCGATGAGAGCACCATCCTTCCAAAATTATTGATGTAACAATATGGATTGTATGTAATAAAGAAACAATTGCAATTTATAAATGAAACTTTTAAGGGCTAAAGTTTTTTGCACTTCATGAGTAAAAATATCAACTAGAAATTTTGAAATAACGCCATATAGAGCTATTGCATGTCCTAATTCAAACTAAAATAAAAATCATGTGAGTAGAATCTGAGTAGCCGCTTTTCTCCAATTTTGATGACCTAAATAAAAAACAAAAAATTGTTATATTATACCATCAGTAATCATGAAACATAAAACTAGGATCTAACTCATTTTGCATTTTTAATAGGTTTATAAACAATATTTACCAACCAACTAGAAAATATCACACCATCTAGTAGTGCAAAGCATCTTCCATGGGGTCATTATTTGATTCATTACCTGAATGGAAACATAAAAAAAATTCACATGATCTATACTTATATAAATCAATAACAACATATTTACAAAAGGCTATAATGTTTAAAAAAAATAATGGTTAGAGGTTTCACCTGTATGAATTTTGGTGTTTCTTTTCAATAATTTGCAATTGTGTTTGTCATCGTCATTCCCTTTGCAATGATGGCATTTCTTAATGCCTTTTGTGCCTTCTCCAAACTTTATTGAATCCTCACACATTTAGAAGGTCTTGCTTTTGTCATGGGATATGGCAGATGCAACATAATCTTTTCATTTTCAGTTTCACCAATGTAGTTGGGTTTTTTGTCTACATATTCATGGTTTAGCTCTTTGACAATATTCTTGTTTGCATTAATAGCATCTACGATGCTCTTTTCAATATTTTTAGAGTAAGGTAGAAAGCATCTACTGATTTGGCTCCAACATCTGATGAGTTTATGGTTTGATTACTTATAATGCAAAATATATGATTTTTTAATGTCATTAATCCCTTGTACATTGTGACCATCAATTACATGTTTTGTCATGACATCCTCTATTCATCTCTTTGAAATAAAGTGACTTGGCAGTGTTGATATATTGTTCATTATGAACACCACTAGTATATGTTTGCAAACTATGCCAAAAAACTTGAACATTTGGCATGTACAGGTAACCCTAATCTCATATGTATTCAATACTACAATATATTTTTTATAGTTCTTCTTTATATTTTGATAGTACAAACCATATACTATATTCATCTTTCTTTTCCTTTTTCTGCAAAACAAAGATTGCTATCAACAAGTTCTTGAAATTGCTTGAACTATTTATTGGCATAAGTTTATGCTACTTGTATCTCTATGGGTGAACTTATCTTCAAAACATGCTTTGTATGCATTGTTTAATACCCTGTATAATTCATCTTCTCATGCTTGCTTATAGTCACTTTTGCATGTTGTTGAAAAAATTCTTGTAATGTAGTCTTCAAATTCATGTCCATCAGAAAAAGAGTTCATACTCTCACTCATTTGATTTGAACTCATACCTATAAAAAAAAAATATTTTGAAATACAAAGGTATCTATTTTGCACAAATGTCAAATAAAGAATTCACTCATTTATTATTTCTTAATGCAAACTTATCAACGAGTAATTCCCATGATTTTTCAAATTCATCAATACTAGATGAATATATGCAATTCTTGAACTCATCTTTGAATCATTGCCTTTTATACACTTTAGGTAAATTGTCTTTAATTTTCTTTCTTATATGCCAAATACAAAATCAATGATGCATATTTCTAAAAACCTCTGCAATTGCATTTGTTATTGTATGATCTTGGTCTGTAATTATTGAAATTGGATGACATCCATTAATTGCCTCAAGTTAGATATTAAATAACTAAATGAAAGACTTTGTAGTTTCATCATGAATTAAGACAAACCCAAACAAGATAGCTTGTTTATGGTGGTCAACTCCTGAAAATGGTTTAGAGGGCATATTGTAACGATTTGTCTTGTATGTAGTGTCAAAATTAACTATACTGTCAGTCATTAAATTCTTGATTTTGCATTAGTCCCAAAAAATGCACTGTTCTACCTTCTTCATCGATCTCAATTGCATAATAAAAGGAAGGACTTTCTTTCTGTATTTGTTTTCAAAACTCTACAATCACTTTGCATCACCTTTCTTAAGAGTGCTTCATCGAATAGTGATTTGATAGTTTTAACAATCTTTATCTTTAAATTTAACATGACTAATCCCTTCATATTGTTGACTCAAAAGACCCATTATATATTTTTTATGTATTCTTGCTTCCATGCAAGTTTCAATCAAACATTTTCTTACATCATTCACATTTTTGTGAAATTTACTATAACAAACTTTTCTAGGGCTTGCCAATATGTGATTATGTTGCTTTATAAACTTGACAACAATCCACTTACCTTAATACTTACTCTTACCATGCCTTAGTAGCCTTCTCTTGTGATTGGCACAACAAGTTCTCTTTAGAATAACAAAATTCATTAAATACAAGCATACCATTACAAGATAAGCCCCTTTTCTTTTTTCTAATATCAAAACCAAATGCCTTTGTATAAGCCTTATAAAATTCCTTTGCTTTCTTCTACTGAGTCGAATTCCATACCATCAAGCAATTCTAGATCTTGAACCCCAATTGATGTTCCTTGATCTTTCAAAATTTCTTTTGTTAGTTGCACAAGTTGTCATGCTAGTGCATTCATCTTTTAACAATCGAGCTTTATAATTCTATACAAAACAAAAACAAAATTCAAAAAATAGTTTAAAATAATGAATATTAATGCATCTTTAGATCATTTCAAATTCCTTATTTTAAAATGTGTAAGAACAATCAAATAAACATTTGCTTGGTCTTGTACAACTTAACTACATTATCCAATATACAAAAAATATCCTATCCTATGACATATGATATCATAGGATCCTATATCGATCCTATTTATGACAAGAAAATATAATGGCCTTTGAATCAAACACATGTTGAGAGGAGAAACATTAAAAAATATAAAATAAAAAGGAAGAAATAGTCAAATGAGAAAAGCAAAATATTGAGACAGTATGATACTACATGAATGCTAGCTAAAGCTTCTTAAGAGAAGAGGGTGGACTTATAGGAGGCACTGTAAACATCTCATATTTTTCACAATTTTAAAATTTTCCTTTTTGCCTCTAGGACCCACCTTTTGAGTCATTCAGAAGAGCAATTGAGTCAATTTTTAATCATTTTTCAGATTCACTTCCTTGTTAAAGATCCGAAATCCAATTTCATTTTCTATACTTGATCCAACCTCGGATCCAGATCCGTTTTAAAACTCTATTTTCAAAATTAATTCTGCTATTTCACAAACTCTTATTTTGTAAACTCTTTAAAATTTTAAATTCAATATTTTTCTTAAATTTTTCAAAAAACCTTATCTGGATCCCATCTCTTAAATCCCTCATATTTTCCTTGTATTTTAGATTTTCTTTCAGAAATCACATAAAGGGGGCAAAATTTCAGAAAAGTACTTTAGGGTTTTGAAAATCTTTATAACTAAAACCCTCTCTTTGAAATTTTTTAAAACCTTGAGGACTACTTTTGAAAAAGAATATAACAACCCTCCCCTTTATAACCACCATCGAAGGAGAGAGGAGGGACATCGAGCATTGCAAGGAGCATCGAGCCTTGCAAGAGCCCTCCCGATTTCTCCTCTTCTCCCTCTTTCCCTTTTCCTTCCTTCTCCTCTTCTTTCTTCTTCCCTTTCCCCCTTCTCTTTTTCCTTTTTCTTGTTTTCTTTTCTCAATTGGCGAAGGAGCTCTGTCTTGCAGCAATGTACAAAGGAAACACCTCTTTCCTCTCAAATTAAGACAACCCACGGTGAAAATCATCCCCTCTCCCTCTTTATTTTTTTGTGAATTTGCATTTTTAGCATTTCTTCTTCTCGTTTTCTTTTGATTTTGCATAGCATTGGCTGTTTGTTTTCTTTTCTTCATTTTCCATTGTCTATCGAAAAACACAAGATGTAGCATCAATTTGCCTATAGCAGCATCGATCTTCATATTGCAACAGAGTACTGATCATATCCTTATGTTCATGTTGCTTATGCTTCAGTTTTTTTTTTTTGTAATTCATTGCTGTATTTCCATTATTCAAGCATTTTATGCATCATTATAGTTGCACCTGCATTATAGCTCATTTGTATCATATCCGTGGCATTCACCACCTCACAATACCTTTTGCTTCAGTTCTACATCATATTCGGGTTTAATCTCAGTATTGTTGGCTCACCTATATATTCCATTGGCATCATCTGCAATTGATCGATCCATCTTCATCAGCCTTTCATATGCATCATATGCGTATTTTACATTCAAGTTCTGCATCTCATCTACCCTTGCATTCCATCATTTCATCCCCTGATTTCCCCTGCATATCGCATCATCAAGTTCATCAAAGCACTCAACATTACTTTTACTTCCATTTTCTGTATCTTATTTCATTTTTTACTACCCGATATTTAGCGTTTGTTCTCCTTTTTTTTGTGATTTTATATTTCTCAATTGTATTTTGTGTCTTGCATTTCATTGGTTACCATTATGTGTGTTTGCATTTAGTGTTAGGTTTGCTGGGTTTTGCGATTTCATTTTCATATGCATTCTTATCATCATTTTCCCTTTCACACCATCATCATTGGATCTGATCCTCATTTCAGCGTTTTAGCATTCTATGATTTTCATTGGCCGTGTGTTAACATTTTGACACTTTAGCATCATGTATTGTCGTTGCATTTCACCTCATCAACAACTTCTGCATGGATTGCATCTCCTCTTCCATGCATTTCATAATAATTACATTCAATTCATTTCAGTATTACATTTGCACATGATCAGATCCGATCCAACATTGGATTTGATCTATCTACTTTGCTCATCTCTGTCGTGAAAACATGAAAGAGTAGCAGATCCATGTGCTTTAGATTTGCTATAAAATCCAGCAGCAGGTTTTTAATCTGCTGTGTATCATCTGAGTACCAACAATCCAGTCTCTTGCATCAACATCTTATTCACACTCATTGCATAGTTTATATTTCACAACATAGCATTTGCTTCATCCATTGCATTATTTCTTTACTTCAATCACCATCGCACAACATCTAGCTGCAAACTTGCATTGCTCATTCATTATATTTCATATTACTTTCAATATCACCTCATTTTATTTATTTTCGGTTTCGTTTGCATTGATGCCCACCAATGATCGAACCAGTTGTTTGATTTATAGTTATCTCCACGAGGTAGGAACGAACCAGGAAAAGTTTTCTATCTAACAAGTACCTTTCTTTGCTTCTCCCTCTCCTCTTTCTTTTGGCTTTGTTTTTAGCTTGTGCTACAACAAAGGCGGAACATGCAAATGTATATACGGAGAGCAGGAGGACATTTTCGTCCAACGCATATCTATCTTATGGGAGGACATTTTCGTCAAAAGCATATCCACCTTTTTTATATGTTATTTTATTATAAAGTCATCGTGGGCAACATTGGCATATGAATTATCACGGGTCCCAAGATATTCCTCCGTACACATAGGAACACGCAAATTTGTGTTTCGGGGAGAACACACACCACCCTCCCCGGTTTTAGGCCAAGTGCATCAATATTGTATTGCATGTGATTAATTGGTTGCAAATGCCAAGGTTCAAATTCAAGTTTATAAGAAGCTATTTGGAAGAAAACCATCAGAACTATTTTAGAGTATTCGATTGTGTTAGTCATGTGTTCCTATCAGAGCAATGGCGGACGAAGCTGGACAAAAAGAGACAATGGTGTGTCTTTGTTGGGTATGACACAGAAAAGGTTGAAGATGTGTTGATATCAATACCAGGAGAGTTTATATCTCCTGAGATGTTTTCTTTGATGAAGCTTCGTCTTGGTGGTCAGAAGACAAGCAAGCATTACCTGATTCTCAAACTCTTCAGAAACACATTGGAGAAAAAATAAAGTTCACAGTTGTGCAGAATGGGATAGAGTAACTGAAAGTTACAACTCCGCAACAGCAAGAAGTTAAAAGGTGATACATAACCTCAAGAATCGGAACATAGTCCAAGGCTGATTCAAAGATCGGATCCATGCAGAGTTGATGTTAGCTCAATTTCACAACCAACTGCAGAAGAGCTTCTACCATCCCAACTAGAAGAGCCAACTGAAGGTCTCAATAATGGGCAACTGATACCACGAAGGTCATCACATGTTAAAAAACCTAACCCCAAGTATATTGGCTGTTGATGTTGCTATCATGGAGCCTGTAGAGCTAGATTCTTTTGAAGAAGCAAGGGATGTGCAGGAGTGGCAAGCTACAAGCAAAGAGAAGAAAGACTACCTTGAAGCAAAGCAAGACTTGGAAACCAGAGTTATAACATACCTGCAAACGAGGTTATAAAGTAAAGAAAAAGATCGATGGCACAGCTGATCGACATAGAGCTCAGAGTTATAAACAAAGAGTCTGCGATAAGGGAGAGAATGTAAGGTCATTGCCGACCTTGAAGTGGGCTGGACCCTTCGAAAAGGGGGTCATGCGACATTTGGTAAGTCAGTATGGTAATCCGACTTGTGAAGTTTGTAGGCCATGAGCCCCATAACAAATAAAATATAATTTTTTATTTTGTTTGTTTTTGTAATGGCTGTAGTGTGCACTGCCCTAGCATAGCTATAAAGACATAGTGAGTCGAGTATGAGTGATGGGTTTGGGTGAGTAAGAGTGAGAAGACGAGTGACTGTTACGAGGTTTGTGATAGAGTGAAGTGAGGGTGGTGAGCCATTTGGTGAGTGAGTGAGGTGATTGAGTTTAGTGTACGTCGTGTAAGTGAGTCTATGACCTCTCTTGTAGTGTGTATGTTAAAGTTTATTTCGTAAGGTTGTGAAGGAAACTCGGTTTCATTCTCGAGTACTTTCTATTTTTCTTATGCTTTGTAATCGAGCTAAATACGTGAGCAAGCACATTTGATTGTGTTGGTAATATTCAGCTTGGTACAACTAAGTTCAGTGCACCTCGACTTGGGTCAAGTGCATAGGCTAGGTATGCATTCTCACTAGTCCTTTTTGCAGGTAAAGGTTTTGGATATTGGATCCATTCTTGTGAGAATTTTATTCGGATCTTGGATATCAGATCCTTGCTGGATCCAAACCTGATTTGATCCTGGAGGGAGGAAGCCATGCTGAAATTCTGCCGTTTATTAAGTGCAATCTGTGTGAGGCCTGCTACCTAGCTAGTTTGGTATTGAGTTGAAGGTACAAGTCCATAATTTCTATAATCGGTTTGAGGGTGTTCAGGTGTGTACAATATTGGGCATATAAACTCAATAATCATCTCTCGGGTTTTAAGCATGATATATATACCTTCATGTCAAGGCAAAATGAGCTGCCCCCCAGCCAGTTGTGCGGAGTCTCCATAGGCTAAACCTAACCATGTTTTTTTTTTCATAAAAAATGAAAGAAGTATAATTTTGTGATAATGAGGATCTCAATCAAGGATCTAGACTCTCATCGAGAACCGGGTCAACTAAATGAGCCTGTTCCCTGCTGGGTAAACCCCAAGTGGGGGTCACAGACACCCAAGCCCCAATGGAGCCCACCAGTTAAAGGCACCTGCACACCTGATGGGAATCAAATTTGTGCTGATCTAAGAAGTCAGGACCATCTCCCCAAAACTGCTAACATTTGGGTGACCCGGGCAGGTATGGGCTAAACGTAACCATCTTCACTCACTGACTTTATGAACTAAGCTTTTCACATATATTTTCTTTAGGTTGTGTATGGAGCAACGGTTAGAGAAGGAACTAGGGAATTGATGGAGTGTGGGAATACTAAAAGTGAGTTATCAGCCTGACAAAGAACTTATCAGGACTGACCCATAAATATCACCAACTGAAGGGATGTCATAAGTTTGAAACCCACGGAGGGCATCCCTTACCAAAAGGAGTAAACTGGTTGTACTCCCCTATGGGTAGGGGAAACCTCAAAAGTTTTACCAACCAGTGGCCTGCTAATGTGCAGCCGATGATGAAATTTTTTCTTCTTTTCCCTGCCCTAAAAAGAGAGGAAAAAAAAGTTGTCATATATGAAATGAAAAGTTCTACTTGACTGCTTGATCAGGCATGTTGGTTATGGGCCTCCCATCATTGAATCCCAGTGAAAACCAGAAATTGAATAAAATTGTTTATTACCTCGAGGCATCAAAGGAAACAAGAGCGATGGTATCTGAGTTATATGGTGATTTGCCAATTAGTTTAAATTCTTTGGAAGTTTGGGACACAAATGAGAAATAGCAACAGGCAGTTGCCAAATTTCTTCTAACTCTCTCTGATGCCTCAAATCCAAAAGCAGCCTTATGTACCTTCCAAAGTGGGGCAAATTGTGCTGTAACCTCTGTAGTTGCACCAGCCTCATGATTCACTGAGCTTATTTGGTCATGAATCAGCCACACTAACAGACCGTGTTGGGCCCTACCATTCAGACCGTAGAAGACTAAGTCGACCTTGTCATCCATTGCTTGTTGATCACTGAAACTTGCCAGATACTCTTGTCTTAATTAAAGCACAACTGAGCACAGCATGCTGCCATATTTGCTTAATGGGCTCAGCCTGCTTTCTGCTGATGTTTTGACTTGTATCATTTGAGCCAAGTGTCATGACCTTGCGCCTCTGTAAATGTAGCTGGCTGAGTTGACTTACTTGCAACACGACTTAAATAGTGACCGGCTCTTGGTTGTGGGAAAATGTCAAACAACTTGACCCACCTTCAGGCACAATTAGATAATTGACTCAATGTGGCTTGATTCATGGTGACTGCATGTTGTTATCCCCAGTATTTTGGTGGCTTAAAAGCCTCAAAAGCTGCAAGTTTACCATAGTTTGAACAAGAGATTAGGGCGAACTATATATAAACATGTGTGTCCAACTTCACACTTTTTATATTAACATTAATAGTGTTCTAGACCTTATAGTTTTTCACTTTTGTTACTTGATGTAAATACCTCTTTTGCTTTCTTTAAGTGCTTGTAATGGTCTTTGGCCTAAGGACTCCTGAGTACAAGGTGAATTTGGGGCTCCCTTTGTACTCATTAACTTTGCTATAAAAGCTCTTAAGTTCTTGCCTTCTTTTATTCTCGTCTTCCTGCTCTCTTTATGTGATTGTGTGTGCGTGCTTGTGTGACTGTGCCCACATGCTTAATGAATGACGATTAGCTCACTTTTCGTTGTGTGCTTGAAAGATCGTTCTCATGTTGGGGTACACCGGGGCATATCACGGGGGCCTTCGCTTTTAGCCCATGACAAGTTGGTATGGGAGCTTTATCAATGTTGGGATTGACAATGTCTCCAAAGAAGCAGAATTCAGGAAGCCAGGTTCCTCCTAAAGAAGAGTTCATGGCTGATGATTGTGTGACAACTCTCGTGCATGATGTCGCTGAGTTAATGGGAGTCATAACCAACATGAAAAAGTTGATTGAAGTTGCTAATACTGCTTTCAAGACACTTGATCATGAGATCAAGACTAAAGTAGAGAGAGTGGAAGACTCTGTGGATAGTCTTGCCACCAAATTCAGTGATTTGCTGGAGAGATTCAACATTATGGCTAAGGAGATAGTTGAGGTCCGTAGAAAGAATGATTAGTTGAAGCGACAATTGAAGACTATCTCTATTAGTGGAGCAACGACACATGTGGATAGTTCACATTTCAAGTTGCTTGAGCCTGCAAAGTATAAGGGCACTCAAAACTCGAGAGATCTTGAGAGCTATATTTACATGATCTATCTTATAGATGATGCTATACTTTGGTGGAGACACCACCTAGGTGATGTTAGGCGTAGTTTGGTTGTGATATATTAGTAGGAGGACCTCAAGAGAGAACTTTGCAACTACTTTTTACCAAAAAATAAGGAAAGAATGGCCTATAACAAGATATTATCACTAAAGAAAATGAGATCAATGCATGATTATGTTAATGCATTCACCTCAGTGATGTTAGACATTGAGGACATGAGTGATGTCGACCGATTGTTTTACTTCATGCACAGATTGTACGGGTGGGCTGCTATAGAGCTCAATTGGCATGACCCTTCAAATCTTGCTATAACACTTATTGTTGCAGAGAGATTGACAAAAATCAATAGATGCAATACAATATTTTAGGGCAGGAAGTTCAGAAATGATCATAATAACAAGTGAGTGATAATAAGAGAGTATTGAAATTAAAATTGATGATAAGAGAGTTTTCATGCAACCTCTAGAGTATGAAGGTCTCATAAGATTCTGCTCAATATGTGGGTCAACCTTTCAATGTGAAGGTGCTTGAGTTAGACTCTTTTTGCAAGATAAGAGTACTTCTGGAGGGAGTAGATTTAATGTGCTCAATGAGGGAGTCCTTAGCAAAGATTTCAAATGTGGATATGTGAGAAGGTGTTGACTCTTGCTTGCATAGAGGACAATTTGGTTAGAAAGAAACAACTGAATCTTTGATAGAGGTATTAAGCAATGGAGAGACATTCTTGTAACGATTCAATGGGAACTCAGGCAAAGATGCAAGTTTAAATGTTCTGAGTTGGATTTAGCATGGATTGGTTCTCCAAGAATCATATGACTTTTCATATGTGCAACACATATCCGAATTGAGATCTGCTCTATATTTTTTGTTTAATCTTCATAATTGGCTATTGTTATAGACCAAAATCCAAAAGGAACGGTAGATTTGAGACTCCGAGATCCACTTGCCACCTCATCTGGGCAAGAGGAACACCCATGTCAAAGCAGAGCCTAATTGGGTGATGTGGCAACTGAGGTGGACTCTCTTTATGACACAAGGTTAGAGGACACATGGCACAACCAACTTGGAGTAGAGGAAAGGCCGGTGGAGCCCAAAGGGTGGTGCACCAACCTAAAGGAATCTAAAGAAGAGTGAAAAGGAAAGTGGAGGGCATCCCCTACTTTCCTAAAAAGGGGAGGGCATCCCCCCTCTCTTTCCTACTTTTCATTTTATGAATTAGGTCCAACTAATGCTTTTTCTAATTTTTTAATTTATATTTTTGGTAACTTAGTTAGGTGACTAAGATCTGGTTAGGGAGGAACCCCAATCAGTTTAACTAATCCTCCTCTTTCTATTGTATGAGGATTATGGGTTAGATTTTGCCTTTTAGGTTGGAGCTAGACTCAGACCCAGACCTAGGCCATACAGTATAAATAATGGTCTGGGATCCTTTTTAGAGGTTTATAATATTTTTTTGATTTGACTCTCTCTCTCCTAGTCTTCACTTCATCTGTCCTCCTGGGCATCTTTCCCTAGATGTTCCCTTCTCTCTCTCCTTTTGCTTTCTTTTCTCTCTTGCATCTCTCTTCTCTCTCTTTGGTTCATGCCTGGACCAAACCGCTAGGAATGGCCAGTCATCTTCTCTAGATAGCCCAAGCTCATCTAGTGCACTAGGTTGTGTGGTCATGCACCTTTGATAAGTAGTTGGCATTGCCACATTGCAGATCGTTTGCCTATATACCAGATAATGAGAGGCATCCTCTGAGCCTAATGTACATGTGTAAGTGACCCATGACTAAATCTCAACCCTTACCTAGGTTGCACCTATTTTTTAAAGCCTGAAACTCGAAACTGGCCCATACTATTAGACTGGCCTACCCGAAAAGCCTACTCTGAAATCCCCTGACCATCAACAACCTAGACCTCTGTCCAGCATCTATACCAAACCCTCTCACACATCTATAGGCCTCCCTAGAACCTCCAGACATAGTCCTACACATTTTGGACCCATTTTCTTACCCGAACTATCTCTCAAATCAAAATTGCACCTACACGATTACTCAATCCACCTTGTTTCACTTGTCCCACCTTGTTTGCCACAATGAGGAACCTCCGGCCTTTAACCTATCGTGTCAACCAAGGTTCAGACTATAGGACACATCATCCACAATCCCCAAGGTCGTGGAATAGAAGGTTCAATCCTTTCAAGTCCATCGAACTCCGATTAAAGTACTCGATGGTTGCAGTCTGAATCTTCTTGCCAATTTGACACTCGATCCCAATGCCAATGCATCCACCACAAACTAAAAAATTTCTGCGAGTACAACAGCTATTGAGCAACACCTCATCCCCCAAACGCAATGTATTGGTTTATATTTTTGCCAATGAATGAATGTCTTATTTTAAATAAATATGAGGGAGTCATGGAGGTTGAGGATAAGGCAGAGTCAATTGACAAGGAGGAGGTATTGCGTACAGCTAGGGGGGCTACTACGGCTGGGCACACTGCTATAGAAGAAACCATGATGGATTAGTAGGTGAACCCAACAGGATTTTGGCTTACAGCTGGCAGACCAACCTACAATGGACATGTTTGGTAACTTACTTGGTCAGTAAGGTACTACATTTGAGAAGGGAAGATGGCCAGAATTCTAGGGAAGAAAATTTTGTTTCCTTCCAGACCTCGTCCTTAAAACCACCTTATGATAGGTAGGCAGTCAAAGGAAGTTACAATACCAATTCAGGTGGGCCCAAATTTGAAGCCTACATATTTGGATCCAGATCCACCAATTCAGGTTGGAGCCAAATGCAATAAGTGAAGATTCTTGAGTTCTCAAGACATGATATCGTGGCTACCACCATTAGAATACTGGAGGGTCATGGTGCTTAATCCCATGACATGGATGAGATGGTGATGACTTTCGAGTGCTTTCGATACTGCTTGGTTGCTAAGAAACGTAATTATATTCCAAACTGCTTGGCCTTGAGGTCCTACAAGAAGACTGAATTAGGAAGGACAAGCCTCCAGATTGGTTATCAAATATCAATTGAAGTTGTTTGTTATTTACTCTTGTATCCGGTCAGGGTCTTCATAACCCCACCTTGTCAATCCAATATATATATGAAATTTCACTAGAGGGGGGGGGGGTGAATAGTGAAATGAAATTACAGATAGGGAATTAAAAATAATTGCAAGCACCACACAGTCAACACACGATATATATTGGTTCGGTCAAGTTACTGACCTATGTCCAGTCCTCAAGTCTTACCACTTGAGTAATCCACTATTTACTCTTTGTTAAACCCAACAAGGATAAATAATACAAGCACCCTCGTACAGACAACCCTATAGAAATCTTCTTCTTAAACCAAGAAGGAATAACAACACCCTCGTACAAACAACCCTGTAGAAGTCTTCTTCTCAAACCAAGAAGGAACAACACTCTCGTATAGACAACCCTGTAGAGGTCTTCTTCTCAAATCAAGAAGAAACAACACCCTCGTAAAGACAACCCTGTAGAGGTCTTCTTCTCGAACCAAGAAGGAATAACAACAACAGAAAGTTACAACACTTTCCTATAGAACCTTCAGAATGATATGCAAAAGATGAATGCATGTTTGAAATATCACTCTTTTGAAAATTCTCACAAAATGTTCTCTCTTTAAAAAATAAGCAGAATAATTACTCAGGAGAACAAAATGTTATTTTTGCTTTTTCTCAAGCACACACTTGATTTTTGTGAGAGAGCTTTTCTTGTCATTTTCTCTTTCTCTTTCACTTTCTTTTCTATGCTCTTTTTCTGTGTGTCGTATAAGTGTATCTATTTTTTTCTCCTATGTGTTTCTTGAAAAACTCTTATATAGATAACACATTTTTGTTTGTATCTATAGGATTTCAAAAAGTCGTGTCTTTTTGAAATACCATTTGAAATTATTGTCTTTTTTTATATGAGATGCTTAGTCATATTCAAGACATCTTTTCTTTTATGAAAAAGTTATATACTTTAGAATATAATAATTTATGTACCATTTCACTTTTTCATAAATGTCTTGTAAACCAATAAATATTTGTGTATATAAAAATAATGCTTTTTATTACAAATCGTCATATCTCAAATAAATGATTTATAGTGCACTAAATGCTTGAGTATTTAAAATAATGATTATTTTTATAAATCATCATTTTTTAAATAAATGCTTTGAAATACAATTAATGCTTGAGTGATTTAAAGTAATGATTATATTTCAAATAGGCATTTTTTGAGTAAATGCTTTGAGATACCATTAATGCTTGAGTAATAAATAATGTTCTTAAATACAAGTCGTCACTTCTTGAGTGAGTGTTTTTGAAATTATATTTAATGATTTAAGTAATATATAAATAAAAATAGTCTTTTCTTGAATTAATTGTTTTGAAATACAATTAATGCTTTCTTGAAAAATCATCAATTCATATGTGAATGCTCTTATCTTATGAGCTAGTATATCTTATCACTTTGTTTTTTTCATAAATGTTTTTAAAATCATGAGCTATTATGTCTTATCAATAATTGTCTTTTTAATAAATGCTTTTGAAATCATGAGTTATTATGTCTTATCAATAGTTGTCTTTTTCATAAATGCTTTTGAAATCATGAGTTATTAGGTCTTATCAATAGTTGTCTTTTTCATAAATGCTTTTGAAATTACAATGATTGTTCTAAAAAGGTCTTTTTGAAATAATACAACACATACTCAACAGTTACTTTTATGAAAACTTGTCTTTTTGTATATGAATGACTTGTATGTTTATTGAGTGAGTTTATAACATATACTGTAATATGAAATATGCATGCTTATGAAGGTTCTGTTACATATGACTCTAATAAAAAAAACATTCTTGAGGTAGCAGATCATCTCTATCTTTGAGAGTCTTTGTGAAGATTTGGCTAATCAAGCTTTTCCTTCAGAATTCAAGTATGATTGCTTCAAATGTTGCATGTGATCACATAGTCTTCACTATTCTTTAATGAAAGAACCTTGCATCAAATATATGTTAGATACACAATAAATCATATCAAGTCATAATATAACATTTCACATATCATCATGTTAAGCATAAGCATATCATATTATATCAATATCACATCACATATTCATCATCAAAATATTGTTTCTCAACAATATATATATATATATATATATATATATATAATCACTAGAATATGAGAACTGAAATATGAGCATTTCCGACATTTTTTTTGCAAATCCAACCATGTGGATGTGCTTAGCATGGTGAATTTGATACGAATCAACCATTGGATCATGTATTTTTGATGAAAAATATGATTTTTTATTATTTGAATATTTATAAAGATTATGAGCCATTGATTTTAAGCCTTAAAAAAAAATCTGGTTTATGTATCAAAATTGGATGATTCAACAGCGTGTTCTTATAAAACCAAGCATACATATCACATGAGTACTATTAAATTCAAGAGAAAAGAACAAAAAAAACCATGAAAATCATGATTCACACATAAGTTCTCATATTTCCAGTTCTCATAATCCAGTGACTCTCTCTCTCTCTCTCTCTCTCTCTCTCTCTCTCTCTCTCTCTCTCTATATATATATATATATATATATATATATATATATATATATATATATATATATATATATATATATATATATATATATATATATATATATATGAACTGAACATATTAGGCCCCATTTCTCTATATATAGAGAGAGACGTGTCATATGTTTCATGACAAGAATTTGTCATAGAGGAAGGAGTTTTACCATAAATAAACTGAAGTTCCTCTTCAACAAGTACTAAGTTGCGATGTCTATCAGAAAAAAAGCACCAAAGTTTCGACATTATGGAACAAGAGGAATACGTCTACTGCCATGGCCCCACATATGATCCTTTACAAAAGCAACACTCCAAGAAACGCCATCATGCGTCAGTCTTTCCTATGGGGAAAGGCCCATGTTCATGAATAGTCTTTTTCATTCAATATTGAAGCCCCATTGCCACCCCATTGCCAATCTCTCTTTATCAATTACCTGCTTCTTCTGTACACGCTACTCAGATTTATCATGGAAAGGCTTACCGATGATGAGTGATGTGGAGTGGAGCGCTTCTAGGAAGCTGGCGAAAAGGGAAAAGAGCTTATATGTGTGGAGAAAGATAAGTTTTTGCTTTAGCTTTTTCTTGAATTCTTTGGGATTCAATTACTTAACAATAATTACAACCGTACGTGGAGCACCTGTTTTCGTCGTTATGTGCAGGCTTTGATTGAATGTGCGTTGGGGGATTTGAACCTGATTTGGAACCGTTCTGCCTTCCCAGGGACGTATTGATCGCAGAACCACTGGGACTTAGAGGCGCACACTGGGTCTTCGTCTGGAGGGCTTGGATCCTCACAACGTGGACCCTGGTATGGAGGGAACGGAATCTTCAAATTTTTTAGGGCTTCAAATTTTTTAGGGCTCTCGGAACAGCCAGGAAGACCTGTTGGACAGACTTCGATGGGAAATCAGCACCAGGGCGTCCAGAAAATGGCCCGGACAAAGTCTGGCTTGGATAGGAAAAAGAAGGACAATCGTGTAGGAAATGACTGCATACTCAGGAATTCTGAACGCAGGATACTTTATTTAGTTTTCTCTGTTTTATATTGACTGTTATTACTTACTCTGATTGGCTTGTACAGTGGGTGTAATATCTGATCACCTCACTGCTCTTCTCGTTACTGTAATTGAGCCAATGACCTATGAAGTATAATTCTTTGAAAAAAAAAAAAAAGTTACAACCGTGGGGCTACGTACCAATAATGCTTGGGCACAGTAATTGTTGTGGGGAGAACATGGGGCAAAAGTTAACAAGGAAAATATCATAGGAACTCATAAATGATGAGATTTTCGCTCCTATTTTTAGAAAGACAAGTGAAATTTCAAACGGCACTTGAGTTTTGGAACATGTTCCCAATAACCATCATGCATTCAAAGAAAGACCCCGCGCACACAGGCAGGGCTGGTAAACAAGCCGAATAAACCAAACACCACCTGTTCGGACTCGGCTCATTTACCAATGGACTCAGCGCAAGCTTGCTCAAGTGAAAAAAATGCCGCTTGTTTTCAGAACTACTAACAATGGGAGTCAAACAGCTGAACCCTCTGAAATAAGTCATCATCGAGCCAAAACCACCATCTGTGACATATTTCAAATTTACATTATTTATATTCTCTTTATAATAGCTTATGCAAGTCGAGCCATGAAGAACAGTCTTTTTTTGTGCTCGACTCATTTATGCTAAATGAGTAGCTCGTGGCTCGGCTTGCCATCTACAAAAACTTCTGAAGGAGTCAGGGGCGAGCAAGCCATAAGCTATACTTAATTTGTTTCCCAGCAGCGCCCCCCCCCCCCCCCCCCCCCCCCCCCCCCCACACACACACACACACACATATATATATATATATATATATATATATATATATATATATATATATATATATATATATATATATATATATATATAGAGAGAGAGAGAGAGAGAGAGAGAGAGAGAGAGAGAGAGAGAGAGAGATTTGCTACAAGATGTACAATCTAGTTGGGTTCTCATGATGAAAGTTGTTTTGACTCAATTTGACAACATAGATGTGTTCAGCATAGTGGATTTGTTGGGAGTTGACCCTTGTATCTTATTTTATCAACGAAAGCATATTCATTTTATGAGTCAAGAAATGTTAAAGTGTTTATGTTGTTAATTTTTGGATAACTGTAAAACCCACTCACACCTCGGAATATGACGATGCAAATGTCAATCATCACAAAACAGATCATGCAAATCATATCTAAGGGTCAGATCTACCAAAAAAACTCGCTAAGTTGTTTGTATATACAAAAACTTGTAGCAAATATACATATGCGTGTGTGTGTGAGGAATCTGTTTCCGATCCTCTTATAACCAAGACCACATCAAGTTGAACCCATGCATACCCTCATAGAGCAATATTTCACAGTCAATATTATCAGGTCAACATGCTAGCTGGTAAGGTCCAGATCCACTAATGCAGCATGCACCATGACATGTTAAAGCCTTATAACCCACAAGGGCTTTGCCTTCCTGGATAGAACTGACTGTCACCCGAAATGTGATGAACACTTTAAAGTCCACCGGAGTGCTTCTCCTTGCCACAAGGTCGAAACTGGGTATACTTTCTTAGCGGGCAGGGGGAATCTCAATTAGGCTTTTACCAATCAAAAAAGGAAAAGAAGACGGGGAAAGGGTTTTCTCTTGGTCTAGCCCAAAAAAATAGGACAAATTTAAATTATCTTCAAAATCCCAAGTAAATATCAGAGATTTAAAACAATATAAATAAATAATTTATACAACATTAAAGGTTTTCTCGTCATAAAAAGATACAATCAATTAAAACTAGGTGATATTTTAAAATAATGTGCGTTCTAAAATAACTTTTTTTAAATGTCACAATAAAATCATATATATTCTAAATGTCGCTGATGTTTGTTAGATATATAGAACCATTGCCTAAATTGAGTTTGACTCAAATGGTGTGTACAGGTGCATATAGCAATTTGTTTTTTGGTTCTACATGCTCGACACGGTCCAAGCTCATTGACACGGTCCAAGCTCATTGACAAGACTACCACACTTGGGTCACTTGTCTTGGACTCTCAAAAAGGCTCAGTTTCAAAAAACAAAATGCTAATTTGTTCCTTCATTTGGGTCCAGACTCATTAGAAAGGATCCTACACCTGGGTCTGCAATTGGGAGTTGCTAGGGTGGGATTCGGAACGTAAGGACTTCGTTTTTGAAGTGTGAAGGGCATGAACCATATATCTCAAAGTTTATGGAGATGTCAGAAAGAAGACTTAAGTTGATGTGGGATGTATGATATTTTTCACTAAATCAACTGTTAAGATAATGATTTCAGGGAAAAGGGAAAGCCATGCATGTGAAAAAGTAGGGCTTTGTTGTTCATGGTTACCATCTCCCATGACACTTTGTAGTACAACTGAAACCATGAAAAAATGAGCCGTTGGGCCTTTCTCTCTCCGCTTCTCTCATGCTTTTGCTTTCATTTATCAAACCTTTGGTACCAAGAACCCATCGTTACTGCCTGTACGTCAAACAAAGCTTTTCAGATTGAGGATAAAAGCCTGCGATTTTCTCTCTCCTCATTTTTGGCCATTTGCTTCCTTCACGTTTAAGCCTCTATCTCTCTCTCTCTCTCTCTCTCTCTCTCTCTCTCTCTCTCTCTCCCATAAAGGCCTAAGAAAAACCAATGGCTGCAAATTGGATGTTGGCTGTTGCAGTCAAGGGAGAATCTTCAAATTATTCCAATCCAGTTAATTTCAGATGAAAATAGGATATAGAATAGAACGGCATGTTGTATGAAAAAATGAAAAGGAAAGATGCAGTAAAAAGTATGATTTCCCCTAAAGTAAATAATGAGAAAACATGGTTGAGTTGTTTCTGAAACTGTTTGCAGGATTGTGATCTCACCAAATGAGATGTTATATATAGCTGTTTCTGTTTCTGTTTCTGTTTCAGTCGTTATATTAGGGTTTCTCTTTTAGGCTTGTTTTTAGGTTATCCAGCTTCTTAAGTTCAGGAAATGGGATTAGCTTAGAATGACCTCTCTCTCTCTCTCTCTCTCTCTCTCTCTGCGTGTAGGTGCGCGCATGAGAGTTTTGTTCAGTTTTAAGAGTGATACTGGGAAGTTGAGTAGATATTAGGGCATGGGTGAGTTGACACCCTTTTTCATTTTTCTGTTGATCAAGCTGGAGTTAGGTAGACCCCATAAACAAGTGTCACCTTATATAAGAGAACTTTAATTAGTAATATCTTAGTGAGATCGTGCCTTTATTTCAGTTATTTTCTTCCTCTTTCCCTTTCCAAGCCTTGGATTTGTTCACTAGAAAACTACCATTAAAAATATCTTGAAAAATATTGAGAAAAGGATAAGGCAATTGTACATCTAGAAAAATCGAACTAATATTTTCTTCTCGTCTTTTTCCTTTTTTTCCATCACTCGTATGGAATATCAAGGAAAGAAAGGTAATCTGTGAGAATGGTCCATAAAGTGAATTTTTTCATTTTTGCTCTAAAATTTGTGACTATATGGCTGAGTTTTGCCTTTTGCCCCTTCTTTTTCCGTTTCGGGCTTTATTCTTTCAAAAATCAGAAACGGGAGAGAGAGAGAGAGAGAGAGAGAGAGAGAGAGAGAGAGAGAGAGAGAGAACCAAGCATATTATGAAAGATCATGAAGAAAGGGAGCATGGTCCCCAGAAGCAAGTTATCCACAATTTCTAGTAAAGATTGAACTATGAATACAAACGAGTCCTGTCTTTGCTTCTCAGCTTTTATTCTATTCTCTAATTTTCTCTACTTGGGTATTCTTCCTCATTTCTCTATTCATAGAGAAACCAAAAAGCAAAAGGCAGAAATCTACTGAATGTGTGAGAATGATAAACAAAAATGAAACGTGGTCATATCTCAAAAGTACTAGCATTTTTTATCGTACAAAGTTTGTTTTAGCCATCGTCCAAACATTATATAGCTATCCAATTGAGAGAGAGAAGGAAGAAGGTGGTGTTAGTGCTTGTGGAGGTTTATTCTTTGGAATGTAATTCATAAATCAGAAAAGAAGGAAGAATGACTTGTTGGAAAAATTGATAAACGCCTAAACAATTACGAAAACACAAGTTGCACTGTGCATGTCACAAAAAAAAAATCAACCAGTCAAACTTTTAAAAATTATTTTTGCTATCATCCTCTTTGGTTTCTTTTCTTTATTCTTTCCATCAGCACCAGAGGGGAGATCAAACTAAGCGTATTATTCAAATATAATCTGGTAAAAAAAGAAAATGGAAAGCTGTAAATATGTGATTACGATATTTGTATTGAGAAAATCATGCTGGAAAGAAAGGGCAAAAAAGAAAAAAAAAAGGGGATTTATCTTCACCTTCCTTTTCTTTCTATTTTCTTTTCTTTTCTTCTCTCTTTAATCTTTTCTCTCATCTGTTGCTGCTGCCCCGGGATTCTCAAGAGCAAAACGGTTTCACACCTTTTGGAAATCTCAACCGCACACCTCGTGATTAGACTTGAGGGGGACAAAGTTGTCCCCCACTGCTGGATGATGAATAGCAGCAATGGCTTAATTTATTATGCCTTGGTCTGTAATCTTAAAAAGAAAATAAGTAAAAATATTTAAAAAGAAGTTCTGAAGTTCTGCCCCTTGGGATTTTCAGCCTACCTACTGTTTGGCAGGGTGGACAATTTAATTCTGTTGTCCGGATGCGAGCCATCAAACACACTCACTCTCCCCTCTACTTTTGTTATTATATACTTGCCAGCACAGGTGGGATGTGACGTGGGTCACCTTCCCCAGATCTTCCCTATAGCTGTATCTGATTGTCAATGAAGAATGTCAAACCAGGTTTGATTTCTCCCCTTCCCCTCAACTCTGCTGTTTCAGCTCATCAGCGCAAAACTGATCACAACACTTGCACTTCACATATACACATGCTCTGTGCCCTCTTTATAACAAGTTCCTTAACACGGTTGTGACAGTAGGACAAGGTGATAGTGGTGGTGGGCGATTTGTACAAGATAGACACTGTTATGCAGCAGCCAATGAATGAATACCATAAAGGACTACAAAGATTGATGGGTTGTCTTTGAAATGACTCATGACCTTGCATTTGACTGATGACGTCTAGCCGTTGAACTGTTGCTAGCAAGATTCAATCGCCCTATCTTAATTATTATTGTTCTCCCTCACAATCATTGATGTCATGAAATTGTATGCTTCTGTCTCTCCTCCAATCCAATGGCATGTATACGTTCCCTTCTTTGACAAGCACTCCCGCGTCCTAACCAGGCATCCTTTCTCCTAAACAGGAGTTCTAACCTCATCAATAAGAGAGAGAGAGAGAGGGATTCTTTTCTTGTGATAATCTTTGCAAAAGTTCTTATGGTGTGATGATATCTTGAGTGCGAATAAAATTTTCTAATCAAGGGCTTGTGTTTAAGGGCAACACACTTTAAGAATAAGGCAATTGAGGTCCTTATCAAATGGAATTTCACCATAAGAAATATCTGCAAAACCTTTTGTTCCTGTTCTTAAGTTTTCGGGAAGTTGATAAAGTTGGATGTAACATAGTAGGAAGGTTTGGCTATTGAGTTGTGGCACTTCCCTTGATTAATATAGATCACGCACACAGAGGGAAAGAAAGGTTTCCCTATGTATTCATTTCTAAACATAAATGGCAAATTACTTCATCCATCTCTTACCAAAAGTTTCTATGGAACTTCTCTCCAGTTCCTTAACATGCACTGAGGCATCAACATCTATAGAATTTAGGTCTCCACGGGATATATATGAAACATTAGCCCTTGATTTTCTTCATTTTGGTGTCTCTTGTTAAACTTCTACCATGTTCACTACTTGTACCATCTTTTGTCGCTATCTTAGATATTCACATTAGTACATTTATCTTACCTCCACGTACTCTATTTGGTGCCACTTTGCTTTGCTCAATACCATGGACTGAAAAAAAGTAGTTGAGGTTTGGATTGCCTTACGACAATAGTCTTTCGAAGTGAAGTTCCCCCCGTCATTTAACACGACCATATGATTCTCTCTACTGCATCCATTTTTAACTAGTACTACTACTAACTTCTTGATAACAACCCACACAATGTATAGAGAAATCAAATGCCTAGTATACACACAGATATACATACATACATGCATGTGTCACATATATATATATATATATATATATATATATATATATATATATATATATATATATATATATATATATATATATATATATATATATATATATATATATATATATTATATATAACCAAATTATAACCTACTTGTAAATAAAGGAAAAGACACTGAAGCAAACGGATTTACATAAAAGGAACCAAGTATTGCGTTTCTAGGAATGCCAAAAGTAAAATCCCAAATCCACTTGGATATGAAAAGACTCCAGACTACATCAATGATAAACACAAACTTCTTGCCAACTTAACTCTCATTTTCCTTGCTGCAATTTCACTGAGATTCATCATCTTGTTCGATTTCAGAGGCAGGATCATCATCATCCTCAAAACAATCTATGCCGTATGCAGCATGACCATTGCCAAAGGCCTTGATATGATCCTTAAGGGATCTTTTGTGCTTGAAATCAGAGCCACATGCACAGTACCAGAGCTTCCCACAGTTCTTCTCATGTGTTCTCCAGTCACCTCTGACAGCAAAGGCCTTTCCGCATTTCCTGCACATGAAAGGCTTAATTCCATGCTTTCTCTTATAATGTGTCTGTAGAGTTCTGAAATCCTTCAATGGCTTTGCTCTTGGGTGATCAATGTTATTCCTACAACCAGGAGAACAGCAATAACAAGGGAGCCTAAGCATTGCTGTTGGTTGAGTTCCCCTAAGAGACTCTGGACCTTTCCTGTATTGAGATCCATGCCCCCACATATGCATCTGCATTGACCCAAAAATTGAGCAACACATACCAAAACCACAAAATAAAAAAGGAAAAAAAATCCGTAAGCTTCAATGTCTAAATCAATACTTATTGGAATCAAATGACGATAATGACTGATAAAGACCAATGAATGAAGTTATGCATACATGTAAAGAAAAAAAAAATTAACACCATCACTAGTAAAACTATTGTAAACTCTAATAAAACGAGGAAGATTTTAGGATTTTGCATTGGTGATACCATAAGTTTTAAATATATCGCATTTATTGATGATTATGAGCTGTTAAACAAGTGGAGGAGCTGTAGAAAAAATACCTGCCCACTTTATAGTGCATGTACTTTTGAGAAATATAAGATATATAGCACCGTAAATTGTTCTGGATGTATTTAGTTTGATTTCAAAACGTTTTCTTTTTTTTTTCTTAATGCGGTATCATACTACGCCAGATGTAGTAGGATAACAAGAAGCATGTTTCTCAAGACTCTGTGTGTGTGTGTGTGTGAGAGAGAGAGAGAGAGAGAGAGAGAGAGAGAGAGAGAGAGAGAGAGAGAGGTTTATTGCTTTACTTTTAAGAAAGAGAAAGCTGGTGAGTAGTAAGGCCTTCTCTAATAAATATTTTTGATGATCTCATGGTTCAGAGAATCAGGCAGGCAGGGAAATCTTAGACTGTGAGTTTCATTGTGACCCCTAATCCAAAGCCCTGGAAAGAGGAGCTCAGGAACTTTCAGAGCTTTGGCAGAGTCCTTACACGCGCGCCGATGACTCACACGCGTACATACACACGTCCCCAAGTACCAAAAGCAGAAGGAACAAAGCCCATGAATTGTTCAATCATGCACACAAAAAGAAGCTTAACTCCCACTTTATATATGGTCTCTTCTTATATGGCACCACCAGCAGCCATGCACAAAAAAAGCTCTCTCTCTCTCTTTTGGAAGCGTGTAGAATGAGAATCCCACGTGCTCAGTGTGAAGAAACTACAAGAGAAACTGGGATTAACGACAGCAGCCAGGAAAATTTCCCTCAGAAAGTATGTAGATGTTGAATTAAATTAGCATGCCATCATAATAGAAACTTCAGAAGAAATGAAGATGAAGGATGAGCTAAAAGACGTGTTAAGGATAACTCTCACATGCTAACATCAACTACCACCGAACAAAAACAGAAGAAACAAGCATGGAAACGCGGCAACAAAGAAAACAGATGTGGAAACATTTGCCACTCGATCAGCAAGACTTTTAGTGGCACAATAAACAGAAAATCAAGAACCAACCATGGACAACCAACAAGCACAAAGGGGCCAACCTTATATATCACACTAGAGAGCCTAGCAAGTGTTTAAAACCTAGATCACACGTTCAAACATCAGAAACTGAATTAGAAATGCCAGAAAAAACTAGATGCAAAATTGCTTGGTACCAAGATCAAACTTTACAACACAAAGAACTGTGAAAGGGAGCTGAAAATAGATATACGACATACACAACAAAAAAACCAAGCGAACAAAGATTCACCAAGTCAGAGAGAGAGAGAGAGAGAGAGAGAGCGAGAGAGAGAGAGAGAGAGAGAGAGACCTGCATATTATTGTACCGGTTGAAAGTCTTGGAGCAGACAGGGCAAGCAAACTGAGTCGGGCCGATCAGAATCTGAGAAGGGGTGGGGATCCAGTACTGACCCTTGTTGAGTCTGTTTGTAGGGTACCCACCACCAGCAGCCCCATCCTTGTCTGCATCAGGGCAGGAGGAGACCTGTGCAAGCAGGTCGGCTGTCCCATAGTTAGGTAACCCTATGTGCAAGGCCACCGTCACACTGCCATCTCCCTGATCACCGTTGGTAGATCGGTAGCTCCCTGCCTCCTCTCTTTTGTCTTTGTCATCATGCGTGTGAGCACTGGATGATGCCTCCCCCTGAATCTTCTCATCATCCCTCCTGGGACTCAGGCTCAGCAAAGGAAGTGCTTCCCTTAGAGGTGGGGAATCTGGGGGCTCAGCACTCACAGACTGATAATTATTGTAATTGGATGAGGGGGAAAGGTAAGCAGCAGATTGCTGTTGATAGACAAGGGAGTTGTAGTTGAACCGTCCTCTGAACATGCTAGAGTAGGGATCATTCATGTTGGAAGGTAGGAAGCTAAGCAGGCTGGGGATGATTATTAAATAGAGTGAATAAAAACAGAAAAAAAACGAACCCAGAGGAAGGAAAAATAAAGTTGGGTTCCTCAGACAGAGAGAGGATGCCTTCTCTAGTATTACCTTGTGGAAGACAGGAGTTGTAACTGCATAATTAAAGTACACGAGGAGGAGAGGGAGAGTTATGGAGATGGGAGGTTGGAGATGTGGGAGAAAACCCAAAAGACAGTCACAGGTTGGGGTTAGAACTTGTCCCCCATGATGTGCACTCATTGTCAATGTGGTCATCCATGTATGTTGCTCAATTACGTAAGGCACCCCATGAGTTAGGTTGAAGTTGCTTAAATGCCATCCATCATTAGGATAACACACTGGCGGGTTGGAATTATGACAATGTCAATAATGTCCTTCATGTCTCAATTATTGCCAAGTTCGATCTTGTCAAACGTCTCATGAGAGAGAGAGAGAGAGAGAAAAGTATTGCATGATGGTGAAAATTAATTTAGGTTGATATATTGGTAATTACTCCCCAAGTTCTCCCAGTTAGGGGTGGCAAAACCTGACAACCCGCCTCTTAGGCGGGTTCGGGTTTGGCTTAAACTGGTTCGTGTCATAAACGGGTTGACCCGCCTAACCCGTTTATTAAACAAGTCGGGTTCGTGTTAGGGGTATGCCAACCCGGCTGACCCGTTTAATAAACAGGTTAGGCGGGCGGGTCAACCCGTTTACCCAAACCCGACCCGCCAACCCGGTTACACGACCCGACCCGCCCGCCAACCCGACCTGCCAACCCGTTTACCCGACCCAACCCGTTTATTAAATGGGTTAACCGGGTCGTGTCGGGTTACCCGTTTAATAAATGGGTCGGGTTCGTGTTTGCCACAGTCGACCCGTTTAATAAACGAGTCGGGTTCCTGTTGAGGTATGCTAACCCACCAACCCACCGACACGACCCACTAACCCGACTCGATTGCCACCCCTACTCTCAGTGTTGCTTGCTCAACGATCATGTAGTTGGGCTTTAGAGAAAAAGAATGATTAACCTTTCATATGATTTAAATGCCTTTTGCAAAAAGTATTAACCTATTATCTACCGAGTTTCTTCTTGAATTTTTGTTCCTTTTCCTTTTAGTATTTCTTATTGTACTTAGATCTAGCAAGACAGTGTTGGTGGTCTCCAAGTCTAATCTAGGATAAGGAAGGAGAGGGTGTTTCTGTGTTCTCCCTCGAAGACAAATTCACGTGTTCCAGTGTATATGGAGGAATATCTTGGGACCTGTGATAATTCATATGCCAATGTTACCCACGATGACTTTATAATAAAATAACATATAACAAAGGTAGATATAAGTTTGAAAAAAATGTCTTCTCGTAGCTATTTACGAAAATACACGTTCAGACTCAGCGAGACAAACCTGAAGCACACTCTTTTTTTTCTCTGTTTAAACTTTCTGTCGTCATCTTCTTCTTCTTCCTTCTCTGTGAAACACTGCAAAACACTCGCTCTCTCTAGAGAAGAAATTAAGGGAGGCAAAGAGTCGGTGATCCAATGGCGATCATCGTCCTCTTTCTGCTAGCAGTGGTCGGAATGCTGCCCTCGTCCAGCGGGCAACCGACTGTAGCAGCCCCTCCACTGCCTTCGAGGGAAAATCGCATAGCAAAAAAAAATGGTAACTCGTTAAATCGAGTAGCGATTTACAAAAATCGTGTAGCGAAAAAAATGGCAAATCGCTACGCGAATTTCGTAAATCACTATATCAAGTAGCGATTTACGAAAATCACATAGTGAAAAAAAAATGGTAAATCGCTATGAGATTTTCGTAAATCTCTATATCAAGTAGCGATTTACGAAAATCGCATAGCGAAAAAAAAATTGCTAAATCGAGTAGCGATTTACGAAAATCACGTAGCAAAAAAAAAACCCGCAAATCTCTACGCGATGTTCGTAAATCGAGTAGCGATTTTCGTAAATCGCTAAATTGCGTTGCAAAAAAAAAGGCAAATCACTATGCGATTTTCGTAAATTGCATAACGAAAAAGAAAGAAAGAAATTTTATCTTTTTCTAGAATCGTTGTTTCATGACACCAATAGCGAGAAAGGGTGTTACAAAAACCGTGAGCAAGAAACAATCGAAGGAAACAATAAACAAGAACGATCAAACGAAACACAACAAGGACACAAATTTACGTGGAAAAACCTCCCCTCAAATCTGAGAGGGAGTAAAAAACCACGGCCGCCCAGAGGAAAAACTTTATTGCTCTTTTTCGACAATTACAAGAGGAAAAAAATTTATACAAGGCAAGGGCGACAACCCTAAACCTAAACAAGTTGGGTCTAATCCATAAGAAACTGGGTCTCAAACATAAGCCCAAGAAAAAAAATTCTTTGGCTGACCTTCGCCGAGAAAAACATAGTTGCTCAGCCGTGTTTGACTCATAGTTGCGAACCTACACTTTCTATATATATATATATATATATATATATATATAATGAGCCCTAGTGTTGAATGAGCTGCACATCTATTCAAAAAGGCTTTACGCTACAAGAAAAATGTTATTTAGCGACAAAAATTTGTGACGAAAATAATCCATCGCAAAGTTGTGATGAATTAGTGAGAGAAAACTATCCGTCCCTAAAATTAGAATTAGCGACGGAAAAATTTCATCACAAACGCCATCGCAAATTTGTGATGAATGAGTGACACCATTTTTCCGTTGCTACTCCATCGCAAATTTGTGATGGCATTTGCGATAAAATTTTGTCGTCGCTAATCCGTCGTTAAATTTCTCATAAAACCCTAATGCGAATCCCCTTTCTTTTTCCTTTCTGTTTCATTCATCACACACCCCGCCCTTTCTTTCACCCCGTTGCTCACCCTCCCTTCTCCCTCTTTCGACGACCGCCTACCTCTCTGGCAGCTTCATCGGCACCACCTCGTTGGTCATCCGACCTTTCTCTTGCCCCCTCTTGCTCGTCTCCTCCCTCCTTCCCTCTTGCTCGTCTGTCGATGCCGATGACCTCCTCCCCCAGGTACGTCTCCTCCCTTCCCTTCTTCTTTCCCATCATCTCTCTCTCTCTCTCTTTGCCCTCTGTCATCCAGTGGGCCAACGGACCCCCCCCCCCCCCTTCCGCCTGTTTTGGAGATTTCGACAGGGGGCTTTGGCCCCTGCTTCATTTTTTAGAATCTAACAGGGTCCAATGGCCCCTGCCTCAATTTTCTTTTGAAGCCGGTAGGGGCCATTGGCCCTTGCCTTCTCTTTTTCAAGAGCCGCAGGGGCCTTTGGCCATTGTGCCCCCCCCCTCTTTTATTTTTGCCAGGGGTCGATGTCTCTGTCCCTCTTTTTATTTTTGGTAGGGGTCGATGCCCCTGTCCCTCTTTTATTTTTGCAATGCGAGGTTTGAGCCATAAGAAGTAATACAAGAAATTAGGCAGTCACTAGTTCAGCATCTTCCAGAACCGGTCGCTCAATGGAAAGAGTACCCGAAGGAGGTGTTGAACAGATTGTGATCATCATTCATGGTATACAATCGTTTATTATAGCTAATATGTTTCATATTTATTTTTTTGTTATAGTCATGTCTACTAACTTTCTGAAATTATTTGTGGGCTTTGAATCGCTTCGCGACTGCGATGAAGGAGCAGGACGCGAGGCAGGTGTGACAGAAGGTGACTGTCAGTCGATTTACAGACATGCTGCATAATATGAAGACTGCAGCAATAAAAGCATTTGGTGGGATAGATGATCCACTGCAGTGGAAGGACCATGACCCTCCTACTATCAGGTCAGATTTTTGGGATGCAATGTGCGACAAGTGGGTGGGGCATGAATTTTGAAACCGCTCAACAAAGGCTGTACAAAACCGAGCAAAGATGCCCGATGCTTATCTACACACAGGTGGATCTAGGACTTTTAGGAGCCACCTGAATAAAATGGTAACTCATCAATATATATATATATATATATATATATATATATATATATATATATATATATATATATATATTGTCACATTTATAAGTATTGTTGCATACTTTTTAATTGATTTTTTTATCATTTAACCTCACAAGAAGCAGAAAAAGGAAACATTGTGCCTTACAAGGATGTGTTTGTTGAAACACATAAACATAAGAGCACGAGAGAGTTCATATCAGAGAAGGCGAGAGCGAAAATGATATGTATTTATTATATTAATAAATATTGTAATATACAAGTTACCATGAACATTATAATTCTTAATTATTAATCTATACTGTAATCATTACATTGTAGGAGTCATACGAGCAGCAGATGGTAGAGCAATATGGCGATGACTCCACTTAGCATCCGCCTTTTGATCCTGTAGAATGAGTGACTGCAATCGGTGAACCAAAAAAGAGTCATGTGTTCGGGTTTGGGAGTAATATGAACATCACACCAGTCATTGCCTCCTCCAGCCAGGGCTCTCAGAGTTCTCCCGCCAGCATCAACTCCCAGCGTCCGATTGACCCTGCTAATTCTTGGGATGGTGTCCGCCAGCTTGTTAAGGACACTGTGCGTGACTTTTTACATGAAGTCATTTCCGATATTGTTCGTAATGAGTTGTGCTATTTTTTTGGGGACAGGGGAACTTCGTCTGTAGGTGCCTGTCAGGTATGAAAGTTTTATGTCATTTGTTTCATGTCGTTAGATTTCAAGCTAGTATATGCATGATTTCATCATATATGAGCATGATTTCATCACTATGAAAGTTTTTGACTGCCTTACAACACATATATGCATGATTGAATCACTATAAAAGTTTTTTGACAACATTAGAACACATATAAGCATGATTCCATCACTATGAAAGTTTTTTGACTACCTTAGAACACATATATGCATGATTGAATCACTATAAAAGTTTTTTGACAACCTTTGAACACATATGCATGATTGAATCACTATGAGAGTTTTTTGACAACATTAGAACACATACAAGCAAGATTTCATCACAATGAAAGTTTTTGACAACATTAGAACACATATATGCATGCTTGAATCACTATGAGAGTTTTTTAACAACCTTAGAACACACATATGCTTGATTGAAGCACTATGAGAGTTTTTTGGAAACATTAGAACACATATAAGCATGATTTCATTACTATGAAAGTTTTTGACTGCCTTATAAAACATATATGCATGATTGAATCACTATGAAAGTTTTTTGACAACAGAAAAACACATATAAGCATGATTCCATCACTATGAAAGTTTTTGACTGCCTTATAACACATATATGCATGATTGAATCACTATGAAAGTTTTTTGATAACTTTTGAACACATATATGCATGATCAAATCACTATGAGATGTTTTTGACAACATTAGAACACATATAAGCATGATTTCATCACTAGAAAAGTTTTTGACTACCTTAGAACACAAATATGCATGCTTGAATCACTATGAGAGTTTTTTGACAAACTTAGAACACATATACGCTTGATTAAAGCACTATGAGAGTTTTTTGACAACATTAGAACACATATAAGCTTGATTTCATCACTCTGAAAGTTTTTGACTGCCTTATAACACATATATACATGATTGAATCACTATAAAAGTTTTTTGACAACATTGAAACACATATAAGCATGATTCCATCACTATGAAAGTTTTTTGACTGCCTTATAACACATATATGCATGATTGAATCACTATGAAAGTTTTTTGACAACCTTAAAACACATATATATGCATGATTGAATCACTATGAAAGTTTTTTGACAACCTTAGAACATATATATAAGCATGATTTCATCACTATGAAATTGTTTGACTGCCTTAGAACACATATATGCATGCTTGAATCACTATGAAAGTTTTTTGACAACCTTAGAACACATATATGCTTAATTGAATCACTATGAAATTTTTTTTACAACATTAGAACACATATAAGCATGATTGTGATACATAAGACATTTATTTGACAGCCTTGTAACACATATATGCATGCGTGAATCCCTATGATATTTTTTTGACAACCTTAGAACACATATCTGCATGATTGAATCACTATGAATTTTTTTCTGTCAGCCTTAGAACACATATCTGAATTCTGTTAATGTCTTTCATTTTATTGCTAGCTAGTCTATGTGTAATTCATTTATGTTACTTTGATTGCCTTAGATTATGTGCATTGCATATAATTTATTTCATTATATTTTGTTTATCAATATTAACCTTTCTTTTCTCTTGTAGGATGCTGGAGATAATCAACGTAGAGGAGCTGATGGAGGTATGGATGAAGGGGTAGATCGAGACAATGAAGAAGATGATGGTCAGAATCTTCGGGATGATTAGATTCATGTGTTGAATTTGTTGCACCTTCTTGTTGTTTCAAAAGAAACTCTTTGTAAATGTTCACTTGTAAATAATTCGAACTTGGCGAGGATTATAGTGGATCGATAAATTTTTTCACCTTGTATCGTGTGTTAAATTTGTTTCAACTGCTTTATATATGTATTTTTTATGTGTACTTTATTTTTTATACACAGGATATATAAATTGTATAACGAGTTTTTTTTTTTATATTTATATTGTAAATTTTTTTTAAATTTTTTTTTGTGATGGATTAGCTATGGATATTATCCATCGCTAATTAGTATCAACCTCCAATTTAGCGATGGGTTAGGGACAAATATTTATCTGTCAGAAAACTGAATCGGTTGATATTTTGTGATGGATTGTAATCCATCGTAATTCCGTCACCATAATAGCGACAGATGTGTATCTGTTGCAAAACCAAATCTCTATGGATTAACGACGACCTTGCGATGAATCATGACATTTGCTAATTCACCGCAAATTAGCGACGAAAGTAGCGACAGATATTTCTGTCGCTAATTAGCGACTAGGGAATTGCGATGAAAGTTATTCGTCGCTAACCCGTCGCTAAACTATTCAGCGATGAATTTGCGATAGATTATGACCGTCGCTAATCCACAAATTTCTTGTAGTGTTAATGGCAGTCAGGACCGTCACTAAAGCTTTATAGGATTTTGTTAAAATACATATGAGGCCTTTAGCGGTAGTTGCAACCGCTAAGGCTCATTTTTTGCAAAATCAGCATGTGCTCGTTTGACGGAAGCGTCCACTATTTGAGCACCCACCAATACCCCCTTTCTCTCTCTCTCTCTAGTTTACACCTATATATATATATATATATATATATATATATATATATATATATATATATATATATATTTGTGTGTGTGCACGCGCTTAGAGTAGAGTGTATGTGCTTGATGGTTTTTCAAGTTTTTTTTTTTTTTAAGTTCTGACCATGCAGATGTGATGTATGTATTTGATTTTATAGGGATCAGCTCGATTCTGACACATGGGTGATCTATGATCTTTTCTTTTAAAGAAACATACTTCATTAGCATTTATCGGAGAAGCGATCTCTATCGAATCAAAGAAAACAAAGGATACTCTTGTTTTTCCTAGGTCCCATTAAAAACTTTTAAAAATCATACTTTTAAGTATTTTTGGCTCAATTTGAACCATTAGATGTGCTTATCATTGTTTATTTATTAACAAAAATACTTAAAAGTATGATTTTTAGAGGATCCCAACTAGACCTAACCAAAAAAGGGCAAGACCATCCCCTGTAGTGCTGGAGAATTTAATATTAGACGTCATCAATTCCTAAGCATCAAACTTTAAATTTCAAAATCTTGAAATGTAAGGTGGTGCTCATTGAATGAATGACAACTTGCGAGTTAGTTGATAATTAAGTGAATTACGACCATCTAATCTCCAAAGAAGTTTCTTGTTTGGGTGACAGGCGCTTTTTAGTATTCAGGCATCTGCGTTGGTGTAAGAGCTTTGGGTTGGAGGTAGGGGGTGTCAAGGGGTCTGGTTTATCAGGACCCGACCCGTACCAAACCCGATAGGGTCTGAGTATGATGGTCAATAGGAAGACCCGATTAAGACCTGGGTCTGGACCCAAAGGTCTGATTATTTCATGGATATGGGTATAGTTTGTGAAATTTTATACCACACTCAGGCCCGACCTGAGTTACGATTAAGACCCGGAAATTTTCAATGTAAAAATGAAAAAAAATATTATTTTACTGGGTATGGCCCGGGTCCTTATCAAGTTCAAGTATGGTTTCTCTTATGGTGGGTCCAATTAGACTCAGGTCCAACCCGATATCATACCAAAAAATCAGGGCAGGTCTGATTTCACCTGGGTCCGAACCCAACCCAATCAGTTGGCACCCCTAGTTGGAGGGTGTCGGCTCCAGTGACTACTGGTTGAAACTCTTATGTTTGTCAACTACACAACACATCCATCCTTGGGCTTCCATCATGTCATCAACACCACGAGCATCCCACCACCATCATCATCATCTTTCATCATCGCCTTCATCAACCCTATCTTCCTCTCTAAAAGTAGTCAAAAAGTAGTATATATTTGCACCAACTTTTCAACATACTGAGAATATGAATTAAGAAAACAATAATGAAGGGCAGATCATGCCCTAAGATATCTAATACATTCTGTTATAAATCCACCGATTCTCATTCTTAAGGCCTTCTTTTGTCTTTGACAAAGAATGTAGGCAGAGACTATGGTCTACCAGCTGACGCTTGGGGATAGCTAGCCATTCGATCCATGGTGTCACCTTCACTTTGCCTTTATATCTTGGCAATGCTCCAATGCTTTTACATCCCTCATATAGGATGGCCAATCGAAAAGCGGAACAGAATTGACCCTTGCTTTGTATAAAGTTGACCAAGACATCACCACCAGTATTGTCCCCCCAAAAATAAAATTGACAAGCCTCTCAGCGCACTCACACACATATATATGGTAGAGCGTAGCTTCTTGATCAATAGGTGCTTGAGCACCTACTTGATCATGTTGGTCGTCCATCGCGTGCTTGATGGACAGCCAGCACAAAAACAAAAAAAAAAAACATCAAAAATGGGTCAAAACAGGCCCAAAGGGGCATTACTGAACCGCTAAATGTCCAAAAGGACGTGTGCATCATTACAATTTTGTAATGATACGCTCATCCATAAGTCTTTAGCGTTCAGTGCTGTTAAAAGTCCTAGAGGAACTGGGACCTTTAGAGGCACTAAAAAAAGCAACACTAAAAGGTTTTTTTAGCAAAAAAACTCATTTTTGATGTTTTTTTGTTTGTTTGTGTGTGATCTCTATCAAGCGTGCGATGGACGGTCTGCTTGATTAAGTAGGTGCTCTTGATCAAGCAGCTATGCTCTACTATATATATATATATATATATATAGAGAGAGAGAGAGAGAGAGAGAGAGAGAGAGAGAGTGGTAGGTGCTTGATCCATACATACTTGACAGGAAATTTATTCTACTGGCGCTCAGCATTTTTTCTACGAAAAAATATTGAAAACCGCTGTAAAACACATTTTTTGAGGATTTAGTGGTGGTTCAAAAGCAAAAGCAATGCTAAAAGCCCTTTTTTAAAATACTAGGCGCATCCATTTGAAGTATCGCTAAAGGCCCTTTTTAACGCTTTTGCGTATTTTTTGCATTTTTTTTACCATTTTGCCATGTTGACATCACCCAAGTATGATAGACAGTCAGCGTGAATAAGTATGAGTTAAGAACACAATGGTCAAGTAGCTACCACTTTTCCTATGTATAGAGAAAATTTGGTAGCTATCTATAGGTGCTCAATCCTCACTCAACCATGTTGACCGTCCATCGCGTGAGTGATGGATGGTAAGCCCACAAAAATTAGCAAAGAAAACACAAAAATATACTTTTTGTTTGCTTAAAAAGCCCTTTAGAGATGCGCAGAATTCTTTTTAATTTTTGCTTTTAACGACGTTATGAATTGCCAGTAAAGCACTTTTTTTGTGGGCTTTTGCATTTTTGCATGGTTTTTTATGTTTTTTTTATAATGACTGTCTTGGGTTGAGCACCTACCAGTCACTATATATATATATATATATATATATATATATATATATATATATATATATATATATATATATATATATATATATATACAGATAGATAGAGAGAGAGAGAGAGAGTAGGGAGACATCATATCAGATGCACACGCATGTTCATAAGAAATAAAGGATTTAGCGCGGTCAAAGACCTTTATACACAGCAATCAAAAGCGTTGGGTGTGTCTGATTTTTGTCTGACAAAAGGTGGTTCGACATTACCCCATTTCGTATATATAATGAGGATTATCATGTCCCCCTTTTTCAATTAGGTCACCATGAGGATCTTCCAAAAATCATAGTTTTAGGTGTTTTATATTAGATATGGACCATTAGATGTGTTTATCATTACTTATTTATTAAGAAACATGCTTTGTTTCAAATAGATATGATAAAAAATTATGAATATTTTATCATCGAATTTCAGTACAATATCAACTATAGATTTTTTACATCTTTAAAATACATATCTTGAGCACAAAGATGCTTAATCAAATATATGTTTTCTATTAAATAAACAATGGTGAAACACCCAAAACTATGATTTTTTTAGGGTCCTAATGGTGATCTAATGAAAAGAGAGGCAAGATAATCCTCATATATATATATATATATATATATATATATATATATATATATATATATATATATATATATATATATATATATATATATATGGTCACATTTGACATAGAAATATCTATTTTTTTATTTTTTTGGTTGATTATCATAAAACCATCCTTACATATGTGATCTACATGTTTCACTTGGTGGAGATCAACTTTTAAATCATCTGATTACGACACATAGGTAGGATTTTATTAGGCTTCAAAAATCTATGGCCTACGATATGGTTTTTTATCTAAATAAAAAAATATTCTCTCACAAGGGTGGTGCCGGAGGTTTTTGTCTGCTAAAGCAGAAACTGGAAGTTCCAGAAATGTAGAATCTCGGTTTGGGATTTGATTTATTTAAGGAGGTTCCGAAACCCAAATTGATCTGAAATTTTGCAGAGAAATGAATGATAAACCCATACATATATCATAAAAATTTTGAAATTTATAGATGAACAATTAAACATGAAACAAAGGTTGGACTGACACTTAAAATCAAAACCTATAAACTAATAAGCAAATATTAAAGAAACTAATCAAAATACCTATAAAGCATTAAAATAATCTAAATATGAGGCCTATAATACGAAATTTACATGAATTTAATGATAAAACAAAAATAATCAGGGGGTATAATCTAAACTTAATTTTGGCTATGGTGATAGGGGATCCGATCCATCCATCGAAGGGATCCCATACTCCATGTAGCCTTAAGCAAGAAAGCAAGGGAAATAAAAAAAAAGTAAAAAGATGAAGCTCTTACCTTGGGTTTGCTGGGATTGGCTGAAGGAAAGCGGATGTGGTGGAGATGATCCAAGGTTGAGGAAGTTGAGGCGTCAAAGGCACCAAGGTGAGGATGGCTAGAAGTCAAGAAGGAGGTGCCGGTTGGAACGTGTGATGAAGGTAGTAGCTGCACTTGAAGTTGGTTGTGGCTGGTAGCAAGGGTGTGAAGGAGGCTTGCTGGAGATGGCTATGCTGCTGTGGAGGTATCCTTGTGGTGCTGCCAAGGATGGAGGTGTGACTATGGCTGCAAAGAGCTCCCCTTTGGTGGCTGCTGCCTTTAAGAAGGTTGAAGATGGCTGAAATGAAGGGCTGGGAGAGAGTGAATGAGAGAGAGACTATGAGAAGGGGTGCAGCCGTGAGAGAGTTCCCCCTTTTTCTTTTCTTTTTGGTTTTTCTAACTTAGGGCCTAATAAAAATTTCCTAAGTTTCTAATGGAAATCAAGATTGGTGAGAGGGAAGAAGAGAGGATTCAAGGCATACGTACATGGGCTGGACAATAGGGAAAAGGAAGGAAGGAAAGGGAAGAAAGAAGAAAAAGAAAATGAAGAAAAAGAAAAGGAAAGAAAGGAAGAAGAAAGGGAAAGAGAAAGGGAAAAAGAAAAAGAAAAGAAAGGAAGGGAGAAAGGGGTTGGAGGTTTGGGCGACCACCTTGTGGGTCCCACCTTAGGTAAAATAAAATAATAAAATAAAGGAAATAAAAAAAATAAAGGAAATGTAAATGTTTTTCTTTTTTCTATATAAATTAAAACAAAAAAATGCAAATGGATGGACCATCTCAGAGCGAGTCCAAATTCCACTTTTGAAACTCATTTTGACGATTAGAGGGGTAAAATAGTCTTTTTAGAAAATTTCCAAACGAAATGAGCTATTTTTGGAAATTTTTGAAACGAGCTCGGATTTTGAAGTTCAATACCTCGTTGCGAAGCAAATCCAATGTAGAACTTAAAAATGTAATTTTAAAAGAAATCCAGATTGTTTTTCTTGAGAAAATGCTTCCAAATCTATTTTCAGACAAAACGAGCTATTTTTGGCAGCTTTTGAAACGAGCTCGGATTTTGAAGTTCAATACCCCGTTGCGAAGCAAATCCAGTATAGAATTTGAAAATTTGAGTTTGAAATAAATCCAGATTGTTTTTCTCAAGAGAATATTTCCAAATTTAGAATCTCGGGGGTAAAAATGTCAATTTTGGAAACCCGAGGTCTTGAAGTTAATTTCTGAAAGCTTTTAAAACTCGATCTGGATTGAAATTTATAAAACTGGAGTTCTGGACTTCAAAAATGAAATGAAATGTTATGAAATACTAAGAAATGATATGAAATGATGAGAAATGACATGAAATGCTATGCGAAATGCTAACCCTGAATAAAGAATTTTGGATGTCAGACCCCGATTGACACTTGTACCAGTTTAAAAAGCATTAAAATTGATAAAATTTGCAAAATAGCTCAGGAAATGGTTTTCGGGACTCTACTGGGTCAGAGTGACACTAAAAATTGGGGTTCGAGCTGGATTGAACTGAGATGAGCTAGATTGAGTTGGGTTTTAGAGTTTCAGAACTCAAATGAACTCACCAGACACTGACTCAACTGACCTTTCCGACTGAATTTTCAAGAAAAGTTGTCATTTTTAGAGAAATGGTACGGAATGATCACTAGAGCGAAGTGAATTACGAACCTGAGCTGGGTTTGAGCTAGAACAAAGGTCAGTAATACTGATATGAACTAAAATCAAAGCTTGAACACTAGCTCAATTGACTGAACTCAACTCAATTTCAGCTGAAAGAGCTAAAATGGGCTCCTAGACACTTGGAAATGGTTTTGAACTGAAACTAGAGCGCTTGAACTTCTGATGGGCTTAAGTTAGACTCTGGGGAACATGACTGACTGACTCAGAGACAATTGGTTTGGATTTGAGTGAGAAATGAGCTCATTTATGAAAAAATGATCCCATTTTGGCAGAAATTGTCAGAAATGAAAATGGTCTGTTCATTATGAGCTCAGATGAGCTTGAGATAACTGATATTCTAAATGTTCTGAACTGACTAGTGATGTAAAACCCATGAATTTTAAGAAATTTTCAATGAAATAAAAATGTGTGTTTATGTGAAATAATATGGTTTATGAAATATTCAATATGATTTTGAGGCTTGCGGGCCAGTAGAGCGAACCCGGTAACGAATACTAGAAAGGGTACTTGGATCGGGACTTTAGTGAGATTTGATGATCCGACCCGGTTCAGGAGGCCAAGTGGAGAAATCCGATGGTTTCGAGATAATAGAGTGAGATCCGAAGCACGTTTATGGTGAGAGAGTGCAAGTTTAGAACCAACGGGTGAAAAACCCACTTGAAAATGGAAGAAATCCATCAACAAGGTAAAACGTCCAAATATGACATAAAAAGAATTTTCTTGTAAAAGTAAACACCAAGTGATGGTGTGGTGTAGTGGTAGGGCACATGGTTGTTTGGAGTCACAACCCAAGTTCAAAACTCATGGTGCGCCCACGTAGAAGTGAAAAACATTATTTTTTTATGAAATCCAGAACAAAATTGAAAGGGTTATATACAATTTAATTCACACCCTTTGTAATGAAAACAACATATTACAAGTGGTGGGGCTCATTACCCCTTAGGTTGAAGACCCCAGTTCAAAACCCTCTGTGCATGGATTTTTCCTTTTTGCACAAGAAAAGTGATAATTTTTACTTTAGTGGAAAAAAAAAATAAAAATAATAAATAAATAAAGAAGAGGGTAAAAACGTGGGATCTTAGCCAATCCTACTACTTAGGCTTCTTCATTCCACGTTTCCACATTTGTAGTGGAATCCCACCAAATGGGATGAAGGGGTACCCATAAAGCAACATTGAAAATCACCTTGCTAAAGAGGTAAAGGGGGGCAATATTGGAAATTTCTAAACAAACCACACTAACGTGGGCTGGAGGTTGGTTTTCTTTTTGAAAATCAAAACCTTCCCTAAATAGGGAAGGAGATTAAATGGGGGAAAAAGGGAAAAACGGCTGGACTTATCTCTCTCTCTCTCTCTCTCTCTCTCTCTCTCTCTCTCTCTCTCTCTTCTCCATTTTCGTGAGTTTGGGCCTCCCTTGCTGGACGTGTAAACCTTCTATTGCTGTGCAAGTGGACCTCCATTAGCGACGGGGTGCGTGGCTTCAACGAAGACAAGGAAGTGTGGTGGTTGCCGTCGCGAAACTCCAAAGAAGTAAGGAGTGTTGTATTTTATATGTGTGTGTTTGATGCCTTGTGGCGCAAACATGCTGCAACATCTTTCAATTTTTTTAAAGCATGGTCATGGAAGGTTCAAATATTTACGATAATATATATTCTGAACAGGAACCATGCATAGTACTTACGGAGTCACGGCTAAAAAAAAAAAAACAGACACACACATACACATTTTTGGTTTACTTGTGACTGTTGGCAGCCGTGTATTGCTTGGTCTATGTAAGCCGAAAACTAAGTGTAGTATTGTCGTATAGATTGATAACCAGACTGTCACAGGATTTAATTTATGTATTATATAGTCAATTTGACTTCCCAAATATTATCAAAATATAATTTACATGTCATCACCTAATCCTCAAATTCCAGATTTATAGTATGAACGTTATTTGTATAACATCGTGAGTTTGATGGTTAGATGGTGGAAGCTACAATTTTGGTTCACATAATATTTTGTTTGGGTTTGAACATACTAGTGAGGCTAGACGTCATCTAGCTTTTTTTTTCATATGGGGATGAACATTAAGATCCATTTCTAGAAACAGAAAAAAAAAAACGTCTTTTTCTGATTATAAGAAACAGAAAAAATTTGGTTGTGATATATGTTGTGTACCCCTTTAGTTGTGATATATGCTGTGTACTCATTACAAAAAAAAAATCTAATTTCTGCTTTTAGACCATATAACAAGAATGATAGTGTAAGGTGAGATAGTCTTCAAAACTGTGCATAATAAAAGTAAAGAAATAAATACACAGAATTTCGGAATCATATTAGTCTGTGCATTATCAAGATATTTGGATAATCATGTTAATATTATATTTCTATTTTCCATATCACTTCTTTTCACCAATGAACTCGTATGGGCCTCTCCATGATGAACCATCATCAAGCAATTCATGAAAGCCATGGTTAAGGCTTTGCATGCCCATGGAATTGAAGTGCGTGAAACCTTGTTTCTTTTAAATCTACAGCAATGCATGAATGAAATGTTTCTTAAACCCTGTGATGGTATTTGCTGGTTGGTTCTTAGCTGTTCCTTTTCTTGCTTTTCCCTCCATTGGTTGCCATGAACATTCCTTTGATTTTGATTGACTCTAACTAACGTAATATTAATATGGTTGGTGCACAATAATTCAAACTAAGCATATTGCTTTGGACTTCCTAACTTTGATTGTTGTTAAAAAAAAAATGTTAAAATGGGCTTGGAGAATTCATAGCTATCCATCATTATGAGGGCATCCTCTTGACCAATCAGTGTGAGAACATCAACAAGTACAACACTGATAAGCAATTTTGGAGAAGGATAATATCCTTTTACCTTCCAGATATGATGATGTTTTGATTATCATCCTGTTGGAGGTATAAGGGCTAGTTATGATGAATCATTTTCAGCTTTGTAATATAAGGTTATAGATTGGTTGATATATCCACTTAGTCAGGTTATGTTATTTATATTTATTTGAATTTTCAATGTGACATTTTAACCAGGCCCAACAATTTGGTTTGTGTACTGCCTCTCATAAACTTGAACTTTGGGTTATGGTTATGGGGATGCAGTTTTGCATATTAGGTAAACTGACTGAATGTGTCCCAGGGGCATATATTTTTTTTAGAGAAAAAGTTTTGGTTAAATATTTATGACAGTTTAGTTGACAAGGAGTCACCTCTCGCACAGACAGTTCCAATGGGAGAAGGAAACGGGTCTTGGACCCAGCCATGAAAGATTGGAACCAGACTATTTTGTATAGGCACATAAAATTATATCACCAAGGATAATTCTTAACAATGAACATGTAAGTGAGAGACTCCTTGAACTATAGCCATTTCTTGTCAGACAGTTTACGACAAGATGAGCATTACTATGACGGCTTGTTTCGATAAAAGTAATGGGAGGCTTTTGTACCATAGACAGTTTACGACAAGATGTGACACGATGAGTTGCGATGACCATAATCGGTAAACACTCTAGAAAAGAATGTATAAAATAAATAATTTTTGTCACAAAGTTGGCATAGTTCATGGGGTACAAATGCCTACACCCTAGTTCATAACTTTCAAAAAAAAAAAAAAAAGATGATTGTGGGCTCCGAGTCGAGCCATGTTTCCAAGAAATGCTATCTTGATGGTGCTCATGGCACCCTGACAATATATATATATATATATATATATATATATATATATATATATATATATATATATATATATATATATATATATATATATCTACGGGATTTATGAGGCTCTGGGTACACCTGAAAGACGGTGTATGTTACTGAACCCCTCGTTGTGCGATGACTCGCATCTGGTTTTAAAGAAATGTTCAATGTATACATAAATATAAAAACCTTTGAGATTCTAGGTACACCTAGAAGAAGGTGTATGTTACTGGATTCTTTGGGCTCTGAGTATACCTGAGAGAACGGTGTATGTTACCGAACCCATGGATCTACCTTGGAGAGGGTCAGATACAATGTCGAATGTCTATGCGTACCCATAGGGTAATGGAAAGATAAACATAAAAAAAAAATTTACATTGTTCTCGTAGATGTTTGTGAATAAATATTGTAATCTTTGTAGTGGATCTTGTAAATGATAAAAACACATAGTGCATGTAAGAATGAACACACACCTGGTATTTTCTAGTTTCATAGCAAAGTAGAAAGCATGCCTATTTTAGTAGAATTTTCCTTCTTAACAAGATTATATTGCATAAAACTTTACACTTATGATATTTGCAAATGTTGCACATATTTGTACACAGGACACTGAGCACAACATATCAATATAATACTTCTTACGCAGACAGGGGAGTCTGATCCTTCTGCATTAAAATTTTTCAGGTAACGCATAATTGGAGCATCGTGGCGTCGTATTTGGAAGTAGTCAAGAGATCTCAGTTTTTCAGTGTTTCCTGTTTAAACTCTGAATAGTTAGATTTGTATTTCCATTTATGAGATGTACTTAATGCTTTAATAAATGAATGAAATGATTTCAGTACCTCTCTGGCTTACCTGTAACTCGCCCGACGCTTGGACTTGTCACTTCCGCTATTTAAAAAAAAAAAAAATTACTCAAAATTTTTACTATAAAAAGTTGGGGCGTTACAAGTGAGCTTTGTTGACTCCAACTGACTGGGGTTCGGGATGACCTATGGGTAAAATAGTAATTTTCCAAATGAAAGTTGGTAAAATGATGATTTTCTGAAACTGACTCGGGGTTTAACTCCTACACTGACCTAACAGGGTTGACACTGCACGAGGAGGGTTATTTGAGAATGGATGTGGAAAATTTGGGGTGTTTACACTCTCCAGCGATGTCGTTAGAGTAGTGATTCTCTAATGAAGCTGTCAGGGTGGTGACTCTCTGACGATGTCATTAGGGTGGTGATGCTCTAATGATGCTGCTGGGGTGGTGATTCTCCAGTAATGCCGTCAGGGTGGTGATTCTTTGATGATGCCATTAGGGTGGTGATGCTCTAATGATGTTGCTAGGGTGGTGATTCTCCAGTAATGCCGTCAGGATGGTGATTCTCTAACGATGCCATTAGGGTGGTGATGCTCTAATGATGCTGTTGGGGTGGTGATTCTCCAGTAGTATCGTTATGGTGGTGATTCCCTAATGATGTTGTTGAAGTGGTGACTCTTCAATAATGCCGTTAGAGTGGTGATTCTCTAACGATGCCGCTAGGGTGGTGATTCCCTAACGATGTCATATGAGTAACGATTCTCTTTATTTTGTTGTGTTAGAGTGGTGATTCTCTAACGTTGGTCGTCTAGAATGGTGACTTTCTAGTGATAGCGACCTTGTGTGTGTCGCTTGAGGTTGTTCGAGAAACATGTTTATATGTCATGTTGTTGCATGATTTAGTTGTGACGTATTTTGCTTGAATTATGTGTAGTGCACCGATAATTTTTGAATGATTGCTGCGATTATTGTTTAACGAGCATAGTTGTCAGACCTATCGATTAATCGTTATGTCTTTTTGTCATGATAGATGACTTGGAAGACCAAATGAAACAATATTATAGGCACTGTGAGCAACCTTGCAGAGGTTGTGCAACAACAAGTGGTTGCAATGCAACAGATGGGTGCAAATCTTCAGTTCGTGGGCCAAGATAGGCAGAGCATAGGTACGGTTACCTATAAGCGCTTCATGGAATTGGATCCTTCTGCTTTTGAGGGTAAGACAGTCCCTGAAGTTGCGGAGTCGTGGATACGTGAGATAGAACGTATTTTTCGTGTTTTGAACGTTCCAGAGGAGCTGAAAGTGAACTTCGGTACTTATCGTTTGAATGACCACGCTGAGAAGTGGTGGAACACGATCTCTTCGGTTAAATTCAAAGACAAGAATGTTACGTGGGATGAATTTATTGAAGTTTTTAACTCGATGTATTTTCCTAAGCATGAACGAAGTAAGAAGATGCAAGAATTCCTAGATCTGCGACAGAGAATGATGACCTTGTCTGATTATATCACGAAGTTCCGTTGTTTAGAGCGATATTGTCCAAATGTTTACGTTGCAGAAAAGGAACGAGCAATGAAGTTCGCTCATGGTTTGAGGCCTACTCTGAGAACCAAAGTGTTCACTAGCGGGACAAAGTCACTCGAGGAGGCTATTGAGGTAGCTACTCTATTGGAAGAAGACCAGGCCGAGTAGCAGACCAAGGTTTTTGCGATCGCGAGTGAGAAGAATCCCAGTAGGAAGGAGTCCTCGTCACCTACAAGAAAGCGAAAGCGCCAGGAAGGACATCAGAACCGCCAGCAAAGGCAATCCCAGCGACCAAATGCTCAGCGAAAGTGTCGACGATGCAACGAAGATCATTCTTTTGGAGCTTGCCCTCGCTACGATGGCAAATGTTTCAAGTGTGGACAACCGGGGCATATTGCCAAGTTTTGTCCGAGGAAGTCTACTACAGACTCAGTTGTTGCCGATTAGGCACTGTCAGAGGAGATCTGACTATTTTGTCATTGTTTGGTGTTTTGTGATTTCGCGGACGAAATACTTTTTAAGGAGGGTAGAATGTAAGACCCGTGAATTTTTTTTTAGAAAATTATCCAATAGACGATGAAATTTTATAGTTGTCATTATCTATGCATTTGTACATAAATATGTATATGCATATGTATGTGTATATATATATCGGAAACCCTAATGTGGATAAGTGTTTATATACATATTGAAATAAATGCATATGCATGTATATTTCGATGCATCGGTCATCAAAACACTAAGTTTTATCCAAATTGCATGAGATCAATCGGATCTCAAATCGAGAAATTTAAACGATGTTAAAACCTCATCATTTTATGAAAATTAATAAGGAATATAAATTTTAAAGAGGTATGGGTCATACCGAAGATGTTTTTTCACGAAAAATAATAATTTAAAATATATTTTAATATTCGGGTTATATTTAAATTTTTGTCGGGTTTGAGACCAACTAGGGGGGGTTGACCTAGCCCATGGTCGACCATAGGTGGACATGGATAACCCTGGAGATCAGCTGGTCAAGTTGACCAAGCTGGGAGGTGGCTATTTTGTAATTTAAGGAAAGACTTTTCTCAGAAATGATTCTGATTGGTTCCAGCCATGAGACACTTCTTGAAAAATTTTAAAGGCAAGAGAGCATAATAGACCTTAATTAATGGCATTCTTGAAAGACTTTATAGAGAATTCAAATGAAATAAGCCTATTGGTGCTGGAAAAGTAGAACTAAAGTATTACAAGTATGCCATCACCTAGAAAGGTATGACATACATCCTAGCCATTCATTTCTAACTTTTAATCTCAGCCATCCACTTAAAACCCTAGCATATTTAACCTTTGAGAAGAGAGAGAAAGCCATTCTTTCCTCTTCTTTCTCTCTCCCTCCTCTCTCCCTTCTTTCTCTCTCCCAAAATTGTGGGGCTCCCACCATAGCCAACCTTCTTTCTCTCCACCTTGCTAGTGTGTAGGGTTGGGTACTACGTGAGACTCCATCCTACACACCCAAGCAAGAGGAGATCCCCTCCATCATTCCGGAAGTCATTGAAGGTGAGTTTTCTTGCATCTTCCATTTGCAAATCCTTTGTTTTCGTTTCAAAGAAATATATGTGATTGTATCTTCTTTCTTTATGAAACTGGATTTCTCAAATGCATGGGTGTGAGTTGCATGTGTATTAAATTTGTGTGTCGTTTCTTATATTTAGTTCATAGCACTTTTGTGAGATACGTCACATGCACACACTTATGTTTCAAAAAAAAAATATGTATTTGTCAAAACAAGTTTCGCGAATCTAGAGTTGTCAAAGATATCTTCGAAGATTCGATTGTATCTCCCCAGATACTGGTCGAATTTTGGTGTTCTTAGACATTGTGGAAAGCCTAGACCTAGTCCTCCAACTTTGTAGTTGACAACGTTTTTAGACTCAGCATGCAAAGTTCTCTAAAGGCTCCATCAAAAATGTCTTTTTTTGCATGGATTAGTTTTTCCCGAATCCAGAGTTGTTAGAGACACCTCTGATAAATCAACTGTATCGCTCTGGATACAAGTTCAATTTTGGTGTTCTTGGATATTCTGGAAATCTCAGACTGAGACTTCTAACTTTATAGTTAAAGGTTTAGTCTGATTTGGTTCGTATGATCTTATAAAATCTCTATCAAAAATATGGTTTTTGCATGCATTGATTCTTTCCCGAATCCAGAGTTTTCAGAGACACCTCTGATAATACGACTGTATCGCTCTGGATACATGTCTGATTTTGATGTTCTTAGACATTCTAGAAAGCTCAAACGTAGAACTCTAACTTTTTAGTTGAAGGTTTGGTTTGATTCAGTACGCATGGTCCTAGAAAATCTTTGTTAAAAATGTTGGTTTTGCATGCATTGGTTTTTCCCGAATCTAGAGTTGTCAGAGATACCTCTGATAAATCAACTTTATCGCTCTGGATACATGTCCGATTTTGGTGTTCTTAGACATTCTAGAAAGCTCCGATGTAAACCTTTAACTTTGTAGTTGAAGGGTTGGTCTGATTTGGTCTGCATAGTCCTCTAAAATCTTTGTTAAAAATTTCATTTTTGCATGCATTGGTTTTTCCCGAATCCAGAGTTGTCAGAGACACCTCTGATAAATTGACTGTATCGCTCTGGATACATGTCCGCTTTTAGTGTTCTTTGACATTCTAGAAATCTCATACGCAGACCTTTAACTTTATAGTTGAAGGTTTGGTTTGATTCGGTCTGAATTATCCTAGAAAAGCTCTGTAAAAAATGTTGTTTTTGCATACATTGATTCTTTCCCAAATCTAGAGTTATCAGAGATACCTCTGATAATCCGACTGTATCTCCATGGATACAGGTCGTATTTCGGTTTTCTTAGACATTTTAGAAATCCAAGACACAGTCCTCCAACTTTGTAGTTGATAACATTTCTTGATTCGGTCTAAAAAGTCCCCCAAATCCTCTGTCAAAATATAAAACATTCATATTTTGTTAGTCCTTGTTCAGTCCAGAATGCTCTATACAGTGTTTTGTATTTTTGAAGTTTGTCCTGACTCCCTCCATGAAAATTCGATTGATTTGATTCTGTGAAAAGATAAGAGATAACTCTACAAATTGTGTGTTTAGGGTCAGGGTTAAATATTTGCCTAAATACCTCAAAAATATTAATCTTTCTGCTGTTAAAGGAAGTCATGAATTTCTTTTAACTTGTTTTAAATATGAGTCCTTTTGGGGTCAAGTTGGGTGCAGCCCAACTGAGACACCAAGTCACTGAACTCAAATGACCTAATTAAGATTGTTTATCATCTAATATGGTCAAGTTGGGATTAGCTAACATGCGATATCATGCTCGTATTGCATTAATTAATATACACTTACACACTACATGAGAACAATGCGACATAAATGTTATAACATGAATGAGTACTTTCACTTGCACATCTTGTCACCAAATTTAGATGTATTAAATGAATTACGTTAATAATTCAAGTGTCTTAGCATTTAATGAATATTTGATTATGTTTTATGTACGTTTGCATTGATCACACGATCCACCTTTGATACTTGATCTGTCCCGTAAGTATAAAGGGGACTCGAGGCACCTTGTAAGGTGCAATTGTTTGTGAGATTTTGTGGAATACTAAAAACTCCATGGTGAGTTAGTGTGGGCAATAGACCCACCTCGTGAGTTGAGCTCACTTATCTCAGAAATGTGCAGTTACCCATAGTTTCTTGCTTATGAATATCTCATACAATATAATTCTAGAGATGTCTTCCTTTGGTTAGATAATTAATGAAATATTCATTGTTGAATGCTAATGTCAATCATGTTAGTTGATTGGTCATGATCGTACTACTTATCTTTGATCATAATGCTAGAGCTGTATCTTTCTTGCTCGCTTCCTAGATATTTGATGTTACTGTCTAAGTATGTTAGTGGTTGACATTGTTGTTTATTTCTTAGCATTATTCTCTACTTATTGCAGTTACACTTATTTAATCACTTCAATTATGTTAATTGTCTCACCACGATGCACATATATGTTCACTTGTATATATGCATTGATTGTGATATTTTACCTGTTCTGTTATGATAAATTCACTTGTGCTATTACTCTAGTTAATTATGTTATTAGATGCATATCGTATTATAAATGCTATGATTTGCGCAAATGGATTGTCGTGGTTGATTTCTCACCAGCTCGCAAGAGTATTGACCCCGTTTTATGGGGATACAGGTGTTTTACTTTTTGCGGTGTGATAGAGCTCGATGTGCGGCAGAGGACATGAACCCACACTTCTAGAATGTCAAAGATCTTGGCAGTTGGTTTTTATAAAAAGAAAAATGTATCATTTTGTAAAATATGGTTAATAAAATGTTTCTTCTTGTTGTTTCCTCTGTAACCCGCCCAGAGTTTCCACTTGTTTTTTTCTTTTTGGTTTTTCCGCTTTGCGCAATGTATTTTAAAAAAAAAGTTTACCCTAAAAAACCTAAAGGATTTTCTAAGTTGGGATTCTGGGGCGTTACACTGGATCTTGAGAATGATATGCAATGCAATGCAATGAAATTACATGCAATGACATACAATGATGTGAGATGATATGAAATGATATGCAATGAGTATCAAAAGGCAAACCCTAGATGAGGGATTTGAAATTCCGGATCCCTAGCAGAGATAATGATTTGAACATTTCTGTTCAAAGGCAAGAATTGATGATTAAATTGAGCCAAAGTAGATATTAAATCTTGATTGCAAGATGAAATATTCAAATTTGATGCAAAATTTGAGCTCTAAATAGCCTTTGCTCGGGTGTCGACCCACTGGTTTCCTGAAGGATTTAGAGAGTGGATCCCAATAGCAAGAGAAAAGGTGTTTGTGAATAAAGATGGAAAATTTGGGGTGTTTACAGATGCCTCTCTTTGCTACTAAGCCGGTTGAAAGTTGAGCTTAGTGGCAAAGAAAAACACACCAAATTTGGACTATAAAAATGCCCTAGTTAGAAGAATCTAACTGGGTATGAAAAAATTGGTTCTGGTGATTATGGTAGGTATGGAATGGAGAATAAAAAAAAAATTCACCTCATCGGAATGAGGCTCAGGCTTAGCCCTCAACCTGGATGGGACAAAAAATGGGATCTTTGAAAGAAGAAACCAGGATGGAACCTTCGAACTTTGCACAATAAATCTAAGAGGGGTTTGCAAAAGGAAGAAAATGGGGTTCCCTAAAGCTTGAAAAGAGATTGATCTTGGGCGTCTCATTGCTGAGACTGAATGGCTTTTAAAATAAATGACCTTTTGCATAAACAATTCAGGTTTAACGCTTATCCTGAACGGGAATTGTCTATGGTGGGACAGTGGGGAACACAAGGCAGTGTGCGAATCTTAGAGCCCAGGCGCTCAGATTAAAAACAGAAGAGAAGGATCTTGAAAACTCCCGTTATCAAGTCCTAAAAAGAGATAAAAACAATGCCAGGATATATCAAAATGGACATCAAGCTCTCACTTCATGTCGGGATAACTTAAAAATATTGCCAATAAGATAAAAATTGTATTTGATTTAAAATAATTGAAATGTAAGCGCATTTGTTTGAAAGATATTCCCTCTTCTACCTAGAGTATGACCTCCATCCGGGCTAACTCTGAGAAATTCTCAAATAAAATCCAGAAAACAGAAACTAATAACAATATTGGAATCAGCTAGATTAGATCTAGCCGATTTAACAATGATACCACGCGCCTAGTGCTGGATCAATTCCAGCCTTCAAAATGATTTTCACAAACGAAAATAGTGTAAAATGACAGTGGTTTTGCTGTCAAATAAATAAACAAAACAGAAAATGGCTGGGGTTTAAAGAAAGACTATAGGAGGACATGGATTTATCTAAAAGAACGGGGGACGAGAAAGACCAACCTCCAGGGCGATCCGACGACTGTGGGGAAGGGAAGAGCGGATTCAACCATTGGAAACATGCCTCATCATCTTTGATGATGCTGGAATATCACCATGGAACTCTCCTTTGCAGTTGCACCACGTTTGAAGTCCACCGAAGATGGAAAATGATTCGATTCTCGATCGGGTGGCTTAGAAGATCGGATGGAGGTAGAGCTGATTCTTCTTGTTGGAGTGTCTCGCACTTCCACGCAAGAAAAGGTGTCTTCAACCTCTGCTATACCTGCAAAACACAACAAACAAGGTGAGTATCCAGCAAGGAAGAAAAAGAACTGAAAAGATATGGGAAAAAGAGATAAAGAAATGCTTGAATTTCAAGCAAAATCTCGATCTTCAATGGAGTTGGCATAGGATGAGAGGGGAGAAGGAGGGCTGGAGCAAGAGTCAGCTGAGGGGCATGAATTCCAAGGCAAAAACCGTCTAGGGCTTGCTGAAAAATAGATTTTATAATTTGGGCACTTTTCAGAAAAAGGTTTAAAATGAAAAATATTACTATGCGCCCCTTTTGGAGAGGGTTTTCTGAAAACATTTGCTAAATGGATATGGATTCACGTGTGGGTTGGATTTAGGTTTTTTAAACATTGATCCAAGGTCCAAAACAGCCTATTTGGGTAGGATATGGATCCGACCCACCTCGAAATCCATGTCCGAACACTAAAATAGCCATAACTCTCTAAAATTTAACTCTGATTTTTCTGAAATTCGAACCACAACCCCTTGATATCAAAATACATCTAATCATGGGTTTTAAACCTTAAAATCACCATAAAATGCCTGAATAATTACTTAACATGATATGCATTTCATGCATCATCATAAACATTATTTTGTATGCGACATATGAGCAACAGATGGTAGAGCGATATGGCGATGACTCTACTCAGCATCCATCATTTAATCCTGCAGCATAGGTGACTGCAACAGGTGAACCCAAAAAGGGTCGTGTGTTCGGGTTTGGGAGTAATATGAACATCTCACCTGTCATTGCTTCCTCCAGTCACGGCTCACAGACTTCTTCCGTCGACATAAGCTCCAAGCAGCATCCTATTTTTCCGGTGATGATGTACGCCAGATCGTTAAGAACACAATGCGTGACTACTTCCATGAAACCATCGTCGATGTTCTCCGATCTAAGTTCAATAATTTTTTGCTGAACAGGGGAACTTCGATTGCAGGTGCCTCTCAGGTATGAAACTTTCATGCAATATATTGCATGTCGTTAGATTTCATGTAACTTTGATTGCCTTAACTTAGGTGCATTGGATATAATTTATTTTAGTATATTTTGTTTATCAGTACTGACCTTTTATATAATATTTCAGTATAATATTTTTACTGCCTTAGAATACATATGAGCATGATAGAATCACATATACAACTTTTTGCCTGCCTTAGAGCACATATGAGCATGGTAGAATCACATATAGAGTTTTTCTGACTGCTTTAGAACAAATATGAGCATGATATAATCACATATAGAGTTTTTTTACTGCCTTAGAACACATATCATTCATGATAGAATCATATATAGAGTTTTTTCTCTGCCTTAGAGCACATATCATTCATGATAGAATCACATATAGAGTTTTTTGCCTGCCTTAGAGCACATATGAGTATTATAAAATCACATATACATTTTTTTGACTGCCTTAGAACACATATGAGCATGCTATAATCACATATTCAGTTTTTTGACTGCCTTAGAACACATATGAGCATGATAGAATCAAATATAGAGTTTTTTATGACTGTCTTAGAACACGTATGAGCATGGTAGAATCACATATAGAGTTTTTCTGCCTGCCTTAGAACACATATGAGCATGATAGAATCACATATAAAGTTTTTTGTCTGCCTTAGAGCACATATGAGCATGATAGAATCACATATAGAGTTTTTTTGACTGCTTTAGAACACATATGAGCATGCTATAATCCCATATTCAGTTTTTTGACTGCCTTAGAACACAAATGAGCATGCTATAATCACATATTCAGTTTTTCTGACTGCCTTAGAACACATATGAGCATGATAGAATCACATATAAAGTTTTTTGGCTGCCTTAGAGCACATATGAGCATGGTAGAATCACATATAGAGTTTTTCTGACTGCCTTAGAACACATATGAGCATGATAAAATCACATATAAAGTTTTTTGCCTGCCTTAGAGCACATATGAGCATGGTAGAATCACATATAGAGTTTTTCTGACTGCCTTAGAACACATATGAGCATGATAGAATCACATATAAAGTTTTTTGCCTGCCTTAAAACACATATGAGCATGATATAATCACATATAGAGTTTTTTTTACTGCTTTAAAACACATATGAGCATGCTATAATCACATATTCAGTTTTTTGACTGCCTTAGAACACATATGAGCATGATAAAATCACATATACAACTTTTTGTCTGCCTTAGAGCACATATGAGCATGGTAGAATCACATATAGAGTTTTTCTGACTGTCTTAGAACACATATGAGCATGATAGAATCACATATAAAGTTTTTTGCCTGCCTTAGAGCTCATATGAGCATGATAGAATCACATATAGAGTTTTTTTTACTGCTTTAGAACACATATGAGCATGCTATAATCACATATTCAGTTTTTTGACTGCCTTAGAACACATATGAGCATGCTATAATCACATATTCAGTTTTTTGACTGCCTTAGAACACATATGAGCATGATAAAATCACATATATAGCTTTTTGCCTGCCTTAGAGCACATATGAGCATGGTAGAATCACATATAGAGTTTTTCTGACTGCCTTAGAACACATATGAACATGCTATAATCACATATTCAGTTTTTTGACTGCCTTAGAACACATCGTTCATGATAGAATCACATATAGAGTTTTTTGCCTGCCTTAGAGCACATATGAGCATGATAGAATCACATATAGAGTTTTTTTTTATTTCAATATATTTTGTTTATCAATACTGACCTTTCTTTTTGTATGTAGGTTGCTGGCGATAATCAGCGTAGCAGAGCTAAAGGGACAGATCAAGGCAATGAACAAGAAGACGCACAAAATCTTGGCGATGATTAGATTAATGTGTTGAATTTGTTCTACTTTTTTTTATTTCGAAAATGTAATTGTTGAATTGTAAATAATTAAAACTTGTGAATTTTAAAGTTGAACGATTAATTGTTTTAGTTTCCTTTTATATGTAATTTTATGTGTACTTTGTTTTTTATTCACAGGAAATATAAATTGTACATGAAATATAAATTGTAGCGCGAGAAATTTTTTGTCGATATTTAATTTTCAAATATTTTTTTTTAATTTTTTTCCTTGTTTGCGATGGATTAGCGACGAATATATCCATCGCTAGATGTATAAGTTAGCGACGGATTAGCGACGACTGCAAAGCCATCGCCAAATTGATGTTGTCGTTTAGTAACGACGGCTTTACGATGGACGTTGTCGTTCGTTATTTCGTCGTAACTTAGCGACAGAACTGGCGACGGATATACGCCGTCGCTTATTAGCATATAAAATTTGCGATAGAAGATATCTGTCGCTAAGCCAGTTAGCGACGGAATTAAGTCATCGCTAATCCACTGATTTGTTGTAGTGCAAGATCGTGGTGATCATGCCGCCTTTCGACCGTTTAATACACTGATGAAGGGTAGATGGTACTGCATTTGCGTTATGAATCCATGTTCGTCCCAATAATAGATTATATGTTGGTGGCATATTGACGACATGGAAGAGAACTGTATGGATAAAGTAATTGATGAATATTTCTAGGAAAATCTTTCTCTTGGCGGTCTGTTCATGGTTGTCAAAACCGTAAATAGTGATGGGATTAGGGAGACATTCTTCTTCCTTTAATCCCCAGGCCTTAGCAGTCATCTTTGGATAAATGTTGAGGCTACTGCCTCCATCAACTAGCACATGGGGGTACAATCATTCCCTTTATCTGAACTACAATATATAACGCATTGTTATGGAATGCATGAGACTTTGGTAGGTCCTTGTTCGAAAAAGTTATTGAAGCGTTGGTCATGGCCTGATTGACGATATGAGCCATGTCTTCCAGAGTTGTGCTCGGGTTTACTTTGATCTTCCACAACAGATCATCTAAGACCTGCTGGTGCTTGGAAGAAGCGTGCGCCAATTCGAGGATCAACATGTTTGAAAGGGAAGTGATCGGTTTCTGGACCGAATTGGTGTTTCCTTTTACTGTCCTACTCTTATCTTGAGTAGTCTTGATGAAGCACTTAGGAAACCCTGAAATCCTGTTGGCCACTTTAGGGGATGCTTTGGCGGGCTCCCTTGAGACATTCAGCTTACTGAAAGCTGAGACAAGATCTATCTTCTGGGCGCTTGACTATGCCTGTTGCAATACCAATACCTGATGTTGGATGCAAATATCCTCACTGGAGCATGGCTGAATATGATCATGTGGCTGGAATGGTTGGTCAGAGATTATTGCTGCAGAATGTTGAAGAAAGGGTTGATTTAAAATAGTCATCTTTTCGTCATCACCACCCGCTACCAGAAGGTTTTTGTCAATATAATCTTGAATGATATTTTTTAGAACAAAACAATTCTCAGTATCATGTCCCACTGTCCGGTGGAACTTGTAAAATCTGTCTTTCATTTTTTCGATGACGACAGGTGGGTCGACTACCTTTGGGAGCTTGATCATTTCACTTGTAAGCATATACTCAAGCATAGTCTCGAGTGATTGATCCAGTGGGGTGAATTTGCGATTATAGCTCCACCCTTCATGATTCACCTTTTGTTGTGGTTTTGGTTCCTGTTCAATAGCTGACAGAGGCAATTTGTTATTCTGGGAGAACGGCTTACCCTTCAACTCATTCTTGCTAGGATTCAGGCCTACATAACTGAATGATTTTCCTCATTCTTACGATGATTCTTGCCACGGCCCGCATCAGTGGAGTAAGTGAAATGAGCCTTCTTCTTTGACTTCTACTGACTGTTGTTCTTGGCGAGGGTGATGCCCTCATACACTCCATTTTTCATGCCTAGCTCAAGCCATTTGGCTCGCTCTGTCAATTCAATAAAGGTCTTTGATGGAGAGGTAGAAATCAGGCCCCTTAGGGGTTGTGAAAAATTATTTAGGATTAGCGACAATGTGTGTCCTGATATTGAATCCCTCATTTTATTGCAGGCGGACCTCCATCTGTAAATGAAATCTCGAGCCTTCTCATTTTCCTTCTGCTTGAGGCTGTAGAGATGACTGAGGGTTGGTAGCGCCTCTGTATTGAATAGGAACCGCTCGATAAACAAATTGACCACCTTGTCGAATTCCTTTAACTCAATGGGATTGATATGTTATTAATACCACTTAGTTGTTGTTTCCTCCAGACTGCGAGGGAAACAAAGGAATAGTGCTCGATTGTCTTGCTTGAACTTGGCACATTCAGCAAAAAACATGGTGAGATGTGCTTTAGGGTCGCCAGAACCATCAAATTTGATGAACTTCCTGGGGAGATTGTCGAGACTGTCATCCCCGTCTAAACCATCATAAAAGTCTTCACGTGTGAAGACCTTCTTGCCCTTATCACGGGCCTGCAGATCCTTGACCATTTTGACCACATCTTTAAGTTGTGGCTGATCAGGGTCATTAACAGACTGATCCTTGGATTTATAGGCCGACCCTTGCCCCTGAGTCGACTTTCAAAGTGCCTGCTAAATCTCATATTCTTTATCGGTGTCACCCACTGATTCAGCTTCATCAGAAGTGTTTTCATGATGACTCTGCTTTTTTGAGATCTTTATATGCTTTTTCATTGTCCGGCCCTTAGCCTTTTTCTTGGCTTTGCCTGAACTAGCCCATGTTTGCTCAGACAACATCTTTTTCATCATCTTCTGGAACAAATCATACATCTGGGGATCAATATCATCATTGCCCTGCTGGCTCTGACCCCTAGGAGATCGTGGAGATGACATTTCTTGTTCAGATGCAGAGGACTAGTCAATATGCTGGATGGATGCAGTTTTCTTGCCGGACCTTGTCTGAACCATGTAGGATTGCAAATGCTCTCTGCAGAATAAAATGGGCAATTAGGTTTGAAGAATAGTTTTTAGGACACATCAAACATAGGGGAAATATTTGATGAGAGTTAGGTTGACAATTTGAAAGATATCTCATTACCAGGGATTGGGTCGTTGTGGGAATCACGACAATTGCGTTGTTATTCTTGTAAAGGAAATAAACAACTAGAATATGCCTTGTTACCTAGGCGAGGTCATCAAACCATAAAAAAGATTATTTATTAAAAAAAATGATTTTATTAATAGTAGACTTGACAGAGAAGAGGCAGACAAACAATTTGTCACCACTCATGGTAATCAGAAGACACTCAAGGACCAGGAAAAACAGTGAGGGTAACAAAAGAATCGCAGCTATGCTTGGCAGAAAAGTATATTCTAGACCACTGGGCAGACTTTAGATCAAATTCTGGCATATTGCCTGACAATAATCGAGCTTCAATGTGCTTCTGCCTCTGTAAGAACTGCCTGACACATCGCTCTGGTTGGTAATAAACGGAGAAGAAAGGTCTGAGTAACTTGAATCGCTTGCTATATGCATAAGTGTATCGAGGGAGTAACTCCTGATTGTCGAAGTAGTCCCACACAATTGCTTCTTCATGAAGGTTTTCAATCAAGAATCTGTACCAAGAAGTAGGTAGTGGCTTCTTGCTATGATATCTGAATAAGCTGGCTCAAGATGGCACATGCCGGAGGAACCAAGACTGTAATGCGTAGATGCACCCTTCTACTAAGATAGGATCTTTAAGCACGAAATGGGTCAATCCACGGTATAAGAAGGAAAGTGCAGCCATGGTGATAGAGAGACGATTAGTCTGTCGACTTTCCCATCTTCTCAAAAGTTGTACTATTCTGATATGTGCATAGTTCTGTCCATCCTGGAAGAAGGCTAGTCCTACGGTGCACAAGATCATTGCATGTTTAATCCTTTATCGCGCTGCTCAGGATAAGGAGTCGACTTCTTCAAATGCTCCATATTGTTGGTATAGCTCAAACAGATTGACATATTGGCTCTCATATGCCTCTATCAGTGGCCAGAATCTGCATCCAGTCATACAAGCTAAAGCATTTCGGAGGTCGAGCCCCTTGACATTGATAAAAAATTATTGCTCCATGGGATCATCTGGCTGACCAGCTGACTCAGGTAGACCCATGATGTCTGAGAATTCATCCAGTAGTAGAGTCATCTCTCCCCACGGGAACCAGAAGGTACAAGTATGCAGATTTCACCGCTCTGCTAATGCTTAAATCAAATTGCCATTGATGATCTGTTCTCCCACTGCTGATGCCAGTTCCAATCCACAGTCACTCAGATGGTCTGAGAACATACGGGAGAAGTTCTTGAGCCAAGAATAGCACCATCGGAAAATGAAAGGTCAGGTGTTCAGAGTTCAATGATTGGGAAGACCTTGCCGCACCTCATAGGAGATATGGCTCTCAGAAAAGACTGAATCAAGCTGACTGGATGCCATCAGGATAGACTGGAAAATAAAGAAGTAAAGACTTGAGGAAAACCACATGATTTTCAAAAAAATTGCAAGCAGGATCAAAACAAGGCTGGAACTTCGAGATCTAGAGGAAAGGAAGGATGGAAATCACCTGGAGTTTTGAAGAAAATAGAGGTTTTGGAAAAATCATCCAGGGTTTGAGAAAATACAATGGAATGTATGAAAATAAATGGAAAATAGGGTATTTTGAAAATTGTCCAGTATTTTTAGAAAAATATGAAAAAACAAAGAGAATAAGAGGAAATAACCAGAGTACATCCAATCACATTCATGCACAAACAAGTATGCAAATACAGAATTCCCTAAAGGCTGACTCTAGATGCACAAATTTTAAAATAGTTGTAGGACCCTAATCCTAACTCTAAAGCTTAGATCATCTGTGTTCAATCATGCTATACCGATATACTCGAGCCGAGGCTTGATGTACGTGGCATAAAAAGAATTCTCTGGTTCTAGGCTCATGTTTTCCAACATCCTTGAGCGTCTGCCGATATACTTTGGACTATGGCCCTCGGTACATGACAGGGAGGATCAACCCAAATAGGTGGCCCAATTGTGAGGCTTTGTCTCGAACTATGGTTCTGGAGGAAAGCCCATCAACGTGGTGGCCAGGTATAAGTAGGTGGGGTTGTTTTTGAAATATGATCAACATGCAAGAAAGCAAAAGGCTTTAATGACCTAAAGAAGTAGAATTTTGAAAATTTTATGAGAAGCAAACATTGTTTTCAATCAGATCCTAGATTAAGGAGGATTGTATTTGACCTAGGTCTAAGTGAACATGAATACTGTCTCCTCTTTCAGTCCTACCAAACTATGCTTAAGTCTATATGAAATCCATGGCAGTTGGGTTGATTCTAGGCTCCTAGGTTTACATAAAATAGAGTTGACATTGTAGAACACGATTTTGACAAGTTGAATAAGGCAAATCATTAAATTGATCAGGCGAAGACAGGTTCTATCACGGCCGCCAAACCTGTTATCATTGCAAAATTTTACTTTTGGAAGTCAAACTGACCTTTGAAAATAACTCACCTCCGTTTTTAAAATGCAGGATAATTCTGAAGAATGAGACTCACCTGTCGGAACGAGGTTCAATCGTTCCTGACACCATAACCAGAGGTAATTGAATCAATGATCAATCTTATGCTTTGCTTTGCTTAACTTATCTAAATCGATGTTCTATTCCTAAATGCACAAAGAATCAGGCATGTGCTATGACTTAGAAAGATTTTGACTTAAAAAATATGATGTATGCTCGAAATACTTTAAAATATTTGAAAAATGGGTCACCTTGAAAATTATGAACCATGTTGAGAGAACCTTTCTGAAGAAAAGGAAATTGATTTATGGAGAAATCTTGATGTTTTGTGAAAATCGATTTCTGAGAAAAGATCAAAATGACTTAGAGAAAATTGATTTCTCTAAATTTGGACTTTGAAATTGAGAATGTTATAACTTGGAAAATCATGATTTGAACTTAAGAAAATATTTGAAAAATCTTTAAAAAACAAAGGGATCTTGAGAAAATGGGTTTCTGAGGAAAATCTAGCAAATTTGAGAAAAAATGACTTCTTTGAATTCTAAACTTTGAGAAGTTATTGGAACTTGGAAAATCGATTTTGGGATTTATAAAATCATTTGGAAATCCCTTTTAAATCATTTTTAATGAAAAAGAAACCTTAATATTTTGAGAAAAATCAATTTCTGAAGAAATTTTAAGATAACTTTGAGAAATCGATTTTCTTGATTTTGGATTTTTGATTTGATAAAAAAGAGGGGCGTATAGCCTTGTAAAATCCTTTTTATGATGCATTCTAACCTAGATGATGCATGGATGCTATCTTATGAAAATATTCTTTTTGAAGAAATTTTGAGAAAATTATTTGAAAAAGGCAGTTTATGTGCCTTATAGAATTTCAATAAAAAAGATTCGCCTCATACCCCTGACTATGGTCACAGATATGGATTGAATCTAATCCATTTGATTCTAAAAGGAGAAAGTGTTTAGAAAAGATTGAAATATGCAATGGTTTTTTAAGATGCCTAAGAGTGTAGGCCATTTGTGGCTTAGAAAAAGATGATAAATCTGGGTTTCGTTCGTATTCTTACTATGGCCATAAATACAAAACCTATCGAGTTTATCAACTCCTTAAAAGTTAATGCATGTGTCATTAATGTAGACCATTGTGAGTTTGAATATGCATGAATCATCATCCATCATGCATTAACATTATTGAAAAATAAAATTATATGCAATGCAATCCTATTCTAAGTAGGAAAAGTAAACTCTTATTCCAAATTTACACTTAATTTATATCACTAATTGAATTTAAATAGAGGAAAATAAAAAAAAATACAGTCTTGAATATCCCTGCAAAACTAGCAAACTTGTTAGTGGCAAAAATGTCGAATTTTCAGGATTTATCCAATAATATCTAGAAATTGATGGATTTATCCGGATATAAGCCTTTTCAAAGCTTCCTTAAATGAAAATTTATGAAATATAGTATTGAATGCATGTATGATTGAATATAATATGAAAATAAACTTTATTTGAAAGATTAAATCTCAAAATTAGGGTAAAATGACCAAAATACCCCTAAAAGCAAGACTATGACCTTGAAATCAGGGTTTTTCTAAGACAAATTTGAAATATCTTTAATTTGAGGCATTCAAAATTGATAGAATTGATGGTAAAGGTAGTTGACATGTTTGAGGACATATTTGAAGTATTGAAATATTAAAATATTGCCCAAAATTAGAAATATTAAATGAAAATGATGGTTTTGCCCTTGTTTTTAAGGTTTTCAAAGAAATAGCTTTAATAAAATACATGAATGACATGCAAAACGATTTTAAAAAAATCTCAAAACTGGTTTGAAGACTCCTAATAGCCTTAGGAACAACTGAGAATCTAAAAATTGAGAAGACTTTTGGGAAAAATTAAGAAAATAAGATATTTTATTAAAACAATTGGATTTTTGATAAAAATAAAGAAAGGGGGAAAAACCAGTTTCAGTGTTTTGGACAAAAAGGGCTTAAAAAGAGCTCAAATCGAGTTCAGGTTGAGGCTAAAGATCCCTGACATCCCTTGAAATCATATGAAATTTACAGAATTGAAAAATAATTTATAAAACTTGATTTATAACAAAAACATTGAAGATGAAAATTTTCAAAACAGGAAATAGGCTTTTTGAACAGACTCTGGTATTTCTGATATTTTAGAGTCTAAAATTCTTTAATATTTTCCCAAATTTTGGGAAAAGATTCTAGACATCTCAATGGTTCTATCAAAACTTAAAACACTGAAAAACACTTTAGGGTTGGAGCTGTGTGACTTCGGGAAGTCAGGTCTTTTATTTTTTAAAAGAGGTCCGTTACAGAATTTGGATTATGTATCAGTCCTGGTTTTAAATCCGAAAATGGAATCAAACAGACCCCAAAAATTATGAAAAATTCAGGCTAAATACTATACATGTAGACAAACAATTGGTTTTTAAAATTTTTTCAAATCAGATCCCGTTTGGGAGGTATAACCAAAGAAAGTTAACCCTAATTCTATATCTGATTTAACGACCTACAGAAATAGACACCCAATTTTTATTTTTGAAAATAGGGTTACAAAACCCTAAAAGTTCTAATTTTTTTATTAAAAACCGAAGACAAACGGATGGTTTGAACATAAAAAAAACAGATTTTTATGATGAACATAAGCAGATTAAATAAATAAAGAAACAGATGGCTAGAAATCAAGATAGACAACTAACATTGCATTACATGAAATAAATTCAATTTAAGCATGATAAATTAAAATTGAAACTAAGGCTATTAGGCATGCTTCAACATATTAAACAATGGAAACATGCATGCACATACTTGAAATAAATAAAAAAATGCAGGAAGAATGAAACAAAGTTAATCTAGCCCTTGAAAAGGAGATTCGATCCATGGAGGGATCAAATCTCATCTTTTCTTTAGCAAAAACATAAGAAATATTATTCTAAACTATTCTAATGGATTAAAAACGTAAAATAAGCCATGGATCAACATTAGATCATGTTCTTTATTTTACTTTAAGGTTCTTGAAGGTAGATCATGCTTGAATCTAATGCAAAAGGGGCGGCAATGGTGAAAACACATGAAAATATTAAAAAAAAGCATAAAACAAAGAAAAAGTTTTACCTTGGAGAGTGGCTTCGATGGAGGATTTCGGTTGGAGGAGGAGGAGGATGCTTGGAGGAGAGAAAAGCAGCAAGAAAAGGAAAGAGAGAGAGAGCATGGGGGTCGACCCCCCTTGGACCCCTATTTATATATATATTTTGGAAACTTTCTTTAAAGAGTCTCAACTTTTTGAAACTCTTCTTAATTGGTTAAGATAAGTCAAATGAGAGGGGTGATTTTTATGAAATGCCTTACCCAAATCTAACTCTAACTAATTTACCTAAGACCTAATTAAACCATAAAAAAAAGATCAAATGTGGTGCCACCTAATGTGGGCCCACATTTGGTTTTTAAAACTTTAAATAAGGCAAGGTTAAAACACTAAAATAAAGATAGATTTTCAAAATCGATTTTGACTCTTCTAACTCCTAACCTAATTAGAACATGGACTAACCCTAACTCTTTCAAGTGTGGCGCCACCCAGAGTGGGCCCCACTTGATTTTTCAAAAATGATTTTAAAGCTTTAAAAACAAAGGGGGTTAAAATGATTTTTCTCAAAATTTCAAAAGGACATCTAAACTAAATAATAGTTTTTTTTGTATTTTTGAAATATGAAAGATGTAAAATAAAATAAAATTGAAAATTAGGGTTTTGCATCTCTACAGGGTGGGCCCCGCTTGAAGAAAGTTGAAAACTGATTTGAAAATCAAGTTTAAGAAATAAAGGGTTTTAAGAAAGAAAGTTTTTTTAAAGAAAGTTTGAAAATAAAACCGAGGTTTTAGATCAACTAGAGTCCTAAATGGATTAAAATTCCTCCAGATGTGGCACCAACTGTGTGGGCCCTACATCAGGGTTTTTGAAAAAGTTGAAAATAAAGACTAAAAAAAAGGTTTTGAAACAGAGTTGCAATCACCGGATGACAATTGGATGTTTTAAAAAATAGAATCCTAAATGATCTGAAACTCTAGACTAGAGTCTTAAACCAACTAAAGCTCTGACATTTAGGTTTTTGAAAGCCAAACAAAGAATTTTTTAAAGGATTTTCTCAAAACTAATGAAAATAAGTCAGAAAATGCAGTCAGGGTTAGAGTCCCAAATCAACCGAAACTTTGAAATAGAGTCCTTAATCAACTGGGACTCTGCAAATGGACTAATTTTTGAAAGATGAATGAAACGATTTTTAAAACAAGTGGAATTATTAGTGAAAATAGGATTCAGAATAGAGTCCTAACCCGATTAGGACTCTGGGACAGAGTCCTAAAATTTTGAAATCCTACAACGAAGTCCTAAAATTTTGAAATTTGATTATTTGAAAGATAAATAAAGAAGTATTTGAAAGATTCTCTAAAAAAAGGAGTTCAAGATTAGAGTCCTAATCCAACGAAAACTCTGCGACAGAGTCCTGATCCGACTAAAACTCTAAAATTTTGACTTCTTTTGAAATATTTTAAAAGATTTCTTTAAAATAAATAAAAATAACAATGACAGACAGAGTCCTGATCCGATTGAAACTCTAAAATAGAGTCCTAGTTTGACTAAAACTCTAAAACTTTAGGCCAAAATAAAAGATTTTGAAAGATTTTCTCAAAAATAGGTAAAAATAGAGGTAAAAGATAGAGTCATGATCTGACTGAAACTCTGAGACAGAGTCCTAATTCGACTAAAACTCTTAGAATTTTGAACAGACAAAGAGGTTTTAGAAGCTTTTTCGCAAAATAAATGAAAATGTGGTGAAAACTGAAATCAGAATTAGAGTCTGATCCAACTGGGACTCTGGGATAGAGTCCTAATTCAATTAAAACTCTTAAAATTTAGGGTTTTCTAGAAAAAAATGAGAGGGTTTTAGAAAATAGGTGAAAATAAGATAAAAATTGAAGTCAGGTTCAGAGAACTGATCCGACTAGGACTCTAGGGAAGATTCGTAATTCAACTAGAATTCTGAGATTTTTTGGTTTTTTGAGAAGCAAATGACAAGATTTTAAAAAGGACTTTTGAAAACAAGTGAAAATGAAATTAAAAAATGAAAGCAGGATAGAGTTCTGATTCAATTAGAACTCTAGGGCAGAGTCCTAGTCTAACTGAAACTCTAAATTTTTGGCCAAAATGAAAGGTTTTCTCGAAAAAAGATAAAATAGAAGTGAAAAGTAGAGTCCTGATCTGACTGAAACTCTCAGAAAAGAGTCCTAATCCGACTGGGACTGAGATTTTGGCAAAATGACAGAAATGGACAAGGGATAAGACTACCTCTGATTTAAAACCAAAATAGAATTTCGAAAAAGGTTTAAAAAGTAAAAAGATAGAGTCTTGATCCAACTAGGACTCTGAAAATTTGAGAAATTTGAGAAATGAAGGAATCCAGTAGCGACACCATCTAGATGGGTCTCATCTAAAAACTGAGATCAATTAAAAATTGATTTTAGAATGAATCAAGATCATTTTGTAAAGAAAATATTTTGAAATAAAAGAATATAAGATCCTGGGGGTTAACTAATGGCAAAATGTCGATTTAAAACTCAGGTATTTGGAATTGATTTTGAAGAAAAAGTTTTAAAATCGAATCTGGATTAAATATTTTGAAAAAACAGAGTGTTGGATCTTGAAAATGAGATGCAATGCAATGAAATTACATGCAATGACATACAATGATGTGAGATGATATGAAATGAGATGCAAAAGGCAAACCTTGGATGAGGGATTTGAAATCTCGGACCCCTGGTAGAGATAAAGATTTGAACATTTCTGTTAAAAGGCAAGAATTGATGATTAAAATCGAGCCAAAGTAGATATTAAATCTTGATTGCAAGATAAAGTATTCAAATTTGGTGCAAAATTTGGGCTTTGAATAGCCCTGGCTTGGGTGTCGACCCACTGGTTTCCTGAAGGATTTAGAGAGTGGATCCCAGTGGCAAGAGGAAAGGTGTTTATGAATGAAGATGAAAAATTTGGGGTGTTTACAATTGGTATGGTCTTTGGCTCTACTAGGATGACACTGATTGGGAAGGCAGTGTATCCCTTCACGAGATACTTTTAAACCTTCAATATAGAGATGACCAAATCCTTTAGAGAGAGTTTGGAAAGTCTGAATACTACCTTTGAAACTTTGGGTTGAGATACTTTAATCTTTCCTACTTGGCATATAAGATGAGTATGATATTCATATAGCCAATCCATTCTCAATATGACATTGAATTCAGTTATATCAAGAAGGATTACACATGCAGGCAAATGTTGCCCATCTAGTTCTATGTTTATGTCAGGTATATATGATACACACATAAAACTAGACCCAATAGGAATATATGCATCTAACAAGTGTTTCAAGGGTTCAATGTTCAAGCTCAGGTATTGAATAAAATTTTTAAAAATAAAATAATGTGTTTCACCATAAACAAATAAAATGAGTGTTGCTGGATCAAAGACTAGCATGGTACCTTGTACTAAGTCTCCCTTAGTTAGTTGTTCGACTGAGATAGCGTATATGCATCCAGCTACCTTCTTTTGAGCATGTGGTTGCTGCTGCGGCGACTGTTGTTGTCGTAGCTACTATTGAGATTGTGATGCTCCAGTGCCTTATCTCCATTCATCAGACTTTTTTCTTTCGACACTAGTGGATATAGTGACCCATGTTACCGCAGTATAGACAAACTCCAATATTATGGAGACAAATGTGTGTCCAATGGGATTGTTTGAACTTCGTACATACCTCATTCTATTGTTGTCGTTGTGGCTGAGCAGTAAATTTCTTTCCTCCATGGTTTTTCTTAGGTTAGCTCTTCTAACTATCAGATTAATGTCTTAATTTGGTGGACTAGTACTTTTATGACTACCTACTCACCATCCACTAGTGTAGTTGCTTCAATTGCCACATTATGTGACTTGGATTCATGAGTGTAGACCTTTGTCTTTAAGGCTGGCTTCAATCCTTTGATAAATTTAATTGCTCATTTTTCTTCTGTTATGTAAATGTTGGGGCAATACCATTTCAGGCTTCTGAACCTAGTGGTGTAATAAGCCAGAGAAGATCCTCCCTATTACAAGTCTAAGAATTCTTGCATCTTTCAGCTCTATTCATGCTTTGGAAAATAAGCTGCATAGAAAACTTTGACAAACTATTTCCAACTAACAAGTCTACTTTCGAACTTGACTTCATAAACAATTTTCCACCAATGTTCAGCTTGATCCTTCAATCGGTATGTTTTGAAATCGAATTTTGATTATCGGGAACTCCTAATACTCAAAAGATTATCTTGATAGCTTCTGGGTTTGATTTTCCAATGAACATGGGAGGGTTTATGTCTATGAGCCGCTTGTAGGTGATCCCATTGCCTAGATTCAATTAATCCTGTGCAACCTACTGCAAGTTGCCTTTTATGGCTTGCATAGCTTCTACCTGTTGACCCATGACACCCACTAAATTGTTTAAGGTGTTCATGATATCATTGAAACTGCCTTGCCAAACCATCTATATGAATGAAAATTTGAATGAGTGTGTGATATCACATCACATATTCAAAGTAATAAGTAAAGTTGTGGAGGAAAGCGTAGATTATCACTATCATTATATATTTGGTAATATATGTGATAACAAAAGTTTAAAAGCCCAATATCGCTAGTTGATATCAACATAAGGACACTTATGTAGTAAAGATTCATCGCCCAACTCTAAAAACAAAAACTCGTATGTTCCTTTTATGGGTGTTTTGAGAATTGTTTCAGATATTCTTTCTTATTTCCCGTGTGCCTTGGTTGCACAAAGTACAGGAGGATGGACACAGAGTATAAATAGGTTATTTCAGTGTGTAGATTGGCGAGGTTAGAGGATAGAATAATGGTGAAGCTGGATCGTAGATCGGCAAAGTCAGATTATAGGCAAGCAAAGCCAGAGTATAGATAGGTGACGCTAGAGCACTTGTGGGATCTCCATGATTTGTCATGCCTACCGATGAGTCTAAAGAAATTATTTATGTCAACTCGGGTGATTCTAGGGGGAAATCAGTATATGAAGCCTCATTAGCAAGGTCTTGTGTTGCTAGTTGTCTTCTGTCATATTCTTGTTTGAGATGACACTCGTACATGACATGTCCCATCTCCCTGCGAAAGACACAGTACTCTAGCTCCATAGAACAAATCTGTTCAATATGCATCTGGTGACATCTGCAGCATTCTGCCAGGTTACCAACCCTTCTTGGCTGGTGTTTTTGTTATTCAACTACTAGATATGAAGTTCTATCTTATAAAGGGATGTCGTGTGCAGCTTCATGACCTTAGTCAGGGACTTTATTGTTTTGACTATTTTGTAGTGTAACATCTACCCAAAAGAATACTCAGTATTGCTTAGTTATACTAAGTTTAATAATATGGGATACTATCACAGATAAATAGACAATTATAATATAAAACATACTCACAGCAGAATGTCAAGTGCAAGATGAGGACTTAAACCAATACTTCTATTTTTAGGCGCTGATACCAATCTGTGGTGCCCTGAAATTTGTAACTTAAAAAATTTAAGATTTTTTTTTTAAATGTTTCCTTGTCAGTCTAAAATAAGGTCTAGAGCACAACAAAATTTATTTGATTGGTCTAAGCTAGCAAACATGGGTCGGGTTACAAGTGTGGAATGAATTGCATAAGTTTGGATCTAACCTCCCCCACAGAGCTTGGATCTAGTTCTAACAACAAGGATTTTATTCTGAATCCCAACCCTTCTTGTTTTCCTAACAAATTAGAGTAATTTAAATGCTCATAAATAAAACAAGACAAATTTAAGCAAAAATAGATATCATTTCAAAATAAATATGATGTAAGGCTTGTATAATTCAAAGCTAAGGAATTATGACAAGCTTATTAAAATAACAAAAAAATAAAGCCTAGAAGACCTACTCTATCATCCCCACCTTGTATCTGGGCCCGCGTTACTAAGCAAGTCATTTCTCACCTTGTATTAAAAAAAAGAAATCCTGGCAAGTATATGCACCAAAAATGTAAGAAACTATATAACATTAAAACATACATTATATTACATTTTAGATATTCATGAAAATTATCATCCTAGTAGATATGGAATAGAAACCATGCAACATATATACTTATCTATATGATATGTTCAGGCATATTTTTAATATAAAAAATTTGTGATTAGCAAGATCTTTGTTTCTTTTTATTTGAAGGCTCTCTCGGGTACTCGAGGATGCATAAATATTATAATAGAATATATCACTTTCGGTGTTTATTTATGTATTTTAGATTTGCCCAAAGGTATAACTGCTAGGGAGTCCAAGCGGGTGGCCAGTGGCTGAGGGATAGCTCCTGCTTGACACTAGAAAACAAGAATTAGTATGCATTTTATACTTTTTACAGTAGTTGAGGACCTATCACCTAGGACACATTGATGACCCTCGCCTCCTAACCTCCGAGTGACTGGAAACTAAATAGGTTGTCTTGCTCCCATAAGATATTAAGAAGATAGATGAACCTATCTTGTGTCACTTGAGGCTTGTACCACTTACCCTCTTCAAGGTAGCATAAATTTGTAATGGGTTATGAGGATTGTCTATCTTATAACCCATCTATTTGCTTTGGGGATTTAAACCATTTGAGCATCTCACCAGTGATAACAGAACAACAGATATTTAGGTGTACTTGTTTATCATTTATAGTGTACATCCTTTAAACTTGTAGGGTCCTTCATAACCCCAAGCTCATTATAGAGCTCACAATGGTATGTGCATGTCTTACATGCCGTACAATATAAATGCCACACCCCATATTTATCACTAGGTTTTCCTGAACCTCAAGCTCCCAAATGAGCCACAATAGTTTGTGCATATTGCCAAATGTAACATCTCATTTCATTATGCATACGTATTCTGGGTTTTTTCAAGAGTTAATATACTCATATTTGGAAACCAACCAGGTATTTTGAGAAATACAATAAAGACTGGATTAATCAAATGTTAGACTACCTTCATCTAGCTCAAACTATCATAAACCCGCAACTAGGGTCAAAAGAGTTGTCATTGAAACTAAGAAGATCGGCTCACTCAACTTAGGAGTCGACCCTCACAATCTCGATGTTGACTCTTGTTCAAAAGAGTTGATTCACAAAGTATAGGGGTTAACTCTCTCTTTAGAAGAGTCAAATCACAAAGAGTCAAAGCACAGGGGTCGACTCTCCTTCTTCAGAGCAGTCAACTCACAAAGAGTCAAGGGTCAGATTTTGCTCAGGAGAGTTGACACCTATAGTGTCCAGGGTCTGCTCTTTTCTAAACAAAAGAGTCAACAACTTCAATGCCAAGGGTCAACGCTTTGTTCAGAAGAGTTAATTTATAAAGTACAGGGGTCAACTCTTTCTTCAGAAGGGTCGACTCTTCTTCAAAAGAGTTTATTCACAAATATAAAGGGGTTTTTCAACAAGAAGATTCACAGAATAGTGTTTATCAAGAAAAAATTAGCCAAACATCTAAGAATCTAATATTTAATATGCAGGAGTTGACACCCTTAGAACTAGGAGTCGACTCATAAAGTATTAGGATCAATTATTTCTCCACAAGAGTCGACCCAGACTGTAACATCCCTAAAAAATCCAAAACTTTTAAAACTTTTTTTTAAACCCAAAATTTTGAGAAAAATTGAAATTTTTTGTTTGTGTAAAGCTTATCATGTATTGTAAAGGATAATATGTCAACAAGCTCATCTAGGGTCATGTTCCAACTGTTTCAAATACTGGATGACTTGCCTAAGCACAAGCGCGAGCATATATTAGCCTCTCAATATCAGGTACAATATGAAATCATTTATAGACACAACTTGATTGAGTCTATTACACCATCGAAATTCATATAAAAAAATGCAGAAGACAAATTCTATTTAAGAGTTAAGATATTTGATGAGTTACATAAAAGTTTGAGATTTGAAATAAAATTTTAACTTTTGTACAAGAAAGGAATCAACATCCATAGTATCATCTTATTTTAAAATATTTACATGTCTTTGGTCATTAAAATCTAAGACAAGAGTCATGATCCAAAATAGTAAAAGTTTAATATTTTACAAGTCTATAAAAGAAACAAAGCTTTGATCCCTCAAGGATTGCAATAGGTAAGAGTATCCCTTGAGAGGCTCCCAACCTGCCATTTGCTTCAGTTCTCCAAGATGATATATGTAATATTATAGGGCATTAACACATGCCCATAAGAAACCCAAAACCAAACTTAAAGAATACAAATCAAGTTTATATTAGTACAACTAGCGTGTGAGTCCTATCATTTATAAAATAAGGGTCAAGGGAATCCACATGTATAACATTCATTCATATTGCATTCATTCATCCATTCATTTATTCATTCATTCATTCTCATGGCAATCATTTACATAAATGAATAAACAATTAACACACATCACATAATACTGCGTAAAGAAAATAGGTCAAGTCACATTGATCGTGTTCAGCATGAAACATGTGTATATGATTTTCAAATAAGTTAGGACATATAAGTCACTCACATTTATGACATATGCATTCACAATTTTGCATATAACAAATAGGTCAAAATCACATTTGATCATTCCATCGTATATTATATGTACATGCTTTACAAGCAAACAAGACATATAAGTTTGTAACATTTATGTCATTCATATTCATTCTTTTATAAAAAAATAAACAAATCAATCACATGACTATGATATGTATTCATGCATTTATGTAGTCCACAGATCAATTATCATGGTCATACAATACATTCGTATATTTTCATAAAGAGGAACAGGTCGATTCTCACAACCTTTACAATGTGTATCATATACATATATGTATCTCATATGCATTTTAGTCAACTCATTAACTTACTTCATCTGGTTAATCAAATGACCCCTTATATATCTTTTCATTTACATGTATGGTCATAAGTAATAACAATCGTAAACATTAGCAATCTACATGTCTCATACGTGATGTTTATGCACATGACAGTAGTGATTCTAAAAGTCTAATGTATTGTTTCTCTTTACTTAAACTCATGAGGATATAGCTGCCCAGAAACAACCATAAGAGTATTTATTTTGTTATATATTTTTAATTTCTTTTTTATTGCTTAATTGGGTCTATCATGTAATGTAGCGATTAGGAGATGGACACGAAGTCCTTGTACCGGCCTATGCCCACGTATGTCACCCGAGCTAAAAATATAAGGAATGTCTTCCCTAACTCTGCAGAGTTTTTAACCCTACCTTGTGAATCCTCAGATAGGCCCATCCCCATAACATTCATGGGGCGGGGATAAGGCACACATAGTGCTCTAATATTTTTATACCCCACGAGGTTTGTATTGTCTTTTCTTCTCCAAGGAAGACAAGAGATTGGGACAAATCCAGTCATCTCGTTGAGATCGGGATGGACTCAGCCATTTTGAAGAGTCTGGTTTCACCGACTCAAGTGGACCTAAGTTTCCATGGTTATCTTTTATTAAAGTCATAGGTCACACACTCAGTGTTATTATCTTATATGATAATCCTTTCATGCCCTTATGCATGATTCATTAGTCCATGCTCTTAAGCATGACTTATGTTGTCATTGTACCCATGCCATCATGCATGATACAAGATACACTTCATTTATGCTTTGATGCATGATATGTGTTATATTTAATTTGTGCTCCTATACATAATTCATTCATACACACTCATATGCATGATGCATTCATAACATGCATGGCATGCTTCACACAAATTTATTTCGCACATGCATTTATTTTAGTAATTTATTCATTTCACTTATGCATTCATGTCACATATACATTCATTTTAATCATACATTCATAACATGTACCTGCAAAAGCATATCATATTCTGTTATTTTAAAATCATGTCAAGCATGATCTCCATACTACAACATAAAAAGTACTTCAATTCTCATTCATTCAAATCATACTCTGCATGATCTCCAAACTTCTTTTAATATTTACACGATGCATTATATCATACACACTTACCACAGGTAGTTTATCCGATTTTATAAGCATTTGCATTTTTCGAATGTCCTTGGCTTATAGCCTCTTTGCAATACTTAGCATTAAGTATCGTATTTTTGTGGTATCTACATGACAATTCATATATACACATGGTATAAGCATCTAAGCATTTGATACAAATAAAAAATTGAATTAACACATGCATCTATGCACATTCAAATGTGAACATCAACAATGCATATGCACTTGCACAACACTGAAAATACGATATGCATGTTAACCTAGTTAACTATGCACCTTTGCACTTGCTTGTAAGCATTTATGAAGCACATACGACATAATCAAAACCATAACATAAATGTGTATAAAAACCACTTCAAAAGTGAGTTTTAAATCCACCTAATTAACATTTATACAATAGTTTCAAAACCCGTTTAAAATTGTGTCTAAATCTATAAATTTTTCTCCCTTAAGCATTTTACTGAACACTTAGCGTGCAACACAATTTCTAAGGCAAAAACTGAAATTTCAGAATTTATAATTTGTAAAACAAAATTTAATACGTGAATTAAATAATTCTAATTATATGCTTCAATTACTAATTAATCCAACATTAGCAATTTCTAACAATTAGGCATGTATAAAACCTAATTTCTTTACAATTAGACTATGCTACATGCATAACTAATTTAGTGACAAAACAACCTAGATATGTATTCTAGAAATTCAGTTAATGGCTCCTACCCTCATAGATCCAGTAATTAACGATGTGAAACCCAAAAGACCAAGGGGTTTCACAAAAGTAGCAACAAACTGCTACTTTGGTGAATGATCGAACACTTGGCATACACAAGCCACATCAAGACTACAGCACAATAGGGTTCATCTGGAGTTCTCTCACACTAACAAAGACGCTACAAGGCTGCACAAATCATGAGGGGATGTTGAGAGGATTCTCCACATGAAAATCGATACAATTTGGAGATCGGGTAGGGCGATTTCTCAAAAATTGACCCAAAAGAATCTCAAATCGGCAAGAGTTGGGCTAGTCGGCTATGGCTGGGTGTCTTCCACAGTCTGCATGCACTCCAAGGATACCTATGTTGCTGCATGGTTCCCAATATGCATGATTTCCAATAAGGAAGCAATTTGCTTGGGAAAATCGATAAAAAGAGAAGAAATTGAAGAATGAGACAAAAATGATGAAGTTGTTGAAAGAGATGGCATAAATCTATTGGGTACGGTTCCCAATGCTGGGAATGGTGCACAAAACCCAAGAAATAAACAAAAGAGGAAAATTGGCTATGAGAAAAGCCTAAAAAAGAAGAGAAAGAGATTAAGAAAATAAAGAAGGTGAAGAAGAGGTTAGCTTACCTAGGGCATCAATCCCTAGAGGATCCAACAGCTGGTGGATGGTACAAATCCCAAAAAAGTGGCATGAATCCCCATGGAGTGGTCGGCTAGAGTGAAGGAAAAAGAGAGATAAGACCCTCTCTCAAAAACCCAAAAGAAAAAGAGAGTGAAAAGGGGGTGTCGACTATTGGGATTGAGAAATAAAGAAAATAGAGGGGGTCGGGTGCCCTAGTGGGTCCCACACAGCATCTCTTTATGACTAGTGTGTGCCTCTTCCAAGTTGGATCCAATTCGATTCTGATTTGGGTCTGATTCGGTCGCAAACCCTAAATCGAGTTTAATATACAAAACAAAAATCCAATTACAAAGATGTATTTTCCATCTCCTTATTAAAAAAATAAAAAATATAGTTAGTTCACATAAATGAAAATAATATTTAAAAATAATCCTTTAAATATCTCAAGTTGCTTGGGTCAACCCATTTGGTCCAAAACCATATGGATTTCAAATTCATACTAAGAATCCATTTCTTTTACTAAACAAAAATCCTAAACTTGATAAAAAAAAATTATTCTAACTCTAATAAATTATTGTTTTAGCAAGTTCTTGATTAAATTACTATTTTAAAATAAAATATATGCTTAAATTATTTTTAACCAAAATACCCTTTTGATGAAAATTCATTTGCAAGCTACTTAAATACATCTAGTTACACTCAAAACACTTTGAAATCACTTCAAAACTTCATAGACACAGTTGATTACATATATTTAGGTATAAGTTAAATAATTTTAATAGTTAATTGCCTAAAATAATTCTATAAATACAAATTATATGCTTATTGGTCAAAAATGAGTAAATGAACATGTAATACATCAGAAAAAATAGAATTTCATAGCCAAAAACAAATTTCCAACTTGATAATAAAGATGTTAAATTTATTTATTACTACTCTCAAAATCTACAGGTTTTATACATACACTCAAGGATCAACTCTAGACATTGCAAGAATCGACCCCCAGAAAATAGGGGTCGACCCTCGTGTGTTAAGGGTCAATACATAGCAATGCCCAGCAAGAGTCAACCCTCATGGCTTACAAAAAACAATAAAACACAGCAGGGGTTGACCCTTCAAAAATAGGGGTCGACCCTCGTGGGTTTCAGAAAACAATAAAATACAACAGGGGTCGACCCTCGTGGGTGTCAAAAAGTAATAAAACACAGCAGGAGTCGACCATTTAGAAACATGGGCTGACCCTCGTGGTTTCAGAGCACAGCAAGGGTCTACCCTTCCAAAACATGGGTTGACCCTCATGAGTTTCTGAAAACAATAAAACACAGAAAGGGTTGACCCTTATTGGTCAGGGCATAAAAGTAGTCAAAATATTCAGCAGGGGTCGAACCTTCAGAAGCAAGGGGTACACCCTTACAGTCAAGGCTTAGCCACCCGAGTGTTGACCCTTTAGAATCAAGGGTCCACCCTCGGGCATGACTAGTGACTCTGTGAAGCAATACGGGGTCGACCCTAGCCTGCAAGAGTCGACTTCTATGCTTCATAGCCTCGGTTGTGTCCTTCAAAACTGAGATTTTCACCGAATTTCATTGCGATAAATTCTACGTAATTTTTGATATATATATATATATATATATATATATATATTAATGCCATAATATCAAGCAATTTTCGTAAGAACACCTACCTCAAAGAATCAGAATATCTCTGTGATGGAGAAGCAAAACAAGTTGTGGTAAAGCAAGTGGAAGTTGCTCGAACAGTCTGATGAGAACAATGGCTGATGGTAATGGTGCAAGGTGCAGCAGTGAGAAAGAGAAGAAATGAAGGTTGGTTATGAGTGGTCGGGTGGTGAGGGTCTCACCGTGACAAGAGAGAACGAGAGTGAGAGGGAGTAGAGAGAGAGAGAGAGAGAGAGAGAGAGAGAGAGAGAGAGAGAGAGAGGAGTGAAATGAAGTGAATGAGAGAAGAAGGGCTCGTATGAGGGGTATTTATAGAGGAAAATGAGTGAGGTGGGGATGGCAAGTGTTGAGAAACATTCAACACTTGTGTGTCAAAGTAACACTTGTAAAGAATGAACTTATAAGTGAAAAGGTGGGGGGTAATAGTGTATGGGATTTGGAATTTGGGTCTTAGATTTGGGTTGGATTTTGACTGGCTTCAATCCAGGTTCAATTAGATTTCAGTTTGATTTGTTTTTTATTGGTGTCTAGTTTCACTGACTAGGTTCTAATTTAGTTAATGTAACTAGGTCCAAAATTATCCTTTTAAAATTATAAAATTTTCACATAAATCTTTAAAAAAGGAATTTACCAATTGCTTTTGTCAAAAATAAATAACATGTATGTCCCTGAGTCAAAAGAAGTTAGGATGATTATGACCCTTGGGGCATAAATGTCCCCAAAAGTATCCTTAAAATGAATATTTTGCCCTCAAAACATGTCAAGTACGCTCCAAATTAGTTTCAACTTTATTTTTGATGAAATAAAAATTGTTCTCAAAATTTTTATATGAACGCAATCTCATGGTCGAAAATCATAAGGTAGGCCTCACAATTTTCATTATCCACTTATTAAGAAAATTAAGAAAATACTGAAACATGTCAGATATTACACTCGATATCCAGCAAAGCTCCCATAAGGCATTATTTTGTCAGCTCGTCTATCTGTGGATGAAATAACGGGTTTGATGAAAGACGTTGACAAAACTGTTAGAGGATCTTTTCAAATCTGTCACATGGACCTTCTTTGATGCTGATAATCTTTGCAAGACCCACTTTGTTCTTTTAAACTATTTTTTTACCATGGATGCCTGCCTCGATGTCGATCGCATGCATTTCCTTACCCGCGTGATCCCTCTACCTGTCGCCTTCCTCTCGTCCAGCGAAAATTGCATTTTTCTTGTGAACCTAATACCCACCTGCCTTGATTTGTCTTTCGGGTTTGGTGCGGGACCCGAACCCGCATCCTTCACTCGGTTCTGTCTACCTCAACCCTCCATCGTTTCCTCAGCCTTTCGCTATTTTCCTCCCTCTGCGTTGGTGCCTTTGATGCAACCCACCCTAGTTGTGACCCCTTTCGATAACACTCTCTGTCCTCCTTTCCTTCTTCCCTAGTGGTCTCCCCTGCATCGAAAACACCTTCAGCCTCCTCCCCTTGTTGGGAGTCTCTTTCATAGTTGCTTGGCATGTTTAGGGAAGATGTGTTGAAGGTTGTCGTTGTCTATCAGTCTCTCAGAAACTGAAAGTCTTCATGAATTTGGATGCCAAGGCGAATGAAGTGCTCTCTAAGAAATCGAGTCTCAGGAAGATCAAGTAAATTACGCGGTCTGCGGCGATTAGGACCGCCAGTAGCCCCCCGTCGGCTGGTCTCAGGCGGTCCTCTAGAAGGACCAGGAGTGTTTTCTGATTCAACTCATGAAGATGATGAGTCTCTGGAATATCAAGGGGTTTAATTGTCCCCAAAACAGTTATTTGTGTAGAACTGGAACTACAAATTGGCCTCCACTTATTGGGATTGGTGAAATCAAAGCTCGAAATGATAGATCAATGGCTGGTTAACAAACTATGGCAGGATACAGGCCATGCTTTCCTGCCGGCTGGGAGCAGATCTGGAGGCTTTTTGGTGCTTTGGAAATCAAATCTGAAGGTCGACGTGATCATGGTCGCTCATTTTTCTTTGGTTCAGAGAATCGTTGCTTTGTCGCAATCAAACTCAGCTTCATTTGGTCATTGTATATGGCCCTAACACTGCACCGCGCAGTCGAGAATTCTGGAGCGAATTGATGGAGGTGGCGTCATCCATTGATGGACCAATGCTTATAGGAGGGGACTTCAATGCAGTGTTGTCATCTGATGATTCCAGCAAGCTTGTATCGCAGGCATCATGCACCGGTTTACAGAACTTCTTGATGCAATCAGGACTGGTCGTTCTCCATCTTGGTGGGGAACCTTTCTCATGGCTGATAAAAGGAAAGACCCCTGTTTAAGGCGCCTGGACTGGGTATTGGTGTCTAGCTCCCCTCTTGTTTGTCACTCAGACATCGCCAGTTTTATTTCTCCGAGATTCATCTATGCTCGCGGGTCCCAAGCAGGTTATATGCCCCCCCGCCCGTTAGCCACAGTGCATGTTCACGGGTCCCAATGAGTGCCACATATATAAGCTCATGGGGCTCCTATCCCCGTGTGTGTCTGCATCACTTAGCATCATAATCCGATGTGATTGCAAAGACATAAGTAACCTTTTACGCCATTCTTGCCCTGAAACGATGATTTGGGAAGATGACAAAAATGTCCTCTATTAAAAAAAAAAGGAAAACGATTGTTCGAGAAAAGGCATATAGAAAAATGAAACGCCGGTTCGAGAATGATGTTAACTCTTTATAGTCCAAACATTCTGTTTTCGCCCTAAGCAGTAAACTTTTGCATTATCTGCTGTAATAGGAGTTCCCTTTGACGACACAAACTTTGTCGTCGTCTCCTGCCTCCGGAGTAGTAGTTGTATCATCTTATGCTGCCACTGAAGCACCCTTTGTCATCGTTTGTTGCTGCCGGAGCACCCTTTTTCGTCGTCTGCTACCAATGAAGCACCCTTTTTGTCATCTGTTACCGTCGAAGTACCCTTTGCCGTCGTTTGTGCAGTGGCAGCATCGTTGCCACTATCGGCTACATCTACCTTATGAGTGTTTCTCCTCCACTATCAGATTACCAAGGTTTCGTTATCCAAACAAATCGATTTGTAAATATGAATGTTAAATCTTACAACTGGTTTTACTATTCATGCTAAATAACACCTATTTTCATACTGAAACAAATCGATTTGTACCTATCCACCTTCTGGGTATCGAAAAACAGTTAGCACAATTTGTTTTTATGAAGGCTATATTTCTATAATGATTTGTACGTTCGATGCAACAATGATTTATATGTTTGAAACAGTAACAATTTAATGAAACTATCATGATTTGTACTTAAGTTTGATAAATTGTACAATAATGTATATGTATGAAGTCAAACATTATAACGATATGTACTTATGAAGGTTGTGATTTATACAATGATTTATAAGTTTGAAGCAACAATGATTTATACATTTAAAGCACTAAAGATGTATATTTATGAAGTTACCTCGATTTGTACTTAAGTTTGTTAAATCTTACAATGATGTTTACTTATGAAGCCAAATATTGCGATGATTTGTAATATTGGTGATTGTGTAACGAATGGGATAATTTGTATTATTATATACTTGAGGAGGATGTTGTAACATATAATGATGCAGTTAAATTTATGTGTTGTTCACGTTAGCAATGTCTAAAGCTCGTCAGACAAGAAATCCCCCGATGTTCTATGGGATGAATATTAGAGAAGTTATCTGTCAGTCCTATCTACATGAGCGTTATGAAAGGTACCAAAATATAATGAAGATTGAGAATGATAAAGACAAAGATAAAGCGTTGAAATTGTATTATGCGAAGGATTATCCATCAGATATTAAGGCTGAAGACCAAAGGAAGAATGAGGAAGAACTAAAGATAAAGAAGAAGAAGAAGAAGGATGACAAAGAGAAGGAAAAGCAAAGTAAGGAGGAGGAGGAGAACGAAAAGCAAAGGCAAAAGAAGAAGGCGGAGAAGAGGGAAAGGCAAAGGAAGAAGAAGGAAAAGGATAATGAAAGGTAAAAAAAGAATGAGGAGGAGGAGGAGAGTGAAAGGCAAAAAAAGGATGAGGAGGAAGAGAGGGAAAGACAATTGAAGAAGAAGGAGGAGGAAGAAAAGGAAAGGCAACTGACGAAGTAGAAATATTTTGAAAAGCAAAGGCGGATAAGGCAAATGAAGAAGGAGGCAAAGGAGAGGGAAAGGTAAAAAAAAAATGAGGAGGAGAGAACGGAAAGACAATTGAAGAAGGAGGAGGAGGAAGAGAAAGAAAGGTAAATGATGAAGATGGAAGAGGAAATGCAAAGGAAGAAGCATCAGGATGAGGAAGAGAAGGAAATGCAAAGGAAAGAGAAGGACAAGGACGAAAAGGAAAGACAAAGGAAGGAGAAGGAGGATAAGGAAGAGAAGGAAAGGTAAATGAAGGAGAAGGAGGATGAGGAAGAGAAGGAAAGGCAAAGGAAGGAGAAGGAGGACGAGAAAGATAAGGAAAGAGAAAGGAAGAAGGAGGAGGAAGAGAAGGAAAGGGAAAGAAAAAAGTAGGAGGAGGAAGAGAAGAAAAGGGAAAAAAAGGAAGAAATTGAAAAGTAGAGAAAGGAGGTGATGGAGCGAAGGACGGAAGAAGTAGAAAAGCAATGGGAGGTGGTGGAGCAACAAGAAAGGCAGAGGATGGAGGGAGGAGATGAAGAGATGAAAATTGCTACCAAGGTACGTAAATCGATCATATCTGTCATGATTTACTGTGATATGTATTATTGTGATAGCGATTATTATGTATAGTGGTTAATGTATAGTGATTACTGTAATAGCGATTACTGTGAACGATTTACTGTAATAGGTATTACTATGTATAACGATTACTGTGACATTGATTACTATGTATAGCGATTATTGTGTTAGTGATTACTGTGATAGTGTGTATGCAACGATTATTATTTATAGTCATTACTGTCTACAGTAAGTTGTAGAAGTACAAATGAGACTAATTTATAATTGATACGAATAATATGCTATTTTGTATTACAGAGAGGTCATAAGAGAAGTAGAGCACCAGGTGAGCGATTTCAAAAGAAATCGATAAATGAGCAGTTATTTGAATACGAAAATCATCACTGCAAGTGTATAACAATGTATTTTTGCATGCACACGTTTTAAAAGTCTTTCTATAAATATCTTACAAATCGATACTAGAAAATACATAATGTCTTACAAATCGATATACATATCGCATAATATATTACAAATCGATACGGCAATTCAGCATAATAGCTTATAAATTGACACTATAAAACGCATAATATCTTACAAATTGATATACATATCGCAAAATATATTACAAATCGATATAAAAATTCAGCATAATAGCTTACAAATTGATATTAACAAACAAAACAATATCTTACAAATCGGTAGTATATGTTACTATAACTATGATTTGCAATACATTGCATATACTGAGTGAATGGAGGATACCGGATGGGGTAGAGGCCCTTCCTCAAATCTGTAAACAAGCATTCTTGTCAAGAGGTTCCAGCGTCTTATAAATATCGTTAAGTTTCTAACCATCGAAAGGACAAGATCCACCTGCAATAATAAAACAATGTTTTAATGGCACTCACGATGACATATGTTCTTCAACGATAGCATGATGACATGGAAAGGTACTCACGATGCCTTAATGGAATTTGTTGAAATGTTTATGTGTCATTGCTTTCTTTCATAATGCCTAACGACAACGAAAAAGAATAGAAGAGTGTAAAAAGAGATGGCTGACAAATGCCCTATGATGCTCACCAATGATCGAACCAGTCGATCGCGAACCCGGGAATGTTTTATAACACAAGGCAGGAACGAGAAGGCGGCAATGTGTTGTAACACAAGCTAAAAACCAAGGCGAAAACCTTGACTTGAGACGACGGCAAAGGATGCTACTCTGGTGGCAAAGTTTGCATCGTCAAAGGGAGCTCCTGTTACAGCAGATGGTGCAAAAGTTTACTGCTTAGGGTGGAAACAAAATGTTTGGACTTTGAAGAGTTAACATCATCCTCGACTTTCTGGATGGAGGACATTTTTGTCCTTTTCTCAAACCATCGTTTTCTTTTTTTTTTTAATGGAAGACATTTTTGTCATTTTCTCAAACCGTCATTTCATGGCGAGAATAGCAGAAAAGGGTACTTAAGTCTTTGCAACCACATCGGACTTCGATGTTAAGTGATACCGACACACACGGGAATACGAGCCCCATGTGCTTATATATGTGGCACTCATTGGGACCCCTGAACACGCATTGTGGCTAACGGCTGTCTTCAAGGGAGAACACACACCACTCTCCCTCACGGGTCAGTTGTGGTAATTATAACCTCACTTGTCTCATTTGGAAAGCACCAGATGCTTCTTGTAGTTGGGCAACTATTTTTCTCATCAAGAAAATGCGAGCAGTAAAGAATCTCTATTTCATATTGGTGTAAGAAAAACAAAGCATCCATGTTTGTATTGATCCAACAGTGGGAGGATGAATTATCATATATTTCCTTACAACAAACAAATTTAAAGGGTGATGTTAGAAAAGAAATATTGAGAGGCAGATCTGAAGAGCTAGTTGCTTCCATACGAGAATGGCAGGTTCACAAAGAACTGAGATAGAAATAATGCTCTAGAATTTCATGGCTCAGGTGGGGTGATTACAACACCCATTTTTTTCATATTTCAGCTTCAGAGTGCAAAAGGCAAAATAGGATTCATCTCCTCAAAATTGGTAATGCCGACTATGCTGAACATGACGTCCTAAAGGCCGTCATCGATTTTTTTAAGGCCCATTTCATGATGAAAGAAGGTGCAGGCGGTTCATATCTACGAGTTATTTTCAGAAAATCTCTAATGATAAGGCCAGGAGTTTGCAAGTCATGTTTTTTGTGGAGGAAATCTGTGATTCTCTTTGGTCTCTATCGAGGTGGAAGGCCTAGTGTCTCAACGGTTTTCAAGCTAATTTCATTTGTTTCTTTTGGGATGAAGTTAAGTATGACCTATTTAATTTCTTCGAGGAGTTCCATCGGAACAACAAACTGCCCATCTCCCTTAACAAGGTGATTTCCATTTTGTTACCAAAGAAACAAGGATCTTTTGAGATTAAAGATTTCAGACGAATTTCACTTCTTCCGGCGCTCTACCGAATCTTGGCTAAGGTTCTTGCTAAAAGGCTCAACTCCGTCATCCCAGGTAGATGCATCCAAGACTACTCGGTGTTGGCAAACGAGTTGATTCATATTATCTCCCGCATGCAGATACCACATTTTATGCTCGAGGTGGATTTTTGAAGGTGTTTGATTCCATATCATAAATTCTTGCTTCATAATCTTCTTCAAATAGGATTCGGCAAGCGACGGATCTGTTGGATTAAGGAGCTGATTGGGAGCGGCATCGCTGCTCTCATGGTTCAATGATGAATTAGGTGATTTTTTTTATGTTTCTCGTGGACTACATCAAGGGTGCCCTTTGTCCCGGTTGCTCTTTAATATTGTCACAGTTGTCCTTTTTAGGAGGTCTTCAAAAGTGGGATTCATCAATCTGGTGTTACACCCTTTGGATTGTCCATTATATAAGGTTCAGAATTTGGATCGGTAGGGTGTCCTAGGTTGGCAATAGATGGATATTATAGTTGGGGCCCGATGAAAGCGAGCAGATCATACCTGTGAGAGAGGAGAGAGAGAAAGATGTCGGGGGAAGGGGTGCCTAGGAGAGAGAGAGAGAGGGAAGCGACTAGAGAGAGAGCCTTGAGAAATCAATTTTTCATTCATTCAATCCATAATCGAAAGAGGTTCTTCATACCTTTATTTATAGCATGAAGGTCTGGAGTAAAATTCTAATCCAATAATTAATCCATAAGCTACAAAAGAGTCCTATTGTGAAACCAAAGTATATTAAATAGAGGATTTTAGAGTCCTATCTATATCATGACTTCTACTATAATTAAAACTCTTAATTAATTAAAAAAAGACCTAATCTGACTCTACTTAATTAACTTGAGAAGCATCTAGAGGAGGGACATCCCACCTTGTTCCTCCAATAAGACAGCCTTCATGTAGGACACGTCTGGTGGCTCTCCTTGGTTTGAAAGTGGACATGTATTAGGCTTTTCTTTCTTCTAGTATAAACATGTGTCCATTGACTTTTCTATAGTATATTCAATTGCATAAGTTTTCATATCAACATAATGGATCTTTGGGCATGATGTGGTGTTTGGGATTTAGAGCACGGATTATGAGGCATCTTCTGAGGGCTATAACAGACCACCACGCTCCACACCACTTTGCCTCCAAAGTGAATTCACTTTGGTGTTCCACTAGGGTCAAAGATTTTTATTTGTTTATTTTGACAACAGTCTGTGGCAACACTTATAACAAGCTTGTCTTGTCTACTAGCTCGCGATCTACATGGGCAAAGTTTTAAGATGATAGTAGGAATGCCCTCAAGCAAGTGCCACACATGATGTTCATCTCCTCTGGGTTCAAATACTATGTTTTTTATATGTTGCACCCGTTATAATGAAGTCGAGGTAAGTGCAATTCGGTGGCCTAATCAAATCTAGGGTGGTCTGCTAAGCATTTTCATCCCTTACTCTAGGCCAAAACATGTTGCTTATGAAATCATGTCAAATGAAAAGCATGTGAGTGCTTGAAAGCACTTGGATTGGAAGCCCTAACATGTTCATAAAAACATTCCCTATAACTAAGTTTGCAAGTTGTAGTAGGAGAGGATGGGAGGCTGCATTTAGCTGTTGGTCAAACCGAGCCATGGGTAGCATAGTTTTTGTTCTCTGTACAACCAAGAATATATTGATTCTTATGGGATGGGTTCTTTGGGCTATTGTAGCATAGAAGGGTGCTTCCCTGCTCGGCATAGGGGTGTCCTCCTCTGTAGGCATGGTAATGTAGAAATTTTGACTATTGTTATCATGACTGCATCCATGTGTTATAGGTTGGTTGAGCTGCCAACTTGGTTGAATGTGCTTCTGGTCCATGGTGCACTGTTGTGGCATCGATGATGGCCTTACTGGGGAGGAATCACTTCTGGTGGCAAATGTGCTGGTAGGGTATTCAACTTCATAAAACTGCCATGTAGGGATTGGGGCATGTAAAGGCCACTAACGTAGATGTCAAATCTCTCCATGATTTGGTCCTCAAAATCAATTTATGTGGGTTTTTTATGTACAAGGTCAAGTCACTCGTACCATCAAAGGGTGTCACCTTCAAGTTGGGCAAGCGCTTCAGCAAAACATGCCTTCGAGGGCACATTGTGGCAGGTAAAGAAGTTATTGAGTTTAAAGACTCACTCATGCACGTTCTCACTAGCAAATATAGGGACTTCAAGGTGAGGCTTCTTACCCATGCCTCGAGCGAACTTATGTGGTGGTGGCTTTCTGAGAATTGGTTTGATCAGGTGTCCCTTTTGGCCACCATTAATGTTGGCATCTCGATTGGTGTGATGCCTTCGCTTGTAGAGAGCATCTAGATGATCTTCTAGGGCTTCTATAAACCTCTTAATGTGCTCTAAGCGACTGGTTCTATTGTCGTTCTCTTACCTTTGCTGAAACAACTCAGCTTGGGCTATCTCGGCAATTGCCTGGGCATTTTTGGCATGTTGATGAATCTTTTTGAGTTTATCATCACAGAAAGGTTGATATTCCTCCTGGTATGTTATTTGCTCTTATACCACTTTGTTACACCCTCTGGATCATCCATTATAGAAGGTTCAGAATTTGGACCAATAGGGAGTCTCGGACCAACAATAGATAGATATTGCAGTTGGATCTCGACGAAAGTGAGTGAATCGTGCCTACAGTTTTTAGGCTTTGAGGCCTATGACTGACATGTTTGGGGTATTGTGCCCTAAATAATAGGGTGTAGTAAGAGTCAAAGGTCTCTAATGGTGACAGTTTAGAAGCTACAAGGTCAATCTGGCTAAATCAGGCAGGATCATTTTGGGTTTGACAAGTGATTCATGCACAAGTTTTGATCCAGATCTTGAGGTTTTGGGAGAATATAAGAATGCATGTTTAGGTCTGGTATAGTTTCTGGGGGTCAGAGAGGTTAGATTGAGGAGTTGGAGAGCCAGATGAGGTCAAACGGTCAAAACTACGCATTCTGCCAAATCGACAAAGTGCAATTTTGGTGTTTTGGGTCTCGGATGTGGGTAGGGTCTTAGTCTAAGAAGGTCTTAAATGGGTCTATATGGTCAAGTGTGGTCAGGGTATATGTAGGAGATTAAAAAAAGCAAAATAACCCACAAAACATGACTATATTGATCTTTTAAATACAATCTTAGTCTAAACATATTAGAGACTTTAGGAAGGGTTAAAGACTGATCCTAAGGCATGATAGTGGTCTAATGAGTAATATAAATATCAAAGACACATTCGTAATGAAAACTCATCAGCAAAACCATGGTTGACAGACTCCTACGTCGATTTTCAAGGTAGAGATTATTCCACAATGAATATACTAATACGAGAAGGGCTTGGGCCATTGTAATGGATGAAGGACCAACCTAAGGAGGTCTTGCCTCACATGGATCATAGGGAGGAGAGAGAGAAGAAGAAGGGGAGAGAGAAAGATGTCAGGAAGAAGGGACACCTAGGAGAGAAAGGGGGCGACTAGAGAGAGAGTCTTGAGAAATCAATTCTTCATTCATTAATCCATAATCTAAAGAGGTTCTCCAGACATTTATTTATAGCATGAAGTAAAGTCCTAATTCAACAACTAATCCATAAGCCACAAAAGAGTCCTACTATGAAACATGAACTAGACTAGAAAGGATTCTAGAGTTTTATTTCTATCATGACTTCTACTCTAATTAAAAGTCTTAATTAATTAAGAAAGAAGACCTAATTAGACTCTACCTAATTAACTTAAGAAACATCTAAAGTTGGAGAATGTCCCACCTTGTTTCTCCAATTAGACGCACCTCATGTGGGTCCTGTCGGGTAGCTCGTATTAGTTGACATGTGTCATACTCTCATTCCTTCCATGTGTTCATTGACTTTGTCACACTATATTCAGTCACATAAACTTTTATATTAATATAATGGACCGCCCACACAAGGTGGAATAGCTCCCTATGGGCATGGCATTTGGGATTTGGACCATGGATCCTAGGGCATCTCTTGAAAATCGAGCGATAACATCCAGTTACTATATATGGCCACAACCTCCAAATTTTACAGTACGCTAATGATTTAAGATTCTTTGGTGAGGCGAATACGGCACAAATAGTGAAAGCCACGCTCATCTTACTATGCTTCCCTAAACTATTCGATCTGCACATCAACAACGTAAGTGTTTGGTCATGGCTTTCAATGCAAATCGAGTCACCACACATGATGCATCCATTCTGTTTGGCTGCCCTATTAGAGACCTACCCTCCTCGTATCTTGGCCTACCGATTCACCTGGTCATGGCGCTTGCAAGTGTTTGGCAACCAGTGATTGAATGATTTCATGCTTTGCTGCAAGCATGGAGAGGTAGGTGTTTACCTATGGCTGGTAGATTGACTAAAATCAAGTCTACACTTTCCTTGATCCCACTTTTCCTCATGTCTACTATCCATCTTCCTAGGAAAGTGGTTAAGGAGATGAACAAGATTATGCAAGATTTCCTATGGAATGGGTGTCATGACCAGCATAAGAAATCCTATGTGGCTTGGGACACTGTCACCATGCCATTAGACAGGGAGGCTGGGTATTAGGCGCTTGGAATTTATAAATGTGGCCATCCTGTGTAAATGGTTTTGGGAGATATTTGATACTGACAATGACGTTGTTTGGAAGCGTCTTATTTGCAACAAATACAGGGTGCTACAGGGCTCGTTGGATATTCAATACCAACTACACTCCCCTCATTTTCACACGTCTGGTCCGGTTGGTATAAGGTATTTAACGTTTTCAAGGAGTGGGTGTCCAAGGACCCCCAAAGGCCAGGTCGATTTATCTGGTTGGTGTCAAAGGACAAGTCATTTTCTGTAGCAAGCTGTTACACATCTCTCTTGGAGTCAGGAGTTTCACCTTACCCTGCTGATCTCATTTGGTGCTCTGGCTCCTCCCTCAGATCAAAGTTTTTCTCTTGGTTGGTATATTTGGGCAGGGCACGCACACATTCTAACATGAAGAAATGGGGTCTCAATCTGCCCAGCTATTGTGTGTTATGTTACTGTGAATTTTTTCAAAAATATGTTTGTTGCAGCCTGGTCCATTCCCTTTCCTCTGCTACTTGTTGAGTCATGGGCCAGAGATCTTACACATGATTCGATGACTCAACAGCTCATTTCCACTAAGTGAAACATGTAGATCACATTTGTAAGGTTGATTTCCTGAAAAACAACCAAAAAAATGAAGAAAAAGAGGCATTTGTAGGTAATAACGACAATAGCACATAAATATAAATATATATATATATATATATATATATATCAGAAAATTTCCACTTTTCTTCTAGATCTAACCTTATAACTGTAATTTACACAGTTTATTTAACATAAAATAGGTTTTCAATCATGTTTTTGCTATATATCGGTTGGTTTTCCAATGGCTTCGAAATCAATGGCCCACACTGAATCAAAACTTTATGCCCCAAAATCATAGTTTTACACTGAAAGCAAATTATCCAAAGTGTAACTTCTAGCAAACAAGCCATGTTGAACACATATATGATGTCAAATTGGGTGGATACAACTTGCACTATGATTTTCCAACTAGATTGTACTTACAGTGCATAGTAGCCTATATATATATATATATATATATCGTGGTAGCTGTGCAACCCTTAGGTGTGCAGCTACCTGCGCAACTATATGGGTCATCCATCACAGCCTTGATGGACGGCCAGTGAAAAAATGCAAACAAAAAGGCACGTTTTTGCGCATTTTTCACTTGCAGCGATGGCATTTGACCGCCCTTAAAGGTCCCAGAGTTAAAAACCTGTCACCAAAGGCCCCAGTTTTTATTGGGACCTTTAGTAACAAACTTCTGATCGCACTAAAGGTCCCAGTTTCCACTGGAACCTTCAGTGGTCAGAAACTGCCACTAAAAGTAAAAAAGCAGGAAAATTGCGCAAAATTGGCATTTTTTTGCTTTTTTATTGTGGCCGTCCATCATGCCTGTGATGCACGGCCAATAGAGTTGCGCTGGTAGCTGTGCACCTAAGCGTTGCATACTACCACTCGCTATATATATATGAAAATGAAAACCTACACAATGGCATGATGCTAAATGAAACATGATAATGGATTTTCGGTTGTGACCCTATAGATGTGTCCAGCAAGATTGATTTACTAGAAATTGACACTTGGATCATACATTTTGGATGGAAAAAATGTTATTTTCAGCCTCAAAAATTTATGAAAATTGTAAGCCAATGATTTTTGAAAAATTATAAAAACCTATATATGCATTTAAATCAAATGCTCCATGAAGTGATTCCAATAAAAACAAGTATATAAATCAAATTTGTACAGTCAAAATTTTGAAAAAATACCAAAAATTCATTAGCATGTTTCATTTAGCACCGGTTTTATTAAAGGCCTTTTTATTGAAAAATAATTTTTTCACTGGCGCCATATTTGCACCGGATAAAATGTTTCACTAGCGCAAAAGCTACGCCAGTGAAAGTGTTTTTCATTGGCGAATGTAAATTGCATCAGTAAAAGCTTTATTGGTGAAGCTTTTACTGGCGCAGTTGTTGCACCAGTAAAGGGTTTTACTGGCGTAAACGTTGCCCCCAGTAAATCAAAAATTTCTTGTATTGTGTTATTTATGTTTTTTGTCACGTTGTGCCAGTTGTTAGGGTTCGTCATATCTCATTGAGTTTAAATGAAATATTTATGTTTTTTATCGCTATTTATCATGAAAAAATCGAGTATTTTTTTTAATAATTTTATTTATATTTTCTTGTAAAACATTATTTATTTATTATAATTTTAATTCCTTTCCATATTTTGCTGAAAAAATGGCAGTTTTTCAAACAAATTTCAAGTTCACACGACTTTTTGGCTGCCAATATTTTGCCGTTTTAAACTTTTGTCGCTAAGCTCTATGATTTCCTTCACAACAAATAGGTTTTGAACAATAATTAAGATGTGTAAGAAAAGAATGGACGGTTTTGATTTCTCAATTTTTTATTTTTTATTTTTTATTTTAACCTTACCTATGTGATTTACATAGGAATCAGTTCCTGAATCATTTGATTATGTCACCGTCTAAAATTTTCATAAAGTTTAAGGGTCATAAAATTATAATTTTTTATCTAAAAAATTCCACCCAACATCCTATTCTTTGCAAATAAATCAGACATTTCAGTTCTATATTTTATATTTTGGGTGCATGTATGGGCGATTGCGTAATTTATGAAGTTAGAAAAAGTAAGTGTCTCGTCCTTGTCCTTCACCGAAAAATCAGCTTACATGTTGGAGTTTGTCTTATATACAGAGAGAGAGAGAGAGAGAGATGATTTTGAGGGAGAAGGGAGAGGGTTGGGCGTGGTGAAAAGTACACAAGGCAAAAGATGAAGCCTTTCTCGTTCTTCTCCCTTTTGCAGAACTGACCACTGTGTAGGTAACCATTTCGTTCATAAATTACATGGTACTGAACCCATCCATGAACCAACGACAAACGCCCACACCCACACACAGAAAGTAAACATCTCACTCTCTCTCTCTCTCTCTCTGCACGAATTTCTTTTGTATCAGTATAGGAATCGGACTACTAGCAATAGCTATGACAAAAGAAATGGAATGAACGAGGTGACGAGAGAATGCGATCGTCGTTGGAAGAAATAGAATAGCATTTGCACTTGCTTGTGTCATAATTGCACCATGTATGTCAAAGTCTCCCAGTGGCTGTCCTCCATTTTGGCTTCTTTCATCAACCATCTTATACCTATTACAGCTTGAATGCATGCATCAGCTCTCTCTCTCTCTCTCTCTCTCTCTCTCTCTCTCTCTCTCTCTCTCTCTCTCTCTCTCTAGAGTGACACTCTTATGGGTCACACTCCTTTGGTCCATCGTGCCTTGGCTCCTCTCTCTCTCTCTCTCTCTAGAGTGACACTCTTATGGGGCACACTCCTTTTGTCCATTGGGCTTTGGCTCCCAGTCGAACAACTGCTTCCCTTGGTTAATAGGCTTAACTCTGAACTCGTACATGGCTCGACCATTTGGGCGCTCGTGTCGAATTCAGGAATGCTTGGTTAATTGTGAAGAAACTCCATATATTTCGATAATCAGACTAAATCCACTGCACGTAATGCCCCTGCATGATAAACAACTCGGATTAATGAACTTCAAATAATTGAGTTTTACAATAATCATTTTTGTATTATAATGGTCATGATGCGTAGTCCTTTTTTGCTTTAACTGGGTAGTTGTAGTTCATGTAATGAGACAGCGGGGCTCTTGTGATGGAGATTGTACAACGAAGTGACAGTAACAAAAAGAGAAAATAAAGAAAATATTTTACGTATCCCTAGGAGTAAAGGATGCTTGGCATAATGACGTCCACAACAATAAAGATTTTTGTTTGTTTTTTTTTAAAAGCTGGGGTGGGGTTAAGCAGACTCCCACCAGTTATTATTCAAAGGGTTTTGAACCTGCACCCTCCCGCCACAGGGAGACGTGCACTGACATCATAGCAAGGGGAGCTCGCTCGATTCGCAGATTGGTCCAACTGATAGCTCCTACCAACCACGCGGAGCCCCCCACAACAATAAAGTTGCTTGCATATAGATGATCTACGTACACGAAGGTGGAGTGATGGTGTTTAAGAAGTGCATTAAGTGGTTGCTTTATGGATGGTTAGAAACTTTGTCCCCCACCAAATTGAAGTTTTTCAAATAGTTCATACCAAAGGTTTTATTATTGCAATTAATGATGAATAGTCATTTTATACATGACATGAGAGAGAGATGAACAAAAAAACTTTGGTTATCTTTTCAAAATCTAAATTTATTATTACGTTGACCTACTAACAATCTCCTCTCTCCCACCCTCATTTCAAAATCTCTCCAAGCATCATGTTAATTTATTATTACTGCAATTAAATGATGCATAATCACTTCACAGCACGTGCCGGTATGAGAGAGAGAGTATCAGAGTAGTTTAAGGATGGATGAACCAACTTGGCCTTGGGACCCATCCAAATAAATTTTCTTTTTTTAACATGAAACTGTATTGTATGAAGTATATAACAAGTAAAAGGGACTGGGTGAGTAGCAGTCACCTAGAACCAGAATCATTGCAGTTAACAAAGCAGAGTACACAAAAAACAGAAAAAAAAATACAGGCACAAGGCAAGGAAGGCCGAGGAACAGGGGTGAAGCCAATCGGTCGGAAACCAGCCCAGCACAATTCCGATTCGGGCCATTTCAGCTTCAACCCCAACTTAGGCAGGGTAATGATGTCCAGACATAAGTTCTGCATGCTTCTAGATGAACCTCTGAAAATACGGTTGTTGCGTTCTAGCCAGACGCATCTCCACATCGAAACCAGCCAGCAGCACCAGACGAATTTCCATCTCGGGCCCAGACAGCTTACAACCTCTGCCACAACCAGAGATCGAAGCGAGATGTTCGCCTCCCACATGAAATCGGACGCCTTCCAAACTATACGGTAAAGATGCTGTGGGTATCGACAACCACAGAAATATGGTATGTGGTCTCCTCAATCTCCCTGCAGAGTGTGCATTCACTGGGCAGGGCAGCAGAAAGCCACGTCTCTTGATATTGCTGTCGGTTAGGATGCGATCTAGCAGGATCAGCCAAGCCGTGTAAGAGGCTCGAGCAGGATGTCCGTGGCCCCAAATCGCCTCCTTAGGGAGCCAAATAATGGAAGGGTCAGAAACAGACTGATAACCAATATTGACGGGAATTTCGGCGAAATTGGAAACAGCTGACCTCGTGAATCTTTGAGGCCTACCCCCTGATCGACAGCATGCGCATAAGGTCGAACCATTCCTGCAAGGTCTGGTTGTAACGATCGACAGCATGCGCATAAGGTCGAACCATTCCTGCAAGGTCTGGTTGTAACGGTTCCTACGCAGAACGACATCCCAACCAACGGTGGAGGACCAACAGCTCGCTACCGAGCAGCCCTTGTGATGAGCTGCATAGTAAAGCAACGGGAAAAGGTCCATGAGTGGGGCCTCATGCGAAGCAGGTTATATGTTCCCCCCCGGCAGTTAGTTACATCTCATGTTCGGGGTCCCAAAGAGCACCACGTATGTAAGCATGTGCGTCTCGTATCCCCATGTTTGTCAGCATTAATTAGCGTTGGAGTTTGATGCGATTGAAAAGACTTAAGTACCCTCTCTTCCATTGGTGCCAAAAAAAATGACGATTCTTGAAAAGGAGTGGTTGTAAAGACTTAAGTGCTCCGAAGATGATTATTTAAGACTCAGTCTCTGCACTGCAGGATTATCTAAGAAAGAAATCTCTTCTGGAGGAGGCCATGAACATCAACCCTCTCACTCTCTCTCTCCCTTCTATTTCTACTTCTATGCACATCCAACAGAAGATCTTACATTGCTCCATAAAGCACCGGCGGACCTGCACATTGACTATTGTGGAGCCTGATTCAGAGTTTTTACCCTTACAGGAGGAGGGTTTGGGGGCTCATCCCAGCGTGGGTAGCATCATTCAACTAAATGAGTTGTAGATCCTGATTCAGAGTTTTTACCCTTACAGGAGAGGGGTCTGGGGGCTCCTCCCAACGTGGGTAGCATCATTCAACTTGAAGAGTTGTGGAGTCTGATTTAAAGTTTTTACCCTTACAGAAAAGGGGGGTCTGAGGGTTCCTCCCAGCGTGGGTAGCATCATTCAACTTGAAGAGTTGTGGAGTCTGATTCAGAGTTTTTACCCTTACAGAAGGAGGGTCTGAAGGCTCCTCCCAGCATGGGTAGCATCATTCAACTTGATGAGTTGTGGAGTCTGATTCAGAGTTTTTACCCTTATAGGAGGAGGGTTTGGGGGTTCCTCCCAACGTGGATAGCATCGTTCAACTTGATTCGTTGTGGAGCCTGATTCAGAGTTTTTGCCCTTACAGAAGAAGGGTTTGGGGGCTCCTCCCAACGTGGGTAGCATCGTTCAACTTGATTCGTTGTGGAGCCTGATTTAGAGTTTTTGCCCTTACAGGAGGGGGGTCCGGGGGCTTCCCCCCGGCACGGGTCCCGGGTGTCGTGGTCAAAAAATGCACAGGGCGTCATGGTGAGAAAGACATATGTTTGTTCCAAGCAAGGTTGAAAGAAATCAATGGAAAATCCAACAGAGAGCATGTCAGAATCAAGATGTGGATGTCAAGCGAGAATGGTATTGTGCAACTCAAATAACACAAAATAATAAAGGTCTGATTTTTAGTTAAAATGGGGAATGAAATGACAATAGAAATTGCTTAAAATTTATAGGAATAAACTAGACTCAATAACGAAGACACCATTTTTTACGGATTTGGAATATGATCTCCGGTTAGAGAGATATGGCCCTGACAAGTTGGTCCTAATTCGGGTAGCGATTTACAGTGATTTGCTTACTGAATAACACTATAAATCGCTATAGTGATTTGCGGAAGATACTACAAATCGCTATAGTGAGATTCAAAAACACTATAAATCGCTATAGCGATTTGCGGAAGACACTACAAATCGCTATAGTGAGATTCAAAAACACTATAAATCGCTATAGCGATTTGCGGAAGACACTACAAATCGCTATAGTGAGATTCAAAAACACTATAAATCGCTATAGCGATTTGTAGAAGACACTACAAATCGCTATAGTGAGATCCAAAAACACTATAAATCGCTATAGCGATTTGCGGAAGACACTACAAATCGCTATAGCGATTTGCGGAATACACTACAAATCGCTATAGTGAGATCCAAAAACACTATAAATCACTATAGCGATTTACGGAAGACACTACAAATCGCTGTTGAAAAGCCGAATAACACTATAAAACGTTGTGGGGCTCGTTGGAAACCCGAAAATACTACAAATCGTTGTTGGAAGGCCCCAAAAAAATTTAGTCTGGAGCAGCAGCGTTTGATTCTGAAACAATCCAGAAGATTTTGTCGATCGATAGCCCAGACTAGGAGCAATGAAATCACCCCCAATCAAACCTACATCACCCTTCCATCCAGACTGCTGAGAAACCTTCGTCACCGGCCCAGAAGGAGAATGGCTTGGGCTCTTTTTTAGTATGGTCCCTTTTACCATTGAAGGGAGGGGAGGAAACGGAGATTGGGCTTCCCCGAAGGGGGTACCCATTGTGGAGGACCGACCAGTCACTCTCTTTACGTGACAACTTAATAGGTAGGGCTCAATTCAACCTTTTTCTCACTTCCCAATGGACCGGTAGACGGCCCCACTCATCAGCTAATTGTTGGTTGTTTATCAATAGAGGATTGGTGATGTCCAATCCTCTATTGGTTTGGGCCACCAACCTAAAAGAAAAGATTGGTCTTTTCGCTTCCTAACTGATTTATGGGTTTATCGAGCCGGAATTATAAAAGGATTTATCCACCCAGAATTATAAACTTAGATAATCGCAGAAACTTCCTGTACTTGTTGAGTCTAGCAGGAGCGAGGTTGCTTTGTATATTTCTGTCATGCGGAAAGATTAAAGCTAAGGTTTTCGCCTAGAAACAAGGGTCAACTTCATGCCTAGATTTATAGTCAACGAAAATATGACTTAATACGGATAACTGAACCTAAGCTCAAATCCTCTTTCAAAGAGCTTTCGCCAAAAGCTGACAAAGCTTGAGATGGCTTGGCATAATACACGTCCACCTTAGGGGCAACCCCTATGCACTTCAGACTGAAAAGTCGTAAAACCTCGAGTCCTGATGCTAGCAGCCAGGCGATACTATGGTTTTAGTTCCGCAACAAGGAAAGAAGACAAGACGGTTGTGATTGGGGTCTTTGCTGGGCATAAAGCCAATGCCCATAGTGCAAGCTCATGTATTGCGGAGTACCCGCATACACGCCATGTCATACTTCGACGGTGGCTCCATACCGGAGGAATGGGATTGTTAATGGTTGGTTTTGCTGCTTTTTGTTTCCTAACTTTCTTGTTTTTGCCTTCTTTTTTCTTGAAAAGAAAGAGAAAAAAGAAGCAAAAAAGAGAAAGAAAAGAAACAAATGTGCTTCCTCACTTTCTGTTTTTTGCCCCTGGACCCCCCTCCTGTAAGGGAAAAAACTCTAAATCAGGCTCCACAACAAATCAAGTTGAACGATGCTACCCACGCTGGGAGGAGCCCCCAAACCCTTCTCCTCTAAGGGCAAAAACTCTGAATCAGACTCCACAACTCTTCAAGTGGAACGATGCTACAGTCAGTGTGCATGTTAGTCGGTGTTTGATGGAGCAATGTAGGATCGTCTGTTGGATGTGCACAGAAGTAGAGAGAGAAGGGAGAGAGAGTGAGGGTTGGTGTTCATGGCCTTCTCCAGGGAGAACTCTTTGCCTCCCTTGATTTCTTCTCTAGAGAGAGAGAGAGGGTTTTACAGTGTTTTACGGAGAAAGAAGAAGAAGACTTTGAAGAGTCAACATCATTCTCAACTTTCTGGATGGAGGACATGTTTGTCCTTTTTTTGAACGGAGAAAGAAGAAGAAGAAGACTTTGAAGAGTCAACATCATCCTCAACTTTCTGGATGGAGGACAAGTTTGTCCTTTTTTGAACGGAGAAAAAAGAAGAAGACTTTGAAGAGTCAACATCATCCTCGACTTTCTGGATGGAGGACATGTTTGTCCTTTTTTTGAACTGTTTGTTTTTTCTTTTTTGAATGAAGGGCATTTTTGTCATTTTTTTAAACCATCACTTTATGAAAAAAATAGCAAGAAAGGGTACTTAAGTCTTTGCAACAACACCAGAGTCTGATGCAAAGTTATGTCAACATACACGGGAATACGAGCCCCATGTGCTTGTATACGTGGTGCTCATTCAAAGCCCCAAACACAGACGTAGGATTTAGTGAATCATCGGGGGGGGGAACATACACCACCCTCTCGGCCTCGTGAGCCCATGGTCCTTACAAAATCTCGTCAATAAACCATCACCAATCTTTACGTATGAATTAACGTTGATCATGTCCACTTTCTAACACCATGATTTCCAAATGACTGACCCATTGGTCCACTTGGAGTCAAGGGTGCGAAAGAATTACAACGTGATTGTAAAGCTCGGTTTTCTCTCTCTTATCCACCAAGAGATTGAGCACTTTATTGATAGATTCAGAAAACAATAATACAATGAAACACATCAATACAGTATACAATGAAACACGACAATACCGTGTACACATTTTTGGATTATCGTTTTATGATAATCCTTATCATAAAACGGTTACAGCTGGAATATTCCATATTATCATTTTTTATAATCTTATTAGAAAATAATTTCTGGTTGGTTCAAGATTCTCTTGTTTGAGATAAACTCTTTGTGGTTCAAGATTCTCTTGTTTGAGCTAGATTCTTTGTGTCTGGACTCTTCCAGATTATCTTGAGGTTGAGCTGGACTCTGTGGTTGAATTCTTTTTTATAATCGTCTTTGAATTCTTGAGAGAGACGTGTTCTACACTATCTTTATCAAGCTTCTGCAAGCTCAACATGGGGTTAACGATGTTGAGCTTGTCTAAAAAAAAATCAAACCTCAAGAATGGAAGAGGTTTAGTCAAACCATCAGTCAGTTGATCAGAGGAGTTGATAAATTGAACTTGAAGATGACCCTTTTGCACATGATTCCGAACAACATAAAAATCAATTTCAACATGTTTGGTACGAGCATGAAAGACTGGGTTCGCTGCGATAAATAAAGCTCCAAGATTATCACACCATAGAATGGGTTGAGAAGTAGGTGCTCAGCTTAGTTCAGTGAGAAGAGACTTGAGTCAAAGAAGATCAGACGCAGCACAAGCGAGAGACTTGTATTCAACTTCAGTACTAAACCGAGTGACGATCTGCTACTTGCGAGAAGATTAAGAGACTAAATTGGAACCCAGAAAGACCGCAAAACCACTTATAGACTTGTGATCATTAAGGCTACCAGCCCAATCAGCATTAGAGAAGGCACTAAGCTAAAGAGAGGAGGATCGTGAGAGTAACAAGCCATGATGAATGGTATCTAGTGTGAGTTTTATAAAAACACTTTTTAAAACAATATTTTTGATAAAATCTAAGTGAAAGCCAGACACCAAAAATATAAAAATCGGCTCGCACGAGTGGTGGAGTCTGGGTCGAACTCAGGGAACGGGAGATACTTGTATTCAAACACACAAGCTAAACTACTCTTTATTGTCAAAATAAAAAGAATTAATTAAATAATTAACTAACTAAGGGAGTGTTGCCCTACGCAGAGGGCTTAAACAAAAGAATAATAAATGGGTTTATTACAAACCCAATTAATAAATAAGAGAAATAAAATTCTAATCTAAAAAGAAAAGCAAAAGTGTCTCCAGTGCTTGAGTCCTTGTTCCCTTTGAATTGATTTGCTTCCCTTTGTCCTTCCCTCTTTTTGTTCCCTCAATGGAACAGGTAATGCATGTTTTCTTTTGCCCTCTAAGGGCTTGAAAAGGGTTTTACCGCACGTTCGATCGCTCCCTGCAAAAACACAAATGTGAAACAAAACAAAAACAAAAACAAAACAAATCTAGACAAAAACCAAAAGGTTAGTGGAATAAAAATTCAACAAAACAGAATTTAAACAAGAACTAAACAACTAACTAAGACATTAGAAGACAAAATAGTGAAACAAACTAACTACTTGTGAAACAACTATGTAACAAGAACTAACTGAATAATACTAACTCACAATCTAACTAAACATGCATTGAACACAAGGATGTTAAAAAGTAATTATGCCCACTAACTCATTAAATCGCAATGCTGCATGTGAATATTATTAACTAACTAAAACCAGCAAAGCAACCTAATTCACAAAAAAAAATGTAAATGGCTGAATCAAATACACTATTAACTAATGCTAATATTTAAACTACCTAAGCTATACCTACCGACCTCAATTAGCGTCAATCACTTGGTGTGTGATTGACGTTAAGACTAAACAAAAAGAATATCATATGCTGCTCATTACATTAACTGATGAATCGTATGACAATATTTAAACTACTACTTATCTTGCTTACACTACAAATAACACCATACACTAATAAATAGACATTAAATGAATAACTACTTAATCTTACTAAAGCACTTATTTAGACTAAGGAATTCCTAACTGAACTATACGCTGCAGATCCACACTTGATAATAATATAACCTAATCTAATATCATGAAAAACGTTAGCTGCGTGCTGCACTAATCTTGAAGCATACAGGCCGTGACTGTCAATGTCAAACACGCCAAAGTGCATGTTTGATGGTTGCTAAAAAAACACCCAGAAATCATTCTGCTGATCGCATCAAACCACGAACATGATACACAAGGTTGGACTCATGCACAATGTTTTCAAGAAGATGTTGGAACTGTATAGAGTGCATGATCATCGATCATCCTAGTATTTATGCCCAAAATAAATGAATAAATTCTGCAGCAACGTATATTAAAACTGAAACGACGTACAACCTACTCTATGCTATATAAACGATCAAACAAGAATCGACGCTAATCAGAAATTGAATGAAACAAATTTAACTAATGCATGTATTCTATTCTAATATGTGAAACCGAAGCAAATAAAATTTTTTAGATGATGACGTATGCAATGATATGCAATGAACGTGTGAAAAATCAAATATGATGCAATGATATGATCCTAAACTACGGAGATTAGGGAAGAAGGGATAAACCGTGATTCACCTCCGATAAAAGGGTTGAGAAGAGAAGATGGTTGATCCAGCTGCATCCACGCTGCCCCGATGAAGAGGAAGAAGTTGTCGATGACGAAAGGGTTTGAAGCTTGAAGAAAAAGAGGAAGAGGAAGAAGAAGAGAAAAATAGTAGAGAAAGAAATCGGCAAAAGAGAGATGAGAAGCAAGGGAGAGAGAGAAGAGGGGGGCAAGAAGGAGGGGAAGCAAGAGGGATGCTGGAAAAACAACTTCTCCAGCCCTCTTAATCCTATTTATAATCCCTAATTAGGTTAAAAACCAGATTTTCAAAAGAGATATGAAGAAATTTTCAATAATTCCAAAAAGGTCTCCTCTTGAAAATTGAGTTTTTCAAAGGGGTTTTTCCTAAAATTAATTAGAAACAATTAATTAAGTTATAATCTAATCTAAATTATGAATTAGAAAGGTTTTATCTAATAAAAATACCGAAAAACACAGGCCCAAATCAAAAAATATGATTTTTCCTGAAAATTGAGTTTCGAAGCAAATTCTCGAAAACAATGATAAAGACAGGTTTTTAATGTGATTTTATCATGGATCATGCATAAATAAAGATGAATAAAATGCAGATATTATGCATGATCAGTATCCTTGATATAGCACAGAATATGTTTGACAGCAAACCAGCGAGCAACTGTGGGCTAGTGTATGATCTAACAGGCCTTGTTGATCGCAAAGGTAATATCAGGCCGCGTGATTGTGTGGTATTGAAGACCACCCAAAATGCTTCGATATAAAGTGAAGTCATGAAACAAAGGTGTATCATCATTAGATAGTCGAGTGAAAGCACTCAGAGAGGTAGTGATCGGCTTTGCATCAACCATAGAGGTGCGACAAAGTAAATTAAGTGCATAGGCACGCTGGCAGAGAAGAAGCCCTAACGAAGCATAATGAACTTCAATGCCGAGAAAATAATTGAGTCAGCCAAGATCTTTGATGAAAAAGGTAAGACAGAGTCATTGAATTAGTTGCTTAATTGCAACAGTGAAGCTGCCAATGATTATGATATCATCAATATAAACCAGTATATAAATAACCAAATCATTGTCTTGAAGGATAAATAACGAAGCATCAGAAAGAGAGATGTGAAACCTGCGAGACTGAAGACACAAACTGTGTCGCTGGTAGGAGGCACATGGAGCTTGCTTGAGATCATACATGGCTCGATCTAGCTGGTATGCATACCGAGGAAAAGCAGGGTCTTCAAATCCAGAAGGTTGTGTCATATAAATATCTTTCGAAATAAGACCATTTAAAAAGGCATTATTAAAGTCCAATTGATGTATAGGCCAACCTGACGAAACTGCAAGATCAAGAACAACACAAATGGTGGTGGGCTTCACAACTGGACTGAATGTCTCAAAAAAGTCAGCGCCTTCCTCTTGATGGAAAGCCTTAGCAACTAGACGGGCCTTGTAACGAGCCACAAAACCATCAGCATGTCATTTGATACGAAAAACTCATTTTGAGCCAACGATATTATAATGAGAACAGGGAGGAACAAGGTCCCAAGTGTGATTAATTTTAAGTGCTTGAAACTCATCGTCCATAGTCGTGTGTCATTTGGGGTCAAGGTTAGCCTGCTTAAACGAAGTAGGTTCATGAGTGAGTAGGATAGAGCTAAAGCATGTAAGAGATAGGGGATAGCGGGTAGTGGTGAATGCACGTGGTTTAAGAGAATTAGTCATAGGGTGAGTATGATCAAACGGGAGACTCATAACAGATTCAGAAAGATGAGAGGTAGAGAGCAATGGCGAAGAGGAGTCATGCAAATCGATAAAATGGCTCACAAGGGAACAAGAAGCAGGTGAAGTAGGAGGAATAGGTATGTCAAGGAGAACGGTCGGTTGAGAGGGAGGCAGTGGAAGAGGGTTGAGAGGTGGTAGGACAACAGGGGGGAAGATCCCACTCGGAAAGACAGGGTGAAGAAGAACGAGGAGATAAAGAGGAGGGTCCAAAGACGGACTCATCAAACTAGACATGTCGAGAAATACAGGTGCGAAGTTGGGAAGGATCGAAACAAAGATAACCTTTATGATGAGAGGCATAGCCAAGAAAAATACATGGGGGTAGTCTTTGGCTGGAATTTTGAGGTATGATAGGGTGTTAATAGAGGATAGCAACGAGCACCAAAGACACGAAGATGACTATAGTCGGGCAGTTTATGAAATAGGAGCTCATACGGGATCTTGCGATTAAGAACTAGTGTTGGAAGACGGTTGATAATATAAACAGCAGTGCGAAAAGCATTGACCCAGAAAGTATGAGACATGGAGGAAGTGTATAACAGACTAATCTCGGTTTTAATGACATGCTGATGTTTGCGCTCAACAAGTTTGTTCTGTTCTGGGGTATGCGGGCACAAAAATTGATGAAAATGCCATGGTTCCACAAAAAGTTTTCAAAATCATGGCTAGTAATTCTCCTCCATTATCAGTTTGAAAAGCATGGATGGAGAGTTGAGGTTGCTTTTTAGTAATATGCTTGAAAGACATAAAGCACTCAAACACTTGGAACTTAGTTTATAACAGAAAAAGCTATGAAAATGAGAAAAATCATCCACTATGAGAAGATAAAAGTGAAATCATTCACGTGAAGACACTGGAGCTGACCACCAGACATCAGCATGTAAAAGTTCTAGTGGAGATATTGTAGAAGAGCAAGATTGACCAAAAAGAAGTTTATAAGCTTTGCCAATAAGAAAACTCTCACACACTTTTATTTTGTTATTCTTATTAACAAAAATATAATGTCTAGAGTTTAAATAAGAAATAATATTTTTGTTTGCATGTCTGAGGCGTTGGTGCCATATATCAAAAGATGTCATTCTGCCCGCATATGCCGCTACTTGCAAATGATCATCAAATTTGATTAGATAAAGTCTCACACTGGATTTCGGTCCCTTGAGGCAAATCTTGCCTATCTGTCAGTTCTTAACAAAGAATTTAAAATGAGTGAATTCAAAAATACAATCATTATCTTCAGTAAACTGGCCCACAGATAAAAGGTTCTTTGTAATAGCAGAAACATGAAGAACATTCATTAAATCAAATGAAGGGTCATGAGTTTTTATAATAAGATTATCAGTGTGTGAGATAGGAAGCATCTTACCATTGTCAATCATGATTTGCTCACCCTCTTGATATTGTGATTTATGGGAGAATTGTTGAACATTCATAGTTAGATGATTTGTAACACCACTGTCAGGATACCAATAGTCATCAATGTTTTGTTAAAGAAACATAATCGAGAATGCTCTAGGGATGTCCCAACATGTTTTGGCAATGTGTCCTCATTTTCCACAATATTGATAGGTGACAGCTCCACGGCTACCTTGAGTTTGGGACACAAAGCTGCAGTTGGACATGTTTGGAGAGGAGTATCTTTTCTGTCCTCTACAGCGGCCTCGATAGAAACCGCAGCCACGTCATCTGCCTCTAAAAACAGTGAATACAGTTTATTAAGGTTCTTGCATTTCACAAGGCTTGGCATGAGTTAAAAGCACAAGTTTTCTTGCTTAAGAAGCAAATCATACAAATCTGTGAAGGTATACAGGGCAAAATTGGTAGTGATGGAAGTCACAAAACTTTCATATTCAAGAGAAAGGTCATTCAAAGTTATTTGAACTAGTTCTTCATCTTCTATGGGATGACAAGCAGCGACAAGAGAGTTAGCTAGAAACTTGATACGGTCTAGAAAGATAGCATATCTATACTTTTTTTTAATAAAAGTCAGGTCTTTCTTTAGAAACATGAGTCTTAAAGGAGATTGAGATCCATATGCTTTTTCCATAAGAAGCTAGGCTTCATGGGACATTTTTATTCTTATAATTTGATCGAGAACAACTTCAAAAATAGTGGCTTTAATCCAACTAAGAGCCAACTGATTAGAATGAATCCAAATAAAGTAATTTGGATTTTCGGTCTTATCTCCATCTGTTATGGCAATGAAGGGATCTGGTTGAGGACAAGATCCCTCAACAAACTTGAGGAGGTCCTGGCTGATCATAACTTATTCAAGTTGTGATCTCCACAGCAGGTAATTATCTCGATTTAATTTTATCGAGACTAAACTGGTGATGGAATTCTATTGGGTTATGGAAGAGGAGAAGGATGATGAAGAGGCAATTGATAACTCATTGAAGGTTGCAGGCTCTGATACCATGAAAGAATTACGTGATTGTAAAGCTCAATTTTCTCTTCTTATCCACCAAGAGACCGAGCACTTTATTTATAGATTCAGAAAATGATAATACAATGATCACATCAATACAGTGTACAATGAAACACGTCAATACAGTGTACAAATTTGTGGATTATCATTTTATGATAATCCTTATCATAAAATGGTTACATCTAGAATATTCTCGATTATCATTTTCGATAATTTTATCATAAAATAATTTCTGGTTGGTTCAAGATTCTCTTGTTTGAGTTGGACTCTTTGTGGTTTAGGATTCTCTTATTTGAGCTGGACTCTTTGTGTCTGGACTCTTCTAGATTATCTTGAGATTGAGCCAGACTCTTTGTGGTTGAATTCTTCCTTATTATCATTTTTGGAATCTTGAGAGAGACGTGTTCTACACTATCTTTATCAGGGTGCATATCCAAGTCTAGACTTTAAGATCGTATTTCGCCTTGATCACTCGAGCCTGCTTGGAGACCTTGTTTTTCACCTTGGCTCAGTGGGAATCCCTTTTCACCCCCACAGTGAAGAGTAAGTCCAAGATAGAGCATGGAGAGGTTACCGATCCTATAATAAAAAATAGTGGGCACCGCAAGCGATGCATTCTCATCCGAATTAAAAACAATGATCTAACTCTTTGCCTCTAAACTCAATACTATAGAAAAGCATCTCAATAAATGCCAGAGTGACCACCTTCATCAAAAATAAGAAAAGGCTTCTTTTTTGTTTGGTGGATGTGATGGAAGGGTTCATGAGATAACAAAGTTGCACCGGAGAGATGATGTTGTGTAAAAGAGCATTTAGCCGATCAGCTAAGGTTCTAGCAATTATTTTACACACAACCCAAAATTGAAATGGTCAGAAGTGGCTCATCTCCACTAATCCCCATACCCCTCACCCCCTGTAAACACCCCAATTTTTTCTCATCCATTCTTAGATACACTCCCTCGTGTGGATGACAACCCTGGTAGGTCAGTTTAGCAGTCCAACCCCAAGTCTGTTTTAGAAAATTACCATTTTACCCACTTTCATTAGGAAAATTATCATTTTACCCATAGGTCATCCTAGACCCATGTCAGTCAGAGTCAACCAAACTCATTTGTAAGCTCAGAACAGTTAGAATATCAGTCATTTGAAGCTCACCTGAGCTCACGATGAGCAAACCATGTTCATTTCTGACCATTCTTGCCAAAATAAGATCATTTCTTCAGAAATGAGCTCATTTTTCACTCAAATCTAAGTCAATTGTCTCCGAGTCAGACATTCTCAGTCAATCCTATTCCCTTGAGTCTAGCTTGAGCTCACCAAAAGTTCAAGTGCTCCAGTTTCAGTTCAAAACCACTTTCAAGTGTCTAGGAGCCCATTTTAGCCCATTTTAACTCTTTCAGCTGAAATTGAGCTGAGTCCAATCAGTTGAGCTAGTGTTTGAGCTTTAGTTTTAGTTCATCTCAGTATTACTGGTCTTTGTTCTAGCTCAAACCCAGCTCTGATCTGTAATTCACTTCACTCCAGTGGTCATTTCTCATGATTTCTGTAAAAATGGCAGCATTTCTTGACAATTCAGTCCAAGAGTCCAGTTGAGTCAGTGTCGTGTCAGTCCCTTTGAGTTCTGAATCCTTAGAATCCAGCTCAATCCAGTTTATTTCAGTTCAAACTAGTTTAAACCTCAATTTTCAGTGACACTCTGGCCCGGTAGAGACAAAAAATCATTTCTTGAACCATTTTGCCCATTTTTTATCAATTTTATCACTTTCTGAACTAGTACAACAGTCAATTGGGGTCTAATATCTAAAATTTTTCATCCAGGGTTAGCATTTCGCATGACATTTCATATCATTTCTCATTATTTCTCATCATTTTCATCATTTCATAACATTTCATTACATTTCATTTCATTTTCGAGATTCAAAACTCCAGTTTTGAAAATTCCAATCTAGATTCAGTTTTTAAAGTTTTCATAAATCAATTTCAACCCCTAGGTTTTCAAAATTGACATTTTTATCCCCAGGATTCTAAATTTGGAAATATTTTCCCGAGAAAATAATCTGGATCCTTTTCGAACTTGATTTTTCAAATTCCAAACTGGATTTGCTCTGCAACGGGGTATGAAACTTCAAATTCTGAGCTTATTTAAAAAATTATCAAAAATAGCTCATTTCATCCAAAAATTTTCTGAAAGGCCATTCTACCTCTCTGGCTTTCAAAATGGATTTCAAAATTAAATATGGACCCATGCCAATGTGGCGCCACACTTTAAATTTTCTAGAAAGTGAAAAAAAATCTTTTTTTCTCCTTTTATTTCTTTTTATTTCTTTTAATTTTTTTACTATTTCCACCTGGGAGAGGTGGGACCCACAAGAGGGGTTGACCCCCTCTCCTCTTCTCCCCCATTTTCTTTCCTTTTTCTCTTCCTTTTCTTTCCTTTCTCCCTTTTTCTTCTCTTCTTCTTTATTTTCTTCTTTTCTTTCTTTCCCTTTTTCCTTTTTTTCTTTCTTTCTTTCTTTCTTTCTTTCTTTCTTTCTTTCCTTCTTCCTTTTTCTTCCATCTTCTTTCTTCCTTCCCCTCTTTTCCTTCCTCCCCTTGGTTGACCCCCTCTTTCCCTCTTCTTTTATTTTTTTCCTTCCTTCCCTCTCTTCTTTCTTTCCTTTCTTTTTTCCTTTCTTTCTTCTTTCTTCCTCTTTCTTTCCTTTCTTCTTTTCCTCTTCCCTTTTTATTGTTGCTTCTTCTTTCTATTCTGCTAAGCATCATACGGTGGATGAGCCTCTCTCTCTCTCTCTCTCTCTCTCTCTCTCTCTCTCTCTCTCTCTCTCTCAACCCTAGCAACCATACAGCTGCTACTTTGGCCTCCTCTCATCTCCCATTACCTCTCTCTAAATCTCTCTCATGCCCAGCCACCTCCAAGTCTCTAACTCCCCTTCACGCCTCTCCCATTAGCTCTCTCTTTCTCTCCTCTTTGCATGTTATAGCCCTCCAACAACTCTTTTGTTGCAGCTGATGATGCATGAAATGCACATCATGTTAATTAATTATTCATGCATTTTGTGGTGATTTTAAGGTTTAAAACTCATGATTAGATGTATTTTGATATCAAGGGGTTGTGGTTCGAATTTCAAAAAAATCAGAGTTAAATTGAGAGTTATGGCTATTTTAGTGTTCGGGCACGGATTTCAAGGTGGATCGGATCCATATCCGACCCAATTAGGTTGTTTTGGACCTTGGATCAGTATTTAAAAAGCTTAAATCCAACCCACACGTGAATCCATATCCATTTAGAAAAGATTTTCAGAAAACCTCCTCTAAAAGTGGCGCAGGGTAATATTTTTTATTTTAAACCTTTTTCTGAAAAATGCCAAAAGTATAAAATCAATTTTTCACCCAGCCCTAGACGTTTTTTGCCTTGGATTTCATGCCCCTCAGTTGACTCTTGCTCCAGCCCTCTTCTCCCCTCTCATCCCACGCCAACTCCATTGAAGATTGAGACCTTGCTTGAGATTCAAGCATTTCTTCATCTCCTTTCCCATATCTTTTCATTTCTTTTTCCTCCTTGTTGGATACACACATTGTTTGTTGTGTTTTGCAGGTGTAGCAGAGGTTGAAGACACCTTTTCTTGCGTGGAAGTGTGAGACACTCCAACAAGAAGGATCGGCTCTACCTCCATCCGATCTTCTAAGCCACCCGATCGAGAATCGACTCATTTTCCATCATCGGTGGACTTCAAATGTGGTGCAGCTGCAAAGGAGAGTTTCATGGTGATGTTCCAGCATCAACGAAGATGATGAGGCATGTTTTCAATGGTTGAATCCGCTCTTTCCTTCCCCACAGTCGTCGGATCGCCCTGGAGGTTGGTCTTTCTCTTCTCCCCTTCTCTTAGATAAACTCGTGTCTTCCTAGAGTCTTTCTCTAAACTTCAGCCCATTCTTTGAATTTTTTCTGTTCTTTGACAGCAAACCACTGTCATTTTTATGTTATTTTCTGTTTTGGAATGTCGATTTGAGTCTAGAGTAGATTTCATATGTGATTTGCAAATCGTTTTCATAAAAAAAAGTGGAAATCGGCTAGACCTTTTCTAGCCGATTTTATCATTTTATAAATTTCGATTTTCTGTAATCTCTTAGCAGAAAAACGTGTTTCAAAATCTCAGTTGGATCTAGGTGAATCGTTGAATCTGGTTTTAGATTTTGGTTTTAGTCCAAAAACGTGAGATTCGGTTAGATTCCTTCTAGCCGATCCCAACGTTTTCTAAGTTTCTATTTTTTTTTAGATTTGTTCCAGTAGTCCACTGTGTAATTGTGATTTATCCCAGTTCAAAATCGTGTTTGGGTCTAGAATAGTTAGAATCTATGTTTTGAAAATCGTGTTTGTCAGAAATTGAAAATCGTCTAGTGTTGAGTCTAGACGATTGAGTGTGTTAATTTGATCCAAGTTCTGAGTTTTTTCTGTGGTGTTTCAGTCTTGTTTGGGTTTGAAAGTGGGTTTAGTGTTAGGATTTTCGTGGTTCATTATTCTGCAAAGTCGTTTTATCCAGCTAAAAAAATCAAAAATTGTAGAAATCGGCTAGATATAGTCTAGCCGATTGGGGCGTGTTTCAGTTTTCTGTCTTCTAAATTTTCGTGTAGCACAGGGTGTTGATTATTTGGTTTCAGTAATTTAGTTTAATGTAGTTTGAGTTTATGGTGAATTTTGTTGGTGTTTAAATAATAGTGTTAAGTTGATTAAATCGTTTAATGTGTTTAGCTTGATTTTAGCAATTTGTGAGATTTTTGTTAGATTAGTTTTTAAAAGTTTATTTTTTCTGCAATTCAGTGGTTGTGCGTGTTTTATCTTTAGTTAGTGGAGATTAGGTTGAGCTGTGTTTATAGTGTTTTAGAAATTGTGTTCAAGAGAAAAAGAAAAAAAATTATTATTGATTTTCTTAGTTTAGGTAAAATCGAGTTCTGGGTGTTAGAGTTGTCTTCTACCCCAAGCTGGATGTCTGCCATTAGAGGTCCAGCTGAAGGTTAGAACGTTTGGTAAGTTTGAATTGAATTAGTTAATTTTTTTAGGGTGTCTAAATTCATTGAATGTGTGTTATTACATTAGACGTTTTAGAGGTGTAATTTAGGTAAGTTGTGGTGTGAGGGTTTGTCTAATTAGATCTTTTAAATTCCATATCTTATATTCTAGTCATAGTCATTCATTTCATAGTTTAGAGGGTAGTATAATTAGAATAGTGATAATTTAAATCAATTCATTAGGTGTTGGCGTTTTTTGTGAAAGAGGGCAATTGAGTAATTTTGATTGAGAGTCGAATTTGGTAAATTTGCATTCTTTCAATTTCGTGAGATCCTCTTTGGAAAGCTTTGAAAGTTTGATCCAGCCAAGAGAGAAGGATTTCTCTCTATTACACTTTTGGAAATAAAATTCAATTTCAAAAATTACTTCCTAAAAAGGCTAAACACGATTTTTAGGAAAGGAATCCAATTGGTAAACTCTTACTTAAAGAGAATTTCAAAAACATGTGGAGCCTTTATGCTGGACTGTTTCACCTCCTCAAGACTTTCCAAACTGGTTTTTCAAGGCAATTAAGGAGGGTGTTGGCTTTACCAAATTCGTGACTTGTCATTTAGGAGCCCTTTCTCTAACCGTCCTTAGTGATCTAGAATAGATTGGGTCTTAATTATTTTAGTTAAGTCTGAATTACTTTAAGTTTTAGTAAATGATTTATTAGTAGGTTGGCATTAATTAGTAGTTAATGATTTCCAATTAGGAGTGTAAGCTAGATAGAGGAATTTAACTTATTTTATCATTGTCGATTTTATACAATTAGTATTTACTTTTTAGGTTTCAATTGTTATTAATTTTCTAACTTAACCAACCTAGTGAGTCTAGGTGGGCCGTGAGCCTAGTCAAAGTCAAAACATATTCCAATTGTCTCACCTAATTGACCATAGTTCTTAGTTAACCTTAGTTAATATTTATTTTAGTTAGACTAATTAATTCAATTGAGTTCATTTATCTCTCTAATGTTTAGTTAAGTGTGATTGTGAAAGGCATGTTTTTTAGTTTAGCATTTAGTGTAGATTAAGGTGTTAGATTGATTTAATATTGATTCTCTAGATAGTTTAATTTGCATTGTATTTGTAGTTAGACTAATTTGCATTTGGTGTGTTCTTTAGTTTACATTTAGTATTGATTTGTGTGTGCATTTCCATAGTTGTGTAGCCTTTTTAATTGCATTCATTTTCTATGTTTTGACAGTCCTTTAGCAGCATTTAGGATTGTGTTTGCATTTAATTTGGATTCTTAGTGCTAAAAGTGGATTTTCAAAGTGAATAGTGCACTGATTTTGAAAACTGATTTTTGCGCTGTTTTGCACTCATCATTTTATGTGCAATTTTCTTGATTTTTCTGGAAATTTTTGCTCTGTTCTCTTTATTAGTGTGTTCACTGTCTGCAGTCCAAATTTCAGCTCATTTTGAGTTGATTTGGTCTGGTTTTTAAGCGTTTTGTGAAAACAGTTTTTTCGGGTTTCTCAATTTCAGGTCCTGCGATTTCCAACATTATCCTGATTTTGAAACGCTTATATCTGGAGTTCCAGAAAGAATTTTTTAAATCTGTAAAAACTGTCAGATTTTTGAATCTGTTAGTTACAGAACAGAAGAAATTTTAGGAATTTTGGACTTCGTTTACTCCTTCAACCACTCTGTTCATGAAAAGCTGTCAGAAGTCACTTTTGCACTAGTTAGGGGTAAAATAGTCATTTCATTGTCTTAGTGATTTTCATGAGTTTTCTGCATCTTTCTGCATTTTAGCTAGTGCATCTGTATTAACCACGTAGTTAGGGATAGATTAGATAGTTTGTGAAGTTATTTTGATGGTTTATTTGATTTTTTTTTAGTGTTAATTAGACTTTGTGTGAATTAATTTCTGTAGAATTAGGATTAGTTTAATTTTTGGATTTATTTGTTATAATTGTTTACTGACTTTTCATTTTTTGTGTTTTTAGGTTGAAAAGAATACTAAAGATTCCAAGGTTATTCTTGTTCGGCGTGAAAAATTGAGAATTGGTGAAAGGATAGAATTGCCCTTGGCGAGCAGAAGAAAAATTAAAGTGCTTTTCTAGTTAATTTTAGTTTTTATTTTGTAATTTTGTTAGAATTGTAATTGTTGACTTAGAAGTGTAAATTAATAAATTGAAATTTTTAGAATTACTTGAATATTTCCCGTTCCCTATGGATTCGACCCGTACTTGCCACTTCTGTGGAAAGTCGGTTATTTACTTTTGGTTGATGATTTTCCAAGTGTTTTTATTGAAAATTATCTTTTAAAAATATCGTTTGCAAAAACCCAACCAGCAGCCACACCTCCAGCTACTTCAACATTGGCGGCAGCACAACACTTTCAACCTACCTTGAAGCAGCCATCTTGAAGCAGCCGGTCTATCCACCTTGAAGCACCCATCCAACCTCCTAGATCCAGCCGGCGCAGCCGCACCACCCTTGCAGTCGTTCACCCTGCTCCAGCTTCATCAAGACAACAACTTTGCTGCAACTCCATCATAGCAACAACCATTCCCTTGTTGCATTTAGCTCTACATCAAGGCAGCCGTCTCTGATACCTTCCCTTAGCTGATCCAAGGTATTTCCTCTTCTCTTTATGCTTTCCCTCTCTAAAAATCCTATAGCTATTTTCTTTAGAGAGGTCAGTTCAAGACAGAAACCCATGATTAAATCCTGGATTTATTTGGTTGAACATGCATTTGATGGGTTTTGTATTTCGATGCTATATAGATGAAAGAGATCTGTCCAATCTATGGACCGGATCCTCCATCTTCATAGCCAATATATATATATATATATATATATATATATATATATATATATATATATATATATATATATATATATATATATATATATATATATATATATATATATATATATATATATATATATATATATATATATATATATATATATATATATGATTCGTACCTCCCTGTCATTGATGCATTTATTTCTTTTTTTTATGTTAAATATGCTATTGATTTCCTGCCGAAAGTTTGGATCCGTTTGGGTTCTGTAACCCCATTAAACAAATAAAATGCCAAATCGGGTTTTTAACCCTGTGGAAACTCCAGATTCACTTGTAACAGACTTGTGAACTCGAGATCTCCTCCCTATGGGAGATCCGATTCACTTTCTAAAACATACAGTAGATTCGTGGAGGAATATACTATTTTACTATATTTTATGATATTTTTTCAAAATGATTTACTGTCTCAAAATTCGGGTTTTGCAAACCCCCGTGAAAATCTTGTTATATGCTTGTCAAGGTCTAGACCGACCTTAATCTGTAGTGGCACTCCAATCTGTAGGTCCAATGTCAAAACTATCAAAATAAGAGTTGTTCCTCATAAACTCCTCTATCATTTTCCAAAATTTCATAATTTTATAACTTAGGTTTCTACCATTTCTAGATTTTAGAAGTCTGTCTATCAAATCCCTGTTAATTTATTTTAGCAGAATTAGAGGCCTGGTAATCCTCTGTGTCTTCTGTAACCATAAATCGGATGCCAAAATAGTAAAATGAGGAGTTGTTCCTATGTGTGTCAGGGACATCCCCCTAAAATGTCAGCCATTTTGGCCATTGTTTGCCATTTTTACCCGATTTTGTGTGAAAACCTATCAATCAACCCTAAATTCTAGAGTCACCGGATTTCGACCGAACTTGCCAGAGCTATAAATCTCCGACCATAGGTCGAATCTTTAATCTATAAAAGGCAAAAATCCTTTCCTAACTGTCCTTTGTCGCCTTATAAAATTTGGTGCATTTCCATGGTAAGTTTCTATTCAAATTTTGGTTTTTATTAGGCTAGGTGTAGAATAAAAGGCAAAAAAACATGATTTTCTAGGATTTTTTGTTAATTTCCGTATTAGAAAATACCAAAAAAAATGATTTTCGGATTTCATTCAGTTATTAGGGTTAATTTAGGTGCCCATGCCAAATTTGATCCAATTTCAAGTTCATTTGCCATGTGTGTTAGTTAACTTTTAAAATCAAAAGCGAAATTCGGTGTTTTTATGATATTTTTGCATTTTTAGGGTTTTAATATGTATATCATCATCTCATATCATATTATAGTTGATTTCTACATCATTTTCATTCATTGAAATTTCAAAACTTGCAGTTTACAAAAATTATTTATGAAAACCTTGATTTCAAGGTCATAGTCTTGCTATCAGGGGCATTTTTGTCATTTTTACCCCAATTGTGAAATTCCAAACTTTAATTTTCCTATTTTCATCATATCATATCATCTTGTGTTTGATTTATTTTTATTTGGATTTCAAAACTGTCATTTTACAAAAATTATTTCTGGAAACCCTAATTTCAAGTCCATAGTCTTGTTATCAGGGGCATTTTGGTCATTTTCACTCCAATTTTGAATTTCCAAGCCTTATTCTTTGAATTTTCATCATTTATTTCTTACGTTTATATCAAAGAGGTATGAATCAAGTTTACATCTGGATAATATCTGATAATTTCCCAATAATTTTGGATAAATCCAGATAAACCTACATTTATGTGTTAACCCCATTTTCTAGTTTTGCAGGGATATTCAGGAAGAAGACTTCATTTGTTTTTCTTTTATTCAATTCAATGTAATATCAGATATAAAATTTGGAATAAGAATTTACATTTCCTGCATAGAATAGGATGCATTATATATAGTTTGCTTTCGTATAATTTCAACACCTAATGTATAATTCATGCATATTTTTACAAGTCCACTATGGTTGACACGAATGGCACGTGCACAATCTCTTAGAGAGTTGACAAACTCGGTGGAATTCGTATTTATGGTCATAATCAGAATATGAATGAAACTCAGATTTGTAATCTTCGTATTAGCCATATTCAGCCTGCACTCTTAGGCTAACTTCAAAAATGCACTGCATTTCTCAAAAACTCAAAAGGATTTTCTCAATTCCTCAAAAAAAAAATATATTCTAAATCCATATTCATTCATTTCAAACAATCATATGCTTTCATCTCAATTCAGATAAATCGATTTTCTCAAAATTTTCCAAGTCTTTCTCAGAAAGTGATTTTCTCAAAACTTTGAGTTTTCGAATGATATTTCAAATATTTCTCAAATTCAAATCCTGATCTTTTAACATTCTTAATTTCATTTTCAAAGTTCAAAAATCGATTTTCTCAAAGTCTTTGAAATATCTCTGAAACTTGTTTTCTCAGAACTCCCAAATCTACTTTAGAAATCGATTTTCTCAGAAAAAGCAGTTCAAATCTCAAAATTCGGTTTTCTCAAAGTTTCAATCTTCCTGAGAATCAATTTTTCCTTCAAAAGTTTTTTTTCAATGCAATTCCTGATTTCTAATGAAATTCATAATTTGCCCAGGAATTCATTTTTCAAGCATTTTCCAAATATCAGAAGCAAACATCATATTTCTCAAAATGTGCATCTTTTCAAAGATTTCATAGCACATGCCTGATTCTCTGTGCATTTTAGGAAAATAGAGCATCATAGAGATATTTAAACTTAGTTAAAGCACACTTTTGATCATTGGTTCAATTACCCCTGGTAAAGGCGCCAGGAACGGTTGAACCTCGTACCGACAGGCGGATCTCATTCCACGAAATTTTCTTGCAAATTTTCAAAAACAGAGGCGAGTAATTTTCAAAAACCAATTTCAAAACTTTGGTCAAGTTTGACTCGCAGAATCGTTTCTCTCTCTCGCAGAGGGAGAAAAAAATTTTGCGATGATAACACCCCCACCCCGCCACCCAAAATTGAAATAGTCAGAATAAGCACCAAAAGTGATTTACATAATTCCTTGGGAAGTCTATCATTTACATAAAACTCCAGCATCAACTAAAAGAAGTCACCTTCGCATTCCTCCCATATAGATTTTAAAAACTCTATAGGGAATCCGTCCAAACCAGGGGCTTTTTCAGTAGAAAGTACCCAATTTTTTTGAGCTCCTCCAAGGATAACTATCTCTCAAGGGCAAAAGCTTCCATCGCTGAGAGCAAATGTGAATGCAAATTGTTCATGCAGTGTAGAGATGAATTGTGTACAGAAAAAAAAGTGCATGGACGTGTGAAGTTACCTCTTGGAGGAGTGCCACGCTCTATCCGCACACCTTGAAACTCCAAAGCTGAAATATGGTTTGTCCAGCGTCTAGCTGAAGCGTAGGCATGGAAAAAATCGGTATTGGCATTCCCTTGTTGGAGCCATTGAACGCGGCTCCTCTGCTTCCATCGAATCTCCTCCTGCACTCTCCATTCTTTAATTCTATCACTCAAAGATTGTTGTTGAAGCACATCTTGGTGAGGAGTTTCCTCTCTTGGGTCCTCTTGCAAAGATCTCAGTTGGTCCTCTAACGAGTTTATATCAAAGTGAAGGTTGTCATGCCATGCTCCCTAGACCAATGAATAATTTTCCCTAAAATGAAGCCAATCTTCGTAGCCACCACCTTACCCCTCCACCAGCTTCTAAGCAAGTCGCCAAGGCCTTGTTCGCGTAACCACCATAATTCAAACTTGAATTGCTTGGAGCGGACAGGCCAACCAAGGCCCCAACATAGAGAGATAACAGAATGATCTGCGATGGTGTTGTGGTCCATTGTGGCTCGAGCATCATGTTGCTCAATAATAAAACTTGGAGAGAGAAGGAACCGATCAAGCTTTCTCAAGCACAGATTAACCCACTTGTCAGACCAAGTGAATCTACCCCCGTCAATTGGTATGGATGAGAGACTCCATTTATCAACAAAGGCAGCAAAAATTTGCATACCACGATTAACACGTGAAAGGTTGTTCACATCCTCTAAGTTCAGCAAGGCATTGAAATCACCACCAATGCACCAAGGAAGATCGTGGAGGTCATCCAACTGATCAAGCTCAGCCCATAATTCACGCTTCAGGTCGGTCGTAACCGGCCCATAGAATGAAGTAAGCCAAAAGGGTTTGGGAACATTCACGCCAGAGAACATCAGCGTGATGGGCAAGCTGCCAATTTTAATCTCATCCCCTCAGATGCTATCTTTCCATAGAACCAGCATACCCCAAAGTTGGAACCCGAGAAGGGAGGAAGACAAAGTTACATCCCCTCGACAGATGATTGACAAAAGCAAGCCATCAGTCGTATATATCTTCTTTTCAAATATGCAAAACACAACCAAGTGGTGTTGCCTGATAAAGTTAGCTATGAAGTCTTGGTTATAAACATAACCCAGCCACCAAACGTTCCACATGCCTACCTTCGTAGAGACAGATCAAATTCAGCTGGTACACAACTGCTTCGCGGACCTATCGCCCAAGCAACGAATGCCCCATACGAAGCAAGCTCGCCTTGTCCACCATGTTTTGCAGCACCTGGCTGCCTAAATGGCCCAGTAGTCAAATGTTTGTGGCCAACTCCATTTCCATGAGCAATCCATCACATAAGGTCGATATGCCCACCTCAATGAAATCAAGATGAGCAGGTGATGCAGATGAGCTGGAGACATTTGCACCTAGTTCGATCCACAGTGCAAAGATACAGGTAGGCTCGAGGGTGTGTGTGGTTGTGTCGACCGTGAGACTGCAATTCGAACCAGCATGAAGGTCCCCATCGACTTCCTACTAAGTGTCCATTGTGGAGATGACCAGGGTAACTACATCAAAAGCCTCATCATCCAATGATCCATACTGGATGTTGATGAGGAAGCAGTATCTTGTCCCAAGCCAGATCCAAATGCTTTGGATTAGGAACAAATGCATGCCAAACTAGGGCCCATTCTCTAGAGATGAGGAAATGCCTCGCATCCAACGTGAAACCTGGAAGTCCCCACCAAAGTAGAGAAGCGGTTAGATGGGCCATTAAACATTCCTTTTGAGGCAATCAAATAAGATCGCCCACTCTCCTTGATTTTAGGATTAGCCACCTCCAAAAGCATATTGCTACTGAAGAAGGGGGGAGCCTCACCAGGTATTACCACAAATTTGTGTAATTTCCCAACCCCTGAACACGCTACTAAAGAAGGGGGCATTCAGCTGGAGTGAGGAAGCTACTCAAGCCTTCGAGTTCTTGAAGGATGCCTTGACCCAGGCCTCCGTGCGGGCTCTACCTGACTTCTCAAAGATTTTTGTGATAGAGACATAGGAGCAGTTCTTATCCAACAAGAGCATCTATTGGCCTACTTTAGCAGGGTTATCACCGATCGAAAGCATGGACTCTCTGTTAGGAAAAACCACGAGCAAGAGACAATCAAAAGGAAACAAAGAACAAGAACGATCAAACAAAACACAAGAAGAACACAGATTTACGTGGAAAAACCTCTCCTCAAATCCGAGAGAGAGTAAAAAACCACGGCCGCCCAGAGAGAAATTTTATTACTCTTAACAGACAGTTACAAGTTCGAGAAAGAAAAGCGAGAATATAAACAAGGCAAGGGCGACAACCTTAACCCTAACCAAATCGGGTCGGATCCACTGAAAACCGGGTCCCAAACATAAGCCCCAGAAAAAATTTCTTCTGGGGGGGTGTTATCATCGCAAAATTGTTCCCCTCCCTTGCGAGAGAGAAACGAATTTCGCGAGTCAAACTCGACCAAAGTTTTGAAAACGATTTTTGAAAATTTACTCGCCTCCGTTTTGAAAATTTGCAGGAAAATTCCGTAGAATGGGATCCGCCTGTCGGTACGAGGTTCAACCGTTCCTGGCGCCTTTACCAGGGGTAATTAAACCAAGGACCAATTATGTGCTTTAACTTGACTCAAATATCTAAATTATGCTCTATTTTTCCTAGAATGCACAAAGAATGAGGCTTGTGCTATGGAATTTTTAAAAAATGCAAGTTTGAGAAAATATGATGTTTGCTTTAGAAAATTGAAATACATTTGGAAAATGATTGGAAAAGTGCTTGAAATTGGAGTTTTTGGGAAAATCATTGAATTTCATGGGAAATCAGAAATTTGCATTGAAAAGTGATTTCTCAGGAAAACTTGAAAATCTGAGAAAATTGGTTTTGAGATTGGAAACTTGGAATTGCTTTTATGAGAAAATGGATTTGAGAATCTTGAGAAAATCTAAGAAATTTATTGGAAAATGACTTTTGAAATGGAAAATGAATTCTCAAGAAAACTGGAAAATATGAGAAAATGAATTTCTGAAAACTTGGGATTTTGAAATTTGAGAATTCGAAAACATAGGAAAATCTTGATTTGAACTTGGGAAATGCTTTGAAATGTCATTTGAAAACTTAGGATTTTGAGAAAATCAGATCCTGAGAAAGACTTGGAAATTCTTGAGAAAATTGAATTTTCTGAAATTGAAATTGGAAAATGAGTTTGAAATAATGCAATTTGAATGATATGAATGAATGAATATGAATTTGAAAGGGGAATTTCATTGAGAAATTGGGAAATCCTTTTGAAACTTTGAAAAATACAGTGCATTTTTGAAGTTAGCCTAAGTGTGTAGGCTGAATGTGGCTAATATGAAGATCATAAATCTTGGTTTTCTTCGTATTCTGACTATGGCCATAAATACAAATCCCACCGAGTTTATAAACTCCATAAGAGCTTGTGCACGTGCCATTCGTGTAAACCATAGTGAATTTGAAATAATGTGCATGAATCATACATCACATATTGAAATTTGTATAAATTAAACTATATGCAATGCAACCCTATTCTAAGCAGAAAAGTAACTCTTATTCCAAATTATTACATTTGAGGTTACATTGAATTGAAATAAAAAATAAAAGCTAAGTCTTCTTCTTGAATGTTCCTGCAAAACTGGAAAATAAAATTAGCACAAAAATGTAGGTTTTTCTGAATTTATCCGAAAATATGGAGAATTATCGGATATTATTCAGATATAAACCCAAATTCATACCCCCTTTGATATAAACATAATAAATAATGAATAAATTTTGAAAATAAACTTGAAAATTCGAAGTTGGGGTCAAAATGACCAAAATACCCCTGATGATCTTGAAATCAGGGTTTTTTGAAAGAATTTTTATAAATTTTGGAATTTTGAAAATCAAATGAAATAAATCAAGCATAATATGATAAAATATGATGATATGCATGAAATTTTGGAGAATTAGAAATTGAAATTTCGAAATTTAGGTCAAAATGACCAAAATACCCCCGATAACAAGACTATGGCCTTGAAATCAAGGTTTTCTGAAATAAATTTTGTAAAATTGAAAAATATGAAATGAAAATGACATTGAAATTAACCCTAATATGATTCTACATGCTTATGTACATGATAAAAACCCTAAAATGGCGAAAATATCATAAATATAAAATTTAACCTGATTTTCGCTTGATTTTCGCTTCTGAATTTAAAGATAAACTAACACATAGAGCAAATGAACTTGGAATTAAACCAAATTTGGCATGGACACCTAAAATAACCCTAAAAACAGAATGAAGCTCGAAAATATAATTTTTTTGTATTTTTAAATATGAAAATTCAAATAAAAACACTAAATTTCATGATTTTTGCCTAAAATATTGATTCTAAAGGGGATTTAGGATATCAAACTTCCATAAAAATTTCCCAAATTTTATGAGATGACAGAGGACAGTAAGGCAAGGATTTTTTCCTTTTACACTTTCTGGTTTTTTGACCTATGGTCGGAGCTGTACCACTCCGGCAAGTCGGATCGGAATCCGGCGACTCTAGTAAATGAAGGAAACAGACAGGTTTTGGTAGAAAATATGGGGAAAATAGCATACAAATGGGAAAATGGCTGAAATTGTGGGAAAATGTCCCTAACAAACTGAGGAAAATTTTCTATTTTTACAGAATTGGGATTTGGATTACAGTTTGGAAAAGGGAATGCTGTTATCAGAGATCTAAATCTCTGGAATTTCTGGACATTGGAATCTGTTAGACAGAAAGAGAAAATCCGGGAAAATTAATGAAACAGATTCAAAAATTCTCAAATTTTGGGAAATGTCAGTAAATTATGTTAGGAACAACTTTCATGTTGAAAGTTTTTGCAGACAAGCTACAGATTTGGCGGACTTGATGCATTAGGGTCTGTCTATACCCTGACAAAGGAAAATCGAGATTTTCTCAGGGGTCTGAGAAATCCGATTTTTTACAGAGGTCAAAACTAATTGGAAAAATCTCAAAATTTCCAGATCATTAGTAGATTCAATCATAAATCTACTGTGATTTTTGGAGGATGATTTGAATCTCCCACAATGGTGGTGTCGGAGGTTTTTGTCTGCTAAAGCAGGAATTGAAATTTCTGGATGACAGAAAACCCGATTTAGGGTTTGATTTGTTTGATAGGGTTCCAAAACCCGAATTGAATCAAATTTTTGGCAGTAGAACAAAAACATATGACTAAGACTACTATGAATTTTTTTGGATTTTTTAATAGGAAATTACACATAAGATCATAATTGGACATGATGCATAAATCAAACCTAAATTAAATATCAATAAAACTACATTAAATGCTTATGAAATTGATTTTTTTTTTTCTAAATACAACATAAAAACTACATGATAACAAAAATAAAACGATAAATGACAGGGGTATGATCAATTTTGTTGTTGGCTCTCAAAGGAAAGATCCAATTCATGTAATGGATGGATCTCACCCTTCACATAGCCTACACATGTGATATGTGTTTTTTTTTTTTTTATTCACGACCATGGAAGAAACTCTTTATATACTCTTGGATCCGATCGAGCTTAACTGCACATCACCCTCATGAAGATAAATCTTGGAGTGCTCATGTCAAGATGCGACAAAAGGGAAAAATCGCATAGAAAGAAGCATGGCAAAATAATGCAAATATTAAAAATCTACCAAGCAAAGGGGTCTTACCTTAGGATTTGGCTGAGTTTTATTTGAAGGAGTGTTAATAGGCACCAACCGGAGAGGCTTCAAAGTTGCAGAGGCTGGGGCCACAACTGGTGGTGTATGACTGCATCCACTGGAGGGATTACACCAAGGAGGGGCCTTCTGGTCATACGTTGAAGGAAATAGTGTTGTGGCTTGGGGACCAAAAGGTAGCCGTGGAGATGGCGTGATGGAGGAGGTTGCCGCCACAAGTTTGAAGGTGGGCTTCAGTTGTGCTGGAGTGGCTGTTGAAAGTGGATGGCTGGGTGTTCTTGCTGCTGGCTGGAGGTTGCTGGTTGCTGTGGTGGCTGAAGAAAAAGCTGCTGTGGATCCCTGGTGAAGCTGGCTGGGCTGGAGGTGAAGACGTTGATGGTGCTTCAAAGTGGAGGCCGGCTGTTGGCTGGAGGAAGGAACTCTGGAGGTGGCTTCAATGGCTGGGAGTTGCAGCCAAGGATAGCTGCAGCCAAAAGAGAGAGAGAGAGAGAGAGAGAGAGAGACGTTAGTTGAAAAATTCCATCCGTCTCTTTCTTTTTTTTTTTTTTATTGAACTTAGGTTTTGATTTCTTATCAAAACCTAAGTTTTCATTGTTATCTAATAAGCCATACGTGAATGGCTATGGCCGCAGCTTTTGCTTTGAAAAAGATGGAAAGGAAGTAAGGAAGAAAGGGGAAAGAAGGAAGGGAAAGAAAAGGAAAGAAGAGGGGAAGAAGGGAAAGGAAAGAAAGAAAGAAAGGAGAGGGAAAGAGGAAGAGAAGGAAGCTGGAAAATCCCATACGTGAGTGGCTAGGAGAGGAAAGAAAGGAGGAAATAAAGAAAGAAAGAAAAGAAAAAGGAAGAAAAAGAAAGAAAAGAAAGAAAAGAAAGAAAGAAGGAAAGAAAGGAAGGAGGAAAGGGAAAGGAGAGGAGGAGAGAAAGGAAATAGAGAAAAAGAGGGGCTGGAGGTTTGGGCGACCACCTTGTGGGTCCCACCTCTCTAAAATAAAAATCAATAAAAACAAAAATAAACAAATAAAAAGAAGCATCTTTTTTTTTTTTTTTTAATAAAATAGAAGCGCAAATGAATGGACCATCTCAGAGTGGGTCCAAATTTCAATTTTGAAATTCATTTTGAAGATTAGAGGGGTAAAATAGTCTTTTCAGAAAGTTTCTAGACGAAACGAGCTATTTTTGGCAGTTTTTTAAACTAGCTCGGATTTTGAAGTTCAATACCCCGTTGCGAAGCAAATCCAGAGTAGAATTTAAAAATGTAATTTTGAAAGAAATCCAGATTGTTTTTCTCGAGAAAATGCTTCCAACCGAAATGAGCTATTTTTGGCAGTTTTTGAAACGAGCTCAGATTTTGAAGTTCAATACCCCGTTGCGAAGCAAATGCAGTGTAGAATTCAAAAAAATTGAGTTTGAAATAAATCCAGATTATTTTTCTTGAGAAAATATTTCCAAATTTAGACTCTTGGGGGTAAAATGTCAATTTTGGAAACCCAGGGTTTGAAATTGATTTCTAAAAGCTTTTAAAACTCGATCTGGATTGAAATTTATAAAACTGGAGTTCTGGACTTCGAAAATGAAATGAAATGTGATGAAATGTTATGAAATGCTGAGAAATGATATGAAATGACATGAAATGCTATGCGAAATGCAGATCCTGAATGAAGAATTTTGGATGTCAGACCCCGATTGACACTTGTATCAGTTTTAAAAAACATTAAAATTGAGAAAATTTGCAAAATAGCTCAAGAAATGGTTTTTGGGACTCTACTGGGTCAGAGTGACACTAAAAATTGGGGTTCGAGCTGGATTGAACTGAGATGAGCTAGATTGAGCTGGGTTTTAGAGTTTCAGAACTCAAATGAACTGACCAGGCACTGACTCAACTGACCTTTCCGACTGAATTTTCAAGAAAAGTTGCCATTTTTAGAGAAATGGTACGAAATGATCACTGGAGCGAAGTGAATTACGAACCTGAGCTATGTTTGAGCTAGAACAAAGGTCAGTGATACTGACATGAACTAAAATCAAAGCTTGAACACTAGCTCAATTGACTGAACTCAACTTAATTTCAGCTGAAAGAGCTAAAATGGACTAAAATGGGCTCCTAGACATTTGAAAATGGTTTTGAACTGAAACTGGAGCACTCAAACTCGTGGTGAGCTCAAGTTAGACTCTTGGGAGTATGACTGACTATGAATGACTGACTCAGAGACAATTGGTTTGGATTTGAGTGAGAAATAAGCTCATTTCTGAAGAAATGATCCCATCTTGACAGGAATGGTCAGAAATGGAAATGGTCTGTTCATTGTGAGTTCAAATGAGCTTGAGATGACTGATATTCTAATTGTCTTGAACTGACCAATGAGCTTGGTTGACTCCGACTGACTGGGGTCTGGGATGACCTAGGGGTAAAATGGTAATTTTCCTAATGAAAATGGGTAAAATGGTGATTTTCTGAAACTGACTCGGGCTTTGACTCCTACACTGACCTGACAGGGTTGGCACTATACGAGGAGGGTTATTTGAGAATGGATGAGCAAAATTTGGGGTGTTTACAGATGCCCCTCTTTGCTACTAAGCCGTCTTGAGGACGAGCTTAGTGGCAAAGAAAAACACACCAAATTTTGGCTATAAAAATGCCCCAGTTAGAAGGATCTGACTGGATATGAAGAGATTTAGCCTTGATGAAAATGGTAGATATGAAATGGAGAATAAAGAAGAAAAAATTTACCTCAAAAGAAGTGAGATTCAGGTTTTGCCCTTAACATGGATGGGACAGGAAATACCTCGTGTAGAAACGAAGCTCAGGTTTGACCCTTAACCTGACCGGGAAATGAAATACCTCATCAAAATGAGGCTCAGGTTTAACCCTTAACCTGATCGGGAAATAAAATACCTCATCAGAATGAAGCTCAGGTTTGTACCCTTATCCTGATTGAGCGGAAAATGAAATACCTCATCAAAGGAGGCTCAGGTTTGTACCCTTATCCTGATTGGGCGAAAAATGAAATACCTCATCAAAGGAGGCTCAGGTTTGTACCCTTATCCTGATTGGGCGGAAAATGAAATACCTCATCAAAGGAGGCTCAGGTTTGTACCCTTATCCTGATTGGGCAGAAAATGAAATACCTCATCAAAGGAGGCTCAGGTTTATACCCTTATCCTGATTGGGCGGGAAATGAAAATGGTAAGTTGGATGGTGAATAAGACAATTTTCTTGAAGAGGAATAAGGTGACTCTTTCAACAACACGAAAGATGAATTCTTTCGACAACGCGAAAGATAACAAGGCGATCCAAAGGAACAAGGCGATTCTTTCAACAACGCGAAAGATGACAAGGCGATCCAGAGGAGCAAGGCGATTCTTTTGACAACGCAAAAGATGAATTCTTTCGACAATGCGAAAGATGACAAAGGCGATCCAAAGGAACAAGGCGATTCTTTCAACAACGCGAAAGAAGACAAGGCGATCCAAAGGAGTAAGGCGATTCTTTTGACAACGCAAAAGATGAATTCTTTCGACAACGCGAAAGATGACAAGGCGATCCATAGGAGCAAGGCGATTCTTTCAACAACGCGAAAGATGACAAGGCGATCCACAGGAGTAAGGCGATTCTTTTGACAACGCAAAAGATGAATTCTTTCGACAACGCGAAAGATGGAAAAAGGCGATCCAAAGGAGCAAGGCGATTCTTTCAACAGCGCGAAAGATGATAAGGCGATCCAAAGGAGTAAGGCGATTCTTTTGACAACGCAAAAGATGAATTCTTTCGACAACGCGAAAGATGGAAAAAGGCGATCCAAAGGAGCAAGGCGATTCTTTCAACAACGCGAAAGACGATAAGGCGATCCAAAGGAGTAAGGCGATTCTTTTGACAACGCAAAAGATGAATTCTTTCAACAACGCGAAAGATGGGAAAAAGGCGATCCAAAGGAGCAAGGCGATTCTTTCAACAACGCGAAAGACGATAAGGCGATCCAAAGGAGTAAGGCGATTCTTTTGACAACGCAAAAGATGAATTCTTTCGACAACGCGAAAGATGGAAAAAGGCGATCCAAAGGAGCAAGGCGATTCTTTCAACAACGCGAAAGACGATAAGGCGATCCAAAGGAGTAAGGCGATTCTTTTGACAACGCAAAAGATGAATTCTTTCGACAACGCGAAAGATGGGAAAAGGCGATCCAATGGAACAAGGCGATTCTTTCAACAACGCGAAAGACGATAAGGCGATCCAAAGGAGTAAGGCGATTCTTTTGACAATGCAAAAGATGAATTCTTTCGACAACGCGAAAGATGGGAAAAGGCGATCCAATGGAACAAGGCGATTCTTTCAACAACGCGAAAGACGATAAGGCGATCCAAAGGAGTAAGGCGATTCTTTTGACAACGCAAAAGATGAATTCTTTCGACAACGCGAAAGATGGAAAAAGGCGATCCAAAGGAGCAAGGCGATTCTTTCAACAACGCGAAAGACGATAAGGCGATCCAAAGGAGTAAGGCGATTCTTTTGACAATGCAAAAGATGAATTCTTTCGACAACGCGAAAGATGGGAAAAGGCGATCCAATGGAACAAGGCGATTCTTTCAACAACGCGAAAGACGATAAGGCGATCCAAAGGAGTAAGGCGATTCTTTCAACAACGCGAAAGATGATAAAGGTTACTCTCTCAAGGAGGTAAAAGGTGATATCAAGATGTGTCAAGATAGACATCGAGCTATTCACTTCATGTCAAGATAGTAAGAAAATATTGCCAAAATGTTAAAAATTGTTTGTTGATTCAAAATGCTTGAAATTGATGTATATTGGTATGAAAATCTTTCCGCTTTTCTACCTGAAGTATTACCTCCGACTGGGCTTAACTCCGTAGAATCAAGATTCGAATTCAAATTGCTTGCAATTGGCTTTCTTTCAAGGAAGCTATCAATTTCCTTGACATGAGCGGAAAAGAGAGTATTCTTGATATTGTGAGAGCAATTGGTGAAAGAATATTGATAATAGAATTTCACAAAATTAAAGAAGATTCTTTGGCAAATTTGGCAGTCTGATATCCTGGGATTCTTTTCTCATGATGATCTTTCTGCCCACTTTTTTTTTTTTTTATTGGCAGAATTAGAGCTTTCTTGGGCTTTTTGGGGATTACATCATCCTTCATTTTGGAGATGTTCTGACTTTTCTATCTTTTTTTTTTTTTGAGAAGGGTACGTCACAAACTCCTTCATCTCAGAGATGCTCCGATCCTTCTTTTCTCTCAGGGATTATATTGACGGTTATTGGCTCTTTGGTTGGAAATCTCTTGATGATAGCAGAAATTAAATATCCTTTAGGGTTTGTCGGGAGGCCCATCGCAGTCGCCTTCATCTTGACGGTGCTCTGAACTTTCCCTGGAAGGATCCGTCACAAACTCCGTCATCTTGGAGATGATTTGAATCTTCTTTGGCCCCGGGGGTCTACTCGCCTAATTCGCCTTCATCTTGACGACAGTTGAGAGATCCTTTTTGCAGATATTTAATTGCAGCTTTAGGTGATTGAGGAGATGTAGGGATTGAATGGATTTTTTTGTATCACCCAGGATATTTCGACTGCTTTATTTTCCAAGAATGATCTTTAAAAATGTGCCATTGACTGCGATCAATACCGATCACTTATGGCTTTGCAACAATATTGAATTTCCTTTGCTGGCCATATCGAGGATTTATTCTTCATCCTTTTGGTTGGCCAATAGAAAGAATTTGAATTTTGAATCCTTTTTCACAAAAGCTTTGACCTTTCGGAAACAATACTGAAGGTATTCTGAGGTAATGTTTTTGTGCAATAAAAATTTTGAAATCAACAAATATTTAATGACAAATTGGCAAGATTTTCTTGAAATCCTTGGTGAAAGAAATTGCTTGAGGTCTAATTGATACATCCATGACCAAATTGAGATCTGAAAAGACTCAGTGAAAGATCAACTTGAAAGTTGGGTTTTGTTTTGACTAACAAGCTCGAAAGCAGAATTTATTGACCGACCAGCTCGAAAGCAGGATTTGTTGACCGACCAGCTCGAAAGCAGGATTTGTTGACCGACCAGCTCGAAAGCAGGATTTGTTGACCGACCAGCTCGAAAGCAGGATTTGTTGACCGACCAGCTCGAAAGCAGGATTTTGTTGATTTAAAAATGATTGACATTAATGAAATTGTAACCCGAAGGCTTGGAAAGTGATAGATATTGACAAAGTTGTAAACTGAAGGCAGGAGAATGATTGATGTTGGTAAGATCGTAACCCGAAGGCTTGAATTGAGAATCTGATAGAGTGGATGGCCCAGAGGCCTGATTGATCAAATTGGATGACCCGAAGGTCAAGATTTGAGAATTACATGACCCGAAGGTCGAAATTGGGAGTCGAAATGGGAAATCAAAGGTTGAGATTGAAGGATTGAATAACCCGAAGGTCGAAAATGAGAATTTGAATGACCCGAAGGTCAAAATTAGAAATTGAGTGACCCGAAGGTTGAAATAGAGAATTGGGAATTAGAAAATTGGAATTTGGATGACCTGGAAGTCAAAATTGAGAATTGGCATACTCAAAAAAATATGTGTTCAATAGGAATTCAACCTAAGAACGACATTGGTTTTGTTGAGAACGACATTGGTTCACTGGGAACGTCATGGGTTCAATAGGGATTCAGCCTAAGAACTATCAATTCCATAGGAATTTAACCTAGGGATCACAGTCTAAGAAGTAAGGATTCAACTTGTGAGCTTTGAATGGACCAGGTGCTAAACTGGGTTTTAAGGGAAGATTTGAATCAGAATTCAAATCTTCAAGGAAAAACTAAATGAATTGGGTTTTGAAAGAAAAATTCAAGTCGGAACTTGGATCTTCTAGACCAATTACTAAATTGTAGAAAAGTTTGAGTAGGAGTTCAAACCTTTAAAGAAAAGCCAATCGAATTGGATTGGGAAGAAAATTCGAGTCAGAACTCTAATTTTCTAGACCGATTCAGAAGGAAAAGAAAACTCGGGTCGGAACTCGAATCTTTGAAGGAAAACTATATCCATTGTGGAAGGAAAAGAAATTCGAGTCGGAACTCGAATCCTGAAGGAAAAGTAGATCAATTAGAAGGAAAGGAAATTCGAGTCGGAACTCGAATCTTGAAGGAAAACTAGACTGATTAGAAGGAAAGAAAATTCGAGTCGGAACTCGAATCCCAAAGGAAAACTAGACCGGTTAGAAGGAAAGGAAATTCGAGTCGGAACTCGAATCCTGAAGGAAAACTAGACTAGCGTGGATTAGGTTTGAAAACATTAACCAGTAAACCAGATTTTGAAAGTTTGACCAATAAAAATTGGATTTTGAAAGTCCGACCAATAACAATTGGATTTTGAAAGATGTACCAGCCTGAATACTGGATTTTGGAAATGAACCAGTATAAGTACTGGATTTTGAAAATGGATCAGTACGAATACTGTTTTTGGAAGAATTACCAGCACAAACACTGGATTTTGAAGATTTACCAACACAAACACTGGATTTAGAAAATTTTACCAGCACGAACACTGGTTTTTGAAAATCTTACCAGCACGAACATTGGATTTAGAAAATTTTACCAGCACGAACACTGGATTTTGAAAATCTTACCAGCACGAACACTGGATTTTTTTTTTTTTTTGAAAATTTACCAGCACGAACACTGGATTTAGAAAATTTTACCAGCACGAACACTGGATTTTGAAAATCTTACCAGCACGAACACTGGATTTTTTTTGAAAATTTACCAGCACGAACACTGGATTTTTGAGAATTTACTAATTGATTTTGATAGAAGATTTTCAGTCTTCACCCTCACGACGACTTAGACAACTGTCGGGGTCTCAGGATTTATCTATTATCCTGAATGGGTAGTTCAGGTTTATCCCTTAACCTGAAGGGGAAACTCAGGTTTATCCCTTAACCTGAAGGGGAAAATGAAAATGGTACATATGGATGCAAATGAATGCGAATGAATGCATGCAAATGCAAATGAATGCAAATGTATGCATGCAAATGCAAATGAATGCAAACGTATGCAAATGAATGCAAAATGATGTAAATGGATGCACATGTGTGCAAAATGAAAGATTTGTTTGATCCTGCCTGCATACAGAACATTTTGAAGACAATTTTCAAAATAATGCCCCAGTGTAACTGGGAAAGAAGGATTTGACCATTATTGAGGAAAATATATTGAGGAATTACAAAGGATGGAATAGAGGATTTAAGTATAGAAAATTTTCAAATGTTGATCATTGATGGGGTCTAATAATTCCACACCATCGGCATTGATGAGCAGATATGAATTGCAGAGTAATGCTTCCTCAACAACATAGGGACCTTCCCAATTCGGCGACCATTTGCCACCCAGACGGTGATGCTGGAGATAAGCCATGGATCTGAGTACTAGATCATTGACTCAGAATTTCCTTTCAATGACAATTTTTGCATATTGTCTGGCTATCCTCTGACGATATGATTGAGCGTGCTCTGCTGCTCTGAGTCTTCTTTCATTGAGCAAATCAAGTTGTACCAGTCGCTGCTGCTAATACTAATCAAGCGGTAACTCCAGCAGTGATGCGAACTTCAAGGCAGGTTTCTGAACATGTAGAGGCAGCAGTACTTCAGTTCCGTAGACAAGTTCGGACGAAGTAGCATTAATTGGAGTTCGAATGGTGGTTCGATACACCCACAATGCATCATGAATCTTCTCATGCCAGTCACGACCTGTTTCCAAAGTTCGCTCCAGGATTCGAATCAAAATCTTATTGGTGGCCTCTGCTTGGCTATTTCCTTGAGGATAATAATGAGCGGAGAAATGATGATGAATTCTGAACTTCAAGCAAAATGTCCTCATTCTCTCATTCTTGAAATGACTGCCATTGTCCGACACAATATCGTGTGGTATGCCGAAATGACAAAAGATATTCTTGTGGATGAATGAGACCACATGTTGACCTTCTACTGTGTGTAAGGTGATAGCTTTGACCCATTTAATGAAATATTCTGTTGCAGCAAGAAAATATTGGTAGCCGTTTGAAGCAGAAGGAGTGATGGGGCCCACAACATCAAAGTCCCACATAGAAAATAGCCATTGAGAGATGGCGGTTTGCAAATATGTTGTTGGCGAATGAATAAAAGGTGCATGTATCTGGCATAGAGCACACTTCTTCACAAAATGGTAGCAATCTTGCTACATAGTCTTCCAATAATATTCTGCCTGGATGATTTGCTTGATAAGAGTTTAGTAGCCGACATAACCACCACAAATGCCTTAGTGTACTTCCCACACGACTTCTTTGGCTTCATCTTCATCTAGGCATCTGGCATATTTAGAAATGAATCCATGATGATAGAGGACATCGACGAGAATAAAATAACGAGCAGACACGCGCCGAATCACTTGTTGCTCTTGCCAGTGATATTCTGAGAGAAGGAGACAAATGTCTTCTCCTTGATGGGAGCCTTTCTGAGACTGTCTTCAGCCTGCTCAGACATCATCCTAATCATCATTTTCTTGAACATCTGATATGTAGCAGGATCAATGTCATCCCTATTATTCAGACTCTGTCTTCTGGTAGATCTTGGAGAATCCATTTCTTCTTGCTTGCTTCTAAAATCACTGATGCCCTGATACAGTGGTGTCTTTTTGCTTGATCTGATCTGAACCACTTGGGAATACTGATGCTCTCTACAGAATAAGATGGATAATCAAATTTTGATGATGAAGATTCATGATAGAAATGAATATAGTAAAAATATTTGATGAGAATTTGATAGATAATTGAAAGAACATCCCATTACTAGGGATTGGGTCGCCGCTGGAGTCACGACAATTATGTTGTCATTCTTTACAAGGAGAACGAACAACTGCAAATATGCCTTGTCATCTAGGCGAGGTTATCAAACCATGATAGAATGAAAATTGAAGGATTTTTTTTTCTTTATTGAAGGAAAAATATGATTGCATCAATAGTGGACTTGAGAAAGAGGGAGTATATAGACAGTCTGTCACCACTCTTAACGATCAACAGAGACACGAGGACCAAGGAAGAGAGTGAGAATAATGAAAGAATCCCAGCCATATATGGCAGAATGGTATGTTTCAGACCATTGTGCTGATGTAAGGTCAAACTTTGGCATAACCCCTGATAGTAGCCGAGCTTCCACGCGCTTTTGTCTCTGAGAGAATTGTCTGATGCATCACTCTGGATAGTAGTAGGTACAAGAAAATGGGCCAAGTAGCTTGAATCTTTTGCCATATGCATAGGTGTATCTGGGAGGCGATAATTCTCGATCAAAATAGTACCACACCACTTCTTCTTCTTGCAGATAATCAATCAGAAATCGGTACCGCACAACTAGAAGGAGCTCCTTACCGTTGTATCTGAATGAACTAGCTCTGGTTGGTACATGCTGAAGGAACCAAGATTGAAGAGCATAAGTACATCCCTCGACTAAGATGGACTCTCCAAGTGTGAAGCGGGTCAGTCCTCTGTATAGAAAAGCAAGCGCAGCCATGGCTATCGAGAGACGGCTGGTCTGTCGACTTCCTCATCTTCTCAAAAGCTGAACTATTCTGACATCCACTTAATTCTGTCCATCTGGAAAGAAAGCAAGTCCCACAGTACATAGAACCATCGCATGTTGAATTCTCTCTTGAGCTGTTCTGGACAACGAGCTGACTTCTGCGAATTCTCCATACTGTCGGTAGATCTCGATCAGACTCACGTACTCATTCCCATTTTCTTCAATCAGTGGCAAAGACTTGCCCCCTGTCATGCGAGCTACGACATCTTTAGGGTCCAGACCCTTGACATTGATTAGAAATTGCTGTTCTAATAGATCTCCAGGCTGATCGACTGGCTCGGGCAGTCCCATAATCTCTGAAAATTCATCCATCAATAGTGTTATCTCGCCCCACGGGAACCAGAACGTGCAAGTGCGCGGATTCCACCGCTCTGCCAGTGCATGAATCAGATTGCCGTTGACTGTCAACTTTCCCACTGCAGATGCCAATTCCAACCCGCAATCGCTCAAGTGGTCCGGAAACATACGAGAGAAGTTTTTGAACCAGACATAGTACCACCGGGGGAAGAAGGGTCCGGTGCTAAGAGATCGATGCTCAGGAAGACTTTGTCGCACCTCATAGGAGATGTGACCCTCAGGAAAAACAGAATCGAGCGGACTGGATGCCATTGGACTGAAAGACAAGAAGACTGGAATTAGACTTTGGAAAAATATAAGAAATTTGAAAATTGCAGGCAGGATAAAATGAAAGCTGGAAATTCGAAGTCCAGTGGAACGAAAGAATGGAAGATTTCCTGGAGTTTTGAAGGAAAAGGTGGATAATTTAGAAAAATCGTCCAGGGTTTTTGAGAAAAAGGAGATATTTCATAAAAAATGAAAAATGAGGTATTTTGGAAAATTGTTTGGTATTTTGGAAAACTTGGGAAAAATATGAGAAAATAAGGCGAAAATGAATATCATATATTCAATTACAAACAATTATGCACATACAGCAATCCCTAGGCAGCCAACTCTAAATGCATTGATTTTGAAAGAGCTTTAGGACCCTAATCCTGACTCTAGGCTTAGATCAACTGTGTCCAATCATGCTATGCCGATATACTCGAGCCGAGGCTCGATGTACGTGGCATAAAACTCATCTCCGGGTCTAGGCTTGTGTTTTCCCAACATCCTTGAGCGCCTGCCGATATACGTTGGACTATGGCCCTTGGTACGTGGCAGGGGGGCGTTAGCCCAAATAAGTGGCCCAGTTGTGAGGCTCTGTCCTGAACTATGGTTCTGGAAGAGAGCCCAGCAACGTGAAGACCGGGTAGACATAGGTGGGGTGGTTTTTGAAATATGATCACATGCAGGCAAACAGAGGGCTCTAAGTCCTAAAGAGATAGAATTTTGAAAACTTTTGAAGAAGCAAACATTGTTTTCATACAAGTCCTAGATTGAGGAGCGTTGTATTTCAGACCTAAGTCTATGTGAGCATGCATAATTCTCCTCAATATGGTCCTACCAAACCATGCCTAGTCTATATGCAATCCATGTCAGCTGGGTTCAAGTCTAGGCTCCTAGGTTCACATGATATCAGAAATTAAAAGATGACATTCCATAGAGCCTAATTTTGATAATTGAGCTAAGTTAAAGCACATACTTGATCAGGCGAAGACAGGTCCCATCACGGTCGCCAAACCTGTTATCATCGCAAAATTGTTCCCCTCCCTTGCGAGAGAGAAACGAATTTCGCGAGTCAAACTCGACCAAAGTTTTGAAAATGATTTTTGAAAATTTACTCGCCTCCGTTTTGAAAATTTGCAGGAAAATTCCGTAGAATGGGATCCGCCTGTCGGTACGAGGTTCAACCGTTCCTGGCGCCTTTACCAGGGGTAATTAAACCAAGGACCAATTATGTGCTTTAACTTGACTCAAATATCTAAATTATGCTCTATTTTTCCTAGAATGCACAAAGAATGAGGCTTGTGCTATGGAATTTTTAAAAAATGCAAGTTTGAGAAAATATGATGTTTGCTTTAGAAAATTGAAATACATTTGGAAAATGATTGGAAAAGTGCTTGAAATTGGAGTTTTTGGGAAAATCATTGAATTTCATGGGAAATCAGAAATTTGCATTGAAAAGTGATTTCTCAGGAAAACTTGAAAATCTGAGAAAATTGGTTTTGAGATTGGAAACTTGAAATTGCTTTTATGAGAAAATGGATTTGAGAATCTTGAGAAAATCTAAGAAATTTATTGGAAAATGACTTTTGAAATGGAAAATGAATTCTCAAGAAAACTGGAAAATATGAGAAAATGAATTTCTGAAAACTTGGGATTTTGAAATTTGAGAATTCGAAAACATAGGAAAATCTTGATTTGAACTTGGGAAATGCTTTGAAATGTCATTTGAAAACTTAGGATTTTGAGAAAATCAGATCCTGAGAAAGACTTGGAAATTCTTGAGAAAATTGAATTTTCTGAAATTGAAATTGGAAAATGAGTTTGAAATAATGCAATTTGAATGATATGAATGAATGAATATGAATTTGAAAGGGGAATTTCATTGAGAAATTGGGAAATCCTTTTGAAACTTTGAAAAATGCAGTGCATTTTTGAAGTTAGCCTAAGTGTGTAGGCTGAATGTGGCTAATATGAAGATCATAAATCTTGGTTTTCTTCGTATTCTGACTATGGCCATAAATACAAATCCCACCGAGTTTATAAACTCCATAAGAGCTTGTGCACGTGCCATTCGTGTAAACCATAGTGAATTTGAAATAATGTGCATGAATCATACATCACATATTGAAATTTGTATAAATTAAACTATATGCAATGCAACCCTATTCTAAGCAGAAAAGTAACTCTTATTCCAAATTATTACATTTGAGGTTACATTGAATTGAAATAAAAAATAAAAGCTAAGTCTTCTTCTTGAATGTTCCTGCAAAACTGGAAAATAAAATTAGCACAAAAATGTAGGTTTTTCTGAATTTATCCGAAAATATGGAGAATTATCGGATATTATTCAGATATAAACCCAAATTCATACCCCCTTTGATATAAACATAATAAATAATGAATAAATTTTGAAAATAAACTTGAAAATTCGAAGTTGGGGTCAAAATGACCAAAATACCCCTGATGACCTTGAAATCAGGGTTTTTTGAAAGAATTTTTATAAATTTTGGAATTTTGAAAATCAAATGAAATAAATCAAGCATAATATGATAAAATATGATGATATGCATGAAATTTTGGAGAATTAGAAATTGAAATTTCGAAATTTAGGTCAAAATGACCAAAATACCCCCGATAACAAGACTATGGCCTTGAAATCAAGGTTTTCTGAAATAAATTTTGTAAAATTGAAAAATATGAAATGAAAATGACATTGAAATTAACCCTAATATGATTCTACATGCTTATGTACATGATAAAAACCCTAAAATGGCGAAAATATCATAAATATAAAATTTAACCTGATTTTCGCTTGATTTTCGCTTCTGAATTTAAAGATAAACTAACACATAGAGCAAATGAACTTGGAATTAAACCAAATTTGGCATGGACACCTAAAATAACCCTAAAAACAGAATGAAGCTCGAAAATATAATTTTTTGTATTTTTAAATATGAAAATTCAAATAAAAACACTAAATTTCATGATTTTTGCCTAAAATATTGATTCTAAAGGGGATTTAGGATATCAAACTTCCATAAAAATTTCCCAAATTTTATGAGATGACAGAGGACAGTAAGGCAAGGATTTTTGCCTTTTACACTTTCTGGTTTTTTGACCTATGGTCGGAGCTGTACCACTCCGGCAAGTCGGATCGGAATCCGGCGACTCTAGTAAATGAAGGAAACAGACAGGTTTTGGTAGAAAATATGGGGAAAATAGCATACAAATGGGAAAATGGCTGAAATTGTGGGAAAATGTCCCTAACAAACTGAGGAAAATTTTCTATTTTTACAGAATTGGGATTTGGATTACAGTTTGGAAAAGGGAATGCTGTTATCAGAGATCTAAATCTCTGGAATTTCTGGACATTGGAATCTGTTAGACAGAAAGAGAAAATCCGGGAAAATTAATGAAACAGATTCAAAAATTCTCAAATTTTGGGAAATGTCAGTAAATTATGTTAGGAACAACTTTCATGTTTAAAGTTTTTGCAGACGAGCTACAGATTTGGCGGACTTGATGCATTAGGGTCTGTCTATACCCTGACAAAGGAAAATCGAGATTTTCTCAGGGGTCTGAGAAATCCGATTTTTTACAGAGGTCAAAACTAATTGGAAAAATCTCAAAATTTCCAGATCATTAGTAGATTCAATCATAAATCTACTGTGATTTTTGGAGGATGATTTGAATCTCCCACAATGGTGGTGTCGGAGGTTTTTGTCTGCTAAAGCAGGAATTGAAATTTCTGGATGACAGAAAACCCGATTTAGGGTTTGATTTGTTTGATAGGGTTCCAAAACCCGAATTGAATCAAATTTTTGGCAGTAGAACAAAAACATATGACTAAGACTACTATGCATTTTTTTGGATTTTTTAATAGGAAATTACACATAAGATCATAATTGGACATGATGCATAAATCAAACCTAAATTAAATATCAATAAAACTACATTAAATGCTTATGAAATTGATTTTTTTTTTCTAAATACAACATAAAAACTACATGATAACAAAAATAAAAAGATAAATGACAGGGGTATGATCAATTTTGTTGTTGGCTCTCAAAGGAAAGATCCAATTCATGTAATGGATGGATCTCACCCTTCACATAGCCTACACATGTGATATGTGTTTTTTTTTTTTTATTCACGACCATGGAAGAAACTCTTTATATACTCTTGGATCCGATCGAGCTTAACTGCACATCACCCTCATGAAGATAAATCTTGGAGTGCTCATGTCAAGATGCGACAAAAGGGAAAAATCGCATAGAAAGAAGCATGGCAAAATAATGCAAATATTAAAAATCTACCAAGCAAAGGGGTCTTACCTTAGGATTTGGCTGAGTTTTATTTGAAGGAGTGTTAATAGGCACCAACCGGAGAGGCTTCAAAGTTGCAGAGGCTGGGGCCACAACTGGTGGTGTATGACTGCATCCACTGGAGGGATTACACCAAGGAGGGGCCTTCTGGTCATACGTTGAAGGAAATAGTGTTGTGGCTTGGGGACCAAAAGGTAGCCGTGGAGATGGCGTGATGGAGGAGGTTGCCGCCACAAGTTTGAAGGTGGGCTTCAGTTGTGCTGGAGTGGCTGTTGAAAGTGGATGGCTGGGTGTTCTTGCTGCTGGCTGGAGGTTGCTGGTTGCTATGGTGGCTGAAGAAAAAGCTGCTGTGGATCCCTGGTGAAGCTGGCTGGGCTGGAGGTGAAGACGTTGATGGTGCTTCAAAGTGGAGGCCGGCTGTTGGCTGGAGGAAGGAACTCTGGAGGTGGCTTCAATGGCTGGGAGTTGCAGCCAAGGATAGCTGCAGCCAAAAGAGAGAGAGAGAGAGAAAGAGAGAGAGAGAGAGAGAGAGAGAGACGTTAGTTGAAAAATTCCATCCGTCTCTTTCTTTTTTTTTTGTATTGAACTTAGGTTTTGATTTCTTATCAAAACCTAAGTTTTCATTGTTATCTAATAAGCCATACGTGAATGGCTATGGCCGCAGCTTTTGCTTTGAAAAAGATGGAAAGGAAGTAAGGAAGAAAGGGGAAAGAAGGAAGGGAAAGAAAAGGAAAGAAGAGGGGAAGAAGGGAAAGGAAAGAAAGAAAGAAAGGAGAGGGAAAGAGGAAGAGAAGGAAGCTGGAAAATCCCATACGTGAGTGGCTAGGAGAGGAAAGAAAGGAGGAAATAAAGAAAGAAAGAAAAGAAAAAGGAAGAAAAAGAAAGAAAAGAAAGAAAGAAGGAAAGAAAGGAAGGAGGAAAGGGAAAGGAGAGGAGGAGAGAAAGGAAATAGAGAAAAAGAGGGGCTGGAGGTTTGGGCGACCACCTTGTGGGTCCCACCTCTCTAAAATAAAAATCAATAAAAACAAAAATAAACAAATAAAAAGAAGCATCTTTTTTTTTTTTAATAAAATAGAAGCGCAAATGAATGGGCCATCTCAGAGCGGGTCCAAATTTCAATTTTGAAATTCATTTTGAAGATTAGAGGGGTAAAATAGTCTTTTCAGAAAGTTTCTAGACGAAACGAGCTATTTTTTGCAGTTTTTTAAACTAGCTCAGATTTTGAAGTTCAATACCCCGTTGCGAAGCAAATCCAGAGTAGAATTTAAAAATGTAATTTTGAAAGAAATCCAGATTGTTTTTCTCGAGAAAATGCTTCCAACCGAAATGAGCTATTTTTGGCAGTTTTTGAAACGAGCTCAGATTTTGAAGTTCAATACCCCGTTGCGAAGCAAATGCAGTGTAGAATTCAAAAAAATTGAGTTTGAAATAAATCCAGATTATTTTTCTTGAGAAAATATTTCCAAATTTAGACTCTTGGGGGTAAAATGTCAATTTTGGAAACCCAGGGTTTGAAATTGATTTCTAAAAGCTTTTAAAACTCGATCTGGATTGAAATTTATAAAACTGGAGTTCTGGACTTCGAAAATGAAATGAAATGTGATGAAATGTTATGAAATGCTGAGAAATGATATGAAATGACATGAAATGCTATGCGAAATGCAGATCCTGAATGAAGAATTTTGGATGTCAGACCCCGATTGACACTTGTATCAGTTTTAAAAAACATTAAAATTGAGAAAATTTGCAAAATAGCTCAAGAAATGGTTTTTGGGACTCTACTGGGTCAGAGTGACACTGAAAATTGGGGTTCGAGCTGGATTGAACTGAGATGAGCTAGATTGAGCTGGGTTTTAGAGTTTCAGAACTCAAATGAACTGACCAGGCACTGACTCAACTGACCTTTCCGACTGAATTTTCAAGAAAAGTTGCCATTTTTAGAGAAATGGTACGAAATGATCACTGGAGCGAAGTGAATTACGAACCTGAGCTATGTTTGAGCTAGAACAAAGGTCAGTGATACTGACATGAACTAAAATCAAAGCTTGAACACTAGCTCAATTGACTGAACTCAACTTAATTTCAGTTGAAAGAGCTAAAATGGACTAAAATGGGCTCCTAGACATTTGAAAATGGTTTTGAACTGAAACTGGAGCACTCAAACTCGTGGTGAGCTCAAGTTAGACTCTTGGGAGTATGACTGACTATGAATGACTGACTCAGAGACAATTGGTTTGGATTTGAGTGAGAAATAAGCTCATTTCTGAAGAAATGATCCCATCTTGACAGGAATGGTCAGAAATGGAAATGGTCTGTTCATTGTGAGTTCAAATGAGCTTGAGATGACTGATATTCTAATTGTCTTGAACTGACCAATGAGCTTGTTTGACTCCGACTGACTGGGGTCTGGGATGACCTAGGGGTAAAATGGTAATTTTCCTAATGAAAATGGGTAAAATGGTGATTTTCTGAAACTGACTCGGGCTTTGACTCCTACACTGACCTGACAGGGTTGGCACTATACGAGGAGGGTTATTTGAGAATGGATGAGCAAAATTTGGGGTGTTTACAGGGGGGCGCTGCCCCCCTATAACCCCCGCCAGGGGCGGCCCCCCCTGGACCCCCGCCCGCTGACCGCGCAGCGGGACCCGCGCCGGGGGGAGCCCCCGGACCCCCCTTTCTGCAGGGGCAAAAACAGTGAATCAGGCTCCACAACTCATCAATCTCCCACTTGGAGACTGATAAAAAAAAAATTCTCCAACTGTCTTCCTTCCCAAACTCTTCTCTGAATCTCTGAAACGACATCCCTCCCTCATGCTCATTGAAGGAGTCCAACTGAGGCAATGCACAGCCTCAGTTTCTCAGTGGTCACACCCTTTGTCAACATATCTGCTGGATTCTCGGCACCAAGAATCTTCTCTAATGACAATGTCCCATCATTTATCTTCTCTCGAATATAATGATACTTTAATTGAATGTGCTTTGTCCTTGAATGAAATACTGGATTCTTTGCAAGGCACAAGGCACTCTGACTGTCACTGAAGAGAACACTTTTGTCCTGTTCCTTGCCAATCTCTTTTAGAAAATTCTTCAACCACACCATCTCTTTTCCGGCCTCAGAAATAGCAATATATTCTGCTTCTGTGGTTGAGAGGGCAACACATTTCTGAAGTCTTGACATCCAACTGATCGCTGTGTTACCAAATGTAAACACATATCCAGAAGTGCTCTTCCGACCGTCCACGTCTCCACCAAGGTCTGCATCTACAAAACCTTGCAAGTTTGCACTTCTCCCACTTAAACAAAGTGCCATACCTGATGTCCCCTTTAGATATCTCAATATCCACTTCACAGCTTCCCAATGCTCTGGTCCTGGATCCGCCATATAACGGCTCACAACTCCCACTGCATAAGCAATATCCGGTCTGGTACACACCATGGCATACATGAGACTGCCAACGGCTGAGGCATATGGGACCTTAGCCATTTTCTCTCGTTCCTCGTCTGTTTTTGGTGACTGCTCCTTTGAGAGTTTGAAGTGACTTCCCAGCGGGGTGCTCCTAGGCTTTGCATCTTGAACTCTAAACCTTTCCAACACTTTTCCAATATATTTTTCCTGTGATAGGTTTAGAGTTCCCTTCTCTCTATCCCGAGTGATCCGCATACCAAGAATCTGGTTTGCTGGGCCCAAGTCCTTCATCTCAAACTCTTCTGACAATTTCCGCTTAAGTATGTTTATTTCTTGCATGCTAGAACCTGCAACAAGCATGTCATCTACATACAAAAGCAAAATAATGTAAGACTCACCAAAGTTCTTGTAGTAACAACAATGGTCCAACTCGGATCTTCTAAATCCACAGTTACACATAAAAGTGTCAAACCTTTTGTACCATTGCCTTGGAGCTTGCTTTAAGCCATATAGGCTTTTTTGCAGTTTACACACCAAGTCTTCTTTACTCTGGCTTTTGAAGCCTTCAGGCTGCACCATATAAATCTCCATGGAGAAAAGCAGTTTTCACATCCAACTGCTCTAGGTATAAGTTTTCTGCAGCCACAATACCAAGAATTGTCCTTATGGTAGTCAACTTCACCACTGGAGAGAATATCTCAGTGTAGTCGATCCCCTCCTTTTGCATAAAACCCTTAACTACCAATCTTGCCTTGTACCTCTTGTTGCCATCAGACTCATCTTTCACTCTATACACCCATTTGTTCAGCAATGCTTTCTTTCCCTTCAGTAATTTGGTTAGCACCCAAGTCTCATTCTTTTGCAAAGACTTGATTTCATCTTGCATTGCTAACTCCCACTTAACCGAATCTTTCACCTGCATTGCCTCAGAAAAAAGTTCTGGCTCGCCAGAATCAGTCAACAGTAAGTAGTGTAAAGATGGAGAATACCGAGTCAAAGGTTTAGGTACTCTAACAGATCTCCTCAACTCAAATGCAGGAGTGGTTGGCTCTACGTTAGAGTCTACTTCGATTGTATCAGAATTCTCAACAGGGGTATTTGTTGAGATTTCCTCTAAGTCAATCTCTCTCATCATATCTTCTTGTTTTTCTGTCCCCTCTGATTCTACACTGGACCTGTCTTTGTAAAACACATTCTCATTAAATGTTACATCATTAGTTCTTATTACTTTCCGATTTTCTTCATTCCAGAAACGATAACCAATGTAATTAGAGCCATGTCCAATGAAGTAACATTTTTGGGCCTTAGCATCTAGCTTATCCCTATTCTCAGAATCAATGTGTACATAAGAAACACAACCAAAAATTCTTAAATGAGATAGATTTACCTTCTTTCCCGTCCATTCTTCTTCTGGCAGTTTCATATCCAATGGGACTGAAGGACCCCGGTTGATCAGATAGGTTGCAGTATTGATAGCATCAGCCCAAAATGCTTTGGGCAAACCTGCGTGCAGTCTCATGCTCCTCGCACGCTCATTGAGAGTTCTATTCATCCTCTCAGCAACTCCATTCTGTTGTGGTCGGTTAGGAACAGTCCGACTCATTTTAATTCCGTTCTCCGCACAAAATGCTTTGAACTCTGTACTGTCATACTCTCCTCCATTGTCAGACCGTAGCCCCTTCACTTTCAGCCCGGTCTCATTTTCTACCTCTATTTTCCACTTCTTAAAAGTGGCAAAAACATCAGATTTATTCTTCAAAAAATAAACCCATACCTTTCTAGTGGAATCATCAATGAAGGTCACATAGTATCGTGAGCCTCCAAGGGAACAAACAGGGGCTGGTCCCCAAACATCAGTGTGTACTAATTCCAATTTCTCTGCCCTCGGTTCTCTTCCGATCTTTAAGAAACTGACCCGTTTCTGTTTGCCTAACACGCAATCCTCACAGAAACCAGTGTGTACAGACTTCAAGTCTGGCAATAGTCCCTTTGATGCTAACACCTTCATCCCTTTCTCGCTCATGTGCCCGAGTCTACAATGCCACAACTTAGCATCTGCTTCCGAACTCACCGAAGCAACAATATCTCGGTCGTTATCAGTCATGTACAGGGTCCCCAATTTTCTTCCATGTGCAACAACCAAGATTCCCTTCACAATTTTCCAGAAACCATGTCCAAATACCGTTTTATACCCGGCACTATCCAACTGACCTATTGAAATCAGATTTCTCTTTAAACCAGGTATATAACGAACATTATGCAATGTCCATTTGGACCCAGAAGCAGTCCTAATATGCACATCACCCCTCCCCATAATATCTAACTGCTCATCATCAGCTAAATAAACCTTACCAAGCTTTTCGGTCACAAAATTGTGCATAAGCTCTTTGCACAGAGTAGAGTGAAAAGAGGCACCTGAGTCTAAAATCCACGACTCGATCGGACTGTCCACGCTCAAGATCAAAACGTCCTCAAAACATGTAGTTTCTTCAACTGTTGCATTCACAGACTGAGCGTTGTCCTGGTTCTTCTTCTTCTTAGGAGCTTTGCAATCCCGCTTTAGATGACCCTTCTTATCGCAGTTCCAACAGACAAGGTCACCACGAGGTCTCGACTTACTCCTTCCCTTTGACCTTGACTTACCACGGTTTGAACTATGTCCCCGTTGAAAGTTTCTTCCTCTGCCTTCGAAACTCAAGGCAGCGCCTGAGGATTCTCCCGACTCCTTTCTCCGAATATCCTCACTGAGAATCATATCTCGAATTTCTAAGAGTTTTAACTTCTTCTGGCCAGACGAACTGCTCACCGCAGTTACCGTCGCACCCCAACTCTCGGGTAAAGAGGATAGAAGAATGAGGGCTTTTACCTCATCATCGAAATCGATGCTCACCGAACTCAACTGACTTGTGATGGTGTTGAACTCATTGATATGATCTGTCACAGAGGCACCCTCAACCATCTTCAGATTGAACAGTCTTCGCATCAAATACACTTTGTTAGAGGCGGATGGCTTCTCGTACATGTTTGACAAAGCCGCCATCAAATCTGTTGTCGTCTTCTCATTTGCAATGTTAAACGCAACATTGCGAGACAGGGTGAGACGAATCACACCTAGGGCTTGTCGATCCAACAATAGCCATTCTTCTTCCCCCATCGTCTCTGGTTTCTTTCCCGATAGAGGCTGATACAGTTTCTTTTGATACAGCAGATCCTCGATCTGCATCTTCCAGAAACCGAAATCCTTACCGTCGAACCGATCGATCTTTATCTTTCCCTCTTCCATTCTTGCTCCAACGAACCAATGCTCTAATACCAGTTGTTAGGAAAAACCACGAGCAAGAGACAATCAAAAGGAAACAAAGAACAAGAACGATCAAACAAAACACAAGAAGAACACAGATTTACGTGGAAAAACCTCTCCTTAAATCCGAGAGAGAGTAAAAAACCACGGCCGCCCAGAGAGAAATTTTATTACTCTTAACAGACAGTTACAAGTTCGGGAAAGAAAAGCGAGAATATAAACAAGGCAAGGGCGACAACCTTAACCCTAACCAAATCGGGTCGGATCCACTGAAAACCGGGTCCCAAACATAAGCCCCAGAAAAAAATTCTTCTGGGGGGGCGCTGCCCCCCTATAACCCCCCGCCCGCTGACCGCGCAGCGGGACCCGCACCGGGGGAGCCCCCGGACCCCCCTTCCTGCAGGGGCAAAAACAGTGAATCAGGCTCCACAACTCATCACTCTCGACCTACGAGAAGGAGTTCATGGTCATTATATTTGTTATAAAAAAATAGTGATCCTTACTGATTGGGTGACACTTCCTTGTTCGAGTACATGCTTAAGCAGAGAGTGAGCAACCTGACCCAGCAGAAGTGGGTTTCTAAACTCCTAGGGTATGATTTTGAGATCCAACACTACAAGGGTGCTTGCAATCAAGTCATGGATGCGCTTTTGTGAGGAGGCCACAAGGATGAATTGTCCTGCCTCAGCATGATGGCACTGACTTTTTCATTTCTAGACCATCTTTATCGAGAGTACGAGGTGCACAACTTCCTCACCACGGTTTGAGAGAGGATTCAGCAAGGAGAGGCCGACATATACGAGATTAGGGGGAGGCTGGTGATGCATTGAGGATGAACAGTCATTGCACATGAGTCAAACCTGATGGGGTCTTGATAGAGCAGTACCATGCTATGCCTTAAGTCTGACACGATGAGGTGCAGAGGACATACTGATGATTAAGTCGAGAAATCATGTGGGAAAGGATAAAGAAGCAAGTATGATGGGTTGTCAGGCCAGAGAGACAAATATGAGGCATCCTCTATCAAGTTATTGCAATCCCTGTATGTACCCGACCACATTTGAGAAGACATCTCGATGGACTTCATTGATGGTTTTCGTTCATTTAGGGCAAGTCAATGATTTTGGTGGTGGTGAATTGATTGACCAAATACGACCACTTCATGGCGGTGGCCCATCCCTACACGGTCTAGACTATCGAAGATTTGTTTGTAAGAAAAATATTTTGATTGCACGGTATGCCCCCACATCATGATCCACTATTTATCAATACTTTTTGGGTCAAATTTTTTTGGTTACATGAGACAAAGTTGGCCATGAGTACTGTCTAACACCCCCCGATCGACGGCCAAACTGAGGTGTTGAACTATTTCCTAGAGGGACTGTCTATGCACGTTCATAGGCGACTGACCTAAGGCCTAGGTAAGGCTCCTGCCCTGGGCCGAGTGGTACTATAACATGAGCCACCATTCTGCAATTCAGGCAACACCTTTCCAGGTCGTTTATAGATGACCACCTCCCACCATTGCGGATTTCATTGGAGGTGTAGCATGGGCAGATGTCGTAGAGGCCTTGTTACTTGAGCGAGAATAGTTCTTGCGGTTACTATGATGAAACATGATGATTGTGCAGAAGAGAATTAAAGCGAGCATATGACAAGAAGCATCGGACACACTAGTTCCATGTAGGCAATCGTGTACTCCTTCAACAGTCGTCCTACCGACAAGGCATTGTCTGACGTGTCTCCCATCACAAGTTGGCATCACAGTTCTATAGGCCATTCCTGGTCATGGAGCAAATCGGTATGATGGCCTATTGTATGGATCTGCCAATAGGAGTCCAGATCCATCCAGTGTTCCATGTCTCGCATTTGAAACCTCATAAGGGTGAGCCACTGGATATACCTTTGGACCTGTCTCATCTAGGGAAGGTGTCACAGCCCCAACCCACTCGCATATTGGGAAAAAGAAGACACATACATGATAGACATCTGGTCACGAAGGTACTTGTGCGGTGAAACGAAAGCGAGGTAGATGAAGCGACATGGGAGGAAGAAGATGGGATTTTGACCCATTTTTCAGAGTTTTTGCCTTGAGGACATGGCGAATTTGAGAGGTGGATTGTTATTGACCGCCCAAATTCGACCTAGGAAGACCTTATCCAGATCTGAATCTGCCCCAAAGTCCCAGACGACCTGCCCTAGGGAAGCAAGAGGGGGTGTGAAACATTGGGAGAGAGAGTGAGTCATCTCTCTTGGTTAGCTACACAGGGAAGTGTGAGGTGGATGGGAGGTTGACGATAAGAGAGGTAGAAAAGGCATTCCCTTAGAGTCGATGATGGGTGTGGAATAGAAGTGAGAGAGAAATATGTTTTCTAAGAGAATAAGAAAAAGAACCAAGAACCAAAGAACGAAGCTTAAAGAAATCTCTGAATAAACTTTATTAATAATAAATTAAGCAGGATACATCTATTTATAAATTTATAGGAGGAAAAAGGGATAAAAATACATAGTTTTTCACCCTAGAGATGACTCTACGAGAGACGTCCCACTAAAGTCCTAGTCATGTTAGAATTCCAAGCTAGGCGAGTTTATCCGGGAGTCCTGGAAGAAAGGGAAACTCTTTATGTGGAGTCCTAACTGAGTGGGACTCTAGCTGAGCAGGTCTTGGTTGGGGCAGATATGGTAGTCCATACCCAGAGTAAGAAAGGGTTCATAACAAACTCACCCACTCAAACTCGCCTTGCCCTCAAGTCAAGAAGTTTGAGTACTGTTGCAGTCATTCATCCTCAACCTCCAGATATGTGCAATGGTTGGACTTTTTTGCTTTCCTTTAGACCGAATGTGCAGCTTAGCCTCAAATATGGTCCTCTTTTGTTTCTTCAAGTTCCACTTGACTTCTAAGAAACACGTGGAAGAATAGTCTTTAAAGGAGGCGGATCAATCAAACACTGATCCAGAGAAGCCAGTGGTGGAACGATGCAGTTTGTTGATGATCCAAATAGAATAATGGGTGCATAACAACCCCAAACGGATCCACTTGTAATTTATGATTCAGAGTAGCAAGATCCAACTGTAGCGACTTTTAGATCCACTTTAAGTAAGGGAGAGTGGATCCAGGTCCAAAATCGGTGTCAAGTGATTCAAGGTCTGAGAACTAGTAAGGACCATCGGAGGAGTTGTCAGAGTTGTTCAAATTGCCAAGAAGGTGGTGGGGGAGGGAGGTTTGTGATGGTCGATGTTGGGGTCTGGTCGGCTCCCTTCAAGGTTAACTGAGAAGAAGACCAAGGAGGGAAAGGGGGGTCGGCCTGGGTGAGATTGACTAGAAGGTCAATCTCCTTAAGTGGCACTGGTTGGGGGCAGCGACGTTATACAATGTCATCAGTTTTGACCGAGCATCCACCAGGATTTTTTATTCCATGGTCTGTTGAAAGGATACGGTGCATATATGCACTAATTGAAGTTCTCATCTAACGTCTCGCAGAATCTCTAATTTAGCGGTTCTAAATTCATCAATTATTCGTACTTCCAACAGCTCAAGGGCCTTTCGGGCACGTTCATTCACTATTCTTTGGAGCTCCTGAGAGGGCTCCTTGATTGTGATATGGAGCATATTCAACCATAATAACAAATCGTTTAATGACTCCAGTTGACAACGAAGGTCTGTTGTCACCGTACTGTTCCACTTGTCAATTGGATCATCTATCTTGCACTGCAATGAATCCATCTTGGCTGCACGCTCTAAGTCAAGTATTGTCTGCCTGTAGGACAGGATGTTGGTGGTCTGAAGTTCAGCTGGTGCAAAGGGATAGGCTAGAGTTTAAGGGGGGAACTAGGTTTGGTCGTCTGGTGTGGGATATCAGGTATGTAAAAATATTATTTTTGAGATTTTTTCAAGGTTTTCTAAGGTTGGGATTAATTTATTTTTTGGGATAGGGCAGGACATTACAAGTTTAGTCAATTTTCTGGGTTTTAACTAATTTCAAAGATTAGACCAAATCTCAACAATTCAGATGAATTTTTGGGATCCGTAAAATGGGTTTGAAAGGTATCAAATGTATGTTTCTACTGTAAAAAATTCAGGGTTTTTTGATCTAGGATCATTCCTAGAGAATTTTTTGATGTTTAAAAACATAAAGTCGTCAAGATCTAGTTATTGCATCTGACAGGTTTTGATTAAATGGTGATATCTATATATTAAGATCTGGTTTTTTTTTATTTGTAAATTGGGTTTGGTTTAGGATAGATAGGGCTAACTAGGGTAATTTTTCAGAGATTTTTAGAATTGTCAAACCACCAAAACAAATTTTTGAAAATTGAACTTGGATGTACGCTTGTACCGATCTTTCCCAAGAACGTGCAAAAATTTGGCTTCAATTTCGAAAGTCAGATTGAGGTCACCAGAGGTCAGATTCGAATAATTTAAAGTTTGATTTGGAAGAGCTAGAAACATAAAATCTGATTTCAAAGCTATAGATGGTGACTAGACCATTGTTGACCATGATAGATCAAACTCCGCAAAGTGTTAGATCGAAATCGAATAGCCTGGGCCCTCGCTGGAGTCACAAAACTAATAGGATAGAGATCTGTACATAGTACCGGTATCACCGTGCACACACACAGTTGGGTTGGAGTGAAGCTCCTATACACAAGACAGACACATCCCGAGACAACTGTCGAGCACTTGGGTTAGTTAGACCCTCCCAAAAAAATTTAGGTTACACCTGAATACGAATCCAAACTTGGTGCGGGCTGAAAAAAAAAATCAGCCACACAACTAGTAAGCATCGAGACTATCATCCGGCTCCAAACAACAGAGAAAATATCCTAAGGGATATGAAACAACCTGAATCCTCCATACTCGGGACAGATCAACATTGAATATGATTAACTCCACATACAATAAAAATCCAAAGCAACTGAACAAAGTCTGATTCAAAAAATAAATATGGACATTGAATCCAACTTATACGAATATCGAGAAGGGTGTAGGCCCTTGCTATGTAAACTAGCAGTCTAGTTGATCAACACAAATTCCTAAAAACGATACTCTAATACCATTGTTAGAACCTAAACTCTCATAGAGGACAATTCTATGAATTTCGAAGAGCTGGACATGAGGCACGACTCTAAAGAGGCACACCACGAGCAGTAGGGGCATGCAGCATTGAAAGAGAGATAGTCATCTATCTTAGTCGGTTATATAGAGAAGCATGAGGTGGATGAAGATTGACAATAAGAAAAGAAGAAAAGGCATTCCCTTCGAGTTGATGACAAGTGTCAAAGATAAGAAAGAACAAAATATATTTTCTTAGAAAACAAGAACAAAGCTTAGAGAAATCTCTAAATAAACATTATTAATAATAAACTAAACAGGACACATCTATATATAAATTTACAGAAAGACAAAAGGGGTAAAAATAAGTATAATTCTCACCCTAGAAAGCACTCTAAGAAGAGTGTTCCATCAAAGTCTCATCCTAGTTAGGACTCTAGGCTAAGCAAGTTTATCAGTCCTGAAAGTAAGGAAAACTACATCTGCTCAATCCCGACTGTGTAAGACCCCAACTGAGCAAGTCTTGACTGAGACAAATTTGATTAGACCCGAAGCAGGAAAGGATCTCCCATCTTGAAAATCATGTCATGTCAATCGCCCCCTTCCAATTCCCCCTCACGAGAGTAAGCTTTACCAAATCCAAAGTCCTATTGTAGAATTCATCCCTTCTCAAGGCTGGGTTCTAACAGTTCCCTTAACCAGAAGGGTAGCAAACATTAAACAATTTTTCACTATGGGGCATCTTTCCCAAGGAGCTTGAAAGAAACATCTTTATTGAAAATGTGTAATGGAGCCCACACAATAAACGCAAAAAAGCCATCTCCCCTGTCAAAAATGGGTTCACATCTCCCATGGAAAAGCACTTTCCCTCCCTGGTGTCCCTTTCAAGAGAGACCGGCTTGTCCTAGGCAGGGGTTGTAACAAACACCACCTAAGGCTGTGTTTGGCAGCTGGGAGAAGAGAAAAGTTTAACGAATTAGAAAATCTAAAAACCATGGATCCTTGAAATTGGCAGGTGCCATTTTAGAAAGTGGTAGCTGCTAATTATGCCTTTGGTACAAGCAAAAAAGAGTAAAACGCCTCAATTACCTCACTTCAAATATGCTCATTGATTTTCTCGAAAAAACAACATTGCCAGAGCAGTTTGACTAAGCGTGCAAGCTACCAAACTCGGCAGAGGTGTGAAAACTTTTGACAGAAAACTGCAAGGCACTGAAAACCATATTTAAACTTGCTGAACCACAAGATAATCAAGAAATGACAGTGAAGATGGGAGAAGAAATAATGGTTGAAAGACCAAAACAAGGATAGGAATCAACTCAAAATCATAACTACAATAACTTTTGATTCATAATTACAACTTTTGAATGACAAAAATCTCATCCCCTGACCCTCAACTCCCTCCAACCCCACAAACAGAAGTGGCCTTGTTAGTGGATCATGAGTGCGTATCCTGTGGATTTGAAAGTGCTCGTTGTCATTGAGAACAGCGAAAATCCATATGCCTCACAGTGCACGCTTGATTAATAAAGCAAAGTTTGGTTACCTGTGCAGGTACAGAATTGAATGATTTCAAAGCTGGACTAAAAAGGAACTGTGTTGAATAGTAGCCGAGGAAGAGGTTGCAATGAAAAATCTTGAAGCAAACCTAAGCCGATAGAATCGAGGAAATACAGCACCCTTGAAGCTACTGGGAGGTGGATTCTTTTAATTTCTATAGCCGACCGCAAAGTGAAATCGCTTTGCAAACCTATCATTCAAGGCATATTCAAACCTCAAAGGTCCCAAGGGAGAGTCCACACGAATGCCTGCACCATATCCATAACCACTGCCAGGTTTGCCCCTTGCACCAGCGGGATCCCCTGCACCACCCACCACAAATGGAAATTTGTGCAGAAACCATGTAAAGTTAATTGAAGGTAATCTTGTAGGATATCATTGCTCTCTCTCTCTCTCTCTCTCTCTCTCTCTCTGGTGCCACGTGGCACCTCTATTCCTCGCTTGGAGTAGGTAGGATGCAAGAATGAATTGGATCAATATTGACCCAAGTTCAAATAGATCCCAAAGCTATTTTAGGTCCAGCAGGATCCAAAATATAGCCCTGATTGAAAATTGGGTCGGTTCAATGTTAATTAAAATTAAAGTATATACTTCTGTTGTTGTATACATAAATGCAAACTATATATATACACTCAAACCAACCCAAGCAAATAGGACGTGGGTTGATGATCTAGATCGTGTTGATGGGGTTAGGAGGTAGCAAATTTTGTAGGTTTGATTTGATGCGTCTTTCAACCCTGTTTCAAGTTTGGACTTGGTGAAGGTCCAAATATAATTGGAAACTGGTAGCTGGGATGGGTGTTTATGCATTTGGGATCGGAAGTGAGGTCCTCTCACCTTTGTATTTACACTAAAGAATGGAATCCACATCTACCACCTCCAAGAGGTAGCTGCCAAATCCAGGATTTGGCAGTTCCTACTTCCTCAAATGGCACTTCCTATCCCTGCTACTAGTTTACAAACAGGGCCTAAAAGTATTCCATTGTTGACTTCTCCCTAGCATAATGAGAAGTGTTTAAAGAGTCAAAATAACGGCAGCCAAAAATCTCGTGAAAAGTAGAAATTTTTTAAACTGTTGCATTTTTTTGGCAAAAATATTGGCAACAATAAATAAACTAACTTTTATAAAAATAGTTTTATCAAGAAATAAAAGTTAAAAAAATAAAAAGACGTTTTTTATAATAAATGACACTTAAAATCAAAAATAAAAATGATAAAAAAACACATGTTTTGAAAATATCACAAGAGATTTCCATTTAAAACATTTCGGCAATTATAATGAAGTTAATCTCACCTGGAACGGTTGATCCTGATCCAAGATCACTTCCATAATCAGCAAAAATTGCACCTTCTACTGGACCAACCTGCCAAAATTCATCACATCTTAAACACCAATTTTGGAATGAATTGGCAAAGTGGAGATGAAGCTTTATTAAGATAAAAGTAGGACAATACACGACACAAACAGGGCTAAGCAAGAACACAACTGACAAGCTTGCTCAATCACCAACTTTGGAACAGATTCGCAATCTGAAAAAACACATTATTTAGATAAAAGCCAGATCTGGATGATCCAACCTGAGCCAAGGTCGGTCTAAAAGCAACAGCCAAGGTCGGTCTAAAAGCAACGACCTCACCAATCTCACACCCTATCCACAAGAAGTGGATGCTTTGATGTAGCTGGAAGTGAATATACCTAATGTCACGTGCAATTTAATCTATTAGTTCACCCACATCCATTCATATTCGTGTGTTCTTCATTGTACTATGTAAGTTCCTCGACCATTGTTTCCATTGTATTCTTTGGAGGTCATTAAACACACCAATTTGGCAACTAAGAAGTTCAAAATCTGATCTACCACAGGCTTTTGTATGTTCAAGGATCAAACATAGCAGAAGCAGCTTTCTGTTTCTATCACTAAAACTATGTACCAAGCGGTTGATTGATCATTGAAGTTCTGAAGAGATTTTTTGGCTAATTCTTGCATACTGATATTTATGTAGTATTACCCTTGAAACTGTAACCAAAAGTGACCAGAAACATTTTCCAGTACTCCTTCAAAATAATGCAGATCTCTTTATTATGCCTGCAAACAATTTCTTAGAGAACATAGGCCTTGCTCTATGTTCATTATGACCGACCTTCCTCAAGAACTCTCCCCCACAAAGATTATCCATTGTTCAGGGTTCTTAGAATTAATCCTCCTGTCCATACACGAGAACATGTTCTAATCAATACTTGTGATAAAAATCTTCAAATTCAAGCCCTATTCGTATTACAGACTGTTTTTTATAAGCTGGTTTACTGATGAGGAAGCCACAGGCTCATTATTTTGTATAACAAGTACCAAGCCTTAGGTTATTGTTACTGTACCTAATGAAGGTTTCAGGGGTATATAACTATTAGTACTCTGATGTAGATTTCTGAGTTAGAAAATACTATTAAGGAAGAACATATTTAAATAAACTGAGCCTGCAACTTCAGCAGCAGGAAGAACATAGGTTATCTCTACTGAACCATGAGATGGCTTCCTTATTGTAGCAAGACAAACTTACCAAATGAAATGAAACTTCGCCACTGCCAACCACATAGGACCTTCCGGAACCAGCTGCACCTTCTTCATAACCTCGAACACTGTTAGTTCCACCAATGGCGAATGCTTCATGCGGAGATAAATTTCCCACCACATTTCCACCAGTAAAACTGCAGAATAAATATATTATTTTACTTTTCTTTCAGATAAAAACAAAGGAAAATATAGAAGATTAGAACAAAAGCAGGAGGCAAAATCCAGTCAAAAGAGAGATAATAATGTTTAAATATATGTTTGGAAACAGAAAATTATGAGGATCACACATCCAAATTTTCCACTTAACTAAGAACAAAAGCAGGAGATCAAATCCAGTCAAAGGAGACACATAATGTTGGTAAGGAGATCATGTTCAATATCACCAAATTTTTTATGATACCGGATATGGACTGCACATGTCCTCTTTTGTGACACCATCTGCTGGGAAAGAGGCAGATTTTTTTAGTAGTAAAAGGGAAAACATGTCACCCTGTGTGTTCTACATCAGGTGGAACCATGGTTACCAGAAGCATCCAACACTACAAAGAATATAGCTTCCCAGAAAGCACAAATCAGAAGTATGATTCCTGTGCATGGGAATCTTGATTCCTCTGTATAGCAACCGCAATCCCATCATCACTAATCTTTTGTGCCATTGAATATGACTGGCCCTGTTCTCACAATGTTGTGGACATCAAAACAAAACATCAAAAAGAGTGAGCCACCACCAACAGGCATGAGTGATCCACTGGCTTATTGTTTGACATAGCAATCTTATAATTTTGAGCTTTAATTTAAGAAGTTTGACCCTTAATCTCATATAAAACCTTCTTTTGAGAAATCCAAGAGCTATAACGATCACAGACACATATAACACCAAGTTACCAACACTTTTAATCATGATATTATCATAAAAAAGGCATGATTTTTCAAAATAATAGCAATTTTAATATTGTGATATTACATACTCAGGAAGCACCCAAATACATGCTTTTAATATCATAAGGTGATAAAGCTCCAAAAACTAGTTTTTAAACTACCTTCCACATCTTCATTTTCACAAAACATAACTTGAAGGAAAAATATCAGAAGTGACTTGTCTATCATTTGTTGAATTTATCCACAAATAGCTTATAATAAAAAATATGATTAACAGGAAAAGAAATAAACTGCATCCTGTGTTATACCTCAAAACCATACGAGCTGGGCCAACTCTAGCTTCTGTCCTAGCCCGAGCATTCACTCTGTTGAAACAAAGCCATTCAGGGAACACAGGAAGCCCTTGATCCATAGTAAACACAAACTGTGATGGCAAAGACAAAAGATCAATGTTAAGACAAGATGCCTTGCACTATCAGCCCCAACCAACAACAAAAAAACCAAGTAAAACTAACCGTTGAAGAGCCATGATCAATGAATCCAGTGTAGACAGTCTCAAGCCTTGCAATCAGCATGTCATCATAGGTATTGCCACTGAAATTAAAAAGGATAAACCAGAGTATGTTGACAGAAAGCCTCAGCATAATGTTAAACAGCAGCCATCACATGGCAAAAGAATCTTAAAAGGTATTCAAACTATTTTCTTTTCTCAGATCATCCACCACCTATCTTGAGAGAAACAAAGAGGAGAAAAAAATACACCTAAAGGTTAGTGGACTGCCATATGCATCTTTCAAGATGGCTTCTCCTCTATCATCATGAGCACCGGCACGCTGTACATATTAAAATACTGAATCAACATATAGTTCAACAGGACATACTTGTGACCTACACTAAACCATTGAATTTTAATGGGATTGATAGTAGTAGCCTTAGCCAGATATGACTAACAGTCAGTAAACAAGAAATAGTATATGAGCAATATCTGCAACCCAACATAGTAAGCAAAAACATAAAGAATTAGGAAAGTAAATAAAACAGAATAAGCCTATAAATAAACCCTTCAAAGGTCTTACTAAAATCATATGTTGCCCATATTCATAATATCCAGTGCGGCTCTTGAAGAATGAAAGAGGGAAAAAATGCACAAAGATTGCAAAACTTTCATAGAGATTATGTTTCATTTCTCTCAAATTCCATTGAGAGAAGATGGATCCTATCTTTAGTGTTGAGAAATACATTGTACAATATATGTTTTATTTATTTTTGTGCTACCCCTCTCTTATGTGTATATATCATTATTCTTGGGGTATTTCTGTAAAGTAGTTATAGGTGCCTAGTCAAAGATTTTGTAATATTAGTGAGGGTAGGGAGGTTAACTCCCATATAGTGTTGTATTCTCCATCTTTCTCGTTCATGAAGCTAATTGTTCTCTCTCTCTTCTTTTGTGCCTCTTCTTCTTGAATTTTGATGCAATCCCTTGTTGTAAATATGGCATCAGTCTTATTAGCATCAAGAAGAAGGTGCTCGTTGGAAGGGACCTTGGGGCTTCGTTGGTGCATCAGTAATCTTGATATGCTGACATGATCAGCTGGATATTGACTTGTACGGCACTTTCAGATTTGATCAAATCGAGTTGGGGCTTTGCTAAAGTTAGATTTTAAAAGGCCTACGAATCAGAGTTACCGGAAGCGCCTATGCTTGAGGGGAAGCGCGCTTCCCCGATACGCGCTTCGGAAGCGCGAAACGCGATGCTTCCGAAACGCACGGGGAAGCGCACTTAACTATTAGGAAGTGTGTACCCCTTTAATGGGGGACGCGTACCCCTTTAAAGGGGGACACGTACCCCTTTAATGGGGTACGAATGACCTTTATTACTATTTTGCCCTTTTTTTAAAAAAGAAAAGAGTTTTTTTATTAAGGGAAAAATAGGAATTTTAAAAAACTCACGAAAAAAAAACTTAAAAGAGGCTTTAGGGTTTTTTTTCACGCCTCTTCCGAGTCTCTCTCTTCCTCCCTCTCTCTCAAGATTTTGGCCACCGATCGGCGACCTTCAGAACTTCCGACGACCTTTTCCGACGTCCAGTTACCTCCACCGACCGACGATGGGGATATTCAGGTACGCGTATCCATTTCCCCTCCATCTCTTCTCTCCATCTCCCACGACTCTGATTTTTCCCCCTCCCCCCTTATGTTCAGGTATGCTCTCCTCTCACTCTCCATCTCTTCTCTCACGCTCATCGCACGACTGCAACCCCTTCACAAGCCAAGCATGGCGACTCTCGTTCAAACTCTTCAGAATTTTTTTTTTCTTTTGTTTTTTTTAAGGCAAGTTGGGGTTAGGCAGAGTCGCAGACCCTAACCATCTCTTAAGCCCCACGAAGCAGAGGGATTCCAGCTTTCAGCTTGGCACAGGACCCGTTTACCACATTGGATACCACCTCTGTGGTAAGCCCTTAGAGTTTTTATGCTGCCAGGGTACCATTTTTATGAAATTTTCTATTACAACGGGACATGATATGGGATTAAGTTGGAGTATCCCTGTGACATGTTGTAGTAGCAGGTACTGCAGATGGGTATCACGCCATCAGCACATGAGTTTTTGTTGTATTATGAAAATTGTGCTATGTTACATCTCCATCATTCTAATATAGCATGGAAAGAACCAGCACATTGAAATTGCCTGTATTAATTCTTGAAGAGTGAAAAGTTGTGCATCGGTAAATGAATAGTATGGCTAAATTACATGGGGTTAGCATGGTAAAGTTTGTTCATGGTAATATCCTGAGTCAGGATTTGCATATTTCATGTCATATGTGGAATAGCCGTCTTTAATCAACCTTTTGCTTCTTAATTTTCCTCAAATTGACATATTCATGTAAAGTATTGGTGTAATTATGTATTAGGAATAAGGGTTAATGCAGTATTTTTTTTAGCATTCTTGTAGGTTTTAACTTTTAAGTCATTTTGACGAGTGCTTGAATCATGATCAGATTGACTGGATCACTGTTATTATTCTTTTACTGTTGGATATATATGGATTATTGATTTATTGTTTTCAATTTCAAAGTCAATGAAAAACATGTTCTGCCTCCACAAGTTGTCTTATGGTTTCATTATGGTGTTTGATCTTGCAGACTTCCATTCTCTCCTTGATCTCTTGAAGTGACTTTGCTTTATGTGAATTCTGAACTTACATGTTGATCAAGTGTACCAAGCATGATAAAAGAAACAAAAGAGATACTTATAAGTATAAATTAATATATAAAAAATATATTATAGGAAAATTCTTGAATTCATATTATAAAACTATATAAGTTATAATATAAAAACATATTATACAAAGTGTATATCAAGCATGATTGAGCTTATCATCCCTATTAAGTATGAATTCTTTGATATACCAAGTGTGGGCACACCCAGGCTCGGCTCATTTACTCTATCAGAAGAGTGGGGCAACTAGTATGCTGCAGCTAGTTGTTTAAATTTTTAAATAAATATCATTATTACTAGAAACAGTCGGCCAATATGAATTTTGTTTTTCTTCGTTGTTATGTTATCTTTCTTTAACATTTTTTCATAAATACAAACTTTTGAAAGAACTTTTTTTTAAAATTTTGTCTGCTTTATCATAGTATATTATAGAATCATAGATCTTTCACCTCCTTAAATGATGTTTATTTATTTGTTTTAGTAATTGGTAAATTATGAGTAATGATTTGTGTTCTTCACTCTTCATCCTTTGTTGTTAATAATAGCCTTTTTAAAGTGTTTTAGGTTGATTCTTATACTTTTATGATGCAAGTATATTTGCATGTTATTTGCTTCATTAATGATCATCCCAAGCTATGATCATGATAATTATGATGACGATGATGATTCTTTATACAATTTGGAGCATGAATCATCTAGTAGTGTTGGGAAGGGCAAGAGGTCTTCTGCTTGTCCATATCAGTTTGAGGACAGAAACGAAAATTGTTTTGATGAGGAAGATGAAGAAGAATATGACTTGGATGACTACTATTCTGAAGATGACCAAGATGATGAACCACCTAGCATGCATAAAACAACAGTGCTATGGCGCCATGTATTGAAACAAAAGAAGAGTGGGCAAGGAAAGCAAGGTGGAACCCAGGTTTTATGTGCAGGCACTGCAAAAATATTTATCATGAGTCATATACTCGAGTTTTTGCACATCTTATGGTTGCAAAAAATGCAGAATTGGCAAAAAAAATTAAGAGGCAAGTTCGACGAGTGGAGGTTCCATCAAGTGCATTTGAGTTGAGGAGATCAAGAATTGATAATCCGAAGAAGCTTATTAGTATGACTACATCATCTAGTGGAAGCCGAAAAACAGTTGATATTCGTGATACCTTTAAAAAGGTAGAAAGAGATGATGTAGATCACAAAATTATCAGATTTTTGTGTGCAAATGGCATACCTTTCAATGTGCTTCGATCACCATATTGGGAAGAGATGATATCTACAGTTAGTAAAGTGCCTGGATATAAACCCCCATCATATGAAAAAGCGCGAACAATGTTGCTTGACAGTGAGAAAGAGTGTGTTCACAGAGAGTTAAATGAATTTCGAGAAAAGTCTGAGGAATTTGGAGTTTCCATTGTCTCATACGGTTGGACAAATATCAAGAACAATGTGATCATCGCAAAAAAATTTCCTCTTAGTTTCTCTCTCTTCCTTCTCTTTTTTTTTCTAACCTCTATTTCTCCTTTTTGAAGGGGAAATAAAAGACATAAAAGAAGAGAGAAGAGAAAAGAAAGAAAAAGAGAGAGGAGCTCTTTTTGCAAAGGTCTCATCTGACCAAAATCTTGAAAATGTTTTGAAATTACTCGCCTCCGTTTTAAAAATTTGCGAAAAAATTGAGAGACAGAATTCGCTCATTGGTACGAGGTTCGACCGTTACTGGCGCCTTTACCAGGGGTAATCGAATTTATGCCTTTTGCTTTGCTAAAATATCATCTGAGAATTTATTCTAAATCTAAATGCACAAAGAATCATGCTTGTGCAATGCAAATGCAGAAATGTATGCTTTTGAGAAAACAGTTTAGAAATTTGGGATTTTCCAAGTGATTCTAAAATAAATGTGATAATGGAGTGAAGACATAATTCAAAGGTTTATTGATTTGAAAAAGTCAGATTTGGAATCTAACTCAAAATTTGAAATAGATCTAGAAGAAGAGACTTGAAATTCCAAGTCTTTGGATGATCAAAATTTGGAAAGATAAGTCTTCAGGTGAAGAGAAAAGGAATTTAGAATTGAAATCTTGAAATAAGAATGAATTTTTCAAAGTCATAATGGATTTTTGAATTTGGATCGATTTTCAAGAATCGATTTTGAAAAAGGAAATTTTGAATTCAGAACCTAAAACGGGAATTGAATTTGATTTTAGACTTGAAAAATAGATTTGAAATTGGCTTTGGAAATGAGAATTGAAAATGGAATTGCATTTTAAATCTGGAATAAAATTTGATCTGAAATCTGAAGTCCTTGATGGAATTGGATTCGAAGTCTGGAATCCAAGGTGGATTTGAATCCGAAATCTGGAATCCTAAACAGAGTTGGATCCGAAGTCTGGAATCCAAAAATGAAGTTCTATATATCAATGGCCATAGTCAGGATATATTGAGAGTTAATTTCATTTTAAACTATATAAAGGCACCAAAATATATTTTATTCTTCACTTGAATTTAAATATAGATAATTATATAATACATTTTATGGCTATAGTCAGAGATGTATTATATTTTCAATCTTATTTCAATTCATTTAAAGATTACAAACTGTGGGGGGGGGGGGGGTGGAACGCAGGAGATACAAATGAGTAATATGCATATGATATTATGACAAATGATGAAGCTAAGGAATAATGTGCAGAAGCTAACAAACTGTGGCAGATGTAAGCAAGGGGCAGCAGACAATAATGCAGTACACAGGTGACAAATGGAATGTCAAGGTGCTGCAAGTGATGTTGCAGAAGTTGACAGTCCAGTTTTGTGTAAACAGGTAGGGAGCTCAGAGTAGATCTGAAACTGATAGAGAATGCCCACGCCTTTGGGATCTGTTCACTAGAGGTCGAACTCACTTGTGGCCCCTGCATGGTCGATCGATCGATCCTAACTGCTTCCACACGGATTGATATAGCACATGCTACGTCGTCACATACCAAATCAGATGAGGTTAACACTTCAATATTTGATTGGAGGTCATTCATGGCAGACGAGACATATGAGATGCTGAAGCCAGATGAGACTGATTGTATGAGAGCAACTAGGTTAATAGCTAGTATAACACATCAAGGGCATATACAATATACTGTGAGCTCAATACTGAAAATGAATGGGTTAGGACAATGCACGTATCATGCTGAACATAAATCTAGGCTAAGACTGACATGCTAATGGGCAAAGCACGACATACTTAATGGAAAACGACTTACTAATATGAACTAACTAATGAATTATATTGTTAGATGGCAAAAAAAAAAAGGAATCCGGGAAAATCATTTCAGCAAATGGTAGATTTACTGATAGGAGAGCCTTTTATCAAGGCAAACCCTCTCTAGGGAAAATTCAAAGGGGCAATAATACTAAATTTCTTAGTAAGATCCAGATTAAGAAATCCAGAAATTGATCTCCGAACCAGCAGCATCCACAGAGAAATAATAATAATGCTTTTAAAGTAAATTGTATGCTCAGTAACTACCTAAACAGGTTTCAGTAAATACAGAAGGATCGAAGATATTTGTCGCTCCCCCCTTTTGTTCCTTGATCTCTGATTAGATAGAGATATCCAACATCCCTGTATATGGCTTCCACGTATAACAAATATCTCCCCCCCCCCCTTTTCTTTTATTAGATTCCGCTCTGAAGACCATAGCAGTCATTAGTGCTAGCACCAGAGAGATAATAGCAGATCATTTTCTGCAGGATGACTTCACCAGCAAAAGCCAACCGGCAGCAATGGATCTATGTATTGACTTCAGCATAGGGCGGTTGATAGATTACCAGAACCATGAATCATCAATCCAGAAAAATCACGTTTACAGTAACCATGCTTCACCCCCCCTTTTCTTTTCTTTTTTTATCCGAGTTTGATACACGGGACAGAACCCATGTGGTTGAATATACAGGTAGAAATACGCAAAAAAAAATGTATACAGGATAGAGACGAAATGCAAAGGTCACGAAAGGATAAAATCTATCAATGCAATAATAAATCCAAAATGAAGAAGTAAAAAAGCACTTATGAAAGAAGAATCAAAACATTATAATCTAGGAACATCTGAGTGCAGGAGCGAAGGCCATTGAAACCATGTCGATAATCATATATTGATCTGGAACAATAGCGATAACCAACAGATTTTTTTTTTAGACAATGCAGATGTTTTGACAAAGTATTAACTAAAACGTAAGCCAGATGTGAAGAATCATATCGCAACATCCAAAAATAACTACAACCAAGTAAAGAAAGGATGACGTTTAACGCTGAAGCAATAGTAAATATGAAACAGAAAATTGAATGTCGGCCAGATATCATAGGGGATCACAACATTTAATAGAAATCCAAATGCAATAGCCGATGTGAACAGATAATCGAATTCCCCAGAACAGAGATAATGACATCACCATAAAACTAAAAAAAATGAAACGAAAGCAAAATTCGAGAATCGGTAGAAGAATAGGATGGAATCCGGATGGACGCATAAGATGATCGAGTTCTTGATCATAAGCAAAAACCGAATGAAACTGCAGATCAACGAAAGTAACCTAAACACAAAAGGTTGTTGGAATGTAATCATTCCATTTTTTTTTTGTAGCACAAGGATGGGTTAACGTTGCTCTTGCAACATCAACACCACCAAACGTGCGTTAATGGAGGCAAAACGGAAAGAAAGGAAACCAACAGGAAACTCAGGGAAAATAACAGAGGAGGAGAGGTACTTACAGACGTGTCGCAGAGGTTCTAAATGAAGGAGTCAAGTTCTTTCCTTCTATTGTGGAGGCCTTCGTGGCTAGGCTTCGATTGGGAAGGAAGAAGCGTCATATAATGCTACAAGGTGATGCTTCTTCACCACTCAAGGAGAGAAAAACCAGGAAAATGAGAAAGAAGAGGGAAGAAGAAGAGAAGAAGGAGAAGGGGAAACAGATGCGTGAATCAGGAAGGGATTGCGAGCGTGGATGCCTGGCTTCCCTTGCGTGACCCTTTTTAAAGAGAGAGCAGAAGGATCTGGAAGAGGAGGAAGTTGAAGATCGATCGAGAGAGAGACCGTTGGTGATCGAGGGCTGATGTGAGAGAGGCATCGATCAACGGGTGATCGTGAGGGATAAAGCAGAGAGAGAACTTTCGAGAGAGGGGGGGAGGTCGTTAAGGATCGATGGCTGAGAGAGGGGGGGGAGGTCGTTAAGGATCGATGGTTGAGAGAGGCGAGGGTGATCGAAGGGCTGACGGAGCTCTCCCCTGCGATTTCTCCTTGGCAGGGGAGGAGGCCGTTGGGGTTTTTCGTGGGAGGTCCAAAAGCTGTTTTTGAAAATTGTTAAAAGGTGGCTCCCTTTTGAGAAATCCTCTAAAAGGTGGTTTTAAGCAAGATAGATGGGTTTTCCCAGCTCTTTTTGTATTTTTCTATTTTTAAATTTTTTTTTCTTTTTCTTTATAATTTCTATATATTTTTTTTTGTATTTTTCTATTTTTTGTTATTTTCTTCATATTTTCAGCATTTTTTTGTTATTTTGGAATAAAATTCTAAAATCTAGGCAAAATAAGAGATTTAAAAACTATTTTTGTATTTTTGAGAAATATTTACAAAAAGAGGAGTCTTCTGAGAAAAACTTTGAAATTTTCTCAGGCAACGGGTTTGGATCCGGAATTTGAGGAGATATTCGAGTTTTGGATCTCGAATCGAAAATTATGAGACAGTGGATCCAAATGGATACTGGATGGATCGATCTGAGCCTGTCAAAATTTATTTTGATATTTTTGTAAATTTGGTTCAATGTTAGATAACGAGGCGCACATTTGGATTTTGATATTGGATCCGGATTTAAAATCGAGTCAACTGCATAAAATGGATTTAATTCCAGTAAATCTGAGAAATAAACTGGAATTTTGATTTAAAACTGACTCAATTACTCAGAAAATGGGGGCAGGGGTACAACAACAACAACTACGCCTCCATCCCAAAACAATTGGGGTCAGCGATATGAACTAAAAAAGAATTTCATTTTGGGTCTTCCACATGAATCCTTTTCCTCCAATCATTTCTATCCAATGCCATGTCCTCGGTGAGGTTCAAAGCATTCATATCCTTTCCTATCATCTCCATCCAAGTCTTCCTAGGCCTACCCCGACCTCTTTTAACTAATATATTTTCCCATTTCTCCAACCTTTTAACTGGAGCATCATTAGGCCTTCGCCGAATATGTCCAAACCACCGTAAACGATTCTCTCGCATCTTATTTTCAATGGGTGCAACACCTACCTTCTTACGTATCTCCTCGTTCCGAATCTTATCTTTTATTGTATTTCCACACGTCCATCTAAGCATCCGCATCTCAGCTACACTCATTTTTTGAATATGGTCTCTTGGCAGCCCAACATTCCGTACCATATAGTAAAGCGGGTATAATAGTCGTCCTATAAAACTTTCCCTTCAACCGCAATGGCATTCAACGATCGCACAGCACTCCAGTTGCACTTTTCCATTTCATCCACCCAACCTTTATCCTATGATTTACATCTCCGTCAATTTCTCCATACTTTTGAATGATGGATCCCAAATATTTGAAATAATCATTCACCGGTATTTCTTGCTCACCAAACTTCACTACACTCCCATCACTACTTCGTTGCTTACTAAACCGACATTCCATATATTCAGTCTTACTCTTACTTAACTTAAAACCTCTAGCTTCCAATGTTTGTCTCCATAATTCTAACTTAGCATTAACCCCAGCAGACTCATCAATCAAAACAATATCATCAGCAAACAACATACACCACGGTACATTTTCTTGAATTGATCTCGTAAGCTCATCCATCACTATCGCAAATAGGAAAGGGCTTAAAGCAGATCCTTGATGTAACCCAACTGTTATCGGAATATTGGTTGTCACCCCTCCACAAGTGCAGACATTGGTTACTACTCCTTCATACATATCTTTAATTATACTAATGTACTTGAGAGAAACACCTTTCCTCATCATTGTCCACCAGAGAACGTCCCTAGGTACTCTATCGTATGCCTTCTCTAAATCAATAAAAACCATATGCAAATCTTTGTTCATCTCTCTATATCTTTCAATAAGTTGTCTAAGAAGATGTATAGCTTCCATAGTTGATCTTCCAGGCATAAAACCAAATTGATTCTCCGATATCATGACAACCTTCCTCAACCTAGACTCAATCACCCTCTCCCAAAGTTTCATAGTATGACTCATGAGTTTTATACCACGATAGTTTGTGCAATCTTGTATATCACCCTTATTCTTATATAAAGGCACCAAAGTACTCTTCCTCCACTCATTAGGCATCTTATTTGTTCGCCAAATCAAGTTAAAAAGATTTGTCAACCATTCTAAACCTTTCTCTCCCAAGCATTTCCAAGCCTCGATAGGTATACCATCTGGGCCAATTGCCCTTCTTGATTTCATTTTCTTCAAAGCCTCTGCAATTTCTTTCTTTTGAATCTTGCGCATGAAAATATTATAAAATTTTAAAAAATTTGAGGTGTTCACAAACAAACACTTGATAAATATACTTGCATCAAATTGTTTTGGCTCGATGTTCTTATATGCAAGCGATTTTTTTAATGTGCAATAGTCAGCTGCAAACATTGCTGAGTTTTTTAAGACAGGGTTTAAACTTGTGGGGCCTTCTAATGTAGTGCAAGTGATTACAGACAATGCAGCAAATTGCAAGTTAGCAGGTGAAGAATTAAAACAAACGTACAAGTATATTTTTTGGTCACCTTGTGTTGTGCATACACTTAATTTGATCTTCAAGGATTTGGCACATGAGTTTCATTGGTTAGGAGAAACATATTTGCAAAGTAAAGAAATTGTGAAGTATATTACAAATCATTCAAAAGCACTAGCAATCTTTAGAAGCAATGAAAAATTAGAGTTAATAAAGATTGCAAAAACAAGGTTTGTTTCACATTATACTACTTTGAAGCGCTTGCTTGATGTGAGGGAGAGCTTGAGGCTCACGGTAATTTCAGATAGATGGAGCGAATGGAAGCAATCATGCACGGATGAAACTATGAAAAAAAGGGTTGTTACAACAGAAACAACTGTTCTTGATGAAGAATATTGGAATTATGTTCGTTTAGCATTATTGATTACAAAAGCCATCTATAAGATGATTAAATTTTGTGATAAGGAAGGTCCTATAATTGGTGAATTGTATGAAGGCATGGACAACATGTTGGGGGAAATCAAAGACAATCTAAAAAGATAATCAGATTTGTATGAAAAGATTCATAAGATTGTCTCAAATAGATGAGATAGAATGAATGTGCCTCTCCACAGTCTAGCCCACATGCTTACTCCAAAATATTACGAGTTAGAGTATCTCAAGATCCCAACAGCAGGAGGAGTCAAACGAGTTTCTCCTAGTAAACATTTTATTATATCTATTTATTAAAGTTTAAAGTTTAATGATTTAATGATTTAATTATTTTTTTATTTCATTTGCATTTTCTTGTTATAGTTACTAAACATTTTTTTTGCAGAAAAGGATAATGATATCTTAGATGGTGCAATGCTCGCGCTTGAAGTGATATTTGCTGAAAATGAAGAGCTCTCTACACTTTATAGGTCACAACTTGTGGCTTTTGCATCAAGAAGTGGAAGATTTGGCCGAAATGCAGCAAGAATAGATGCATTGAATCCTATAATGTCGGTGCTTAATTGGTGGCGTTTTTATAGTGGTGATGCACCTGGGTTGAGAGCATTAGCCATTAAGGTTTTATATCAACCTATTAGCACATCTTCTGCAGAAAGAGTGTGGAGCACCTATAGTTACATTCATAATGTTAAAAGAAATAGGCTCAATGAAGATTGTGCTGATACCTTGGTGTATATTCATTCCAATCTTCGATTGATCGAAAGGTATGATTAAATCATGTTGTACTTTTGTTTTGGTTTTTTTTTTCTCTTTTTCTATTATTGATTATTTAATACCATTCATATTTTATATTCTTGTTATAAAAGGGTACAACAATCGCTACAAAGAAGGACCTAGTCGAAAATGAGATATGAATCCAGAACTTCCTATTGTAGAAGAAAATACGTTGAGATTAGAGGACATGTGTTGGAGAGATTTGGATGATAGTGCACAACAATCAAGCACTATTTCCAAATCCAAACATAAAGATGCACAACCAAGAGCTTCATTACCTCCAATAATCATACGTACAAATGAAGTTGAAGAGGATACAAATCAATCCAACAGAGCTATTAGAACTGCAGATATACAAGAGCGACCATCAGTTCCTCATGGTCGAATTGATCGTTTCTTTAGCTAGAGACCTAGGCAAAGTATGTTGATATTGTGTTTTTATATTTTAAATTATGGTTTTTGAATATTTTAATTTTTTAACATATTCATTATTCGAAATGAAGAAAGGAGCAGAAGACATGGTCGTGGAGGACAAGAAGCACGTGATGATGCAGAAAGTTCGCAATCTATTGCTGACTTGAAGGGGAAGAGAAAGATGACAGATTAATGAACTCTTGAATTATTAATTTTTTTTTATGATGTAGTTGGAGTAGTCCAACTTAAAAACTTTTATATTATTTTTTTGTCATGGTCTTGTAATCTTTTTTTGGTATACTTTTATTTTGAATCTTGCATGATGAAGTGAAGTAGTGGATTATGTTAATTTTAAGTTTAGAGTTTAGAACTTTGTAGCTTATAATTTACAATTTAGAAATTTATAGCTTAAAAATTTAACCATATCTCTATGTAATCTTTGAGTTTATTGATTTCTCATTTTCTATATTGCAAAGATGACAAGATTTACAACATCAAATAACAAGTCATTTGATTCTTTCGTTGAAAAAGGTACATTTTTTAATCAAATTTATTTGTTTTTTTAATGCATTATTTAGTGTTTGCATGCATTTGTTAAATTGTTGCAACAAGAATTGAATTATGATCTTCTCTTGATGTATGATTTTTTAAATGCTTGACAATTGCAATATGATGCATTTGTTAGATAATTACAACTTATATTATTTATTGTCTATATACATGTTTTATTTTGTCAATGACATAAATCTTAGTTTTTGATAAAATAAAAATATATAATTACATTTTCGCTTTCCTTTCGATTCTTATTCGCTTTCCTTTCGATTCTCACTCGAATCATATGTCGCTTCCTTCTTCGCTTCTTAGGTCGCTTCCGGTTCGCTCCTTAGGTCACTTTCGAGACGCTTCCTAGGTCACTTTCGAGACGCTTCCGAGACGCTTCTTGGTTCGCTCCTAAATCGTCTCGCGCTTCCTGCTTCCTAAAATTTTAGAAGTGCCTCGCTTCCCGCTCCCGCCTCCTGGACTGGCAACTCTGCTACGAATCAATCAGCATCAAGTTTGGAGGTGATTTGGATTTTTCATGATTTTTTCAACAATTTCTGGGTTTGGAATGAATTTGTGACCACTTTTGAGAAAATCGAGTGGTCTGATTCTATCAGAAGGTTTTGATAGCTTGGGTAAGGTTAGTTGAAGTCGTTTCTGATGATAGATAGTTTGAAAGCGGTTTTGCAATCAGATTTGGTATATTTTGTGTGATTTGGTGAAGTTCTGAGTGTATTTCTAAGAAGTGATAGGCATATTCTTGTGTTGTTGGGTATATAGGGTGGTCTACTTAGTTGCATATTGTGAAGTTTTCGTTGTTTTGATTGTGAATACTGTATGCATCTCTGATTTAGTGTATTGGTACTTGTTTTGGTGTCTTGGGTGTGGATTTCATCTTTGTATTTTGAATCCATTCCATAGCTTTGGTAGTGTGTTGATTTGGGAGTTCACTGTTTCAGTATAGAGGTGTTTGGGACATCATATTCTGCTGCTTGTTTGGTTGTGCTTGTGTTCTTGTGCAGGAGTTTGAATATTTTAGTTTGAGGGTTGAGGAGAGGATGGAGAAAGAAGAGTTTGATTCAGATTTTTCCAACTAAGTTGAGTGGGGCCAACTATAGTTTTTGGCCTGACTTTATGACTGCTGTTGCAGAAGGTAAAGGGCTTGGTGGCTACTTGGATGGGACCATTAGCAAGCCTAAAGAGACAAATAAGGACCACGATAAGCTTGGGTGAATGGAAGAAGAATAATGTTACGGCATGGATTCTAGTGTCTATGAAGCAAAAGATTGCAATAAACATCTCTAAGTATCAACAGGGAAAGGAGTTGTGGAGATATCTAAGGCAAGTGTACAAGCAGGAGAATTGGGCGAGGCAATATGAGTTGATGCAGGAGCTTAGAGCTATGAGGCAAGGGAGCAAGTCCATCCAAGAATAAGATGCAGAAAATTTGAGATGCACTTGCTCTAATGGAAAACTGCAAGGGTGAAAATTATGTAAAATGTGACAAGTGCAAGGACTGTCAGGCGTGTGTAGAAATGAGTGACCAGAATAGAGAAACAGTTTGGCTTATAGAGTTTCTTGTAGCACTTCGCCCTGAGTTTGATGGTGCTAGGAGCGCTATGCTCCATAGGACCTTCTTGCCATCAGTGACACAAGCTCTAATATGAACTTATTGTTGAAGAAACCAAGATGAAATCTCTTGGAATGTGCCCTTCTTCTGTGATGGCAGCCACAAAACAAATAGGCGAATATGGTGGTGTCAATCAAACCTAGAGTGTCCATGAACGATATGAGTGGAGTAAGGTGTCATTATTGCAGGCAGTCGGGGCATATGAAAAGGGCCTGCCCAGTGTTGAGAAAGAAGAATATGAGTGATTGGGAACATTATAGCCTCTAGTATATTGAATGGAGACAGAAATTCTGGGAAGAATGGAGGGTGCGACCTCAGCCATGGTGTCTTCTACTTTTGATGCATAGGCCTCAGTTTAATTCATGCTTGGTCAGTTGCAGCAGCTCCTTGCACAGTCTGCCACCTTCATTTCGTCCACTACTACTGGTACCTTAGATAGTGCTCTTGCAGGTATTTCTAATGTTAGTTTTGTTTGGTTAGATTCAGGGGCATCATGTCGTATGATTGACAATGAGTCTATCTTAACCAATTGTATGCCATGTTGTGTTGTATTTTGGCATTGCAGATGGATCATTTATGACAGTTTCCAAAGTTAGGTTCATTTTTTTTGTCTAACCCTGCCGAAATTTTGAATTCTAGAAGTCTATCCGGTTCCTTCCCTCACTATAAACTTGATTTCTATGGGCCAAATTACCAAATTCAATTATAATGTTGTATTTACTCCTAATCATTGTTTTGTACAGGATTGGCCATCAGGGAAGAAGAATGGGAGTGAGCATAAGCAAGGTCATCTCTACTTCTTAAATTTCTTGGATCAAAGACCTCAGGGTTTAGTTGAGGCTAGTTTTGGTGCAACTGCTTTGAAGTCCTCTATGTTATTGCATCTTTGTCTAGGTCATGTGTCAAAGTCTAGGTTAAAGTATAGGTCATCATCCGAGGTACTTGGCAATTGTAAATATGGGGTGTTTGATGATGTAGGGTGTAGTCGGAGTTGTAGGCTTGCCAAGGGTCATGCTCTCATGGTTGGTAAGATGAGACCAACAATCGAATCTTCAAATGATACACACCAAAGATCTCTCACAAGAACCATGAAGGTTCATAAACAATATACACTCACAAGAACCAGTAGGGTTCATACAATATACCCAAAAAAGGGTATGCAAAGCAATAGGAAATATATAATCTTTATTCAATGGGAAACACCCTTACAAAACGCATACATAACAAAGGGGAACAGCCCCATATTTATAATACATAAAGAGGAGCTCAAGAGGGATAAATTGGGAGTCCAACGACTCTCTGACTTTGGTCAAAAAGTAAAGAGTCTAGAAATGTCCAAAAATAAAAAATAAAACTAACCTAACTAGTTTTTAACTAGAATACATAACTAAAGTAAAAAAACTAAAAAGAATTACATATGATATTACATTATGATATTACATTATGATATTACAGTTTTCTTTAACACTCCTCACAAACTTACGATTGAATAACCAAAAGTTTGTTCAAGAGAAAGTGAAATCGAGGAGCAACGAGAGGTTTGGTAAAAAAATTTGTCAGTTGATATTCTGAGAAAACATAAGGAAGATCAATAATGCCATGTGACAATCCATTTCAATATGCTTGGTGTGTTCGTGGAATATCCGGTTGCTGGCAATATAAATAGAACTTTTGTTGTCGCAACATAGTCTTGATGCTCCTTTACTTTTAACACCCATGTCATAAAGCAAGTGCCCTAGTCAGACTACTTTCGTAGTGATTGTATTCATCGCCTTATACTCGGCTTCAGTTGACGAGAGAAAGACTTTTTGTTGTTTTTTTCACATCCATGAAATCAATGATTCAAACTCCGCCAGTGTATAACTGTTTAGTTATACACTGCCCGTCCCAAGACCGGAAAAAGGAGGGTTGCGGTAGGCCAGTGACAGCCAGCATAAAAACTTCGTCATACCCTATGAATATGAACCAATATGAGAATTTCGTTGGGGCGTTCCCTACTGAGCGACGCGTTGTACTCTATAGGCCCGGAGGCAGTGATAAATGGGCAAGGGTTGCTAGGTCGTCGCCCAGAAGCGACGCGTCACACCGGCGCCCGAGTGTGGTGTCAAATAGGCAAGGGTTCCCTCACTTTGTTGGACGGGTGGGGGTAAAGAAGTTAGTCCAAGACCATAAAATTAGGCTAGCCACTTGGAACATAGGATCTTTAACTGGTAAGTTGGTAGAGTTAGTAGATGTTATGTGTAGGAGAAAGATTGATATTTTATGTCTACAAGAGACCAAATGGGTAGGGGAGAAAGCAAAAGTGATAGAACCTTGGGGATATAAGATTTGGTATACAGGAATAAATAGGAATAGGAATGGAATAGGGATTGTTATTAGTCGTGAGTTTATAGATAATGTAGTTGAGGTTCGTAGGAAGGGTGATAGGATTTTACTTATTAAATTAGTATTAGGTACGGATATTATTAATATTATTAGTGTTTATGCACCTCAAGTAGGTTTAGATGATTCCATTAAGCATCAATTTTGGAAAGATTTAGATGGAGTAGTACAAGGGATATCTTATGGAGAAAAGCTTTTCATCGGCGGTGACCTTAATGGACATGTAGGCATTAGTAGGGATGGTTTTGAAAGTATCCATGGAGGTCATGGTATAGGAGAAAGAAACGAAAGTGGAGAAAGGATTTTAGATTTTGGTTTGTCCTATGATATGATCTTAGCTAACACTTGGTTTAGGAAGAGGGAGTCTCACCTAGTAACGTTTAAAAGTGGGCTTAATACGAGTCAGATAGATTTTTTCCTACTTAGAAAGAGAGATAGGGGTTGTTGCATCGATTGTAAGGTTATACCGGGAAAAAGTGTAGCTACACAACATAGAATCTTAATTTTAGATCTTAGAATTAGACAATGCCGCAAAAGGCATAGACATAGGATAAATCCTAGAATTAAGTGGTGGGCACTAAAAGGAGCTAAACAAGGAATGTTTGTAGAGCAGGTAGTTAAGGAAGCTGATTGGTGTCTCGAGGAGGATTCAGAATCAATGTGGAATAAGATAGCGGGTGGCATGAGAAAGGTGGCTAAGAAGGTATTGGGTGAGTCTAAAGGCGGTGCACCGCTAGGTAAGGATACGTCATGGTGGAACGAGGATGTCAAATTAGCTATTAAGGTTAAAAGAGAGTGTTATAGAAATCTAAGTAAGAGTCGTGATAATGAGAATTTGGAGAAGTATATGATAGCAAAGAAAGAAGCTAAAAAAGTAGTTCGAAATGCGAGGGATAAGGTATATAAGGAGGTTTATGACAAGTTGGATACCAAAGAGGGCGAGAAGGATATTTATAAGCTTGCAAAGATGAGAGATAGGAAATTGAGGGATCTAGGTTTGGTTAGATGTATCAAAGATGAAACGCAAAGGGTTTTAGTCAAAGATGAGGAGATTAAGGAGAGATGGAGAGATTATTTTGATAAGCTATTTAATGGAAGTCATGCTCAGGATCTTGGAGACTTCTTCATTCCTTTTCATGAGATAAATCGTGACTTCATGCGCAAGATTCAAAAGAAAGAAATTGCAGAGGCTTTGAAGAAAATGAAATCAAGAAGGGCAGTTGGCCCAGATGGTATACCTATCGAGGCTTGGAAATGCTTGGGAGAGAAAGGTTTAGAATGATTGACAAATCTTTTTAACAAGATGTGGCGGACAAATAAGATGCCTAATGAGTGGAGGAAGAGTACTTTGGTGCCTCTATATAAGAATAAGGGTGATATACAAGATTGCACAAACTATCGTGGTATAAAACTCATGAGTCATACTATGAAACTTTGGGAGAGGGTGATTGAGTCTAGGTTGAGGAAGGTTGTCATGATATCGGAGAATCAATATGGTTTTATGCCTGGAAGATCAACTATGGAAGCTATTCATCTCCTTAGACAACTTATTGAGAGATATAGAGAGAGGAACAAAGATTTGCATATGGTTTTTATTTATTTGGAGAAGGCATACGATAGAGTACCTTGGGACGTTCTCTGGTGGACAATGATGAAGAAAGGTGTTTCTCTCAAGTACATTAGTATAATTAAAGATATGTATGAAGGAGTAGTAACCAATGTTCGCACTTGTGGAGGGGTGACAACCAATTTTCCTATAATGGTTGGGTTACATCAAGGATCTGCTTTAAGCCCTTTTCTATTTGCTATAGTGATGGATGAGCTTACGAGATCAATTCAAGAAAATGTGCAGTGGTGTATGTTGTTTGCTGATGATATTGTTTTGATTGATGAGTCGAGAGTTGGGGTTAATGCTAAGTTAGAATTATGGAGACAAACATTGGAAGCAAGAGGTTTTAAGTTAAGTAAAAGTAAGACAGAATATATGGAATGTCGGTTTAGTAAGCAACGAAGTAGTGATGGGAGTGTAGTGAAGCTTGGTGAGCAAGAAATACAGGTGGATGATTGTTTCAAATATTTGGGATCTATCATTCAAAAGAATGGAGAAATTGATGGAGATGTAAATCATAGGATAAAGGTTGGGTGGATGAAATGGAAAAGTGCAACTGGAGTCTTGTGTGATCGTAGAATGCCATTGCGGTTGAAGGGAAAGTTTTATAGGACGACTATTAGGCCTGCTTTACTATATGGTACGGAATGTTGGGCGGCCAAGATAAATCATATTCAAAAAATGAGTGTAGCTGAGATGTGTATGCTTAGATGGATGTGTGGAAATACAATAAAAGATAAGATTCGGAACGAGGAGATACGTAAGAAGGTAGGCGTTGCACCCATTGAAAATAAGATGAGAGAGAATCGTTTACGGTGGTTTGGACATATTCGGCGAAGGCCTAATGATGCTCCAGTTAGAAGGATGGAGAAATGGGAAAATATATTAGTTAAAAGAGGTCGGGTAGGCCTAGGAAGACTTGGATGGAGATGATAGGAAAGGATATAAATGCTTTGAACCTCACCATGAACATGGCATTGGATAGAAATGATTGGAGGAGAAGAATTCATGTGGAAGACCCAGAATGATTTTCTTTTTTGGTTCATATCGCCGACCCCAATTGTTTTGGGACGAAGGCGTAGTTGTTGTTGTTGTTGTTGTTGCATGAAATCAATGATTCACCTAAAAATACATAAAAACCAGTAGTCGAGTGTCGATCATTGAGATCACCTCCCTGATTTGCATCAGTATAACCAATTAAATCTAAGGAAAAAGAAACAGATAAAAAGAGTCCTCTAAAAATAAAAGTTTTAATATATCTAATAATGTGTAAAACAACTCTCATATGAACAGTGGTAGGAGCATGCTGAAATTGACTTGTTGTGTGGACGGCATATGCAATGCCGGGTCTTGTAATAGAGAGATAAGACAGTGCCCCGACAAGTTGTCTATAAGGTGTTGGAGTTTCAAGTGGTTCTTTATCATCAATCTTCATTTTGATGTTCACAACTTCAGGAGTGTCAACAATATCCAAAGCAAATTTAGACCGAGTTAGCAAATAGCCTCTAGAAGAATAAGCAACTTCTATACCAAGAAAGAATTTTAAGAAACCCAAATCACTCGTTTAAAGATGTGTTTTGAGAATTTTTTTAATGTTGTCAACTCCCTGCTTATCACTTCCATTGAGATTATGTCGTCTACATAGAGAAAAAGAATGATAATACCTACATTACAATTCTTAACAAACAAAGTTGTAACAGTAAGACAAGATTGAAAACCAAAATCAATCATAACTCGACTAAATTTATCATACCAAGCTTTTGGGGCTTGTTTAAGCTCATATAAAGCCTTATTTAATCGAAGAGTCGTTCCTTTTGAAATATTAATGACAAGTGGTGGTTCCATATATTCTTCTTCAGCTAGATTTTCATTAAGAAATGCATTTTTAACATCTGTTCGATATATATGTTATTTTTTTGAAGACGCTAGAGCTATCAAGATCCTAATTGTGGTCATTCTAGCAACTGGAGCAAAAGTTTCTTCATAGTCTATTCCATATTCTTAGGAATAGTTTTTGGCAACTAATCGAGTTTTAAACCTTTAAAGAGTGTCGTCACTCTTGGTTTTAACTTTATACACCCATCGACAACCTATAGGCTTTTTACCTAATGGAATATCTTGAATAGTCTGAGTATATGTACTAAATCTGGAATTTCAGATGACAAGAAGGTGGAGACTCAAATGATCAATGCTAAATTAAGACAGGAGGATGGGGTTCTCTTAGAAAATCTCATACCCTATAGGCGGCTCATTGGTTCTCTCACGTATTTGTCTATTACCAGACCAGATATTGCGCATGTTGTTCACTCTGTTATCCAGTTTCAGCATGCTCTTACAACTGTGCATATGAGTCATTTTATGAATCGTCAGATACATCAAAAATGTCATCACTAAAGGGTTATTTTTATCATCATCATCTTCATTAAATTTACTTGCTTATACTGATGCTGAATAGGAAGGTAACCCTAATGACAAAATCTCAACTACTGATTTTTGTGTTTCTTAGGAGATTCTTTAATTACCAGGAGATGTAAGAAGCAACAAAAAGTCTCAATGTCCTCTACTGAAGTTGAATACAGGGCTATGGCAACTATTACAATGGAACTTGTTTGGATACGAAGTTTTCTCAAAGATATGGGCGTAAACATCTCTGGTCCTTCGAAATTGTGTTGTGACAACAAAAGTGCAATTTATATCGCCAACAATCGCATCTTCCATGAGTGCACTAAGCACATAGAGATGGATTGCCACTTTGTTCGTGATGAATATTTGAGAGGAACAATTACCTTGTCATATGTCACATTAGAATATCAATCGACGGACTTCTTCACTAAAGTCATTCCTGCTCCCCGCTTTATTTTCCTACTTAGCAAACTTTCGGTCATCTCCTCGTAAAGTTTGAGGGGAGGTGTTAAAATACATGTACTCACATATATATATATATATGTGTGTGTGTGTGTGTGAAATACCCAATAGGGGTATTTTCATCATTTACATAATTGTTTCTAGAAACAACTATTTTTAATACTTAGGATATTTTAGATTTTATTTTTTTAAATACTTTTTTTGTACTACATTAGGGGTCCCACCATGTAGTCGTTGAGACCCCCAACGGTCATAAATACGACCATTGGGGGCTCCCAACGACAACATGTGAGAGCCCCCAATGGCTCTCACTTTTCCCACTTCTTTTTGTATAAATAGAAGTGTGCTCCCCATGTATTCTTTAAGCCTTAGAGCTCCTCTCTAATAAATCTTTTATTATTTTTATGTGTTGCCTTTTAAAAGCTTGTTGTATTGTTCGACAGTGGACTTCTCTCTTATTCTCTCTCTTGTATTTGTCCATTATAGGACATTGTGAATGTTTTAAGCATTCTTTGTATTTCCGCATACTTCATTACAAATATATATATATATGAACAATGTTATGATCCTGTGAGTAAAAAGATTTGGACTTCTAGACCTGGAATTTTTAGAGCATGTATTGTATTATAAGAACATGCAGCTAGAAAGCCATGAGCCCATCTTCTCTTTCCGAATACACTTTCATGCATACCCTAAAGTAGAATAAGAGAATAAGATGATAACCTATAGTATAAGACCTTTAGATGTACCCAGCTGATCCTTTCTTGAGAAGTATGATCAGGTAGAAGAGGATCTTTCTCAACCAAGTCCCAATATGTCTTAGGCCGATCCAAATGCTCAAGCAATGGAACCTCCTAGATACAAGTACATAGGACCTCTTGTTCTTTTGTTCCTCTTATGTATTTTGTTTAATATGAATCCTTTTCTGTTACTCATCACACTTACTTAGCCTTAATTTATTCCTATCATGAGTCAAAATCATATATTAAAGTTGTCATGTAACCTAAATGGCAACAAGCCATGAGTCAAGGGCTAAATGCATTAGAGAGGATGAACGCATGGGAGTTGGTCAAGCTACCAAGTAGCAAGAATGTAGTCAGTTGCAAGTGGGTGTTCAAAATTAAGACAAAGGCATATAGAATAATAGAAAGATATAAAGCTGGCTTGGTGGCCAAATGGTATAGTCAACAATATGGGATTAGATTTTGTAGAGACCTTTTGCTTTGTTGGCCCATATGAACATTTGGACTCTTCTTACAGTAGCCTTAGTCAGACGGTGGAATTTATGGCAGCTAGATGTTAAGAATGTCTTCTTGAATTATGACTTGGAGGAAGAGGTGTATATGGAATTGCCTAGGTGTATCAAATAATTAAGGTAGAATATGCACGTTAAGAAGAGCATTATATGGTTTGAAACAAGTGTCTCGTGCATGGTTTGATAAATTCAGCTCAATAATCAAGAATTTGAGGTTCAAACAAAGCTATCATAATCGTGTCTTGTTTGTGACATCATCTAGTAAGAGTCAGTGTTTTCTCTTACTTTATATGTGAAAAGATATCACGGTTGGGTTTGGATCTCAGGATCCAGACCTAACCCGGTTTTAATTTAACACATGTTCATTAATGGCATAATGTAATTTTATGTTATTATGTAATGGGTATTTACGTACCCTAATAGTTGTATCAGCATATATTTAAATGTAAGCCAATACCGCAAACCCTAATTGGGTTTTCTGCAGCCACCGACGCCTCTTGCTCTCTCTACTCTTCCTCTTGTGAAAACGGTGGAGTACCATTTTCTAACATGGTATCAGAGCTTCAGATCCTTCCTTGAAGATTGTGTTCTCCTATGAGCATTCAGTCCAGCCCCTTAACCCTCTTCTAAGGTATTTTTCTCTTGGTTTGTATTGCTTCTTCTTTTCTTCCACAATCCAAAATATTTGATTCCTTCTTCTGTTCATTCCTCCTAATAATCATTGTTCTTTCTTTCATAGTGTTGCATCCAATTTCTTTCATTCAATAACCTAATCACGCAATATCAAAACTCTTGTTTGCGTGATTTCAAAGATTGAAATCACGTCAAACTCATTCTTTTCTTTCTGCATATTGACGTCAGAACTGAATTTGACCTGAACACGATCTGTGTTCTGTCTTGACTGATTAACGGTACATTATCTTCCTCTCTACTTTGGATGTTTTCCCATTTAGAAACAGACCACGTTAAAGAAAACACGTTATGTTCATATTAACGTGTTTTCTTACCAATTGAATCCTTACTTTCCTTTAGAGCAGTTTGTTTACTGCATATTCTGTTTTTTCTGCCTCAGGTCTGCAGGTTATTACTAGAAAAAAAAGGCAGCCGAATTTTCTGAAATTCAGTCATTTGTTCTAAATTCTTATTTTGTTTGCTCTAAAGTGACCCCTCTTTCTAACCTCTTAATCCTCCTCGTTTTTTGCTTTCCATTGACTATGGATTTCTTTTCTTCTTCACAATCTAGCCTTTCTTCTAACTTTCTCAGTTAGCTTGTGTCTGAAAAAATGAATAATTCCAATTTTTTAACTTGGAAGAGACAAATCATCTCATTTATAAGGAGTCAGGATTTTTCTGGACATCTAGATAGCTTTGTTCCTGTTCCTCCAAAGTTCGTATCACAAGAAGGCAAGAATGGGGAGGGTGACACTTTCATTACCTTTGTTAGAAATCCAGAGTACGTATCCTGGATGAAGCGAGACCAGGCTTTGGTTGCCTACATCACTTCCACCCTGTCACAGGAGGTGCTTGTGGCAATCCCAGATGACTGCTCAGCTATGCAGTTATGGCATCGCCTTGTTCAGACATATTCTCAAGTTTCTCAGGCTAGAATATTATTTTTAAAGAAAGAGTTTCAAATGTTGAGGAAGGACCCCATGGTTGGGTACTTAAACAAAATGAAGAGTATCACAGATCAGTTGGTCATCGTGGGTTGCGCGGTCAATGACAAAGATATGGTGCAGCAGACTTTGAGCAGGCTGGGAGCCGATTATCACATGATGGTTACTTCTTTGTTGTGTTTTGTCAAACTTACCTACATTTGAAGACCTTCGTGTTAAGCGCTTACAGTATGAGATGACCTTGAAGGGATTTTCTGAAGGTATTCACAACCCCATTGGAGCACACGATGTTCTTGCCACAGGGGTTACTTATGGTCGAGGACGTGGCAGGTATGAATCTCACAAAAGGGGAGGTCAAGAGAAGAATAGACAAGGAGCCCATGGAATATTACCTACTCCCAGTGTGCCTCCTAATCTACAAAGGCAAAGGACAATACCTACCTGTTTTCTCTGCAACAAAAGGGGGCACATCAAAGAAAATTGTTGGCATAACCCGCAAAACAGAGGAAAATAATTGGAGACAAGAAAGAGAACTGATACATTGCAGAATACTGGAGCAATCAAAGAGTTGTTATTGTTTGCCTTGGCTGAACTGAACATCAAACAGAATGATCAAGGTACTTAATATGTTGATTCTGGTGCAGCCACTCATGTCACTGGTGATGTTGGTAAGCTCCTAAATCTTGTTCCTTATGTTGATAGAAATACTATTGTCATTGGAGATGGGTCTCATCACCATATTTCAGACATTGAAAATTTTGTCATTCCTATGTCCAACTCTTCCCTTACTCTTTCAAATGTCATTCATGCTCCTAATATTCAGAAAAATATTGTTTCAGTCTCAAAGTTTGTCGATGACATTAATGCCTCAGTTGAGTTTACTCCTTTTTCTGTTCATGTTAAGGGCCTTCACACGAGGGAAACGTCCGCTGAAGGAAAACGACAAGGGAATATGTACGTGTTCCAAGAGAATCCTTCCTCTCGTGTTCAACACTTGAAGTTCACCACATCATCTTCAGCTTCTTCATTTTCCCCTGATAGTGTTCTTAATATTTCTGAATGTATTGAACTGAATCTTTGGCATGGTCGTCTGGGTCATTGTAGTAATCGTTTTATTGATAAGCTTGTTTCAAGCAGTCTTATTCCCAAGTCAAGTCTGAATTTAAGTGCCGATAATACAAAACGTTCTAGTTGTCTTCAGTGTAAGAGTCATGTTCTTTCATTTCATTCCATTAATAAAAGAGCTTCAAGACCAATTGAAATTATATGTTCTAATGTTTGGGGTCTGGCTCCAGTTCCTTCCATGTCTGGCACTAGATATTATCTCATCTTTGTTGATAGCTATTCTCGATATACATGGATCTTCTTTATGAAAAGTAAATCTAAAACCTTCAAATTGTTTCAGAATTTTCAATCATTTGTTCGAAATAAATTCTCTAAAAAAATTACTTGTTTCCAATGTGATGGAGGGGATGAGTTCTCTTTAAATGACTTTATTAATTTCCTTCAGACAAATGGAATAAGTAGGCAGGTGTCTTGCCCTCGTACCCCTCAACAGAATGGAATTGCTGAAAGAAAGCATCGCCATATTGTCGAAAGTGCAATGAGTATGATGCATGATAGTAATCTTCCAGTTACCTTCTGAGCAGAGGCCTTTCATACAGCAGTCTACGTCATAAATATCTTGGAAAGCAAATCACAATATTTCTCTTTGCACGGTGTACATCCAAATTATCATGATTTGTGTGTATTTGGGTGTGTATGTTATGCTCATGTTGACAGTTCAATGCAACACAAGTTTCAGGATAAGGCCTTACAGTGCAAATTTATGGGATACGCTGATGATTACAAAAGATACAAATGCTATGATCCCATGAGCAAGTGCATCAAGATATCTAAAAATGTTGTGTTTGATGAATCCAATTTTGGTCATAATGTTGACACTCATCCTGAAGTTAAATTTATCACCCTTGGTTGACCTCAGATCTCTTTTCTAGTATTGACGGTGTTTGTTCTTCAGACTGTAATCAAAGAGATGAGGGAAACGTGTCTACTGCTACGCAAAGAACTCAAGAAAGTGTGATCTCTGAACCATCATTAGCCCCCGAAAGGTATAAAGGCATTGTTTACTCTCGATGTGAGAAGGAGATATTCCCCAGCTCTAGTCAGGAGTTGGACTCTCCTTCTGCTTCCGTTCAATCCCCTATCCACATAAGGTCTACCAGGCCTCAGCATCCTATTGATAGGTGGGTTAGTTATGAGAACTTCTCAATGGATTTTCAACTTTTCTTAATCTCTCTGGGAAAGAAGGATCAACCCACCACATTTTATCAAGCAATAAATTCTAAAAGATGGATTGAAGCTATGAACCAAGAAATGGAGGCCCTTCATAAATATGGCACTTGGGATATTGTTCCCAGACCACACAATTAGTTGGGTCAAAGTGGTTGTACAAGATAAAGTATAATCTGGATGGTACTATCGAGCGATACAAAGCTAGACTGGTTGCCAAAGGTTTCACACAGGAGCAAGGACAAGACTATGACAAGACGTTCTGTCCAATGGTGAAAATGGACACTATCAAAGTCATACTATCTTTGGTCGTTGAGCACCAGTGGACCCTCAGCCAACTAGATGTGAAAAATGTGTTTCTGCATGGAACTTTGAAGGAGGAAGTATACATGGAGCAGCCCACTAGGCATGTAGAAGAGAACTCCAAAGAATACGCGTGAAATTAAAAAGAGCTATATATGGCTTGAAGCAGGCTTCTCGATCTTGGTTTGATAGTTTCTCTCTTGAAGTGGAAAAATATGGTTTTAGTCGGTCTCTTCTTGATCATTTCCTTTTCATATTCAAATGTAAAGATATAGTTACCCTGTTATTGATATATGTTGATGACATTATCATTACAGGTAACTCTAATGAACATATTGATCAGGTTAAAGAACTCTTGAATCATAGATTCAAGATGAAGGATCTTGGTAAACTGCAATATTTTCTTGGAGTAGAAGTTGATAGGACTACTGAAGGTACTTCATCAGAAACTCAGTGCATAAGATGGAGATTTGTATGAGGATCCTACAGGATATCGCAGGATAGTAGGAATGCTTTAGTATCTTACCTTCACTCGACTTGATATTGTCTATTATGTCAATCAGGTATCTCAGTTCATGCATCAACCGCATATTGGGCATATGAAAGTTGTGAAACACATTCTTCGATATTTGAAGGAAAATATTGGAGATGGTCTTGTGTACAGAAAGAGTATGGATGGCTATCACATGCATAAACTTCTTACTTATACAGATGCAGATTGGGCAGGAGGTCCAGATGAGCGCAGGTTAGTCTCAGGATACTGTGTTTTCATTGGCCTAAATCTTGTCTCCTAGAGCAGTAGGAAACAAAAGGTCGTAGCAAAGTCGAGCACAGAAGCTGAATATAGATCAATGGCAGTTGTTACAGTCGAAGTAACATGGATCAGGCACCTGTTGACAGAAGTAGGAGAGTCAATTTCTAAATGTATTCTATTGTGTGACAATCAAAGTGCCATCAACATGTCATTTAATCCCATCTATCACAGTCATGCCAAGCACATTGAAATCGATCAACATTTTGTACGACAAAAGGTTGAAGAGAAGGAAATTGAATCAGAATTCATTCAGATTGTTGATCAAGTTGTTGATTTGTTTACAAAGGGGCTTATCAAAGACAGGTTCTGGATGTTGAAGGGCAAGTTGTTCATGGTTCAAAACCATGTACAACTTGAGGGAGGGTGAAAAGATATCACGGTTGGGTTTGGATCTCAGGATCCAGACCCAACCCGGTTTTAATTTAACACATGTTCTTTAATGTCATTAATGGCATAATGTAATTTTATGTTATTATGTAATGGGTATTTTCGTACCCTAATAGTTGTATCAGCATGTATTTAAATGTAAGCCAATACCGCAGACCCTAATTGGGTTTTCTGCAGCCACCGACGCCTCTCTCTCCCTACTCCTCTTCCCCTTATGAAAACGATAGAGTACCATTTTCTAACAATATGGATGTGTCGAAGATGATATGAGAAAGTAAAGCTCAAACTTGCATAATGCTTTGAAATGAAAGATTTGGGAAAGTTGAAATACTTTTTGGGGCTTGAGGTAGCTTATCTAAGAGAGGATACTCATTGACGCAAGACAAGTATGAAGCAAATTTAATCAGCAAAGCAAGGTTAACTGATAATAAGAAACAATTGGACATCCCATGGAGGCAAATTGCAAGTTAAAGCACTCAATTGCAAAGCTTCTCGTGGATCCTATTGTATATAGGCAACTAGTCGAGAGCTTGATTTACTTGACCATCTCTAGACCTGATATCACCTTTGTAGTTCACATGGTGAGTCAGTTTATAAGTGCTCCTAGATCCAGACATCTTGGTGTAGTGTTGTACACTATCAGATATACCAAAGGCAGTATGAATTATGCAGTATTTTTGTCATCATATGCAACACTTGAGTTGAGAACTTATTGTGATGCAGATTTTGGAAGGGCCTCTCAAGATCATCATTCTACTAGAGCATTCTATGTATTTCTTGGAGATTCATAAATTCCAAAAAAGCATGAAGCAACAAAGAGTTGCTCTTTCTACTACAGAGGCTCAGTATAAGGCTGTCCTAAGTTACAGCTGAGATTATGTAGTTACAGTGGTTGCTTAGAAGATATGGGGGTTAAAGTGAGTGAGAGTAGTCCACTTCATTGTGACAATCAAAGTGCAATTCAGATAAGAAGTTTCACGAAAAGAGAAGCATATTGAAATTGATTGTCATTTCACCCGAAAAGCCTACCAGGAAGGAGTTATCTCATTGATATATGTTGTGATAGCTCATCAGATTGCAGATTGCAGATTGCAGATTGCAGATTGCTTCATCAAGTGTTTAGTTTTTAAAACCTTTCAGACATTCCTTTTTAAGCTTGGTATAATTGTATTCACATCATCTCAAGCTTGAGGGGTAGTGTTAAGAAATACATTGTACAATATGTGTTTTATGTATTGTTGTGATACTCTCATGTGTGTATATCATTATTTTTGCAGGTATTTAAGTAAAGTAGCTATAGGTGCATAGTCAAAGATGTTTGTCCTGTAGTGAGGGTAGGGTGGTCAACTGACTCAACTCCCATATAGTGATGTATTCTCCATGTTTCTTGTTAATGAAGCTACTTGTTCTCTACCTTCTTTTGTGCCTCTTTCCTTCTTCTTGGCCTTTAATGAAATCCCTTGCATGTTAATATCCAAAACACTCATTCCTTTCTATTGACAGATTTGAAAACTTTCACAGAAATTTCATTACTCACAAATAAAGCATAGATGGATCCCATCACCAGAACACCCATTCCTTTCTATCAATAGAAAGCTCTACAAGAAGAAACAAGTGTGGAAGGTAGGTCTATATAGGGAAAAGGTGTGAGGCTCTTTGTGAAGAAGGAAAGACAGGAAGCCTGACAATTTTGAATGGTGGCAGATGGTGCTTGGAGCATTTGGAGGCCTTTTGAGGGCCACTTTCACAGAATACTGACAGCAAGGGAAAAGGCAGCTTGTGCTTCTCTCAAAGGACTTGATTCTTTGTTCTCTACATGTCATGTGTGTGTGTCTATTTGTGAGATTCAAACATAGCATCTTCTGATTGCTGCAATAGTTTCAGTACCATTCCACCTGAAACTTGAATATAAAGGAAATAACAAACAAAGATCCACCTTTTATTTCTGGATCAAACATGTAGTCACTAGTAAATGTAGTCTCAGTGAAAAGGCAAGAGAAAGAAAAGAATGCTTCATGATAATCAACCAAGTGACGGAGGTATCCTATTCCTTATCACCTCGTTGACTGAGGCTATAGATTTTGTTTTAAATCGGGGTAAAGAAGTGTGGTAGTAAAGAAATGAACATGTTGCAAATTAGAGCTTTGTTTCCAGTTTCACAGAAACAAATTGTACCATAAGAATTCTAAAGAAATATGATTTATTTTTTAATTCTCCTAAGAAACTTCATCACCAAGGAAATGCTGACTGATATTAGTAAACTCACAAGCATAGAATGAAAATAACAACACAGACACAACAAATAAAATTTATAAGAAAGGTAACTTAACTATTTCACATGTAACCAACATACACAGGCCACAGTTCTGCCAATACTATAACCTTATTAGAAAGTTGAGGATGCACCATGAAGCACAGGATATGCAAAAATGCCAAAATAAAAGGCCAGAGAACAAGAAGCATCATATTTTGCAGTAGTTCCAGCCTAAATGCAGGTGAAAGGGGTTTAAAGAGTAAAATTGGTCATGATGGTAACAACTCACATTTGCAATGGAGCAAAAAACCTCCACATCCTCTTCAGTACCCATATGGAAAATTTAAATGAATGGTGAAACAACTCCTTTCCATACTAACACATGAATCATACGGCAGTTCAAATTTGTCAATCACTTCAAACAATTTACACTGTAATGGTTATGCACTAAGAAAGTTTTTATTCCATCTTACTTGATGGCTACAAAGATGTTTTTTGTGCTCAAAAACTCCACATCAATATATATATATATATATATATATATATATATATATATGTATAATGAAATCCCTTGGGAGCGACTTAGCAATAACTCTGGTCAGGCACAAACCAAGACAGCCAATAACTCTGGTCAGGCACAACCCAAGACAGCCATAATGTGGGTCTAGTTACATTGCAAACTTAGCAAGTCATACAAAACCATAATGATGCCTGTCAATTTGTTGCATTAGTCCTGCTATTGACAAACATTAACCAAAGTGATTTGTAAGATCACAGTTTCAGCTTTCTAAGTAGGTTTACCATCACAAGCTAAAATAGGCAAGCCTCAAGTGACTATAGCAATGCCGTATTGAGACTAGTTAGTGCCTCTGTAATCCAAACACAAATATACTGGCGATGAATTCATTGACATATGAGAGAGAGAATTCTTAAAATTCTCTACAATAAAAATTATAGGCACTGATATTCCCTATATTTTGAAAATATCGTGATATTAATGGCATTTCAAGGTAAAGCCGATGATATCATCAAAATATCTCCAGAATACACAATATCTCGATATTTTTGAAAAAAATATTTTTTTATATATTAAAACTACTTTTTCAAGTTATTTTTTCTTTTGTATTTTAAAATTTTCAAACTTGTTTTTTGATATTCTTGGAAGAAAAATAATACAAAACCTATTATTTGCTTATCTTTCTTATTGTTCTTCATATTTTTCAATTTATAAAACTTCTGAGATTTGCTTAAGAAAACCACTTTCCAAAAAAAACAACTGAGAAAAATCCTCCGCAAGAAATTGCCGAGAACGATACTGGCGACTATGGTAAAAATTCATAACAGTAATATGTGTTTATAATATCCAATGAGAATGTGGAACGAGCCAGTATACATGAAAATCTCAGCCGAAAGTAAGGCAAATATATTATACTTCTACATTATGCCAATTACACGATCATGCACCAGAATCACCCTTTCTAGATTTTGTCAAAACCAATTTGTAAGTTGAATTATGCCTCATCACTATCAGTGAAATGTCCAAGTGAACTTCAGGCAGGCAGGCAGAAATTTCAAATCTTTTAAATAAATGAATTACTACCTGAAAAATAAGTCCAGCAGTTCCATTCCAGTTCGGTCTACAAGGCCGACTAAATTCAATGCCAGCAGTTACTCGGCCAATTGTTATTCCACCGTGTTCGGATTGGTTCCCATGAATAAGGGTCCCCGGAGTCTTTGAGTTCTACATTGAAGGAAGATCAGAAAGGGATTGTGTTACATGACCTAAATTCATGGCTTTTAACCAATGTATGTATCAAACCACAAACAATTTGTCGTTACCTGGATCATGATTGATCTGGATGTCCTCTTGTCATCTCCTTCAATCCATGGATCTGTGTAATTTATGCGGAATATAGAATCAATCTGTCCTCTCTCCAGTGATACATTCAGTTTCTGATTGCGTCCAAACAAATTTCTGTGTGAATATGCAAAGCTGCAATCAACATGAGACTGAAGTTAATATACAAGAAATCAGGTAAAAATTATCAAATTGCTTGGCATTTTATGGTTGAAAAGCAAAAAGTATCAAACAAAATTAGCTTTGTAAGAATTTTTCAAACATAATACATAATACATGAATCACAACCAAAGAACTCTTGGGACATGATCAAGTAGAATTCCCCAAAGAAATTTTAACATTCATTTCTGAAGATGTTGCATGGTATACAGACAGGCCCACAACATACAATATTTTCAGCCCTACCCCTCCCTTCAAAAAGATCATGTTTTCCTAAAGTGAAAAAAACAAACACAAAAGGAAAATGATACAGAGACTTGTAACTCTGGAAACACATGGATTACCTTCCAATTAATCCAGAAAGGGGTCCTCCTGTTATCCTGCAAATAGAAAGCAATACTAAAGTAAATATTAACACGTAGCAAGTGACAATTGAGCACATGCATTCCATTGGCATTAAAGAGTAACTGTAACACCTGTGAATTTTTCTATAATTCTGACATAAATAAAAATGAAATTTTGATTTAAATACGGTCTGAATCCTTATTTGTGTGTATATTTTTATATTAGAATATAATTTGCATTTGGGTCGGATCTCGAATAGTATCTGACCCAATCGATGTCTCTAAATTCTGGCACGATCTGATACTGTATCTCAGAAATTGGATCTCTGATATTGTATCTCAGAAATTCGATCTTTAATATTGGGTCTTAGTTCAAATATGGATTTCAGAAATTTTAAATGGACTCTGGATCCTCATTGGGTTGATCCAATTACATGTGTTAAAAAAAAAAACCAAGTAGGGTGGGACGTCCCCCACCTACTTGATATATATATATATATATATATATATATATATATATATATATATATATATATATATATATATATATATATATATATATATATTGAGAGAGAGAATAATAAGTAAATGGTAAATGAGTTAAAGTAAATCCTAATTAACTACAGGATTATTAACTAGAATAATAAGTAATTGGCTCTCAAAGATTGGATCTCAGAAATTGGATCTCCGATATTGGATCTCAGAAATTGGATCTTTAATATTGGGTCTTGATAGTCCAAATCAGAGTTACCGGAAGCGCCTAGGGTAATGCGGAAGCGTGCTTCCCCGATACGCGCTTCGAAAGCGCGAAATGTCGCGCTTCCGAAACGCGTTGGGAAGTGTCCCCCTTTTTTGGGAAGCGTGCTTCCCTTTTATGGGAAGTGTGCTACCCTTTTATGGGAAGCGCGCTTCCCCCACACTTTCCCCTCGCTTCCCCATTTTTTCATTTTTTTCGCTTCCCCCTCGCTTCTGGTTCGCTTCCTAGGTCGCTTTCGAGACGGTTCGTAATTTTCTTCTAAGTGGTCCCACACTTCCCCGCTTCCTACATTTTTGAAAGTGCCTCGCTTCCTGCTCCCGCTTCCCGTATCGCTTCCTGCTCCCTCAACTGGCAACTCTGGTCCAAATATGGATTTAAGAAATTTTAAATGGACTTTGGATCCTCATTGGGTTGATCCAATTACATGTGTTAAAAAAATAACAGGTAGGGTGGGACATCCACCACCTACTTGATATATATATAATTAAATAGAATAATAAATAAATGGTAAATGAGTTAAAATAAATCCTAATTAACTAGAGGATTACTAAAATTAAAAAAGGAGATGTTAAAAGATAAAAGGTTAAGTTAGAAAAAAATTACCCTTTTGCGTTTTAAGTGGTTAGTTATGTTTGGAAGAAAAAAAAAGGTAAGATAAAATGATAATGCTTGGGAGAAAAAAAAGGTAAGTGGTTAGTTATGGTATCTCTCCTACACGATTTTGGAGAGATATCTCTAAAAGGATGAGCCCTAGTCGATTAGGATGAGAAGCTATAGCTAAAAATTAGGGAAGGACCACCTTTTAAGGGGGTGATCTCCTCTCACGCCCCACTCTATCCCTAAACCGACCTCTCTCTCTCTCTCGTGACTCTATCTCTCCTCTCCCCTTCCTCCTCTCTGCTGCTCCTCCCACACGATTGGGGAGGACTCCAACTAAAGGAGCGCTGAACATGAAGGAGCTGTAACTGCAGGAAGGCTGCAACCGTACCTCAGAGGGAACAACAATCTGGAGGGGATTGACCTATCGGCTTAACTAACCGCATTGTGCATCGAGTCCTTGATCCGAATCGAGGTAGGAACCTGTTAGTAGTATCTGTGTGCAAGGTGCCAAGATGCACCTGCATGCTGTACCTATCGCAGGCATATGTGTGGTTATACATATGCTCCGTCATGGGTATTAAACATGGCTGAGACGGGATGCAGAAACTAAATATATATACAGTTCCACTGATGCATATAATCTGAATATGCTGCAGATATTTATACATGCATATGTATTGCTGTTTCATGCAAATAAATTTCCGAGAGCGTTCTAAGCAACTATGTCTCTCCTGAGCATGTTCATATAAATCTGAAGTTTTTGAACCTGAGATAACATATATTGGCTAAGTATTTCCGTCTGAAAACACTGCAGATATTTATGTACCTGCACATGTATTGTTAAAACATACACTCAAATTTCTTAATCATGTTACAAGCACCTATGATTTTTCTGAGCACGCTGTTATACATCTGAAATCTCTGAACATGAAATGACATATATGTTGCTGAGTATGTAATGTACCTCTGAAGTCAAGAACAAGCTGCAGAAACTTATATACATGAACAGGTGTTTTACTGTTACATGCATCTAAGAGCCTATTACATGTATCCACAACCCTTCTGTGCATGTGTTCACTGTTCATACACATCTGACGTTCGCTTACTCGCTTACGTGTGTGTGTGTGTCTGTGTGTGAGAGCATGAATACGCCGTAGTAATAGTGTAAATACACATATAGGAGTTGGTGTGCCAGCTGTTACATGCAATTACAATTTCTTTTAGTATGTTACATGCCTTTATGCTAAAGCTGAACATGTGTTTTTACAGTCCTCATGCATCTGTGTTTTCCTGAACCCATACCATCATGCATTTTACTGATTACATGCATCATTGGCATGTAGTATGCTGGGAACAGGCACCTGCGGTTTGCCTGATCCTGTAGCAGTATATGCCCTGCTGATTGCATGCATCTTCGGCATGTAGTATGCTGGGAACATGTAATACCCATGAATTTTATCAGGTAAATAAACTTGAAATTTATATTCTTAAGCTGGTACAAGGATATTTTTAGTGTAGTATTTGTTTATTCGTATATGGATCTCGGATATCCTATTTGGATCTTCAATGATTGGAATCCCTGATATCCAGTTCGGATCTTTGATATTTCATTCGGATCTTAGATATCAGATAGCGAACATTAGATGAGATATTTAATAATCATTTTGGTCAAATGGATCAGATCTCTGGTTTTGGACCCTTAATATCAGGGTTAAATTCGATATTGAATCCAGGACACATGGAGTGGATCCACGAAGTTTAAATCGAAACTGTAATGAGAAAATTTCTATATTGGGCCTACAACACTTTAGTGGGACCGGTATACCCTATGTAATATTTGGATCCACATTACTTTATTTGGATCTTGGACAGCGAAGATTTAAATATGGTATGAATCCAATTAAAATTTTAATGGTTGGATCCATAATAATGTGTTGGAATCCATGATAGAGTCTTTTGGATCCATGAATATCAATTTGGATCCATAGTTCCAAATCATAGTATAAAGAAAACCTTGGATCCTTAGATCCGGATCTCTTATAGGGATTTATAAATAAAGTGGATCTTGGATCCATAGTAAGTTACGTCAATTTCAGGATAATGTAATTGGATCCATAGTAATTCAATTTGGATCCCTATTCGAAATTTTAAATATTAGTACTTTAAAAAAAATCTAAAAGATACGGATCCGTGGATGGATCCGGTAGGCCCAAAACGTGGACCCAACTATATGGGGGTCACAGATTCAGTCGAACCAAACCCGCAACCGTTGGTGCGTTAAAATGAAGTCACGAAAAAAAATCGTGTAATAAGAGGGGGGGTTCATTAGTGAACACGAAACCCTAAAATTTGGGTGAATGGGGGTTACGAAAGGGGATATTGAGAGGCATGGGGAGGGAAAAACCGACTCCTCTCCCCCACCCACGATCTCTGTAACTGCCTCTCCCATTTCCCTCTCTATTTAACCAACCCCACCTTTCCTCTCTCACTCGTTGTCTCCCTCCTTTCCTCTTGTTGTCGCATGACCAGGGACGAACGGCACACAGCGGTACTGAAATAACTGCAGCAGCCGGTGGAAAGAGGAAGATCTTCAAAAAGGTAGGGTTTTACTACGATTGTTGTGGGTGTATTTTGTTTCAAGCTTGCAATGCGTTGTAACACACCCCAAATCAAAAAGATTTCAAAATTTTAGAGGGGTTTTAAGTGGATGCAACAGTATGTGATTCCTTGGGTAGCTAATCAGTCAATACCTTCTGGTATGACCGATCGGCGTGAATATATGTGGCTTAACATTGGTAAATACTCTTAAAATCCTGATCTGCGTATTTACAGCAGAATATAGTTTGGTTTATGTCCGGTTCCATGAGTAAAAGCTGTATATGTTTAGTTATATTTCCTGAAATAAGTCAAGTCCCTGTTCTGCGTGCCTTAAATTTTGAAATATCTACATATTGGAACTCTTGATCTGCATGCTCTAGCTTAAAATTCGATATTGGGACTCTTGATCTGCATACTTAGCTTTGAAGGTATGTAATGGTATATCCATAGTTCTAATCTAGGTGTATGTTGTTTCAGAAAAGAGATTTGAACTTAAGATTTGAGTGTTATTACTTTTAAGATTCGATAAGATATTCATTGAAAAAAAAATCCACATACGATTAACTATTGTCCCAGTTTATCTCTGCGCACTCATAAACAATCGTTGCATAAGATCATGTTTACTTATCACCCAGTTTGGATTCATCTTAAAATGTTTGAGTAATTAGTAAGGATTGGGGTTTTGGGTATAATAATGTTGATTCAGGCCCCATTTCTTTTATTCAACTATGTTATCTTTATAGGATGCTGAGTAATCAATGAGTAGTGATTTTCGCATGCATATTTCAACTTATATATATATATATATATATATATCAGTTTTTGTATTGGGCTTATACTCAAAATTCGGTATTTTGTATAAAGGTCCCCAGACCCTATGTTCGACCAACTTGTGTTTGTTTTTTTTTTGGCATGATTCTTGTGGTTAAATTGTTGTCTGTAAATCAAACTCAAGATCTGTTTCTTACGTCAGCAGTTATTGGCTTCCTGTGAAACTTTAAATTTCAGCATATTGTTCTGCCAAAAAAAATGATTAACAGTTGGAAATTCCGTATTCAAAATTTCTGTGTTAGGTTATTGACAAAAACTTTGCAGTGTCGAGTCCAATGACAGAAATCGGTGATTGCTTTCTGTAGAAAAACTATGAAAGAAATGTCATTTCTTGAAATTGTGTGTTACATGCAATCAGATTATGTGAATTGCTCTTCCTTGGTCAACTGTGAATTTAAAATGTATAATATGGTGTTGGTAATTACAGGAATCAATTATTGCACAAGATGAAATTGGTCTGCGATTTTACTGCATACTATAGAAAGGTTGTGAGTCTATTATATCGTTTTCAGAAAGAATCTTTGTTATGTAAATGTGCTCTTACTTCATACTTGAAACATATCCAGGGATGAACATGTTTATCTTGGCCATATTCCTGGCTTATTCAAGTTCATACGCAATCCAATTCTACTGTTGCTTTATGTATGTTTCATACTATGTTTTATTTAAGAGTGCAATCTACTTTGGAAAAAGAATATTCGGCATATAGATTCAATAAGAAAATGGGAATTATGCATTTCATGTCTCTGAAGTTATTCAACTACTTAAAAACATTTTAATGCAAAGGAACGACTATATGTGCCTTACTCAGATATAGTGACAAATTCAAGATTTAGTAAGCATAGAATTAGGCTGGATGAAATGAATATCAGTATGAGGCTTTACACCTACTGTTATGTGATTCACTTGGAAGTATAATGTACCCACAATTCTTACATAATAAACTCATAACTGAGCCTGTGGGTCGGTTTGCTCTGGGCACATATGTGTCAAGCCAGAATATTGAGGGTCACACACTAGTCTTCGAAGTCATAAAATGAATCCAAATGTAAATTCAAACATATATGAATACTTTGTCTGACTGGTTTAAAGGTACCGAAGCATTTGTGTTTGACGGTTTAAAAGTACCAGAGCACTCTGGGTGAGTCTGCATAATTAAATGAATAAAGATATGGTTAACATACCCATGTAAGGTATGAATGGTTAGGGATCTACTACTCTGGTGGTAAGATTCAAATTTTTTGGGAAACTCCAGTATCTTTTAGCTACTGGGTTCAGATTAAGAAAAACCCTGACAAATCGGATAATACAAATTAATAAAAATAGCAACCCACTCAGACTCGAGCTTACCTTGGAGAATGTAGGTGGTACACAACACCGGGGACATATACTTTTAGCTTCAAGCGACAATGGCTCGTTGGTCCCTAATTCTCGGAGCTAGGGGACATGGACTACCAAATTTGTCCTAGGTGGTAGCTCCACGATCTTCCGCAGAAGTTAGTGATGCAACCTTTTGTTTGGGCCTGGGAGGTTCTTTCGGTTATTCAACCACTTCCTTAAGATTTTCAGTTTCAGTTAGACATTCGGATTAATAAAACATCAATGCATAATAAACCCCGAATGCTCTCTTCTGTTACGGTTGCCTTGGCCTGCGAGTACCCACGAGATAATTCAAGAGAAATATTAAATTTTACTTCTTATCAATCGGACAAAACATTGTGAGCTTTGTACTTGAACTTGTTAACCTGTGATTACATAATTGAGCATGTGAGTAAGTATTTAAACCAGTGTTTACTTATCTGATTAGATATTAATTCATGTTATATTTTTGTGAGTTAGAACTTGTTAAATTATTTTCATGTTACTTGTTTCTTTATGTCATGTTTAGTATCATGCTTCGTTGTCTATAATTAAGCAAACACATCGCATACTTGTTACATAGTACATCTGCAAAATCATAGTATTCTCCTACGCAGAATGTTTGTAGTCTAACACAAATTATTTTATTATTTTTCAGAAGAAGAGTAAAAGATCAAGAATGGTTGCAGGATGGTGTGTGAACCTATATATATGATCTATTGTGTTCTCGGGATGTCAAAAGTTAATTTGGCTATTATTAATTATGTCAATCAATCATTCAGAAACCCTGACCTTATGTTTAAACTTTTTATTAGAAATGAAATGAATGGTAATTACTTTGAGGATTCAATGCTTAGCTTGTTTAAATTTGAATATTTCTGCTGCCTTGAAAGAGAAAAAAAATCCTCAAAAAATTGGGTTAAATTTCGGGGCATTACAGAACAAACATCTGTGATTGCCTGAGCCTGTTCCAACATATATTTTGTTGATTACATGTGCCAACGGTATTGGATGATGACTGCATGCATCCAGTTTAGATGACAAGCGTATGCATACAATTTTGAGCATGTGCATGTGCAATTTGACTATACAAATGTGTTATTTTAGCCACATAAATGTGCAGTTTTGGCTATGTAAATGAGCAGTTTGATTACCTATGTATATATATGTGTGTGTGCAGTTTGAGCAATGTGCATACATATTGGGGATGTAACTGTACATTTTATATATATATATATACCTACAATTTTTACAAGACCTATGTCTAGGTGTTTTCTTTGTATTTTAAACCCGGATATTTATCATGTTGAATCTAGATTGGATATAAGTGTGTCATGATATGTACTGGTGTTGTAAGGCGTAAAGACATGTGTACACCTGGAGTTGCTTAGGTCTGGGCACGGGGATGGAATAGACCCTTGGGGTGTTGAAGGTGCACCCAAATTAAAGTACATGCACACATAATCAAATTTTAAAGCTTGGCTGGCTTAAAGGTACCGGGCAAACTGAATGAGTTAATTTAAATGAGTTAGAAAAATTATCGATCATAAGTGGGTAGTATGAGACTCATGTCAATGAGGCAATGTGGTATGTTACCCTGTGGCGGTACCTGAGCTATTGAGCCCTAGGTGCTATGTTAATTGGGCACATGCGAGGTAAGGTAATAAAATCTCAGATAATAATAATAATAAATGACAACCCATTCAATCTTGGGCTTACCTAGAAGAGAGTAAGCAGTACAAAACTCTGAGGATATTCAAGTTATACTTTGAGTAGCAATGGCTCGGTTGGTCCCCAATCCTCCGAGTTAGGGGTTCGGACTACTAATTTTGTCCTACGTAATACATTCATGTTCTTCTATAAAAGTTTAGGGTGCATCCTAGCTTGGTTTGGCCTCTGGGGTTCTCTCTCGATCATTGCACCACCCCTTTATATTACAGTTTTAGTTAGATTACTCGGGTTATTAAAATATATAGAATAATAAACCCCTTGAGTGATCTCTTCTGTTATTATAGTGGCTCTGCATATACCCAAAGGGAGAATAAAAAGATAAACAAAATATTAAACTTGTGCAGTTCTACTTTTTGAACCGACTTACGTCCCAATGAGGTAATTTCTGTGTACTGGACTTATTGTGTTTGGTTATTACTGAATGAATTTACTTGTATTATTGTTCCATTAAATTGCTGACTCTACTACTTTAAAATTTTCAGGTGAGAAGTAGTGCTGGAGCGGTTTCGGGATGTTATGGTGGTGCCATGATTTACAAATTTTTTCTGTTCCCGAGATATCTCTTGAACAATTTATTTACTTTTATTTAAACTCGTTTGTAAACGAATTACTAATTTATTTGATGTTGGATTTTATTGAGTTATGGAATGATATCGTTTGGTACGAAATTCTTGTTGCGCACTTGAGATGTTTAACCCAAAACCAAATTGATTATTTCCTTTGTATTAAAAAAAAATGGTCATATTTTTCAGGTTAAAATTTTGGGAAGTTAACAGTAACTCACCCACTTGAAATTCCACCACCAGCAGAGAAACCTCCACTGACACGCTCAACAGCAGTCATTGTCAGGTCAACCTTACCAGTATCTGAAAAATACAACTGTCACTCTAATAGTCCAAAATAAGAAAAGGAACCATAAGTTTAACATAAAACAACTATATCAGTTTTTGAAATAAAAAAGAAAGAATGAACATTATCAAGCTGTATCAGAGATGAATTTCCAGAATAAGTACTGATGGTGGCAGCAACTTTTTTATGTTCAAAGTTGAGCTTTTGCAATCAGCCAAGTGTTGGAAAATGTAAACAAATAAATAGACGTGGCACAAGATAAACAAAAAAAGACAAGAAAAAAAGATATTAAACTCCAACTGTTCAAAAATTGAATACTCGTGTTACCCCTTGTTAATGGAAAAGGAAATGCCCCTGCTCGTACATGCAGGATCCCATAAAGTTCTCAGACATTGGAAGCGAGTTAGAATTCTTAACATCAGAAGTATTCACAAAGAAGACAAGAGTGGATTTTTGCCCCAGATATCCACAATTGTACATTGCTCACTACTGAAAAGAGGCTTATCATATTGTGCCAGCACCTATAAAGCATGTCATATTGTATTATATAAGATACAGCAATTTGGCATTTTGTTGAAATTTTTTGGATAAATTTTAAAATTAATGTTCACATTAATGCAACTTTTTTGAATAAATAAAACTTTATTAAGGGCTTAATCACCATATTCTTAAGGCATGGGAGGAAAAAGGTAACACTTTCTCAGCTTATTACCAAGGACACATACAACAATATAAACATGCAAAAGAAATAATTTTGCGAGAGAAGACCCAATATTTCATTATTTTCTCTCGTAACTAACCAAAATGATTAACAAGAGACAAATTTCTTGATGTTAAATAAATGCAAATTTATATGGCATGGTTTATTACTTTATTTAATATTTTTTATGTCTAAAATGATTTCATCCTAGACCTGTTTTCATATAGCCTATGATATGCTTTTATAGCATTGCAATCATGATTCTTTTTATTGTTGACATCATGTGAAATTTGTTAATTACTTATTTGTTATGTATTCAATCCCCTTCAAAATAACTCATGATTAGGCTTATTTGATGGTTGATATTAGTTTTATTAACCATGTGTTTTTATCAAATGTGTAATTTTAAGTCTTTCTTATTTTATATTTTAAGTATTCAATTTTTTTATTTTAATTGATTTAAAAAAAAGTTTCCATATGTAATTTTAATTTATTCAACTTTTTAATTGTTACCAGGAAATGGCTAAAATGATATTGCTGCAGAAAAATTACAGAACATTCTTGTAGCGAATTTAACAATCAAACCAGCCACGAAGCTAATTCGGGAAAATCAAGACTCTCGGAGTGTGATGAAAAGCTTGTTATAGCTCTGTCATGGCTAAACTTTGAAATTGAAAAATCTGTTTGGGCTCACAAGTTTCAGCTTGAGAACACACATTGCCTGAACAATTCAAGGGTTGGATACTATCTCCGATCTATCAAGATTGTGATAGCTGTAAGAATGAGTTGATGCCAAGTGTTGATGGGGGCAGATCACCTATATGCAACCTCAGAAGAGCACAGTTCCCTGCTGCACAATTTCATTTTTCTGCGGTGGTTGATCCTCACTGTCAAGAAGTGGCGTGGAATCCAAGGCACTCCAAATCGTAGGCCAAATGCCAATCAAAATGTATTTGAATACTAACAATATAGAAACTTAATACAGTTGTATGAATAAATGATTTCATTCATAATGAATAATGAAATACATAAGATCTTCACTACAATACACTAAAAAACATACACAAAAGTCTAAAACTATCCATCACTCTCTCACTCACAATAGGCACACACCTCATATATATATCTAAGAGAGAAAAGAGAGGAAAAGAAAAGATAGAGTAAAGAGAGGAGAGAGAAAGTCCTCTCTAGCCATTGGACTAGTAGTTCCCAACACAAATCTAGCTGTTAAGCTGAGTTCCCAACAATTAGAGTGTTAGGCTTAGTTTTCAACACAAATCTAGTTGTTGGGCTGAGTTCTCAACAAACAGTGTAAAGTCAACTTTAGTTAATACCCCCTCTCAAACTCACGGTGACTCACAATGATTTTGCAATTACAAAAAAAGAATCCATTACATAAAATGTCTTCATTGACTTCATCAAGTCCTTTCATCCGTTGCTTCCTTAAAGGATGCTCTTGATTTTCAATCATATGCGCTATTATACAAAGGGTCTTTAGGATCTTCAATATCACTGATATTTGAGAACATGTAAATAGAGCTAACAAAACATCACAATTATACGCATATATATCATAAAACATAAAAGATTTAAAAAATAAACTATATTAATTATATATTATGGAGAGAGGATAGCCAAACACACAAAAATACAACAATTTTAACATTTTTCAAAAACAAGAAATCATTAATTTCAAAAAACATTAGCTTTTCAAACACAATAGTCATAGAGAAAGACTCACATCAATAGATAATTTTAAGAAAACATAGTTTTTAATTTATAAGAGAATTTCTCAAAGAATATTAATGCATAAAAGGTGCGAGATGGATTTTTCAAACAACATAAATAACTCAAAAGAGTTTAACTCATAAAATCCCACAGAGTAAATTTCTCATAGATAGATTTCCTTTTAACGAAACATTTTTAGACAACAGAAGATATAATTATTCAAATCATTCAATAAAGATCAAGACAAGGCAAATATGATAAACATTAATCAACCATTTCATTTTTAGAAGCGATATTTAATCATACAACTAATGTGTATATGAATGAATCATGAAATAGTTTAGAATCAATGAAAAAATCACTTATGGACCAATTTCAAGAAATCCTTTCAAGAGATAAGGACTTACAAAAAATATGATGAGGTTTAAAATCCCAAAAACATCAAGAAATGTTTAGACCAAGAAACCTCACGATAGAGATACATACCATTAACTCACAAAGACACACAAGTAAAATATAAGAGATCTTTCATTAACATATGCTTAGAGAAGCATTAATTAAATTTATGCAAAACATGCAAGATAATCAAAAATATCCTTGATCATGCAACTAAAGCATATTCAATGCAAAATGCATTAAAATATTTCAATAACTATTTCCCATAAATGAGTTTAGAGATTTATAAATCTCACAAAACACAATAAATGATATTTGCAAATCTTAACACTAGTTTGACCACAACAAACAATCAACTCACTAGACCTTCAAATCTAAAAAATTAAGTGTATCAACAACTAGAACAGGAGCATAATCACAATGACACTAAAGGGCTAAAAAACACACAAGTGTGAATAACCAATCAACATCTCTTGTCTACATAAAATGACACTTAAAAACAAGTGTATCAGTAACTAGAACAAGGTCATAACCAATGGATGCACATAATTCATCACATTGAAAACATTATCTCTTATTTACATAAAATGACACTTAAAACAAGTGTATGCCATCAAGAAGACTACGAATAAAAATTTTAACAATCTTTTGAAACTCCATGGTTTCAAAAAACATAACTACCATCACAAGAAAAAGAAAATATCAAGCATCAAATACAGTAACAATGCTCACATAAACAAATGAGTGGTAAAACACACTTATAGAAAACCACGGTCAATCACCTGTCAGTTACATAATACCTATATTGACAAGATAACATGAGGTACACACACAACTCACTCCAGCGACTAACTTGGATTTCCTACAACAATGAGTTCAGAGACCAATCAACCATCAATCAGACCTAAGGCAAATGACAACACGCCACCATGGGAATTTAGAATGATAAGATGACATGAGGTGCACACATAACTCACCTCAATGGCTAACCCTGACACAATAACAACAAGGCCAAAGTAAATGATACATCAAAGTTTTGTTATGGACTAAACAAATGTTATAACATGACATCAAAGAACTCATGACAATAAATTTCAAATAATGTGACTTCGAATACAATAAGTGAGTTGAAAATCATTACTTCAAATCAGTTTCAATAAAGATGATGTAATCACATGCAAACAAGGAGTCTATTGTCAATATATCGTAAATCCTCTGCAAGCAAAGGCAATCGAAATTATATCAAAAACAATGGGAATGACCAAGGAGATAGCTTACTTTAGATCGTAAGTCCACTAAGGCACCAAAAAGAAATATAATAAAGTAAAAGTAGCGGAAGCACGAAAACAAAGATTCCAAGTACCATCAATCACTAATAGGCACAAGAGCTCAAAACATAAAAATGTGGTAGCTTTTTATAAGAAAAAAGGCCTAACAAAGAGGTATATACACATATCGGGACTCATTAAGAGCACATCATGAATGTTTATAAAGAGATAATATAAAATATGTAAAAGAATGCATTTAAGTACATGATAATAAAGTTTGCTCATGCAATCCAATATAAGTTGATATAACAATCACAAAGGCTACTCATGGCATATACCCATGAATATAAAGCAAGAGATAATATTCCATCAAATACAAAAAGTTACTCCTTAATCTCATACATTTAAAACATCGAAGATCATACCCAATCAATCATTAATCCTTTATAAAATAATTTTGCACAATAAGATGGTTTTGAATATAGCAACAACTTAAAGTTAAATATATAGCGCAATCTCACGAGAGCCTATAAAACATTCATGATATTTCTAACCAATTTATAGCCTCTATGGCTCAATGAGCAAATCATTCAAGAGTTTAAAGCATATTTTTTGACATAGAAAATTCACAAAATATATCAAGAAACATGCTTTGAACTCAAAAAACATGTAAACATATTCAGACGATGATGGAGAGCTTACAATATTAAGGAGTACAATAATATATTCAAAATATCATGTATATCACATGCTAAAATTCACCAAAACATCATAATATTAAAAAATCACAAGAAGATTCATGTGAATACACACTCAGTAAACATCATACAAAGTAGGGATGGCAGTGGACCGGGGGAAAGCAGGGCCCCGCCTCGCCCCGTTTGGACCGGGGATGAAGGGCATGAAACGGGGATGAAGGCGGGGACGAAGGTTAAAATCCATCCCTGTTCGGGGATGGAGACGGGGATGGACGTACCCTTTTCCCCGCCCCGCCCCACCTCATCCCCGTTTGAACTGGGGATGGAGGACATGAAACGGGGATGAAGGCGGGGGTGGAGGTTAAAATCCATCCCCGTCGGGGATGGAGGTTCTAATCTTGAGGCGGGGCGGGGGTGGAGACCTTGTCCCCCGCCCTGCCCCGCCCCACTGCCATCCCTAATACAAAGGAGGACATATCATAAAATAGAGTATTTTGCAAAACATGAAAAACATATAAGATTTTTTTTTTTAAACTGTATACTTTTTGCAAAATACACTTATCTATAATCATATATATATATATATAGATATAGATATATTATGTTTACACAAAACCATATGTCAAGATACAATGGATTTACGAAAAACATATTCGTTTTAAAATAATTCCATTTTAAAAACATGTCATAAAGTCACAATGTGTTAAAATGTAAACATGTAATATATATTTTTTATATATTTAATAATAAAATAATTATATAATATATATTTCTTTTCTTTTCTTTTTCTTTTTCTTTTTCTTTTTCTTTTACTCTTTTTCCTTTTGTAGTTCAATTTGAACTACATAGTCAAGAACTATTTAGATCTTGACTAGGTCCAATGACTCTATTGGAAGAGCTTCCATGTCCTTTTCCTTCTTGTATAAATAGGGGTGATCCCCTCCTTTGTATGAATCAATGCTTCTTAAACATTTTGTGTATGAATAAAATATTATTTATTTTTCAAGTGTTCTTCCATTTATACCCTTTCAAGGGTCATGCTTGTAGTGTCTCCAATAGACACATGTTTGTGAGTTGTTCGTGCATTTGTGGAAGACCACCATTTCATTACATGGTATCAAAGTTGCGGAGACCTTAGATCTTGAAGTGCTTTTGCCTCGATTTTCGTGCCTTATTTGCAAAAGGTGTTTCATCGCCTTGTTCTTGGCTAAAGAAGATTTGTTTGAAAAAAGGAAGACTTGCGCTACAAAAAATTGTATTTTATTCTCTCTCTTATTCTCTTATCTACTCTTTTCTCTCTCTCTCTTCTTCCATCTATTCCTCTCTTACCGTTGTAAAAGATGGATGACAATGATAAGATGACCATCATACTCATAAAGCTAAATGATACTAATTATATAATGTGGGCTTCGATTATGAAGCACCACATTTGGGGAAAAGGATTATGGGGTATAGTGGATGGTTCTGATTCGGAACCTAAACTGTCTCTTACCAAAAAATAGGGTGATAAAGAGGTTCCTCTAACGAAAGAGGAGAAGAGCAAGGTGTTAGCCACTTATGAAAAGAAATGGAAAGAGTGGAGAATAGGGCATGCAAAAATTATGTCATGGCTAATTAATAGTGTAGACATTAAAAAATGCTCTAGTCTTGCTAAGTTTGAGCATGTTGATAAGGTTTGGGAATAACTTAAAAACATATATTCCCTTAAAGATATTGCATATGTGTGCAATTTACAGGACAAAGTTCGGACAATGACTCAAAAAGAGAAAACTATTCAAGAATATTACAATGAGTTGTCCGAACTTTCGGAAGAGTTGGCTTTTCTTGAGCCCAAATGGCATTGTGCCGAAGATATGAAGTTTCGCCAAAAGCAACTCAATATGGAACATTTCTATCAATTTGTAAATGGTTTAAGGCTGGAGTTTCAATCCACCAAATCGGTCATTTACATCGTGGAAAAAATTCTTTTGTTGTTGATACTATCGAAGAGCTCATTACGAAGGAAAATAGACTTAGAAAAAATACTCCAAAAGTTGATGATGACACAGTTCTAGTTGTGTCTAGACCGGAAAATCATACTCGCACTTATAAACTGACTCATTTTTTAAGGCAAAATGGTAACTTTGACAAAAGAAAAGTCATTTGTCATCGTTATCATGAACCGGAGCACTATAGGCCTCAATGTCCAAAGTTAAAAAGAAGAGAAGAAAAAAGAGTTGCATAAGTTGAATTTGAGTCAAAAGATCAAGATGCACCTCTATTTATGGCTCAATTGATGAAAATTCTTCAATCTCTTCTGAAAAGGGTATCATCTTCAACTAAAGCCTCAATTGAAGCGGTTGTCGCATCTTTCTCCGGTCCAGGTAACTTTCCTTAGCTTTTAGATTTTTGTGCTTCTTTTCACATGACCCTCAATGTCAATAGCCTATCCGAATGTTTTAAAAATAACTCAAGTGTGGCAAAGGTTTTTACAGACGATGGCAATCTCGTGAAATAAATAAAAGTAGATGTTTTGAAAATTTTCAAAAATCCAAAAAAAAATTATTTCAAAAGTTAGATATATTCCTAAATTAAATTTGAATCTCTTATCTGTTTCGCAAATATCGGACTATGGATATAATATCTCCTTCTCTTCTCATAGTTGTTGGGTACAGAATCGCAAATTAGGGAAACTGATTGGGAAAGGCCATAGAGAAGGACTCTATTACATGGACTTTTTGAAATTGCCCAAGAATGCATTTTGTTATAATGTTCAGAAATTATAATTGAATTTATGGCACAAAAGATTTGGCCATCCTCACATATCTAAAATTCAATATTTTCCAAGTTTGGGAAAATTTTGTAATTCTAAAAGTTTTTCTTGTAAAGGTTGCATTTTTTGGCAAAATGAAAATATTATCATTTTCTAGTAGAACTTTCATTTCTTCACGACCACTTGAGTTAATACATTCGGATGTTTGGGGCCCCGCACCAGTTATTTCCAAAGGTGGTTATGCATGTTATGTCATTTTTGTTGATGACTTTCTAGACATACTTGGATTTATTTTCTTAAACATAAATCTGAAGTTTTTGCTAACTTTCAAATATTTCATAAAATGGTTAAAAATAAGTTTCAAAATGATATTTTCATTTTTCTCACCAATTCAGTGAGAGAGTTTATGTCCAAAGAATTCAAAGACTGTCAATTTACATGGCATTACACATCAAAGATCATGTTTACACACTCCACAACAAAATGGCCTAACTGAACGTAAACATCAGGACATTATGAAAACTACTAAGACCTTGTTAATTGCAAATCAGGTTCCAAAATTTTTTTGTTGAGGCGGTCCTAACTGCCACCTACCTCATCAATAGGATGTCATCTTCCTCATTAAAGAATATAACTCTAATAGCAAAACTTGTCAATTTAGCTCCTGATTATTCAAGATTAAGAGTCTTTCGATGCAAATGTTTTGTTTTCACCAACAAAAATGACACTCTCTCCTCATGCAATCCCATGTGCCTTTTTAGGATATGCAGATAATCAAAAAGGCTACAATTGTTTCGACTTTCAAAATAAAAAATTGTGTCAAGAAATATATTTTTTTTGTAAAAAGAAAGCTTCTTTGAATTCGAAAAATCCTAAAATGCCACTGAATATTCTTTTTTAATTGATCTAACTTTAAAATCCAATGAATGTGATTTTGAATGTGACTTTGACAATGTTCAAAGTCCTATTGCGGTTGAAAATGATGATAATAATGGAGAGCAAATCCATAGAGATGTTATTCTACAATATTCAAGACGTAGAGAGCAAAATCTTCCATGTGCATTAAAAAAATACTCTGGAGTTCCACCGAGAAGGTAGTCTAGAATTTCTAGACCTCCTGAAAATTTTTATCTTACGAATCTTTTTCACCCACGTATAGGGTAATCATTGCATTAATACAATTATATGTTAAACCCTCGTCATATTATCAAGCCAAAAATCATATAGAATAGATAGAAGCCATGAAAACAGAATTGAATGCATTAGAAAAGGCCAACACCTCGACTATCCAAGATATTTCTCCAGGTAAGAAACCTACAGGTTGTAGGAGGGTATCTAAAGTCAAAACCAAAAGTTATGAAACTCTAGAAAGGTATAAGGCTCGTCTAGTGGCAAAAGGATATGCCCAAGAGTATGGCATCGATTATGAAAAAACATTCGCTCATGTAGCCCGTATGACCACTGTCAGAACTTTAATAGCCTTGGCTTCCATTCGAAAATGACATATCTTTCAATTGGATGTCAAAAATGATTTTCTGATTGAGAATCTGACTAAAGAAGTATATATGAAAGCCCTGCCTGGTATTAGTATCCCTGAAGTTATCGTCTAGAAAAAGCTCTTTATGGTCTTAAACAAGCTTCAAAAGCATGGTATGACAGATTTAGTCATGTTATGCTTGATATTGGTTTTCAACCTTGTTTAACTGACACTGCTTTGTTTATTAAGAAATTTGATGCAGGCATCATTATTCTCCTTCTCTATGTAGATGATATGATCATCAACGGAGGCGATAAACAAAGAGTTGCAAATATCAAAACTCTTCTTAAAAGTCACTTTGAAATGGCTGACTTAGGTTTATTAAGATATTTTTTAGGCATTGAAGTTGCTTATTATGATAAGAAAGTGGGCATTCAAGAAGTTGTCAACGTTAAAATGAAAATTGATGATGGAGAACTTATTAACGACCCTGCTCCTTACAGACAGCTTATTGAAGCTCTTTCTTATCGTTTCATTACTAGGTCAGATATAGCACATGGTGTTTACACTGCTAGTCAATTTTAGCATGCTCTCACTTCTGTGTATATGGGAGCAGTTTTGCGTATTATTAGATATTTAAAGCCCTATCTTTCACGAGGACTTTTCTTGTTTGCTTATCGTCTTTAAATTTAATGGCATATACTGATGCTGACCGAAGAGGTAATCCCAATAATAGGCACTCAACCACTAGTTTTTGTGTGTTCTTAGGTGAATTCTTGATTTCGTGAAGGTGCAAGAAGCAGCATAAGGTCTCACTTTCCTCCACCGAAGCTGAATAATGAGTCATGCAACAACTACTATGGAAGTTGTTTAATTTAGACGATTGCTAGCAGATATGGGTGTTGAAGCGACACAAACTTCAAAAATGTCGTGTGACAACAAAAGTGTCATCTACATTGCAAGCAACTGGACGTTCAATGAGCGCACCAAACACATTGAGATGGACTGTCACTATGTTAGAGAGAAATACTTACATGGAACCATTGATATGTCATATGTTACATCAAAGTATCAATTAGCAGACTCCTTCACAAAGCTTCTCGCTGCTCCCAGATTTCACTCTCTCTTAGACAAACCTTCGTTTATTATACCGTAAGTTTGAGCGAGAGTGTTAAAATGTAAGCATGTAATATATATATATATAATAATTATATAATATATATTTATTTTATTATCATTTTTTCCATTTCTTCTTTTTCTTTTTTGTAGTTCAATTTTAACTACATAGTCAAGATCTATTTAGATCTTGACTAAACCACTAGTTGTTGGACCTAGAACAACGGCTAGAAATAGAGCTATTGGACTAGGTCCAACGACTCTATTCGAAGAGTTCTTCCATGTCCTCTTCATTCTTGTATAAATAGGGGTGATCCCCTCCTTTGTAAGAATCAATGCTTCTTAAGCATTTTGTGTATGAATAAAATATTATTTGTTTTTCAAGTGTTTTCCATTTATACCCTTTCAAGGGTCATGCTTGTAGTGTCTCCAATAGACATGTTTGTAAGTTGTTCATGCATTTGTGGAAGACCACCATTTCATTACACAATGTACATACCAGAATGAGTCTTGGATCCAAGCCATTTAACAAGTCGAAATTTTTCCTTTGAAGCATGATCACGAACACAACTCCAAGACCTTGATGCCTTGAACTGATACCATGTCACGAAGTGGTGCAGAATCCAAGGCACTCCAAATCATAGGCCAAATGTCAATCAAAATGTATTTGAATACTAACAATATATAAACCTGATACAAGTTGTATAAATAAATGATTTCATATACATAAAAGAAATAAATGCATAAGATCCTCATTACAATACACAAAACAACAGACAAGAAATTTTAAAACTACCCATCACTATCTCACTCACAATAGGCACACACACCCTACATATATAAAAAGAAAAGAGAGGAAGAGATAGAGTAAAGAGAGGAGAGAGAAAATCCTCTCTATCTAGCTGTTGGGCTTAGTTCCCAACACAAATCTAATTTTTGGGCTGAGTTCCCAACAACTAGACTGTCAGGCTATGTCACACGGACTCGGCTAGGGAGGCGCCGCACCCGAGTCGACACGCCCCGACACGGGTGCGGACACGGGTGCGGCTTCGGACTCGGCCTGGACTCGGTCAACGCCGAGTCGGACTCGGTCAACGAGTCGAGGCCGAGTCCGTCCACTTTTGGACTCGGTCAACTTTGATCGAGTCCAAAATTGTCCATTTTTATAGCAAAAAACAAAAAAAATGATCTTTTTATATAGTTTTTAAAATATATATAGCATGAAAAAAGCTAATTATCATTTAATTCTCTCTCTCATAAGCCCCATAAAAAATTATTCTTAAATATTATCATCTAATTCTCTCTCTCAATCTTAAAAGCTAATAAATTCTCATCCACGAGTACCAACACTTTTCATCCACCGAGTTCTATCTCTTATAAAGGCTAATAAATTCTCATCCACCAGTACCAACATTTTTCATCCACCGAGATCATTTAATTCTCTCTCTTTTTCAAATCTAGCTTTGAAAAATTAAAAGCTTTTAATGCTTTTAATTAATGTTATAATTTTAGCAAAAGATGTTTAATGCATTTACCAGAACATGCTTTTAGTTAATGCTTTTAATTAATACCTTGATGATGTTTTATTCCCATGGTAGCTAAGACTCAGCCGAGTCAATGATAAACTCAGCCAAGTTTGGTTCTAACCCAGTTATACTACTATTTTAACTCAGTTAATTCAGGATCTGAGACAACTCGGAAGAGTCACGAGCCGAGTGTCCAAAATTTATATAGATATATGCACACACAGGATATATTATTATATATATATATATATATTTTTTTTTAAAAAAAATATATTTATATATATAGCCGAGTCCCCGTGTCCAAAATTTTTAAAATTGTGCCGCACCCGTGTCGCACCCGCACCCATGTGACATAGCTGTCAGGCTTAGTTCAAAACACAAATCTGGCTGTTGGACTGAGTTCCCAACTAGTGTAAAGTCAACTTTATTTGACTTTACAATGAATATATTACATATATACATATATATAAGTATATATATAATATATTATATACATACAAAAAGGTAGAGTAATCTTAGACATTTTTACTCATGGGTGTGAATTAAAATTGTACTTTGGGGACATCACCTGTCGTAGAATAATTAATAAAGAAATTTGCAACAATATTGTGAATGCCATAGCCAACGATAGCTATGCCAATATAACAGAGCTATAGATGAATGCTCTGCATCAATCTGAAAACCTTAATCCTGGAGAGAAACAGAGTTGTGGGATTACATGTTCAGTTACAGCAAAGGCTGGAGCGCAAGCTATGGAAAAGTTCTTATCTGCAAAATGCTAAATATAGCAGTCAAAAGTTGGATGAGTTCCTTCTTACACAACCTGCTACAACAGAAGGAGATAATCATGAGCACGATTTTGGCTGCATTCTGCTAAAAAATTGTTGTTGTACAGAGCAAAGGTGATGAAGTTAGCAACTGCACCATAGCTAGAAGGCACGTCCATCTGTGATCATTGCAAAATTTTCCCTCTTTAGGTTCCCTCTTTTCCTTCTCTTTGCCTTTCTAACCTCTATACCTTTTTTAAGGAGAATAAAAGATAGAAAAGAAGAGAATGAGAAAAGAAAGAAAGAGAGAGGAATTCGTTTGCAAAGGTCTCACTTGACCTTAATTTTGAAATATTTGAAAATTACTCGCTTCCGTTTTTAAAAACTTGAGAAAAAATGGAGAGACGGGATTCGCTCGTCGGTACGAGGTTCGACCGTTCCTGGCGCCTTTACCAGGGGTAATCGAACTTATGCCTTTTGCTTTGTTAAAATATTGTCTAAGAATTTATTCTAAGTCTAAAGATGCACAAAGAATCATGCATGTGAAATGCGAATGCAGAGATGTATGCTTTTGAGAAGAATATTTTTTTAGAACTTTTGAGATTTATCCAAGTGATTTTGAAATAAATTTGAGAATATAGTGAAGAAATGGTTTTTGAAGGGTTTGAATCTAACTTAGAACTTGAAATAAGCTTGAAAGGGACTTGAAGTTCTAAGTTTTGGAATAATCAGAGATCTTGAAATAAATCTTGAATTTAAAGAATGAAGAGAAAAAGGAGAAGAGATAAAATTTTCAAAGTCAAAATGAGCTTTGAATTTGAGTTTGAATCTAGATTTCGAAATTGAGATGGGATTTGAAAATGGAATTGGTTTTGAAATCTGGAAAAATGGGATTAGATTTCGAAATCTGGGTGGAATTTTGGATTTTGATTTTAAAATCTGGATTTTAACTTGGATTTGGATTTTTAGAAATCTAGATGAATTTAGAAATGGAATTGGATTTTGAGAAATCCATATGAAATGGAATTGGATTCTAAGAAATCTAGATGAATTTAAAAATGGAATTGGATTCTGAATTTCAAGATTGGAAATGAATTTTAAAAATAAAGATGAAAAATAAAGAATTTGAATGAAAGAATGAGGATTTTAAGATAGAATATGGAAGGTGTGAATAGAGATTGAAACAGGATTTGAAAGAGATATTTTGAAGATTTATCTCAAAATCACTTGGATTCTTGAAGAAAATTTGAAAATAATTTGAAAATAATGATGTAATTCTATCTTAAATGATGAAATGAATTAAAAGAATTTTCAAAATTGAATATAGAAAAGCATATTTCATTCTTTAAATGAATTGAAATAAGATTGAAGATATAATACATTCCTAACTATGGTCATAAAATGTATTATATAGTAATCACATTTAAATTCAAATGAAAAATAAAACATATTTTGGTGTCTTTATAGAGTTTAAAATGAAATTAACTCTCAATATATCCTGACTATGGCCATTGATATATATTTTGAATTAATTTTAAGTTAAACTCTGATAAAGGAAGAAAATATTTAGAAAAATATGATGATTTTGAAAAGAAATCCAGTGCGGATCCAATGTTATTCCATAAAAGATGAAAATTCTAAGCATTGTCCACATTTTGACTATGGCCATCAATGTGAATCATTTGCTTAGGATTAATTACCTTATATTAGAATGGTGCACGTGTCATTCGTGTTTCACCATTTGTGAATTTTTGAGAAATAAGAGAAAATAGTATGAAACAAGCAATTTACGATGCTCATTCATTCTATCTAAAAGCTGGAGATGTAACATTCTCATTAATATCTAACTATTACAATTCTGATATTAAAGTCACAATTTCTAAACTGAGAAAGGAAATAACATTTTCCATCCATTTCCTGCAAAAATTCAGTTTTGCACAAGATGAAGGATGTATATAGAAATTTGCAAAATATCACATTGAACTTAGAACGCAACTAATGAAATGCTCATGCATATATTTACACTAATGAAAATGCGATGTAAATGACAAAATATACATTGGAATGATGTTTTTCGGTTAATGAGGAGTAAATATCAGAATATATATGCAATATCCTAAAATGATGGTGAAAAGTAGATGTTGAAATAGGTGAATGACATCCTAAATTAATTAGAATACATACATATATATATCATCTAAATGGAAAGGTAACGATTGTATTTGATGATGTCTAGAGGCAGTGGTCAGCATATTATGCATGTTGGTGGAAGCATTGTGATAACAAGAAGAGGGAGTTGGGTATGCTGCTTTAAGGATTCTAGCCTAACTTTACAGTGCTGGCAGCAATGTGAGTAAGTGGCATTGGGAATGTAAGTGGACGTTGGATGAACATGCAGCAGAGGGTGACTGTGCTACAGTAGTAGCGGGGCTGGTAATAGGTGTGAGGGTAGACAGTGCAGTGAAGTGTTGTTTGCAAGCTGAAAGTGATGTGAAGGAAGTAATTGTGAAGGAGGCTGGAAGCGGGTATGGTATGGTGCAGTGGGTAAGAGATGAAGTGCAATTCATACTAATAGGTGTACGAGAGACGAAAGTGGAGGTTAGGAAGGGTGCTGCAGAAATTAACAGCAGTAAAAGGATGCTACAACAGATGATAGAAGGTGATGGACTGATATGCTGTAAGAGATTTGGTGACATGCAGTGAAGTGGGTGAAAGGAGTTAGAGGCGAAATGATGTGGTCAGTGAGTATGAAGTGAAGAAGGAACTGTAACAGGTGGTGATGTGCTTACATGTGTAGGTGTTATGAAAAATGAAAAGGTTATGTAGAAGGTGCAAGCAATGAAGAGGGCGTGAAGCTGGAGAAGGTGTTGTGCTGCTGTGTAGCAGGTGCAACAGGTGGTGTAGCAGTAGTGTAAGTGTTATGAAAAATGAAAAGGTTGAAAAGAAGACATTATTCACGTACTGGGTTTGGATCAGATCCAAACCCAATTCAAGTGTATCTAATTTCAGATTTAAGCACATGTTCATTTATTATATTAATGGCATATTGTAAATTACATTGCTGTGTAATGGGTATTCTCATACCCTAGTAATTGTAACACTATATACTTAATGGAATGTCAATACTGCAGCCTTCCAGTGAAGGATTCTGCAGCTCTTACGTATCATCTCCTCTTCCTGTGCTTGGTCTTGTGCATGTGCCAAGGAACCCACCATTTCTTACATGGTATAAGAGCCATTGATCCTCTCTCCAACATCTTCATCCAAGGTATTTCTTTTCTTATTCTTCTTTAAATCTATTGATTCTCTCCAGTCAACGTATTTCTGAAATCTGCATCCCTATTTCTCTCTCCTTCTCATCTAAAAATCTACATCCCTATTTCTGAAATCTATTGATCTTATTCTAAAAATTTGCATCTCCCAACTATTTGCATCTAATCTTTCTCCTTCTTACATTGTTTCACATGATTTCATTGGGTCACACACGTGATTTCTTGTGGTCACGCATGAGTAAATCTTTGTGTGATTTCATAAGTTGTTCCTAATCTGATATTTTCTTCAGAACTGAGTAAAATATCAGATTCTTTTTCTTTACATTTTAGAATAATGTTACCTCCAAAAATCATATTCAGCCCTTTGCATTTCATTGACAAAAATCATATTCAGCTCTTTGCATTTCATTGACTGATCTTTATAGATCAGTTTACTGCATAACTCTGGTTTTGTGTTGAGTCTGCTACCCGTAAAAAAAAAGACCGAGTTCCGTGTTCTGACTTCTTTGGTTCTACTCCAGTATTGTTTCTGACTTATTTTATTTCTAAGTCTTGCTCAGCCTTCAATCACCTATGGATTCCCTTTTTTCTTCTCAATCTGGCCTCTCTTCCAACTTTCTTAATCAACTTGTATCTGAAAAACTAAATAACTCCAATTTTCTCACCTGGAAAAGACAAATCATCTCATTTATAAGAAGTCAGGATCTTTCTGGACATCTAGATGGCTTTGTTTCTGTTCCTCCAGAGTTCATATCACAAGATGGCAAGGTTGGGGAGGGTGACACTTTCATTACTTTTGTCATAAATTCAGAATATATATCCTGGATGAAGCGAGATCAAGCTTTGGTTGCCTACATCACTTCCACCCTGTCACAGGAGGTGCTTGTGGTAATTCCAGATGAATGTTCTGCAATGCAATTATGGCATCGATTGGTTCAGACATATTCTCAAGTTTCTCAGGCCAAAGTATTATTTTTAAAGAAAGAGTTTCAAATGCTGAGAAAGGACTCCATGACCATCATGAAATACTTGAACAAAATGAAAACCATTACAGATCAGCTGGCCATTGTGGGATGTGCAGTCAGTGACAGAGATATAGTGCAGCAAACATTGAGCGGGCTGGGATCGGATTATCATATGATGGTTACTTCTTTATTGTGTTTGCCAGATTTACATACATTTGAAGACCGTCGTGCCAAACTTTTACAATATGAGATGACCTTGAAAGGATTTTCTGAAGATACTCATGATCAAGCTGAGGCACACGATGTCCTTGCCACAGAAGTTGCCTATGGACGAGGACGTGGTAGGTATGATTTTCGAGAAAGAGGGGAACAAGAAAGAAATGGACAAGGAACTCGCGGAATATTACCTACACCCAATATTCCTCCTAATGGACAGAGGCAAAGATCTATACCCACCTGTTTTCTATGCAATAAAAGGGGACATATCAAAGTTAATTGCTGGTTTAATCTTCAAAATAGAGGCAAACAACCAGAGACAAGAAAGGGGTCAGATAAATTGAAGAACAATAGTGAAGTCAAGGAGTTGTTACTATCTGCTCTAGCTGAATTGAATTTAAAACAAAATGATCAGGGCACTTGGTATGTCGATTCTGGTGCAGCCACTCATGTCACTGGTAATGCTGGTAAGCTCCTGACTCATGTTCTTTATGCTGGTAGAAATAGTATAGTTACTGGAGATGGGTCTCACCATCATATTTCTCACATTGGAAACTCTGTCATTCCTATGTCTACTTCTTCTCTTGCTCTTTCAAATGTCATTTATGCTCCGAATATCAAGAAAAATATTGTTTTTGTCTCTAAGCTTGTAGATGACATCAATGCTCTAGTTGAGTTTACTCCCTTTTCTGTTTGTGTCAAGGACCTTCACACGAGAGAAACGTGCGCTGAAGGAAAACGCCAAGGGAATATGTACGTGTTCCAAGAGAATCCTTCTACCTTGAAGCTCACATCATCATCTTCTTCCGCCCTTCCTAAAAATGTTTTTAGTCTTTCTGAGTGTAATAAGTTGAATCTTTGGCATGGTCGTCTGGGTCATTGTAATAGTCGTTTCATTTAAAAGCTTGTTTCAAGCAGTCTTCTTCCCAAGTCAAGCCTAAGTTTAAATGTCAATAGTAAAAATTGTTCAAGTTGTCTGCAATATAAGAGTCATGTTCTTCCATTTCATTCTATTAATAAAAGAGCTTCAAGACCATTTGAAATCATTTGTTCGGATGTTTGGGGTCCGGCTCCAGTGGCATCAGATATTATCTTATTTTGTTGATAGTTATTCTCGGTATACGTGGATTTTCTTTATGAAATGTAAATCCGAAACATTCAAGTTATTTCAGAACTTTCATTTCTTTGTTCAAAATCAATTTTCTGATAATATTCTTTGTTTCCAATGTGACGGAGGGGGTGAATTCTCCTCAAATGACTTTATTAATTTTCTCCAGACAAATGGAATACGTAGACAGGTGTCTTGCCCTCATACACCTCAACAAAATGGGATAGCTGAACGCAAGCATCGCCATATTGTCGAGAGTGCAATGAGCATGATGCATGATAGTAACCTTCCAATTACCTTATGGGCAGAGGCCTTTCATTCAACCGTTTATATCATAAACCGATTGCCCATGAATATCCTGAAAAACAAATCACCCTATTTTTCTCTACATGGTGTTCATCCAAATTATCATGATTTGCGAGTATTCGGGTGTGTAGTGTTCATGTTGACAGTTTAATGTGATACAAGTTTCAGGATAAGGCCTTGAAGTGCAGATTTGTGGGGTATGTTGATGATTATAAAGGGTACAGATGCTATGATCTCGTGAGCAAGCGTATCAAAATATCCATAAATGTTGTATTTGATCAATTGAATTTTGACCACAATGTTAACACTCTTCCTGAAATTGAAGTTTATCACCCCTGGTTACACTCTGATCTCTTTTCTAGTGTTAATGATGTTTGTCCTTCTAAATGTAATCAAAGAGATGAGGGAAACATGTCTGATGCTCTCCAAAGGACTCAGGAAAGTGTCCTCTCAGATCTATCCTTGCCTCTCGGAAGGTATAAAGATATTGTTTACTCTCGACGTGAGACGGGGACCATCTCCAATTCTGATCAGGAGATGAATTCTTCTTCCTCTATTCCCAGAAGATCCACTCGACCCCGACATCCTATTGACAGATGGGTAAGTTATGAGAACTTCACTATGGATTTCCAACTTTTCTTAACCTCTTTAGGTAAGGAAGATCAACCCACAACATTTTATCAAGCAACAAATTCTAAGCGATGGATTGAAGCTATGAATGAAGAAATGGAGGCTCTTCATGAATGTGGCACTTGAAAGATTGTTCCCAGACCACATGATCGAAATGTGGTTGGGTCCAAGTGAGTGTATAAAATAAAATATAAGCCGGATGGTACTATTGAACGATATAAGGCTAGATTGGTTGCCAAGGGATTCACGCAGGAGCAAGGACAAGACTATGATGAGACCTTCAGTCCGGTTGTGAAAATGGGCACTATTCGAATTATATTATCATTGGCTATTAAGCACCAGTGGATTATCAATCAGCTGGACGTAAAAAATGCATTCCTACATGGAACTCTGAAAGAGAAAGTGTACATGGAGCAACCCACAGGGTATGCAGAAGGGAACTCCAAAGAATGTGTGTGTAAATTAAAGAGAGCTATATATGGTTTAAAGCAAGCCTCCCGATCTTGGTTTGATAGTTTTTCTCTTAAAATAGAGAAATATGGTTTTAGTCGGTCTCTTCTTGATCATTCTCTTTTCATATTCAAATGTAAAGACACAGTTACCTTGTTATTGATATATGTTGATGACATAATCATTACAGGTAACTCTAATGAACATATTGAGCAGGTCAAAGAACTCCTGAATCACAGGTTTAAGATGAAGGACCTTGGTCAACTGCGATATTTCCTTGGAGTAGAAGTTGACAGAACTATTGAAGGCATGACACTTACTCAACATAAGTACACTATTGATGTTCTCAGCAAGGCAGGTATGAAAGATTGCAAGCCTCTAAGCACGCCCAGTGTACTTCATCAGAAACTCAGTTCCCAAGATGAAGATTTGTATGAAAATCCTACATAATATCGCAGCATAGTAGGGATGCTTCAATATCTCACCTTTACTCGCCCTGATATTGTCTATTCAGTTAATTAGGTATCTCAGTTCATGCATGAACTACACATTGGGCATATGGAAGTTGTTAAACGCATTCTTCGATATTTGGAGAGAACTATTGGGATAGTCTTGTGTACAAGAAGAGTATGAAGGAACGTCACATGCATGAACTTCTTGTATACACAGATGCAGACTGAGCAGGAGATCCAGATGAGCGTAGGTCAGTCTCAAGATATTGTGTTTTCGTTGGCCTAAATCTTGTCTCTTGAAGCAGTAAGAAACAAAGAGCTATTGCGAGATCGAGTACCGAAGCAGACTATAGATCAATGGCAGCTGCTACAGCTGAAGTAACATGGATCAGACATCTGTTAACAGAAGTAGGAGAATCAATATCTAAATGTATTCTCTTATGTGACAATCAAAGTGCCATCAACATGGCATTCAATCCTATCTACCACAGTCGTGCCAAGCATATTGAAATTGATCAACATTTTGTAAGACAGAAAGTCGAAGAGAAGGAAATTGAACCAGGATTTTTCGAACTACTGATCAAGTTGCTGACTTGTTTACCAAAGGGCTTATCAAGGACAGATTCTGGATGTTGAAAAGCAAATTGTTCATGGTTCAAAACCATGTACATCTTGAGGGAGGATGAAAAGAAGACATTATTCACGTACTGGGTTTGGATCAGATCCAAACCCAATTCAAGTGTATCTAATTTCATATTTAAGCACATGTTCATTTATTATATTAATGGCATATTGTAAATTACATTGTTGTGTAATGGGTATTCTCGTACCCTAGTAATTGTAACACTATATACTTAATGAAATGTCAATACTGCAGCCTTCAGTGAAGGATTCTGCGGCTCTTACTTATCCTCTCCTCTTCCTGTGCTTGGTCTTGTGCATGTGCCAAGGAACCCACCATTTCTTACAAAGGTTATGTAGAAGGTGTTGTGGGTTGGGTGTGTAGTGAGAAAGATGTTGAGTGGGTATGCAGGGGATTGCAGCTGGAAATGGTGGCTGCACACACAGACGTTAGAAGTGGTATACAGATGTAACAAACGATGTGCAGTAGTATATGAGTACACAGCAGTTGTAAACTGCTGTGAATACTTATAGCAGGGAAGGGATTGGTGTAGCAGGGGACGGTAGCAAGTGGTTGTGATAGGTGATAGGGCAGTGAAGCTACAGTGTTGCTACAGCAGGTGCTGTGTGCAAGATGATATATGCAGTGATGACAATAAGAAGAAAAAAAAAAGAATATCAGACTGGAGGAGCCTAACCCAGCTACTTGGTAGCAGCAGTAAGCAGGGTGAGGAAGGTGATTATGTTACAAATGATACTGGATCATGACCGAATCAGGGGTTAAAGAGGGTAATTATATAACAATTTCTGCAAATGCTAATATATAAAAAAAATAACACTTAATGCTGAGTTAATAACTGGCAATGCCGTGTGAGGGGGTGAGATGTGATCACCCTGAACTAGCATTAGTTCGGCATCAATTAAATGTTTTTAGCATGGTATGTGCTCAAATGAATGTTGCTGTTGTGAGAGATAAACATACAGGTGATTCAAAATGAGTGGTGATTATGTATGGGGAGCCACAGGTTGTGGTGCTATGCGACAGCAGGGAGATGAAGGTATAGGGATAGGGTGTAGCTGGTGGATAGGCCAGACAATGAAGGATGCTCGAAGTGGCTGGGGATTATATCTAAGCCATGATGAAGATGTGAAATGCTGAATGACAAGGTGGATTAGGTATTAGAAGTATAGGCAAAAATGGAAGTGCTAGGGAAGGTGAAGTTGAAGCTGTGAAGGAAGTTGAACTTGAGCTTGAGCCAGAAGGGGATAAGACGGTGGCATTTTCTGTTGCTGCTGCTGCAACACCAACTGTGGTTGTTGACCAGGTGATGGTTGATGAACCTACAGTTGTGGTGCCTGGTTTGTAACCAAAGCCAACTGTGCATGGGATGTAGAAACTGCCCCATTTTGCAGATGTGGACTAGAAGGAATTTGCTGCACAGCAAAAGAGGTGATTTTCTGGATCTGACTCTGTGAAGCTGACAATTGACCATTCAAACCAAATAATTGTTGCGGTGGAGGCCTTTGGCCATATGTCTGCTGGTTCATCAAGAGAGGAGCTTGGAGCTATCGACTGAACTGTATAAATGTTAGTGGCATCGGTCCCTGTGTATAAGATGATGAGGTTTGCTGCTGAAGTTGGAAGGAGGATGGCAAGTGCTGTGGAGATTGCAGGGAGTTTTGACATGATATGCTTTCGAGAACTCAGAAAATATGCCATGAAGTGTCGTGAGGAAGATGGTATGGTGTGGCAGGTGGCTGAAGGTTGAAATAGGGTGAGACATTGTGTGCAGGGTGTGCTGGTGGTGGAAAGCTGTGAAAGAATGCCTGTAATGAGAAACAGGTTCGGAAACAAAATTACAAGCTTATCATTAACTAGAAAAAAAGTTCAGCAAAAGATTGCTGGAATTTTGAATGAAATTAAGTCGAACTCCACCTTTTCCTGCAAAACACTTGGTCAACATCCCTATATTCCAAACTAAAACATGACTTTTGAAAATAATTCTCTCAACCATCTTGCCTTGACCTTCTTCTTCAGATTCACCTTTGGTATCTCATACTGACTTGCTATAATGTTATAGGTTTACTTTTTACAATTCCTGAAGAATGAGTAGTCGGACTCCAAAACTCACCTACAGGATTATGCATCAGAACCTCTGCATCCTGAACCAAGGTTTACTGGTTTATCCCCTTTATATTCGGTAAACCTGGTATTGCAATTATGAGCAGGGAGCTCTCCAAAAGCAGTGATGTTTTCGTGAGAACTTCAATCTTTGATTTCAGGTTTTTCTTTGAGCATGTGTATGGTTTTGATGAATGGGAGAGACTATTCTCTACATGCTCACTCAAGAGTAGAGGGAAGGCTGATGCAATAACACTCACAGTGAATTTTATTTAATGTTAAAACATAGATCAAAACACCAAAGATATTGCCTTCCCCTTTCCCTCAGCGACAGTAGACCTTCATCAATTTTTTTTTTTACCATGTACAGAGACTAATTCAGAGATATATATAAGAAATAGTATGGATGAAAGGGGATGATATGGCAGGTTAAAGAAAACAACAACAACAAAACAAAAAAAAAATGATGGTAAAAAAAAAAAGACAGGATTGATGTTCCATAAATGTGGTGGGTTCAAATCATCTAGAATCAATATCAAGCAACAGTCCAAGCTGCGGTACTTTAAGCATGTAGCAGTAAAACGAAACTACCAGGTAAGCAAAATTATCACACTCACAGCTGTGCAATTTCTAACTTGTTGGCAGTGGTAGTCTGTCAGACTCCCATGAAATGTATAGGCAACAAGATATATCAAGAACATGCAAATTTTAGGCATGCAAGTACCAATCACTTTCTTAATGTTTCATCATGAACAGGAGAATGATTAACACATTATAGTTAAACTGTACAAAACAGGGATGAGGTTATAAGATAAAAAAAATACAAGAAAAGAAATATGTTATGAAACAAGAAATGCATAGGGAAAATGCCAGGGATACTCAGATATGGGATTCATGAAATCACAAGGCACGGCCGGTCGTGGTTAAATATGGATGAAATCTCAAACGCTATAGCAACCATGAGATGCAATGTCTATGCTCAAAAAAAAAAAAGAGAGGCACAGGTAGGAGGAAAAAAAGAAATGATACGGCAAAGTGTAAATCTTAATGGAAATGCAAGATGAAGAGACGAGCAGAGGCTACGGGGAATCAAAATCCGATCAAGGAATCGACACACACTACAGGATGTAAATCCAAAGTGCGATGAGGATAATACATGGACATAGATGCGGCAATCAAGACAACTAATGAGATGATGAATGACCGAGACGTAATGAAATGAATATATAAGACTAAAAATGCATGAGTGCGATGAACATATGGATCAAATGATGCTAGTCATTCGCAAGACATAATTAGATCAAACACAAGGGAGATTAATGAGGTTGTAATCAAGGAAATGAACATAATGCAAACCCCAAACTGAATTAAGATCATAGAACACAATAGAAAGATCGAAGCAAAATAAATAAAAAAAAGAGATCAAAGCAACAGAAATTGCATAAAATTTTGTAAAGATAGCTAACAAATATTGGAATCTAAGAATTCCGTCGATGTTGCACTGAGTATATGGACCGGTATTTGCTATATGCAAACTAATACCATAAAAGTGCTTTAATGGGGTCGTTTAAAAGAAAGGGGAAAATAAAAAAAAGAGAGGGAGAAAGGGTATACTTACCGTAGCCGAAGCTTCAGAGTGGTCAGCTTCCTTCAGTCAGATGGAAGAAAGCCAGGGAAATAAGAAGAAGAAGAGGAGGATCGTGAAAATGGAGGGGTGAAGAAGCGGTGGGTTTCGGGGACCCCTGCGGTCGTTTTTTATAGGAGAAGGCCGTTAGGCCATTTTTCAAAATGGTCTTTTATTTTCAGAGATTTTCAAAAAGAACGTCCATTTACAAATGTTTCTTAAAAAAATGGTGTAAAAAGCGATATTTTTCGGAAGTTTTTTTTTTTAGGTTTTTGATAAAAAAAACAAAAAAAAAGATCTAAAGAGATGAGAAAAATACGAGGGATTTTTAGGAAAAAGGGGATCCAAATGAGGTCTTTTGAAAGATTTTTTGTAAGATATTTATTTTGAAATATTCGAGATTTCCTAAAATGAGGTTTTTGAGAAAACATCGGGTTAATTTCAGAAATAAGATTCCAGAATAGATCTGGGTCCGGGAATTTTGATAAAACATTAGAATTCGGATTTTTAATTGAGATTGGACCCCGAATTGAAAAAAAACCTCTGAGAAAATACGAAGAATTTGATTTTTTTGATTTTTTGAGAAATAAGACATTCAGGATCAGAATTGGATCCGGATATCCGTTTTGGATCAGATTGGGTCAAATATAAAAATTGAGTCTGGATTCCAGCGAAGCTGAGAAATGAATGAAATTTTATCAGAGACTAACCCAATTTATTCAGAAGTTGGAGGTCAAGGGAAAAAAGGGAATTTTTGGATTTTTTGGAAAATTTGGGGTGTTTACACCAACCTCCGCCTGCAGATGTTGATGGTTTCTTTCTACTGCAGGTGACCAGCACTTACAACAGAATGAATCAACAATTGATGAATGATTGCACCATTCCTACCGGCACTGCAGCAAAAGAACCATGTGTTGATGAGGTTCTGCACATGAATCAATTTATGTCACTGTGTAAATTGTTGCAACCAACCATTAGCAGCAAGATGGTACATCTGCTGAAAATATATGGCCATAGATTATTGGTGGATGGGCACGGAGCTATTTCGAAGCTTTCAAGTACTCGTGACTAAATGTGCTCGAGCCTTCCAAATCCATTTGTGTGCCACCAAGATCCGAGTGTGGAATGGGTTTAGGCAATGGAGAATACCATGGAGACTGCAAGAATGTCCTCATGTCCCTGTTTACCACCTTGAGTAAAAGATGGAAAGGAAGCGTGGTGGAATTTATGCACACCCAGCTAGGCAACCTAGCCAAAGCACCTAGCCGGTTAGCCTTTGGCAGATCCTATGGGCTCCCAAGAATCAAAATTCCATGTTGGTGTCATCTTGGGTCAACTAAGGTCAAGTGTGGAAGGAAAATGGGCGTAAAGGGGCATTATGGAGAAAGAAAATAAGAGTGCAGGAGTAAATGGGGAAAGGAAAGGGGTTGGCGCCACATAGAACTAAGTGGTTAGCTAACTAGGCAGAATAGTTTGGTCACTTGGCTTAGTGGTTAAGCTGTTTCGGAATTGTGGTAATTTCTGTATTTCATGACGGTGTATTGGGAACAGGGAAAATAGGAGACTATATAAGTCAATGTTGGGCTGTTTTGAAGAAAGTTTTGGAAGTTATGAAATAACGAAATGAGTTCTCTCTCTTAGCATCTCTCCCTCTCGTGTCTTCTTCCTCTCTCGTCTGTTCTTCTTTCTCATACTTCTTCATGTCTTACCTGCAACTTCTATTGTCTTCTTTACTGTAATTCTCAGCAATTCTGAGAATTATATCAGAATTTGGGTCAGACGAGTGGAGGTTCAACACCACCATTCAGGCGATCTTCATCATTTGGCCAAACCAAGCTCCAATCTTGGTGTCTGACCTTTCCACATTCTCAGCGGAGATTCCGGCATGCTCCTGCCAACCAGGACATCCTCCTGAGTGTGTTGAAGCCATCGAACATAGATCGTGCAGTGGGAACCTCTGTGACAAATATCGCAAGATTTATAAAAATCTCGCGATAATATCGCGAGAAATTGCCGGAAAGTTTAAAACGGCAAATTCTCCCGAGATTTTTAAACCGTGACAAATATCGCGATATTTACGCTTTTAGCAGATATTTATCATGAAAACCCCCAAGATTTTTATTTTTAAATGTGTTTTATTTATATTTTCTTATAAAATTTGTTGTTTTATATTTTTAATTTATTTTTTATTGCCAAGATGTTGCCGGAAAATGAGAGATTTATGAAAATTTTCAAAAATCTCCAGAGTTTTTTATTGCTGATATTTTGCTGTTTTAAACTTTTGTCACTATGGTGGGAACTAGAACCTTCCCTCACTATCAGATCAACAATGTTGAATAATTGACTTAGTTGTTTTGTATCCTTAGGTCAACTTCGTTCTTATGCCAAATGATTCCTTTCATTATTCATATATGTGTGTGTCACGCTCCTTTAGCTTCCATTGGGATGTGGACAAGTTCACCAAGAACCTTTTCCATCAATAATTCTTGAAATCTCAGACTGATGATTTATATTAATTACCAAGTAAAACATCAAGCGATGCTTATTAATTGTGCTTTAGAAATGTAAGAGATTGTAGTAAATTATGTTTGCCTTTTAAAAAAATTACAAAGATCATAACATTATCTATGACCCTAGGAAAAATAATATCACAAACTTGTTAAAGGAAAAATAAACCTCGATTACAAAATAAAAGGTCTAGAAATAGAGATAACCAAGCTTCAAAAGGCAACTTTTAATTGACAATTAGGAATACTTGCAAAGTACCTCCTGCTGGTTGAGGGATAATACTAACATCTTCCATGATTCCCATTGTTAACACAGTCTCAGCATCCCTTTTTCCTTGTTGTAGGCTATAGACCTACACACAAATAATTTACACTACCACATAAACTAACAAGAATCAAGTGAAGATGACAACAATTCCAAATGGGAAGAGAAAAGAGTAACATTTATTGCAAGTGCTACAAAAATAAAGCAAGAGCAGTTCTAGCACATCCAACTCAGGGCGATCGATTTTTTGAACCCAGACCCATTAATAAGCCATGGGCCAGTTGACAGGTCCTTGGCCCATCAACAGGCAGATAAGGCCGATAGAAATAGACATGGGTTGAGTAGAACCATGTGTTTTCTTTTGAATTAGATGGACAACTATGAACCACTTATGGCCTAGCCTATCTGAGACAAGGTTTTGAACCCCAAACCAGCCTAGAAAGGGCTAGGCCCAACCAGCACCTTTGTTGGCAGGCAGCTCAGCCCTTCTAAAAAAATGCACTGGTAGGCCCATCACCATACAAACACACTTTACACACGAACTGGAACTGGAATATCGGACGGACCCAAATCCAATCATGTCTCAATAGACCATATCGTGACAAGCCAAGTACACATTGCATTGTCAAGGAAACAAGGACTATGTATAGATGGTCTAAAGAAAATTATTTATAAGATGTCTGTGTGTGAACTTCTCTTGATTGCATAGAACCACCAAAAAAAAGGACAATAATGCATGGAAATGTGCTACAAAGAAAATTAGTGGTCTCTCTCTCTCTCTCTCTCTCTCTCTCTCTATATATATATATATATATATGGGAAAATATAAGGTGGTTCTGTACCATGATACCATACAGTGGTACACTTGTTTGTATGGATCTAGCCACTAAATGCTAGATTTAACAGTACAAATGTGTTTACCATGGTTTATTTACTATGTTAGAAGGTTTTATCATGTCTAATACATCACAAGATCTGATTTTTGAGACTGAAAATCGATGGCTCACAATTCATAAAAACAATGGTGGTCTAGAAATGATATAAAACATCATATTTCAGTCAAATTTAACACATGAAAATAGTAAATAAATCATGCTAAACATGATCCAAAGGTTAGATTTTGCATTTGAAGCTTAGATCTATATAAATCAAGTTTGTACGACCATAAGTTATGGTGCTACTGTACCACCATAGAAGCTCTCTCTCTCTCTCTCTCTCTCTCTCTCTCTCTCTCTCTCTCTCTCTCTCTCTCTCTCTCTCTCTCTTTATATATATATATACACATCATGAAATTTTGGTACGCTCTGGACCCTTGATTTTTGACAGCCTTCAAAATCCTTCCTACATATCGCGTTGATATGATCCAAAACCTGTTGCTTATTAAACAAACCATGTAGATCATCTCTGTAGAACTTTTTTGACTTGGACAGTTCAGGCCCTCAGGGTGTGTGACCCATGGTTGCCAGTTGAGGAAGTGGAAGTGGGAGCGGGAGCGGGAAGTGAGGCACTTTCAAAATTTTAGGAAGCGGGAAGCGTGGGACCACTTAGAAGTGAATCGGAAATCGTCTCGAAAGCGACCTAAGAAGCGAACCGGAAGCAACCTAGGAAGCGAGGGGGAAGCGAAAAAAATAAAAATAAAAAATACAAAAAAAATTAAAAACATGGGGGAAGCGTGCTTCCCTTTAAAAAATGGTGCTTCCCCGCACGTTTCGCGCTTCCCCACTTACCTAAGCGCTTTCGGTAACTCTGGTGTGACCACATGGCGACCTCTCTCTCTCTCTCTCTCTCTCTCTCTCTCTCTCTCTCTCTTGGCAGTTCAAAAGCACAGCTAGAGGCAGCTGTTAGGGGATTTTAGTGTGTGCCGTCAGATTCAATGTAATCCAATGGTTGTAGATGTCCCATGTGACTATCCACTTGGACTAATCATATATAGGGAGTAGTTGTCTACTTCAATCCGTACCTACCGCCAGCCTACCGGGCTTTTGAAGAGTTCTTTTCATGTCAGATGTGTTCTACATGCTTGATCTTATAGGAATGGACTCTTGGATCGTCCTATTCCGACATGAGTAGGTTTTTATAAGGTTTGAAAATCGGCGGTCTACAATTTTCATAAATATTCAAGCTGAAAAAATCATGTTTTTTCATCAAAAAAACTCGATCCAGGTGTCATTTTCAAGCAAATTGACCATGTCGAATGCATCTGCGGGGTAAGATTTGCAAAAAACACCCTGAAAACCCCCATTCACTCGGGGTAGGCTCCTAACTTTGGTAGGCACCTACTCTCCACCCATGTGTGTGTGTGTGTAGGGATGGCATTGGACCGAGGGAAAACGGGGCCCTTCCCCGCCTTGCCCCGTTTGAACCGGGGATGAAGGGCATGAAACAGGGATGGAGGCGGGGATGAAGGTTAAAATCCATCCCCGTCCGAGGATGGACTTACGTTTTCCCCGTCCTCGTCCTGATCCCCGCCCCGCCTCGCCCCCATTTGGACCGGGAATGGAGGACATGAAACGGGGATGGAGGGGGGTGGACATTAAAATTCATCCCCGTGCGAGGATGGAGGCGGGGATGGAGGTTCGGATTTTGAGATGGGGCAGGGGTGGAGACCTTGTCCCCCCCCGGTCCATTGCCATCCCTATGTGTATGTGAAAATATATATAGGGTGCTGATTTTGTACACTCATGTGTATAGGCAGCCCTATATGATCTATCATTTAGAGGCCATTGTGTTGCTGGAAATTGACGAAGTGAATACCATCTTAAAGGGTGTGATGCCCTCCACCCATATTCGATCTTATCATAGCCCATAAGTGGCCATAAAATGTTTAGTTTCATGAATGCCCTTTACTACTATAGTTAAGACAAGTTTGGACCCAGGTTGAACTGAAACATCACTTCTTGACTTGCATCCATGCTGGCTGGTGTCACCCTGACAGTTGCAGCCAATATCATGGTGTAATGTGGCCAGAAAAAACTAGAGTGTATCACCATTCTTACACACTCAAGTGTACAAAGCATTTTTTCATATATATATATATATATATATATATATATATATATATATATATATATATATATATATATATATATATATATAGGGTAATTAAAATATGTTTACCAACCAAATATGTTTACTGGTATGAACCAAGATTTTCATAGGCTTTTTATTTTTTCTTTTAAATTTCACCGTACGGATGTGATCTAGATGCTTGGTTTTATAGAACTCTTGGATCTTGCAATTACGATGTATAAGAAGGATTTTTTCAACAACAACAACTACGCCTTCATCCCAAAACAATTGTGGTCGGCGATATGAACCAACAAAGAAATTCATTTTGGGTCTTCCACATGAATCCTTTTCCTCCAATCATTTTTATCCAATGACATCCCAAAACAATAAGAAGGATTTTTTAAGGGTTGAAAATCAAGGGCTTAGAATTTTCATAAATATTCAAGCATAAAAAATCGCATTTCTTGATCTGATTGTGATGATCCAATAGTCGATTCCTAGCAAATGGACCACGCCGAATGCATCGGCAGGGTTAGATTTGCAAAAAAATATGAAAATTCTCAATTCATACAAACAAACATATTTGGTTGGTAAACATGTTTTACTTTCCCTATATATATATATATATATAGAGAGAGAGAGAGAGTCTGTTGGTTATGCCTCGTTAGGCCCCTTCAAAAATCGTATTTTGGTATTTTTTCTCACATCTAACACCATAAAGGTGATCTATAGATTTTGCTTAGTGGGAACCGGCTTTTGGATCACCGGAATCTGACCTGTATACAGGTTTTTTCGGTGATCCAAAATCAATGGCTATGAAGGCATCAATTTTCCTGGCTCATAAAAAAATGCATTTCTTGAACCGATTACGATGATCCAATAGTCGATTCCTACCAAATGGATCACGTCGAATGCATCTGCAGAGTTAGATTTGCAAAAAAGCCTATGAAAATTCTCGATTCGTACCAACAAACATATTTAGTTGGTAAACATGTTTCATTTTCCCTATATATATATATATATATATATATATATATATAGAGAGAGAGAGAGAGAGTGTGTGTGTGTCTGTGTGTGTGTTGGTTCTGCCCTCGTTTCTCGTTCGGGAGGCCCCTACAAAAATCATAGTTTTCGGTATTTTTTCTCACATCTAACACCATAGAGGTGATCTATAGATTTTGTTTAGTGGGAACCGGCTTTTGGATCACCACAATCTGACCTGTAAAAAGGTTTTTCCGGTGATCCAAAATCAATGGCTATGAAGGCATCAATTTTCCCGGCTCATAAAAATACATTTTTCAGCGAAAAAACATGATCCAAGAGTCAATTCTCACTAAATCAAGCATGCTAAACACATCTAACGGTTCAGATCTATCATAAAACACTTCAAAATATGGGACCTAACGGGGCAGATTGAGAAAAGAGGGCCTAGAGATCCATGAACCAAAATGTCACCAACAGAGTTTAAGCTTAATGGGAAGCCGCCTGCTTCAAAAATGAGTAGGAAGCAATAATGATAATTCCTAACTCCTATGATTGATGAATTAGTTCCTTATGAAAAATAGGACTAAAGCTAAGTCACAGGGACTCGGCAAAACAGGTGCCGCACCCGCGTCGACGCGACGCGGGTGCGCGTGCGGGTGCGGCACCGGGTGCGGTCAACACGACCCTGGGTGGGGTCAACGCACCCAGGGTCATTTTTGTCTATTATTTTGGGGTTAAAAAAAAATCCCCGATGAAAAGGAGGATTAGGGCAAAAATTTTTTTTTTTGCCCTAATCTCTCCTCTCCTCTCCCCCTTAGCTCGAGCTCTCTCCTATCGACACCCCAGCTCCACCTCGCAGGCTCCTCCTCTCCTTTCGCAGGTATGTACCCTCTCTCACTCTCTTCTTGGGTCAACAGGAGAGGGGTCGAGCACTCCCTTCCCTTCTCGATCTCTTGTTGGGTCGACAGGGAAGGGGCCAAGCCCCCCCCCCTCTCGGTCTCTTTTTGGGTTGGCAGGGGAGGGGCTGAGCCCCCCCCCCCCTCTGGCTCTCTTTTTGGGTCGACAGGGGAGGGGTCGAGCCCCTCCCCCCTCTGGCTCTCTTTTTGGGTCGGCAGGGGAGGGGTCGAGCCCCACCTCTCGCTCTCTTGTTGGGTCGACAGGGGAGGGGCTGAGCACCCCCTGCTCCCTCTATTTTCGGTAGGGAAGGGGCTGAGCCCCTCTCTGTTTTTGGCAGGGGAGGGGTCGAGCCCCCCACCCTACTCCCTTTGATTTCAGGGGAGGGGCTGAGCCCCCCCCCCCCTTCCCTCTCGCTCTCTTGTTGGGTCAGTAGGTTAGGGGTTGACCCCCCCCCCCTGCTCCCTCTGTTTTCGGCAGGGGAGGGGCCGAGCCCGCCTCGCTCTCGCTCTCGCTCTCTTGTTGGGTTGGCAGGGGAGGGGCTGAGCCCCCCCTTCTCCATGTGTTTTCGACAGGGGGAGGGGGTCGAGTATAATTGATTTGAAAATTTTAATGTATTTTTTTGTATGTTTTCAGGATAAAAAAATGGCAGATAAAGGGAAAGGACTTGTGTCATCCTCATCCCAACATGTGAGTTCTGCTACTAGTTTTGCTGATAGTTGCAGTGGGGCCACTATGGGTACATGTAGATAAACTTGCAAAAACTGGAGAAGAAGGTGGTGGAAACAAGAGATTTCGATGCAAGCTCTGCGAAAGAGATTTTGTTGGGTCTTACACAAGAGTGAAGGCTCATTTATTGAAGATACCAGGACATGGCATTTCAGCTTGCAGAAAAGTTGATGAGGCAATGCGAAGACAATACAAGAAAATACAAGAAGAATATGATAAGAGAAAGGCAATGGCCGATTCTTCTGCAGTCAATGTGCCATTTGCAAGCCACCAAGAAGATGCTGAAAAAAAAAGTCAATGTAGGAGGTAGAGGAACGATACAAGCAGCATTCAATACATATGGAAGAGAAGAATTGGATAGAAAAGTTGGGAGGTATTTTTATTCTGGTTTACTCCCACTTAATGCGGCTAGAAATCCTTATTGGAAGGATTTAGTAACATCCTTGGCAAATTGTAATTTGAGTGGTTATGTGCCTCCAAGTTCAAAAAAAATATGAACCACACTTCTTGCAGAAGAGAGGGCAAATGTGAAGAGGTTGCTAGAGATTAAAAAATATTTATGGGAGCAAAATAGAGTTTCTATTGTGTCTGATGGATGGACAGATATTCAAAGGCGTCCATTAATCAATTTCATTGTTTGTTCGCTTAGTGGCCCAATATTCTTGAAAACAGTTGATGCATCTGGGGAATATAAAAATGTAGAGTATTTGAAAGGATTGTTTATAGAAGTGATAAAAGAAGTGGGTGATCAGAAAGTTGCACAAATCATTACAGACAACGTTCCAGTTTGTAAAAGTGCAGCGTTGAGTTTGGAAAGTGAGTACCCTCATATTTTTTAGACTCTCTGTGTAGCACACAGCTTAAATCTAGCCCTAAAGAACATCTGCAACCTCAGAGAAGAAGAAAATTCACAAGCATATGTTTTATGTTCATGGATTGAAGATTTAGAAAGAAATGTCAAATGCATTAGGAATTTTGTTGTTAACCACTGTCGTGTTAATGCTATATTTAATAGTTATTCTGATTTGAAATTGTTGAAGGTCGCTGAAACACGCTTTGCGTTCATCATTGTGATGATGAAGAGGATTAAAAGAGTGAAGAATGCTTTGATTAACATGGTGACTGATGAAAATTGGACATTCTATCGTGTTGATGATGATATCAAGGCTCAAGAAATTAAAAAATTCATTCTTGATGAAGAGTTTTGGGACAGAGTGGTATACTTCCTTCAATTTACGCAACCTATTTAGGAAATCTTAAGAGAAGTTGATAAGGATGAGCTCATGCTTCACAGAGTTTATGAAATGTGGGATAATATGATTGAAAAAATACAAGCTATAGTTTTCAAGCATGAAGAGAAAAATCCTGCATTTGATGATTCAGATTTTTTTAATCATATTCATTCAATTTTAGTCAGAAGATGGGATAAGAGCAACACTCCTTTGCATTGCATGGCACATTCTCTTAATCCAAAATATTATGCAAATAAGTGGCGGGCTGGTGGTATTGGTCGTGTCCCTCCAAATTTAGACCCAGAGCTATCAAGACATAGAAATATGTGTATGACAACACTTTTTCCAGAAGCATATCTTCTACATCAAGTCACACAAGAGTTTGAAAAATTTTCATTTTCGAGATTATATGGACCGGCATTATTCGCGAGAGAATAAGATAATATAGATCCTATCACATGATGGTCAACATTTGGATCAGAAACACCTCTTCTCCAACGTCTTGCATTAAGATTGCTATCGCAGTTTGCTAGTTCATCTTGTTGTGAAAGAAATTGGAGCACATATTCTCAAATCCATAACATGAAGAGAAACAAACTCACCAGCAAGCGTGCAGAGGATTTAGTACATGTTCATTCAAATCTTTGATTACTTTCGCGAAGCAATGATGAATACAGGTACTAATTTGCTCTCTTAGTTATTTGATTATTTCTTAGTTTTCATTTAAATAGACTTGTATTGTATTTATCATTTTCAAATTGGGTTTATAACGCAGACAAGGAACATCCAAATTTTGGGATGTAAACCCAGAAGAGTGTGACTTCGAGGGAGAACATGATTTCAACATAACAAACATGGATTTAGTTGAGCCTAGTATTCCTTCTAATGATGCATTTGATGATGAAGAAGAAAATTATTAACATCCATTACTTCATCAGGATATACTTTGGTATGTAATTTAGTTCTTTTATACTTTACTTATTTGATTGATATTTAGGTCGATTTATGTAATTGCTTTACTTATTTGATTGATAATTTGATATTTAAGTTGATATACTGCATGCATGATGAATCATATTATGACAATGTTAAACTGTTAAAACTTCAAAATTATATTTATATATATATACTTTTTTTTTTACATTTTTGCCCCTGCCGCACCCCCGCACCCGGGTTTTTTGGAAGTGTCGCATCCCCGCACCCACACCCGCACCCGCACCCATGTGACATAGGACTAAAGTAATTGTTGTGTAAACTTATGTAATAAAAATTATTACTCAGGTATAATAATTTGATGGATAAGATAATCTTGCTATTCATAAATGTCATTCTTGTATCAAATACTGCTTATGTAACCATTAATTTTAAATGTTGCATGTATATTTTTGTGTAGCCATTTTGAGTAAAATGATTCAGGATATCTTCATATAGGGTATAGTTTATGATATCCATTTCTCAATTGTTATTACTCCCTTTGCTTCCTTATCACTTCATATGTAAATCCTACTTAGTTTCCTAAATGTTTCACCATGTCTCATCCTTTCGCTTCTTGTATTATTTTAGAATTAAAAGAATGATGCTTTATGTTTCTAATTCTCCCCTTGCCTCCTGCTCTAGATACTATGGTCGACTTATATGTCACAGTTTTAAACCAAGAATGGAGAAAATATCCTAAGCTCACCAATGCACACTGATAAGCTTGAGGCATTGATACCAAGTGATTGTGATAGCAGAAATGATAGACAAATATAATTAAAATGCAGGACATGGAAGAAAGTTTATCACATAACACAATGTCAGAAACCAAGCCATTCAAATGCCAACTCCTTCTCTGTGTAATTATCGGCAGTTGGCTAATATTCCAAACAAATATACAAGCCCACACAACGCTTGGAGCTGCAACATAAAGGAGCCTGCAAACATCTAAGAGTTTGTCAATGATCCATGATTCATTAACCATTTTGAAGCAATCTTTCTATTACAACCCGAGGGTAGAGCTCACTAACCATTTCAAGGCAATCAATTTATACAAGGCCTTAGGGGTACAGTTTATTAACGATTTAAAAACAATCAATTTGTATGTAGCCGAAAGATTTCAAGCCAGAAAGGAATAACTAGTGAAATAGAGTTCAGTAAATGAATGATATGCATATAAGATATGGTTTAATAATGATGATAACTATAGTTATGATTATGACAACAATAACTATTTTGTCCTTTTTGCTTCTGTCTTTTCAAAGAGAAGGATGAAAACTAAAATTTATAAGCACAGCATAGTGATTAGAAGGTCAAGCATATCATTATTAGATGAAAGGAAAAATTAATTAGAGATTCTGACCTACAATAAAACACATTTATCATGATAATCCTGATAACATACAATAGTAAAAGAATCTTTTTTCATGATTTTCACAAAATTTTCTAAAATTTTGCCCATATTTTTCCAACAATTATTTTTAAAAAGCCTTCTAAAATACTCCCTATGTCAACAGTTACTCGGGGTATGATACAGAAATTTCTATAAGTACCAGTATGGGGTATGGGGTATGGCTACACACACCATTATATATATATATATAGAAGTGTGCAGTGTGCCACCATAGCTTGCGGTGGTACGCACTTGATTTGCATAGATCTAAGCTCCAAAGCTATGTCACATGGGTATAGGTACGAAGGGCACAACACGACAATTTTAAAAATTGTGAGTACGGGGACACGGCTATATATACATATATATATATATACATATATATATATATATATATATATATATATATATATTGTGTGTGGATCCAATGCAAGATCCCTAAACATGTCTAAATATTTTCTGCAAGTATATTCCATGTATCCCTAGGTTCTTGATCAAGTTTACATCATAGACAGAGTGCGTATATGTGCTGGTTGCATTCTTGATGATACACAGCAGCATATATATATATATATATATATATATATATATATATATATATGTTGGCTGCATCATAAAGTAAAACACAGCAGCATATATTTATACATATATATATATATATATGTGTGTGTGTTGGCTGTGTCACAAAGTGATACGCAGCAGCATATATTTATATATATAAGCTAGTTGCATCAATAAAGTGTTATGCAGCAGCGTATACTTTCAATTATACATAGTTGTTTGCGCTATAAACAAAATCACAGCAGCATATACATACGAATACACATGCTGCCTGCGTTTTGGATTGATCCACAGCAGTAATGTATATGCACATGTACCTGCTGCCTGCGATTTGAATTAGTTCGCAACAACAAATATATATATATATATATATGCTGTCTACGTTTTGGACAGACTCACAACAGCATATACATATATATACATATGCTGTCATAAGTTGTTACACCTACTGCTCATGCATATGTACATATATATACATATGCTGTCATAAGTTGTTACACCTACTGCTCATGCATATGTCGTTTGCACATATTGTTTGCACATGCCAATTGCGCATATTGTTTGCATATGTTGTCTACATTATGCTGTTTGCATTACGTTGTTTACGCTATGTTGTGTGCCTTATGTTGGTTGTGGGTGGACAGCCTAACAAGCGCGCGCACACACACACACACACACACACACACACACACACACACACACACATATATATATATATATATATATATGTGTGTGTGTGTGTGTGTGTGTGCTGATTGCTTTTGAGCAAATTCTCAACACAAAATTATACATACATATGCGGATTGTTTTTTAATGGATGCACTGCATAAAATAGATATAAATGTTTTCTTTTTTAACAGCTTCACGGCAATATATGTGTTGATATGTGAATATGTTGTCCGTATTCGAGTATAAAATTTTGGTTATTACGTGTGTTTTATGTTCAATGAAGAACTTTGCAAAGCTAATGTATTGTAGTAATGTTTGATCCACCGACAGGCCATTAAGGGTTGTGAGCACGTGTTGCTTACAAAATTTTATATTGTGATTTTTGCATTACAAAATAATTTTGTTGGAAATTGATTTTCTTAAATTAATTACATTGTTGAATTTGATGGGATGTGTAGCTGAGATGCGTATGCTGAGATGGATGTGTGGAAATACAATAAAAGATAAGATTCAGAACGAGGAGATACGTAAGAAGGTAGGCGTTGCACCCATTGAAAATAAGATGAGAGAGAATCGTTTACGATGGTTTGGACATATTCGACGAAGGCCTAATGATGCTCCAGTTAGAAGGATGGAGAAATGGGAAAATATATTAGTTAAAAGAGGTCGGGATAGGCCTAGGAAGACATGGATGGAGGTGATAAGAAAGGATATGAATGCTTTGAACCTCACCGAGGACATGGCATTGGATAGAAATGAATGGAGGAGAAGGATTCATGTGGAAGACCCATAATGATTTTCTTTGTTGGTTCATATCGCCGACCCCAATTGTTTTGGGATGAAGGCGTAGTTGTTGTTGTTGTTGTTGTTGTTGAATTTGATGGGATAAGGACCTGAATTTGTTATTGCATGCTGATTTACATAATTGTTTTTGTGTAGAGAACTCTTAATTGATTAAGATGGTAAAAGAAACCAAAAAATGTAATAATTTTCTTCTCTACCCCTTTGAAATGGTGGAAACCTTGGATGGCGGTTGTAGGAATCCGTGAGGATACTAAACACCGTGTGCAATTGTTGTCCTCAAGAACTCGATATGTGATTCCAATTCCCGACCATGGTTGTAGGAAACTTTCAGACACTTTGCTTGGGGGTGGTGTTGTTGACTCGACTGTAGTTATTGGTATACCAAGAAAGTAACATCAATTGATTCTGATTTCTTTGATGTTCTGACATTAGTTATGATTCCTAATGTTCTGATTGATGGTGTTGCTTCTTGATATCAGTCGAAGAACAAGTGTGAAATCCAGTAATTAAAATATAAATTGTGTGTTAAGCTATGACTGAAAACCTCAAAAACTTTATCTATTTTAAGAATCTGCGGGTTTGTAAAAAAGTAAAAATTAAATTTGTGTGCATTTAATAAAAACATGCATGCAAAAGCAATTCTGATAATTAACTTAAAAAGTTATTCATGCATATTGCATTGATTCATATATTATTAAATGTTTAGCATTAATTTCATGCATTACTAAATATTTGATATGTTTGATTTAACATGAAATTGTTGAATACTTATTTGAACTGCTTAGATGGTAAGTTAGTTCTAATGATTTGTTGCTGGTAATTCCTCTTAAACTTATGCTTGATTTAATTTATGCTATTTTCTTACTATTGAATTTTTAGATGATCTCGTACGAGAACTTCGGTTCATACCCGTTTTCTAAAAATGTTTTTCAGGCACTGAGGCTCAGTGATGAGAGGACTGACTGGCTGGAGGACTTGAGGTTTATGATTTTTTGGCCCGGGTTCTGATGTGCATCGGATTGGCTAGAGTGGATTTTGAATTTTATGAACTTTATTGACATATTTGATTTAATAAATAAAGTTCAGTTCAATGTTTGAATTTACTGTATTTTTAAAAATGGTTGATGAGTTTGAATATTAAATTTGTAATATGCACCTGGTCCTTTGGAGGTCTTCCACAATTGTTAAAAAAAATCCGCATTTTCGAGGATCAGTTTGGGGTCGTTACAAATTTTTATAGGAATCTATTTTCCTATGACAGTCTCATAACATTTCAGTTTCTTATAGTGAATTTGCTTAGGATTCTCCTTATTTAGGGTAGATTTTTTGATTTTTTTTCTAAGAATCCATTTTCATAAGTTAAAAGTCTTGTATTTATCTTATAAGGTTATTTTCTTAGGAATGTATTTTCTTAGGATAACTTGCTTAGGAAAAGTCTTCCTAGGAATTTATTTTCCTGGGACGACTTTCTTAGGATTTAGTTTTTCTAAGTTAGCATTTCTTGGAAATTGTTTTTCCTAAATTAGGTCATCTTAGGAATCCGCTTTCCTGAGCTAGATTTTATTAGGGATTCTCTTTCCTAAATTAGATTTTCCTAAAAGTTTACTTTCGTAAGTTAAATTTTCTTAGGGAATCTTGCTCCCAAGATGGCTTTTCTTGAAAACCGCTTTTTTTCCTAGATTAGACTTCCCAGGGGACTCTCTTCCCAACCTAGTGTTCATAAGAATTTATTTTCCTATGAAGTTCACTTGTCCGTGCTCAATTTTGTGGGAATTCATCTTCCAAAGGCCATTATCTTTTTCTTTGATTTCTCATGACTCGTGAGAAACTTAGAATTTTAGAAACCCTAGGCTAGTTTGTTTCTTTGTTTGCAAGCATACCTAGTGTAATTGGTGTTTCTTGGAACTTATAAAACCTTGTTGAGGATTTTTCTTGTCACATAGAAATCCTAGGAAAATCTTGAACCCCCGACAAGCCTAAGTATCACTTTGTTTGAGACATTGCTTGCAAGTGTCTCTCTCTCTTTCTTGCTTTCAATCTTCTTTTTAGGACTTTTATTGAGAGTTTGATTTTTGTATGCCATTTTCGAAAACCAGCATTATCCTATTTTAGATCTTCAGATCCTCCTACTAGTACCTCAAGTTGTAACTTAGGTATATCGATAGGGTACCTTAGAGCCAAATCATCCACGCACGCATACCCACCATTGAGGTATATTTGTGGTTTACCTAGAAGTGAACCCAAACCCATAGAACCTCGAAGAAACCTTGCAATATTCGTGGAGTCATTTGAGAAGAATTAAGGTCAACCTGATTTTAGAAATTTGGTTTTCTCTGTATGCAAGGTGTTTAATTTGTTTAGACTCTTGTTTGAGGAGGCGAACCTAAGCCAAATTAATGACCAAAGGTAATAAGAAAGATCCACAAATGAACCCCAATGGAAAGCCTGATCACCAATCGGACCATGACCTCACTGGTCCAGATATGATAGCATAAGAAGGATCCAATGACCTGCCACCCTATATGGGAACCAAATCTCAAAAGGCGACTAGGATCCAAAATTTTAGGGCAAACCCAGGAGTCCAGGGAGGACAAGGATGGTAAGAGCATGATCATCCTTAAGGAGATCCTTCATTTTGTTGCATATGGCCCTCCATCTGGTTATGAAATCTCGAGCTCTCGCTCTGTCTTCGTGGATAGACACTGAACATTGGCCGGTGATGCCGACTTTGGGTTGTTTGGCATCTAGCCAATGAGCAGTTGTCTGCAGCTGATGGTGGCGGGGAGGCACAGGCCACCCTTAAACAGCACATTGGGGATGGATAAGGGTACAGAGCAGAGTCGTCCAACGGTCGGCCAGTACATAGAGCAACACAAAGAAAGGCGATGGAGGGTTTGGGGCACACAGTAGGAGAATGGGGATGGCGGCCCAGGAGAGAGAAAGAGAGAGAGAGAGGGGGGGGAGGCGGCCATCTAGTGGCCGCCCATCATGAAAATGGGTGGTGCTACTATGGGGGCATATTGAGTGAGAGGAGACACCTACGAGGTGGGGGGTGTCATGATGGGAGGTATGGAGCAGGATGGGTGGGATGGTTGGCAACTTGGCATCAAGAGAGAGTTTGTGGGTTAAAGGGGAACTTCAAATTGAAATAAATCAGACAGTACTCTTTGTTTTGTAGATTTTGGACTGTCCTGCTGCTAGAGGCCTCTCTCTCTCTCTCTCTCTCTCTCTCTCTCTCTCTCTCTCTCTCTCTCTCTATATATATATATATATATATATATATATATATATATATATATATGTGTGTGTGTGTGTGTGTGTGTGTGTGTGTGTGTGTGTGTGGGTGGGTGTTAATCTAACATTAAACTAGTTGTGTTTAGCGTTAGATGGATTCAACCTTATTAAAATAACTAAAATACCCTTAAAAGAATGGCATTTTTAAAAATGCATGATTACTTTTTTATGTCAAAAAGATAATTTGATAGATTCATAAAGTTACTTTTTTTAAAAAAGGTATTTGATTTTTCAATTCAATTCAAAAGACTATAATGCCCAAAAGAGTAACCATGCATTTTCAAAAACATCATTTAAGGCTATTTTAATTATTTTAATAAGGTTGAATCCATCTAATGTTAAACACAACTAGTTTAATGTTAGATTAACCATATATATATATATATATATATATATATATATATATATATATATATATCATAGCCACTTATATCGTTCAAGGTATTTTCTCGTTGAGGGTGTTTCTCAAAGAGATTTTGAAAAGTTGGAAAATCTCGAGAGTTTTAAAATTACAAAAAAATAAAAATAATAAGAAATATAAGAAAATAATAGGTATTCTTGGAAAAATAGAAGAAAATAAATTTGAAAAGCTTTTAAAATACAAAAATTGGGATTAAAATATATAAGATAATATTTTTTCAAAAATATTATGATATTATTATGATAATATCACGATATTTTTGTTCATGGAGATATTTTAAAAATATTGTGAGATATTGCCTTTAATATCGGCTACATTGATATAGTCGATATTAAAGCGATATTTCCAAAATATCATGGATATAGGTCACACTGATATATATATATATATATATATATATATGTGTGTGTGTGTGTGTGTGTGTGTGGTAAATATTGGCTACTAATGAAGGTATGAAAGTAATGAGTAGAAATCACTATTTTCTTCAAAATTTTCCATTTTTTTGTAGATCGAATAAGACAGATGTGATCTACATGGTTCGTTTAGTAAGAAATATGTTTTCAATCATGTGATTATGACAAGTAATTAGGTTTTTAAACGGGTCCAAAAATCAACAACCCACAATGTGCCAAGATTTCATAGCTAAAAAGATTGCATTTTAACATTAGAAAAGCACAATCCAAGGCTTGATCCTTAGCAAACAAATCATGTTGAACCAAGGTTGTCAAGCTAGGAAGCAGAAGTGGGAAATGATACGGGAAGCGAAAGCAAGAGGCGGGGCATTTTAAAATTTACAGGAAGCAAGAAGCGAAATATCAATTTGAAAGCGAAATAGGAATAAAAAATGAAGCAATATGATGACTGAATAGGAATCGCACAAGAAGCAAATAAAAACTAAAATAAATTTGATTATTCGTATATTTCATGTTTTTTCAATAAAAGAGTTAACTTTTTTTAAAATCTAACAATGATGGTTACCAATTTAGAGAAAGTACATGGGAAGTGAGTGGAAGTATGAGACAAAATACATGAAAAACTTGAAAAAAAACGTGAAAAAAACATATAGAAAGCATGGTCCATGTGTGTGGGAAGCATAGAAGAAGTATGGGGGAATCAAGATTCCTATGAAGTTTCGGAAGCGAGTAGTATCACCCTTCTAAAGCGAGTTTCCGAGAAGCGCGCTTCCCACCTACCTAAGAAGCTGCTGGTAACTCTGTGTTGAACACATCTATGAGGTTAGATTGAATCGATACAACTTGCACCAATGATTTCTAGCTCATTAGTTTTGTACCTTCATTAGTAGCCAATATTAACCTTATATATATGCACTTTAAAATGCATGAAGACAGGTAGTGGATCAGGTCAGATCCTAAACTGGTCTGATCATTCCCAAAGAAGTACCATTGTGCCACTACCAATATCAACACGGGTATGTCGAACAGGTACAGCTCCCCTGCTGAGAAATTTTTGAGAATGATATTTGTGACAAAAGCTTGTTATTTCACTCACAAAAACACATGCATCTAAGAAACACTTCAGCAACCAGATAAATAGAATAAATAATTAAAAGTCTAAAGACATCTGTATGCATCTATACTGAAAGATATTTAGTCTAACTGACCTGTCCCTTTTTGGTTGTTAGTTGTTGAAGTATTGTTTCAGGCTTTGTCTTTCCAGTGGTTGGCTCACCACTAATCTTACAGGAAGAAATAACCAACATCAATAATATAAATTAAATTATACATTGAGAACATGAAGAACGAGTGCAAGGCAAGATCATTACGTCCTTCTATCAAGGAAACGAATGTTGATGTTATTGACTTCAGCCTCTGAAACTTGCAGTTTGAGGATCCCACCTGAAAGGATCTGAGCATCTGACACCTACAACAATGAATACGGAAATAAAATATGCCAAAACAAATCAGTAACCAGGGTTAAAATTCTATATTGACCATTCAATTCATAACTTCAAAAGAAAGTTGATCGTAACTAAGCTTCAAACGAAGGAACAAGCACAAACCATTCCAAATAGGCCATGCTCCATATACCACCCATTGATGGAATTTACGACCTCATCCAAGTGCCTAATATTGATAACTTTTCCTGCACAACTTGAAGGCGAAGGTTAACTTAATTTAAAACATCTGAAATTCAAAAAACATGGTAACATGGTCACAGCAGGCGCTTGACTGACACCACCATTTCAAATTATAGATTAGAACAAATCCCAAGTAAAGAACCTACCACGGCCATCACGGAATGCATCTTCCAAAAATTTGGTAGGAAGAACGCTTGCTCCTTCACATATCAGGCCTTGAAACTCCTGGTTTGGTTCTACCTTGTACCACCAAAGAAATTATACTGAAAAACAAGGAAGAAGATATGTTCTTGGCATAATAAAAATTAAAGGTACCAACTTCAAAATAAATATCTAATCCAATAGAAAAAAAAAGCACATTAAGCGAATAGAACTAAGAATAGTTAAAACAAACTTCTACTTAGGCAAAGCCAAGTAATTTATCATATCAATATTAGTAAAAAAATGCACAGATGCAAACCAAACAGGATTAGCAAATACACTTAACATAAATAGCAGACTCGTGAAGGGATAAGAATCATGACGCAAGGAAAACTAGCAAGTCCCAGTAGTTATCCTCCCGTATTGAACACGAGAGAGAGAGAGAGAGAGATTCAACAAAAAATCAATCAAATTCAACTCCAACAGCCCAGCAAAGAAAAATTAACACGAAATTGATCAAATTAACAAGCTAACCGCCAAAACTCCAAAAGAAAAGGTTAAATTGATCATACGTAATTTTACCTGGAAAATCAACCTGATTCCATCGCGGGTGTCGACGGCGACGGGCATGCATGATGAGAAGAACCCGCTGTCAATCACCCGGAGCACGTCCTCCTGCACCTCCCTCACGGTGAGTGCCGAGTTCGGCCGGCACATCTTGAGCGCCTCCGCGGCAGCGGCCTCTAATTCCCTGATCTCCAACTCCTCCCCATCCTTGTTCCGGACCAATACCTCGCTTATCAAAATCCTCTCCTCGTCCTCCTTCGCGTGGCCAGCTGGCCGGACCACGGGGCCTCCGGCTTCACACTCTGGCGAATTTCCGGCAGGTTTCTTCTCCTCCAGACTTGAAAATCCTAGGGAAGAGGAGCAGAGGAGGCTTCGGTTGCCGGAGAGCTGGGATGTCCGGCGGGGGATGAGGGTTTCTAGGGTTTTGGAGAAGCTGAAGGGGAACCGGTGGTGGCGAGGGAGACCCGTCCGCGAGGGGGAGGGGATCTTGACGGAAGACGAGACGAACCGGACGGAATCCGTCAGATTCCCGCGAGGGCATTCGTTTTCCGGCATCATTTTGATGGGTTTTTGCCGGAATCCCGTCCCGCCGAAAACGAGAGCTTCGCATCGTCGCCACCCGCTAGAATCGATAAATTAGGGTCCATCGAATACGTCGGATCTGGATCTGGATCTGGATCTAGATCCATTTTTCCCTAAATCGGAACCGATAAAAAAAAAACCTGGATGGCACTCAGTTGAGAACAGAATGCAGACGAGTCGAATATGGGTCGGATCATGCTTAACCCGATACTAAAACCGAAATTCTAAGACTGGAACCCGATATGAACTCCGGGTCTTACCCGGATCTCATTGTAGCATCCTTTCTTATATTTTTAGATCTTTCTCAACTATGGCATGCATCTTCTTTATGCATCACTGTTTGCGCAGAGCAATTCCAAGATTTCTTGACAGAAAGATTTGGCATCTTCTTTTTTATGTTACTTTAATTTGGCTTGATAGTGTTCTATTCATACAATAAGATGAAGTGCAGAAGGCATTTTCAATTGCCCCAATGGGTGTTGCTCAAGCCTAAACGGGGCAACTTTCCTTGAATAAGGGTAAGCCCACGGAGTTTTAGGCTGCTAGAACAACGAGATCATAAGTACGGCAGGCAAAGCCAGCACGATTAGGTCTTTAATTCTGTCAAAACTTACTCACAAATCCTCTCATACTATAAGAACAGAACAAGAAAGTCATAGTATTTAATTTGTTATCATACAAAGTTAACGAGAGTGACCTATCTATATCTATACTACTCATAAAGGAGCAAAGACGGATAGTAGGGGACCAAATTATGGCTCCATTGAATGATTTTAAAAATGACACTTTATTTGTTTTGGGTTGGACGTTATTTCTTAAATTATTTTTAGTTTTGTCATTCACCCCCGTCGCCAACATGTGAAATTTATAAAAAACATATTTGATAAGGTTACTTTACTAACATACAAAAAAGGGTTGAGTAGTAAACACCGCTCAGTCTCTCAACATACATAAAAAAGATATCTCTCTCTTTATATGAATGTGTGCATTTCTACTAGGGATGGCAGTGGGGCGGGGGACAAGGTCTCCACCCCCGCCCCGCCTCAAGATTTTATCCTCCACCCCCGCCCCGCCTCAAGATTTTATCCTCCACCCCCGCCTCCATCCCCGGCGGGGAATGGATTTTATCCTTCATCCCCGTTTCATGTCCTCCATCCCCGGTTCAAACGGGGATGAGGCGGGGCGGAGCGGGGATATTGCGGGGAAAAGTGGATGAGGCGGGGATCGTGGCGGGGACGAGATGGGGAAAAGTGCACGTCCATCCCCGCCTCCACCCTCAGACGGGGATGGATTTTAACCTTCGTCCTCTCCTCCATCCCCGTTTCATACCATTCATCCCCAGTCCAAACGGGGCGGGGCCCCACTTTCCCCGGTCCACTGCCATCCCTAATTGCAACGAATCAAGGAAATCAATTCGGCGGAAGATGGTCAAAGAAATGGCCAGAGAAGTTATTTAACATTGATGAAGCCATTAACACTATGAATGTTGATCCTCAAAGGATGGTAAGTACTTTGTCCTCATGATAAGGAAGGAGGATGAAGACGGTAAAATTTGTTACGTAAGTGTCGTGGAAATTTGTTTTGTATATATTGTAACACTTGTGAATTTTATTGGTTAAATAAACTTCAATTTCATATTCATAAGTTGGTACGTGGATATTTTTATTGTTTTATTTTATTCTTATTTGGATCTCAAATATCCTGTTTGGATCTTCGATGTCTTATCCCTAATATACTATTTGAATCTTTGATATTGGATCTCGATGAATATTTAATAGTAGATTTTAATTTATGGTTCGGATCCTTGATATTGGATCCTCGATATTGTGGTTAGAATTGATATTGTATCCAAAACATATTTTTTGGATCCGTAAACTTTTGATCGGATCTTAAATGAGAAAAAACTTCATATAGAGTCCATAGTAGTTGATTTGGGTCCATAGTATTTTACCAAATGTTTGGATCCTAAAAACTTATGGCCGAAAGCTTTGGATCCAAAATACCTTATCTGGATCTTGAACACTAAAATTTTGAAGTTTTAATGAAATTTGTACATTGAAAGCATATGGTCCAATTAAAATTTTATTTATGGACCCAGTGTAATTTACATGAATCCATATTGATAATTTTAAATCTGTGTTGTATAATGTTAAAGCTTCAGATCTTTGGGCGGATCCAAATTTTTTATATAAATTCATGAAAAAATTGGATCGTGGATCCATATCACATTAGCACTCATTAGAGAATGATTCAAAACTTTAAAGATTCGGATCCTTGGATGGATATGAATAGCTCAAAGCTTGGACCCAAAATATAAATGGGTCAAGGGTCTCAGGTACGAGAGAACCAAACTCGAAAAAAAAAATAAGGGAAACTTGTGAATACGGGTAGGGTTCATTAAGCAAACCCTAATGCATTAAAAAAATTATTAGAAGAAGAAGTGGGGGGCGTGAAAGCCCTGTTTCACGCAGTAAGGAGATAGGCGAAGCAGGTTATATGTTCCCCCCCGGAACACGCAGGTGCATGTTCTCGGGTCTGAATGAGCACCACGTATGTAAGCACGTGAGGCTCATTTTCCCGTGTGTGTCTGCATCACTTAGCATCGAAGTTCAGTGTGTTTGCAAAGACTTAAGTATCATTTTCCACCATCAGCACCATGAAACGATGTTTCAAGTAATGTACCAAAATTTCCTTCAGCCAGAAAATGGAGGATAACCTTTTGTTTTCACCCTAAGCAGTAAACACCTTTGCTTGAAGAGTCTCAACCTCGAAATATGTTGCCCTCTCCATTCTGGATGATCCTTACACCTCCGGAGGAGCACCCTTTATCGTCGTCTACTGCCGCGGGAGCACCCTTTGCCGCCATCTGTTGCCGAAGCACCTTTTACCGTCGTTTGCTGCCGGATCACCTTCTATTGTCGTTTGTTGTTGGACCACCCTTTGTCGTGCAGGTGAGGATCTATCAGATATTAAATCTATAAGAGAATATTCAAAAGTATACTCTGCAGCTGGTAGCTCTATGTTCTTCTACAGAAGTTCTAACAACTCTATATCAGGGGTCAGATAGCACATATTTTTTGCAAACAAACGAGCTCATTCGTAATGGTTCTACATACCCATCGAAGAGAAATAATTGAAGATCTTTACAAAGAATGGGTTGACCCTGCCAAAGGAAAGGTGGTTGGAAGCATGACAGAGCATGATAAGGTGGTTGGAAGCATCATAAGGTATCACTCGTGAGGAGTGTAATAAATTGGAGTTTATTAACTTAGTATACAAACTTTGTACACTTTGTAAACTTTGTTCAACACTCAATGTCATTCAGTTATTTGTAATGATCTTCGAGTTATTATTTACCATGTCAATAAAACTAGCGATGTATAGTATTAGCATGTTTTGACGCAATTCATACGACAAATATCATAATAATTGACACTAGCAAACACATAATATTTATTTACAACGATTCATACTTCAAATAATGTACAACGATTTTAATAGAAATCGCTAAATGAGCAACGATTTGAACACACAAATCGATGTACATATCGCATAATATACTACAAATCGATAGGACAATTCAGCATAATCGCTTATTCGTATTATAAATTGATACAATAAACGTAAGCATAATAGCTTACAAATTGATATTAACAAACAAAACAATATCTCTCAAATCGATAGTATATTACTACAGCCGTGATTTGCGTTATACTATTTCAATATTTATATACAAAGGCAAATCGTTGTGGTGGACATAGACGTCATTGCGTAAATCTCATAAATCGTCAACCAGAATACAGGTCTCACAAGGCATATCGATTTTTGACAACAAGCGGGATGTGAAACGATGTTTCTTTTATAATTGAATGACACATATTTTGGTAATAAAGCCAAATCGACACAATTTATGATTTATGATTTATACATTTAAAGCAGCAACGATTTATAACGCAGTAGCGATTTATGATATATAAAGTTACAAAGATTTGTAAGTTTGTTAAATCGTACAATGAGGTTTACTGTTGAAGCCCAAATGTTACAACGATATGTACTTATGAAGGGTGCGATTTTTACATCGACTTATAAGTTTGAAGCAGCGATTTGTACGTTTAAAGTAGGAACGATTTATACGTTTGATGCAATAGCGATTTATACCAACCCTAAATGAGCAACAATTTGAACACGCAAATGGCCACCTCATGTCGCTACAATTGTTATTCCTCATGCATAGATTTCAATTACATACTATAAATATCTAACCCTAAACCTAAACCCTATACCCTCACTGTAAACCCTAAACCTAAACACTAAACCCTAAACCCTAAACCCTAAACCCTAAACCCTAAACCTAAACCTAAACCTAAACCTAAACCTAAACCTAAACCAGAAACCCTAAACCCTAAACCCTAAACCTTAAATATCTTACTAAACCCTTATAGCAAACACTAAACCCTTAATATATTACTAAACCCTAAGCCTTAAACCCTAAACACTAACCCTAAACCATAACCCCTAAACCCTAAACCCCAATCCCTACAACATAAACCCTAAACCCAAAATCCTAAACCCTAAACCCTAAACCCGAAGCCTGAAATCTGAAACCCTAAACCCTAGATCCTAAACCCCAAACCCTAAACATCACGTCGATTTGTTCTTTAGTAAGTCTAAACATTATGTTGATTTGTTTATTGTTTTTCCTTTCTGCCTTTTATGAATCGGTATCGAGTAAATCGCTATATGACATATCATTCACGTAGAAAATGCTCGTAAAAGCAAATCGTGATGGTTATAAAGTTATGAATTGATTTGTACTTTACTAAGTCTAAACGTCGTATCGATTTATTACTATACCTTAACCTAAACCCTAAACCCTAAACATAAATCCTAAATCATAAACCCTAAACTCTTAATATCTTACTAAACCCTAACGCTAAACCCTAAAGCCTAGACCATAACTCTGAACCTTGAAATCCGAAATCCTAAACCCTAAACATCGTGTCAATTTATTCTTTAGTAAGTCTAAGCACCGTGTCGATTTGTTTACAACTATTTCCTTTTCGCCTTTTATGAATTAGTCAGTAGGTACATCGTGATACGACATATCGTTCACGTAGAAAATGCTCGTAAAATCAAATCACTATAGGATATCGTTCACATAGACAAAGCTCGTAAACGCAAATCGTGATAGGATAAATCGTTTCTGATTTAGGTCTGTTGTTGTACAGATTTTGATAGAACACTTCTTCTATAAAACAGTGATAAAGATTTGCAACTTTAACTTAATTTTTGTTGTTGTAGAGATCATGATAGAACACTTCTTCTATATAAGAGTGATAGTGATTTGCAACTTTTTAATAGTTATCATGTTATAAATCGATTTATACTTTACTAAGTCTAAACATCGTGTCGATTTGTGTACACGTGCATAAAACCCTATTCTATGTAAAACCCTAGTATAGAACTATGTAAAACCCTAATCTATGTAAAACCTTACCCGACCCGACCCGACCCATTGTTCATGTCTAAAACCCTAATTTATTTATCCTCTTTCTGCGGTATCACAACTTCTTCTTCTTCTTTTTTCCCCTATGTCTTCTTCTTCTTCTTCTTCTTCTCCCTTGTATTTTTCTTTCTTCTTTGTTCTTAGGTAGAATTAGTTGCTGAAATTTTTATTGTGAGTGACTTGATATGTCTGGTTCAAACCCACAATATTCTAGAATTTAATTAAATTTTAGCTGAGAGATAAAAATCTTTAAACATATTTTGTTTGTGTTACTTGACAGAATGTGTTCCTGAAATTGATAGAGTTTAGACCAACTTCTATGAATTTTTTTTCAAAACTATGAGGATTCGACTTCTCAAATTTTAACCATGTGTTTTTCCATATAGACTAACATACCTTAAAATTTTAGCGACAGATTGTGAGTATTTAAGGAGATATAATTTTTACAAAATATTTTGTCTCTACAGACTCACCGTCAGCACAAAAAATTTATGCTGATTTACAGATGACGTATCTCCCAATTCATAAATTATCCGAGGCTAAAATTTTATTTGGGACTACTTCCGTATAAATGTAATATCCTCACAAATTTTCAGAATTTATCGGTCAGGGGTTTGAGAAAAATGAATTTATCTTTCTTATTGGTCGGATCAAAATACTAGAGAACATAATATAACTTTCAAGAATCTACTAAGAAACTTCAAGATTTCAAAAGAGAACTTCAAGAAAACCATCCAACCATTTTTAATCTATTAATAATACATCAAATTCATTCATACAAATATTTAACATGTTGTAAATTCAAAAATCAACACATAACATGAATATAAAACCCAAAATCAACCATTTAAAAAAAGTGTTTGCTCTATACTACGAATACAAATCTTTTTTACGAAAGAAATAAAAGTAATCCAACCTAGATCCTCTCTACACAATCCATAAAAACAAGGTTGAATGCTTGATCAGCATATGTTGAACCCCATACATGCTGAAAAACATAAAAATCTCATATCTTAATATGGTCTTGCTCGGTTAAAACACCACAAACAAAAATGAAGCTCAAATTATATTGTAGCACTTCTAGAACCCCTTCGAAACATGAAAGAGGTCATAGATTCCTTTCTTAAAACATGTGGTTGTTGTCCATGACCAAGTTACAGACCTCGCATCAGACCCAACATAAAAAACAAACTAAAACACGAATACAATCAACTAATATGAGCAATTACCAAAAATATCATGAATAAGAAAACTTACCTCAACAACAATGACCTCCATAAGGGTTGGCTGATCCTCCTTCTCCCTTACTCTCTCTCTCTCTCTCTCTCAATGTTGGTATCCCTATCTCTCTCTAAAAAATGTGAGTAGGAAAAAAGGAGACTCAACCTCTTAAATAGAGAAGGTTGGGTTTTCTCTTCCTATTCTACTTCCTAGGTGACGCCTCCTTCTTGGAGTTCCAAAAAAATCAAACTCCTAATCTTAGTTTATCTCTTGTCTCCAATGTATCCTTGGTAAACTAAATCACTAATGTTATCTAAAATTTGGACTCCTCAGGTGATCCCATGCACGAACTATGGATCATTTTCATTGAGTCCATGATCCAACATAGGATCTAACGTCTAATACTAACCCCTTTATTAAATAAATAGTGATAATTATAATGAGCCTACACCTACGAATCTTTCACAATAAAAGTATTCACATCAAAATCTTATTAATTCAAGAAAAAATATCATTAATTAAAATTTTCAATCTTTAGAAAATCTTTAGTATTATAATGCTTGGGTTTTAATGTCACTTACAAGTTTCATTTGATTCTAAGATTTAGTAGGTGCAGCTGAATTTTGTCCTTTAGAGTTAGTGATGAGTTTTCTATCTTTTGTTTTTCTTTTAGAAAATCATTTCAATTTTTTTTTCACCAGCGATGGTGTTGTTGTTTGATTAAAGATAGTTTTCTATCCCTTTTTTTAGTTGTAGAAAAATATATAGAAGATAGTAGTTTCAAAATCCATTTGGAAATGTTGGTTTGTTATTTAAAAAAAACTTGTAAATGTTTTCTATCCTTTTTTGGTTCTAGAAAAATTTATAGAACATAACAGTTAAAAAGTCCAATTGGAAAGGTGGGTATTTTATTAATTGTTGACACCCAAAAATTTTTGGGTTCTCAACCAACACACATGTTGGCCTTGATACGCTAGAGTCACCTTGATAACTCGTTAGAAATGAGATAATCTGTTTACATGCCAAAAGCCTTGGAAGTAAACTTGAAGTATTTTTGTTTCAAGGAGCGAAATATTTCGCGAAGGATTCTTTTGTTTAAAGGTTGTCCAACAATTCCCAACACAAATTTCATCAAAAATGTTTTCAAAAGCTGGGAGAGAAATTTTCTACAAAACCCCACAAAAAGCACAAACACATTTCCAAACACCCTACATTTCGAAGGGTATTTCAACCAAAAGTCAGTTTTTGCCATATTTAGCCTATAAAATAACATCCTTTAAATATTTTTATCAAAACCTAGAGGTTTCAATTTTTTCAACTAAATAAAAATCACTTTGATTGGATATCGAGTGAAAAGTTCATACTAAAGCAAGCTAGTATTTTTAAGAAAAACTTGTTTGGAAAGTAGGGCTTAATTCAAGTGCATTTTTTACCCTTAAAACTTTTAAATTCGGTTTTGTACTTAAAAAAGATTTTATAGAGAAGGGTGTTAAATTTCGAACACACTATATTATGCATCAGTTCAATGCGCTGTTTGGGTCATATCACTAAAATACCCGACATCACTCGGCTAGACCCACAGAGAATCAAAAGACAAATATATAACTTCCCACCACATATCTAGCGGCAAGTTTCAGACTTGCTGCCAGATATGTGGCCACAAGTCTTTATATTTTTTGCTTTTTGACCTTGAGGTGCATTTTTAAAAGCGGGGAAGGCGGGGGGGGGGGGGGGGGGGGCTTCCAAGCCTATATATATCGCCTTATCTCCCATTTCACTCTATCTTGGAATATTCTTCCAATCTTCTCCTATTCTTATGGGTTATAGAGGTCTTGGAGGGATTCTTGCTTTTCTAAAGCCAAGAATCCCTTAGGTTTCCAAACATCTCTTCTCTCTCATTCTCTCTCTCTTTCTTTCTCTATTTTCAACCTTAAAATGCCTCCAAAGCTCAGATCAAGATAACCTATGCATCTTTCACATCTGGGTGGAAGCCCTAAGGTAAATTCTAAAAAAAAATGATCATATTATACGACAAAAATGACACATTTCTTGAAATGTTGCACAATTTTTAAAATTTACCCCATGTCTAAAATTGTAAATAGCCAACTTTGTTAAGACCTTTTTACTCTTATTATGTGCAAAACTCATGAAGTTTGCACGATATATCATTTTGCTCATTTGATATTGCAAACTTCCACTTAAAAGAGGTCCACACATTTTTTTTGACATCACGAAGTTCACATAATCATATTTATGAACATCTTGTTAAACCCAAACTTTGAAACTTCACAAATATCTAAGTTTGCATATATAATACTAAATTCGCATAAAAAAAGTGAACCTCTTGTTAAACTGAACCTCGTAACTTTGTAAATATCTTACTTAATCTACATGTACCTCATGAAGTTTGCATAAAAATATATGTGAAGTTATACTGAATTACGTAACTTTGAAAATACTGAACTAAAGTTACATATATGTAGTGAACAACACATATACCACATGAAAGTCACACTCCTAAACGATTGAGTATAAAAACTGATTGTTTTCACCCTAGGGCTATTTTCGTATAAACTAGGGTTCTTTGTGATTCTCAACTAGTGGTTTTCAACTTGCTTCCTGCTGATGATTTTTTCAATAATTCATCAACGACACTTCATCGTTGTGTATTCCAGAATCATCGATAATGATTTTTTTTGGTAAGCACATCTTTAACTGCTGAATCAAATTTTTTTTTTTAAATAGTGGCTTGAATCAGTTATTGTTTTGCACAATTGGCATGAGTTAGTTATTTTGTAGAAGAATTGCGTATTTTTCAAGTTGTCTTTGCATGTTCAATAGCCTATTCCATTTCTTTTAACAATTTGTATACCTCTATCCTCCATTTTGGTTGTTTATATATTGTTTATCTTGTAAGATAAACATGGTATGTTGGGAACACAATTTGATTTTTTTTGTTGTTTCCTTAACGATTTGGGTTTTTCATTGTCAATAGGATATTTTGTTTATTTTTTTATAATGTCTTTTTAATATCCTATGTCATGTGTCTATATTGCACACATGTTTACCTATATTCTCTGTCTTGTTCTTGTAGGAAATTCTTAATTTGTTTAATACAATATGACCATTAAGAAGATTGTGTCAGAGGGATCCACACCCACATCATCTTCTAGTGTTGAAGTACTACAAAAAAAGGCAAAGAAGAAAAATTATGAACTGAGTTATCCTATGTAATATGAAGTACAAAGTAAGCTAGACAGATGGATAGAGAGGGAGCCACATACAATGCCAAGAATATGAGTGTTTGCCATTTTTCGTAAAAAATATACCTTCTATAAACCTAAAAATCTGCACTCAATAATCTGTATCAAACACCTTCAACGTTGTCCAAACAACAACTAACAATTTCAAAGTTACCCATATCTAAGGTTGAATGCGTAGAAAAGGTTAAAAGGCTTGTAGCCACAATCTTGTCTTTCATCCTCGAAGCTTCTAAGGAGGGAGAAGGTGACTAGGAGGAGGTACCTCACCAAGGGGAGAATGTGAACCCTAAGGTTAAGGTTTATGTGGACCCTACTCAGGAAGTGGATGTGAGTGAGGATCTTGTGGCTGAATCAAATGCTCAGGATGATGTTTAGGCTGGGCTGAAGAGTGCACTGGATGATTGTAAAAGGGATTTTCCTTAGGAGTCCGAGGATGATGGCCCGAAGGAGAAAATGCAAGCTTCGAGGAAGAGATCGCAGTAGGGAACATGATCTGGTGCTCGTAGACAAGTATTTTGTTCATTTGTTATTTTGTATATACATGTTTGTAAGATGTTTGCAATCGTTATCAATTTATATTCAATCATTCACTAAATTGTCATATATATGTGTATCTGTGTAACGCCTCAAAATTTTAACTCGAAAATACATGATTTTTTTATGCAAGAATTTATCAATGGCATTACTCCAATGAGACTATGCACTAGGGTGTCAGTTTGTGTGAAAGTGCTAGCATTTAATAGCTCACTAGAATTAAGTTCGAGAAAAAGATAACTGAGGACAAGAACTTTTTATCAAAGAAAACAGAAATACAACAAAAACATTTATTTTGATTTTTAGTTAAAAATTTCAAGTGGGTTATAAGTATTTAAACACATCATGGGACTAGATCCAATTCTTGTTTTGGACTTAGGTCTATGTCTAACTCGTAATTCGATTCTGACTTATGAATCTGAATCTGAAATATCAAAGATACATATAGTTCATAGATCAAAGAGCCAAAATAATTTATGAACTAAATATAAACCAAATATCAATTATTAGTTCCAAGATAATAAGAACTCCCTCAAGCAAGCTCTTTCGGGATCAAATATTTCCTTCTGATATGTTTCACCCATTGTAATAAAGTCAAGGTAAGTACAACTCAATGGCTCAATCTGATCCAGGGTGGTATGTTGAGCGTGCCCATCCATTATTTTAGGCAAGAACAAATTGCTCATGAAATCATAATGGATGAAAAGTATTAAGTGTTTACACGCACTTCGATTGGCAGCCCTAACGTGTCCACAAAAACATTCCCTACAACTAAGTTCACAAGTTGCAGTATGAGAGGGAGGGATGCTGCATTTGGCTGATGGTTAGGCCAAGTCAAGGGTAGCTCAGTTTGAGTTTTCTGCACACCCAGGAGCGCATTGATCCTTGCAGATTGGGTGCTTTGAGTCATCGTTGCACACAAGGGTGCTTCCCTGCTGGGCATAGGGGCATCCTTCTCTGCAGGTATGGTGATGTAGAAATTTTAGTTGCTGTAATCATGGTTGCAATCATGTGATGCGAGCTGGTTGAGCTGCCTGCTTGGTTGGACGTACTTCTGGTTCATGGTGCACTATTGTGGCATCAGTGATGGCCCTACTGGCAAAAGGAATCACCACTTGTGTTAAATCTTTCGATGGGGTAATCAACTTTGTAGAACTACCATGAAAAGATTGAGGCCTCCAAAGACCACTATCATAGATGTTGAATCTTTTTATGATTTGGTCTTCAAAATCACCCTACATAGGCTTCTCAAGTACTAGGTCAAGTAACTCGTACTATAAAAGGGCACCACCTTTAAGGTGGGCCACCGCTTCGACAACACGTGCTTCTGGGATGCATGTTATGGCAGGTAAATAAGTGCTTGAGTTTAAAGTTCTGCTCATGCACGTTCAGCAAAAGTAGGGACTTCAAGGTAAGGCTTCTTACTCATGCCTCGAGCAAACTCATGTGGTGACCCTCGAGAATCGGTTTGATAGGGTGTCCCCTTCTGCCATCATTGAAGCCAGTACCCCAATTAGTTTCATGCCTTCGCTTGTGTAGAGCATGCAACTTATCTCTTAGGGATGATATAACCCTCTCAATGCACTCCAAGCGGCTGGTTTTGTTGGTGTTTTCTTGGCTTTGTCGATACATCTCAACTTGGATTCGCTTGGCAATCGCTTGGGCATTTTCGGCATGCCGACAAATCTCTTCGAGTTTGTCATCATAGAGCAGTTGAGATCCCTCCATGGTATGTTGTTCGCTCTGATACCAATTTGTTGCACCCTCCTCAAACTCTGGTGAAATCGGTTTGGAGCTTGGATTTGAACGGAGCCCCAGGCTAGCAATAGATGGGTACTCTAGTGTGAGCCTGGCGAAAGTTAGAGGATCATGCCTGCAATCCTTAGCCTTTTTTGGCTAGGTTGAACATGTCTGGAGTACAGATCTCTACTGGACAAGATGGGGTAGAGGTCTAAGGTTAACCGTGTGTAGGTTTTAGGTGGTTTTGGGAAAATACCTAAAAAAACAAAAAAAAAAGGGTAGGGTAAAAACAACTCTGAAAACTAATCAAGATATGGTTTCGATTCAGATCTGATATGGACTGAACCAAGAACTTGCTGGATACCTAAGGATGTGTGTCAGTATTATAATGGGTTGATACAGGTCAAATAACCGTAAAATAGGTTGTCAGGTAGTCGGAAAGGTCAAACATTGAAACATGTTTTTTTGGGTTAATTAGGTAAATGCAGTTTTTGTTCTAAGGCTATGGAAAAAAAAATAATACAACCTAGGGTCTGGTTATAGGTCTAGAAAACTAATATCAAAGGTTTAGAGGGTTGAGTACCTGAGTTAGGCTTTAGAGTGTGCGGTATAGGAGAACCATAACTACAAAGGCTTCTTAATAGCTTTTTCAAGCAGTGTAGCCTTCTTAGATCTCTGAAAGAAAATACATGAATGACTTGGGCCTTTTGCTCAAGCTGGATCCACCACCACACCATAGTACTAGGTGATATGAGAGAGAGAGAGAGAGAGAGAGAGAGAGAGAGAGAGAGAGAGAGAGAGAGAGAGAGAGAGAGAGAGAGAAGATGGTGTCTGAAGGTAGGGACACCAAAAAGAAATAAAGAGAAAGGGGGACAATTAGGCCTTGGAAGAAACTTCTGTATTGTTAATCAATGCATAAAAGAAGAACCCCATCCCTTTATTTATAGAGTGGAGGCCTGAAGTTCAATCCTAAACTGACTCTGACTTCATAAAAAATCTTACCAAGAATAAGAAACTTAATAAGAGAAAGGCTCCTAGAGGCCAATTTCTATAAAAAATCCTATATTAATGAAAACTCTTAAACAATTAAGATTTTAACAAATTAATAACTAATCAATTTTAAGAAGGATCAAGGAAGCCTATGAAAATGGGGGATATTCCATGCTGGTCTCCTGGTTCACGCCCCCTATGTGGGTTCTACAAGGTGGCCTTCCTTGGTCCTGACACACTCTCATTCATTCTAGTATGAACATGTGTGCATTGATTTTTTCACACGTGAGAAGGATACATCAGCTGACACATCACTGCTCTTGGGTCTCACCTAGGCCTGAACGACCCTCAATATTTGCAAGAAAAAGCATGTGGATCTTGGAACTCGAATCTACACCATCTTATGAAATTTGGGCCGCAACATAAACAAGGAAGCATACCTGATTCTAGTTTTACTTGCAACAAATCATGCTTGATCTTGCTCTCGAGTAAAGCACTAAAAGTTCAAAGGGAGATTTAGATGGGGAAATGAGAATTAAGGCTATACTCTTATGTTGTCAATAGGTTCGTCTATTTGTAGGTTGATAGGAAATCACTAATAGACCACCTGTTTATAGGTTGGTAAAGAGGACTTATAATACATTAAGACCACAAATTCCATTAAAAACATAGGTTATATGAGTTAAAAGAAAATCTTACAAGTTACTGCTAATGTAGTCGTTTATATTGGCTAAATTCACCTTATTAAATTCCTAATGTTACATGCTAATGGAGTTCCAACCATTGCTAGGTCTGTAGTAAATCTTTGTGTTATTGATTTCATTTTCCCTTTTTTTCTATGTCTATTCATTTGTGTGTCTCTTTCTATCTTGGTATATCTCTCTATTTTTTTATCTTTATCTGGGTTTTTTTTTACATTTTTTTGTTTGCATGATGCATATTTTTTTATCTTTGTATATCCCTTCGCTAGGACCCTCTTTTTTCCTATCTTTATGTGTTACACTCTGTTGCTTTAGTTCGTTTTGTCTTTTTTTTTTGTATTGATGGAGGGATTCCTTTCTCGTTAATGGAATAGAGAGATGGCCTGAGTTTGTGAAGATTTCGGGAATCATAGCTAAATCAAGGACCTCAGGTTTTCTTTATGTTGCTGTACATTTTAACGTAAATTTCAAAAGGGTAAAATTTTGCTGGTTGGTAAGATTTCAACAGAGCCTCGATTTTTTATTGTGTCGTAGCTTTTGTGGAGAAAATGTAGAGTGGGATTGACCTTAACTTGATATGACTATTTGGAGTTGGGTATGTTCAAATCATTGGCAAGCATGATGACGACAAGCAGTAAGTGTTGGATTCTAAATTGTATTATTATTTTTTTACACTAATTTATTTTTTCTGTGTTTCTCATTTTGTTTTGGCTTTCTTATACTTTTTCAGGTACATATGGAAATCAAAGGCTGACGGATTATTTGTTGTCCCAAACATAAGCTAGGTTGCATGAGTTGAAACTCTTAATTAAAACCAAAGTTGAAAGGTAAGAAATGAGTTGCCTGCTTTTCTTTCTTTCAATTTCTTCCTTTATTATATCTTTATTTTTGTTAGTGTTATTCAAGTTGTTCCATGCTCTAATTTCTTTTTCTTTTCTACAGGTCGTCTAAACTATAAAGTTCACCTGCTCTTTGAAATGAATGGTTGTGATACTTACGAGTGAAGAAAACCAAATATAGTTTATGGCATGAAAACCAAACAAAATTTAGCAATATTTGATTTACATTACTTTATGTTAAAAAAAAATTGTTTATAGAAGAGTGTTCATAGGTCCTTAGCATTTTTCTTTTTCTTTATCATAATTGATTTATTTAGATCTTAAGAGCAATATCATGTTTGAAAGGCCGGGTAGTTTGCCTTGGCATGCAAATTTTGATTGATTAATATATTTGGAACTTTTAGTGAAAAACCCAAATGACGTTTTTGGTAATCTAACAAACAGTTATGTTATGTTTTTCTACTTTCTCAATTAGATCTTTTGTTATTTCTACATAATCCCAAATTAGGGGCATAATATAAATGAAAAATGATCGTACCTGTATGGATAATTTGACTTGATTATCTAAAAACCCTATAATTTGTTATATTCTCCTGATGTCTAAATCGTAAATATCCGACATCGATAGGACCATTTTACCTTTTGCAACTGCAAATTGAGGCCTTATTGCGATAAAATTATACCGCCCGTCAGCTAGGTCCAACTTTCACTTAAATCCAGAATTACATGTTTTTTTATGTAGACCTCACGAACACACATAAATTTATTTGTGAATTTTTGGTGAAACTGAAACCACCAAAATCACAAATATCTTATGCTTTCGCATATCTTTCACGAAATCACATATATTTATATGTGAAACTCTATTTACCACTAAATTTGCAAATATCCTATGGTTTCACATATACTTTATGAAATCACATAAATTTATCTGCAAAACTTACCACTAAACTCACAAATATCCTACTTTTTTGCATATACTTCTAGAAAATGCATAAATTTATATGTGAAACTCTACTTACCACTAAATTCATAAATATCTTACTTATTTGCATATACGGTATGATCTTGCATAAAGTAATTTGTGAATCGCCTTATATCGTAAATATCATACTTAAATATTTGTTTAATTATGACAAATATGTGATATTTCTTATTTTTTGCAAAATATTTTCTTGAATCATATATAAACTCGTTGTGGTCCCCAATCTCATTATTTTCACATAATTTAGGGTATTTTTTTATCTTTTTTTCCAAACCAGTGATCCCCAACTTGCTTCCATTCCATCAATGATTTTCAAAAATTGTTCATAGGAGGCACTTCGTCATTGTTGAACCATAGATGATATGTTTTTTCGATAAGCACAAATTTTCCTTTTGTTTAACGGTTGAATCAAACAATGTTCCCTTTTGTTTAATGGTTGAATCAAACAGTGCTTCTATTTATTTTTTTTAAATGAAATGTTTTTTCAATATTTTTGGTAAGCACAGTGTTTTTTTTTTTTTAAATGCAAATAATTTGTTTGTTTTTTGCAATGCTTGTTTAATATTTCATGTCTTGTTATTATAAAAAAAATGAATATGATTATTAATATAATATAGCCAACAAGAAAAAGACAATGAAAGGGTACACACCCACATCATCTTCTCTTGTTGTAGTACAACAACAAAAGCTAACGAATAACTATGAACTAAATCACCATGCTAATTTGGAAGCACGACTTAGTGTGTAGAAGTGCGTATCAAGGGAATCACATCCAAAACAAAAAATGTGGGTGTCTGACATTTTTCACAAAAAATGCACCCTTGATAATTATATATAGTTGTGCTCAAATAGTGAGCTGAAAGAAAAACCTAAATTGTCATATAATGAACAACTACAATTTTCAAAGTGACCTGTACCTAAGGCAGAATGTGTAGAAAAAGTTAGGAAATTTGTAAGCATAATCTTGTCTCCCATCCAGTAAGCATCTAAGGAGGGGGAGGGTGACTCATTGGCTGGCTCTAAGGTTGTTGCTAACCTCAATGTACATATATATATATATATATATATATATATATATATATATATATATGTGTGTGTGTGTGTGTGTGTGTGTGTGTGTGTGTGTGTGTGTGGCTATTATCTATGAATGAAATTGAAATTAAAATTGACATTGCTACTATACATATATATATTCAATAATTGAAATTCATTGAATTTGACTTATTTCAGTAAAATTAATTTGGATTGTAGGATTCTCAGTTCATTGATTGAGAAGAGCCAACATCTTGCATGCATTGGTTTTACTAGAACTAAGCATACCAATGGTTTTTAACATTAACGGAGGAAGCAAAGTAGTTGTTGGAATTCTTGGAAATCACACCCATGGAACATCAATGACCCCCTCTTAAAGGACGTTGTGTAGTTTTGAAATCCGGCAACCAACACATTTCAGTTCAGAGATCTTGAGATGACCATCACATTGGAACTGGTTAGTGGACAGTTTTATATAAAGTCATTTAAGTGTACAACAACAACAACAACTAAGTCATTTAAGTGTCATTAATTAATTTGAATGTTTAAACTTAAAACACTATTGAATGTTTAAACTGAAAGTACTATTGAATAATTTTTATATAATGTCATTGTTTATATGTTTTTAAATTATTTGAATGTTTAAATGATTTGAATGTCTATTTGCTTACATTCATTGTTATTTGGGTTGTTATATTAGAAACTCCACTTTAAAAAATGAAATTACCAAAATCACAAATACTTCATAATTTCACTTAAACATATGTCAACTTAAACTAAAACCACTAAAATTGCATATATCATATTTTTTCACATATAATTCACAAATTCGCATAAATATATTTGTGAAAATCTTACTGATTCACAAAAATCTTATTATTTTGTATAATCATTAAAACAACTAAAATCACAAATACTCAATTCATTTGTAAAATAGAAGGATTTTTGCGAATAAGTAGGATTATCGTAAATATATTTATGCAAAATCATAAATTATATGCAAAAATGTATGATATATGTAATTTTAGCGATTTCAGTTTAAGTGGAGTTCACAAATATATTTATGCAAAATATTGATGTATATGCAAAAGCGTAGGATATTTGCAATTTTTGTGGTTTCAGTCTCATCGAAAAAATCATAAAATAATTTATGCGAATTCGTGAGGTCCGCATGGAAAATATGTGATTCTGGATTAAAGTGAGAGTTGGACCTAGCCGAAACAATTTTATCGCAATAAGACCTCAATTTGCAGTTACAAATGGTAAAAGGGTCTTAACGATGTCGGATATTTGCGATTTTAAACATCGAAAAAATATAAAAATTTGTAGTGTTTTAAAAAATCGGATCAAATTATCCGTACAGTATGATCGTTTTGCATAATTTAAATATAACTATTATGTTTTTTTCTTACATGAGCATAAACATCCTGGAGAAAGGGTGCTTGTGAAGGCACGTACACAGGGGACTGTTGGTTATTACTGTGCTCTGTTAGTGCTGTTCATTCTTTTAAATCTTACAGTTCTTTTAATGGTGTTGACATTTATTCTGTACCTTTTGTAAATGTAGAAGTGAGCATTGATTGGTGAAATGCATTTCACTGGTTTTGAGTAGTTAGTTATTCTTTTTTTTCTTCTAACCTAATTTTTATTATAACATTTTTCTAACTCAAAATGTATTTTGTTGTTTGCTATCTGTGATGGAGGTGAGTCTTGAATAGGTTTTCTATTGTCTCTTTTTAATTTATTGTCTTTATTGGCACTTCCTGGGCAGGTTTCATAGTTTAGAATGCCTCCCATTAGCTTTCAGGTTGTATCTATTGTATATTTAAACAGGATGCAACCGGTTCTTGCACAAATGCAGGTGTCTCAAGAAGAATGAGCTTGGTTAATTCAATTTGCTTATGAATGAAACCTTTGAATTGTAAACGAATTTGTATGTTAACAGTTGTATAAGGTAATGTGCTTTTTGTTGTTTATCTTCTTATTTTCTATTATATATTAAACAATATAAAAATAAAGTAAGAATAACAATTGGTTCCAATTTATTGGTTGACTCATATCTCACTGTGGCTCACCCGTTAGGGCGGACGGTTTTCTAGTATATATGAGAGAGAATGTTTACTACCCTTGTGGGGTTTCAAACCCCTAATAAAAATTATTCTTTAGAATTTTTTATCATTTTTTTGCGTATATCATTAAGACCCTCCAGATGTGATATACATGTTTGGTTTAGTAAAAACTAGTCATTGGATAATGTTTTTCCCGACATACATGTTAGATTTTTCATATGTTGAAATTTTTTAGATTTTCAACCCCCCATAAATCATAATTTTTTTGTTGAAAAAGATACAATCCAAGGGTTTGTTCCTACTATTTTGACCATGTTGAATACATCCATATGGTCAAAATGACTTCCCCTGACGAGTTTCAATTAGGGAGTTTGGGGCCACGAGGGTGATCAATATGAACCAACATGTTCATCAATTATTATGTACTGACAGACATGATTTGGATCCGATTAGTTTAAATAAAAAATTGAACATTTTATCATAAAACTCCACTGCAACATAAGCCATTGGTTTTGATTGATTTCTGATATCATTAAAAACACATTTGAACGAAAAATACCCAACCTAATACTTTTTGGCTAGTCACACATAAAGAGTATACCATTTTCAAAATTAAGCAAATACATGCAATTATGCTTTTTATAATACGTTAGAATGATCAGGAGATTAAACTAGTTAGAACCTGTCCATCGCTAATACTTTTTGGCTAGTCACACATAAAGAGTATACCATTTTCAAAATTCAGCAAATACATGCAATTATGCTTTTTATAATACGTTAGAATGATTAGGAGATTAAACTAGTTGGAACCTGTCCATCGCTAAATGCATAAAACCAAAGAGAAGTAATCATCATTTAAAGGACTCTCTCATTGTTTCAGAGTTAAGGGTAGGGTTGGTGTGCCTCTTCCCTTGTATGGAATTTACTAGAGAACGACTGATTTGTTGAATACAGCCATAACTTTATCTTAAATTCTATGTTGGTTATCCTTCCTGACTTATTTTAAGAGTGACCATCCGAACAGTAAGATGTTATTGTGATTGTTTCCGCTCATAATGGCATGCAGTGTCTGGCAGAAGAGACCCTCAGCAGCAGGAGGCATTTGAACTCAAAATCCCAAAATGACCTGATATCATTGCTCTTATTCACTGGGATGATGCTACCAGCCAGATTGGGCTTGTTCTCCTGGTCAGTGGTAGATATTTGACAAGCACGGTGTCTCTCAAAAAAGCTTCAGACAGCTACATAGGAGGCCCCTTCAAGGCTAGCTACTGAAAATATGCCTTGAGCAAGTAAATTCAGAAAGCAGATGTTGGCAGAGATTTATCAAGGGCAGTTTGTACTCGACCTCAGATTTATGAAGAGATCACATTCACATGTACTGGCAACCTAATGAAGAATTACTGTAGACGGCTCATGCTAAATGTGAAATGAAACGAACACACCGTTGATGCAATTTATCAAACACTTCTAAGTTGGTATGAAGCTAAACTTGAAAGATGAATTCCATTTCTTGGTGCCTAATCAGCAACCAATCAATATTCTGAACCATTTAGCACATTCAACAGGGAAATATTCAACAGATTCACTTATAACAATGTTAGTCTAAAACTCACCAAGAATGACCCCACTCGAGAAAGTCTATAAATAACATCAATGGTCACAACGGACTTGATACTTCACTTTATATTTTACATGTTTTTCACAAACCAAAAATCAACAGAAAAGATATTATAGCAAGCATCCTCTCAAGTCCTTTCCTGGTGTTGTCTCAGTGCATATCTGCAATGGAGTAAAAGGGATTAAACTCATTGAGTTAATTTCCTTTCTATCAAAACTAATATATGCTTTCATAAGAAAAATGAAATACAGACTAGTTTGAATTTCCAGCAAGCTCAAATCTAGAACTTCATGCATGTAGATGATTATAGGCAATGTAATAAAATTGACAAACAATTAGTCTTTTAAGATGAAACTTGTCCATTGCAAGTATATCTTTTTTATCTGTCGTGGCAGTGAACAAGTGTTTTGTTTTAGTCATGGTTACCTGAAGCATAGGTTACATTATAGATACTATATATTCAACGGCCCATCCATGTGGCTGAAGTGCCTAGATAAATCATGTTTATATTAATATTTTTATGACAAACAAATAAATAAAGACATACAAATATGTATATGTTTAAAACACATAACTTATTTTTAAAATATACAACTAAATAACTAAAGGAAATAAATACCCTTTTACATGGCTTAGTATATACTTAAATTAAAACATAATGACCCATCCATAAGGATGGGCCTAGATTATGTTAATTTTTTATGATAAATAAAATGAATAAACACAGAAAAATGTATGAATTTCAAACAGATTTTGTTGAGGACGTTATGCATTTCAAACAGATTAAGGTTTTTTTTTGGCCAATGAGAAAAGAGTGATTTATGGAGATATTTTAGGGGAGAGATTATCATCATTTTACTATTCAGAGAGAGAGAGAGAGAGAGAGAGAGAGAGAGAGAGAGAGAGAGAGTTACATGTGGAAATTCAAGAGTTTTTGAAAAATTACAAGATGCCATGTAAGTAAAACTTTTTTTTTTTTGAAAAACTATATAAAGAAGGGCAAACAAATTTTTAATAACATTATTAGAAAACATAGAAAGAATGTCAATTTAGAAAAAATAATGAAGCATCTAATTTTTGACACCTACCACCCGTGTGATTTTATAATATTTAGGATTAGGATAGGATTGTAATCATGTTTACCATTGTCTGGCTGTTTATAAAACGGGCGTGACATGTCCAACATAATGGACAAAGAAAGTGATGAACAATTCTAAAAGTCTGTTGAATTTTGTAGTTCAACATCTAATAATGATCTTTTATCTTAAAAAAGGAGAAAAAACAAAAAGATCACAACCTTAAATGAGCAATAACAGCACCAAAAAGAGCAGCAGCAAATTAGTTACCATAGTTTATATCACAAAAGGTAACTCTGACAAGAATTATGCTGGCTGCCCACATGCTTCTAAAACATGGCATCAAATTAGCAGACATGCCATGTAGCAATATTGAGTACAAAATGAACTGAAACCTGCCATCACTTTAGATGGCATTATTTCTGCGGCCTATACTTAACACCCTGCAGGGACATCAGTGATCAGAATGATATCATAAAAAATACCAAAAATACTTATTTTATGTTTGTAATGGGATAAAGCAATCTAACAATTGCCTACAGAAGAAAGATAAGATGTTGCACCATAGCGAAGATTTGTCAGTATTACCATTTAGTATGCCACCATCTACAGGTGCAATCCCCTAAAGAAGTCTGAAAGCCTGGTAACAGAATAAAGTATGATAGGTTTAAGTACCTTATAAAAAATTGTAGTTGGATATAATTTGTAGACCAGCATGTAGTAAGGAGAAAATGACAATTTGAGTGAGTTTGCAGCACAAACCTAACGTCTTTTGCAATCACGGTAATTCCATCCTCAGCACCAAGATGTCGTAGTTTTACTTCCTCAATCCTTCCATCACGGTATGCATGCTGCACAACAAAGACGACCATAATCAATAAATGGTCTCACCTAAGGTACCAAAGTCAGCCATCAGTCAATTTATCATACTTTTGAATTTGAGAACAGGATTTGGGTGTTTCTGCACACATGAACACAAACATACCCCCCCCCCGACACACACACACAGAGAGAGAGAGAGAGAGAGAGAGAGAGAGAGAGAGAGAGAGAGAGAGAGAGATGACATTTAAAATGGCCCAACAGCATTTACATTCATTAAAAAGATGAGCCCAACACAATATCGACAAGGAGGTAATCTAGGCAGTCCTCTTTACAAGGCGCCACATTTGCTCAGTGCCATCAATCTGAAGAATGAGGGGATTTTAGTGGAGTACCAAAATGATTCAAAGTGTGAACCCTTATACACTGATAGACGGAAAATATTGAGCTTATTATCCATTTACTGTAATAAGGACAAAGCTTATTATCCATTTACTGTAATAAGGACAGCATTCCAATTGCCAAACAATGTTACAAATTGACATGCCCCTGGCACAAGAAATATATGAAAACTATATCTGTCCTAATGCCAGATGAATACACAAGTGACAACTCAAACATAAATGCCCAAGCAGAGAATAAATATGACCATACTTTTAATTAGGAACATGCTAGAATCAGAATCTTGTGCAACATCAACATGAGTCGTTTAAAAGGATAAACCTCTTACAAAAGCTAGTACTGTTTTGACTATCAAAAGCAGCAAGGCCCCACATCTTGGAATAGCAATTGACAACAAAATTTTCCAATTTTGACAACACTAAGAAAGATGCAGATGATCAATATCACTTAACCAACGTGAAACAAACAAGAAGGATTAAAGAATAAGGGCAAGCATCAGTACCTTATAAAAGCAACTAGTTCCGAAGGGGCAAGTTCCATTACCAAAGTCAAAGTATTTGCAGTCAATAGACCTGTCACAGAAGCTATCTGTTAATACCCAAGATTCAAAATACCAAACAATCACATGGTCCACCAACTGATGGTTTATGACCATAATTACACATAACATTGCCAGATAATAAGAACTTTATCAATAGGACTTGCAACAGTACACTCCCAAGTGGGATGATCTGTTGTTCGAGGATTGAGTTATCCAATGAGAAGCTTTTAAAAGAATGCACCATAACCAAGAACACTTGTGCCATTAAAGCATGTAATCCAGTAAGTAGATGCCCTGACCAAGTAACTGTAATGAAATCCAAGTGCACAGGGGAGATGCAACAAGAGGCTATAGGGAGGGAACAACCACACAAGTAAGAAGCCACTAATGGGCAAGACACAAAAAGCGCCACAAAGGGCTAAGCACAATGTTCACAAACAAGAACACATAAAAAAACAAACAATTGTATTAATAATATGCTAAAAAGCATTAAAGAAGAGGGGCTAACAACCCTTATTTATACATCAGAGAGGACCAAGGGGCCCTCCCATAGAGTCGTTGGGAGCTCCCCAATGGTCATATTTATGACCGTAGGGATGAGTCCTAATGACTCTATGGAAAAAGACCATAAAACCCTTGGTCTATTAAATAAAAGAAAAGGAAAAATGAAAAGAGAAAAAGGTACAAAGTAGTCCCTAGTGGACTATTCTAATTACATATGATAAAAAAACAAATATACCCCTGAGGGTCATGACAAATTACAAAAGTGTGTGTGTGTGTGTATATATATATATACTCTTCCTCAAACTTACGGTGAAATCACCAACAGTTTGTTAAGGAAAAAAATAAACCGAGATGCAGGAAAAGCTTTGGTGAATAAATCTACAAGTTGGCACTACGATGTGACATGCGACAACTTAATAGTTCATTTCATATACTCATCACGTACATAGTGACAGTGTGGTTGCTTGCAATGTAAATTGCACTTTTGTTGTCCCAACACATATTCAAACATCTGTAGATGGAAACTCCCATGTAAAGGAGAAGAGTCCTTAGCAATACAAGCTTCATTGTTGTCGTAGTGATTGCTCGATATTCTGTCTCAGTTGAAGACAACAAGACCTTCTATTGTTTCTTGCACCTTCAAGAAATTAAAGAATCTCTTAAGAAAACACAAAAACCAATAATTGATATTTTATCATTTGATTATCACTCCAGTCAGCATCAGTGTAAACAGTTAAATCTAAGGATGAGGAGGAGGATAAGAAAATACCTTTTGAGATTGTGTTTTTAATATATCGAACAATCCTCTTAAATGCACCCATGTGCACTGTGGTAGGAGCATGCAGAGCCTGAAACCGACTTGTTGCATGGACCGCATGAGCGATATCAGGTCGGGAGATAGAAAGGTAGGTGAGAAATCTAATCAATTGGCGATATGGAGTAGGATCTTCGAGCAATACGCCATCTTCAAGTCTTAATTCGGCATTTAGGACTTATGGGGTCTCCACCTTCTTTTCACAAAAAAAACTCCTGACCTAGCACATATATCAGCAAGCAATTTTATCTGAGAGAAAATATATCCTCTTTGTGAGTAGGCAACCTCAATTCCTAAAAAATATCTCAAAAATCCCAAGTCAGACATATCAAATTTTTTCTTTAGAACAAATTTACTTTTAATAACTCCTTTGTCATTTCCTGTTATGATCATGTCATCAACATATAGTAGAAGTATCACAATCTTAGTATTTGTTTTCTTGACAAAGAGTGTAGTGTCAGTATAACAAGAAATAAATCCCAAACCATTACTACATTTATCATATCAAGCCTTCGAAGCTTGTTTAAGACCATACAAAGCCTTTTTTAGCTTTAAAATTTTACCCTTAGTATCAACCCCCGAAGTAGGATCCATGTAAACTTCCTCACAAAGTTATCTATTTAAAAAGACATTCTTGACATCTAGTTGATAAATTGGCCATTATTGGATAGAGGCAATGGAAATTAAGGTTCGGACACTAGTCATTCTAGCGACGAGGGCAAAGGTTTCCTCATAATCTATTTAAAATTCTTGAGCATATCCTTTGGCAACCAATCTTGCTTTATAACTTTTTAAAGGTCTGTCACTTTTGGTCTTGACTTTTAACACTGACTTACATCCTATAGGTTTCTTGCCTAGAGAAAGATCAACTATTATCCAAGTGTTGACTTTCCTAAGGGCATTAAATTTCTTTTTCATTGTTTTATTTTAATGAGAGTACTGTTTGGCATCATTATAATGAGATGGTTCATAGTAGGAGTGAAGAGTTATTAAACATGCTCTAAAGTTGGGAGAAAAAGAATCATAGGATACAAATCTACTAGGATCATTAGAGATTTGATTAGATCTTCTAAGTTGGGATTCCTCTTAGGGTATGTTTTGAGAGAATTTGTCAAAGGCACATGGATGATCACCTTGTCCACGCCAAGTATAACCATGCATATTATTAGATGCATCTTCAATTAAACTTTCATTTTGATGACATACTTCATCAATAACCAGATGTTCATTACTAGAATCATCATTCAAACAAGAATCAAGAACATCAATAGAATCAAACTCATCATATCTTGGTAAGAGATCAAATAGAAATGTATAGTCAACTTCTTTTTTAGTTTCATTGTTATCAAATCTATTTTCATTTTCTAGAAAAGCGACATCTTTAGAAACATAGAGTTTATTGTTCTTTGGGTCAAAACAACGATTCCCTTTTTTATTTTCCCAATATCCCAAGAAAACACACTCTACCTTTTGGAGACAGTTTAGCATTTTTATGAGTAAGCACATAGCACTTGCAACCAAAGATTCTTAGTCTATTAAAATCGAAAGTCATTTTTGAAAAGTTTTTCAAATGGGGAGACATTTTATAAAGAAGATGAAGGCATTCTATTTATTAAGTAAGTTAAAGTTAAAACTGCTTTGGTCCAAAATCTTTTTGAAATCTCCCTAGAAATGAGAAGGGTCCTATCGGTTTCCACTATATGTCTATGTTTTTTTTTCTGCTAACCCATTTTGTGGAGGAGTTTTAGGGCCTTTGATAACAAATGTCATTTTGTTTCAAGTAATTTTGAAAATCATTTGACATATATTCCTCTCCGGAATCGGGCCTAAGAATAGATATGTTATTAAGAAATTGATTTTTAATCATTATATGAAATTCCTTAAAAAAAGAGAACACATCGGATTTAAGACTTAAAAAATAAACCCATGTATATCTAGTGAAACGATCGACAAAAATAATATAATAGGATTAACCTTCTTTCAATATGGCCAGTAAAGAGCCTCATACATCCGAATGCACTAATTCAAAAGGATGAGTAGAAATGAAAGATTTATGGAGAAAAAGAATAACTTTCATTTTTTCAAAAATGCAATCTTTACAAGATATATCATTTTCATTACAAATATTTTCCAAAAAAGGAAAGAGGTAAATCTTCAAAAAACTAAGATGCCCAAGTATTTTATGCCAAGTATCAATATTTTTCTCTTGTGCATAATTACAAAATGACTTGGGCAGAAGTGCCAAAAAATACATAAAATAAGACCGCCTCTCCTAAGGCCTTGCCTAATCAGCTTCCCTTGCACGGTGCAATCTTTAGATGAGAAGAAAATGAAGAAAATTTTGCAACCATAGTTGAAAATTTGAGGCATGAAGAAAATATTTAAATTTAATTTTGGAACCCTTATTTTTGGAACAAAAAAAAATTGAGAAGATTTTGAATCAAGAGTTCCAATACTATTTATTTTTAAAAAGGTTTCATCGGAGATTGAGTCATAAGATGAAGTAAAATTAGTGCAAACTTCGGAAAGGTCATTCTCATGAGGGGTCATACGAAAAGAAGCACCTGAGTCAAGAATCCACATACTTAGAGGAGATGAAGAAGATGCAATGGCAGCACCCGAAGTAGAAGATGATTTAAGGAGTTGTTGTAGTGCCTCCGATATTTGACTAAGTGTGTCTTTAATATCTCCTCTATTCTTGCTTGGCTCTTCCTTCTTGGGTGTCACTTCTTCAATAGAAGCAAATTTGCCTTTAAGTTTTGGGCAAACCAGTTTAATATGTCCAGGTTCATTACAAAAATGACAAATAACACCCTTCCTATATCCACTATTATAGTTATTTTGCCTTATAAAGTGAGAGGCCTACAGGCCCTTACATTGATACCCGGCCTAGAAACGGTAGAAACATCTTCTCCCTTAATAGCCATGCCAAGGCAAGTCTCCTCATGGCATATTTCAGTAAGAGCATCTTCAAGAGGCAAAGCCAAAGTCCTATAAAGGAGAGAGGACCTTGTTCAAATTCCAGCTTCAGGCCATATAAAAATTGGAAGAAGTGTTTTCTCTCAACTTGCTCTCTTCTAAGCCCAATATCTTCAATGGCCACCCATTTTGGCTCAAGAAGAGCCAATTCGTCCCAAATAGGAGACAAAGTACTAAAGAAATCACGGACATTCATGTCCCCTTGTTTAGTAGTTATAATCTTGTCTTGTAGAAAATATTGCCTAGCAAGATCTTTTTTGGTATTACCCTTAAGAAAGAATCATGCCTCATTGGCTTTTTTAAATTTAGCAATGTTGGAACATATTTTTATGTCAACATTGTTCATGAACCATGCTAAAATCTTAGCATAGTTTCTTTCTCAATCTTCTACCTTTGATTGGTGTTCATAGATAGTTTTAACTCGATCATCTCCTTCAAGGGCCTTCTCAACACCTTTGATTTTAGCAAGCTTCAAAGAGGGTTCAAGAGTAATGCTCAACATAAATCCCCAAGGTTTCTTGACTTTGAGGTAATTTTCCATGGCCGAAGCCCACATCAAGTAGTTGGATCCGTTGAGTTTAAAAGAGAGCTCAACTCTCAATTCATGTTCCATGACGAACAATAAGAGAGGGATAAAGAAGAGAACAAGGACAAACACTTTAATCATGAGCACACGATCCTCTATCACCACGAACAATGCCTCCAAGATCAAAAGAACCCAAAGGGCTCTGATACCATGTCACAAAATCCATGTGCACAAGAGATGCAACAAGAGGCTACAGAGGTACACAACCACACAAGTAAGAAGCCACTAATGAGCAAGATACGAAGAGCCACAAAGGTCTATGCACAATGTTCACAAACAAGAACACATAAAAAATACAAACAATTGTATTAATAATATGCTAAAAAGCATCAAAGAGAGGGGCTAACAACCCCTATTTATACATCAAAGAGGACTAGGGGGGGCTCCCATAGTCATTGGGGTCATATTTATGACCGTTGGGATGAGTCCCAACGACTCTATGACAAAAGACTAAAAGAAAAGGAAAAATAAAAAGAGAAAAAGTACAAAGTAGTCCCTAGTGGACTATTCTAATTATATAAGATAAAAAGACAAAAATACCCCTAAGGGTCATGACAAATTACAAAAGTATACATATATATTCATAAATATATATGTATACAAAAACCATTAAGGATATTTATGATGCGGATGAACTACCCACTTCTAATCCTACAAACTCTAGCATAGAATCAGAAGTAGGAAGCTTTGCAGTGAAGAGGAAAAGTGTGGCTGGTGTTACCAGTAGTGGTGCAGGTAGAAAGAGGAGGATGAGGAAGTTCTTCTAGAGGAGGTGGAGTTTGAGGCTTTATTAGGAGTTTTTTCCCTCCTAGGACTGCCCCTAGGCAGGGGCCTGACATTCACACTACTATGCCAAGATATAAAATGCCTGTGTATCATGATTTGAGAGAAAAAATTCTAGATGTTCATGTAAAGGAAGTGAAGACATATTGTGATAAGATGAAGCAGTCATGGAAGGAAACTGGGTATAACATCATGAAAAATGGGAGGATTGACAAAAAGACAAGGAACTTGATAAATTTCCTTGTATATTGCCCCAAAGGAACTATGTTTTTTAAATCAATTGATTTGTTTGATGCACCCAAGATGAGACATGTATTGCTTAAGGTGTTTAATGAGGTTTAGCCTAAAAATATAGTCCAATTTATCACTAATAATGCAACAAATTATAGAGTAGTGTTAAAGAATTGACAAAAATTTATGGGATATTGTTTTAGACTCAATGTGTTGCCCACTTTATAAACCTCTTGTTTGAGGACATTGACAAGATGGATGAGATAAAACAAATAGTTGAATGCTGACAAGAAATTACAAAATTTATTTACAATATACCTTTGGTGAAAGTGCTTAGATTGATAGATAGCGAAGAGAGACCAGCTATAGGTTATCTCTATGAGGCCATGGATAAGGCAAAAGAGGACATTAGAGATAATTTGAATGGGAAGAAAAAACTCTGCAAGCCTATTTGGTGCATCATCAATCATAATAGCTTCATCAACCTCATGTTGTAGCATATTATTTGAATCTTGTTTTTAGATACTCTCCTACATTTAAAATGGACGGGAAAGTGAACAAGGGCATTTTGGATTGCATCGAGAAGTTGATCCTTGATCATTGCAACCAAGATGAGATTCATAAAGAAATGGAGATGTATAATAATGCATTGAATGATATGGGGAGACCTACAATAGTGGGAAACCGTTCCATGATGGATACAGGTAATTTATTTTGTCTATTTTAATTTTAGTTTGTTATTTATTTATGATGAATTTTGTCTATTGTTTTCTCATTTATGTTTTTTTGTATTTTTGAACATGTGGTGGACTAAGTTTGAGAGTGATATTTCAAATTTGAGAGTTTTTGTTATTCGCATTCTTAAGCATGTACTGCAAGTGGATGCGAAACAAATTCCAATGTCTTTGAGCAAATCCATACAAAAAGAAAGAATAGATTGGAGCACAAAAGGCTCGATGACCTCATCTATGTTCGCTACAACTTATAACTAAGATAGAAGTATATAAAATTATAAACTTCATTTATCATTTTTATGTATTTATTCAAAATCCTTTTTAATATATATCATCTTTTTAGGCAAATTGAGAAGTTATCATCAATGAAGCATAAGAAGCAATTTAATCTCATCAGTCTAGAAAATTGTGATGTGTTAGATGCATAAGTTCAAGAAGAACCCAATGTATTAAATGAAGAGAACACCAGTGGATCAACGTGGAAGAAACACAGGAGATAGATGATGAAGAGCGAAGTATATAAAATTATAAAGTTCATTTAGCATTTTTATGTGTTTATTTAAAATCCTTTTTAATATATATCATCTTTTTAGGCAAATTGAGAAGTTATCATCAATGAAGCATAAGAAACAATTTAATCTCATCAGTCTAGAAAATTTTGATGTGTTAGATGCATAAGTTCAAGAAGAACCTAATGTATTAAATGAAGAGAACATCAGTAGATCAACGTGGAAGAAGCACAGAAGATAGATGATGAAGAGCATATGTATATTGGGGAGGGTGTGATTGTGGATGATCGATAAGGAAGAGGAGGAGGAGGAGAAGAAGAAAATAATGATGATGATGATTGAAATCATATTCATTTGCTTTTGTTCATATTTTGAAAAAACTTGGTTACGTAAAACTTAAGTATTCACAAACTTGGTTATTTTGTTTTTGTTGACATATTATGAAACTACGTCTTGTGGCATGTTCGCTTAATTGCATGATATTTCATAATCTGCATTTGTTCTTATGAGATATGCATGTACATTATCTTTATTATTTGATGTTTGATGACATCTTATGTAGCTCATAGAGACTTAAATGTTTTATATGTGATTCTATTGTTGTATCTTGTGCAATTCATTATTGTTTTGTGTTATGATTTTTTAGAATGGACCCAACAATTACAGGTTACGATACCCTTTTTACAACCTTGGGCCTAGGTGCTAAATGAATGCTTTGGTAGGGGGGGAATGTCACATTTCCTAGTTTTTTATATCATCCTTAGATTTTGTACAATATTTAAGAATTTTTGTGTTAAATCCACTAAATTTATGTTGGTTAATAGACAATTCCCAGCCACGGACTAGCGCTTTTGACTATATACTATTCCAGTTCGGGTAGCAACTAAGTTCATAGCATGTACACTTTTGTTGTTGACAAAATATAATAATAAATTCTACCAACTAGCACTTTATATGTTATGATAACCATGTTTGATCTATAAGAGGGATTCGATCAACAAGGTGCCGCACCCGGTACAATCAAGCTGACCCTAGGTGTGGTCAACTGCACCCAGGGTCATAACTATCCATTTTGGACCCAAAATAAAATAAAATAAACTACGAAATGGGGTTGGGTGGGAGATTAGGGCAAATCTCCCTCCCCTCACCCCAACGCCTCCCCCCTTCTCTTCTCCTACTCCTCTTCTACAGTTGCACTCTCGACCCCTCCTCTCCTCCAACGGGCTACGACTGTCGAACCCGAGCCCTCCTCTCCTGCTTTGGCAATTGGAAGGTCTCTCTCTCCCTCCCCCTCTTCTTCTTCCTCCTCTTCTCTTCTTCTTCTTCTTCTGATGGTTTGGGTTCAACTCCCATCTTTGGGCTGTCAGGGTTGGGTTCGGCTCCCAGCCCTGGGTTCGACATAATCAAACCCATCCCTTCTGGGCTAGATTCGGCTCCCAGCCCTTCTGGGCAAGGTTCAACGTTGTTGAACCCAGCCCTGTTGGGTTTGGTAATGCTGAACCAAGGAGTTCGCCTTTGCAGATGTCATTTTCCTTTTTCTTTATTTAATTTAGTTCTACAAAACCTTATATGAATTTTATTAATTTTTTTTTGTTTTAAGGACGAAAATGACAGATAAAGGAAAAGGACTCGCAAACAAAGGTAAAAGAATTGCATCATCCTCATCCCCACATGTAAGTTTTGTTGCTAGTGATGTCGTAGTGGTAGTGGTAGTGATAGTATTGATTTTCATTTGTCGGCTGCATCATGCGATGATGGGGGGCCACAATAGGCACATATGGATAAGTTTGAAAAAGCTGAGGGTGGTGGTGAAAATAAGACATTTTGATGCAAGCTTTGTGAGAGAGATTATATTGGGTCTTACACAAGAGTTAAGGATCATTTGTTGAAAATATTAAGACATGGCATTTCAAGATGCAAAAGAGTTGATGAGGCAATGCGGAAACAATACAAAAAGAATACAAGATGAATACGAGAAGAGGAAGGCAATGAGTGATTCTTGTGCAATCAATGTACCATTTTTAAGCCACCAAGATACTTAAAACAAAACCAAGATACTTAAAACAAAAGAAAAGTGGATGCAAGAGGTAGAGGAAGAGGAACGATACAAGCATCATTCAATACATATAGAAGGAAAGAGATGGATATAAAAGTAAGAAGGTATTTTTATACTAATTCACTTTCCTTTAATGCAGCTAAAAATACTTATTAGAAAGATTTAATTTCCTTCACTGACAAATTGTAACTAGAGTGGTTATGTACCTCCAAGCTAAGAAAAACTACGAACGACAATTCTTGCACAAGAGACGGCAAATGTTGAGAGATTGCTAGAGATTAAAAAAAATTCATGAGAACAAAATGGAGTTTCTATTATTTCTTATGGGTGAACAGATATTCAAAGGTGTCCACTCATTAATTTCATTGTTTCTTTGCTTAGTGACCCAGTATTCTTGAAAGCAGTTGATGCATCTAGGCAATATAAAACCGCTGAGTATTTGAAAGAGTTATTTATAGAAGTAATAAAAGAAGTGGGTGATCAAAAGTAGGTAAAATCATCACAGACAACGCTCCAGTTTGTAAAAGTGCATCATTGAGTTTGGAGAGTGAGTATCATTTTTTTTTACTAGTTTTTTGACTCTCTATATAGTACACAACTTAAATCTGACCCTCAAGGGCAACTGCAACCCAAGAGAAGAAGAAAATTTACCAGCATATACTGTATGTTCATGAATTGAGGAATTATAAAAAAATGTCAAAAGCATTAGGAATTTTGTTGTGAACTACCGTCATGCTAATGTCATATTTAATAGGCATTCTGATCTGATATTGTTGAAGGTTGCCGAAACACACTTTGTGTTCATCACTGTGATGGTGAAGTTGATATGGATGAGCCCATGCTTAATAAAGTTTATGAAATATGAGATAATATGATTGAAAAATTCAAGTTGTAGTTTTCAAGCATGAGTGAAAAAAACCTACAGTGGATGATTCATAATTTTTTAATCATATACAATTAATTTTAGTCAGAAGATGGGATAAGAGCAACACTCATTTGCATTGCATGACACATTCTCTCAATCCCAAATATTATGCAAAGAAATGGCAAGAAGGTGGTGTTGGTCGTGTCCCTCCAAATTTAAACCCAGAGCTATCAAGGTATAAAAATATGTGTATGGCAAGACTTTATCGAGAATCACATATTCTAAATCAAGTTACACAAGAGTTTGAAAATTTTCATCTTCGAAGTTATATGAATAGGCATTAATAGCGAGAGAGGAGGATATAGATCCTATCACATGATTGTCAACAAATAAATCAGAAACACCTCTTCTCTAACATCTTGTATTGGGATTGCTATCCAGATTGCTAGTTTATCTTGTTGTGAAAGAAATTGGAGCACATATACCCAAATCCACAACATAAAGAAAAACAAACTCACCATCAAGCGTGCAGAATATTTAGTATTTGTTCATTCCAATCTTCGATTACTTTCGTAAACCAATGAAAAATACAGGTATTAATTGCTCTCTTAATTATTTGACTATTTCTTTGTTTCTTTATTTAAATATAAGTATTTAATATTTTAAAATTTTAATTGTAATGCAAACATAGATCATCCAAATTTCGAGATGTAAACCCAGAGGAGTGTGACTTAAGAGGGAGAACATGATTTCAAAATTATAAATATGGACTTATCTAAGACAACTCTTCTTTCCTATGATGAATTTGAAGATGAAGCAAAAAATTATTAGAATCATTACCTCATTGTCATATATATTGTGTAAGAGATACTTTTGGTATGCAATTATGCATTGTTTGCTTCTTTTATTAGTATAATTTACTTCATTTATGCTCTACTTGTTTGATTGTTTCTATAATATATTTAGGTTGATTTAATTATGGTGTTAGTTTTTGTTGATGAAGAATAAAATTGTAGATTGTTAATTTGATTTTGAATTGATGATATGATAATTGCTTTTTATTTCATTAGTGTTAATGTTAATTGTTAAAAATTTTATATATATATATATATATATATATATATATATATATATATATATATATACTCCAGCACCCCCGCACCAAGTTTTTTTTAAAGTGCTGCATAGCCGCACCCGCACCTCTGTACCCGCACCTATGTGACATAGCGTCTGATTGATGAACCTTATAAGATGGAGGAGATAAACTTATTTTATTATAAAGATGAACAGTATGACCTCAACCAAATAATTGATTGTTACTGAAGAACTTCAGGATCAGCAATGACATCCTTTAAGATGATATCCGTAAAACATACAAAAATAACTAATCAGCCCTATATAATAGGGCACATAAGCATATAGCCGAAAGAAAATACAAATAAATGAGAAAAAAAGGGGATGGAAGAGATGATATTTACTTGAGTTTTGACTTGTAACTGTTGATTATTTCTTGCTTCTCTTCTGCTGATGAATACCAAATGACACTTGGAATGACAAAATATGAGAGTTTGCGACATATGGGACAAGCTCTCAGTGTAGAGTTCACATCCATCCCAAAAGTAGGGGAATTGCTCCGCCAATTGCGGATGCATGAGATACAAAATGGGTGATCACATTCAGAAAGCAGGCCAAACTTACGTTCACCAGGTGTAGGTTTGGAAAGTACATGATCCAGGCAAACACAACATTCTATTTCCTGGCTTCGCCTTAAAGCTTCAAGATTTTGCTTATTCTTCTGACACTGTCTGATATGTTCATCTCTTTCCTCTGGCCTATATGGATGCAAACAGTGCTTTCCACAGGTTTCACATAAATCCCCATGGATATGAGGGCAACTGTCTCCACGAGGGCACTTCCCGGCAGCAGCAAAAGCACATATAGGCTGATCAGATGAGGATACAACTGTAGAATTTTGATCTAACTCTTGCTTAGAAACCAAAAGGTGTTCAGAACAGTGATTCCAAACATGCCTATCAGGAGGACAGAAAGGTTTGCTCAAAGCTGAAAGCTCTGATGCATACATTAAAGCTGGAGTTCTTTCTCCCAAGATGGAAACACTCAAAGAATTACTTGGACTTGAAGCTAAGTTTGAAGGGGAGTGAGAAAGTGCAGATGATGTCTGTGCTTGGAGGTGAGATGCCTTTACATGGTCATACCGACACCGACTTCCATAGGAGCATACTCCTTTCAGATAGAAGGTGCAAACCTGCAAGCAAGAATCCACTCAGTTATGTTGAAGCATAAGACTAAAAACATATTCTAAGCACAGGACAAGACTAGGGGGGAAGAACAACAATTCATTTTTTCAGTAAAAAGTAAAATAACTTTAAAACATAAAACTTACATTGTTTGGTTGATCCTTCCAATCATGAGAATATTCACAGTGATCTCCCTTCAAGCATGCCCCATGTGCAAAAAACTTGCAAAGTATTCTGAAACAAAAGTAATTTTGTCATGGAAGACAGCTGAACAACAGATACCAGGTATCCTTCAAAACACAATAACCTCCTCCAAGTGAAAAATTGGAATTAACACAAACAGACAATCCACCAAATAGTGTCAGATGAGTCTTTGAAAATGGTGTATCAATAACCCCATTCCAGTTCTATATACAGCTTGTGACAGCTTGAAATCATCAAGTAATATAAACTCTTGGCTGCTCGAACACATAAGAATCTTAAGGGCTAAAGGTGGGGGGAACTTGTAAAGATGCCAATCAACTCCCTTCTTTCATTAAGAAATAATCATTAAAGAAGAAAATTTCCACTCATCCACTTCCAAATGCTCAGGTGATGTAGCCATCACTACTAGCACAAGAGATCATATTTTAAATAATTTTTCGGATAGAAATGCAAGCCAATTATTGAACAGTACTAAAGGCAATCAATAATATACAAATTTCCAGCAGACATCTTCGAATTCTCGCATGTTGTTGTGTTTGCATCAGTCAGAATTGGATGGCCATTTTTAAGACATATACTTGGATCTATGGAGCAAAGAAATGCATTTGGCATGAAGGCAAAGATAAGGTACTATTTCAGTGGACCAACATACTGAGTACATCAATCGCAAGATGAAAATGGTCGACATCTGAGAGATATATTTAAAGAGGCAAATACTACACCTAAAAATAAGAGGAAAGTACATCTTGAAATTGCACCAAATGGTCTGGAACCCAGAATCCACATTATATGGCCCTTCACATAATAATCAAGGAATACAACAAAAAGCTATGAATCGTAGACCATCATCATGTACCTATCACTTCCCACCAAAAGTGTTTTGTATAGAAGCTGGACCTCTCCTAGACACCCCCACACATTTAAAGCTCTTCATTCAAGAAAATCGAATTTCCAAATACATAAAGTTCACAATCAACCAAACATGAAGTGCACCAGAATAACAATAACAGGAAAATGAAGCACCAAATTCCTCTCACACAGGATTCCCTCATTCCTCATAACATTCAAATCGTTTAATAGGGCGTTTTAGCGAAAGCGTCCAGACCACCAATATCGCTCCATTCGGTATAATCAGCATCAAAGCAACAATCCATATAAAAGAAAAAGACAAAGCTCAAAACATAATTCTTCCAATTTACACAAAAATGAAAGCCAAATAAAAGTCACCCTCAAATCATCACAAATAAAAAGAAAAGCACAAAATTGCTCAAAAAAAAACGTACGCTCTAAAGATACCCATCAAGATTTATCAACAAAAGAAAAGACAAGAGCAACCACACCAATTGAAGCAAAACCCGAACCCATACGCCCCCTGCTTTCTTTATCTGATGAACCCTACCATGAAAATTTCACACACATCAAAGAAAAGAAATATTTCTATAACCTAGCCATAAACACGATTTTCTCGTGCAAACCCTAGAATCCCATAAGCAAATTGACCAAAAAATCACAAAAAAAAAACCCGAAAAACTCCAGAATTTGAGGCGGTAAACGACTGCAACAAGATCATGGCGCCGGAAAACTGGAGAAATGATAGAGAAAACCGATAATTGAGAGGTGAGGATATGGGTTACCTCTTCGACATAGCGATGAAGAAAGGGGGGAATCAGGTTATCGATTCAGCCGCCTAAGATTTAGCGATAGGCGGGCGACCTCACCGTTTGTCTCCCCGGTTGCCGCCTTATATAGTCCATTCTCTCAAGAAAATGACCATTCAGTCCCTTTATTGATGTCATTTGTCGAATGACTCCTCAGTTACTTAAGCATCCATTCCCTCTCATACGATTACCATGTGTTTGATTGCGCTGACAACAGTCTCCGCCACCCACGCATTCTTCCCAAATGGCGGACACGCAGGACTTACAAAACAAGGCATCTTGCTCGTCCAGTGTTTCACGTTACCCTTTCATCGGGAGCAGTAGTGTTCATAACTCCTGGGACAAAAAAAAAGAGCAGAACATCTGAGACAAAAACTCGATGTCTCTGAGATGCCTTTCTGTATCACCCAATTTTTAACAAAGATATTTTTCATATAAAATTTTATCTTTTCTCCAAAGCAAGACACATTTAATCTGATGTTTGGCCTATAAAGCTCTCTCTTCCAAACTTCTCACAAGAAGAGTTGAAGAGAAGATTTTCAGCTTTGTAACGATCTAAAAATTAAGTCATCCTGACATCAGAATTGAAAGTTATGGCCAAAACAACATTTCAAACTTTAATGATAAGTTAGGTTGTTGTTAGCTCCTGTTGAATTATCAACAAAGCCTCTTCAAATTACCGTCCTAAAATTGTTGTCATTTATCGTTAAAGGATGTTCCATTTTGAAAAGATGACATCCTCCTCCTTTGAAGAAACCTTGAAATGGCGTCAGGATCATGTCAATTGTTGTCAATCAGTCATAGTCATTGTTAATGACTAACTCTAATGTCAACTTTGTCCTTAAATCTAGAGTTATTGTAACACTCCAAAATTTTAACCCAACAATATAAGCATTTTTTTTGTTTGAAAGGTGAATAATGCAAGGTCTTATCGTTGACAATGTTTCAACCAGACTAAGCACTAAGAGGTTCACCTGAGCACAAGCGCGAGCGTATATTAACCTACTAAAATAAAGTTCACGAAGGAGACAACCAAGGACAATAACCCTTTATCAAAAATTTTTATTTAAAGTACAACCAAAATATGCATTTTGGTTTTTGTTAAAAATTTTGGGCGGGTTACAAGTTTTTAAACTTAGCATGACAATGGATCCAATTTTCATATTGAACTTGGGTCTAGGTCTAAATCATGGATCGATTCGAATAAGATATCTGAAATCCAAGATATAAATAAGACAATATCATTCATGAATTAATTGAATTATTTGGAAACATGATTAACAAAAATAACAAGTATTAATAAATCATAAATTGTTTCTAAAACAAATATTGAATCTAGATATTGGTCTTTGAAACTACCCGCAACATTCTGCCATTGTTTCAACTCATCTACTTATTAACTAAATGGTTATGATATAAGGGTCAGACTCATCGTGTCTCAGTAAGAACACGATAACAATGCATGTATATATTAAACTAAGCATACATAAAATCATATATTCTTTTAAAACATGTGCAATGCAATACCATATCATAATGCATTGAATTGAACAACTACAACATGTAACTTCATTCATACAGGTGAACAATTATAGCAAATTCATGCAACTATATTTAGAATAGAAACAAAACCATGATAAAGCATTTGCATTATTAATGCAAGTTTTCACACAAAAATCAATATACTTAAGTGTAAGGTTGTTGTTTTTCTCTTGTGGCTACTCACGTGGCTAGACATCGAGACAGAAAGCCTTACTCGAAGGTTTATTATGCTATATATTTTAATGACTTGAATGCCTCATCAAATCGTTCTTATTGTGAGCAGTCTTTGACAAAAAAAAATCCACTAGTGGTAGCATAAAAACAGGATACATCCTAAACTTTTGCAGAAGATATTAACCTACCACCTAAGACAAATTGATAGTCCAGCCTAAGTGAGACACCTCACTCTAACAAAAAACATTATGTGTGCATGTATTATTTTGTTTTATCACTTAGTGCATTGACAATGCACCATTGGTTACTTTAACCACGTGCCCAGCTCAGGGCATTTTATGTCCCATGTCACACACATACCTTGTGCTTTTATGGCACAATGGTTTCTCAGAACTGCAGGCTCATACACGAGCTGAGCACCAGTGCATGCATACATATAGCAACAACATGCACAATTCAACAAATATTTTCATATAATACCAGTAGCATGCCACAATTTACATATTGCACCTAATCATTGATTAGGGTGCCCAATTCATTTCATGAAAAATCATCGTATTGTCATGCACAATGCATTTACTTGTATATAATATGCAATTATAATATCATGCTTGCTCATTTGCTTATGTTATTTATTTGTCGTAAATGCATGCATATGAAATTAGGTGAACATGATTTTGTTACAACACATTAAAAATTGTTGTTTCATAAATTTCAAACACTTTGTTGTGGGTTACCGATAGCACATATTGAATGGACAAGGAAGAAGGTAACCCGACCATTAATAATTTTCATGGCCTAACAAAACCGAGCCTTAAACTCACTATGCATTTTACCTATATCTCTTTTATTTTTTGAAAGGCAAACAGGCAAACGGGGCCAGTCGACCCCCAAGCTGTTATTGTAATTGAGCCTGCAACGTCCCTACACAAGCTGACATGCACCAATTGGTCTTGCCATACTAGCAAAGCCCCCATTGGTAACTCTTTTTGTTTTTTAAAGATCAACTAGGGTTGGACAAACCCCAAACTGATATTTTGTTTGAAACTGCCACGTCCCCACACTTGAGGTCATGCACTAGCTAACCAGCCGGGGAATTAGTAGATCCCAACCAGTTAATGAGTTGAGCCTGCAACGACCCTCCATGAGGCAACGTGTACTAATAGAGTCCCTGCAACTATTCGGGTCCCTATTACGCTGGTATATACATTTCTTTTTTTTTCAAATCTGTTATTGTACAATGTCTTGAGTATTTATGTATTATCACATCCCGTTACCTCCACAAAGTCGGTGAACAATGAAAAGATAAGCAAACACTATACAACAGATGATTGTCTCAAACAAAAAGAAAAACATTAATGCTCCTAGCATGCTCAGTTCTTGACCCTTTATAGGGTAAATGGTATAGTGTTTGCTGGAACATCCAACTGTTATTAGAGAGATGATGAATCAGGGTCAGGACTGGTAGGTCGGGTGGGACATCAGCTAAGGGGGAGCTCTTCAGGGTAGAATTTCGCAAACAATTCTCCAAATATCCAAATTCTGAATCATAAACCATAATGTTTCATGTGTGTACTTAACTCAAACCAAGAAAAATAATTAAAACATAACACAATTCACCATGTTTATATATATATATACACATATGTCAGTACATAACTGGTTAAGGGACCCAAGTCTGATATGCTAATAGCTTCGGGTCCAACCTTGAAGTCATGAACCAATCAGACCCAAATCAGCATCCACAACCATAACACAGCCCCTAAAATATATATATATATATATATATATGTATATTTTTGATAAAGAATAAACCTGCGCTCCTTAGAGAGAAACACCCTAAGACTGGTTCACATTTTATGTTTCAGCCCATATTCGAATTCCGGGTTGAGCGTATGTATCATAATACATATACTTGAAAAATGAACGATGTACATGTGCCACTTGACACGATGCACAATCATAAGGCTTTGAGTACCTACCTTTCGAAGTGTCAAGACTCCGGGAAAAAGGTGCGTCGCTTTCTTTGGCGCCTACTTTGGATCCAATCGTCGGTTCCTGTGTCTCGGTGCCTTCCTCAATCAGCCACACCTCCTTCAATAGAGGCCTCTCCAACGTGAGGAAGAAAGAAGGAAAAGGGGAGGGGGGAGGAAACAAAAACTGAAGAGAGCAAGAGGAAGAAGCTAGAAAAGAAAGAGGGAACAGTAGGGTGTGAAAAGGTCTCCTCACTTTAAAAAGAGGTGGCCTTAAGTCACAAGAAAATTTAAAATTTTCAAACTTTACGCCCACTTGGTAATTCCTATAGGCCCTTCCAAAACAAAAAAAAACTTTGGGAGAGAGTGAGATAGGTAAGTTCCTAAAGTCACCATTATTCATTTAATTTTCTTGTAGATTTCCTACCCCATATGACACTACAAAAACATGAAAGAGGATGAGGTATATTTTCAAACCAATCCTCCTTTCTTTTTCTCTCATATGGAGTCCCTCCCAAAAACGTGTGGGAGGGAGTGAAAAATTCAACCATGCCTTATCCTCATTCTTTTTCATTGTGTAGTCTTTCCCAAAAATGTTGAGAGAGAAAGACAATATTCAATCTTACCTTATTTAAAAATCCTCCCTATTTATTAGCCATATTTGATTGAATTATTGGATATGGCAATTGGGTGGGGACGTCCCACCCAACCTGGATTGGGTTCGACCAAATTGGACCCACTTGCTATTAGGTTCAGTAACTGACTGAGGCCCACACAGAAGCGTCCCAACCAATGGGTCCAAATTGCCCAATACCTAAATTGATATTCGAATCCACAATCTAAGTAAAATGCACATTTATTTTAAATCCAACATAAAATTGTACATTTAACTCAAATTAAATTTGAACCCATATGAAGCATAAAATTTTCATTTTTTTATGAAATACTTTCAAGGTTACATATATATTCATGGATTTACGTACACATTCGATTCAAATTCAAGCCAAATTTAGCTTGAATTTCAAACTCAAAATTGTTTTACACTTTCGTAATTAAATCGATCTTCGCTTTCACTTCTAAATTCAACTTAGGTGTAATTTTACTTTAACTTGACGTTTTAAATTAAATCGGATCATTGGATTAAATTTTGTAGTAAATCAAGGTTAATCCTGGACTAAATACACCAGATAATTACACCAAAAAATCATATTTATTTTATTAAATAAAATAGTAAAAATTCATAATTATTACACAAAGATCGTTCATGATGAGACTGATTTGATGTGGCACTCAAGTCATTAAAATACATAACATAATAAACTCCAGAGTGGGCTCTCTGTCTCGATGTTTGGCCTTTTGAGTACTCACATGGATACATATAGAAGAGAAACAAAAGCCTTGCACTTGAGCAAATTTATTTTTGTGTGAAAACTCATGTGAAAACATGCCCTAATAATATGAATGCTTAATCATGGTTTTGTTTTTGTTTTGAATATTATTGCATGAATTTGCTATAATTGTTCAGCTGTATGCATGAAGCTAAGTGTTATACTTGTCTAATGACCCAAGTTCAATACGAGAATTGGATTCAGTCTCATGATGAGTTTAAAAACCTGTAACTCACCCGAAGTTTTTAACCAAAACCAAAATATGTGTCTTCGTTGTACTTTAAAAAAAATGATAAAGAGTTATTGCCCTTGGTTCTCTTTCACGATATTAGTTATTGTGGGCTAATATATGTTTGTGCTCAGGTGCGCCCCCTAGTGCTTAGTCTGGTTGGAGCATTGCCATCAATAAGGCCTTGCATCATTCACCTTTCAAAAAAAAGTTTGGCTATATTTTTGGGTTAAAATTTTGGAGAGTTACAGACTTGGTATCAGAGCTACGCCAAGATTTTTGGTTCATGGTCCATCTAGCAATCCGGCATCACCAAGTAAGTATGTACCAACTTAATTGTTGATATGTTTGTTGTGTTATTACTTTATGAAAACTTTTGTGTACAATCGAGAACCTAGAAAAAAAAATTGTGATATCACACAATAGGCATGACTATATGACCTAGGAACTTATATTAATTTTGTTTCGATATGTGGCATGGTTGAATGTGGTGCAACCCATTCATTTATATCTGATCATTTTGCCTAACAATTAAGGTTGAACATTGAGCCTCTGAATCATGTGTTAGATGTATATAACCCTATTGGCTATAACTCGATGTGTGTGATGTATGTATCCAACATAGACATAGAATTAGATGGGCAGAGTCTATCTACTAATCTTATCATACTTGATATGACTGAGTATGACATCATATTGGTTATGAATTGGTTATTTGAGTATTATGCTAATGTCTTATGTTGGAAAGGGAAGGTGGTATTATCTCGACCAGTTTTTTCAGAGATAGAATTCAGAATTTCTAGACCTATTCTGAAGGACCAAGTTATTTTTGCATTGAAGGATAAAAAATATTTGAAGAAAGGATGCACTGCTTTTCTAGTTAGTGTAAACTTAGTGAAGCCTATGACCCAACCGATTAAAGAGTTGAAGATAGTTTGTGAGTTTCTCGACATATTTTTTAATGAGCTTCTAGGACTCCCTTCAAATCGTGAAGTGGAGTTTGGTATTGAATTGATGCTTGAAACTTTACCAATTTCTAAGGCACTCTGTCGTATGTCATCGACAAAACTTGAGGAGCTGAAGAAGCAATTAAAGGAGTTGATGGAGAGGAGATTTATTCGACTGAGTGTATCACCCTAAAGAGCACCGATACTATTTGTGAAGAAGGATGGTTCGATGAGACAATGCATCGACTACAAAATGCTCAACCAATTCACCATTAAGAACATGTATCCCTTGCCTTATATCGATGATCTATTTGATCAGTTGCAGAAGGTTAAGATATTTTTTAAGATTGACCTGATATGAGTACTATCAACTCATGATTAAGAATGATGACATCACAAAAATAACCTTTTAGACAAGATATGAGCATTATGAGTTCATAATGATGCCTTTCAGACTCAGTAATGAAGATGAATCAGATATTTCAATCATATCTGGACTTATTTGTGATTATTTTCATTAATGGCATCTTAGTATATTCCTAAATCATAGAGCATCATTGGGACCAGTTGAGGACAATATTAGGGACTCTTTGAGAACATCAACTATTTGCTAAGTTGACAAAATATGAATTTTGGCTTGAGAAAGTCATGTTTTTGGGTCATGTGATCTCGAAGGATGGAGTATTCGTGGATCATGCTATGTTTTGAATTGAGAACAATTGAAGAGAAACCTTTACCTGCGAGACTTTCATTTGTGCATCTACTGGCGCTGTGATTGCACTAGCAAAGACTTTCATTGGCATAAAAGTTGCACAAATAAAAGTCAAATTTCTTATAGTGTGTGATTAGTAAACACTTCAAATTGTTCTCTATATAAGTAGTGTCGTCATATCTCTACAACAAACACCAGTGCCACCAACTCCAAATTGTGGGTAGGATAATTATGCTCATGGATCTTCAATTGTCGCGATGCATAGGCAATAACTTTACCATGTTGCATCAAGACACAATTTAGGCTTGTACTTGAGACATCAGGATATACTACAAAACCACCTTGACCGGAAGACAAGGTTAGTACAGAGGCAGTTGTGAGCTTCTCTTTCAGCTTCTGAAAGCCATGCTCACACTTACCATTTCACTTGAATTTTTCCCATCCTTAGGAGCTTAGTCATAGGCAAGGTAATTTGTGAGAAGTCTTGTATAAACCACCAATAATATTCTGTCAAACCAAGGTAAGATGTCTTGATTGATGGACTCACCCTCCAAATCATTGAACAACTTACAATAAATCTTCATATATTGACATTTCAAAGATCCCATGAAATCAATGTATTTCTCTGGCAAATTCCTTATCGAGAGGACTTGAGAAGGTCAAAGATTAAGGAGGTGCTCGTAGAACCAAATCTCTAAGAGGACTTTACTGCCAATAAAGCCCTTGTCTTGATGATATGCCAAATTACTCAAACCTCTATATAAGCAAGCCAAGTCTGCCATACCCAGTAAAAGACGGTTTCCATGGTAGAATCAATTCTTCAAGAAGTGAACATGATGAGGATCTAAAAAGTCTCACCAAAGATAATGAAAGCAACCAGGCACATCATGAAGCAACCTCTCAGCCTTGTCAATCATTGTTAGGTTAGATTCTTGGTGTCAGTAAGTTGTAATATGCTTCCCACAATTATCGTAGAGCTAAGCATGAGACCCCGCCATGATCAATGTGTGGTCGTTGCTATCCACCAGTCAAGGTTCACAAAGTTGTCCGCTCATCATAGGGAGGGAAATTCAAGAAAATTGGTTTTACGACATCTCATCGCGAGGTGGAGAAGTGAGCCCCAATATGGTAATCTATTCATCTAGAATAATTATGAACTCTCCCATTGAAAGCCAAAATATATTAGTGTGGATTCCATCTTTCTGCAAGCTCCGAGATGAGTGAGCCATTCACCTTGAAAGAACAAAGTTGAGCAACCATCAATAGATTAAAAACAATCAGGTACTCATAAAAAAGCTTGAATACCAGCACCTAGTCTATAAACCAATAGAGAGGAGTGATTTAAGGAACAATGTCCAAATTTTGTGCCCACAGAAAAAGAAAAAGACAAAGTTAGAAAAAAGAACAAGAAAAGAGTAACGAAAAATACAACCTTACCATATCCTCTTCTTCCAGGCGATACTATTCATGAGTCAGCCCCATAACATCAAAGCAAGGTAAAATGTCTTCTTTCCCAATCATCACCATGGCTAAAAGAAAAGGAATTGCAAGAAAGAAAGAATTGAAAAAACTTCCTAATAGAATGATACAGAAGGGAGCCCTTAGACTTTAAAAAAATACTAAAATGACTCTAACGACAACTTAATTGTCATTAGAGAGGAAGCTCAGGTGTCATCAAGGAAAGTGACATGATTATTAGTTGTTTTCAACTCATAAGGAAAGTTTCCAAAGAAAAGCCTGTTGATCTGACTTGTCCTCAAAGCATAGAGGAAAGATCTTTAACTACACCTCTAACTATCGTCAGTAATTTTGAAAACTTTTTCCATGCATCACACGCATATTGCATCTTCTAACCTATTTCTTACAAGAATCCCAGTCAAATTCTTAGAAAACTCCTACCCAGTCCCATCTTAGGATCATCTTATAGATAGACAAACATTAGATCCTTAGGATGTCCCATAAATTGATGGAGCAATTTGATAACTCATTTGACGAGTGTACCAACCGTCCTAAACCCAGTCCTTGTCTCAAAGGTGAATTTTTGGAAATCAACTCCATTCTATCCAGTCAAAAGTCAAGAACGTTTTAGTCTTTTTGAAGTTTTTTCTCTAAAAAGCTTGTCTTTATTTTCGTCTTTTCAAAAGGAAGTCTTTGTTTTTGTTAAAATCGTCAACAGTCTTTCATGCGATTTCTAGCGACAACACTTGTTTAATCTTTGTCTAATCATGCTCAGGCAAGACTTCCCACTCACAACACCGAGTTCATAGGAAAACCCTCATGTGAAACAAGGTACTAGCTTAGTCTATTGTCCAACCTCATTTGGCCAGACCTATCTGCCTATATATGTCTAGCATTGCATACACGTCTTTAGCTAACGTCAACCGTCAAGCTGTCTATGTCTTTTATCAAATATCTCTTGTTTAGAAAACTTTGTCAAAGTCAATCTTTCACTCTCTTCAAAGGCTGGTGTGTCTACTTCTTTGTTATCGATCAAGCTTCGCATACTCAACAACAAGGAAGGGAATTTGTAGATACCCAATTTTTGATCGAGATATTTTTTGTCCAAAATTCCGTCTTTTTTTTAAAGAAAGACACATTTTCTAATTTTTTGCCTCCAAAACAATCTCTTCAGACTTTTTACCATATGAAGAGTTAAAGAAGAGATTCTCAACTTTTCAATAAGCCAAAAATCAAGTCAATCTGACATCAGAATTGAAAGTTATGGCCAAAACAACTTTTTAGTCTCTAACTACAAGTTAGGTTGTCGTTAGCCCCTATTCTATTGTCATCAGAGTCTCTTCAAATTGTTGTCGTACCTGCTTTGTTTTCATTATTATCTTAAAATTGTCATCATTGTTTCTGAGTTGTTGTCAGAGGATGTTCCATTTTAAAAAGATGACATCCTCCTCTAATGGCACCTTAAATTGTTGTCAAGATCCCACTGATTGTTGCCATGGTCGGCTTGTGTTGCCAGTTGTCATTAATGACTAGCTCTAATGGCAACTAGTCATTAAAGCAAGAGTTGTTGTCAGTGTTACTTGTCATTAGCGCAAGTTATCGCCAGCCTCTTTCGATACCAATCTGTCATCAACCACCTTTTTTTTTTGTGCTTTTGGGACATGATTTGTCTTCTCAGCCTTCCAAACTCGAAAATGAAAGGCCACCCATTCCCAAATTCTCTTTCCTTAGAAAGCCTCATGATTCAAGGCAACAAATATTGGTCAAATCTCAATCGTATATTCAAAACAGCCTATCTCGCAACCGTCCATCTAGATCGATCCCCGATATACAGAAAATGTATCCAGATCCGTCAGAAAAACTATAAATAGAGGTGCTCACTTTCCTCTGTTTCAGATCTGGCTCTTGCATTCCTATCACTATCACTCTGCCAAAATCCCATCAAAGACTAGACCTACACTAGCCGACCCTCCTAGCCCACTTGGCCTAGCCGACTAGCCCAATTTAAGCTTTCATTGAGCCTAGTCTAGGACTCAAATCCCCGGTCTCACCTTTTTTATTTAGCCTGCGCCTAGCCGAAGAGCCGCTCGTGCTCCACTGTGCTCATCAACCGTACAAAAGGCTACCTAAGCCTGATGTGAGATTTGGTTTTCTATTTCAGTTTGTATTTTGTTTATTGCATACATTTTTTTTAAGTTTTGATAGTTTTAACTTTCATATATTGCTTGTTTCAGGTATTTTTTTGAGTTTTGGTGGTTCTCGCCACTGAACTCACCTTTTTCATAGGATTGAGTATGAGGTACAAGCTTTCGCAATGCCATCGCTCTAAAAAACAAAGATCAAAAGTTCCTGGTTAGGCTGATCCCTGGTCAAAGAAGAAGGTACATTGCCTTAAAGAATGACCCCCCACTCTCTTAAATTCGAATATGGTTTTTTGGACCCATTTTAAAACTTGTTTTTGGTAAAAATTCTTGTTTTTGTTTTTAAAAATAATGGGGATCCACACTTTGTGCCCAACTTGCATTGTTCATAAAGGATTGTTCTACACAATCTTGTCCATGCAAACAAACACCCTGTTTCTCATAGAAAATAGCACAAAACATGTCTTGTGTATGTGTATGTGTGTGTGTGTGTGTTTATCTGGATGTGTCCATGTAACATAGCTACGACCTTACAATGAGGCTTGTATTGGAAAGGATCATAGGCTCTATGCGACGTGACAAGTAGTGTCAGTAGATCGAATAATCATGATACTTTTTATTTTCCTGAAAATATCATGATTCTAACATAATATTATGATTTTATTGAGTATATCATGGATTTTTTATATTATATATATATTACTATTTATACACCATATATTTTTTCTTAATTTACTAATTTATTTACTTCAGTTGATATTTTTTGACAAAAAGACAAGAGATATGAAATTTCAATTTCTCATAGGATATTGGCTACTTTTTTTGTCGTTCAAAAGTTTCTGTTGTTACAGCATAGTGCTAGAACTACAAAAATAAGTAAAAAAGAAAACCTTGATTTTCAACTAGAAACCATAAAACAAACCGAGATTGACCCAATTCTTTCATTGGTGTAATTATATTTGTTTATACATTTTTATATGATGCAACACATCCTAACAACATCAAAGAGGATGTGTTAAAGATGTGTTTGAAAAAGATAGAATATTGGACCCTAACGTGAAAGACAAGTTCGAAACTCGAATTTTTGAGTAATTCGATTTATTTTGTCTTATTTCAAGTATTTGTAATTTTTTTAATTAAGTTTAGTTTCGATGTTCACTCATATTTTTGACATAGGATGGGTTTCATCCTACATTCAATCATAACTGTCTAATCAAACCTGCAAGAATTAATACAAGGGTTAACAAGAATTAATACACAATATAATACATCAACAATGTTAAATAATGTTTGAGTATAAATCAAATGTTTAGGTAAATTGTAGAAATAAATAACTTCAATAACACCAACATCCCAGCCATATTTTTTCTTTGACTCATTATGCTACTCAAACTTGCATACAGGTATGCAAGTGAGGTTGCTTCCTACACATATTGATTGACGTGATCAAGTCTTGCAATAGTTTAATATACGATGCATGAATCGACTTCGCACCAATGTCGATGAATAAGCTTGTACCAAAGAAATAGAGCAAGAATGCTCTCACTTCATTCTCTACCCTACTACTACCCTTCCAACACACGATAGCTTCCCCTTCATCCTTCCTCCTTCTAGGGACATAGCAGTTCATCAACCATGATAATTGAAGCCTTTCTTCAGTGAACACATCATCCTTCACATCCAAATAAAGATCACATAGGTATTTAAAATTTTTCCATAGCTGTTAACTTTATGCCTCCCTATGGCACTTAAATCTTGTGATTTGTACCATGTCCTCCAATGTGATGGTCATTTCAAGATCTCTTAATTGAAATATGTTGGTAGCTAGATTGCATTTGATGTAACCACTCTTTCACTTTCTATGTTAGTGTTAGAAATCACTAGTGTGTTTGGAACCAGTAGAACCAGTGCATGCAGGATGTTAGATCTTCTGAATGTTTTAGCAGTGGATCCTGCAATCACAATTAATTTTACTAAAATCAGTCAAATTAACCATTAAATTATACACATACAAATATAACATTTTAACAATCTAGTTGTTTTAAAAACATGTTTTATACATACATAACAAACTAATCAATCAATTACAATATTCAAACTAGTTGAAATGATTAGTGGTACCCTTATCAACAATCAACTAGTCAGTTGCATCCATGGATAGTGGTAACCTTAGCAACATTCAACTAATTAAAATGATTAAATAATTCAATGTCACATTAGACACTTTTACTTTTTAACATTTAAATTATTTAAATAGTCAATTAACATAAAAGGTTTAATATAAAATTAAGATTACCAAGTAACTTGAACCAATTTCTCTAGAATTTAACATAATGCTTATGAACAAAACCAAATTACTGATGTACTTTTTAAGTGTGAAGGAATGTTAATAGACACTATTATTGATTTAATGAGAAAATAATAGTTTATGATGCACACACACACACACGCATGCGCACACGCACACGCACACATATATACATATATATACCATTTTACACATAGAACTACAAGAATAAAACCAGTTATCCTAAAAACATGTTTCACACACACACACACATTGTAATTCATGCACATTTTTTATAATTATTTAATAAATAAAGGTGAATTTTATGTCTCAAATTTGGTTTGAATTATAATTTAACTTGAATTTCAATTTGAGTTCAAAACTCAAGTTGATGTCAATTTCAATTTGGTGTTGAATTTCAATTTAGAATTTAATTCCAATTTGGGTTTGAATTCTAACTTAAATTTAAATTAGATTTGAATTTAATTTAGATTCAGATTTGGAATTTATTTGAGTTAATTAAGGAAGATTAGACCCATAGGGTAGGATGCCCCCTTATGTGGCACCCTTCTACTTTCCCAACTATATCTACTTTAATTAAAAACAAGCTAATTAGTTAGTTTCCTAAATTCCTTAAGAGACCTAGTTGACAACTTATGAATTGTTTTTTATTTCATGTAAGAATCCAAATTAGCATAGGATTTTTAAATATACATGAAATATAGATGAAATTTAATCTAACTAAGACCTTTAGAAACTTTTCTTATGGGAATTGGGAACCTAAAAAGAAAACTATAAAAGGGCTCCTAATCCTTTTCCTCTCACACGGCCCCTAGAGAACTAGCTCTCTCTATTTCCCTACTTCCCTATCTCTCTTACATCTCCCTTTCTTCTCCTCCTACATGCCCCTCCCTTGGAGTGGTGTTTGAAGGCTGGTGGCTGCATCTTGGAGGTGCATACGTAGGAGGAGGAATCTTGTTTATGTTCATGCTTGCGAAATGACCTTTTTTTAGCTTTTTTTTATTTTGATGTAGGTACACCATAGGCTTGTGTGTGTATGGGGTTTGATACATGTACATTCTATGGGATGATTCTCAGATGTGTATCAGCATGCATATCAGTCTAGATTCACCTAGGTATTGATATTATTTTAAGTTTAAAGGTTTTTAATAAACCAAAATCTTTTTTTGAAAACCATTTTTGAGAAAAAATATATTCTTTATAGGATAGTATTTGATTTAAGATGAAGATTCATCATATGCTTGATATTTTTGTATTGTCATTATGCTTAGATGTGTATTGATGGATCAAAATTAAGTGGATGCTTGTTCTTGGTGTATTCTTTATGAACAAATAAAGTTCTTGATGTATTTCTTGAAAACAGCATATTGTTTATGTAATTTATTTCGACCAGCCTTAAAAACAACATGGTTCTCTAAAATGGAGAACCCATAATTCCTGTACGGATGTTTCAGACATATAAAAGCAATCCCTTAAAAAAATTAAACTCAATTGAGTTAAGTGTTGGGAGATACGACCTCTGCAAGTCGACACAATTTTTTTGTTTTAATAGGAACTTTGTGTAGGCTGCATATTTTTGTAAAAAACACACCTCTCAAATTATTTTGGATTTATAACTGATATTTTTATGTGTGTTAGTTTGTACATTTAAGAATACACTATAAAAATCATGTAGGCCAATTCTTCACTATTTGGAATTTAACAATCACTGAAGTTCGGTCCAGAAATGATAATTTCTGAAAATAGTAAGTTAAATAATAAAACTAACTTGTGTCACAAAACTTTTAATTATTTATGGAAAATGAATTTAAGTTTTGGTTTTTGGAAACTTGTGTTAGACATATCAAGCAATCCACTGTAAAAATCTTAGAATTTATTTCATTCTGTGTGATGCATGGTTGATTTTTCATTAGAAAAATTGAACCAGACAAGATTGTTCTAGGAACAAAAAATAATCGATGTTCCTAGGATTTTTTTTCTTGATCTGGAATGAGTTTAGGTTTGAGTGTCTTTGCAGCTAACATGTATATGAATCTGCAATAAAAAACTCATTGCCAATATTATTTTGTATGATTTATGGCATAATTTTTAATGACTAAGAAATTATGTCCTAACAGTCTCGAATTAGGAACTTATGGTTGAATGCACGTCATGGTTCTAAAAGTGAACCTGATGGATATCGCTAAGATCTAGAGATAAACTAGATAGACACACAACCTATTGGTGTACTATATGTGGGCCTAATGAGGTTGTAAGGTTGTGCTATCACTTGTAAATATTTTGTTAATGCTATGATGACATTTTCTATCATAATGTTTTACTGGGTTGCATGATATGTGAATGTACGATATAATATGTTATGATATGCAACATGATATGATGATATGCAGCATGCTATTATATGATGTTATGATATGTTATAATGTATACATGCACATGTTGATACTCATGAATGACCCTGTAGTTCAAAGGAACTGATGTGGTGTCATGAGTGCATGAATATATTGTGTGGCATGTGATGATGATGATGATGTGTTGTAAGACACTAAAAGCATGCATGCACATAGGATCACTCATGAATGATGAGGACCCATGGGGTGCTAAAAGTGCACCAAGTTATAAAAAAAAAACACATATACACATAATAATTTGGTTATCGCCTTCACAGGCAAGATGCTTGATTGGTTTAAATGTACCAGAGCATTCTAAATGAGTTATTAATATGGATGAGATAATATAACTGTGTAACTATCATGAATAAGTGGTATGATGCTCATGTCATGAAAGACAATGTGAAAAGTTGCCCTGGAGGGGTACTTGGGCAATTGAGTCATGAAGTGTTGAATGAAAGGCACATGTGATGAAATGCATTAACCCTTGTTTTAATAAAAACATCCAATAACCCATTTAGATCGGGTTTACCTTGGAGAGGGTAGGTGGTACAAAACTCCATTAGACCATTATTGTATTTTGAGAGCAAGGGAACCTCATTGGTCCCCAGGTCATAAGAGTAAGGGGGTCGAACTGCCAATTATGTCATAAGTGGCAGGTTTATGTCTTCTGCAGAAGTGTTAAGATGAATCTTGTTTGCTGCCACAGTTGTTTTTTTTTTGTTATTATACCACCCTTAGTGGAACCTGCTTCAATAAGTCACTCAGAGAATTAAAATATATAGCATATTAAACACTCGGGTGGTCTCCTTTGATGTGATGCCTTTTCTTGTGCATGCCCGCAAGAGTGGTAAAAAGCGAAACAAAAGCCTTACACTTTAACAAACTTATTGTATGATAAACTTGTACTGAAAACATGCCCTAATAATGCAAATGCTTAGTCATGGATATATTCATGTTTCAAAAAATGCTGCATGGATTCAATTGTTATGGTTGTTTATTAGATTGCATCATTATTATTTATGTTATATTATACATATTTTGAAAAGATGTATGTTTCATGTGTACTTATCTTTGTACATGCATGCACTATTATTGTAACACCCCAATTTTTAGAACCTGGAAAATGGTGTATTTTTTTTAAAATACTTTAACAAATACAACAAAAAAATCAACAAGTTTAAAATTTGGCGTGCTACTTTTCGTAACAATTTATAACTATTCGATTATAGAAATTTAAAAAAAATAATTTTCAATATTCATAAAATAAATCAAAGTTCACAACCAATCATAATTAGTTATATTTGTCCCTTGAATTAAAAATAAAAAATTAAATAACTAATTAGAGTCCAAAATCTTTGAAGGTATAGAAAATATAGGCTCAGTCCCCGTCACAACCTCCCGCCTTCGCATGCAAGCATCTACTCACTTCTTGAAAAATATTAAATTATATGGGGTCAGACATAACATGTCTCAGTAGGATAAATTATACTAACCAAGCAAAACAGAAGTACATAACGGGAATTACAACTAACTTTTTATAATAAATTAAATCTGAATAATTGAACATGCATCTAAATAAATCAACGAGCATACTAAGTACGAAAGCAAATGACTATGCCTCATTTATTTCAACCAAAGCAAGTATAATGCATGAACAATTAAAATGCATGAATTTACCAAAAGCAGAAGCCACTAAATGCATGAACCAATTGTTATCTTTAACTATATGTGCTTTCTTAAATTATCCATGCAATGTCTAACTAATGCACACACATCTTAAGTTATCATTTCTTAGCCCCATGGGTACAACATAGGCATGAACCTGGATCAGGGCCATGGCGTAGATGTATTTTCATACAAGAGTGACTTTGACCTGGCCAGGCACCTTTCACCAGTCTTGGGTGTGGAACGATAATTCGAGAGAGACTTTCAATACCTCTAACCTGATGCATCAGACTTCCACTCATGAGTTTGTTACGCTCTACGTTGCAGTATATTGCAGAGGTTTTCCATATCTTTGTGGGTGGGTGTAAACACCTCAAATTTTTTAAATCCATTCCAGACACCCTTGTTTCACAGATGCCAAACCCCTGTAGGGTAGTGTCGAGTCTCACCCCTAGGTCTACTCCAGTCTAGAGGTCAGTCTATCTCGTTCGACCAATAAATTACAATTTTACCTCTAAGTCACCCTTAGACCTTTCATCAGTTAGGTTTAACCGAACTTATCTCAAGTTCAAAAAAGTTAGAATGACTATCATTTCTAGCTCTTCAGAGCTCACGATGAGCGAATCCTAACCATTTCAGCTCATTTTGGGCAAAATAAGCTTATTTTAAACTCAAATCTTAACCAAACTATCTCTGAGTCAGTCAAATCTATTAGATCTCATCCCAGTGAGTCAGATCTAAGTTCACCAGGAGTTCAAACAACTTGATTCCAGTTCAAAGTCACTCATACTTTTGTTTTAGCTTATTTGAGCTCGATTCAGTCCAAATCGAGCTGACTCCAGCTGATTGAGCTAGTGTTCTGGGTCCGAATTTAGTTCATCTGAGTATAACTGGCTTCTGATTCAGTTCATTCTGAGCCAGTCCAGCTCAAATTAGTTCAGACCTGTTCTGTACCGTGTTTCTACCCCTTGCAGGGCGAAAACAAAAAAATACAAATTTCTTCAGAACACTGTTTCTGACATTTTTTTGAATTGGGGCAAGTCCCAATTTGGACTCAGATCAATTTCTTTATCTAATATCAGAGATCCAATCCATTTCAATTCGGATATTGGATCCAATGTTGGATCTGATGTCTAATTTCTTCCCGAACCTGGATTTTTCATCTGAGTCATTCAAAAATCCATATCTAGAGTCTGATTTTATTCTTTAAACCTGAAATATCTCATCAGATATCCAAGATCCAATTAAACACTTTTGGATCTATTTCAGTCTGGATCCACCTTCTGATCCATTCAGAAGTTCAATTCAATCAAATTTCCGAACTCAACTTCATTTAACATTTGAGATGCAATTTCACTTCTTGATTTTTGATTCAGATCCAAGATTCAATTCTATTCTCGGAATTGGATCCAAGATCCAAAATCAAAATCTGAATTTGTATTGTGAATTTGGGGTTTTTTCCATTTTCAATTCTTCAGAAATCCATATTCAGGGTTCAATTTCCATTTTCGAACCAATTTCCTTTAAATCGAGATCCAGATCCAATCTTTTTCAGAACTTCGGATCCAGATTCTTTTCAAACCTCAATTTTTATCCTAATTTTAAAACCAATCTTTGGGTTTCACATTAAAATCCACCATTTTGCAAAAATTCTTTTGAAAAATACCCTAGATCCAGTTCAAAATTCAGTTTGGATTTCAAAATTTCAAAATGGATCCTGATCTAGTTTCAAAATTCAATTTTTATTCAAAATCATTTTGGGGATTTCAAATTCAAAATCAAAATCTAATTTTTATCCCCAAATTCAAAAATAAACCTTCAAATTTCAAAAATCCTTTGAAAAATACCCTAGATCCAGTTCAAAATCCAGTTTTTGAAAAGTCAAAATAGTACTAGATCCAATTTCAAAACCCAATTTTTATTCAAAATCAATTTGGGAATTTTAAATTCAAAATCAAAATCAAATTTTTATCCCCAATTTTAAGATATCTTTGAAATTTCAGAAACCAAAATCAGTGTTTGGCAAAAATTCTCAAAATTTCAAGCTGGATCCGGTTTTTACCTAATTTGGATTTTATAAATCAAAGATTGAATTTTGAAGTTCAATTATTTTAAAAAATCCTCCTTTCATTCTCATATTCATTCCCCTTTTATCTTATTTTTCAAAACAAAAATTCAAAAAAATATTTTTCAAAGAGTCGCCACTTGGTATTTTCTAAATAAAAAAGCAAAAAACAATTTTATAAAACCTTTAAAAAGCCATTTACTTTTAAAACCCCACATGAATATCACTCATAAGGTGATGACATGTGTCAAAATTTTCAATAAAAACCAATTTTGCTCATCTTTAAAACCCAAAAACGACTCATATGGGCACCCTCTTACAAGAGGGTGCCATGTGTCAACCTCTTTCACAAAAGGACATTCTTGCCCATTTAACAAAATAAGAAGGATCACGTGGGGTTGGCGCCAACCCCATGTGAGCCTCTTGCCACATGGGTACCCATGTGCAAGAAGGGGTGCCATGTGTCAAAGATTTTGTAAAATGATAATTGTATCCATTTGAAAAATAAATAAATGCCCACACAGGCTTGGCACCACCTTTTTGAGATTTTTTAGTCCCATATCACTCATTTTTGCTTAAGCTATCCCCAATCTCAACTATAAATAGACCCCTTGTGGGTATTTTTCTTCCATAAGTTGAAAAGTTGAAAAATTGAGAGAACAAAAAAAATTATCTCTTTCCCTTCTTTTCTCCTCTCTCTCTCTTTCCTTTCCCTTTAGGGGTTGACGAGTTTTCCAAAGAAGAAAACTCTCCTTTGCATTTGTTGTTCAAGCTTGGATTGGTGGCTGAAGCAAAGAAGAAGAAGCCCAAGGTAGGCCCTCTCTCTCCTTTTTTTTTGATTTTTCTCTTTTCTTTTCGATTTTTTTCAATTTCTCAAAAATCGCCCCGCCCCCCTTTCTTCTCTTTTTTCTTGCATTTTCTTTCAATATCATGTAACATCAATATAGATCTAGTTTAATTTCATGTTAATTTCTATTTTTTATGTTTTGATGCATTTAAATTGCTATTTACATTATGTATTTTCATTTTAGTCATTTAGAATTATGATTTGATCTTCAATAGATCAAATTCTACATTCTATGGGACAAATCAATTTCAATTTATGCCCAAATGCTTTTGATTTCATTTTAGATGCTTTTATTTATGTTTTTATATCATTTTCATTATTATATATGATCTAGAATGATAGATCTCATTTTTGATCATTGGATCAAACTACTTATGAGATTTTATTTCATTCAATTGTGTTGAGATGATATTTTTAATTCTGGTCCATTTTTGCCCTCATTATTTTGCATATAATTAAGTCTTATTTAGATCTGATTTTTTTATCACATTTATTTTAGTATATTTTCAAGATCCACACAAAAAATCAGATCAATCTGAGTTGGTTTGGTCCCTAAAAAAAAATTAGGATTCAGACTCCACTATTTTGAGTTGTCCGAATTTTCCCTGAAATTAGACCAACTTGTTTGAGTGATTTCTTCCTAACCAGAGATGATTTTTCAAATCTGTAAAAAGGGAAGTCTCCAGCATTGAGTCTAGTTTTTTAATATAAATTTTAATCAATTTCTATGGTGTTTTGATATCTGGTTTGGGTAAAATTTTGTGATCGTGTTACTCTGTGTCATTTTAATGGTTCAGAAATTTATATATTTTGTCAGAGTCATATCTCTTTAGTGGGAGATCATTTTTAAAATCTGTAAAAAAGATTTTCTTTATGTGCATATCTAGTTTTGTCGTGTAAATTTTTAGCCATTTATATGAAGTATTTCTATTTCTTTTGAATTTTAATTTAAGACACTATCTATTTTTAATTTTGGGCATTTTTCAGACTTAAAATCAATGTGTTGCATTCATATTTCTCTAATAGGAGATCATTTTTTAAATCTGTAAAAATGCATTTTTTCCTTAGAATGTTTAGTTTATGCATGTCAATTTTTATAAATTTTTATTTAGTTTTCATGTGTCATTTGGATCAAAGACCAGAACCCTATGGATTTTTTTTCACAGGGTTTTACAAATTTTTGGTCAACTTAATCAGATTGGATCTCCCTAATGGGTGATTATTTTTTAGATTTATAAATTGAAAATATTTCATGGTTAAATTGAGCAATGTCTCCCATAAATGTGGGAGAAATTGAATCATTTTAGTCTCTAAAACTCAAAAATTATAGAAACTTGTGTATCAAGACTCAATTTCCTGATTTTAAAATTTATTTATCAATGTTTCAATCATATCTCAAGTTTTAAAATGATTTTTGAGATCTGTAAAAACGAGATGCTTTCTTAAAGAGTTATAAATCCATAGAATCAGTTTTTAGCTTAATCTGAGTTGTTTTAGGCTTTCATTCATTCAAAATACTTTGATAAGGTCGATTTACATATCTCGATTTTGAAATATCTTGTTTTACTTGGATAAAAAAAACCAAATTCATATTTTACTCCAAATATTTTCTGCATTTTTTGATTTTAGGATACTTTTAAAGTTATTAGAAACTTTCAAATCAAATTTCATCAAATTATAATATGTTTATGGATTTTCCTTTATTTTTTGGGGCATAAAAAGGCTAAATTATGGATTTTTCTTAATTTTTCAATTCTTAAAAAAAAACATAAATGCCTACATTTATTTCTAACATGTTTGCTCATTTTGCAGAATTTTCTCTTTCTTTTATTTTCATTTGATGTAATTCATTCAAGGGTTGTAATAATTATATTAATGAGAATTTTTCAATTTATGCTTAGTTTAGAATGAATGAGCATTTAGATTAAATTTTATAATTGATGTATTTCATTTATTTTTCTTTTTTCTTTTAAGAAATACACCATAAAAAACATAAATGGCATGTGCACCATTTGATGAAGAATAAATAATCCTAAGTAAAATTCGTATTTATGACCCTAGTCAGAATACAAATAATACTTAGGGTTATTATTCTTTTTTAAATAAAAATTCTATCTACACTTTAGATGATCCACTATAGTGGAAGGGCCATAACCCTATTACTATCAGGAGAGATTATTGGGAGGGAATGTGTGACAAGTGGGCGGTGGATGCATTTCAAAATCGCTTTGCGAAGGCTGCACAAAATCGAGCAAAAATGCCCGAAGCCCATCTACACACAGGTGGATCAAAGACTTTTGGGAGCCACTTGAAGAAAATGGTAAATCATCAATATAGATTATCAATTTTATAAGTATTGTTGCAAACCTGTTAACTAAATCTTTTATCATTTAACTTCGCAGGAAGCAAAAAAAGGAGGCATTGTACCATATAAGGATGTGTTTGTTGAAACACATAAATGAATGACCACGGGAGACTTTGTATCAGAGAAGACGAGAACGACAATGGTATGCATTTATTCTATTAATAATCATTGTAATATACAAGTTATCATAAACATTGTAATTCTTAATTATTAATGCATAATGTAAACATTATTTTGTATGAGGCATATGAGCAACATATCATAGAGCGATATGACGACGACTCTACTCAACATCCCTCATTTGATCCTGCAGCATGGGTGACTGCAACAGGTGAACCCAAAAAGGGTCGTGTGTTCGGGTTTGGGAGTAATATGAACACCTCATCTGTCGTTGCTTCCTTCAGTCACGACTCACATACTTCTTCCATCGATATAAGCTCCAAGCATCCTATTTTTTCCGATGATGATATACGCCAGATCGTTAAGGACACAATGCGTGACTACTTCCATGAAACCATCTCCGATGTTCTCTGAGCTGAGTTCAATAGTTTTTTGCTGAACAGAGGAACTTCGATTGTAGGTGCCTCTCAGGTATGAAAGTTTCATGCGATATATTGCATGTCGTTAGATTTCATATAACTTTGATTGCCTTAACTTAGGTGCATTAAATATAATTTATTTCAGTATAATATGTTTACTGCCTTTGAACACATATACATCACGAGCATGCTATAATCACATACACATATGAGCATGATAGAATCACATATACAACTTTTTGCCTGCCTTAAAGCACATATGAGCATGGTAGAATCACATAAAGTTTTTTTACTGCTTTAGAACACATATGAGCATGATATAATCACATATACAGTTTTTTTACTGCCTTAGAACACATATGAGCATGATATAATCACATATAAAGTTTTTTGCCTGCCTTAGAGCACATATAAGCATGGTAGAATCACATATAGAGTTTTTCTGACTGCCTTAGAACACATATGAGCATGATATAATCACATCTAAAGTTTTTTTACTGCCTTAGAACACATTTGAGCATGATAGAATCACATATAAAGTTTTTTGCCTGCCTTAGAGCACATATGAGCATGATAGAATCACATATAAAGTTTTTTTGACTGCCTTAGAACACATATGAGCATGCTATAATCACATATTCAGTTTTTTGACTGTCTTAGAACACATATGAGCATGATAGAATCATATATAAAGTTTTTTTGACTGCCTTAAAACACATATGAGCATGCTATAATTACATATTCAGTTTTTTGACTGCCTTAGAATACATATGAGCATGATAGAATCACATATACAACTTTTTGCCAGCCTTAGAGCACATATGAGCATGGTAGAATCACATATAGAGTTTTTCTGACTACCTTAGAACATATATGAGCATTATATAATCACATATAGAGTTTTTTTATTGCCTTAGAACACATATCATTCATGATAGAATCACAGATAGTGTAAAATTTATTTCAATATATTTTGTTTATCAATATTGACCTTTCTTTTCTTATGTAGGTTGCTTGCAATAATCAACCTAGTGGAGCTGAAGGGACAAATCAAGGCAATGAACAAGAAGATACACAAAATCTTGGCGATAATTAGATTAATATGTTGAAGTTGTTCTACTTTCTTTTTGTTTCGAAAATATAAATGTTGAATTATAAATAATTAAAACTTGCGAATTTTAAAGTGGAACAATTAATTGTTTTAGTTTCCTTTTATATGTATGTTTATGTGTACTTTGTTTTTTATTCACAGGAAATATAAATTGTACAAGAAATATAAATTGTAGCACGAGAAATTTTTTCTCAATATTTAATTTTCAAATAATTTTTTTTTAAAGTTTTTTCCTTGTTTGCGACAGATTAGTGACGGATATATCCATTGCTATTTATTATTACCGTTGAAGTCAGCGACGGATTAGCGATGGATATAAATCCGTCGCCAAACCGAAGTCGCCATTTAGTAACGACGACCTAGCGACGAAAATTGTCATTCGTTATTCTGTCGCAACTTAGCGACGAAACTGGCGACAGATAGAGTATGTCGCTACTTAGCGACAAAACAGGCGACAGATATATGCCGTCACATATTACCGTCAAAAAAATCGCGATGAAAGATATCCGACGCTAATCCATTGCTAATCCATCGCTAATGTGGTTAGCGGCGGATTAGCGACAGATTAGCGACGGATTTAGGTCGTCGCTAATCCACTGGTTTGTTGTAGTGGATGCTCTTACCATGAAAGAAAAAAATTGAAAAGTTATCTTAGTGGGGTACTTGGGCCTTTTAGCCATGAAAAGCTGAATGGTAAATGACACATGAATAAAAATACCTTAACCCATTGCCCTTAATAAAAATAACCCAATTACTGATTCTAGATCTATCTTAGAGAGGGTAGATGGTACACACTACGATAGACTATATTATAATTCTTTGAGATCGAAAACTTTTATTTGGTCTCTACGCTTTGGAAGTTAGGGGGTTGGACTACCAATATTATCATAGGTGGTATGTTCAAGTTCTTTTGCAAACGTTTGTTAGAATATATCATGTTTGTGCTGCCACTGGTGGGGTTTTTCTGGGTCATGAACCACCCGTAATGAATTCGTTTCAATAAGTCACTTGGGTAATTAAAATAGATGGCATAATAGACCCTCAAGTGGTCTTCTCTAAATTGAAACTTGTGATGTGCGTACTGCAGGAATAATAAGTAAGAGAAACAATACATTATTATCGGGTATGTTCATTTTCTAATGAACTTGTGTTTTGCGCATGTCAACATTTGCGGATCTAATTAAAGAGAATTTTATTCAAGGAGATTTGCAAGCACTTTTTGCAAAGGTTGTACATTATTTGAGAAAGTAGTAGCATATTTGCATTCTTCGTACAAGAGTGTAAAAGTTGGGGACATTCACAAAAAATATATGTGAACATCACCACACATTTGTGGACCTCTTTGAAGATTATTTACTTAAAAGAGATTTGTATGTAACTCGCAAATGTCGTACTATATATACGAAGGTAGTTTCTTATTTGTGGAGTGTGAAGGTTGATGATATTCCAAAACAATAATATGTGAATGTTGCCACACATTTGTAGACCTCCTTGAGGATCAATTACTTAAAGGATATTTGTATGGTAGTTCGCGAATGTCATTTATATATGCTAATTTTATACGGTATTTGTGAAGGTACACAAATTTTAGTTATAGGATCCTGGCGCGTATTTCGCGCTAGTGAAGTGATGTTTTTTGGCGTGAAAAATACACCAAAAAGTGGCTTTTATTGACGCAATTTTTTTGTACCGATAAAGATGTTATTTTTTTAAAAAATAAAATTCAAAAAATCTCTTTACTAGCACCATATTAGCACTAGTAAAGAGATTTTTATTGATGCAAATTTAGCACCAATAAAGACAATGTTTATTGCCGCTACCATTTCATGCCAATAAAAGCTATATCGACAAGACCTACTATGGCGCACTTACTGATGTATTGATACTGCCAGTAAAATCCTTTACTAGTGCTAGTCTTGTCTTTACTGTTGCAATTTTTGTGCCAGTAAAGGTAAATTTTCTTATAGTGGGAGGTTAGCAAATTTGGTTATGCAAACTTTGTGAGGTCAGCAAAATTATCGTGCGAATATACTTTATTTTTAATGAGAGGTTGTGAGGTCGGGATAATGTACCTATATTTCACGCGATTTTTAGGAAGTTTGCTTGTGTGAATGACAAAAGGTCATAAAAAATCAGATTTTTGTAAATTTGGAGATGGGGCAGATTTCAAAAATTGTGGAGCATTTAAAAAAATGTCATTTTTGTCATATAATACGATCATTTTTCGTTAAAAAAAATTCACAAACAAGCATCAATGGGAAGCAGATCACGTCATTGCTCATGCTGACATCGTGGCCATCCAATTTGCATTTTAAAAAGCTCAAAAGTCAACAAAACCACGTGGCATTCATGAGATGAGTGTCCACTAGCTATTACACTTGTTATTATACATATAGACAGGAGTATTATTGGACAATACTCTCGTCAGACAAGGGTGGGATGCACGCATCCATTTTTTGCTTTTAGCACAATTCAAGACCGCCGCTAAAAGTGCCAAAAGAAAAAAAAACAATGTCACCGTTCATCGTGCATGCTATCAACAACAGCGCTTTGTCATCAGACAATCAGTCTGTCTGATGATACTCCCGTATTATATATATATATATATATATATATATATATATATATATATATATATATATATATATATATATATATATATATATATATATATAGAGAGAGAGAGAGAGAGAGAGAGAGAGAGAGAGAGAGAGAGAGAGAGAGAGATTACGGAATGTTATTAAAAGTCGTGAAAACGATATTTAATTTTAATTGGAGGACTGTCTCATGAGATTTGAGAGAATTAATATTTTTATTAAGATGAGTAGCATTTTCTAATCTCTTTAAGATTGTGCTTTTTTTTTGGTAATCCAAGAGTAAAATCCTTCATCATCAACCACACATTGGCTAGCCTCCGGTTGGTAACCTTAAGGTCCCCCTGCCCACAAGGAAGTACACCCAGCTTCGACCTTGCAGGAAGGGACGCAATCTGTGGGTTCGAACCTGTGACTTCCCGTCAACTTGGTGACATTCACAAGTCGCCCCTTGTGTGCTTTAAGATTGCAACATGAATAAGATGTAAACCGTTTCGCCCAGACTGGGATACAATTTTAGTTAGAACCCGATTATTCGGATCTGGTATTAGATACGTCCGACCTGAATTGAAGCCATTTACATTCTAACGACCCACCTAATTAGCTGGACTTTGGATCAGGTCTTTCGGTGCATATGATTTCCCCGTTTTCATCTCTTTAACCAAGCAAACACGTGGATAGCTTCTCTTGCATGCAACCACAGCAACCACCTCAAATTACGGATGACCCACACGTTTCAACTTTGTATTTTCTATAAAGCCCCCTCAACCCCTTTCTTGAGCCTCAGGCCTGCTAGAGAGGAACAAAGCGTGTGTTTGGATCACCGGTTGAAGGGGGCAAGATTTTCCAATCTTCCACCATGGACATGAGGAAAATCTCTTATGCCCTCCTCGTCGTCGCTGCCACGGCTAGCTCAGCGCTCGCCGCTGATGCTAGCGCACCTGCGCCTTCGCCCACAAGCGGATCGATGACTGCTGTGCCTGTGATGGGATCGCTAGTAGGAGCCTCTCTTCTGTCCTTCTTTGCCTTCTACATGCAGTAAGCTTTTATTGAAAATGGCAAATTTGGAAGAAGAAAAAAGGTATAGAGCAAAAAAAAAAAATGCATCCTGAAGATGAAATAAAGGAATCATGTAACCCTTTGTTTTGCTTTTTTTAAGATTGGTACGTGGGAACTGAAATTTGTTTCTTTCACTTTGATTCAATAAATGAAGCTGGGTACCCCGTTATTAGTTTAATAAATGTCCCACTCTGAGTAGGGTGAATCTTCATACATAAAAAAAAACGGACCCTCAATCGGATTGTTTTGCAAGCGATCAGTAGTGCAAAAAGATTTGCCCAAAACTTAAAAAATGCCGCTAAAAGCACGGGAGAAACTAGGCCTTTAGCGTCAGTTCAAAACCACGCTAAAAGTCTGAAAATGAAAAAAAAAACTCGCGGCATTGCACCATGAGTCCAACTTTCATCTGACGAAAGGGGGCCGATGATACCCCTTTGGATCCCACTGTTATCATTTGTGTTTAGGGATGGCAGTGGACCGGGGGAAAGCGGGGCCCTGCCCCTCCTCGCCACGTTTGGACCGGGGATGAAGGGTATGAAATGGGGATGGAGGCGGGAATGAAGGTTAAAATCCATCCCCGTTCGGGGATGGACGTACCCTTTTCCCCGTCCTGCCCCGTCCCCGCCCTGTCCCTGCCACTTTTCCCCGCCCCACCCTGCCTCATCCCCGTTTGAACCGGGGATGGAGGACATGAAACGGGGATGAAGGCGGGGAGCGGCAGGTATGGAGGTTCTAATCTTGAGGCGGGGCAGGGGTGGAGACCTTGTCCCCCGCCCCGCCCCACTGCCATCCCTATTTGTGTTTATTGTTACCTGGATTTCCTTGTTTGGGACTTGGAGGATTAGCTTGGATTGGTTGTGGCTTGTTTTGGTTGTTTGATGTTCGCACTGTACAGATGTGATTTATGTACTTGATTTGATAGGAATCAGCTCTTTTAAGTGTTAGATGTTGTGGTTAGGTTTTTTTAAGTTTCAAAAAATCAACTGTCTAAAATATTTGTAAATTTTTTAAGGCTCTAAATATCATTTTTTTCATTGAAAACACATGATCCAAGTGTGGATTCATCTTAACTTGACCATGCCCAATACATTTATGGGGTCAGAAATTTTTGTCCTTTAGAGGCAGTTCAAAACCATTGCTAAAAGTTTAAAAAAAGAAAAGAAAAAAACTCACAGCATTGCACCATGCGTCCAACTTTCATCCGAGGAAAGGGGGCCCGATGTTACCATTTGTGTTTATTGTTACCTGGATTTCCTTGTTTGTCTTCGAGGATTAGATTGTATTGGCTGTGACTTGCTTTTGGCTGTTTGATGTTCATGCCTTACAGATGTGATCTATGTACTTGATTTTATAGGGATCAACTCTTTGAAGTGTTGGATTCTGACACATGGTTGAGTTTTTTTAAGGTTTGAAAAATCAATGGTCTAAAATATTTGTAAATTTTTTAGGCTCTAAATATCAATTTTTTTCATCCAAAAAACACATAATTCAGGTGTGGATTCCTCTTAAATTGATCATGGCCAAAATATTTGTAAAATTTTGAGGCTCCAAATAGCATTTTTTCCTCAAAATGATCCGGGTGTTGACCATGCCCAATAATGCTCTTGTGTTTTTTTTTCCTGCACGACCTCATAAATGTATTGGGCATGGTCAATTTAAGAGGAATCTGCACCTGGATCATGTGTTTTTGATGAAAAAAATGATATTTAAAGCATTAAAAATATATATATATATATTTTTGAAAAACAAACCCAGGTTAAGCAAACCCTGATATCTCTTAAGCCCCATGTGGCAGATATAACGATACCATTGAGATTTGAACTTGCAACGTCCCAACAGAAGGTGACCTGCACAAGCTGCTCCTACCAGACAAGTGGAGCCTCCATTGGTCATACTTGCCATCATGCATTAATGTTCATTGTTAAGAGAGAGAGAGCATGCATCCATTTCATCATCCATCATGCATTCATGTCATTCTTTCATCCGTGTCTATAATCAGTTCATGCATCCATTTATAAAACATGAAAAAGGAAGAGAGAGAAAGAGAAACACCATGTCTTCTAGTGAGTTGATCAACATGGATGCATGCATTAATGTTCATTAACCATTCATTTTATGCATTCATGTCATTCATTCACATGATTCATGTTTACGTGTAGAAGAGAAACCGAGAGAAAAACTCATTGATTTCATCTTTGGAAACTGCCACTCTAATTGATTTCATCTTTAAAAACTATCACTCCTACCTCATTTATTTCTTTGAAAATCCTTTATAAAGGAAGGCTTTACAAATTTAAACCTTATCTAAACCGTTGGATTAGAATTAATCCAACGATAAGATAAGGGAGTAGGTACTCCGGGAGCACCATATCATTACTATATATATATATATTTATATTTATTTATTTTGATTTGTAGCAGATTTCAGCTTGACAATGCATGAGATTACAATACGAATCTGGTTTGATAGGAGTCTGGCTGGATTTAGTTGGTAACAACAAATTAATTTAGCCTTTAGAGTGGCAATAATACATACCTAGAACCAAACACCAACCATATAAAGACCTAATTCATATCCAAAACTAAACCTGAACCCGTTACAATATTTTTTGGTCTGGGCCTGGGTCCAACATTTAAACGTGATTAAACTATTAATGCATGACCAGATTTATGCCCAAATCTATTAATCCATGTTAGTCTAAATCTCAATCACAGCCTAACAAAATCTACACACAAATCAAATTGGTTCGAGTCAGGTCCAATTTTAGACTTGTTTCAAAACCGAGTTTGACAAACCCCAACCCCAACTGGCCCATTTGCACCCCTAGATCCATATATCAAAAGTCAAAACTGGATCGGATCAACATAGTTTGGCCTGAGTCCTTCCCATTTTCATCCTTTGCAATGTAGGGTGCAAATTGTTAGGATTCAGTTGGACTTCCAATCCAAAATTGACGGATTATTTTCGGATATATACCTGAAAAAAAAATCCGATCGTAGTTTCAGATCGGATTCAGACTTATTTCGTGGGACTCTTCCTGTTCTTCAGACATATTGCTTAAAAATTCGCTTCCGGATTCAAATCAACCATAATCAGGCTCTCGTCTGACCCAGCTGCACCCTCAGGCGTGAAGGACACGTCACACGTCACACGTCACACGTGACACGAGACACGGGACAAGGGACACGGGGCATTCTTCGTCTGCGTCAGCTAGACTTTAGAGTCCTAATTGAATTGATATTGACCTCCCAGGAGAGAGGCCAGGTTGCCAAAGAGTCTATGGCTTCCTTGTACACCAGAAGGCTGGCCACCAGGCTCTTCCCAAGCTGCTCACCTGCTTACTACACCCACTCCATCTTCAACTCTCACCCCTTTTCCCAGAGTTTCATTGGCAACCACCTTTCAGAAACCACCACCCCAACATCCCCCGAGAGATGTCCTTCCTACCCATCTTCCCCTACCGCACCACCTTCTTTCCAGAAACCCACAGATTCCTTTTATATCAGGAGGAGGCAACCATCTTCACTGGGGCAGGCACCCCTCAGCCCCAAATGCAACTGCAGCACCACTTTGATCGGAATCAGATACTTGTCCAGCCCTTCCGTCGACTCCGAAACCCAAAACCCACCTAAAGCCGAGCACCCAACTCGTGAAACCATCGAATCGTTCAAGCACCAAGAGATCGAGGGCCCTACCGTCGAGAGGGATCTCTCCCCACTCGCCAACGAGACCAGGGAGGTTTTGGACAAGCTCAGGAGGAACGTCTACAACCTGAGCAACGCCGTTGCACTGCTGGGTGTCGCTCAGCTCATCTGCGGAGCTTGGGTTTCCTGGATCACCAGGCACGGGATCGTCCCCGAGGCGTCGGTACAGGGCCTCGCCGCCTTCGCGTTCCCCTTCTCGATGGCGTTCCTGCTGAGGCAGGCGGCGAAGCCCATGGGCTTCTTCAGGAAGATGGAGGAGATGGGCAGGCTGCAGATCCTGACGCTGAGTCTGCAGGTCGCCAAGAGCGTCGACCTCCTGGTCCGGAGGATTCACGTGATCTCTATCTTCTGCGGCGCCGGCGTCTTGATCGGGTTGTTGCTCGCAGCTTGGTTGCACTAGGCGGTAAGATTTAGATCGAGGTATGGCATGTTCTTGAGATGTTTAGAGTTGTGACAATTTCTGGAATTGTACTGTATGATTTCTTTTGGGATTTTCTCTTGCGGTTGATGTATTTGTTATGAGTTTGAATTAGGATCAAGGAAATGTGCGGTTCTTGATAATGGGTGGTTCTTCAAATGGGTTTCGATTTGGTCCCTCAGTATCGTGTTTTTGAAATTTGTTGTATGTGTTCGGACTTTGGCACAAAACGCAGTTTGTTGGTTGGTTTTAGTCTGTAAATTTTGATGCTTATGATAGGGAGAACGCTTACATAAGCAATTTACGATCTGCTCTATGTAATTCTAGTGGGCCAAGTTATAAATACTTGTTCTATGGATATGGGAACTAAGTGATTACATTTCCTATACGTGTGCGACTCTGCAGTGGTGTAGTTTTGTGGTGAAATTGACGTGTGATATGGGCATGCTTGTTGTTTGTCCAGCCTTTTCCACAACTGTCTTTAGCATTGGCGGATTCAGGATTTTGCTTAAAGGGGGGCAATTTTTTTTATAATAAAATAAAATAAAATAGTCCAAAATGAGGTTATTTATGGGCCTCATCCCATAGAAATACATCAAATTGGAACACCCAACATCAGAGATGTAGAAATAAAGATAAAAAAAATTGACCAGATTAATGAAATACTAAAATTAGGTGAAATGGGTAAGAGCAGAATTTCAAAAAACTCAAATTTCAAATACATAAACTGATAAACCAAGCAATCAAGCATTGTTTTCAAATACATAAAGGTCTTCCGATGGACGGAAAGTTCAAAATTCTGTGTTTTCTGGCAACCGACGTTTCATCTAATGCTGTGACAAGCACCCATATACCGGAAAACCAAGAGTTTGAGCACTGCAGTTGTGTAATGCAGAAGATTTCATGTAGGTTTCAGGAGGCTTTCAACAGTAGCCAAACACTCCAATCCAGTATGGCTTCAAAGAAAACACTAGACTTTGGGGTTGTTGGTGTTGGGGAACTTACCGAAAAAAGAGTTTTCTGAACTAACTAGGATTCCCCAACTGGCTTTTCGGATAAGGGCTTCCTGCCACCAGAGAAACTTACTTCTTCTGGTACTCAAGAACCCAAAAAACGGCTTTTCAGGAACTCAGGAGCCCCATGTATATGTTTTTCCGACTGCCCATTAGAGAGGGAGAGAGAGTACCAGAACTAATCAGCAACAGCTTCCATTGCAAGAGATCAATGAAGATGGAGGGATCGAGAATGTCAGCGAGAAACCAAAGATGTGAGAGTTTTTAGAGAGAGAGAGCATGAAGTCGTGCTCATCCCTTGTCAACTGTTGATCTCGGCTAAAAAAATGTCGTTTGGATGGTAGGTCACCAATGAAACCGTATTACGTAAATGCACACATAAGAACAAACGTTCACACGGTTTGACAAAAGAAAAAAAAACAAAAAACAAAAACTTCCCTCTTTCACAAGGGTTTGACAGCACCTCCAGGCTCCACAAACTAAAGTCCACACAGTTTGGTGAACTTTGAGTCCAGTGCCCATTGAAATGCCATTCTCAATTCCCCAATGATCTAAGACCTAACTCGGTCCCCACCGGGAAATTTTCAAAACTTCACTAGGGGTTCAAGCCCCTCCACATCCCCCTGGATCTGCCCATGGTCTTTAGCATGTGATCTCTATGAAGTGGATGAATTGAGCAACAAGACCTGCCACTTCAATCCATTCCAGCTCAATTTTGTATTTTTTTTTTCAATCAATCCTTTGACATTCACATATGAAACCTCACCAACTTCTAAATTACAGTGATTACTTGATAAAATACAATCACGTGGCAACTTCTTAGAGGATGAGGAAGGTTCTTTTTCTTTTTGGTCTTGTGCTGTGAGTAGTGTTGCTATTTTGGTGTTTCTCCTTGTACTCATGGTGCTTCAATTTACTGTTCAAGTTATTTAAGCGGCATTCTTTTCTCTATCTTGTGACAAAAGCTTATCCTGATATTTCTTTCGGCTAGTTGTTTAGAAGGAAGATACATACATTTTGCTGTCTCTGAGTATAAGTATTTCCCAACCTGCTGAGCTAGCATAGTTTGATGAGTCTGGCATGGTTACGGGCTCAGTAAACATTTCTTGATGTTTCAAACAAACGATAACACCCCAAAATCTGTTGGACATTAACTTGACGTTTTCCTGTTAATATATCTCAAAAACAATAAAGTTAGTCTTGACTTAACTTGATCACTGGTTTTGAAATGTATATCCATGAATGATATATCAATTACATGCTTCCAAGATGAAGTGAATGTGATGATAGTTTGATCGTTCTGATTATGAATAAACAATGTGTTCAGCGTAGAAGAACAAGCTAAACATCAAACTTTTCCAAGATGGCCCTAGAAGAGTCTCTTCTTCTCCATCCCACTTGAATAGTCATGGTTTTAAAACATAGTGACTCGTCACTCGGCTCGTTGATGTCACTCGGCTGGGTCAACTCGGTGACTCGGCTGGGTCATGTTAACTTTATATTTTATATAAAATATATAAATATATTTATATACTATGTATATATTATAGTATTTTACCAATATATTATTTATAATATGCATTATATGATTTTTTATAATATATTTAATGTATAATTGTATTAATACATGTATAACCATATTTTTATACATAACATACATAATATTCATATTATATTTCATATAATATATGTAATTATATAAATAAATAAATAAAAAATAATATATATATATATATATATATATATATATATATATGCATGACTCGCCCATGACTCGGCTGGGTCAACTCGGTGACTCGGTCGAGTTTTGTACAAAACGAGTTTGTACTCGTTTTGACCCAGTAACTGGGTGATCCGGGCCGAGTCAATCTAGTCAACGAGTTGATCCGGTGAGTTTTCAAACTATGTGAATAGTAAACTCTTTTCCCTTCACAAAGTAAAAAGAGTTACCATCCTCTATGCACCTCCAATACATAAACCTTATCTTCCACAACTTTTTGCTACTTTCAGCACTGCTACCTCACAATAGCATAGAAGCCCATGGAAAGGAATGGACCACCTAGAATATCATCTTATGCCTAACACTGAATTCTGAACAAAGTGCAGTACAAATGTATGTGGGAAAGAAAGGAGCTTCACATGACATTGAATCTATCATAAGATGCACAGGTGATAATATCAGAAAGGACATTAACAACTTCCAATAAACCTAATCTCTTCATAGTTGAATTTGCTAGCTCATTATCATGGTGTTATTGTCAAAACTGCAAAGACTGTAGCAACTTAAAAGAAAATGCTTAGATAGCTCCATAATTCTTGGATGAATATATATGAAAAAAACAAACATCACAAGAAGTTATATGCTTTGTAGTTAGTGATGTGAAAAGGGCATTAGCAGCTTTTTAGGAAACCTAATCTCTTGCTAGATTGGTTTTGTTATAGCATTATGTTATCAATATATGTGAAGAAATGTAGCAAGTAAAAAAGCAACTTAGTTTCATCATTTTTTAAAAAAGGAAAAAGGTGAAACGTGTTTACCAAAACCTCATACATATCTTCAGGAGTTCATTTTCTTGGAAGCTTGTTTTCTCATGTTGAGGAAGCATGCTTCCAAGGACAAGCCAATCAAAAAGGTTTCTGGACATGGCAGTTAGACAGTAATTAGATTGAACACTTACAAATTAAGAGATTTGTGATTCCTACAGTAAGAAAACCATAGTTGACCTACTTTAATTGGATTTAGAAATAAATGACAACTCATTTTCTATAATTTCACCATTCATTCTTATAAAGCACCAAAGTTCTTATAGGTGTTTATAGAGAATAAGTCAAGGTAAAGGCACTGAAAATTTAATTGTCATTATAAGAACGCAAACGCTATTATGCACCCCCCTATGGAAATAATTTTATATAGCTTTGTGCTTAAGTTTATCTGTTATTATTTGCTAAATTTTTATTATAGTTTTAGTGAATAATGATTTGCTTGGATTTAAATTGCCCATACTGATTGATTTATCTCTATAGCTAATACATATAAGGCCCATTCATAATAGTATTGTTGAAAAGTGTGAAAATTATTTTGGACTCGATGAGTAACATGGTGAGCCTATATTTGAAGATAAAGATTTAGTTAGTTAATCTTAGATGCAGTTGTGGCATACTATAGATGACAATGTTGCTCCTTTTTGCTTCTCGTTTTCATTCACTTCTTGACTCTTTTATAGTCACTTTGCTGTACCCACTTCACATGGTCCTAAAAAATCCACTCTTGTTTCCGCTTCCAAACCACTTGGCTATTCCACTTTCCTCTCTAGCAACTTTGGCCATGATACTATTTTGGGAAAAGGAAATGACCATTACATGGTTAATATCATTAGATTTCCTTCTTCTCGGCCAACCAATAAAATGATACCACGTCCAACAATGTCAAAACTTTTGATGATCCTTAGGGGGTCCATGTTTCACCCATTTTGATGAGAGAAGGGGCCATTTGCATATGATATGAGCCCTTCTCTCACCGTGAAACAAACACTATCATTTTTGTGAGAATGGTCAAAGAGAAATATGTTTCTCTTTGAACTCTTGTTTCATAGGAAAGGGAGATCACATCCCTCCCCCTGGGGAAGGCCTTTCCCACTATCTTTCTCATATGGAGTCCTTGTAATAAATGCAAAAAAGTTACTTTTGTGTGAGGGGCCAAAAAGCTGTCTTTCTTGCTTAACTGTTAGGAATGGTCAGATTTCATTGGGACTTGCTGCAGATCAGCAGGGTATTGAATTGTGTACTTTGGTTTTAATGACTATGTGATATGCATAAAGAACACTTGCATATCCCCATGCATGTGATTCATGATAGCATTGTACCAAGCTCTACATCTTGAGAATCGGCTGTGATTTGCAGCTTGATGTTATCACCTTCATGCTGGAACCTCATGGTCATTGAGGAAAAATCCCACTGTGACTTGCCCTACTGCCCTCAGCCACTGCATTCTCAGTACAATATCTGCCCTGCGCATCAAAAACACATCAAGATCAAGTCAAAACAGTTTGCCTTGCATTTCTAATTCTAGCCCATAACAACACATTTCACTCTTGATTTTCCTGCCTTCTCCAACTGCAACTTCAAAGGCGGACTGTGGTTGGATCTTTGCTTTGAATACACATTGACTGAGGCATCACCACTCCAGACAGCACGTGTAACAAATTTTAAGAGTCTCCCTAACCATTTCCCTTTCCATCTCAGACTTGTCAATGATGTCTCCATCCCCGCCCTCAAGAACTACATACATGCTCAGCATTTTACACTTGTGTGTAAGCTTCCATATCTCCTTGCAATTGTAACGCAACCCTTTCATACCACGGTCCACCATTTGCTAGGTGTGAGCTTCTTGATCTGTACACTGAAGACAACAATCTTGGGGCCCAATGATGATTTGTCTGTTCTAGCTGTATAGGGTGGGGTTACCAGGGCCTGCGCGTGGGTTAGTAGCACGTCATGTTCTGCCTGGGCAATGGGGGAGCTTCTCCTTTGCTGTCAGGGCTACACCAAAGCATTAGAGCATTGTACAGGGGCATGCAGACTGTACTTCTACTTGTATATCATCTCAGAGTCCTTGCTACAAAGGCCCCTATCGGTGCATGTTGCAACCAACACTTAACCATGTTACTGTTATTTTCAAATCTCACTTGGAATTCTTACCAGTTTATTTAATTTTCAACAAGGCAATGTTGAAATCTAATTTGGCCAGTGGTCAAACCAAATAAATAGTGCCTTGAATAATTCATCCCATGAGGGACAGCCCATTCGAGTTTCCAGCAACCAACACCATCGGACAACCTCACCTAAGAAAACTGAATCCTAAGTTACCTTTTGATCCTTAGTAGCATGATGCAGCTTGAAGAATTGTCCTGCATGAAAGACCCATCGGAGCAGCTCTTCTCTTGCGAATTTCAAGAATTCAATGGGAGTAGATCGCCCTTTAATGCTTTTGGTGTTCTCTGGGATTACGCTCTGCTCTGGTAGATCTTTGGTGACATGGCTTTGTTTGGTTGGAGTTGTCATTGCCATTTTTTCTAACAGTTGTTGGATGACTTCTGAACTTTCTGGAATTCTATCTGCATCTCCTCCTCTTGCAATTCTTGCTGTTGAACCATGAAGGTGTCTACCACTATCTGGAGCTCACGAAGGGACATGGCTCCAATACCAACTGGTACCAGTTGATGAGAGTTTGAGAAAGTTGATGGCCAATTGCAGACATGAACAGAGTATACTCTGTTCACGAGACCTTTACTGTGGGAAAGAATGTTGGGGAAATTGAGAGAGTGTGGTGACTATTGTGAGCAAATAGGGTTGGAATTCTGATACATCAGGCACAATTAGCACAAACAAACTGAATTCTCACTTAGCACGAAACAAACACAAATCGACTCAATTCTTATGAAATTAGATTCACATGATTCTGTTATCATGTGAAATGCAAATATTGTGTTTCTCTTTCTCATTTCTGAAAAACAAACATCCCTTAGTTTTAGACAACTAGTGACAATGAAATCAACCATAAGCAGAGAGAAAAATGAAGAATAAGGTTGAGAAGAGGAAGGAAAACCAAAAGAACAAGAAATGGGAGAAGGGAGGAGAAGTAGAATAGAGGAAAACTGAGAATGGGAGAGGTAGAAGGTGAAGAAGAAAAAAACATAGAAGTGGTATTGGAAAGAAGTCAAGCGCTAGGGGCTGGTAGCCTAGAATTGATAACCATAATTTTATAATTTTCTCATTCCTTTTTTTTTCTAAAAAAATTTGCCAAGACTTCTAATCAAATCAACCTTTTGAAAAATTTTGGAATATTTTGAAAATGAGATTTGGCCCTGTAAGATAGCAGAAAAAGTGATGAAACACTAGATTAAGCTCTAGCTAAATTGGTTAATCATAGAATCATGATGTGTCCAAAGATGGCATACACTCAAGATAAGTTGTATGACGTTGCAAGAAGAATAACTAGGTTGACTGAAGAGGACTTCTTGGAAAAGAAACCAAACTGAAGAAGTGTATGGGACAGTTTGATTTATTGAACATGAAGTTGACTCAAATTACTTCAAGACATTGTTGCTGGATATTAGGATGATGAGCACGCATAGACATGCACATGCACTGGTGAGTGCACACAGTGTCACATGCACGCACTATTTTGAAAAGGTCACACTATTATCCTTATATTTTCATGAAGCAATACTAGGGGTGCTTGTCATAATCTTAAAAAATATCAAAAGCTTTCAATTGGCATGATATTATCATGAGAAAACTTGCATCTCATGTGAATCTTTTTTCTAGCTTATTTCCATGATACTAATGGAACTAAAATACATGCAAGAGTAATACAGGAGAGGGAGCTGAAAGTGCCCAAGTTTGTGCCATGGATGTTGAAATTGGTAAACTAGAGCATTGGAATTAATTTGGCAAAAATTTAATGTAGAGATGTATTTGTTTGCTAAAACATTCCATTGCAAGCTAATTGGTCCTGAAAATATCAATTGTCTTCAAGATAGGCAAGGTGATGAATACAGCCAAGATTGTTAACCCTTAAGGCAAGTTGGGATGAGTTGCACTTGCAAATGCTACTAATGACTAGTATGCCAACTCTACCGGAATGTATAAGTTATTCTAAGTTCAACAAGCATGAGAAAAGAAAAGATCAAGTACAATTTATGGTTTCCACAATCACTTCATCTGGGGTATGATAGTGCTAGAATAGTATTTTATGTAGGGCCTCTCTTTCTACTATGGCTAAAGCTTTAACCTAACTCATTATAAGGGGTAAAAATTAAGCCTTTTTGTGGTAAAGACTCTAGTAACCATCTCTTGATCCTTAGCATCCTACCATGAGCTGGGATGGCACCTTTTCAGACTTGTTCCTTGTCTATTCATGACATGAAATGTATTTTTTCTTAATGAGTTTTGAGTTTCATCTAATTGTAATAGATCCCCTAGTAATGGGAATTCCAATTCTTCTACTTGTCAAGGAGGTTTGAGTTCTGATCTCTTTCTGCTGATGCTGCTACTGTTTTGTGTTGTTTGACTGTTTCAAGTTGTAGCCATCCCATTCTTCCAGCTTCTTGAATAGATTTAGTTGGTCCAACAACTGATCTCACAAATATATGTCTCAGTATCTTCTTTGATCCTACCTCTTTGTCATGTAATTTTTAAGGAATTGGTTGCAAAATAGATTAATAGATTCTGGTGCTTCATTTCGTATTACAACAAATATATGATAGCCAACAGCAGAGCTTTTGTTTCTTTTCATACTTATAAATGACACAATCATGTCTCTTTAGATGTTGATATCTTTCTTCTTTCTCATGATCGTGCTAATTATTTATAGTTTCTTGTGAATTTGCTACTTCTTAGCGAGTTAACTAATAAAATTATCTTGACTCCTTTTAATTGCTGTTTGTAGGATTGACTTTCAGGGAAGAATAATAGGCTGCACGTGGAAAGTGGAGAGGCCTCGGATTGGCATCTCCCGTTACTGGGGCTGCAGTTTTGGATATAATCCTTCAATTTTCTGGTGTCAGAGACTTGGACATTTCACTGCTTTTTGTTTGCAGCATGTATTCTCTTTCATTTATGTGAATGATTCTCGCCATCTCAAGATTATGATAAATTGGCTAAATGCCATTGGTATTAATTAGTCATAGCACCACTCTATCTGATCAGGAGTTTGATGATCTTTGCTCATTTTCTCTAGGACCTCCAATAAATTTTCTATGGGCTGGTTTATCGATGACAAGTTGTTGGTAATTGTATGAGACATGCAATTATTTATTTTTTGTGCAAAATTAGTAAGGATATATGTTACGCAGCCTTTGGAGGTCGGGGTTGTCATTGGATGAGATCTTTATTTTAGGGTCTATGTCGATATTATGTTGTATTTTGGGTTTGGTTCTTGTATTTGATCCATTGTATTTTGGAGTTAGGGGCTTGGTTCCTTGTGTTTGGAACTTGAATCCACTATGGGATGGGTAACTTGTATGGGGATGCCTATAAATAAGGGCCATTCTTGTATTTTGCTCATTCTTGAATAACTCTTGTGAAAGCTTCTCTACCTTAGAGATTTTCCTTTGGGTGTATCCCTACCACTAAGTAGGGAAAATCATTGGCTCTTGTGAGTGGATCATTCTATTCATAGGAAAATGAACTTCACTCTATCTCCTCTCCACCTCTCCCACGTTCTTCCACTTATCTTCTCACTGTTAAGCCCCTAATTACATCGAACTATACCCAAAATAGCCTAAAACTGCTAGCCTAGCCCATGGTACACTCATCATGACATTTTTCTCTCTTATTTTCTATTCAAAATCCATCAAATAACCTTAGTGATCTTAGCATTCTGGTATCAGATCCAATAAATCCATTATTAGATCAAAAACTCTCAAAAGGGTGAAGAATGAGTTATTGAAAGAGATCAAGTAGATACTGCGAACCCATTTCAATTTCGACATGATCGAGTGTAGATCCATCTAGATCAAGAAAATTTTGGCTGTTCAACTATATTTCTTGGTGAATCTGGTGTTGGAGCAGTGATTTGCATCAATGGGGACCAGATCCAACATTTCTTGAAGTGGATCAGACAGAATTTGAGTAGATCTGTTCTAATATGGTCGATAATCGGCGAGTTTGTCCATTTTTATGATGAATTTCATGTGGATCTTGATCAATTTTAGTAGATCAAATTTATTTTGATGAAAATGAAGTGTACGCATGGTCTGGATGCATCTGAGGTGAGTTGGGGACGTTTTGAAGGGTTGAAAGTCTTGAGATGCACACTTATTTGCTTCCTGTCATCATTCTATTTTTTTTGGCTAATTTCTGAAATTTTCAGTGAACTTGCATTGTCGATTTGACTAGGTGTTTGTAGTCAAACGGAGCTCAAATTTGGTATACAGATTCTTGAGAGCGTCTACGTACTTTCAGAATAAATTTTTTTGCAAAATTGGAGCCTAAAAGTAGAAAAAATCACTAGATTTTTTCAGACTGCTCAGTTCTTTAGCACAACAAAACTGCAGAAACACATCCTAGAGATCGTGTTATTGGGAAAAATCTGTGTAGTTTGAACATGAGATTTGGAGGCATTATTATTCACATCTAGAAGTTGAGAATCATTTTTTTTCCATGTCATTTAAACCTTAGGTGACTACCCGAAGTGCGAGTAAACTGGAAAAAAAATCAGATTCAGAATTCTGTTGTTTTGTTGGTAGAATTAATATGAAATTGGAAAATCTATTCAGGAGGGAAATTGATACAAAAAAATTTGTGGAATTTTTTTTGTGGATTGTTAAATCTCTCTAGTTTCAAACAAAATTTTGTTTGGAGTGATTTGAATTCGTGTAGCTTCAGAAACACTATTTTTTGCTGCTCTATTCTGAGTAAGATTGCTACATCCCAAGATCAGCCCGTAATTGGTCGTCTTAAGGTGTGACTTTAAATGGTTCATACCTATCTTCGGGTCTTAAACAAACCAGACAAAGCTTTACAAAACCAAGAACATGAACATTTGCAGAACATTCAAACAACTCTATCTGCTAACTCAAACTTAAGATCAATAAAAAAATGTTCTTTCAAAATTAAAGATTTTAAAACATTTAAAAAAGATCTTTCATTCAAATTTCAATGCCAAGTCCAATTTTCTAAATAACATGGTTTTAAATCAACTTGAAAATGATAAAATAAAATCAAAATAACACTTAAAACAATAATTAAATTAATAAAGATGCAATTAATCACTTTTAAAGCAATTTAAGAAATCTAATGTTTTTTTTCAAAATAATTTTCGAAAACCATTTTAACTGAAATCTAATGGCTTTTCAAAATAATTCTATAAAACTAGTTTAACTTAAAAGAGGTTGTAATACCATATTTAATAACAATAAGGCATTGTGATATTTGATAAATCGATACCTTTTAGAAAACACAATTGTAATCAAATATTTGATTTATGAGATTTACTTTCAAATTACGTAATTAGGAGGAAAAATAAACTTTTGAACATTTTAAACAAAATATGTAAATCACCTAATTCAATTGCTTAAAATAACTAATTTATCAACATTATAATATCATTATTAAAAACTAATTCAGAAAGTCTAAATCTATATATAGAAATATGTGACTAATTATTTACTTAACTAACATTAATTATGAAAAATAAAATTAATTATTCAAATAATTAACTTAAGGCAAGCTTAATCTAATTACCAAAACTATAATTACTTTCAAACCTAAATTTAAGAAGATCTAATTACTAAAACTGAAACTAATCACTTACCTTGCACAAAGCTCCTCATACGGACTCACAACTCCCTTGCTCCTCGCTCCTCTTCTTCCCTCCACTTTTTCATATCCCCTAGGGGTATTTATAGAGGAGCTAAGGCGGCAAAAGGAGGAGGTTAGGTTGGTTGGGAGGCTGTGATGAAATGGTTATTTCACCCTTGATCATCCTACTTATTTACATGTAAATCCATGACCTTCCTTGTTATTTACATGTAATATCATTTAAGTAAACGTCCCTTAAGACATTCTATGTAAATAAGCAAATAACACTATTTCAATTCATTCAAAATATCTAAAAATTCAAATTCTTAAAGGATAAAAAGTCAACTTAATAGTTCAAGTACAAATTTGATAATTTTATAGTTGAGTCCAATATTGCACCTCTTGAAATCTTAAGTATTTCTTTGGTCTTATATTTTTAAAAAATCTATTTTTACATATTATTACTTTGTGTCAAAAGTCAGTTAGAAAATCTTTCATAATTTAATTATTAAAAATAGTTTCATATTTGAATTTTATATAAATTGCTATATTTCAAGTAAAATTAAGGCCTATAATTTTAAAAAATATAGTGGTATGCTACAAAGATACTCTGTTTAGAAGAACCTAATCCTGAAAACCCCTAAATTTGTGACTTTATGAGCTCCCAAATTGTTACCTTTCTCCCCCCTTTAAGGAAATTTAGTCCTCTAAATTTCACGTACCTTGGTATAATGGTCGATACTTGATTCTTTTTTTTCATGTTTTCAAATGGCTTCTTCTGTGGATTTATACAGCCATAAGGCTTTATCATTCATATCACCTTATGTTGCAAAACCTACTCTTTCTGCTCTATTATTCAAACAAGTGGCTCTAGTAGTATATGTCAAATTATCTCTAATCGGGATTGGCTCATAATCATACTTTCTAAGCATTGGCACATGAAACTCATCTTAAATGTTTAATAGTTTGAGAGGAAAATCTACTACATATGCAACCTTTTCTACTCTTTCTGAACCTCAAATGTTCCAATAAGTCTTCAGTTGGGTTTTCCTTTGTTCCCAAAATTCATGATTTTTTTAGGTGTCACTTTCAAAAATATATGATCTCTGATTTGAAACTCAAGATTCCTTATATGAATATCAACATACAATTTTTTTGTCTATTTAAAGCACTGCAAAATCTACCACTATTTGTTTTTCTTTTATGTTGTTTATTAAACTAAGTTTTATTTTTAACTTGCTTTTTTCTTTCATACAATGGTTCATATGGTACCATCTGATGCTCAACTAAAAGTTGTTATTCTAATCAAACTCTATCAAGAATAAACAATTTTATAAATTTTCCTTCAAGCTTTTCTTCAATTCTATAATTACCTAAATTTTCTTGCTACTATTTGTGTCCTTGTTAGACTAATAATGAGATGGTTTGATTAGAATTGTTTCATCTTCACCAAGGAACAAACAAGTGTTGTGGTAAGCCATTGGGTTTATAATGTTATACCTTAGCTTGTTAATATGTTAGGCACTTGAATAAATCTATGGTCATATTCTTTCATCTTCACCAAGGAACATACAATTGTTGTGGTAAGCCATTGGGTTTCTAATGTTCTACCTTAGCTTGTTAATATGTCATGCACTTGAATTAAAACTAAGCAACTTTCTTCTTTATATTATTCCACTAGAACATACTTCATAATTTCATATATGTTTTAGTACTATTTGGGTGCATAGTACATTGAGTTCTATAGACTTTATCTGATATTTCTTTCTTTATATTTGCGTCATTTCAAATACAAAGTTATTTTTTATATATCAACATGCCATCTCATAAACATTCAAGTTTAGTTTACATTGTTTTCAACTTCATCCTTTAAAAGTTCTAAACATGGATCTTCTTTATATACATTTCTAATTCCTATATGACTACTGGTTGAACTTTTAAATTTGTTAAGATATAGGCCACTACTTCAATGGTTTTTTTTCAGCACATGCGACTACATTGGCTTTACCTAGACTACATCAAATTACACAAAATGTAATCCTTTAAACGTCTCATTTATCACCTCTATCGTATGTTCAACTCTTTTTATGAAAACAAATACTTTTGGTTTTTGTGATCCGTATACATCTCAATTTTTTTTCTTTAAAAACCGGTGTCTATAAATTTTCAAGGCAAAAACTATCAATGTCAATCCTAAGTCATGTGTTGGGTAGTTTTTTTCATAGTATTTCAGTTGCCTTGATGCATATGCAATTACTCTTCAGATTTTCATTAAAACACGTCGTAAACCTTTGCATGAAACATCACCATAATTTTAAATTCTCTAATTTTAGTCAATATAGTCAAAATAGATGTTGTAGTTAATTGAGCCCTCAAAACTTTGTTCACAATCTTTATATCCATACAATTTTCATATTCTCTCTCTTTTTTTGCTAACTATGTCTTGAGACATGAGATAATTTTTCATATAAATATTCTATGATGGCCTACTATTCATATAAAGCTTCTAACTTAAGTTACCTTGCTTGGTCTCTCTTGATTTAACTATAGCTTCTATTTTCGAAGGATCAACTAATATATGATCTTTATAAATCATAGTCTAAGAATATTACTTGTTTTAACAAAAATGTATATAAGTCTTAAATGTTCTTTATATTTCTCTTATCATTGAGAATAAACAATGATGCTATAGATACAATAACAAATTGTATCCAAGTATGGCTTGAAAACCTTTTTCATAAAAAATGTTGTAAGTGTATTAATCAGTTCAGATGGCATAACTAAAAATTCATAATGGCCATACTTGGTATGTAATGTTGTTTTAGGAATACTCACTTTTAATGTTGAGTTAATAATACCCAAATCTCACATCTCAATCTTTGAAAATGCTTGTGAACATTGTAATTAGTGAAAATTTATAAATTCTTGGTAGGGATGCTTATTCTCTATACCTACCTTATGATACTTATTCTGTATAATTACATTGTTCAAGTGTTAATACTCATCACAACTCTTAAAATCTCTCTTTTTCACAAATAAAACTAGAGCACCTAATGGTGATATTCCAAAATATAAAATTCTTTGTCTAATAACTCATGTAATTGATTTTGAAGTTGAGTTTTGTACAAATTATATGGTTAGAGGATTTAAATTTTAAGGTGCTATTTTATTTTTATAGAAAGCATTCATCCTATATATAAATGAGAATCAATTTACTACTAGGATTACATAAAAGTATTCATGTTGAAAGAAACAAGTCTAATAGTATAATAGTTTTTTCTTTATTTTTTTTATTAATATGCTTAGTCTACCACTTCCATGTGAGTCTTCTAGTTTTAGAGCTGATATTCTTACTCCTATGACCTAGTCATAAGCTTCACTCATATCGTCTTACTCTTTTGTTTCATCCATGATGATGTAAATAGCATATCTATTTAATTCAACAAATTTTTGCATCATATAGGTTACAAAAGTATTTTCTTGTACAAGTTCTAGAAATTTACTTCTTTATGATTTAATACACAATCTACAAAATATTTTTTATAAAATACTTCAAGAAATCTTTTCTAAGTGTAATGTTTCTTGTTTTAGAGTACACTTTATCACTTTCCATCAATATTCTACTATCTTTCTAACCTAAATATAGTTAAACAACCTTATGCTCATCATCAACTCCAATACAACAATGATCATTATTCATCCTATTGCTTCCAATAGATCAAGAACTCCAAGAGAAAATGGTGAATCCAATCTCTTAAAATTTTCAATACAATAGTTATTATTTTCAACTTTAGTTGTCTAGGTACAAAATTATGTTATATTATTTCATGTCATAAAATTGTAACAAACTTTCCATAATATTGTGGATCTCTGCTTTGGTTTTTGAAAACAAATAACTAAAAAAGGGGTTTTTTCATAAAAAAATATTATTATTTTTTAAAAATAGATCCAAATACTCGAATTTGATCTTGAGATGTGGGAGATGTTCTTCAAGATCTTGTGTCTTTCTTCATTTGTTGAGCATGGATCAACCAGACTAGAAACCTCCAACCTTTATTTTTGAGGCAACGACATTGCGAAAGTATATACCTCGGGTGCAAGCCTATGAAAAAGATGAGTTTCATGGTAGGGACCACAAAAACATAAAAAAGAACATAAAAACCACTGAAAGGTACTAATGCTAGAACAATCTAAACTTAGGCAAACAAATAAAATAAATAAATGATACATTAAAAAGCATCAATCTCTCCTCATTGCTAGAGCACGAGCGTCACTTCAGTTTGGTTTGAGCTTTAAATAAATGTGAGATAGGAGAGATTTGGATCCTAGACTAGGCTTAACGTGAGTTAGAATTAGAACATAGCCTAGGTCAGATAGGCTAAGTTCTGCAGAGATTTTGACAAAGTAAGGGTTCTAGGGGAGACAAAATGCAAATCTTTTCCCCTATTTATAGTTTTTCTAATGGATCTAGATATATTTTTTACAGAATCGATATCCATAAGGATGGATGATTCTTATTGGGTTGATTTGAATAAAGGGATAGGATTCATCCAAGGTGTGTTTCCTTGAATAAAAGCTATATTTTTTTAAATAGGGTTTGAAAAAAGAGGCATTCTAATTTATTTTTGAAAGGTAAGTGGTGCAGATGAGGGTTGAATGTGCTTTCTAAAAAGAACACTCAGAATCTGCTAACGACAAATGATTTTGTAGTTAGAAAATATGGTTGACAATAATTTTTGTGTTAACAATACATGTATGTGTCATTAACCCATCTAGTGATGACAAACTATGAAGAATGACAGATTTTGATGACAATTTATGAGAAGTGGAAACCATTAATGACAATTGAGTATGTCGTTAAGGGATGTTGATTTTATGACCTGAAAGATGGGGGATGCTAGCAATAATTCAAGGTATGATAATGATAATTCAAAGTGAGGTGACGAAAATTCAAAATGTGACAATGATAATTGAATGTGTTGTTAACACCTTAAAACTTGTTTTCGTCATAACTTTTTATTTCGATATTGGTTTGGCATGATTTTTGGCTTGTTGGAAAGCTGAAAACATTCTCTTTAACTTTCTTTTAGTCAAAAACCTTAAAGAGGTCATTTTGAATGTAAAAAATCAGATTGAAGTCAAATCTTATGGTAAAATTTAAGGATTTTGACATAGAAAATATTTTGGTCCAAAATGGGGTGTCTACAGAATGTCTCTCTTTGTTGTTGAGTGTGCAAAGCTTAGTCGATAACAAAAAAAGTAGACATTGGCTTTGATAAGAGAGAAATGGTGGCTCTGACAAAATATTTTTGAAAATAAAGATCTTGATAAGGACAAATATAGATGACTTGATGGTACAAGATAATAGCTAAATGCATGTATGTAGCTTAATATGAGGGTCTCTTTGTGATGCCTATCATATAGGTAGAGAGGTCTGGCCAAACGAGGTTGGTCTGTAGACTAAGCTAGTACCTTATTTCACACGAGGATTTTTTCTTGAACTTAGTAAATGTAAGCAAAAAGTCTTGCTGAATTAGGTCAGACAAATAAGAAACAAGTTCCTTGTTACTTAACAACACACAAAAGATACCTGATGATTTTGACAAAGACAAAGACAAAGACAAGCTTTTGAGGCAAAAGTATCAAGAAAATGACTTGAGATATTTTTGGACTTTTTTGAAAGATAGAATGATTATGTTTCCAAAATGCATTCCTTAGGACCAAGGATTGGGTTTAGGATGGTTTACACACTTGTCAAATGGGTTTCAGATTCTCCATCAATACGTGGGACAAACTATGGACTTAATATCCATCTATCTATATAATGATCCTAAAATAGGATTTGGTAGGCTTCTCCTAATGGGACATTGAACAATTAAGTTCCTAAGAACTATGTCAACTATAAGAAAATTTGTTAGTAACATACAGAAAAATGCATATCATATGACATGATATTGCATGATGAAATACTTTGATTTGACCTATTTTTTATCAAGATGATCTCAAAGCAAGTTTTTAAGACATTTTTTGACTCACAAAAGATCAACTTTTTGAGAAAACAATGTACATGATACATGGCATTAACTTGCTTGAAGTCAATATTGTTAATTTCAACAAAAATTATTATACTATCCAAATACATTTCTCGACGTTCCTTACTCCCTAGCTTAATGGTCAGTCATTCAATGTGGAAAGGTCTTGCCAATGACCAACCATTGGTCTCAAGATAAGGCAAAAACCTTATTTCACACAAGGGTCTCTTCGATGTAATGAGTAGTTGTTTAAGGTGTGAGGTTTTACCAATGACCAACCGTCGATCTCAAGATGAAACAAGCAAGAAAAAATGCAGTAAGACAAAGACATATTTTTAGAAGATTGACTCAAAGTAACACTTCTTGAAAGAACTATGAAAATGATCCGTGCATTGTAAAAAACCCAATTTGAATAAAATTGATAAAGATTGCAAAAAAAATTGCTAGAACAAATCTTGTTGTAGGATCAACTTGTAGACCTTTGTGGGTCAAATGAGACAACATGATCGAATGACTGCAATATAAATGCTATAGACGAGACAATCAAATCATGATGTTAACGAACTTCATGACAAACAAATGACAAGACAAAGATGATATTTATGAATGACAATGGTACATTATATAATGTTAAGCGATATGCAATGTGAATGGTGATCAAAGTCTAAAAATTATGCTCTATTTTTTTTAAAAGGAACTGCCCCTTGCTAAAAACTGCTGAGAACAAATTTTGAAAATGACATTTTTTATCTGATTAGATGCTTACCATGGAAAGTATTATGGATATGAGAAGAGAGTGCAGAAGTGAGTGTGTGCAACTTGCATTACTCAACAACATTTTGATTCTTTGTCAATGTTGATCTCATTTTACTTTCTAGTTTTTTTGTCACTAATTGAAGTCATTATAAAATAAACAAGCTCGCTTTGCTTCATTAAAATAAATCTTTTATTTGACACTTAACTTTCATAGTGACTAGTCATACCAGCACATGCACAAGCTCACACTTTAATAGCTTCCAATCTAATTTCATAAAGATTGAGATTTTAGAAATCTTCAAGTGAGCAAGACTCCTTGTCCATTTAGGCCTAAAAATAAGAGTTCAAAGTGCATAAAAGCCTGGGATTTTTCTTTTCGATACATTTTAACCTCTTCACTCCAAAGTTTGCATCAAACTGATCCATATTGAATATTTTCAAGTGGCCAATCATTTTTCAAAGGCTTTGAAGAAAACAAATAGGACATGGGTTATTGAACTTTGGGAAACAAAGTGTATGGTAATGACGATGGTAAGGGATGAGATGATATATTTTTTTGAGGTAAATAAACTTTTTTTCTTTTTAACTTTGGGTATCACGAGGCTCAAAAGGGGTACCAATGAAGGTTGGATACGACATTCTTGAATGTAAGGCTCAAAGAAAAGAAAGTGGGTAAGGGATAATGGGCATTTCTTGCTTGAGATTTTCAATTACAGAGGAAACATTGGAGCTTTCTCACTTTTTTTTTGCATTTTGGCATTTTTTTTGTGGGAACTTTTTTTTTTCTTGATGCTCTTCTTTATAAGATAAAAACATGATAAGTCTTGAACGAATAGTTTTTGTTTTGTATAATGAGAAAACCAATTTAGTCATTTTCAAGGATATTGAAAACAAGACTTAAGAGCAAACTGTACTATTGCATAAGATGGATAAATCCACATAACTGACCAAAGGAGGGGATGAGAAACCAAAACAAAACACAAGGTAGTCTTGACATCTTTTAGCTTGAGTTTTTCCCTCTAAGTAGACCATCGTGGTTCTAAACCATAGAATATGAGTCTATGCATGCCTTTATATTATTCATCATTTGTTATTTTTAGGCTTTATAAAAAGAGTTATCATTATATTTCACTGCAAGTTCAATCATCTTATGTTGCCTTCTCCTAAAAGGGCTCGATCTTCAAGTCTTCTCTTCATATTAATGAAAAATAAACTGACTACTGCTAATAATGCAAGGAGTGAGATGAAGTGCAAGTGAGCTTCTCATAAATGCAATGACTTCTGAGCAAAATCTACTCAAATGCTAAAAACATTTTGCAGCAAAAAGAGGCAATCCTTTTGAAAATTTTGATTTTTTTTTTGGATTTTTTTTTTTTAGATTTTTCACATAACTATTTATAAACGATAATCAAACAACTCATTCACATTCTCAAAAGATGTGAGAATGATGAACACATGACTTCAAGCTATGAGAGGTTGAGAGCAAATCTGATTTAAATGTAGTTTTACCTCCTGTGACTCTTTGACCTGATGTAGAGAATAGGGTGTGCTTTGGATATGCCCTAGCAGTATAGTATAGGGCATATGCTGTGAGGATAAGTCCATGGCATTTTTTTCTTCACTCATATTCTAATTTTGTCCTCCTCCCTTCAAACATCGATCTTTCAAGGGATTGAGAATTAGACTTTTAATCCAATGTTGCCCCCATATGTTTCTCTGTAAAATGACAAATGATGTTGATATTCTACATTATTGAAAATTTATGCTTACCTTTTGGCTCTCTTGACCCGGCATATATTTGTTCTGTATAATGTAGATTGCAGGTGACTTAACCATTTTTAATATTAGAGGCAGAGACTCGGGTTGAGTATGTGAGGATCTTGATTACGTCATGAAAATTGCTTAAGGTCCAAACTGAGATCAGAAGGTCGATGAACAACATTATGGGAATAATGAAGTTGCATCTTCCTTTGGCAATTTTTGAGCTGTCTTAAGGAGTCTCATCAACAAAACTTTTTTCCTTCTCAAGAGACATGAGGAATTTTAATTTTCTAGAAAATTTCTATGATATGATCTAGATAGTTCATCTGAGCATGATCATCTGCATATGCCAAGTTGGATAAGTTAAAGTTTTCATGACATCAACATATTCAAAGTCTCCCCCTTCAATGGGAATTTCAAACACCTATTCTTCCTTTAAAATGGGAGCACTAGTAGTTGGTTTTAGCACAATATAAACCTCTTTTTTTGAAGACTTGGTAGAATCATCTTCTTTTGGAGATTTCACAAGGGCTTCCTCTTCCTCCTATATAATGACAACCCTAGTGGATGACTTAAGCATAATATCTTTTTTTGAGAGTTAGACAAAAGTATTATGGACTTGAGTCTCACATTCATGGACCTGAGCAAGCAGGCTTTGGTGATTCTAACTATTGTTGGTCTTATTTCTAATCAGCACAATCAACATAGACTTTGAGAATTATGATAAATTTTTTTAATATTGGTTTAACTTTGCTAATCATGCAGACTTCCTCATTTTGAATGCAACTTGACTCCTTCTAATTTTCTTTATTTTTCAAGATCAATTCACCTTTGTCAAGGTGGTCTTGGATTATGTGCCTAAGGGGAATACACTCTTCAACATCATGACCCAAAGCTTGATGATATCTGCATAACTTAATTAGGTCTCTTCCTTTTATATGGGGAGGGTTTGACACTTTAGGTAATTCAAATAATTCATTTTGTAGCAAAATATCCAGAACTTGAGATTGAGTCTAATAGATCTTGGTGATCTCTTTGCAGCTAGGTCACCTATGATTATGGCCTTACCACTAGTTTTGCTTAGAAGACTTTTTCTTTTCTCTTTGAGAAGTAGCCACACTAACCTGTCTTCTAGGTGATTCTTCTTTTTTGAATATGTGCTTCTTAGACCTAGTATTTACTAGAATCCCATCATACATGTCGCTTTTAAGGTTTGTTTTCATCTAATATTAATCAGATCCATGAAGGTGTCACACATCTGAGTAGCCAAGAGGCTCTTAAGAGGTTGATTGAAGTTGTTCATGATGAGGGTGATGGCATAAAACTTCTGGATTTGGTCTTTCATTTGATGATACATTGATCTACATGGATCCCTCCTTTGATTTTTAGAAACAAATAACTAAAAAAGGGGTTTTCCATGAAAAATATTTAAAAAAAATAAATAAATCCAAGTACTCAAATCTGAACTTGAGATGTGGGGGTTATTCTTTAAGATCTTGTATTTTTTCTCCTCTGTTGAGCATGAATCAACCGGACCATGGACATCTGATCCTTGTTTTCGGGGTGAGGCACTGCGAAAGTACGTACCTTAGGTGTAAACCTATGAAAAAGATAAGGTCAAAACTCGAAAAAGAACATAAAAACATTGAAAGATACCAATACTAAAACAATTTAAACTTAGGCAAACGAATAAAATAAATAAAATATAAATTAAAAAACACCAAATCTCACCTCAGGCTTAAGTAGCCCTTTCTACGATTGATGAGCGCAAAAGCACGGGCAACACTTCAGTTTAGTTCAAGCTCCAAATAGGTGTAAGATAGGAGGGATTTGGACCCTAGACTCTGCTTAACATGGGTTAGAACATAGGCTAGGTCGAATAGGCTAGGCTAGATCCTGCAGAGATTCTGATAGAGTAAGGGTGCTAGGGGAGACAAAGGCTAGATTTGGAATAGGGAAGTACCCCCCTTATTTATAGTTTTACTAATGGATTTATATATGTTTTATGCATATTCAAGATTCATAAGGATGAATGGTTCCTATTGGGTTGATTAGAATAAAGGACTAAGATTCATCCAAGGCATGTTGCCTTGAATAAAAGCTATATTTTTGTAAATAAAGTTTGGAAAAAGTAAGATTCTGATTTATTTTCTAAAGATAAGTGGCACAAATGAGGGTTGGACACACTTTCTAAAAAGAATGCTTAGATTTGCAAATAACAAATGATTTTATCGTTAAAAACGGAGGTTTTCGATAATTCTTGTGTTAACAACAAATGAATGTGTCGTTAACCCATCTAGTGATGACAAACCATAGGGAATGATAGATGTTGATGATAATTTATGGAAAGTGACAACCGTTAATGCCAATTGAACGTGTCGTTAATGGATGCTAATGCCATGACTCAAAAGATGGGGGATGTAGACGATAATTCAAGGTGTGATAATGATAATTCAGCGTGAGGTGATAACAATTCAAAGTGTAATAACGATAATTAAATGTGTCATTAACACTGTGGAGCTTGTTTTGGTTATAACTTTTGATTTCGATGTCAATTTGACCTTATTTTTGTTTTGTGGGAAAGTTGAAAACCTCCTCTTTAACTTTTTTTTTTGGTTAAAAATCTTAAAAAAGTCATTTTGAAGGTCAAACATCAGATTAAAGTCAAATTTTATAGTAAAATTTATAGATTTTGATATAAAAATACTACAAATAATGGTCATTTGACAAGGAAGTCAAGCCAAATCCTGAAATTTTCCCACTACTTTTACTATTTGAATGTTTTGGTCACTTCTCACTGGCAACAATTCATCTAATGTTCAACAGGTTCAACTTCTAAACCTAGTGCTCAGATACCACAATTTCCACACCCCAAACCTAGCCCATAATTGTTGTTGTCTTAGTGTGTGAATTTAAGCAGTTAATATATGTCATCGAGTCTTAAATAAACTAGAAAAGGCTTTACAAAAGTAAGAACGTGAACATTTGCAGAGCATTCAAACAACTCTATCTACTAACTCAAACTTTCATTAAAATCTCAAATATAATGCAAAATACTACTATGAGATGATTACATTATCTTCTAAAAGATCAACTAATCTCTAATAACTCCACCGTGGTTGATATGCTTGACTTTATCGAAATATCTTGCAAGCTTCTCTCTATAAATTCTTGCTACTTCAAATTAAAATTCTCATTCTAAAAAATAATAATAACATTTAATAAGCTATATGCTCAGTACACAACTAATAACAACTTTAATAATTATGTGGGTTTTTAAGAAGGAAACTTTTTCAAAAAAGACAACTTGATATATTTGAAGTCGCTTTTACAAACTTCAATTTAATGACAACTTTTCAAAATGTGATACGTATAAAGGCCAATAAAATAGATATTAAGGTACTTTGTAAGCCTCTCTGCAATTTTGCAAAACTTGCTTTTAGATGCAATATGCATAAAGGATAATAAAATAGAGTTTGAAACACTTTGTAAACCTCTTTGCAAACTCATGAAACTTTCTTTTCAAAGTTGACATTTTTTATTTTGTTGAACTTTAGAAAATACTTTCTTTTAGATTTGATTCACAATCCCATTGAAGGTCCGAATAAATCTCAATTTTACTTGGGCTGATAAAATTCCTCTGTACTTTAAATAAGCCAATAACACTAGTGATGTCAGGTTTCACTACCTATTGGATATCCAATTGGGCCAAAGATCATGTATCCCTTTCAAAAACTTCAATGAGTTGGACGATTGGTGGGAGATTCTATATTTTTCATTTACTACATTGAAGGGTCACTTGATTTCCTAAGATTAATTTGATTGGGCTGAAAAATCCCAAGAAGAAGCTAAATGGGCCGAATACCCTTATTCAATGGGAGCCTGTGAGCAAGACGACTGGGAGGAGATTCCACCTTTCCCATTGACTATGTTATAGGGCTACTTGTTTTTTCAAGACTAAGTCGACTAGGCTGAAAATCTCAACAACAAGCCAAATGGGCCGAATACCCTTATTCAAAAGGGCCTCCTAACCCAGATAATGTTGTTGGGGTCAATATATTATCTAGTTGGTGCTCCACTTACACTTATATGATAGAAAAAATAAACTTTTAAACATTTTAGACAAAAGCTATAAATCACCTAATTCAATTGCATGCAGTAACTAATTGATCAAAACTATAATTTCATTATTACGGAACTAATTTAGAAAGTCTAAATCTAATTATAGAAATATGTGACTAATTATTAACTTAACTAACTTTAATTATTAAACATAAAATAATTATTCAAATAATTAACTTAAGGCAAGATTAATCTAATTATCAAAATTATAATTACTTACAAAACTAAATTTAAGAAGGTCTAATTACTAAAACAAAAACTAATCACTTAGTGATGCAAAGTTGCTCATGCCAACTCGCGACTCCTTTGCTCCTCAGCCCTCTTCTTTTTTTTTTATACTCTTCTTTTTCATAGCCCATGTGGCTATTTATAGAGGAGCTAAGCTGGCAAAAGGAGGAGGCTAGGTCAATTTGGAGGCTGGGAGTGAAATGAGCATTTCGCCCTTGGCCTTCCTACATATTTACATGTAAGCACCTAGCCTTCTTTTTTATTTGTAAATAAGCAAATACCTTCTTATTTGAATTCATTATAAATATCTAACAATTTAAATTCATGAAAGATAAAAAATCAACTTTAGGGTTAAAGTACAAATTTAAGAATAATGCTGTTGGGTCCAAGATTGCACTTCTTGAAATTTTAAGTATTTCTTTGGTCTTATATTTTTAAAAAATTTATTTTATGTCAAAATAGTTTCTTGTTATGGACACCTTTCACAGCACTCGAACAGATAAGGACTTAAGTTTGACTTCTACATGAATCATTATATATGTCTTAAATTTAAGACCCATAACTTAGGAAAATAAGGTGGTATGCTACAAAGATACTCTGTTTAGAAAAACCCAGTCCTGACAAAACCTAAATTTGTGACTTTATGAGCTCTCAAACTGTTCAACAAATAGACATAAAAATTTGCAGACATTTAGCCTTATGTGTCTAGTTTTCAACCTCAGAAACCTCATCCCCATTTGATCTTCTGATTTTGAGATATACTAGACCCTGTTTGTAGTGACTGAGAATTTTGTACTCTTAAACAATATCCAGTAGTATAGGTATTTTCGCTTACCTAATCTTTACTAAAAATTTCATAAAAATTATCCTACCTAGCTAATATCCTATACATTGAAACGATAGCCACCCTCAGCCTTAATCCTGACGTAAAACTTCATTTTTTATCAAGAGAAATTCAAGATAGAACCAGTTTACAGAAAAGTACAGAGCAGTTTTGTGAGTAGTGAGAACTATGACTACTAGAGGTGCACACGATTTTGTTGAAAGTCTCTGAGTTGAAACCCAGGAGAAAATAAATGCAATGGAGGAGAAAATTGACCAGATGATGGGAGAACAGAAGGGTGAGACACAAAACTTGGCATATATGTTAGAACTCTCTAAGTAGAGGAGGAACCAAAGCACCTCTACAAGCTAACACCCTAAGTTCTTCTAGTGCTAACCAGGGTGAGAATTCAAATACCTTAGCTGGTGTGATTCAAATGAGGCAAATATGCCTCAAAATCCCCTTCAGAAAAAATCCCCCAAAATGGATTTTTAAAGTTGAGTAATACTTTAAAATTGTTCAAACTCCCTAGCATGAGAAAGTGAGCCTTGCTACAATGCATCTGGAGGAAAAAACTATTAGATGATTCCATTGGCACAAAGGAAATAGGTACATGAGGAGCCTTTAATGACAATTTCTTCCACATTACCTTTTTTTTTCTTTTTTGATGGGCAGAGATATCTCTTAATCTCCATGTGGCAGAGGGATTCGAACCTGGGACCCCGGTTACCATATGGGATACCACCTCGATGGTTTCTTCCACTTCACCTTAAAATGTATAAATAGTTAAAATGTACATGTAGAAGGTGTGAATAGCAGGTGCAAAAGAACACTTTAATCAAGATTTATGTGATGTAATGTAGCATCCGAACTACAAATGTAAAAACATCTACATGCCTATAGTGGAAGATAAGAAATGAAAGAAAAAGAGAAGTAGAAAATAGCGATCTATATATGCTAAAAGAGGATATCTACTTTGAGGAAGCACAAGGTAAACAAATGAACAAACCGACTAAGCAGGAACTATTTGTTCATTTTGTGAAAATCCATTTTGTAAAACAAACTTAAAAACCTAAATATCTATGCCTTTTTGCAATGTTACAAACTTAAAAATCTATTTGTTCATGCATTCATTCTTTATGTTTTTAAGTGTGTTTTACGAATTTGAACAATCTTGGACTTGGTCAAAGTTGACCGAGTTAAAAATTAAACAAAAATGATTGTGAGGTTTACCGCACCGACACTTGTTGACTGACACCCAACTCTGTCGGATGCCGCACCTGCACCCAGTAGTGTTGACACAGGTACTTCAAGGGTATTGAAGCACCTACGTTACATAACCTGTAATTGTCTGGTTCTTTAAGTCCTCTACATATTCTTTATCCATTGTTTAACTCTTTCTATTGAGAATTCATATTTTACTCTTTATATATATATAAATATATATAAAGGCATATAATAGAGTACCTAGGGACGTTCTCTGGTGGACAATGATGAAGAGAAATGTTTCTCTCAAGTACATTAGTATAATTAAAGATATGTATGAAGAAGTAGTAACCAATGTCCGCACTTGTGGAGGGGTGACAACCAATTTTTTTATAACGGTTGGGTTACATCAAGGATCTGCTTTAAGCCCTTTCCTATTTGCTATAGTGATGGATGAGCTTACGAGATCAATTCAAGAAAATGTGTCGTGGTGTATGTTGTTTGCTGATGATATTGTTTTGATTGATGAGTCTAGAGCTGAGGTTAATGCTAAGTTAGAATTATAGAGACAGACATTGGAAGCAAGAGGTTTTAAGTTGAGTAAGAGTAAGACAGAATATATGAAATGTCGGTTTAGTAAGCAACGAAGTAGTGATGGGAGTGTAGTGAAGCTTGGTGAGCAAGAAATATTGGTGGATGATTGTTTCAAATATTTAGGATCTATCATTCAAAAGTATGGAGAAATTGATGAAGATGTAAATCATAGGATAAAGGTTGGGTGGATGAAATGGAAAAGTGCAACTGAAGTGTGTGCGATCGTAGAATGCCATTGCGGTTGAAGGAAAAGTTTTATAGGACGACTATTAGGCCCTCTTTACTATATGGTATGGAATGTTGGGCTGCCAAGAGACATCATATTCAAAAAATGAGTGTAGCTGAGATGCGTATGCTTAGATGGATGTGTGAAAATACAATAAAAGATAAGATTTGAAACGAAGAGATACGTAAGAAGGTAGGCATTGCACCCATTGAAAATAAGATGAGAGAGAATCGTTTACGGTGGTTTGGACATATTCGGCGAAGGCCTAATGATGCTCCAGTTAGAAGGATGGAGAACTGGAGGTTGTGGTAGGCCTAGGAAGACTTGGATGGAGATGATAGGTAAGGATATGAATGCTTTGAACCTCACCGAAGACATGGCATTGGATAGAAATGATTGGTGGAGAAGGATTCTTGTGGAAGACCCAGAATGATTTTCTTTTTTGGTTTATATCGCCAACCCCAATTGTTTTGGGATGAAGGCGTAGTTGTTGTATATATATATATATATAATAAATAACAACTAAATAAACAAATAATTATATATAGGTAATATATTTGTTATGTAGGGCTCACACTTTAGATAATCTTTTTTCAATGTAAAAGTGTTGATTTTTTGTTTCATGAAATTTTGTACATTGATTTTTGAAATCCTTGAAAAATGAATTTGTTGCAAAAACATAATGCAAAACCTGTTTTCTACTAAAGAAACTTTATACATCACATCTATAAGGTTAGATCCAGAAAAAGAAAGTGGAAAAAATGTGAAACAAAAGTATTTTTTACTACAAATGTAAATCAAATAGGTGTATGATTCAGCCAAGTCATGCCAAAATTCGGCTGTCTCGGCCAAGTCAGCTCATGACTCCTTGGAGTTCTGTGAATTCTGGGACCGTTCACTAGTTGGATTTCGCAAACACGAACAAGTTCGGCCGAGTCAACTGAGTCACGCGGTTGACTAGGCAGTTTTTTAAACACTGCTTAAAACAGTGCACTAATATACACAGATTCTTAGTAGAATACAAAGCCACAACTCTGCAGTCGAACATATGTTTCTGAATTGTAGCCTGGTTGTCTGCAACTTTGGTTCCAAAAATGCCTTTTGGAAATGTTATCTGCTAGATATATGATCACTTTCTGGCTACAGCAGGAACTATTTGTTCATTTGTGAAAATCTAGTTTGCGTGTCAAGAAGTTTTAGTCAGAAATAGTAAACTACGTTCTGTGTCGAACATAGTGAGATGTTCGATTGATGCATGAACACGATTCTATGCACTTTATGTTGTACACAGACATGGATGCTAATCAACGGGGGCTCCCTTTGGTTGGTAGGAGCTGTCAGTGCATGTGGTGGGACGTTACAGGCTCAAAACCCGAGTGATACGTTGAATAATAACTGGTGGGGGTCTGCCTAACCCCAGCTTGCCTTTAAAAAAAAAAAAGACTTGCATGCTAATTTTTTATAATCATTAATTGCTAACCTCAAACATCCTCCAATAATCTCCTTTGGAAAAAGAAAAAGGAATAACCATCCTCCAATAAAAGTTACATCCATTATTCTCCTTTGGAAAAAGAAAAAAGGAAAACCATCCTCCCACAAAAATTACATGGTTTATTTTCTGGGGAACTCTGGTATGTATCATCAAAGTTGGGAATTCTCTAGGCAGATAAAATATCAAAATATTTAGCTGAAGTTGCAAGCTTTAGAGTTGACTACTTATTTGAGCGCAATTACTGATTAGTTTGTTGAAAGTGGTCTCATGAAAAGGCTGTAAAAGAGGAGGGCTGGCAGACAACTGTTGTGAAACATAACGCATTGTGGGCCGCAGCTCTGGGCTCGCAGATATGCACTTTAGGGCAAGTGCTACTACAGAAACCACCTCGTTTGCAGCCTGACCCTCTGGTGGCAGCAGCCGTTGATCGAATGCGTCTTTTAGCAGTGACTCTTGCATGATTGATAAAGATGAGGTGAATTCCCCAGGATGCCTTCCCAACATCACTTCAAGTGCCACCATGCCAAAGCTGTAAACATCACTCTTCTCACTCACTTGCATAGTATAAGCAAACTCTGCAAAGGAAATGGTCTCCAATAAGTAAGTAATTGGTAGTTATTTTAAATAGTTTCTGAAATATTTTTTTTTCCTTTTCTTCTCACTTTAGGCTCTGTTTGGGAGCTGGTGCTGGAGAGGAGTGATGGGAGTAGAGAAGAAAATAGGTCATGAGTGTGGAGTTGTCAACTACATCCTTGTGAGGATGTAGACAGGTAGTTGAAAAATGCCCATCTTCACTCTCTTCTCCACTCCCACCACCCTTCCCATCTCGGGATAGGTAACTCCCCACCTTCCATCCCATCTCCAGCTCCCAAACAGAGCATTAAACTCCATAAATTTTGAAAGCTTAACATACAACCATGAAAATATTGGACTAAGCAAAAGTTTCAATTGTAAAATGATATGGAATTATGGCCCAGGTCCTCCAAACATCCAGTTCCATTTTCTTTATCTTTTCTTGTTTTTGACCATGGTGGGTTTAAGATAATTTATACGAGGCCATGATTGAGAATGCTTCATGGGCTGTCACATAGACACGGACGTATGTGCAGGGCAAGGCAACATGCTTGGTATAACACGGTGGTTTTGGAAAACTAAGACACAAGGACATGGATGTGCATGTGCAATTTTGGAAAACAAGGGTTTTAACGTTTGTGTGTGTGTGTGTGTGTGTGTGTGTGTGTGTGTATTCAAAATCACAGTCTAAAGCTTAAAATTTGAATGTCCTTTTAGAAATGCAGTTCCTTTTTTTCCCTTTCTAAGCAAATGTAAATGCATATTCTTGAACAATAGTTATAAACTATTATGAGTGATAAGCATTAACTAATAAGTCTAACGTGAAAATTAGAATGTGCATAATGCAACGTGAATGATGGGACATAAATAAACATTGATGAAGTTAGAAACACATAGTTGACAGAATTCAACATAAGTCTGACAGTGTCGATGAATGGTTGTGGTATGCTGGTGTCCTTGTTAGTGTTGTGTTGTGTCAACATGGGAAACGCATGTCAAGTGAAGTGCAAGCTGTATGATCACGGTTTTCTCCAGGAATAAAAAGAAGGCAAGAAAGTTTCTACAAAAAAAAAAGTATCATTAAGGCATCATGGTTAAAGATTAGGGGGTTATCTTTAGCCATCTTTGAGAAACGTTTTGTTTTTCTAAACCTCTTCTTTTCCTATCATTTTCATTGAAGAGTGATAGGAAGCTAATTTCTGGTGACACTCATTAGCACATCTTAGCAATCAATGCCTCCAAAATTTTTGAATTTCATGGATGTTTTGTTTTTCTGTGGTGCAGTTCTGAATCCTATGATTTTATTTGTATTTATCTTTTTTGGTTGTTTCTTTTCATAATAAATTGGTTTACCTATTTCATAGTTGATCAAAACTTACCAGGTGCAATGTAACCATAAGTTCCTGCAAGGTTAGTCCAGTTGGATGAGTCTGATCTTAGCAGTCTTGCAGTTCCAAAGTCAGAAATGCAGGCCTCGAAGTCTGGACGTAACAGAATATTTTTGGTGGAGATATCACGATGAACTATGGGGATTGGGCGGTCATGGTGCATGTAAGCCAATGCATGCGCAATGCATCTTATGACATTCACTCTCCTTGTCCACCCTAGCTCCATGGCACCGGTCTCATTGCTTAACATGTCTGCTAAGCTTCCCCTCTCAATGTACTCGTACACCAAGAACATGCATCGAACATGTGAACAAAATCCGTAAAGCTTGACGATGTTCCGGTGCCGGATTTCTGTTAATGCTCGAATTTCATTCTTGAAGCTCTGCTCAGCAATGAATGCATCTCCTTCTGAGTGCACAAGTTTCTTGACAGCTACTACTTGTCCTGTTGGAAGTTCCACTTTGTAAACACTGCCGTATCCCCCTCTCCCTATGCAATACCTCTCATTGAAGTCCTCTGTTCCATCGATGATATCCTCATAGACAATTCTCCCGTCATAATTCCAAACGGAAAACAGGTCCCTGCGGTTTGTTTCTAGTTTGTCTTCTGTTCCTTCCTTAGGATGTCTTGCTCTGCAGCAGATGAAAGAGACTCCAAATATGACAAAAGTTATAAATAATGCTCCTAGAATAGTCGGAGCAATGACCACAATAACAGATCGCCATTTCTTCTTGCTTCTCTTACTTGTGGATGAAACACAAGGGTGCAGACCTTGTGTTTTGCCACATAAACGTGAATTTCCAATTAGTGCCTCTGGCGGAGCATGGAGAAAGATTTGGAAATTCGGAACAGGACCCTCAAGGTCATTGTACGATAAATCAATGGATGATAGGCTTAGCATCCCCTCCAAAGATGACGGGATCGAACCTGTGAGTCTGTTATGGGAGAGATTAAGATTTTCCAGTGATGCGAGTTTGCCAAGCTGAGATGGTATGGGACCTGTGAGCAAGTTCTGGCTAAGGTCCAGTGATATCTGCAGGGATGCTAGACTGCCCAGCTGAAGTGGAATTGGTCCAGTTAAATTGTTATAACTCAGCTTCAACAGAAGTAAATTGGAGCAGTTTCCAATATGTTCTGGTAATCGTTCACTGAGATTGTTCCCTGACAAATCAAGAAATTCTAGAACATGTAGCTTTCCTATTTCTTGGGGAATACTGCCAGAAAGTTGGTTATTGCTCAGATTTAACCTTAACAGTAGTCTGATTTCACCTATCCCTCTTGGCATCTCTCCAGCCAGGCGATTAGAAGACAGGTCAAAGTCTTGTAGCTGTCCCATATGGGCAACTGCTGCAGGAATCCTGCCAGTTATCTGGTTTCCAGAGAGGTGCAAGAATGTAAGATTGTGGCATTCTCCCCAACTTGGTGAGAGCTCTCCAAAAAGCTGGTTGTCGCTCAGATCCATGTATCTCAGGTTTGGATATACTCCAAAAGCTTCCGATATATTGCCGCTGAGTTGGTTCCTGTGTAACCCTGCTTTAACCAAGCTTTTGCAATTTCTCAGGCTTTCTGGAAGAGGTCCTGTGAGTCGGTTATTGGAGGCACTGAGGAAGGAAAGTGACCCACCTTTGCAGATCTGTGATGGTATGGGACCAGATAACTTATTTTCACTCAGCTCCAATCTGTATAGATTTGTCAGGTTCTCTATTTCTAGAGGGATGGTGCCAATGAGTCGATTGTCATAAACAGTGAACCAAGACAACATTTTCAAGTTTCCTAAACTTGCAGGGATCGGCCCGGTGAGGCAATTAGTTTGCAGCGACAGATTCCTCAGGTTAGAAAGACTTCCGGTCTCTGGAGGGATAGATCCTGTTAACTTGTTTTCAAACAACATCAAGTAGCTGAGGTTTGACAGGTTTCCTATAGTAGAAGGGATGGAGCCTGTAAGAAAATTTGTGGAAAGCTCTAAACGAAAGAGATTCTTAAGATATCCTATTTCTGAAGGAATTGGACCAGAAAGTTGGTTTTTATCTAGGAAGATTAGAGAAAGGTTTGTTAGGTTTCCTAAACTGGAAGTGGGTGAACCAGTGAGTCTATTTGTGTACAAATTCATCTCAATCAGATTTGTAAGCTGTCCTATCTCTGGGGGGATATGTCCAGTTAAAGTATTTACATGGAGGTACAAAACTTTTAGGCCTGTGAGATTTCCTACAGAAGAAGGAATGGGACCCATAAGAAAGTTATCTGACAGATCGAGCTGAATTAGATTCTTAAGCTTCCCGATTTCTGGAGGGATGAATCCAGTGAAGTCATTTCCAAGGAGGTTCAAAATGGAAAGGCTTGCTAAATCTCCTACACCAGAAGGAATGGAACCTGTAAGATTGTTCATGGACATGTCTAACTCAGTTAGCTGCTTAAGCTTACCTATTTCTCTAGGAATTGTTCCTGAAATTTGGTTTTGAAAGATGAGCATAACTGAAAGATTGGTCAGATTACCTAAAGCAGAAGGTAGTGAACCACTGAGTTGGTTTTGGTACAAAGACAGCTCCTCCAAATTTGCTAGGTTTCCTATTTCTAGAGGAATGGGCCCTGTCAAATTGTTTCGGAAGATGTACAAAATGCCAAGATCCCACATTTCTCCAATGGAGGAAGGGATAGGACCTGTAAGTAAGTTTATGGACATGTCTAACTCGGTCATATTCTTAAGCTTTCCTATTTCTTGGGGGATTGTGCCAGAAATTTGATTGTTATAGATATACATGATTGAAAGATTGGTGAGGCCTCCTATGGTAGAAGGTAGTGAACCAGTGAGTTGATTTTGGTACAGAGCAAGCTCATTTAGATTAATCAGGTTTCCTATTTCATGGGGTATAGGTCCGGTTAAGTTATTTTTGAAGAAGTACAAGACAGCAAGATTCGACAGATTCCCTATTGTAGAAGGGATAAAGCCTGTAAGAAAGTTTGTGGTCATGTCCAACTGAGTTAGACTCTTAAGCTTTCCTATTTCTGGAGGGATTGTACCATAAATTTGATTTCTATAGATGAACATCTCAGACAGCTTGGTTAGGTTTCCTAAGGTGGATGGCAGTGCACCAGTGAGCTGATTTCTGTACAAAGCTAACTTAACAAGGTGTGCCAGGTTCCCTAAATCCCTAGGGATTGAACCAGTAAGTTTATTTTCATGGAGGTACAATATTTGAAGCTGGGCAAGCATCCCAATCTCCGGAGGAATTGTCCCTGTAAGTTGATTGGAATGAAGATCAAGAATGACAAGCTTCTTCCAATTGGTAAAGAAGGATGGTATCAATTCTCCACTGATCATATTGAACGCTACTCGAAGAACAGAAATCCGAGTAAGATTAGCCAGAGTAAGCGGTAAAGCACCTGTAAGCTGATTGGAAGACAAAGCAAGAAAGGTGAGTTTGAAGAGATTACCAACCTGAGCTGGTATTTTTCCAGAGAGATTGTTATGTATGAGATCAAGATGTTTGAGATTGGGCAACGATGAAAAGTTGAGGGAATCAAGCGTACCTTGAAGACCTGCATTCCGGAGGTGTATTTCAGTTACATACCCCTTGTCACAGTTGATCCCATACCAACTGCATGGCCCACTGGTAGAATTAAGCAGGGACCAGGAAACTAGTTTATGTGCAACAAGGCTGGCTTTCCATTTGCCAAGTGCTTCTGCTTCTGTTTTGGCATCTGTATCTGATATCGGAATCCGGAAAAGAATGAGAAGAAAGAGTAGTTTTTCTTTCATGGTTGATATTGCCTTCTGCAATAGATTGCCTATGAACAGGCTGTGCACCACGTTAAATAGCAGGTGCAGGAAAGCAATTGGCGAAGGAAAACAATTGATGGTGATGAATGATGATGAACCATGGCCCACTTGGGATGTGCAAGTCAATGGTTCCTGCTTATAGATTCCTTTTGCAATTAGGTCTCTCTTGGCATCGACTGGTTTGAACATGGTCCCTCTGCATTTTCCAGGAAAAAACATCATATTGTCTATTATGTATGATCATCCTAAATGTGCAAATAGGAGATCTAGGTAACTATGCGTTGCATTTTCATTGATCTCGATATAGGGTTCAGCACTAACTTTTAGCTAGTGCAGTTAGTCTTCCACTTATCCTATGCATGATTGGAGCAAAGGATTTGTGGTTGATCATCATCTGTACTGAGAAGGCATAGAAGTCAAAAAGCAGCTCTTAGGTATCTGGAAAGAAAGATCACTAGCTCTTGCCCCATGTGGATTCCAGACCTTGAACATGTCCTCATCGAGAATTCTGGTGCTATATAGAGTAGCTTGCATAGTGGGCAACAAAAAAATAAAAGTAGGAAGCATCTCTTTGACCGGTGTTTGTTCTTGCAGATGTCACACGTCTTGGCATTGAAATTTTTTTCTAAGGAGAAACTCTGGGCAATAAGTTGAAATTTTGTTTTCTTCTATCAGCACTGATTTAAATGTAAGACATACAAAAACAAAGAAAGAATATAAAGTTAAAAAAATGTGTTAATATTGCATTAATATAGTGACAGAATTGTGGCATTTTTTAAATAATCAAGATAATGAAAATGTTGCAAAATTTTATCTTCGGAAAATGTCACCAATATTTGTAACTATGGTACATGCATGCTTAGCAAAGCCGTCCTATGGGCACCACACCAGGCGCAGTGTGAAACTTCATAGGCATAATCGTCCTTAAGTCCGACATAGTCAACATTGTATCCCTAATTTCATCTTTTTCTTTCTTGTATCTTGATCGTTTGTTTCGTATTTAGTTGCATTTTTGTTAAGATTAAGCATATATGTAGGTGTTTTCTTAATAAAAAAGATGCATTGGACTAGGTACCATTCATGTTTAGATGTCCTTTCAGTGAGAAAGAGGATCAAGGGTTCATATTGCACTAAAAACTTGATGATAAAAATAAATCAAATTCTTTTAGATAAAACCCATTTGATCCCAACTATAATTTTTAACAGATAATCAATGACAAGTGCATCCAATGGTTTACATTAAGCAAAAAATGTTGCCTTCTTCAAAACAGACCCAGATTGTAAAAGCAGAAATACATACCGGTAGATGCCATGTATGAAACTAGCGTACACGGGTCATCTTTCTCTCATTTTTTGGGTTCGGGGTCCTGCTTACCATCGACATGATGGCTTGGGCTCATCGTGGGCCCATAACCCAATGTTGGTGTTCTTCAAAACAGACCCGAATTGTAAAAGCAGAAATACCGATAAATGCCATGGATGAAACTAGCGTACACGGTTGCTCGGTGTTCTCCTCAGCCTATTGATACCCACAATGAACCCAGGCCATCATGTCGATGGTGAGCAGGGCCCTGAACCCAAAATGAAGGAAAGACACTCCTTGATTGTTCTCTTCAACCAACCAGGCCCCTTATAGACTTTTGAGAGAAACCTGTAGTGGGTGATTACCACAATCAGTGGCATGTAACTCCCATGAGTCATGCTCTCCCATGATGTACCCATGTCAAACCGGGTCACATTAGGTTGTATACTATTCATATTTCAACAAAAAATACTTTCAACCCTGTATTTTTTTTTGAAGTGGTTAGGATGGTTAGGAGATGAAAACCGTTTCGGTGACAGTTTGTACTCAGCAAACTGTCATTCGTTCAAAAGATCAGCTATATATGGAACACATTTCAGATCCAAACCAATTAAGAACCAATAAAATTAAGGTTCAGAACTTTTCTAGATGAACTATTCAGAAATGGAGATTCTACCGGGTCCCCATGCATCTTAAAGCCAGATCGATCTGGGAACTGACCCACAGGGTTCTGTCTCAGATACATCCGGTTAATGGCCCTGTTTAATACCGGCCATGGATTTGGGCAGTCAATGAATTGGATAAGGACCGGATCCAAATTGTTTTTGTTTTGGCCATACATGGCTAGAATGATGGGCATACCATGTGTTGGGTCTAAAACTCAAGGTGGCATTGAACTCAATAGAGTGGAAAACAGATTTAACGAACTTGCCTGATCCATATCCTATCAAGTTGAGGTCCTGGTTCACGTACAAGTGTGAAATTCAACCGCATTCTTGATTGGATCGGAATTATGTCCCAATGCTAATAGTATGGACCTCGGGCTAGGTTAGGGTCTCTATCCTGTGTACCCATGCTTAAAGCCTTGAGAGGAAAGGGCCCTCTTTTCTACTCAAAATGCATATGACGTGAATAGGGATTTTGGTATTTATAGCCTAAGGTGAGGCTAAGAGTACGGATTTGGATCTTGCTCACTAATGATCCAATCCAAGTACAAAGCAATCAAAGTACAATATAATGGACCTTCATTGGATCTGGTCATGCTTATGTCTATAACAAGAAAAATAATTGTTCAGCAGACAGCAGCCGCAGGAGAGTGTGTTGTGTTTCAAAGCATTAAAGCAAAGATCTTAACTTTCTTTTACTTGCTCCTAAAAGACAATTATATTGTCATAGCTTCTTGTGTACAACAGAAGGAAATCACCTGCTTAATGGTCAAAAATTAGCTAGATGCATAAAAAAAATCTTCTAAGGAGAGTAATATCTTTCACCCATGCTGGTAATCCAAAACTACTGCAGTTTAGTGTGTGCACAAGTTTGGTTCTGACAAGCTGCTCAAGTCAACCAACCAAAGCAGAGAGATGCTGAGGAATTGCAGCATTGCTTTTTTTCGTTAGAGAAAGCAGGGGTTAGGCAGACCCCTACCAGTTATACAACCATACCATTTGGGATTCTAACTTGCAACTTCCCGCAACACAAAGGTGACGTGCACTAACTGCTCCTAGCAGACAAGCGGAGCCCCCCGTTGGTAAATTGCAACAGTGCTTGGTTAAAGGCAAATGGGGTCGCCTTCTCCTACGAGGTGTGTAAATATTCCGCAATCTGCTGCTACCCTTCCTGTTATTTCAAATAGTTGGTCTTCAAACTGATTGCTGTTTCTTTAGGTGAGACAGTGCTCTGTCTGATTGGTCTGAAAACACCAGCAAGCTTTTCAAGCCACTCTGGTAAGTTGCTCTGCCCACAGCTCAAGCACATACTCCAATGCATCAACCGCTTGCTGGTAAAAGCTTCCATCTGTGTTACTAATGTGGTGTATCGGGGAGCAAACACATTGTGGTATATGCATAACACATTCGTTCATAATACACACTGATAAGAGGGGATAGGGCCACATACTTGTTCCTGCCATTTCGCTAGTGTTTGAGACAGACGATCTCCTCAGCCGAACTGCTCTTATTGATGAGTACATGACTTCAAGCAATGGGTGAGCAGGGATCGATCTCTGTAAGCCTTCAATTTTGTTTTTTCATCATACCAGTGCCCATCATTGTGGCATATATATATATATATACTAGGAATACCTCTGAAGGGTCACCATGCATCATACCAAAAGACATGATGCATGGAAAGAGACACATAAGAAGGGATACACTGTTTCCCAACAATCTCTCACTTGACTCGAGTATGTGAAAGTTCATGTGGATAGGTCTTAAGTCTACTTTATCAATCCAAATTTGTTGTTACACTAAACTCTTAAACTTTATAAGCAAACTTGATGCATAACCAACAAAAGAAAGAAAGAGAGAATCATATCTTTATTACCAAAATATGATCACATAAAAGTTTGTGTACATGATTATAGGGTTTCAAACAAACCTATCCTCTTAACATGTTTTGCATATAATCCTGGGGTTAAACCCTTGGTAAGAGGATCAACTACCATTTCTTTAGTCTCTATGTTATCAATATACACCAAAAGATTCTTTATCTTCTCATTTACAACAAAATACTTCAACTTCATATCCTTATAAGACGTAGTACTTTGGTTGTTATTGGAGAAGAATACAACGACTTCATTATCACAGAATACTTTCAGTGGTCTCCCAATGGATTCAACCACTTGAAGTCTTAAGATGAAGTTCCACAATCAAATGGCATGTGAAGATGTCTCAAATAGAGCTATAAACTCAGCTTCCATGATGTGGGCAACAGTAGTGGACTACTTCCCACTCCTTCAAGAAATCACATCACCGGCTAATAGAAATATGTATCATGTAGTAGACTTTCTACTGTCAAGACAACCTCTAAGATCTGCATCTGAATAGTCGATAACCTCAAGGTGGTGCGTTTTTCTGTAGGTTAACATATAGTCCTGATAGCGTATGACTTTCTTAGCAGCCTTCTAGTGAGCTAGACCAGGATTCAACTAAAATTTGCCAAGAACCCCGACTGCAAATGATATGTGAGGGTGAGTGCATGTCTGAGCGTACTGCAAGCTGTCGACCACTGATGCATATGGTATCATGGTCATCTGTCCTTTTTCTTCTTCAGTCTGTGGGCAGTCCTTAAGGCTCAATTTATCCCCTTTTAATATGGGTGCCGTAGTATGAGCACAATGCTCCATCCTATTATCTCTTAAGAACTTTATTAATATAAGTTTTTTTAGAGAAACCTAGTACACCTTTCGACCTATCTCGACAGATCTCAATGTCGAGAACATAGGTAGCCTCTCTCAGGTCTTTCATTTCAAAATGGAAGAATAAAAATTGTTTGGTTTCTGTCAGCATATCCTTATCGTTGGTTGCAAGTAAGATGCCATCCACATAAAGTACCAGAATTATGAACTTACTCTCACTTGTCTTGAGGTATACACATCGATCAACGATATTTTCAGTGAATCCAAAGGTCAAAATGACTTTGGTGAACTTCATATACCATTGACGAGAGGCTTGTTTAAGTCCATATATTGACTTTTTCAACTTGCAAACCAAACAGTCTGACTTACCTTTATAGAAACCTAGAGGTTGATCCATGTATACCTCTTCACTTAATTCACCATTTAAAAAAGTTATTTTTACATCCACTTGGTGTAGCTCTAGATCAAAATGAGCTACTAGGGCAAAAATAATCATCATTGACTCCTTAGCTGAGACAGGAGAAAATATCTCATTGTAGTCAATGCCCTCCATTTGAGTGAAACCTTTAGCAACCAGACTTGCCTTATACTTTTCGATATTGCCTTTAGAGTCTCTTTTGGTCTTGAAGACCCACTTGCACCCTACGGGCTTGACTCCTCTAGGCAATTTGACAAGGTCTCATACTTGGTTTTTGGCCATAGAGTCTAGCTTTTCTTTCATGGCCTCTATCGAAGATGAAGATTGCTCATACTCAACAGCTTCCTTAAAAGAAGATGAATCCTCAATATCTATGAAATCATTGGGCTTATGTAGATACACCACATAATCTGGATGGATAGCTGATCTTTTAATTCTTGTGGATCTCCTGACAGGTGAACTAACTTGATCCTATTAAAATGTGGCGGGTCAAAGACTGAGATGGGTTTTGCATGTTGATTTGTAAAACGGTTCTTATGTAAAGAACCTGAATTTGTTTAAAAAAGTAAAAGAGACCAAACAATGTAATTAATTTCTTCCTTAATGTCCCTTTCAAGGTGTAGGAATCTTGGATGGCGGTTTTGGAGAAACCATGAGGATACTAAAACTTCATGTGTGATTGTGTCTCTAAACCCGATATGGTTGTTCACCGCCTAGCCACGATTTTAGAAAGATTCAACCACTTTGCCTAGGAGTGGTGTTATTGACTTAATTGTAGTTATTGGTATACCAAAAAAGTAACGTCAGTGGATGTTGATTTTTCTGATGTCTCGGCATTAGATGATGACTTCTAATGTTCTAATGGTTGGTGTTGATTCTTGATATCGGTCGAGAAACAAGTGTGGAAATCAGTAATAAAATACAAATTGTGTGTTAAGCTACAACTGAAAACTTAACTTGGACTTCGAGAAATTATGCCTGTTTAGAAAAATACATGGTTTTGCCTAAAAACCTAGATTTGCCCTAATGAAAACCAAAATTTTCAAATACTAACCTACTATAGAAATCTATCAAATTTTATGGTGTGACAGAGGATAGTTAAGCAAGGATTTTTGCCTTTTACAAATTTGGGATTTGACCTATGGTCGGAGATTTACAGCTCTGGCAAGTTTGATCGGAATCCGGTAACTCTAGAACTTAAGGCAGACTGACAGGTTTTCACAAAAAATACAAGAAAAATGGCAAACAGTAGCCAACATGGCTGAAATTTTAGGATAAGGTCTCTGACACACAGAGGAACAATTCCTCTTTTGATAGTTTCATCATTGGACTCATGGATTGGGAGGACACAAGCGGTTATCAGACCTCTAATTCTGATAAACTTGAAATGACAGGGAATGGATAGGTGAGTTTGTAAAATCTAAACATGATAGAATCTAAATATCTAAGACTGATGAAACAAGCAAAAGCAATAGTGCTAATGCCTTGACTCAATGACGCCTGAATAGAGTTTGTGTGAATGACGTTGATCTCATGGTATGCTGGCTGATCAGAACACTTCAAGATTGTGATCTGACGATCACAATGGACGTGATACCACAGGCAGATTCCAAGATTTAATATGTAAAACAAAATTCGTGTGATTAGCTGTTTACTCTGGTTCACACAAATTAAAAATCTAGCAAAGTCAACAGTTTGAACGTAAACCTATCAATTCAATCTCATGTTGCAGATTGGATTAGAATGACACGGTGATGGCCAAGATGAGGAATCGTTACGCTGAGGTTACTAAATGCAACTAAAAAAACAAGGGTAAAGAACTAGCCACTATATTAAACACAAATCTAACCCTGGTACACTATCTGCACTCAATCTATTTATGCAAGAACGGATAAAATTCAGAACTCGACAAGCCTAATTAAAATAACGATATTAAGATAATTACTAATATGCTATACTAATTCAATGCAACACGAAGAAGAAATCCAGCACTCCTAAAGCAAAATATCTCTTTTTTTTTATTTAAGACAGATCAAAACAAAGAAGTTATGTAACACTTAAATCTAATTGCACAATGCACACACGCATAGACAAGAAAATGCTACAGATTATGCGGCTAAACTATAAATGCACAACGACCATGATATGTTGGATGCACATACTACAGAAAAGGGGAGAAGACGGAGAAAACGTTACCGAATATTCGACTGGACTGGTTGCGAAAAGAGTGGCCTCTCCACGATTTGTGCCCATCATGCTGCACCCTTTGATGAAGGAAGACGGATCCGCCGGCGAGAAGAAAGGGAGAAAGAGAAGAAGAAGTAGGAAAGAAAAGGAGAGGGAATCGACTGAGAGAGAGAGAGAGACGTGAGCTTCAAAGTGGGTGACGCCTCTTTTTTTCCTCAAACTTCTTATTTATAATATTTTAATTAGGTTTTGGAAACTTTTTCAAAAAGGGTTTGTACATTTTTTAAATATTTCAAACAACTCCATTTTTTTGAAAGTATTTTCCAAAAACTTAATTAATTTCTCAAAAAGGGTTCAGCTTGCTCAATTTAATATTTGATAAAAATCTTTGAAAACCTTCGCAAACAAGCATTTTTTAAGTAATTATTGCACGTGATCATGCATGAAAATATATGATTTTATGTGTAAAAATTATGCATGATCACCAGACTTAATGAAATGATGGACTACCCAAAGGCAGTGATGTCATGTTCAAAGTCTAGCAGGACAAAATGAAAAGAGTGTATCTCAGCACATGAAACATGTAGCACCCAAAGGTGCCATGTCGACTTGTCTCTAGCTAGATGTCTTTTCAGTTTTATCAAATAGTGGGCGGCGAAGTGCATTTGCGTGTTATAGGTACTCACCAAAGTAGGACCATAATGACCCCTAGCACTTGCCTAAAAAAGTTTAAATGATAAAGAGATCTTATTATTGTATTTACCTTTTCAAATCTTAAATGTGCATGAATATTTATGAATGTCCATTTATCATTACAGTGTCTAATTTTGTTGTTCATGATGGTCCAAGTCATATCCATTTTCTAGATGAAACAAATTTTGTGATTGGAAGGAAACTGCACAATTCACATTGGGTTATATGGATCTAGATTTAGCCATGTGCAAGCCTGAGCCTGCACCGTTAACTAACAATAGCATAATTGAACAAAAAACTAATTTTGATAAGTGGGAGTGCTCAAATAAACTTAGCCTACTACTTATGCAGTCTCATATGGCTAAGAATATTAGGAGCGTCATACCCGCATATAGAACAGTAAAAGAATTTTTGAAAGCTATAGAGGCGCAATTTGTCAGTTCACATAAAGCAAGGGCTAGCACCTTGATGACAAGGTTAATATCTATGAAATATACCAGTGGGAGAAACATCCAACAACACATTCTAGAAATGAAAAATATAGCAACACGATTGAATGACATGAAGGTCAGTATATCTGATTCCTTTTTGGTCCACTTAATAATGACTTATCTACCTAGTGAATATGAACCCTTCAAGATCTCTTACAACATACATAATGATGAATGAACATTCAATGACTTGATGTCCAAGTGTGTTGAGAAAGAAGAGAGACTGAAAGGAGAAAAGATACATAGTGCTCACGTATCTTCTTATAAAGGTCACAAAAGACATTGACCAAAGAAGAATGCCATTAAGAAAAAGGCAAAGAGGAACTCAGATACATCTGTGTCCAACGGGTCAGGCGCCAAGTCTCATGAAGAATCTTCTATCAAGTGCTTCTTTTGCAAGAAAAATGGACATTTAAAGGCAAGTTGCATGAGGCACAAGAACTGGCTATCAAAAAAGGTAACTTGTCATTCGTTTCTCATTAATATAATTTGATTAGCATTCCAACTAATAGCTGGTGGATTGATTCAGGTGCTACTGTCCATATTGCCAACTCCTTGCAGGTTTTCCTGAACAGAAGAAAACTAACAAATCATGAAAGGAGCATCTTCTCAAAAAACAAGATGTGCTCACATGTTAAGGTCGTTAGAACCTGCAGAGTGATTTTAGAAAATGGTTTTATTTTGGACTTATTTGATACATTTTATATACCAACATACAGCAGGAACCTCATTTCTGTATCAAAACTGGATTCCATTGGATATTGTTTTAAATTTAAAATTCAAAAAGGATTATCTATAAGAATTCAGTTCTTGTTGGTTCTGTGAATGTATATGATGGATTGTATCGACTGGAAACTAATGTCCAAATTTGTGAAACCCTTTCCTCGGAAAATATGTTGATTGGCAATAAACGTAGCTTATTAGATGAACAATCCTATATGCTCTGGCATCGTCGTCTGAGTCATATCTCTAAAGATAGGATCCAACGACTTGTGAAAGAAGGGATTCTTAAATCCATTAATTTCACAGTTAGGGAAACATGTTTGGATTGCATAAAGACCAAGCAAACCAACACATACAAGAAAGGTGTCAAAAGGAGCAACCACAAGTTGAAAATTGTTCATACGGATGTATGTGGACCCTTCTCTCCTTGTCATACAAGAGAAAGGTACTTTGTCACCTTCATTGATGATTACTTCTGGTACATGTATCTCTACTTGTTATTTAAAAATTTTGAAGTCTATAATGTTTTTAAGGACTTCAAGAAAGAAGTAGAGAAACAAATAGGGGACGTAATAAAAATAGTCAGATCAGATCGAGGTGGCGAGTTCTATGGGCGTTTCACTGAGATGGGACAACGGGAAGGACCATTAGCATGATTTCTTAGGGAAGAAGAAATAGTCCCTCAATACACTATGCCAGGAAGTGCATATCAGAGTGGTGTAGCTGAAAGAAGAAATTGTACGCTTAAAGAAATAATACGTGCAATGCTGAACTACTCAACCCTTCCTATCACCCAGTGGGGTGAAGCTCTGCGAATAGTCGTACATGTCTTAAACAAGGTTCCTACTAAGGTTGTCTCAACAACACCTTATGAGTTGTGGATAGGTAGGAAACCATGTCTATGTTACATGCATATATGGAGTTGTCCTGCAGAAGCAAATTTATATAATCCCCACATTAAGGCTTTTAACCCCAAGACAATCAGTGGTTTCTTCATTGGTTATCCAGAAAGGTCAAAAGGATTTAGGTTTTATTGTCCATCTCATACACTACAAATAGTAGAAACAGATAAAGCTAGATTTTTAGAAGATGATTCTATTGGTATAAATGCATTGCAAAACCTCTCTTTTGAGAAAATTCCGGATAAAGTTACTCCACCTAAAAATTTAAAACTTTCTTTCATTATTCATTCGAATGATAAAACAAAAGTTGATTCAGTTAGTGATGCACCAACTCAAGAAGAACCATTTATGGATCATGCTAAAGAGCATCCACAGTTATTGGTTCATCTTAGTCTTACTTATAGTAGTACTTCTTGCTTAGCAGTGAGTGAACATGCCTTTAATTTTTAAGTAGAATGAGTTCAGTTTGAATTGCATCTAGTTAGATTTAATTTGTTAGTGTGTTAGTTTGATAGAATGCTTTCTTTTCTTAAATTATAAGTAATTAGTTGTTTCAAGTTCATTATTAGTTACTTAGAATGTTAGTTTGGTGGTTAGTTTGTTAGACTAGTTTTGGTTTCACTTGAAATATTATATTTTGTTACTGGTGTTTTTGTGGTTCTGCTCGTTTTGTTTTGTTTTTTGCAAGAAACCATTCGGACATACGGTGAGCCCTCAGAGAGCTCTCTGGAATAAGGATCAATAAAGGAGAAGTATAACGATTATCATCATTCATAGAGAAAGAAAAAGAGAGAAACAAATCAATTCAAAGGGACAGGAGGACTACAACGAGGCTTCAACATTGAAGATTTTTTTCCTTTTTTTTTTTAGATTAGGCTATTATTTTATTCAATTCATTGGATTGTAATAAGGTCATTTTATTCTTTTATTCATTTAAGCCCTCTGTGTAGGGCAACACTCTTTAGTTATTCATTTATTTAATTATTTTTTTTCTTGGCAATAAAGAGTAGCATAGTTGTGTGTGTTGAATACAAGTATCTTCCGTTTCCTGAGATCGACCCGGACTCCACCACTTGTGCGAGTCGGTTTTTATATTTTTGGTGTATGGCTTTCACATTGTTTTTATAATAAAATATCATTTTCAAAACCATTTTTTTTAACTCACACCATCTGGCACAATTCTAATATTGACTCATTCCATTATTGGTACAAAATAACTTAATTAAGCATATATTTGACCACTTTGATGATTACAAAGGCATCTTAATCAAAATTCAAATACCATACTTTATGTCAATATTGTCCATATGATGCACAAAAATACATATTTCTAAAACATAAATGAAATATCATGCATCATAACATAATGTTTGTGAAATAAACTAAGTGTTATACATGGAATGTGCTTAAAACTCCTTAATTGATTCTAAAATTGAATGAATCAATCACAATGATACTCCAAAATGGTCCAAAAAAGCCCCAAAAACATTGAACTGACACCAAAACCATTCAAACCGATTATTTTATTCATAAAAGGTATTCAAAAACATGATGAACCGATGAAAATAACCTCTGAACCGGTTAGAAAAGCAGTGAACCGATCCAGAAAACCCCAGAATTGGTCTGAAAAGGCTTTAAACTGGTCTAAAATACACTGAATCAGACTGGAACAGACAAAACCGATCCCAAAAAATACTGAACCGGCCCTCAAACGCCTCAAACGCCTCAAACTGGTTTTGTACTACTCGAATCGATCCTAGAATGCAAAGAACCGGTCTGAAGAATATCTCGTTCCGAACAGTAGAGAACACATTGTTCCAGAACGGGAACTGGATCGGGTCGGGTTCAATGAAAAACAATACCCAAGATCCGAAAGCCAAATGGATCCCGATCTTGGATTTGGATCTCAGAGCCCTCTACTGACCCAAGATCCATAAACTTAATGGATTCAGGTCGTTATGTCGGGTCGGTCACAGTGGCAGACTCGGATCCAGAAAACTTAATGGATCCGAGTTGCGGGTCAGATTCTTGGAACCGTAAGTAGACTCGGGTCCAAAACTAGAAATGGATCTAGGTTACAGGTCCAAGGCCTGGATCCCACCACGGATCAGGTCTGCAAACTGTAGACCTTATCCAGAGTTTTAAATAAAACCCATTAGGGTTTTCTCCTTCTCAAAACTTCTGAGAGAGAGAGAGAGAGAAAATTTGAAGCTGACAGACCGAAAGTGGCGGGCGACGGGTGATAGGCAGACCACTGGCGATTGGCATCTCTGGTAAGGGGGTGCAGAACAACGTCGGAAAAAAGTTTTCCCGGCATCGCTCATCAACCCCAACCTGTCGGTGTCTCTGACTGGTTCAATCGACCCAGAGAGGGCAGATGACCTTCGACCGAAAAAAGGGTGGCTTCTGATGGTCGATGGACCCGACGGATGCAGCAGAGGTGATGGACCTGACAGACACAATAGAGCCTTCTAGTTGCCTCGCCACGACCCAAAAATGGCTCGGCAAAGAATCGAGGTTCGTTGTGAGTAAGACCCAGAGATGTCCCCCTTCCCTCGACCCACAAATCGCTATCCGAATCACGACCAACTTGTCAGGGTTATATCTCCCTAACCAGAGATCGGATTTCAAATCCGTAAAAAGTGGTGTATTCGTTATGAAGTCTAGTTTATTCTTGTAAATTTTTAGCGATTTCTATGGTCATTTGATACCCCATTTGGATCTAAAACCAGACCTCTATCAGTCTGCCTTATTTGAGTGACATAGGTTTTTATTTCATTTTGTAAGAGTCATAATTCCCCAACAGAAGATCATTTTCCAAATCCGTAAAAAGGGTTTTCTTCCTCTATGTGTCTAGTTTATATCTAGAAAGTTTTATAACTTTTTATGCTCATTTGATATTTCAAACCTGTTAAAAACCGAGACGGCTTGAACAAACTTTTTATGTTTTGGTTTTTAACAAGTTTGAAATATCAAATGAGCATAAAAAGTTATAAAACTTTCCAGATATAAACTAGACACATAGAGAAAGAAAACCCTTTTTACGGATTTGGAAAATGATCTTCCGTTGGGGAATTATGACTCTTACAAAATGAAATAAAAACCTATGTCACTCAAATAAGGGAGACTGATAGAGGTCTGGTTTTAGATCCAAATGGGATATCAAATGACCATAGAAATCACTGAAAATTTACAAGAATAAACTAGACTTTATAACGAAGACACCATTTTTTACGGATTTGAAATCCGATCTCTGGTTAGGGAGATATGGCCCTGACAAGTTGATCCTGATTCGGATAGCGATTTGTATCACAAATCGCTGTAGTGTTTAGCGAGAAACACTACAAATCGCTATAGCGAGGTCCAGCAACACTATAAATAGCTGTGGGTCTCGTTAGAGACCCGAAAATACTATAAATCATAGTTAAAATACCGAAAAACACTACAAATCACTGTGGGGCTCGTTGGAGACCCCAAAGCACTATAAATCATAGTTAAAAGACCGAACAACACTATAAATCATTATGAGGCTCGTTAAAGACCCAAAAATACTACAAATCATAGTAGGGACTCATTAGAGACACAAAAAAATCAAAATAATGATTTGCTGAAGAATATTGTCAATCAAATAGCGATTTGTTGAAGAAGTGCTACAACAGTCATGATATGGGGGCCAAAATCAGAACATTTATAAAATCTGGATACAAGGTTCTGGTATTTAATCAAAATAAAATAGTAATTGACCATGAAAAATTCTGAAACTTTATAGGGATGAACTAGACACATAAACAAAGAGAACCCGTTTTAAAGAATTGAAAAATGATCTCCCATTAGGGAAATAAAATTCAAACAAAATGGATCAAAATCTGAGCCGTTAAAATGACACAGGGTGACAGGGTTATGGTTTTTTACCCAAAACTAGTATGAAAACACCATATAAATCATTGAAATTTGGTATGAACAAACTAGATTCAATTTAGAAAACAACCCTTTTTACGGATCGGAAAGATCATCTTTGGTTAGGGAGAAATCACTCCCGCAAGTTGGTCCTGATTCTGCTAAAATCCTGACGGTGCAAAATAACAGGTTCTGAATCTCGATTTTTAAAGTGGGTCAAACAAACTCAGAATGATTTGATTTTTGGTGGAGAGCATGAAGACATATGCATGAAGTTGCAGTAAAAAATTTAAATTAAAATGAGCTCTGGTTATATACAAATCGATAGATCTAAAATACACCAAAATTCAAAGTATAATCTAGAAAGCAACTGAACATGATGAAAGCAAACTGAACATGCGTGGATGTTCAAACATGAGATCTAAATGCCTTAAAACTTGAATGGGTAAAAACTTTGAATCAGACTCCACAACTCTTCAAGTTGAATGATGCTACCCACGCTGGAAGGAGCCTCCAAACCCCCTCCCTGTAAGGGCAAAAACTCTAAATCAGGCTCCACAACTCATCAAGTTGAACGATGCTACAGTCAGTGTGCAGGTCAGTCAGTGTTTGATGGAGAAATGTTGGATCGTTTGTTGGATGTGCACAGAAGTAGAGAGAGAAGGGAGAGAGAGTGAGATGAGGTTTTACCCCTCTCTTGTAAGGGTAAAAACTTTGAATCAGGATCTACAACTCATTTAGTTGAATGATGCTACCCACGCTGGGATGAACCCCCAAACCCTCCTCCTGTAAGGGTAAAAACTCTGAATCAGGCTCCACAACAGTCAATGTGCAGGTCAGTCGGTGCTTGATGGAGCAATGTAAGATCTTCTTTTGGATGCGCATAGAAGCAAAAATAGAAGGGAGAGAGAGAGTGAGAGGGTTGATGTTCATGGCCATCTCCAGGGGAGATTTTTTTCTCAGATAATCCTGCAGTGCAGAGACTGGGTCTTAAATAATCATCTTCGGGGCACTTAAGTCTTTTCAAGAATCCTCCCTTGATTTCTTCTTTAGAGAGAGAGAGGGTTTTACAGTGTTTTACGGAGAAAGAAGAAGAAGACTTTGAAGAGTCAACATCATCCTCGACTTTCTGGATGGAGGACATGTTTGTCCTTTTTTTGAACTGTTTGTTTTTTCTTTTTTGAATGAAGGGCATTTTTGTCATTTTCTCAAACCATCACTTTATGAGAAGAATAGCAAGAAAGGGTACTTAAGTCTTTGCAACAACACCAGAGTCCGATGCAAAGTTATGTCAACATACACGGGAATACGAGCCCCATGTGCTTGTATACGTGGTGCTCATTCAAAGCCCCGAACACAGACGTGGGATTCAGTGAATCATCGGGGGGGGCATACACCACCCTCTCCCCCAAAAGGGTCAAAAATGATCTTCACTACCTGATCAACACTAAAAACAAAAGATTTTATAAAAGCTTTTATGAGATTTTGAGAGGTGTAAAAGGAGTGATAAAAAGATTTCAAAGCCAGACCAAACCAAACAGAGTTGAATCTAATTGATAAATTAAAAGATCAGGAGCCTTTCCGAAATTTATCGAGAGTAGAAGGCCGATTGTATCTACCCCCTCCAACTTTTGTTTTCCTCTCCGCCTCGCCCTTTTCGGGGGCCTGCCGCTTCGTCTTCAGTCTCTGCTCCTTCCGATTCCGCGGCACCTTAATACCCTAAAGAGAAAGTGACGCCTCCATCATTCCCTCTGAGAAAGATAGAGAGACACTCCTCTGAATATTTCAGGAGATCCCAAATAGAAAAGAGCCGCCAATCAGCCAGAGAGAGAAAGTCCCAGCTGAAATTTTTAAGAGATCACAAGAAAAGAATACCCAATCAGAGACAGAGAGTGAACGACCAACATCCATCTCAGGAGAGAGAGAGAGAGAGATCCCATCTCTAATATTTAGGAAAACCCAAAAAAGGAAAAAGAATAAAAGACACCCATTTGAGATAGAAAGAGTTAAAAACGATCAAACAACCTCTTATCAGAGAAAGAAGAAGAAGATGGTGAAGGCATATACGCACGAGCACGTCTACAAGCACCCGTGGGAGCGCGTGACGTCGGCCTTCTGGCGCAAATTCACCGATCCGGAGAACAAGGCTGTCCTCTCCCACATCATCGAGGTCGACACCCTCAGCCGCACCCTCGACACGTCCTCCGGCGCCCTCGCCACCACCCGTTCGATCACCGTGCACGCGCCCGGCCCCCGCTTCCTCGCCCGCCTCATCGGTCAGGACTTCTGCCACTGCGTCGAGACCTCCCTCGTTGACCCCTCCGCCAGGTCCATGGTCTCCACCACCCGCAACCTCTCCCTCCACAAGCTCCTCGAGGTAGAAGAGAAGAGCTCCTATCACCCGCACCCGGACAACCCCAATTGGACCATCTTCCTGCAGGAGACGAGCATCCGCTGCTCGCCGGTCTCGGCCATCGCCGCCATGGCTGAGAAGATCGAACAAAAGTGCGCCGAGCGGTTCCAGCAGAACAGCACCAAGGGGAGGGACGTCATGGAGAAGATTTGTAAGTTCCTTGAGGCAGAGTCTTCCAAAGGGATGTCCCTCTCAGGATAAGGGTTTTTTGCAGGTCTGATTGATAAATTAGAAGATTTTCTGTCAACGATGCAGAATTATAGATTATTTAGTTGGGAGGTTAATGCTCCTTTTGATTTTGTGGGTTTTGCTTTGCTTTAGCAAATGGGACGTGGGGGTTGATCTTTTTGGTTAAAATCTAGTGGAATGCTGGATTAGCGTTTGGTGACGGGTTTAGGGTTATTTGGGCTTTGGGAATCTTGCTAGTTGTAGCAAATGGGATGTGGGTTTTGGTTATTTTGGCCAAATTTACTCTCTTCTTGGGGTTTAAGGTTGATAGTATCTGGAAATTGATGGAGATGGAGGTTTTGGGGCTCTTTCTTTTCAAATGGGATAGTTGGGCAGTGGTGGTCTGGCAATTCTAGACCTGAAAACTTTACCTTGAAAATAAAGAACTTCTTTAGAGCTGGACTACTTCACTCTGGAAATGATTGCTTTTGCTCTATTCTCTTTATTTCTTGTCTCTGTAGTGATCCTGGATTTACGTAGGCCAAAAGTGTGGCTTTCCTTAACAAATTTCTGCCTGCTAACTGGCTTGGGGAATGGTGATCAGGAGGAGTTTTTTTGCTCTTGAGATTGTTAGGGTATTAGTTTCTTGAAGGTTGAATGTTTGGATTTCCTATATTTCAACAATGATATGTTTGCTTCCATCAGTCCAAAGGATTGCTTCCCTTTTGTGAGGATTAGGTGTTGGCATAGTCTTACTGTTTAGCTTCACTTGCCGTTGTTCTATGTGAACATGCATGATGTGGTTGGTTTTGTTATCTTGACTTGAAATCCTGTCATCTTCTAGAATTAACAGCTTATTTGTGTCGTCTCAAGCTATATATATGATCCAATAACAACTTCCAAATGATTCTCCCCTTATGTGAGTGTTGGGGGTTAGCAATCTTATTGTTTAACTGCAACCGTATATTGTGTCTTAGGTGGATGCATTTTGTACTTGGTTATGTTATCTTGACTTGCAAACCAGTGTCATCTTCTATGATCAAGAGCTTATTTATGTCGTCCCAAGCAATGTATTATCCAATAGCAATTTATGATACGTATTGCTTGACGCCTAGTCCACACATGTACATATGCTTTATAAACACTTGACATTTCAAGCTGACACGATGCCTTGGTTGCCTCTTGGTACATGGTACTTTTGCTTGTAACTGTTTCAGAATGTTGGTATTCCACATGTTCTCATGTCTGAATTCTGAACTTTCTTTCAGTCAACCGAAAACATTTCCAATGCTTTTTCTTAATTTTTCTGAGTCTTTTTGAAGTGTCTTGAGAGATGTACATGTGTACTTTATAAACACTTGACATTCCAAACTGAGACAAGCCCTTCCCCAGCTCTTGATACAAGGTACTTTAGCATGTAATTTTTTCATACTGTTGCTGTTCCAAATTTTCTCATGTCTGAATTCCGACCTTTCTTTAAGTCACCAGAAAACATCTACAATGCTTTTCTTTCTTTCCTCAATATGTTTATATGTCTGAATTCTGAACTTTCTTTGTTGCCACTCTAAAAAACATCTCCAATGCTCCTTTCTTTCCTCAATCTTTTTTGTGTCTTGAGTTCATAAACAATTGATGTTCCAAACTGACACAAGACCTTGCTCACGTATTGATACATGGTACTTTAGTAATTGTTTCAGATTGTTGGTGTTCCAGATGTTCTCATGGCTGAATTCTGAACTTTCTTTAAGTCACCAGAAAACATCTCCAATGCGTTTTTTTTTTTTTCCTCAACCTTTGTAATGTGTCTTGATGATGTATATACTTTATAGGCGCTTGACATTCCAAACTGACACACGATCTTGCTTACCTCTTGATAGATGGCACTTTTGCCTGTAATTGTTTCAGATTGTTGATCCAAACTTTCTCATGTCTGAACTCCAAGGATTCTTTAATTCACCAGAAAACATCCCCAATGCTTTTGTTGATTTCTGTAAATCTCAGATTCTTGCAGTTTGAAGGAGGTGATCCACTTGTCTGTGGATCAATCCGCAGCATCTGAATACGCCTTTGTTTTTTTACAATTATGGTAAGACAAAAGTCTACTTTACTACCTTTTTTTCTGTCACTATTTCAAAATCCCCGATTGCTTGGTTTTGCTTGACATCAACATCTATAGTTCATTTGGGTATACTTTTGTAGATTGTTTCAATATGGTTTGTCGATGTGTTTGTTGAGTGACAATCGTGTTAGAATCTGACATGGTTCTCAGCATTCTTTTTGTTTTGTCTGGCTGTCACTAGTATTTTACAACAGAGTGGCCTATATTGGATTCTGACTTCCCCCACAAACAATAGAAATTGTATGTCTTGGTAACCCAAAATCATCTTGTAATGAACGTGGGTGAGCTCCAGTGCTGTAGTTTTTTACTAGTGAAAAATGAAAAATGGCCGTAAGCTTCCACAAAGCAATGTGTTATACATTCTAGTATTCAATTTAGATCTCATCCGCGGTCTACCAATGGCATGTTTCACTTCGACTGCATTATAATTCATCATTTTGGTGCGAAAATTTGGTTAGCTTACTCAAGGTAAGTGTCCAGAATAGCGCAGAATCATATGATCATCATACTCAAGATGTTGGTGGTTTCTATTTTTTTTAGATAAACAAGCTGGGGTTAGGCAGACCCCTACCAGTACAAAAGAAATGTGAGATTACATGTCAAAAGACGAAGGAACCCACTCAGGCGGTTTGTCTTTCCAAGTCCGAGTAATGGTAGTTGTTTCTTGTGTTGCTTTCAGTGCCCAACTTTTGATAGAGGAAACCCTGTTTTGTTTCTGTTTGTGGCTATGGAGCTTTGTATAAGGTATGAACCTGTTTTCATGTTTTTGGCATGCTTTGCTGTGTAATTTTCTTTATCTCGTTGCCCTCTATTAGGCTGTGTTTGCATCGCAGGCCAGAACACCTGGTGTTTGTCCTGAACTTGCTAGTGTGTCTGTGCAATACTTTATAAAGTGTCTGCACTGGACATTCTTTGTCCTGTACTGAACGATGCGTGACCTGTGTATCAAACGCACGGCAGTGCCCAGGCTGGGACCTGTCGGTCCCCTCACGGGTGTGTCCTGGGTGTATCAAACACACGCTCAACCATTGATACTTCACCGTAACCAAAAACAAAAGGTCTTGTTTATTAGGGTTTAACACTATATCGGCTGGACGGTATGAGATCTAGCAATTCCAGTGTAAAGATGTGGCTTTTCTTGTTGAGTCCATGAATGGACCTGACAACAATGCACATGACAGCCCCGAAACGTTGGTCCTAATCTAGACATACTTAACGAGTCGAGATTTTGATCAATTGTGTAGTGAAAATACAGTTATGTTATTTACTGCTAAGAACAATATATAATCTGCCACAATATTTCCGTGAGCTCAAAAGTATTGCTGTGTGTGTGTGTGTGTGTGTGTGCTGTAAATCTATGTATTGGACTGGTGCATTGCTACGGGTGCACTAGGGTATTGCTTGAGTTGCCATGTACTGTAAATCTGTGTTGGTCTGGCGCATTGCTATGGGTGCATTAGAGTATTGCTTGAGTTGGCTTGACAGTCTTACTCAAATTATCGTCTCTCGACCCGTTCTGTTGAGGCCTAACCATAGACTGTGCCAGACTGAGCCACTGGATTTAGTTTTTCACCGGTAGTTACCACGCATAGATCATCTGTTTTAAATAGCGCTAGGAGCTCGCATAGACTTCTAAGTAGGGATGGCAGTGGACCGGGGGACAACGGGCCCTGCCTCACCCCGTTTGGACCGGGGATGAAGGGCATGAAACGGGAATGGAGGCGGGGATTAAGGTTAAAATCTGTCCCCGTGCAGGGATGGAGGCGGGGATGGACTTACGCCCCGCCTCGCCCCCAATCCTTCAAGGAATGACTATATACCGAGGGAAAATGGGGCCCCGCCTCGCCCCCTTTGGATTGGGTTGGAGGACTTGAAACGGGGATGGAGGTTAAAATCCATCCCCGTGCCGGGATGGAGGTTCGGATTTTGAGACAGGGCGGGGGTGGAGACCTTGTCCCCCGCCCCGGTCCACTGCCATCCCTACTTCTAAGACGAGCAGCATGTTTGCCATAACCACTGAGACTGCACTGACGCCGCAAACCAAACTCAGACAAGGAGAACTGATGATCAATGTCTCGCTAGGATTCAGGCCTACTTCGTGGAGCAAACCCTGTTGAGGAAGGCAATTCACTGATAGGAGTACAAAGGCATGGCCAAAACCCACTCCGAGAATGGAGGAAGGCTCTCTCTCCTTCGACTCTTGTTCCATGCCTACAGTGGAGAGATCTGGAACCAAAGTGTCAGATCAGATGTCTTCTCCATGCCTTTCAGATTGAATTGGCATCCTTGAATGGTCACCCGAGACGACTCTAGCGTAAACACGAAAGAAAATGGTGTGTCCCTGTGACCAAGGGCGTAGCTAGGGGGGGGGGGGGGGGGGCAGGACTGGGCTGTAGCCCAGTCCTGCCTCCCGAAACAGTTAATTTTTTTTTTTTTTTTAAAAGCCCAGTCCTAGCCCAGCCCTGATTCCATATGAAATAGATTTTTATCCATTTTTGTAGCCCAGTCCAATCCTAGCCCAGCCCTGACTGCAGCAAATAGTTTGATTTGTCCATATGAAATAGATTTTTATTAATAATTGTAGTCATTTTTTATTTTATCTAAAAAAAAAAAATCGGGGGCGCCGAACCCCCGACTATCGCACAAATAATTTTTTTTTTGCTACACCCCTGTTCCCCCCCCCCCCCCCCCCCTCACATGAATCCTAGCTACGCCCCTGCCTGTGACATAGTTCCTCCACCGGGGAAGCCCTTCTGGTAATACCGTTTTGAGCAAATATAATAAATTGTTTAGCAATTTTTGAAAGAATTACAATTGTTTTTGGCATTGTGATAATTGTTTTTCTCTAATGATTTTTGTTAAAATGGAACACGGACAGTTCAGCGGCTTTTAGTCAAAAGACGCCGATGAGAAAAAAAACACTAGGTATCAAAGCTTTTGGTGGTTGTCATTAAGAGGAAAACACAATGTGCCTGTTTGGATGACAAGGGGGGCAAAACCTGGCTTAAAACTTGGTTTTTGGTGATTAAACACTTGAAAAGAATAAAAAAATAAGGCCGACAATTTTCCAGCCAGCCACTGGTCAGAAAATGGACGGGTGGGTGCCGCCCTTGTTGGGCGAAACCATCTCAATCATTTTCTGGCCAGTGGGTGGCCAGAAAATTGTTGGAATAAAAAATAATAGAATTCAGACACCCACCGGCCAGAAAATGGCCGGGATGCCATTTTTCGACAGTTGGGTGGCGGAAAATTGCTGGCTGACCTAAAAATTGGAAAAAAATGTAAAAACTAAAACGAAATCATCCGTCAGTGGCTGGCCGGATTACCATGATTTTGAAAAAAAAAATCAGCCATTTTCAGGAGGCACATGTCTAGTGTTAGGACCCGAACTCTGGGGAGGTCGGTCTTACATATTATGACGAGTTGAACGTGAGACACAATTTTAAAGAAAGGCGTGCACCACGAGCAAGAGGAGAATGCAGTGTTGGAGAAAAAGAGTTGTCTTTCTTGAGTGACTATACAGGAAGGCGTGAGGTATATAAGAGGTTGAGGGCAAGTAAAGAAAAAGTGTTCTTTCTTAGTTGATGATGAGCGTAGAAGAGAAGCCAGAGAAATACATTTTCTCATATAACAAGAACATGAACAAAGAACGAAATCTCTGAATAAACTTCATTATGAATAAACTAAATGGGGGTATATCTATATATAGATTTATAAGAGTGCAAATTAATAAAAGTACAAATAGTTCTTTAGGGGAGGCGTCCTACCAGAGTCCTAGCCTGGGTAGGACTCCAAGCTGGGTGGGTTTCGCTAGGAGTCATGGGAGAAAGAAAAACTTCCTCTATGCATTTTCAGCTAGGCGGGTACTGGTTGGTCCGACATGGAGCAGGAAAGGGTATGTAACAATGCACCACTCTCAAACTCACCTTGCCCTCAAGGAGAGAACTCTGAAAACTAAGCTGCAATTAGTTCTAGTCCTCCTCTCTTAGATCAAACACCAAAGTAGGATATTTCTCCTTCACAGTGAACAACCATCTAAGTGACAGCTCAAGTAATTGCATGTCAATTGTACCAAATGTCGCCTTGAACACATAGTGTGCATTAGGTTGTTGTAGCCTCACCAATGACTTACAGTAGGGATGACCCGTAGCTACAGTACGATGAGAATTGGTGTCAAGGGACGTGTTAGCACAGGGCATAGCAACAATGCAAGGGTGTGCAAGCTAATGAGCATTATGGCAATGCAAGAGTGTGTGAGTGCAAGATGCTACGACAATGCAGGAGCATGTTGGCTATGTGGTTGCTCTATGAAAACACTTAAACATGATCATCTCGACCTGCTTACAAGCGATGGTGCAAAGGAACAACAACAGGGTAGGGCTATGTGAGTTAGATGTTGAATGGGTGATGCTCTTCACTAACTGGTCTTGATGCTTGGTAAAAGCAACAATCGGCAATGTCGAATTAGCATTCATTTTGCCCATAATTGAATCGAGCGCTTGCTACATTTTGGTGCACCCACAGTGAGCATTAGGGGCTTGTGCTTTTGTAATAACCGTAAATTTTATCAAATAAATAGACTTAAAATTTGCATCCCTAGGTTGTTACAAGGATATTGTATTGTTTTAATTGTTTAATTGTATTTGGACCTCGGATATCCTATTTGGAACTTTAATGTTAGATCCATAAATATCTTGTTCGGATCTTCGATAATCCGATACGATCATTAGATATCGAATCATGAACCTTAATTTGAATATTTAATAGTCATTTTTCAGTCATGGTGATCAGATTTCTGGTTTTGGATCCGCAAAATCCTGGACATAGAAGATTTAAATTGGTTTGGGTCTAATTAGAAATTCTAATTGGATCTGAGATTCGTTGATTGAAGTCCATAATAGTTGTCTTGGACTCGTAAATATTAAATTTAAAGCCATGGTTCCAAGTCATGGTACGATAAAAACTTTGGATCATGGGATCCAGATTTATTTAAAGGGTGTATGAAGCACAATGGACTCCGGATTCATAGTAAGTTAGTAGAGATTTATAATAATGTAATTGGATCCTCAATATCAAGGGTCACATTGAACACTGGATACTGAAAGAATTCAAGGGATCCGCAAAGTTTAAATTAAATGAGAAAATTTCTATTTTTGTACCTATAACACTTTAGAGGGGTCCGTAATAGCATATGTGATGGGTGGATCCACATTACGACATTTGGATCCTGGACCTCTGAGATTTAAATATAGTATGGATCCAATTAAAATTTTAATGTTGGATCTATAATAATTTGCTGGAATCCACGATTCGGATCTGGGACCCATATCAATTAGGGTCCATATATATAATATCATATACATATATTAGAAATAAATAGATAAATAATAATAGTAATATAATAGAAAACACATATTAAATATATATATATATATATATAATTTTAATGAATCTACAATTGGATCCATATGGATCCAACTTACGAATCCACATCGCAAGAGGGACGCGGATCCAACACTCGGTTGGATCTCGGGTTTCAGACCCAAACCCGGGCCGCGCCCCATGTAAGGAGTTAAGCAAAAAAATAAAATAGGGTTGCCCGATAAATTGGGCGTTAGGGTTCTGAGTGAACCCTAATGCAAGCCGATAGTGTACGAGGGGAGGGGAGTGCACAACCGCCGGGGAGGAGGGGGTAACTGCCTCCTTCCTTTTCGGGGGAGGGGCCACCCTCCTACAAAAAACACCCCTCTTCCTCCTAAGCTCTCTCGTCCTCTTCCTCTTCTGATTTGTCGTCGACGATCGAAGCTGCCCCGACGACCCTCCGCCATCGTCACTCTCTTTCCTCCTCTCTGCCTCCCATCTCCCTCTCATTTTTGCACGCGCCAGCAGGGGTAGCTGACACCCTCTGCATCTCCCCCTGCGCTCTCCCTCTCTCGCCTCTCTCTCGGCTCTGCACTCCGTGCGTGCGACTGAGCCGGCGCTAGATCTTCTCTCTCTCGGCGTGCGATGTTGGTTGATGGCAGTGTCGCTTCCTTCTCGCCGTCGATGTCGTCGCCAGCGACCTCCCAACAACCCGAGTTGTCTTCTACAACCTCCCTGCAACTTTTCTCCTTTGTGATCTCTGGTGACATCGCCACCACCTTCGTTTTCCCTTTCTTCGGCAGCACCACCCGACGACGACTCTCCTCTCGTTCCCTTCCATTCTCACACTTGTCGGTGAACAGGAGTTCGGCTGCACCCAGATTCACGACAGAACAAGAGGGGAAATCATCAAACAAGGTAGGATTTGTTGTTGTTTTCCTTGTTTGGTATGTCATGGTTCGAGCATGCTGTGTGGGTGGCCAAAAATCCCTAACGGGAAAAAGAGGATTTCGGGTTTATGGTGCCGAAAATCCCAAATCGATTGAGTTGGGGATTTCGAATACCAGAAAGAGGGGTTCAATCAAGCTAATGCCTTCCATGTTGAGATTTTATGTGTAAGTCAATAATATGATAGATGACACCGTGTATTAAATCAATGCTAGGTTTAGATTAATCATGTGTTTTGGTCTGTGGTAATCTGTGTTGAGACCCCAGTCCTTTGAATTTGATTGGGTATAACTGCATTGTTCGTTTGATATCATTTTTCTGTTTAAATGTTGTTACCTGTGAGCATGACCATATAACAGTAACACTCAGGTGCACTAAGTCTTTGGAAAAAAAATCAAAGGATAGGGAAAAAAATATAGGGAACTTAATCCGGGCCGACAAGAGAAGGGAATCTGACCTGTATCTTCATTTGTATTTATGTAGGTCTAGTGGGTTATTTTTTTTGTATCTGTTTCTCTAACAGAAACAGTTTGTGTCACTATATGCCTTGTAGATTCAACCTTTTCATGCTCTATCTTTGGATGCAGTGTTAGCTCTACCATTTACTAATATGTATGCTTAACAGGGAAATTCGGTCATGGTATTGTCTTAGTTCTGATAGGGTAGGGGTGAGTGTTGCTATTAATATTAGGGGTTAAACTGGCATCGTTCTATACATAGTAACTTATACAGACTGCTCCTGACAGAAAAATCATTGGTTATCATATTATACTTTATGCTGTGAAGAAAAAGGGATTAGTCATTGGCATAGCTTGTCTGCAATCTACGATATTCAAATATATATATATATACCTCTGCATACTGAATTCTGCTAATAAAAGGGAATTTACTTTGGAATGATTACCAGTGGGACATATTGTGGTTATTCGTTGCTAATTAGTTCGATGTATAATTTGCTGCAATTCAGATGAACCATAGTGGTGCATTATTTCTATTTAAATGTCATGATAGCTCAGAATTTTGTTGCATTTTCTGTGTAATTAAGCAACAATAAGTTCTTTGATATATGTGTGCTAAGTGTGGCTCTGAAAATGTAGACTTCTCTTAATTGTTGATTCCTGTAAAATGGTCATACTAGCTATACTATTATTGGATCTCAAAGGAGGATCAATGCTCATCTATTTTGTTGTTTCATCATAGGATTATGAAAAATTTAGTTTGACTAGCTCTGTATGTGATATCAGTGATCTCTGTTAAATGAAATCTATAGGTTCACAACATCATGTGATAGGATTAGGTGGGATCGTTAAAATTGTTTGGAAATGGATTGAAACATTTGCTATTTCTGAATATACATACCTAGTAATCTGTTGTGGGAAAAATCTTGGAAGCAGGTATACATGAGAATCTAGTTGGATTCATGTTAAGTTGAAATTTAAGTTAACATTTACCTGCATATTCAGTTGATATGCAAATTCCTATTTAGATGCCTATAGGTGGATGCTCGGTTCCATATGAAGCTGCATATTAGTTAGATGCTCAATGCCTATGTAACTGCATAGTAAGGGTATATTCAATTTCGTACAAAGCTGCATATCAAGTTGATATTCAATGCAAACTTAACTGCATATTAGGTTGTTATTCACTGTTACATGAAGTTGTATATTAAACTAATGCTCAAATGCATATTTAGCTGCATGGTAAAATGATATTCAATTTTATATACTAAGCTGCATAATTTAGTATGTTCAAATGCATATTTCTTAAAATATTCAAAATGCCATTAAGTGTATATCTTTTAGAATGTTCAAATGCGAATGTGTTGGAAGAAAGGTATCTAGTTGCATTACCAAATCTCTAAGATTACACTGCATGCTCAATAAAGGACACCAACTGTGTCTCTGCTTGTTTGACAAAGCTTTTAGTTCATGCCACCTTGTGTTGGGATGTCACAAGTCAAAACCTAATGGTACGTGGTGTAAATTTGCTATTGAAGAATGAATAAATAAATAATAATAATGATGATGAATGATGATCTGATAACTGAACCTATGGGTCGGTTTGTTGTGGACAGGTGAAAGTCAAGCCAGTGTGTTGAGGGTCATGCAAAGACCATCGAAGTTATGATGTGAATCCACATGAAAATGAAAATATAATATTGTTGTCCGACTGGTTTAAAGCCACTGGGGCATTCGTGCTTGACTGGTTTAAAGGCACCGGAGCACTTTGAGTGGGTTATGCAATCAATATGACAAATGATTGGAACTGTTCTATACACCTTGGTAAAATGACTAAGGTTGAGAATTCTACTGTTGTGGTAGTAGAAGGAAGTTGGGGAAATGCCCTGTACTTCGGGAAATAAATTAAATGAAAAGATTAACCCACTCAGATTTGGGCTTACCTTGGAGAGGGTAGGTGGTACAAAACTTCAGGGACGTGTTTATTTGTTTCGAGCTAAAATGACTCGTTGGTCCCCAGTCCTCAGAGTTGGGGGGGACCCAGACTGCCAATATGTCCTAGATGGTAGCTCTTTGTTCTTCTGCAGAAGTTAGGGATGCATCCTGTTTTGGTTTTGGCTTTTGGGAGATTCTCTCGGTCACCGACTGCTCCCTTGAGATTTCAGTCTCAGTTAAAATGTTCGGGTAAATAAAACAACCTTAAATAATATACCCCCAAATGTTCTCTTCTGTGATGGTTGCCTCGGGCCGTGTATACCAGCGGGATAAGAAAAAATAAACATCAATTAGAACATTTTAGGTATCACAGTGAGTGGAGTTACTAGGAAGATATTTTTATATTCTTTCAGCATGTTCTGAGATTGTGATGAAACGAAATCCTGAAATGTATAGTATGAGATAATTGAATCCATATTATGGTTGTTACATGAATGTTATGCATGACTGTTATTGTTGTTGCAGAATATGCTTGATGCCTTACTTGCTTAATTGTTGTCTTTGCATAAAATGCTTTAATTGCTTAATTATAACTGTTGTATAATCTGTTTTTCCTACTTAGATATATGTTTGTTACTGTTGTTACATAGTCTTCTTTGTGCGATTATTAATAGGCTGAAAATTCACACACAACAACCACATCACATACTAGACACATGATATACCTACAAGAAAAAAATACAGTTTTCCTACTTAGACGTGGTAGTCTAATTCCAATCAATTTACTATTTTTCAGGTAAAGAATAGGGTTTATGAGCGGCTGCGGGATGAGGCATCGGATCGAGATTTTTGGATTTATTGTTCCAGGGATAGTTTGAGTTTCTCTTATGTTTTTAAAACTCTGATGTCATTATTCATTGATAGTGAAATGAAATAAACGTTTTGGCTTTCTCTCCACTGTAATGTTCCAGAATGTTTAACCTCATAATATTACTTGTTTCCGCTGTTATAAAAAAAAATCCTCTTAAATTTGGGTTAAAATTTCTGGGCGTTACAGCTTTAGTCATGCCTTCTTCCATACCACTGTCACATAAATCTCCATCAATTATGTTCATGTTCTTTCCATATTTGATGCAGAGTCACTCATAGCAACTATGAAAAGTGACTCAAGCATTTCATCAAATATTGGGTAGGTGACATTTTTTAGCCCTTCTTGCATAAAATCTTTACTCTGTTTTGAGTGTGTACAACACTCCACTTGATTTTCAAGGCATAAAACTTCAGAATCAGCTCTTGTGCACTTGATGGGCCTTTCTTACACACGTCATTGAACACCTTGTGGTCCGATAATTCTGGCTCAATCCCTACAACATTCAACGAGCATTTGGAATTCACAAGCTTGCATTCAATAATGCTTAGCTCCATGTAAATTTGTGTCATCTCAACAAACTCCTTTTTGTACAGTTCGTGACACTCTTTTATGTAATCAATGAGTAAATAAATTGACGTCCATGCTCAGAGGTACAATTAGGGATGTCAATATTGGGGGTCTTAATTGAGTTTCATCTACTTGGGTTTAGGTAGGTTGAGGGGTGTCTGAAAGCATTTTTTTTCTATTCAGTTCATTTTCAATATCTAAGGCATGTTGAATAGCTTGCTCAAGATAAGTGATTATGATGCTTTTTATTTTCTTGAATATTTGAAAATCAAATTCATTAATATAATTTGTGATATGCTTCTCTATACTTTCCTGCTCTATGTATTCTTGTATGAACTTGGAGCTTTGAAAAAGAAAAAGGTATCGGATCTCTGCCATCATGTCTTCAAGGGTCGTATGTGTATCTGGATCCATTAGGGTTTAAGGATGGCCTTGATACCATTGTTAGGACCTGAACCTTGGAGTGGTCGATCATACAATTTTGATGAGCTAAACATGAGGCACAACTCCAGAGAGAGACATGCACCACAAGTAGGAAGGGTGTGCAATGATGGGAGAGAGTTGCCTCTCCTAGTCGGCTATACGGAGAAATGTGAGGCAGATGAGGGGTTGACGACAAGAGAGGGAGAAAAAGCATTCCCTTCAGGTCAATGATGGTGGTGAAAGAGAGACGAGAGAGAAATATGTTCTTTTAGAGAACAAGAACATAAACCAAGAATGAAGCTTAAAGAAATCTCTTAATAAACTTTATTATGAATAAACTAAACATGGTACATCTCTATATAGATTTATAGGAAGGTAAATTAGTAAAAGTACAAACAATTCTCACCCCAGAGAAGACTCTAGGGGGCGTTCCACCAGAGTCCTAACCTAGGTAGGACTCCAAATTGGGCAAGTTTCTCTAGGAGTTCTGAGAGAAGGAAAAACTCCCTCTGCACAGTCCTAGCTAGGCGAGTCTTGGCTGGTCAGATCAGGAGCAGAAAATGGTTTATAACATCCAGCCATTTTTTAGCCAGTGGCCGGACTGAGGCTATCTATGAAAGGTTGTTGAGAGGGGTGTAGAGAAGAACCCTCCCCCTATAAAGCAAAACCTGGAAGGAGTGGTTTTTTACTTACCCAAGTTTTTAACAAAAAATTGGTTATTAACCAAGTTTTGTTGTCACCCAAACTGTGGTCGAACGGTACCAATTGGGTTTACACCTTTGGGTGTCATCCAAACGGTATCAAAGTATCAAGTTTTGGGTGGCTGAGTGGCAACATGAAGGTACCTGGCTCGATTACTAGGTCTCCCTTTCAAACCATTTATTTGGGATATTATTTTTTTATTAAACTTTTTCTTTATTTTTTAATCATTATGTAGCAAATTTTTTTGAAGTTTAATTATCATGATAGTTATGTAATATTTGGATGGTCACGTAACAAATCTGTTTGTTTCTCTCTTCAGAGTTTTTTATTGGGGTGTTTAAAAAGAACAAATCAAGTGATAACTCTTATCATTAATTAGTAGGTGGTTAAAGGGTATCAACACCATTCACCATTGCCATCCTAAAAATTAAGCAGGACAGGGCTGATAATGTCACTAAGCGCATTTATTGTAGCATTACAATGAATAACAAACATGACAATGTGATGCAAGAGCGGAATAAGGCAACATGGGTCCAACAGATCCATTTAGATATTGTTTTTAGTTTAGGTATTTTTATTTATTCAAGTTTTAATTTATATTTGAATATTTTTTAATATAACATATCAATCTTATATACAATTTAGAATTAGGGTTTTTTTAGTACTCCCTATAAATGTTTTTTATAGGGACTTCTTTAGGGGACTTTGATGTAATTCTTCAAAAAAAACCTTCTCATCCCTTTTCCCTGTTTCATGTTACTTTCTTGTTATTGTTATTTTTCTTTCAATTAATTGAATTTTCATATTCATAGCATAGTCTCATTATAGTTTTGTGAATCTGGTGATGGATTCGCATTAGTTGGTATCAAATTAAGTAAGGTCAGATTGATCGTGCTCTATAATGATGCAAATTTTGAAAGATGACGTCAAAGAGCCTAGAAAGGAGCAGATGAATCTGATGAATTTAATTTGATCTTATTTTTAGTTTAATTTTTTATTTGAACTTAATTTATATTTGGATCTTTTCTAATATAATAGATCTATCTCAAATCCAATTTAGAATTAGGGTTTTTGGTTATTTCTTATAAATGCTCGTTATAGGGACTTTTGTAGGGGACTTTGATGCAATTCTGTAGAAAATCCTTTATTTTTCCTTTTCCCTATTTCATGTTACTTTCTTGTTACTGATTTTTAGATTCATAGCATAGTCGTATCATAGTTTTGCAGATCCGCTGATGGATTTGCAACACAGTGGCAGGCATTATGATGTCTCGTTGCCATTTGTTGGTAATAAGGCTTGCTAGCTAACTTTTCGTTATATATATATAGTGCTATTGAAGGCACAAAACTATTGAGTACTAATCACAGTCTTTTCATGTTTTCTAGACTTTTTTTGTATATCAGATTTTGTGGATGAGATCTGAATGGTTTGATTAGTAGAAAATAAGTTTTTCGAATCATGTGATTGTGACTTTGGAAATAGGTTGGTCATCGTTGCACTAAAATGTCATGATTCAAAAAATCATATTTTGAAATCAAAATAACACGATCCAAGGTTCGATCCTTAGCAAACAAACCATGTTGAATGCACCTATGTGGTCAGATTGAGTTGATAAAGATTCAACATATGATTTCTAGATCAATAGTTCAATGCCTTCAATAGCACCAACTATATATGTCTGTGTTTAATATATAGATACAAATATATATATCAAAGATGGGTTAATCAGATCTCATCAAGTAAAATAGATGCATACAATTCGGAACTCCTTGTATTGCAACAACGATCATTTTTTGAAACTCCTAGTATTGTAAGATTTACTTAAACATGCAGATTTTCGAGTCTAAAAAACCTTTAGCTTATTGAGCCTGTTGAAGAAATCCATGATGCAACTTGAAAAGATGATCCAATTTAGGGAGTTGGGAATTGTTGTCAAGGTGTATATCTATATATATGAATAGTTTATAAAAAACTCCATCACTGACCTCACATTGGCTGGCCTCCTATTGGTAAAACCCTTGAGGTCCCCCCTACCCACCGGAGAGAACACAAAGCTTTGACCTTGCGATAAGAGATGCCACTCGTGGGTTACGAGACTTATGACACCATGTCAACTTAATGACATTCACAAGTCACCCTTACCAGATGAGCAAAGCCTTAGTGGGCAATTGGTGTCAAGGGTTGTCATATGAATTGTGACAAGTTCATAAAAGTTGAATAACTAATGGCAAATATGAAGTATTGTTTTGAGTCTGATAATACAAAAAACGGAAAATGATCGTACTGTACGACTAATTTGGCACATTTTCTGAAATGCCTTATAATTTTTTTATATTCTTTTCATGTCCAAAATCACAAATATCTCGATTTAAAAAAGTGTTTTACCTTTCGCACATGCGAACTTCCTATATATGTGAACTGCTTCATAAATATGTGACTATTCTTTGCATAATAGTATTTCTTCTTAGATCTGTATCTATTTGATCTGACATGGAAAACTTATGTTTTTATAGTCTTTGAAAAGATGAGTAACATGACTATAAATTTCATGTTTTTAGTTAAAACCAAAAACCCTCTAAGGTTTCTGTTTCTGATTTTCAAAACCAGAATAGAAACATACACTATAGACTGGAACAACCGAATAATATGTTTCAACCAACAAAATAAAGAATTTTTAAAAAATACAAAACAAAAAAACAAAAAAACTTTGCAACGACACTTGATTCGCTAGAAAACAACAAACACATACTGAGATAAAGGCCCAACAATGTTCCTAAGACAAGAGATGAACGGGCATGGTTGCACCTTTTTTGTTTGTTCTATGATATTTTTTTTGTCACTTGCACTAAAAACCTGAAAAATAGCAAAAAAAAAAGACAGATCAGGACGTTAGCTTTTCAATGCCACTAAGATCATCTTGATCTGATGAGCGTTGGAAAGAAACATCATCTAGAAGATAAATTATTCAATATAAACAAGGATGAGAAAGTCTGCATAAAATGAGGAAGTCCACATAAAATATATGTGAGGATGAGAAAGTTTGCATAAAGTATACACGATGTTGAGGAAGTCCCCATAAAATATACATGAAGATGAAGAAGTTTACAAAATATACAAATAAAATGAGGAAGCCCTCATAAAATAAGGAAGTCTGCATAAAAATAAGTGTGAACATCCTATTAAACTCAAACCTCGAAACTTCACAAATATCTAACTAAGTTCGCATATACCTTAGAAGTTCACATAACAATAGGTGTGAACATCCTATTAAACTTAAAAAATTGCATGTATTTAAGAAGAAATCTGTAAAACCTATAATTTTTTATATTTTTATGAGGAATAAAGGTGAATTTAAGGCTTAACTATTATTTGAACTTAAGATGATATTTAATTGAAATTCAAGCTCTAATTGGATTTGGAATGAATCTTGGACTGAGAATTTATTTCGAATTGGGTTTAGATTTTTAATCAGATTTAATTTGGATTTAAGTTGAACTTGATTAAAATTTAATTTGAGTTTCAATATTAGTCTGGATTCGAATTGAGTGTGCATTTAAATTTGGAATCTTATTGAATTTCGATCTCAATTTCTGGAGTTTTATCAAATTTGGATTTCAATTTGAGAATTTGAATTCGAATCGAATTTGGATTTGAATTTGGATTTAGTAAATATGTTTTGAATATTATAATTGGATTTGGGTTTGATTCGAGCCAATATTAAGATTTAATTGAATGTCAATTCAAGTTGAAATATATACTAATGTAAAACTTTATTGAGATTGAACTTGGAATTTAAATTGAATTTAGATGTAATATATGTGATTCTTCATGATATTTTTAGTGAATAAAATAATATTAATGATGAATTTTATGAGAAATGAGTGAAAAAATGTAAATTTACCTAAGATGAATGATAAAAAATATCTTATAAAAAATTAAAGTTGATTCAAGTTGATTTTAGCAAAATTCACATTCATAATTTAATTTATGAAAAAGATGAAATTTAATAAAATAATTGATAAATTTTATAAAAATAAAGTCGAATATGATTTCAGACAAACTTAAGATAATTGATATGTATGTAATGTAATTTCAATAAAAGTGAATTTAGCTTTATGAGTTTGAAATCCAATTTAAAAAAAAAAAAGAAAACGACTAAGTTGTTTTGCTGACCCTTGTAATATCGTATATTTTCATACTTAGTCATTTTATGATTTTGTTGAAAATTTGGCTAAGTTTGAAAGAAAAATTGTTAGAACTTCGATGTTAGATTAATGCTTTTGGAGTCTGGGCTTGGCCTATGTCTCATCAACTAGGTCTAAACGAGCCATTTAAAATGTAGGAAAGAGTTTTATTTTTTACCTTTAAATTTGAGTGAAATTTGAATTATTTTTTAATGAAATTCAAATTTTGATATTTATGTTATATATCGTTGGATGCATCTCGGAATGCCGAGCGCAACGATACGTTACTTTTTCGAATTTGAGTCCTGATTGACCTAAAAATCATGTTTTTTCAAAAAAGAAGCAGTTTGTCAGTTTAGATCCGGATTTGGATCCGATGGATTTGATCCAAATTAGTATGGATCTGGACTCTATCCAAGACCCATATTAATCAGAGATAGGTCCGGTCCAAAATTTATTTGAATTTTTGGAGATGGATTTGGATCTTAAATCCATATCTAAATCCATGCCTAACAATTTTTTAGCTTTAAATTCAATAAAAAACTTTAAATTGGGGTTAATTAAGGTTAAGAAGTCTCTCAAGTTATTTTGGCTATTTTTAAAAACTTTTAGATAATTATTAAGTATTTAATACTAAATAATTAATTAAAATAATTAATTCTGAATTTTTATTTTTAGAGTTGTTTAGGACTTCTTAAAGGAGTCCTTGTACATGCCTAAGTAGGGTAAAGAAAGTTTAGAAAGACCTTTTAAAAAATGTCGAAACTTTGAAAAAAAAGTCAAAACATGACAATTGGAAAAATTTAGAAAGAGAAGCGAGAGTCCTCAAAGGAGGAAACTCTCCTTCCCCAGCCCTTCTAGAGAGGGTTGGAGAAGGGGGGGGGGGCACCTTCTTCTCACCCCTATTTAAGATAAAAAGATAGAGAGAAGGAGAGGAAAAGATAGGAAGAAGGAAGAAGAAGAGAAGGAGATCTATTTCTCTGTCCATCCACATTTTTCTGCCATTATTTTTTTTTTCTATCTACAATCAAGGCACGGGTCTTCTCTCTTGAATCAAGTGAAAAATCGAATGTAGATGGGTTTTCCATGCATGATTTTGATGAAAATCCATGGGCAAAAAGAGTAGATCTTTATATCTACTCTAAAACACATGGAGGAGGATTTATGGATCCTCTTTCATGAACTTGTTTTGGTTTTAATCATCCTTTCAAGGAATAAATTTCGGTATATGCTAAAACAGAATTTTTATTTATTGTATAAGTGTTCTTTTAAAGCTTACTTTTGCTGAAAATCATTTTTCATGGATGGTTCATATTATGGATTGTTAGATGCATGTAAGCATGCGATAAAATGTTTTATGTGCATGTATCCTTAAACATAAATTTGCATATTCATGTGAATCTGATTATAAATCTGCACATATGTGCTCTTAAACATGAATATGCATATTCATATGAACCTGATTATAAATCTGCACATACGTGCTCTTAAACATTAAACATGAATTTGGATATTCATGTGAACCTGATTATAAATTTACACATACGTGCTCTTAAACATGAATCTGCATATTCATGTGAACCCGATTATAAATTTTCATATACATGTACTTTTAAAAATGAATGCATGTTCATGTAAACATGATTATAAATCAACATATCCATGTACTTTTGAAAATGAATCTCCATAAACAAGTACTCTTGAATATGAATATGTATATTGATGTAAATCAAATTATAAATCTGCATACAATATATAAGAAAGTGTATTTCTGTTTATGTGTGCATATCAAAGTGAGAAATTTGTTTACCTGCAAATCCTTTTATGCTTTTGACTGGCTTGACTGGGGCAGACCCAGGCCCTGCCAGCCCTGCCAAATCATCTGGGCTGGTACAGGCCTGGTGGGTCCTGTCAGGCCAGCCGATGGGCTGACAATTTGTGTTTAAAAAAAAAACTTTTTTTGTTTTTTCAGTTTGGGCTGGCTGGCAGCCAACCGAGTGGCACTCGACTGACTGCTAAGCCACGACAGGTGGTGCCCAGGTCCAGCCTGGGTCGTGTAGTACCCTGTCAGGCCCAGCCGACTGGGTCGGCTGGTGCCTTTCAAAAAAAAGAAAAATATTTTTTTCTATAGTCTGGCCAGACCTGTGCAACACCTAAATAGATGTTTGCAGGCCTGTTCACCAAGCTTATTGGGCCCTTTTGGGTCCAGTTGAGTGGGCTTGACTGGAGAGGTGGGTTTTCATGAAAAAAAATATAATATAATAAATTTTAATACACGGTGGTTGCTTAAATCTGGAATTCGATTTGTATACATATGCAAATTTCTAGATTTCTCTAAGAGTAGTTGATTTGATGTTTATGCATGCTAATAATGGAGCCTTTCACATGCCTACTTGACATACTCTGCTTGCTTTAGTTTCAAATGCAAATTCGCTATCACATGCATACACAAACTTCAAATGTAGAATGTTTACAGTATGTGCTTATGTGGGAGTGTGTTCTCATGCTTGCTTGATAAATGAAAGCATGTAAATGGCATAGTGGGGTAAACTCATGCATATGAATGTTGTATATCATGCACATATTAAATTGATATATATGAATGTGCATGGGAAGCATGATTGGCATCATGCATATATGGCATGTTATGATTTTTACATATGATGCATTGATGATCAAAATGTATCGTCATAGGCCTGGTGAGCCTTGAGTTGTGGTTTGCTCCTTATTTACTTGTTTTAATGCATTGCAAAAGTCACATTAATATTGTTTCACTGTATTGCATTGTTCTATGTTTTTCGCTAGTTGTGGTTCTGTGATGGGTCTCACATGGGGATATGCGAGCTTGTGTATTATTTTTTGTATGTTGAATTGCAAATTAATGAATTGTTCTTGAATAACAAGATAAAAAAAGAGAACAGTATAATAAATGTTCTGAGATATTCCATCGTTAGAATAAGACTCTTAGAGTTTCAGTTTTGGGGAACCACGAGGATACAAAAACTTCGTGTACATTATTTTTACCTCTGAACCTGATATTAAGGTTCTTTCTCATGGCCACGGTTTTAAAAAGAATCTGTCACTTTACTTGAAGTTGGTGTGTAAATACAGTTGTTGTTTTGGTATACCAAGAAAGTGACACTATTGGATTTGGAGGTCCATAGTGTCCCTACATTAAATGTGGAGGTCTAATATTCTGAAAGTTGATTCAGTCGAGGGCTAAGTTGGGAACCCAATAATAAAATATAATTTGTGTGCTAAGTTACCTTGAAAACCCTACTTGAGCTCAGAAATTTTTTCCCGTTTGGTGTATCCACAGACAATGATAATAAAAAGAGGAACTTAAATTTTGTGCATTTAATAGAGACATGCATATGAAAAGAATACACTGATAAAAAATAATAATTTATTCATGCATATGTATAAAAATCATGCATATTCTTACTATGCATTAGATCATGTATATTTACTTGTTTCCTTATGATGTATGGGTGAATGCATGATATTTGTTTTCTAATGCATGTTAAATGTTTTATCGCTTAATTTATAGTTCCTATTGTTTATTAAATTGTTTTATAATACATGAATAACCGATTGAGTTATGAATTTGTCATAATTGCATCCCTCTAAATTATTGCATGAATCATATCTGTATTTCTTATGCTTATTTGTTTCATTGGAAGAATTCGTATATAGAATTCTTTGAATTTTTGACACCCCTACTTTTGTATTTTTCGCAGCCTCAGAGGATCAGTGAAGTAACTTGCTCACGAAAGGAGCTATTAGGGGATTACATAACTGCTTAACAAACTCTCTTGGACAGCATGACTCTTTTCTTTTCATTTAATATTTATACACTTTGATATTTTACAATTATCTCCTGACTATTATTTCTTAATCAATAAAGTTAGTTTGCTATGATTTGGAGATGGGTGTAAGATCCCTTATAGTTTCTTCAGATTTTCTAGTTGTGTTCGAACTGTAAAGGCCTCGTGTCTCTGGAAAGATTTCCGCAATGGTTTAAAAAAAATCATATTTTTTCTTTGGTATGAGTTGAGGTCGTTACAACCTTAGTGAAAATCACACTCAGAATTAATTTAAAAAAAAATAGCATTTCTGAGAAGAGAATTTAGATAATTATGAAAAATTAGCATTTGAAAGAATTTCATATGAAATTAAAATAATCTGGATTACATGCAGTGTTATTCCATCTAAAATTGAAATTTGGTTTTGAAAAATTTTGAAATCCAAAATACCAAATAAAGTTAATTAATAAAATAAAGAAATTATGAAATAAAAAATAGATTTAAATAAATTCTATAAAGAAGTAGAGGTTCATAGGTGGGGCATCCCCTATGGGGCTCATCCTATGTGGTACTTCAAGGTTAAAAAAAAATTAATTTAAAACTTTAAAAACAAAGTATTTAAAAAACTCAGTAGCTTGAAGTAGGTTAAGGCCTATAAAAGAGGAGGAGGGGCTCACACCACCCCTATTTGGCTATTTTTTAATCTTTTTTCTCTCTATCTTTCTCTACTTCTTTCTTCTTCCTCTTTTCTTGGATTTTTCTCTTTCACACTTCAAAGAAGATTGTACCACATGTTAGAGGGGGATGAGCATCAGACTAGTACCACCACACGAAGAGGAGGAGGCGATTCAAGTAGAGAAACCAGTTTTTCGATGAGCAGAGACATTTTTCTTGAAAAAAGATAGGGGGTCTATTCTTTACACGTAGATTGAAACTCATATGCATGAGTTTATTCCGATTCTAGATGAATATACCCTATATCAAACCTCTCATGTGAGGATTCAACGTCAGATTTATCATATTTAGAGTAGGGACAATTTTCGGATTGAAAACCCTCTAAAAAAATCAATTTCTACTACATTGATTTTAGGGAGTTTAAAATATACTTGAGCTTGGTACACATATACATGTATACACATTGAATCAGATGTGTACACACACATATACATGTGAGACAAGACTCTAGTCTCGAGTCTTAGCAAAAAAAAATATGTATATGTACATGTTGTTGCATTGTAGCCAAATACGAGCAAATTGGGCATAGCCGATCAGTCCGAATTCGAGGTCTGAAATGAAAACCCTTCATGGATCCAAAAGTGTGTTAGAAACGTAGGCACTGATCAGTTCCTACGGTGAGGTTGGTTCAATCCCTAAAAAAAAAAATTTATTGAAGTGCCTAGGGTTTTATGCTAACCGTGTATGATAGATTTCTTAGAAACAAATTTGGTTTTCGAAGACAATAGGGCGATATGTAATCAATTTTTTTTGTAAGATCAGTCAATGTATTTGATTTAATTCTCTCATCCAGGTTATGTGTTGTGAATATAGAAAATTTTAAAATATGTCATGTTGCTGTAAAAAAATATAGATATATGCATGAAATTAGGAAAAAAAATACCGAAAACTTTTATTAAAGAACTAGTTTTTGGAAAGACGGATCAATTTTCCAGTTTAAAGGCTGTGAAAATGGGATTTTGTTTATAGAAAAATATGAATTCTTATGATTTGAGATTTTTGAAATAGTGTACGAAGTGTTGTTATTGAGAATTTATGAAAAATTCAATTCGAGTGGCCTATTTTTGCTCACTCGTTATTTTATTTTTTTGGCTTGACATCTGTCCGGTAAATCATTTGTATCTCTCTCATCCAGAGAAGTTTATACAAACAGTTTGTTGCGTTGAAAAGATAATAAAAGTTTATACACTTTATGAAATTTTATTCTCTATTCTCGAAATATGCACAAAACAGTGACAGTTAGAACAAAAAAGTATAAGCAAATACTAAACCTGTCATATCTTCCTCATACGAAAAAACTTTTATAAATAGCTTGTGGTATTGAAAAGCTGACAGAATTTTCTATAATCTGTCAGAAATCCAGCGTTGTTCGCAGACTATACATAGTTTTCTGATAGTGGTAACAATTAGACAGTTTAGGGATTCGACAGATCCCGAACCAGCTAAGGATCAGGTCAGCAATGTATGTGATAGCTTGCCAAAATTCGAACATGTTTTTATGTTAAATGATTGGTACTACATATGTAATTCCATATTGATTGTATGCATGTATTGGTTATCCAATTAGAGACACGATATGATTATGGTGCTTGTGGCATAATTGTCTTACATTGCAAATTGATATCAAAGTGAATGAAGTGTGAATGAAATATGAATGTTTGGATACATCTATTTGTTTATAATCATTGCCTATTAATGAATGAGTGCTTAAGCTAAAAATTAAAAAAATTGCAATAATACATGATGGATTAAGTTTGTGTTTTTAAGAATGTGCATCCATGGGCCCGAAAGAGGCCGAATCCTTAAATTAGATACATAATGTGTGTTGCATGAAACTAATAAATTAAAAAGGTTAACCATGTGACACTAAAGTATGATGCTTACAAGGAGATGGTAAGTGGTTTGCATAGCTTTGTGGATGAAGTTTTTTAACACAGAAGGTTGCTCCTCCCCAACCATGAAGATAGGAGAAGTCTCCACAACAAAATATAGCATGAAGGGTAAAATACTCATGAGCAAAAGTCTGATGCATTGGGTTGGTGGTGTTGAGAGTCTCTCACTTTGGTCATCTCTCAACCAGGACTGGTGAAAGGTGTTCGGTCAGGACAAAGCCATAATTGAATGAATACATTGCCTGCGCCATAGCCCTGATCCAGGTTTAAGCCTGTGACCGTACCCACCGAGCTAAGAAGTAAGAACTTAAGATGATTGTATATTTAGTTAAATCATGACATACATCATTTAAAAAGAAAATCTAATTAAAGATAATTAAGCAACTTATGCATAAATAGTCCATTCTGCAATGGTAAGTGCATGCATCTTTAACTGCATATGCATATCTAAATGTTTACATTTATTTGACCACTCATGATTAAAAGAAAAATGCTAGTATGTATGATTAGTAATCATGTGAAGCATTGCAGTGCATGTATCCTTAAAGTATTGATTGATATCTGCATATGAGTGTAAGAATATGCTTTTGCATACTTATTTTAATTTACGTGTATTGAATAACGCTTTTCTACAGGACTTGTTAAGTTTGACCTTATTATGATTTTTTTTAGGTAATGAATAAATGACCATTGGGATGGTGGGAGGTTGCGGCGGGACTTGAGCCAAATCTTTTTCGCTCATGTTAGTGTTTTGGATTATAGACATTAACATTTATTTTATGGACTTTGAATAAGACTCTGATATTATTAATTAAAAATTTATAATGGACTTTTATTAAATATGGATGTTGAAATTTTAAGTTGATATGTGAATGATGTGATGGATTTGTAAGTCGCCTAAAGCTTTTATCCAGTTTCAAACTTGTGTCATGATTTCTAAAACCATTTAAAAAAAAATCTAAATTTTTTGGGATAAAAATTTGGGGCGTTACAAAATCACATGTCTAGGAGGAAAATCATATATATAAGAGGTATTCCACATATATTTAGGAGAAAATCACATGTATAAGAAGAATTTCGCATAAATTTAGAAGAAAATCACATGTTTAAGAGGAACTCTACATATACAAGAGAACAATCACATATAGGAGAAACTCTGCATATATAGAAGGAACTTTGCATATATATAGGAAGACAATCACATATATAGGAGAACAAACACATATATTTAGGTGAAAATCACATATATATTCTAAAGAATAGTCTATGTTCTCATATCTGTATCTCTCCAATTCGACATTAAAAACCTGTGTTTTTACCGTCATTGGAAAGCTAAAATATAAACCTATAATTTTTCTATTTTGAGCAAGAGAAGAAAAGTCCTCTAGAATTTCTATTTTTGAGTTCCAAAACCGGAATAGAAGCAAGTTTTGAAGACTAGAACAACCGAACAGTCTATCTTCTAAAGAACGTTTCTCCCCAATCGCTCATCAGATCAAAGTGATCTTGGTGGCATTAGAAAGCTAACATCTCAATATGTCTCTTTTCTTTTTACCATTTTTCTTAATTTTTAGTACATATATTCTAGTCTGCATAACATACTTCTATTTGGGTTTTGAAACTAAAAAATGAGAACTCTTGAGAGGTTTTTTATTCTGACTCAAAACAAAAAAGTTACAGGCCTGTGTCCTAGCTTTTCAACGGCTATAAAAATATAAGTTTTTGACATTGCATGAAAGAGATAGTAGTATAAGAACAAAGACTTTTCTGCAAAAAATAGTCACATATTTGAGAGAAAATTTATATATATTTAAGAACTTCGTATGTTTGAAGGGTAAAAAGGTCTTTTAAAATTAGATATTTAAGATTTTGGACATGGGAGAATAGCAAAAATTATGGTGCATTTTGAGAAATGTGTCAAATTAGTCATAGAGTATGGTCATTTTTTGTATAAAAAATGAAACAAGTTCATAGCCATATAAAACAATCATAGAGTAACATAAATTTGATGTTTTATTAAATATGATTGTAGAAAAGAAATAAGTACTCATTATCTTTTTTGTTTTGTTAATGCAATGTTAGAAAAAGAAATGCATATCATTTGTTTCACTAAACAAACACAAAACCGGGTTATATCCCTTAATTGGGGATTTGGTTTTCATTGAAATCCATGCAGTGACCTTAGTGACTAAATGATAATTTATAATTATTTTAAAAATTTTGTTAGATCTAAACTATTAGATTGAATGTAATTGAACTGAAATATTGTTGCAAAAGTTCCACTTAGAACCATCAATCTTGTAAATAACTTTTACAAGATTCAATGCAAAAATAATTATAGCTGCCAATCACAATTAAACTTTTACCTTTTTCATGTTTTAGTAATGGTGAAAAAGTTTACAATCACATCTTGGGAAAATTCAAGAATCATGGGGCACGACAAAACATAACTTAAAGTCATCTCCAATTTCATCGATTGCGAATTTATCATAATAAATTCAAAATAATATCATGTCTATGTAACTGTTGTAGCCTCTACACGCAACCACATGAGCAGTTTGAGAGGTATTAAAAAATATGGTCAAACAACTAAATCGAATAGGTTAAAACTGAGTCTGATTTGCAAATCAGAAGGAGATTTTGGCTCAGATATAAAAGTACTTGGTCCAAGGATTCTAGCGGTACCTAGAGACATGTGTTAGGGTCTGATATATGTGCTAGGGGTTAGAGAAGTCAGGCTGAGTTGTTGAGGAGGCTGATGAGGTCAAACGGTCAAAACTACACATTTTGCCGAATTGGTGGCGAGTAGTTTTGGTATTTCGGGTCTCAGACGTGGGTAGGGTCTTATCGAAGGTTGAGATCAGTTTTAAGGGTTGTGTAGTAGGTTTAACAAGGTTCTAAATAGGTCTATACATTCAGGTGCAGTTAGAGTATGTGCATGGGATTAGAAAAGACAAAAAGTTTGCAAAATGAGACTACATTGCTCATTCAGATGCAATCTTGGTCTAAACAACTTAAGCGACTTTAGAAAAGGTTAATGACTGGTCCCCAAGTATAATTGGGGTCAAGGGATTCAACATTAAGTTTTGTTTGTAAGAAAGCGCTCTGTTGCAAGATAAGGTTAAAATAAGGGATTGAGCCCTTGAAAGAGATGAAAAACTAAGGTAGGGAGGCTTGACCTCATGTGAATCATATAGAGGAGAGAGAAAAACATGATGGAGTATAGAGAAAAGAAGGAGAGAGGGATGTCTAGAGAGAGACATCTAGAGAGAAAGGGAGAGAAAGAGAGAGGGGATGACTAAAGAGAAGTCTTAAGAAAACTTCAATATTGCTCAATTTTATTAAAAAAAAACCCAAACCACTATTTATAGCTTAATTACATAAGTCATAAAGAGTCCTACTGTGAAACAAGAACTAGACTAGATAAAGGATTATAAAGTCTTGCTCCTGTCAAGATTCCTACTTTAATTAAGGCTAACTTAAGAAGACCTGATTAGACTCTCTCAAATCACCTTCCTGAAAGGTGAAAGAATCCTCTAAAGTGGTGGGGATGTCCTACCCTAGACCTCTTAATTAACGCCCTTCCATATAGGCTCTATCACCTGACCATTCTTGCTTATGACTTGAGCAAGTGTTATGCATTTTTTTTCAGGTACAAATATGTATCCATTGATTTTTCCACACATGAAGAAGATTTCTTAGTTGTCACGTTACCCTTATGGGTCTCACTTAAGTCTGGACAACCTTCACTACCAACAAGAAAGGATATGCGAATCTTAGAGCTTAGATCCACACTATCTTTTGAAATTTGAGGTATAACAGTAATTGAGAGGTTCTCAGGTTCAAACTCCAGGAACTACCCTCATTTTTCCTTTAAAAAAAACAAAGAAAAAGAAAAAGAGAAAGAGAAATCCCTAAATTAATCACATAAAATAAGTTTACCTTTAGGGATGGAAGGAAGCTTGGCCCCTTGTGCATAAGGGCGTCAATGGGTCAGGTTTACCTGAACCTGACCCAAACCAAACCCTATAGGGTCCAGGCATGACGATAAATAATAAGACCCGAGTCTGGACCTGAAGGTCCCATTAATACATGAACTCGGGTATAGTTTGTGAAATTTTATACCAAACTCAGACTCGATCCGAGTTTGGATTAAGATCTGCATTTTTTCAATGTAAAAATGATAAAAAATATGGTATTAATGGGTTTGGTTCATGTAGTTCTTATTGGGTCCGGGTATAGTTTTTCTTAGAGTGGACTTGATTAAACCCGGGTCTGGACCCGATACCATACCCAAAAATCGGGTTAAGTCTGGTTCTACCTGGTTCGAACCAAACCCGACCCGTTGACACCCCTAGTTGTGCATTCGCGGTACTGACGAGCCCGAGCTGATCCGAGCCGGCTCGGTTCGTTGTGCATCCCTACATGGATGAAGCCTCTCTTCTCGATAACCAAAAGTCTCTCTCTCTGTTTTTCCCCACCCTCTTTCTCGCTAGCTCCGGGAGGTGTGCCGGCGAGGGTACGCTGCCCGGAAAACAAATTTTCCGGCGGATATTTCGCCGGATTATCACGTTGCCCTTGCTGGAAGCCCTCGGAGTCTTCTCCTTTTGTGGGGTAGCTCCTTTTTCTCTAGTATTTTCGAGATTTTTCTTTTTTCTCGATTCGCCATATTCGGTCATTGAAGGTTTCGGTGGTCGAAGATGGACGACAACGATCGAACCAGAGGGAACACGTTTAGGTACGATTTCAGCAGGGAAGGAGAGAGCCGGTTGAAGGAGGAAGTGGAGGCAAAACTGTTGGAGTTCACGGGGTACACCGATGACGTTCTTGCGGTATGTTTTGCTTTCTCCATCTCCTCGTTTCAGATGATTCTCTATTTTTCTTTGGTGCTTTTGGTTACCGTGTTTCTAGTTATTGAATTGATTTTTGATCGGGGAATATGGTTTCTGTTTCGTTATGTTTCTGAGATTTAGGGTTGAAAACCCCTAGGATGGAGCAAAACAATCCTTTTCTATATTTTTGTTTCTAGAGTTATTGAATTCACAATAAAAAATTTTCCTGCATTTAACCGTGATCCTAAACCCTGTTTTGATTAATTTTGGTACTATATTTTCTTTCTTGTTTTCCCCACTAGTATTTTGCCTTTTCATTGGCGTTGCTTGTATGATCAGTTGCGCCCTTATAAAACTCATTTTTTAGACTTTTAACTGATTATGTTCATGTTGCTATTCAATTGCTCTTCAATTTGGTTCATGGGCACTCCTCTTCTGTGGTATTCTTTTGTTGTCTTTGCTCGTCTTGCTTTGGTCTGGTTTGGGGATAATGCATTTTTGGAACTCCAATTCATTTTCTTATTGTGCATGAGCAGACATCTATGGTGAAAACAGTGGAGAGAAGGATTAAATTAGCTATAAGTTTGATCTGATAGCTTTGTAAAAATCCTAATAAAAGTTCTTCAATACATCCCTGTACCACAAGGGGAATTATTGTCTTTTTTGCAGTGGATCTTGTCATATAGGCAAAGAATATGATAAAAGGGGGTTCACTTAAATAATTAATGTACAGTTAAAATCATCAGTCTTAATGAGAGATAAAGTAATACCACTGCTAGTGGCCAGAGAATGGAGGAATGAGAAGTGTGTCGAAGATAGGTCTTTCCGGCCATTTTTAGGTACCAAGAATTTGACATCTGGAATACCCTCAAGTCCAGGGAACTCAGATCCAGACCGGATTTAAGAACATGGACAACCAAATACACCATTCCTGTTGTGGGCAGTGTTAGAATCTCATTGTTGGAGGGGGGGGGGTGTTATGGTGTTTGGTATATATATATATATATATATATATATATATATATATATATATATATATATATACCAACACTTTATCTGGCATCAACTCATCTGAACGGTCCGATCAAAGTGAGATCGGGTGGTCCAAGTTACCCCTTTATAAACCACTCTAAAACCCCCCTCGAAACCCTAAACACTGTTAGAATATGGTACTCATTATATATATATATATATATATATATATATATATTTGTTTGAAATATGTTTTACCCTTCAAGGGTATTGTTGTCTTTTGACCTTTATAATAGGAACATCTCATTAGGGAGTAATCTATTTTTTTCTTATTTTTTGTAGTTGTCTTTTGTTATATTGTCAAGGGAGTATCTGTCCTTGCCAATATAACAATTGGGGGCTCCCCAACGTTTAGAATTCTAACCTTTGGGAGCTCCCAATAGTTATATTGGGAGCTTCTTTGATGTGGACTCGATGACCGATCTACGATCCAAGATCCAAACAGATCTTAACACGTGCGGAAGCTTTCACGACGATAAGTCCGAACAAGACTCGGGAAAATAGGGTTTTCGAGACTCGTGCACCATGTTTTGATAGAGGCGGTCCAAAGGAAAGTTGTGCACGACTCGCACGCCTTTTCAACGAATCCAAAATCACTGGATTCAGATCAGAGGTGTTCGTTCCATGGACTAGGGACTGGGACGGATAATCAAGTCTATGACAGGTTCTCCGGGTTCGGTGGATAGCCTGTTTGAAGAGGTTTTCGACCTCTCAGATGGTGGATTTTGCGAAGGCCACCAACTGAGAAAACGAAGGTCAGATCCAGACCTTTCCAACGAGCTAAGATTTGGATTTTTCTGAGTTTTCTATGAGTCTCTACGAATTTTTGAACTCTCGAAATGGTAGGTGATGTTGTAGTAAAATGTAATCGAGGATTCGTCACACACAATCACATCAACGAGAATTTCAATCTTGTAAACTTACGAATCAGATGAAGCTCAAAACACTAATTAATTTCAAAAGTATTTAGCTAATAATTCAAGTTCTAGGTTCATAAATCATGCAGAAAGTACCAGGAAAATTGGAATTCTCAAATTCTAAAATCAGGATATTGACAAATGAATTAAATTCTCAACTATTCTACTGCAGCAGAAAGAGGGATAATTTTGAGACTCTTAGACGAAGATTCAGCTATGACTTTGAACAGGAATGTTTTAGAGCTATGTCCTAGCTTTCCATAGAATCAAACAAATTAATTTTTCATGCAGGGATTCTCAAGATAATTGAAAAATACGGAACACCACCAGGTGTGTTCTGTAACAGATAGGTGACAGTGAAATCCTGTTTGTCTGAAACCTTATCAGCACTTTTCAAGGGTGCAAAAGGTCGATTCACGAATTGGCCTCAACTACAAAGTTGTAGATGATCGTCTTAGCTTTTCGGGAAGCTAAAGAACTCCAGAAACCAACCAGTATCGAGGCAGATACGATTGTTTCTTCAGAACCATCCCTGATAGCTCGTAACGAAAAATCTCGTTTCTTATTAGAAAACGAGTTTCACACTTTCACAATGATTTGGGATTTCCTTTGAACAACAGAGCCAATTCGTAACATAAAATACTTCTAATCATTCATTCGAATACAACAAATAAACCACTACAACTCACAAGCAATATTCAATGAGAAAACACTTATGAAAAACAATGAAATGAAGGAACAAGTGAACCAGCGATTTTGTTATATGGATGAAGATGATAATGTGATGTCGCTGGGAAGCAGCCGACACCGAACTGAAACCCCACGAACTGCGGCTTGAATCATCAGCCAACACACACAAAAAAAAACGTTTGCTAAGCTTTCAAGGTCGATCTAGACAAGATCACCTTACACGCCCAAGTGAAAATCGATTTTCTTTCACTCCAAGAAGATCTCTTTTCCAACCGAGATTTTCAGCCACACCAAACAAAATTTCTTTCAAAGAGAAGCAGCCCCCCTCCACCTTATAAAGGGCTTGGAGCTTGGGGAAGACATACCATAAAGATGGTATGGCCTTCCCAAGGCTTGCTCCAAAAACGAGTTTGATTGGACTATTTTTGGCAAAGGGCCATTAAGGGTCCAACAACCGTATTGACTTGAACTAGTCAAGGCTGAAATTTGAAATGGGACCAAAATGGTCCACTCCAAATGGCACCAACTAAGGCTCCATTGAAATGGATCGAGATCCGGATCCAGATTGCGCAACGAATTGGATCCTGCACAAAAATGCATTAGAAAAATGCAATTGCGAAAAATAAAAACTACCTGCGTTCCCCATACACCATCTAGTGCCACAAAAGAATCCTACAGGGCACCAGAACTATCTGGATCCGTAGAATCCGGCTCCTAAAAAAAAAAAAGATTATATGAAATAAAGACTGTAGGAAAAATATCCAAAAAAATATGATTTCATGAAGACACAATGGAATCGATGCATCTAGCGAAGGAGCACGACGAGCATCGACTAAACTGTAGATCCACTAGGACAAGGGACGTTCTTCACACGTGTGGATCGCCTCGGGTAGTGATGTCAGGATCGGGTCTGGGGATTTGGATTGGGATCCAACTCCGCTTCTGAATTTTGAATCTCTGGATGCTCTGCATCATTCTCACTCTTTTTTTTTTGTGTGTGTATATATATATATATGGGACCTTGAGTCCCTCATATGCATTTTGTGTGCATTTACCATTCAATAAAGAATTGTATTTTTATGTTTTGAGTGTTCCTCTAAGCCCCTAAGTGACTATTATGCTTGTTCCCTTTTTGTGGATTTGTATTTGCCTCTTGTTTGAGGTGTGTGGAGACTTCTTGATCTCATTACATGGTATCAGAGCCATCAAAATTTTGATCTTAGTGGAGCTTGTTTGTGTGGACGTAAGATCGTGGATCGTGGGCTCGTGATGTCCAAAAAGAACTCCACTTCCATTCTCTTTTCCCTCTCTATCTCTATATCTTTCTCTTTTTGTATCTATGGAGGATGAACGAGAAGTGATTGTCACCTTGCCCATGAGACTTAACAACACAAACTATGTGATTTGGGCATCCATAGTGAAGCATAAAATTTGGGAAAAGGGTTTATAGGGCTTGGTAGACAGATCCGAGAAAGAACCAAAACTTGTACTTTCCAAGAATGAGAACGACAAAGAAGCAGCACTTCAAGGAGACAAAATGAGCAAAGCCGTTACTGCCTACGAAAAGAGATAGAAGGAGTGGAAGATGGGTCATTCCAAAATCATGGGATTACTCATTCATAGTGTTGATATAAAAAAATATTTTAGTTTGGCAAAAATTGAAATTGCGAGTGATGCTTGGAAATATCTCCAAGACATGTATTTCCTAAGAGACATAGTAACCTTCAGAAGAAAATGAGGATTATGACTCAAGGAGACATGAGCATAAGAGAATATTACAATGCTCCTTCTTTCCTTTAGGATGGACTTGGTCTCCTAGAGCCTAAGTGGCATTGTCCACTTCATATAGAGTTCTGTGAAAAACAATTCAATATGAAGCATTTTTATCATTTTGTAAATAGGCTTAGACCCTAATTTGAGGGGACCAAATTGACTCTCCTTCATAGAAGAGGTGCTCCTTCCATAGTTGAAACTTTAGAAGAATTAACTATGGAAGAGAATAGATTAAAGAAACCCTCCTCCATCAAAGATAAAGAATCCGTGCTTGCTATGTCAAGGCCAGAAAATCACACAAGAACTTACAAGCCTCTTCACTTTGAAAGATGCTCAAATGACTATGAAAGAAACTCAAATAACTATGAATACAAGAAGAGTGATAATATAATATGCCACTTTTGCAATTAGCCGGGTCACACCAAGCCATTTTGCCCAAAGAGAAAAGAAGATCAAACAAATGAAAAGAAAGTGTTCTCTATGGAGCCATTAAGCGAGAAGGGTGGTGTAGATGAAGGCTAAAAAATGTGTCACTTGCTTGACTCATGGAAGTTCTTCAACCACTATTCAAGGCTCAAGCTTTTTCTCTTTCCAGTGTGGCCGTCTCAACATGTGTTGACCCCTATAAAACTTCTTGGATTCTTGATTCCGATGCTTCGTTTCATGACTCCTAATGAGTCCATACTATTAAAGTGCCACATTAATTTCAATGACTTATGATTCAACCGCCGATGAAACTTCTTTAAAAATCAAAGGTTTTGGTACTTTGAAAAATTCTTCTAAAATTAACCAAAATTTTTATGTCCCAAACATTTAGAGTAGTACCTATTTCGGACCGCCAAGCTTTTTGCTTTTCTTGTTTGATGTAGTTACCTCTTTTGCTTTCTTGTAGTGCATGTAATTGCCTTTGGCCTAAGAACCCCCGGGTATAAGGTGATTTTGGGGTCCCTCTGTACTCGTTAACTTGTTAATAGAAGTCTTTGCTTTCTAGCGTTCTTCTATGCTCTCTTGCCTCCCCACTCTCTTTATGTGATTGTGTGTGTGCGTGCTTTTGCTATTGTGCCCACACCATTGACGAGTGACATTTAGCTCAATTTTCGCAGTGCGTTTGAAAGGCCATTCCGGTGTTGGGGTACACCGGGGCACATCACGGGGGCCTTCGCTTTTAGCTCGCGACAAGTTGGTAGTAGAGCCTTGTTGAATTTTGGGACAAGGATTCGTCATTCTTCGTTGAGAATGCCTCTGAAGAAGAATAACGATATTCCTTCGGGTAGTCAGGTTCCTCCCGAAGATGAGTTCATGGATGATGACCGTGTGACACTCTCGTACACGATGTCACCAAGTTGACAGAGATTATGACCAACATGGAAAGGTTGGTTAATGATACCAATACTGCTTTTGGGGTGCTTGATCAAGAGATCACGACTGCAGTAGAGGGAGTGGAAGATTATGTGGAAGATCTTGCCACTAGATATGAAGGCTCTATTGAAAGTCTTAACATGAAGTTCAATGATCTGTTGGAAAGGTTCAACAACTTGACTACTAAATTGGATGTTGTTCGATGGAAAAATGACCAGTTAGAGCGACAGTTGAGGAATGCCCTAGTTGGTGGAGCAGCGACACATGTGGGGCTGCATATTAAGTTGCCTGAGCCTGCAAAGTACAAAGGCACCCAGAACTCGAGAGATCTTGAGAACTGATGGACCAATACCTTGAGACTGAATGTATGACAGAAGGTGCAGATTCGTTGCACACTGCAACTATGTACTTTACTATGTCACATGGGTGCGGGTGCAGGGATGCGACACTTCCAAAAAACTCGGGTGCGGGGGTGCGGCAGAGGCAAAAATGCAAAAAAAAAAATACATATATATATAATTTTGAAGTTTTAACAGTTTAACATTTAACAATTAACATTGTCATAATATCATTCATCATGCATGCAGTATATCAACCTAAATATCAAATTATCAATCAAATAAGTAAAGCAATTACATAAATCGACCTAAATATCAATCAAATAAGTAAAGCATAAAAGAACTAAATTACATACCAAAGTATATCCTGATGAAGTAATGGATGTTAATAATTTTCTTTTTCATCATCAAATGCATCATTAGAAGGAATACTGTGCTCAGGTAAATCCATGTTTGTTATGTTGAAATCATGCTCTCCCTCGAAGTCACACTCTTCTGGGTTTACATCCCAAAATTTGGATGTTCCTTGTCTGCGTTACAAACCCAATTTGAAAATGTTAAATACAATACAAGTATATTTAAATGAAAACTAAGAAATAATCAAATAACTAAGAGAGCAAATTAATACCTATATTCATCATTGCTTTGCGAAAGTAATCGAAGATTTGAATGAACATATACTAAATCCTCTCCACGCTTGCTGGTGAGTTTGTTTCTCTTCATGTTGTAAATTTGAGAATATGTACTCCAATTTCTTTCACAACAAGATGAACTAGCAGGCTGCGATAGCAATCTTAATGCAAGACGTTGGAGAAGAGGTGTTTCTGATCTAAATGTTGACCACCATGTGATAGGATCTATATTATCTTCTTCTCTCGCGAATAATGCCGGTCCATATAATCTTGAAGATGAAAATTTTCCAAACTCTTGTGTGACTTGATGTAGAAGATATGCTTCTAGAAAAAGTCTTGTCATACACATATTTCTATGTCTTGATAGCTCTGGGTCTAAATTTGGAGGGACACGACCAATACCACCAGCCCACCACTTATTTACATAATATTTTGGATTAAGAGAATGTGCCATGCAATGCAAAGGAGCGTTGCTCTTATCCCATCTTCTGACTAAAATTGAATGAATATGAATAAAAAAATCTGAATCATCCAATGCAAGATTTTTTTCTTCATGCTTGAAAACTATAACTTGTATTTTTTCAATCATATTATCCCACATTTCATAAACTCTGTGAAGCATGAGCTCATCCTTATCAACTTCTTTTAACATTTCCCAAATAGGTTGCATAAATTGAAAAAAGTATACCACTCTGTCCCAAAACTCATCACCAAGAATCTATGTCACAGGGATTCGGCTAGCAGGGTGCCGCACCCGCGTCGACGCGACTCGACGCGGGAGCGGGTGCGGCCAACCCGATCCTGGGTGCGTTGATCGCAACCAGGATCATTTAGGTCCATTTTCTTTTTTGGATTTTTTTATTTAAAAAAATTTGCCCTTTGAAATGGGCTGCGAAATTTTAAAAAAAAATTACTCCTGACAGCTGAGACAACAGCTTCTGTCAGCTGCTGACAGCTGCTGAGCTGCGATTTTTTTTTTAAAAAAAAATCTGCTGACAGCTGAGACAACAGCTTCTGTCAGCTGCTGAGCTGCGAATTTTTTTTTTAAAAAATTTCTGTTGTCAGCTGCTGACTCTGCTGTCAGCTGCGGACAACTCCTTTTTGCTGTCAGCTCCTTTTTGCTGTAAGCTCCTGACAGGAGATGTCAGCAGCTGACAGCTCCTGTCAGCTGCTTTTCAAAACCTTTTTTCGTAAAGGATTTTCTCTCTTATATATATATATTTATATATTTTTACATTTTTGCCCCTGCCGCACCCCCGCACCCGGGTTTTTTGGAAGTGCCGAATCCCCGCGCCCGCACCCGCGCCCGCACCCGCACCCGCGCCCGCACCCGCACCCGCACCCGCACCCATGTGACATAGTCAAGAATGAATTTTTTAATTTCTTGAGCCTTGATATCATCATCAACACGATAGAATGTCAAATTTTCACCAGTCACCATGTTAATCAAAGCATTCTTCACTCTTTTAATCCTCTTCATCATCACAATGATGGATGCAAAACGTGTTTCAGCGACCTTCAACAATTTCAAATCAGAATGCCTATTAAATATAACATTAGCACGATGGTTGTTAACAACAAAATTCCTAATGCTTTTGACATTTTTTTCTAAATCTTTAATCCATGAACATAAAACATATGCTTGTAAATTTTCTTCTTCTTTGAGGTTGCAGATGCTCTTTAGGGCTAGATTTAAGCCCTGTGCTACACAGGGATTCCAAAAAATATGAGGGTACTCACTCTCCAAACTCAACGCTGCACTTTTACAAAGTGGAGCGTTGTCTGTAATGATTTGTATCACTTTCTGATCACCCACTTCTTTTATCACTTCTATAAACAATCACTTCAAATACTTTGTATTTTTATATTCCCCAGATGCATCAACTGCTTTCAAGAATATTGAGCCACTAAGCGAACAAGCAATAAAATTGATTAATGGACGCCTTTGAATATCTGTCCATCCATCAGACACAATAAAAACTCCATTTTGCTCTCATGAATATTTTTTAATCTCCAGCAACCTCTCCACATTTGCCCTCTCTTCTGCAAAAAGTGTGGTTCGTATTTTTTCTGAACTTGGAGGCACATAACCACTCAAATTACAATTTGCCAAGGATGTTACTAAATCCTTCTAATAAGGATTTCTAGCCGCATTAAATGGGAGTGAACTAGAATAAAAATACCTCCAAACTTTTCTATCCAATTCTTCTCTTCCATATGTATTGAATGATGCTTGTATCGTTCCTCTACCTCCTACATTGACTTTTTTTTTTCTTCAGCATCTTCTTGGTAGCTTGCAAATGACACTAACTGCACAAGAATCGGCCATTGCCTTTCTCTTTTCATATTCTTCTTGTATTGTCTTCGCATTGCCTCATCAACTTTTCTACAAGCTGAAATGCCATGTCCTCATATCTTCAACAAATGAGCCTTCACTCTTGTGTAAGACCTAACAAAATCTCTTTCGCAGAGCTTGCATCAAAATCTCTTGTTTCCACCACCTCCTTCTCCAGCTTTTGCAAGTTTATCTACATGTACCCATAGTGGCCCCACATCATCAATCCCATTGCGACTATCAGCAAAACTAGCAGCAGAAGTCACATGTTGGGATGAGGATGACACAAGTCCTTTCCCTTTATCCGCCATTTTTATTCTGAAAAAACAAAAAAAATACATTCAAAATTTTAAATCAATTATACAGACTGACATTATCTTGATATAAAATCACCAAGGAGGGGGGATCTGCCCCTCCCCTGCCAAAAACAGGGAGGGACTCAACCCCTCCCCTGCCAAAAACAGAGAGCAGGGACGGGGGCTCGACCCCCACCCTTGTCGAAAACAGAGGGAGCAGGGGGGGCTCAGCCCCTCCCCTGCAGACCCAACAAGAGAGCGAGAGGGGGGGCTGGGCCCCTCCCCTGCCGAAATCATAGGGCGCAGGGGGGCTGGGCCCCTCCCCCGCCGACCCAACAAGAGCAAGAGAGGGCGCAGGGGGGGCTCGACCCCTCCTCTGCCGACCCAACAAGAGAAAGAGAGGGCGCAGCGGGGGCTCAGCCCCTCCCCTGCCGACCCAACGAGGGTAAGAGAGGGCGTAGGGGGGGCTCAACCCCTCCCCTGCCGACCCAATGAGAGAAAGAGAGGGCGCAGGGGGGGCTCGACCCCTCCCCTGTCGACCCAACGAGAGCAAGAGAGGGCGCAGGGGGGCTCGACCCCTCCACTGTCGACACAAGCAGAGAGCGAGAGGGACGTACCTGCAACGAGGGAGAGGAGGAGCTTCAGAGGTGGCGTCAGGGTGTCGGGAGGAGAGGGCTGCGCAGGAGAGGAGTGATTTGGGCAATTTTTTCCCCTAATCACTCCTTTTCATCGGTTTTTTTTAACGTCTGAAATGTGGACGCAAACGACCCTGGGTGCTACCGCACCCAGGGTCTTGTTGACCGCACCCGGTGTCGCACCCGCACGCACACCGGTGTCGCGTCGATGCGGGTGCAGCGCCTGCTTTGCCGAGTCCTTGTGACATAGTTGATGACGCTAAGCTTTGGTGGAGACGCCGCAAAGGCAGTGTTGAGCGTGGGCGTTCTGTTGTAAATTTGTGGGCAGACGTCAAGAAGGAACTGCGTGACTTCTTTTTGCCCAAGAATGAGAGTAGAATTGCCTGCAATAAGATGTTGGCCCTGAAGCAGACTAGGTCAATTCATGAGTATGTCAAAGCATTCACCTCACTTATGCTAGACATTGAGAACATTAGCGATGCAAACTAGTTGTTCCACTTCATGCATGGACTGCAGGGGTGGGAAACTACGGGGCTCAATCGGCAAGACCCTCAAACTCTTGTTGTGACACTTGATGCTGCCAAGAAGCTCGCTGAGATTGATAGTCGGAATACGCCATCCCAAGGAAGACAATTCGGGAATGATCGTAACAATAATAGAAGGGACAATCGAACGAATAACTGAAGGAACAATGTTGGTAACGGGAACCAACAAGGTGATAACCAGTAGAATCGTGGCCAGCAGGAGAGACAATATAATAACCAATAGAGAAATAACAACTATCGAGGGCGAAATTATCATCGTCAGGATTGTTACATCTGTCGTGGTGACCACTGGGCAAATCGTTGTCCGAACAAGAATCATGGTCCATGGAATGAAGATAATTGCGAGCCTAGAGCTGCGAATGTCGTCGAAGCTGAAGCCGGGTGTACCGGCGTAGAGCAACCGACTGTGTTAAATTGTATTGTAATTTCTATATATATATATATATATCTATATATATAGTGTGAGACACATATACATATATATATATATACACATGTGTCTACCTGTATATATATATATATTTTGTAATACCCACTAGGGGTAAAATAGTCTTTTCCATGTAACACGCATATTCCTTTTGGAATATGCTTTTTTCTTTTCTTTATTTTTCCTTTTTTCTTTTTTCCTTTTTATCTTGGAGGGGTCCCACCATAAAGTTGTTGGACCCCTCCAACGATCATAAATATGACCGTTGGAGGGGCTCCAACGACTCTATGGGAGCCTCTCCTTGGGTCCCATTTTGTCTATAAATAAAGGGGCATGCCCCATGTATTCTCTAAGCTTCTTTGAAGCTATTCTCAATAAAAAATCTATATTTTTACTTCTTTCTCTCACTTTGTGCCTTTTGCCACTTAGTGGCTTATTGTATTTTCGCCCATTAGTGGCTTATTGTATTTTCGCCCATTAGTGGCTCTTTGCTTGATTGCTTGTGCATTTGCTAGTCACTTTATGACTCTTTTATATTTCGTGAGAGACTGTTGGGGGTATGCAAATCAGCGCAGTGAAGGTGACAACTGTTGTTGGACCACCTATGAGCAAAGAGTTGATGTACTTGAAAGTCTTGAATAGGCAACTCACCAAGGCATTGGTTAACACAACCGTCACACACAATTTCGTTACTCTTAAAGTGGCAGAGTGATTGGGGCTACAATGGGAAAAGAAAGAGAGCCGAATGAAGGCGGTCAACTTCGAAGCCAAACCTATTTATGGGGTTGTCTGCCATGCACCGATGAGAATCTTGAGTTGGTCTGGAAGAACCACATTTTTAGGGTCATCCTAATTATGAAGTTCCTTCGAGGCAACAAGGATGTACCGATGCCTCATCTGAATATTGTCAGTTTTGAGGACAAGAAGTAGCCTTGCACGATTGCCGCACTACTTGTGGTGAAGCCTTGTGAGTGCTTGGTGTTCACGCTCCAGTTGAAGAAGGGTCTCAAAAAAGGGGATGAGACCTTCTCTGTGATGATCCGCGAGATTGATGAAGAGGGGAGCGTTGCTGACGTCCCAATGGACTTAGCGCCAATATTGAAGTTTGGTGATGTTATGCTCGTCGAGCTGCCGAGAAAGCTACCTCCGTAGTGAGAGGTAGATCATGAGATTAAGCTGGTGCCAGGTGCCCAGCCACCTTCTCTGGCACCGTAGTTCATGGCGACTGCTGAGCTAGCGGAGTTGCAGAAACAGTTAGATGGCATGTTGGAAGCCAGGATCATTCAACCGTCCAAAGCACCCTTTGAAGCGCCTACACTATTCTAGGCGAAGCATGACGGGTCAAAGGGCTTGTGTGTGGATTACCGAGCATTGAACAAATTGACTGTGAAGAACAAGTATCCACTTTCTTTGATCGCAGACTTGTTTAACCAGTTTAGTAAAGCTCGTGTTTTCTCGAAGTTGGATATGCGATCAGGCTATTGGCAAGTTAGGATTACCGAAGGGGATGAAGCTAAGACCATCTGCCTTACACAGTATGGGGCGTTCGAGTTTTTTGTTATGCCATTCGGCTTGACGAACACACCCATAACCTTCTCTACACTGATAAATAAGATAGTTTACCAGCACCTTGACAAATTCGTTGTAGTTTACCTAGACAACATAGTGGTGTACAACAATTCTATGGAGGAGCATGTTCAACACTTTCAGATTGTGTTCCAGACTCTGAAGGATAATGAGCTGTATGTGAAGAGGGAAAAATGCCTATTCGACCAGAAGAAAGTGCATTTTCTTGGCCACATTGTGAGAGGAGTCATGCTGATGATGGATCACGAGAAGGTTAGGGCAATTCAAGAAAAGTATCGATTTTCTTTTCTTGAAAATTGTAATGAAAGAGATTTGATTTATGAAGATTGTATTCTTGAAAAAATGAAATCTCTACCTTTCGGACCTAATCATTTTGTATCTAAAGAAACATTTGAGTTAATACATTCGGATATATAGGGACCGACATTGATTATATCTAAAGGAGGAGTTTTTTATTATGTTATATTTGTGGATGATTGTAGTAGACATACATGGATTTATTATATTAGATTCAAATCCGAAGTATTTGATTGTTTTAAAAAATTTCATAGTTATGCCAAAAATCAATTTACATGCTCTATTAAAATATTTAGATCATTTCAAAAGGAAATTTTCATCAATTGATTTTAAAAATTACCTTGATCAACAAGTGATTATTCAACAAAGATCTTGCTCCTACACCCCCACAATAAAATGGGTTAGCCGAAACAAAGCATCAACACATTATTGAAACTACTAAGACTCTTCTTAAAAGATTTTGGGCTAAAGCCGCTCTTGCAGCGGCCTATTTAATTAATAGAATGCCTTATACTATTCTTGAAAATATTTCTCTCATTGAAAAATTATTTAAAATCCCTCTCGATTATAAAAGATTGAGAATATTTATTTGGAAATGTTTTGTCCTTTAAGGCTTTTGCCAAAACCATTCCTTGTGTTTTCTTAGGCTATGCCGAAAACCAAAAAGGATTTAGGTGTTATGATATTGCAAAAAACAAACTTTATGTTTCAAGAAATGTAATTTTTCTTGAAAGGGAAAATGGTTTTGAAAAAATTGAGTCTTAAAAACCATGTGATTACTTTTTTTTATTTGATTTAGTGCATGATAAAGTTGTTAAGCATGCTATTGTTGATGATTGTATGAATTGAAACTAATAATATTCATGATATGCATGAGAGTGAAAATGATGACACTCATGATGCTCATGAAAGTGATATTCCTATTGTTGAATCTCACAATGAAATACAAACTTATTCTCGTCGTACTCAAGACCATCCACAATGTGCAATAGAAAGGTTTTTCCAAAGTCAAGACATAGATCAATCTAGTGTTAGAAGATCTACGAGAATATCCTAAACACCTAGTAGGTTTGTATCTTATGAGTCATTTGAACCCAACTATAGAGCGTGTCTTATGATCATTCACTCTCATGTCGAACTATCCTCCTATAGTGAGGTAAAAAATCATCATGAATGGATTGAAGCCATGAATAATGAATTAAAAGCTGTAGAAAAGGCCAAAACTGAAAAAGTGTGTTTAGGTGTACGGGTCTCGGGTCTGGATATCAAGACCCGAGACCAAGACCCGTGTCCATCCATTGTATTTACATGTTTTCATTTCTTTTCTTTCGGGTCTGGACATTATACCAGATCCAGACCCATACTGTACACTTATGCATTAATATGATGTTTAGGTCACGATTTCTTTTACAGAAATCGTGACAGCCGCATCCCCTTTTCTTCCTCTATTCTCTTTCTCTTTTCTCCACCAGTTCCAGAGCAGATTCTCACATGGTATCAAAGCAAAGATCCGTCTAGGGTTGAAGAGGTCCGAAAGGTGCGATCGACCGATCAGAGGTTTGAGGTCTCCTCTTTCTCTTATCTTCTCCTCTTTCTCAGTTTCTTTTACTTCTTTCTACCTCTCGTTTCTCCATCTTCTTTCTAATTCTTCTCCTGTGAATTCATATCCACGTGGGCCTGATATTCACGTGAATCATTATTCACGGAAATCCTGTGCATCACGAAAAAAAGGAAAAAGAAATTCTGTTTCACGTGAATTGCTGAAATCGATTCATCCTTTCACGTGAAACCCCGATTCTTCTTTCCCTTTCACTTGGTATTTCCAAATCTTGTGCACCAGATCTATTTTCATTTTTACACATTCCCCTCTATGTATCTACTCTGTGTATCCATATCTGACAGTAAAGTTGCGTTAGATCTGAGATACTAAGCCCTCTTTGCTGTTAGTATTTGCTGTGTGACAACATTTTCAAATCTGATTCTCATTCTTTTTCAAGTGTCTCCTCTTGCAGTTCTCTGGTTGTCACAGCTGAAAAGACTTTTAGATCGTGTGGATTTTTATTATTATTATGATCTCAAATCTTATAAAAGTGCAAGGGAAAACTTAGGTCTGATTTCCCCTTAAATCTGACAGCCTCCGATTGTTAGTTTTAAGGGTTACTCAACAAAAAAAAAGGGGCAATCAACAAACTTCCTTGTCTGAAGACTGAGCACTTTGTGATCACTCTTGTTAAATTTACTTTTTCCATGGATTCTTATTCTTCTCAATCGAGTCTTTCTTCAAGCTTTCTCAATCAACTCGTTTCCGAAAAGTTAAACACCTCAAACTTCTTGATTTGGAAGAGACAAATCATTCCTTTTTATAAGGAGCCAAGGTCTCTTAGGTCACCTGGATGGAACCACTCCAGTCCCCCTAGAATTCGTTACGAGAGAAGAGAAAGATGATAAAGGGGCGAGTTCAATTGTATATGTCAAAAATGTAGAATATCTCAACTGGGAAAAGAAAGATCAATCAGTAGTTGCATACATCACTTCTACCTTGTCTCAAGAGGTTCTTATTGCAATCCCCGACAATTGTATTGCCCTGCAACTTTGTGAGAGATTGGTTCAGACGTATTCACAAGTTTCACAGGCAAGGATGATTTTTCTCAAGAGGGAATTTCAGCTACTGAGAAAAGATTCCATGACCATCATGGAATATCTTAACAAGATGAAGACTATCACAGACCAACTTGCAGTTATAGGATGTGCTGTGAGTGACAGTGATATGGTGCAACAAACTCTGAGTGGATTGGGACCCGACTATAATATGATCGTCACCTCACTATTGTGTCTGCCTGCCCTTCCTACTTTTGAAGAGCTGCGAGCTAAATTAATTCAGTACGAAATGACTCTGAAGGGTTTTTCTGAAGAAACTCATGTTCATACAAATTCCCAAGAAGTTTTTGCCACATGGGTGACTTATGGTCGAAGACGAGGACGAGGGGGACAAGGGTGAAGTGGACACGGAGGACGTGGATTGCTTTCCACCCCAAATATGTTGATTCATACACATGGACAAAGATCCATTCCCACTTGCTTTTTTTTTAACAAAAATGGGCATATCAAGGCGAATTGTTGGCACAATCCAGAGAATAAAGGAAAGGCTCCACAGACAGAATCCAAAAGAAAGTCCACCAATATCAGAGACAGTAGAGAGATTAAAGATCTGCTGATATTTGCCTTGTCAGAATTAAAATTAAAGTAGGATGATCAAGGCACTTGGTTTGTTGACTCAAGGGCAGCTCATGTGACTAGTGATGCAGGTAAACTTTCTAACCCTATTCCTTATCTTGGCAAGAGTAAAATTATCACCGACGATGAATCCCACCATCCTGTCTCCCATGTTGGAAAAACTGTCATTCCCATGTCACATTTTACTCTTGAACTTTCTGATGTCCTTCATGCTCCCAACATCAAGAAAAATAGTCTCTGTTTCTAAACTTGTTGATGATAATCATGCTTCAGTCGAATTCATTCCCTTCTTTGTGCAGGTCAAGGACCTTCGCACGAGAGAGACATTCGCTGAAGGAAAGAGACAAGGAAATATGTATGTCTTTGAACAAGCTCCATGCCATTCGGTCCGCCCTGCCCATCTGGATTCGAAGTCTTCATTAAAGTCGTGTTCCTACCATTCTGCAAATGTTTTTAGTATTTCTGAATGTAATAAGCCTTTCTTATGACATAGTCGATTAGGACATTGTGGGAGTCATTTTATTGAGAAACTTGTTTCTAATAATCTCATTCCAAAAGAAAGTCTCAATGGAGATGAGAAAAGTCAGAAGTGTTCCAGTTGTCTTTTATGCAAAAGTCATGTATTGCCTTTTCATTCCATTAATAAGAGAGCTTCAAAACCTTTTGAGATAATATGTTCTGATGTATGGGGACCCGCCCCAGTTGCCTCTGGCTCTGGAAGCAGATACTACCTAATCTTTGTTGATAGCTATTCTCGATACACCTGGATATATTTCATAAAAAATAAGTTGGAAGTTTTCCTTTTGTTCTAAAACTTTCTTTCCTTAGTAAAAAGTCAATTCTCTGAGTCTATCCAATTTTTTCAATGTGATGGAGGTGGGGAATTCTCATCTAGTGGCTTTATTTCTTTTCTCCAAAACAATGGGATAGGAAGAAGGGTGTCCTGTCCATACACTCCTCAGCAAAATGACTGAGCGAAAACATAGGCATATCGTTGAAAGTGCCATGAGTATGTTGCATGATAGTAACCTTCCTATCAATCTGTGGACAAAAACTTTTCATTCTGCCATACATGTGATAAATAGACTGCCTATGGTTGTTTTGGAAAATAAGTCTCCTTATTACTGTCTTTTTGGAACTCATCCTGGTTATCATGATTTGCGTGCTTTTGGATGTGTTTGTTATGTACACATTGATCGGTCCCTGAGAAACAAGTTTCAGGACAAGGCTCAGAAGTGTAGATTTGTGGGATACGCAGACGACTACAAAGGATATAGGTGTTATGATCCTACCAACAGATGCATCAAAATCTCAAGAAATGTTGTCTTTGATGAGCAAAATTTTGATGTTGGCACAACGGAAATGCCCTCTAACACAATTGAAGTTTATTATCCTTAGCTGAATTCAGAACTTTTTGCTAGTTCAAATGAAGTCTGTCTTCCAGATTGTGTGCGGCAAGAAGAAGAAATGTTTGAGACCACTGGGACATCGGGATCACAAAATGAGGAAGAAGTACCATCATCGGTACCGGGCAAATACATGGGCATCTCCTATTCTAGACAGAGAACGACAGTGTCAAGCTTTCTAAATCGCGCCCCAGCAGTCAATCCTACTTCCTCTCACACTCTTGAGGTCAGAAGATCAAATCGCATACGACATCCTATTGATATGTGGGTCAGCTATAACAACTTCTTCTTGGATTTTCAGCTATTTTTAACTGCACTCAATAAGGAAGATGAACCTATTATGTACTATCAGGCAATGACTTCTACCAAATGGGTAGAAGCCATGAATGGTGAAATGCAAGCCTTACATGAATGTGGAACCTGGGAAATTGTTCCTAGACCACCTGACAAAAATGTTGTCGGATGCAAATGGGTTTACAAAATAAAGTATAAACCAGATGGAACTATTGAAGGATACAAGGCAAGATTGGTGGCAAAAGGGTTTACCCACGAAGCAGGGCAAGACTATGATGAGACCTTCAGCCCAATGGTGAGAATGAGAACGATTCAAATTATTCTTTCATTGGCTGTTGAATATGGATGAAAGCTGAGTCAGTTTGATGTAAAAAATGCATTCCTGCATGGGGATTTGAAGGAGGAAGTATATATGGAACAACCCTCTGGATATCAAGAGCAAAATTGTAAAACTGTGCAGGCTAAAAAGAGCTATCTATGGTCTAAAACAAGCATCTTGTTCTTGGTTTGACAACTTCTCGCTTGAGATTCAAAATCATGGATTTTCACGTTCTCTACTAGATCACTCATTATTCATTTTTAGAGGTCAGGACGTGATCACCCTACTACTAATTTATGTTGATGATATTGTCATCACAGGAAACTCTGCAACTCACATCAAAGAAGTAAAAAACCTACTAGGTCAGAGGTTCAAAATGAAAGATCTTGGTGCCTTACGCTATTTTCTAGGTGTAGAAGTTGATAACTAGGCTTATGGTTTAACTTTCACTCAGCACAAGTATACAATAGGTGTTTTCAGCAAGGCAGGTATGAAAGACTGCAAGCCTCTAGGAACTCTAAGTGTGCTTCACCAAAAGCTTAGCACTCATGATGGAGATCTGTATGAGGACCCCACCAGGTATCGCAGTCTAATAGGGATGTTACAGTATCTCATATTCACTCGTCCTGATATTATTTATTCAGTCAATCAAGTGTCTCAGTTTATGCATGCACCACGTACTGAGACATATGAAAGTGGTTAAGAGGATTCTTAGATATCTGAAAGGGACCATTGGGGACGAGTTGATATATTCACCACAGTCGTCTGGCAAGAATGAGCGTGAACTTACTGTATATTATGATGCAGACTGGGCAGGGATCCTGATGAACGAAGATCTACATCAGGATATTGTGTCTTTATTGGAAGAAATGTAGTCTCTTGGAGTAGTAGAAAACAAAAGGCTGTTGCTAGATCAAGCACTGAGGCTGAGTATAGATCCATGGTTGCAGCTATTGCCGAAGCCACGCGGGTCAGGCATCTCCTAATTGAAGTAGGAGAAACAATCTCTCGCTCTACCTTGCTGTGTGACAATTAAAGTGCTCTCAACATGTCATTTAATCCAGTACATCACAGTCGTGCTAAGCATATTGAGATCGACCAACATTTTGTAAGACAAAAAGTTGAAGAAAAAAAGATCGAGCCTGAGTTTGTCAATACTGAAAGACTAGTTGCAGACATATTTACAAAGGGCTTGACAAAAGATCATTTTTGGATGCTTAAAGACCAGTTGTTCATGGTTTAAAACCATGATCAACTTGAAGGGGGGGGGGGGTGAAAAAGTGTGTTTAGGTGTACGGGTCTCGGGTTTGAATATCAAGACCCGAGAGCAAGACCCGTGTCCATCCATTGTATGTACATGTTTTCATTTCTTTTCTTTCAGGTCTGGACATTATACCAGATCCAGACCCATACTGTACACTTATGCATTAATATGATGTTTAGGTCACGATTTCTTTTACAAAAATCGTGACAGCTGCAGCCCCTTTTCTTCCTCTATTCCCTTTCTCTTTTCTCCACAGGTTCCAGAGCAGATTCTCACAAAAACTTGAGAGATTCAGTCCTTACCTATAGAAAAAAAACCATAGAGTGTAAATGGCTGTACAAAATCAAAACCAAAAGTGGTGGAATACTATACAAAGTTAGGCTAGTAACTAAAGGGTATAGCCAGGGATATGACATAGACTATAAGAATATGGAATAGACTATGAGGAAACCTTTTGTCCCACTAGGCAGGATGACCAATGTAAAACTCTCATCACTATAGCATCTATTAGAAAATAACCTATCTTTCAAATGAATGTTAAAAATACTTTTCTTAATAGAACCCTTAACGAAGAAGTCTATATGGATCTATTCAGGAAATGTCATAGTTCTATTATGTATAATACCCTGTAATTGTATCTTTAGTACATAAATATTAGTATAGGGGTATTAATGTAAACTAACTTACATCCCACTACTCCACTCTGTTTTGTCTTATAGTGGGCTCTATGGGTTCGATACCCCCTTTTTATCTTGTTGTAACCTATCATTGTTACTTAGTGAAGCTTCTTCACCTCTTTTTGTGTGTTCTCTTCTTCTCTCTTCTGCATGCTAATATGGTATCAGAGCCATACCAAGATCAAATGAGGGAGTGAGAGCTGAGTTTTGGGAGAGCATCAGAGGTACTTTTCATGTTTAAATGTAATTTAGAGATATAAAAAATTGACAACTCACTATCACACTAAAACTTAATGATGAGAAAACCTAATTTTCTGGTTAAATTGATTTGATCAATAGAACGGTTTGTCATAAATAAACGTTGATAAACACACCATGTTTAGATGTAACTGTCTTTTTTGAAAATTTTAGGACGTTTAGGAGATAAAACTGTTATGATCACCCATATTGGTCTTGGCAATGTGCTAGGAGATAAAATTTTAGGACGTTTGGGAGATAAGAACTATGATTCTCGATGATGCATCTTCAAAGTCTAAGTTTTTTTGTGCTAGTTCTGCTTAGTTTCTAAAATGAGTTGACTAAAATTCACTAGGAGCTAGCAGTCTCTTGGTAAATATTTTCTTTGCTAATTGGTTCGAGCTTTTAGATTGTGGTTTTAAGCTTTAGGATCCTTTTCTATCTTTAAAACCAGAGAATCTTGCACAAAATACCTCCTTACGGCTCGTATTGTGACAGATTTGTTGCAAACACCTCCTTAGGGATCAATTTGGGGACATGGTTTTGCAAAAACATCTCCTGTTTCGGTTTTGAGTGGATCTCTCAAAACATACGTTAGGGTTCAGTTTTGGGCAAATCTCATTTTTTTCGGGTGATGTGATGCAATAAACAGAGGACATATTTTCTTTTTATGTGTAAATGGGTTTAAAATGACCCTTTTTATGCTTAACCCCCTCTCCCACTCACAAGATGGTTGGATGTCACCCTCCAAGCACCGAGAACTTTAAGTTCCAACGATAGTTGACTTGTACAATATGGTTTGAGATGACCTGATAATCTTGATTTAGTGATACAGTGCAATTTTTACAACATTGTACTTGAGTGTTGATTTCATTTATCTTTGCTTGGGAATGTTAGGGCTGCACAACAAGCCGAGCTAGCTTGAGCTCGCCTCAGGCTTGACTCATATAAGCCTGGCTCAAACTCATACAAATAACTAAACATGTCGAGCTCGAGCAAGAACTCAGGCTCAGTACAAGTGAATGAGCCGAGCTTGATCAAGTGGTTGAGCTCGATAAGCTCAATTAGGCTGATTAAGCTCAGCCCCTATAGTTATGTAAGGGAGGGAACATGAATATGTATAGTTTTTGTTCACCAAAAGGCAAAAAAAAGGGCCTTACCCCAATGGTTAAGTTGTTTGCTTTGTATGATAAATGAGGCAGGTTCAAATCCCACCCCATCCTCTGCACCTTAACAATTCTTTTTAATAAAATTTGCCCAGCTCTAGCTGAGCCGAGCTTGAACATCTATTATGGTGAATGAACCGAGCTCGGACAGGCCAGGCTCAGTTCAAGCTTGGCTCATGTGCAGCCCTAGAGAATGCACATTCAGTAAGATTATCTGTACGCTTATGTTCAGTTGTCTAGTGCCATAGTGTTATTCCTTTAGTGTTTGTCATACTTTTGTGTTTGTTTATGGCTTTTTTTGTCAACGACTTGCCATTTTTCTTCTTGAGAGTTTGAGATTGTTTCCTTGGATGTGATCTGGTTCTTTGTGTGTTGCATGATCTATCAAAACTTGGATGAAGTTGTTGTAACCCGTATTATCAAAATCTGACAAAAATGAAAGAAGTGAATAGTAAATGGCATGTTCTTATCTTGAATCCGCTTCTGCTTTTACCCCATCTATTAATTGTTAATGTAAATTCTGCAGCCTGCTCCTATATCAAACAAGGGAAATAAATATTTGGTTTTTGATGTATAAAGCAAGGGATATCATTTCATGTCTTTCATCTTCCATCTGCAGGACTATGTTATTGTGCTAATCAAGAATGGAAAGCATAAAGAAGTGGCAGAACAAGACCTTCATGTCTTCCTTGGGGACAACTGTAGTTCCTTCGTTTCCTGGTAATGTCACTAATTAATGTTTGATTTATCTTGATTCTGTTGGGCACGTGGAAGTTGTCTTCCCTTGTGACTTCATGATTAAACTAATCAAATCACTTCTGGCTATTGTTTATTTCAATTAAAACTTTGATGCAGGTTGTGGGATCATCTTTCTTCAAACTCGCATCTTTATGTGAAACCTCAGGAATCATCTTTTCAAGATGAAGTGGGTCAAACTAGAACTTTGTTGGTTGAACATGCCAAAGGAAATGATTCAAAAATGGAGCATCACATTGACAGCTTGTCCTTGGACTCTGAGCATATTCAAGAAAGGTCAGTGAAAGAAGCTGGTAGTCGTCGCAAAAGGCAATGGAAGGGGCCAACAAGGGATGCATCAGAGCCCCTTCCTGTTCGAACGTCTGAGCTTGACAATTATTGTCCTGAGGATCATGGTCATGCCAGATCTAATGTTCAGAAAGGACATAATCAACACAAAGAACAAGTTAAGAAAGGGCAGAACAAGCACATAGAACGAAGAACAACAAAGGTTAGGGACATTTCTCTTCTTTTGAGGACATCTTGTAGACCTTGCAAAGGTGAAATTATTGTCAGTGACTCAGTGTGCTTTATATGTTTCCATTGATTAGTGAGTGGAATGGGATGCTATATGGAATAGAAATGTGGAAGATAACATTTCTAGGGCTAGGTATTCCTCACGTGTGCTTTTATGGTGGTGATCATCTGGATAGTGATTGGTGACGATTGTATGAGCCTTTAGTGATATGATGCAGGTTAATCACTTGTGGTTGTCTGTATCCAGTTTTTATCAGCTCTGATTAGCTAAGATGGGTTAGATATAGGGTTTGATGAAATGATCAGTTATTGTGTGCATGCACAGACATATTTTCATATGCAAGGGTCTGGACATATACACAAACACACATAGAGACTTGAAAACTAAAATCATCTTTGCATGTGGCCTGATTAGACACAACTTTTTCCCCTTTTCGGAAGTAGGTTTCAGCCTTTAGGTGTTCCACAATATTAGCTTTCAAGAGAATGCTTAATATTTATTACTTTATCAGAAAAGAAAGTCTACCTTTTTTGTTGAATCTGTTTTATTCCTTGCGTCCTTGTTGGATGCTCTTTGTAGCCCTGTTTCATTTCTTTGTCCATTTTAAATATCACTTATGCTTGACTTTGGTAATGAGTCATCTAAGATAACTGATATTTTGGTTGTTGTGCAAACCACTGAGTATTTATTTGGCTTATGAGAGGATTTCTACTTGCTGTACCTTGTATCATTTTGTGATTTCTTTTTGGTTATGTTAATCTTAGAAGAGCTTTCCTTTTGCTGTTTGTAGGGAGCTGCAATATCACATACTAAGATTGATGCCCCTCGTCGACTGCTTCAATCTGCTGTGCGTGAAGCTTTGGGCCCATTGAGGTCCTCAGATTCGTTGCGATCAGAGCCAGCATTCAAGCGTCTGCGATCTGTGGTTTCATCATCTACTTGTGATTCATCTCTAGACAAAATTTTACAGGCGAAGGTGAATATGCCTGTTTCAAAAGTAGCACTTTCCATGTCCGCTGCATTGAAGGCTGCAGCAGAAGCTGCTTATGACACATCAACAGCAAGACCATTACGAAATGTTATTAGCAGACTAGGCCATGACACATGTACGGAAGCATCTGGCCTTGTGATGGAGCTTGAGAATCCTCACTCTAAGGAACCATACAGTGACTATAATAGGGATTTTGAAGGGGACTTTGATTCAACTCATGAGAGTGGCCAGCCTGATAAAATTCAATCAAATGAGCACAATAGGGAACTTGAAGGGGAACTAACAAATCTAGACAGAGATACAGAAGCAATCTCTGGTTATGCATCTCATTCCGATGCATATCATGGTGTTCATGATGTGGGACAAAGTTTTATGGATGTTGACCATACCTCTTACTCTGAAAATAAAGGGGATGATTCACTAATGGTACAGTACAGTGTAGCTCCTAACTCAGGTGATGTTCTAAGGAGAACAAGGGTGAAAGATCAGTCTGCTGCTGTGATGGCAAAACCGACTCACAAGATTGTGAATATCTCTGTGAATGTGAATACATGGAAACCACCTCACTTTGAGTCAGCGAGTGATGTGTCAAAAGTGGAGGAGCAGACTGGTTTGCAGGACAGAAGAGTTTTTGCTTACAAGCGTCAGGAGATTGAGAACACTGTAGCAGGTGACAGAAATGTAAGTGTAGCAAAATTAGGGATTAGTTGCGCCTTTTTTTTCTGATGATGTTTCTCTCTATCAATTTTGAGGGTTTATTCTTAAGGAAATGCAATTTCACACGATCATGGTACAAATAACCGTTCCAGTACCCTTGTTTCGAAAAATGAAATGTTTGACAACTTTATATTATATCTTATAGAATTAGAATATGTTCAATATTTGTTAGGAAATTGCAGCATCTTTTTTCATCCTTCTTGTAATGTTTCTTCTTGGCCTTTGCTTACTCTTTCTTCTATCTACCCATTTTTTCAACCATTGGTTGGTCTTCCCTACAAAAGCAGAGGCTTTGGATTGCTTGTTTTCAAGCATGAATATTTATATAATTTTCGAGATTCATAAGAGCTTGTTTTGATTGATTGTCTTAATTATCTCCTTCCTGAACCTATCTGTTCTGCACTTTTGAGCAGGAAAAGCCTCAAGAGGATGTTCGTAAGAAGGAACAGAAGACCATGTCATCAATGCCTGGTGAGTGTTTTGAATTCTTAGGGTGATGGTACAATCTTCTCAAAGTAGCCCCACTGTAGCTTTTATTATGTGGCATCGGTGCTTTTTTCTCAATTTCATTTCTAAAACCAATAAGAGCTATTCTTTTGTTTCCTTGTGCTAGTGGTTTTTGTTAAGATTAATGTATCCTTTTTTGTATATATACATATTTATGTATATAGTAAAGTATATATATATGTGCATATATATCTTTATATACATATTATATGTATATATTTATATTATAATATATATATATATATATATTATATTTATTGTAATTAAATATATATAAGATATATTTGGGGACCAAATCAAACTAGTTGACTTGGGACCAAGTCAAATTAGTTTGACTTGCTCCCAACGGCTAGAATTCTAGCTGTTGGGAGGTGCCTCTCATTGCTTGAGAGGACTCTTTCTCTCCTTTCTTTCCTCTATTTCTTCCTCTCTTTCTTCTCTATAAATAGGGGTGGGCGTGTGCTTTGTAAAGTGAGAGAGTGATGGGTAGTTTAGGCTTATGAGTGTGCACTCCGCCTGTGTAGTTATACACTGCCGGTCCCAAGCCCGGATAAAGGAGGAGGGTTGCGGTAGGCCTGTGACAGCCAGCATAAAAACTTTGTCATATCCTATGAAAATGAACCAATATGAGAATTTCGTTGGGGCGTTCCCTACTGAGCGACGCGCTGTACTCTCTAGGCCCGGAGGCAGTGATAAATGTGCAAGGGTTGCTAGGTCGTCGCCCAGAAGCGACGCGTCACACCGGCGCCCGGGTGTGGTGTCAAATAGGCAAGGGTTCCCTCACTTTGTTGGACGGGTGGGGGTAAAGAAGTTAGTCCAAGACCATAAAATTAGGTTAGCCACTTGGAACATAGGGTCTTTAACTGGTAAGTTGGTAGAGTTAGTAGATGTTATGTGTAGGAGAAAGATTGATATTTTATGTCTTCAAGAGACCAAATGGGTAGGTGAGAAAGCTAAAGTGATAGAACCTTGGGGATATAAGATTTGGTATACAGGAATAAATAGGAATAGGAATGGAGTAGGGATTGTTATGAGTCGTCAGTTTATAGATAATGTAGTTGAGGTCCGTAGGAAGGGTGATAGAATTTTACTTATTAAATTAGTATTAGGTACGGATATTATTAATATTATTAGTGTTTATGCACCTCAAGTAGGTTTAGATGATTCCATTAAGCATCAATTTTGGGAAGATTTAGATGGAGTAGTACAAGAGACATCTTATGGAGAAAAGCTTTTCATCGGCGGTGACCTTAATGGACATGTAGGCATTAGTAGGGATGGATTTGAGAATATCCATGGAGGCTATGGTATAGGAGAAAGAAATGAAAGTGGAGAAAGGATTTTAGATTTTTGTTTGTCCTATGATATGATCTTAGCAAACACCTGGTTTAGGAAGAGGGAGTCTCACCTAGTAACATTTAAAAGTGGGGTTAATACGAGTCAGATAGATTTTTTCCTACTTAGAAAGAGAGATAGGGGTTGTTGCATCGATTGTAAGGTTATACCAGGAGAAAGTGTAGCTACACAACATAGAGTCTTAATTTTAGATCTTAGAATTAGACAATGCCGCAAAAGGGATAGACATAGGATAGATCCTAGAATTAAGTGGTGGGCACTGAAAGGAGCTAAACAAGGAATGTTTGTAGAGCAGGTAGTTAAGGAAGTTGATTGGTGTCTCGAGGAGGATTCAGAATCAATGTGGAATAAGATAGCGGGTGGTATGAGAAAGGTAGCTAAGGAGGTATTGGGTGAGTCTAAAGGCGGTGCACCACTAGGTAAGGATACATCATGGTGGAATGAGGATGTCAAATTAGCTATTAAGGTTAAAAGAGAGTGTTATAGAAATCTAAGTAAGAGTCGTGATAATGAGAATTTGGAGAAGTATATGATAGCAAAGAAGGAAGCTAAAAAAGTTGTTCGAAACGCGAGGGCTAAGGTATATAAGGAGGTTTATGACAAGTTGGATACCAAAGAAGGCGAGAAGGATATTTATAGGCTTGCAAAGATGAGAGATAGGAAATCGAAGGATTTGGGTATGGTTAGATGTATCAAAGATGAAACGCAAAGGGTTTTAGTCAAAGATGAGGAGATTAAGGAGAGATGGAAAGATTATTTTGATAAGCTATTTAATGATAGTCATGCTCAAGATCTTGGAGACTTCTCCATTCCTTTTCATGAGATAAATCGTGACTTCATGCGCAAGATTCAAAAGAAAGAAATTGCAGAGGCTTTGAAGAAAATGAAATCAAGAAGGGCAGTTGGCCCAGATGGTATACCTATCGAGGCTTGGAAATGCTTGGGAGAGAAAGGTTTAGAATGGTTGACAAATCTTTTTAACTTGATTTGGCGAACAAATAAGATGCCTAATGAGTGGAGGAAGAGTACTTTGGTGCCTTTATATAAGAATAAGGGTGATATACAAGATTGAACAAACTATCGTGGTATAAAACTCATGAGTCATACTATGAAACTTTGGGAGAGGGTGATTGAGTCTAGGTTGAGGAAGGTTGTCATGATATCGGAGAATCAATTTGGTTTTATGCCTGGAAGATCAACTATGGAAGCTATACATCTTCTTAGACAACTTATTGAAAGATATAGAGAGAGGAACAAAGATTTGCATATGGTTTTTATTGATTTAGAGAAGGCATACGATAGAGTACCTAGGGACGTTCTCTGGTGGACAATGATGAAGAAAGGTGTTTCTCTCAAGTACATTAGTATAATTAAAGATATGTATGAAGGAGTAGTAACCAATGTCCGCACTTGTGGAGGGGTGTCAACCAATTTTCCGATAACGGTTGGGTTACATCAAGGATCTGCTTTAAGCCCTTTCCTATTTGCGATAGTGATGGATGAGCTTACGAGATCAATTCAAGAAAATGTACCGTGGTGTATGTTGTTTGCTGATGATATTGTTTTGATTGATGAGTCTAGAGCTGGGGTTAATGCTAAGTTAGAATTATGGAGACAGACATTGGAAGCTAGAGGTTTTAAGTTGAGTAAGAGTAAGACTGAATATATGGAATGTCGGTTTAGTAAGCAACGAAGTAGTGATGGGAGTGTAGTGAAGCTTGGTGAGCAAGATATACCGGTGAATGATTATTTCAAATATTTGAGATCCATCATTCAAAAGTATGGAGAAATTGATGGAGATGTAAATCATAGGATAAAGGTTGGGTGGATGAAATGGAAAAGTGCTACTGGAGTGCTGTGCGATCGTAGAATGCCATTGCGGTTGAAGGGAAAGTTTTATAGGACGACTATTAGACCCGCTTTTCTATATGGTACGGAATGTTGGGCTGCCAAGAGACATCATATTCAAAAAATGAGTGTAGCTGAGATGCGGATGCTTAGATGGATGTGTGAAAATACAATAAAAGATAAGATTCGGAACGAAGAGATACGTAAGAAGGTAGGTGTTGCACCCATTGAAAATAAGATGCGAGAGAATCGTTTACGGTGGTTTGGACATATTCGGCGAAGGCCTAATGATGCTCCAGTTAGAAGGTTGGAGAAATGGGAAAATATATTAGTTAAAAGAGGTCGGGGTAGGCCTAGGAAGACTTGGATGGAGATGATAGGAAAGGATATGAATGCTTTGAACCTCACCGAGGACATGGCGTTGGATAGAAATGATTGGAGGAAAAGGATTCATGTGGAAGACCCAAAATGAATTTCTTTTTTGGTTCATATCGCTGACCCCAATTGTTTTGGGATGAAGGCGTAGTTGTTGTTGTTGTTGTTGTAATGAAATTATTCATTCATTCACATTCCTTGTGTTTCTATGTTTTTGTCCAAATACATTATGTTTCAATTCTTGGAATTCATTTTGGAGTGCATCGGGATCCATGTCATTTCGTGACAGTTTTTTTTGTCTTGCTCCATGCTGATCCAGCTGTTTTTTCTGTTCCTTTTCTCAATGGATGCCCTTTTTTATTTCATAAAAGGGGAAACCACCATCCAGTATGTATTACTACTTGACAGTAATACCCAAGTCATGCATGGCATTTTCTGTCTGAGGCAAGAAGTGCATGAAGAAAATGCAATCTTGCACATATTTCTTGCATGCTTCCTTCTTTCAATGAGTGAAAAGATGAAAATAACATTGATTGCCTTCTCCAGAACCATTTGGTGAAATGACCTAATGTCATTTCAGCTGAATGGTTGTTGCTACAATGAAGTAGAGGGGATAGACCATACCACAAATTCTCTCGTGTGTTTGTGACACCTAGTCTATTTCAATCTCATGTGTTTGTAGCACCTTTAATCTATTTTGATCTACTGAAATAAACAGTACATCTTGTGAACATTGTGGCTGTCCTAAGCACAAGCGAGGAAGTCAATCGTTTTTTACATATGGGAAATGAGACATAATGCTTCTTATGGTAGCATCGTCTAACTATATTAAAAGCCTAAAGTACCCTGAGCACCATGTAATACCTTAAGGTTCTGACTAGGAGTTGGGCTTTGGAGGCAGTTGGCCATTAGAGAAATGAAGGGAATCCAAAATAGAGGTTCTGTAAATATCTTCTCTTTAGGAGAGATTTGAAAAGCCTTCTGTCCAATTATCATGTCTTTGGATGTTCTTCCTCAATGTCCCAAAGCTCCCCCCCTGATGCCTTTGTCCCAAATTGTGTCATTCAAAGGATTTTGACCACCTCTTAAAATCCCATACTCTTAGTTGTCAAATGCGGCGCCTAGGCGACCTAGGCGCAGCCCCATCGCCTGGGCTTTTGGGTTTGGGCGGTAGGGCCCTTTTTTACTGCCTAGGTGTTGTCTAGGCTTAAAGCCTATGTTTGTCTATTTTTTTTTAACTTGGTTCACCACTTGGTCAGTCATGCCAAAAGAGAGGTCTCTCTCTCTCTCTCGCCCTTTTGTTCTCCCTCTTGGTTTGTTTCAACTGTAATGAAGTATGCGGAAGAATCAAGAATGCAAATGCATTCACAATGTCCAACAATGGACTTAGCACAAAGGCACAAAGAAAGAAATCCACTAAGGAATAATACGAAAGGCCTTGTAACAAAGCTACACACAAAATAAATACTCTTTTTATTAAAGAGGAGCTCACGAAAGCTTAAAAGAACACAAGGGGGAGTACCCCTATTTATACACTCAAGGGACCACTTGGGGGCTCCCAATAGAGTCGTTGGGAGCCCCCAACGGTCACAATTGTGACCGTTGGAGGCCCCAATGATTCTATGGTGGGGCCCCTTAAGTGGCTTATAAGGAAGAAAATAAAAAAAATAAAAAATAAAATAAATACAGAAAATAAAAAAGAAAAACAAGTACCCCTATCGAGTATTGTGTGAAATGACCATAATACCCCTATCGGGTTTTATGGTGTATTTGAAGATATATATATATATATGTATGTATTGATACATATATTTTAACACCCCCTCAAACTTTACGGGGAGATGACCGGAAGTTTGACAAGGAGAAACAAGAAGCGGGGAGCAGAAAGTGCTTTAGTAAAAAAGTCTGCGAGCTGATATTCGGATGTGACGTATGATAGTGTAACTGTCTCACGGAGCTACTCATCACAAACATAGTGACAGTCCGTTTCTATATGTTTGGTCCGCTCATGGAAGGTGTGATTGTTGGCAATATAGATGTCACTTTTGTTGTCACGGCAAAGCTTTGAGGCACCAGAAATTTCAACTCCCATATCTTGAAGAAAACTTCGAAGCCACACAAGTTCCATTGTAGCAGTTGCCATAGCCCGATACTTGGCTTCAGTAGATGATAAGGAGACTTTGTACTGTTTTTTGCATCTCCAAGCAATTAGCGAATCTCCTAAAAAGACACAAAAACCAGTAGTTGAGATTCTATCATTTGGGTTTCCTCCCAAGTCAGCATCAATATAGGCAAGCAATTTAATGAAGAGAGTGAGGATAGAAATAGCCCTTTAGTTAGAGTGTTTTTGATGTAGCGAATAATCCGAAGCACGACACTCATATGCACAGTTGTAGGAGCATGCTGAAATTGGCTGGCAGAGTGAACATCGTGAGCGATGTCTGACCTGGTGATGGTCAGATAGGTGAGAGATCCAATGAGTTGTCTGTAGGGTGTAGGATCATCCAGTAGAACCCCATCCTCTAACCATAGTTTAGCGTTGATAACCTCTAGAGTCTCCACCTTTTTGTCATCTGAAATTCCAGATTTGGAACATATATCTGCAACAAGCTTCATCTGTGATAATATATTCCCTCGGGAAGAGTATGCAACTTTAATGCCAAGAAAATATCTGAGAAAACCTAAATCAGACATATCAAAGTTATCTTTTAACATATTTTTAACGTCAATAATACCACTTTCATCATTGCCTGTGATGATCATATCATCAACATAAAGCAAAAGAGTAACAATACTATTACCTGCACTTTTAACAAAGAGAGCATATCATCAACATAAAGCAAAAGAGGAACAATACTATTACCTGCACTTTTAACAAAGAGAGCAGTGTCAGTATAACAAGAACGAAATCCCAACTTGATCATGATAGCACTAAATCTATCATACTAAGCCTTAGGGGCTTGTTTAGACCATATAAAGCTTTTAATAATTTAAGGGTTTGACCTTGTTCAAGAGTAATTCCCGGCGGATGGTCCATATATACTTTTTCATTTAATTGACCATTAAGAAAGGCATTTTTAACATCTAATTGAAATATAGGCCATTTCTTAGATGATGCTACAATAATTAGGGTTCAGACACTAGTCATTCGAGCAACAGGAGCAAAATTCTCCTCATAGTCAATGCCGTATTCTTGTGAGTATTCTTTAGCCACTAATCTTGCTTTATATCGTTCTAAGGAATCATCACTTTTTGTCTTAACTTTGTAAACCTAACGACATCCAATAGCTTTTTTATTTGGAGGAAGTTGAACTAATTCCCAAGTTTTAGCCTTCTTTAAGGCATCTAGTTCTATCCTCATTGCTTCAATCCATGGTTGCCAGTTGAGGAAGCAGGAGCGGGAAGCGATACGGGAAGCGAGGCACTTTCAAAATTTTAGGAAGCGGGGAAGCGTGGGACCACTTAGGACCGATTCGGGAAGTGTCTCGGAAACGACCTAGGAAGCGTCTCGGAAGCGAGGGGGAAGCGAAAAAAATAAAAATAAAAAATAAAAATGCAAAAAAAAAAAAAAAAAAAAAACAGGGGAAGCGTGGGGGAAGCGTGATGGGAAGCGCGCTTCCCATTAAAGGGAAGTGCGCTTCCCATTAAAGGGAAGCGCATCCCCCATTAAAGGGAAACTCGTCCCCCATTAAAGGGAAGCGCGCTTCCCAAAAAAGGGGGACACTTCCCCCCACGCTTCGGGGAAGCGCGCTTCCCCTTTTAGCTAGGCGCTTCCGGTAACCCTGCTTCAATCCAATGCAATATATTTTTTTCTTGATTATAATGAGAAGACTCATAGTATGAATGTAAAGCTATTAGACAAGCTCTGTAATTTGGTGAGAGAGATTCATATGAAACAAACCTATTAGGTGAAATTGATTATCTAGAGGAGCGCCTAAGGGAAGTTTCTTCTAGAGGTTCATTAAGCCACACAAATTTTTCTAAAGCAATAGTAGGTTTCTCTTGCTCACGCCAGGTGTAAACATGTAGATTGTCACCATTAGTTGGTGGTATTTCAATATTATGTGTCTTCACTATTATGTGTGTTTTCTAATATTTCCGAATGACTTAAAGATTCATCATTTGTATCTTCTAAAAGATCATTTAAAAACATATATTCAATTTCATTTTGTTTGTCTAATATTTCAAATCCGTTCTCATCTTCTAAAAATGTCACATCTTTTGAGACATATAACTTATTGTTTTTATAATCAATACATCTATAGCCCTTTTAATTTTCACCATATCCCAAGAATACACATTCAATTGCCTTTAGTGATAATTGATCTCTTTTATGTAAAAGAACAAAGCATTTACATCCAAAAATACGAAGACGATTGAAATCGGGTGTAATTTTAAAAAGTTTTTCATAAGGAGAGATATTATTTAATTTTGAGGACGACATTTGATTGATTAAGTAAGTGGAGGTTGACACGACTTCGACCCAAATTTTTTTAGGAATATTTTTAGAAATAAATAATGATCTAGTGGTTTCTAAGATATGCCTATGTTTTCTTTCCGGTAGACCGTTTTGTTGTAAAGTTTTTGGACATGATCTTTGATGACAAATGCCATGTTGTTTTAAATATGTTTGAAATTCATTTGATAGGTATTCTCCTCCGGAGTCGGATCTAAGAATGGATATGTGACTTTGAAAATGATTTTGAATTTTTGCACAAAAAAGGTAAAGACTTCCGATTTAAGGTTAAGAAAATAAATCCATACATATCTAGTATAATCATCAATAAATGTCACATAATATGAATAACCACCTTTAGATAGAATCGGAGATGGTCCCCATACATCGGAATACACCAATTCAAAAGGTCTAGTTGAAATAAAGGTTTTTGTAGGAAATGGAATAGACTTCATTTTTCCAAAAATGCAATCCTTGCAATTGATATCTTTTTCTTTACAAAACTTGTTTCCAAAAGGAAAAAGATACATTTTAGAATAACTTGGATGACTAAGTCTTTTATGCAAAGGTTCAATACTTTTATCTTGGACATAAGTACAAAAAGAGTTTGTAGGGAGTGCCAAGTGATCCATGTAGTAACAATCTCCCTTTCTATGGCCTTGACCAATCCGCTTCCCGAACTGAAGATCCTGCACAAAGCACCCTTGAGATGAGAAAGATATTTCACATCCATGGTCGACAATTTGGGAAACGGAAAAAAGGTTGAGTTTTAGTTTAGGAACTATTCGGTTAAAGCATTTTCATGGGGAGTCATGTGAAAAGAAGCTTCGAAATCTAAAATCCAAGAATACGTACCGGGAGGTGACGAAGAGGCAATGACGGCATCGGAGGTGGAGGAAGTAGCCTTTAAGATTTATTGGAGAGCCATGGATATTTGACCAAGAGTGTCCTTGAGATCCCCGTTTTTGCCTTCATCTTCTTTAGTGGAGGATTCCTCAACGGAAACCATCTTAGGCTTGAAAGTCCCATTTATTTTTGGGCATGCGGGTTTGATATGTTCTGGCTCATAACAATGATGACATATAATCATCTTCCTTCCACCATTCCCTTGTTTTCCAAAATGAGGTGACTTGTATGTTTTAACATGATTGTCGGGTTTAGATACAGCAAGAACTTCATCCATGCTTTTACTCATGCCATGTCGAGTCCCTTTTGAGTAATTTCGGCAATGACATCCTCTAATGGAGGAAGAGTAAATCTATAAAGGAGTGAGGATCTCACTTGTTCAAATTCGGGACGAAGCCCAAATAAAAATTGAAACAATCTATCTTGTTCCATTTGTTTTTGTCTAAGTTCAACATCCTCCATAACCACCCATTTAGGCTCTAAAAGAGCCAATTCATCCCACAAAGGGTTTAGAGCACTATAGTAATCTTGGATGCTCATATCCCCTTGTTTTGTAGTTCTAACTTTCTCTTGCAAGAAATAGGCTCTTGCTAGATCTTTTTGGGTATACATATCTTTCATAAAAAACCAAGTATCATTGGCTCAACAAAATTTTGCAATATTTGCACATACTTTAAATTCAATATTATTCATAAACCATGCTAGGATTTTTGCATGGTTGTTCTCCCAATCTTCCATTTGACGTTGATGGTCTTCTATTGCTTTGAGGCGAGCATCTCCCTCAAGAGCTTTTTCTTGATCTCCTTCCATCTTTGTGAGCTTAAGTTGAGGCTTCAGAACGATCCCCATTACATAACCCCAAAGCTTCTTTCCTTTGAGATTATTTTACATTGCGGATGCCCACATCATGTAATTTTTTTCATTGAGCTTGAATGATAGGTCGATCTTGGTCTCCATTGCTTCAATAAGATAATATATAAAAGAAGTGGAGAGAGAGACAAGATTTCATCTTGGAAGAATCGGATGGCTCTGATACCATGTAATGAAGTATGCAGAAGAATCAAGAATGCAAATGTATTCACAATGTCCAACAATGAACTTAGCACAAAGTCACAAAGAAAAAATCCACTAAGGAATAATACGAAAGGCCTTGTAACAAAGCTACACACATAAAATAAATACTCTTTTTAAGAGGCGCTCGCGAAAGCTTAAAAGAACACAAGGGAGAGTACCCCTATTTATACACTCAAGGGACCACTTGGGGGCTCCCAATAGAGTCGTTGGGAGCCTCCAACGGTCACAATTGTGACCGTTGGGGGCCCCAACGACTCTATGGTGGGGCCCCTTAAGTGGCTTAAAAGGAAGACAAAAAAAAATAAAAAATACAGAAAATAAAAAAGAAGAAAAACAAGTACCCCTATCGGGTATTGGGTGAAATGACCATAATACTCCTATCGGGTATTATGGTGTATTTGAAGAAATACACATATATATATATGTATTGATACATATATTTTAACATCAACAAGAAGAAGAAGGTACACTCCTCTCTCTCTCTCTCGGTTTGCTGTCTCCATCCCTCGGTTTTTTTCTTCTTTTTCCCCCTTTTTTCTCTTATTCTCTTTTCTTTTTTCCCTTTTTTCTTCTTCCTGTTTTTCCTTCCTTTTTTCTTTTTGTTTTTTCTTCCTTTTTCCTTTTTTCTATAATTTATGTTTTTCAGATATATATAACTGATAATCTTGTATTTGTATATATATATAATATTCTGTATTTTAGTTATTATAATATGTATATTATATATATTCTGTATTATATATATATATCTGTGTGTGTATAATTCATATATAATCTGTTTGATTGTTTATAAGTTATATTTCTGGTTGACTGCTTCTGATTTATATTTATGGTTGATTGTTTCTGATTTATGTTTTTGAGTTATATTTATGGTTGGCTGTTTCTGAGTTATATATTTGAGACGTTAGTTAAATGTGATGTTTTTAGTTATCATGAACTATTAGTAGTTCGGTTATGACTTATGACATTTTAGTATGACTTGGATGCAAATTTAATATTGTTACGACTTTAATTGTGTTTACATGATGTAGTTGCCTTTTATTTACATTGTCAGTTCTCAGTTGCACGATTTGTTTATTCAATTGTTCGTTTCTTCTTCTTATTTGTTCATTGCTTATTTTATGTCTATTGTTAAATTTTTTGTATACATGATTTTATTTTTTGTATATTGTTTATTCACATTGTTAGTTGTATGGTTTGTTTATTCAATTGTTCATTTATTCTTAATTTTTTTGAGCAGGTTATTAAATATAATTGCTTTACAATGTTCATCGACATGTTTTTTCTATTGCTTATTGTTGATTGATTTTATGTTGTATACATGTTTGTTATTAATTTTAGCAGTTTGTTTACATGTTTTGTGTAATTTGTTTATTTTTTTAATTGGGGTACCGACTACTCCGCCTAGTCTTTTTAGGGGCTCCACCTACCGCCTTTGACAACTAAGCCCATACTCCAGCTACCCACAATGGTGCAACAAAGAACTGTAAATGCTCACCATATTATGTATTTTTTCAAAATGCTACAATGCCCAAGACCATGATTGCTTAAATGGTATAATTATGACATCAGAAAAATGATCTGATGCTTGATTGGAACCTGTAAATGCACATATCCAGAATGCATTACATATTGTAGACATGTAAGCTTGGGTGAGTGTAGGTTACCTGCCTTCACCTTTGGTGCTTTCATGTATTTACTAATTTAAACATGATTTTTGTCATAATTAAGCTCTCAAGATCATGCTTCTGTGTCATTTATCACTAATACAATGCCTTTTACTGATAGTTACCTCATCATGTTGACTACTCACCACATTTCCTGCTATTCATATTAATTAATTAATTGTCTTTTTGTACCTGTAGGGTCTCATCCTGCTATTCGCCCTACTGATGATGTTGAATCTCGGATCATCTTTGTCAGCAATGTAAGAACCTTGTCTTGGTTTTGTCTTGTCCCTCGTAGCGATGCATTTGGGGATTTGTAAAAATTTTATCTTTTGCAACTTGTCCGCACTTTCAGGTTCATTTTGGAGCAACAAAAGACTTGCTTTCTACACACTTCAACAAATTTGGTGAAGTGCAGAAGGTTGTAATCGTGACAGACGCTGCAACAGGTCAACCTGCAGGGTAACTTGTTAAATCTGTTTCTGATTTCTTTCAAGGAAAGGATCCATTGAAACTTCTTTTAGTCATTATTTGCTCTCCTGTGAAATAGATCTGCCTATGTGGAATTTGTGCGCAAAGAATCTGCTGAGCTTGCATTGTCCTTGAACGGCACATCCTTTATGTCTCGCATTCTCAAAGTAAGTTGGCCTATCTTGCTTCCACTCACTGATGCTTTTTAGCGTTTTTTTGTTACATGTCACTTCTACATTTAATCAGATGTCTCTTCGATTATCTCGCATGGCAGATATCACTAATGCAATATTGTAGATGCCAATGACTAATGATGTTTTGTAATTTTATAAGAAATGATAAAAGAATTCTTTGCAGTTGGAAAAGAGCTGCAATTGGTTTAGATCTGATGTCTGGTACCCAGTTGACCTGGATCTGGTTTATTGCATTGGAGGATGGAAAAGAAGACCATAATGAAAATGGGATGTCAGTTCAAAACAGAAACAGCACGAAACCATTAGAGTAACTTGCTTTGGATAACAATTATATGTGGAAAAATATTTGCTATACTCTAGAGTACTGTATACTCTAGCTAAAACTTATAGGTGCAAGTTTTGTTTCATCAATTTTACCACAAAGGTGCGTTTAACATGGTCTATTTAATACATATGCACTTCTGATTGAGTAGTTTCATTGTAAAAACCAAGGTTGCCAGACTAGGAAGCGGAAGCGGGAAACGATACGGGAAGCGAAAGCGAGAAGCGAGAAGCGATGCATTTTAAAATATATAGGAAGCGGGAAGCGAGGAATAAAAAATATATATAAGAATTGAATGAGAATCAAAATAAAACACAAATAAAAACTAAAATAAAAGTGACTAATACTAAATTTCATGATTTTTTAGTGTAAGAATTAAATTTCTAGCAAAATCTAAAAATGCTAACTACCAATTTAGCGAAAAGCACATGGAAGTGAGTGAGAAGAGTTAGAGAAAACACATAAAAATCATGAAAAGTTGAGTAAGAGAACATATAATAAGAATAAATGAAGCGTGTGGAATGCATAGGAGAAGCGTGGGGGAATCGAGGTTCTCATCAAGTTTGGGAAGCGAGGAGTATCGCGCTTCCGAAGCGAGTTTTCGGGAAGCGAGCTTTCCACCTATCTAAGAAGCTTCCGGTAACTCTGGTAAAAACCAAGGTTGTAAGTAGCGTATCGTTACCTGTATCGATCGACCCAATAGTAATATCGTATCGTAAACGTATTATAAGTTTTTAATAAAAAAATTCAAAAAAATCAAGAAAAATAAAAAAAATCAGTAAAAATTCTAAAAAAATCATTTCACATGAAATAATGATGAATTACACAAAATACATACATAAAATCGCATTATGAAGCATTTATGCTTCTATTACATACCACAAGAGTAATACTTTCATATTACATAAACAAAAACATCTTACAAGATTTTTTTTTTAATAAAACATGAATACGTGATACATCAATAATCATAATCATCTTCATTATCTTGTTCTTCGACATCTACATCGTCCCCAAGATACGTGGGGTCTTCATCATCTACTTCTTGTGCTCCTTTATGTTAATCTATCGAGTGTCCTTTTTATTCAAAAGAATCTTTGCTTCTTTTTCAACCCATGCACCTAATTCATCAAAATGTTCCAAACTGATGGGATCAAATTGCTCTTTGTGCGTCCTTGCTTATAACTTTTCAATTTGCCTAAAAAGATGACATGAAAAAAATTAAAATTAATTGAGTTTTAAATGAAAATGACAAATGAACTTTATAATTTTATACACCTCTGCCTAATTTGTAAGTTGTAGCGAACGTAGACGAGGTCATTGAGCTTTTTGTGCTTCAATCTGTTTTTTTTTTATGGATTTGCTTAAAGACACTCAAGTTTCTCTCGCATCTACTTGCACTACATGTTTGGCTTAGAATGCGAATGTCAAAAGCTCCCAGATTTGGAATATCATTTTCAAACTTGGCCCACCAAAAGTTTGAAAAAACACAAGAAAATGAGAAATCAATTATAGGACAATAACATATATAGAATCATACAAAACATCATAACTAAATAAAAAATTGAAATTAAAATTGAAATAGACAAAATAAATTCCCTAGATGCATTATGACACGTTTCACACTGCTGCATGTCTCCCCATATCATACAATGTATTATCATAACTTTTCATTTCCTTACGAATTTGATATTGAATGCTATAATTAGGGTTCAACCTTTTGATGCAATCCAAAAGTCCTTTATTGACTTCCCTGTTCATTTTAAAAGTAGGAACATATCTAAATATAAGATTTAAATAGTATGTTGCAACATGTAGAGGTTGATATAGTTGCCCAATCCACCTATGATCAATGATGTTCTATATAAGTATCTATAATTTTTTTTTTCAAATTATCTCTAATGACCTCTTTTTGCCTTATCTATGACATTATAGAGATAACTCATAGCTTGTCTGTCTTCACTGTCAACCAATTGAAGCATCTTCACCAAAGGTATAATCATTCTCAATAACTTCATGGCTTCATGCATGAATCCCAGAACTTACTTCTAAATACAATATGTACAATTTCTCTGGGCTTTATTATTTGTGCATGGAGATATATGCACTCAACTCATCTGGTGAAAATAATTTTTTTAGTTCAACTTTATTCTTTACTAAACTTTATACTATAAAAAAATTCGTAGCAAATCTAGTAACCGCACTACGAATCAACTCAGCACCACTAGTGGACTTTCTCATTAGGCTAAAAACCCTATGATTGTAAATACATTTAGTCATTTCTTGGCCCCCTCCACCACATCCTCTCTCTCCCTCTCTCTCAGCATAATTTTTCATATTGTGTGAACAATCATAATTACCAAAGAACATGACTTCACCTTCATGTTGGTTTATCTCATTATGGTAACTCTGGCTTTCGTTTTGACCAGTTTGACGCCTCTATATGTTGCATTTTTAAAGCACAATCATGTTCTTGCCATTTTCTGCTTGATTCTGATATTATGTTTATTGCTTACACAGGTTGTTCCTAGAAGTTCTGTATCCCGAGAGGCTACTCTGCTGATGTCACGGTCTCGGTTTCACCGGCCCTCCCCATACTCTTCTAAGCTGCTTTCTGGTGCCCCTTTTGCCAGAGGCATGGCAGGCATGTATGGAAGGCCATTTGCTTTGAAGGTTGGTCCCCGCAGTTTACAGTGGAAGCGTGATTCTCCATCAACAGTGACTGCCAATGGTGCAACTGACCATCAGAGTGGACCTGCTGCTGGAACATCTAGCATTACGCCTTTGGCTGCTACCCCAAGGAGAGCACTAACATATGTGCGGAGTGAGTTGAAATCGGCCGATGGGAATTCATGTCCAGCTTAAGCTTGTGTGCATCTTGACATTTTGTCTTGGCCAGACCAGAATTCATTGGTTTTGATCGTGAATAGCCATGTATTTCGGAATCAATATGCATGCCAAAGGTTGAGCCACAGGAAGTGATGAAGCTTAGAAAGAAAAGCTTTTGGGTTGCTATGTTTGCCCAAAGGTTTTAATAACCTTCATAGAATTTCTTTTTTCCACCAAGGCATTGGTAAGAAGATGAAAATATGTATTTATGGACTGGTCTGAAAATTTGAATAGCCTCTATGCATTTCATCACATAGTAAACAAATGAAAAGTATCTTTTGTGTTATTTTGATAGAATTTGGTGCCTTGTTTGTCGGGTTAAGAACTAGTGTAAATGAGAACCTATAGTTGTGATTGAGAGGACGAGGATGGCTCAGGGTGGGCTTGTTTAAGTTTCATAAGAGGGCTGTTCTTGTATATGTGAAAGATGGCTCCCTGCACTTCATATTGCAGATGGAGTGTGTTCAATAAAACACCGCTGCTTTTACTGCTTATCGAATTCGCACGTTGTAAGTGTACAATCAGTGGCTTCTTGTAGGTCTGACTGCTGCTGTGGAGATCAAGGCCTGTAATGAACCTACCATCTTGAGATGGGCAGTTTGAAGCTGATGTACGTTCATCGTGTTCCTGATTCCTTGTTTGATTGGAGCCAATCAATACCTTTTTTATGCTTTTTACCATACATTAAGATGTGCAATGCGTTGCACGTTTCTGGAATTGGGTATGTATGATATTTACATGGACAATGTCATTGTTCGGTTGGGTCCTGCATAATTAGGGGTGTACATCAGGTTGGTTCGATTGGGCTTGGGTGAGGCCCATGAAAATACAAGGTGCCGGGGGAATGACCTGATCTGCTGCCCCAGGCCTGAAACTTCTCATGCCCGAGCCGACTTGGATGCATTTAAGGTCGTGCTTGGGCTTGGTCAATCCTTAACGGGTTGTTTTCCTAACCAGTTTGGCAGCTAACCTTATTTCCATTGGGAAAATCCCATTTAGGGGCCAATCTTTTGCCCCTAATTTCAAAGTTTCTGAATTTTCTGATATAAGCATTGAATTTCTGGAAACTGGGCCTTACCTTTACCATTATCCATCAACTCAGGTTAGATCTCAATTAAAATGAATCAACTGACAATAATATTCTTCATGATCAAATGACCAAAATACCTACCCTTCTCTAAGTACTTGTCAACTCCAACGGGCAACAGGAGAAACTAGAAAGGTATCACGTTTCAGAAGATGTTGGGCGTTACTGTTTCTATTTAGCAGTTTTCAGAAATGTGATGCCAATGTTTAAAATTAGGGACACTAACACAAACAATGACTGTTCGGCTTGGTTTGACTCGTATAAGCTCATTAATAGGGGTGGCAATTTCTGACACGACCCGCCAACCCGACCCGCCAACCCGCCTCTTAGGCGGGTTCGGGTTGGGCTTAAGCCAACCCGTTTAATAAACGGGTCGACCCGTGTATTAAACAGGTCGGGTTCGGGTTGGGGGTATGCCAACCTGCCAACCCGGCTGACCCGTTTAATAAACGGGTTAGGCGGGTGGGGTCAACCCGCCAACCCGACCCGCCAACCTGAAAACCCGTTTACCCGACCCAACCCATTTATTAAATGGGTTGGCGGGTCGTGTCGGGTTACCCGTTTATTAAACGGGTCGGGTTCGTGTTTGCCACAGCCGACCCGTTTAATAAACGGGTTGGGTTCGGGTTGAGGTATGCTGACACGCCAACCCGACCCGCCAACCCGCCAACCCGACCCGATTGCCACCCTTACTCATTAATAACAAATTGAGGAGATTTGGCAGAGGTTGGCAAATAATGAGATTTGATTCAGGACTTTCCATTAGTAATAACAAAGACAGATCAGACACTCTCTCATCTAGTCAGAACCAAAGAGTCAAGAGATCACCCCCTCTAAATCTAGAATCCGAACGCTCCAGTCCAATGACTACGAGGATCTGGTCTATAATATTGAAAATGATTTAAGTGATGTGTGACCAAATCCCAAGTGTCTAGGGAGAGGAGAGCCTACACACACTCTGAGATTTCATCTTTGATGGGGAAGACGGTGCCCCCAAAGATTGCGCCTTAAAAATTTGTTTAACGTAAAATGAAATATAAAAGAACTAAAATCATCAATCTCTATTCTCTCCTCTACAATGAATATTTATAGCAATCAAAGAGAAACCCTGAGAACCCTAATCTTACTACAGATATGAGATAGATCCGATGTCAAATAAGATCCAAAAGATGACTCTAAACTAATATTCAAACTAGTTAATTACAAAAGACAAAGAATCAAAATTGATCCTATGGACCTGGTAGAATCATGCTCCTGCGTCATTCTTCCAGAGTTGGACTTCACTTGCACTCAAGTTTGGATCACGCTTGCCCTTTTTTCAATTTTGATTCACCCGTAGGAAACATCAATCTATTAGCACCCCTTGCAAAAATGGGTATGCTAACGATGACAGAATCCAATCTAAGAAGTACCTAAGCAACATGTAAGTAGTGGCCTGATACGCGGGTGGTTGATGCAATAGAAAGACAAACGGATCTACAAGTAAGATATAGGCCAAACACAATGGATCCATCTCAAAAGGTTGTTGGATCCAAGTAGGAATAATTGGAGCCAAAGGCTCTACAACTAGATTTGGATTTGGATTTGGACCTGGGTCAAAAAGAAAGGAATTGTCACATATGTAGGTTGAGTTTGTAGGGTTTTGGAACAAATATGGGTTCATAACAAGGTTAGGAGGGTTAAATAATGGTTTTAGGGAAGATTTCATGTCAAAGAGGTTAGGATTTGAGAGGATTTGGGTCAGACCCGAGTTCAAAGCCAGAGAGAACAGATTCTGGACTTGAGAACCATCCTGAAAAACATTCAGGATCGGTCCTAAAGAAGGGTGAACCAATTTGTGCAATGTATGAACCCGTGTGTTGAATCAACACCAAGAGAACCGATTCACCCGCTTCGTTTTATGAGGAAAGAGAGCGAGGGCCTCCCCTATCTCTTGCAACATCAGCAGCTTTGGGGGGCTTTCTTTCGCCAGCAGGAGTTCCCTCCGTCCGGCCATGTCCGATGAGGGGCCGCCAGCGGGTCCCCCGCCGGCCTGGTGTGGTTGCAAAGAGGTGGGTTGGAAAACCCCGCTGATTGTTTTTCCTTCTGTTTTTGGTGATTGACCCCAGCCTTGCACGACCATAAGTTGATCGTTGGCGATACCTAGACTAGCGATTTCTCCTTGATGTGGCTGATGGGCGGCATGATAAATGTTTGCCCCAAGGGTTTCGATGATGCTTTCTGTGGCTTCTTCGACTGACCTCGATCCGACTATGTTCTCCTCACTGGTGGGTTCAGATTTGGTGATAAGACAACCCACTGATGGGAGGGCTTTCAACAACAGGAAATCCCCATTGTTGCTCGCATAGTTCGCATGGTTGATTAATGCTCGACATTAGGGTTTCATTGGCACTCTTAGCATTGCCTCCCGGGTTGCACACCGACCCTTGGGAATCATGCGTTTCTATTTGCGCCATTATAGAATTCATCCAGGCGGTGACATCAATTAGATCAGAAAGTCTCCCGTACAGGAGGCGATTGAAATTTTAGAAAATGATAGTGCGTGCGACTCATGTATCAGATCTTTGAATCTTATATGGTCACATAGAAGCTAAACATGACCAAGTCCGAGTATGGTGACAGAGACATCACATCACCCTAGGCACTGTTATAGAATCTAGATCAAGAGATATGATAGACACATCACATGACCCTGGGCACTTTCATTCTTGATGTAGAAATCAGACCCATCTCCCACCAAATTCTGTTCCATGAGCTAGATATCCTAGCCTCTTACAATCTACACTTGGGCAGACCAGGCAAGCTGGGGTTAGGCAGACCCCTACCAGTTATACAACTATACTATTGGGTTTTGAACCTGCAACGTCCCAATACAAAGTGACATGCACTAGCTGCTCCTACCAGACAAGCGGAGCCCCCATTGATATGTTTGCCAAATTCATAAAAGGGTAGCCAATGATCTTTATGATAGGGTATGGGCCCTTTAAAGGCTTGGGCAAAAAATAACTAGGGATGAAAAGATCCAATCAAAATCATAAAGCTCTGACACAAGGGAAAATGCAAAATAAAAGTAGAAAAAAAGTGTCCCTAAACCCATCGCCTTGCTCTATTAACCCAGAGACCATAAAAAGTGGGGCATTCATGAATAAAAATTCTGAGATAGGAAGAAAGCTTTGGGTTCAAGAATAAAGAGATTTGAAACGTACCAAACTTGCCGAGAAGTATAGTAGCAATATTAGAGTTTGGGCTAAATGGTGGCGAGGATACACCAATTAGATTGATGATCCGGATCAAGAAGCCTTGGTTAAAGTGTAATACAATGTCTAAGAGGAAAGGCTGTGGACCCATTTCTCTAAGAATCCTTATGAGAATAAGTTGGGAGTACTACTTGTGGAGTACTTTTCATGATTTGAAAGCTAATAAACAGTCGGGTCCTATGGAACAGAAGGTAATAGGACCAATCTAGGTTGAGCTGCATGCATGTCCATATATTTAAGTTGTTCAATTGACCCATTTTTTAATGAGTTGGGTTTGGTTTTTGGAATTGTGGTCCTGATCCAATTTGGATCAGGTCTAGTAATTAGTACATACCAGATGGAGTCATTAATAATATGCTAGGAGGAATATTCAAGCATTTAATCTAGAGATCCATTGTTGGGGAAGTAGGCCCCCTCCTTTTTTACAAACAACCTTTAAGCCAACCCTAACAGACCAGATGTCTGTTCAAACTACTAGGCAGTTATTCAACAACTCTTATACCAGTGGGGTTCGAACTTGCAACGTCCTATCACATGGTGACCAAATGGTTGGAGCCCGGTTGGTAGATCCATTGTATTTGGATTCAAATATGAAGGATGATACTATTGAAGGCTCTAACATAAGTCCGTGTCTAGGGATAGCAGTGGACCGGGACAGGGGTGGGAGATAAGGTCTCCACCCCATCCCGTCTCAAAATTTTGCCCTCCATCTCCGCATTCAACCCGCACGAGTTTTGATTTTAGCCTCCACTCCTGTTTCATGTCCTCCATATCTGGTCCAAATGGAGAAAGACAGGACGGGTCCTCGTTTCTCCCCATTCCACTGCCATCCTTAATGACATTTTAGTTATTTTACTAATGGGGATCGACAACGGGGTGGGGGCGAGGCGAGAGCGGGATGGAAGAAAGCGTAAGTCCATCCGTGCCTTCATCTCTACACGGATTTTGATTTTAACCTTCATCCCCACCTCCATTCCCGTTTCATGTCCTCCATCTTCAGTCCAAATGGGGCGAGGCAGGGTGGGACAGGGCCCTGCCATCCCTATCCATGTAGATAAATGAGGATCACCCTCCATCTTGGAGATTGGGCCTTGTTAGTTGTGGGACGCCCTATTTCCAAGACTAAAAGTATGCAATCACATTTCACCTGATCTTTTTTTTTTTTAAAAAAAATTGTGAAGTAATTTCATGTTTTCCGTACGTTGTGGTTAGGGTATGGATTCACAATGAGATGATCCATACATACCGACCCAACCAGCCCAACTCGAATTTCAAACATTTTCAAGTGAAAACCCCAGGGGAGAAAAGTGTCAAAGTCCTGCCATGAATCCATGAGAAAAGGACACATGAGAAGACAGAGAGGTCATGAATCCATGAGAAAAACCGAGGTGGGAAAAGGCGGACTGTGTGTATAAAACATAATTTCAAATTGTGTTGGTTCCCGAGGAGGACGGTGAGGGCGCCCTCGCCATCGACAGGCGAGAGCGCGTGTATCCTCGATCACCTCACGGCCTTACTCACCCTTCCAGCTCTCACGATCAAAATTTTGAACTCGACAATCACATCACTGTCTCTCACTCGAGGTGCTCCCGCTAAGCAAAAATGACAAAAATACCCTTTCCACTAGATTAACCGGCAACCGCCCTCATTCGGTAACCACCAGGTCCGATTGATGCAATTTGGCACCGAATCATGGAGACCTTGACTAGTGGCGATCATGCTGCCCCCGTTTTGGATCATGCCACAACATGATTTGGATCCAGTATTGTAAAGTATGCTCGTCATCATCAAGGCCCAAAGACGATCGCAAATTGGACCAAGTCTACAATGAACTTTATATATATAGGAAAATGGGTCCGTACTAAACCACGGGCTTCTCCGGTGCTTTTTATAAGGCTCCACCCCCCATAAATGTGTTGGGCATGGTCTATTTACTAGGAATCCACACTGTATTTTCGATGAAAAAAATGATGTTTGGAGGCTCAAAATTTTACAAGGATTTTGGACCGTCAAGAGCTGATCCCTCTGAAATCAAGTACATGGATCAGTCAGAATTTAAAAATAAAATGAAGCCCAAAAAACTCATTTAAGACTCAGTTTAGCACCAGATTGGTTTAGCACGAACCCATTAATATATATATATATATATATATATATATATATATATATATATATATATTCTTAAGCTAGGATGGGGAGGAAAGAATGTAAGTGTTGGATCCAACTGTTTTATCTGGTTAGTATATAAAAAAATTGGTCAGGGAAATATACAGCTTGTGAATGTCACCAAGTTGACGGCACTTCTCAAGTTCGAAAATCCAGGGCTGACGTCCTTTGCCACAAGGTCGAAGGTGGACAGAGGAACCTCAAATGTTTTACCTACCGGAGGACATGTGCTGTCTGTGATTGAGGGGTTTCCCTTAAATTATCCAAAAAAATTTGGTTAGGGAAATATACGCATTGATCTCATAAATTATGTATGCCCAACTAGAGTCCCATTGTAATTCAATTCTTGAAACACTACCACTGCAACCACTGCCAATAATAACAATGATAACATCAACAATAGAAGCATTAAAAGCACTCAGAAGGAGAAAGGAATATATAATTGGTGCAATTCTCTATCGGCTCAAAATGGAATTTTGTTCCTGATCGCCACACGATAAATGAAGAGTTCAAATTTGTTGTTGTTGTTGTTGGTAGTATATACATTGAAAATGTTTGAGAGCAGCATCTCCCAGTTGGGCAAATCATGGTGGAACATCGTTCCAAACATGATGGCTAGACCTTGACTGCAAGCCTTGATCTGCATCCATCGACCAACTCCCATACGCTCCATTGAAGGCATCAGCTTCAACCGACAAATTTTGGCTCCCCTCGAACTCAGCCCTTTGATGATAATCGTTAAATTCGGCGATGCTGATGGAAGAATTATTTGATGCCTTGCCGATCATTATGCTAGAACTTCCCATTAGTCCTCTGCGATCCAAGTTGGATGATGAAGATGATGATGGTGGTGGTGGTGAAGGTTGAACGACCATCATGTTGTGATGAAGAAGACTGCCTGTTGGGAAAACTTGAGCTAGAGGTTGAGGATGGTGGCATTCCAAGAGTGACCATCCCTGGTGGCCCTGATTGTACTGAGAGAAATCTCCATAGTTTGATGCCAAGTTTCCCAGAAAATGTGAGCTCATTTGGTTGGAGTTAGGCTGTAGGGACACTTCTGTTTTTGCTGTAACATCAACTACCTGGGCCTCTTTCAAGCGCTTTGATGCTCCTCCAATGGGCAGTGTGGTGCTTTGGAGTATGGTGTTGACATCATACCTACTCATGTCAAAATTGGTCACTGCATTCAATCCCCTAAACTTTATGGCAGCAATGTCATATGCCTCCGCTGCTTCCTCTTGTGTACCTATTAAGCGCAAGACCAGCAGTATTTTAAGAATTAGAAACACTTTTTCTTTTCTTTTCTTTTTTAAATTATTTTAGTGTTTCGTCTATTAGATATAGAATAAGAGTGCAATTTTCGAGACAAAATTATTTTGTGCATTAGACATGTTTTGCATATGAGCACAGCTTCATACGTTTTTGTTATCTCATTGCACAACATGGAATGTGAAGCTTTATGGCTGAAGTACATGACACAGCTACGTGTGTGTGTGTTTGCACATGCAACTGGCTGTTAAAAAAACTTACGGATCACATGAAACATGACCAAGTTCATAAACTAATTTCTCCACTACAGCGCAACAACTCTAACCAAGATCATGAAAGCACAATATTTCCACTTCATCACAAAATTGGTTACGATGTTCATGATTTGAACTGTTTGGAGTTCAGGAACATGGTCACGTCCCACGTGAAACCAAACACATCCTTTTTATCAGAGGCGTTAATTAATGGCATGTTCTTAATAGATCTCAAGGCTCAAGCAAATAACTTTCTCTCATGTCCAAGCAAAGACTGAAAAGCTACAAACTAACTTATTTGGTACTTACTGAAAGTTCCCAGGTAAAGATCCTTGTTTCCCGCTACTCTGCCAATTCTGGCCTGCCATCTTCCATGTTGATGATGTCTGACCAAGCCAAATAGACGAAAATTTAGCCATAGAGAACAAAATCAACCGTTATCACGTGAGAGTTTAAAACCAAACAAAGCAAGTACTGCTTACCTTGTAACTCCACGATATATAGATGCTCCCCTTGAAAATCCGCTGCTCTTTCTATGTTGAGAAAATTAACGGGTCAACTCTCTCTCTCTCTCTCACCAAAAAAGAAAGGAAAAGAAAATGAAAAACGCTTACCTTCTAAGAGATGCTATGTATTCCAGCCTAGTCATGTTCCTCATTTCCTCTAGTTCCTTTTCATAGTTGCTGATCTGCAGTCACACAAGGTAATGTATAGGAACAGCATAGGAAACAAGCAACCATGAAATAAAATTATTAGTGAAATAGAGGCATACAGGAAAATTTGTTGTGGTGGTTGGCCCCCAGTACTTTAGAGCAGCCAAATCATAAGCCCTAGCTGCCTTTTCTTCTTTATCATAACCCCCTGCTCATTTCATTTTTCCAAATTGAAAAGGCAAAACAATTTCAGGATTTACAAGTATGAGCGAACACAAACACAAGTTTTTCAGGATTTAATAATAGTGAGAAACGAACATGTCGAATGGCATTTAGTAGCCATAGTGCAGTGGTGGCTTGTATATAATATACATATCATATCTGAATTCTTCAGTATGATACAGTTGAAAAAGTGGGCATAAATCTGCCCCAAAGATACAGCAGAAAGGATCATCACTAAAAGTCGCCCTCTTGCTACTGATCCAGTATAGAATGCAGTAACATAATCTCAGACAATGCCAAAAGTAGAATACGAAATCGCGACTAGACCTCTTTAGTTTATAATTTAGCATTGTTCTGCGTTTCGCAGTTTATTAACTTCAAGTTTACCAACATCACTCACCTAAATAAACTGCGAACTAGGAGGAAGGTTGCCGAGTTTCATTGGCCATATGCACAGATAAAATTAACAATCACATTAGTAACTGGTGTGGACACTAGTAATAAAGAAAGTTGCTCATAGATTTGTTTAAATGGTAAAGATTAATAAAAGCCAATGGGAAGATGATACCTTGCCTTCCCTTCCTGGTTTGGCCCTCCCTCCTACAACTGTTATCCCAAAGATGAGCTTCATACCTCCCTGTCCATCTATGCCTGCACCAATCATTCAAACAAAATGCATCGATCTTACTTTTTGCTCGTTCCACTAAAGAACATTCAAAGCAATAACATGCACCTATGGCTGGCTACCCTACAATAAAAACTATGATACAATCTCAATACCCATAAAAAAAATTCGAAAACATTTTCAGCTCATTTTCCAAGAAAAAAACGTATTACAAAGTCATGCCTCCAATGCTTCTCTAATGATAAAAAAAACAGGTTACAATATTATTCCACATCATCTCAAGAAATGAAGCGTGAAAGAGGAAGAACAATAAACAAGACAACTATTACACCAAACCAACTCAAAGATTCATCACCAACAGTAGAGCTTATCAAAAACATCAATGCGCACCTACACCCACTCAGTGTCTGCACAAAAGACGAACACCAGTGCAAGCTAAACCAAACTCCATGTCACGATATATATACATATTTTTTTTTTTCAAGCGATGAATCAACTGCCTGTTTAAAATTCTCAATAATTTCAACTAGTGAATAAACTACCTGGTTACTCCTCGGTATATTGACGTTCTTTGCCCAAAGGTATCTATAGCCTTCCTCGCTTCTGCTGTCTCACCGGATGAACTCCCAGCAGCGGTATCTCCTTCTCTATTTCCGGCAGCCACCATCACTGCCTGAGAGCTCGGTTGCGAGCTTCCTGCACCAACCGAAAGCGTCAGAGCCTGGAACTTCGGCAACCTGCCGGTGTGATTCCCATCCGAGCTTGAGGCCTGGTTCATCATCCACCCATCGATCACTGGAAACACGCCGGAGCTTGCATGAGGCACCAATTCAAAGCTTCCATTGTGATATCCCACTGGGTTTCCAGCCACCCTCCCGGCGCCAAGGAAATCCTCCAGTTTTGGGCTTTCGCCGGAGAAATCGCCAGCTGAGTCGACGACACTGATGCAATGAGGGCTTTCCTCAAATGACTGCAAGTTCCACTCTGCATGTCCCCTCAAGCTTAGAAAAATGACAAATATGATATTTCGAAAGGAAGAGATAAGAGAGAAGGACAAAAAAAAAGAGAAAGAATGAGGGAGAGAGGGAACATGTAAGGTGTTAATACTTGTTGGGAGAACAAACCTTGATTTGTAGTGGCAGAATGGATGATCTCAAGGGAGTTGTCTTGACTCTCTTGGGGGAGATTAAAGCACACATCAGGACCCTCGTGAGTTTGAAACCCTAAATAGGCGTTTTGGTGCTGCTGCTGTTGTGATGAAGGTTGTGGGCGGGAGGGGGAGAGGGAGAAACCCAACCAGCTGTTATTTATGGAGCCCATTGTAAAAGGTGAACAGGTGCTGGTGGTGGGGGATGATGGAGATGGGGAACCCACAGAAGGAAACAACACGCCCTGGCTGCAGGCTTATGCTGCAAAGAATGGAGTCAAGGTTTTGAGTTAGACCACCGTGAGAAATGGGCAGTGATGATCATGATAGCGCGTATACGAAAAGAAGGGTAAAAGATTAACGTTTTTATAGTCATTTAGGAAGCGGGTGCTCTCTCTCTCTCTCTCTCTCTCTCTCTCTCTATATATATATATATGTATATAAGGGTGCTCCCGGAGTACCTAGCTACTCTCAACTAATAAAAGTATTTTTAAATTTCCTAAACTTTTTTATGAACCCTATATATATATATATATATAACGGGAAAAATGTCAAACATGCATACGATGTTGATCTGCATGAATTAGCGGTCTTTCACTGCTGCTAATGTTCTGGTCAGAAAACTTCTTTTCGCAAACTGCTAAAAGGTGTTTTTCCCTTAAACGTGCGCCCACTGCTAATTGCGCAGGCGACCAATTAGCAGTGGACGAAAGTGTCGCCCAATATTAAGGGTTACTATATATATGCACCAAAACACATATCATCGAAGAGGTTGGCATCGAATGACGCTTGAACACGCGGCTAAGCACCGCTAAAAACAGTTTTTCTGCCCAACGCAAAAAACATTGCGCCACTGATGGCGCATGCGATTAGGGTGCAAAATGGTCAGATTTTTATTGGACGATTAAAGTGTTTAATGATATATATATATATATATATATATATGCATAGCCTTTTCTAACAGTCTAAGAGTACGATACATGATAAAGCCACCGAATGACCATAGCATAACAAATTTGTAAAATAAGAAGCATTTGATCGTCTACGAGGCCACCACCTGTTTCAGCCAATGCCGCAGAGGGAGAGAGGGGAGAGGGAGGGGGGTGAAATAATAAATGGGAGGGGACTGCTGACCGCATTCGTGGCTTTCTGCTGACACTACAACGTGCAGAGAGAGAGAGAGAGAGAGAGAGAGAGAGAGAGAGAGAGAGAGTCCATGGAATACAGATTTTTGTGGAAATATAATGATTTTCGTGGCTTTGATCTAGGTTTTCTGCTAAAACAGTAACGTGGTGTGAAGAGAGAGATTGTGCCGTACATTCTCTACATGTGAATGGTCCATCTATTTCCAGGGCCAAGGGAAATGTTGGGAATGGGAGGAATTGTCCCCTGCTTTTTTCCCCCCATACTTTAACGCATTCTCAGGAGCTACAGTACTGCTTTGAATAAATTTTTTTGTCCCGTGGACTCTCTCTAACTTGGGAATCCACCAATCCAAATGTGGATATGCAACTAATTAAGTTTGAACTAGGTATTTTCCATCATTTTTAAAATATGTGCCTTTTATTTTTAAACCTTGTAAAACCCATATGAAGTAATTGGATAATTCAAGGTTCAATTCCTACAAAATCAAGCATATAAAACTCATTTATATGATCAAGTTTCAAAGAACGATGAAAAATGTCCTAAAAGATAAGATGAAAAATGTCCTAAAAGATAAAATAGCATGTTTATATTGTGAATGTCTTGAATTCTGGACCTACTCCTGATAATAACCTGATTCGAAAATATTTTGGTGTATGGTGGTTTGTGGTGGTAGCAAAGTGATCGGGCCATTAGACCTAACATTGGAGCCAACCACAAACCTCACTAGAAGTGTCGGGATGGAGCACCGACGGTATGGACCTGTCGAGTTTCGTAATATTTATCATTGTACTGGATAGGGTTTTACACCTTTCATCTTATATATATAGCCACTTCCTTTTGAGAGTTGGGCATCAGAGTTTCAAGTGCATTGAGAATTAGGGTTTTGAGAGTTCTGTAACTCACTTTTGTATTTTCTTCAAATAATTCCAACCCCACAGAGTCGCCACTCTTCGGTGTGCACTAGGGGTGACACCCATGGGATATGATGCCTAGCAGCCTAGACCCATAGTGAAAAATCTAGTGAGATTTATGAAAATCTTGCGAAAATATCATGAGAAATTAACCTAAAGCTAAAAAAAGTAATTTTGTTGTGATATTTTCAATTTCTCATGAGTTTTTCGTCAAAAACAAAAAATGTCATATTTTAAACATGATATTTATGTTTTTATCAGCTATTTATCATGAAAAATGTGTGGTTTTATTTTTAAATATTTTTTGTACATTTTCTTATTTTTTTAAATTTTAAATTTATTTTTTGTTCTCAAGATTTTGATAGAAAAACATGAGATTTAAAAAAAAAAAATGATATTTTCGTGAGTTTTTTGGCTGCCAATATTTTGCCATTTTAAAATTTTGTCACTATGCCCTGCCCCATCCCACTGCACCAAACCCATTTGGGGGCATGCATTTTCTTCACATCTTGCTAGCAGATTTTGATTCTCTTTTTGCTCGTGGACATATGCCTGAGTGTCGAACCACATAAATTTTGTGTATTCAGTTGTTCTTTTCATCTTGTGGTTTGCTTCATTTTTATTATGGTTTGCAAACAGTTTATACAGCAGTTTATAGGATCCAATCACTTCATATATAGGAGTGTCAATGGGTCGGGTTTGACCTGGACCCGGCTCATAACAAACCCTATAGGGTCAGGATTTGGTGATAACAAAAAAAGGTCCTATTAAAATTTGGGTCAAACCCAAAGGGTCCGATTAATATATGGAGTCGGGTATGGTTTGTGACATTTCATACCAGACCCAGGCCTGACCTGAGTTCCGATTAAAACCTGTGTTTTTTTTAATGTAAAAAAGATAAAAAATATGATTTATCGGGTATGGATCGGGTCTGGTTCATGTAATTTCTTATAAAATCCAGGTATGATTTTTCTTGTGATCAACCCGTTTGGACCCGAGTCCAGTCTTGTTACCCACACCTCAAATTCAGATTCGTATTTGGCTCACCTGGGTATGAACCAGATCTGACCCGTTGACACCCGATGACCCAAATGCTGGTTCCCATAAAACCAAGAATGTTTATCACACCCATTCAGTCAGATTTTTTAAAAAGAGTACTAGAAAGCCCATGAAAGATTTTCTAGGGTTATATATATAAAAGAAAATGAGTGGCTTCTAAACAATTTTGTCTACTAAATGTGTTAAACACTTCAGATTATTAAGACATACTTATAGGTATTTTCTGCTTAACCTAAACCACTAATCTTTTATCATTATTTAATTATTTTTGTTATTTATGTCTTTATTAATTCTAGAAGTTGGGTCTCTATCCAATTTTGTGTTGCTTGGCCAGGTAGGTGATCTCTTGGTTTGGAAGGATAAACTGCGTTATTAGATCTCTCTTCTTTTTCACCGTATGTAATTGAAGATGTATCTTGTTGAATATCAATACATTCCTTAGGGGGCTAGTTCTCCAGCATTGTTATCATTAAGAAAAAAACATCATGCTTTAATTTGATGTGAAAATTAAACTTTTTAGTCGTCAAGTTTTAGTATGACACGAGCTGTTGATTTTAGTTGCTCTAAAAACGCATCTAAATATCAAAAGTACCACATTTAAACTATGTTTTATACTAAGGGGTTGTTTGTTTCACCTAATTTACACATGAAAATGAGGGTTTACGTATGAAACCCTCCATTTTTGTACGTAGGCTTAACAAACAAGCCAACTCTATTTTCCCGTGGGGGCACAATCATGGTGGGTATCTTTTCACGTTGACCATGCATTTACTACTTAAATCCATACACACCACGCTTTTCGCACATGGGATGCCTTTCCTATAGTCTTTTCTTATTGGTGGGAATGAAACAAACGACCCCCAAGTAAATTATATAAAATGCATTTGCAAGTTTAGACAACTTCACACATGCATATGTTTTTTTAAGCAGTTTTAGTTGGTTAAGGAGATAACACTATACTTTATATATATAAGAACTGAACATATTAAGCCCTATTTCTCGTTCTGCCCAATCTGCTTTATAGGTTTTAAGTGTTTTATGACAGATTTGAACCATTAAATGTGTTTAACATGATTGATTTAGTGGGAATCGACTGTTGGATCATGTTTTTTTGACAAAAGAAACATGATTTTATGTGCCAGGAAAAACTGGTACCTTCGTAACCATTGATTTTGGATCACCGGCAAACCTGTATACAGTTCAGATTCTGGCCATCCAAAATCTGGTTCCCACTAAACAAAACCTATAGATCACATGGATGGTGCAAGATGTGAGAAAAAATACTTAAAACCTGCCCAAAGAGATCTAAGGAAAAAGGGGGCCTAAGGAATACACGATCTACATCTAAAGGTGCATATATATATATATATATATATATATATATACTTCCAACTAGTAGAAACTTTGAATTTTGAAATTTGTTGAGGTTTTTTTGTTAATCAAACCTTATAGATATGATCTAAATGCATTTTAAGTAGAAAACAAGTTTTGTATCATGTGATTGTGATGTTTGTGTAGCTTTTTCAAGACCTTCAAAATTCAACGGTGCATAACTAAAAAAATATTTTTTTACGACAAAAAAACATGATCCAAGGCATGATTCCTATCAAATAAACTGTGTTGAACACATCTGTAAAGCCTGATTGAGAACATGCATCATAGATCTATGATTTCTACCAGGTGGGAGTAGGTACCCTTGGAACACCGTAGCATTATATATATATAGAGGGATAGAGAGAATTATGTATGAATGGCGTTTCTTAGGGACATTTTCTTTTCTTTTTTATTTTTTAAATCTAACCAGACAAATGTATTCTATGTGCTTGATTTTATAAAAATTTACTTTTGGACACATGAGCAGGTTTGTATGGAGTTCAAAAATCAAAAGCACAAAATTTTATAAATGTTCAAGGTTAAAAGAAGTATATTTTTCGTCAAAAAAAAGAGGATCGAAGTGTTATTTCCTAGCAAATTGACCATGCCAAATACATTGGTAGGGTCAGATTTGCAAATGAACTGGAAGTGTCCGATCTTTACGCAGTATATATATATATATATATATATATATATATATATATATATATATATATATATATATATATATATATATATATATATATATATATATATATATATATATATATATATATATACTGTATTGCAAAGTCATAGATGCAAGTTATATCCACTCAATATGAACTCATGGATAAATTAATTTGACACCCGCGGTTTGTTTGCCATGGATCACACTAGAACATAATACAGAACCTTTTCTTTTAATAAATAAAGTATATAAATCTCACTATATTGTATGTACAAACGACCGTAGCAAATATATGTGATCTATATAAATGTGTGCAGAAAGGGAGGGGTGGGGGGTGTTGTTCAAGTTGAGATTTTGGGCGCATTTAAGTGCCTCTGTATGTGATACTTAGGGATGGCAGTGGACCGGGGCAGGGGCGGGGGAGAAGGTCTCCACCCCCGCCACGTCTCAAAATCCAGACCTCTATCTCCACACGGGTTAGGATTTTAACCTCCATCCCCGTTTCATGTCCTCCATCCTCGGTCCAAATGGGGCGAGGCAAGGTGGGGATAGGGACCAGGGAAAGCGTAAGTCCATCTCCACCTTCATCCCTGCACGGGTTTTGATTTTTACCTTCATCCCCGCCTCCATACCCGTTTCATGTCCTCCATCCCCGGTCCAAAGGGGGCGAGGCGGGTAGGCCGCGTTTCTCCCCAATCCACTGCCATCCCTAGTGATACCAGCCAATCACATGACAGAACTGCGTGGGGCACAGCACAACAGATTGCAGGCCCATATAAAATGCTAGCATGTGATTGGAAGTGTCAAGTAACAGGGCAGTAAAGAGCTCCCTTGATCCCAGCTCGGTCTTGTTGGGGTGCATGTGAGTGTGAAAAGACTAAGCAAGCATGAGTGAGAGGGGCAGACTCGCTCATCCCAAGTGAACCAATTAGTCCATGTGGTCTGATCCTAGAAAGGGGCCATAAGAGAAACCTGGTTGAGCAGCCGAATGAGCACAAGGGTGCAAAGAATGAGTAAGTCATGAAATCTGTGGCAACAGGCCATTTTACGTCAAAGCTTACTGCATGAAGCAGCCTGATCTCTTCCCTGTGAAAGTTGGCTTGCCCGTATAAGTGGAGGCTTCAAGCTGATCAAATTTCTTAACAGAAGCCTTGTCTTTGAGTCGACTAAGCCATGCATGAATTGGTTTTGCAAAGTGAGTTTTTACCTCGACTTTTGATTGACCAACAATCTTATTTGAATTGCACCAATTTGACACCAGCTTCGACGCAAATTTAATTCTTATATATGTCATCTAAGCTTGACATTGTCAGCCCTATCATTTTCCAAGCATGAGAAGCAGTACCACGTCCATGCATATGCCTTCACATGTATCTATGTTATGATACATCCATGCTACTTTCATATGACTATACGATAATCAGCAGTATATGTTGATCTAAAATAGTTATAAAAAACGTGTTCATCATACATCCAAGTGTGCATATCTTGTTCGTGAATAAAAAACAATAGAATAAAAATCTCGAACAATAATAAGGATATAAAATATTAGTAAAAAATATATAAGAGAAATGAGAACCACGAGGCAACCATCAACGTTAACGTAACGCTACTGATTTCCGCTTCTAAAAGCACAAGAAAAATCTTTTGTTGCTTCCCTGACTCGATTAAAAAAAGAAAGCAAACGACTCACCACACGAAGATTTTCGGGACATCCCCACGTCAGATTTCCGCTGGAAATTCCGACGCTTCTCCGGAAAAGCCCCTCTCTCTATGCAGTTTGCACCACCGGCCAGGACCACGACGCTTGTCCCCAACGCCCTTTAGCAAAACAAATAAAACAAAAAAAAGAGAAAACGAAGGAATGCCAGTAGTTTGCCTCGTATGTTTTCTCAGATTTTATATGAAAATTTTTGTTGGCGTCTTTTGAACAGGGGACGCGCCCTTTCTGAGACGACGCTAATATTTATTTACTTTCTCAATAATATTTATTATTTATTTATAAATTTCTGCAGGGGTTTGTTAAAAAAAATATTTATTTTTTTCAGGTACAGAAAGAACCCTTGAAATGAAATGGATGCTCCTGTCTTGACTAAAAGGTCTATACTCATACGAAGGGAAGCGACGGGGTACCTCGATAAGGAACCTCTTAGAAGGATTGGGGATGGGGCGGGGCAGGGCAAGGCAAGGCGAGGATTGGGATGGGGGCGGGGCAGGGGAAAGCGTAAGTCCATCCCCGCACAAGTTTTGATTTTAACCTTCATCCCCGCCTCCATCCCCGGTTTAAATGGGGGCGAGGTGGGGCGGGGCCCCATTCCACCGCCATCCCTAAACCTCAACCACAACTGGCTTTGCTCCTACCGTTATGCTTTTGGTTGGTGCTGCTCCGAAGCCTCTGCCTGGTGGTGGTCAACTGTCTTCTACATACGCCTTTGCGTTTCCTATAGAAACGGATCCGCTGGTTGATGGGTACATAGCTGGCTTGATCTTTCCCACGATCATGCCTACCACCCTTTCTCTTGCTGGGTTTCGCTCATTTGGAGAGTCTCCTTTGAAGGATACTGCTCTCAATGTGCTGGATCTTCACCTCCATCCGCTGGGACTGGAGCTGGCTAAGGATATCTAACTAAGGACGTTGGTCCTGTATTGGCTGCGAAGGGTATTTTCCTTTAGGCTCCTATCCCTGGTATCGATCCCTAATTTCAGACTCTTCCATTCGATCACTAAACATTACCTATCACGATCTTGATCACGAAACGGAGAATATCTACCACGGACAGAAGACTATGAAGAAAGACATGCAGATAGCAGGTGCACAGCCAAAGCTTTTTAGTGTCTGTAGTGTAGGTGCCTTGTCAGGTGCTGCTGATCGAACTAATATACTAATGGTGGTTGTGCTGATACCTCTGCCTCTAGTTATTGATTTTCAACCAACTGACAATGCCTTGACTACTGGTGCATCCGGCTCTCGATCTAGTGCTACTGGTTTAACAACTGCTGTTGGTGGTGGTAGTGGTGCTTCAATAACATCGTCAATTGTATTACCAATATCAGCAACTAGATCGACTGCAGCTGTGGGTTGCCTCCTGTAGGAGCACTGGATTTGTACCTGAATATGGACATTCTGAGCTGGAAGTGAAGGTGGCTGAGAGCCCGAGTCTTACTGTGTGCTGCCTGTTGCAGCTCCATCTTTCGCAAGCACTTCCTTGTCTTCTGGCTCCTCAGACTCTTTTTCCCGGTATCCATCGGGTCTTGAAAAGAATGAAAGGTTTGTTAAGCAGGCTTAAAGAATTGGCTTTCTAACATTTCTAATGATATGACCCCCGAATCCTATTGAGACGTGAGGAATTGGGAAAAGTGTGGTAAATCACATTCACGTTAACTGTTCAGGTTACAAAAGATTAAATAGTAAAGAAAAATACTACTCAAATCGATCCCTTAAATGTAGGGATTCAAATAAAAAATGCTGTTACAATTCCTATTCTATTGTAACAGAATGGATTCATGTGAATCCTTGCAGGGCCCATGATCCTCTTTTGGATCTCCTGGATTGTTATCTTCAACACTCCCCCTCAAGATGGACTTTTGGGGATTAATGATTTCCATCTTGCACACTACTTGCATGAACTGATCACAGTCCTACAGCTTTTTTATTTTTACTGGGAATAAACTAAGTACATATAACTCCTTAGCTGTGATTTTTCTCTCACAAAATGATAATCTAATTCAGTATGTTTTATTCTTTCATGAAAAACAAGATTCGCTGTTATGTGCATCGCTGATTGATTGTGATCACAAAATATCTCAGCAGGTTTATTTTGTGAAATTCCCAAATCATTGAGTAAATATCTTAGCCACGTGATTTCGCATGTACCTGCGGACAAGACCCGATATTCCACTTCAACATATGACCATGAGATTGTGGTTTGCTTCTTTGTCTTCCATGAAATGGGTGATGCTCCCATGAAGGTGCAATACCCTGGATCTCCTAGTGAATGGACAACTTGCCCAGTTTGCATCCACATAGCAGGATAGATTCAAATCTCCCTCTAACTCAAGAAAAATTCCCTATCATGCTGTGTATTTCAAATATCTCACAAGTTTCATAGCTGCCTCCAAGTGTGGTTGTCTCGGTTCTTGTATAAACTGACTTAATATGTAAACCACATACATGATATGTGATCGCGTTATGGTCAAATATATGAGTCTACCAATGAGTCTTCTATAAGATGTTGGATTTTGGTAATAGATCCAATTTGTGATTTGGTTGCATAGGCGTTTCACTTGGTTTAGACCCTAGGAGACCAACTTCCTTTAATAATTCAAGTATATACTTCCTTTGATTAAAAAATATACATTTCTTTGATCGGGCCACTTCAATTATGAGAAAAAACTTTAATTTTTCAAGATCCTTGATATGGAAGGATCTATCTAAGAAGTCTTTCAACTTTCTTACCATTGCATCATCATTTCTGGTGATTATCATGTTGTCAACATATACGAGAACATATGTTCGCTTATCTTTTGATATTCGCAAAAACAATAAGTAATCTGCTAAAGATTGTTTAAAATTAGTTTTCTTTAAGACACTTAAAAATTTGGCAAACCACTCCATGGATGCCTGTTTCAATCCGCATAAGGATTTATTCAAACGTTATACTCGAGTCTTCCTCTCACGTGTGAAGCCAGGTGGCAATTTCATACATATTTCTTTATTAAGGTCACCGTGAAGAAAGACATTATTAATATCTAGCTGATGTAATGGCCAATTTGATTTTGCTGCAACTGAGAGAAGACATTCGCATGGTGACTAACTTTGCAACTAGAGCAAAGGTCTCATGTTGATCAAGGCCTTCTTGTTGTGTATACCCTTTTGCCACTAGCTGAGCCTTATATCGCTTGATGGTTTCATTTGATTGAAACTTAATTTTGAAAACCCATTTGGACCCGATAGGCTTCTTTTTGGGTGGTAGTTCAATAAGAGTCCATGTTTTATTTTGTTCAAGGGCTTGAATCTTGGCTGTCATGGTTGCTTACCACTTCTCATCTTTCAATGCCATTAGGTAGTCTCTTGGCTATTCATGAGAGGAAATTGAGACCAAAGAGTCTTTGTGGTTTTGGAAAATTGTGAAAACACAGAAAGTGAGAGAGAGGAAATAACAACCCTGTTGACGATAGAGGCAACATGTGGGAATAGAGTGCAACAAGTTCATATTGATAATCGTTCAAATATGTGGGTCATGATCTGATCCAATTTGAACGTCTAGGTTGGACCTTATTTTGGACGAGTTTAGGATGTACTGTTTGGTCCTCTTGATGAATTTTAGGTTGGATTTGTGGTTCATTTGGTTCATGAACCATCTCCCCTTCTTGATCATGGATGTTTGAAAGGGTGTGTTTTCACGAAATGGTTCACTCAAAATAGCAACGGGTACAACATGTTCGGCATTTTAAGAGAGCATTTCATATTTAAATGGAAAAATGTCCTCATAAAAAGTGATGTCTCTACTAACAAAAAGTAATTTTTGAACATCATGTGAAAAAAATTCTGATCCATTATTCGATCTAATGCTCTTCACTTGGGCATTGAAATGGGTTTTCACCATAGCGATAAAGGATTGTAATATTTGTTTGGTTTGCGATTTAAACCTCATTAAAAAAATCTAGGTGGCTCGGCTATGATCATCGACCATGGTGAGGAAATAGTGGGCTCTCGTATTTGAGAGAATAGAGTAACCACCCCAAATATCGAAGTGCACTAAATCAAAGGATTTTTGAGATCGACTTTCACTGTTGGGAAATTGTAATCTAGTATGCTTTGCTAGCAGACATATCTCACATAAATAATGTTTAAAAACAATTTAATCACATGTTTTAGACAAAGTTTTCAAATGATCAAAAGAAATATGGCCCAAACACCAATGCCATAAATCAAACTTATGTAGTTTAGTGGTGGTAGTAGCCACTATCTTATTCTCATCCAAATCTAAATAGTAGATACCTCCATGCACTCTACCCACTCCAATCGTCTCCATCGAACGAAGTCTTGAATGAGACAATAAGAAGGATAAAATGTTACAATACAATTTAGGAAACTAATAAGCTTACTAATAGAAATGAGGTTAAATTTGAATGAAGGAACACATGGGACATGATCTAATTGTATTTTTGAAGTCACAAGGACTTTTCTAATATGGGTGACCAGACTATACAATCCATTTGGGAGTTTAATGGGCTTTGATACTGATAGATCATTCATGAAAGAAAACATAGAGGGAATACAACATAGGTGATCAGTTGCTCTAGTATCAAGAATCCAAATTTGAGATTGATGAAAAGTAACGTTGACAAGGGATTACATACCACGTTTGCCATTGGAGATGTTTTACCTAATGACACAAGGGAGAGGAGTTGTGTATATTGCTCCAAAGTCAGCGGATGTGCAAGACTGAATGTCAAGCTTTCTTCCTTGTGAGTGGCATTTGCTTTGACTAGGTATCCATGTAACTCATATCATTTATCTTTTGTGACCCAGTTTACCTCAATGGCCACACTTTGGATGCTCTCTAAAGTTTTTGCCTATTCCCCGACCCTCTTTTATGGGTCAATTCACATGATCATCGAGCTGCAACAACATTGACTTCAAGGTTAGGAAGCACTTGAAGTTCTCTTTATCGTTCCTCTTGTAGGAATAAGTTGTAGGCCTTATATACAGTTGGCATGGGGTCCATGATAAGGACCTGGCTTCAAACAACTGCATAAGACTCGTTTAACCCCATTTAGAATTGTATTAACTTCTTTTATTGATACAACTTTGATAGATCCTTGTAAGCCCCATAAGTGCATGCAGAGAGAACAATATGTATTTCTAGCTCATCCTAGAGTACTTTAATCTTTGTGTAGTATGTAGTGATTGAATAATTTTCTTGATGAAGAGTCACAATGACACACTTGATTTGAAAAATGTGTGGTCCATTGGATTGAAAAAACCACTCCTTCAAATCATTCTACATGTCTGCCGCCATTTTGCCAAAGATCACACTTTTAGATAACTCTCATGAAAGAGAGTTCAATAGCCATAAAAGTACCATATTATTATATCTAGTCCATTCGACAAGCATGGGGCATGATGCATCTGACTTGATTAGAGATCCATCAATGAACCCCATCTTGTTTTTTGGTCGATAATGCTGTTGTGACTGCTCCACTCCAAAAGGTAAGCATGCTTGAGACAATAACCTAACTTGAATTGTTCGAGTGATGGAGGAAACACAAATTGTCATTCTGCACACCATTGATGGGTGTCATTCATATTTTTGCTTGATATCGTGATTGACTGGAGTGGATGCAGAGTAAAAAAAATGTAGAAGCGGATGAGAGTATAGGTCACACAGGCTTCAAGAATCCTCACTACTCTAATACCATATTGAGACATGAGGAGATGGGAAAGGTATGGTAAATCACATTCATATTAACTGTTTAGATTACAAAAGATTAAATAGTAAAGAAAAATACAACACAAGTTGATCCCTTAAATGTAGGGATTCAAATAAAAAATGTTATAATTCCTATTCTTTAGTAGCAGAATGGATTCACATGAATCCTTGCTAGGCCCATGATCCTCATTTGGATGTGCGCAATCTCCTGGATTGTTATCTTCAACAAATCCATCCTTGTGCTTTCATGAGAACCGACATTGGATTTCTTCCATTCAATAGTTGAGGAGACCGCAGACAAAGTAAATCGAGTGATTGGCCCAACTGACTTATTGGGCCAAATGAATGGTATACATTGTGACACCTATCCTCCATCTTTTTCTATGGGGTTAGGACCGATGATTAACCCCTCTTTTATTCTATCTTCACTTGCTTTATTGCCCTCTCCACCTTCTCTCACTACTTAAGGTCTCCACCCCACCTCCATTACAATTATCCATTTGACACTAATACTTCACCTACCTTCATTACCATATGAACATGAGTGACTTTGCTCCTCCCTATGAAGGAACCACTTTCGCTTGCATTTATAATTTTGACTTTATTGCAAGGGTTTTTGGTATTCGGAGATGGACCACTTTGATTAAGTGAGAGGGTGCATGTTTAGGTACAATTTTATCGGAGAAGGAGAATAATGGCTAAAAGAGGAGGTGGAAGCCAAGTTGTTGGAGTTCACCAGCTGTGCCAAAAATGCTCTGGCAACATGTTTCACATTCATAGTCGCTTGATGCCAATTTTGATCCAATTTTTGTTCTTTTATAAAATTTAAGAAGACATTTTTGTAGTTGTTGATTATGTTGTAGATTAGGAGGTATAATATTAGAAAGGTTGCTCTTTTGATGTTTAGAAAGACATAAACCCTAGGATGGATTTAGGTTTGATTTTCTTTTTGTGATTTTTATTGTGTGCTGATTATTAAAGTGGTTCATTGATTTGAAAACCTAGACGTTGAATGGTAGACTTTTTTAAAGTTTTCAACATGTAGAGGAAAAGAAACCATTAAATGAAACTGATTATTGCAAACCTTTGGGGATTGTATTAATGTGTTTCTAGTTGTTGAATTGGTTATACATTCTAAAGTATAATTTTCTAATTGTAAAATATTTGAAGCTTTGAGGCCATAGTGAAAGAATGCGAGAATGCGACTGATGTATCTTTTATTAATTTATATAGTAGTGTATTGTTCGAAATAAATTCTCCTCTTTTAATAGAAAATTATTTATAATTTGTTTCTATAGTTAAATAACTTATAAGTAGTTATCCTTCTTCATGTCCTAGTTCTCTTTTCTAATCAATTTTGTTTTTGAAAATTAGGTTGTCAAAGATAATTATTGCTATTATTTTTTATTGCTTATTTGACTATTATTTTATTATTTCATTGGTGTTTCTTGTATAATCAATCACTATGTTGCTAGATTCAAAATTAGATTTTGAACATATAAAATTTTGGACATTCCTTTAAAATGAAATAAAATAATCTTTGTTTATCTTAATTTGGTTTCGAGTTTGGTAGAATATACTTGTGTAATTCTTGGAAAATTTTTATATTGTGCACAATAGATTTTTTCTATTTTATATGGGTCACCGCATTTACTTTTTATGCTTTATGTTTCTTACAAATGCAATTTTTTGTGCTTTGTGTTGGTTCAGTGGTAAGGTTGAAGACGTGATCATCGCAAAATTTTCCCTCTCATGGTATTCTCTCTCTTCCTTTCTCTTTTCCTTTCCAACCTCTATTTTCTCCTTTTTGAAGGGAGAAAATAAAAAGAAAGAAAAGAAGATAGAAGAGGAAAAGAAGAGAAGAGAGAGAGAAACTCTTTTGCGGGGTCTCACTTGACCTTGATTTGAAAATATTTAGAAAATTACTCGCATCTATTTTGGAAATATTGCGGGAAAATTTGGGAGACGGGGCTCGCTCGTCGGTACGAGGTTCGACCGTTCCTGGCGCATTTACCAAAGGTAATCGAACCAAGGATCGAATTTATGCCTTTCGCTTTGCCTAAATATTATCTAAGAATTTATTCTAAATTTAAATGCACAAAGAGAATCATGCTTGTGCAATGTAAAGATGTATGCTCTTTTGAGAAAATTATTTAAAAAAAATTTCCAAGTGTTTCTGAGATGAACTTGATAATGGAGTGAAGAAGTGGTCAAATCTAACTTAGAACTTGAGATAGATCAGGAAAGATATTTGAAGTTCTAAGTCTTTGAAATAATCAGAGTTTGAAAAAATAAATCTTGACTTTGAGAAAGAAGGATTTGAAGCTGAGATAGAAGAAAAAGAAATAAAGTTTCAAAGTCAGAAATTGACTCTGAATTTGAATTTTGAACCTGGATGAGATTTGAAATGGAATTGAATTCTAGATTCGAAGTTTGATATCAGGATGGAATTTGGACTTGAGAAATTCAAATGGAATTTAAAATTAGAAATTGATTTAAGAAGTCCAGATGGGATCTGAAAGTGGAATTGGATTTGAAATCTGGAAATTAAGATAGAATTGGATTTGAAATCTGGAATTGGGAATGGAATTAAGTTCTAGAATCCTAAACGGAATTGGATCTGAGATCTGGAATCCTAAATAAAATTTGGATTTGAAGTCCGAAATCCAAAATGAAGTTGAATTCTAGAATCTTAAATGGAATTGAATCTGAAATCTAAGATCCAAAATGAAGTTGAATTCTGGAATCCTAAATGGATTTTGGATCTGAAGTCTAAGATCCAAGATGAAGTTGCATTTGAGAATCTGGATCCAAGTTGGGATTGGGTTCTAACTTTGGAATTGGAAAAGTCCAAAATGGGACTTTTGAAGATGGATCTGGGTTTTGAAAACCCAGATTGAATTTTTAACACTTAAGAAAAATAGAGTTTTGAGATTCAGAATCAATCTCAAAACTTTGATTTTGAATTTTGAGAGTCAAGACTCAATGAAATGATTTAAAGTTTGAGTTTTTGAAATGAGAAGATGAATCAGAAATTTCAAAGTTTTTAAATTGAACTTTGAAATTTAACTTTGAGACGTTTGATTTAAATTTTTGAAATTGAATCCTGAAAATGAATTTGGAATTTCAAAGTTGATTTAAATTTTGAAATTTGACTAGAATTAGAAATTGAATTTTGAACATACAAATGAATTTCAAAGTCAAATTGGACTTTAAATTTGAAGCTTGAATATGGAATTTAGAAAATGAATCAAGAATTTCAAAGTTAAATTGAACTTTGAATTTGATTGGAGTTTTGAATATAAAATAAATTTGAAACTTTAAAGTCAAACTGGACTTTGAGATCAGATTTTGAATCTTTGGAATGAGATAGAATTGATGAATTGAAATAGAAATTGAAGATATATTCAAGATCAGTTGGATTTTGAAAAGAAAGTTTTGAAAATATGATGCAATTCTATCCTAAATGATGAATGAATTAAAAAAATTTTGAAATTGGATTTGAAAAAACATATTTCATTCCTTAAACAAATGTAAATAAGATTGATGATATAATACATCCCTGACTATGGTCATTGAATGTATTATATAATAATCATATTTAAATTCAGGTGAAGAATAAAACATATTTTGGTGCTTTTATAGAGTTTAAAATGAAATTAACTCTCAATATATCCTGACTATGGCCATTGATATATATTTTAAGCTAATTGTAGATTAAACTCTAATAAAAGAAAAGAATATTTGAACATATGATGATTTTTGAAGAGGATCCAGTGTGGGTCCAGTGTTATTCCATAAAAGATGAAAATCCTAAGTCTTGTTCACATCCTGACTATGGCCATTGATGTAAATAATCAACTTAGGATTTAATCACCTTTTATTAGAATGGTGCACGTTCCATTCGTGTTCCCATTCGTGAAAAATAAAAGAGAGAAATGTCATGAAGCAAGCATTTCTAAAAGGTATACATGCTCATATAATCTAATCTAGTGAAAGGAATATAAAATTCTCACTATAATCTAGCTATTACATCATTTGATAGTATTGAAATTACATCAACCGTCAAAAGGTGGGAAGATAACACTCTTTATATATCTCCTGCAAAAAAGATAGAGTTAGCACGAAGCCAAATATCAACATGGAAGAAGATTTGAAGGATTGAGCTGGAACTTAAGATGGGCATATAGTATGCCAAGTGAAAGTAAGTATAGAATATATATGTATATATATATATATATATATTATACTAAACGAACCTGTATGTATATCTAGATATGCTTATTTATACTAAAATGAGGCAATGTATATATATATATATATATATATATATATATATATATATATATATATATATATATATATATATATTTAAATGAAATGCCCACGAGGATACATGAGTGATACCCATACTGAAATAGAAACTGAAATTATTCTGAAGGATGTATTGACATGAGGATGAAAAGGTAGAAAATCTATATATATGCTATGGTAGTCATGATAACAGGTATACAAAATGCAGTAAAATGTAATGAATAGCAATTGGTAGGGCATAGAGAGTGGATTCCTCACAAATATTCATGCTGATGTGATGAGGTCTTAATAATTTTCTACATTGTGAAATGCAGGAAAGTTATGACAGAATGTAGAAGGTAAATGCTGGAGTGGGGAAGTGCAAGGAACAACTGGCAGGTTGGTAGTGTACAACAGCAAGACCGGGCGAAATAACCACTACCAATGGGGCTGTAATAGTAGAGGAAAGGGGGAAAATGTGGTGTGGGTGTGAATGAAGCATAAGTGCTTGGCAATGTTCTTCTTCTATCTCTAATCTAATAAAACAGTAAATGCATATATATATATATATATATATATATTCATAATATGTAAATGCATGTATACATGATAGAATAGTGACACATATGAAGATTTGCATATGTTTTTGCAAGAAGCAAATGCAAATAGATATACCGAAAAAGATATAAATCAACAAAGAAAATTTCAATAGAAATAGCCTCTTATGATTTGTAAATCCAGATGAGATGATCTCACCTTTTGGTGATTCAAGCTGTGATTTGAGTGACCAAATTCTGGTACGGTGCTTAGGCCCGGTACAGATCCTTCAAAAATGAGCAGTTCTAAGATTCAGTTTCAGCAATTTCAACACATCATCTCAGGAGGCCAGCACCATTACTCAGTGAACTGGTTGCTAACCATATGTATTGTACATCTACATTAATGACAACCATGGACTAGTGTTGGGCTATGAACAACAAAGGAATTGCCAACTTAAGATCATCCTTGGGCAATAATGCAGTTTTTAGCCTATTTGTTGAATTAATGAGTTAATACCAGATTCAGTATCAAGACTTTTAGAAAATTCATACGATGCAGAAGTGCCAATATTTTTTTTTTATCAGAAGACAATTCCTTGAGGGTATTGAAACTACACTTACAAAGAGCTATTTTTTTTTATTCCTGTCCACAACAGAATAGTTGAAGGTAGAGAACCCTTTCCTGCAAAATGTGTCTGATAGGAGTATGATAGACAAGTCAACCGTGTATCCAATGCTCAAACAGAGCATCGAAACACAGGATTGCAGCTTTCCATCAAATGTTGATGACAAAATAAAGGGAGCTTAACCCATTTCCACAATCACAACGTAGTAAAACATACTGAGTAAAAATGGCGACAGTCAAGTTAGCAAGACAAAATAATGCAGAGGAAAAAAAAATAGATCAAATCAATGTCGATATTAAGTGAAAAATGCTCTTACTATATACAAATGGCATTGTTATCGAGATTCTAATGCAAATGGAAATGTTTCTGAAGATGAAATCCAAAAGAAAAGATCCCGATTCTGGATTGCATTCTAATATGAATGAAATGTTGGGTTGCATATAATTTTGAAAATCAGATGCCCCTGAAGACACACAGATGAAATGTATCGCAGGGAGGGATTTAGTAGATACTAACATGATGCTAAAAAAAAAACTGCTAATGTCGTGTAAGTGATGCTGATGCATAATAAAAAAAAATAGGGAACTCTTTATAAACTGGAAATCACAACAAATATGAGAAATGGAATAAAAAGAAAAGAAAAGAAGGAAGAAACGTTGCTAGATGCATAATATGAAATCTGCAGGGGAATCGATGGATGTTGCTGAACATGAGAAGCATGGACGATCAAGTGCAGATGGAGATAGATTAGTGGCAGTGCATAATGTGATCTGTGTATATAACCATCCGATGACCATTCCATGGAATGATCATGAAAATTGCAAGCAATCACTGATAAGTGTTATACATGATGTAAGCAACGATGTTATGGACAGGAAATCAACAAAAGGAAAATCAAAACATGGAGGAAGATGAACCCCCATGGTAACCTGAAGGATGATAAATACAGACACATGAAATGAAAATTTTACAGAATCAAGATATGCCGTGATGATGTAAATGAGATACAAATGAACCACCCAATCACATGATGTGGGTTTATCGATCCATTATGCAGAATATTCATGTGATGATTGAAAATGAGGAGATGGTATACGAATTATCTCATTGATATGCAGAATAATGCACAATGGACAGGGTTGATATGACGATGCATGAAACGAAAAAAAAATGGACTATAATATGCAAAGCATAAAAAATTACAGGGAGAATGAAATGAGAAAAAAAAAAACAGGGAATGTAATGTAACAATATGATGATTAATAGGAAAGGGCACTATTGATGCTACTATGGAAGATGTGGGTAAATCATATCTAAACATTCTTTAGACAAAATCAAGAAGGATCTCCTGAATAATTTACTCAGAGATCTGATGATGCAGCGATCATATCCTGACCCAAAGATATCACCATAATACAAATAATCTAAATTAAAAGAAAAATTCGCAGGGGATTGATAGGAGAATCAAGATCAATATGACAATCAATATAAATGGGCAATCAAAACAGAAATTCGAGAATCATAGCATTTTTTTTTGAGAAGAAGAAAGAAAAAATGTTGGAATGATTCATTCCTTCGCTGTAGCACTGGGATGTGTTGAAGTTGCTATAAGCAACTCAACACTGTCTATAGTGCGTTAATGGAGACCGAAAACAGGGAAGATCAAAGGGAAATAAAAAAAACTACAAGAGGAAAGAACACTTACTTGACTTGAAAGGGGGAATCAGGGCTCCTTCTGTTGCTTAAGGGAGACACCAGAGGAATGTAGAAAATGAAAAGGGGAAGAAGAAGACGAGCGTGAAAGATGAGAGGAAGAGGGGTGATGCCGGATGGTTGCCTAAGCCAGGAGAGGTAGGAGATGGATGGATGTTTCGAGAGGGTGGATGAAGTGGAGAATGGATGGGAATATGTGGGAATATGCAATGGAAGGGTGATGCTGGATGAGATTATTGACCCCCCTGAGGGTCGATTTTATAAGAGGTGGCCGTTAGGCCCCTCTCAGATCGGGTCCCCCATTTTTCATCAATTTTTCTAAAAGGAGGCCTTAAAAAGATTTTTTTTCTAAAAAGTGCTTTCAAAACTCGATTTTCAAAAAGGTGCTTTTAAAAGGCCATTTTTGTGTTTTCTTTTTCGATTTTCTTATTTTTTTGTTCTTTTCTTGAAATTTTCTATTTTTTTTGTATTTTTAAAAACAAAAATTCTAAAGCTATGGGATTTCTAAAAAGTTTTCAAATATTTACAAAAGAAGGCTTTTTGAAAGTTTGATGTTATCTTTTGGAATTTTCTTTAGAAAATGAGTTTGGATCCGAATTTTGAAGAAATATTCAAGGTTTAAACCTCGAACCGAGGAATATAGAGTCTCGAATCCAAATGGACACTGGATCAACTATCTGAGCATTTTAGAATTTATTTTTGGTATTTTTGTAAAATTTAATATGAAAATTAGATAGTGAAGCTCAGATTTGGATTTTAACACTAGATCTGGGTCCGAGATCGAGTCAGATATGTAAAATGAATTTAATTTCGGTAAAATCTGAGAAATAAACTGGAATTTAGATTTAAGACTGACTCAATTACTCAGAAAATGGGATCAGGGGCAAAAAGGGAATATTTATAAGATTTTGAAAATTTTGGGGTGTTCACAGAAGACTTTACAAAGTATTTGGGTGACACAAAACACAAAAAATCACAAATAGATGCAACAATTTTCTATGTAAAACTCAAACAAAGAAAATTGTTATGAGTGTAGCAATTGTTTTTCTAAAACCCAAAATGCAGAACAAATACTACACAACAACAATTTTCTTTATTTTGTACATCTTGAGTCCCAATAATTAGATATACTTTGGTGTTGGTTACTTTAAGTCATTTTGTACCCATTATGTTCATTATTGTGACAATTCTCTTTCTTCATGTGTTCAATGAAATGATTTTCTATGCTTTGTATATCACCCACAAATGATTTTCTATATTTCTGTGGGTTGTGCATAGTGATTTTGACCATGTGTGATGGCCAACAATGATTTACTATGATTCATGTTGTTTGAGTTCAATGTAATTTTGGATCACATACAACCATTTGGTTTTATATTTTCAAAATTTTGCATCTTTAATTTTGTTTTGAAAGTTATCTATGCAAGAATAACCAAAAAAGATGATGATTTCTATGCAGACATGTTTTGGCAATTGACTGATACATAAACTATCGAGGAAGAAATTAATATTGTACAATTACAATTATGTAAGTTGTTTATATAGAGACAAGAAAAGAAGAATATAACATTGTACATACACAATATTTGATTTGCAGTGCAATTTTTTTTTGAAGTTTTGGATCAGAACTTTCAAAGGTTTTGAATTTAAAATATTGTTAAACATTTTAAGGTTTTTTGTATATACGCAACTAATACAATCGAAAGAATTTATAAATGTGTTAGTTTAAACATGACAATGAGTTTGTGATAGTGATAGATAAGAGAAAAATTTCAAACAACCTTCTTTGTGTATTTTGTTGATAATTTATTGTAGGCAGCTATGAAACTGCGAAAGATGTAAGCACAATATATAAACTAGCTATATGTTAATTATTTTTTCATAACAAACAATATAGATTTTTTTGCAATGTACATTTGAATATGTTGAGTCCCAATATGGGAAAACACCCAAGAAAGGGGTGGTGGTGGTGGGGGTGGGGGTGGGGGTGGGGGGGAGGGATGAATTGAGTGATTTTTTATCAATTCACACTAAAAGAAATAAAGAGAGGTAAGGAGAAAGAGATAAAGCACATTACTAAATGTATAGAGGTCCAGCCAACCCCGAGCTACATCATCTTAGCCACACTCAATCCACTAAAATGACTAGCTTAACAGTGCTAGTAACCAATACAACAGTTTCATAGCCCTTGTGAAACAAAAATGTGAGTTTTTCAGCTCATTGTAACTCAACCCTAGAGCTACAAATACAAAATTTGATTGATACAAATCACTCTTCTCATAATATAAGTTCACAATATAATGATAAACAAGAGTGAGTGAAAACCAAAACAAAATTTCTAAAATATTTCCAACACAAGTAGATAATATCAAAGTAGTTTGTTATTAGAGAGTGTTGAAGCCTTTGAAAGCTTGAATATTTGATGTACTTCAGATTGATTTGATTTTCCACTACTTTAATGCAGTTCAACATCATTAATTTATGGTTGAGGATGAGAAATAGCTGTTGGATAGACGTAGAGACGTAAAACACCTTTTTGCAATGGCTAGAAGTTCATTAAATTCTACTCATTATAGTATGGAGTCGACTCTTCAATCATTGGGGTCGACTCTTCTTCCTCGAGAGTTGACTCATGCTTTATAAGGGTCAACCCTTCTTATTTGAGAGTTGACTCTTACTTAAAAGGGGTTGACTCTTGCTTCATAGGAGTAGACTCTTGGTTGCATAGTCATAATGTTTACATTCTGTTCTTCAAGAGTTGACTCTTCTTCCTAAGAGTCGACTCTTGCTCTATAAGGGTTGACTCATGCTTACACAGGAGCCATGTTTTCACTTAGTTCTTTTAGGGTAGACTTGGATGCTCTTCAGGGGACGATTATGCTACCCAAGAAACAACTCAAAAGTGTAGGGGGTCGACTCTTAGAGTGTTCAAAATGAAGTATGCTCATATCTTTTCTTGGGTAGACTCATACCAACATGAGACTTTAAGGGTTGACTCTTCAATATTAGGAACATGTATCTTTGCCAAATTTACTCCAACCTTTTTTAAATTTCTCCATCGATTATAAGTAACCTTTTAACATATTTTGGGGCATTTTTAACTATATTTTAAACTTTATAAATAATACGAATAAGATCAAATCTCTGCATACTTAATTTTTAAATATTAGCCCTTGGGGGTCGACTCTTAACACGTCATTTCTTGGGTCGACTCATACAAATACGAGACTTTTCAAGGATTGACTCTTCAGCATTAGGAAGATGTATCTTTGCCAAATATACTTCAAACTTTTCAAAATTCTCCATTGATTATAAGTAGCCTTTTAACACATTTTATTGTATTTTTAACTATATTTTAAACTTTATAAATAATAAAATAAGATCAAATCTCTGCATAAATTTTAAATATTAGCACTTGGAGAGTTTTGTAATCACCAACATCAATCAATGAGCTCAACAATCTCTCCCTTTTTTATGATGACAAAACTTTCCAAAAATAATGTAAGAAATTGATATGCATGTGTAGGAAGGTGATAACCCAACAAGATATACAATATCATTAGGTTTGTACAAATTGAATTCAAATGCTTTTGAACATAGTTAGATATAAGCAATCATTATCATTTTCGCATTCTACTCATACTATTCATTCTCATTTTTTACATTATACTCATATTCTCCTCCTTTTTGACATCATAAAAAAGGGTGCCATCCTCACATTGTAATTATAGTCACATAAGATATTATAAGCCAATCATAAGCAAATGATGTAAATAAGACATTGTAAGCCAAAAGACCATGCATCACGGATATATTTCCAAATCGTTCACAAAATACATGGTCATGAGTACAAATAAGTGAGTACATGTCAACAAACCATAATATATGTCAGACCATGGAAAGAACTTTTTAGGATATGATAAGGCCAAAAATGGTCCTAATCTTGACATGATAGATAAGAGACTCCAAGGATGAGGCCTTCTAGATGGTAGAAAAGAAGTCCCAACAAATGAAAATAACATAGAATCTACTGATGCTGCTGGTACTGAGATGTCCTCTAAATCCTCAAGTAAACAAGCTATCCTTTGAGGTCTACGAGGCTGCTCCTAACCACTTATTGGAATCCTCTCATGTGACTCTCTAGATCAGAGATATGACCACACTACTCAACTAACCGTTGTCGCATTTTAGAATAATCGGTTTGGATGTCAGTCAACTCAATTATAATCTCAGTCCTCACAATGCAAATCTCATCAAGTACCTTTTGTTGGAACTAATCTCATTGACTCTGTAAAACAAACATGTTCTCTTTTTGAGTCAGTGCTGACCTAGAAGACGCTGGTCTAGTCATAGATGCTAGAGTATGAGGTGCATTTGAAGTAGGCAATTCATCCTCTGTCCCAATTGGTTTATCCTCTCCCTCAATAGATGTTGAGGTTCTTCTCTCCATTAAGGTCCAGTGATTGTCTTGCCAAATGTATCCCATTCTATGCATAGTTTGATTATCGTATATATCTTCGACCACCAAGCATTTAGCTTTCTCTCTTTTGAGGTTCATATCATAATGCATCAAGAGTCTTGTAATGATTGAGCCATAGAGAATAGGTCCCTTAGATTCCAATGACTTAATCATATGCTATAAGATAGATTCAAGAAGGTTCAATGGATGTCCCCTAATGATGCAATAAAGAAACATAAGCTAAAGAGTGGACACACTGTTAAATTTTCTACTAATGGGCAAAATAGAGACTATAATGTAATGGATCAGATGGTATTCCACCCTAAACTTAGGGGTGCTTAAGGTTTCTTCTCTTAAAATTGATGGGTTATTAGAAATAAGCTTCACCTCAAAATCATCCATACTATCGTTCTCCTCATTAGGCAAATGCAAAACTTGGCTCAAAATATATCTATTTACAACTATTTCTTTGCCTTTTGCAAATATAGAAATTAACACCAAAATCACATAATTGATGCATAAGCTATACCATTTGAGTACAACAACTATCGAGGGCAACATATTCGGCATCAACGGTAGATAACACTACACAATGTTGTTTCTTAGAGGACCAAGAGATTAAACACCCACAAAAAAATTGACATGTTTCACTTGTGCTCTTTCTATCTATTTTGAATGGTAGTGATGTAAGAGATCCACAATGATTTTTGCATCACTAGGGAGCAATAACTTCTCTTTATAGAAGATCAAGTCTTATTTCAGTTGGTGATGTGGTCAGCTACTCAAATCATCCTTGAAATCCTTCATAACTTTTGAATTGACTCACTCTCATATTGCACCCTACACACTTTCCCCCATATTTTGTAAGTCACAACTGAAAAAATGTTGAGTCTTGCTTTATAAGTTTTGAAAGCTTCTTACGACCCATCCCTCACACCTCTCTTAGGTGTATGATCCTTAAGGAAAACTTTTTCTCTCACGAGTTTGAAGCACATTTTTATTTGACTAAAATTTCATTGAACCTTGCCCAAAGTCTGTAACAAACTCATCCCAAAGACTATGTACACCCCTTTCATGGGCAGGATATAGACGTCCACTAAGAACTTGGATCCTTGGAGATCCAACTCCGTGTCTAATCTAACATACGAACACTTGAAGTGGATTTGGCTCCCACCATGACATTGAACCTTGGTTAATCTTTGGTGGAACAACTTAGGGTTTACATAAGATATTCTCTTACAAAATTATAGGTTGATCCTGTGTTGATCAAGACCTCAACACCTTCGTTGTTCCAACGTTCTCTAACTCACATAGAGTTTGGGACAGATACATCGGCCAAGGCATGGTATGAGATCTCATGGTCTTGCTCGATTTCACCCGCTGCATCATCTGTCTCTTGTTCGCTTTCTTTCTTGACCATGGACATTTTTAGGGTCTTAAACTCATGACCCGATGTCTACTTATTATCACAGTTATAGCAAAGGCCCTTGCTCCTACGATATGCCATTTGAGCCTTAGAACTAAACTTGATTCGGACATTGAGACCCAATTTAGATTTGGGTTTAACATTTCTAGCCAGTTTTTGGTTACCATAACTATTGAGGGAGTAAGTTGGGCCTCTTCACATTGGCTAATTTCTTCAATCGTGATTTGATCACTCGTGCTTTGACATAACACTCTTCAAGGGTTTGCAGGTCTAAGGCTATTAATTCGACATGTATTTCATCTCAGAGTCCACCCATGAAAGCTCCTAGCAAAGCGATCTCAGACCAATCACCATGAATGATGCAAAGATCCTCAATATTCGTTTGATACTCCCGAACCAACCCCTTTCGCACGAAATTCTTTATCTCTATGTTGTGGTTGACGTAGGGAGATAATCTGAATTACTTGAGCACTTGCTGCTCAAACTCATACCAAGTCAGGGTTCTGTGACGTTGTTCGTATCAACGGTACCAATGAATAGCCTGACTATCGAGGTGAGCTACTGTACACCCTAGTCTATTTTCCATTAACATGTCTTAAGTTACAAAGTATTGATTAGATTTATACAACCATTCATGGGAGAAAAACTTTTTCAAAAATATAGAGAAAGAAATTTTGATTGGTCATGGGAGAGAGAGGCGCCCGAAGAATTGCACATCCTTGAATTTCCAAAAATGCAATTTTGTAACTCGTCCTCCTCTCGATCTTCATGCTCATCTTCATGGCCTTCGCCACTACCATCTCTAAACTAGAAATGGTTTTGCATTTGCAAGATGGTAAAGACTTGGTGCATATGATCTAGAAGGGCTTCGACTTCAACATTGAGATTAGTTACGATAGTTTTGACATCACTGATCCTTGTGTATGATTCTTTGATGAACTTAAAGTTTATCTCTCGAGGATTCTCGTTACCCTTCTTAGGAGGCATGAGGGTAAAACAGTTTTGGTCTGATACCACGTTTAGATGGAGTTCAGAATAGATCTAAACAAGGTAAACAAAAAATAAGTTTAGTTGGGGTATGATTGGTTTTACTAAAAATTTTGGTTCTCCTAAATGGCTAGGCATAAAAATCACAAATTTTCAGGACGAGACATGTTTGGAAATGTTTATTTAAAATTTGAGGGTCTAACTCCATGAGGTTTGGGTCTCATGAGGTTGGAAATAGGAAAACAGAAATCAAGATAGGATGGGGTTTCAGGTTTGGCGGGGTTCAGAGTTTAGGATTGATTTTTGGCAGAGCGACAAAGGACACGTAAAAGGAATCTTTGGATTCGGGTCCACCTATGCTGATCCGCTCTCCCACATTCTCCGCTCCATGCTTCGATCTGCCCAAAGCTGATTTGGGTTGGTTCTCTTCTTGCTCCAGTCCATCTAAAGCCGATACAGATCCGGTTTCAAATGGGTCTGTATCATCAATCTATCCAGGGCACATCACCGAAAAAGAAAGGTGTGGTCCTGAAACTCACTTGCGTGTATGCAAAATATGCATTGGTTAACGATGAAAATCTCTGACTGATGGAGTCGATCTTGGGTCAATAAATGATTAAAGCATGAAAAATAAACATAACAGCAACTCATTGATGAGAATCTTTAATGCTAACAAGTGTGGACCCCGACATTCCCCTCCATGTGAAAATCCTTTCACACTTTTCTTCTTGGCAAAGAATTTTCGTGAGAAAACTAGCATGACATGGATTTTTAGCTTCCACTTGTTTCAAATAGTTTTCATGGCAAAGAGCTGGCATCTCTGTCCCTCTCTTTTTTTACAATGGGTGAAACAACATCCAAGTATCATGGTGGTGCGGAAGTGCCGTGTTGCCTTAAGTGGGCCTTACGTCTTTCTACCTCTTTTCTCTTTTCATAAGAAAAGTATTTCATACCTCCTCTCATACAGAAGAACTTTCACGGAAGGACCATCTATGCTGGTAGGACCTTTGAGATGATTATGTCATTTCTCATGAAAGGGGTTCATTTTCTTGAGAATAAAACAAAGAACAGAAAAACATGCCCTTAAATGGGAAATAGTGTTCCTATCAAGGTATGTAGCAATCATGGTACTTGATTATACCCCTAAAGCCGGAAGCAGATCAGGTCATGCTGAACATGAGCGTTTTTAGTCATGCCGACATTGTGGCCATCCGCTTTGCATTTTAAAAAGCTCAAAAGTCAACAAAACCACGTGGCATTCATCCAAAATGCAAACAGACGGCCACGATGTCGGCATGAGCAAAAACGCTCATGTTCAGCATGACCTGATCTGCTTCCCTTAAATGCCCATTTGGATGACGCTTAAAAACTGGTTAGAAACTATGCTTTAGGCCTCAACTAGGTTTTCACCTCCAAAACCCAGTTTTAGAAATGTTTGAAAGACATTTTCAAAAGTAGGTTGGAAAGCAAACCTAATCCAAAACCAAGTTAAAAAAAAAAACTTGGTAGGGCTTTTTTCACCCTCAAACTTGGTTGATTGTAGCCCTCCTTTCTCCACCCCTAATGTCATCCCTCATTTCTCCTCCTCTTTCCACCACCACAATCCTATAAACCAAACCGACCATTTTGAGTAGGAAATGGTTGGCCCAATGCTATTAAGGGTGTCAATGGGTCGGGTTTGGTTTGGACTCAGGTGGTACCAGAACTGGACCCCGTTTTTGGGTATAGTATCGGGTCTGGACCTAAATCTAATCGGGTCCACTATAAGAAAAACCAAACCAGGACCCAATAAGAACTACATGAACCAGACCCGGGCCATACTTGGTAAAACCATAATTTTTTATCATTTTTACATTGAAAATTTGCGGGTCTTAATTGGAACTCGGGTTGGGTCTGGATCTGGTATAGATTTTCACAAACTATATCTGGTTCATGTATTAATCGGACCTTCGGGTCCGGACCCAGGTCTTAATCGGGTCTTATTATTTATCAACATATGCAGCCGATTTGGCCACTTTTCAGCCAGCCATCGGCCATAAAATGGCTGAACTAGTGCCACTTAGCCCGGGCAGCCATTTTCTGGCCAGTGGCTAGCCAGAAAGTGTCCATCTATTTTTCAATGTTTTTATTATTATTTTTTAGTTTTTAGCATTTCTGACCAGACACTGGCTGGAAAATGGTCAGTCTTGCGACTTTTAGCCAGGCGGCACTAGCCAGGCCGTTTTCCAACCTGTGACTGGCTGAAAAATGGCTAGTCTATTTTTTATTTCATTTTTAGTTTTTTACTTTTTAGCATTTTCGCTCATTTTCCGGTTAGCAACAACAGAAAAAATGGCCTGGCTGGTACCTCATGTCTAGGGCAGCACCAACCTGGCCATTTTGTGGTATAAAAGTTATACCCAAACCTTACCCAATCTAATTCGGTTCTTGGTTTTTGTTCAGGGTTGGATACAACTACAAATTGGGGACCATATATGTTAACAGGTTCAAGTATAATTAGATCAAGTCCTCAATAGATCCATTCTTTAATCAGGTCTGAGAATCAAATCCAGATCCTACCCGTTTTGATTTGGGGACAGGTTCGGGTCTGGATACGACTGAAAAAATTTAGACCCCATATGGGTTAACGGGTTCAGGTATGATCAATATGAGCCTTAATGAGGTTTAGGTTTGAGCTTCAGTCTCGATATGAAATAGAGAGATTCGTTTTTGGGGAAGCAAATGAGACAATAAGCTTTCGGGGAATCTAAATGACAAAGATTTCCTTCTCTAATATAATTTCTAAAATTCAAAACTTTAAAAAACGGGTTCAGGATCTAGTTGGTTGGGTTTTGACGGGTTTGGGCCGGGTCTCTCGGGTATGAAACAGGCTCAGGTTTGGGTTTGTTCAAGAATAAAATGGGTTCAGCTATATAATCAAGTCGAGTTCGGTTTAAATTATGTGGAATCATTTGCGTCGGATATAAAATATAGGCCGTGTCCAAACGGGTTCGGGGTCGTCATTCACAATATCCATGGTCTGACCTGTTTTCATTATCTGCATATTTTAGACCCGACCCGAACCCATATGGGTTTACTAAAATCGGGTCGGGTCTGGTATAATCGGTTCGGGATGTCAGGTCAGATTGGGTACGCCTGATCCAGTTACACCCCTACACGTCTGGGTCAGATTAAGATCATCCCGGGTTGGGTCCTGGCTAGAATCAGGTGCTAACCAACCCGTATATATATTTTCACTTCGAAACTAATAGTATTTATCTACCTTGACCTGCTTCAGCATTGCAAATGCCCATGTCAGACCTGGACCCTTGACTCTTATCATGAGATCCATGTTCGATTTGTACATAAAATGGGGGCCACATTTAAAATTCAAACCGTCTCAAACATGAACCGACCCATATCCAATGTAATTGCATTCCTAAAAGTTTTGAAGGGTTCTAGACACGTAGGGACGAAAATAGGTCGGATCTCTAACCTGGGTCCTAACTGGATCCAAGTGATACAATTGGATCTGGAGAGTGTGTGACCAGGTCAGATTAATATATGGTCAGAGTATTTGGGTCAGTTGGAATAGGGCCTGAACCAGCCCGCTTTACCTTTTCCATATATAGGCAAATTTCAGCCGTTATGGATATTTCCAGTGCCAGTGAATCTTAGAGCTACCGGGATCTGTACGATCTGAGTTGGATACAGATACAAATTCAGATCCATTATTCAGAAATCGGATACAGTATATATATATATATATATATATATATATATATATATATATATATATATATATATATATATATATATATATATATATATATATATATATATATATATATATATAAACTAAAGAAATCACACACCCGGCATGAAGACCTGATTGCGCTGGCTCAGCCAAATCTAGCCTCCTTGTGCCAGCAGCATATAACTCCAAGACTAAGACCCCTGCCCCAAGGGCTTATGCTAAGCATTGACTTGCGCTAAGGGACGAAGGGACGACGCCCATGATAATCGAACCTTGGATGCCCATCTAGTAGCCAAGGCCCCACCCCACTACGCCAACTACCCCTCAGGGGCAACGGATGCAGTTTCTGCTGCCTGACCTCTTCCCATACCAAATTTGGTGAGCCCACAGGTAGAGATAGCAGTGGACCCGGGAAAACGGGCCCCACCCCACCTCGGCTCGTTTGGACTGAGGATGGAGGACATGAAACAGGGATGAAGGTTAAAATCAAAATTCATGCGGGGGATAAACTTATGCGTTCCCCCGCCCCAATCCCGATCTTCACCTTGCCCTGTCCCACCTCGCCTGGTCTAGTCTCATTTAGACCAGGGATGAAAGACATGAAATGGGGATGGAATCAGGGATGAAGGTTAAAATCCAAACCAGTGCGAAAATGGAGGTTCAGATTTTGAGACAGGGTGAGAGTGAAGACCTTGTTCCCTGACCCGATCCACTGCCATTCCTACCCACAGGCCATGATCGGCCGGCCAGCTGGTGCACCTCACCGACATAAGCTTTGGCGAATTCGCGTATGTTCGGCCACCGCGTGTACCTTTTGATGTCAAATGAGAGGAACGTTTGGGAAATAGAAGCAGGGCGGTCATATTGGGCGACTCATGGTGGGCCCGCGGTGCTTTTGCCCATATCATGTCGTTACACGGTCTGGCAACCGGCAACCGAATAGGCCTCCACATTAAATGACGAGAATGCCCTCTGTTCCAGTAAAGGCACCTGCACACCCAGTGAGTCGAACCAGGGAGGAAATAGTCAACACCTTCTCACCAACCTCGTTGCCACATAAGCGAAAAAGAAGCGCTGTGGTTCGATCTCAGCACTCCCCTATTGTGTTAATGTTTATTGGAAGCTAAATGTATTACATTATCATAAAAAAAATATACTGATAATTTTTCTTATGCTCGATATAAATTTATTCTTCTATTTTGTTTTCTGATAGCCAAAGAAAAACCGAGTCTTGTTCAACCGAAGTACTGTTCCATGCGTTGTATATGTCTCTCTTATCCACTAGAGAGCACCGGCGTAGTGACAAATATCACGAGATTTATGAAAATCTTGCGATAATATCACGAGAAATTGCCTGAAAGTTTAAAACAACAATTTCTTGCAAGAATTTCAAAATATTACGAGATTTATGAAAAAACATAAAAACTGTGATTTAAATGCAATATTTATGTTTTAAACAGCTATTTATCATAAAAAAAAAACCGTGTTTTTATTTTTAAATAATTTGTATTAATCTTTTCTTATAAAAATTAGTTTTTATATATTTAATTAAATTTTTTATTGCCGAGATTTTGCCAAAAAAATGCAAGATTTATGAAAAAATTTCAAATTCTCGTGAGTTTTTGAAAAACGATATTTTACCGTTTTTAACGTTTGTCACAATGGAGAGCACAACCAGCTTCGACCTAGTGACCAGGGATATTGTGCATATATAATGGTTTGTTTGTGTGCAGCCACTTATATTCACCAACGGATTTCCAATTTATAGTAATTTGAATAACTGGGTTTGTCCAAATCAATGTTCACAAATTCCAGTATTGCTATTGGCAAAGAAAGCACCTGCCATGAATTATTTTTTGTTTGTTTGTTTTAGATATATCTTGAAAGTTAAGGCATATAAGATTTAAATTTAAAAATGAAAAAACATGCAAATTTTTTGATAAAAACAATAAATACGATTTTTTATATTTAAAAACATTGAAATATAAAAATAAACTGCAACTTAAAAAACTAGAGCAGTTTAATATCGTGATAACATCATGATGTTTTTAAAATACCATGAGTTTATTGGTTTTTAAAAAAATATTATGTTCAGTTTTCTGAAAATATTGAGATAAAATCATGATATTTAGAATATTTCATATATTTGTAATCGTGGTCTAACTCCAAATGTCATTGTCTAAATACGTTCACATATATATATATATATATATATAGTCACTAGAATATGAGAACTGGAATATGATAACTAGAAATATGGGCATTTTCAACACTTTTTTCAGAAATCCAACCATTTGGATGTGGTTGGCATGGTGAATTCAATGAGAATCAACCATTGGATCATGTATTTTTGATGAAAAATGTGATTTTTAAATGCTTGAATATTTATGAAGATTATGAGCCATTGATTTAAATCTTTAAAAAAATCTCTTTTATGCATCAAAATCGGAGGATTCAAGATCGGGTTCTTATAAAACCAATCATGTAGATCACATCGGTATGGTTAGATTCAAGAGAAAGAATAAAAAATCCTTGAAAATAGCGATTAACACATTAGTTCTCATATTTTATATATATATATATATATATATATATATATATATATATAATCACTAGAATATGAGAACTAAAATAAGAGAACTACAAATATGGGCATTTTCAACACTTTTTTTGCAAATCCAAACATGTGGATGTGCTTAGCATGGTGAATTTACTAGGATTCAACTATTGGATCATATATTTTCAAGGAAAAAATGTGTTTTTTAAATTCTTGATTATTTATGAAGATTCTGAGTCATTGATTTTAAAACCTTAAAAAAAATCATGTTTATGCATCAAAATCAGGTGATTCAAAACGGGTTCTTATAAAACCAGGCACATATATGACATCTGTACGGTTAGATTCAAGAGAAAAGAACAAAAAAACCATGAAAATAACGGTTCACATATTTTCAGTTCTTATATTATAGTGATATATATATTATAGAGTAATAAGTCGGTGCTAAATGAAATATGCTAAATGTTGTTTTCAGGTTTTTTCATTTTGTTTTTAAATTTTGACTGTACAGGTGTGATCTATGTACTTGATTTTATAAGGATCAACTCTTGAAGTGTTTGATTCCAACTCATGTGTGGGTTTTCATATCGTTCAAAAAATCAACGGTCTAAAATCTTTGTAAAATTTTAAGGCTCTAAATATAATTTTTTTCATTAAAAACACATGATCCAGGTGTGAATTCCTCATAAATCGACCATGCCCAACACATTTATAGGATCGAAACTACAAAAAAAAACCAAAAGAGTAGAAAAACCCATTTAGGATGTATCATTTAACATATTTCATTTAGCACCTACCCATTTCTCTCTCTCTCTCTCTCTCTATATATATATATATATAGTAATAAATCCGTGCTAAACTGCATGCTAAATGGGTTTTTTGGGCTTTTTTCATTTTATTTTTAAATTCTGACGGTACAGATGTGATCTATACACTTGATTTTAGAGGGATCAACTCTTGAAACATTTGATTCCAACACATTGGCGGGTTTTACAAAAGTTCAAAAAATCAACAATCCAAAATCTTTGTAAATTTTTGAGGCCGCTAACATCATTTTTTTCATCGAAAACACATGAACTAGGTGTGGATTCTTAGTAAATCGACCACATAAAAAGCACCAAAGAAGCCCAAAAAACCCATTTAGCATGCGGTTTAGCACCGACCCACTACTCTCTCTATATATACAGAGAGATAGCGAGAGAAATGAGTTCGTGCCTAATGACTTTGATGCACAATGCAACATAATAATCTTGGTAGTTGGATTTCATTTAGATCCAACAACCAAGAAAAGGGGCATTTAATGCCCCCTTTTCAGCCCTCTTGTTCAAATCTCTCCTCTCCCACTCCCTCACCTTGCCTCTCCTTTGCCCGTCACCACCGTTGCCACCATCGTGCCCATCGCTACCGTTTGTCTCTCCTCCCCCTCCCTGTGCACCTCCTTTTCTCCCTCCCTCTCTCTCTGCACCCCTCTCGTCTCACTCTCAAAACTGAGACGGTGATCACGACCTGAGAGCTTTCTGTGCAAGAACTGAAGACTCTCTCAGGTTTGGTTTTATTCTTATTCTTCTCTAGAAGGCTTAGATTCGAGAAACCCAACATCGTGAGTCCCAGATGTGAGGTTGCCACCGACCAAGGGTCATAGGACTCCAGGGCTTCCTGCATCTGCGCCCTCGAGCAACTCAAAACTTCCACCATCGATCGTAAGTTCTGGATCTTCCCCCTTTGTGTGTTTTCTCTTCATTTATTGATGAGTTTTTTTATTTTCTGAATTGGGGTTCTTTCGGATTGCAAAAATTCTTTTCCCCATGTTTCCAGAATCAATGAGTTTCTTTCAATTTGTGTCCATTATTAGTCGATTTTTGGGTATTATGAGGATAGATGAGATCAGGGTCGTGGTTGAATTTTAGGGTTTAGTGGCTGTATTTATTGAATATGAATTTTAGGGTGAAAGGGCTGAAACTGAAAATAGATACATACCTCCTGTCATGAATGGAACAACAAGTGAGGGAAAGGCCTTTCAAGCTCTAGATATGGGACCAAGTCTCATGATATATATATATATATATATATATATATATATATATATTCCTCAAGCCATCATAGAGGAATCCGAAATGGATGGATAACTGAATGGGATGTGATAAGGATTATCCAGATACAAAATGTAACCCCTTCTTAATGTGATGAGTACGAGTCATATACCCAACATTCTCCCATTTGGACCAATTCATCACAATTATGCAATCTCAATCAAAGTTTTAAACAAGAACTCCTAATGGCATGAATCATGGCGGTAAATACTCTCAATTGAATATATCCTTTCATGTATCACATTACCACTAGTTTATCCTTGAATAAGTTCTTAAGCGAGACAATGATACTTAATTAGCAAGGTACTTAAAAGCTCACTTAAGGTCCAAACAATAACAATAATGAAACTGGATTGCTTTCTATTCATCATAATAATATGTCTAAAATAAAAGCATTAACAAATGAGATCAACATAAACGATGTCATGAGTCAAGTGTCAGATATCACATATCCAAAGGTACACCAAGTCCTATACGGGTTACATGTTCATTAAACACTTTTGGCACCAATCCCTTCATCAAAGGGTCTGCAATCATGAACTATGTACCAATATGCTCAATAGACACTATCTGATCACAAACCTTCTCCATCTAATCATACGCATCTCAACTACACTCATTTTTTGAATATGATGTCTCTTGGCAGCCCAACATTCCGTACCATATAGTAAAGCGGGCCTAATTATCGTCCTATAAAACTTTTCCTTCAACCACAATGTCATTCTACGATCACACAACACTCCAGTTGCACTTTTTCATTTCATCCACCCAACCTTTATCCTATGATTTATATCTCCATCAATTTCTTCATAATTTTGAATGATAGATCCCAAATATTTGAAACAGTCATCCACTGATATTTCTTGCTCACCAAGCTTCACTACACTCCCATCACTACTTCGTTGCTTACTAAACCGACATTCCATATATTCTGTCTTACTTACTCAACTTAAAACCTCTTGCTTTCAATGCATGTCTCCATAATTCTAACTTAGCATTAACCCCAACTCTAGAATCATCAATCAAAACAATATCATCAGCAAACAACATACACCATGACACATTTTCTTGAATTGATCTCGTAAGCTCATCCATCACTATAGCAAATAGGAAAGGGCTTAATGCAGATCCTTGATGTAACCCAACCGTTATAGGAAAATTGGTTGTCACCCCTCCACAAGTGCGGACATTGGTTACTACTCCTTCGTACATATCTTTAATTATACTAATGTACTTGAGAGAAACACATTTCTTCATCATTGTCTACCAGAGAACATCCCTAGGTACTCTATCATATGCCTTCTCCAAATCAATAAAAATCATATGCAAATCTTTGTTCCTCTCTCTATATCTCTCAATAAGTTGTCTAAGAAGATGTATAGCTTCCATAGTTGATCTTTCAGGCATAAAACCAAAATGATTCTCCGATATCATGACAACCTTCCTCAACCTATACTCAATTACCCTCTCTCAAAGTTTCATAGTATGACTCATGAGTTTTATACTACAATAGTTTGTGCAATCTTGTACATCACCCTTATTCTTGTATAGAGGCACCAAAGTACCACTACAAAAAAAATGCTAATTTGCGACGGATTTTTTCCGTCGCAAAGTTGCGACGGATTAGCGGGAGAAAAATATTTGTCGATAACATTCGAATATTTGCAAAAGTAGCGACGAAAATATTTCCCTCGCTAAATCCGTCGCTACTTAGCGATGAATTAGCGACAAAAATTTTTCGTTGCCAAAACACTACAAAAAAATACTAATTAGCGACGGAATTAGCGAGGGAATTTTTCCGTCGCTAATTTTCGATTTAAACCATCCCGCCTGAGGCACGAAATTTTCCCTCCCTCCGTTTGATTTAAACCGCCCTTCCTCTGACGACGCGTAGCGGCCCTCTGAGCATCCTCCTCCTCCCGCTACCTCTCCCCCGCACCGTCCTCCTCCTCCCGGCGGTGCCCCTCACAGGTCTCCACCGTCCTACCTCTCCCTCGCCTGAGGCTCTCCGAGCGTGACTGGCGTCGGCCCCCGGACCGTCCTTCTCCTCCCGCTACCTCTCCTCCGCGTGCCATCCTCCTCCTCCCGGCGGTGCCCCTCGCCGGTCGCCACCGCCCGTCCTGCCTCTCCCTCGCCTGAGGCCTTCCGAACGTGATTGGCGTCGGCCCCCGGACTGTCCTCCTCCTCCCGCTACCTCTCCCCTGCGCCGTCCTCTTCCTATCGGTGGTGCCCCTCGCCGGTCTCCTCCTCCTCACGCTACCTCTCCCCCGCGCCATCCTCCTCCTCCCGGCGGTGTCCCTCGCCGGTCTCCACCGCCCGTCTTGCTTCTTCTTCGCCTGAGGTCGTCCGTCGTGATTGGCTCGCTGCGGGAGAGCGTCCAGACGCCGGAACCCGCCTGTGCAAAAAAATTTGCTTCCTGCCGGAGAACGCGCCGGCAGAGAGCAATTTTTTTTTATTTTTTTTAAAGAATTTAACGACGGATTAGCGACGGATATTATCCATCGCTAATTTAAAATAACGAAGGACTCGCGATGGATCATGTCCGTCGCTAATCCGTCGCAAATTAGCGACGACAGTAGCGACGGATAAGTTCTGTCACTACTTAGCGTCGAAAAATTCGCGATGAAAGTTATTCATCGCTAATCCGACGATAATCCGTCGCTAAACCGTTTAGCGACGGATTAGCGTCGGATTAGCAACGGATTTAGGTCGTCCCTAATCCACAGGTTTCTTGTAGTGTACTCTTCCTTCACTCATTAGACATCTTATTTATCCGCCAAATCTTGTTAAAAAGATTTGTCAACCATTCTAAACCTTTCTCACCTAAGCATTTTCAAGCCTCGATAGGTATACCATCTGGGTCAACTGCCCTTGTTGATTCCATTTTCTTCAAAGCCTCTGCAATTTTTTTCTTTTGAATCTTGCGCATGAAGTCATAATTCATTTCATGAAAAAGAATGAAGAAGTCTCCAAGATCCTGAGCATGACTTTCATTAAATAGCTTATCAAAATAATCTTTCTCTCTCTTTAATCTCCTCAACTTTCACTAAAGCCCTTTGTGTTTCATCTTTGATACATCTATATATATATATATATATATATATATATATATATATATATATATATAGAGAGAGAGAGATGACTAACTCCATAGGAAGGTGCCAGATCAAACCCTTATTGTGCACACGTGAGTTTGTAATTTTCAGAAATGGCCCACAAGAGGTAGGGTAGTTGTAGAGCTCCACTCACCACCTAGGTGGTATCCCATGTGATAAGAAGGGTCCTTTGTCAAGTGAAAGGCCCAGGATTAAATCCCTGTATTGCACCGGGCAGCTGTTGTTCAGGTAGGGGTTCGCCTAACTTAGGAATGGGAGTGAACCGGGGTGAGGGACAAGGTCTTTACCCCATTCCCGTCTCAAAATTTTGCCTTTCAACTCTGCCTCCATCCTTGCATGGGTTTTGATTTATGTCCTCCATTTCATGTCCAAACTGGGCGAGGGCCGTTTTCCCTAGGTCCACTAACCAAAAAAAAAAACAAAAGAAAAACGATAAAAAAAAGCGGTGGAGCCCCCACTCGGTGTTTCGCTTGCTTCGGATTCTTCGTCATAAAAACAAAAAGTAGAATTGACCAATGAAGGGCATTTTCGTAATTCTTGTGGGCGACGGAGAAGACTGCGTCGTGATACCGCGTGTCCCACCCATCTTCTCTCTCCCTCACCCCCCATTGCTGCCGACCAGGCCCCAGCAGATAAAGAGTCCCCCTTCCCTTCAATATTTATAAGAGCCCCCCTCCCCTCCCCTCCCCTCCCCTCCCTCATTACTACCTTGAAAGGAGAAAATCCCACAAACCCAATTCCCCGGAAATTGCTCCGGATTTTCCCAACACCCACAGCCAAAACCAAAACCGATCACTGAGAAATAGATGGCGCAGAGGGAGGCGGAGGAGACGGAGTTGAAGGTGCCGGAGGGCCTCGGCCTCCGCGCCAGAGATTGTGGCCTCGACACCACCTGCCGGATGAAGTGCTTCAACGCCGCCGAGATCCCCATCCCCTCCGACTCGTCCCACCGCCCTGCCTCCGTCCTGTCGCCCGTGGCGGCCGATGCGGGATCCACGCCGGAGCCGTCCCGTGGAGATCGACGCAAACGGCGGGTGTCTTCGCCGGAGGATGTTGGTCGCCGGCCGAACCGCTGTTTCGGGTGCAGAAAGAGGGTAGGGTTGACCGGATTCCGGTGCCGCTGCGGCGAGTTGTTCTGCGGGGAGCACAGGTACTCCGACAGGCACGTGTGCACGTTCGACTATAAGGCCACCGGTAGGGAGGAGATTGCGCGTGCGAACCCGGTGGTGAGGGCGGCTAAGATAATCAGGATCTGAGGGCACAACGGTGCAAAAAATTTGCTTGGGATGAATTAATTTAATGAAAAAAAAATAGTTTATCACAACTCACAAGCGCATGATTTCGTTTTTGTAGTATTTGGATATTATTGTTAGTTGAAATTATTAGCATTGATGGTTGTCGGTTGATGGTGTTTGGGACATGAGAACAAAGTGACAGTTATCATGAAATTAACAAACCTTTTGTGAACGGTATTGCTTTTTATTGGTGGTGATAATCCAGATGGAAGATGGAAAAGTTGTTGAGAGCAACTCAGATTTTATTCCGGTTTTCTAGAATTGAAAGCAGATTTCACGGGGTTGGGGTTTTGGCTTGACCCGAAACAAAGGTTCATCTGTTACAGAAATCTTTAAAAAGGAAAAAGAAATCAAACAAACGATGGGGTCTCCTAACCTTTAACAGTGTTTGGTAAATATTGGATTTCGATTTTTTTTCCATGCATGAATGACATACTTTGAAGAGAGAGTTTCCTGTCATTTTTTTTCATAGTTGAGTTTCCTGTCATTTACCAACCTCTTCCATTGAGAAAAATGAGAGTTCCCTGTCATTTTGTTTATTCATATAAATTAGTGCATATGAACAAAATCTAATTGCAAACCTTATATTATGTCGCAAGCTAAAATCAATATATGAGATAAATGACTGTTGCTGTTATCATGATATGAATGGATGATAATGGGGGCGGTGTGGTTGTTTCTCCAACACCAAATTTTTAATACCTTCTTTCCTTTATAACGTTGCTCTTGGTTTCATTGGAATGACGGGAGGTTTCTTTTTTTCTTATGAATTTCATTTTTAATGACATGGTGGATTAATTTATCTTGGAGTTTTTCTTCGTCATTAGAAACAAAAAAAAATGATTTCAATAACCCCAACTACACGGGTATGGTCTTTGAATAAGCAATTGGTTTGGGATTTAGATCAGGTCATTTGTGAAACGAGTTAAACACTCATCTGACGATCCTTAGCATTGAAATGAGTCCCAAGATGTTCACACGTGCCCCACCACTTTCTCGCACAGCAAAGGTTACCTGACAATCCTTACCATTGAAATTGAAATGAGTCCCAAGATACTCACACGTGCCCCACCACTTTCTCGCACAGCAAAGGCTAACGGCGTAACACCATTTTGGTCGATTCAAATTAGGGATGGCAGTGGACCGGGGTAAAGCGGGCCCCCGCCCCGCCTCGCCCCGTTTGGACCGGGGATGAAGGGTATGAAACAGGGATGGAGGCGGGGATGAAGGTTAAAATCCATCCCCGTTCGGGGGTGGAGGCAGGGATGGACGTGCACTTTTCCCTGCCCTGCCTCATCCCCGTTTGAACCGGGGATGGAGGACATGAAACAGGGATGAAGGCGGGGATGGAGGATAAAATCCATTCCCCGCCGGGGATGGAGGCGGGGGTGGAGGATAAAATCTTGAGGCGGGGCGGGGGTGGAGACCTTGTCCCTCGCCCCGCCATGCCCCACTGCCATCCCTAATTCAAATCAAAATAAAATAATAATAATAATAAAGCTGCAAAAAAAATATATTTTCATTTAACGACGAATCTAATTTATATTTTGAATTTTTTATTATTTGGATCTTTTATATTTGGATCATTTTAATATTTGGTTTATTTGTAATAGATATTAGATTATGTATTGGATCCAATATTTAGTTTTGATCAGATTAGAATAAGTTTCATCTTTGAGAGGGTTATCAGATTAGGAAGTCTACTTAATCAAGATTAGGAAGTGTCACCTATTTATAGATGAGGGAGCTTTGTAGATAAGAAGTTCAGTGTTGGATAATTGATTATTACTATTTTTGTTGAATTTATGCAAACTTTTTTAGTATTTTTGTTTTCTCTCGATTTTTGTGGGAAGGAGTACCCTAACATGGTTTTTCTTTGCGAATCGTGAACTTGATTTGCTTCAAAGTGGTATCAGAGCAAAACTTCAGTCTTGCCATGACACTAACGAAGTTCACAAGGTGAATTGACAAATAGCCAGAAAGATTGCATGATAACTTCTTTATCCGAGATAAGAAGCGATGTGCGTGGTGTGATTGACAAGGAAGATGATCAACATAATGATTTATAGATCTGCTTTGTTTGATAAAAAACTCATAGAGTTTATGCAGCATTCAGATAAAAAGATGCATAATCCAGGGGTGCTGCAATTATCCATCACACCCTTATCTCAATGTCTGACAGTGATAACCCCTCACTAGATGCGCGAGCAGTCATGCAGCTGGCGGGATGGCCACCTGACCTATTGCTTGGCCCCCTTCTCTGTATTAAATCGGGTGAGAGGCCACTTGATCCTCCCTTGCTTTCCAACACTGGTGAAGGAGAAGCCGGTGGCGAGAACCTATCTGGGGTTCGTCTGATGCCCAGATCCAGCCACCACGCATAGTCTGACTGTCATTCGCCAAACAATGTGGGCTAACTGGGTTCTGACAACCCACACCCACCAACGTTGATGGGTGAGGGCAGGAGGGTGTGTTCTGCCCCTCTTCCCTCCCTCTCTCTTTATTTCTCGATGGATACTGGTGGGACCCTGGTGATCTACCATCGGACAGGAATGGTCGGCGGTTGGCCAACCCACCAGTGGGGCAGGATCCCCCGTTGCCGGCGATAACTCAACCTGAGGGTTTTGTAAACCTTCTTCTCTCCTTTTCTTTGCCGACTTCGGCGAACACCAACAGAACCACCGGTGGCAAGTGTTCTGGTGATTCATCGCTAGACAAGACGGCCCGCCCAATGGATTTGGGGAGGGAGGGATGGTGCTACCCGCCGCTCCTCATTCTTCTTCTCTTGTAGGGCAGGGTCGAACCACCGGCGGACTGTCGTCCAGGACCAATCGATGGGGGCCAGACCCGCCAACGTTGACCCCTCCTCCAGTGACGGTAGGCAAGTGCCACTGCCTGTCAGGTTTCCTACAGGAAACCCACCCGTGGGTTCCTTCTCGTGAAAGAGGAACCGACCAAACTCATTCCATTGGCCGGTTCGGTATCGAAACTGGGTCCCAACCCAGCTTTGGGTACTTTGTGGTTGATTCCAGCCCGATTTTCACTACTTCTGTCCCAAGGCAGCCTGGTTCTGGATAATATGGGTCTGGTCCATGGTGTTCAGTCTTTGGATTAAGCTCACCCCCTTGTTTTGGAATGCATGGATAACAATATTTAGAGAGGTCCAGATCGTTTGTCCATTTGATCTATCAGTATCAAGACCCATATAACTACGGAAGGTTCAAGAAGAATATTTCAAGCTTTCAGATACATACCAAAACAATTTGAAGTACCCAGTTTGTGGACCTGCAACAATACCTATTTCGATATTGTAGGCCCATAACCCACAAGGTGGAGCGTGATGGGAAGAAACATAAGAGTGATCTAGACTTGATGGCAAGTCTTCTCCAACCCGAGGAGAACGACAGGAACAAAGCAGAAGACTGAGTTTCATAAGGATCCAATTTATATTTTGAAATTTTTATCATTTGGGTCATTTGTATTTATATCATTTTAGTACTTTGTTCATTTGTAATAGATATTAGATTATGTATTAGATCAAATATCCAAGTTTCATTAGAGTAGGATAAGTTTATCTTTCAAAAAATGATAGTAATGTACAACAAATATGACGTGTTTCCCCAAATGCTATAAAAATTTTGAAATCTATCTGCTGCCAAAAATCACAAATAAAAAACTTTTTAGGACCTTTTTACCCTTCACACGAGTGAACCTTATGAAATTCGCAAGATATATCGTTCCACCCATTGAATAAGGCAAAACCTAACTTAAATTTCATATTAAAAAATATTGCAGTCTTCTCTGTTACTCGTAAAATCATAAATATCCTAGCAAAATCATATATTTTATACCAAAGTCACTGAGAACTGTGCGAACCTTCATTCTCTTTTCTTTAACCATCATTTAAATGTATGTTCACACCTATTTTTTGTGCGGTCTTCACGAAGCCCACAAAAGCAAGCGTTATAAACTTTCTTATCATCGTAACTTCATAAATACCTTAGTAAAATTGCATATTTTATACCAAAGTCACTAGAGACTATGCGAACCTCCTTTATGTAACCCTCACTTAAATGTATATTCACACCTTATTTTTTGCGGTCCTCATGAAGTACATAAACATAACTTATGCAAACCTCCTTTAATAATAACTTCACAAATAATGAAGTAAAATTGCATATATTATAAGAAGATCACATATCTATTTGTGTGGATTGATGCAAATATGTTATTAACTACTCAAATACTATAGAAAAGCCACATATCTAAATGTGTGATATTCTTTTATGTTTGTGTTTTCTTACTAAAATAAATGAGATTCTTTGGGGGCATAAAAAGTGTTTGTCAGCACCTTAGGGACATTTTTGCATATTCTAGGGTTTCTTTGTGGTCCCCAACTTTTTTGATCTTTCACAAAAGACTGCTGACTTTTCTGACAACTATTTTTGGTCACTTTTTTTGATGATTCACCGACAACACTTCATCATTGAGTTTTTCAGATTCATCGACAATGAGTTTTTTGGTAAGCATATTCTTAGAGATGAGTTTTTTCTGGTAAGCACAATATTTTTGATGAATTTTCCAGTAATCATATTCCTAACATTGAGTTTTTCTGATAAGTACAACATTTCTAACAGATTTTTTGGTAACCATTTTCCTCAATGTTTATAAAATATCAAGAACACTAAACCTACATATTAAAACCTTTTTCTATATTTTTGCATCTTCTCTTGTACCTCTCTTTATCCTTTATACAAAAAATATGCCTACAATCAATCAATACAGTGAAAAATGTAGGAAACTATGTTTGATGCTTTCGTGATAGCTATTAGCACTTTCATCTTTTAATGCCTAGAAGTTGTTGTGGTTTAGAACATGACAGTAGATCCAGTGCTTAAGATCCGGACATCACCTCCAAAGTTTTATGAAGGTTGCTCAACACAATGTGGGTCCTAGGTTGATGAAGTGACAACTGACATGACTTCTCTAATGGTTAACAAAAGGCATGACAATTAAGGAGTGAAGTCCACCTAGGTGGGTGTGTTATGCTAGACAGTCCTATGGGGCATTTCTTTGTTCTAGAAGTTAATTAATGTTAATTAAATGATTAATTAATTATGAGAGAATCTTTTAGTTTGTTTGTTCTTGTGAGAAGTTTTTAGCTAAGTAAGAGTTCTAGCCTAGTTGGTCTTTTGACTTTTCTAAGTAGATGAGGTTTTATGTAAGTAGGACTAAACCCAATTTCAACTTATATAAGGTCTTTGGGGAGCCATATTGAACATTGAATAATATTGAGTTCTTCCAAGGCCAAGCTGCCCTTCTTCCCTCTCTCGATATTCTCTCCTTCTTTCTCAGTCGCCCTTACCTTCCGATGCCCTCATTTCTCTCTCCTCCGACTTGGATGTCCCTACCTTATTGACATCGTCTTCTCTTCTCTCTTCCTAATATGATATGTTGTGATGGAGGGGGAGATGGACTTACTCTTGCCCTCACCCCACCTCGCCCTGCCCCATCCCTGATCCTCATTAAAAAAATTACTATTATACCCTTATATATTATAAAATCCTATATATATATATTTATATTCCTAACCCTAATGTAAAACCCTTTTTCGAATCTCTTCTCTCTCATTCCTCTAACGAGTCATGCGATCTCCCATTTCTCTCCTCTCCTTCCTTTAACGAAAGAAGGCAATAATAGTGGAAGGACCTGAAAAATAGGGCCCTGCCGTGTTTGGATCGGGGATGGAGGATATGAAATGGGGAATGGACCGTGGATGAAGGTTAAAATCAAAACCCATGTAGGGTTGAAGGCGGGGATGAAGGGCAAAATTTTGTGATGGGGTGGAGGTGGAGACCTTATAAATCCCCTGCCCCGGTCTACTTCCATCCCCGTATACTAATGACCAATACATGATATTAAATTATGCCAATGCATGATATTAAAATATGCCAATGATTTATGCTGGATCATGGAGTGGTTTGGACCCACAGTTTTAGTGAATCACCACGTGGAGCTCAAGATCTTGAAACAAAGGGGTGACTTGCAGGAGTACCAGGCCAAGTTTAAAATCCTCTATACTCTCCTGCCACTGGTGGATGACGAGACCTTGTTCTGGTCTTACGTTGGTGGGTTACGAGAGGACCTCCACATAGAAGTCTTGGCAGCAGCAATACAAACCCTAAAGAAGGCCTACAAAGTGGTCAAGCTTCATGATGAGAAGTAGAGGCAACTCCAAGCTTGAGGTCAATCTTCTTCCGCAACAAAAGAAGAAAACCCTCTTTGTAGCTTCGACCCAAGCTGCTGTAAGTTTGTCTTTCTTTGCTTTCTTTTATCAATTCTTCTTTATTATACATGTATTAGTTATTTGTCTCAAGTTTGTCTAGTTAGGCTTAGACCCATATTGCCCAATCTTTTTGTTGATTATGAATCTTCTTGTGGGTCATTTCAGCTTTGAGCATGCATGTTTTGTTCATGTGAAATTGATATGTTGGTGATAGTTCTGTGTTTGTACCTTTTCCTTTTTATATTAGCAAACCTCATTATAGTTCTGATCATGTTGTTTGAAATGTTGTATTGCTGTTTCATTCATTATTTCTTTGCGATTTGATTTTGATTTCGTTAATTTAGTAGCATAAAGTATAGAGATTGTCAATTTAGGATTTCAAGAAACCGCGACACTAGTTTTGAATTTTATAGCATGGTTGTAGGTTTTGTAGTAGGGTGCATCTCTTGGTCTATTACAATGATTGATGCTTGTACCAAATGTTGTCCGCTTTCTAGCAATCGTTTGATTTCCATCCATGCTTGATGGGCACAAATACACATGGTTGGCATTCTTCGGACTCCGTATTGGATCAACCATCAACTAGACTCGGGCAAGTCATGGTTTTTATTTTACTTGTTAAAAGTAAATGATAAATGTGCAATTTGTAATACAAACTTACATGTATTGTTATTAAAATTAACATATAAACATGTTTTTAGTATATATAGTAATACATATAACCATAGTTGGCAAACCCGGCGAGTCGACTCAGGAATCACCTGAGTCGACCCAGATCAGACCCTAAATGGGTCACCGATTCAAGACCTACATGCTTGTTATGTGGTTTTTGTCATGCATTTTGTGGTTTTGATGTGTAATGTTCATAAAAGAATACCTGTTATAAAAAAATATATCTTTTTAAATCATAAATATTAGCAATTATGTATAGTTGAATAGTTATATAACATTATAACTTAGTCATATGATAAATTTAGTGATTATATGGTATAGATTTTTATTTTTTCCACATCTTAGCACTAGAAAATGCATAGTCCTAACTCGTGCGAGTTACTGAGTTGACCTACTAACTCACGAGTCAAGGGTAAAGCATTCCAAATCCGAGTCACTAGTTTCCCAACTATGTATATAACTAAAAAAAAAGTGTTTATGTATGTGGTATATAAATATATAATATACATATCTTTGTTAGTTTATATAAATGTATATTTTAGAAGTACAAAAACTCAGTATATTAACCTTAAATATGGATTTGTCATATATATATATATATATATATATATATATATATATATATATATATATATATATTCAATAGACTATAAGGATGATGATCAATAGCGGTGACTCTTCTCTAGCGAGAAAAAAACTCGTTGCTATTGATAAAGCAATAACGATAAGATTTTTGTCCCCGCTAATTGATAGGTATAATAGCAGGGACATAAATATATCACCATTATTAATCTAATATGGCCACGAATCTCATCGCTATTTTCATCAATAACGGCGAGCTGTTTATCCCCTGGAATGCCTTGTCCCTACACACATCTCGTAATTAAAGACATGTATAATGACAAGATTCTCTATATTGCAGTTAAAATACTTTAACAACCAAAAGATCTCACTGTTATAGGGATGTTTATTGATGGACCCTCATACGCTTTGAGGCATACACTCAGGTCAAATGGGGTCAAAGCCCCCATTTGACCAAATTTTGGGATAAAGAGAGGAGGCCCCGATTAACGTCAAAGTCTCCTTTCTTTCTCCCTTAATGTCTCCCTGCTCTCGTCCCCACTCTCCTTGCTCTCATCCCTACTCTCCTTGCTCTCCCTCCCGAATAAGAAGAAGAAGAAGGCTCTTTCTACTGCTGCTCGATCTCTCTCATCTCACGCCGACTGAAATTGAAATTTCAAAAGTGGGATCTCTTCCCCTTCCTCTCTCCTTCTCCTTCCTTCACTGGTTCTGAAAAATCGGAGAACTTGATAGCTCAAGCAACCACTCTTCCTCACCATTTTCGGCAAGGAACAAGTGGGTTTGGGCTTGCTGTGAAAAGGTGATCATGTTTCTGGTAAGAGGTGCACATCCGACAAGCGTGATCCCATTCCCAACATTGTGAAGGCTTGATTGAGTCATCTGCATGCCCTTGGAGGTGATCCAAAATGGGTAGATCATCTGAAGCTCTTCAAAAATCCACTTCCCCTTCTAACGTTGGTGCACTTCTCTTAAATCTCTAAATTCGTGTGAATTTGATGTTTATTGATGCATAGATGCATGGGTTAGAGCTAGATCATGTCATTTTAGGATTGTGAATGAATGCATGTTGAATCCAAACTAAACACACAATTAAACAGAGTGATCTGACACCATTTTTTCCATTTTCTATGCTTTTACTATTCATGCCAAAAAATTGAATTTTATCAAAATTTTGGGGCATTTTTCAACCACTTGAGTTTCGATCTAGTGGATTCGACCATGTATCTATGTTGTACAACATCTGAATATCCTGCCTAAGTCTTTTCATCATCATCACAACATTTTGGTGTTCATGTAGCTCCTGCACAATTGAAATGCCTTCCCAAGCTTGTGAGATGAATGACCATTATGACCATTACGTAACTATGCCTTTGTCGATGCACACTTAGGCAAATGCACCCCTACTTTCGATGAGCTTTTAGTTTATCTGAGATAGGTCCCACCAGATTATATATATATATATATAACACTGATCAAAGATTCTATTGTTGAATATAGTGGGGTCATTGTCTATGAATATGGATCAATCATGGATACATATTCATGACAGAAGTTATGAACCTTATACATCTGAAATTGATCGATTCCTTGAAGTGTCACATGCTCATGTTGATTTCGCTGATAGGATGCAATGCGTATGCTGGGACTCCAATAATAAAAAATGTAAAATTCTAGGACTGATCAAACTACACTTGATTGGATGCAGTTTTAGTCTAGAATATATCCAGTCCCATGTGAGTGTGGCCCAAACCCACATAGATGGAGTGCATGTACATCATGATGTGAGCGAGGATATGAAAAATGTTCATGATCAAATCGAAGAAATGTTGAACAACGTTATTATGGGGACAATATTGGATCTAGATCTAGATGATGATGGCTAACACAAGCCCATTCAAAACTTAATGGTTGATGCTTGAAGCGATTTATATCAAGACTGTACAAGCTTAAGAAAACTAGCTTTTATTTTTAAGTTGTTACATATCAAAACAATGAACAATTATAGTAATAAATCATTTGACATGCAGAATGATTTGTTGAAAGAGGTGTTGCCCGAGTGAAAAATATTGTCAAACTCTTACTACGAGGTGAATAAATTTATGAATCGCACTGGCTTTGATTACGTGAAGATAGATGTATGTGTGAATGATTGCGTGTTTTTTTGGTTGGAGCATGAGAAGAATGAAATATGGCTAAAGTGCAATGCTTCAAGAAAAAAACCACACAAAGACAAAGGAAAGAAAGCTCCTCAAAAGGTGTTACGATATTTTCCCATAAAGCCGAGGTTGCAGTGCTTGTTCATGACAGCGAAAACAACATTAAATATAAGGTGACACAAGACCTGACGTGCAAGCGATGAGAACATACTAATTCATCTATTAGATTCTATAATGTGGAAAGAGTTTGACAAAGAACATATATCATTTATAGCGAAACCTCACAATGTTCATCTCGGCTTGGCAAACGACAATTTCAATCCATTCAGCAATATGAGTCAGTCATACAACATGTGGTCCATATTATTATTGCCATATAATTTGCTTCCATGGATGTATATGAAAGATTCTTTCATATAGGTTTTCTTACTCATCCCTAGACCAAAGGCACCTGAAAATGGCATAAATGTTTACTTGCAACTACTAATCAAAGATTTGCACGAGTTATGGGATGAAGGCATTAGCACATATGACACATCAACTAAAGAGATATTTCAGATACGAGCAACGATAATGTAGACTATCAATGATTTTTCAGCATATGCTAACTTATCAGGGTGGTGTACAAAGTGAAAGTTTGTATGTCTATTTTGCAACATCGATACAAGGTTAGAGCACAACCAAAAGCTTTCATTACTAAGGCATATATTTCAACAGAATATGTGACCTTTTTCTCAATATATCTTAGTCGTATTGATACTAGATTTAACCATCAAGATCAGTATGATGACATGCCCAACACGACAAGGACACTCGGTTTGTCTATATTTTTATATGACATTCACATTAAAGCTAAAGGCAGTTTATCAACTGTACTTTCAAATTCAGAACATGCAAGAGCTCATCTGTATATGTTGGACAACTTCATTGAACGTGAATCATATCGAAGGTGTGTATCCCTGAATATGGTTATAAATTATACCTAATATGACAGTTGTTACACAGTCTCACCAATATATATATATATATATATATATATATATATATATATATATATATATATATATATATATATATATATACATTTAATGCAGAAAACACATGCAGATAATCCATGACTTATGCAACAGTGTTCAAGAAGCTACAATATAACATAACTAGCAAGTTGATTTCTACAAAATGATGAGGATGCTTCTCCAGAATTATGAAGTCTAGCAAGAGGACCTGAGCGCGAATCACAGTCCTATCAAATTTATGATGTGAATGAAATCAGGTTTCATATATTGTCTTAAGGCCAAGATTGTAGTTCTCAGAACAATGATACTACAAGAAATCTATGGATTAGCGACAGACAATATCTGTCGATAATCCATCACAAATATGTCACCAATCCGTTTAGTGTTGGATTGGCAACAACTTAGTGATGGATAGCGTCCATTGCAATTTCTGGTCGCTAATTTGCGACAAAACTGATCTGTCACTACTTCCATCGCTAATTCATGATGGATTAGTGAATGTCATGAACCGTTACTAATCTGTCGCTAAATAAAGACTGTTTTTGTTTTGTGACATATACATATCCGTCGCTAAGCCATCGCTAAAATTTTCTAATGGATATGTTTCCGTCACTAAATTCCGTCACCCAATTAACAATGGCTTAGCGACAGATTATATCCTGTCGTAAAACATCGCCTGATTCAGTTTCTGAGACAGATTAATATTCATCCCTAATTCATTGCTACATTTGCGACAAATATTAGCAACGGAAAATATCCACCGTTAATCCATCATAAAATTTTAAAAAATAAAAAAAATTATTTGAAATATAAATATCAAGAAAAAAAATCTCGTTATATAATTTATATAACCTGTGTATAAAAAATAAAGTACACATAAAAAAAACATATACAAAGCAGGTAAAATAAATTTAGCACAAGCTATAAGTGAAACAAATTTAACAACCCACTATAATCCTTGTCAAGTACTAATTAGTTACAAGTGAACATATACAAAGAGTTTGTTTGAAACAACAAGTACGTGCAACAAATTCAACATATGAATCTAATCATCACCAAGATTTGGAGCACCATCCTTTTTATTGTCTCGATCTGCCCCTTCATCCATGCCTGCATCAGCTCCTCTACGTTGATCATCTCCAGCATCCTACAAGAGAACCGAAATGTTAGTATTGATAAACAAAATACAATGAAATAAATTATATGCAATGCACCTAATCTAAGAAAATCAAAGTAACATGGCTGAATGACACATATACTAGCAATAAAGTGAAGAACATTAACAGAATTCAGATATGTGTTCCAAGTCTGACAAAAAAAATTATAGTGATTCATTCATGTAGATATGTATTCTAAGGTTGTAAAAAAAATGTCATAGAGATTCAAGCATGCATATATGGTTTATAAGGCTGCCAAATAAATGTATTATGTATCACAATCATGCACATATATGTTCTAAGGCAGTAAAAAAACTTTCATAGTGATTCAATCATGCATATATGTGTTATAAGACAGTCAAAAAACTTTCATAGTGATGAAATCATGATTATATGTGTTTTAAGATTGTCAAAAAACTTTCATAGTAATTTAATTATGTATATATGTATTATAAGGCAGTCAAAAAACTTTTATAGTGATGAAATCATGCTTATATGTGTTCTAAGATTGTTAAAAAACTTTTATAGTAATTCAATCATGCATACATGTTTTATAAGGTAGTCAAAAAACTTTCATAGTGATGAAATCATGCTTATATGTGTTTTAAGTAAGTAAAAAAACTTTCATAGTGATGAAATCATGCTCATATGTGTTCTAAGGTTGTAAAAAAACTTTCATAGTGATTCAATCATGCATCTATGTGTTATAAGATAGTCAAAAAACTTTCATAGTGATGAAATCATGCTTATATGTGTTCCAAGGTTGTAAAAAAACTTTTATTGTAATTCAATCATGCATATATGTGTTATAAGGCAGTCAAAAAACTATCATAGCGATGAAATCATGCTTATATATGTTCTAAGGTTGTCAAAAAACTTTCATAGTGATAAAATCATGCTTATATGTGTTCTAAGGCAGTCAAAAAACTTTTATAGTAATTCAATCATGCATATATGTGTTATAATGCAGTCAAAAAACTTTCATAGTGATGAAATCATGCTTATATGTATTCTAAGGTTGTCAAAAACTTTCATAGTGATTTAATCATGCATATATGTGTTCTAAGGCAGTCAAAAAACTTTCATAGTAATTCAATCATGCATATATATGTTCTAAGGCAGTCAAAAAACTTTCATAGTGATTCAATCATGCTTATACGTATTCTAAGGCAGTCAAAAAACTTTCATAGTGATGAAATCATGCTTATATGTGTTTTAAGGTTGTCAAAAAACTTTCATAGTGATTCAATCATGCATATATGTGTTATAAGGCAATAAAAAGCTTTCATAGTGATGAAATCATGCTTATATGTATTCTAAGGTTGTAAAACTTTCATAGTAATTCAATCATGCATATATATGTTATAAGGCAGTAAAAAAACTTTCATAGTAATTCAATCATGCATATATGTGTTATAAGGCAGTCAAAAAACTTTCATAGTGATGAAATCATGCTTATATATGTTCTATGGTTGTAAAAAAACTTTTATAGTAATTCAATCATATATATATGTGTTATAAGGTTGTCAAATTTTTTATAGTGATTCAATCATGCATACATGTGTTCTAATGCTAGCAATAAAAATTCATAGTGATTCAATCATTCATACCTGATGGGCACTAGAGCTCATGTTGAATGCAGACGAAGTTCCCCCGTCCCGAAAAAAGTTGCATAACTCATTATGAACAAGGTTGGGAATGACTTCATGTAAAAAGTCATGCATTGTGTCCTGAAGAAGCTGGAGGACACCATCCCAAGAAACAGCATGGTCAATCAGACGGTGGGAGTTGATGCTGGCGGGAGAACTTTGAGAGCCCTGAATGCAGGAGACAACGACTGGTGTGGTGTTAATGTTACTCCCAAACCTGAATACACGACCCTTTTTGGGTTCATCGATTGCAGTCACCCATGCTGCAAGATCAAAAGACGGATGTTGAGTGGAGTCATCGCCATATCGCTCTACCATCTGTTGCTTGCATGACTCCTACAAAGTAATGATTACAGTAGGAATTAATAATTAATAATTACAATGTTTATGATAATATAAATCATGGTAACTTGTATACTACAATGTTTATTAATACAATAAATACATACCAATGTCGCTCTCACCTTCTCTGATACGAACTCTCCCATGTTTTTACGTTTATGTGTTTCAACAAACACATCCTTGTAAGACACAATGCCTCCTTTTTCGGCTTTTTGCAAGGTTAAATGATAAAAAAATCAATTAGAAAGTATGCAGAAATACTTATAAATTTGACAATATATATATATATATATATATATATATATATATATATATATATATATATATATATATATATATATTGATGAGTTACCATTTTCTTTTGATGGCTCCCAAAAGTCCTAGAACCACCTGTGTGTAGATGGGTATCAAGTAATTGTGCATGCACATGCTAAGTATGCATAAAATGTAACATGATATGCAATTCCCATGAACATGGATATATAATCAAATAAAAAATAACTTCATGTAAGCATGGATACAGTCACGTCAAACATTGCAATACATTCAAATCATTCATATCACAACAATGTCAAACATGTACCTGTAGCAAACACACTCCAATATCCCACTAACTACAACCATGACTAGCATGGACTCTGAACTAAAAATAAGAGCATATGAGAAACTAATGTGGTATGTATTACAAGATGTACTTCACTAGCTCGAGTATGCTTTCTTATCACTTGTTTGACTTTCATATTCTTTTTCTTCTTCCTCCTCCTTCTCTTCGTCCTCTTTATCGTCTTCTTCATTAGGCGCCCATTCACTTGTTATATCATTTGGATCACATTCTTCCATACGTGTACCATCGGACAATAGAGATGTGACATATAAACCATGTGTAACATCGTGATCATAAGAAAAATCATACATATCATCTGATTGATAGTAATCACCCTCTTCAGTAATCTTGTCTTCCTGTAACTGATCATACTCCGGGTATAGTTTAGAGTTCATCTTGCAAACTGCTCACCATTCATTTCTATCCGACTTTCTTGTATTCAGATATAAAGTATAGTAAACTTGTTGAGTTTGTGAGGTTAATATGAATGGTTCATATGTTCCAAACCTTGATTTATAATTTATTATGGTGCATTTCAGATACTTTAAGCAGGACATAGTTAGAGTCCCAACCCAGGTCCAAACCTAAACAACTCATGCTGTTGTATCTAGGTAATAGATATCCAACTCTAGGTTGGGTTTAGAACAAATATGTGGGTTTAGCCCGATTCAGGCCAGAATGGGTAAGAAAATATAGTAGGGCCAATTTGTAAATGTCACAAAGTTGATCGAAACCCACAGGTGGCATCCCTTACCAAGGTCGAAGTTGGTGGGCAAGGGGACCTCGTTTTACCAATAAGAGGCCAGCTAATGTGCAGTCAGTGATGTGGGTTTTTTTCTCGGGACTATCCAAAAATATATATATGGTCATATGTAGGTTGGGTAGGAATAAGATCTAAGCCACTTTTACAAAGAAATCGATGGATTTTACCGGTTTCAGCAGGTGCAGTATCACAGTGGCTCAGGTCATAACCAATTTGAGACTAAAAGTTGATGTCTATGTTGGATCCAGATCTGGAACCAAACATACTTATGTTAGATATGGTGTTGGTTCAAGATGACCCAAACAACAATATCCAACCCGTTTTCATCCTTAAACTTGAGGAGAATTAATTGATCATTCTCATTAAAATAAGAGTTTTCATTGGGATTTCATATGAAAGCAAGAGAATTCATGTTCCAAGTCTTTGGATTTCTCATGAAGAGAATGAGACATCTTAATAGTGGGTTGGGCTTGGAGTTGGTTTGACACGGAGTAAGAGATTAGGTCCATTAATTTTGAGTGGCTTGAATTCCACCGGGTCAACCCACAATTCTTGTTTGACTCGCTAGACTGGTATGAGACAAATTGGCCGTATTTGGATAGGTCCTAGTTAAGACCCAAGCCATGGGCACATGATTGGGAAAAGGACGTGCTTAGGAAGAAATGGGTTTCTAGTATTGGATGTGGACCCTTATACATGACCCGATACGGTTCAGGGCATTGTTGGCCCAAACACATAACCTGGTTGGCATTCTCGAATTTGGAAGTTACCACTTAGTAGGTTTCCATATCAAGGCTTAATTCAATTCCGTATCCTCTACCAATTTAACCATATCCTCCTTTCTTTTGAGGTTGGGGTCCTTGTGATTTCATTCCCCTCTTTCTTTCTTTATCGTTGAAACCATTCAATTCATTAAATACGGATCCTATATCAGAAAAAGTGTCTGCTTCTAATTTTTACCCCCTTTCAGTTCTATTAGACCAGTGTTTGGTTCAATCAGAACCAGAACCAGAACCAGAATAAAAAATGATTCTATCGTTAATGTATCCACAATTCAATATGGGTAGCTATATCCCACCATGCCTTGAAAGCTCCATGGATCTATGAGGTTGCTTCAAATATGTTCTAATAGGATATGCTTTTTCTTTACCAGACCTATCGTGATACACTTGAACTAAGGTTCCTGGTACTGCGAGCAGGTTCACGGTTCACGATCTCCTTAGTCCACCACCTATATACCTAAGTTGATGACTTTTGGTACTAATGGGGGGATTTGTAGATCCAAATTATAGGATGGTTGAGGGGTTTTCAAAAACCAAGAAGGAAAATAATATCTCTACAATCAAAGTCCTAGGAAATGAGTATAAAGAATTGAATAGCATATGTGAAGCAAGCAATATCTCAAGCAAAATGATATCTAAACTTGTTGAAAGTTGATATTTCCTAAGCAAATCTACATGAGATACGATTCTCCAAAAAGGTTTTCTAGATTACTTTTCTAAGACTAAACAAGAAAGTAAATACACAGTCTACCTAATGTTTTAACCTATGAAAAATGGAAAAGAAAGCACACAAGAAAGCACCATTGTTTTATATTCAAAATGTTCACTCAAAAAACTAAAAAATAGATCGGATATTGGATCCAAATGAGACATAATCCAAAAGATCTTCTCAAATCCAAATGCAACAATCAACACTCAGAAGGTAGGATGCAAACATGGGTCTAGGAATCGGGGCTTCAGGACCGAAAAGAAAACAAGATCTGATGGAAGGAAAAGGGGCTTTATTGAATCTTTTTTTCTAAGTCACAGAACTAGTAATAAACATTGTTACTTATTTTTGACCCAAAAAAGGCAGAATCTAGGCAAATACAAAAAAGAAGAAAAGATAAAAAATCAAAATATCTTTCCAACGATATCTTACATAATGGAAACCGACGAGCAATTGCTGAGATACAACCCTGGAAGCTTTCCTAAAAATAAGAGACGAACATGTGTTGCTACAACTGTTTTGTTTGTTTTAACCTATTTTTCAGTCTCCTACACCAAAAAATCAAGAATACAACAAAAAGAACAGAATAAGAAAAGGTTATTATCTTTCCAACACCACTAAGATCACGACGATCTGATGAATAGATGGAGAGATACTCCTTCGATAAGGCAGACAAGTCGATTGTTTCAAACTGCAGAACACTTACATAGTTCCAGTTTTGAATCCCATAAATGAGAACCCTAGATGGGTTGTCTGCTCTGGCTCAAAACTAAAAAGTTCTAGATCTATTATTTAGCTTTCCAACAAATCTGAAAACACAAAATTTTCTTGCCAAGTTGTGGAGTTATAGGTCTAAGAGTAGACAATTTTCTATAAAAAGTAATCATAACAATGACTATTTTTCCTGTTTGAGTGTATTTTCAGAGACTGTAGGGTCAAAATCTGAGAATATGCCAAACATGTGAAATGAAGTGTCGATCATTTGATTTTCAATAAGTCCTAGATCGTTGAAAAACAAGTTACAAGCAAGGAAATATGGCTCTATCAATGTGCAGTGCCAGAAGAAACAAAAAACAAAAATGATAGATTTGGATTTGAGGTGGATCCAGATCTAAAAACCACAAAATGGTACTAACTTTGCAATGCTAAAACTTTCAACAACTTTGATCTTCAGATCGAGCGAATGGTCCCATCATGAACTCCATTTAGTGGATCCTGAATTTTTAAAAAATACAAGTCTTCCACCAAAATTGTTTGTTTTAGAATATGGATCTAAGATTTGGGTTCAAATTTGAGAAGATTATGAGAATCGTTCTTCAAGACCTTGCATATTTCCTCCTCTTTTGAGTAGGGAGCAACTTGATCAGGGATGCTAGATCTTCGTTGTAGGGCTGCATTAAGAAAAGGGGGTGTACCTTGAGCATGAAATCCTAAAAAAATGAGTTTGATGGTGAAAACTATCAAAACTCGGGCTATGGGTAGCCCTCCTACAGTTGATAAGTCTGGAAACATATGAACGTCATGAATGAGCACAAGTTTCAATGTAGAGGTATGAGATACAAGAGATCCAGGTTCTTAGGTTAGGTTAAAGTGGGTCCATACTAGGTCCACACTAGGCTTGTTGACTGACCAAGTAGGGTAGGTGGGTCAACTAGGCTAGGCTCACTTCTGTAGAGTAAGGTTGCTAGGAATGTAAAGGTCGAAATCATGAAATAGGGACAAAAGACCACCCTACTTATAGGTTTTTTTAGATCCAGATACGTTTCTACCGTATTTGAGTTCCAAAGCTTTTGAAGACTTTCGCCCCTTAATGTATATGACCTTAGATAAGGTTCCTTCTCGTTGCTCCCGTTCTGTGTTATATGCAACTTCATTTACAAGATCATAACAAAGATAAACAACTGAAATTTAAATAAATGGCTGATATTTAATCTAAGGAAGATGATTTATGGATAAAATTTATGTTTAATGAGTGTAATTAAGTGAGAAAGAGATTTTGGGAAGGTTGATTTTTAGGTTTGAATTTAAGAGGCCGAGGCATGTAGATAAGGGCAGTTTTTATCCAAAGGGCATGCATGGATAGAACTTTTACAGATTTCCTATCGGTTGGATAAAGGAATTTCAGATCTTCACATTCAAATCGGGTTGTTCTTCGGATCTATTATGTCATGATAACTTGTTTTGGCTATAACTTTCTATGTAGATGTCAGTTGAAGTTGATGTGTTGGAAAAATAATATCCTCAAATTTAATTTATCTTTTTAGTACAAAATAAAATTCGATCATTTTGGTAATAAAAAATGTACTCAAAATAAACTATGCCTGAAAATTAAGTTTTTTACTGAACAAGTCACCTTGTTTTGGTCATAACTTTTCACTTCGATGTTATGTTAACATATTTTTTGGCTTATTTGAAAGCTTAGATATTCTAATTTAATTTGTCTTTTTAATAAAATCTTGAGAATGCAGTTTTTTAGGAAAAAAATAAAGTTGAAGTTATCAGAAAATATTGAAATGGGATGAAAACACTGGATTTTGGTACGTGGGTTTCAACATGAAATGACTCAGTCAAAATTTGAGTGTCTACTACAATACAAGTTTCAGATGATTGTAGGATTTGAAAAAATTCAAGACAAATCAAAAGAGTTGGAGTAAAAAATTCATATTGAAACTCCAAAGAACTTGAGAGAGATGATTTTTTGAATCAATTATAATTTCAAGGTTCTGGATTGGGCTGTCCGAACAGAATTTTCACCCAGATCCAAGTCAAGAACGTGGTGCTCCTTCTAAATTGAACCCACACTTCAATCACAAGTTCTGGACTTCCTAAAGATCCCAAACACACCAAACTCAACAGGAAATCCAGTAGTAGGAGTAGAAAATTCAACCCTACAATTGAACTTAAGAACAATATATCAACTTCTTTATAACTCTATTGTGGGGTTTTCATGCACCACATGAATTCAATCAAGAAACTGACTCAAAAATCATGCAAATCTCAGACACTTCACAAACTCCTTCAACCAATGTATTTTCATTTAAATTTTGACATATCTCACACCCAACAATTGAATTGCAGCAAATCTATATTATTCTCCACAAAAATCGCCATCTTGGACCGATTATTGGAGCCCTAACGTGGAGGTGCCCTCTTGAACTCTATCAATAATGACTTCTCAATTAGATTTTTCACACCCACAACTTTAAGATAGAAATATACTTCTAATTGTTCAGTAGCTTAAAATCTTCAACCCAAAGCAAAATAGAATGTAAAGATTCTTGGAAATCAACATGTAGAACGGTCTACACGTGGAATGCAATAAGAACCGACTCAAGATCTGAATTATTCTTCACAAGATTAGTCTCTAATGTAACTCACCTATTCCCATCACTTCAACAGAGGTGTTCTTCATGAGAATTGGGTCTGCACCACCTTCTTCAAATGAATTGGTTTCTTGGTTATTTGAATCTTTAAGAACCGGTCAAGTGGAGCTTCTTCTTATGAGTAGAGCCTCCTTGTCAATCTGCACCACCTTCTTCACACGTTATTGTTGGTACTGCCTGCCACTCACTCCATCACTTTGTCCATGCTCGTAATCTTAATTGACGAGCCATAATACTCCACATTACCACTCTATTTGTCTTACGTTGTTGAAATAATCGACGTTGCTAGCACATTCCATAATCCTAATCGTTATCAACGTGTGGTAGTGCTCTCTCTCTCTCTCTCTCTCTAAATTTGCAGTAACTACTAAATCCTATTCCAGTCGATTCAACATCCATATTGGTAAGGTGGTAGTGAACTTTAGAGGTCGATATTCCTCATCATCAATGTCAATTAGTAGAAGATTGCTGCCACCATATTGCCGTTACGTGATTGAAACTAATCAATGTTAGTCACTACCCCACGTTTAATCAAGAACCATTAGGAATCAATCCACATTCCTCTCTCTCTCTCTCTCTCTCTCTCTCTCCGTATTTGATTGTCCAGAGCTGCGAGTCACTGCAAATTCCAAATCGGAATTCTCTCTCATACCCAATCAACGTATAATTGCTTTTTCAGATTAGCAGACACACCAAATCAGATTGGACAATTGGTGTAATCAGATAAAGGGTTTTTGTATAAAGATCCAAACAAGTCCAAACATGATAAAAATCGCAAGAAAATCCAATTAGGCGACTCTACATGTAATAAAAGTCTAATAAGAAACCAGATTAGAGGATTCAGAAATATCTGAACGTCATCTTAGACCTCTCTAATGTTAAAGTAAGATAATATAGAATTCTAAATGGATTCTCACTGTGTTGGAACCCTACAACCTGGGTGGATATCCAATTGCAGAACCAACATCTGTAAATCAGCTTATTCATATCATAATCAAAGGCCTGTTTATATTCATAGTTGAACATGGTACTGCCCTAGTTTCTACAGGGTCCATTCAATAAAAATAGCATAAATTTCCAATTTTATAGAACTTTGAACTCGAATACCTTAGAAATTATATCTGGTTTTATTGAAATTGCCAGGACCCAATTTTGAATATGTTTGGTTCAGGTTGAATACATCACAAAAATTAATGAGGCGTCAGCAGGACCTGAAAACTTAACGGATGAAAATAAGTTACTGATATATATCTCCAACCCCCCCCCCCCCCCCCCCCCCCTTCCCTCTTGAAGGGTCGCCAAATCATATTCAGATGATGAACTAAGTCAGGAATATCATGGACACTATCCAAAAATAATAAAGTCAGGAATGACATGAATAGACTTGGTTGAGTCTTGGTTATGTCTACTCCCAGTCATTTTTATTTACCGGAAATTGGCCACTATCAAAATAACTCTCCTAAGCAATGATTTGGCGCCCCAAGGGGGGGTTGGGGTTGTGGGGTGGGGCCTTGTCTGCTAGACGGGCAGTCATGGTTCGATTTCCATGGGCATCACCCCTATGCACAAGCCAACGCATAGCATAGGCCCTGGGGACAGGGGTCCTAGCCTCGGAGTTTTACGCTGCCGGCACGACGACCATAGGTATGGCAGGTTGAGCCAGAACAACCAGGTCTTCGTGCCGGGTGTGGTTTTGTCGGGTTGTAAATCCAAAAAAAAAAATCAAAGACTGGACGTCACTCTTGATCAAAAGCTGGTTTGCCTCAGCTAAGATTTTATTGACAAATCGAATCTCCAAAGAGCCCAACAAAGTCAAATATGCCTGGTCATGTAAGTCCAAGTGTTCATGGCAATACTCTTGAGTTTGTGTCATCTGGATATCTCCAAATTTATAGTCCTTTTCTTTTCTTTTTTGTTTTTTGACAGAGATGGCTCCAAATCTATAGTCGAGTCTAGGTTTCTTAATCCATGTTTTGTAAAAGAGTAAGTTCAATGTCAACATAAAGATGTCCAACACCTCCTTTTGAATTTATATTGAAAAGTAATTGTTAAAGTAGACAATTCTCCATATGGGAAGAAAATCATGACCATCCAAAAAAGCATACAAATAAAAAACATGTGGAATTCATCTAAACATTTATTGACCCATATGAGGCTTTTAGAATAATATTATTGCTAGCTATTTCCAAGGATATACCTTCCCTAGAAAGGATCAACCCATTATTTGCCAAGGATTTACTTGACTCCTAAAAATTAGCCTAGCGTTTGAGAATTACTGGAAAGTTTGCAACTCTGGCATATATTCTTATGAAAAACTTAGACGGCTGTCTATTTAGGAAGATTTTTTAGCCCCAAAGAGATGCATAAAAGGCAATTTGTTATGCAAGAATAATTTTAGCAGTATGTCTACAATAATGAACTTCAACTCCAATTTTCAAGGGATACATTTTCTTGTGCATTGAAGGAATGTTAGCCAGGTTCATGAGATGTTTTTCAACAGATCCTAATATTTCATTAGGAAAAATAATTTTATTATAAGGGAAAACCAGCTGGATGTTTCAGTCACACTATCATAACAGCTTGCCTGTTAAAAAAGAAAAGAAAACAAAAGTAAAGAAAAGGAAAAGGAAAAACATATGGTCTCCACCTAAGTGAGGTTTGGAAAAGGAAATTAAACAAATTTAGTTTACACCTAGCGTTATACCCTTGATTTTTTTGCAGTTCTGAAAAAAAAAAAGTGTACATTGTGATAAGCATGATATATACATACATGAATATATAGACAAAACAAGAATGCTCAATTACAAATTACTAGCTAATAAACACAAATAATCATATCTTATCTTCATGATAGCCTTTAATCCAGTGATCATGCAATCGAAGTTCCCACTCCTATAATCCCAACAACTTGATTGGTCATGTAGGCCACGACTCGATGGATGGTCCGCACGACAAAGCTAACACAGGATCTGAAAGGATTCTCAACATATACCCTCCAGCCTGATCGCAGGGCTCGGCGACGACTTTTGACCCTTTGCCAAAGTCGAGCCATGCAGTTTTGGTTGCGACCAACCAGCACAAATGCAGATTGGAGGTAGGCCGATGCAGCCTGCTTAACAAGCTGGTTCTTTATGGTTATGTTGGAAGAGTCAAAGCCATTGCCTTCAAGAATCCTAGGTGCGCCTTCGTATGCTTGTGAGTACTGAATGATATCCTTGAGGCTGGTGTACTTGGGATCATCATCCATGGGGCAGTACCCTGCTAGGCGTGAGGGTAGGGCCCACCCATGGCTTGAGAAGGCCGGGGAGTGTGGACCCTTTGAACTTGATGCGTCTTCCATGATTTGCATCTCAGTCTCCATTTCCTGCATGCCATGAGAAACTAGGGTATACCTTGGGGAAATAGATATAGGATTTGGATGGAAGAAGGTCAGTTCTAGGGTTTCTTTTTGGATATCTTGATCGATATGGGGATTGGTGGATGAAGGGGGGAGGGGTTCCCCATGATCTTAGGAAGAAGGGTATGATGCATGGGATGGCCGAGAGATTTGATCATGATCAGTTTGTTGATGATACCTATCTATAGCTAACCCTAATTTTGTGGGGCATCTTGCTAACTACGGGCTCTTGACTTGGCAACAAAAGTGCCACGTGGCAATCAGTTGTGTGGAGGAGAAGTATTCATTTGGTTAAAACCCTCATGGCATTGTCACAGGGAGACGCCATTTTGGCTGTGACCCTGTGACACGACCGGACACGCTATGAACATTTTTATTATTTTTAAGTTTTTAATGCTGTTTTATTAAAAAATGCACGCTTAACTATTATAATATCAAAAAAAATATTTTTATTGATTAAAGATTAGAAAATTCTATGTCCTGATCATGTCCTATTTTTCAACAGTTTATGGACTTGCATCTCGAAGTCGTGTCGTGCATGTGTGGGGTCGTACTATCTTTGTGAGGTAGACCACTCATCCTGAGGATACGAGATGCTTGTGATCATAATATCTGTGGTAAATGCGTGTTTGGTTAGGCTAGTCTTTGAACGTCAACCTGAGGATCAGTTCATCATGATATTCTTCCCTAAGGGCTAAGGCTATCCTGTTGCATGCATATCAAGAAAGAATGCAGGGAGAAATTATAGTTGGAACGCATAGACCAGGTTTTGAGTTTGGTGCGTTCAAGTTCCTGATCATTAATTTCCAGTGGTTATGTTTTATCTTGAAAGGGCATGTTTGGCATCATATATGTATAATGTTCCCAAGTTCATGAACTCGATTTAAGACCACCGAATAATTAAGTTCATGAAATTTCCCCCTTCACGAACCAAGGCCCAAGTGGTCAAAGTTAGCGTGTAGCATGTTTCCGGTTATGTGGAGGGAAAGTGAGCTCACAATTTCGGGGGGTCAAAGTGTCGTACCCAGAAAAGAACCGAACTAATTAATTAAAAAATGGGGCTATGTTGCGTCATGTTGGCTCAAAAAATATCTTATTGAAAAGCCTCGCTTATAAGTAAGGTGTCAACGGGTTGTGTTTGCTTCGGACCCAGGTGGTACCAGACTTGGACCTGGTTTTTTTTATATAGTATCGGGTCTGGACCTGAGCCTAATAGGGTCCACTATAAGAAAAATCATACCCGAACCTGATAAGAACTACACGAACCATACCTAGTAAAACCATATTTTTAATTTTATCATTTTTAGATTGAAAAATTGTGGGTCTTAGTCGGAACTCGGGTCGGGTCCGACTTTGGTATAAAATTTCACAAACTATACCCAGGTCCATGTATTAATTGGACCTTCGGGTCTACACTTAGGTATTAATCCAACATCACATTAATATCAAGACATCATGATTAACATCATGACAGTATATTACCATCGTACCATCATGTTGCATATCAATTCAGCACAAAACGTAAGTATAACTCATATTTTCTATGCATACAGAATACAGCACACACATAGATATAAAACCAGATTTTTCTGTAGATACCAATTCTACACAAACATAGGTAAAGAACCAGATTTTTTTGTGCATATCATTTCAGCACAAACATGGGCATAAAATCATATTTTCTGTGCATATTATTTCAGCACAAACATAGGCAATAGAATTAGATTTTCTATGCATATTATTTCAGCACAAATATATATAGGCATAAAATCAGATTTTCTATACATGTCATAATTTTAGCACAAGCATATGTATAGAATTAGATTTTCTGTGCATATTATTTTAGCATAAACATAGGCAATATAATCAGATTTTTTATGTATATTATTTCAACACTTACATAGGCACAGAATCAATTTTTTTGTGTGTATCATTTTCCATCGTAAACAAATGATAAATTCAGATTTTCTGTACACATAAACACACCACCAAAACAGGTTTTTTGTATATCAAAACACACCACAAAAACCCGTCACCAAAAGAGAATTTTTTGTGTACAAAAACACTGCACAACCACTATGATAAATTCAGATTTTTCGAGCACATAAACACCACCAAAATATATTTTCTATGCACCTACAAAATTTTTGAGATTTTAATAAAAATAATTGAAGAATTTTAATGTGGAAAATCTAAGTTATGAAAATCTTGATTTAATGTTTATCTCAGCTAATTAAGGTTATTCACAATTTTAGAATTTGAAATTTAAGTGTCAAATAGTCAGAATAATTAAACTAGTGTTTGATTGTTAATTAATCATAAGTAATTAAAAACTATGTCTAATTAACCTTAAGTGAATAATTATAATTAAATTATTACCTAAACTATGAATTTAAATCTATTAAAGTATTAGTATAGAGTCTAGATCTAAGTAAAAGATCTAAAGTAGAAAATTTTATGATTTGGAATTTCTGAAAATAAGGTAAGAACTAATATGGAAATTTCATAAATTGAGGTTTCTAAAAGTAATATTAAGAAATAGTGAAACTAACAAATAGGTAACTAATAGTTAGAACTAGTTGAAATGAAACCAACTAGAAGCTCACCAAGGGGAAGGGGGTTTGGCCCAATCATTACCTTGAAATTTGTAGCCAATAGGATTCTACAAGGATCCCAAGGTGGAATCTCTACAAATCATAGGAAAATCAATAGTGGAAAAGGCTAGAAATCATAACATTTTTATAGGATTTCAAATTGGTGAAACTCTTCACATGATTATGGAAGTCAAGGGTTATATTTGAGATTTTTTTTTTTGAGAAGAGGGTTAGACCAATCTCAACCCTCCACCTTCTTACAAATGATCTAAATTATATATCTCATTGTAATCATGAGTTTTTGCCTATAAATATCACTAAAAAAGAAGAGGAGAGGCATCCAAGAGCCTTCTCTCTCCCTCTCCCATGATTTTAGGGTTTTCTTATCTTCTTTCACTTGAGTGTAGTATAAGGTGCCTTTGAGGAACTCTAGTCTACACCACTTATAAGTTGAAGATCAAAGTGTGAATTGAATCGGTCCAAGCTATTTTGCAACAAAAAGAGAGGTAAGTTAATTTACATTTTATGCATTTTGATTTTTGTTCAAACTTTTCTCTCTCTCTATCTCCTCAACCATACAAACATGCATTTCATAATGCATATGGGTATGGAGAAGGAATTCTCATGATGTGAACCATGATTTTTGCACTTATGTATACATTCTTTTGACTCACACACGATTTCGACAAATATCATGTTTGAAATTGATGTTCACCAAATATAATGGTGTTTCATAACTTCAAAACCATGTGCAATCAAGAATAGTGATTTACATTTTTATCATTCTTGAAATAATGAATGTGTATCTCACGAGTTGTGTTTCTTTCTTCATACTTATGAGATTCTGGTGTTTGATGAAACTTCTACAAAGTGAATATGCAAATTTTTCCACATATGTAGTATTCTTGAAAAAATTGTGGGAACATGATAAAGTTCAAATGGTCCTGGTGATTCTCTTCAACACCTTTTGTATGATCTTGAATGCATAAATCTACCGAAGAGTGGCTCTTTAAATGGCTTATACCAGTAGGTTAGTTTTCTCTAATATCTAATACCTTGCCTCTTTTTCCTGTGAATGGCTTCTACTAGTTTCTTTACTTCTTGCTTAGGATTCAGATCCATTTTGATCATTCCAATACCATCCCTGAGTCTCTAAATAAGAAATGTAGGGATTTATGGGTTTAGGAGGTTGTTCTTAAGACCATGCATTATCTAATTATGGGGAAGAAAGAGGGATCTTCTTGTTCTCCTCATTTATCCCTTTCAGTTCTTTTCGGATGTGCTCTTGGGCATCTTCTTTCGAGGTGAACTCTGCTATTTGATTTCTAACCCATTCATCATATTCTTCCTAGATCTGAATGGTTGTATCCAGGTAGAAAGTGAGTCCATAGGATTGATATCAGTTGATGCCCCATATACTAGCTTCATGAGATAATGGATTGGGCTTAAAAGGGAGTCATTGAGACTCGTCATCACTTTCTTCTTCCTCTTTGAAATCACCATCTTCTTTGGGTAGACCTGTACTCCAAGGGTAAGGTTCCTTAGGGAAGAGTTTCTCTATATAAGCTTTATGCTGACCAGATCTAATCCATCTTCTTTGACCATAGAGATTATAATGGAACAGTTTTAGTGAACCATACCATTGCATTTTATGGTAGAGTCTGTCAAGAGCTTGGTCTAGGAACCCCCTTCACTCCTTTTTCTTTAGACCTAGGGCCCAACATGCTTTTTGCTGGGATTCTCATTCTTCAAAGTCATGATTGATCATTTTTTTTTTGTTGAGGGTCATCTTCCCACTGAGTGAGACAGAGGTTAGCAGCAAAAGTTCTAATTTTTGGCTTGACACTAGGCCTGACTTTATATGTTCCTCTGAAACTCATCGGTATTGAAGGTTTTAGGATTGATGCAATGAGATCCGTGAGACATGGCTCATCATCTTCTTTATCTGAAGTGAGAGGCTCTCATGCGAGTGCAAGTAAAGCCAAGACATATTTTAGTTTCTCAAGAGGTTTTATTACTATCAAGACTATGACATGTTTTGCTTCCTCTTTTGGAGCAGGTTCTTTTGCTTCATCATCCAATCAATAGAGTGCCTTCCATAGATGGAATTCCCAACAACTGTTAGTGGGTTTTAACCAGTATGCTTTCTTTAGATCTTCCCAATCACAGTAGTCGAGTTCTATTGCTTGCCTTAGATATGGATCATTCCACCATTTAACAGTTTCTCTCTAATGGGTGTAGATCTGCATAGTCGCCTTAGGGTATTGTCCTTGAATGGATGGTGGAGGTGTTTTTTCAAGTAGCTCAGAGAGAGTATGCTACTGTAATCTCCTTTGATGATATTGGTCCCAAGACAATTGGGATTCATTTTTTTCAAAATCCTCTCAGACACAAGTGCACCATGACAAATATGCAGACTAGATCTTCTTATTGAGTTTTGGGTTTTGACCCCATTTTCCTAGTTTGGATCCTTTAACAAATAGAACCATTTTGGAGTTTACTGGGTTTGGATGAAACACTTTTAGATCAGCATCCTTCTGCATAGGACCTTGCTTTATTCTTTTATGGTTCTGAGTAGTTTGACCACTGTCATGCTAGCTAGTGCTTTTGAATAACGAGGCCAAACCTTCGAGGCTTAACTAATCATCTGATTCTTCTTCCATAATGATCTCAAGATTTATTTTGCCCAAGACAAAATAAGGAGGTTCCAACCACTTTCTGGTCTTTGACTTTTTTTCTTCTCTTCTATTATATCATAATCCTTCTTTGGAGTTAGTCTTTGAGACTTGGGTAGGAATTTAAATTTTTTGGTTGTTCTTTTCAAGTCATTTAAAGGGTAAATAGCACATCTTTGGGATCCTAGGCCATGCTTTTGTGAACTTGGTGAATCCAAGATACTCTTTGTATTGCCTAAAGTCAAAACCATCGATTCTTTCCACTGGCTTAAAGAATTTGAGTTTTTTTTAACACTCTATAGTTGCTACTTTAGAAGTTATACTCGTGCCTGATTCAATAGCTGACATAGAAGTCTCACCCTTCTCCCAGATGGAAGGGATATTATATGGTTGTTTAGGATGAATGATCATAGCCTGCACCACCCTGATAGTCAAATCATCAATGAATACCATGATGATTTGATCTTTTCATGGTATTTTGAGACATTTGTGATAAGTAGAAAGAACCACTTTTAGTTTATAGATCCAGGGTCTACCCAAAAGAAGATTACAAGACCCAGGAATGTCCACCACATGAAACAAAGTTTGGTGAGATATTGGTTAAATTTCAATATCCATTATTATTGTACCCAAGGTTATAGTGATATTTTCGTCGTAGCCACTAATTTGGATGCAGTGGTTTTCAATTTTGGATCGAGTCATGTTCAGCTTTTGAGTAATTATATAAGGACATATGTTGAGACTTCCACCACCATCCACTAGACAGTTGGAGATTGAGTATCCTTTGATTTGGACAGTAATGTGTAGTGATTTGTTATGAGGAAAGATAGGCCTTGAAGATTTATCATATGAGAAAGTGATCAACACTTGGGTCATGACTTGGGATACCAAGGCTGCCAAACTTTCTGGTCCTGTTATTGGAGATATTTTAATTTTATTCAAAATACCTTCCAATGCTTGTCGGTGTTCTTCAAACACTTATCAATTTCAAAAGGAAAATCGATGCAATGATCTTAGACATGTGACAATGGATATAGTACTATCCTTTTTTTAGATTACTCTGCCCCAACAGGAGTAGCTGAAAGTTCTTGTTTCAGTATTTGTCATGTATGGGGACCCATTTGGTGAGGAAGAAGGGGAGCACCCTTTTGAAGGTGAACCAATTGATAGATCTGTTTGGACGTGGTAGGGTCTCATTTGAAGGGATTAAGAGAGGTAGTGTTCATGACTCTTTTTTCTAGACACCAATCTGTTTGATGGGTTCAATGATTTTTCTTATGGAATAGTTCAAATACACAACATTTACTTCTTTTTTATCTTTCAACTAATTTTTCCTGAGCTACGCAGCCATGTTTCTTCCATGACCAGAAAATCACTCAGGATAGGAATTCAAAGCTTTTAAGCTTGAGTCAAGAAAGATATCTAAATCATATACTCAAGAAATTTAAAATGAGTGATTGCAAGCCTGTTAGAATACCTATAGTAAAATGTGTCAAATTGAGTAAGAATGATAGTCTTGGTGATGGACAAGAAAGGTTGAATGTCCCTTATACACAAGCTGTTGAAAGTTTGATGTATGTTATGCTTTGCACAAGGTCTGGTATCAGCTTTGTTGTTGACCTCGTTAATTGCTACCAAAGTAATATCGGTTGGCCTCACTAGCAAGCAGTAAAAAAAAAATCAATATTTAAAAGGAACTATAAACTTGAAATTATGTTTTCAAGCTAATACTTTAGAATTAACTGGGTATTTTGATGCTGACTTTGCTGGGAGTAGAGATGATAGTAAATTCACTTCTAAATATGTTTTTCTCCTTAAAAGATGAGTCATTTTCTGGTCATGTAAGAAATAAGGTTGAGCAGCTCAGCATACTCAGGAAGCATAATATATTGCATGCAATGCAGTAACTACATTTGTTGTTTGGATAAGCTACTTCATTAATGATTTGAAGTAGAATATAATTAACCGGCCACTCTAGATTTATTGTGATAATCAGGCTGCCATCTCCTTTATAAAGAGTGGAGCGGATAATTCTGAAAGTAAACATATAATGATAAAATACCATTATATTTATGATATGATTGAAATGAATGAAATCAAAGTCAGTTACTTACCTACATCTGATATGATTGTTGATCCCTTGACAAATGGCATATCAGAGAAAATATTCTTAAAACATGTATCCTGTATGGGATTAAGATATGTCTAACAAAGACATATGTCTAGATGAGAAACTAAGAAATAAAACTCATTTCAAAAATGTTGATGCAAGTGAAATACTTCAATAGTAGGAGGTAAAATCCTGCATTAGTTTCACATGGTTAAGTGTGCCCACGTTCCATGGTTGAGGAGAGAGGTGGGCCCACTCTCTCTCCAATGGGTGAAACCACGCAGAATAGGGCAGTGCTTCATTTTGGATAAGCTCAGGCCCACTTTACGCTGATCGGCTACCCAAGAGGGTGTAAATCCCCAACATTTGTAGTTTCTCTTATTTAAAGGGAGAAGGCTTACTCACAAAGGATATCAAAAATCAGTGAGAGCAAAACTCCTCCTCAAGAAGGTCGTATACACTCTCTTCACCCACATCAGTTTCAGTCCATCAGAGGCTACTACCAAGCCATTGCAGGAACCCACGGGATCTCTTCCTTTTTCATCGACCTAATGATATGGACAGTGGAGGTAATTTTAAGTGGCAAAGTTGGGTATTTATTACATGGTGTCAAATGTGGCTGCACCGAAATGAGAGTTTTTAAGGGGGCAGCTCCATGTCTGCAGAAAATCCACTACAGAATCTGTAGTGAACTTCAAGCAGTCTGTTGTGTAAAATTAGTAAATAGCTGCAGTGTTGTCTGAGAAGCGGAGCTTGCTGTTGGAAAGGATGTCCATGGCTGCAGGCCTAGGGCGATGATCCACTTTTCCTGCTACCTGTATAGGGAAAATGTTGTAAACGGAAATCTGAAAATGTATCATATTGTTATCTCATAAATAAATTGGCCTTCTCGAAAAAAAAAAGAAATCCAGTGATTCTTCTGCCAAAAGGCTTACTAGTGTCTAAAGGCATGTCAAAGTTCGTCGTCCAACATTCCAGCTTTCAAGGTTTCACTATTGACTTGGCTTATATGAGCCCTTGTGTTGTAAAGAACAGATGGTCGATATTTTCATCTAAAATATACGAAGTTTCATAAAATTGGTCACATTGCAGACAAAGATACCCTTCGTTCTTATATAAATAGAAAAGATTTATGACAGTCCATATTCATCAGAAGCTCCAGGAAAGGCTTTATCTTTCCAAGAACTTTGAACTTGTACTTTGTTTTGCAGAGCGAAATAAATGAACGTGTATAGTAATATATTAACCACAAAAGGAAAACAGTTGGTCAGTAGTCAGTAATATGGTACTAGTGGATGCTTCTATCAGTACAATGCTCCAGACCACATTAAAATCCAAGAAATCTTTCTAAAGGAATAGCATGTTCAGATATCAATGCAAATCAATGGTATTGATGAAAAAATTATGCCTCACGAAATGCTCTTCAATTTGTAGAAGAGTTCAATCTGACAAGCTACTAATTGACTTAAAGCTAAGCCGGTAGGGCTCTTTCCACCAGTGGAAAAATGATAAACTGCAACCATTAAATAGTTACAAACTATTAATGACAAGCACGGCCATTCCCATGTAGAGAAATGATCAAGTCTACTTTGAAGTTTGAACAGTTTTTTATACATCATTCTAGCATTGATCATGTTAGTCTTGCGGTGTGATTGGTTCGGTTTATGTATTATGCTAGTAGGTTTAATAATCACCATGTTGCAGGGTTTAATTTTCAAGATGGTGAAGAATCAACAACTCATAATGTATGGAGATAAGCACGGTTTGACAATGGTTCAAACCATCAAGTCAACTTTAATACGTGAAAATAGTGTTGTTCTTGTCTATTGTTACTCATTCACAATATCTTTCATAATCTCCAGTAGCAAAGGTTGCCTTTGGATCATATGTGGCATGCGCTGTTTTACAAATTTTTGATGTGTTCAACTCGACTCCCTCGAGCTGAGCAACTTTTATCAAGCTTATGTACATAAATTATAATTTTTTTTATTTTTCATCACACTAGTTGTTGAATCTTGTAATAATATGTTGGCAATAATTAAATCCACTAGCATCGTAACTAAACCGTGTTAAATACGGCTCTATTATGTTGACAACAATTTAATCTGGCCAGCATAGTAACCAGTGGCGTAGCTAGGATTCATGTGGGGGGGGGGGGGGGGGATTGGCAAACAGGGGTGTAGAAAAGAAAAAATATTTGGTGTGATAGTCGGGGGTTCGGGGGCAGCGCCCCCCCAATTTTTTTTTTGAGATAAAATAAAAAATGGCTGCAATTATTAATAAAAATCTATTTCATATGGACAAATCAAACTATTTGCTGCAGTCAGGGCAGGGCTGGGCTAGGACTGGGCTACAAAAATGAAAAAAAATCTATTTCATATGGAATCAGGGCTGGGCTAGAGCTGGGATTTAAAAATATATATATATATATATATATATATATATATATATATATATATATATATATATATATATTTAACTGTTCTGATTAGTAACTAACTAAACCTTGTTAAATACAAGTATATGGTTAGGTCTAACATTTGGTGGCTACATCCAAACAAATAAGAGAGCGTATCAAAACATGACATTGGGGTCCAACGAGATAGCTGGATATTTAGGCCACATCATATTATAATGGAGGGTCTAGGCCACCCTCTAGCTTGACACACACACACACACACACACACACACACACACACACACATATATATATATATATATATATATATATATATATATATATATATATATATATATATATATATATATATATATATATGTATATAGCTAAGGGACCATGCAACACTTGTAACCAATGATGATCGGATGACTCTCCTTCTCCTATGTTCGAGCATTCATTGATCAGACCTTAAGTATTTGTTTTTTATAATGTATTTAATAAAACGTGCAATCTAGCTGATAACTTTGTATGGGTATCATTGCACATTCGTAAGACATACATATCCACTTGTGTATGATATGCATGCATAGAAACCTGCAAAATTAGTTGCACAGCTCGACAATGGAGCTTAGGGTTTGTGAAATCCTGTAGGCGATAAGTTATCCCGCCAAAGAATAAGGTTATGCATGAAATAAAAATATACCTGACAATATAAACAGTTGAATATGTTATTTTCTATATTTATTAGTATGATTATGATAAAGTATGCACTTTCCTCTAAAAAAAAAATTCTATGCAAGACTATTGATGAGTTGTTGCACATATAAATATAAATTGTGGCACCTTAATATGTTTTAACATTCTAAATTACTTGGAATTAGTATAGACCTACTAGACTGTCACAGGTCTGACCCATTTTATGGGCCAGGTTATTGCAGGTAAAGACTACGATACATAGTGGATGCGGGATGTTATGATGCTGTCGACAAGTCAATTTTTTTTTTGGGCATTGAATATAGATAAATTGTATTATTCTATTTTAAATTAATAAAGTTATTTGCTTCTAAATTTAGTATAATCACTTTAAGTGAAATGTAACCCACCTAAGGTTTTGAACTCAAAAATTAATAAGAAAAAGGCTTTCGCTGATCATTTTAATAAAGAAAGAAAAGTTTTTAATTTTCACATATTTTTCAAGGGTTGAAAATCTCAAAGCATTAAATGGAGTCGAAGAGGCCATGTGAGAAGAGAATGATTGAATCTTGACATGATCTCTAGAGTTTTTGCCTTGAGGACATGGCGAGATTGATAAGGGTAGATTGTTACAAACCGCCCTAATTCTACCCAAGATGATCGATTCCCATGACTGGATTTGAATCCAATCCAGTTGAGCAGCCCAGAAGAGCCGCCCCCACCTAAGAGAAGTCCCAGTTGGAGTAGGATTGAGAGATGCCCCACCTTGGAGGAGTCCTAGCTGGAGCAGGACTGAGGGGATATGCCTCTCCTTATAGGAGTTCTACTCCATGTGGGAATCCTACTTCCTTTGGGATCTTCTCTCTTAAATTCATTATTGCTTTGGACTATTAGTTAATAAGATTCTAATCGGTTTCTAGGACTCTTTGATAGACACTATAAATAGATGTTCTTATGCTAGTTTGAGACAATGAAGTTTATTTGAGTGAATACTCTTCGTTCTTGTTCTTTCTATTTTTGCTTTGAGGGATTGACAATCTCCTTCCACATGCCCAACCTTCTTCCTACACAAGACATCAGCCAGGAGAGATCGATATTCTCTCTCCTTCCTAGCCGATGCTTCTGCAAGGACCAATGACCAGCCTTCTTTCACACCCAGGTTTGTCAGAACTGACCCTCCCTGAGGCCAGATTCTAACATCTATGTGGTTAGATTAAATCAAAACAACTTGCCTCATGAGAATCTAACTAAATTGTAAGTACAATTGATTGTAGAATATATATATATATATATATATATATATATATATATATATATATATATATATATATATATATAGAGAGAGAGAGAGAGAGAGAGAGAGAGATGGTAAGGAGACCGTACAATGAAAGGGCGGTGCAACATCTATAACCAATGACGATTGGGCAGTGTAATTTCTCTAACGATCGAGGTTTTTATTGATCCATTTTAATCATTTATTTAGTAAGCAAGATATTTTAAAATATGAATTTTCAATAGTTAGGTGCATTTTTTAACGTGTTAAAAACTGTTGGCCCACAATACTTTGTATTGTAAAATTGTTTGTTGTTTCATGTTTTGAGAACATGTCTAGATGTTGATCACATCCAGTCATATTTGTCAAAAAATACACCTAAATACTATTTTTCAAGGTGAGGACATTGAATCGAAAAAGACATCTATATAGCTTGTTTAGTGGAAAAACAACTTTTTGATCGATCATGTGTTTGACATATACAAGCAGGTTTTTTAGGGGCTTCAAAAGTCAAGAGAACCATATATGCTAAAACTCCTTCACAAAAATTAGTTTTATTATTAAAAAAATATGATTATATAAATAGAACTATTACCGGTATGATTTTCCGTTGGAAAGAGTACTAGTGGATGACTTGAAATGGTTGAACGGATGGACGCACGATCACATGCTGCATGTCTGCCCAAAGGGACTTTAGCAGCAATTGTAACTGCCACTAATTAAAGGCCTTCAGGCAAAACACAATGTTTGTAAGGCATCTTGAGGTCGTTGCTATTGTCGCTAAATGCCCTTTTTGTGGAATTTTTTTCGTTGCTGATCCTGCATGCAATCAGCAATGGAAAAGACGATACACCCATGCATCTCTCTCTCTCTCTCTCTCTCTATATATATATATATATATATATATATATATATATATATATAAAGGGACCAAAATTTCTCACATCAGTCGTTCAGCCATATCGTTGTTGGTCTATCATAAGAAGCAGTCGGTCTTATTTCTGTCAAGCAGGAAGAGAGGATAATGGAATTGTACACATTCTGGCCTCGTTATCATTCCTATAACAGCTCAAAGGCAAGGCTTAAAAAAGGTTCCTCTCCCGGCTGCAAATCTTTTTGATAGAATGGTATAGGAATCAGTACAAGCAGAGCAGTAATAGCGCAGACCACAACACTCAAAATTGCTTAGTAAAGTAGAAAGATTAGATTCTCCTCAATTCATTAGTGGAAGAATATGTTCATCTTGCAGCAAGATGGACAAGGCAAGGAATGTACTGAAGCCATAACAAATATATTTTTCCTTTTGCTTGAGTAATAATAGAGATATTGATTGACTTTTGAGTCTGACCTTGAAGCCAGAACTTTAACATTTTCACTCCTCACCTTGACTTTTGAGTATGAAATGCATTAATGGAGGGAAGTGGACCATGACTGGTAGATCAAGTAGGGTTGTGGGGGACTAAAGATTTGGGGTTGACATAAAATAAGTAGAAGAGCCAACATGCACATTTGAAGCATTTCCAGCCTTCCTTTATATACACCTATGCAATCCTGAGAAGGGTGGTATGCAGTGGTAGCATGAAATGCATATCGATCTACAAGCACTTATATATATATATATATATATATATATATATATATATATATATATATATATATATATATATATATATACTAGAATATGTTTACTAAAAATAAGTTTAGCGTAGTATGAACCAAGATTTTCATGGGTTCCTTTTTTTCTTAAATCTCGCCATATGGATGTGACTTACATGCTTGGTTTTATGGAGACTGACTCTCGATTACGACACATAAGTAGGATCTTTTACTGCTTGAGAATCAATGGCTCAAAATTTTTGTAAATATTAGAGCATCCAAAAGTTGTATTGTTTTGTCGAAAATGCACAATCCTACAGTCAATTCTTAGCAAACAGATTGTGTTTGAATGCATCTGCAGGGTCATATTCGTTGAAAATGCTTAGCTCACACTCTTATAAACATATTTTAGTGACTATATATAGGGGTGTCAACGGGTCAGGTTTGATTCAGACCCAG